>NC_140297.1:32487974-35097974 GCF_964211825.1 Aythya ferina | reverse complement strand
GTAATATTTAAGTCTCATACCTTTGCAGGAGGCTTGGATGTGTTTCCCAGCTGTTTTCCTCCTTTCAGAATTCCTCCTGGCTGGGGAAGATTTAAAGCCCAGAAGATTCACCCTACCTAAGGAAGGAGAGAGGGAGGAAAGGAGGGAGGCTGTGCATGGAGATGCCATCATGAGGGAATCACAAAGCCCATCTGAACAATGAACTCTGTCATTTCCCAGGCTGAAAACTGAGGAGCACATTTTGCAAAGACTATAGGTATTCATATTTTTTTTTGTGGTCACTTCCCCTTAGCAGGCTTTTGGGATGTCTTTCAATTTTCATGAAATGTTATATTAAAATCACTGTTGACTCTGTCATCGAGTCTTCCACATACTGACAAGAGTGTTTTCCCTTGTGAAGAAGTTGGGTGGTGTGATTTCTCAAATAGTTTTGATTAAAGAATGGATAAGATTCCCATTACAGTTGTTACAAACATGTGAAAAGTGAAATACGTGAATGGCAGTGACAGTTTTCTTTTTGTCAATTTTGTTTTGATTTTTTTTAAGAGACATTTTAATTTAAAAAAAAAATCTGGTGGACAGAAGACTTTGAGAAGTTCTCCCTCCAAGATTTCTGTGTAGGGAAAATATATGGGCAGAGCATCCCGAGGTGACCGATGTGCATGGCTGCAAGGCACCCGAAGAGCATCAAGCCCAGTTATTTAATAGCTAACTAGGAGCTACATGAGCCTTTGGACAGCCCAGATGGGAAAAATACAAAGTCTTTGTTCATCGTCTCCCTGCCACACCTCAGAACTTTGATCTTCTAGCAATCCAGGAGGTCTCGCTGCCTGTAACATATGCTGCAAGGACGCCTCTTTCACCCACCATATGGATAGGTGAGCTAGTCAGCATTGGGTTTACACTGTTTTCCCCATGGAGCTAATGAGACAATACTCTCTTGCCACTGGGAGTATCCATGAAAATATGTTTCAATTTATGTAATGGTCCATCTGCCAATAAAAGAACCAATGTAAAAACACAGAGGTCAGGGGCAGATCTATTATAGAAGGACAGCATATGGCAATACAACCATTAGATGAGCAACTCATACTCTTGAGAATGCTTTAGGAATGACAAGGGGTTAAGGCAAATGTTGGTTCATTGCTAAACTCAAGACTCAAAATGAAAGAATGCAAATGCCTTGTACAACCGTGTTTTAAAATAACACTTTTAAACAGCCTTAGGGACTCTATGCAGGAGAGACTGAAAAGTTTTGAATAATGCATGCAAGATAATTTTCAAAATCACCCTTTAACTAGTACCACATTCTTTTCACTGTCTCCATATTCATGATTCACCATTTGCTAATCCTGATGCATAAGGAATGAAGATAGCCCCTGTGGATAAGACCTAATGGACACCATCCTGGAATAATATACAGAACTCAACATCCAGACATGTGTCTTCGATTTAAAATAATTCAGCAATCATGTTCAACCAGAACCTGATTACACAAAATGGGACTTTTTAACTCCCAGACTTGGATCAAATTTTAAGGCCAGAAGAAAAAAAAGAAAAAAAAAGTGCTATGTTTATACATTCCAGATACTGTGGTTGAGTTATCTGCACACAAATTTAACTGTTTCTTTGAGCCTCTTATCAGCTCATCTGCAACTATTTTAAATGCTTTTGCTTTACCTGCCCTTTGTAGTTCCTCAGTGAGTTTTCCAGCATTCCAGAATTGTGATGAATGGATTTCCTGGATCTGGAAATTAATTAAAAATGAAGTTGAGATACCATGCTCCGTTACAGCAAATTGTAACTGTTTTTAAACAACAATTGTTACATTTTTGTTCTTTTCCTTTTCTCACCATAAAAACTGGAGAGACAAAAGACGCTAACTCAAAACCAATAATAACAAGCTTCAGTAAATTGCCAAACAGTGTCTCTCTTTGCAAAATCTGTGGCTTCACTTTTTTTCTGGTTCCACACTTTTTATGTCAGTTGCCTTCCATCCTGGTACACAAGAGGCTGTTAGCATCTCTTCTCCTGGTCTGTAATGGCAACGGAAGAAAGATCTCATCCTTTACACAACCTCACTCTGAGACTGTCTTACAAAAAGTGACAGGCTAGTGTCATGTCCTGTGAACAGAAATAAGATTTGGGTGCTGGTTAAATACCTGTGAGATTTATTTGTTACTGCTATAAGTCAGTTTTAATGCAGGAGAGAACTATGCTCTGACCTAGTGTTTATACAGGGAACTCCACTAAAATCACCAGGGATCCCATTAGTGTCCTTGCAGCTCTGGGCTCTTACAGCTGAAGATGAAATGGCTGAGACAAGACAGAGGTGCAAAGGTCCCAGGCTTGCCTCTTGCTCTCTCTCTCTCTCTTTTTTTTTTTTTTTTCTTCATGGTGTGATTAGAGCTGAGTGAATCTTTCTTCCACCATTGTATGATAAAATACAGCACAACTAATTGGCTTGAGATTCACTGTAGTGACCCATTTTTTACTGACATCTCAAAGAATTGTTTGTCATACTTTTCAAAACAAGCAGGATTGGATGCAGGAAAGAGCTAGAACCACTGCCTCACATGGCCTCTCATCTCTGCTGCAAGTTTTGCCATTTTTCTCTTTAATTTTGGTATTTCTGTGAGATATCCTAACATTCCATCTTTAAAAAGTTTTCCTGCTTATGGAGGATAGACTTCACAAAGAGTTGTTCAACTCCGAAACAATGTCTACTGCTAAACAGAAATTCACGCAGAGACCCAGTCTCCTCTAGTTTCCCCTGCAAGCATGCCTTTGTGATGCTACCTGCTCTGACAATTTAAATTCTTGTAATTATCTTCCATGAGATGCTCAGCTTTCACGCACAAATAAATCAACGGGTCTGCTGAAATGCTTGAAAACGGGTTCACCATTCATGCAGTTTTAAAACCAGTTTCATGATATCTGAAGACATAAGTCACAGGGGTTGAAACCCAGAGGTTAGCAAAGACACTTTTATTCTTTATTTTGGAGTCATTCACTTAAGGCATTTCTTGGGAACGTGTTTTCTCAGTGTGTGGAAAAACATCATTAACAGCATGATGAGAGGTGCCTTTTGCTCTGTCCCCAAGTGCTCTGCAACATGATGATCCCAAGTCAAGGGCAGGAAAGCCTAATCAGTAATCTGTTGGCATCTGTAGGGTTTGATCATAGAGTGGCGTGGGAAAGTGTTCTCCCCAGTCCTTGTGAAAATATTCACAGGCATTTTGACATTTTTTCCTGTCCTTCCTAAGTCAGGACTAAAAATCAAAACCAGAAAAAATATCTGCATTGTGATTATAGAGAGAAATGATACTTATTTTGTTAACATGGGTTAACAAACTTCCAAATCATTAACTCTAATATTGATATTTTTAAAAAGACACCTCTTTTTCACTAGCATACGTTTTCCAAACAAGAAATGGTACCAGAAAATTAATTTATTGTTCAGAAATCACAGACATAGGATACTTTGACCATTTCAAAACATTTTCTTTTCCTTTCCCTTTCCAAAAAAGCACTTTTCAACTGGGAGACCCATCCAAATGCAGCCTCCTCTGAAATTTGTTCCAGGTTTAACAGAGATTTTTTTATTTTTTTTTTCCAGATCAATCCTTTTAGTAAAAAATCACAGTGTGGATGAAGCTCATGGTGTGAATGGAATGGCAGTCTGTTTTGGTGGGTGTTTGAATAAAAACCTCCCTAAAAATGTTACACGTCCAGTCTCCTCTGTCCTGCAGGAACACACAGCCCTAAGGATGGGACTTGATGCCCAAATGGCACACATGTGTCCTGGTGAGAGTGCTGTTCCACATCTTCCCACACTGTAATGCTACCCTGAGATTTGTCCCCTCCACAAGCTCTGAAGCCTAAGAGTGTATGTATTTTAATACAAATGTGCCAGATCTAGAATATGCAGCTTTCTTACTGCTGTCCTCTTCCTCTCCCAAGAGAAAGACCCCAGCCAGAGTAAATATCTCACTTATTTCATAGATGTATGCAAAGGGACAAATAAAACCCCCACGTTCTTCACCCTTCTCCTCCTCCCAGCTGCCTAATCATGACCCAGTGAGCCCGTTTTTGCATCAGTTCACACAAATCGCTGATATAAACATTTCTGACACTAACCTCTCCCAGGTCTTCTTCCAGGCTGACTGCTGCTCTCTCAAGCCAACTTCAACTTAGCGCTTCATCATGAGAGCACAGGCCAGTGTTCAGCAATGCATGTCACCGTGGTCTTTCTAGGCTGGATAGGAGCCTAATGGGTACACAGCGGTGAGATCATGAGCAAGGAAGGGGGTTGTTTTGACAGTTGAAAATCTCTGGCAAATACATCACAGCCGGGAAACAAATTACGTGCTTCTAGGAAGATATATACATCACCAAACCATCTGCGAAGGTACAGGTAGTGTTGTTAGTTATTGCCAGGGAACAGAAACTGTGTGTGGTGAGTGCTGCCAGGAAATTAGTACCAGAACAAAGTGTCACAGATCCAATATGTTATTTGGGCAGGAACTATCTCAAATTCCAACTTTTTTTTTTTTTTTTTTTTCCTCTCCTTTGCAAGTTGCTTCTTTAGATCACTAGGTATTGCTTACTGCTATATTCCCTTGTGGATAACTTGACTTTTGGTACATGTTTTGCTTGATCACTGAAGTCACTTGTCTTGTTTTGTTACAGCTAAAGTGATGATGATGATACTAACCTCCACTGTAGGGAATGCTGCCATTTACTGAGGATGAACTCATGCAAGAGCTCTTGAACCAACTTCTTCAGGCATCAGGTGCAGACAGAATAACAGCCCTCAAGAAGGAATCGAAGTCATCCTCTTTTAAATGAAGTTGCATTTGAGAAGAGAAGAGAAATGGTGCCTAGAAATGAACGTTACTCCATAGCAGCTAATAGGAGTTACTGGTCCCACTGTTTTATTCCATCTTGAGTGGGATTGAAATTGTTGCTATGAGTGGTTATCGTTATCTCATTGATGATAACCAGGCCATTTAACAGTGCAATCTGTAGAAAGGACCCAGTTATGGGCCAGGCCTTTATAGGTATAGGGGTTATGTAAACACCAGACAAAACGATGGTCCATGTTTCAAAGAGCTTACAGCACTGGCACTGACATCTTCATTTACCCCATTTATGACATTAATTCATTTATCCCTTTACAACCTCATAATATCAATGAGTGCGGGCTTCCCAGGATCCATAAACAAGAGCCCCCTTCCTCTCTCCCTCTCCCTGGCATCAACATGCTTCCATGCCATGCTTTTCTGAAGAGGGCCCTGGAAACTTCCTGCTTCTCTGCTTGAGTCCCTTCATGGCACTGGCCTTGCTTCTGTCCTCCAAAACATCACAACAAAATTTTGCTATCCCTGATCTGTTCCTGCTTCTCCTTTGCTTGCTCGACCAAAACCCAGCCATGCTGCTCTCTCTTGCTGAGCTTCACTGACCTTTCAGGCACACATACAGGCTTTCCTGGACAGATCTGAGGTAGCTGTTTGCCAGATTGCCCCCAGACACACTTGTATTTATGTTGGTGGAAGATGTGCTTCTCCCGGCTCATCTTTCACATGATGGCTGTGATAGTTCACTCATGCAGATGGGCTGAGGAGTTGCTTCATTCCTTCAGGTAAGGATTTGAAGCAGTGGCTGGACAGCACCAGAAAACTCCCATGTTTCACAGAAGAACTTAATTGCATTTTTTTCCCTCCTCCGTGATGGTTACCGGCTTTATCTGATTGTTCCCATCTGCTCGCCATTCCTCAAAATTCAACACAGTGATCTCACTCCTCTGCACTCTGCATAATCAGAGCCACTGCGGGGGGCCTGGCACAAGGCTCTGTGCCAGAGGGGATGGAGTCAATGGGCTTTGTATTTGTGCTGATGTTGTATGGCATTCATGAGAGCTTGTCTGGAAGAGACGGGGTGTGCCACAGGCAAAGAGCCCAGTCCCCCTGTGGGAATGGTACTCTGTCTTTTCAGCTGTTGCACTGAACATCAGAGGATCTTGGTGGCGGCAGCCCTCTTGACTGTCTTTTGACTTGGGCTTATAGGGCTTGATGCAAATCAAATCACTTTTGTACTCCTCCACTCCTGTGGGAGCTGGGATGTCCCAGTAGAAAGTAAAAATCATGTAAACTGGAACAGTCTTGTTCAGCAGCCGACTTTGGTCAAAAAGCAGCCAAAGCACAGTACATTGCTAACTTTGACCTCTTTGTTAGACTCCACCATGTCTCTTCACTCGCAACAAGCTTTGTTCTCTCTTGTAAGGCACCACCCTTCTCAAACCTAACATGGCAACAGATCTGTCTCCAACTATCTGAACCCACACGCTCATCTAAATTGAAATGCTGGGTCACCCACAGTGCTCCTTTCATGCAGCCTGTATGGCATTCATATTGTCTTTTAAATACCCTAAGCAAGTTGAGAAAGGCCACAAAGGACTATCAACTCCCAAAGAAAACCCTGATGTAGGGTTTCATCAGAAAAGATCATTTGTGATGGAGATTTTAAAGCCCTCTTACCACCATGAAGCAGTGATTTTAGGACATAGGAGCAGATTACCTAAAAGAGCAATATTTCTTCAGAGTGTAGTAAGATTCATATTAGTAAACCATAGAAAAAATCCATGACGTTTCAGGCATCTGATATCCTTCCACTATTTCTGGTAAAGAAGGAGCAAAATTTTAAGGGCAGAGAATCTTCGCAGATCAACATCCAGGTTTGAACCAGCCTGTGTTAAGGAGAATAGTGAAGAGGTTAATAAAAAACAGCCTTCTGCATCCCCAGGTTTTCTGCTGATACCCTTTGTCCTCCTCAGCTGTGTTTCAAGCCAGGATCTGGTGCTAAAATAGCACGTTGTTGTGTTCCCACACAAGAGGAGCACAACTTTAGTTATGGTGCTGGTTGTCTTTGACTGACCTGACTCTTAGGCACTGTTCTCCCTCCTAGAGAATATGAACATACATAAAAAAATTTCCTATCTTCCTTTTCTGAGGGAAGGCCAGAGGTCTGTGTGATCAAATGCGTTTTCACCTTCAAAGCCTTCAGTGGACTTCTGTCTTCTTCTGTCTCAACATCTACATGAAACCCTGTTTGGCTGGGTCCTGCTCTTCACATGCTGTGCAGCAGATGGATATACTGCTCTTTCCCAGCTCCCAGGTGGAGGAAATCAACACCTGGAAGAAGCCATGGCTGACAAATGGTATCCAGGTGAGGATGCTAGGAAGAAAGATGCTTCTAGGAACATATTCTATTCTCAGAAGCTGCTGTCCTCACACTCTAAATGCCTCTGTGCAATCTCCTGGTGGCCAAAGGGGAGGGGAAAAAAAAAATAAAAGCTCTAAAATGTTTTACATTGAAATGCTCTACATTGTCTGTTTTACTGCATGTCAAATATGAAGAGCTCTGGGCAAATGTTAAAGCTGAGGATTTTCTCAGTGTATTGTGTGTAAAAAAACAACTTTTCTGTATTGGTAGATTACAGAGCAATGTTTTGTATCAGTGCACATCTGACATTGAAAAGGAGGGGGCCTGTCTTCATACAACTCCGGCTAGGCAGTGCTTGGAGCCATAGTTAATGACACTTGTAATGTCCCTCTGGAAAAGGCCTGAGAAGGGAAAGACTGGATGAGGCATAGCCCTAAATAGATCCTGAATGTGTGTCCCACCCCAGAGGGGTCTAGTTGGGATGTGTAAAGGGGGTCCCAGTTGTTTGTAGGGCATCTGGCAAAGAAAAGGACCTGAGGAGATGAAGCTGCATGAGGGTACAGAGACGTGTCCTGGGAACTCACAGGATAAAATAGGGGGCAAGAGGTATGCATATGGGGTCCCATGGAAGCTGCAGCACTGAGGAAGCTGGGGAGGTCACAAGGGATGGTTCGTTGTTGCTGCCAGGGACAGAGGAGTGATGAGTTTTCTGGTATTTGTGGAGGGAGAAGGAAGTGCATTTCAGTGTCAGGAGGAATCCTGGCAAGTCATCCTCGTTCCTCTGAAACAACCTTTTCTTCATAACATCTGAGACAGCAAATATTTTATGAAGAGTTAAGGTCACCTCTGAAGTTTTGACCTCATTCCCTTTGAAATTGGTTAAGATTAAGCGATTTGGCTGAACCTAGCAGATGGCGCAGTAAACTGGACAGGCCTCTCCACCCCCTCAGTCTTGTAGAAAGGGAACATGCTGTACTGTAAGCAGAGCAGGAGCCCCAGTCCTTCGCTGTTTGTGACTCTTGGTGCAGAGACAAACCCAACAGCCCCCAGGCTGCTTCACATAGATGTAGACGTGAGCACTCTTGGACACCCGTTGCACTGGGACAAACCTGAGTCTGGAAAACTAAATGCAGTTAGAGCATGCTTCTTACTTTTGTCTACTGCTTTTTAGTTGAAAGTGGATTTTGCAGGAAACTTAGAATTTCGAGAAGAACTGGAATTTGAAATTTTTGGCTCTCCAATTTGAAGGTAACGTTAGCAAATAGCAACCTTTTGCCAGCTTAAGGAGTGAACAAAGAATGACAATAAAGTGGCTGTAAAACATCGCAGAAGGAAGCAGCATTAAAATTACGGCACTGCCTGGCCCAAGGTGATTGCAGAGCCCAGGCTGCAAGAGCAGTGGGAACTTGTTAATTCGAGTGTGTTGGCAGTGGGGCAAATAATGGTACTCAAGCTTGAGGTTGTTCCATGGGTAATTTATAGTACTCAAATGTTCATACATGGGGGACTACTAGAACCAGGTTAGAGGGATGGCATCTTGCCAAAGACATTAACAACAACAGCAGAAAAAAAGGGCAATGAGTAGAAGAAGGGCAGGATCCTGCCCAGTGCAAGAGTGATAAATCTCAAACAGGTTTGGGACAGACTGCAGACATTTCCTTCAGGACTACTTTTCTTCAGTTCAGAAGGGCAGCTATGGGAGGTATAGGCTGGGAGAGCTACCCATGCTCTTCCTTCACATAAAAGTAAAGATGTCTGAAATCTGTCCTAGATTCAGAATGGTTCTGTAGTGACTCTGAAATTCAGAGTAAACCCTTAAGCTTTCAAATGCAGGTAGAGCAGTTTTGCTCTGGAGATCTATGGCATACAGTCAAAATTCCAGGAGGTAGGCTGCAATATCTTGCAGAGAACTGTCTTCAGATCCCTGGAAATCCTGAAATAAACAGTAGCTTGGCATTTCTGCAGAGTAAAGAACAAATGGCTAAGAGCTGATGCAGAGAATAAGAAATCAATTCAGAAATGTCTCAAGACAGGCAGTGTAAGCTTCATGACAGCAGTTGTGAGCCCTCCTTCTTTGGACCAAATTTGAAGCCCCTTGAAGTCCAAGAATTGTTTTCAGTGACAGGTACAAGTTTTGGACCAGATGTGTTTGCCGCATGAGTTGAGGTTTATCTTTTTGGGGTTAATACAGTTCATTCAACTAACTTGCCAGCAAAATAGACTGTTTTGTGAATGCAAACTTGAAACTACATGAATAAAATCAGTCTTAGCGTATTAACTGATTAATTTGAACAGACAGGCACGTTTTCAGTGGGCTGATGACACAGTTGCTTGCAATCAGATTTACTGGGTGTGCATTCTTCATAACACACAAAGTAAAATATTCAACGTACATGAAAGAGTGGTCTTCTATTTGGAAATTTCTGCTACAATGCTGCAACAGTAGAATTTTCCAGGTGTTGTACTATGGACTCTGTCCATTAAATTCTTGCATGTCATTTCTTGGTGTGCACAACTGTATAATGATTCCTCAGTGCACAAGAACTTTTCAGGGAAACCTTCATAAAAAAATAAAAATATACATAAATTTACAAAAGAAAAAGAAAAAAGAGAAAAGAAAAAAGAAAAAATAAAAAAAAAAAGAAAAAAGAGAAAGAGAAAAAAGAGAAAGGGAAAGGGAAAGGGAAAGGGAAAGAGGAAGAGAAAATAAGAAAAAGAAAAAAAAGAAAAAGAAAAAGAAAAAGAAAAAGAAAAAGAAAAAGAAAAAGAAAAAGAAAAAGAAAAAGAAAAAGAAAAAGAAAAAGAAAAAGAAAAAGAAAAAAAAGAAAAAGAAAAAGAAGAAAAAGAAAAAGAAAAAGAAAAAGAAAAAGAAAAAGAAAAAGAAAAAGAAAAAGAAAAAGAAAAAGAAAAAGAAAAAGAAAAAGAAAAAGAAAAAGAAAAAGAAAAAGAAAAAGAAAAAGAAAAAGAAAAAGAAAAAGAAAAAGAAAAGAGGGAAAAGAAAAGGAGGAAAAGAAAAGGAGGGAACAGCTTAGATACTCAGATCTTGCAAAAGTTTCACATTTCAAAAGTGATATTGATCTAAAAAACTTTATGTTATTATTTAAGTAGTTTCCAATTGTTCCTGGAACTATTATAGCACAAAGACCATTGCCAGTTCCTTAGAGAAGGAAACTCATTAGGGCTGCAAGAATTAGCTGAAATTGAAATTCTCTGACATCTTCATGAAGAAAAAAGGTCTGCTTCATTGCAAACAATTCAGATTTTAAGAGATTATGTCAGGTTGTAAATGACTGCGCAGTTGAGAGAATGGCTTTTCTGGTAATAATGTATTTCTAATTTTCACATAATAAGCCCCAAGAATTGATGACTGGAAAGACATTATAGTAATGGGGAAGGCTCTGTTACAAAATTAGTACAGATTTTGAAGTTGTTGGAGAAATTACTTTGCAAGAAATTTGCATGCAAAAACCTGGAGCAATAAGAAAATAATGCAAGAACCACTAGGTGTGGTACTCCCCTGTTGGCTGTCATGAATCATCTACATTTGTTTTTCATAGGAGCAAGACACCTGGCAGAAGCTTTCTGCTGAGGCTTCTCTGGAGGTGCCTGCTGCAATTGTAAAACATCTGCGGCCACACACATGCTGGCACCCCAGCCAAAAGCAAATCTGGAAGTGTCAGCGTGACCATGAAGACTGTTAGCCCCAAAACATCCCTAGCACAATTGAAGCACAAGGTGTGAGACCAAGTGGGACAAACCCCTGAAAGTCATAACATGTTTTGAGGCAAGATGTGATGGTTTTATTCTTCTCTAATGCCAAGAGGCAAATCACTGACTTTGTACCTCACCATAAAAAGCACTGCCCTACCTGGGGTGAATTTTGTGATTTCCGACTGTCGTGTGTGCTACACCCCAGGGAAGGTCAATCAGCAGGCAGAAACTGCAAGGCAACCACAGCTGGTCCTTAGAATACCACTGGCTGATGTGAGCTGTTAGACAGTATCCATATGGTGTTTGAAAGAGACATCCCTCCATCCACATGGAGGGAGAGATTGCTTCTGAAGACCCTCTCAGGACCATGCAGTGGAATTCAAACCTTAAATAATTCAATGCCATGAATATTTTTTCTCACTTCTGTTCAATCCCCAAAATTTTATTACTTATGACATAATATGTATGACCTCTCTGAAATCCCAATTAAGGATTGTAATAAGAAATGACTATGTGCTAGTGCTGGCGATTTGTCTTTCCTTGTAAAAGTAGCCATATTTTAATAACCTGGACATTATGCATGTGTAACATGGTCTACTTCTAAGTGAAATCAAGCACAGATCCAAATGCAGGCCAGTGCTGCCAGCATGTTAGAGAGATTCCCTTGGCTTTAAAGAAGGTCTGGAATGAGGAGCTTTGTTTGACCATTTGCTGGATCCATGCTATCCTTGGGGGCATGATATATGGCTAAGCATTGTGTTATGATATAACGCAAATATAATTTAATAACTTGGGTGTCAAATGGCTAAGATTTATGGTCAGCGAGGCTAAACATTCACAAAGGATTGCTCCAGAGATGAGGTCCTATTAGATTAAGAGAGAAAAACTGGCTAGCACAACATTTTAGACAACACAGCTCTACGGGACTGGAGATTTTGGATCACTTTTTGCACTGTATTAATATTTCCTCATTGCACTTCCAGAAACTCTCTTTCTAATTATAGCTTTCTGGGTTCATTCCATGTAAATTAAAAGCACATTATTATTTGTAGCTAAAGTGTATGAATTGTGTGCTGCTGTTTAAACAGCAGGCTGCGGAGCTAGCCAGATGCAGCTCCTTTCATCTTCGTGTCCCTGCAAATGTTTGTGCGAGCAGCTTGCCGGGTCTCTGACTTACAAGAAGATCCTATCTGTGATGAGTGGGCAGATGCTTTTTATTTCACACAAAGAAAATAATAATAATAATAATACGAAGCAAGCTTGCTAAAACCTTTTCCAAATCAGTGAGCTGGAGGCAGGGGGAGCAGAATGGGGAGTTATGAGGCACCACCACCATGACCAGCGAATTGCATGAGGCAATTCTGACTGAGGGCAAGGCCCCTCCTAGCTGCAGCAGCTGGAGTAGCCCAAACTTTTTAAAAATACACTGTGATTTATAAGAAAGAGACTCTCTGCTGCCTTTTATGATGTCCCCAGTGACTCATTGTCTCATCTGGCGGCTGTCCTGCCTTCCTCTGGAGTGGCTGATGCTTGTCCCAACAAGCGACAGCTCTCCAGCTCTGCTGTGCCTGCAAATGTCTCTCTGACAACGTCTCTTGAGATGAAGCAGCTCTGTTGAAAAACATACTAACAGCACCAAAACAATTTAGACACATAAAAGCCTGGGAGGATGAGAAAACAGGAAAGGGACCCTTCTGCTGCTGTGACAGCTGCTTACCTCGTGCTGCAGTGCTGTTTGCAGCAGGCCTCTCCCTTTGCCAACAGGTAATTTACCCTTCACGTCAACCTGTTTAGCTTCATACCCTAAGTCATTCTGTTCCTCCAAGGCTGCCTCCCCGGGCAGGAACTGCTGCAGCCTCAAGGCTCACTGAGGGAGCCTTGTGCTGGACCCACATATGGCCCACCATCAATGGCCTTTGAGTGAGACTGATGTGATGTGAGACATCTGCAGAAGGGCCACTTGTCTGCTAGAGCGGTCTTAGAAAGGTCTTTTCTGCCTTCAGTGGCACATACAGAAGATTCTTCAAGTGTGGGGTCTCAGTACTGGAGAGGCAAGGGCTGGACCTGGTGTTGCTCCCTGTTGCCCTACAGCTGCTTTTCCCCCTATGCCCATGTTATTCAGGGACTTCCAGTCAAGCTACCCACATGGAGTCAGCCACATGTTTAGGGTAAGGTCATCTGCACTCCTGCTGAATGGGTCCAAACTCTTCAGAGAACTACAAAACATCCCATGTGCCATGTGGTTGAGAATTGGGTCCATGCTTCTCTTGCCAAGCAAACTTGGGGTATTTTTGTTTTCCCTGCATGTTTTTTTTTGCTATAGTGTAGAGATCAAGTCCTGTCTGCAAGTCTCTTTGCAGTGAAAAACTAATGCCAGCATTTTCAACTGTTATCTTTGGCAAGAGACAGAATCCCATTCTGTTTGAAGAAGGCCCCAAGGGTCCCAGTGCTTTTCCACTACTAAAAGCCAAAGCTTCTTCGGTTTCCTTTCCCTTGCCTTTCCCCTTTTCCTTATCTGAAGATCAAGTTCCAGCCCAACTACGGGAGGCAGCTGTGATCCTTAAGTCACTCACCAGCCTCCATTTCCCAGTCTGCACAATGGAGACACCACTTTCCCTCAGGAAAACAAATTCCATACCCCCGACCTCCAAAGAGACTCCCCACTAGACCTGTAGCTTCGTCTGCAGGCAAGGGAGGCGATAATTCACTTGCCCACCTTTGCAAAGCATTTTGAGGCCCTGACTTGATAAATACTATCTCAAAAGGCCAAGGGATTTGGGGGGTGAGAAGGAAAGAAGAAGGAAGGGTTTATGATGTATTTATTAATTCCAGCCCAAGCAAGAAGCCCTCTGGTGGGGAGGGGAACTAAATGAAGCTTCCTTCACATGCTGATGTAATTATTGTGTTTACATTTGCAAAAATAATAAAAGGTTTGGAGCACCAATTGGCCTGAGGCTTGAGCTAGCTATTATTTTATTTTATTTTATTTTATTTTATTTTATTTTATTTTATTTTATTTTATTTTATTTTATTTTATTTTATTTTATTTTATTTTATTTTATTTTATTTTATTTTATTTTATTTTATTTTATTTTACTTTACTTTACTTTACTTTACTTTATTTTATTTTATTTTATTTTATTTTATTTTATTTTATTTTATTTTATTTTATTTTATTTTATTTTATTTTATTTTATTTTATTTTTTCAGCCTAACTCCTAACCGGTTACTCTGTACCTCAGTGGTCCAGCCTTCCCCATGATTTACTGGTCACTTTTTGGCCACTGATTTACTGGCCAGTTTTACCACTGGTGTTGTAATACATATGTAATAGGGGTTGTCACTGCTTGTCAGCTTTTGAGGTAAGCTGTTTCCTAACAGAATTTAGGCTACAGATAATACCTGGGTTTTAAAGCAGATGCTTTATCAGAATGTAACTAAATAAAAGGTACTGGACCGGATCCAAGGCTCCATGAGGTCATTGCACCACTGGTCAGGGTGGGACAGGTCAGCGGGCTGCAGCAGCACTGGGAAGGGGCAGCCTGGCTGGTCACCAGGCATCCCTTATGCTCCTGGGGACGGTGCTCACCTCTCATCAGGAACACCTTATCCCTGACCCTTACTGGGCCCATGTCACCTGCACTAAACGATTTGAGGTTTGCGGGTGTTGAGGCACAGTCCTTGTGCCCCCTGCCAGCCGATGTGCTGCAGCTTTATAGGAGAAGAATGCAAAGAAAGACCTAAAATAGAGGGGGGAAAAATATATATATATATATATATATATATATATATATATATATATATATATATATATATATATATATATATATAATATATATATGTAATATATATAATATATATAATATAATATATATATAAATATAAAATATATATTTATATATTATATATATACACACAATATATATAACATATGTATATATGTATAGTATATATACATATATGTTAATTGCAAGCACTTGGCTGAATGCGGGAGGATGCTTGTTGTGCGGGAAGCTTCTCGCCGTGCCAAGCCGAGCCGTGCCGAGCCGTGCCGCCACCGGGGGGCGCTGTCCCCGCGCCGCCGCTCCGCAGCCACCGCCACCAGGTGGCAGCCCCGGGCCGCCGGCTCGAGGTGTGCTGCCCCAAGTGTGGCCGCGGCTTTTTGTTTTTTATTAATTGATATTATTAATTAGCCCGGGTGTAGCTTGATCTTCTTAGCTGTCGTGGCTGCTGGTTTCTGAAGGAGACGGCGAGAGGCTTCGTGTTTGATCTGAGAGTAACGTGGAAAACGCTGACATTCGGACTAAAGACTGTGGACATGGATGACAGGAATTTAGCAGGATTGCTGTCACTTTAATTATAGGAAATAAGAAAAGTAAATACATTTATAAATGGAGAAGAAAATTCATAGTAGCTTAAGCTAGGACAGCCTTGATAGATCAGGGATACAGTCCAGATATCAGGAGATGCAGGAGTAACGCTCATACAGACCCCAAAATGAGCCCTGGAGGAAGAAACATTTGGGGAGATCCATGGGTGTGGGGGCTCCTGGCTAGAATGCTAGCCAAGGTCTAAACGATGCTCTGAGTAAGGGGTAAAGTTTTTTTTTTTGTCCCACTGCATAGAGAAAATGCCAAATTTCCAGTTTAAGAAACATTTCAAAAGTGTGGAGAGAGACTGCCTTCACCTGCAGGCAGTGAATGTGAGGGAACAGGTATGTGCAGGGCCAAAACTCCCCCTCACAGCTTTGAAACCAGAAAAGCCCCATTCAAAGACACTGCTGCTAAGGGAACCTGCCATTCTGCGTAGTATTTTTGAGGTAAATTTGTCTGTTCTCTAAGAAATGTTTGTGACAATAAGGGCAGCTGACAAGGAACAAACCAGTGGTGAGACGGCTCCTGAAGCACCATCCCTGGCAGCCAGGAGTACAAGCTGTGTTGAGGCAGAAAGGGAGATGATGCTGGGCCCTTGGGAGTGCAACCAGCCCTTGGTTTGCTGTTGGGACACTGGGTGGTTGACTGGCCTCACGACATGCATGATAGAGATGGACTGGCCTTGTCTGAGGGCTGTATATGTGAGAGGAGAGATGCAGAACCATTTCGTACCCCAGCACAGCTCTTCCTGGAAGCAAAAACACAGCCACTCAGGCAGTGACTGTAAGAAGGGTGCTGTTGGGGGAGCTCTTCCTAGTTTACAGAGCACAGCACCAAAATAAATCCCCTGACTGTTTTTTTCTGGGCTTGCTCTACCCATGGATGGTCCTGGGCAAAAGCAGGACTCATCAAATGGCTTTCATGGGTGAAACTCACACCTCAGGAGAAAGGAAAACTAAGAAAAAGGCAAGGTGGGCTCGTGATACCATTCCATGGCTGCTGCTGAGGGGTGTGAGGCTGAGCACAGGCTACACGCAGTAGAGGAGGCCAAGACCAGCTCCTCAGGGCATCTGGTAAGGCTCTGCTGAGCCCCATTCCCCTTCTGAGATACAGAGGCTGCCTCAGGAAATGCCTCGATCTGTGGAAATGTCCAGATGCTCTGCATATGCAGAAGAGCACCACAAAGCCATAAGGCAGCTGCCACACGGCAGGGTTAGTCAGAGGCCCCAGGTGGGCATCTGAAAGCATAAAGATAGCCTAAGCCAGGCATAAATCATAGAACGTTGTTGCTCAGTGGAGCAATGTGAGGCAGAGGGTGACACCAGGAAAAGAAATCTAGCAGCATCACTGCTCAATAGTCATCAGCCTATAGCATATGTAAGCAGAGTTGATGTGGATACAGAAAGGCAAAATATCTGGGCTGAGAATGACCCATTCCCTGTGCTTCTTTGATGGGAACATTTTTGCCAGTTCACCTTTGGCCATCAGTGAAGTGTGCCTTCTGACAACAAGCAGCTTGGTGAATAAGCCATCGTGGACTGCACTCGTGTCACCACCTGACATTAGACTGCAGTGAGAGGAAATGACATTGCCCATTGTCTCTACTGAGATTTCACAAATCTTTCAGGCATTGAAAGACGCCATCTATCAACCTGCCTAAAAGCCTGTCTCAAAGGTAGTGCTAGACAGTCAAATTAGACATTAGACACAACAGGGTGCTGGAAGTAGTAAAATATCAAGTACTTATGGACTGGAACTATCATCACCTGCAAATGCAGCAGCAGGTGAGTCCTATCTGCTGAGGGAGAAGAATAGAAATCAAATTGCTTTTAAAAGTGCTAGGCAATTTCAGACTGGTGTCATGGTGTCATCTCATTGAACTCCACATCCAAACCCTGGGCTCATTTTTCACTATAGTCAGTGAACTGCAGGTTATTATTTGCTCTATCTTAAAGTGCTTCTCCAAACAAACTAGATGAGCTTTAAAATGACTTCTTTCCACCAGCTGTGGAAGCATCTGCAAGGGCCATGTTCATCTGTACACAACTATACTGCAGTTCTTTAAACTTCAGAGAGAAGATCTCCTCCTGTGTGGTGTATCCATACTTCCCACACCAGCTAAAGACCTGATGGTGACAGACCAAAAGAAGATCCAGTGGTATGGTATGATCACCCAAAGAAAGGCAGATTTAAGGTGATGCAGGGTGTGCAGAGTGCGCAGAACAACACAGAAAGAGCAGTTCAATGGCATCATAAGATATGAACATTAACCTGAATAAAGGTGGGTTTTTTAATCATCATTCTGTTAGCCACATTGTTTTTATACTTCATTTATGAGCAGAAATTGTGTAGTCTGAAGGATGCTCAGGCGAGGACAGAGAAAAAGACATTGCAGTGCCCTTGGCAAAGTCTGGCTGTCATGACTCTGCTCAGACACTGGACCACAGGGCTCCTCAGCAGAACTCAGACCACATTCAGCTTTGACTGGGAAGTGAGGATAGAGTACCCACAAAGTGATAGGAAGCTGGCACTCTGGAGAAGGAAGAGATTGTTATCGGTGCAGAACAGGCATCTCTGCTTGGCAGTGTGGGAACAGTGAAGTCTCCAGAGATCAGATAGGAACTCATGGGTCAGAGCAACCTCAGGTATTTCCCTGAAGAGAAAGCCCATGCAGTGCAGCTGGGTAATGCCAGGCAGTGCACAGAAACACTTAGGAAATGCTTGCTTCCAGGAGACATGGATTTAGGTTCGCTTGTATAAGTGAATAGGGCAAGACCCAACCATCACATAAATACTCAAAAAATGACCACAGCCTAAGTTGCAATATCACTGATGATGTTTACAGGCTTAGAGTAATGCTGATTTCAAACCAAGGAAACTAAATAATAGGACTAGATGTCCAATAAAAATGGGCTTGTAGACCAAATCCAGAGCTGAGTGCAATGAACAGCCCTTTACTACTATCAGTGGAGACTTAGAAAGTCTCCACTTAGAAATATGACACATAACAAGGGCCAACAGGACACAACTCAGTAGACCTGCAGCAGAGATGTTGTTACAATCTAGAGCCACAAGTTAGGGCAGTAACAGTTCACATTTTTAAGTCCCAGTGATCCTTTATGTGTCAGCCAACAAGCAAGCAACATGTCCACTTCTTTGAGCCAGATGAAGTTCCTGGCCAAAGTACGGGGAAGTAGGCTGTGCTGCCCAAAAGGATTTATGCCCCTGCAAACATGGGATAACTCTATACATCTCTTCTCCCTTGTGTATTTATATTTCTTGGCTGAAATACAAGAGTTTCTTCTATTAAAATGTGAGTCTTTTCTCAGATTTCACACACTTAGTTGAAAAAAATTTGGAAGTACCATTGCTGATGTTCAGTTCTCTTCATGTCTCATTGGTGACAGTCACATGTAGGCATCAGCTCAAAGGACAACCAAGTCCAGCGAGAGACTCACACCTGTGGACAAGAAGAAGCCTTTCTGCATTTCTATCCATTTTGTACCTGCTTGTTCTTCTTTCCCTGACTTTGTCATACCACTTGTCTCTTGTGCAGGTTTTGGTCTGCTGAGTGTCGGTAACAGTGATGGGAGCACATGGACAAGAACGGGGACAGTGAGAGAAGAAAAATACAATTTTGTTTTGGCCAAAATTAGTTATTTCAGCTCACTGCATCATCTGAAGCCATACATACCCCTAGTGCAGGCTGTCTGGCCAAATCTCCTAGCAGCAAAGCACATAAAATTAAACACATGAATCGTCCTTCTTCCCTTCAAAGCTCATACGCTTTAAGTGCAGCATGTATACTTCACTCTGCTGGATGAAAAATTAAATTAGCAAAGCATGAGGTTTGGTTACTCCTTAGTAACACAGGACTCAGTGCTGCAAGGTTTCATTCAGTTCTATTCTTCTGAGATGCTCCCATTGAGGCTTCAATGTGAAAAGTTCTTTTGTAGAGATGTTCCTCTGTGGGTGTGAGATATATTGTGGTCTGTAAAGAGCTTTGAATTCCCTTTAAAATCTGTGAATTCCTTTACTTATATTTGTGTGCAGTTACTCACACACATAGACCCACTATAGCTGAAGGCTTGCCAACACAAGTGTGGGATTTACAGTCCCAGTCCTTTATGAGGTTGCAAAATGTTAAGCATTCTCAGAAGTCCTGGAGAAAAATGACATTTTGTGGGATTACCAAAACCAGGTGTTGCCGCAAAAGGTCTGTTTCCTTCCTCCAGTGCAGAACACTCAAAGCAGCAAGACTGTCCCACACCACTTCTGAGGTGAATGCTCCTAAGGTGAAAATCAGCAACATGCACAGTGTTAATTCTAGCAGACTAGGAAGTCTGCTGGGTTAAGTGATGGAAGTGGACAAAGAGCCACTTAGAAATGCTGTGGGTGACAATTGTCTGTGGTGGGTTCATTTATCTTTGGGTAGTACTGTATGTGGGAAGCGAATGCTGGCTAACAATGCCACAGCTGCTTTCCCAACCCACACACTGGTCATGTGTGGGTCCTCTTCAGCACAACAAAGAAGAGGGCTGCAGGAATAGTTGTCTTTCACACCATTGAAAATGGCTACAAAGCATTAAAGCCTGGCTGAGTGAGAAGGTCTCACCAAAGTCAGTGTGAGAGTGTTAAGAGGCACAACTGTTTAAAATAACTTGCTGGACAGAGGAAGGTTGTTTACAGATTGTTCTCCATCCAAAAGGGCAATATTAACAGTGTTATGCAGTCAAAAAGCATGTATATTTGCAATGCTTGTTGAGAATGAGTGAATGAGAGGTGCGTTTAATACATAATTCAGTGGTTATGCTATTATTACTACTTTTTCTTTTTACTCATTGGCCTTTGCACTTTTACATATGCATTTTATTTAAAATTCCAGGATTTTTTTATGTAATTTCTCTTGGAGGAACTCTTGAAGGCTTCCTATACTAGTGAACAAATACCAGGTAACTTAGTCTTCTGTTCCTGGTTAAGCTGGTCAAGTGTGACTTGAATCTTTCCCCATGCCACCTAGAGCAGCGTTTGATCCTACATATACATACACACAAACATGTATGTTCATTTATATGCACACAGACCCAATTTCTGCAGCTGCACGTGAAAACTCTCACTAAATGCATGTTCCTCACAGAAGAAAATGATCTTTCTTCTGTGTTTGGCAATGATAATGTATACTTAGGTGTATTTCATGGTAAATTATTATTCTGAACAGTGCCAACTTTCAATGATATAATGAAATAATAATGATAATAAAAAGGCGGTAATAGCATGAAGATAGCATATGACCACATTCATACTTTTGTTTGTTGTCTGTGATCTGTAGTATTGGTTTTAAGGCTGTAGACCATTCTCATATAAGATTCATGTACTAGTTTCAGGGCATGTTTTGTACACACTCTGCTGCAATCTCAGGCTCACTATCTTGGGATGATTTGATGAGCTTATCAGCTCCAATCACCTGCACAATGATGCTGCCACACAAAGAGGCTCTCTCCCAAATTTACTTCATGATTATTTTTCCTCCTTCTACACTGTGAGCTCTAAAAATAAGAATAAATGGAATTCCCAGTTTCCAAAGTCAAAGACAGCATGAATTGATATTGCCCACCGAAATGCAGTGAGACTAAATCAATAACATCTGCAATAAGGCATAATGAAGACAAAATTATATCTCAGTTTTCCCGAACAGCTGCGAATCTATTTTTAATGATCCTCATTTTTGGCAGTCAGCTAAACAACTTTTAAAATGTCCTCGAAAATGGATTGTTAAGTAGATCAGCAATGCAGAACACAGAAATGCCATTAATTGCAGCTTCTTCTGTGTGGTCTGTAGTACTTGGCACAAAAACCCCCTCACTCTACAGCTAGACTTGAAAACATATGCGGCACCCTAGGGTAGTTAGAAAAAAATAAGTGATTTTAAATAGGTGACTTGAGGAATAATGCAGTGTGATTGCTACCACTGATTTGTATTTTTGTTAGGTAGAGTTTTTAGGGAAACTCTATCTGTTTTCACAGGCTTGCCCTATCATTCAGTGATACCACTCTGTGTGATGACAGCTCAGTACACTGATAACCAGGCTTCTGGGCTTGGCATCTCAGGTTCTCAGCACAGCTTCTCAGTCTGAAAAGGCTGAAGGAATCAGCTTTCTCCCAGCAGTGATGGAGTTCATCACAGGGACGTTCAACATGGCACTTTAAACTTCAGCACAATGTGTATATTTTTAAAAATGCAGAGTATACAGTGACAGTGGAAGTGGTGAAAGAGAATGGTGGACTGAGAGGTGTATTTGGTTATTCTTTGTATTAAGTTGCCCAGGTCATGCTCATCTAGGGTGAACAAAGTCTCTGGCAAGGCAGATAACAGAAGAAAAAAGCTTGCTGTGGCATCTGGTTACCTGCTCATGGTTACACAATGTGAATTGATGAGGTTACAATGAATACTGTGATTGTTACTTGTCTTGCATGCTGATTTGAACAATGATGAGCTCCCCAGTCTGGTGGGCATTGCTGCTCTTTAAACGTAGCAATGAAATAAAGTTCATGTGTACCAGTTTTGTCTGACACAAACTTAATCAAGATTACACATTTCACCTCATCCCACTGCTCCACAAGCTGCCTGGTCATCCCCCAGCAACTTTATGGCCCAGATATAAGTCTCCATGCTGCTTTGGAAGCCTCTAGGTGACTTCTGAGGACATACGTGCTTTCTTCAGCCAACTTCTTTCCCTAGGAAAGGCTGGTGAGGATGGACATGAACCCATACTCACAGCAGCAGGGTTGGTCGTATGGAGCGTGCTCCTCTCAAAATGGGCACACAAATGGTCACTCATCTATGTCTATTAGTAATCCATTTTAAAATATTTGGTAATTGGTTAGACAATGGAAGTATGCACTCAAACTCAAACTTATTTCACATACATTTAGGAGCTGTCCTTAAGGCACTCTCATTTACCCTTCTTCTCTGCTCAGATGACCTAATATCTCCCTTGGTAGATTTTAGAGCATCTTTGCACTGGTGTGCTATCAAGGACCTTTGTGTCAACAAAGGTTAGTTCCACATGGAGTTGACCATAGTGAGCCCCTGGTCTCCTTATTTTGCTTGGATGAATTCAGCTTGGTTTCAGATTGTTAAAGTGAAAAAACTTTAGGTCATCTACTTGGACTTCCAGTATGCTGCCTTTTAACTGAAGAATGGCTTTTATCCTGGTTTTTATCTGTTTGTGATTCTTGTTTCACACTGTTCCACTGTCATTTGGCTCACATTTTGAGAAGTGCATTTCATGGATAAGGGAATGCAGTGCTCCCAAAATGGCTCCTCGTTGGAAAAAAAAAATACTCCATGTGTGTCTACCTCTTTTTTTTTTTTTAATGTTGTTATTATTATTATTTGAAATGAAAAATAATAAAAACACTCTTTACAGGGTAGGAGAGAATATTAATCTCTGTAGCTTGTTTTTCTGAATCCTTGATGCCTTTGTCTCTATTGCTAGTTAAGTAACGGCTTTATTTTTATGTTTGGAAAGCAGTTGCTATGGCCTAAACTGATTAAGCAGCTTAAGGAGAGACAACACAGTGCTATGTTATGAGAATTTTATTTTTACTCATTTTAAATGTAAATTTTCCACTCTTTGTCTAAGCAAAAACAGCACAAACATCTATAGCTGTTGTTTGTGAATGGCAAAAAAAAAAAAAAACAAACCAAACCAAACCAAACCAACCAACCAACCAACCAAACAACAACAACAACAAAAAACACATAACTTTCCAGTCCCTCTGTCTGTCCTTTTCAGGCATTTCTTCAGGGCAACTACTGGCAGGTTCCTCTGCAAACCTTGCACTGTGTCTCTCCATTCCAACTTTGAATAAACATGGCGCTGCAATCTTTGATAACTTCAGTCTTTTTATAGGGAATGTAAAAGAAGCCCCGAAATTCCTAAATAAACATGTAACCATCTAACTGGAAGGAGAACATGTTCTGTGTCAAGAGAACAATAACTGGTATATTTGGAAGGAGAGGACAGCAAAATTGCTTAAAGGCTTCAGACTGCATATATGATATCTCACAGAGGAGCATTACAAGGTATAGACCATGAATCAGAGGAACATCCCATTGGCACAGGGGAATTTTAATGAAGAGAATGAAATTCTCATCATGTCTAAACCAGAAATTAACATGCATCACTTTTTTCTTCCCATGGCTCTTACTGCCAGATACAGCTGTTTTGAAATATTTGGGGCCAAAGCAGGAGCAAATCTCTAGAGGGAAGAAGGCTATTAACATCACCAATAGTTCACAACACAGCTTTGTTTCTTGAAAGGCACAGACACAGCAGGAGGTGCTCCGTGTGGCTGCGTGATGGCTGCAGTACTTTGAAATAATGGCCTCTGGGGTCCTGAGCTTACAGACCATTTCTCATGTGGCTGAGAGACCCAGGGCTTGTGTCAGAGCTCCTTTGCGAGAAGCAGGGCTCACTGGACACCATCATCCTTTCCCACTCAGGGCCACCTGTTTTGGTGGGAGACCTCAGAGGCTGGAACAGAGTTTGGACCAGAGTGATAAAAGGCATTTTACCAGGCTTTTTGGCTGGCCTATGCAGTTCATATGATTTTTTATTCAAGTTTAGGCCTGCGATCATGCTATCTGCTGAAGAAAAGTCATCTTTTGGTCTTTTTTGACAAAATATTCTTGAACAGACCCTTCCCTGCTGCACCCATATCTGGTGCAGCTGAGAGAAAACAGACTCTAGTGAAATGTGAGAGCATAAAATTATAAAGAAAGGGTGGATAAAATAGGATCTCAGCTGTGAGTCCTCATGCTTTCTTTTATTTAACACTCATTCAAAACCTGCTACCAACCTTATGAATAGTCTAAGGCAATGCAGAGCACTGGTACCAATATAGCTAGCTATTTCATATCAGAATTTGTTATTCAGGATCTGAGACTGGGAAACTGTCTCCAGTAATGTATTTACTATATTTTGACATACTAGTGAAATTGATTTATTTAGTACAGATAGCTGTAAGGGGCACCATCTATGTGTGTATCATATTTGCATGTTAATGACTGTGAGTTTTTTCCCATATTTGCTCTTATCAGTCAAATGTATAGATGAACTGTTCATCAGGTCAAAATTAACAATAATTTACTGCTCACTGCAAGCTAGTTAAATAAAGAGGAACCAGATGTGTGACATGGGCATTACATGCGGAAATTGGCATGCAAATACTTGACAAAAATATCTGAGTAGGTTTTGTGCAAGAGTAGACATGGAATTACAGGATCATAGAGCTTGTTACTCTTCTGTGGGGAAAATGGTTTCCTTTGAGTACTTCTGACACACCTCTATAAATAGAGGCTCAAAACACTTAGCTCCTATTCTCTATCAAATGCTATAATGTCATAAATTACTTTCCCTCACCCAAATAATAAAAAGGTCTATTTTAAATTAAATCTTTATTTTAACTTGTAAGTCAATTGGGGCTTTACACCTGCTTTTCAGTACAGCTTACAATTTTAGTTATTTAATATAATTATTTCCTTCAATTTTTAAATATTTCCTTTTTCTGCATGAGAGACCTACATAATCAGTAAGGGAAACTGACTGAATATATGGGCAAGAGAAAATGATTAGAGGCAAAGTGGTCTAACACATGGTGCAAGTGAAATAACAGAAAGCCATTGTTCAGCTGTAGTAGGAATACGATGGTGTGTGGTAGGCTACAAATTTCTAATCTGCTCAGGAAAAAATGTGATTTTTAAATCCACGTGTTGCTTTTAATTTAGTGTGCTCAAAATTCATCTTTCAGGAGAGCAAGCCAGCCTTTGATTTAACTGTGTTTACCTATAATCCAAATATAAGAATCAGGTACTCAGGTTTTACTTTGATTGTGGAGTCTGTGTTGGCAAACAAGAGCTGTTTGTTCTTTTAAAGCAGTTTAATTTAGGACAAACACTGAGAATTCACCTCCAAATAACGTGCTAGTAACATGTCATCACAACACCTGGCATGGATGGAATGGCCATATAATCAAACACTTTGTGATGTAAAACAAAATTAAAATAAATTAATTGCTGCTTAATACTGCCAAGAGGAAGGTTAAGTATAATCTACCTAAAAGCTTGAGTGTTGTTAAATAAGAATAATAATTAAAAAACAGTCCAGGATATCTGTGTTCCTTCATGTTTCTACTGGTAACCCTGTGGTTAAGTCAAGTAATGATTGATTTTGAGAGAATTATAGCTATTATAAACTGTAATCAGCAGAGGATGAGAATAATTACACAGAGAAAGGGGAAAAAGCTGAAACATGGCTGAGCAATATTCTGATTGATGGCAAAGTCATTTCCTGGCTGTTAATGACTGATTTTTCAACAGTCAGCACAAGCGCTAAACCTGTGGGGGAAAAGGGAAAGGAATGGCCCTGTTATAAAGAAAGCTACTGTCCTCAACTTATCGTTTTAATTAGGAATGGGTGAGCAGCCTTGGGAAAAAAAAAAAAAATCCAACTGTCATTCAGGATGATCTCTGCATGACAAGACTGCAGCTTGGGCTGAACGTTTTTGGAATGGCTTTGAGCTGGGCTCTTGGCTTGCCCTGGAAATGCCTAGTTAACCTTCAAGCTCAAGCACCCCAAACCCTGCCAAAACACCCTGGGGAGGGCTGACTCTGCACGAGCAGAGCAGAATGGCAAAATGACAGAAATCCTGGCCCTGTGAGACCTTGAAATAGTCTAGCTGATCTGAAAAGCTTTCTGCCCATGAAAGCTCAGTTGACCCATCTTTGGTGTTTGGGTGCTGTGCTCCTCAGATGCCCCGAGGAATCTCAGATACAATGGGTACCAGCCTCTCCGGCTCTAGGCAGACCAGCTGCTGCCCCTTACGTCCTGTCTGTGAGTTTCCCTCCTTGATAGCTCACATCTGCTCTCCTCCAGTCCTCCGGCCGCTCTCATTCTGCTCTCAGGAGAAAGGCATGTCCCCTCCAGAAAGGCTAATTACCTGCCCCTTCCCGCATTTCCGCATGCATGCACATGTGCTGGCGATATGCACACCGGCCACAGCAAGTGAGCACAGCGGGGGGCGGGATGCTGAGCAGAAAATAATCGCTCTGATCTCACGAGAGTCCCTGAAGGAATGTCTGATGGGGATGCATGTGTGTTTTCAAGCCCTAAAATAATTTTAATTTCTGTTTTATGCAGCATGAGGTCATGGAGTGGACGAGCTTACAGAGCGCTGTGCTCCGGTTGACAGCCGTGTGCTCTCTAAACTCTGACACTTCCAAAAAAGAGCTTAATTTATCTTATCAGTTACAACCATAAAACAGGGTAAGTGATGGAAATGGATTAGAAACCATAAAATTGAGGGAAGCAAGACAGCCACGATCCAGGAAGTGACAGACACTGCTTTGTGGGGTCCTGCTGACTTTGAGGAAACTTGTGGATAGTTTACTGCAAGCTCCACAAAGTGTATCCCGTCACAGGAACTCTCCCATCAGGTCCAAGCACCCAGAGAAGCTCCAGAAACATGCTGCTTCTGACACCTTTTTCTCTCTCAGTGCAAAGATGATGTAGGTACTGTTTTTTGAGAGCCAGAAAGCTTGGCCATATACTGATGGGTACCACTTGCCTGCAGACTTGTGCCAAATGCTTCTGCATACAGTTTTCCATCTGCCTGAGAAATTATGCCCACATAACGTGTAAAATTTTTGGCTGATTTCAAAAGCAGCATACATGGAAAAACTTAGGTGGTGGATTTTCAATTAATTGCAAAACTCTGAAATGTCCAGAGTTTATAGTCCCTATTCTAAAGCGTGTAATGCCAGCTTGATATGACCGCTATTTCACTGATTTTAATGGAGTTATACCAATCAGTGAAAACAGATGGAGTGAAGAATGCAGTTAGCAGCTGTATCTCCTCCCAACAGCAGGTCAAATGCATCTCAGCAGTCAAAAGTACCAGAAAAGAAGGGAGATCAGCAGAACTAATGTTAGAAACATAAAGTGTCTGTAATTCTGACTTGATAGCATTGGGATTCTTCATTAGGGACAGTAAAAGAGACAAATAAACAGACAGAGGGAGAAAGATGAACTACTTAAAAGCAGCTTATACAATGGAGTAATAAATCCTTCTTCTGACTCACGTGGGGGCTTACTGAATAGATTACAGCTCTCCTCTTCTTTAGCTTCTCAGGAAGTTCTCCTGACATCTCCACTCTATCCCAGAAGCCTACAGAACATTGTCCAAAGAGGGGACGGAAGATCCTCTGTTTCCCTCCAAGCCTGTTTGCTAGCAGATTAAATCTCTGTTTAACCAACTCTCCACTTTGGAGATGATGGCAAAGATTTGGATGAATGCAGGAGGATGTAGAATTCCTCTCCTTTTTATTTCTTTTGTTTGTTTGTTTGTTTGTTTGTTTTTGTTTTCCCTCCATGTTCATTTTGTGGATATGATCTCACATAAAAATACTGAGCAATGTGTGGGTCAAAGACAACTGATTGAACCCTGTGCTTTCAATACCTCTTTTTTTCAGTAGGCAAGAGGAAGCGTGCAAGCTAGGATTGGTGTGCAGCAGTTTGCCTCCTGGGTTTATATTGGTCCAGACATTTTCTTCCCTATTGTGGAGTATGTTTGTTCCAAGTGTTTTGTGAGATGCTTGGAGGAAATCATGCCTAACTGGAAGCACATGGACAGTCCAATAGGTTTCAGTTACTGTGTTGAGTAATAAGCATGTGTTTAAGTGTCTCACTGAATGTGAGCAGTCAGCAGGGGTGAAAAGTCAGGCTGATACTGCTGCAGACTGCAGTGCTCTGGGTGCAGGGAGCTAAGCAAATAGAGTGCACATTTCCCACACCATCCTTGTTGGTTGCAGGTGGGAAGCCGGGTTCACCTGGGCTCCCTCCTGGTCTCTTCACTCTGCATGACTTGGGCATAGCCTATTCTCTTTGGCATTTCTGTGTGCCACCAGTGAAATGGGTATATTGGTATGGTCTGTGCCTCACTCAGCTGGTGGAGGGGGCAGAGGAATGAGCTTGAAGTGAAAATGCAGTGGGATGTTGCTTGTAAACAACTGCTTTTCAGTGAAGGCCTTGGGACAGCAGACCCTGTCACAACAGCAAACGGTGACAGGCAGTGATTTCCACCTTGTCCTCCGCCACCTGACTCAGCAGGAGTTGTCCTAGTTATAATCCATGCCTTTGTTTTGACCTGAACTAGTCACCTTCCCCTAGATACATCCTTCACCTCATTTCCAGGAGGTGGCCAGCAATGCGTCTCCTCCTCTTACAGAATCCTTGGAGTAAAAGATGGGTTTCTTGGGACTGAGCAGGTCTCGGTGGATTTGGAAAGACCTCTTCTTTCCCTCTCTCTGCTTAGAAAACAGTTGCTTCATGCTGGGAAACTGTTAGGTAAGCCTCGGGTGGAAAATGTTTAGCAAACCAGCCTCATCAGCTGGTTTCAGCCAAGGGTGTCTCTTGAGGCCAGAAGATACCTGAGGCCACCAGCAAAGCTGCCAGGCTTTGCCAGCTACCGTGATGTTATGTGGCCATTTGTTGACTGAAAACTGGCTCAAGATCTATGAAAGAAAGATATATCTCTTTCCTGGGAAAGGGTAGCTTGATACTTGCAAATCAAGTACAAGAGCAGCGAGCTTGTTGAGTTTTGTTTTCCGTTTTTTCACCATCATGGAAGGAAATTGTGAGTCATGGTCCCAGCCATCTGAAACATAACAGCATCGATGACCAGATCAACAAACAGACCAGCAGAAGGCCATGGAAAGGGGGTGTGTGGAATGACAGCCAGATGTCCTTGCCTGAGCAAATGCAGCTAGCGAAACTTTGTCATCCAAGCTCTTCAGATGCCAAATGTGTTCGCTGAGTAAATGAGGCAGCTGGGTTGTTCCTTTTCAGGAAAAGGCACAGGAAAAAAAGATTCCTGCAGTAGGTGACAGGCAAAGAAGCTGTCACAGGGGAATGGACTGCAGCTCTGCACTGAAGCCTGGCTTGACAGAAATTTAGCTTCACTCCTTGCATTCCACTGCTGCTCAGATGTTTCTCCAGCTTGACCTGCTCTTCTCTTGCTCTTTGAGCAAGTTCCTTGCCAAGGTTTTCTCAAGAGTGTTCTCAGACACCAAACAGCAGTTTGTTCTCTTACACAGGGGCTTTTTCACCCCTAAAAAGCCTTTTATGTCATGAGCGCAGCTTCCCGCTGGTACTGCACTTCAAGAACAGACATGGAAAAATGAAGTCAGGAGATAATGTACAGTGCTGTGCAATGAGGGCACCAACATAGAGATATTTCTGCATTTTTTTAAAGTGCCAAATAAATTCTGTTCCATAAAAATGACAAGAAACCAATTTAAAGAGAAGGGAAGAGAGTTTCACCATGAGTCACTGCTCTGTATGTTCTGAAAACTTCAGGAAAAATAAGCTGTTCCCCCAAAGCTGTATCTTCTTGACAGCACACAGCTTAGTGAGTAGTCTGGGGCTCTGCACATGACTGGGAGAGAAAATACCTGTGTTTCATTAGAGAGGCTACCAATGCATCAGACAGGCTAATAATGCTAGCTGCAGAAACCTACACACAGAATGTGCCCAATGCCATTGTAACCACCCCAACCTTCTGCCATGCCTGAAATTCATTGTCTCATCGCAGGTCAAGATTTTAGCCCACAGCTTTGACATGATCCAGAATGTTTCTTGTGAGCCAGCCCAGCTTTGTCTTGTCTGATTGACCTAAAGAAATGTGCACAAGCTCAGCAACAGCTCACGAGTCCAAAGAAAGCCCCGGTGAGTGCCCTGCTCACAGGATTCCATTTCATTTTTAAACCTTCACCCCCCAGCAAACATGGATGTTTTGAAACAATACTGTAGTGTAAAGAAAATTTCTTCCGCTGTATTAAATTGGAGGACTTGCTTTTGCTCAGTTACTTTAGTTACAGAGAAGGGGAGTCATGGTGCCATGTTTGCAGTTTCAATTTTGGATGACCAGTGGCAGGGTTGTTACAAAAACGTTTCTTACAGGTATGGTTGCACAATGAAAGAATCTAATGTGGCCAAAAGAAGCAGGGAAACTGGTTCACCATACAGCTTTCTACTTGTTGCTTTTTTTGTGTGTGTTGAAGTGATGAAACACATAATAAGTTACATCTGACTTGGTGAAATTTTACATGTACAAGAGTTGGCTGGGAAATGCACTTTATCTGAACTTTGTGGCCAATGGCCAAGCTAAATAAACCCAATTAATATTAATTTCACTTACCCCTTCCATGCCTTCCCTGGTAAATAGAACCACCTCTGGGATTTCTAATGGTAAGTTACCCTCATGGTGTCTGGTTTAACTTGGCTACTATATTGACAAGATGTTTTTCCACTTTGAGCCATTTCTCTCTCTCTCTCTTTTTTTTTTTTTTTTCTTTTTTTTTCTTTTTCTTTTAATCATTATTTTATTGTTATTATTTTTTAATCTTATCACATGAACTTAGAATCCTCAATGCATCCTTTAAACTTTTCTCTGGTCAGAGCATTTTGGTCTCTTTTACTTCATGTCTAGGCATAAAAACAATATAATCTAGCTTGTGGGATGTGACTTAAATTGAAAATATTTGTTATGTTTAAGAGCTTTGGGGTGGTGTGTACTTGAATAGATATGAAGATATTTAGCAAATAGATCTTTGTTCCAAAACTAGAAAGAATAATTTACTGACTATACAACGCAAAAAATGAAACCTTGCTACAGCCTCATCTCGACATTACCTCTCGTGTCTTTCAAAAGTGTTCTTTTCAAAGATAACTCTTTTATTTTATTATTTTATTTTATTTTATTTTATTTTATTTTATTTTATTTTATTTTATTTTATTTTATTTTATTTTATTTTATTTTAACAAAAAGTTGTTTTGTAGGATGGGTGCTATGCATATGTGCTGAAGTTTGTATTGATTATGATACGTGAGGTTCATTCCAAAATAGTAGAGCAAACAGTCACAGATCTGAACAGAAGACTCCCTGTGCTATTCCCCTTGTTTTACTCACAGAAGCGTAGCCTGAGACATTAATGTATGAGAAAAAAAAAAAAAAAAAAAAAAAAAAGAAGGGACAAAACTAGAGAGAGAGAGAAGAGAGAAACCCTTTCAGAAAACTCTCAACCTTTTTGGTTTGTGTGACCTCTGGAGCTGAAATGTACAGGCACACTGTGACCAACATGTGCCAGTCCTTATTGGTGTGCTTTGAATAAATTTAATCCCCATCAGGACATATGAATGGTTGCAAGGATGCACCAAAGTCCACCTCATCTGGTGGCCAAGAACCACATGTGAGGACAGGGCAGGCAAACCATGGTCCTCCAGAGTGCTGCACCCCACAGTCTGCTGTGGTCACTGGTTGTGAGCAAGCTAAAATTTTGGTTTTCAACTGTAGCTGCATCTTCTGGATTGTTAGTTCATGAAAATCGCATATGGCAGTGTGGGCTTGATCAGAACTTTCTTCTTAAGGGGAGACACTGGTGACTGTTCAGCCTTGCCGTAAGTGGCTAGAATAACAAACCCTGAGAAGCCACAAACCCACACAATGTGCCAGAGTCCTGTGGTATATTGTCTGCAGAGCTTGAAAAATGCAACACAGAAGCTGGGAAACTTCTGCCACGTACAGAGCACTCCCTCAAGACATTGAATGTTTCGGATCAATTTAGCAATACATTTCATCCATAAAAAGAGGGGCTACATTGCTGTAGAGGACAACTGTTTCCCACTGGAGGAATTTATACTTTACCTAATAGCTGTGATATGAAACCATTCTGCAAACCACCCTGTCCAAACACTGAAGGGCATTTTTGCAAAAGGACAGAGCATCTGCAGAAGCTGTCAAGAATTGATGTGTCTTTGCCTCAAGTCAAACAGTAATGTATTGACTCTCAATGTGATTAGGATGGACTTTTGCCCAGAACATTAAAATTGGTTCTGAATGAAAATTGCTCTTCAGAAGCGGCTCTTTGTTAATGATATTATTATTATTTTATTTTAATGTAATTAGGGTTATGTTCTTAAATCATAATTGTAATTGTTACAGTTTTCTTAAGTCAGCATAATATTACATTTAGTGATCTCAGTAATGATACAAGAGTTGTGAATCTCACCTGCCACAAATAGTGCCTTCTGTTTCTACATAATTTCATTGTGGTTAGAACAGAAATTGTCCTTGAGGTGCCTCAGAAATGTACTGTCTTGATCATCATAATTACCTGAGACTGAAAGGCCATCTGGTTAAAATCAGGCCTTCTTATGTGCAGTGCTACAGTCTTTAAAAGGTATCCCCACTTCCCTCTCACCCCCTCCACCCCCGAAAAATTAGGACAACTGACATGTTTAAGCATTTTTCTGGTCACACAGTTTAACAAATTGGTTTTTAATAGCTGCACTGGGCAATGAACTATTTGAGTCGAGCCTGTGGTGACCATTTCTATGGAATTCTGGCATGCAGGCTAATGAACCTTTGTTCCAAGGGCCTCCGGAGCCAGGTAAGATCTCACCAGGCATGCCCAGGGGGTGCCCTGCTGGATGCATTTCAATGCCTTGAAAGAAAGCAGCACAGCAAGGTGCTGTGGAAAAGTTATCCTCCCTGTCTTGAGAACTAAGGATGCCACAAGCAATAAGAAAAAACTCCCTACATCCCCTCTCACTCTATAGTAATGTAGTAATGCTACAAGGAACAGCCTAGCTTTCAATTTAATTTCAGTCACTCATGTATTTTTTACCCATGACATCACCCTGAAGTGATTAGAAAATTATAAACGGGATGTGAACTTAAGCAGAAGCTTATGTACTTTTCACTGTGTCATAACAAACAAGAGATGAGGTGACTCATGTCATCCTTCAGCCTGTCTCCCAGTGGGTATTTGTGTCCTGTGCTGCACTCTGGTTAGCCGTCTTTCAAGCAGCTCCACAACAGGTTATGCAGAAAGAGGATTACAGCCAGAATGTGAGAGTGAGTCTGGCTGGGGAGGTGATTAACAGGATGACACATTTGTATGACCAGTCTTGTGAGGTGCCATAGCAGCTCAAGCAAGCACAGATCAGGGATGAATTAACCTGCGGATCTTTAGTGAAACTATGTTCAGTATAACTCCACCAACGCCTTCCATTTCAAAAATATGCCCATTAGCCTCATCCTAAAGGAAAAGAACAACAACAAAGCCATTTTAATTTCCCAAAGGAAAACAAGATTAGGAAAAACAAACAAACAAACAAACAAAAAGACAACAACCCAAACCCACAGAATTCTCACACTTTTGTGCTGTGATAACATCTTTGCCCCCCACAACGTGGCATGGGCTTCAAGATCAGCTTTCAGAGCATAGCACTACTGGTAGAATACGATGTCAACTGCTTTGAGAAATGCCTGGTCAGGTTTCTATCATAACTCCCTGTCTTGTAAATATGTTTAATTTCTGTGTTAGCAGAGTGTCTCTTCGAGCAGAAATACAGAAATTTGTGCATTTATCCTCCACAGAAGTCATAACGCTTCTGGAGTTTACAGACAGGCACTCCAAATACCTCCCTCCAAGCCTCACTAGCTGCGAAGTTCAGTGTCATCTGGCAGCAGAAGACATTAATCATGACCGAGAAGGGCAGGCTAATGTTTCTAAGCCAGGAAAGGCTTGTATCTGCTTCCCAAATAGCTTACCCTAACAGTTCTTTTTATTGAGATTGATTCCCCATATTTTGCTAGTTTGGGGATATAGTCCATTTATATTTATCTTGTACTGTAAACCTAATAATTGACACTGTTATTGTAGTTATTTTATGAGCCAATTTCTTAGTACCCGAGGGTGTTTTTATTACTCCCCTTTTGGCCTTTCCTTCAGAGTACTGAAAGCATATGTGGCGGTGAGGAAGTGTTGTACACACTTTGTAACAAAATTCATTGGCTGATTAGTATTACTTCTCTGTTTATATCACTCTTGTGTTTTCTGTTATTCTGATTCTGTCTAGAAGGCTAACAGTCCACACGAGTTGGAGGGCAGCCTGTAGGTTGCTATGATTTAACTTCATGCTCTCCACATCCCCTGTGTGAAGCAAAAAGTAGCCAAAAATCCCTGTCCTGATGATGTTTGGTGACAAGGGACATGAAGGTTTATGAGGGGGCAAGGTTGGCCATTGCTTGCACTCTCTACCTGTTAATCAGATTGCCTATGTGGCATATATTTCCCTGAGAAAAGTTACTCATGGTGGAGTGGAGTAAATATGGCAATGAAGAACTCTGGGTGAGCAAGGACAAGCTGATATTCTGTTTCTTAGCCTGTGTTTTCTATTTAGCATCAACTAATGCCTGCAAAACTTGATATCCATAATTTTGGGTTGATGATAAGCTATCAGAGTACATCATGGCTTTCATTGGGCTGAACCATGGATAGGCACATATAAACATCTGTACCTTCAACTTGTTATGGAAGAAGGAAATTTTCACCCAGAGAATTGGTAGCCATTACTGACAATGAGGCAGAGCGGCATGAAGTCAGTCTCTCCTTCCAGTTTTGACAGAGACAGTGGTCTGGTAGCATCCATACAGCTAGGATTACTCTAAAGTTGTCCTAAAACACATGATCCAGCAGAGACTGACACATACCTTCACTACTGCCAATTAGTGCAAGATAGTGTGAAAGACGAGCCAATTGCCTGGGCCTCGAGGCTTCTCCAGCAAGTGCATTGATGGTGCCAGTCAGAAAAGACTCCAGATTGCAGGCCAGGAGGGGCCACTAGATCACTGAGTCTGACTTCTTGAATAATACAGGACATACCTTTCATCCTATTACTTGTATCTTCACAATATCTCCCCTCTCACAGCCGGATGATTAAGCAGGAAGATGGAAAAACAAAGGGAAATGGATCGAGGCTTCAAAGATACAAAATAGCTGCAGTCTTTTGTGTACCTTAACACAGGAGCAGGTGTACACTTACTGATCCCCTTATATATCAGCCCCAAAGTCCAGTGTAGCAGCACACCTGGTAAGTCTATGCAGAGCTCTAATTCACATATAGACACTCTTGGTTTGGGTTGAAAATGGTCTGTCCAGGGAGTATCAAAACCTCACAATGTTGAAATGTCAACACAGCTGTCCATGTTAGCATTTTGGAGACAGCCTACCCTGGGTGTGAATTCTTCTCTAGCCTGAGAAAAGGACATGAGATAAGGTTCCTTCAATAGCAGGTGATAATTTAGAGGACCAATACACATCCCATGAATGGATTTGCACTGCTATTTATATCAAACAATTTAATTTCTTGAGTGTAATATTTGCACGGTTCCTTATATTTGGTGTCATTTGGGTCAAATATTGATTGCTATGGATGTCCTTTGGATGACTGTGCCTCAGTCTCTTCAGTGGCCATAGGTATCTGAAGAGTGGAACTGTGAACAAATGGCTCAAGTGCCAAGGAGCAAGCATCCTAGCTCTCTAGGGAAACTTCAAACCTATGCAGACCAAAGAGGAACTGGATGACTTGTGGATCCAGTCTGATGTGCAATAAGAGGAGTTGGATCCTATTGAATATTGTCTTTTTCATCTCATGATGTAGCTCCATCCTTATCAGGAAACTTTAATGCTGCTGTTCTTTCCAAGAAATAATTGTCTTTGATAAGACTTCATCTGGAGTCCTTCACCCCTTAGATAAAGTCATAAAATCCAGATTACTTAATTTTTAAACATAGCCATTTCTTTCCTTAAGGCATTTGTATTTATCAGTTTATATATATCCTCCAACTGACTCCAACATCTACAAGAAGGGCCGGAGGGCAGACCTGGGAAACTACAGGCCTGTCAGTTTGACCTCAGTACCAGGGAAGCTCATGGAGCAGATCCTCCTGAGAGTCATCACACAGCACTTGCAGGGCAAGCAGGCTATCAGGCCCAGTCAACATGGGTTTATGAAAGGCAGATCCTGCTTGACGAACCTGATCTCCTTCTATGACAAAGTGACGCACTGGGTGGACGAGGGAAAGGCTGTGGATGTGGTCTACCTTGACTTCAGCAAGGCTTTTGACACCGTCTTCCACAGCATTCTCCTCAAGAAACTGGCTGCTCTTGGCTTGGACTGGCGCACGCTTCTTTGGGTTAGAAACTGGCTGGATAGCTGGGCCCAAAGAGTCGTCATAAATGGAGTCAAGTCCAGTTGGAGGCCAGTCACTAGTGGCGTCCCCCAGGGCTCGGTGCTGGGGCCAGTCCTCATTAATATCTTCATCGATGATCTGGATGAGGGCATTGAGTGCACCCTCAGTAAGTTCGCAGATGACACCAAGTTAGGTGCGTGTGTCGATCTGCTCGAGGGTAGGAAAGCTCTGCAGGAGGATCTGGATAGGCTGCACCGATGGGCTGAGGTCAACTGTATGAAGTTCAACAAGGCCAAGTGCCGGGTCCTGCACCTGGGGCACAATAACCCCAAGCAGAGCTACAGGCTGGGAGATGAGTGGTTGGAGAGCTGCCAGGCAGAGAAGGACCTGGGAGTGATGGTGGATAGTCAGCTGAATATGAGCCAGCAGTGTGCTCAGGTGGCCAAGAAGGCCAACGGCATCCTGGCTTGTATCAGAAACAGTGTGGCCAGCAGGGCTAGGGAGGTGATCGTCCCCCTGTACTCGGCTCTGGTGAGGCCGCACCTCGAGTACTGTGTTCAGTTTTGGGCCCCTCGCTACAAGAAGGACATCGAGGTGCTTGAGCGGGTGCAGAGAAGGGCGATGAAGCTGGTGAGGGGCCTGGAGAACAAGTCCTACGAGGAGCGGCTGAGGGAGCTGGGCTTGTTCAGCCTGGAGAAAAGGAGGCTCAGGGGCGACCTTATTGCTCTCTACAGATACCTTAAAGGAGGCTGTAGTGAGGTGGGGGTTGGCCTGTTCTCCCACGTGCCTGGTGACAGGACGAGGGGGAATGGGCTAAAGTTGCGCCAGGGGAGTTTTAGGTTAGATGTTAGGAAGAACTTATTTACCGAAAGGGTTGTTAGACATTGGAACAGGCTGCCCAGGGTGGAGTCACCACCCCTGGAAGTCTTTAAAAGACGTTTAGATGTAGAGATTAGGGATATGGTTTAGTGGGGATTGTTAGCGTTAGGTCAGAGGTTGGACTCGATGATCTTGAGGTCTCTTCCAACCTAGAAATTCTGTGACTTCTCTTAAAGAAATAAAATTGGCTTTCATCGGAGATACAGGACACTTCTTGAAGGGTCAAAAATAAGGATTTTATTTTAGGTCTAATCTGGATTCTGAGTTTTAATGATTTCCTTTGCTGTGGTTTAAAATTGCTCTGCAATAAACAGTTCGTACTCTCTATTCTTGTCTAAAAGGAGGCCTTCTGTTCTCATTCTTATAATCTGGATTCTAAGCCAGAACACCCTGAGGGAGATGCCCATCTATCAATGTGTTGATAGTGGACAACTTTTCTCACCTGTAGTGGACAATGTTTCTCACAGTTCATTTGCAAGCTATAACCCAAGGTGATATAATGACAGACTTCCCAGGGGAATCACACCCTTCCCATTTGTAATTTTTTTTAAATCACTAAGTTTTTCCCTGTTAGTTATCATGTGCCCATGCAACAACTTCACTGCTGTGTGACAAGAGGAGGACATGGTGAGCTTGGCTAATTTGCTGAAACACAGACGCTAGATGCTATTTGAAATGTTCGGTGGTAACTAAGATATCCAGCCCACATAGGGCTGGCAGATACAGCACAAGACACGTAGGAGATGTGTGATCTTCTCCAAGATAGTCTGGATGCCCTGGCATGTCTCAAATGAAACAAGTTGCCTGTATTTATGCAATGAACTGAACCCATTCTATATAAAACCTAAAGCTGTCCCCGTCGTTCTCTAGACACTCAGGCACAGCCCCATGAGCCCAGAAAGCACACTGAAAACGAAGAAGACCCTAACACCAGAGTTCACCAGCTCCTCCTCATGATGGCATTTTTAACATCCGGACCTATAACTGTGAGTGACAAGGAGACAACAGCTAAGCATAATATCAACATTTTGTTAACTGTGTTTGCAAAAGCAACCGGCCCCCTTCACCCTTTGCCCTCACCGCTGGAGCAGGAACTCCCTGGTGGCTGGAGCAGCCTGCACAGATGGGGGAAATCATCTCACTGAAGGGGAAGCATGGCATCAACCTCCCTGAGCTCCCCGAGGGCAACCTGGGGGCAGGCACAGCCTCTTGGGCTCCCACTGCTCTTGTGGCTGCTGCTGCTCTGCCCCAGCCAGGTGCAGCCAGCTCTTGGGAAGTGCTGAGACCTGCAAATCGCTTCCTTCCACCCTGATGGTCTCTGCTCGTGTTTGCACTGGCTGGAGGTCACAAAATGTCCATGCTGTTGGTGACCTGAAGGATTCCTCCTGATGGTGTAATTGCACATGGGAAATGTGATGCTTGGATGAAGTGAGCCATGCAGTGCTGTCCTGAAGCCACTGAGGTTGGGTGAGGTTCAGAGGCTGCCTTGGCACCACCTCATCCCAACAGGCAAAATGGCCTCCCAGCAGTGTAACAAATCACTTCCCCTTGTGCTGGGGAATTTAAAGACCTTCAGTAGCGGCTATCTGTGGCTGTAATGAGAACAGCCATATGAAAAGATGTTGCTGTGGGATGGGATCAATCAGTCGATTGGCTTGGTTCAGGTTGGTAGGTGTACTGGTGCAGTCTTGCTAGATAGTGGTAGGGAGTAATGAAGATTAGATGAACTAGTGTAGAACAGAAATAATGGGGAAGTAGGAAAACTTACTAGTATTGTGCTTGTTTTTCTTTAGTTTAAGTTTATACTTTCACCTTTTCCAGTTAACCAAACTGCTGTGGTAATTAATATGTTGAAAAAACATGTGGGTTGATGCAGTGTTGTGATTTTAGCCTTAATGTATAAGTCTTGGCTTATCTAACTATTTGTCTGGGGTCTTGCAAATCTCTGTAGCAGATTGATGCCTCTTCAAAGCCATCTGGAAGAAGATCTACCCACTCTTTTTTTCCCTGCTCTTTTAATTGGAGCTGCTGGCTTGCCCTGTGTATCAGAGCAGTACAAAGGCTGAGAAAACAGAGAGGTCTTACACTAAACCATTCGAAAGGGCAGCAGGAGACGTCATCCATTTTGTGTATAGATATGTTTAGATAGATGTGGTAAGCCATGAGAAGTGGATGCCTTGACAGGTTACTTTTCAAAGAGTGCTGATTTGCAGTGACCTCTGACTGCTCTCAAAACAGCTGAATTCTGCAGACTCTGGTAATCTGAGATAGAAACTGTTTTGAAGTCGGCTGGGTGTAAAGAGTCTATTGCTGCCCTGGGTGTCTCAATATCACAAGGAGAAAAAAGAGCAGGGGAAAAGGGACGCCATGGCTGGAAACTCCCTTGTAAGATTCTGTGTGGGACATCTCCTTTTGCAGGACAATGCCTGTGTGAAAACCACAAACCTATATATATGCTCAGGTGTTGTTAGTGCTCCCAAGCCTTCTGATGCTTCCTAAACATGTGTAAAAACTTCCCTAAAAAAAAATGTGTGCCTCCTAAATGTGTGTAAAAAACTTCCTTGTGTCCTGGGGGAACCTCATATAAATGTATTTTAAGTGCATAGTTTGTTATATGTCACATGGTAGTCATGGTTCTGTAAAAAAGAGAGTCAGGATCTTTTCTCTCATACTATCTTATTGATAGTTTGATTATTAAAATAACCAAGTTAGCAAAACGCCTTCCAATATGTACTGAAAGTCTGTTGCCATTCTGTCAGACATGCAAAACCACTTGTAAGCCTGATGGTTTTCTTGGTTTGTTTTCATTTGGTAGTTTTTTTTTTTTGGTGCTGACATAGATATTCCCCTTTCTAAGAAATCTTGCCTCTGTTATGGGCTGCCATGTAGTGTGTTTTTTTCCAGGCAGCCTGATGCTGAGGACACCCTGGAAGGAGCTGCTTCCCCCTCTCTAACCAGTCTCCTCCATGGCCATCCCAGCTCAGCCACCAGTGTGGACAGGGAAACACAGACACAAGCCTCTGGCTGTCCCTGGACATGCAGGATCCCAGATACCCTCTTCCCTCTGTCATGCACGTCTATTTTTAAGGGATCTTAAAACTCACCTCCAGATGCTTATGTGGAGATTACGTAGAAACCCCCTGGATTTACTTTATTTCCCTTTAAAACACCACAAGGATTCATTTATCTCCCCTTGCAGCAGGGAATGGAATAGAGGGTGGAAACTGGCAGCCTTAGGGTGCAAGGGGAAGTCTTGGGGGCAGCAAGCCAGGGAGCTGTGGAGCACAGCTGCTGAGCAAGCATGTGGCAGGTTGAGGAGAACCCCGAGACCCTTTCAATCTTTATCAGGTGACTCAAATTCAAGGATCCCTATCCTAGCATATTTTTGGGGAGGAGGAAGCCTGTGACAACCGCAGCAAGCTGGGATGCAGCTGGAGTAGGTGGCAATGTGCAGCATCCTGGCTGCTGGCCTCAGCTGGGCACAGATGGAGACAAACCTCACAAGTCTGCACCCAATATGTGCCCAGTAAGGTTTTTCAAAGGCTTGATAAATGTGGCAGATTCGGGGCAGGTTAGTACAAAATGTCTGTCTGCGAGGTGGGGACAGATTTCAGCCACATGTGCCAGGCTGTCATCCTGCTGAAACTCCTTAGCTGAGTGGCTGAAAGGTTTGCTTTTTTAATGTAGGCAAAAGTTATATTTTCTATTAGCCTCTCTCTTGTAGACATCTGGACCATTTAGATGAGACTTCCGGAAAAAAAAAAAAAAAAATCACCACAAAACACTGAGATATAAGTCCAGAGTAGAAAATTTCAGGTGCTCCAAACTGATACGATTTAGTTCAAAGCCTCATGTTTTAGGAAGTTAAAGTAGCAAGTAGCAGGGTAATTTTCTAATAGCATTCCTAACTCATCTGTTTTAATGAAAGTCTCACATGTGGCTTAAGGCTTGAGATACATAATTCCTAGAGCTGCTAAAGTAATTCTTGATTTTGAGTCATTAAAGACAGGGGACTTTGCTGTGGTTTCTAACAAGCACAGGATGCAACTTCACTTGCCACTTAGGATTCTGTCTGTGAGCATAGCTGATTTCCTTCTCCATAAGAAATATAATTTGCTGGCTATCATTTCATATTCAACAAGCTTGTTGTAGAAGTTGATCAAACTGATTCCGGGTATCTACAAGCAATTATTGTCAACACTTGCTACTTTTCCTCTTAATTTTATAATGCTCTTCAAAGCATGTGACCATTTAAGAATGGTAGATTTCATTACGGGGAAAAAAAAAAACAAAAACAATGAACTCCCACACATCGCCATTTCCAAGCCTTATTGTTACAAAAAGAAAGACAGAGAAGTTGAATATCATGTTAAATCCCGGAAACTAGAAGAAAATTAAAAGAATTCAAGAACCATGTGTGGATCCAATCTCATTTTTAAAGCTGTCCCATACATTTGGAAGTCTTAATATTGATTTCTGGTTGATTTGGATTGGCATTACCACAGTATATTATTTTCATATGTTAATAGTTATGTAGAAAAACACTTGTGTGTCTAAATACACCAAACACGAGGAATGGTTATTAACAAAGCATCATAAGCAGGGCTCAGTTGATTAAAAGCCCTCTTGCAAATGGACAAATGTTATCTCTGCAATTGTCACTGGTGTCTGCTTTGAGTAAACCATCTTCTGACACTCGGTTCAGATGTAGCTCCCTACCTAGTGTGATCTGAAACAACCCCAGCGACTTCCCCAGCTACTCTGAGCTCTGAGCACATCTAGCCCTCATTTTTAAATACAGATCCATGTTTTCTTTCTGCCATAATTGTAATTTATAGTTATGTTTCAATGATACTTCAATCATGACATTAGGGCAATTGAATTGAATGTAAAATGCTGGTTAAGCATATTAATATTGTTAGTCTAGAAATTATATCAATATTAGAATTTAAAGTTAGGGTAAAGATATTTTTGGAAAAAGAAATAACTGCACTGGGAATTTTCTTTGGCTTAAATTTATTCACCATTAGTTTAGCGGGGAAATATATGTTTTTTCAATGTTGTTTTGTACACACATAATACAGATCAGATTGTAATATTACCTATATTTATTGAGAACTTAGTTCAAAGATTTTAGTGGATTTACAGCTGAACTGCCTAAATCTTTTACGTACATAGATAAACAGGCTATAGCCAAGCAAAAAGAAAAAAAAAAGAAAAAAAAAAGCAAAACACTTTCATTCTGTTTGTGGCACTAAAAAATAACTTTACAATTGTTAAAAAATAATGTAAATTCATTACTGACCTTTGAAGGGTGATTTTATTAAGCATATGGGGTTCATCTACATTTTGAAAGCATCTGTTTTTATGACCTGAAGAGTATACATAAAAAGCTGAGATTTGGGCTGCTTTCTGTAGACAAAAAAAAAAAAAAATCCTTATGGCTTTGATTTTTTTTTCTTGCAGTGATTTATCATCTTATAAATGTATCATCAACATTTAATCCTCACATTCTCTAATGTATAACAAACATACGTGTTTGTTTTTATGGATGAAGCAAACTTGTACCTTCACAGCCATGATGCTCCACAGAGAGAAACGTATGGAGATATGCAAGACTTGTTAATTTGTTCTCAAAAGGAGGCAGATAAAAGCAGATGCTAGGGGGCAATAAATTATACTTTTTGTACATTTTCTTCTTCTTTTTTTTTTTTTTTAACCCTCCTAGTTGACACAGAATTTCCTTTGCAGCATTATTTATTGCCAGTGATGTTGCTAGGCTGCCTGGGAGGGCAAAATGGAAAAGTTTGTGAAGTACACTTGGAGAGTGCTCTTTTAAACCAGATGATTTGTGAGTAAGTCTTGGAGAGTTGGGAGTATATTTTAGATATGTTAGCTGTCTTGTAGTGGGCTTTTATACAGTGAGTGAAAGACTCTGGAAAATATTGCTTATATTGGGAATGTTTACCAAGATATATTTGAGTTTCTCACCAGTATGGAGGCCCATAATCTTTTCAGCATAAAGTAAAATCTTACATGTCTCTGTTCAAAGGTTACATAAATGCTGAAAATGTTGGAAAATGACGGTTAATTTTGGGTTTGACTCTTCTAGAAGCTCATTTATTAGAGAGCACCCACTCTTCTCTTCAGAAAATCAGTTTCTTACAGTGTGTCCCAACCCACATGCCAAAACACTGGAGACATCAGAAACCATTAGTCACTTCTGAAAAATTTAGGGCTTGAATGACCAGCGTGTCCTTTACAGAAAGGCTTTAATGGGAACCTTCTCTGAGCTGGGTTTGGCACAAACACACACCTCTGCTGCCGTGCTGGTGTCAGACTGCAGCATCACCACAGGCCCCATGGGATGAGGGTTGTGTGGCGTGGCACCATCAACCCTCCTGTGCTCAGGGAGCCCTGCTGGCCACCACCAGCCTACATAGTTTAGCACCCTGGATTCTAGGGGGTTGAATGTAAATCACATTTTCTTTCTGTGTTTTTGGAGACACATAGTAAATACTGCTTTAATACCATGGTAGCAAGTAGGTAGGTTTCAAATTTATTTATTCATTTATCTATTTATTTTCTTTTCAATCATTATTCTTTCTTAAAATAAGATCACTTTTAAATACATGCATCCTTCCACACATGTGCACACCTGAATTCTTGCACACACTTTAATTTTTAATATAAGGTAATCAATTGCATTTGAGTGTCTGCAGCCAGCGATCATCTAATGAAAAATGGCAAAACATTTTTTATGCACCAGCGACCACAGCACTGAGATCAAACACGCTCCAGCAAATCTGAATGAAAGTGCTGTACACATCTGTGTGAGTGTAAAGGACAGGTTTTGCAGCAGTAATACATCTGCAGAGGCTTGGTACTTAGAGAAACAAACAGTAGTATAATATGGAAAATGCACAAGGAGAAGGCAGCCTTCTGGGCAGACCTGGCTGGCAGGAGGCAGAGATTTGCTCACATAAGAGCAAGTTGCTCAAAAAGCCCTGTTTTTGTCTTGTCAGCCCTGCAAAGAGCAGCCTTCCAGCTGTTGAAGGGGAAGAAATGGGAAATGCACATGTGGATCTGAGAGCACAATGGGGAGGAAGCATGCAAATAAATATTAAAAAATTAATATAAATCCACCTCATTGGGCATAGGATGAACATGTTGAATAACTGGTGGGTAATATGTTGGTTATGTGAAAATCATAGCTATGGTCATAGGGAAGTTTAGGGTGGAAGGGACCTCTAGAGATTATCTAGTCCACTCCCTCCCTGCTCAAAGCATCCAAATAAACTGCAAACAAATATTAACCTGAAAGGTCAACCAGAGATAACGTGAAAAACCTACCTGTGGTTCTAGATTTACAGCAGAATTTCAGATTTGTCCCAACAGTCATAACAAGCATTCAGAAGTTATTCTCTAATGGGGATATTTCCACATTTTTAAAGTAAGGGCAGAGTACATGAGCAAGCACTGGAGCCAGGTGGTGACCCTGGAAGACAATGATAGCAGAGGGGATCCTGCCAACATGATCTGTGACAGAGCCAGGAAGCACACCAGGGCAGGACAGGGATGGCACAGACCAAGCAAGCTGCTTTGACTGACTTTATTTTTAGTGGAGAAAGAAAGCCATGTCATTTATGTCAAAGATTGGCGCCTTAGAGTCGCTTCTCTTCCTCTTTGGTGGCTGCAGAGGGCATTAAATGACTGGTTCTCAGTAGATGCCTACCCTTTCTGTGGCTTTTAAGTTCAAGGGATGAATCGTGCCCTCTGGGCTAAAAGAGATATTGAAGAAATTTGTGTCTTTCTCAGGGCTGCCCAGATGGAGAAAGAGATGGTGGACTTCCGAGCAATTCTCCCAGAAATGTGCAAAGCTGCAAAAATTCAGAACCTATTTGGGAACCCTCAGCCATCAATAACATAGGCAATAGTGAAATAACAGCAGGACGTTTTACTTTTAAATGCTTCTCATAAAAATGAGGGGAGCAGATTGTTTATATTAACCTTTCTGGGAAATGCAATCAAATTGTCCTTGAAAAATGTTAAAGAAGAAAAACATAAGCGTGACTTTCAATAGCCCTTAACAATCTGTGAACCGGCCCGTTGCTAACTGTCACACACAATGTACATTTTGTTTAGTGATTTCTGTTACACTGCCACTCTCTATGAAAATGTTTAAAAGAATAATTCAAGCTGCATGATCCCAGGTGCATAAACATGTGCTCCTCAAGCCAGCAGAGAAACTGCCGAGTCTAGCAGGATCGTCAGACCCACGGGTCAATTCAGGGACTAAGAAAATCATTTCCTATTTCCCTTCATGGATTTGGAGCATGCTGGGATCAGCCAGTCTAGGAAAATAGAAAGAAGCTGTGTCTTCTGCAGCAAAAACAGAGCTGGGAAATGAAAGATGCCTCAAACCCTGGCCAATTCTGCCAAAGCAGGATGGGAAAAACGTTCAGTCCCTCCCGACCAAGGCTCACAGCAGTCATTTCTACCACACCGTCTGTTCTGCAGAGCTATGCCCTGCCTTGCTGACACGGGCAGGAGTTGCAGCCTGGCCCTGCTCCGGGTGGAGGTGGTTAAAGCCTCACACTGAGCCAGGCTGGAAAGCTCCAGCTGAAGTCCCTATGCTCCTGGCTCCCCACTCATCACTTTTTTCAGGTTCTTGAATTGCTCTTCAGAAGCCTTCAAAGGCACCCTGCCTTTCCACTGACTAAGCAAGTAGGCTTAAGTGGAGTTTCAAGTGTTAAGAGTACAGCTCTGTGCTTTCATGGGGATGCGTGTTTTTCCATTAACTGAAGTCCCTTCATCGTGGCTTCCTTCCTCTGGTGGGAGAAGTTAGAGATTGAACAGGTCCCTCCTGACCATTTCTATATCATTTATACCATTCAGGTGAGGTTAAGGGCCAAAAGCAGACAAAATAATAGACAAAAGACAATCTTCAGTCTTCAATGAGATCCATCCTGCAGCACCTAAAGCAGGCTAAAATGCAATTGCTAATCTCTGCCATGCTACATTGTATGATCCCTAAAAATCTTGATCTTTTCCTCTTTCTTTCTTTGTTTTATTCATGGCCAAGCTTCTTGCTCCCAGCCTTGCTGGGACTTGGATAACCAGAGAAGTGAACAGTAGAATAGCATGGAAAACGCACAACTTGGAGACATCCCACAGCGAGGGACAGAAGGGAAGTGCATCAGCTCCAGCAGTGCTACAACTTCAGCAAGCCTTAACTGCCTCCAGCTGGTGACAACCCTTTGGCCAACCCATGGGATAGATGGGATCACTCTGGGCAGTTGTATTCTTTACAAATGAAGAAACTCAGATTAGTCTGTGGGAATTTGCTTGTCTTTGCCCACGTATTGCACTCAAAGCAAGCACAGAAGTCCCTGTTTCTCCCCTTTTGCTGTCCTCTGAATTATGAAAGCTACATAGAGAGCATGAAGAAAGAAGTGTAGTGTCATTGGCCTGAGAAGGGCTGCTGCATGATGAAAACATGGATTACCTCCTTGTCCACGTGGTTTTAAAAATGCTAGTAACAGCTCCTTTTTTACTCACCCACTATGGGTTATCTCTGAGTAGTCAGGATGTATGACCCATCAGCTAAGGTTCAGATTGTTGAAACACTCTATATATGATTGATCCTAAGTGGACAGATTTCTGAGGAGTTAGTTATTCTTCATTATTCAGAGACTATGACTATTATTGAGGAGATACACGAGGAACATGGGTGTCTGTCAGAGCTGCTGCTGCAGTACTGAGACACAGAGCAAGTCCCAGTGCTTCTCCTCTGAATCTCTTTGGCTTCAGTTTCCAGCTACAGTTTGCCATTGCGCATTCTTTCCTTGTATCATAAGGCCTTTTTTCTTTTATCTTTCTCTCTCTCTCTCTTTTTTTTTTTTTTTTTTTTTAATTAGTCATTTACTCTCCGCTGGATATAATCAAATCATTTTTCAGTCCTGTTTCAGAGAGACACTGCAGACTGAGCTTCTCAAGCCTTTCACTGAAATATTTTCTTTATTCTTTGCATAAGCTCTTTTAGGCTATTTCTCCTTAATGTTCCAGTCTTCCGCATCCTTTCTCTAAATCTATCTTTGAAGTATTAATCCAATTCCGGTTACACCAGCCTAACTAAATACAAGCACTTTTTATCTCATTCAGAGACAGAACATTTAAGTTCACTATCTTCTTGTTCCTGGTTTAAATACAGTTCCTATCTGCCACAGCATCTGGGAGGGGAGGTAGGAGAGCAAACAGTGCTTTGTGAATGACAATTCTTTTTCCTTTTTCTATTTGTTATTTTCCTTCTTTCTTCTCCATCAATCTCTAGCATTTCCCCTTCTGTTCTTTGTGGAGGTGGTGGTTGCCTTGCCTGAGGATTCTTATTTCTTTATTTTGCTAAGCTTTTCTTTTTTTTTTTAATGTTATCAGGCATTTTCAAAAATAAAGGATATTTCAATATCTTTATCCATACCTATGGCAGACTACAGTTTCATTTTTCCTTTTCACACCCTGCAAAATGAGTTTTGAAAGGTAGAAAAAAAAATGTCAAAACTAAGTGAAATTCTATGCATATATTATGTTGGACACAGTAGCAAAGCCAGCACAGAGAGGAGAGAAAATGCAGTAGGAAAAGAGCACCTCATGAACTTGTGTAAAATGGTTCAATTTCAGAAATTATGCAATGGAAAGGTTTTCAGTTTTCCCTTCTCTTGAGAGTTGTTTGCCCATCTCCCTGCAGTTCAGCATCTAACTCTGTTTCAAATAGTGCATAACCTCTTTGGAAACTAGACACTCTCCCAGGAAAAGGAAAGAAATGCTGTCTTTTATGAAAGCTAGCATCATTGAGAAGGCCACAGTATCAAAGTATTTCCTGCATGGAGCATATAATCTATTCAAGGACAGACAAAACAGTTTCTTGTATGAATTTACAGGATATTTTTGGTTTCTATAGTATCCATGCTTTATGATCTTAATATAATCAAACACTGCTTTAGTAGGTTTACGCACTGAAGCATATTAGTGAGGATAAAATGAAACACGTTTGCAGAAATTTACCTGTTTCAGATCAGCAAATGGAAAGCAGAGGAAACAAGGTTTATCTGTTGCTTCCATTGTCCTCATCTGCTTTACACCGGCAAAACATTAACATTGAAAAAGCAGTTTGAAAAAAACATTAAACATTTCCCCACAGAACTATTTGACTGTTAAGGGAAAAATCCCAAACCAGAGATTTATGGCTTGAATCTTCCTATCTGGAAATACTCAGGGTGATGATATGTGAAATACATGGGGGTTACATCTGTATTACCCTCTAAGAACACGCTTCCCTGCTAGACCATGTCCTCTGTGGTGCAATGGGGTTGCTCAGTGAGGTGGGGTGGGAAGATCATGGAACAAACAGATGAGCTGTTAAATGCTGCCCCCATACAAGGATCTCACCAAACCACAAATGGTGTGACAGTGCTGAGAAGTATTTCATGGCAGAAATATTTCTTTCCTTGCTTGTTTTTTTTTTTTTTTTTTTTTTTTGGTTTGTTTGTTTGTTTTAATAAATAGGCAAAATTCAAAGAGAGACAGTCCCTTCTGTGAAATGTTCTGTCTGCTTGTACATCAATTTTCAATTACAAAACTCCTAATCGTGTAGTTTTACAAGCCTTGCTTTTCTCCCCATATCATGTGTTTTTTAACATTTATTATTTTAACACTGGTAAAGCTACACTGCTTGTGATCTGATCACTTCATGCTGTGGCAAAAACTGATAGGATCCATGTAAAGTTGATCCTTTGTTTCTTGGTTTATTTGTTTGCTTTTCCAAAACTTTGTTCTTCCTGGGTTTCAGAAGAACAGGAACAGATTTGATCTGGAGTCCACTTTATCCAACCAAGAAGCTTTGGATTTGATCCATGCCCTTCATAAAACAACAAAGGAAAGAAAAAGAAGCCACCTTTGTGAACGAGTACCTCCCTGATTTATGGTGATCCGGTCCAATGTTCCCAGTCCCCTTTCAGCATGGGGGTGTACCAGAAATGCTCTAGCAGCAAAAGAATGGCAAAAAGTCTTCTTAAAAACAAAGAAAACACACAGACACTTGGGCATGGAGAAAATTTCCATTTGTCTTAGAAAGAAAGAGCTTTGTGACCCCGAAGGATACTTGAGGATTTGTTTTAAACCTTTAGCAACTTGTTCTGCATGATTTAACAGCAATGGAAGCTCGGCTTTGCTGCACACCCTATTACACCTACCTAAAGTGACCCAGCACTCTTAATATACTGCAGCAATCATATTTTTCACAGAGTTTTACAGCTATTGACGACCACTGAATTGCAGGCTGCTGCCCCGACCCTGTGTCACCCTCGTACTGCTGTCACATGCAGTGGTCACCTGTACCACAAAGCTGTTTGTGTGCATGATTGAAATCCACGAGTGGTGGAAGGTGAATTGGGGTAATACGAATGCAATCTCTGCAGGATTAACAACAATATTCTTTGCTACCACGGTTACAATTTACAATGATTTTGACATATCTCCCTTTATGCTCACTTTGGTGTTTCCAGTTATGTTTTCAGGACAAAAAAAAAAATCTGCAAAAGAAGCGTTAAGTTTTTCTCTCACTCATTTAGATCACAAAATGGAGCTGAGAGAGAAAAATCAGTAGCTTTCAAACGCTATTACCTTGCTAATGATAGCTCTCATCACATGACAGTTCTCAAACTGATAAGACGTTCCAAACATCCACAGAAAAGGCAGAGGGGTTTTTTAATGCCCCAGCTCTGTCTCTGCAGCTTGCACATGTTTTCAAACATAATTTCATGCCTGCTTTCTGACAGCTCATTAAACAAAGGCCTCTTGGTACATATAGTGCCCATCTTCCTGCTGAGATTGTAACATATTTATGGTGTTTGCAGATTGCTGGCTGTTTGCTCTTCTACTTCACAGTGTCCTGCCTGCCAAATGCTTATCAGTCTAGTGGAGGTGACAGTTTTCCCCATTTGTGTAGGTAGCAACGGTCTTGTGTTTGACCCTCGGAGGCAAGAAGCAATATGATTAGAAGAAGCTCCTGCAAGCAATAGATAAAAGCAATCACACGGGGAGAGACAGCGAGGAAGAGCTCAGGGGAGGAGGCTGATGTTGTGGAAGCTGATAGCTTGCATTCAGGGAAAGTGCTGGCAGTTAGTTAGCTAGACAGCTGGTAACATCCAGACCTTGTGGGATTTCAGCTTCAGACAAAGCAAACAAGGATTCAGAAGTGTTGCGAAGCTATCTGGAGCGGCGTACAAGGGCAATCAGAGCTGCTCACTTCTAATTATCTGCCTCTTCCCTGCCGTTAAACTATCATTATTATGCACTCGAACCAATAAAGTTTAGTGAATTTAGCACCTTCTATTTTCTTTAAACACTGGTGCCAAAACCCTGTTTTCCTTCCTAACAGAACAGATGAAGACATCTTTAAGCCAACCACTACCATTCATCCATCTGTCCTTGGAGTGTAGCAGGGAACGGGGAGCAGGTTTCTGCTTGTACCACCACCAGCAGCTGAAGTATCTGTTCCACTTCACTGGAGTAACAAAAGGGCTAATTGTTTTTTGTTTTAAGAGAATTTTACTTCTTTTTTTTTTTTTTTTTTTTTTTTTTTTTTTTTTTAACTTCTTGTCGAGCCTATCCCTTAGTCAGTATTAAAAGAAAGTGCAGTGGCAGCTCAGTTCAGCTGCCAAAACCTAATCAACACAAAGGAGCCTTCGAGTAGCTGTCAGACAGGATTATGATATTGATCCTAACTATGTGCACGTTCCAGGAAAAGGAGCATTGCTTTAACTAAAAGTCAGAGGGTGACAGATAATGAAAGACAAATATTTTACAGCTCGAAGGATGGCTCCGTCCCTGCATTAGGAGAGCTGCCTAATTACATCTGAGAGAAGCAGCAGCACCTGTACATGTTTGCTGCTATCTAACCTTGTACTCTAAGCTTCTTGTCTCGTACAAATAAGCAGGTACAGCAAGTCCCAGCACAAACATAAGGGTTCAAGAAACAACCAAGCCATGAGGGAGTGTTGTTTGTGATTTAATAGGCAGCTCTCCCTGCTTGGAGTCAGTAGTGAATCAAGAGTTTTAGGACTTTCCTCTGCCAGGGAGGGTCACTTTGGGATCAGAGACAAACTTAAGGCTCCGTGTATTTTTCGTCATTAGTGACACTAAGACATTATTTATAATACCAGTGAAGCTGAAACCTGGGTCTAACTCGCAAATGGCGAGATAGGCAACTTTCCTGCCTTGAATACATATAAAGTAAGATAGGTAATGTTCCAGGCTTGACTACAGTAAAATGAGATGGGCTGGTATTCATCAGACTAAATGCATCCTATAGTGAACATCTAAAAAAGAACAGAGAAATCATAGCCCATGTCTCTAAATATTGCCCCAGTTCTTTCCATGCTTAAATTTAGATAAGATGAATCCTGTCTGCAAGGACTCCAAGTTCAGTACTCCAATGCAGGAAAATCAACATTTGGTTAGCAAGTCTCATCATGCACTGGTAGCCTTACTATTATGGTCATCGATGTTTACTGTTGTTGTGTCCTGTCTATAAAGTGCTTTAACTAGTCACCATTTGCTTCTCCTAAATAAATTCTGGGAAAATAATCTTTCTTTTTTTTTTTTTTTTATTTTCCTCTTATTTTTGATGGGCGCTCAAGGCAAAAGAATCATTTTCTATGGACTGGTACATCATTTGGAGAGGAATATTTCTCTTTCCAACAAGACTGTTTGCACAAGGAAATAACCTTCCTGTCTACGAGCCTCCCCCTCACATTTCAGGAAGGTAGATTTCCATGGATGGCAACACCAGCAAACCTGAAAAGCTGAGATCAAATGAGTGAGGAGTGCTTTTCACTTCTGAGGTGATTTAGGCTTAGGACAAGTCCACACGTGTGCCAGGAAACTCCCAGATACCATGTTTGTTTTTTATCCTATCGTCCATCATGGCTGGAAGAGAGCAATACCAGCAGTCTCACAACAGGTGTACATAATGGACACAACATGGCTGTTGAGGGCTAAATCTCAAAGGGCAGTGAAATGACCTAATGTATTTAGACTGCTTTTACCTTTAGTTTTAATCACCTGGGGCAAGCAAGATATCACAATGAGTTTCTCAATTCCTTTCTTAGGCAAGATAATGTACCTGTAATGTAATGTAATGTACCTGTAATGTAAGATAAATGTACATTTTATGTACAGTGTAAATGGGCCATAGATGCATCCCTGGGCACTTCTGCCATGGCCATAGTCAATGATTTCAGTGCTCTGAACATCTTCTGGACTCCCCAGTTGCCTCTCCTTCTCCTACACAGCTGCATCCCCCTGTCTTCTTGGGTTCCACTTCTTGTTGCAGCCTTTTTGGCCTAGATATTACTGTGTGAGTGATAATACACACTAAAACCAAGTAAATTTTGCCCTGAGTTACAACCCCTCCTAAAACCAGAGTGTAACCCGGGTTTTCCAGATACTTCTGTTGGTCTTGTGGGTCCCCAGGAAAGTCACTGAGCCTCTCTGGGACTCATGTTCCCCATCTGTGGTATAAAAATTATGTTTCTTACCTACTGTGCAAGAGATGGGAAGGATTTGTTGCTCAGGGAGCATCACAGAGAGACTGGAATAATGTCCTAAAGAAGTGCCATTATACTAGTACTGTGCAATGCTGTGCAAAAAGCAGTGAAATGTTTTGTCAGACAGGGCTCATAAAGAGATACACTTGTTCTAAAGAATAAAAGACATTGAATCTTACGGAGTTTTCTGTATCTACAGACTGGTGCGCATCATGAATCCCGGTTTATTCTGCAGGATCAAGTAGGGAGGGTATATTTTAAATATCTGGCCCAAGATCCTTCCTAGAGGACTGTGAGCTGTCACTGAACTGATGCTAGAGAAAATATGTTATTTTAGTGTATGTTTTTTTCCCTGTGTAATGAGCTACCACATCGGTCAATTTTGTTCTGTGCAATACATCAAAGCAATGGGAGTGCATTAAGAACCAAATGAGGGTCTTGGCCTCTCATCTTAGTTTTATCTCCCCCAATAATAATGAAGCTGGGTAACTTCCTAGAAAATAACAAATTGATATAAACAGCACTGGTTTGCCAGCTACTGTCATTGCTGATAGATAGTACTACAGCCTGAATGGGTTGTCCACACAGCTATTTGTCAGCACTGTCTGTGAGGAGCTCTGCGATAACATACTGTGCTAAATTCACTCTTGTGTCTACAAAGGAATAAAAAATTGCTCATTTGAGTCAATAGATGTCACACAGAGTAAACAACAACAAAACTAGGACACAGTTACATTGCAACCTCGCCAAAAAGATATGCTTTCTGCTGAAGGGGTTGCTGCTAATTTAGATACCTGGAAACCCAAATATATACTACTAAGGTTAATTCACTGTTGCTTTGCTATCTTTTTGTCAGAAGAGTTAAATATATTTGCTGTTTGCATGCACACATAAAAGAGTGCTTTTGCATTAATTGATGCATTTCTATCATTTCTTGTAAACACTATTGCAAAACCAGCAACGATCATTCCTCTTCTAGCAATTTTATTCATATTACAGGGCAAATTTGTTAATGTGTAGATATTTCTTTAAAAATAAAGAAGCATAAAAATATGTTTAAATTCTCTGGGTCAGAGTTATTAACTAAAATCTATTATATAACCGATCAAAATGGCACACGTGCAACACTGGAGCTGGAAAAATGAAACATGTTGCTCTGCTTATGTGTATCACGGCACTCATCACACCACATCTCTTGACATACCTTGAGCTTCCTTTGGAAAAGAAAAAAAGAAAAAAAAGAAGAAAAAAAAAGTCCTTTATACTATAAAATATGTGCATCAAAAAACTGAATTACATAATGTTGGGTATAGGACAGGAGCAACCATCATGATCCATCGGTACTGTAGTGCTTTCAACCCCTTAAAGGGAGGAAGACCTTCTGGGTGCCACAGATACAAGACAAAAGAGAAAGGTCAAATGGGACATTTCTAGCATTTTCAGGAAGCAGAGGGTGTTATGCTTGTTTTGCAGGGAAGTTCATTGCACTGGTTTCCAAAGGCAGGATTAATGACAGTTCTGCACCAGTCTAGTTAGACCACAATGTTGCCAGAGGCTTTTAGGTTGCTGTTCCTCACATCCAGAGTTCATTTTTTTTAGTGGTAGTACCACAGCATTTCTTTTTTCCTGAACAGTTCTTATGGGTCATCACATCATATTCATATCTTCTGAAGACCGTAAAGCTTATTTAGGAAGTTCCCTGTGTATATTTAATGGAAAAAGACTGATACAGCTTTCAACCAGGCTGTGGGAGGGAGAACTCCTGCAGAACTCCATAGTTTAGGGAGCCCACTGATTAACACAGCTTCTCAGAAAATCAGGCAACCCAGGACCAAGTACAGAGAAGTGGACAAACTGGCCAAGACTGAGGTAGTGTCTTTATTGCCCGCATCTCCAACCTCTACCTAGAAGCCCAAGTGTGACTGACATTACGCCCTCAGCCAGTTGTCATGTCAGTTTTAATGAATTATAAATGATCCAGGCCTTTTATTTTGCAGAGGCTGGGATGACAATAAATTGCTGCTTTGGAAATAAATTGCTCCAGGCTACTTGGATAACATATTTTCTCCCAGAATTAGTCTAATTCAGTTTTTGAGTACAAGACACACCACACATGGTTCATAGAGACTGAAAAAGCTGTCACACAGTGTATTGTGCTATCTTAATTGGGGGGTGGGAGACGTTTGAAGTGAAAGGCTGAAACTCGATCGGTTGTTGGATTAGGAGACTATGTGAGGAGAAACAAAGAAATGACCCAGAGTAAAATGAATACTTCAGTACTAGAAAGGTTATAGCTTGACCACACACATTCTTTAATAATGCATTTCCAACATAAACAGAGCCACAGGCACTTGGCATAGAAGACAGCTTCTCTTTTTTGCAGGTCATCAATATACCATGTTTACATTGTCAGGCTGGTCTCAACAGTGTTAAATTATAAATTAGACCCAGTGCAAGGAGAGATGTAAACACTGATCTGTATACTATATCAGCCAGAACATAGGCTGAGCTATTCATCCCTTTCAGGTAAAGATTTTAATAGGAAGCTTGGGAAAATCTGGAATCTGGAAAAGTTTCAAAGAAAGTCTTTAAAGGTGTTTGTGTTCTAGATAGGGCATCACTTGGGAACAATTTCAGCTAAACGCCATTTTGTAGGGATGTCCTTGGAGTGGCTTGCATGCAGCGTAGAGTAAAACTTCAACTGTCTCTTAAGGACACTCTTCTGCAGCACACAATATTGACACATCAAAATGCCTGTGACAGTGATGGTGACAGGGGCAGGCTATTCTAGCTTTTTAGATTAACAGACGATGACAGTCTTCAAAATATCCAGCTGGAAAACAAAGCAATTGCTTGGGGAATGCAAAGAAGGGCAGGCAACAAAAACATCTGGAGAAAACACAAATATTTTCTATTTGTACTATGACCTGTAGATGACAGCACAAATCCCTTGGTCTCCCTCTCCAGCAAGCTGATTGAAAAAATTAATAAAAATATTTCCTGAAAACTTACTTTAATGTTGACATTCTGCTGGTGCTGTAGAAAAATAAATTAATAAAAATAGCAGTCAGTTGAAACCCCGGAGAATTAGCACTTTTGTAGGTATTTGGGAACATCTCTGAAGTACCAAGTTTTCAAAAGACATTATCCCTAGGTTTCAAATAGCTCTGTGCACTAGTAGTACACATGCAGAAAGAGAAGAGCAGAAGCCAAAATGAAGCTTCCATGCTACACTGTGAGGAGCCAAAGGCAAGACAACTCACACGATACTAACATCATGAATGAGCCAACACAACTTCTTAGACACAGAACCAGTCTGTTTCACCTCTTTGATAGCTAATGTCATGTGGGAGTACAGATGCTGATGCTCTTAAAGACACCTTGAAGACTTCAAAGGTCAGTAAAGCTGTTTTATAGGTAAGAGCTGTAGCACTCAGGCAATGCCCTCACCGGGAACTTGCTTTCCAGTGATTCTCGATGGCCTCCATTTCTTCTTTTTGAAGTTTCCTTTATGAAAATCCACTCATCTCTACTTCTTCAGCCAAAGAACCTTGTTTTACTTATTGTATGTGAGGGCAAAAGCTATAGCATACTTGCTGGTATCAAAGCTGAAAACCATGTAAGCCCCAAGGCAGAGGCAAATAGAAACGAACAATGTCTTACATACTGTCAGGGTCCCTTCAGGGTCCCTTCACAGATCATTTGTGTAATCATACAGCATTTCTGGATTTTGAGCCATCAGTGTCTGAAGTGCAATATAGGTTTTCTTTTTAAGGCTGTGACTCTGCCTGCTTAGACCTGGCATCTGCCAGGACAGGAAGGCAAATCCTCAATTCACAAGAACTCTGGTGAATTTCATTTTGGCAAAGGGAGAGAGCATTTGGGAAGAGAAGAGCAATCATGGTAATGTTTGGGGTTCATTGTTCCCATGTTAAAAAGACAGCACTGCTGTGGTTATGTCTGAACTCCTGAATCGAAATGGGAAACAGACTTTCATCCAGTGTTTCTGTTGCCAGTGGGCTGGCAGGAAACCTCAGCCTGAACTGGATACGCAGCCCCACAGCAGGGGCTGTGCATCCACAGAAGTTTAGAAAACATAAAACCTTGTGCTTGAATGTCAGACTAAAAGCTGGAAAAAAATCTTGTCCAAGCCTAGAGAAGTGGCTCAGATATTTTCTGGATGCGATGCTGTCTGGCAGGAGGATGCTGAAATTACTATTGATTGTTAATACTTATTTGCATCTTAATAGGCTCCAGTCAGGATTGTGCTCCTTTCTGTTATCTGATAGACACAGACATGTTAAATCACACTCCTCGTGCCAAGCTGATTGCAGATATTTTATAGGACTTTAAAGTCATTTCTTCATTTCATATCATGCCAGCTAAATCAAAGTAGACCTAGCTGATATGGGAGAGAAGTAAGTAGTATACATCTGACCAGTATTCGTTTTTTTTTTTTTTTTTTTTTTTTTTTTTTTTTTTAATCTTTTTTACCTTGTGAATCACAAAATGTAAAATTCTTGAAATAACTTTTCTGATATTTTGATTTGGTGAATTTGTTGATTTATATCAGAATGTAGTCTGTTCTGTACATTTTTCTGAGATTCCTTCTCTCCCTCCCCGCTCCCCTGCTAAACCCCAGTTATTATTGCTTTTCTTTTATTTTATCGACCACTGATACTAACGCTAATTGGAAGGGTTTCTGGTGTGTACAGGAGGCTGGGAACACAGAGCTGTTAGTAAGCCTAATTTTGGACCCAGAGTTCATGTCCACATTTCTCTGGGAAGTTGTGCTCAAATTTGCAATCGAGGCAATTGTGGTCATTCTGCCTGTAAAGGCAAGGTTCAAAGGTGAACCCATTTTCCCCAGTGCTGGCCTTTTCCTGCCAGGAAGCTAATGCATTCAGTTGTGGTTAGAGGAAGGGTAATTGCCAGCCTTCAGGCAGTGTGGATAACCAGGGATTTGGGGCCCCAGCCTGAATTTGCATTGCAAGCTAATGTACTGGTACAGAGATACTCTTTCCTCACAGGTCAGTAGCAATTTCACTTGAAGTGGTTTGAATGGCTGTAACCATACAGATTTGCAGGGAATTGTATCTGCTTAGTTCTTGTGAAGATCTGGTTTAAATAATCCAGATAACTTTTCAGTGATACATTTTTGAGCATGTAGTTTTGCCACCTGCACACGTGAAGAAGCAGACTTTGGGCGCAAAAACCTGTACAGGCTTGAGGGAAGCTGGACTGTAATCCCCATGGAAATTTGGCTCACAGTAACAAGGTGGGTGAGATCTCCCAGCTGCTCAAATTGCTATTGATCCAGCTGAGAATCTGATCAAATGTATTTGTCTTTATTACCAATGTAGTGAACGGGTTGGATGGGGAGTTGATTTCATTTGCTGCTAGTCACGTTAGGGCAAATCTTACAATCCCTGAAATGCAAGTGAATTACACTTTTTCAGAGCCTGTGGCCCCTTTGGAGTTTAGCCTACTGACCAATTTGTTGTAATGCTTTATAAAAAGGAGTCTAAATGAGTCAGTAAGTCAGTAAGGACTAGTATCAGGCTACGCTCTGCAGCAACAATATTTCTTATCCTGTGATGAAAAACATTCAACATCTTCCATGCAAAATAATTAAGAACAATGCAATAATAGATGAGTCCTGTGTCGTCATCTTCCAAACATAACATTAAAGACACGGCTGTAAGATTAGAGTTAGCAAACAAATTTCAGCTGTAAGAGTTTTTGAGAAAACTGATGAATGGAACACACTTTTACCTGCAAAAATAGAAACTTCCAAGCTCCTGAGCCTGGCAAGATCTTAATAAAAATCTGTGGGAAAGCAGTGGCTGGGACCCAGAGGTCACAAGCACTTCCCCTTACTAGGCATCGTTACTCAGTTGTGTCCACACAGAGAGATGGCTGCATGGGGCTGGCTTCCCAGAACCAGTCACCATGCTGGAGTTGCATCAAAGCAAGGCAGGCTTGCAAATTGCCTTTCCACTATGCAGATGAGTCACTGGTGGAATTTACAGAAACTCCCATGTAAGACAGGCCTCCAACTCTTCTGAAAGGAGATTGAGTTTAAAGTCAGTGGAAATTAGGCACTCATCCTGCTCAGGCAATTTGGTAAAATCTCACAGCACAGTGACTGTTCAGCCAGTAAATCCTGATGCACCTTCAAGAAGCTGAGCTATGGAAACATTTTGCCAGCTGAGCTGTCTTGTAGTGACTGCTGCAGATCATTCAACTACCTGCTGCTTGCCTCATTTCAAATTTTGGCAACTCTTGTAAACAGGGTGTTGATTTCCATCCTGGTGCAGTGACTTTCACTTTATTGCACCTCTTCAAAGAGCTTTCAGGTAAGCCCCTATTGTCCAAACATTTCTTTACTTTCAATTTCTTGTTTTGCAGGTTTCTGCCAATGGCTATGTGATGAAGAGAGAGCTTTGATATTTTTTTCTTAGATCCAGCTAAGTTTCATCCTCTGTGCAGCTCTAGTTTCCAGGTGAAATCTCATAAGCAGAGGGCTTCCCAGGGAGTCCATTAGCACCACTCCCTTCGCAGCTGGGAGGTCACAGTGCACCCTCCCACCCAGCTGAGCTACTGCTCTCCAAATCACTCCTCCTGCCAACTCAAGAAACCAGAGAGCGTCTCCATCTCCTTTAACTACATATTAGTTATAGCCTCCACTGTAGAAATACAATGAATTTGGCATGAAATGACAAAACAGAGTTGTTTATCACTCTATAAACCCTGGAGGGCCAAATGGTTTTGACACTCAGGCAGTGGAGTGATTACAAATCGAGCCTTTGGGCTGCAGCAGTCCCAGGGCTGCTGCTCTCTCTCAGCAATACATCCTCTGCTGGTTCTTTGCTTGCCAGCTCATTGCAAGTCTCTTTCTCCTGTCCATTTTAGCACAGCACATGGGTTTCAGCTTGGTGGTTGGCCTCTCTCCTTCATTCCTCCATAAACCCTACAAACAAGAGAAGAAAGCAGTAGCAGGCAATTACACTGTGGCATGTCCTAAGATCACTATTGTGCCATGAAGAGGGGTCTTCAGCATGCAGATTTCTACAGTGAAGCTTAGCACTTGTAATTCTAATCTTTTCTTGGTTAATACAAATTTTCTTCATAAGGCCAGAACATTAAGCTTTGATTCCTTCTGTGAAGTGTTGCTATGGCTTTTCTCCAAAACTTTGGTCAGTGGGTAAGATTTGGCCTTTTAACTATTATGGCCAAAATTAGCATTTTCTGTTCTTGAAATATAATATGTACAATAAATAATTTAGCTGCAGATACATTTCTTCTGTGTGCCAAACCAGTGTCTTTACATTCTACCAAATCATGTTTTGTATCAAAGCAAATAATCTGAACACCTTTCATGATAAAAAGGGGGAAAAAAACTTCCTTACAAAGTCCTATGCAGTCACTAATATCAGGAAAGCATTCCTTCTAGCAAATCTTGTTCTTTCAGTTGTTTTTCCTGTCACACTTATGGTATTTGTTTATGCATTAGGGGCTCTTGTTAAGAAAATGGCAAATGGGCTAATGGAGAGTTCTCAAATACTTCTCTTATGTGACTGAAGTCCCTCTGGGATCGATTTAATCGTTCCTACAATGAAAGCAGTACAGTCTTAAGGTTCTCCAGCTCAGATAAACATCTTTAATCACTTTCATGTTGAAATAAAAGGAGCTTGGGAATGTGAAACTTTAGTACACTTTGATTCCTGAAAAGAGAACTTAGGGACACATTGCAGATACATATATAAATCATCTTGCTAACATTAGAGGAAGGGTTTCCTATAAGGCTTTCAGGATGCTTTAATGTAAGTAGCTCCTATTATTGCAGCTAATATATTTTGCACATGTGAGCTGCTCTTTGGATGCCGGGAATGCAGCTGCACAACTTCAGCTTCACTCTGAAGCTGAAACTGGTCTTTATCGAACATGTTGTCGCGTATCAGCCTGAAGACAAATTCTGAAGTTTAACTTTACTGGAGGCTTGCCAAGCAGTAGACTCAAGCAAGGGTCTGTGCTTCTCTCCATGTGCAGATGGGACTCCCACCCATATTAATGAAGAAAATAATAAATACCCTAACAAACTCATAATGAGGTAGGCTGGTATTAGGCTTAATTATCCATATTCAAGCCAATGAATGCCCATGCCAGCGGGAGCTCCTGGTAATAGGTTACATGGAATGAACCATCACAGAAAGTAACAAGATCCTTTTTCCTTTTTAATCATAAGCATCTAATCCACCACTGGAGCTAATTAGTAGGCAAGGCTGAAGAGAGCTGTACGGCTGCTCCATGCCTTGTTTCTCCTGCTTGCACATGAATGATGCCACTAATACTGGAAGCCAGTGTCCCGTTTTGCTTGGGGGCACCACTGCTGCTGTGTACCTGCCTTCCCAGCGCAAGCTGCAGCTGCTGGAATACGGCTGCACTTCCCTCCTCAGAGGGAAAACAGCCTGCTCAGACACCTCTTGGTGCCCAGCTTTGTATAACAATCAATAAAAGAGCAGTTTTCATTGCATTTTTTTTTTTTTCAGAGGAAGGAAATGCGAGTTGAGCAGGACTGTGCCCATGACCCCGATGGCACAGAAGCTTTTCCAGAGCATGAGGAGGTAGAGGGTGGGATCCTGATCCCATGCTATTCATTTTTCTGATGCAAAGTTATTAACTTTAGCAAAGGACACAGTGAAAACCTCTTCTGCCATTAGACAGAGCCAAGAACCAACTTTCCAGCACAAGAGCGGTGCAGCATGGGCAGAACCAGGTCGTGTCCCCTTTTGTTTCAGTGCCTCATAATTTTCTTTAAATTGAAGAACAACATTAATCCATTTGAGATGTTATTCTCTTCCTGTGATAAAATAGGACTGGTTTATTTCAATATCCTGGAAAGAAAAATCACAGCTCTCCTCACACCTTCAGAAGTTTTTGTGGTTTCATTGTATCTGATTATAGCTGTACATACAGCATTCTCAGGAATTCCTTTTCATTAAACTTGTTTTTACTACCTTCCTTATGTAAAGACCATGTCTGCAGACAAATAAACACAAAGACAAAACCTAGCAGGAAGTAAAAAGTCATATAAAGTTCACATTCAAGAATTTTTGTTCACTACTTCCACAGTCAGTCCTTTTTTTTTTCTTTTTTCTTTTTTCCTTTTTTTAAATACCTGCTATATTTTCAAGACACAAAAGAAATGTTGTAAGAGAGTCATCACACAGAGCATAACCACTTGCTACCTCAAACTCATTTTTAAGGTTTCCCTTTCCTTGGGAATTTCTGTTGAACTCATTTCAGTGATTGAATCTGGCCTGCTCCAAGACACAAGGCGGGGGGGGGGGTGTTACCCAGAGGGAAAAAAAAAAAAAAAAGCAGCATGTTGTCTACAGCATGACAAAGAAAATTAGTCACATAGGTATCATTTACTTGCTTCCTTTCATGGCCTCTAATCTTCTATTTACATGAAGTATATCCATCACATGCCCCCCAATATTTTCTGCAGGTTAAGACAAACTTGGTGCATTGTAACAGACACAAATCAATAAGCTCTCTAGTGTGGCCTCTTGCCTACTCAATATTTAGAAATGTAATGTTCTTCCAGCCTTGAGTCCAAAACCAGAAACCTGGCTTCTGGCTTCTCCAATTATAGCTACTTCTCCTATGGCCAGTGCTGTTGAATTACTTAAATTTTAGTTTAATATATCTTACTTATTTCAGTCAGCTGATAATGCTACCGATCCTCCTGTTTTAGTGGGCAGTATTCCAGGTCTCTCATTGAGATAAACTACCCAGTCTTCAGCCTCATAGTTTATCCACTTCAGAACCAGATTATTGTCTCATAAAACTGTTGAGATGGCGCAGTTAATACTTGCTATTATTTTAGAGGCCAGAACCATAATCTTCATCATAAAGATTTAAGTCCTTTTTACATGCTTAAAGTTTTCAAACTATGGGTCATATCCTGCCATTGATTTTTACGCAAAACTTTCAGTGTTTTTTGCAGTAATTGGGTTCTTTTCTCTTGTGATTTCACACCACACGATCAGAATGATGCAATCACATTCCTAATACAAATTTATGAACTTTGTATCATCGAATTGGTGCTATAAAACAAAATCATTTTCAGTCCAAAGGGCATGTATGTGTATATTTGACAGACCTGTGCATCATTCTGCAAGCAACCATTTTTCTTAATATCAGCCAGCGAAACAAAGTTATACGTGAGTGATGTTGCTATTATTGAACTGATGGTAAGCCCAAGCGCTGTGCTGTTGCCTCCCTGAAATCATTTGATACAACAGTGGCATTCCCGTTCAAACACTACAAATCAAAAGACACAGCCTCAACTTCAAAGGGAAATTGAAATGTCCAGATGAGAGTCGAGATGAAAGTCCAGATGGAAAGACAAGTGTGCCTTGGTTTGGCTCATCAGATAAGTGTGGAACCAGGTGCGTGTTTGAATTTTCCTTCATCACAAAAATAAAATCTGCATTCTTTTTTTTTGGGGGGGTGAGGTTCTGAGGACATGCAGATCTGTTGCCCAGTCTATAAAATGTCCCTGTTATTTCAATGTTCAAAACAAACACAAGTTTATGAGAGCTGAATACCATTTTTCCCCCTTATACCAATTACATATGCACTTTTATGTTTGTTTCCTGTTTCTCTTAAAGAAAGCAAAAATAAAGCAGACTCATGGAACAGCACATAATTAAACATGTGAAGATGAAAGAGAGTGGAAAATTAAGTATCCATTTGATAGTCTGCTCTGACTGAATGTCAGCTGTTCCCTTAGGCCAGAGTCCCTCATCTGGACCATTGAGAGGGTATATAAATGCATTATAATCATCTTAGAGCTCCCCTGTTTTTCCCACAGCCCTGGGCAGCTCGTCTGTCCTGCATGAGGGCCTGTTATCCTGTTGCTAACTGGCTTGGAAAAAAGGGGCAAAATATTGTCTAAATGGTGTCATGGGGTAGAAAAGCCTTAGTCCTTCTCACTTTGCTCTGAGATATCACCAGTAAGGAGGGAGAAGATCCAAGGGTTCTCTTAGAGATATGTGCCACCAGGCAGTCTCTCCTACACAGTGGGACTGTTACACTGTTTGACTTAAATCCTGCTATCAGCATAGTAGGATTTAAACAAAATCTCGACAAAGTCCTACTAGAAATAGGCTCATTCAGGTACTGGGGTCTGTTTGAAAGGGATTCACCTCCTCCAGATTTTGCTTTCTGAAGGCTTGGTGTCCCCAGCTAGATAGAGGGCTCTGCTAATTGTTTTTGTTTTTGTTTTTAATATTTATGTTGGTCATTCCAGAGTGAAATCACCCCTTATAAGTTACATACCTCACTCAGGATGGGCTAAATCATCTCCTGGGGAGACCTAGCTCCATCCATTGATTGCGAAAGGAGCTGAGATGTCTAGTTTAGATAAGACACATGTAGATTACATGCTATTTTTAAATATAAAATTTAAATGAATTCCACACCATTTCTCTGATCAATTCTGCTTCTTTTCTCAGACCTACATGTAACATAGAATTCTTTCATGCAAGAGAAAATACTGTTTGACCTGAGATTTTTTATATATCAACTTTTATAAATTCTAAGACCACCATAATGTTTACAGTGAGCAATTTTCAGCCTGTGTCAGAGTGATGTCTCCTGTTATAATAGTGTTTTTCCTCAGAGCATGCTAGCCATGAAAACCTTAGGAGTTAGTCTCCCTATTTTCTAGTGTTATAACATGGTCAGTAATAGATTGCAATTTATATTTCATTTCTCATTTTGTGTCTCAAGAGACTGATCCATAGATATAGAAACTCTTTTGCTGCTGAGTTGTCAGTGATTCAGAACATGTAATGCTACTTTTCACAACCTGACCCTTCCTAAATAGATTGTAACCAATGATTTTAGCATTCTGATCAAGTAAAATTTTCCGCCTAGTTTCATTAAGGCCAACTTGAAGTTGAATATATGCTCATAAAAGACCATTTCCAGTTTCTTCTGTTATTACCTAGACCCCTGGCATTAGTGTACAAGCAATTAAAGAATTTATTCTCTTAATGTCCTTAGGTGTCTTGATTAATTTTATTCTTGACATATTAATTTTTGTGCTAAATGAATGTTCATTTGTCCCATCTTTTTGTTCTCCCCTTGTGTTCTTAATTTAGTGCTCCCTTGTCCAGGTTAAGCAGACTGCACTGGGAAGATTGCTGCTGCTGAGGTGGAAGCCATCCAAATTATACTGATCTCTTCCTGTTGAAGTGGGACCCTGAAGCCAAGGGTTCCTTTGCACAATTTGTGTGTGCAGTGGTTCACTTTAGGGTCTCTCATTGCTGGCTTTTTTGCTCACAGGATATGAAGATTCTCCAATAAAACAAAGTGGTTATTTGTTTCCTGATGATTGTCCCAAACTAGGCAACAAGTTGCTGGTTTCTACTGTGTGGGAGTCATGCCCATATGTTAAGACTGGGAGTGGAAAGTCAGAGATGTTTTCAAGAAATGTGGCATTGCTGTTCAGTGTGAAACGCAGGGGTAGCTCACCCCACTCACTTAGAGCTCACCATGCACTTGGAGTAGACTGATTTCAACTGAGCTCCTTTGGTTGCTACTGACTGGTGAACTGGCCTTTTCCACTTGGTTCTGCTGTAATTTAGAGTGGTGGAAACTGAGAGTCTTCCAGATGTAAACCTGTGCGGTTACTCAAGTACACAACTGGCCTTAGCAGGAGGAACATCAAGTCTTTGCTCCCCAAAATAATTTTGTCTCAGTTTGTTGCTGCAGGATGGCTGGTGTTCACCTGTGCAGTGTGGCATGCCATGTGGGCTGCTCTTCATCACACATGAGCTGTCATCTCAAGAGGTCAGAGGAACATGCCAGGTGTCAGCCACGTTGACTGCAGAACACATTCAAGAGTTCTCAGCCATGCCAAGACTCAGTGTGGGCCACCACTGCCAGCAGACAAGGAAGGGGAAAGATACAAACACACCCGGGCCGGCTGCCCAGCATAGGCCTTGCAGGAGGCTTCCTACTGCTGCCTCCAGCTGGGACAGGAGGAATGGGGGGACAATGTCGGTGTGCCAGGAGGTGCTCAGCTCCCTGCCTCCACTCCTCTGTGCCAGCAGTGGCTGCCCCCTCACACATCCCAACCCTGCTTTTGGCAGGGCCACCGGCCCAGCCTCCGGCCCTCTGGCAAAGGCCAGGGGGAGCAGGATGTGAGCTCGTTTCCTCCTTCAGCTGAGCGGCTGCTTACCCTGGCTGCATTCAGACCTGGCCTTGCTCTTCAGACTGTAAATATAGTTTTCCTAAAGAGCACTGGCCAAGGATTCTTCTGCCGAAGACCACACAGTTATTTTGTAGGCCCTGTAGCACATCTCAGTCCTTTTGGTGTGCAGAGTAAGCTGTGGTTCAAATTTTAAGAGATCCTTCCTCAAAACCCACAAACATCAAGGACCTTGCCTTGATCCCCCATGAAACACTCAGAGACTGAATTTGTGCTCATCTTTGTCCAAAGCAGTGAGTGGAGCAAATGGGTTTGATTGAGAGGTCATTATCAGGAGGGAGGAGAAGGAGGGGACAGTAACACCAGTTTGGAAAGCCTGGACATGCCGCAGTGAGCAGCTCTTGGAAAACCTTTGCAAGACAAATTGTCCTAGTGAGCATCTTGAAGGTGAAATATAGAATTAAATGGACAGAAAATCATCAGCACAGTGATATTTTAGCACAGAATTGGAGGGATGAACAGTTTGCTGTTCATAGTTGAATAGCTGAATCTCTTAAAAATTTAGAATGAAATGAAAATCACAAGGTCAAGAATAAAAATAATGTGTCATTTCCCTGTAATTAGAAAGGATATTTATAGATAAGAATATTTTCTTAATCACAGCTCCAGCTGATGCCAAAAGAAAAAGTAATGTGATAGGAAGTTAATGCTGGAAATTAACTCCAAGAATACATGAATATAAAAATAAATTTCAGCCTGCTGTCAGTTAGATTTCATTGTATTTCAGGCATGGATAAACAAGGTCAACTCTGTAAGCCCTGATTCTGGTTTCTTTGTCTCAGACAACCTCTATTACAAACAATTCCCAGCATTTTAGTCTTGTGAACCGTTACTTTTAATAATGGGAGAGAATGGAGAGCTCAGGTGATTAAGTGATATTGAGTTTTTCAGCTATATGGTAGCAAAATGCAAAGACGATGACCAGAGTAAGGCTTGAATACATACATTGCTATTGTATTCATTTTTATTAGAGAAAACTTTAGGGCCCATTTCAGCCTTTAGGTAGCTAAAAATTCAAAGTGATGATCTCCTTTAGTTTTTGAACTCACTGCAAAATGTCCTCCAAATTTCCCCTCAGGCTTTTTGAGAAAGAATTTCAAGAGACACAGATTTCTCTTTGAAGAGTTTTAATGTTCCTTTTTCACTGGTAAGAAGCAGAGCGAATGAAAGGGCCCAAAATGCCAGCTCCTGAAGTGATCCATTTAGTTCACTTCCCAGCCACTCCATCCCTTTAGTGAATTGCTGTTTAGAAAGGCATCTTTCAGCTGCTGCAGATGTGCTGCTCTGTCAATTATCAGGCTTAAATGGTAGGGCTTACACATTTTTGTCTCCAGCAAATTCTACTATAAACTTCTTTACCTCTTCCTTAATGGCTTCCTAATGTATCTTAGTGAAAGATGGATATCCCATACTCTCTTTTAAACACCTCATTCCTTAGATATTTTATCTTGACAGTTCTGCCTTCCCCAGCTGGCAATCTCCCAAACACAGAAGCACATTTCTGTCTCTTGTAGGTCTACCATGACTAAATGTTATCGTGGCAATTTTATACTTGAGGTTATCATCGCACAGCACTGTAGCTGCTACTTGTCAGTTTCTTCCATAGAGCACAGGAGCAGCAGTAGGGTGGAGAGATTTATAATGCTATAGTATAGAAAACAAGAGCCTGTAACTCGATATTAAATTAGCACTCATTAAAAAGCTCACCTCAGGTTGGCTTACCAACACAAAGCAACTGCTGCCCTGTGCCATGGCAGATGTTGCAGATGGGGTGCTCTGTGCAAGTGCATGCTGCATCAGATGTTATTCAGTGCTGGCAGAAATACTGGTAACCTCTGCATTTACCTGCTTTTTAAGAGAAACTAGTCACCATTCCTCATTCGTGCAAAGCAGCAGTTAGAAAAATCCTTCAAGAAAGATATGCACTGAGTGTTACCATCTGTAAGAGTAACATACATCAATGCTTATTCCATGTAGATGAGCTTGCATTAATTTTGCAAAAATTAGGAGAGCTGGATGAAAATCTGCTCTCAGTTCCAGTCACTGGAGTTTTATACAGAACAATTTCTGCACATGCTTTTTAAACTGTGTACTTAAAGAAATGTATGCCAGTGGGCACTACAGTGTGTAAACTCGATCCTCAGTGTAACCTTATAGCCCATTTGCTAACTTGACCTTTTTAACTCAAGGTTCAATGGATATTTGAAGAATGGCTTGTTTTGGAGATTATTTTTTTTTTTCATTTTCAAAGTGATTATGATAAAATCAATATTTTGTTAGTACTGTGAGAGTGATATACAGTACTTACTGAAGGCTGGACTTTGCCATTTCTCCCTCGTAGCAGTATCTTCCATGTAGCACCTATAGCTGCCTTCTCCTCTATATTTTTAAGTAAACCAAATAGAAATGCAAAATGTGTTTATTAGCAGTATTTCAAATGCACATAGCAAAAGGCTGGACTAGATGAAAAACAGACTTAAAAAGCAAACCTGTATAGCTACAAAAAATGTAATTTAGACCCATAATGGGTCTGTTGGCCCATAATGAGAGGTATGAGCCTGTGAGGGGGAGAATGTTGAGATCACTGTTGCTCAGGGAGATGTGCTTCGGCTCTGAAATGCTGACGGTTTAGAAAAATTTCATTTTTCCTCATGAGTGCCAAGTTTTAAAGTTTTCAATTTAAGCTTTCATCAAGAAATCAAATCATCATCCTATTTTTTTTTAAAGGGCAGCATTTCTGAAAAAGACCTAGGTTTTTGAGTGTTCCACTGGACGAAATACTAGACATTTCTCAAGTTTATCTTTCCATGTCTCCATTATTGAGAGGAGGGATAAAGCAGCTACCTAACACCTATATAGCCATACTGCTATTCTACTATATGTCTCAGTAGGAGCCCTCATCCCATGACCACATTTTGTGGCAAAGGTGACCAGTTTCATACACATATACTAGTTGGATACATATACCACATTTAATATGAATATGTAGCACTCCTGCCATGTCATACCTGCTAATAATTTGATACAAGCAGAGGCTTTTCTTCCCACATGTTCCAAAAAACTTATATAGCTTTCATGTACACTCCTGCCACTGGAAAAGTCAGAAAGTATCTTCTGTGTATATAGACATACATGAGAAAGGAGAGCTATTTCCCCTCAGAGAGAATGTGAAATAGCCCACCCAGCTAAAGAAAATAAGAAATATATATTTGAACCTATGCTGAGTTTCAGAAATTAGCTAGGAGTTTCAGAAAGCTTATTTACTTATATAGTCCTAAATCCCAAGCTTGAAGCATCCAAGGCACATGTGTTTTAGGCATTATTTAAGAAAAGGCATTTCAAAGACATGAAATCAGGTACAAAGATAAGAGGGAAACTATTGCTACCTTTGTAATATTTTGCATTTTCTCTGGTGAGTGTGGCTACAAACAATGCAGTCCGGTTTTACATGCCCTCACACCACGCATCACATAAAGGGCTGGGCTGGAGACCCCTGCTTGCATGGCAAAGCGGTGGGAAGGAATGGCAGGGGCTTGGTTTGAAAAGGCAGGATTCCTGGCCGCTGGGAGGGAAACGCCTCCCCCACCTTGCCAGAAAAAGGAATTCAGCAGCTGGGGATGGGGAATGAATCAATTGCCAGAAATTAGGCCGCCAACTTGCTTCCCCATGTTCTTTCTCATTATTGCTCAAATAACCATTTGTACTCGCACCAGATGCTTGTTAATCAAGGCCAATTAGGCTATTTTGCTCAGAAAATTTCCAACTGGCAAGACAAATAGTTCAAATAGCACAGAGGTCAACCAAAGCAGGAGCACTGGTGACAGCTTCATGTGTGCTTAGCCAAATAGAAAGCAGACATGGCAAGGGCACGCATGTGCAGTTCCCACGTGGATTGCATTGTGTATTTACCCCAGGGTAATAAGTTGTACTTGCCCTGGTCAGTCGGAGAGTTCAGACAGCAGTTCAGGTGTTTGTCTGTGCGTTGACTTAGACTAATATCGTATGCTGAGTTCCTCGTCTAGGTTGCCCAAAATGTCAAGGTGAATCAGGCTTAAAGGTAATAATATTAACCAAGATCTTCAGGGGTGCTTTCTCAGAGGGGTACCCGGAGAAAAAGGTCAGGCCAGCCACTGTGGCAAGCCGTCCATCTGCGCCTTGCTGGGGGATTTCTCTCTCCCCTTTTGAAATCCCATGGCAACCATCCAACAACCTGACAGCTTTAAATCTTCTCCTGCATATGTCAAGGCAGGTTGGGAAGCCAGCAGGCTTGCTGTACTGCTCAGGATTTCTAAAATTTGTTTTTCGAGTGGCATATGGTAACGGAAAGTAATGTGATCAGCAGATACTGCTCTGCATATACATCATGGCAAGAGGGGACACAGGGCACAAGGACCCCCAAAACCTGGCAATATGGATAGAGAGTCTGGATCATGCAGAGATCTGCATCATGTACCAAAAGTTCCTATTTACTAAATACTTTTTTTTTTTTTTTTTTTTTTTTTTTTCCTGAAGAGCTGGCTATGAGAAAAGGAAGGCCAGAGATTTTCTACAGAGTTTCTATTTCCTCCCTGGTACAAACATGTGGTATGAAAAAGTTTTGGGGGGTGAGGGAGAGCTGTGAAAACATAGACATAAACCACATCATTATTCCTGTTTTTACTCGAAATTGCCAATAATGAGAGTAATTCTCTCAGAATTCGTCAGTGAGTTTCAATTTCATATGCTCACAATATATTCATGCTTGAAAATTACTTTTGGCTGATAAAAGGATGTTAAAACCTTATTTTATCACACTGTGCATTTTCTATTACATTAAATCAATAGAGCCATACATGACAATCACAGTTAATACCAATATAACTCACAGGTACTTAGTCATTTCTTTTGGTTGATATAAGCTCATTAATGTACCTCTGTTTTGGCCTAAGGCCCCCTCCCCTGCTTTGCAGAGAGATTGAATTCATTGTTTATGTCTGTGTACTCTTATGCCCTTATTTTCAGCGCAACAAAAAATTTCTTTCCTGAGCAGACCAAGACCACCCAAAGCAATTTCATTCAAGAACTGGGCTGTCTTCAAACATCAGTGGCCTCTCAAGATAAAAGGTCAGCATGTTAATTCACCGCAGCCCAGACCCCAAATCTCTCCCCTTCTAGAAATGAAAGGCATTTTTAAGAAGACCTCCTGTGTGTAAAGTTGTTTGCCTTTTTGTCCAATGGGGTTGTTTGGACAGGACTGTCAGAGGCTTTGCAAGCACGCAGGCCACGAAGCAAAGGCGTGCTGTCATGTTGCTTGCTGGGGGTGCTGGGTTATTGCTCTTGGTCCTGTGCCCAGGCTGGCACCCTGTGCTTCCCGGTGTGCTCCCAGGGATGCTCAGGTGCCTGGGCCATTTGCCACCCCCACACTGGCAGCTCCTCTTGGAACAGGAAGGGGTGAGGGACAGCCTGGGGAAAGGGGAGGTGGTGGGGAAAACCAGCTTCCTCCCTCCTGGGAGGAAGCACACAGGCCACTCAGCACTTTGAAACATGCCCTGGATGTTGGCTGCAGGGAAGCATCTGTAAAATCGGATCTGTCAAGCAGTGCAGCCTTAAAAGAAGGCACTGTAGTGAACCACCACCTGGGGAGTTCCCCTGGCCAGCTGCTGCAGGAGCATCCTCAACAGGGTGCTAGGGAGTGGGGAGAAGGGGGACATGGGTTGCATGTCTCTATCCCCACTTTGTCCTCATCCGGATACTCAGGAAAATATCCCTGTGCATGAGGCACCAGTGATGCAGCAGCTCCCTGGCTCCTTCCTATAGGGTGCCCCCTGTGGCACCCAGAGAGGGGCCAAAGACTGAGCCAAGATACAGGCAGGAGGAAAACTAGGCAGACAGAGAGGAGTTAAAATATATTGTGTCTCTGCTGCTGATTTATCTGCTTATTCAAGGGAAAGGAATGAATATTCAGAAGTGGCTTCTAGAGGTGATTGCCCCGCCACATGTGCATAGGCACATGTATTTGCATGAACTTGTATTTACCAATGGACTCGCCCCAGGGAGGCTGGTGGTAAAACGACTGCGATATCTCATTAGGGATGTAAACTGAAGAATGTGCAGATTAGTTCCCAGAATATAGCTTGTAAAGCATAGATATCCATACGTATAAAAATTCTGTTAGAGATAAAAGTGGAGTCCATATGTTGCAAGAAGTAAATAATCCCTTCCAAAATGCAACAATATGTAAAAGACACACAGCTGAGCGCTCATTGAAGATGACTTTCAGAAGATTTATCTTAAGCTACTTTTTTCACCATAGACTTTAAATGCCATAGCATTAAATCTTAAATTACTATTTGCAGCATTCTTGTGTTTTTTACTCCATTTCCTTTTTTGGGGGTGGTTCCGGCTGTACAAACCACTTACATATAAGCACAAGTGTATCATGGTGTGTTTCACAGGAATTGGGTTAAGATATACAAATGAATGTTTCAGCATTGCAAGCAATGTGCTCTATTGAACTTTTTGCCAAATTTCCTTCTTATAGTATAGATGCAATTTTGGACCCTAGTTTAAGAAAATAACAATAATAAAAAAAAAATTTTAGTTTAGTTGTTTGTAGAATTAATGAATGCATAAAAACACACTTATTTCCAAATTCAGAGCCACATGACTGAAAAGATCCACTGTAAAATTTCCTATATATTTCATATGAGGACAGCACTTTGGTTACTTTTCCATTAAATAAATTTTCAGTTTATTCACAGAATTAGAAATTAATGTAATCTCAGTGAGATTGAAGGAGAGGAAAAAAGTGAATTACATCTAAACTCCCTTAAAGCTGGGAAGACTGTAATTTAATCTTGTAATCTGATAAACCAAGACAAATGAGGCAATTGGCAAATAGGTATTTTAATCACAATACCTCTAGAAACCCCCACAAATAACAAACACATGCCAGATCTGAAGGACACATTCATTTCAAAGCACTGATTTAAGAAAAGCTGGCCTGTATGTGACCGACTGAATTACCACCATATTTCTGTGTTGCACGTACGTAGGATTTTCAATTTCAGATCAGGAGCATTGCCTTTAAAAATGGCAAAGGCAATATCCTAGTGTAATCACAGCAGAAAGACAGTTTCTATTACATGCCAGAGTCATTAACCTCATAATTTTTTCATGGTTATAAGTTAACCCCTGCAAGCTTTTGCTTTCAGCAGCTGCTACGTATTAAAACTTTCCTTGAATTTGACTAACCCTGTGAGCAGTTTCATCTTATAGCAGGCAGATTTCTACGTCTAGCTTGGAGTCAGCATTTTATGAAACAGTTCCTATTGTTATGAAAATGTTTCACTGCCTTTTTGTTAGGTGCTTTTCTTTCTAAACCCGGCTGCTGCTGTCTTTGCATTTTTCTGCTCAAAGGTCAGGTCAAAGGTACTGAATGGTTGACCATGGCTATGTGGAGTGTAAGTGAACCCAAGAATGGCCTTTCTGATTGATCATCTATTTAAACAGTGAGAGTGTTATGCCTTTGGATTAAAACGTAACCCAGGGCGCTGGAAAACTGGAGCTACTGGCTGTTTGGGAAATATGCATAGAGGACTTTCTATTGCTCGCAGTGTTTGATGTGGATCTGAAATTCCATTTGAGTCTTTCAGGTCTTCTTCCCATAACCTCTGTGAATATTTTTCCCTTTGCTTCTTCTATTGCACACATCTCATTATAAAATGATGTCTTTAATACAGTGCATCGGTAAGGATTTACTGTATCTGCACAAAGAAAAAGTTAAATGTGAAACACTTTTCAACACTACCTCCTAATTTAAGGCAATTAAAAACAAAAGGAATAAACAAACAAAATACCCCACAGCCACCTCTAGTCTTTCCCCGAACCAAGGCTTTACTGAAGAAATTGGCTTGAATCTGGTTTGAGAGTTTGCAAGATTTTCATAGGTATGCTGTAACATTCTTTTCAGAAACTTGTCCTTGTCAAAAAAAAAAAAATCTATTCCACGTTTTATGCATGTGAGAATAGCTGCTCTTAATTTTTGCTCTTGAGATTTAATATAGCACATTGCAGCGTATGTAAAACAAAGACAAAATTTGATATACCCTGAGAACATCAAGCAGAATAAAGATCACTGCTAATGTTCACTCCCACCTTCTGCTGTATCATTACTTCTGCAGTTAAGCAGTTATAAAATAGCATCCATGACACTAGTACCTATGCTTGTGCATTACAATATCACATAATGAGACCTACTTTGATGTAGCAACTGCTGTTTTGAACAGTTTCTTTTACTTCTGAAGACAGAATGGAGTCATTACCACCAGGCAGAGCATCATTTTCAAATTATTAATTTCAAAAGCTGGAGATGTCTCCAGCCAATTCCAAGCAGCTGGGTCTGGGACACAGTGAGCTAACATGGCATTTCTCACAGACTCTGTTGACATTTCTTTTTAACAGCCAATATAACATCCCTAGCTCAACAGACCTTATACTGAATATTAAAACAAAATTGGCTGCATCCTGGGAGAGTAAGGGGGCAGCTGTGTCTCTTGTTGAAGTCAAGCCATGAAGAAGTACCAAATCTTTAATCCTGTTATCACTTTTATCCTGTTTCCAACATCACAGCTTTACTACTAAGGAGGCTTCAGGTTGTGGCTTAACAGCTGTATGTGCTAAGTGCCATTTATGTCACAGTAGCTGTTTAAGATAACAGGTCTCCATTCTCTGTCAAAAATCATGCTGGATGACCATGCCCATCACATTTCAAAGCCCTTATGACATTGCAAGAGACATGACATGTCATTCAGGTTTAGTGACATTTCAGGTTGCTTTTTTGTACCAAACAGAAGACTCTACACAGAGCGAGGGGTTGGGGGATTGGGCTGTATGTATTTATGAACAGTGAGGGCGTCTCTGAAAGATAACTAGCATTATTTGATTGTTTGGGCTTTATGACTCAGATGACTCTCCTACCTAAGCAGGTTGTGGCCATATTTTGGATTGACATCCATAAGTCATCACTTGCTTCCAATCAGCTCCTGGAATTAGCTCCTACTGGACAATTATTAATTTTTCAGACAAGCACTTTCATCAAAATTCATCTTGCCATAGCACAAGTAGTTAGCTGGGACTGATCTGGAAGAGCAGTTTCCCCAAAGGGGGACTTTGTGGAGGGAGGAAGTCTCAGTGAGATTCACCTGGACTAAGACCTGCAGCCTGTAAGGTGCCTCTGCCACACACCAACTGCTGAGAGCAGCTACCTGCATTTGGTTTTTACCATGGGTGCACTGGGTAGGTACATGTTCTGAGGAGAGTGCACTTTCTCCAGAGGCTACCTCCTCCGGCATGGTTAGGAAAAGCTTTTCAAGCCCTCCTCTTTGGCTTCCTCCAAGCTCTCTTTTGCTTCAAAAGAGGCACAGAGGGTGCTTGCTGCAAGAGCACTGCAGATAGCAGCCCCTTCTCTCTGCACATGAATGGACATAGGGCCATCTGACAATTAGGAGCAAGGAAGACTCGTGGGACCGTGATTGAGTTCTTGGTGCTTCAGGGATACAAGGGATATCACTGTAACATTAAAATAAACTTTCATTCCAAAGAGTCTTTGGATGAAGAAAGAGTTGTGAAGTTGGTGTTCATTAACTTTAGGTCTGACTATAGCTGACTTGATCTTTGGGTTTATCTGTGTTGCCCACGTGCTGCTGCTGGGGATAAAATAAGGCTGTAGTTTTATTATAAAAGACCAAAATCTCAAAGAGAAAAATACATTGCCAGCTGCAGTCTGTGACTACCTAGTAATCTGAGGTTGAAAAAGCCTATAAGTGGTACAGTAAATAGAGCATATTATGTAATACATTCACTTATTTCACATTCTTCTGGACAAAACGTGGCATATTTCACAGATGGCTTAATGTTCTTGGTCACTTAGGATAAAAGGGCACAGAAAACCCTTTCTCAGCTTCCTCAAGGCGGGCTGACTCCCGGTATTAGCGCCTCATTTGCCCTGGCTAAAGATAAATTACCCCATTACACTGCATGTCCTCTGCCCTCTGGCAGGGGATTAAGTAACTTCAGCTCGGGTGCACCACCAGTCATCCCTGCGCACTTCTGCACTGTGGCTCGAACAACGTTCTTCTTATGCCGGCTCCGTATGTGCGTGTGTAGCTATTAGGCTAGGTCGTGGCCCCATTATGCTAGATGATATACATGTACATCATTAGAGACAACCCCAACTGAGTCTGCTCGGCCGCCCTACCTGCGCCGCTTGTAACAGCTCACGCGGCCGAATGTGTTCCCCAGATGTGCGCCCCAGGAACAGGCGCTGCAGAAATGTCCCATCCAGCCGCCCTCAACGGGACTAATCACATGCTTTCCTTAAAGCATGTGCTTAAATACTTTCCTGGGCAAATGCCAGCATGAGCTGTGTATTGCCGTACTGACTTAAACCCACGCGGCTCCAAATATATTTGCAAGGGTTCTGCAGAGGTAAATCAAACCTCCAGGCTTGGATACAAAGTGAGCTCCATTTTCCTCTCACCAGCCAGATGAATCCCATGGAAGAAACAGAAATCTATGGGATTTTCCACCCATGGCATTTTGCCCAGATAAGCCCTTCTTAAGTCCCAGCGTGGCTGTGGCTGACAGAGATGCAGTTAGAGTTGGACCCCAAAACTTTGGCAGGCTATCACTCCCTCAAGATATGCAGTTTCATCAAATATGAAATGTTTCACAAAACTCATCTGAGTTGGCAAAAATAAGGTTTTGGAGAGAAACAGGAAATATTTTTTGTACTACGTTTTCAACATTTTACATAAGATTTTTGATGTCTCAATTTGAAAAATAAAATAAATAAATAAAATTAAAAAAGGTTTTCTTTTCAATATGAATTTTATAATTATCACTATTCAAAATTCAGAACGTCTGATCCATGATAAATACAGCCACTTCAGGGTGAGAAAGGAATCTCTTTCAACATGAAGGATAGTCATTCAATTTACCTAGGGAAAGTCAGACAGGGTCTCATTTAGATATAATTTAATCATTTTGTCACACATATTCAGAGTGCTTACGCTCCAGAGAGTGTGTTCCCAGAGGCAGCTGATTCACTCACTGACTTCCAGGGCTTGCAGGCACCTGGTTCCCTCTCACCTCTGTCTAGAGGAAACTCTTTCATGCAGAGACCCTGGGAGCTCTGATAACTCTAGCACAAGCCAAGGACTTAACAGTGTCCAGACACTCAGCTGCAGAGCTAAACCAACCTTCCCAGGGGTTTCTAAAACTCCCAGGGCTTCCAAGGAGCACAAACCCCCTCAGGGCTCCTGTCCTGCTTTGAAAGGAGCTGCATAGTGCAGAAACTGCAGTTCTCTGAAGCTTCAGTGTCCCGTCAGCCAAGCCAATGAACTGGTGGGAAACCAGCCCATAGCAGAGGTCTTCTCCCAGTGACACCTGTCTGGGAAATAGCTTGCTTTCACCGAGCATTTTCACATTGAGTTTCTTCCTTATGAACATTTGTCTGCTCCACAAATATCTCATCCAGCATTAACTGTTTCAAGGCTGTTAAAAAAAAAAAAAAAAAAGAAAGAAAAAGAAAAAAGATTATTGACCTGCCTGAAAACATTGTTTTGTTTTGCTTTTCTCTTATTTCAAAGACAACTCATGCATTTGGGGGCAGGGGAGGAGGCAATTGCAATCTGAGTGGAAGACAAAGGTCAAAGTCTCAAAATCCTTTGCCAAATGGAACTGCTGCCCCGAATACAGCTTTAATCACAGTAGGACAATGTTCTTCTCTATTGTACCTTAGTGGGAGATCTCTGCTGGTGCAAACAAAATAGATTCTCCTCAAAGAATGAAATGAGATGACAATGTAGATATTGTCTTTGAATGACCTCCAAAAAAATCAGGAAGTGAATACCAAACTTGGTTTGAAATGTACTTATTGTGCAGACTGGGAAAAAAAATCAGATGAAATATCCTGATTATACAATTCACCAACATAAAGTGAAACAAAAAATAGGAAATAACATGCAATCAACCCTATCCATAGGTCTATATAGTATTTTAAATTTTTATCAAGCACTGAAGACAATACATACCAGCAGTATACTGTTGTATATTTCTGCAAATCTAGCAGTGAAATATTGTAAAAGCCTGGCCTAATAGAATTAGAATTGCTTTTCCTTTTCAAACTTATGTCACTTCTTTTTATTTATTTTATTTTATTTTATTTTATTTTATTTTATTTTATTTTATTTTATTTTATTTTATTTTATTTTTTTGTAGTATACTAATCACCTTTCTGTGATTATCTTTATTTTCATCAACATTTTGTTGTCAGACATTAGAGTCTTTTCTCTCTATTGAAATGCTTTCAGACCATTACCTTTATCCTCATCCTGTTATATCTGAAATTTTTAAACATGGGTTTTTAAAGGCTAGTGTTGCTGCATACTTTCATTTTTCAAAGCCTAGCTAGATGTGGGCACTGATCTAATGCTTCAATAGTGTCTTCCATTGGCTTTTTGTCCTAAAGAGAAAAAAAAAAAATCTGCCTTGAGGGAACATAAAGCAGTTTATCAGAGCTGTGCTCTCTAACTTTTGTGAGAAAATTTAGGAACAAAAGCACAATTTGTGACATACATCTTTAAAAGCATGAAGCTTTTTTTCATCTACTATTTTTTTCCTATTGGACCTAAGAAATTCTTTTCTAATTTAAGTAAGTGATAGCACTATCTCTGCTCTGCAGACTTGTTGACTTACTATTGTTTTATCACTTTTTTTTTTCTTTAACTTTTGGATTAATTATATCACCACATTTCAGAAGGGCACAGCCTATTTTCAAACATAAGGTTTTATTTCCCTAAACAACTCAGGTGTGAGAATACAAGGGGCAAAGGGCTTTTTCCATTAGCAAATCAGGGCTATAAGAGTAATAGTCGTGATGATAATGATGAGGCAAACTAAATACATCAATTCTCCAGCAGGAAAACTTCTGAAAATATAAATGAAAGTGCATACAGTTGTCTTTTAATTAGCAGAAGGGCACATAATGCTGAGTAAATTTCATTTCCAAAATGCAATAGGAAATTACTCTATTCTGGCTACTGCTCCAAATTCCCCTGAACTCAAACCTGACTTTCAGGGGGTCACTGATGAGGTCCTAGCATTGCCTTAGGTATCTCTGTGATTTCATGAGTGGGATGAGAACAAGCCCAAGCAGTAGGATGGGATGGACCTGTCCATAAGTGCCCACCAGAAGAAGTCTGTGGTTCTTGTGTCCCAGGTTGTACAGAGGCAGTGCTACACTGGGATGCACTGCTCTTGGCTGGTCCAACAGGCAGACGTGATTGCAGCTAAACCCTAGGACTCTTGGTGAAAACTGCCTCCCAGGTGTCTCTCCTTTAAGGCACACATACTCTGAGCCCCTTGCCTGATGCTAAAATAGACCTCACCTCACGGACCCTCTGAGCTAGTACCTTCCCCACCTTTGGATCCAAGCCATAGGAAGGTATAAGGATAACATATAAGTCCTGCATATGAGCTGCCTACAATGCAGAAGTAACAAGAAATGCAACTAGTTCTGCTAGGTTCCATGGTAATGTTAATTACTCTAAAGCAGCAGCATCTGGCCCCATTTCTGCTGGGTGACTGTTACCATAGGAGTGCTCTGCAAAACAGGACTTTATGTATAGACAGATAACCACATAAACCTGTTGGTTTTCTATGTATCTGTAGACCACTTGATTCTGGAACATTTTTGTGCAAATAGTTACTGCTAGAGCAAGTCAAACAGAGCACAACCTTGAGAAGTTTGCATTCAAAGAAGAAATACTTCAGTAGCTGAAAGTTCAGCTTAAGATAATACGGTGGGCTAGACTAAATGAACCTATTTCTGTAGACTAGAAAAACTTAACCAAAAAGCCAGATTATCAGCAAGGTGTCTATGTCTATACCAGCATTAGCTGTGTTTGGTGAGAGTAGACCTGCAGACACAGCAAGCGGAAGACAGGCACATTCAAGTCCTTGCAACATATTTCTCTCCTTCCCCCCTTGCCCTTTTAATATTCACTCCTCATGGGGAGGAGATAACTCAGTGACACAGCTACTACGTAAAGCAGGAGTAATATAGTGCCCATGCATTATCCTATATTGATTTTCTTCCCTATCAGCAGCATTGGCAATATTTCTGCTACCAGGATGAATGTTACAGTCTTTCTGTCCTGTTCACTGACAGTATATATTCCTGCATTTTCTCTACTTTGGTGGCTGATTGGATTAGTCCTTTGTAAAGTGTATTGATCAAAGCCTGCTGGAGCCTCAGGCTTCTAATATGTCTCCTAAAGAAGCTCATAATCAGGTTATCCTAGCTTCACATAACTCTAAACATGCAGAAGGATCTACAGCAGAAAAAACAAAAATCTAGAACCCAAACCCTTGCCTTTCTCTGGAATTAAAGTATTCATTTGCTGACTTTAAACACTGCTTGGAATGAGAATGAGAATACTTCCCAAAGTCTGATCAGGAAAGCTGAGGGTTAAAAGCTGCAGCAAGCAGAAGCTGTGCAGGCTGCCAATTATTTCCAGCTGAGATTCCTGTGTAAGAAAAAGGGCTGGTAGGCAAATAGGGATTGGTGTATTTGGAAGAGGGAGAAAGTTTCTGTTCCCAGGAGCTGGTGATTAGTCTAATATCTCTGTTTGGACTCATGTTTGAGCTGAGTCTGCCAGAAAAAGGGGAAGACAGTTTGAGCGAATTATTTATCCTGAAACCCATTTCAGAAACCTTGAGGGATATTTTTCTGAGCTTTGTAGCAATATTATAGTGCTCTTAGGAGTTTAGAGATTGGTTGAAAAAGTTGCTCTTATGTTAACTGAGAAGATTAGGCTGTTTCGTCTGAGAGATCTTCTAGAGTGGGAAGGCAAGAAAGTTAATTGGAAGCAACTTATCAAAAAACTGCCAAAATGGTGGGAATATCTCAGTTGTTAGACTATGCTATGATGGGGAAAATTGTTATGGAGATGCCCGCTGCCGTAACTGCAAGGGGTCCCTGTGTGCCTGCAATATAACCTGTCCCCTGACAGCTCTTCTCTGATCCTAGGGATGCTTTTCCCAGTCCTCACAGCCTCATTTGGCCCCTGCAGCTTTCTTCAGCAGCATCTCCCAAAGGATGAAGGAACATCAAGGCTCATCATTTACTCTTCCAGGGAGATGGAAGAGTATGCTGTCCTTGGGAGCACCTCATTTCCTTGTACAGTGGGCCAAGGAGCCTCCTTCACCCATCTGGATGGCTTAGGTTCTTGTGGGTACCATGGCCCCAGGCTTTGAATACCCAGAGGGCCTGTCCTTGAATAGACTTCACTCCTAGATGCTGCCTAGTAAATGACAGAGATGTAAATATCTAGATTATGAAAAGGATACAGATATAGCAAATACTACTGGTAGCTCAAGTTAGCAAACTGCTGCAAACTTCTTTTATTCTTCTACCCTTCTGTCAACCACTTACTTCTGTTAAAAGTATCAAGAATGGCAAGATAGAGTAGATAGATGCCAGGAAATGTGCTCTGTGATTATGGGCTGGTACCACTGGCCATTTTCCTCTGTGATAGACTGATAATACCCATTAAATTTAGCCTTGGCTTTGCCTACATTGACTGTCAAGCATCTTGTCACTTCAATTGTTGAGAGTTATGTGCATGGGAGAGTTATGGTCATGGGAAGAGTTTCCAACATCAAAGAAATACTTTGATATTTCTATTTGCTGTGAATATTTACTTACTGCATCTTTTTGTACTCTTCTACTTGCACGTGTGCAGATGCAGAGTTAGCATCTCTCTGAGACTGTCTGAAGAGGCAGAAGATGAGCTCGCTGCAGGGCTCACTGCAAGACAGGAGAAGGCGTCCCTGCCAAGCAGGGTAATAGTGGAAGGACCGCAGGTGGCAGGTACTAATGTGTTCACTGTGTCTGTCACTAGAGATTTCCCTGCTTCAGCTGGCACAGATTAAGCAGTAAGTAAGCATTGAAGAGCTCAGAAACCAGAGCTCACACCCGCAGGAAGTGTCCTGTTCTGGTGCTCATGAATCCCCGTAGTTCTGATTTAAGGCTTTATTCCCTCTGTAACAAGCCTGAAAATACTATGGCCCATGTTTTCACGTGTGTTTAATTTTAAATGCAAATATCTCAGTCCTCTTCAAGTAACTTGTCCACAACATTGCCATCCCACAGAAAGCCCACGCTGACAAAAGCATGTCATAAGCACTCCAGTAGCTCACTACATGCCTGCCTGGTGCAGAAACATTTGGGAGACAGGCACAAAGACTTGCCTACAGAGACTAGCTGCCATCACTATTCAGAGAAAACTGGAAAAGATGTATTGTTTTCGTCATTCTAGTTGACATAGGAAAGCTTCACAAAATAAGGTTCTGAACACAGAAAGAAAATCAGCATTGTCCTAAAGACTGCCCAGTCACATCAGTGGAACAAATGGAAGTTTTTGCAATTATCCTCAGGCAATCTCTGTTTATCCAGAGCAATATTTGCCATCTTGTGGCAGCAAGACACTGAGCTGCTCCTCAGCCATGTAAAACAGTTATGCTCATCTGTGAAAGGCAGATGTGAGGATAGTAAAATGTTTAGTGCATTTTAGTGCAACATTAATGAGATGAAGTGATAGATTCAGGCGCAATCTCAATGAAGTTAATGGCATGAGGTCACCAGTCACATTACTTCCAAACCAGCATATTTGTCAGAACAGAAGCTGCTTGGTCTTTGAAAGTCTTTCTCCCCCCTTTCTATTACTGTAAAATAAAATTAAGAGCTTTGTATATATTTGTAGCCTATTTTACAAAATGCTCTGCTATGGAAAAGTGGAACACCTGAATTTTACAGGAACTCCACTGGTTTTGTGCATTGTTGCCACAAGTCTCAGAGCTGTTTCTAAAAAAGGAGAAGCAAAAAAAAAAAAAAAAAAAAAAAAAAAAAAAAAAAAAAGAATGAATCTCCGGAGGTGAATTGGAGCCGAGCGTGAAAATAGAAATACTTCCAAGTCAGACACAGATTCAAGACTCTGGGGCTCAAGCTGTATGTACATCATGTCACTTGCCAGAACAGCAAGAAGTTGTTTAATGAACTGACATTTTGGTAGGTAGCCTGAAAGAAAAGGAAATCACAGAGGATTTCTTTTTTTTTTAACAAGTTGTGAGAACCAGAAAATCTTCACATACTCATATATGTTACAGGCCTGTATAGTCCTACTGAAATCAAATACTTGTGTGCTTGAAGTTAAAACAGTTGCACTTCTGCCTCTGTGGATCAAGGCCAGAGTCAAACACCTTGCTGAATTATCTTGAAGCAGTTTCCTCCTCTAATTTGTCTCCCCTAGCATCAGAAAAAGCTCTCATAGGTTGTCATCACTGCTTAGCAGAGCTTCTTTTCATGGCTAATATGATGCTAAAGAAGAGACAAGTTGTCCTAGGAACACCTCAGTGCATTAAAGCTAATATGATGAAAGGAGACAGGCTTAATCTGAAGAGAGCCACAGACACCTCCACCCGGACTCTAGCTGTAAAAGAATATAGCATGTCTGTGTTAAGACACATTAGTCAATGAGTCACTTCTGGAAGAGAACAAAACTTATTATTTTTGGTTTGCAAGAGCAAGAGGCCTGCCAGATCAACAGAAAAGAAACCAGACTGGTATCACTTAAGTTTGTAGTCAAGGGAAAAGTGTATATAAAATTTTCTACAAATAGGCTAAGATTGGTTACTCACTCTGCAGTATAACATACAAGAAAGGGGTTCCCACACTTATGCAAGCCTGCTTAATTAGATTATAGACACATTTAGGATTAATTATTCCCAGCCCATAGGAAAGATGGAGGAAAAATATTGCAATAACACTGAAAAGCATTTTGAAGATATACTACTGTATTTTTCCTTAGATGAAAAGAGACTCTAACCCATCCCCAGGCAGTCAGTTCATTACTGCCTGTGTTTGATTTCCACTACACCATTAACTGGACGGTAAAACATGGCATGAAATCTGTCACAGGAGCAGAGTCACTTTGTGCAGGTCTAAGATGGGTTACATGTCCATCCTCCCTGTCTCCACAGTGCCCATCACCGCTGGGCTTCTCCAGTAAAACCAGTGTAGCTATGATGCCTGCCTGTTTGCCTGAGGCTGATACCAGCACTCTCTGAAACTGCACCAGAGTTACAGTGCAAAACGTAATAACTCTGTCCTCTGCTATTAACACATCTCTCTCTGGGACTGTATTGTTAAGGAGTATTCTCGGGCCGGCTGGTGAAAAGTCAGGGGTTTCTGAACAAGCAGCCACTGTTACAGCCAAGGTTTGGTGCATTGGGAACTCTATTCCAGCTCCTCAAAACACCACTATTGAAGAAACCCTTCTCACATGAGGTAGCAATCCCACGGTGCATAAAAGATGTGTTGTTCTGGTTACTGTACACAGAAGTTTATTAATAACCAGAGTAGGTGCCCTTCATTGAGGTCAGCCCACCACCAGATTCACCTTCAGGCAAGTTGCTCTTCATTTTAATTGCTTCTACTCACAAGAAGCAATTAAAGAAAGAAAAAGGGGAAGAAAAAAAGGGAAAATGATGGTTCAACTCCATGCTTGTTTGGGATGGCAACCATTGCCAAAAAGAAGGGAAAATCCACTGTCCAATTTGGCTTTTCTCATGCATTTGGTCTGCATATGTGATATATAATGTAATATATATGTTAGTTTTCTACTTATCAAGCAATCAGAACTGTGCCAGACACATGGCAGAGCAAAATCCTTATGAATTCTACCCAGAAGGGCACACAATTTTATAGTGGCATGACACATACTGTGTATGCCTGTTCAGAGGCTGTTGGTTACTTCTCCTACCTACTCAGTTACTATACAAATTTTCTTTCCTGAATACAAGCCCTTAGAAAACCTGAGTGGGCTAGTTAAGTCAGATAAAATAAAAAATAAAAAATAATAATAAAAAAAAGAAACTCAAATGAAAATCCAGTGTCTTAGCTGTAGATACTTATGACTGCATAAGAAAATCTTTCTCAGACAGCAAATTTACATATAGTTCAGCTTCACCACCTTTCTTGCATATGAGTTTCCTTAACAAACTCCAGGGCTTGAGAAAGAGACTTATCTTTTTCTCTGGTCAGATGGACTTACTTCCAGAGCCAGATAAACAGAAAAGCTGAGATATCCAAACCAAGTTTTGTTTTCTTGATCTCTAATGGTTTTGGCCTCGAGTGCTTGGAGGGAAAATAAAAATCTGCCAGGTGATAGTCTTAAATCAGGGAGACAAGAAAGCAAAGAGGATACAAGCTGTCCAAAAACAGTCAGGAGCCACATCAGCCTGTTCTGGTTAAGTGCAGCTGGCTGGCCCTTCGAAAATCTCACTGATACTCTGCTGGGCTCTAATGTTTGTGTTAATCATGTATCTCTGGTTAAAAAAAAAAAAAAAAAAAAAAAAAGTAAATCTGCAAAGCATACTCTCTTTTTTTATCATTTCAATAAAAAGACAATAAAAAGATCAATTGATGATCATGAAAATCATCGATTTTTCATGATTGATGTTTTTTTGATTTACATTTACATTTCCCATTTTCAAAGATATTCAGCCTGATCCTGCTGTCTTCTCCAACTGCTTGAAGCATGAGCATGCCATCAAAGTCCCTGAAGTTTCAAAGCCCGGTGCAATTGAGATGGGAACCAAGCCCAAGGATAAAATTCCAAAATTCCACTTACATCACTACTTTGAAAGGCAGAATTTACCACGTGGCTAATTTAAACCAATGTAACCCCATTTTTTTTCACTGATGTAAACCTGATTTACACAAACACAGAAGAGCTCATTCCACCTCTGGATGTTTTTTTTCTTCCAGGATCCTGGTTCATGAGGAGAGGTTAAAGAGATGAGGAAAGGGAAGAGGAAGAAGTGTAGTTAAAAGGTTTCCTTCAGCTTTTTATTGGCAGATAAAAGTAGAATCCCCACTGAAACCAGCAATGATGTATTTATTGGCGAAAAGGTCAATTAAACTTTATAGTCACTAGTACTCTGTTAAAAAAAGAATAAAACTCTAACAGATAAATTAAATAATAGGTTTACAATGAAGGCAAAAAATATTACCATTTGCACTGTCAATCAAAGCATGTGTTTGAATTCTTCAGTGAACTGGAACTGCAGAAAGAAAAAGGGATATGGGAGCATTATGGGAATCGAGACAGTAAATTACAGGAGATATATTGTTGTGGAAACTATATTATTCTTTAAAATGAATTCAACCTTCTTGACCTACCTCTTTTCTTCAAAATTTCATCTCTTATATATGACCACTTCTTAGACCACCAGGCTAGAATTCAAATGCCTGAATGTGCAGCATGTTTAAAAAGATGAGAAATGACAAATATGTTGACAAATTATTCAAGCCTGGCCATTTGTGTAGCACATCATGCATTCTGATTAGACCTCCCAGTATTAATGGATTTAACCTTAGTGGTGGTGTGTGAGGCCCAGCAACCCAATACCCATGGTTTTGCAGGGGTGAAGGTTTTGCAGTCAGGTTAAGGCTGTAGAGGTGGGCAGTGCTGGAGCCTTGTCTGTAAAGTGGAGAACCACTTTTGGGGGTGGACTCTAAGATCAAGGCAAACCAGACCTTTCCATGGGGGAAGATGTTTTTCCAGTTCTTGAAAAAAAATGGAAATATTTGTGTGCAAGTGAAATTCTGTGGAAAATGGAGGTTCAATAAAATGTTACTTCAGGTCAATCAAAACTTTCTGCTGTTACGAAATCAAAGCATTATGGTCCAAGTCTACCCTTTGAAAACTTGTCGATGTGCTTTTGTGTGAAAATAATAACAATGAATTGCATGTGGGAAAAATCATTTCCAAATGAAAACTGAAAATATTCCATTCCAGAAATACTCATGTGGGCCACTTCAACCTTATGGGAATGCTTTGTTTTGGGACAAGAAGTTCTGGAAACGAAATACTGCCAGATCTGACAATTCTTTTTTTTTTTTTTTCAAAACATGGTTAATAAGAGAAAAAAATCACTTTTCACTGAGAAGAAACCTAGGTTGCAAAATAGAGTGTGGCTGTACTTTGCTGAGCTTGAGCAATAGGATCTGAACCTGACTTTCAGGACACGGCATTCAGGTGGGATCGAGTGCAGCTAAGGTGACACTGGGCGAGGATCCTGTCCTCGCAGTTAGTTAATAAAGTGAGCATTTGCTGTTAAACTTGAGCCTCTCAAGGAATCAATATTATATTTGTGTCTCAGTAGAGGTATTTCAGAAGTCTAATCCAAGCTTGAACCGATGTCATTTTAAGACTGCAGGCATTCTGTCGGTTGGATACAAATGCCGTCAGCGATGTGTGGATTTTATTTTAATTGTCTGTTTTAAGGTACGGAGAGGCAGATATCTGTTTAGCTGGAGGCAGATTTCTTTCCTTGTGGGGACTACGCTGAGGGCCAAACTGCCTGTGAAAAAGCAGGTTGTGGTCTGCAAAAGAAGGGGTGTTTCCCTGTGCCTGGCCACATCGATATTTATTCATTTTCGATTTACTGGTCAGCTGTCTAGGGGAAAGTGGTGAGGCATTATCTGTGGCAGTGCGACCTCCAGATAGGCCATCAGATTAAGATAAATTTCCTAATTTAAGAATTATTTTGATGGGGTGGGAAAGGGCATCTCAGTTTTGTCACCCCTGCCAGGAGCCCCCCGGCATGCACGACTGCCCTCATTGTGGAGGACATTAGCTCTCAGCCATTACTGCAGGCAGAGCAGCTGCAGCAGCTTAGCGACCCCTCCTCCCCCCACGCTCACACCGCCGGGCCATTTTAATTGCAACCCACGGCTTAAAGTCTTCATTAACTTCTCCCCGAGCCCTGCCTCCTCCTCCATAAGATCAGCAGCTTGTCTCCCTGGCCGGTGGAACAGCGAGGAACATCTGCAGTTCAAACGTGATGCATATGCAAGAGCGCCCTGGGGATTAAAGGTCAACGGTCTCCTCCAACACCCAGGACCCTCTCTGCCTCGCAGGGTGTCTGGTGTCTTTTACATCCCATTGTTCGAAACCCTATACTTCCTGCAAGGGCTTTTTGCCCGTGCCTTCAGCCCAACTGCTGCAAGGCTCGGGCGGCGCATTGGCAAGCTGGCCAGAGCTGCCCTCCAACCCGCGCACTGGGAGCAAATAATCGGGTCCTTCCCTTGGCCCCTCGTTGCACAGCCCAGTGAGGGGATGGCTACAACAACAGCTGCAGTGCTGGGCTCGCTCGTGACAAATGGTCCTGTCAGTCTCCTTATTGATTAGCAGTGTTATGACATTTCCCTTCAAAAACACAGATGTGGCACGGGCAGCGACAGGAGCACCGCTCTGGGAGGAACATAATGTTTGCTGTTGTTGCTGTTTTCCTCTCTGCATCTGTTCGTATCTGTGGCGATGATGGTTTCATGCACTGACTGTTTTATCAAGAAGCAGTGGGAGCAGGTGAAACCTTTGCCTGGGCTAAAGGCAAATATGCCTTGTCACATCAGGGGGCCGAGCCCTGTTCTCCCCCACCCTGCTGCAGTGAGCAGGGAGCTGGCCAAGGACTTGGTCAAGCTGGCATTTGCAAAAGAGAGTGAAGGTGTGCTAAATCCATACATTTTTCCTCACTACAGGCATAAGGAAATGACCTCTTTCTCTCAGATATCAGAGGTCAAAAGAGAAATTTAGGAGGTTCTCTATTTTTCATGGCATGAAGTAGAGCAAGTTTTTTCTCCCCAACCATACAAAATATGGACAATTTAATTCTAAAATGGTGTAAGCCCTTCTTTATCAGTCTGCAACATCTAATTCAGCTTTCAGTGAATGCTTTGCAGTGCTTCATGGGGAAACTAGTTAGAAGAAAAGTGCTTACCTTCCAGTCCTAACAGCTGTTCCTTGGAGGCTAAATTACAGTACTGTGCATGATCTGCATTAGGATGCTTAGAAATTCCTGATAAACATGACATTTATTGAGTTGGTTGTTACATTTAAGGGATCTTTATACCTTTTGAGTGAGAAAAAGCAATGCCAGCATGTCCAATATCATCTCTTCTCTTGACCAAAGCTCTTACAGTGCTAGTACAGCTGAAATGTGCTAAGCCACAAGCCTGATTTACATGAACTTGAAGCAAACTACATTAGCATGATTGTGCAGGCATTACTGTACACAGTACACTGGTAATGAAAAGCATGTTTTGAAATGTCTCTTGTACAACTTTCAGCATATTTTACAGCCAAAAGAAGAGATCTAGTCTAGAGGGAAAAAGAAAAATACAACAAAAAAAACATGCTTTTGACCCCCCAGGCAACATGATGTAGATTAATATGAGTTAAATGAAATGTGACCAATTTGTAAGACATTTGGTTTGTATCTTGAGAAATTGAAGACAAGATCATTTTTCCTTGCAATCAGAGCAAGCCTTAGGCTACAAGCTCTTGTAGTCTCTACAATTGCCATAGGCCTCCTCTTTTAATATATTGGTGTATCCTCGAGTATGTCTTACAACTTTCATAGTCCAATGATGTGATAGATTTGCCAGTATGATACTTCTGTTGCCTTTCCTCAGGAAAAGCCACCATTAGTTGTAATGTGTGCTTATAGCTTCTGTGAATTTCATCAATTTCTGTGTAATATTTTGCCTACAGCTGTTTATTTATGCAAGAAAATAGCTGCAGTAATCTATATCCTATAGTGTATGAAGGGATTATACAGCAAGAAAACTGTTTTTCTGCCAAAGGTTCGTCAGTGTTTCTGAAAAAGGTTGTTTCAGACTGGCAAATGGCCAGTAAAATGTGGGTCTGTTCTGGGTTTATATTAACAGGAAAATCTCAAAATAATGCAGTTTTCAGCATTTTATTAATGATCATAAAAAACTCTTTGCAGTTTTAGATTTGGAGGTGAAAACTTTTAGAGATTTACAAAGCAGGTTGTAAAATTTTATTCCCAGTAGATAGATGGTTCACAAACTGTGGTCACACAGAAACTCAGTAATCAGGCTTTAAATACAGTTCAAGAGCTCCAAACCCATATAGCAAGTTGGACTTCCTCTAAAATTGATCTCCTTTATCACATCACAACACAACCTTCCCATGCCAACAAACAGCATCTCAAACTCACAAGTTCAGCTTAAACCTCTGTTCCACTCTTTGCAGCTATAATTCAGGAAAAGGTTTCCTTTGCTTTTCACATGACCTAAAGAAAGTGCCCCAAAGGCACAAATCCAGCAACTAACTTGAATATGACCTTCAGCTTTATACACTTAAGGAAAAAAATACCTATGATATGTTTGGCAGTCTTCCACTTGGGTGTGTGGGCAATATCATTCAGGAACATTTGGTAGCTATAACAACAAGATGTTCTGTAATTGTTAAGCTCATTTGTTTGAATAGTGGACAAGTAGGGACAAATGGAGGTTGCTTTTCACTTTTTTTATTTATTTCAGAATTAAAGTAGGAGGACTGAGAGATGGACAATCAGGCACTCATGGTTCCAAGTGCAGAGGCAGGGACAAAGCTCATCAAGGAGCTCTTTGCACCTCTGGATGACACCTTCCATGCAACTGTTAATTCAGAGCAAAGAAGAAGTAGCAGCCATGACCAAGGGAGCAATAACAGCACCCAGGAAGTTCTGCTTCGGTCCTGGCCCTGTATCCTAACTGGATGCTGTGTTCTTTGCAGAGCTCTGTAACACAAAATACAGAAAATTATTCTTGGCTTTACAGGTAGCAAGGGGACATGTTTTCTGTGATACTTTGGGCCATACATATTGAAGAGAGAGATGTGGGATTGTGCTCTCAGCTAATGATTCCTTGTTTAACTTTGGATGCACAAGAAGAGAAAAGGGCTCAGCATTTTGACTGTGCACTACTGTTGCCAACTTCTTTACTGTGCTAATGGCTACAGGGAGATAGCCCTCACAAGCCTACCAAGCCAGCCTTAGTCTCTTTTATGCTACTGGAGTTTCAGTGGCATTGTAGGTGGTTTACAGATCAGATGGAAGACAGATCTGCAAGACATACCTGTCCACAGAGAAAACATAAGGGAAAGGAGTCTTCAACCTTTTTGGCGTCTGGTATTCTCCACAGATCTTACTGTTTTAAGTAGGGATTCTAGGAAATTAATGTCCTTGTATGATCAGAGATTAGTTTGATTTGAGAGGGACTGCTGAAGGTCACCTAGTCCAATCTCCTGCATAAGAATGTGCCAGCTTCACAGTTAGATCAGATGGCTCAGGGCATTGCCCAGGAGATTTTTGAAAATTTATCAAGCAGAATAACAAGGATTTAAATACACAAAACTATATATAGTGCTTTGTTATTTGTTGCAGGTTTTGTTTTGTTTTTGAGTGGCTCAAACTGTGATGCATTACCCAAGAAGATTCACGTAACAGTATGTGGCGCCACAAGCTTATTTATATTTGGTCTTCCTGAAAGCATCCCAATTGGAGCAGTGTATCTGCACTGAACTCACAGGGCTACAGCCCTTTGTGTCATAGCTGGATCTGGCCTATCCCACCCAACACAGCCATTCAACCCTTTATTTTCCAGACAGTGTCCCTTTTCCTCTCACCCCATTTCAGGATACAGCTACAGTTCTCCAGGGCAGCAGCCCTGCCCTGGGCCCATCAGCCTGATGCGGACAGCAGGCTGTTCACTGAGGGCATGGGTTAGGCAGGAATTTTCTTTTCCCCCCTGCTCTCCAGCCGGAGATAATTGCGAAACTGATGGTCTATCTCTCCTCTAAGTTCAGCAACAAAGCCTCACAGATTGTAAGAATAATTCAGCCACAATTAGCGTTGGTGTGAAGCCAGGGTCTCCCACAGATGAGTCTGCCTGGTCCAGCGCAGAAGCTACAATCTCTTTAATGATGGGAGGTTTGACTAAATTAAAGTTGACCCTCAGGCTTCTGGCAGCTAAATTCCAGCAGTAACCTTCCCTCCCACCCATTCCTCTGGAAAAATCCTACCAACAACAAACTACAAGTGAGAGGGGGAGGAAACTTCTCTGTTGTTAACCTTTACAGGACAGTGGATGTGTCCAAATCAGACAAAAAACATGATGTCTCCCGCTGAAGTGCCATAAATAGTGCTATCTCCCAGTGTGATCTTTGAGAGAATCTGTTTTGGGGAAAGAACAGAAGAGGAGTCCTAAAAACAGCGCGTGAAAAATGATGAAAGTTGCTTTGAAGTGAGTCCGAGAGCTGCAGTGCTTTCAGCAGCTTCCCCTGGAAGCCCTTGAAATTCTATCTGCAATAAAAGGTACCAAAAGAAAACAGCTGGCAGGAGCTTTTAAACTGGAAACAATATGCAGTTCAGAAGAGATAAACAGGATGGGCACAGAGCAAAGTGAAAAAGAAGGTATGGATCTGTTACGTGATAGAAACAGCCCTGACCATCCTGGGCCAAGACTGCCTGGCCAGGGAAAACAGGCTGGGAGAAAACAGATTTAGTACTCGGTTCTCACAGGAATGTGTGTTTTGCTTTGGCCTGAGGGACAGAGGTGTCAGATCTGGTCCCCTGACTCTTCACTGAAGAAGAAACCTCGGCTTGCATAGTGGAGATGAGAGCCTAGGGTTTTTAGGCGGAATGACACTGCCAAACCAGAAGCCAGCCTTCCGTGCTAACATTTATCTGCTACCTGAACCAACAGGTGGATGGAGAGCCACTTCCCAGTTTTAGGACAGCGAGGCTTTCCTCTGGCTAGCTAGGTAGTAATGCTCTGCTGCTGAACAGAATGGGTCCTTTCACCTTGTGCAGCCCTGAGGCAATGTCAAGGCTGTGACCAAACACACAGCCTGTTTTTGCCCTCATCAATATCTTTGGAGACAAACTGGTGAAGGACTAGCATCCAGGACAGAACGGAGTGCCTCTCTTTGTGCAGTGTAGAGAAGAATATGGGTAACAGAGTGTGCATGGACCTTAACCCGTTCTGATTTGGAGATGAGAATCATAGATATTGCCTTAGTTTTTAAATAAGTTCTGTGGATCTTTACTGAAGGGACTGAGAGCAGAATATGGCCACAGGAGAATGGTGAAGAATCCAATTGCAGCCACATCTCCCACTTTGATCCGCTGTTAACTCTACCCATGCAATTACTGATGGAAAGTTTCTGCTTAGAGACCTCTGCTCACAATGGAAGAAATATTAACAAAAACCTTTGTCCTGTCTTTACAGATCCACTTCAAATCAGAAGCACTGCTAGGGGAAAATGGTTATTCAGAGATGTGGTTGGAGTGGGGTGGAGGGGACCAAAGTCACACTTTTCATCTACTTTCATTTCTAATTTACACAATTATCATTCTGCTTAAAGCCATGAAGCAGTTCAGATGTAATAATTTCTGGGAAGTCCTGTGCTACAACCATTAGACTGTCCCAGTATTAGGGCAGAAACTAAACTGTATCCCACACAACTCCATTAATTTTCCAGGCATATGGATTTTCAAGCCAATATGCGTTGGAGGCCTATTTATTTTTGTGGACCTGGACTAAAACAACTATTCATAAAAGAACTCAGGCATTCACATAGTCGCTGTATGTCTGAGTGCTTTGATACATCTAAGGTTGAAAAACCATTTTCCACTTGCACAAGCTTTACCATGATTTGCAACTGATTTAGTTCACCATAAAGTCAATGGACATCCCTCTGCTTTCTTTAATATATCTCAGATTGGGTGCTAAAGAAAAGAAATTCAGTCTATCTAATGCATATGTGCAGATACTCTTAAAATTGGCATGTTAGGAACACAGTTTGGGATGGGTGAAAATTAAGTGATAAATAGGTCCAAGAGTCAGGGGACTGAAGATGTCACCAGTAATGGAAAGGTGATTCCAATAAATAGGAGTACTAGGAGTACTGTATATTATACAATTTCATTTTCTCTTAAAACTTAATCCTCTGGAATTTAATAAATCTTTGACCTAAAGGCTTTTGAACAGCTGAATGAAATCTGATTGTAAATTACAATCTGACTACACCATTCTAGATCCAGAAAAGCTATAGAGAGACTGTTATTGCCAATTAAGTTCCACAGCTTTTACAGGCAGATGCCTGTAGACCACTAAGATACAGTTTGTTGGAGCACAGTTTTCTTATTTTAAAATTCTTCACAATTCTTAGAAGATTTTAAGAGAACAATTGGCAATAAAGTATTCTCTGCCTGCATGGAGGCAGCTAGCAATTGCTCTGAACACAGATATTGACGATTTTCTATTCATCATAAATGTACAGATTGGATGAAGTAACTGCATATACTCTTTTAGTGTTTGCATAAGTATTTAGTATTAATTTTCTTTTTATTATCTTTGTACCAGGTCACATGATATTAGAATGTCTCATAAATTAAATATAGCAGGATTGAATTTCCTTTCACACTTCTAGAGTATTAGCTCAGATTTTCCCTGGTATAAGTGCAAATGGGATTTGCATTTTTAAATTTTCATATTCTAATATAATTGAATATGTCTCTGTTTCTTTGCTATAGGAACACATAAATTATGTGTTTACAGCAATGTGTGGAAATCCTAAACTAAAAACCTGCAGTAGAAAGAGGAGAACACAGTGATCCTTGAACCAACCTCCCCTGTATACTTCTGCTTTTTTTCTTTCTCAACCATCCACCAAACAATATAATTCTCATGTTTATCCTTTAACTCTTACTTCATCTTCATTCTACTCAGAAGTTTTGGATTTCTGTTAGCATACTTCTTCCCTGCAGTACAAGCCAAAATGAATGTGATTATTTAAGAGGATCCAATGACATTAGACAATAGCAATGAGCTCCCTGCCAGCCCAGGGCAAGATCTGGTTTTACAGGAGCTGGTCTTCACTGCCACTGCTGATCCGATTCCTGCTGTCCTTGAGATCTGGCTGCACGTTTGATTTTTCCGTCCTTTTTTTTTTTTTTTTTTTTTTTTTGCATACGGAATCAGTAACATATGTGAGGAATTGAACAGCTAGTTCCAATGTGTGATTTTTTTTGTTTGCCGTTTGTCCACCATGATTTTCAACTTACCAGATATTGTAAGAATTTGAATCTGTGAGGACTTCTTTGGCCCTCTGCAGAAATAAAATCAGTGAGAGTTTCATGCGCTCAGCAAATTCTCAGCATCTTTTGAGATACAACCTAGTCTTCAATCTTCCTGACGTTTTACTCAGGACTCAGTAACATATTGAAGGTACAGTTACTGAAAACCACAGAAATTCTGTAACGCCGTTTAGAGTTAGCCACATCCTGTCCACCCGGTGACAGCTCTTTGTTTTCTATCTGTCACTGGGAAGGTTACCCTGAGGACAGGAGCAACCAGTTCCCCATTGCCTGCACCAGCACTCATGCTGCAGCTGCTGCTGCCTGCTCTGCTCTCACTGCTCTTAACATGGACACCAACCCCAGAGCCACTGCATCACCAAAATCCTCACTTTTCTGCTCCACAGACAAATTTAATTGGATAAAATAATGCAGGTAATAACTGCTGAAACTCAAGCCACCCGAGGAATAGCTGAGCACATGCAAATGACAAATGTAAAGCAACATGGAACATTCCTTAATGCAACATTTCCGCTTTAAATCACTGTTTGAGTCTTAACTCCTGAAACAACCTCAATATATGTTGTCTCCTCAAAAGTACCCTCTGGCAGGGAACAGCCTCTGCATGCAGTGTCTTTGTCTAATTGCATTTTGGCAGAGTGGAGTGAGGAGAAAATAGTGAAAATGAACTAGTTAATTCTATGGTCAATGTCTGTCATGGGCTGGAAAGTGGAAGAGAGCCGAGTCCTTCCTGCTTTGCTGAGCTGTCTTGTGTAGGATGTGAAATGCTGCAGTCCTGGTGAGTAAGCAAGCGTTAAAGGGCAGGTTTCAGTTAGCTGCTCACAAATGCAGGCGCTCACTGGTGATGGTTAATGTGACTATCATTATCCCCTGGATATACTCGGTTTGCTTTCACACACAGGTTATTTGTTGATACATGCAAATGGGCTAGAGGCAGGGAAGTCTTGCAGGACACAGGTGCTTTTTGCTGACTCATTAGAAGTACTTCTTACCAGCTGAGTCTTTGCACCAATGTCCTTGGCCAACACTTAAAAAAATTTTTTCTATACATCTTTATTTTAAATACCTGTAACTCAAGAACACAAGCACATTAAAAAAAAAAAAAAAAAAAAAAAAAAAAAAGCAACAAAAAACAAACAAACAAAAAAAAAACAGCATACAAAGTATTCTGCTGTATAACTCATGACACAGGCCTGTGTTTGGTGTCTTGCCTCTCAACTACATCTTCACATTTCGCTTTTCTTACCTTACAAAACATGTCCTACCCTCTGTCAGAGGTTAAAGCAGCCAAAAAAGATGGCTGTCCCCCTGACCTCTGTCCTAGGAGGAAGCCTAAGGAAAGGCACAGCCTCTTTTAGGAGGCTATGTCACTGCTGCAGCTCTAGGAAGGCAAGGGAAGACTCTGGGAGATGGAAGCCTACCTTCTTCAGGCAAAGTGCCTAGGCTCTGTGCTAGAAAAAAGACTGCCCCGAGACAAGGTTGTGCCATGGCTACTGTTTAACAAAAATGCTAAATATTGCAGGAAAATATGGGATGATTTTTACTTCTATAGAGGTGATAAAAATAGCCTTTTTTATTCTCTCAGTAACTAGGAAATACAGGCAGATGACCCCACAGTTTGGTTTAAAAAGCACTGAACATCCACCAATCCTTTTTAAATCAGAGGGAGCTCTCTCTCACTTTCAAAAACAAACAAACAAACAAAAGTGAGAACACAAAATATAAGCTACCTTTATTTTTCACAATTTCTTATACACTGACCCTGCTAAATTAGATCAGAGAATCACAGCTGCATCGGGAGTATCCTTACAAGGATGAACAGTGAATGAAGGCATCTAGCACAGCATTAATGCAACCCCAATTCCTGCAGCTCTGCAGCACAGCCTCAGAGTTTGCCAAGGAGAGGAGGAAGGGGGGGTGCAGACCAGAGCAGGGAAGATGGATTATCTTTGAGCTGACCCATTCTTTGTTCATCTCTGTGGCACTACATCCTTTGCCACACAAGTCATAAAATTTCATACCAGTAGCTATTTTGACAGTGACATAATAAACCTCAGAGGGGAATGAAGAAACACATCAAGAAGTGTCAAAATAATACAGCATGTTGTGTTTGCACCACCATTATAATATCATGGATTATCAGTAGTTATACCAATACAAGAGAAAAACAAAATTGAAGGGGTTTTTAGAGGATCAGATTTATTTTACTTATGTACAGTATATTCACATACCTTGAGAAACAGTCCTTATTGATAATATAAGAAAGAATGATTACCTTGGAAATGAGCATGATTGCTATGAAAATCTCTGACAGGACTACAGGCAAGAAAAATTGTCTAGTATCAAAGTACTCCAGAAAAACATGACTGAAATCATGGTTTTAATTTATTTCAAACAATTTCTCATCTGGTAGCATTCTTCCATACTATTTTAATGGCTCCAATGCTCTTACTGCAGTCTAAAATTAACCTTCACCTTATATGAACTAAGGAAATTTCATAACTACATCCGTATGCAACACCGTGTTGTTAGCCTCTGGTACTAATGGTATTAATTTCAAATGTATTTCAATTTTCTTTGAAAAGCAATATAATGGAAATTGAACTAATATTAAATGCAAACATAATAAATATATATAAATACGTGCACATAACAGTAGTAGTCAGATGTTCCCCTGACAGTGGTGTGCAGGTCTGTCAGATATTTTAGTAGCACACGGTATGAGAACAAGCCCTCAGAGCAAAAGGCCATCAGCTGCTCTACCCGACCTTGGTATGAAACAGGAGGGGGATAAAGGTGCTGCACAACAAAGTGACCTGGCCAAGTCATGCTGTCAGGCAGAGGAGGAGTGGCAGATAAACCACAGGACTCTGCAGTCCCCAAGTGGCAACCTCTCCACAAATGAGGCTATCTCTACCCATATTTCATGCAGTCCTTCTTGTTCATGAACACAGAACAAAAGATAGGATGGTTTGAACCCAGGTACCACTGAATCCAGCCTTGTAAAGTTCAGTGTGTGAGACCCATTGTGGGTTTCTCAAAGGGAAGTCAGTGCTAGCCCTCAGTGTAGCCTTCAGGGAGGAGCTTGCTGGAGCATTATGGGCATTTGCTCAGGCTGCAGGTGAATGCTAGGTGAGGCTGATCAACAAAATTATGCCTGAAATAATGCACCTGCTGCAACATACTGGGGCAAAAGCCCAGGCAGAGAGCAGGGCTGGGTGTCTGTTGTGCTTCAGTAGAAGATTCCAAGACCTGGTTCCTCCTGGTCCACAGCAAACACAAAATATTTAGAAATTCACTAACTGCTCAGCAGTGGTTTCCAAGGGGAGTGCCAAGGATTTAATCTGTCTTTGGTTCACGAGGAACATCTGCAGTTAACTCATGATGGGAACAGAGCCTGCAGCTCACGGTAGCTACATTTATAAGCAGAGACTGGTAGCTGGGCTTTTTGAAAGTCTAAAACTGAGGAAATTTGCAGTGAGAGTAGCCAACCACATTTTCTTATCATTGCTTCCTAGAATTGTAGAAATAAAATTATTTTGAGGAAAGATTTATCTTAGAAAGCATCCTAATACAAAGTCTTTTAGAGCATAATTCAAAATAAACATTTTCACGCATCTTAGTGCTTTTGTATATTAAAAAGAAAAGCAAAAGTATAGCTTCCTCTTTGCACCAAAAATATTAGAAGTGGCTTCTGGGAAAATTTCTGATGCAGTTCTGAAGTCATCATTACAGCATGTGTAACAAAACTCTTATGATGGTATACTGCATATAGTTCATTAGGGAGCTATAGGTAAAACCAGAGGTAAATAGATTTTTTTCTGGAAGGGAGAGAGAGAACATAACACCAAGTGTCGAACTTTTGCCTGGAAAAGACGTGCAGAAAGTTGTGCACACTGATTTGTGCTCTTTAGTCAGGAAAAAGGAACTATAGGATGTGCTGGCAGAGGTATTTGGGGACTTCTGCTGCTGACGATTCTTTTCTGCAAAGATCCTCGACAGCTCTGTGCTCACTGACAATGAAGTAGCTCCATCACCTGGGCTTTTTTAGAATTGCCTTTTTCCTCCTTTACACTGGATTTATACATTTCTTTCCTTTCTTTCTCTTTTCTCTTTTCTTCTCTTTTCTCTTTTCTTCTCTTTTCTCTTTTCTCTTTTTCCCTTTCCTTTCCTCTTATTTTTTTCTTCTTTTTTTTTTTCTCTTCTATTTTCTTTTCTCTTTTCTGTTTTTTTTTTGTTTGTTTGTTTGTTTGCTTGCTTGTTTTTTTTTTTGTTTTGTTTTTTTTTTTTTTTTTTTGTTTTTTTTTTCTTTTTTCTTTTTTCTTTTAAGACCACATATTTGAAATAGGCATTATAAAATAAAGCTGCAGGTAAGTGGTAACATCCATCTGGTCCTTAGGTGCAAGAACTTCTGTCTTTGAACTAAGAAGAACCTTTGTTTTACAAGTGTCCCGTCATACTGTGTTGTGTTACAGCCCATTAAAATCTTTAGAAGTCACTGTCCCAAGAGATAACAGTGAAGTAGAAGAAAAGAGTTATTCTAAATGATTTTTCTGAGACATATTGTATTTATTTAATTCCATTAAGACAAAGTGGAGTTATTTATGAAATACATGAGTATGAAAAAAAGCAGATCCAGAGCAGAAAAGTCTAAGTTTGGTGAAAGAATAAATAAAGCCAATGTCTTTATATCTCTCTCTCATTTTTATTGTTAAGAGCCTCAGCCCTAGTTCCTAATACCTTAGAGCCAAGTAAAAATGCAGTATGTAAGCATAAATTTCAAGCAGTAGGAAATTCAACCCAGCAGAAATCAGCCTGGCAGCAGTAAAGTATAATCAAACCCAAACCTTGCCCACAGTATGTTTTTTTTCCCCAGTAATTCCCATGTTTCAGTAGTTGGGGCTTATACTATGTCCTCAAAGGCTTTATTTATTATGCCCTTTCCCTCAGGCATGCAGGTGGCTTATCTCAGTCCTGCCTGCCTTTTGGTCAGTATGTGCAGTGGATGATCTTCATTGCTCTCTGCTCATATAGGAAGTGGTGGGGAAGGTCAGAGCACCCCCTGGATGAATGTTGTCCTTGCTTTTTAGACTGCCTTGGGCAAAAGCTAAAGGTCAGAGCCTAGAGACTACTATGGGTATGAGCAGACTCAGTCTTCTGGGGTCTACATAGGGAGAGAGCTGCTGGTGCTCCACATGGGCTGAGAACTTTGTTTTCTCCGCGACTAGCTTTAGTTAAGTCCCAATGTGAATAGCAATTATTTGTTCCTCTAATACATGTGGCTTAAAAATACCATATCTAATGCTACAGAGAAACAATGCTTTTTCTTCCCACTCACTAATTTATCTGTGGCAGCTAAAATCCTGTCTAAAATCCCAAGTCTATTTTAGAAGCATTTTACTGGACATAGCAGATAACGGCACTGGAGTGAAAAGAAGGCTATAATCATTGCTGTCATCGTATGCCACAAACAAACAGCCTCTTTCGCTCTGTTTCTTGCACAGGAGATGCTACAAGAAGCATATAGGCACTTGCAGCTCCATTATTTTATTATTTCTATTCCTCCCTCAGCCTTACTCTTACCCTCTCTAGAATCTTCTGCTTTCTTTTTTTGCTGTTGTCTTTTCAGGCACTCTTCAGGATCAGAAGCAGTTCCAACTGAGAAAAATAATCTAATCTAGCAAAAAGCTCATCTAGCATCTACAAAAGGCAATGTTCTTAACAGGATCACTTTGGAGTTTCAAGGAACTGTGGACCCTTGTTTGCTGGTGAGGAAATGGATTTTACCCTGCACGTAGCGTGCAGTTACCCCATTGCATCTGATCATACAAATAAACCATCACAGAGTCCATGACCTCAGTGCTGTCATAATGATTGGCCCGCCTTGATTAACTGAAGGACCAGTAAGTTTATGTCCCCAAATCAAGGAAAGTCAAGTCAATGACAGAAGTAGTCCAACAGCAGACACATCACTCACTCGTCTTGTACAGCAGTGCCCTCTGTACTGCACCTGGTTTTGTTTGGAGGAGAGCAGAGCTCTGCTTACACTCAACAGCCACATTTTCTCCACTGAGGCTGCAGCTTTTCTTTGGCAGAACAGAAACCTGGTGTCCAGGCTGCACCTGCTGTATGTGCCACTGTTCGCTCATGCGATTTCCCCACATATTTTTTTCCAGTCATTAGTTTTCTCGGGCTGGTAGCCTGGGCTATATTGAATCAGCATCCTCAAGGACCACGGAGCCCAGGATCCTGATCTGAAGAGCAGGCCACAGAGGCCTGCAGGTCCCAAGGCCCAAGGCAGGGTCAGAGCAGTTCCGTGTCCCCTGCTATCAGCCAGCAGGACACTGGGTTCTCACTGAACCAGAGACTATACCTACTGTATTTAAAAGCCACGACTGGATCTGTTCTTCAGACATCTGTTTACTTTTGTTTTCAACCTCTCCACACTCCTGTCCTCCATAGCCCACAGTTAAGAGTTCTGCAGTTTAACTATTTTCTGTGTGAAAAGGTAGTTATTTTGGTTTAATCTCCTGCATCTTAACCTGTCAGAGTTTTAAAGATGAGAGAAAAAAATGTAGTTCTTGACCTTCTAAAGAAGCCAAGTTGAAGAAAAGGAAGGGATGCAGTTTGATATGAGATCAGGCTTCCAGGCATTTTTAAACCATCCTAATTTAGTTTATTTAAGCCCAGTGAAATGAGCTATGTAGAAATAGATGAAAAACTCAGCCTTTAAAGAACCAAATTTGCCGGAAGCTTCTGTGAGTAGAAAATTCCTCTATTACATATTTGGCAGAGAAGTGGCTGCATAGACAGATGACATGCCATTAGAGTCCATATAAGTAACCGCTAGGGAAAGCACCTGCTGCAATACAGAAGATGTTGTTAGAAATGCAAAGATCTGATTGAAAAGCAATTTATATTCCAAGCAAATGCATAATAAGAGAAGACATACTACCCGGCACAGAGCTTCCTGCAGAGGAAAGTGACACACATTAGAAAGTAGTTAATCCTGTGGAAATAATTAAACAAGATCAAGGGGAAAAGATATTTGAAAATATACAATGCTGAGCCAAAACATGACTGATTCTGCTTAATGAAAAGAGAGTTCATCCACTCAGCCACAAAGTCTTGCAATTCAGGAAAAATAAAATCCTTAAATTAAGAAACAGGGAGGAATACTGATTCTAATTCAGGAATGAGATTGTGCAGTTTCAGTGTCTGTACCTGCCTATTGTTAAGGAAAATGAGCAAGTAAAAGGAAGGTTTCATTTCTGAATAAGTGATTTTAATGCCTTTCTGTCCTAGGTCTCCCTGTTCCTAAGAGCAATGGGAACAGAAAGAGCAAATATTCTTGTGTTCTCTTTCTGCCAGCAAAATAACTGATGTTGAAGTCAGCCTCTACTTTCTGCCCTAGTTCCTTGCACTGATCTGATCTTGCTCCCGTAGATATTAACAGAGTCCTATTAAAGCCAGCAGGAGACTGAGACCCTGAAGTTATGTACACTAATGTGGGACTCTGATGATAAAAAGAGGTAAGGTTTTCTAGTTTGTGCAGCTCAACTCATAGGCTGGATCACAAGGCAAAGACCAAACTGGAAAAGGACAGAAAGAAAATCCTTGCAAAAGTAGACGATCTCTCCCCTGGTAGGAGAAAATGAACTGACAGCTGGGTTCAGGGATAGATCTTAAGGAAAATGAACTGAACCATCCCTGGCAGGACTATGGGACTTCCATGCAAGAAGCATTGATTGTCAGTGGCTCTCCTTGTCCACTGTCCTGCTCTGGTGGAGTTATGCATCTGTACTATATGGGCAGGGCAAGTGGCCACATTACCCTGTGACCAAACCATGCTCAAAAGTAAAGAGCAACTCTTGAATGTGGTGGAGACAGGAACAGACAAGATGAAGATATTGAAGCAGCTTTGCTTCACTGTAACTGCTACCTGAAGAAATTGCCAAATGAAGTAGGAAAATTAAAAGTTTTTATGCAAGTATGTTCATTTCTTTGTCCTCCCAAATGAGCCTGTCTGGTCTGTGCATGTTCATATAATTTAGAAGCATGATCTCATGGCCAGCACTTTACTTGCCCTCCCTGGCAGTGAGTTCCCATAGGTGAAACCCATATAGCCTTCCAGGGCAAAGCTCTGGGCAAGGCTGCGGGACATCTCAGGGTCCTCTGTGACCTCTGTGGTCCTGAGATCTACACTAGCTGGACCATACCTTACAAACACATGCTGGCATTGGTATTCGTTGCTGCCAAGGGAACTGAAAAGTCACATAAAAAGCCAGGTCTGGGCACTGCCTGGGCTCAGCAAAACCAAAGGGTTTGTCTCAGACACAGCCTGGTGCCTTGCACAGCCTCCAGCATGTCTCTGGTGCTTGTCTGCAAGAGGGAATTCACCTGGGGCTGTAGAAAATTCTGTATTTTTCCTTCCTGGGGTCTGATGCATTCCTGATGGCAATTTCAGTGGTCTCTGGTAAGGTCCCAGGTATCTGCTTGGAACAGAGTTGCTCAATAGGTGACTGAGGGCTCTTTCCCTCTGAATGCTGTTGCAGACAGAAGCAAGAAAAATGCTTCCAAAATGATAACAGCAAGAATCTGACTGCAATCTGCAAGTCAGATAGGAACACAAAGAACATTTCATCTCCTTTGTGATTAGGAGTGAGCTTGACACATGGAAAATAACCAGACCACACAGACAAAGGAACACTGGAAATAATAACCCTTAAGATGTACATCTGAAAAAAATAGTTCTTCCAATGTTTAAATTTGCCTAGTGAGTACAGATGCCAAATGCATTTCAGGAATAGCTCAGCAATGACTGAGTACAACATTTAATTAAGTGATTATATAATCAGCCCTCTGTTTTATGAAGCAATAATTCAATTCCCAAGTGGATAAGCTATGAGGCCGAAGGCCGGGCAGTTTATCACAATGAAGGAATCTGATTACTGCCGAGGAAAACATAGGGACAAAAATGTTATTGTTAAAATACTAGTTTAATTAATATAAAATTAATAAGTCCTGTTTTGTTTTGTTCTGTTTTAATTCATAACAATGCATAGCCTGTCAGAAAGATGGTGCTTCCTCCATTTTTCATGTGGAAGTGCTGGTTATTTATGACCACACAGAATGCAGGAAGTTAATGATGTCACACAGGCAATTTATTGGGGATACAACTACAAGAGTCATTTTATCAGGGAATGATATAGTTCTCTTCATGGAGTATAAGTAGACAAGAGACTCCACTTATGCTGTAAAAGAGAGATCAGACAAGGTAACTTCATTGCGGGAAGACTTTTCACTGAATTATTGATAATAATGCCACTAAAGCAGAGGTTCTAGCCCCACTGAGCTGTGACTTCACATGTGCACAATATATGCACGATATATGACTAAGGAAATCTGGCCAGCAGTTGGTGAAAATACATATAGTACTGACAGTACAGTATATGAAGTTGCACAGCCAAGCGTCTTGCTCAGATAAGTAACGCCTTGTACAAACAGCGTACCGGATTGAGATAGGGAATTAATTGCATTTATTTCTGCTTGTCTGGGGTTTGTTTACAATAGTGTTTAAATATTTTATTACAGATTTCAACAGAACCCCAAGTCAGTATAGGAATAAGCACAGAGAATATTCTCGTAAGAGATTCAGTGTACAGTGTAGGGATGAGTAACTTACTGAAATATGAAGAATCAGAAAACACTAGAATGGCAAAAGGAGAAAAGAGCCAGAAAAGACAACGAAAAATGAATTCAGAAAATTGACTGGTTATGGGGACAGGACAAGGAAAAATGGAAAGAGATGAAGTGACCAGTGTTGATTGATATATGCAAATTGCAGTCCTCAGAGATGAGTGAGTAATGGCTTGAAGAGGGTGTGAAACCTCCTTTTCGCTGCTGCTATTGCATTTGCACAGGGTCAGGAAGCCCACGTGCAGACTCAGTGTTTTTGAGAGACACCTGGGAAGATGTCCCACCTGCTTTAAAATATCTGGATGAAATGAAAGAAAAGGAAAAAAAAATGAGTCTGAACATTGAATTTAGACTTTTGCAGTAAATTCTACTTTTACTATGGCACTAAGATATTAGAGATTGTATTACATGCTGGGTTCCCAGGATGGACAGTTCAATGGACTGCACACCGTGTAATCATTGATTTGGTGCCTTGAAATAGAGCTTATAGGGAAAGCTGCTGGGGGAAATACCACTAATAGAGACTGAGACTGGTTACTAAAATGGGGAGGAAAACTATTAGGTTGCAATCATTTTATAGGAAAGTGTTCTTAAGTGAGGGAAAAGGAGTTTATGTTCCATGTAGAAGAATCCCTGCAGAACAGTTTCAGCTTATTAGTACTAAATTGACCACAGCAAATGAGCGCTACAATTGTCAATGACCTGGCATTTTATAAGCACACTGGGGCTCAGTTTTAAACTATTTTACACACATGAAGAATGTGAGATGGAAGATGAAAGCAAGAAAATCCACCCAGCAGTCTCGGCTTCAAAGACTGCTGCAGAAGAGTGCTCTCGAGGGTGCACATATAAGTACAATGAGATTTGCTTTGCTTCTGGAGTTTGACCACTGGCACTGAAATATGAGGCTTGAATAGAGCAGTGATAGCCCTTAGCAAGGAAATTGTTAGGGCTGTATGCAAGTTGCTAAACAATGTGGAATTTAACCCTTCTGAAAGAGAGGAATCACTGAAGGTATTTAAAAGTGGGAACAGAATAACAAGCACTGATGTGGGGGAATGACCTGGTGAAGGGCATGAGTCCTTCTCCATCCCTGTGTCACAAGATGGCCTGGGATTTTTCTGTGCTGTGTCCTAGAGACTTCATTTGCAGATCTAGTCTCTGCTCTGCACCCTGGGGCTACAGGACAAGCTCATAGGCATCTCAGCTGGACCTTGCTTTGAGATGGGGTACTCACATGTCCTGTCACTCCAGGTTTTGAATTCACACCACAACAGAATAACCTTCCTTCAAGTTTTGGTCTGTGTTGAGTGCTCTTCCAGCCTCTTTAATACAAGTGCAAAGTAAGTCACCAGGCATGAGGATCCTGCAGCCCTTGCTCAAAACGCATCAGCCCATATGAACTTGTCCCTCCTGTTTATCTGTACTGCAATATCTGTGTACCCATCCACAGTCATAAAGACAGCATGCTTCTTCATCAGGTCTGCAGGTGATGAGATGGTGCTTTCAAGACATGGGAGACAGCAAGCAGAAAATCTGAAGAGGACAAGTAGAAGAGCCACTACTTTGGTCAAAAAGTGGTCATTAAACAAGGTGATCCTTCATGTATCTCTGGTTTAGGCAAACACTGTGCTGACCATAGCAACAACAGCTGTAGATCCCAGAGCACTGCTGCACTTGCATGACATAAATGTGATGCATGGTTTTTAACAGTGTAGGGAGAAGAGCTAGAGAGATCAGCCATGCTACAAACTAGATGAAAAAGAGGGTGCTTAATTTTTTACATGATGCACTGCAGCATTTGCTGGTGGGGCTTTCTGGGTTGTGTCCATAATGACAGCACAACCTCCTTTATCTAAGGCCCACTGCCAATGTCAACTAAGCTCTGTGCTAGGTCAATCTAGTTATCAAGTCTTGACATTCATAGGATTTCATATGTCAATGTGGCAATCAAATGGCCCAAGTAGAGATGGTTGGAGGTCATGAGCAACACGTAACAACATACTCTGATTCCAGTTTCCCAGTGCTAACAAATACTAACCTGTCAACCAGGCTATCAATCAACAAGCAAAGCTGTTTGATGCACCAACACCAGATACAGAAGAGCTTCAGATACTTTGATGCTCTTCTTTGAGTTTATTACACTTCAGCACTTTCCTTCTCAAAAGTTTTACAAAAGCTGTTAATTTTTCACTCAGATTTTAAAATGCACTGAACTTCCCAGAGACAATGTCTAACAATGTTAATGATGGCTGGTTTCAGAACTCCCGGTAGGATTTGTATGCAATTAATGTTCTCCTCCTCTGAACAGAAACCTAGAGGTTTGCAAAACACACCATATGTTTGTCAGTTTGCCAATGAATCAAGATGTTTTTGCAGCCTTCTGAGTTTCAATAATTAATGGTAATGTCTAAAACCTAAATCACAGTTCAGGGGCTCAGAACAGAACTTTTGCCATGTCCAGTGTTGTTTGGCATCATCAGAGTGAGACGTTTCAGGTGAGAAATTAAGCATTTGTACTAACTCCTATTTTTCCCTTCACTGCTTGATCTCCTGTAGTGGGTTTATGTGGCAAGGTTTTGGTAGCAGGGTGCCTCCCTCACCTCCTTCTGAGCTGAGTAGATTCCTGCAACAGACTTACTTTTTATGCAGAGTAATGCTATTACCCTCAGTGTAGGCTTTGGTCTCAAACACCCAAATGTTAAATACTTCTAGCTGCCTAGATTGACTTGATCTTAGTGACTAAATGATGTCTAACAGCTTACAGGTTGAAAATATGCTTTATTCCCAGCAAGTGTCTTGTTATTTGTTTTAGCAGACTATTACCAACTAATTAATACAACAAAATTAAGCAAACAATATAAATCAGATGGATCTCAACATTGTTCACGAGCAACTTCACTAATTTTTATGAGCCATATTTTTTCAATTATTATTTAAAAATGTAGCTACTTGAATGTCTGATCCAGAAGAGAGTATTTAATGTTAATAACTCATACGCTTATTTCCTTCACCCTTGGGTAATTCTTCTGAAACCTCCTCTGCTTCCACATTTGTACATGAGCATTCCTGCCTTAGCTGAGACTTTATGATTAGGTTCCTTTTCCTCAAGGTGACGATTTTCCTTTTTGCTAGGCTACTAGAAGTCTTTCCCTTTTTATTGATTCCCAGCTGATCTGACCTATTCCAGTCTTTTTCCCCAGACAGATCTAAATTTGCACTTCAAGATGGCTGATAAAGGAGCAGGAAATTCCTTAACTATCTACAATATGCTAGACTACTACCCTTCCAAAGCAGAACTACTGCAGGAAGGGTTCCAACAATAATGATGTCACCAGCCCTTCTGCTTCAGAATTATAAATATCACTAGAAATGGAGCATTCTTTAATTTGGTTAGTCTCGTACTCATTTTAATATTATTCATAAAATGGCTAATTTGTACAATCAATTAATTTAATATACTCCTAGACTATCACATAAGTTCCTATGATCAGCATATTTTTAATAATACTGTTGATTTTTCTCAAGTGTGCCACAATAATGTTGGTGTTGTGCCTATGTGAGAGGTAATGTGTTTTAGCACCATGAATCTTTTTAGCTTTAGTTGTACTTTGCAACACTGCCCATTCACAGAACATGAAGCACATTAGAAACATTCAGAATAATTCCTTTTAGGGTCAACCAATTGCCCCTGCATGACTGAAGCAGGGGATATGCTGGTGCCATTTGGGCCCCTACTGTGCTTTCTGTGTTTTGGAGGTAAAACTCCCCCTAACAGCACCCAGCGCGATATGCCGAATGCCACACACTGGAACTGCCAGGAGGATTTCTGGATAGCAGCAGGGTTCAAATCCTATTTTGAGAATTGTGGCACAGCATTTAGTGATCCCAAGCATTTCATCGTGCAGTCTCTCGTTCCTTTTAAAGATTGCATAGTCAACAGCAGCAATAAATGTTTCCAGCTAAAGCTATCTTTGAGTATCTCTGGGATTCTTATTCAAATGACTTCTTACTTGCAAAGGGTTTCTTTTGTTTGTTTGTTTGTTTGTTTGTTTGTTTTTACTATATTGATGTAGCAGCACTAATAGAGTACCTAGTATAAATTAAAGAAAAAAAAAGTGTTAATGCTAAATAAGGCTTGCACAAATATGGTTTACTGCAGCTTAAAACTGACAGCAGAAATCCTAGTATAGATAACATCTAAATCCTATTAAGCCTCAATGTGAGGCAATATTATTGAGATACAACCTTGGCTGCAGCAAAAACAAAGGTTTGCTTTAAAGATTCATAGTCTGTTTTGTAAAAGATATATCCACTCCTCCTCCTCCACATGATCTTTTGAACACAATTTCAATCCAAACTCTTTTGGTTTTACTTTTTTTTGGCCATCCAATTCTCAGTTCCATTAAATTATTCATTAAATATATCTCCTTTCCTTGAGAAAAAGGTGGATTTTACTCCCTCCAAAATTACTCCAGAACTGAAAAGTTTTCACTATTCAAAAAACAGAACATTTGAGCAATCTCCCTGTCCATTACCAAAATTATTTTGCCTGGAAATGCTGGTGCAGTGACTCCCGAACACTGCAGGATGAGCACTTCACAACCCCAGGCTCCCAGTCCCACCTGGGTCCACCAGGCAGGAGACCTTGCTGTCCATGGGACTCTCAGGCTGTGCAGGATGCCAGCCAGCAGGGAGGGGAGGAACAGAGGAACATGGAAAACCAGCACTAAAATCCCACAGGAAAGAGATGGGCAGGAAAAATAAATAAATAAATAAATAAATAAAAAATCCAACATAACAATTTTTCATTGAAAACGGCCTGTTCAGCAAAACGGATGGTGATTTTCACTCACCTTGCAGGGGATCCAGCAGGGCACCAGCTGCTTTCCTGCCAGGTCACCCTCTCCATTCTCTCTGATAAGCTGAGCAGTCATTAAAACTGTGGGCTGAAAAAGCTTCAGTTTTCCCAGACTTGGAATGTGAGCAAAAAAAAACTCATGGCCACAGGCTGCCAGGGTCCAAGGGCAGGATGGGGTCCCACAGTAGGAAGAGGAGAAGTGACTCGTGGGTATCGGAGGCTGTACTTCTCTAGCAATTCTTCCTTCTGAAAGCCTTGAAGAGAGACATTTTTGATAGTTTTATAATTGTTACCTTTAAAAAAAATCCCTTCTGGAGGGAATTTCTGAAGTTTGCTGTTTTATTTTTTGTTTCTTCCCTTTTATTTTATTATTATTTTTTGTTTGTTTGAATTTCCCAGAGAAGAGGTCAGTCTAGTTTTAGTCAGCATTCAAGCAGCAAAATATTCTTCAAAACACTTTTTTTTTCCATTTTAAACCAAGTCAAAGTTTATAGTGTCAACTTCCCTATTTCCTCTTTTTAATCAAAGCTCAGTATTTCCATGGGTCAGAGAGAACAAACACATTTGAAAGCGAGGACAAGTAGTCTTGCAGAGAAATCTTCTGTTGCTGTAAAGCTGCCATCGTGACTTTTGGGTCATTCTTTTATCATTCATTACATTTGAGAACCACCCACAGAAGATGGGAGTAAGACAATTTGGACATTTGCCTGCCACAACAACCCCGCATGGCCCCAAGTAGCCACAATTGTAATTTTGCTTTTAACTTGTACCAATGTCTGGACTAAGCCTCCAACCAGTCAGAAAAAAAAAAAAAAAAAAAAAAAAAAGTGAGAATAAGTGAAAAAACAAGTGAATTGTAGGAATAGCTTGAAAATACTTTGTTCTGCCCTGGTTGACACTGAACAGGAGATGGATTGGCTGGTCCACAGGATCCATCATCCTATATACTCTGAATTCTGCAAGCAATATCCCAGCAAACATTTCCATTATGTGTGTGCCAGGGTTTGAGAGCTGTTGGGGCTTCTGAATTCAGTAACATGGCTAAGCAATTCAAGCAGGAAACAGTCTCTGTGGTCATGAGGAAGAACTGTGAGAACTAAATGTACATCCCTTACTCATTCCCATCATCCAGTGAAGACATAGAAATGGGCAAAGGCTGGCAGATTTCAACACTGTCACACCAGAGGAATAGAAAACTTGTTCTCCACACATGAAAGGGGGGAGCCATAGAATAAATGCCCTCATCCTACAAAATGTTCCTGTGCATGCAAAGTGCAAAAGCAGGAGAAGGAGGAGGAAAAGGAGGAGGAGGAGAGGAGGAGGAAGAGACCTTCCAGAACATCCTCCACTGGGGATGACTGCTGCCATGGCAACAGCAGCTATGTGAGAGAAGAGGAGAGAAGCACCAGCTGTGGTCGGGTGATTATTTTTTCCCCTCTTTTTCCTTTTTTTTTTTTTTTTTTCATCAGAGCTGCTCCAGACACTGGGCTTTTTTCCTGGGTTAGAAGTATGAAGGAGCAGATGCCCCCCTGCCAGCAGCGCAGCACCGGTGGGCTCTGGGTACCCGTAGTGCTGCTCCAGGTATGGGGCACTCCCAGTCCCCACCAGTCCCTGAGATGCTTTGCACCATTTTTACTCCAGGTCATTCTCTGTGTTTAACACAATTCTTCTTTGCTTTCTGTAGGTAAAAAATCTGGAGATAAAAACCATCATTAAACTGTCCCTTTGGTTGCAATCTGAGGATTATGGGCATGATCTGCTTTCAGTTGCATGAACACAGAAAACTACAGCTTCCTCCCTACTCTGGATTTAAATTCTTGTACCTAAACTCCCTCCCAAGACCATTGTGCCCTGCTTGGATCAAAGGCAGCCCTCAGTGGGACACCTCTGATCGTGCCTTTAATCACCTAGATGGTCGGTGTGCAAGTCTAAGACAGGCTCAGTCTGCTCTCAAAGGCACCCACACAAGGTGAGTTATCCCACCCACAGACAGAGAGACAATTTGTGCTCTGGAAATGAAAGCCTTTAGCACTGGGCAGGATAAATTACCCCCCGAGGGCCTCTCTCTCTCTAAGCAACAGAGAGCTGCTACTCAACCAAATTAAAGTGTAGCATTCAAAGCTTAATGTTAGATGAAGTGACTCTCATCTGCAGAGTAATGTCGCCCACAGACCTACTGAGCCTCATTTATCTTACACAATTTACTCCTGCTCTTTCTCCCTGCAGCTGGGCCAATGGCTTGTGCTTTCAGGGCTGTGCCACAGCCTCTCTCCTGCTCTGGGATGCCGTGCCAGACGCAGCTAGAGATGGCTCTGCCTCTTCATTGCGAGATGCCAGCTTTGAAATATAACGCATTTCTCCCAGACAGAAATTATCGGAGCAATGCAATTAGCAATCGTACCTATAGGGCACATTCTGAACTCTGGTTACTGTGTGACTGCCCAGAGAGTCCATCGAAACTCAAATAACCCATTTCAGTACATTTACCAATTACCATGCAAGAATGGGTAAGAAACAATTTGCTGCTTAAAGTCAGCAAATGAAATCAAGGCAACTTTCAACTTTATGAGTTTCATTTGATTTTCCCTCAATCCAGATGAACCCCCGCCCCCCAAACCAGAAGTCACAAGGGATTAATACATATTCTACTGAAAGCCACCGAGGGCACTAAATTAAATCTGTGGTGCTCTCTCTCAATCACTCGCACACGTAAATGGCCTGGAAGCCCCTGCAAGGCTTCCTGTTGGCGTGAGGTCGCCAGACAGCCCAAAAGCTATTAGCACTGGTTAGGGAGTCGCAGAGTGATTTAGCAGAATTTCAAATGACTGCCGCAGCACTGTGCTCCATGTTGGAGACAGGAGCAGTTCTTGGAAGTGCATTTGGATAAAGCTTTTGAATTTAAAGTTATTTGACAGATCTCTTGATGTTTGACTGAGCATGTGTAACGCAAGTGCTGTTCATTGTAACCCTTTCTCTCAGTTATCTGTGCTAGCAGTGGCTGTGCAAATGTTTTCAGAAGGGCCACAGGAACAATAACATATTGAAGGGCAATTCCAGTAACAAGTGATGGTCGATATTGCACTGACTTGCAGTCTGAATCTACCAAAAGTGAGCATTACTGAAAGCCTATTATATAGACACAGAAATCTTGAATACCCTCAGGTCCTTCAGCGCCACCTTTTCTGGTATGTAAACAGACACATGTAACAACACTTACATTCTGTCCCCACGGATGATTTTTAAATGATCTTTCTCTCTGGAAAGACAAACTCCTGTCAGCCTAGAAACTGGAGTCACATTTGGATCTTGAACCTTGAAATTCCTGGTTTTCCCAGTGAATATCAAACACTGTAAGAATCTGGGGTTCACATGGTGAGGATGCGGGAAAAGGGACAGATGGTCACCTTTCAGATGTGTTTGCAAAGATTAAAAACCATATTTAAACTGAATCAGCCATTTGTAGTTTCCTGCCCAAAGTGGCAGATCAAACAAAAGACTATGAGAGAGTATGAAAGCACTTTTGCTCAGTCCTAGTATCCTCAGCCACCATCTTGGGGCTGGGGACTTTACTTCATTAGGTCACAGATTAAGAAGAAACCTTTTTTCTTTTTGAATGACAACAAGTCTGTCTGCCTGGGAGATCTCCCCTCTTTTTCCTGCATGCACACAAACCAACGTGGATGTCGGATCCTTTCCCTGCAGCTCTTGCTAGCTGTTGGACTAGCTAGATCACATGCGGGTGCTGAAGATTTTGACATCTTAAGGTAGAGTTTGGACAAATTTGAATCTGGGAATATACAGCAAATGAAAGATCTCTCACACACACACACACACAAAAAAAAACCTTCTATTTTGCCTGGAGGAATCTGGGAAGAGAAGATAGAATAGGTAAGTGAAAGAAGGCTTGTTTGTTATAGAAGGACATTTTTTCCTTTCCCATATGCCCTAGTGAGAAGATTTATATACCACAATACCTATTTAGCTTGGAGTTTTCTTGTCTGGATTTAGCTCTAAATAAATGGCTGGGATTTGAAACCATAATCTCTATTCATCAAAAAATGTAATAGCTCACTCACAGAGAGGGAGGAACGCTGATTCCCCAGACTCCACAAGCCTGAGGCACTTTAGTAAGGGTGAGTGGCTTTCCTGAGGGTCCCTCTATCTCAATTCTACCAGCCAGTGGCATCTTATGCCACAAAACAAAAGCCTTCACAATGGTAGGCAGTGACGTAGTTATTCAGAGAGGAACATGTTTTTTTAGATGTTTATGAAACATTTGGTTTTGTACCATCCTAACTCCCATAAGATCATGCCACCACCCATTTCATAGTCTGCTGTGGTCTTTCTGGTGTTAGCCCATTCTCAGACTGACTTTCACTCCTCCCTCCTGTTGTGGCACCCATCTCTGCCCTACTTCCCTTTGTCATTTTCTTCTTGATGCTGGCCTCTCCCGCATGTGATGCAGGAAGGATGGCCAAAGACTGGCAGATGAATGATTGTGCTAGGTTTAGTTGTGAGGGGAACAAGAGGACCGGTTTTTCAAATCTCATTTTTTCTAGCTTCTTGTTATCCCACTGAACCTAGATTTGCAGATAGTTTCTTCCACTTTCAGCACGAAAAGCACTGAGAGTCAAAACAAATGAGCAGTTTCCTTGTGAAGCCCAACCTCAGAGGGGGGTGCTTGATGCACATCATATGAAGCTCTTGGTAAAAGTCCCATAAAAGGCATTGTGAGCTGGAGCCATCGACCACTGCAGTTGACCAAAAGACTTCCAGAGGCTTTGGATCAGACCTTTAAAAAACACTCAGTGTGGGAATAAACAATTCCCCAGTGAGTCTTCAAACTCCAAAAGGCACAGGTTTTTGTGGCAGTGAGAAGCTGGAGAGCACTGCAGTGGCTGGTGATGTTATCTGAAGCTTCCCTGTCTGGTAGCATTGCCTTTCACAGAAAGCAGGATTGTACCAGAGCTTCTCCTTACCAGCCTGTCCACCAAGAGTGGTCAGCCTCCTCTTTAGGGGCCTTTTCTCCAAACCAGAGACCACTTGATGTGTTGGACCTGAACTCATGTACCCAACCTTTCCTTCAAACACACCAAAAATCCTGACACACCAGTACTCGTCAGTCACTTAAATTCAATCAAATAGACTTTTTCACAGTTCACATCTTGTCATGGGGCTAGCTTTGGCTTGGCTCCAACTTCCCATTTTCTGGCGTGGCTGAGTCATTTCATTATTTTCCTTGTTATTCTTTCCTCCTTCTCTTGGTACCATTCCACAAGGTTTTTTTGTCTCAGAGCCAAAGGCAACTACACAGACTCTTCTGATCCTGTGATAGGGGGAATGCAATAACCATCCCAGGGATCCATCTGACATCAGTCTGAAGGCTTCCTTGTTAAAGCACACAAATACAGTTTTGAAGGAGCTGATATGGATAGGACTCCACATTTTTTGATTTCATGCAGTAAAGACAGTTTTTTTTCCATTCCCATGACTGTAGAGATATGCCAGATTTTGGTGGGCCTGACCCAACAGACTAAAGGGGGGAAAAGCCCTCCAAACATGTTTTCAAGATGTTAGGACCATATCTCCATAATTAAATTTTCTGGCAGTTGGAAGTAGTGCAAGATCAGGGTTACAGTGTCTTAGAGGAGAGAACATATTGTGTGTCTTTGCTACGGCCTGCAAATGGCCTCTGGTTGTATTTAATATTTTCTGGGTTAGCTTTCTGCAAGTTTGAGTGAAGACAGCAAATACAGATCCGTGGTCCAAGGTCCAACAGGCAGATGGGTGGCTGAAGAAATGTGAGGACAGATACATAATACAAAACACTTGGAGAAAAAAAAATAATAAAACAAAGAAAGAAAGAAACAGTTGCAAGAATTAAACATTTCCAAGCTCAAATAAAGTCCTGGTTTTGTAATCAGTTACAGAGAGGCCAATCTCTTTGTATATATATATTATATATACACATATGCCAGACTCTAAAACGCTGAAGGAAAGTGCTGACTACATATAAATGGGTATAGATTTATGTACCCTTTGACTGGAGAACAGATTCTACTTCTGCTGAGCAAGTCAGTTAAGTCTGTGCAACTTGCAGGTCCCATTTTAGTGTGTGTTTGCTAGTTTAATCAGCTTTGAGCCACATCCACATGGATAATGCATGCAACCTCTCATGCGATCAAACCCCAAGGGTCAAATCCTTCTCTGCAATCCAAGCCCTTAGAGCTCCTTTGATGTTGGGGTCTCTCCAGGTGACCATTTCTAGGTGACAAAAACTGAGCACAATGGTTAACTGCGGGCCCTGGGAGATAATACACAGGAGATGGCCTGTCAACCTGAACAAATGTCAGAGGTCCAGGCTGTGTATACCTCTGTATGACCCTAATGCAATAACATTTCTGTTTCTGGCCATGGTTCCTGAGTTAATATAGTTTGTTTGCCTGGGTTGCGCATTTTGGGGGGAGGTGGTTTTGTGTTTTGTTTTGTATTGCTGTTGATTTATTTTTTTTTCCCCAGGTATATTCATTTAGTTTTTTAAGTCACTTTTGCCCATGACCCTCATGTTTTTGTAGTCATCCAGTAATGAAAGTTTGAGATTTCACAGCTCTTTCAGGACTGACATGGATCTGCAGAACTGTTATATAGAGAAAAGCAAAGCAAGACGAGTTTACCTGCTTTTGAAATTTGAAGTCAAACATTCAAACTTGCATTCAGTCTGTCACCGACAATTATCATCAGCTTCTACCTCCCACTTGTTAATATTGCCTGCAACTGTTTGTTTTGTTGGCCCCACTGTTTTGACAGACACAGACAGATACTGGCCAGCTCTGGCACAAGCACATGAGATAGGAGGCAAGAAAGGATGACTACGAAAACCTTACATCCCCAGCAGCAGCTTTACACTGCTCCTGACTCCTGGTGGGAAACAGAGCTGCATCTTCACTGCCTGCCAAGGGAGTGGGGATGAAAGAGTGAACCTGTTTCTTTTCCACATTCTGGTCTCTTCTATCAGAAACTTCCTTTTGAAAATTTCTCTTTCTTCCTCTCCACAACCTACAGCAAATATGAAGTTTGATTATTTATTTATTTGTACCAGAGCAGTGTTGGCTTCAAGAGCTTTACCTATCAACATTTTATGCACAATGTAGTAGAGCTGTCAGCAAGGACAGATATGTGGGAGGGTTGATGAAAAGGCCGTGCACCTAGTGCAAGAAATATTCATGTCCTTTCTTGTGAGTAGAGCTCGAAGCCTCGTTGACACTCTGCAGATGGTGCCTGCTCAATGTAAACTACATGTGTGCAGAACAGAGCAAAAGGCTTTGGAGGGCTCGTCAGAGTCACGCAGCCATGTTAGCTGCTCCCTACTTCTGTCTCACACACATGCACAAAGCAGGGCTGGGAAGGGTATCTGAAAAACTGCTGCTGCTTCTGCTGCCAGTTTCATTACCTAAAAGAAATCTCCCTTGGAAAGAAAAAAAATAATAAAAGAGAGAGAGAGAAAGGAACAGAAATGTCATTTGCTGACATTGTCATTCCCTGATGCCCAGTAAATAAACATAACATCTATTTGTCACCATGGAAACATCTTCCATGGTCCAAAGTATGCAAAGGAGAGGTATCTGAGAAACCCAGAAGTCTGAGGAAATGAGCAAGTATCTAACCTAGCATTTGATGTTGTGTCTCTCCTGTAAGTATTAGTCCTTTATTTTTTTTTTTTTTCTCTGAGGTACAAACATATTTATTTTAGAAAGGGCAGCACGTATCCTAGAGGCAAGGCTGAAACATTTGCTTAATGTGCTTTCTTCAGTGCCTAGTGCCTCTTCCCTCTCCCCTGCCAGGGAGGGATTTGTAAATAACTGTTTTATCTGTATTTCTAAAAGGCACTTGTTTCTCCGGGAACACTGCATTTGGTCTTCTCATCTTGTGCATCAAAGTTAGAAAGGCATTGCCATGAGCTACATAAGCGATGTATTGATTTACACCAACAAATCACTTCTCTTGCCCACATGGCATAGACAGTCACCTGGAGATGTGGGGAACACATCCTCTTCTTCCTGGGGGATTGCAGTGCCACCGACGAGGACCTGCCCACCCTGCCTGCTCCAGGACAGATGTCCTACGACGTGGCACCATGCTGCAGCCCCTGAACCTCATAGTCACAAGCCTTTCATTTACATAGTATATATGATGCTTAGGACCTGGACAACTCCTTTTGCATTTCCCCTATAGCAGATGTAGCACCATTAAGGAGAAAGCAGTCTTCCCTAAGTCTTCTATCATGGGGGTTATGCAAGCCTGCAGATGCTGTGCAAATAACAAGGTGCAGGTGAAAAGACATTCTTGCCTCTAGGTGTACAAAAAGCTACAGATTTGTGAAAATGTACCCTCCTGATAATCCGCACTGGGATGTGGCCATGTACTGCCTTACAGGAAGCTGCCATCACACCATGGATCATGAGCTCCACAAAATCTGGGTGTAAGCAGCGCCTTGCACCTTTAAGTTGGAAGCATCTGTGATTCCCTGTAAAGGAAAGAGCCCATATCAAGACAGTGGCAGTCAACCTGTTGGTAGACTGCAAACAGCTTTTGTGTTTCTACCTGGAGTCCACTTCTGGAAGCCAAGGGAAGTATGAGGTCTGAGCTGTTGAGGCTGCATGGATATGATCAGAAAGCAGAAAATCAACTTGAAAATAAAATTTAAAAATAAAATAAAATAAAATAAAATAAAATAAAATAAAATAAAATAAAATAAAATAAAATAAAATAAAATCTGTGAGCAAAGAAGGATCTAAGAGGATAGAGAGGAAGGGCATTATGGTGGGATCACTCCATGAAAACACAGTCACTGTTTTTCAGACAGGCAGAGCAGAAGTTAACAACTGGGAAAGGAGTGATGTTGAACCTGGCTGCATGATCTTTAAACATCCTATGGTATGCAATAGGAAAAGTATCCATTACATTTAGAATTATGCTTTATGTTTGATTTATTTGTGGTTTTTGTTTCCAGTCTTGTGCCTGACTTAAACTCTGACTTTAATACTTAAGCAAAGCCAAGGGGTGTATTTAAGACTAAATCCTGAAGAGGCATACCTCCAAACTAAGCTCTTCTGTCAGTGTGGGTGGAAGACAGAAAACACAGACCTTCAAACAGCTTCTTCCTTATTAATGAAGCCTCTCTCTTAAATGCTTTTCCCCATTCTTGCGTTTCCCTACAGAAAAAGTGGAGTCTTGCATTCTCCATGCACATGAACCAATACCTTAACTGGATGTGCCCCAAAACACTCTGATGCAAATATGAACCATGAAGGAATGCACTTGAATCCCAGAACGCTGGAAATGGTCAGTAGAAAAGACTTAGTAGCTTTCAACAGGTAAAAGTCATCAGCTTAAAGTCCATTTGCTGCCTTCATAAAGGCATGCTTTTTAGACCATTACACAGAATGACAGATAAGCAGCATATGGTGTCACCTTCAAACTTGAGATTTTCTGTTGCTTTATCTTGGTGAGAACCACCTTTTCCCTTCCTATATTTCTTTGGGTTTTGTTGAATTCTTTCTTTCCACCTCATCTCCCTTACATTAAGCACTCTCCATTGTGGCATTCCTTTGTCTTCTTCTTACACACGAACATCTCCAGAAAGCTTTGATTTCCGTTGTACTGCTCTTCATCTACTCCTTTAGCAATATAATTTTTACTTTTCATCTCAAGCAGCCTTTGCCTTTTCACCCACCTTCTTCCTCCTCGACTTGATACTCTGCTCACACCAGTGCACAACTGTGTAATTATCCATCATCTACAGCAAGTGGTCTTGATTTATTCACTGTGAGAAAATCATTTGTCTACACTGATTTCTCTAGCACCAAGCTTCATCTATTGTTTTTCTTCCTACACCCATTGACACACCTGATAGCACATGCCCTAGTAATATCTTTCCAACTGTTACCAATTATTTTTTTCCCTAAATAGCATGAGTAGATAAACGTTCCCCTGTGGACACATTTTTAACATATATTTCCCCACACCCTTCTTTTATTTAGGAAAAAGTGCTTAAATTGAAATAATGGAATCCCAGAGCAATAGTAATGAAAAAAAGAAAAAAAGGAAAAAAAAAATCACAAAGATGAGTAGTGTGGCATACTTTTGTATTACCTTTCACATTAGAGAAAAACTTCTGACTTGTTGAAAAGAATAGCTTACTTCCTGCAGGCTGCACATAAAAAATATCATAGTTTCCCCATATAATTTCTTGCTGATCTGTCCAGATCTGTAAAGTCATAGGTGACACTTGTCAGATATTCTGGCTGAACTTCAGCAAAAAAAAAAGGTGCAGCTTTTGCTTTTCAATGCACTCAGTTTTCCAAAGGACACTTGAACCCTTACTTTCAGAAAATTTAAAATTAATTGAGTTTAACTATTTTTTTTTTTTATTAAAAAGGGAAAAATGTCACACCTCTTTAGTCTGTGATTAGGATGTACTCGTTTATTTATAGAGCCATTTGTTGCCTAAAACCATTTCTTTTACATAATTGCTTCCTCAGACTGTTTGCTTATGTCGATCAGAAAATGTATTTTGGAAGATTAGGTCATTTATACTTGTGCAAATCTGAGCAATAATTCAAATAAAGCAAGGTCAGTTTAAATGAATACCATAGCTAGCACAGGGATAAACCTGTTAAATTAAAATCACTGGATGTAAGACTCTGCTGATCATGTACTTGCACTGGAACATGTCAAATGAAGATTGTTTCTATTTACTAATTTACATCAATGCTGCAAAGATGAGATGAAATTCCCTCTAAAGTTGTAAGGTGTTTACTATATAGCAGGAGGTCAAATAGTAACAGATTTCCATTTGGCACTAAGTTAATGCTACTTCTGTCAGGCATTGTAAATAGCTCACAGATGAATGTTTTTAAAAAACCTAAAGCTCAAGAGCAGTGTACAACCCAGCCAGCCAAGCAAAGGAGCTGGGCTTATCTCACCATTATATTTTAATAAAAACCAGAGCAATTACCTCTGTAGTATTTATTATTTGATTTTTGAAACAATTAGATAATTCTGTCCATAATATTGCAGGTTCAATCAACTATGGACAAAAGCATTATTTCAGACCTATACAGTAGGCCTGCAAACTTTACACAGGTGCTTAACATCACACATAAGAGTATTTCCACTGAATGTTAAGTTGTCATCTTCCCTTCTGCCCACAAACATGAAACTATTATTTTATTTCTGATAGTCAGAATTTGTTGATGATCATTACACCAGATGATTGATTTTCAGATTGTTTGCAGAATGTTTGTGAAACAATGTAGATACCTAAACTGCACAGTATTGTCTTTGTTTCTTCTGTGGATGTCTGACATGGGAACTTATTAAATATAAATACATTATTTAATACATAAATTATATTAAATATAAAAACATCTGCCCACTGATCAGCAGGAAGTCCAGGAAGAGGAACAAGCAGAGCTGGGAACCAGCTCTTGGGGCAGCCTTCTGGCAGCTTTCTCACTCCTTGAACCCCTACGGGCATGACGCTGGGAGGAGAAGTGGCACATCTGCTGTAGGTACGTCCATGAGTCCATAAACCCCAGGGCAATCCCATGAGGCCTCAGTCCTTTGGGCAATGGGAAGGAACAAGCCGGGACACAAGGCCAAATGTCAGGTTGCTGCTTCTATTTATAAGCTGCTCATAGGCATATTTTATGTATACATTTACGTGTCTGTAGACCAGAATGTGCATGTAGACAAAAACTATGGCAGTGCATGCATGGCCTGTACCATAGCCACAAGATGTAAAATTCCCATCCTGATAAGAACCATGCTGGCTAAAACCTGAGCTGACCCATTTTCAGACATGTTTCCCATGATCTCAAGGCATGGAAAGCACATCACGATGCTTTGAGCTGCAGGATGGCCTTTGTGCAAAGATATGTGTCCCACACCCTGCTGCCCACTTGAGCCACATCTATCTGACCAGCCTGGCACACCCTGGGTATGATGCACAGCATCACCTCACACACCCTATATTCCGATGGGCTGCAGATGAAACCACCTTAATACATCAAGTTTCATTCAGCCTGTGATGCCACGCGTGCCTTTTACAGAAAGAGTCTCTCTTCACTCATGAGGCAAGGCAACTGCTTTCTTGCCCCAGTAAAACCTCGTGTTGTCGTGAAGTGGCAGTGCTCTCAGTGCCAAGAGGAGAGGTTTCCTCCACAAGAGGCTGTGTGGCTCTTTTATGCCCGGTTCATCAAGAAGGGATAAGTCATAATTTGTAAACAAAATTGAGTTTAAATAAATTTTCTTGATGCATTCTGCTTCAAGTATCCCCTAAAATGTATCACTTAAAGCCAGCATTAAAAGAAAATACTATTAAGAGGGCATAAGGTAAACTCATTTAGTTGCTCAAATTGTATAACGCAATGAATTAATATGGTAATGTATCTTCAGAGACCAGAAGTAGATAATAGAGGTGAACAGAGGTTTTCGAGCTTGGCTTTGGAAAGGCAAAAGTAATTTATCATTCTGTTGTAGTTTTGGAGGGAAGCATTTCTCATTTCTTCTGACTTTCTCTCTGAAATTCTTAGTTTCATTTTTAAAACACTTTTTGGTTTTTGCTTTGTTTTTATTCCAGACAGAGTTTCTATCAAGTTCAGCCGTACATAGCGCTCCCTGGAGAGGCAGCAAGCATCAGATACTTTTAGTCCCATCCCTATGCTTACATGCTTCCAGGGGTGCAGCGACATGGGACTTGCCTCTTTTGGAAATTCATCTCATTTCTCCAGCTGGCATGAGCAGGGCATGGAAAGAATAAAATAATCTATATTTTCCCCTTGTTTGCTTCTGTTGTTGGGGTCAGGGTGAGGTTCCAGCTATGATCAGTGCTCTGTGAATAATCCCACTCCTTTCTTTACAGCCACACAAATGCACATTATGTCTTTATTACTTACATGCATTGTCCTGTAAGAGCTTATTTTTAATTAATAGAAAACAAAGCCCTTCTGACCTTATCCACAGGAAATATTGCCTCATTCATGCTAGCCATAAATTAAGCTAATACAGTCTGCATGTCCAACATATTTCTCTCAGGTAACATTCACTCAAATATTAAACAGGGAGAGAGAAGGAGGGAAATCCTATTACTAAAGTACCGGTGTAAAGATGGACTCGGTAATTGCTAAAAGGCATATCAGAGAGAGAGATTTTATTGTGCCGTAACAGTTGCGGAAAGTAGAGAAAAATATCTGATACAATTGAAACGGGGGGAAATTTTAGCAATGCAAAATCTAATTGCCCGAATGGGAATGTCATCTGATGCTATAGCAAGGCAAACATCTTCAAAAGAATTCAGTGGAGAAGAAAAGCCTTTACGGTGGAGAATAAAAGCTGCTGTACAAATATATACTAATTAACCTTACTAATTTGTCTGTATAATTAGATAGTCTCTTTGTTTTTTCTTTTCTTTTTATTTTTTTTTAACTGAATGCAGGGCACAGCAGTAGCAATACAAAATATTTTACTTCTCCTTCTGTATGCTCAGTGCTGGCAAAGAGTAGATATCTCCTCACAAATGAGCTGTCACAAATTGCTCCTTGTTTGGTGGCGACATCCTTGGTCTACATTATAGCTACAGGAAGCCTAATCAATTATGCTCCCAAAATGAAATAAGAGCTCTGTGGTGTCAGGGGCATAGCTCATAAAATTAATTACAAGGCAAGTTTACATATTGAAGTACCAGTTTATGGAGGGACTAATAACTTTTGATGAGACTTTGACAGGATATTACTCACAAGGATTATGAAAACACAAAAATCATTTGGGACCGGCTAGTCAGACAGCAGCTTGCATCCCAGCCGTCACCCGAGGTCTGACCCTTTCCTTTGTCAAGTGCCAAGGCTCCCGATTACACCCCAATATTGCCACCCATGCAGAGAGCACAGAGCTGTCCCCCTTAGCTACCAAAATCCCCTCATACAACATCTCTTCTTACTTCTCCCACCTCTGATTTTTTCCTGCTTCCTGTAAAAATCTTCAGATTTTGACAATGTGAGAAAAACAGATCTAGATAGTTTTTTTTAAGACTGGGCAAGTACCAGGCTGCAGGGTGAGCCCTGGCACCCCGGCACATCCAGCCAGGATCGGGGCTTCACCATCGCCCCGACCTCAGGGCACTTCCACAGGCAGATAATGGGAAATAGGATTACTCAGGCATTTGTGTTTGCTCAACTGTGGAGCATAAAAATGTAAAAGGTGAATAGTGACAGATGGCAGATCTTTGGGGGAAACAAGTAATTTTAATGGTGGAAGCAAACAAAGCAGATCGTGGCATGGATTAATGTGGAGCCTTTCATGCAAAGATTGAAAACATGTTGCTAGTCAGCCCTCCAAATGGGTGAGAAGGCAGGTAAAAAGCAGTATAACCACTAAACCACTGGCTAAGCTGTGGCACTGAGAGGATGAGCACTTTGCTGTTACTGCAGCCCAAGGAGTGCCACAGCCAAGGGTGGGCACCAGCCAGAGGATTGCACCAGCTCACTGAGTCACCTCCTGATGTGACCGAAGCTGTTTAATGAATTGCCTTTATGAAGCTTCAAGACACTGAGACCCACGTGGAATGTCAAATGATAAATGGCCTGCCTCAGAGATGCCATTCATAATCAAATCTTAAATGTAATTCGGCTGAATGGAGTCATTGCTCTTCTGTGTACCATTTACAAGCCCCGATACCGTTCTCCATAAACTGATACCTTCTCCTGAAAACAAGCTGTGAGTTATCCTGCACGGGAGTGCAAAAGCAAGCTGCACAAAACCACGTTGATATACTCATCATGGAATTATGAGAGAAACAAGACGTGTGAAACCAGGGTGTGTTTAGGTGTCTGCATATCTGCATATAAGCATCCTAATAATTTCTGAAGGTGTTGGCCAGTTTCAAGCAGGCATGATCCACAGGTAGCAGTCTTGGAGGTGCTGTGGTTTTACAAGTATTGAGCATTGGGAAAATAAGTTGGTGAGAGTGCAAGAGAGGGACCCTCCCCATGTCTCCTCATTTGTTAAAATAATAATAAATAAAATTTAAAAAAAAAAAAAAAAAAACACTATGAGCCAAAAACATTGTTCAGAAAAGTTGGAATGCAAGTTTTTTAACAGCACCTTAAAGCAAATCATTCAATTCCCAGGCACAAAGAACAAGCGTGTTCTTTAAATTATCATTACAGAGTTCCTTGTTACTTAGACTGGGCAACAGATTTTCATTTAAATGGAGGTCTCCTCAGAAGTGCAAAGGGGCCTTTGGGGAGGTTCAGGGGAGGAAAAATGTAATTTTTCAGGCTCCAAGTGTTCTTTTGTGTTTTATAAACAGCTGAGTGACAGCCCAGTGATTAATAAGTTACATAAATAATTATAAGCGACATGTAGCTGAATCTAGTCCACATTCCAGACATGGTACATTAAATAAAGAGAATTCTGCTCTTCCCCCCAGAAGAAAATTTATCTGGCAACACCAGATAAATCAGAAATGATACTGTTAAAGCACATCCAGTTCTTTGGAGAGACAGCTCATCAAAACCAGAAGTTTCTACTGAGCACACTTTCTCAAGCAAATCGTTTCATTTACTTCAGTCCCACTTTGTAGTTGTTCGGTATAAAAAAAAAAAAAAAAAAAAAAAAAAAAAAAAAAAAAAACACATTTTCTCCTTTTATTCATCCTCTCTGGTTGAGCTTATTATTTACCCAGAAATGCCTCTGTGGAGAAGAGCTTTGTGCTGATACCCTGCTATAACCATGTATAGGAAGGTAAATGCTGGTTTGCAGCTTCGGCAGCAGAGCTCACTGAGAGGCTCATTGGATGAGTTTAATTGCTCATGTTTTACAGCACCATCAAGAAATTCAGATGAAATCGACCCCCCTTCCTTGGATTAGGCATTGAAAGAGACAAAATTAAGCCTGCCTACGTCTTCTATTGTAAAGACACATTTCTAGTATGTAAGAACTGAGTAGTATCTCTGTAAGTAGTTCCTGAGGGTTTTAGGGCACCTCACTGCCCTCCACAGCGAAAGGTAAGAGGATGTTATGAAACAGAATAACCTGGCCCAGCACAGTGCTTTAAGGTTAGGAAACACCTTTGTTTGAAACTCAGCTCTGCCCCAAAGTATGTGAAGCAAAATGGCATGATCTCCATTTAGAAAGCTGTACGTTGGGGGTGATCCCACCGTTCAGAAAACCCAGAGAAGTATTTTGAAATATGTCCAAGAGATAATTTAAAAGTTCAAATTAATGCCTAGCACTGCTCTACCCCAAAAATTCTTTTTGTATGTGTTATTCAGTTGTATAAATGTGACTGTAGTTTTCTGATGTTCCTCTCCCTTTTTGTGAGGGCTTAGTGACTTCCTTGCTCTTACAGGGAAAGGGGGTTACACAAGGAGCTACTTTGGTGTGCATTCATTTATATCATTTTTATATTATAATACTGAGTGATTTTCTGTATTTTGGAGTTCTAATGAGCTTGTGGAAACAATAAAAAAGAATAATTCTGGTAACAAACACTGTTCTTTTCATGAATTTCAATAAAACACTGATTGTCTTAGCAGACAGTAGCCACATTTCCAAGAAATGTGATTACTTCAATAATTGAAGTGTGTTTTTAATGACTTAGATTGTGAAATGAGGCATCATTTCCTAGATTCATAGATTTTAGGGCCAGAAGGGACCTGAGTGATTGTCTGCTCCCAGTTCTCTTGTAAAATCACCATGAATTTTTTCACAGTTGTTCCTGAAGCAAATACATTGCTTCTGGTGAAGCTAAGCACAGCTTTTTCCAAAGTAGATTTTGTTGTAGTTGGTTCTGTTTAGTGACAGTACTTTAACTTTCTAGACTTACATTAAATTCCATCTTTAGTCCATTTCTTACACTTAGGATAATTTACCATTTTTAAGTCAGCTGTTTGACAGCAAGAAAAATATGAAGATTTGACTCCTAAAACCATTCATAGACATTCACAGACTTATTTAAATTAATTTTCAGCAGAGCATCTCTGGAGCAGGAGTCCTGCACTATTTTTTTCCAATTAATCAGCTCCTTGAAGGAGCAGTAGTGGTGGCTGATGGCAGCATTAGCAGGGACAGCCACCAAATTTTTGATGGGCCATATATGTATTCCAGCTGTATTCCACGCTGGGCCTGGCTCATCACATTTTCTGAGGATCGGATCAGATCAGATGTTTAGGAACACTTTTTTAAAGAGTTTTAGTAAATGAAATTTTTGACCTAAGAGGTCTTGCCTGGCACCAGACGAAGCAGAGAATTTGTCAGCATGTCTTACCCCTGTCTTGCCTGTCACCACCCTGGGGTAAGAGCATGAATACTTATCCAGCCCACTCTCTCCCAGTTGCGGCCATGAGCAGGGAAGCCCTGCCAGCACACATGAGATCTTCTATGTGGATTTTGTCTTCCTGACAATCTTTCTTTCTTTTCTAACTAACCTTGATCTCATTTCCCCCAGAGTATAGAAAGGCTTTCTGGCAGAAATGTCACCTTTAATCTGTTCTCTATATTTCTGTAGTACATGCTAATGACCCCTATTTTATTTTGCAAACTTCACCCTGACACAGCATCAGTTTAATTCCCTCATTTAGGTCCTAACCAAGCAAAGCTCACCTTGTTTTCATCTCTTGGTGTAACTCATTCTATGCTCTTCCAAGAACTTCCAAGATTTATTCTGTCACTTTAATCTGTTGTGGGGGGAATAGTTTATCCAAACAGATGCACACTTTCTTTTTAGTTTCTGATTTGTAAGCTGCAATAAAAGTGGAAGAAATGCAAGCTCCAGTAATAACTGCAATTTTCTGGGAAATTCTGGTCCTTCGCAGTGACTATATGAGAAGTGCAATCAAACCAGGCGAGAGCCCAAAATATACTGGGGAGATATGGATGAGAAAATAAACATTTGCCTATTTATGGATGAAATAAATATTTGCCTGTTTATTATGGCACAGATCTGCAGTGCAGAAAAACCCTCTCTCTTCTAGGGCTTCAAGTTCGTTGCAAAGATAAAATCCTTCAGCAGCTGATGGAGGTGCAATACAACCACAGAGTGTCCTCTGGCTCATTACAGACTGTTTTTGTGGTTGGTGGAAAAGTAAACCTACATATGAATTTCAAATGTTTCCTTTTGTTTTTTCCATACTGTACTTCATGGTATTCTGTCAGAAGTAGCTTTCAGGAGAACAGCTCAGAAGACAACACACTGCAGCTGACATGCAAACTGTTACAATCTCTTCAGTTGCATATTGCAATCTCTAAAGTCTTTAACTTTAGAGACAATGAATGGATCTTATGAAAATGAAAGCCATAGAAATAAATCATCCATCAGTAATGAAAAAAAGAGAATGATATAATTTCTATTTGTCAAGGTATAAATGATGTCACCACCCATTTATCCTCTGTACTTAAAGGTTGAAGCTATTCAGCAAATCTCTCCTGAGCCACATACATCTGTTGCTTTAATGGCGGCTATCGCAAAGCTTTCTGATTAGTTCACACATCATTCATCAATTAGAACAGAAGGTAAAAGTTATTTCTCCCTACCCATGGTGCTTCATTAAACAAATAACCTTTAATGTAATGAATGACAGCAGAATAGAGATATAAATAAGATGAGAGCTGGTACCTTAGGAGGTCACTCTGAAGAATTCCAACTTTTTCTAGAGCAGAGGGAAATGAGAATACATGGGTGGTGGGGGACCTAACATCTGGCAGGAATACAGACCCATCCGTGGCTCAGTACAATGGCTATTAGTACAACCAAGTACATGTGCCTCTTTGCATGTTGCTTTACTAAAAATGTTGCTGAAAAATAAGAATGCAGCATTACTTACACCAAAATTTACATGGAGTACTGTCCATACCAGTAACTTTTTCTCAAAACTCTCACAATGCGGAGTGGAGTATATTTTACCAACAAGAAAACCATGCAGTTTGTCGAGAGTTTGATGTGAGTCTTCAGCTGGAGAATTTTGGTCTTACAGAGTGCATATGCTGAGAGGTGCAGTTCCAGTTCCTCCGAATGTATTAGCAAAAAACTGTCCGGGTTGACAGGTGAGCTATTCAGCTGAAGGTGAAGGAAATGGATCTCATTTTCAAAAATTTATTCAGACTAGAGTGGCATCAACTGGAGACTCCCATCATGCCCTCCCAGAACAGCATTTGTCTGTATTGCCATGCCCTGTAGCCATGCAGGTAGCCCTGGTTTTCCTCGAGGACACAGGACTGTGACTGCCTTTGCGGAGAGGAGAAGATCTCGGTGTAGATTCCACATTTTAGGTGAGAGTACTAACCACTAGGCTACAGCATGGATCTAGCCCAAGGCTTTCTTTCACAAGGGCCTAAATGAACCACTTCCATTTTGTTTGTCAGTTGTGTTTTTGCTTCTGCATCTCAGGTGGAATATTTAGTGTTAAATGAGTCCATTTAATTAGGGTAGGGGTTGAAGGAGGAGATTTATTTTGCCATTTAAAGTAATAATAGCAACAACTGATTCAATCCAAATTGAATTATTTTTCTTCATTTTGTTTGTCCAGCAAGCTAAAAACATTAAGGCCGAAGTCAGTTATTCATTTGTGAAACAGATGCAATTACAACATCTCCAGTTAGTTATCTGCTCTGCCTGGTGTGTCCTGCATCAGAGGCCATGAATAGCCTCAGGTGCAGGGTGACAGGATCTCTGGGTAGGATTGAAATGAACCTTGCTTTGTTGACCTAGAAATGGAGTCAGAACAGTCAAGGTGCACATGTTACACCTTGCTCCAAGGACAGTAATGCACTGCAGCACCTTTACAGAGTCCTGCCCTCACTACCACAGTGACTTGTGTCTCTCAGCTCTCTGATCTCCACATCAAAGCATGTTTTTTATCTCTCACAGTCCCACCAATGCCACTACCATTAGTGTAAACCCAGAGTTCATTTTTTTCCCACCATCGCTTCATCAGTAGCAATTTCTGTGGCTGAGAGGAGCCAAATAAAACTGAAGATGGATCCCACCACCAGTTTAGTGGAAAAGATACAGGATTGGGCTTTAAGATGCTGACTGCCAGGGCACAATCAGTGTGAAAAAACCTCCTTTTCAGTAACAGCAGTAACCAGCCTTGGTCCATGGCACTCATTTGCAGCCAGGAAATAATGCCAGGCTCTTTCCAGCACCCCCATGAATGTCATTCCCGTTAGAGCCCTTGCATTGACTTTGCAGAACTACAGCACCCTGTGCGAAGTACACTTGAGCTGTGCAAGCCAGCTGGATTTTCCATCAATTCCAATGGGCTTATGCTGGTGTAAATTGATGGGAAGTTAGAGGCAGGACATCTGTTATTGATTGCGGTGCAGAAGGCAGCAGTCTTGATTTTCAGTTTCTAAATTGAATTTGCTTTGAGGAACAGTCAGTGGAATCAAACCAACGGAGAACTCGGCCATATCTTTTGTTTATAGTCTCTTGTAGATAAAGTGCAGTTTACGATCTGAGCACCAGTCATGCTGACAGCACAGTTGTCCACACTCGAAGCTCTGCTGCTGACTCAGTCCAGGGTCAGTTATGCCACCTGTAGGAGAAGCATCCAGGGAAATGCACAGTGGGTGGAGCAGGAGATGAGATGACCCCATTCACTCCCCACCACGGGCTGGCACCCGGGGAAAGTGCCTCTCCCCTCAGAAGGATCATGTCTGGTTCCCTCCTGCCTGCTCTGATGGGCTGCAGGAGGGGTGAGAGCAACAGGGACGATATTCCTGGCACTGTTTCCTGAATGAAGCATGGCAGAGACAGACAGGGCTGTGCCCTCGTGGACAGTGTGAGCAGAGCTGAGCAAAGCTGTCACCCTGCCAGCTCCCTGAGATCTGTGGTTTCAGGCAGCTGACAACATCAGCCTGCGACTGAGGGATTTTGTAGAGTAAAGCAAGACACTATAAATCTTCATCTCCTTTTCCTCCATTGTGAAAATTTTCTCAAGAGCATTTGTGGCCACAGGAGACTGCCAGGACCTCTTCTCTCTTCTGAAACATGCAGCGAAGTAAAGCTTGCTCTGAACCATCTCACACTTATAAGGCATCTTTCTGGCTTTGTGCAATGCACTAATTAATCCCACATTAGCATGGGGATGGACTTCCTCCCACTGTGGATATCTTCTTCCATACGTAATTTTTATTGCCTTGAAATCTACTTAGAAAAAACACAGTTTCCTATTGATCAGATGGAAACTTCATTATGCCCATGGGCTATGTACGTGGAGGAGACCTCTCTCAAATGCTATATTCTAATACTGATCGCACTTGGTTTGCTCCCATTTGTTATCTATTGATTTTCAGGGCTTTGGTATGACTGTGTCAGTAGTTAGTAAAAAATCCTGTGTCTCAGTGGAATGATACAAGTTAACCTGTGCGGTGTATTTGTGCCTGGATGCACATTTGTGCAATCTGCGAATTGCAAGACCTATAAGCAGAAGCGTGCCTGTACAAAATACATTTTAAGGGCTGACATTAAAGTTAATATGAAAGTTCAGAGGTGCAAAATAATTTAAATGCACAGAAGAGGTAGCAATAACGTTTCTAAACTGAGGCAGTGAATTATGTATATAAGAAATATTAAAAATGCAAAGCTGACTCTATTTGCATTCGGAATGCCCCCTAGCTGTTACCAGGAAGGAGGAAATTGCTTTATGCTGAATTCAAGGGCATACTACTTAGTGCTGTGTTTAAGTCAAGGAGGAATATCACTCATTTTTATTCTACCACTTAACTTGGGCTTATGTAATCTGTCTGCTAGCCGAGTCAGTTGTCTTATATTATTTTCTAACACAGAAAGAGAATATATAATTCAGTCATTAAACCTTTATTTTCACCAGTTTTGAGATCCCTCAGAACCATATTGCTTCATGTAAATCATGGGCTGTCATCACTCCAAGAGGACAGAAATATCCATATTGGGCCATGCCTTCCCAAATCACTTTTGGGTAATCACAGGACAAAATTAAACTTATTCACCGGCTGGGAGATATGTAGATGATGTGGAACAATTGAATAGGGGTAAGGTATCACCACAAGGGCACAAGGGTCTAAACACAGAAGCATTTGGTTCATCTAAATGGATGTAGACCTTATCTAGGATTAAATCTGTGTGTTAAATCTGACTGTGGGCTGGTCATGAGCAAGTGAGGAGGCAAAGGTCTCAAGCCACAGGTAGCAAACACACTGACTGCTGGCAATTCAGATGAGCAGGGGTCATACCTGCTTACTGAGATCAGCAACAGGGATTTTTCTGTAGTCTTAAAAGGGAAAATTAACAGAGAAATATTCTTACTGCCCTATAGTTTCTGACTGTCTCTGATCATAACTTTTTTTTTTTTTTTTGCTATTTCCATATTTTCCTCCCTGACCAGTGAAAATTGATCAAATTTTCACAGTGCTTTTATTTAAAGTCTGCTTCACTTCAAAGATCTGTTACACATGTGGCAGGAAAATATCACAAAACAGCTGCTTCCACCTCTGACTTTAAGAAGAGAATGAGAACAAGCAGTGGACCAAAGTGGAGTTTACACATCCCTCACCCACAGGTCTCCACATGCTGACCCAAAACCAACTACTTTTTGCATTTAGAAAGTCAGCACTCCTAACCAGGCCTGGATCTAAATATCTGATCAAACTAATCCCAGATGACTCTGGTAGACAAAGGTGAAAGGCAGCAAGAATGGACACATGCAAAGGTAAGATACGTTTGAGTAGACAGTTTGCTAATATATCTCTTTACTTCCATTTATATTATAGATATTATTATTTTGAATTTTTAGCAGCCCTGGTATGTAATGAAAAACAGAGAAACATTGGAAGTGCATGAAATGTCCCACAAGTCACCCCTTCCCAAAAATCACACAAAGAATACAAATTTTCCAAACTGCCATATTAAAAGAAATGTCAATTAAAATAAATGATCCTTCCCCCTCAGCTCTCTCAAAGAACAACACAGAGGGGGGGCACTCAAGCCCTATATCAAGCCACTGTATTGTCTCTCTCTGATACTAATTGAGGATTTAGGATTGGAGGTGGCACTGAGAGCAATATCTTCAGCTCTCAATGGCAAGAAGTTGTCAAAACGGACCTCATTAGGTCTAAGGAGAGCTGTCCTGAGCACCTGAGCATAATCATGGGATGAGCTGTTTGCCTGAAAAAAACAGGTCTCTCCTGATATCTCAAAGGGCAACTATTCTTGCACGGTTTGGGTCGCTTTTTAAACACACAGACAAAAGAGAGTAGGACAATTGCAGCTAAAATCTGGAAGAAAAATACCAGAGATAAAATTCAGGTGAGGGAGTAAGAGACTTCTGTTAAAAGAGGCAGTGATATGATCCTCTGAGTTTAGCTCGCTGAGAGGAAAAACAGAGCTGGAAAAGTGAATACCTCCTTAATGAATATCAGAAACGTGGGGGCTGGAGACAGACGAGTCAGAGGTCACGTGTCGTATCATCCATGTCAAAAAAAAGCAAGGAAATAGATGAGACTTGCAAGAATAGACAAAAGCCATTAGAATCAGGACAGCTGGGGAGGAAGGGTTGAGCACAGGGCTAGAAAACAGCAGTGTGTCTGCAGAAGGAAATGAAGAATGGATTTGCAAATCTTTGGCAACTGGTGTAACAGGAGACTTCTGGCAGGAAAGGTCTTCGTCTGTGTCAAGGGCAAAAGAGTGGTGATGGGGACGGCGGTGCGAGCACACTGTGGGACAGCAGGAGCCGCGACTCCAGGGGTGGGAACACAACCCCTCTCTCTACAGGGTTTCATGGCCTGGGAGAGCCGGAGGAGGTATCTGTGGAGAAATTCTGAGGAAGAACAGCATTAATGCTTCATCCTGACATACTTTTTGTGATATGAAAGGGCAAAACTTATGCTGACTGTTAAATCAATATCAAATCAAGACTGGAATCTGTTTTACGATCATGGACAGTGAACTTCTTACTGCTGGAGTCATAAATGATGTCACATTTCAGCAGTCCTGTGGCTGCCAATATGCAAGCCAGAAATGCCCATTTTAATTAAAAAATGTAATATGAAAGACAAAGTGTCACTTGCTGACAGCGAGATGTTCTCCTTTGTGCTCCTCTTGCTTTTGAGGCTCAGTGCAGAGCAGAAGAAGGTCTGCATCCCACTCAGCACCATCTGGTCTCTCTGGTGAGGCAAACCCGAAGATAAACCTACAATTTACACCACTAAAGCAAGTTTGATGTGAAGCTGAAAAGAGCACAGGTCTTGAGCTTGCCCTTGGGAACAAGGTAATGTCCCCTACTTGTGTGCAGCACAACCCAAAAGTACCCTGTGCACTTCAAACACAACTGTACTGGGACTGGGAAGTACTTTCCCTTATTTCCCTCCCCAGTACCACTGACCATGCCTTAAATCAGCAGTGCTTAGTCTAGCTTTGCTGTTATTTTTGCTTGGCATGGGCAAGACCCAGGATTCCCTAAAGACTGGTGTACTTGGCATCCTGTATCTTTGAGTCAGATCCCAGGGGATAAATTTTACCAGGGGTTTCACATCCTGGAGTGATTGAAATCAAGAAACCTTTGCCACTTTCTTATTTATGGTGCACCACTTGGTGAATACACGTTAATGGCCGGGAAGGCTGCACTATGGGGTCATTTTTTATACCTTTCAAAGTGAAGCATTATTTAGGCACGTGTCAAAACTTTCACAGGTCTTGAGGATTAAACATGAGCCACAGGTGTTTTCTCAGGGATGAAAAGGTTTGCTGGCATGGGGGATGTTAAAGCAATGTCTCCCATAAATCCAAAGACTGTCTCGGAGGCTTGCAAACAGGAATGTCAGGAACTGACTCCCTCTTGCTGTACTCCAGATCTGCGCTGTAGATCCATGAAGACACAGAAACATCAGGATCTCATCACCACAAGGTCCATTCTCAGGTCAGGATTCCCTGCATGGCCCGTGACTGATGGCTGACCGCAGACAAAATCAAATCACCCTGTTCAGCAAAGCTTTTCCAGCACAACTACAACCACAAGCTCTTCTGCTAGATCACTCACCTTAGAGAGAGAGTAAGCTCAGAGGAGATTTCATCAAACAAAACCAATGTCAAGTCAGAAATGTTGCATTGTTCTAGCCCAGTAAGTGCCTCAAAACTGTGTGCAGTTATTCTGCTGTTGTGAAACACGTCTGCATCTATCCACACAAGTAGCATTAATAGGGGGAATTTTCTTAGCTCTTTGTCTTCAAAAAGACGAGAAGTATCATTTCTGAAAAATTAATGCATGCTTATAAATGCTAAGGCTAGCTGTCTCCTTTGCTTTTAAATGTGCCCCAGATCTGCAAAAATTGTTTTCACAAGTGTAGACTGACATGACATAAAAGACAGTTTCTAATTGGAGCAGGACATATGTTACAGTCATGCCATTTTACAAAGGGAAAGTAATGTTTTCTCATTCATATGTTATGATAATTCCCCTTGAGAAATTATATTGTTTCCCTTAGATCAGATTTGTTGTCTACGTGGTGTAGATCTTCTTGCAGTAAAGAATTGGAAATATTCTGGGAGTTTCCACAGCAAGCTTTTGCGGAAGAGATTATGGTTTAAGACATTACACATAGTCACTGGAGAGCTTTCAACATCTACAGCAAAATGCCTCTGTTATGTAATTAGCATTTTGTTTTAACTCTGCTTTTCAGTTCAGATAAACTGATAAAAACAAAGTATACTTAGTTAGAAAATACTTTTTACACAGTCCACAAATCAATTTACTTCAAAATTTAATTAAAAATTCACCTTTTACCTCAGAGAAGTAAAAAGTTTTCTATGGGCAAACTTCTCCCACCTTTGCCTAAAATAATTTGTGCTAGAAACTCTCTGACTAAAGACACTGAACGAAATAAACTGACAGTCCAATGCAGCATGATCCTTCTTAACACACCGTGTTGCTGATTCACTCTATAAAGAATATTACTTTTAATTGCTTTATTTGAAAATGGCAATAACTGCCTATTAACCCGGAAATTAACTTTGGACAACTGTTCCTATGAGATAAAATATCGATTCGATTTCGTTGAAATCTCTGTCTTTATGTGAATAGCTTTTAGCTAATTTGGTTGGCTGTGAATTGGTCTCCCTAATTCATTTAAATGAGGACAGAAGTAAAAGGAATGGAAAGTTTCACAATGAGATCCATGCCTTTGCCTTTTGTCTTATGAAAAATCCTTTTCCTCACAGTGTAAAGGTTACTCTGTAAATTACGAGGTAATTTTTTCCCAGCAAAGTTCTTTGCCTTTACAGCATTTGCTCTCTGGTTCTGCCCGGAGCCAAGGCCCATGCATGACAGACACCAAACTCATTTATTCAGGCTGGTACTTGCAGGCCAGCCCTGGTTTAGCAGGTATTTGAGTGCATTTAATGGCAGCAGCCACAGGGTACATATTGGTCCAGCAGTAGCAACACTGAGGACTTCAGCCCTGACTTGGTGTTCACTGTACCTTGACTCCTGAGCAGTGATGGAAGCTGGTTCTTAATGCAAAACACAGCATAAAAACTTGTGTTGCTTCTGCCTGCAGGGTCCCTTAGCTCTGAATTCCTTCAGTTTTCACTGATTTCCATTTAACCAGGCTTTTTGCATTCCCAGTGTCAGCCCAACTTTGACAACTCACAAGAGCGATCATATATATCCTGCAGGTTCTCTCCCACACACAGTCCCAATGGGTCATGGAGGACATACCATCATGCAGTGAATACAACAACCATGCACAAGGAGGGCAGTGTAACCACAGACCCACTCTCCTGTTCTCCATGTCAGAGTGATAATCCCCATGACAATTACACCATCTTAATGCTACAGTGAAAGAAATAATGTTCTATGGTCTCCATTCAACGTAATTCCTAAGTACCTGCTTAAGATGTATGTCCTGCTGCCTCTGGAGTCAAAAATATTTGTCATGTACTTGCACTTAAACACATACATGAGTATTTAATATGTTTTAATAGTTCTGTATATTCATTTGTCTGTTAAATGGCTGCAGTCCCGGACATCCACACTGGAAACAAGATGAACCTCATACATCAGATGACTCCAGCACACCAGACTCCGTTCCATTGCAAGAAGGGTGTGATTTTGTAGCATGCAGAAATAAGTAGAGAAATACATTTTTTTATTTTTTATTTTTTTGTAGATTGATATGGAATACTCCTATTTGCTGTTTCTCTGAGAGAGTAGTTTGAGGAACTATTAAGAAAGTCTATATGAAAACACAGCTGCACATAAAATGTTATTTCCCTGCTCTCTCCCTGTTGTGCAAAATACAATAGATGTGATTGTGCTGGCTTGCACCAACTGACAACCATCAAGATGGGCTTTCACTGTATGTTTTCATTTTCTACCTCCATATTCTTTAATTTAGTCCATGAAACAATTTTGATAACATCACCTATTATTTTGATTTTATTCTGAGATTTACTTAGCAAGCAATAAATAGCCTGAGAACCATTAAGTTAAACTAATGCCATTTTATGTAAGTAGTATTTGACTCTTCATGCTTAATTGCAAAAGAGAACAGAAATGAAAAGGTTTGCTTCTGTTGGAATGATCTAGTCAGTAGCAACTTTAATATCTATAGTTCTCTAGGTTACACCAAGTAGAAGGAAGCTTTAAATCAGAGCGAGTCTGTCACTTCAGCTAAGTACTTGTTTAAATATCATACTACCCAGTGAAAGAGACAGCTTCTTCACTGCAATCACTCAGAGTGGATGTGCACTTGACTTAACTAACCAGTTAAGGTGAGTTTATGGCTGTTTTGCATTGCTAACAACAAGTCTGACACAAGATAATCTTCCATAAAATGCAAGAAGATTGTTTACAGATGTGGATGCAAATTCTACTGAGATTTTAAGTGATTATCTGTTAATGAGATGCCATAACAAGAGCTGTACAGACTGCATCATCTTGAATAGGACTGGCACAGATTGTCATTTCACAGGCCACATTTTCTTGAAAAAAAAAAAAAAAAGTTATTTCCAATCCCTTTCAAATCCCTACTGCTCTCTGTGCTGTTTACACACAGTGCCCCACCACTGAGGAGTCCAAACTAACAAACCCATTCCAAGGAAGCTATCTAGGTTATTATAATCTTAGCATTTCTAATATATACATCTGATTTCTCAGAGTAAATTCCTTATCTTCTTGGCCTGTTTTCTTTCAATTTTTAGAGTAAATGAACCTCTTAAAATCAAAGCTATTTATTTACCTTGAGACAGGCTCATCACAGAGAGCTTTAAGACATGAATGACTTTTACTGCATTGCTAATGTCTCTTAAGTCTGAGCAGCAAGAAATGTCTTAGCAAGAGAGAGATTCACACTCCAGGCCACTTGATTCTGATTCAGCTTAAAATATTAACAAATCCTTTAGCTGTGACAATGATTTGGGCACTGTGCACTCTCAGGTCCCACTCAGAGGATGTCCAGAAGCACTTGTACTCATTTAGAAATTGTGCACTTTCTTTTACATTAGTTTCAGTGGATTTATTCACATAGTTAAAATTATGCATGTGCTGAAGCGCATTGTTAGATGGAGGCTGAGACAACCTACTCATTCCTTGCCAACATGATCAAACAACTGTCATGTAAGACCTCTGCTCCCACTGAGTTTCAAAGCAAGAATTTAGTGATGACTGACTCTGCTTCACAGAACCACCAAATCACCAAAAGACATAATGGCTGAAGTTGGAAGGGACCTCTGGAGGTCATGTGGGACAAGCTCCTGATCAAGCAAGGATAGAGCAGGATGCCCAGGACTGTGTTATCCTCTCTGTGCAGCCTGTTCTAGTGCTCAGTCACCTGCACAGTAGTTTTTCCTGATGTACTAACAGAACCTCCTGTGTTTCAGTTTGTTCCAGTTGCCTCTTCTCCTGGTGCTGGGCACCACAGATAACAGCATGGCTCCACCCTCTTTGCACCCTCCCTTCAGGTATTTATACACACTGATAAAATCCTCCCTGAGCCTCCTTTTCTTCAGATACCCATCTCCATAACCAGACAAGACATACATTAATATTTACAGTCTCTGCTCAAAGAAGTGAAGGGTTTCCAGACTGCTTTTCTGTCATTGTTCATCCATGGTTGAATTGCCATTGAATGGAAGGCAATGGTAAAGGTCCCATCAACTTCCATTAAAAAAGGACTGGGACCCCAACTTAGTCAATATGTATAAAATCCATACCTCCTTAGTTTCTTCCTTGCTCTCTCAGTCTCTCAGTATGAAATTAGGAGAAATATTTCCTCGTATTTCTCATGTCTGAATGTTATATCACTTGAGTCTTCTGCGCAATAACGTTCTGGAAGTGGCTGGTTAACAACTGGCACAGCACAAGCAAGTAGCTTTGATCAATCTTAAATCCTCATCCACTGACACTTTAATCAAAATAATTTAAAATTCTATTAAGCACAATATGCAGAGCATTAACACTCTGAGCCAGTGAGTGGTTGGAGTGTGGATGCTGCCTAATATGTCTCAGTAACAGCCTTGTTAGAAAGGCTATCATGTTTTGCTCCTTGCTGAATCATCAGGGAAGATGGTGACAATATCACTCTTTCATTGTTAATGTGTGGCTTAAAGAATCTGACAAGGAGCTAAATGTCTGATTACCTGGGAGAAGCTGCTTTACTGAAGTGTAAGTAAAATCTTCCGTCTCTGAAGGCAGTGCATTCTGGAGCTGCCCATCACCCACCAGTCAGGGCAGCAACCAGGCAGTGTCTCAACATCATTCCTGCCACTGTGCAATTCTCCAGACCATCCAGCCTAGCTGCTACCATCTCATTTAATTCAGATCTGCATGCTCTGTCTTGATTCTTCTTCTCTTTCTTGTTATTCATTTCTCCACTGTTTTTCTTAACACCACAAAACCATATCCAGTATCCCAAAGGAAAGCACCAAGAAGCTCTTCTAGCAGTCACTGGGCGGCTGCCATCTCCCACTGCAGTTGACATTCAAGAATTGAAACCGCTAGATTAGTTTTCAAAGCCTTGTATTGACTAAATGTACCCACAAAGACCCTATTTTTTTCCCCAGTGGTAACACAGATGTCCGTCTGGATAATGACAAAGGATGGCAAATGTTTTGCGTTGATTTTGGTTGTGCCTCTGGCCAAGCCCATCGTGAGAGCTGCACGCAGAAATCACAAATATCCTCACAACACCCTTTGCTTTGGGCTAGAGCTCTGTTTTCATTTGTGCAATGCTTCAGTATGCAGATATGAAATAAAGGCCATGCTTCAGGAAATAGATTTAAATAAAACCTCATTTTTGACCTCATTGTTTAAAATAGAATGGGGTAAGCTTAAGTGACCCCTCCGTGCCCTTTCAGCCCAATTTTCTATCATTCTACGAAACCAGATAAACATGACACCTATCCAAAAAACACACATGCTTTTCCTTCTATGTTATAAATAGGCCAATCTATAAATCACATCATGGCATATAAATCAAGTTATGAAGGTTGATAGAATGGAATTTAGGCTTAAAAAAATGAAAGCAAAAAGAAAATTACAATGATTACATAGTTGGGAGAGAACTTAGAGTCACTCCTGAATGCTGTTTCTGTAACACAAAGAATCACTTCAAACAGCCAGAATACTATTATTTTTACCGTCACATGTCATACTTGGGAAAGGTAGTTATTACAGTCCTGCATATAGAAAAATAAATGTTAAAATGACAAAAAAAAAAAAAAAAAAAAAAAAAAAAAGCTTCAAAACCTCTTCTCTGAAAAAAAATCACAGGAAAAGCCAAATTAGTTGCTAAACTATCTCAGCTATTACAGTGCAGTTTTGTCACCAGAGTATATGTCAACAGTCACCCGCGAATTCTTTTAGTTGCAAAGGGTTAGATCACGAATCACAATTATAAAAATCCAAACCTGTGAACACAGTGAGCTTTTAGCTTAGCAAGTGAAATCATTACCAATTCCCCGCTGTCAAAACACATACCTCAGAGTGCATGTGAGCGTGGCCTCTCATTCATTTTTTTCTTTCCCAGCAGGATCTGGTAAAAAGCTGCTTCACTAGGTTTTAAAGCCCACTGGAGGTGCTGTACATTAACTGAGAAGACTGATCAACCCATGCAGTATTAAAAAGACATTTGTAGACTCATTTAATCAATAATGTACAGTATTAGTGTGCAATTTAGATCACGAGAAGACAGCTGTAAGACTATGATACATCAACTAATGAAAAAGCAAAGAGAGTGCAATTCAGTCATCTAGAGAGGCCAAGAAGCAGCTCCTCAGCTGGTGGAAACAGCAACAAGAGCACCCCTGGGTGCACCTCTGAGGCTGTACCTCAGCAGAGGAATTGTCCCAGAGCAAAACACTGGGTAAGCTCTCTCACAGAGCATCCTTTCCACAGCATAAGCCAGAAGTTTTATGAGCCACAAAAGCTCCATGATGCTAAAAGAAGTCAGATGATGATAAAATGGCTCTATTTGACCTCAAAATAGTTCAGAAGTTGATAGCCACCCAGGAAATGTCTACATACACATGTACAAGCCCAATCTGAAATCCTCTCTGATTTCAAAGCTTTCTCAAGCAGGATTTCAGTGGGAAAAGGAGCAAGAAGAGGAAACTGTGGACTGTTCATTTGAATTACCCTAACACTGGACAGCAAACCCATATGCTAGCTTTCAAAGCCATTCTACAGAAATAGTTATCCAGTCAGAAGAGTTGAACTGCTCTTTAAGATTTGCCCCTTTCCTACTTCTAAAAAACTCAGCTCCCTTTAGGTGTGAATTTCACCCAGTAAGAGCATCCCAGTGGACAGAGCTGGCTTTATTTTTTTTTTTTGTTCCTGTACCACTTTGACACATCAAGCAAGCCTCCCCACGAAGATTGGTAAAGTGCAGAGAAGCAGAACTTACCTGGGTCACCAGCCCTAAAACACTGTGCCTTCGGTCAAAATCAGCTTTGAGCTGCCCAAGAGTTTCTGCCATGATTGGGATCAACCAAAGAATTAGGATTAGATACCGATAGCTGATCCTTCTTCCGATCCTCTTCCCATCTTTTTTACATCCCAGATAAAAACTTCACAGCCTGTTTACAACTTATCCATGATCACATATAGATGTCCATAGACATTCACTACCCTAACGAGGCAGACACATTTCAGCCTGCAGAACGCTCCAGGCTCTTGGCGGTTGCAATTGTTTCATGGATGCACCATCTGCTGCTCTCTCGGTGTGACTGGTTACCTACTTTTCATGGCACATTTCTTCTTCCTAGCTAAATGACTCCCAAATCCATGAGGTGCTCTTTGAAAAAGCTGTGTGCAGTCTCCCAGTGTCAATACTTTTGCAAACACATATTTCCATGAAAATAGCCCTGCTCATCTTTGTTTTCTTATGGAATTGTGAACATTTTCCTGCTTGCAATTTTTGTTAGCAGAAATCTGTTCCTTCCATTTGTAGGAAGGCACAGGTAAAAGACAATATTCTACCACGGTGCTTAAGAAAGTAGCTGTGATTACAACATATGGACTGACAGAGATATGTTATTTTGGAAAAAATGGAAGACTTTCCAGATTTTCTTACTTTTCTCCTGCATATATGACTGCATGTATCCCTGTTGTGCCAAACATCACAACTCCATGAAGCATACCTTAAGGAGATGTGGTGGGGTAGAGGGAGTCACCTACAATAAATGTTTGAAATGCCCAGGCTTTGCTGTAGACAATAAAGATTTTTCCTTATGATAAAATGAGGGATTTAGACAGCTATTAATACATGCTAAAATCATTGGGAGAAAAACAAAATCAGGTTTTCTGACATTTTCTGTAATCACTAATTCTTGGTAATGTTCACTGCTTTACTTTACATAAAATCACCACTGATACGAGTTTAGTTTTATGTAATACTCCATATGGTGGATTCATAAAAAAACTTCTACTGGGAATACCACCATAAACTACTATTTTCTGCTATAAAAAATAACCATTAAAGACCAGACATGCAGAAACAAGGTAATCTGCCATAAATTTTGAAATGGTAAAATACTACAAATGTAAATGTATTCAACTCCCATTGCAATGCATGTAATTTCCATAGCTTTATTAGAAATCTTGCAGTTGCAGTGGTTTGGCAATTGGTAATAAATATAGTAGGAATGAGTCAGCATGCAAATCCCTTCTGGGGAAAACAATTTGAGAGATTTTATAGCCCAAAGCTGTTTATTATTTTGTAAGAATAGTAATGCAAGTTCATGTTCAAAACCTGCTGAGAGAAGAATTTGCAAAACATCCTATTACGGAGGAGGCAGGAAAAAAAAAAGCATAAGAACTGCGTAATAGCACTGGGCTAGAACATTTTCAGTTCCCCCATTTAGTTGATGCTTTTTCTACTCATGTACTCATTAGGGTCCCTGTGAGTTTATCACAATATCACACAAATAAAATGGGAGTACAGCTAAAGCTTGAGATATAATTTCTCAGTTAATGCAACAGTCCTCCAAACCTGAGACACAGAGAAGAAAAAAGTGCTCCTGGAAGCTTGGTTTATATAAAAGAATTGTAATTCTTTCTGAAAGATTTTGATTTGGGGTTTGTTTGTTTGTTGTTTTTTGTTTTTTGTTTTTTTTTTTTTTGTTTTTTTCTTGTTGCTGTTGTTGCTTGTTTTTTGAAAACTGTTTTCTGTTTCCATGAGTAATAATGAGGAGACAAAATATTTCTGACAATTCCAAACCTTTCTGCACCTAGTTAACTCAAACATTCCTCTTTTTTACATAACAGATTGAAATGAAAAAAAATCTATAAATATGATCTAATGATGTTACCTAGGTATACAAGCAATTGAGGAAAGCTATTTGCTTTTAATGCTGTCTCCATTGTTTCACACTGCAGAGAAACACTTTAGATGCTACTGAATAAATAATATTGAAGGTTCTGGAACTGGGCTATAGTTGGCAGTAGAGGCAGAAGGGCATTTTCCAGGCCCTAGTGCCTTAGGCCAGGCAAACACCTTCTCTGGTGTGAGATCTTTCTTCTGTATGCATAACTTTAAAAGACATTTAGATGTAGAGCTTAGTGATATGGTTTAGTGGAGGACTGGTTAGTGTTAGGTCAGAGGTTGGACTGGGTGATCTTGGAGGTCTCTTCCAACCTAGATGATTCTGTGAAATTCTGCAAAATTAACTCTGCAAGTGCTGCAGTGCTGCTTACACCTTCCCCAGGGGTAGGAAGCCGAGAAAGACATGCCAGGCTTGAGAAGGTGTTATGGTCCAGAGTTTTCAGTTTTTGATTTGGTGTTTTTCTCACCCTTCCTTTGCTATAGCCTCATCTGCAACATCTATCTTTGAATGTCCTAGGGTTCACTAAGGAACTGTGTTGAAAGTTAGAGTCAAGGTTGCTCAGAGGTGGTGTGATTCAGTACTGGAGCTGGCCTTTAAAATGATCCTCTATCCCTTTCACTCTTCATCTGCTGGCTCTTCTCCTTCTCCTGGACCTGCTCAGGCAGTGCCTATACTGGCCAGTGCTGGCCCAAGACCACATAGAAACCAGCAATGCTGCATTACACCACTTACACCACTCAAAACCACAGAAATCTTAGCTACGTGGGGCTTTCTGACCTTTCACAAATCTAGGCAGAGCATATGTGTGCACTAACATTTGGGGATTAAATACATCTGTCAGTATAGCTCTAATTGTTTCTTAACCAGGACCATCAGATCAGGGCAATAAAGTTGCTACTAGAAGTGAATGAGATTTATCTGTTTGCTTGGAATCTGGGAGAAGAAAGCAAGCAATTGGATCCAATAAGAATTTTTAAGCTTTCACCAACATTTTGATAGGAAAATGCAAGCAAGTACGTAGCATGAGCAAGGGCGGTTTGCATGGAAAGTTGGTGCATGTTTTTTTTTTTTTTTCATATCAGCAGAAAATAGATTATTAACAGGGGCTCAACTGATTGCTGCAATGCTTGACTGGAGTCAGTTGGATTTGGTTTTCCATATTTCTGCTTTTTTCTGCTGTCTTGACTCCTTTGCTAGATTATACCTCCTGTACAACTTCCCCACTGAATGATTGTCATCAGGGGAGTCAGATGCTCCCAGGATATAAAGTCAGGTATGGCCCCACCTGTGGCCCTCCATACTACAGCCCTAATGAAATGCTAAATAGCATTTGGAAGATGTTGTTCAAGTGGAGCCAGAAAAACAAACAAACAAACAAACAAAAAGGATCCAATTTGATTTAAAAGAAAACTCAAAATGTTGTGGCTCAGGAATGCCCATGTTCTGTTTTCAACAAATACAGTCTGACTTTTACATGCTAAGGTTACTTTCAACATTTTCTTTTTTCTAATTATCAGTCCAATTTTTTGCACAACAATCAATCTAAAACACCTTTATTCACTAAGTTGAATTAAGGAATACAATCTAGGTCAGCTAGGTAACTACCAGATATAAGAAATGTGTATGTAGATGAAGACACTGATTTGGAGCTTATCTATGCACAAATCATAGTTATAAAAAGGAACTTAGCCAACACTGGAAAACAGTCTTATTTATGACATATTTAATTTCCACTTAATTTCACAATTTTTATTTAAGACCTAGTAAGAAATGACTTTTTAAGAACGTTTTGTTCTGATTTTTTTACTGTCTCAGAAGTATCATAACTATAAATCAAATCTAAATAATAATATTTGAGACTAAAATCAACAAGCAGCACATCTGTAAAATGTATCCAAAATGAAAGAGGCAGGAAGCATCCATTTTCTATAAGCAGCTAACATTTCCCTGTCTAAACAACCAACATCATCACTGCCATTTCCTTCTCCAGTTTAAAAGAAAGACACATTTCCATACACATGACAGAGTAAGTAGGATTTCTACTGTTAAGAAAAATAAAAGGTTTTGGACTATTCCAGTTGAACTCTGACCCCACATTTAATTATATTATTTTTTTAAGGAACATTCTCAACAGTAGGCAAAATTGCCTGAAATTCCATTCTCCCTGATGGCAGTATGAATGTGAACTAGCCCCACCACTACTAAGGGGACAGTAGCAGAAATTTACACGAAGAGCTAAAAGTCACTAAAATTATTGTCACTCATTTTCCTACTTAAGACCTGGTTACCAAATTCAGAAACAATTTTGCCCAGTTTTAGTTCCATTATGCACTTCTGTACTTTGCTTACCAGAGCTCTGGAATAAATATTCCTGTTCTCAGACAGTAGAAGACATGAGAATACAGAGAACTGTAGGCTAAAATTGTTCACAGATGACATTCCCCTCCACTTCTATATTTTTTACACATAGCCAAACCCACAACAGCTGTATGTAACCCATAGCTGTTAGGTTTTCTGAATAAAGTCATGGCACGTTATTGCTGACACCCAAAACTACAATTTACTGAGGTAATTTTCTCCAGCATCAGTAGCAGATTAATAGGTTATCAGGAAGAAGCAAGAAGCCCCAAAATGCAGTTATCCCCTTCATCAGACATAAAGCCACCAAAAAAAAAATCCTTTATTATCTTTCTAGGGCCTTTTGAGGGTGAACTATGTAAAACATATTGAAAATATAAGACTTGAGGCCAAACCTTCAGTTGCATGGAATTCAGCCTTAGAGCAGCTCAGGGGGAGAGGAAAGAAGGCAGCTTTGTGCCAATTTCCACCTATATTTTCCTACAACGTCCTGGACTGTTTTGTATTACCCTGTTGGCGGAGCTCCTCACAGGGACTGCCAACCTGGTGGAGCACCAGGGGATGTTTTATGCTCCAGTCATGCCTCTGTCCTTGAAAGCCACACTTCTCACGCACCTCCTTTAACCTCTGCCCTGCCTCTCTGTGGGAAGGCAGGGAGCAGAGAGCAGACAAGTGCCACTGCTGGCCTTCTGCCACCTACACATGATTCTACACTGGGACCCAGGGGCTGAGCTCTTCTTGAAAACTCTGTCCCTTAGGGGTAACCTGTAGATGTAGGAATATCAATGCACTCTCAGAAAAGTGTTAGTGGATCTTCTAGCATTGGAAAGGCTCCTGAGAAGTCTTCTTTTAGGCTTTGCTATCAGCCTGCTGTCTTTTAATGCTGCATCTTTCCATAGCAGGGGACTTCAGCTGCAAGAAAGTAAAGACATGAACCTGGATTTTTTAAATTTCACTTCAGTTCTCCCTCCAAGCTGGGCTCCATGAGCCACAATACCATGGTGCAGTGAACCAGCCTCTGAAGTTGGCAGGCTTCCACCACCAGCCCACATATGTGCAAGTGTTTTTTCAGGCTTGTTTAACAAAAGTTGCAATTTCTCATTTCTTTCCTCTTCCACTGGATCATAATTTAAGATCTATCATTCAGGACTGCCTGATCTTGAGCCATGTGCATATATCACACAGAACATTAAAACCTGACCTTTATACACAGGATAATAAATACCTGTGAGTCACTTACAAGGTAGTAACTCACTCTCACAGTTCAGAAGAGAGTAAAGGCCGAATCTCAACATGAAAACCTTCAGTTGTTGCCATATACGAAAGGGGCTTATAACGCTCACTACTTTTCATGGGGAAGCCAATAAAGAAGGCTAAATGTATTTCAAAAGTGTGGTGATACAATAGCAAATAGAAATGGAGCCGTGTAGTTGCTAAAACAACTGGAAAATCCAAGCTGCTCTAATCTCCACCTGCATAATGCAAGGAATTGCTGGATTTGTGCTGGAAGCCAGGAGCATCTCCAGCCAGCTGGGTTGGTCTGACTTCAGCACAACAGGCAGTATGTCAGCCAACATAGTCATCTGCCAGCTGCTTTGTTTTTACCATCTGATTCAGCAGCCTACGCAGTGACATTGCTGCTGCTAGATGGAGAGGGGGGTTACAGGGCTTCTTGTCTCTCACGATCTGCTCTTTGACACCTGGGCCACTCCAGCTCTCCTGAGGGGATGGCTGATCCAAAGCTTGTGAGCAGCCAGTGGGAGTAATGGGCAGGCTTAGCATCTGCACATGCAGCCATCAGACCAAAAGGAATAGCAGGACTTGCATTTTTTAGGCTTCCATCACACAACACTCTCCGTATGGGGTGAGAACAGGCATAACCTTTAGAACACAGGGCAAGAAGAAATATTAGCATGATTTAAAGGGACAATATCCGATGGCCTGGTCTCCTGGAACTTCCTCCACCTCTTGATGGCTATAGTTAATATTTACACAGAGAGATCCTGAATCAATGAAGAGGAAGGAAAAAAGAAGCCCCAGTGATGTAAAATCAGTAACCAGAAAAACCCAGAAGAATATTTTGTGCACTTATCAGCACACAAATTCTATACAACATTAATATTCTTCACTTCACATGTTAAAATGGACTGAGAATCAAAAGAGCACAGCCAGTGCTTCTTTGCTCTCCCATGCATTTTTCCCTGTTGGAAGCAAGGCAGTGGCAACAATGGGTGCTGGTCCTTTGTGCCACCTGAGCCATCATTCTTCTGTCTTGCTCTTATTCATGCCGTGCAAATATGAGCTGAGATCACCAGCTATTCTCCCGTAATTTTGGCAGGAAAGTGGTAGAGGGGGAGTTACTGCTGCTCGCTTAGCAGTGAATTACAGGCTTTTGCCTCATAATTTATGCTATCCTGAGAGGAGACTCAAGGAAAATTAATTTACACGGCCTAGAGAAAAGACTGATAAGGAGCCCCTGTCATGGGTCATGTGTTGATTTCATTTATACTGGTGTAAATCCTACAAACCTTGACTGAAATCAGGGGCATTATGAAAGGCCTATAAGGAAAAGGAGATTTTGGTTCACAGTGCCTAAATACTAGCATCAAACAAATTTGGAAGTCCAGGAGATCAGTATTTTCAGCATTCAGGATGGGAGTGAGGAAAAGGAATAGCACAAAGTGAACAGAAGAAACCTTGAAGTGAAATAAAGGAATCCTCCTTTGAGAAGGGTCAAGGAGATGTTGAAATCACCTGCTAAGACAGGACACAAAACCACTTCTATTTTGTTCACACCATTACTGGCCAGGAGACCTAGGAGGGTTTTGGAGAATTCAGTGTTGACTAAGCCCTGTGAGGCAGGCCATAACACCAGCCTCCCCTGTGATTCACAACGAATCCCTTCCACCTGCCCACAGCGCACTCGAGGTACTTGCTCATAGATGCTACTTGATTGCTGAGCCATAGGTGGCACTCGTCAGGGATGGCATGCTGGCTGCTCTCATCTATTTTGCCAGGGGTGTCAGGACTGAGAATGACTGCATGAGCCATCTCCTCTCAGACTGTTAACCTGCACTGCCTTTGTGCACAGCACAATGGGCAGAGTACCTCCACAAAGAGCTATACGGTTTGTTTTCCACATCAAGGTACAAAATGTACCTTTTCTTCCTGGAGGCTTGAGCTGTTTGTTTCCTTCTGTGAGTGCCTTGCCCTCACCTGTCAACAGAATGAGATCCTTTGGTCCAGGCAAGCATCAGTTTGAAAAGACAGCCCTTGGCATTAAGAGGTAAAGACATTTTAAAAACTAATGGGGAATTTTGCTTCGTTAAGTAGCCCATAAAATTAAGAATCATTGAGCACCAGGGAAAGAAGACACCAGAATTAGTCAACATTATAAATGCCTGGTTTCACAGAGGAGCACATAAAGGTTTTATACAGCTCTACCTGCTGATCTGCTGGCAGATATTGCTGGATGCAAACTACTCTCTCTGGTCTCTGGAAAGACTTTTCATTCCTTTCAACACCACTGTAGCCAGCCTCTTTGTATTAGGACGGCTTATTCTGCATCTCAGTGATAGTGCTGAACTTATTAAACAGTTATATAAGAAAGCTTTGTACTCTACCAAGCTGGTGTCTTGTGAGGTACAGAGGATTTTACATGAATATGTGCTTATAACCTCCTTTCTTAAGAAATTATATAAAATCCACAAATGTATACAGTACAACTTGTTTGTTTCAGACTGAAAATAGAAGCACCATGAAACAGAATCAAACCATTAGCAAGACTATTACGCACATCTTTTTCAGACTGCAAAAATCAACTCTTTTGGTGGTCCCGTAGGTAGCTCTGCATGATGCTTTCAGCAACAATGCTGAGGGAGGAAAAATATTTAATTAGGAATATTTAATTATTTATTTATTTATTTATAAGGACTTTCCTGTACTCAAGTAATTTCACCCAGAGGGCATATGGGTCCTACTCTGCCCTGCTGGAACATATGTATATGTACAAGTTCCAACCATTGCAACACAAAACAGCTTTTCTGAAACAACTGCAATACCTATTATTCTTTTATGGCATGCACTCAGTACTTAAATAAACAACCCCCCAAAAAAATCATTACCATTCATAATTCATTCTCTATTTATTCAAACTCTGTTGTAGTCTTGCTGGGCTACCATTTCTTTAAAATGACTCTTCTGTAAGCTGGAATGCACTATCTGCTGGCACCCCTGCTTTCTTTTCAGCATCTAATGCAAAATAATAATGATCTTGTGAGCACAAATAACATTTACAGCATCCAAGAAATAGTTATAAAGCAGTTAAGAGAAAATGCAGACATTCCTTTTCTAACCATGTTAGTCCTTTCCTATTCTTCTCTTTATTCTGTAAATTAACATTTTTTGGAGATAAAAAAGACAAATTCATAAATTACTGCATTTGGCAGTGGAATCTAGCAATGGTGGCAAGGCACAGCTGGAGAGTTTGAAATGTGGCAGCTTTCTTCTAGGCCATCATTTTTGTGCTCCTTTGGGAATCACTGCTAAATGTGGCTACTGCTAATGTAATGAATATGAATCCATGTAAATCTCAGATGCAGACCTGGGATCTGTCCCCCTGTGGGCAAAAAGGAAAATTTATTTTTTTCCTATGCAGATTTTTGAGTGTGTATATGTGCACAACTCAGACCTCACCTCGGCAGCTCACCTGCTCTTAGGTATCCAGGTACTATCGAACTTCCCATTTTTCATTCTGCAGCAAACTAACAATGCACACTCCCTCTCTTTTGAAGATCCCTGGCAGAATAATACACCACCTGTTCAGCCCCCCTTCCTACCCCCCTCCTTACTAATTAAGCTCTGAAACTGTTTCCAAACAAAATTGGATTTCTTTTCTTCTGCTCCCTCTGCCTTCATTCCCTGACTGCACCTTTGTAAACATTTTTGATCGGGTGTGAAAGGCAAAGAAACAGCCACAAAGAAGAGGACCTGTCACTGCAGCCAAAGCCATTAGTGCTGCCTGGTCAAAGCTGTCTGGGCTCATACTGAGTGACTATGTGACATACCCAAGGGTGGAGAGCAACAGAGAGGATCCCTTACTGGTGTCCCAAGGGGTCTCAAAAATAACGGGGTGGACAGGACAGAGCTTCTTGGCCCTTCTTTTGACCTGTGAGGGCTACTGGTTGACTTGCTTTGAAAGTAGGACATCCGAATAGCTGACAGACATTTTCCAAAGAGGGGGTGGCCGTGTTAAGTGTGTGTATTCTGAGTTTGTTTCCACCAAGGAAAAGGCAGTTGGAATTTTAATCCACAGAACTTTCTTCTCTGTAGTCATACAGTGCCTTGCACAATGGGTCTTTGTCTGTTGCCAGGGTACTACTGCAATACATACCATAAATAATCATTGTAATAACAGTTATAAAGCTAAGATTCTTTTAATGGTCTCTAGAGCTGGAAGTCTTTCTGGGTAATTGGCATTTTTGAAAATCAGGTCACCTAGTTAGGTGTCTAATTCTGAATGCAGAGTCTTTTTTTACCATTCATTTTCTTTAAAGCATAAGCCTCCAACTTGGCTCATGTAGATAAATATTAAGTGAAGGGGAAGCAATGGAAACACTTGTCAAAATAAACCAAGAATAATTATTGGATTCCATTCACAAGTTTTTGGAGAGGAAAGACTAAGCGAGCCATCAAAAAAGAACAGCTTCAGCCAAGATCTACAAGTGGAGGGACATTGTTCTGCTTGACAGTTCTTCACTGAGGTGATTAGCAAGCCTGAATGATGACCCTTTGGGCTCAGATATACAGTTAGGGTATTGCACATCAGCTGAGCTATCAGCACACTTCCTGTGTGCGTGGCCTTGCAAATACAAAATAATGTGTCTTGGCTTCACTGCCTTCACTGGGGCTAATCAAAGTCAGGTTGTCTTGTATCTGCTGTCACTAAAATCATACATGTAGATACCAAAGGGCTTAGACACACAATACTGGCAACTACTGAAAGCAACAGACTGATTGCAGTTGGGATGCATATAACCAAAAGCAGAGCTATTCCTGAGACAACTTGGGTGACGTCCACCTTCTCATAAAGTACGAGTCTCAAAGTCAGAGGAATTGCACCTGAAAAGTGCCATTTTTCTCTCCTGTTTATGAAGGGAGTCAACTCATTCACCTCAGATGGATATATGGACTCAAAAAAAAAGAACTTTACTTGGTCTGAGTCCTATTGTGTGCGTCTTAAGCTCTCAGACAATCATTTATCCTCTAACCTGAAAGTTCAAGTTTGGACTCCTACATCCAAGTTCATCCAAGCAGAGCAGAATATAAAAGGATGCAATTAAACTGAACTTTGGTTCAGTCCAAAAAGAAAGTGCTTTCTGGGTTCAGACTCCTTCAGGCAACCCCAGCTCATATTTCTTTTCTGGGGTACCTCCAGGGCAGAATTGAATTAGTGACCAAAGGAAAGTCCACGCAAAGGGAGCTTGCATTTGTCTGTTGAATGTATTTCACAAAAATGTTTATTAACCTAGCTAGGCTCTTGCTCTGCTGAACTTCCAAGCACACTAAATCACAGTTCTGTCACATCCTGATTCAGGAGCCAATGCAATCAATTGCAGCTAATTATACATCCAACTTGTGAGTTTTTAAAAGAGTTGTATGGAGCTGGTCACAATGTATAGCGGGAACCTTGCTGGAAAGCAGGGTTTTGGCAGGGCTTTTGTGTGAAAACATGGTTTCAAATGAAGAAGTGCAAATATCGTTTCAAAGCAGAATTTGGTTTTAATATTTGTGGTTCTACTCCTACTTCTACTGAAATTAATAGCAAACCTGCCACCATCTTCAGCAGAACAGCCAAGCTCTTTGTTCCGTTGAAACTCCAGCAGCAAAATACAAGAAATTCATTTTAGCTATTATATTTTGGAAGGCTGACAACAGCCTCATGAAGAACTGAACCTACATCTCCCAGGGAGACACATAACACTTAAATCACTAAGCCATTCCCTTTGATATCCATGCAGTATTATAAAATTAATCTTTTGTAGCAATTAATTAGAGTAGTTATGAGGAAAGTCATGCAGTCTGAGACTCGCATTTATTGCTCAGTGTGGCCTTGTTTGTTTAGTCAGATTCCCTTAAGCCATTAATAGAGCTTTATGTTAATTTCCTTAATGCTTCCGATCAGCATGTTCAGAGTTACAGCTCCACTAGGGCTTCACAGATTATCCCAACATATAGCACAAATTAACAATAGATAATATTTCTCCATGCATGTCAATCTTCCCTGATACCCTAATGAGATTACATCTATGCCAGTCAAAAATGGTGGCAATGTGTAACTGAAACTTCCCAGATTGTGACTGAGCTTTCTTAGAAGTTCAGCCCTGAAGAGGTTAAAAATCAAGAGCTGCCTGGTTTTGTTGCTGAAACTGCAAATAAGTAAAGAAAGCAAGTACATTCTTCAGCCAGATTTCTTTTCTCCAACGGTATTTCTCTGGAAATGCTTGAAAAGCTGGGTAAAGCACAGTCCCAATTTTGCTGAAAGGAAGTGAGCTAAGAGTAGATCCTGAAAATGCCAGACCTAAATACTGAACTGGAATTTATTCAAATGCCTTTCATGTCTAACGCATAAAGCCTGGTTATTCCATCAAAGTTGCTCTGAATCAATCCTAGGTGCTTAAATAAGAAAAACCCTAAGCTCACGTAGGAGATTTTGAGCTTATGTATGTAACTCAACAACTGCCCCAAATCTCCACTGGTCTCACATTCCAGTATTGATACAGAACCAGCCTGTCATTTCTCTCAGGATGCCAGGATATGATAACTACAATTGTTACACCTTCCTAAAAAAGTCAGCTAATGGAAAATTAATGTGCCAAAAATAAATGACTGCACTCCTAAAAAAAAACAATCCAACAAACAAAAATCTCTGATCCCAAACAGTGGGAATCATTACACAGCAGCTGCTTAGTGCACTTTGTATTGCCTGTTTTCTTCCTCACACTCCAGAGTGGCAACTAACAGCTGCAGAGCTGGAGCAGTGACCCTCAAGCCCTTCATTTCTTCAACCTTTACTGGCAAAAACAGGAGTTTGAGGCTTTTTCAAAAAGCCAGGAAGCCCTTGGAACAGCATGTAAATGGCAGACTGAAAGCTGTAAATCTCACGTACAAAGAGACGAGACGCTCCATCCCATGGGAGGGAGAAGCTCCTGCATGCAAACAGGTCTGACCAGAGGAAGCAAACCCTCCAAGCTGCTTCAGGCACCAGGAGCATGGACCCCAGCATGGGGTATCTGACCTTACAACCCAAACATTTAGCCACTGGATCTGTATGTCTCTCCCCATCTCCTCAAAACTTGCTAATCACCCACCATTGAGCAATCTCAATGTCCACTGAAGTATTTGGCACTGAGAGTTTAAACTTGGACATGTCAGCATTACTTGTAAGAAGAGGTTTGATCCTTAAATCTCTCTTCTTTGCTGAGTAGAGAACAGATTTTTAGCTTGGCCCTGAATAGCAAAAGCAATCAGCAGTCAGTCAGTACCTACATTTACATCCTGGCTTCTCTTATTATTTACAATATTCCTCCCCACCCCCCCCCCCCTTCAATCTTAAAAAAATAGTTTTACAGCCTCTTTTCATTTTTCTTCCTACTCAACTACCTACTTGTAACAAAACCTTATACACTGCAGATATGCTCACTGCAGTTCAAAGGCACTGCCTTTCCATCAACTTTTTGGAAGAAGCTGTGCTAAAGAAAAGCTGTGGGATACAGAACCTACCATTGAGTAGCTCATTGAACTCTGAGATCTTTGCTCCAGAGATGAACCTAGAGAAAAAAGATGAGACATATATTCTGAGAGAAATAGATATGTGAATGTCAGTGGTATATCAGTTTCTAATCAATATTAAACCTCTAACTGCCAAGATCAATAACAGCTGCAGGGTTATTGCTGTCGTATAGTTTCTCAAACATATCAGCTAATAATGACTTTTGCTGTGTGTTTTTTATGTCTAGTGGATGAGGAATCTCTACTTTCATCTTTGATATTTTCAATATTGAAATTCAAATATTCTTTCATGATCGGATGTCAGGGCCATGAGTAAGCTTACCCCCTAGCTGTACAGACAATAAACACACCACAAAAGTCCTACACTCTTTCCTAAGTGTAATTCTGCAATGTTGAGTTTATGTGGTGTCAGACGCTCTTTTCAGTAATGTAAGTGGTCAAGAGCTGTTGGTTTGGGGAAATGTCTGCCAGCAACCAAAGCAATACCACAACAGTTCAGCATGATACCTAATGAGAAGAGTTGTTCTGTATCATATTGCTTCCTGTACCTTAAAGAGTAGCTGGAAAATTGCCAGTGCCTACAGATCCTCAAAAATATGAGAGCTGTATCTGTCTGATTGAATCAATTACTTAAGCATGCTGTTCTCCTGTGTTTTTCCATAGGGAGATGCTGACTTTGTCCATCTCACAGATATATAAAACAATTGCATTGTCTAGTGAAGTTGTATCTTAGTAGTAGTTGGAATGGTATTGAAGTGGGCAGGGTTTAAGCAAAAGCGAAATATATTTTATAAGACTAAACACTGCTGTAGGAAAAAAAAAATATATATATATATACACTTCTAGGCACATATAAAATATTCTAGGCACAATAAAAACAGATGTGTTTTTTTGTTGTTGTTGTTTTTTTTGTTTTTGTTTTTGTTTTGTTTTTTTTAGCTAAATGCATATTGAGAATAACTAGCTTTAACTGGTTAATTGCAATTGTTAGGCTGTCTGAGAGAAAGAGCAATTAGTTCCATTGAAAAAGGGATGGATCATGAAGCTTCCAGTTTTTCAGCTGTAGAAACTCGGTAGAGGAAATTTTAAGTGTTGCATGGTTTTGCTTCTTTGGTGTACCATTCCTTGCAGTCTAGGTAAGTATAGGAATGTGGAGTTGCAGTGTGCCCTGGCTGAGAAGTGACAAGGGTTTGTGTAGTTCTCCCAAAGCATAAAAGGAAATGAATTTTATGTATTTCTTTCCTGTCTCATCTCTCATTCTGATAATGGTGCAGCTGAATGTGGGCTCTGTTCATCCAGTGTGTATGGTCTCCATTGTCACAGGAGTTGGAGAAAAAGCCCCACAGAGTAAGCTCTCTTTACCTAACTATTACCCACAGTGCCAACTGCTACAATGTGGAGAAGGTAAAATTTCCTTTATTCCCATGTCCTGTCATGAGGGAAGAGCAAAGATTTTGTTTAAATTAATCACATTAAAAATTGGATTAAGAAATTAGAAATTTCTTTTTTTTAGAATTAGATTTTTTTTTCTAGAAATTAGAAATTAGAATTTTTATTTTTTTTTTCAGAGAACAATATGTTCATATATACAGTCTATAGCTGATGTACACATGGTGGGAGCAAAGACACTTTCTTTTATTGTTTCATTTAATAAATGTATAACAGGAAAACAGACATGACCACAATAAAAAGTGGGCAAGATCTTTAAAAATGAACTGAATTTATAATGCAATCCCCTTTTCCTTCTCACTTATTATATGTGAGTTTTTGTGACAATCAAAGCCTGTAAGTGATTGGGTTTTCCTCTGTTTGGAAAGTGTTTTCCTTTGTTGGCATTCAATGGTTTTACAAGAGAAAATAATGAAAGCAAATAAAACCTGTAACCATCCCCAGCGGGGCAGAAGTCAAACAAAGAGAAAGCTGATGTCTTTGAGCTGACTGAGCCACAAAAGACAGGTCTTAACAGAGTAAGGCATTCCAGAGACTGCGTTAGGGACTGTCAAACCTACCTCACTAACACCAATTAACTGGGAGATAGGGGGATCTTAGAGTTTGGATCAAAGCCTTTCTTGTCCAGATGAAAGATCACATCAGCTTTGAAAGAAAGCTCCAGATGTCTATGGAAAAAAATAAAATAAAAAAAAATCTCTTCCATTCAGCTTGTTTTTCAGTGAATTTTGAATCACTTTGTCAAGAGGAAGAAAATAACACCCCAGCTGGAGAATGTGTCAGATGTTTCATTTAAAAACAATATGAAGTCAGGAAGGTGGTAGCCAATTTAAGGGGACTGTTTGATCCTTTCCCAAGATTCCATTGCTTTTGAGGCAAAGCAATATTAAATCATTCTCCCTAATCAGTTCTCTATTTATGAACAAGAAATCATATTAAAAAAAAAAAAAAAAAAAAACAAACAAACACCACCCCCAAATCACCAAACTGCATTCTCCCCTTTCATACAGGGATGTCATGGTAAAAGTGTGTGGTATAAGATACAGCAAACCACATCCAGGAATAATGACCTCACTGTGCTGTAACTTACTAAAAAGGTTACAGTGGTTATCAAGCAAATTGGCTTAATAGTGTTCCATAAAAAGTTATGTGAATAGTAAATTCAAATATATTTGATGCATTAGTGGATCAGAAAAACTTACGGGAAAACAGTATCTGACACCATGTTCATTGCCTCATCCATTCCAGGGAGCATATAGATGAACTGATAGCTTCAGAGATTAAAACACGCCAGGACTTCATTGCTAGCAGTGAACAGACATACTAGGGAAAATAAAAGAAACACAATCAAACATACTACACGACTTTATTTTGGGGACAGAAATTGCATGCTTGGTATCAGTGGGCATTTTGCCAGAGTAAGGCTGCAATATGGGCTCATCCTCTGCTTACTGGTTGTAATTCCCCACATAAAATTCTAAGTCTGAGGAAGAACATGGCAAGGAGACACATGAATTTCTTTGTTATGCAAAAGGAGCAACAGTCTCAGGTTATTTTAAAGCTTGTTAGGAGGGATTTTCCCGCAAGCTTTCACAGAGCACTTATAAAAGGCAAGATGTCAAGAAGTAATAGTTGGAGCAATCAAATTGGATCTATAGGTATTGAAATAAGAAGGTTTTGTAGCTTTGGAAAAAGTATCCAACAGTTGTTTTCTGCTAGTTCAGGAGTTAGTTTCACTGTGCTATACCAGCTACATTATGCTCGGAAATAATTTTGCCTCTGCCTGCTACGAATCTGGGCATTATTTTGACTCCTTGCAAAAAATATATTTACAACAAAGATGGGTTTATACCAAAGCCAAAGAACAAAGTACTCCAGGTTTTGGTGATGTCCAGGTTGAATTCAGAAACGCCTTTCTCAACTTATTCTCTCTGAGAGGAACAGGAAGACAGTGCTCCTTGTTAGAATTCACCTGTGTGCAGTAATCTTGCTTGGATAGAGATTGGTACGTCAGAGGCACATGCTAGAAACTGCAGAGTGGAAAGCATACAATAGCTCAAAATAAAAGACCTAAATTTATGTCTCCTTTGAGCTGGGTGAGCATTAAATATTTGGATCAGAAATGTGCAGCACAAAATCCTGATTTTCAGCTTATTTTGACCAGAAACAAACTTTCAGGTACAATGGTTTGTATGGTGCTACTGCTGCTCATTTTGCTTTGATTTAAGATTGCAGAAGCAGAAGTAAAAATATTCCACACTCTTAAATACCAATAAAATGCAAGAATTATCTTATAAATAAAAAAGTGTGTAAAATAACAGACTTGGAAATATTCATATAAATATTAAGCTTTAAACAAAACAAGTTGACTGAGCAAAATAAATTTATAAATTTGGGGAAGAATAACAGCAGAAAACAATGAGCATTCATTCCCTTTGGAAACCAAAGTGGATAAATAGGTTTAGTCATCTCTATCCCAGGAGAATCCCATAGTATGCATTGTTTTCAATGTAAAGTGCAAAGAATTGCATTGCATTTTGAATTCCATTTTAAAACTAATTAAAGGTTTGATTGTGCCACTTTCTCTGTGCTGGAATGCACTTCAATATGTACTCAGTTTAAGGCATGTGCTCAAGGAGAACTATTCCAGTATTTAATATCGTTAACTATGATTTTATGTGCTTTGCTGGATCTGGGCCTAAATGTATAGAGCATATTACTCATCCTGCAAGTGAATGACAAAAATTAATGTCATCTAAGCAATTAATGAAATGAATTTACTCCAGATTGAGGTCATTATATCTCAGAGCTGCCATCTTTTCATTTAATTTAGATGTTCAGGTTATTTAAGTCAGATATGTAGGGTTATATGGAGGATTTCAGAATTTGTTTACAGAGCCACCAGAATTCAAAATAGTGTCATAAAAATATATTTAAAGGCCAAGTTAACTAATGGGGATGTTTAAAATCTGTTTTCATATTCTCTCCTGTCCACATTGTATTTTTGGTTTTTATTATATTTTATCTTATTGCCATTTGCAATAATTATTTGCTAAGTATTTCTGAAGGCAAGCAAAAAAGCTAACAAGCAAGTGACAGTTCTGACTCTTTTATCAGTAAGGCTTCCTATCTCCATATATTTCCCAATGCCGAAAAAGGTCTCTTAAATAAATATCTCATGCCCCCGTGTGGTTAAATTGAGAGAATGCTGAATAAATCCTTTAAAGTTGCTTTTATATTTCTTTTTATTTGCATACAGCTCTTCTTTTGCATACCAAAAGAAGAATGATAACCAAACTGCATAATAGCCTAATTTAGATATTTTACCAACAAAGTCTGCACATAAGTAAAATCTAGAAAATACAGTACTGTTTTAGGCACTACCATGACCTAGCCTGGGAGAGAGTGCACAAAAATCTGATAAAAAATGACTCACTTGAAACTGCAATGTGTATTGTATTGACCAGTGATTGGGAAGGCATTAGCTAAAATCTTTCTGTTAATGACTAGTCACCTTAGGCTTTTAGGTATTATTTAATTAAAAATACAGCCTAAATATATCAAATCATGATCAAAATTCGTAGATTTAATATTAAGGAGGGAAATATTTGTTGTTGTGTTTTTCTAAACCAAAGTCTGGCCTCTGGTGTCCTGGCAAAGCAGAGATATATCAAGATGGATTTGTTATCATATTTCTTCACATCCCATACTGAAAAAAAAGAGACTGAAATGAAACAAAAGACTTCCCACATGTGACAAATCTTATCACACTGCAGTGGTAATTTTCTGGATTAGAACTGAAAATAACTCAGTCCATTCTGATAATTTGTGTTCATCTAGAATCACAGGCCTGCAGACATGTCCATTATACAGCCATTAGTCTGCATGTGGAGACAGAGGTTCCATTCCTTTTGGCCGCAGACATACTTTTTGACCTGCAGTAAAATCACTGCAGGTTTTACTGAAAGATGTAAGTAGGGTCACCATGAGTTTTTCTAAATGCCAAGGTCAGTTACTTCCATCAAAATCAAAGGCTTCTGGGCATCCCCTACCTCTCCATTCAAATCCTTTTAACTCTCATAACTAGCTCCTCAGATTTGCTGCCAAATTTGTGCTGTCCCCTCTCCCATTGCTCAAGGTACAGTGGGATGTCCAATTGAGTTTATTGTTAGACACAACTTATTTATTTATTTGCACTAAATAATTGGTGAAATTACCTGCAGAGCAGAATATGGCTGTGACGCTGCAGCAGGCTACAGCATGACACTTAAATTAGCTACCTGCCGTGCTCTTCCCCTTTTGCTGTGATTACCTCCCTGCCATACTCGTAACTAATCAAATTAACTGTACATCCATCTGTTCTGAACCAAAATCCATGGGACTGCTTCAGCGTGGGTTCAAGCCTGAGCCCTGTTTCTGCACACGATGTACCATGCTGACCTCCCTTCAGCCTTCTCTTATGGCCCCATCCTGTGCAGCAGACTGGTGAGATGGACCTTAATTGAGAAATTAATATATGGCAGGGGGCAAGAAAGAGAAAAGAAAATATGTGAAAGTGGGAGTCATACAGCTGTTTGTCATACTGCAATGTGAAATTGGTCATCATTATGCCCTCCTGCATCTGGACAAATAGTTGCTAAATTAAACAGTCTTTAAAGAGACAAAGATAGGCAGATGATGTAGATGTAGCGCCCTCCTCCCTTCCTTCCCTTCCCCCTCCCAGTTCCTAAAGAATGGCTTTAATTTTTTCTACAAAAACAAATCCGAGAGTATAGAGAACTACATGACAGAACTAGGTGACTGTTATCAGTATCTCCAGTGATGTACTGTTGTAAATAGAAAAACAAACAGCTCACTATTGTAAAAAATTACAGTGCTGTAAATCCACCCAGGGATTGTGGTGCTATCATAAACTATAAGAGCAAAGCTCAAGTGGCCTTATACAGTCACCACAATCCAGTGATGGAATTATAGCCCTATAACTCAAAATTTACTTAGTTCTTACACTTTATAGAGAGAGGATCTGTGCTTAGGATTGACACCCTGCACAGACTTTCCTGGTTTGCTGTTCTCCTTCTGCTCTTTCTGCAGCTGCCTCTTGCTCTAATTCCTTCATGGGCCCCACACACAGCTCTCACTGCTCCTAGTGCTTCCCCTACCATGCAACACCTGCCATCACGGCTCCTTTCCTACCAGGACTAAAACTCCTTGATTTTTGTCTCTGAGAAAGTCAGCACAAGGTTCAGGGAACTGAGTGGCAAACATGATGAACACAAATTATCAGAATCAGTGGCTTGGCATCTGATGAGGATTTTGAGGGATGGTTTGGTATTAAACTTTCCTTCAGTACTTGCTTATCTACTGCCCAAGGCAATACATCAAGAATTAGAACATGACTCTTCAGGACATTGTCAGACCATCACAAAAATTTTGGGGATTACTGGTAACTCCAAGCAGGACTGACAAGTGTTCTTTACTCATAAATTTGGGACACATTGTGCCATGGTTTTGAAATGCTACAGAATAGACAGTGAATGAGCTCCAGTACTTACTTGCACCTTACCACTTGCAGTTTTCCCATTAGAAACCTGTTGATCCACAAAGACCAGTGGATCAGACCTTCACAAAGATCTCTCCTCTGGATTTCAGATGAACAGGGATGCACAGACCGTTAAATAATAAATAAATAAATAAATAAATAAGGAAGTAGTGGAGAATCACAGAATCACAGAATTTCTAGGTTGGAAGAGACCTCAAGATCACCGAGTCCAACCTCTGACCTAACGCTAGCAGTCCAAAGAGTGACTCTTTTTTTCACAAGAACATAAAAGTGTTGGTGCTAAAGCAGCCAAACTCTCCAGCTAACCTACCATGCTATCTCAAGCAGTATCCAGCAGCACATTTCAAAGAAGGTTGCACAAAATCTGCGATAATTGAACAACTTTCTGCATTGTTAACCTTGTCTGTTTTCAAATAGTTGGTACCTCTCTCCTCAGGCCTCACTTAGTCAGGCCTTGACCCTCTTCTTGGGAGGGGGCCCTGCCAGGATGCTTGCTTGATGGCTTTCTAGTTCCTAGCAGGTTTCATTTCTTTCCCAGGTGAGAAAGAAAAGAAGAGTAGCCTGTCCAGAAGACTTTTTCTGGTTCCATCTTATTTGATTATCAGCAGAAGGAGCTGGCAGGCCTCTAGAGCATCAGACAGCCTCTTGGTGTCCTGGTTTGTCAGAGGTGAGCCCAGCCCTGCCCTGAGGCAGGGAGATGTATGCTTGAAATGAAGCTTGAGTGCATCCCACCTCTCTTCATGTTCAAAGTGGTGGCATGGAGACTTCTTGCCCTTCTGAGCTAAGTTTGTAAATGAATATTTCTATGTAAACAACAAAAATAACTCCCAGTCATGGACCATGACCCCAGTGTGATGGCTGTGCTGCTTCACCTTCCCTGTCATTTTTTCACAATGTAAAGAGATGTTACAGACCTCACAGCTAACACTCAACTCAAGGTTAAGTAATGACACAGTCATCTCCTTCACCACGACATGCAGAGCTCAGTACTTCCCAGTGAGATGCTACTTCCCATCTGAGGACACTGTCTGACATAACTGTCATAAAACAGCGAGGATGAAAAGAACAGATTTTTCTCTCCTCCTTTCCCTTTGAAAAGCTACATTAAGAAAATGAAAGAAAGAGAAGCTTTATTTCAAATAAGCTGGACTTTCTTATTCACCAGCTTTGTCAGCAAAATGCTTGCAGCCTGTGTCTCACTCCAGGAAACTGGATGTTTTCCTTTAACTTTTTTTCTCTCCTAAATTGCCTACATTTTTTCCTAAAGTGAAAATCAGACATTGCAACCACAATTCAGATAATATATAGTATAATCTTCATGCTCCTCAGTGCTTATGTACAAGGCATAGGGGAACCATTAAATGAGCACCATATTTCTGGGGGAGGTGGGGAGGGAAGTCATTCTGAAAAAGGGAAGAATACGGAGTAAGGGCATCTATATCTGTAACTAACACAGGTTCCAAACTGCAATAGGAAAGGGGGAACTTGTAATAATAAATCTATTAAAAGTCTCTTGGTTAATAGTTAACTTGAATAAAAGCTATTAATTATTTTTTAAAGTCTTGAAAGAGTTTTTAAGACATAGTTTAATTTTTTCTCATGTACTTTCCATTGCTGCCTGTGGACCATAGACTTAATCAGATTTCTCTTTCTTCTAAGACTTTATGAAGTCTTTCTTGATTTGCAGCCAACCAAAGCACTTTTAATAATGTATGGTAAAAGAGTTTAATTTTTAATAGACAAGAATGGGCTCGAGCTGCTACACACTGTAGTAGATTGGTAAGTACAGTATTATACTCTGCAGAGTAGTTAGTAAAAAAAGAAGAATGCATTTATATCCCAAATGCTATTTGAATACATGTTTATTTTATTACTAACACCAATGTATAATTGAAGAACCTGTCTAACCTTAAATTATCGTTCACACCTTTTTTTTTAACAAGAAGACAAAGTCGTTTTCAGCTTGTTACCCTAATAACTCAAGCCTTTTATTGTTTTCTCTCTCCCATGCTGTTCTGCTGCTCCAAAAGTTCAAGGAAAATAAAAACATTAAAATGTGAAGTTACACATTCATATTCCAGATTTAGCTAATCAAAGTGCGAAATATCTTCTGACACTATAGAATAATTCATAAGGGTTTACCTTAAAATAAGATTATTTGTACCATGATGTTTGCGTGCATTTGCCTTTTGTCTACTACTACCCAGCTAACAGGAAAGCTCAGAACAACATGAAGTTGAACATCTAGTTTAAAATCAAAGGTCTGATTCTGCAAATCAGGGAGAGCAGGTTCACAAAGGATTTTTTTTTCTTGCCAAGTCATACTTCACAAAGAAGGGGGCTTTCATAGACGAGTAAATTCCCCTATTTTCCTGCAAAATACCCAAACCTAAACTAATGCCTCATTAACAAAGATAGAAACTATCATTGTGCCCACAGTAATTGTACAGATTTTGAGTCTTTACATCTGTGGTATTTCACCAGAGTCATTTCTGATTTAGTACTGGTTTCCTAATGAAATGAGGCAAATCTGTTTCTCTGTGCAGAAGTGTGTGTCTGTCAGTGACCCTTGATAACTTCCAAATCTGAAGCCAAGTTCAATTTGGCAGGGCAGAAGTCTCACTGAAATTCTGCTTCATGATAACATGCAAGGCAAGAGAGGACAGACATGCAGCTCATGCAGGGATCCTGAAGTAAAACTAATCCTTACTGCACCTTGGAGAATTCACACTAGCGTTTACTCTTCAGTCACAAAGTTAAGGGAAACCAAGTTTCGCTGGTTACACTTATCAGTGAAATATTTATTCTCAGTATGAGGGAGAAACCAGGCCTGTATACATATACAACGTCAGGATACTGACTGCAGTGCAGGTATGACTACCTGCTTAGATCCATAAATATTATGGGCAAATACACCTCCTATTGCATGCCAGAACTGAAGCATAACACAGCAACACCAGCACAAACCCATCATTGCATCCCATAGGAATGAGTGAAAAACGAATTGAGTTGTTTGCCAATTAAAAAATGTATATATTTTTAAATCTTCTTAATTCAAAATGAGCCATAGAATAGGTCACATAATACATAACGGCAAAATGAATATATTATGAATGATTTATCATTATGGAACTGTGCAGATGCATATTGGTGGCATGAGTCATATAACATGCAATTTTCACACAATATGTTGTTAATAATAGATAAGGATTTATCAGTATATTATTACACGAAACAGAAGGAGCAATATTAAAACTTGTTCTTTCACTGGAATCAAATAACTTACAGTACATTGAGCTGCTTATGACGTTGAGCTACTCATACCATTACTGCTAATTACATTTTAATGTCAAATTTTTAAAGTAGATGTACATCAAGCCACTGTAGCAACTCATCACAGACCAGATCAAAATTACTGTTGTACCACTAAGCCAAAATAAATGCTCTTTCCCATGCCTACCTACACTAAACAGAGAGAAGAAAAGAAGCAAGCACTACCTTGTCCTAGTTTGTAACATGAACCTGTAGGAAAACTCTTTAAATTAGCCCTGTGACGCTTATTTCACATGCAGGTGGGAGGGCTCATTCCTATTTAACTGTCTGGGGAATTTTCAGAAGTTCAGTTATGGTCAAGTCCTCTGAACAGCTTGGCTGATGAGTGACAAAAGATAGCAAGACAAAACAAGTCTGGGACAAGAGGCTAGGAACACTAAAGTTGTTTTCAACAGTACTAGAGATTCCCATATGCTTTAACCAGACGTTTTTGTGGATCAAGCTGGAACAATTTGAGTATAGACAGACCTCTTCCTCAACATCATTTGTTACCACCAACAAATGTGTCTTCCCTCCCAAAATAAATCATTTTAATAGGTCGTGCCAGGATGCTTCAGCTGCCTCTGCTCCAAGTCAGCTTGGTCAGTTTGTGCCACTACTGCAGGTGGTCTAAACATAGCAGAATTTGTAGTCACAATGATGAGGAGTGCTCCTATTGCCTTTTCCAGTACTTGAGCTCTAGGGCCTGATAATCCCTACCTCAGGAAAGATAATGACCAATCATCATAGCTGCTTGACGTGAAATTTCCAAAGAGTTCCTGTCATAGTGCCATCAAAGGCAAATTAACCCATGAGAAAGTACAGGGGATATACAACTCTTTGACTGCCTGGCATGCAAAATACCTGAAAAACTTCACTTTACATTGTCTTAGAAAATCAATATACATAGAAGACAATGTCATGAAAGCCCGATACAGCTTAGACAACAGCAATAAATTTTCCTATTCTGTCTAGGGAAAACAGAATTTGTATTTGTGCCAAACAATGCAGAAGAGTTTTTGGATCATGCCAATTCCATTTATTTTAGAGATCAAATATTCCCACACAGTTAATTGAAAAACCATTGATCAAGAGAGGTTCATAATCCAGTAGCAAATTAAAGGAAAACCCAATGGTAAATGACCACATGTTCAATAGATATTAGCACAGGAATTGCATGCATTATTGTTTTTATTGTTACCATTAAAAAAAGGAATTTGGAAAATCCATCTGTTCCCACAGATGGAAGCCCCATAACATGAAGCTCCAGAGAGTCAGGAACCCACCACACTCAGCCTTGGTGAAAAGAGACAACTGCTGCACCTGACCTGCCAGAGCACTAAGAGGACATGGGCTCCTTTTAAGGTATTATCCATTAAAATCTTCCTTTTATTTCCTCTGTTTTCCAATGAATTTGGCCTGGATTTGGAAATAATTCAGGCACCCCCAAAACTCCATTTCCCCACCCATAGAATATATGTGATTTTCCAAACAGAAGAGGTCGCTTACTCTGAGAGAGAGGGCTATCACCAAGGAACTCTGAGGGCATATGATGCTTTCTTACTTCCTATATAATTTTTTTTTATGTACCCACTACACTTAATGAATCATTACTGGTCCAGTATCCTTTTCCCTCCATCTACCACACCACACTCCAAAACATCTTGTACAATAGGTTTGGAGAATGCAAGGGGAAGCATTGCCCCTGTGCAGAACTGTGTTTAGTTTCTCATCATACTCCGTTTTTTCCAAGTTTTCTGAAAGAAGTCCCAGATCTTTCAACCCAACATTTTCTGCTGTCAGCCAGGGCCAGAAGGATTACATACAGCAAAGAAACAAAGAGGAAATGAATGCAAATAATGTCTCTAGCAACAAGGGAAAGCTGAACACAAAAGCCAGTGACTAATTAAAATGTACTCTTTTCTCACATAAGCTCCTAATTAGCTTACTAATAACATTCTCATGTTTTAACAATTTAATGGCCTCCTGCCACATAAGAAATGGGCAGAATCTTTCACACCTTCTCCACCTGAGAAAACCTGCTTCCTTTTCACTTCTAGCTCTGTTAATGGTATTTCCCTCTCCCCTGGGAAAGGGGATATTTTCCCACACACGGTGTCAGGCAGGTTCACCGCAGATACTGGTAGCAAAGCACCTGGACAGGTCCTCACACACAGCTCACCTCACACAGCTATGCTTCCAGATGTTACCCCTTCTGGCTCCCACTGTCATCTGGTTCATTCTATAGTCTCAGTCCTACTGGAGGAATGGGTGACACAGCAAACTATAGTGTCTGGAAGTCTAGTGGTCCTTATCTTAGGGATGGGATTATTCCTGATTCCTGAACTCATCCCTCAGAATTCAGAGAGAACACAAGAGAGGAAATGCAGGCTCACCATTTATCTGGAACAAATGTGAAAATTATGGCAGGTGGACAAGCACTGAAGCCAAGCTGAAAGAGAAGCATTTCACAGGAATTACCAGGTAAAACCAGTCACACAGTCTGTCTGGTCCATTGTTTACTGCTCTCTCATGGTAACATGCCAGATGCTTCACTAGAAAGTACAAAAGTCTGGTAGTAGGCATTGTGTAGCATGTTCCAAGCCCCATCATGTTATCACAGAATCACAGAACGGTTGAGGTTGGAAGGAACCTCTGTAGGTCATCAGGTCTAATGCTCCTACTCAAGCAGGACCACCTCAAGCAGGTTGCACAAGGAATATGTCCAGAAGATATATCCTCTTCCCAAGAAGGCTTCAAATTCCCTCTAAAACTGCTTACTCTTATCATCTTCAAGGAGACACACCCAACACTTTTGATTGTCATCCTACCCTAGAAGTTCCCCAGTAACAGGAGGAGCTTACTGTTCCTTGTGCTATTGGATAAGGATTAAAGTGTGGGAAAGGAAAAGATGTCATTTCTCGTAAGAAGATCAGTCCTTGGAATTATTTTTTTTTTTTCACTTTAAGTGGCTCTAGTACAGAGTTTAGGAGGTATGGTTAGTGTTTCCTGTTATGTCAGTCAAATTACAGTAACAGTCATGTCAGAGAAGTTTCCAACACTTGACCTGCAGTCCAAAGGGAGGTTTGAGTATCTTTTTAGCTCTAATACAAAGCAGTTTAAGGCCTCTAGGATCTTAGCCTCAGAGAAGCTAAAACAGAAATTACTCCATGCATGTCACACAGCTTTAAACCCATGAAAACAGCCAACTTAATTCTAAAATGAGGTTATTCAGAAATGCTTCAGCTTTACAGTGCAGTAAATGCTATCAACTTGTCTAGAGTCCAGTTTTCCAGCATGAATATTTATCATGAGCAGATTTCTCATTATGCAGCTGATTTTAAGTATTAGCATATGAGATTTAGGCAGTTTTTAAGAATTTAAGAATAACAAATGGAAGAGCAACACAATATGTTTTCTTACGGCAGCTTGGCTCACCAGCCTATCTAGCAATCAACTCAGTATGCGCCTTAATTTCATTTAACATGGAGCCTTCATTTAACATGGAGCCTGAATCACCTTCTGGGATAGAGCATGCACAGGCAGTCCAGTGCCTTCACTGCATGCAGCAAAGTGGCAGATGCCCTTTTAAAAACTACTGTTGGAAATTTTGCCCTAAGAATATAAATCTAATAAAAACTTTGAAATTTCTAAAACCTTAAGTGATGGACAGGGTTTTAAATACACATTCCTAATTCAGTTTGAATGCAAATTAACATGTTTAATTTAGAGCAGAGACACTATATATATATCAATAGATCTCATTCATGTATAATGTCTCTTATGTCTCTCTTGGGATACTCTGTCAAGGGTGGAGAGGCCTTGCAGAGAGTTCTTGACAAATTAGAGGGCTGGGCAATCACCAACAACATGAAGTTTAATAAGAAAACTGCCAGATTCTGCACTTGGGAAGGGGCAACCCTGGCTATACGTACAGTCTGGAGGATGAGAGGCTGGAAAGCAGCCCCACAAAAAGGAATCTGGGGTTTCTGGTCAATGGCAAGTTAAATGTGAGCCTGCAGTGTGCCCTGGCAGCCAGGAGGGCCAACCGTACCCTGGGGTGCATCAGGCACAGCACTGCCAGCCGTGTGAGGGAAGGGATTGTCCTGCTCTGCTTTGTGCTGGTGCAACCTCACCTTGAGCACTGTGTCTGGTTTGGGGCATCACAGTATAAAACTGACATAAAACTATTACAGAGTGTTCAAAGGAGGGCTACAAAGACAGTGAAGGGTCTGGAGGGCAAGACATGTAAGAACCAAGGCTGAGGTCCCTTGGTTTGTCCAGCCCAGAGCAGAGCAGGCTGAGGGGAGGCCTACAGCTCCCTCACGAGGGGAGCGGAGGGGCAGGCGCTGAGCTCTGCTCTCAGGAGACAGTGACAGGACCCGAGGGAACAGCACGGAGCTGGAACACGGGAGGGTCAGGATAGGTGTTAGGAAAGGCTCTGCACCCAGAGGGTGGTCGGGCACTGGGACAGGCTCCCCAAGGCAGTGGTCATGGCACCGAGCCTGCTGGAGTTCAGGAAGCATTTGGACAATGCTCTCAGACATATGGCCTGATTTTTGGGTGGTCCTGTGCAGACCCAGGAGTTGGACCTGATGATCCTTGTGGGTCCCTTCCAACTCAGGATAGTCTGTAATTTGGTGATTATATAACCTTATCAACTACGTCAATATATAGCACTTGTTTTCAATGGGCCAAATGCCCCCAGTTGTACACATCTAAAAATGAGAATTATATAGTTCAAAAGGACCACTGAAGCAGAAGAATGCATACATGGAGAAAGCTTCTTTTCATAGTCTTTCTGAGGACACTGAAACAAAAGAAAGAAGGTGTTTTTGTCTACAAATAGAGATAGAACATTGTGGCTGTTTTAAGTCTCTCCTGTCATGGCTCTCAAATTTAGCTAATTAAGACATATTTCATGCAAAGAAAATAATTGTAAAGTCAGCGTGTCCCTAACAAGTAGCTATGTTGATTAAAAAGGTTCACACAAAAAAATTCCCAACATTCTTCAAACATATTCAAATTACTTCATTAATTAATATTAAGGATTGAAGCTTTTGAGATTGATGTCATAGGAAATGATGTCTTTTTGTTTACTGATGATATAAAATGATGGCAGTTTGCTTTTCTGTACAGATTCTGAGCTTTCTAACTGAGCTCAATTTGAGAAAAAATGGAAGTCATTTCAACCCAGAAGTTTATTCTACTTGCTTTAGTTACAGTGGTCTTTCTAACATCGAGTAGTATGTGCCTAGATGAACTGATGAAGTCCAGTCTGCAGAGCAGAGAAGATGATGATGATAAATATTACAAGGTAAGATTTGTATTACTAAGAGAGTATTTGGGGGAACTGTGGGTCAAATCTTGAGTACTTTGAATTTTTTGACAATGGCTCTTCTAACCTCATAGCACAGTATTTGACATTACAGCACTAGCAGTATGAAAGAGGCTTGTTGACAAAATTTTCAGGAAACTCATTTGCTCTGACACACACACTGTGTAAATCAATTCGTGTTTCAATTTTCTTGCAATACAGCCTTGCGATTAGGTTGAGACTTTTTTCTGAAATGTTTCTTACTTACACAGTGGGGCCTCAATTAACATTCCTGTCAGGCATTTTATGCACATAATATAACAAATACATTATTAATCCAGAATTAATAAAGGCATGCTTGTAATACTCAAAGAATAATGATAAACAGAGAACATTATAAATCTAATATAGTTAATGTTCCTAAATTCTGCTCTGGAAATTGACTATAAAAATATCTTTGCAGGGTTGCACATTTATTATATCTCAATGGATGCCAAATCAAATTTGCACAGCTCATCTGTATTTTTTTTTCTTGTCTGCCCTGCAAATACTCCCTGGGAAGTGAGAGCCAACTTCTCTTTTTGTCTTATTGTCATTGGTGTAATAAAAATCCCTCAAAGCAAAATACACCTTTAATTATTTTAGTGAAATCTCCTGGTCTTCAGATCTCTCTTCAGGTTCACAGGTGCAATAAGAGGCATAGTTTATTTGACATTTTAATCATGAAGTATGAACTAGAGTGGTTCATTCCTTGGTGGTGGGGAAACCACCAAATGTGGATAAGAAACTGAAATTAGGATTAGTAGCATTTGTGCTACTAATTGTGCTACTACTTTAATTGAAGTAGAAAATCATATTTGTACATGTTTGCTGCTAAGGCAGAGAAATTTATTTTTGTCACAAAAATCAGAATGAGTGATTTTCAATACACCCAGGGAAAGAACATGATATATAGGAAAGGGTCAGGTTGATATAGTTATTTTGCAGGTAAAAGCTGCACTTTACATCATAAGACAAGTAACATACTGAGCTCAGTTCTTTATTGTAGCCACAGAAGTTAGATTTTGTGCTGGTTGGCTCTGACAGCCCAGGAGCAACTCATGTTTCTTGTATGCTAGTGGAGGGTTAAAGCAACTTAAAGTTCAGGAAAACCTCTGTGCTACAAGGCCAGAAGAGGTTTGAGATGGACTTGACCCATATACTTTCCATTTGTTTTGCATGCCCATTAGCATGTTGGGTCAAAAGCACCCACCCAGTGCTTAGGAAGAAATGAGACACACCTCCAGGTGGCTTGGCCCATCTTCCTGTTCATCTGGACCAGATGAGTAAGAGGTTGTATCTGTATCAAGTCACTAAATATAGCCAGCATCTTCTACCCAAGATCTTCTTCTCCTTCAGACAGTGATATTAGCAAATGTGGACATGACAACAATACCTGTCCACGCAAAACTGATGGCAGAGTTAACAACACCTATGCCCAGAAATATTTCCAATTGACTCCATTTGAACAGTTGCAGAAGCTGATGTGAACTTGCAGTCAGAGAACTGAAAAGGTATGCAGAACAATGTCTCCAAATGAAGTAATCCACACTAGAATGGAGTTCAACAAATAGTCTAGAAAGCATTAGATAACAGAAAAAGAGAAAAAGAATGATACACAGAAGCTTTCCAGAGAGATGATAAAATGAATCCTTTGTCTGACTAGTAGCTGAAATAATATGCTATACAGATGCTAGTATCATTTTTACTTTTTCTTCAGATTAAAGACAATGCCTTGGAAGAAAAACAGAGGAGCCTGAATTTTGAAGAAATGAAAGACTGGGGATCAAAAAACATCATTAAAATGAACACTCCTACATTAAACAAAGTGCCAAATTCAGTTGCTAATTTACCTCTTAGGTTTGGAAGAAACTATCCAGAAGAAAGAAGCATTAAACCAATTGCTAATATGCCTCTGAGATTTGGAAGAGCTTTTGGAGGGAATCTACCTAGGCATGCTCCAAATTTATCACAGAGGCTTGGGAGATCTCCACTTGTTAGAAGTTCCATTCAATCACTTCTAAATTTGCCACAGAGATTTGGGAAGTCACTGCCTGTCAGTCTGTCTCAAGGTGTCCAGGAATCTGAACCAGGTAACAATAAGCAAGTATTCAAGCCATGTATTAAAATTATTAAATCACAAGTTAATAATGATCAAACACAACCAGCCTTCCTCTAGGAATATTCTCTAAGCATTTCAATATGAGACCAATTTGCCAAAAGAAAGATTTGCAGTTCATGAAATCAAAAAGCCTCATCACAAGAACTAGTAGAGAATCTCTATGAAATCTTTGCTAATGAGAAAGTGCCACATAGTCAAAGCCAAAAAGCTCATATGAGATTAGGTTTGGCAACGCTTTTTTAGATCAGGTTTCATTTTGAAAAGTTTAAAGCTTTGGTGAAAAGGCTCAGAATCATTAAAATATCCCATTTCAGCACTATAAAATGACCAAAGAAAATTACCTAAAAATTACTCTTTCATTTTCTAAATTTATGCAAATTAGAGTAAAAAAAAAAAAAAAATCAAAACTCCATTGCAGCTTTTTGAAATGGTAAGAACAACTTTTTTTTTTTTCCTGATCCAAACCTATTTTTTTTTCAGATTGTCTTTCTGAGGTAATGTTTCAGATTTTGATTTTTCATTCCAAGTTAAGATGAGAAGTTTTTTTGATGTCTCAAATTTTTTTTCAAGTTAGGAAAAATATTTCCTGTCCTTTCTAAGAATAATTTTAAACAGTTCTTCAATAACAGTCCTTCTTCTCATATCCACTGTTTTAAATCTGAACTGCCTATTTGTTTTGGAACCATGTTTCAGTTGGCTACCCCTGACTTGCATCTGTCATATGCATAAAGTGGAAGTTTAGGCCAGGAAAGATACCTGATACTATCAAAAGCCAATATTCTTTACTATTTAATTGGATTTCTTTTATTCTTTACTCACCATCTAACCTGACTATTATAGATTTTGTTTTATTTTTCTGATATTTTTAGGGATATGAATTTGATACATTAATATCGGAATCAGAAGAGTAAAAGTGAAAGACTTGGAGAAGATGCAATGTGTATTCAAAACTAAAGGTCATAAGAAGAAAACATATATGAGACCTGAAATGCAAACCTGTCTTCATGTTATAATGTATGTATTCTGTATAAATGATTGATGTATAAGGGAATGATTGTAGTGAGTGTTGTACTAGTTTACTTCAGTGGCAGTACAGTATAAATTCTATTTACTTCTGTGCAACTGACATCTTGTTGGTTGTAAAAAGTAATTTCAAAACAATAGCTATATAACGGAAAGCATTTTAAGCAAAATTAAAAGAAACATAGTAAAAATAAAGAAGCATGGTACAAATAAAAAGAATCCTACCGTGTGAATAACAAACAGATGCAGGACCAAAACTACTGGTACCTTTTTGTCTTATGTATCTGAAGAAAATCAAGTGAAATGTAGAGAAAGCACTTTTCCTGTTGTTTATGAGTCCTGCAAGATATAAATCTGAAAGGCGACTAGTCAGGAAAAAAACAAGCTTCTTGGACCCCCACAGAGGAATAACATCTAACCAAAGTCATACTGTAATGCAATTACCTTGTTTTTTATATGTGAGATAATGTCCTCCCTAATGACCTACAAGATCTGCCCTGTGGGTGTCCTGATTCCTCTATTAATATGAACAACATTACAGTTACCAGATACACATGCAGAAGGGGCTCCTCCATTATAAGCCCATATTTCCATTTCATATTTCTTATCAAAACATTCTCTTCTAAGTGGAATATTGTTTCTTTAGGCTTCCTCCAAAATTTCAGTAAGTTTTCAGTAAGTTTTGAAAAGAAAATGAATTCATACCCATTAAAGGGAAGTCAAATCTATTGGAGTACACCCAAGATCTGTGGGATTCTTCCTTCTAGTCCCCAGAAGCCTCACTAACCTGATGTCAGGTCCAGCCAGTGGTGGCACTGGGCATCCCCAAGAAAACACAGAACACGTACACACAGTATATACAGCCACAGCTGACTACCAACAGACCAGACAGCGATGCCTTTACAGACACCGCATACACACCAACAGGACTCACACAAACTTACAAATGGCCTAATCCTGTTCGTACTCATAGGTTAATCAAATTCAGTGCTTTCTAGCAGATCTGTGAACAGAATCTCCCTCCAGCAGCTGTTCCAGACCTGTGGTCGCTCCAGCAGCTGGTTCACAGACCCCTGGTCCCTCCGGTGTCCATGAGCACATTCATACAGGAAAACATACAGATATTAACATGAGGATAGGACAAACCACGACAATCAGGCACAAGACATGACATGACCAGACAAACACAGCAGATTGCTTGCATGAAGCCAAATTCCTTTATCCTCCCTCTTCTCCGTTTTCCCACGCATGTTCTTCCCCCATCTATCTTGACCCCTCCCCTTGACTATCTTTGGCTCTCCCCTAAACCGTCCCCAAATAAGTTCATCACTTTCCCACATCCCTTTAAAATATCCCCCGGTAAGTTTTATGTGATCCCACAAGCCCTTTCAAAAACCCCATCTTAAGTTTGCTTTTTCCCATGAGATCCATGATAACCAGCTACAAGGCTCTGGCTGAACCTCCACGAGGCGTTGAGTGGTTCTTTAAGGCCCCATCAATTAATGATCTAAAAGTTCTGCTCTTTGTTACTGTTTTGCTATCTCCTCTTCCTCAGGGTTTAGATACTGAGGGTTTAATTTATTACTTCTCCAGCCTTTTATGCTGCATAACCAGTAACCAGATATCCTTACATTCCACATATCTTTAGAAGACACCTCTCCCCCAGACCAAAAAAAAAAAAAAAAAAAAAAAAAACAGATAAATTCATAGTTGGGACAGAGCCTGAGCTCTGCTATTCCTCTACAAAGTTATTACAGCTACCTGAAAGACAATACTAATCAACTGGTGGCTGATTAATCTAATTCAATCCAAATTACTGAAACTGCAGTCCTGAGAATATCTAGTCTCAATATTCATGCAGACTTGAAACATCAAAGAGAGGGAGAACCAACAAGATTATGAAAGGAATTCAGCCTTTTGAAAGTAGAGGCCCAAACCAATCTTTAGGCTTGTCTCCGAGTCTCAGTGAGAGAGTCTCAATGAGTATTGGTGAAACATCAGTTTTGCAGCATGACACGTTGACACTTGGGCACTGCTGCCAGGTCCATGCTGAAGGATACTGGTTAACACATCGTCTGTATGGGGGAAAATCCAGGCCCCAGCCTATGAAGTAGAAGTTTTGTCATTGCCTGCCACCAGGACAGGACATTATTCTTTCTGTAATCAATAAAACTGGAATTTCTTAGTGATTTACAGACAAATGAACAGCAGAAGGAAATTCCCTGAACTTTGTGTTCTGGTCCTGCAAACCTCACTGCACATCATGCGAACTGAGAGCAAACAAGATTTGTGAGAATCCCTGAGCAGCAATGGGAGCTGCTTTTTTAAGGCACATATCACCTAGCAACAGGGAAGGGGTACACGTCAACTGGCATTAATGATGGCTGCTATGGGATGAAAGCAGAAGCCCAAACATTGGCCCAGCAGCAAGTACAATTAGGTTGCCCTCTTATTGCAAGCTCCACAGCATGGACACAGGAGATGACTGTTGATTTATTTTCCCTCAGCAGAGGAAGAGCTAGGTGAAAAGTACATAAAGGAGGAATTATGCTACGCTGTGCAAAATTTCTGTTTGGTTTGAGAGCATGTGAGCCAAGAAAACAATCACTGGATAGTGCAATGGGAAGCAAAGGGGTACAACAGGCAACATACATTGCTATAGCTATTACTCACCAGATTATTTATTATCCAAATACAGATATTATTCATGAATTGGGAAAAAGCAAGGAAAGGACTAAAGTAAATCAAGTGACAGACTATCAAGGCTTACCGGCATGAATTCTAGTAGGGTTCAGGAGCTCCCAGCCTTCCCTGCCATACACACAATATTTATGTCTGTTATTAAAGCCTCCATGCAAAAACAACACTGGGCTTATTTTAGATTCTGACTTAAGCTTATAGAGAGGACAGCTGACAATCTACTGATTAATTTAAAAGTCTGAGGGCTCATCATGCGGTTAATTGCAATAAATCATTTGGACAGATGTAGTGGAATGTAAAGAGACACTGTTTTACTCTCAGAAGGAGCTGAAGACGGGCATCTGGCATTACAAACTCCTATTTCTCTGACAATTTTCCTTCACAGGGGCAGGAAATCCATCTCTTGCATTTCCAAAGACCTAAGGAGCCAGGCTAGGCTGGTCAGTGGAACTGAGACCATTTTTGTCTTTATACTAAGAATCTGGCACACAGGTACATGATCAGTTTGAACGGCTCTGACTGCAGGCTCTTGGCAGTAGGAGCAGCCCTGTGTCTCTCCACCCTGTGACCATAATATCCTGCCACATCTCTAGTGCCAGTATTAGCCATCATGAAACTGCATGGATGGAAACTAACCCTACAAAGTCCCCTGTGATTTGTTTTTAGCTAGCTCTGTTTGCATTGACCTATAATCACCAGTGGCAATCCAAAGGAAAGGGGAAGGTTGAGCTTAACACAGGCAATTTTTCAATCTTAGTTTCGCTTCAACTGCTTTTGCAACTGCCCACTGTGTTTTCTTCAAAAGATGACAAGTGTGATGGCCTTGATCCAAGTGCTTACAAAATGACAGGCTACTAGAAATTTCCAGACACTGAACAAGACATTTTGAAAATTACCCCCTCTTGAAAAGTAACCATTAACAGGAGTTGGAAATGTTTTCGCTATTGACAGCCATTAAATTACATCTAGCACAGATGCATGGGCATCCATAGATAGCCAATTTGCACTTGTGCTGCTCACCTGAGGATGTGAACTATAGAGGTGCCACAGAATATTTATGAAAAAAATCTGTACCATTAGCAAGGGGAAAAGAGGCTTACAGGATCCTTATGTGTGTTTTAACTCAAAGAACCATGGACAGTGTAAAATTTTTTTTTCTTCTTTTCATATCTGTGCATATGAATCCTATGAAGTAATTAGCTAGAAGTTCAGTCAAATGGCCATAGGAAAGCATGACAAAAATGTTCAAAATTACAGGAAGAGCTACATAGACCACTCCTTCTTGGGCAGTGAAATAAATGATTGACGGGAAAAAATAAAGTCCTATAAAATCATGACTCATACATAGAAGAATAGAAAACTTTTTTTTTTTTTTTTTTTTTTTTTTTTTTTTTTTTTCTGACAACACAAGAAATAAGTGAATCGAAAGAAATTATGAGTGAGAAGCTTTAACCTAAACTAAAGGAAGAGCTTTTGCAAACAGAACACAAATATGATGGACTTCATTGTCATGGAATGCTGTGCACTGCCGATATCTGCCACAGGTTTCTGCCAGAGATACGTTGCTTGGCTCGGAGAAACTTCTGTCTTGACCAGTAAGGCCATTCTGGTTTTGGAAGCAGCCTGACAGTAGCTCCTGAATAAGCTTTTGCCTGAGTTGGAAACCCAACCTATTGATATATCCAGTTCTGATGCAATCAGCCTTACCTTTTGGCAGGATCTGAGAATAAACCCTGCCTTTTTAGAGCTGCTGTCAGGTAAGGGTCTGGGTAATCTCATAAGAAGTTTTGCCTGGTACTACTACATTCAAGTCCTAAATCAGCAGTATCTTCCTTATTGAGATGAGTCTTCCAAAAATGCATTAAGTTTCTCAGCGGGAAAAGCAGCAGTACCTGGAACCAGTTGATGACACTCTAATACAGCTAATAAATGAACTTCAACAGGACTTAAGTGAAGGAACAAACTCTTTTGATGTCAACAAAATCTGAAGAGTGAGCTGGACTTCAATTTTTCTTCTAAAAATCTAGCAGAAATGCTTATCAAACTAAGAATTTTGATTCTCTTCCATAGTATCAAAGAGAATATCTTGCTTTTCCTAAGAACAGCTCCTATCTGTTAGTGCTATTCAAATCCCATTCTTGCTTTTCAGGGAATTTAGGTCTTGGTAATATAGGAATTTGGCATTACTCAAGGATATATGTTGCCTAAAGCAGCAAAATTATGAAATGGTAGATAGAAAATTGTAGAATATTCATATACTAGGATTTTCAGGGTTACCTATAACAAAGGGAAAGCATACAGTAATTGAAATGTGCACAGAATCATAAAGGTGGCAGCTTTAGATTCTTGTTTCTTTCTGCTGTAGAGTAACAAAAAAAGACAGTATTTTTTGTTATCAGAATGTGGAATAGAATCAAATATCTGCAGGAGGATGTTTACATGATGACTGGTGTAAGCCACATTCTTCTGCCTTACCTGGAACCATATTCAATTAAAATAGAAGTCAGTTTATGGTTCAACAGAGTTGAAAGCAAAGCATAATATCAGACACTTCCTGCTTTAATTTTTCTCAGATTTCCTTCACTTCAGGCAGGTATGGGGGGTTGATCTTACATATATGGCTAGAGACAGCCAATAACTAAACAAGGAACATTACCAATCCTTTCAATTACTGCTTCACATTCTACCTATTGCAAAACATGTATTCTCTTTTTCCTCAAATATATTTATATATCAAATTATTATCAAATATATATATTATACCTCAGACATAATGATTAAATAAATGGTTAAATATGAAAAACAGGAGTTAAATTTTATACACTGTATATCAGAGGAGAGATGCATAAACATGCACAGTGCAATATATATATTGTAGGGCACATTAAGTCATTGTATCTGACTGCAAATACCACATTTATGCTTATACAGGTAAAAAGTGATAGATGAGCAGTGGTTCAAAACCAGAGGCAACTACAAGGCATATCCTAACTCAAATCTCTGCTTGGGTTTTGACCCTTAGTTCCTAAAACCACCCTGCCTCACATCAAAGAGAACACATTAAATTACTTTGCATCACTGAGATTCAAAGTATACAACAGGTCAACTTATATCTCTGAGGAGCTTTATTCTGATTTTTTTCAGCTGAAAACAAATAGATTTACAATTTGTGGAGATGCTGAACAGAGCCAGTATTTTCTGATGAGCTCCATGTGCTGTTGATTCCCAGCAGGGCTTAGCTGGTCTGTTTGCATGAATTTGTGAGGGAGAACAGAGAGGAACTTTGTAAAATCAGCTGCTTCTCTTAGCTGTTCAAGTCTGTGAGTACCTAAAGTACATCTGCATCTTGAGGTAATAAAATTACATTATAGGCCCAAAATGGAGAATTTTATTTATAAAAGAACGGAGAAGAACTTTCCCTGAACCCTGCTGTTGAAGAGAGAGGATCAAATTAAAAATAAAAACATATGTTGGGTGCTGTGCTTGTTTTTGAATGTGGTTACCTTTTTGACTAAGTGCCTAGTTGCCCTTAGAGATCATCATCAATTCTGAGAGGTGCAAGTTTGCTCTGTCTCTCCAGAGGCATTTCAAATGAAATGGTACATCCTAATTCAGCAGCTTATTTCTTTCGGCAGCTAGGAATGAAAAGGCAGCAATTTAATTTAGATGCCTACAAAAAAAAAATAAAAATAAATACCAGGGAAGGTACACCTGGGTGCCTATCGTGCTTTTATACAGGGCTCACATATGGCTTGAAATAGGAAAGTGTGAATGCAGCTGTTTCTGAATTGTTTTTGAACTAGAAATGTCAGTTGTGTGTGAAAAAAGCAGGTGGGGGGAAAGAATAGACCACTGTCAGAAGATACTTCCCCCACTGGCTCAGCCACTGCTGCTTGCTTCCCTAAGCTCCATACCAGGAGACATTTCCTAACAAATCTGTGCTTAAACTTATTTATACACCACATGAATTTATGCATCCCCAAGGGTAGCTTGGAGGGTTGCAGAGTCCACCTCCATTTGAAATTTACAACCAGTGGTAAATAGTTTCTGGGTCTTATTTCCTTCTCATGCTAAGTGCAGCTGGTGCATGGTGGAACTGGCACAACAGCAGCACAGGCTGTGCTTGTGCACTAGTCCTCAGTGGGGATTTTCCTAATAACCTCAGAAATCTGAGAGATAAGGGTGTGGGAACTTGGGCTGGCTGTGAAAAGGGACAGGTAGGAGAAAGTCTGAAGGTAAAGTACAAAGTAATGGGCTTTTTTTTTTCCATTTTCTGATACATGTGTTATTAAAACAGCAAAATACTCTCACTTCTTTAATTTAATCTTGACAGTGAATAATCTGTTCTGTTATTGTTTTGTATAATACTGTTCTCTTAAATAACTGTGATATAGGCTCTATATTTTTTTTCTGTTATGTCGGCTACAAAATTTTGTCTTCAGATCCTTACCACCTAGCATGCATTAGAGCTACCACTGTGCATTTATATGTACCTATTCTTAGTGTGTGTATTTGATCATCAGGAAAGCTGATAAGCAGCAGTAACAGCTCACTTTGGCTTTGAATGAAATTGTACAATTCACTCTATAAGCCTGTATTTGATAGCATTATACATACATGGAATACATGATAAACCTTAAACTGCACAGGGTCTTTGTAAAATATGGTCTTATCTTGTCCTCGCTCTGGGATAAATCTAAAGGAACTCCACTGAGATTGGCTTATGTATTGATTGATTGACTTGACAAGGAAACTTTGAGCATGATTTTTATATATAAAGAATCACTGAAGTGAAGAAGCTGCATATGTGGATATTTGATGTCTGTCAGGTGAACAGGCCAAAAGTGAGGCACAGATCCTTGGACTAAAATGGCCTTAGTGGCTAGAAAAGAAATTATTCATACATACTTCTTTTAACATGCAAGTCATATCTTCAGACTGTATTGTAAGGTAAAACAAAGAATATGGTATGTAATTCATTTGACAATCTACGTAGTCAACTTCTGTGCTCAAATAAAAGATATTAATAAGTACAGTGTATACAGAAGAACTTGCTTGGGGATACAAAACTTTGTTCTGTAAAGTAAAAGCAAAACATTAGGAGCATCGAAATGCAGTGCAGGCATTTGAAATTCCCATCGTGACAAAACTGCAGCACAGGCTTGTGGCCACGAGAGGGCAGAGAGAACATTCATTTTACAGCACGGTTTTGGAGAGAATAATTTATCCGCTTAAAGAACCTGTGCTGTGGATTGCCTAAAAGCCTGCCGGAGGAGTCAGAAAATGTAAAGTACAAAGTTAGTTTTACAAAAGCTGTTTCACGAATTTTCAGCATTAACAAATTTTGGTCACACTGAACTTTAAACCTTTAAATAAATTGTTCTAGAACAACTAAAAAAAAAAATCACAACGGTATTTGATGTAAAGCCTGAAAAGAGCATTTCCTGAAGTGTGTATTAAACAATCAATATTATTCCTGCTTTATATCTTTTTCCTTTTAGCACTGACATAAGGATAACAATATACATCATTTCTCACTTCAATAAACAGCTTGCCTAGGCTCTTTTTGGATCTGGATGCATCTATAATTCACACAAAATCATGGCCATCAAAATCAGTGAGAAGTTCAGAGAATGGCATTGCAGTCCTCTTCACTTAAATGCTCATATCCCTCTGTTTTCCCTACCACAATCTGGGGGATAATGTGAATTAGAGAAATGACTTTCCTTCCTACCTCGCTGATCTGGCCTCATGTTTTCTCAGCCCACTGTCGTTTAGGTAACAGAAATGGAGATTTAACCACTCAGAAATGATCCTTCAATTTTCTGTTTCCTCTGGCTAAATTACATTACACCATATACAGTTTATTTAGAAGCATATTCAGTTTCAGTGTGGAGAGGTACTGCTTTAATAACTGCCTCTGCAAATCTTCATCCTTTCTGTATTAATCAATGGGAAGTTTGAAAGAGTTCTGACATCAGGTCATATATCTGCCAGAGTCAAACACAAATGACTATTTTATGTGTCTGTCAGAGCCATCAAGTGACTATCCTTTGGGAGCTGAATATTTTGCTTAAGAAGGCAGACTATGCCTCCAATTCAAGAGGTATCTTTTTGCAGGACTCCTTCTCTTTGCCCCCATCAAAGGGGTAGTTTTCTTTTTCCCACTTTCCACATAGCTTCCCCCAGCACAGGGACACCTTTGACAGGCCTTGATTGTAGGATTGTGGGAGCAAGTATTTAATAGGCCACTGAGGTAAGAAATAAAATCTGTGGGCAAGATCTGATGAGTCAAAGACAAGTAAAAATGGAAGGAACTCATGGGGAACTCATGACACAACAGCTTCATATGCTTACCTACATAGCTTAGTAAAGCTGTCAGCCTGTAACTTACATTTTTTGGACTGGTTTTAGATTGGGATCTCATCCATGTGTACAAATATCTGAAGGGAGGGTGCAAGGAAGGCAGAGCCAGACTCTTCACGTGGTGTCCAGTGATGGGTCAAGAGGCAGTGGGTGCAAACTAAAACATGAGAGGCTCCATTAAAACATCAGGAAATATTTTTTTACTGTGAGGATGATGGAGCACTGGCACAGGTTGCCCACAGAGCCTGTGGAAATTCTCTCCTTGGAGATATTCTAAAGATGTCTGGACATGGTCCTGGACAGCCTGCTCTGAGTGACTCTGCTTGAGCAGTTTGGTCAATATGACCTACAAAGGTCCCTTCCAACCTCATCATTCTGTGATTCTGTGTTCTTCTGGTATCCATCTTCCCTACTCTTTCATCACATCAGTGCAGAACAACCACTGTAGTCTGGTCAGGGGGAAATACAAAGAGGTATTATGGACCTTAGTCCCCCCAGACAATTTTTTCCCAAAGAAACTCACTAACCTGGAGATACAGGTGTGAGATGATCATATAGCACAGATACATCCAGATTCTTGGCAGGCAGTGATAGATTTACATGTGGGGAGATCTCTTCTGTGTTAGGATTTGGAGGGTACAAGTGATGACCTAAGACTTTTGCTCCCAAGTCAGCACATCCTCTATAATAACAAATAATGAATGTCATTCCCGTGGTATCTTAAAACCACAACTCCAAATCTTCCATGGTATTTTTGGAAGGAAATAATAGCATTTTTCAACTGTAGAGTAATTAATTAAATGAAGGAAAAGATTCTTCTGAGCCTTTCCATACATTTGGCTCTAGACTAAGATGAAGCTTGAAAATGAAACACTGAAAATATTATTTTTTGGAATATATTGAACTTGTGAACCCTGGGAATTACTGACAGAGCTATAGCACTTGTACGTGGCACAAACATTAAAGTATAGTTCACTTTAATGTGATGGCCAAGTCACCCGTGTTAAAAACAAACCAGTGGTCCAAAACCATAATAAACCAATTACCAGCTCTCCTGGATGATAACACAACAGTCCATTTAATCCGTATTCAGAAAAGCTATTTATGTATTATCACTTGCCAAAAGACTTGCTTCCAGCTTTCTTCCTACTGCTTTTCCAAGAAAAGTAGGATCTCCAGCTAATTTTACCCTGCTTGGTGAAAGATAAAACATAACAAAAACATTCTCTTCAAACGCATCCATTTATTTTGACATTAATTCATCTCAAACAAAAACCACATTGAGAGGAAAGAAAAGGTCAGCAGAATACAGTAAAACAGATCAAAATCTATCACTGTGTCTGTCAAACATGTAGGCAGAAACATCCAGCAAACCAACTAACCAGAATCCAAATTCCACCGGTGCCAGGTCCAACTATTTTGAAGGATGTTGTGAATCCCCCTACACACACATGCACAAAACATAAGCAAAGAATATTGCTATCTCTGAGAATGGAAATAAGAAGTTGCAGTTCACAGAAGCCCTGATGTTGTGCTGTCTGTCTTGTTGGAAATGTTCTAGTCTCAGCCAGTTTGTGAAGAATTCAGTAACACCCCCATGACTTCACTCAGTTCCTCCCAATTATATTTGACATGGTCAGAATTTCTGTAGTGAACTGGCTATATTTTTTGGTTTGGTCCGTGCTTTTACTGCTTTATTCAGGAAAGGTATGTCATGATTTTGGCTGGGATAGAGTTAATTTTCTTCATGGAGGCTTGTATGATGCTGTGTTTTGAATTTTTGATGAAACTAGCAGTGAGAACACCAACATCTTAGTTGCTGGAGGAACGGGGGGGGGGGTGGAGTTCAGAGTGATGGTGTTTGTCTTCCCAAGAAACCATTACGTGTGATGGGCCCTGCTTTCCTGGGAGCAGCTGAACACCTGCCTGCTGGTGGGAAGCAGCGAATGGATTTCTTGCTTTTCTTTGCTTGCACACATGGCTTCTGGGCTTTTGCTTTACCTAGTAAACTGTCTTTATCTCAAACCATGAGGTCTTGCACTGTTACCTTTCTGATTCTCTCTCCCATCCCACCTGGGGAGAGTGATTGAGCAACTGGGTGGTGCTCAACTGCCCACTGGGTTAAACAGGTGAAGCAAACCATCAGCTACTTGAGTCTCAGACCCATGTCCCCAAGCATGCTGTAACATCTTCCTCCTTCATGCTGTAGGTAACGCCTTGCTAACATCACCAGCTGCCTCATTCTGTGTATCACCCTAGAAGATCCCTAGCATTCTCTCACTGTGATGTCAAATAGTACCAGAACCCCAGCCTATGCATACTCACAGTGTGCTGCACTGAACAAGAAGGTAGGCTCAGTTTGTCATTTTGCTCTATGTTGTTTCTGATTAACCTGATTAACTTCTTCGCTGAAAGGGTTGTGAGGCGCTGGAACGGGCTGCCCAGGGAAGTGGTGGAGTCACCATCCTTGGAAGTCTTCAAAAGACGTTTAGATGTAGAGCTTAGGGATATGGTTTAGTGGAGGGCTGTTAGCGTTAGGTTGGAGGTTGGACTCGATGACCTTGAGGTCTCTTCCAACCTAGAAAATTCTGTGTGATTCTGTGATTCTGTAACCTGTTCTGCAGAAGACAGGCAGGCAGTAAAGCTTGGGAATAGAGGGGCTAATCCCCAAATGTTGTCCCCTGCTTTGGAATAAAATCTCTCTGGCATTTGGTAAACACTGCATTTAAAAGTTTATTACATTCAGAAATTAAATTTTATATATGCAGGATTCCTCAGGACATTATAGTTTTTCTGTATATTCTTGCCTTCCCCCATTGGAAGTTTTTCCTAACCAAAAGGCTCACAGTGAGATAATTTATTGTCTTAACCACAGATTTCTGAAAGCTCTGGGGCTGAAATATGAAGGATTGTGTTTCCTGCTTTGGAAAGACATCATCCTGGAAACTAGTGATTTCCTTTGGAGCTAACCTATGTGAGTAATTTCCCCTAGATCAGGAAGGACTTGGGATTTTGGTCCTGCCACTAACTGGCTCCATCTGGCTTATTATTCCATCATCCCTCTCCTAGAGTTACTCTCCCCTACTTATTGCCAGCTGTCTAGCCTGAATGGCCTCACTGAGCTATAAAAAACTAGGTTTCTCCTGCAGAAGAGTTGAGCCAGTTTCCCAGGGAACAAAACTGGACAGAGAATGGGGGTCTTCCACAGACATTGGACTGTGTCTAGAGAGAAGTGTTTCCAGGCATAAGGATACCTCCTCAGTCATTGGTCTGAATCCTGCTGCTCACAGTAGTTGTCAAGGGCTGTGAAATTCTGATTCCCAACCCAGCCACATGGAAATGCTCTATGTACAATGAACTATGTTTCTGGAGCTGAAGGCGGGTTTGGGGATTTAGGTGGTGTCATTGGACAAGTGTCACTGCAAGGACATGAGGTGTATAGGTGCAGAACCCTATTGATGAGGGCTTTATTACTGACTGGGGCTTCTCAGTGTGGCTGGTGTTGGTATAATGGGTCAAACTGCAGGTGGGTGTAAGTACATTTTGGAGCTGAATGCAATGAGATCAGAATCTGGTTCTACAGACAATGGTTGAAGTGCCAGGAGACTGATGAAGTAAAACTGGGGCATGGACCCCTGCCTCAGCAGACAGCTACTGTCATGGAGCTCCAGAGAAAGAAGCTGAGAATTGTGGCAGCTCCCTACATATACAACAGGCAGGGACGTAAGAGCTACCAGTCATATGCGTCACCTGAAATTCTGTAAGCCAGGAACACACTTTTTACTGTTTACTAACAAAGGTTAGTAAAGCTGGATAGAGAGGAAATTCAGGTAGGCTCTGAAAACTGTGGACTCAGGACTTACAGAACTATAGCAGTTATGCTGGAAGGAAAGTTTGGCTTCTGTTTTTTTGTGCACATGAAGATTGTGAATCAACAAATCTGAATAAACTCGTTGCAAGACAGTAGTTCTTGAACTTGAGTAATCAGCATGAGATTCTATAGTAGACCACCCAACACTCTAGAAACTGCCAGCATGAAAGAATTAATTTTATTTTTTTCACTTGAACATACTATAGTGGCTTTTTTTTCTTACGACACATCTGGCCCAAATGCCCAGGCATCCTAGAAGAACAGCTTCAAATATTTTCGAATTTGTTTCCTGTTTTAGTAAGTGGAAGTGAAATCTTTTGCATTTCACTGGCATATTCCTGAAGAGAGCTTAATGAAAATATCCAATTTGTCAAAACTTGGCCAAAGTCAGGATCACAAACATGTACCAGTGAGATGAATTTATGTTGCTCCTTTCTCCGTGAGTCTCTCCTCAGACTCCTGTTGCCATTGTAAGCTACATATCCAAGCAGACTAAGCTAAGCTGACTAAGCTACATATACTAGCAGACTATAAAATGCAGAGCAAGTTGATTGAAGGTACAAGTCAAAATATATGGAGGTAGAACAAAGGCCTCTCAGCCTTCTCCACGTGATGAGCCATTGGTCATGAGTCAAAAGGAGCTTTGTCACTGCTTGTGGAGAGCAGAGTGAAGGCAGTGCTTCCCTTCGTACCCATAAAATTTTACTAAAACTTATTACCCTACTGGGTATGTCATATAGGGACAGTGCTTCTAGAAAACCTAGGATTCTGCCATAAAAAGCAGGAAATAGATGCAGGGGAATGCTTTCCTGTTAGAGGAAGAGGAAACAGTAGTGTATCTTCACATATAATTTATTTAAGAAGTTCCTGGTGTTTTTTGACAGAAGACTCCCAGTGCTGTGAACCAGAGTTTCAACAAGTGGAAAGGGCAAGTCCCAGTGCTTTTCTCTTGCACACCTGAGCAACTCAGAATACAGGCAACTTGTTCAGATACAAACACCTGCATGGGGTTATAGATGGCAGAACACTGAACCTGGCAGGATATTTGTGCTGACCTGGTATAGCACCTTTCCTCACAAAGAGGTAATCAGAGCCACCAGTGTTGAAATACAAGTGAAAGGAAGACTAGAGCACTCCTCAGCACAGAGCTAGAAAGACAAAAATCAAGAAAACTAGGAAAAAAATCTCTGTGAAGCAGTATCACCCTTTAGAGTGGGACTGGAAAATATCCAAATGATCACAAATGAGACTTTCTGAGTGCAAGTCCAAACTTTCTTAAGTCATTATTTGTAAGGTTTTTTTCCTAACTCCTACTCATCGGTAACACAAAACAACAGTATCATACCTCTTTAATCTCTCTCTTGGTTTTGTTTTATTCTGTAACCTGGTACAAAAGACCAGTAGCTATAGTAAAAACAACCATTGTTTCCAGTCTACACTTGCCAGAATTAGGCAGAACTCATCTGTGTTTCTTATTTGGGATCCAGATGCACTGAAAAAATTTTGCTGATTTGGTATTTTATCCCTCTACTTTCTCCTAGACCCTCAAATACAAAACATGATGATGCATGACCAGCCCCGCTACCACAGGGAAATTAAAGAAACTGAAAACCTATCAAGAACCTTTGAGTCCAATGAGATACTAACTCCACTTCAAATTCCTTCACGTCTAACTGTCTCACAAGACAGGTAAGAACAGAGCTCACAAAGAAAAATTATTTCATTAAAAGTATTTGATATCTAATTACTGTTACCAGAAAGCATTTTTCTAAACGTTATGTTTTTATGGCATGATATATTTTTTCTTTTCATTATAACGTTGTGCAATAGTCTGTCAGTTCCCTGGGAAATAAGTTGATTACAAGTGAAAAGAGGACTGATGAAATATATTATGCTGTAAGGCTCAAAAATCTCTTGAAATAATTTTCATAAAGAATAAAGACAATATGTATATTGCATTACTAATTCAGAAAAAATGTGCATATTTCACAAAATGATCACCAACATTTATCACGTTACACTTTGATCTACTCCTGTTTCAAACCTTTTTTTCTAGATTGCAAGTTGGCCTAGAATAACTGAGATAAAACTTTAAAATTAAAATTTAATGACAGGAAGCCTGCTTTTTGCTTTGGTAGTTATTAACATGCAATAAGAAAGTTTCAAGAATCAATGTATTATTGTGTTTTACAGGACCAGTCAAAGTGTTAGCTAGGGGTCAGTATATGGCAGAATTCCTGCAACTTTTAAAGTTCTGGAAATCTGAACCTCTAGTTGTTCAGTACTCATGCCAATTTTTTTTTTTTTTTTAATCTAAATTTCTATTTTTTATATACACAACATTCAAGAGTTAGACGTAAGTCCATCAGTGTTCTTTGATGTGAGATTTTTATCCCTGTTGCTAGAAAACTCAATTCTGGTTTTTCATCTTACCTACAGCCTTCTGTTTTACTACTACTGCTAACTTCTGTTATTTCTGTTATCTCATATCCAACATCTGAATTCCAGACAGAGTATTGTGATATTGAATTATCATGCCTGTCAAACTATCTTGAGGCCTCCCACTTATGTATCTTCCCTGAGTCAGCTTTTGTTGTTTTAGGTCTTGTATTACAGGAGTCTGGGTGAATTTCCATCTAAGTCTGCTGAATGTTAGGCCCAGTTTCAGTGAATGTACAGGAAAGATTCACGTTGGCTACATAGGGTACCATTCAAAAGGAAAATATAAGCTCAGAATTGTCTGCATCATTAGGATCCTAACACATTAGCAAACATCTTTCATATTGCTACTATTTTAGTAGCAATACAACAAACAAGTAACAAGCACAGACAGGTTATTTCTTTCTGAACAGGAAAATCTGTATGGTAACACAGAGAGTGAGCTACACTTTTCTGCTAAAGTAAATCCATGCTCCAGTGAACTCACCAATTTATATCTGAAAAGGTGCCTGCATGTCTTAGAATGTCATACGCATTTTTAAATGGTGCATTTTTTTCTAGTCACATAGTGATAAGCACATAAATAAATAGAATACAGTTGCTGTCAGCTACTAAAAATACTGTATCCATGAATTTTATTACATTATCATCTTGGATTACAATATTTGTCACAAAGATTTGCACTAATAAACAGCCCTCAGCATAACCAGGGGTACATACATGTATTCGTAAAGCCCTATAAGTTTATATATATACATTAAAGGTATCCCAAGGATTTTTCACTGTGATTAGACAATCAGATTCAGGTTGATATACTAAGACAATGTATGTAGTTATTTGTATGTTAGTTGGACAACAGTAAATAACACAAGGTTCTTCTTTTTCCACTCTCACCCTCCCTCCAATGCACTGAATCCCAAATCAATATGTTACTCAGTCACTACATCTATGCTGGCAGGTACAGCAGAGTACAGAAGACCTGTAGAGTCAAAGAGTTGGTGTTGGAGGCCTGAGGTCCAGAACAAAATGCATTTCATGTGCTTTCTACTTCAGATTACCTCTAGTGTGATTCCAGGGACTAAATGCTGTAATACGCTCCCACTGCATTTCTGGAGCATGTCTTGCAGTTAACTTCATCCAGAAGGAACCCAGTTCACGTACTCCAAGCCAAAGCACTGCAGGGTACCAACCACTGGAAAATTAATGTCAAAAGTGTATTCCTGATCCAAATGAAAATGACAGTGTGAATGCATCCCATGTGAACTCATATAGGATCAGGCCCTAAACCTCTCCCTGTACAAACACACTTTCCACAGACCTTCTGGAAGCTGTCAGCAACACACTCTCAGAATCATTGGCCTCACGTACTGATCAAAGCAGTTACTGGAGCCCTTCACAAGCTCACAGTCTAAGACATTTTATTCTTTTCCTTTTCCTCTTTTTTTTTTTTTTTTTTTTTTTTGGTCAGAACAAAAAAGATAAAAATTTAGAAGTCAGCTTTCAGCATTCAGAATAAATCTAGAGTCATGGAATTCAGAAATGGAAAATCTTAATAAGTCATTGACTATGTTGCTGAGACTCTGAAGTTCACGATGTACTCTTTAAAACTCTGTCTACCTGAGACCTCATTTGATATTCTCTGGACAGAAGCAATCATCTTTAATATCACTTGATCAATATCAGCTTTTTTTTTTTTTTTTTTTTTTTTTTTTTTTGTGTGTGTGTGTGTGAGAATGAGACTTGGAAACATTTTAAGCTTAATAGAGTCCTGTTTGGACTGAATGGGTGATCAGCCCCAGAAATCTGTGTGTGCAGTGTTTTTCCTTACTGCCTAAGGGAGAGTGGTTGTTATGCTACCTAGTAACCTGGAGATAGCAAACAACAGGAATGATCTATTAATGTTTCCAGCGTGAGTCCACTTAATGAATACAAATACCATATCCATGCAAATGATATGGTATCTGTCTACCTACATTAATAAAGGGAAAATGAGGATTTAGAAAGAATTTTAAAAACGGATGCTTGTGTTTCTTCAGAAACTTAAGCCTTCTGATAAACCTCAGAACACCAGATTTTTATTTTTGTTCATCCTACAATACAAATGAAGTACAAATGTACAAATTTTTATTTTCGTTCACTTTACAATACAAATGTATTACCCCTTGCATCATGGTAGAATGGATAAAGGAACAGCATCAGGTGGCAGCGGAGAGGTCCTGATGCCTGAAGAAGAAACTAAATGACAGGATGGCACTGTACTGCCAAGCAACCACAGAGAACAAACCACCATACAGCAGCACTGTGTCCGTATCTCATACATCATCATCTCTCATGGCAGAGAAGTCCAAGCTAGCTGGGAGCAAGCTGGGATATCTGTGTGTTTCACCAAGTCCAGTGCTGTGATAGCAGAGCAGTGGCTGCACCAGTCAACAAATGCTCTCCTACTGGTCTGCAACCATGTCCAGATGCTTCACTCATCAGTAAAGAAATACCTAGTATCAGCAAAAGGAGGTAGCACAGATGAGGCCTAGCTACATACAAGAATCAGGGTTATGCATGATGGAAACACTGACAAGAGACAGATCTGGCTGCTAGTTCCCAACCCAGTAACATAAACATCATGCTCTCTGGTTTCATAGAAATGAATACGGCGCATGAATAAAAGATCCTGAGGGTGACCATGCCTATCACATATCACAGCAGTTCATTAGCTCCTTCACAGTGTTTTCAGAAAATTCTGCACAACTAAGTCAAATTTATAACACTTATTTTTGCTCTTATCTCTTTAATAAAAGAGCCTATCTGTACCCCTGGCAGGGAAACTGCTGCAGTCCAAACGAAAATGAAGCTTCAAATTTTCTGTGAGTTTGGTGCTGCTCTTTAAAACTCTTTTAACCAAAAACATGTGAGGTGATCATGCACCTAAACATGTTCAACTCCTTGATTTCAAATGACACAGGTATATGAAACTGTAATGCATGTACTTTTCCACTAGCAAATTCATTTCACTACATGTGAAGTACCTGATACAGCTATCATTCAGTGTGAATTAGAGCTACCAACTTTACATGAATAGAATAGAATAGGTTTAGATCTGTTGGAAGGGACCTACAAAAATCATTGAGTCCAACTGCTTGACCATTTCAGGGCTAAAAAATAACATTTCTCACCCCTCTCTAGAGACTGGTCTAGAGAAGGTTTTCGAAGGCACAAATAACAAATTCATGAAATCAGTGGAAATTAGATTCTAAAGCTTCCACCTGTGACACTGTATATGTTCACCCATCTGTGACGTTGTATATGTTCACCATCCATATGCCACTCAGTAGTATTTACTGAAGGAACAATGCAGGTATTTGTGTGCAGGCAGCTAAGATTTATATTGTGAGATGCACATGCTGCATGTAAAAGCTTCTTTCTTCTCTCACTGATCAAAACATAATAGACTTGATTCAACCTTCATTAAAGAATTGACAGTCACTGTTCTACTTCTCCTAGTGCCAGTTCACCAAAATAGCATCATCCAGAATAAGGCTGAGTAACTCAGAGCCAAGAAAATTAAGCCAAATTTTCACTGTTTAAAAGACTTCAAGCAACCATCACCTTTGCTGCTGTTAAAGGGTGTTTGGGGGAATTCTTTCTTTCAGATATAAAAAGTTCAGGGAATCCCTTTGCTGCTGCAAGCTTCCTGGGGGAATACAAAGTGTGCATGGGGGAACTGCACTACCTGTATTGCCAGAAGACCAGAGGGCAAAGGCCAAGTCTCCATGCACAGTTGTTAGAGGACATTACCATTTTGGTAGTGCTGTTGACCCTTGTCCAAGGTAAGTTAGACAAATACAATCAAAATGTTTAAGTGAAGAGATTTTAGCAAGAATAGCAATAGACACGTATCGGGTTAGACAGCAATTTAGGCTGAGACGGGCAAATATCTGCATTCTAGAAATGGAGCAATTTAAGCTTCTACCCTTTTTACAATGCCTGAAATATTAATGCGTGAACATATTGGTACCCACAAATCTCCACAGAGCATTTTGTTGAAACACTTAAAATTCCAAATCTCCACACTTCATTTATTTTTTTCCCATCATTTGGTAATGATTTACTGTTGGCTGTTGTCCCAAACACCCTTCCTGGCCTTTAAAATGTCACTACTGGCCTAATTTACATGAATGCTCGGCATCCACAAATCCCATAGGCATAAAAAATGAAAAGTAGGCACACAGCTTTTTTAGAAAGCTGTTGTAAAAGCCAAGATCTGTCTTCATCAGACAACAGATGAGGGGAACAGATCTGGGGTGTGCTTTCTGAGCCAGGGCTCCTTTTCTTGGCCTCTTAGCACAAACGGTTTCCTCTCTAACAGCTCCACTGTCGTGTCAGCTTTCTGGATGCTCTTTTGCTGCTACTTTTTTCAGGAAACTGTCACTCAGCCACACATGATCCAGTCAGGCCCAGCTCAGCAGTGTGTCTCTCACCATTCCTAGCTCTGCACCCACTAGACAGCCACCGCCCAAGCCCAGCTGAGTTCCAGGCCTGTCTGCCTCCATCAGCCTTGCTCTGTCCAGGCCCTGTTCTTGACTGAGGTCTGAACACCAAACATGAACCTTGCAGAGAGAAGTTTTACTGGAGACAATAGCAGTTCTCATTGGCCATGGGCCCATTGGAGGCCTGAAGCTTTGATTTCACCTGGCATGTGGAGTGCCCACCAGTTTAGGGTTGATACACAGTCAGTACATATGGCACCTTGCACACCAAGTCATATTCCCCACTCTTCCCTGCCGGGTCAAACCCTATCCCAGTGCTTTCTGCCTATACACACACACACGAGCTTCTCTGGTCCCAAATTGCACTTGAGTTTAGCTCCTTCTTTCTCTTTTCCTGACCTCAACCTTAACCTTAGACCAGATGTCTCTGTTTGCCCAGATAAGCTGAATTACTATTGCAGTTATCAGGGAAAAATGTCAACAGACACCCTATGAGGCCCAGCCTCAAATTCAGTTCATCAGCTTGTCAGTTAAAAAACAAATCCCAGCTCTGACCCTAATCCACAGTCTCTGCCCAGAGATCTAACATAACCAGCTGGCCCTTGCTTGAGTCAGCCCCTCAGCCTTACCTGGTAACCTCTTTGAAAAGGACAACGATAAGTTTGGCTCATTGGCCCTTATAATGTTAAGCCTGCTTGTAACCTAAATAATCCTTTCTAGACCTATAAAACAAACTCTCTAGATACAAGGGAGTACAGTTCCTCGAGACAATACACAAATCTACACTCTTGCAGCTGCAACTCTGTTTCTCTGTGAGACAGGCACACAGCATATCTTTGGTTCTTCCTCTAGGAGTTCAGAATATAATAGGGTTGATGCCACTTACAGTGAAAACAGTTCCCACAGCTCCTATTGAGTGTTAGGTGTGCATGGTTTGGAGCTATAAGGGCCAAGCTTTCACAGATGGAAGTACTCAGCATACTCAGAAACTTCAGATTCAGGCACAGGTGCTTGACACCTCTCAAAATCCAGCCCTGCATAATTTAGATGTTGAAACTGTGAACAGATTTCCACATGGGTAGCACCTATGAGTTGGGTATTAAGAATTACCTGAAAAATCAAGACAAAAACATACACATCGATTTGAATTGTTATGAGAATATAAGTATATGAGCATATAAAGCATAAGTGTTCTACATTTGCATTTTCTCTTTGCACAGAGGCCTTCCCATTGAGCAGTACTATGATGTCACCCTGCTGAAAAAAAGTGATGTGCGTATGAATGACGATCTGTAAGTTTAAACGGTGTGCTACCCAGATTGTGAATTTAGTGAATTTATCAGCAAACTGAAAATTCATTCCACTCTGGTGATACTATGCATACGTGATATGAAGTGCACATATGATATATGAAATCTGAAGGAACGTATTCTGTAAAAAAGGGATAAGCTAATAAATAACAAACAACAGCAAACACAGCTAGAAAGGAAATTCAGAATATGGCATTGTGCCCCTTCAGTTTGGTATCTCTTCAACAAGGGTCTCTGAATCTGTTTTACAGATTTTCCATATTTATCAACTTGTAATACTCAAAAATACGGTCCTTTCTGCTACTTAGAATCTAGATTAAATTGAAGTAACTGCAGTAACCATGACACCATGTGTATTTCAGTCCATTTTTCTGGTGTATATATAGAGAGAGATGCATTTAAGGAGGAGGGTTGGCAAGGATTGTTTTTCTCACTGCTACTGCTTAAGAGAAAGATTGAGTGAATTTGGATGGGGCTGCACTTCTGCAATCCAACGTTTTGCCACTTGATGGCACCAGCAAAACATTTAACATTGCTCAAACTACTGCAATTAATTTAAAGTAATTTAAAGTTTAAATGTAAATTCTTCAAATGCAGGAAATGAACGAAGCTACACCTCTCATGTCAGCATTAATAGCTACAGCACATTAGAAACCTGAGAATATTTCTGTGATTATTTTTTCAATTATCTTTATAGGGCTGTGAGGGGTATTTTTTGACCCCCACCAGTCTCCATTTAGCCCTCCTGCATGTGAGGTACCTGCTCCCCATTTTGTGTAGACTCAACACACTCCAGAAAAGCAGGAGAGCTAATTGTAAACAAGCCACAGAAGCTACACAAGGAAACCTCCCACCCTGCTCTTTGTAGTCCACTGCTCTTCGCAGGCTTTTCTTTTTACTACCTCATTACAGTAAGCCGGACAAGAAGAGATGAATTTGTTTACCTCCAAGAGTGCAGAGGCCAAGACTCCTTCATACTGGGATAGCATATGGCCTTTCACCAGCCATGCACGTTAGAGCTGTGCTGCTTTTGCATAATTTGATTACAAGCTACAAGGAAGTAGCAAGTTTCCTTGCAAGTTTCTTCCTGCATATCTCCCAAGCACTTAGTGACAAGAACTGGCCCATGCCCTTTTGAAATTGTGCATACACCTCAAGTTTGAGATGTACAACAGATGCAGAAACAGGCTCACTCTTCCTTTAACACTGGCCACTTACATGAATGTTTGCTTCTTTTATGTTGCATAGCAAAACTGGTTGATTCTTTTTCATAATCCATCCCCAGGAAAACTGCATCAAATGCAGTGGAATACCAGAAAACAATTTGGCCTACTGTGACTTACTAGTCAAATAATTGTCCTGTTACATGACATGTCTATTTGTATCCATGAAACAGCAGAAGCTCAGGCAGATTGTGGAGTAAAATTTAAAACTGTTCTTCGCATAGGGTAGGAGTGTTTTCAGTAATTCCTAGGCTGCTCAACCTGAAATGCATCTTGGTAAAGGATGCTCTGAGATCTGTTCGCTTCACAGCAAGAGTTTTCCTTATGCCAGTTGCCTACCAGAATGGAATATCCACATACTCAGGAGAGGACATGGGACACTTCTGGGGATTTGATTCAGTAAGAGGAAGTAACCAGGAACTGCTGTAACTATATGGCCTTGCACTGGCTATATAAGAAACAAGGAGGTTTTATATAAGCATAGGTTAGACTCTGCCCCCAACACATACTCAGAAGTACACAACCTTGGACACTGAATGTTTGATCATTAGCACACCGATGAACTTTCTCCATTATTTTGCACTCACATCTTCATCTGAAACATGCTGGGTCTCTAAAATATATTATGGTTGATGTTTTGTTCTGGTTTAAACATATTTTTCTTTAAGGTTATATTTTCTCTGTCTTTTAGAGACCTTTGAATTGAAGGAAAGAGTGTATCCTTTAAAATGAAAAGTGAAACATACACCAAATACATCTGTCATGTTCATAGTTCAAGGTCTTTCAGAGAAAATATTCTTCCTGCTGTCAGAGACTATTAAGCGGTGACAGCCACATGGAACCTTTCCTGAAAAATGCCCACTGAGTGCTGCTCTGCAGGTCTACCTGGGAGCTGTTAATACTCAGTTTATTTACCTTATAGCCTGTGAGGGCTCCTCTGAGCCATTACTGTCTTTTGCGGGAAATGAATTACCAGACATTTGCAGTAACTCTGTACACCTTCATGAGACAACTATGCTTTTGCCTTAAATATGCACCCTGCATATCCTTGTGCAGTCCTGCATTAGAATGAATCACTTGGTTTGCACAGATGTACTTTCGCAAGTGCATTAGCAGTGGGCTACATGTGCCCTCTCTGTCAAATGTACTGCAGAAAAGTAGCTGCCTACTTCCATCTAAAGCTGTTATGAGTCCTCACGTTCACATCAAACAAGACCATAAAAATCCTGAAAGGCCTTGAAAAACATCCTTGAGCCATTGCTAGAATCTTAGCAACACACACACACACTGCATCAGGCCAGTGCATTTACACTTTCCTTCCAAAGACAAGTCACACCAACAAAGTTTTGGGTGCATTCAGCAGCACTACAGAATAGTTTTTCTCCACTGGGTTTTCTCCACATAGGTTTTAATCTGTAAATCATGCATATCATGCCACATATCACTTCCATTCCTCTGCTTTTGCCCCGGCTCCCTGAGCCCTGGTGGTTCCCTGACCTGCAGCTCAAGGTGCCCAAAGTGCTCTCATTGCTAGGGAAATGGGACAGTGTCCTACAGGACCACTCCCTGGACCTATTCTGGAGCTTTCTAAACTGGCACCATAAGTCCCTCCAGCTTGAGCCTGACTTCTTTTCAAGAAGTGACGGACTCCATATTCTTTGTGGACTGAACACAAAGGGGGAGATAATGATTACTGAGCAGCTGTGTCTTGTGTAACACTGGCAGACTCCAGTCTACCAGAAGTTCACTGAAAGCATCTCAGACCCAAGTCTGGAAAAATTACTACTGCTTTCTTCCTTTCCTGTTGGAGCTTGACCTTTCTATAGTTCCATCCATTCTAAGTGGCTTCAGGACCAATAATGCAGTTTGAGTTTTAAAAATGTAAGGGACACTCTAAATAACCAGATACCTTTGAAAATATAAAGCTTTGCTGGCTGTTACAACCTGAGCTCACAAAGCTTCTCTGAATCACAGCAGTCATGAAAATGCATAGTTATCCTTATTTTATTGCTGCCTTGTGTTATAATGAGAAGTGATCTACAAAGGTATTTAAGCAGTTCTGCCACGATACAGCACAAAGGAGGCTTATTCTCCTTACACTTGCATATTTGTATCAGGAATATGTCCAATGAATGCAATGAAGAATTTAACAATGCACACGGTAACATAATGTGAAGGGAGAATAAATACTGAGAATTTTCCTCCATGTCTCTGAGCAATTTCTGTTCTAACTGTAGAAATGGAAAACCAATTAGAAGTATCTATGGAAAAAGCATCTAAAGATTTTTTTTCTGTAAGTGTGGCTATTTCTGTAAAAGCTTTCATTTTTCAAGACAAAGTTTGAATCAGAGTCCCAGATGATTATAACAGTATACAAATGGTTGTCAAAATCCAACATGTAATGTTTAAATGCTGTTAGCATCACACACTAAAAGGGAAGCAGATCTTTTGCTTAGCTCAGTTGAGGCATGAGTTATGTTGGCATGGTAATTTGGGAGATGTAGCACTTCATGGTGATCACATAGACTTCACAATGAAATGCATGAATACTGCTTAGTGTATCGGGACAGCATATGAACAAAATTATCTGGCACATGAAAGTTTATCTTCAAAAGAACCATTTCAGTGTGGAAAGAAATTAGCATAGGATTGTACTGAACTTCTTTAGGCAAGGGAGCATATTTTCTCTTTGTGCAGTATCTATTTTTATGGAGGCTAGATTAATGATGGAGGAGCCAAGTTGTAGCTCTTGAGACACGGATGACTTGAACAGAGTTTGGGTGCAGCTCCCATGCCATGGCTATGTCATTAACCAGGTGACTGGGTAGTCTCGAGCTGTGGGAGGAAAAGTCTCCCAAGGAACTACTAAGGCTGAAATAAAGCAGTCTTCATGGAGCACATTAACGTCCCACACAGCTCTGTCCTCAAATGGCACAGCGGGAGCTCTGAAGTTATCATCGCCTCCTGCTTAGGAATGATTCCTGGACATCTCTCTCCTCACTGGGAAATATGAAGGGTTTTGGCAATATGAAGATTTTGGTATATGGCCTGTAGAATCAAGAAACATGAACACCATACAAAAAGTAAAGCTTAAGATTATCATTAGACAACTTCTCCTACCCATATAAAGACCTTTTCAGGCAAGACCAGGTAATTTAGGCTTCCTCATGAAAAACCTGAGGATTTCAGAGCTCCAGGTGATCCACTTAGATTTTTTACTAGATGATAAGATCAGTAATAAAATTGTCTTTTTTTTTTTTCCTTCATTATACCACACAGAACCATTAAGCAAAGTATTTTTTTTTTCTTAATCTTAGACATTTTTCTGCCTTGGAACAATCACCAAGAGACTCTTAGCTAGCCTCAGTGATGAAATTCTTGCCCTTTAAATTTAGTGTTTTCTTTTGATTGCTTTTTAAAAATTCATTTGAAGCATAAAATCAGTCTCCATTGTAAAATATAAATAATTTATTATCATGGAATTAATAAGTACTTTCCCTGCAAGTATGAATAGGATACGTTTTCTGTTTTGCATTACTGATTTATTTTTACTAATAACACGTGCAGTTGTTAATTAATATAGAGTTTATTACACAGAAGTGTAAGAGGCTAGATTTTTTCCCTCACTCCTTTTGAGAAGACATTCTACATACCACTTGTTCCAGGCACTGTTTCAGCCTTTGGCACCTAGCAACACCAAACATTTCTCGTGGATTGAGTGATACCAGTAAGAATATTGTCTGCACTGCTTACACATTGATTTGTCCCTAATGTATATTGATTGCACTGATTCAGATAAAGTGTGAGAGGTACAAATGAAAGTGGACCATTTCAAGTAACTCACTCTTTTTCTTCCCTAATACAGGCTTCATAAGCCACCAAGCAGTTTGGCTAAGTAAGTAGATTTCACCTTTATTGTACCTTATTACTTCCTTAATGAAATAAAAAGACAAGACCTTTCTCTTATAGCCATAATTGCACTGTGTATGTTCCTTGGCAGTAAGCAGCAGCAAAAAGCTACTAGGCAAAAAGCTCTCTCTCAAATGAAGCATATAATGATAGGTTTAGCAAGTTAGCAGTGTTTGCCCAGCACACCCACTCTCCTAACAAATACTGATCTTGCTGACTTGCCTATGGGCTAATTGGGTTTCCTTGGCTGTGTTGTTCATGGCCTCTTTACCCAACGTGAATGAAAGAATGCAAATCTAATGTATGTATAAAGCAGATTTGTGGGAGGGAAGCCTAGGAAGAGCTCAGCTTGGTAAGAAAACTTATTACCTCATGATGGACAGGCTCAGGAATGGATGAACTTGGCTCCTACGTAAGGTCAAAACTTTGCTTTCAGCAGCAACTCGGGAAAGGCATTTGCTCTCAGTAAGCTGCTACATGCAGTTGTGGTAGAATTTAGAAGAATCCAAAAGGGGTGGATTACTCTTACTGGAATAAACTTCATTTAAACCTCTAATTTTTGTCAGAAGCCGTTCATTTGCCTCAGAAGATTCCTGTTATTTTATTTTTTTATTTTTTTTTTGTTGTTGTTGTTGTTGTTTTTTTTTAATTAGGCTGTTATGGAAAACTGAAAGCTGAAAAGGATAGCTACAGCAACCTCAGAACTCTCTGTGAAGTCCTGGTTCTCAGTGCCCCACAAAACTCTCCAGTTTAGCTTTATCCTTCTTCCTCTCACAAATAAATACCTTTTTATACACAAATATCCCAATAGTCCTAGTCCTAGTCCAAATGGCAGATAAGACTGCTTCTGTTGTGATGGGGTTTCTTCACTCGTTATTCCCACCACCACCACCATCTCTTTTCACACTGTTCCTCATGACAATCTTGCTTTACTTCCCCCTTTCACCTCTGTCGTTTTTGGAGTCTACAGGAAATAAATTTCCCCTGGAAAGATTTCTCATCAATTCTTCAGTTATTTATGATTTCTGGAGTGGGCACCTCTCTCTGAAGCACAATCCTGCCCTGCATTCCATCAAGGGCAGAGTAAATCCCTGAATATGATGATATCCAATATGGTTTGTGATAGACTCACAGCAATTGTGTTGCTCTGAAAGACTTATTCATAGTAATTGTAGCTAACAGGAAGGCTATAATGATAGAAGCAAACATTTTTACTTGCATTTGGGGTCTGACAGAGGCATCCTTTCTCCTGTTCAACTGGATCTGTTGTTAAGCATCAGGTAAAAATTGCTATAACCAACAGACCCACGTCACTGTTGGACATGTCTGAGAGGCATAGCCACTGCACCTTCGACTGGGGAGTGTTGGTGGCCTGGGTATGCAGTTATGCAAGTTGCAAATGTAAATCTAACGATTCTCTTTCACGTAAGCAGACAATACAGGAGCAGGCAAGGGAGTGATCATTGTAAATTCATTGTAGGGTACAAGCCAAATGGGATTTTAAAAAAAAGACATCACCTTTCTGCTTCTTAATTCTCTCCCAGTTCTTGCGAAGTGTTATATTTAATGCTAAAGCTCTGTGAAATGTGAAATAAGGAAATGTGAAATAAGGAAATTTTCTTTCTTTCTGTTCATCCTCCTGACAACTGAAACCAATCCAAGACCGCTGTGCCTGCCGTTTCCCATCTCTCATCCCTACCAGACACACATCTCTAGGTATGCCATGTTCCCAAACTTCAGATCACCTGAGGATCGAGACACCGGGATCGATGCAAGCAATCATCAGCCTTTCCACCCCAATATCCCTAGCAAGCCTTATGATGTGGTTGTTCTAAGGAAGACCAAAAGTAAGACTGCTCTCTGAGGATTTATCATCTATTCTCTGATGATTTATCGTTTATTCTTGAATATTATTTAGAAATTCTGCTTAAGTCTTGTGACTCCTTTCTAATGAAGCTCCATGCAGCTAGGATCTGAGAATATTAGTGACCAAGCTACGCATCTTGGCTTAAATTGGAGCTCTTCATGCTGATGGTTGCATTCTCCAAGGGAGATACCTCAGCACTGAGAGTGATGAATTAATGTCTGTCTCATACAAAGACCTTGTAGCTTCAGAAGTCAGCAGTGTTCTTAAAGCTCTTAAATGGTATTCTCCGTAAATATGTATCATTCAGTGTATCTGATACCTTCTGGCAGGGAAATGATTCTTCACAGTCTGAGGGAGTGGTGGGGAAAGGAAAAAAATGCCTTAAGAGGGATCAAAAATTAACAAATTCTGGGCAAACGCCATGTCTGCCACACCTTTGCTGAGGACAAAAAGTTACCCCTGAAAGAAGTGCTGAATGATTTAAAATATTTTATCACCATACAGGTGGTGGAACAAGGTCTAGAATCACATAGTAACTGATTTTTTACAGAACAGCATGTAAGCCATTGTGACATGTTAGTTTTTAACCCCAGCAGAATTTTGTCCTGGGAGTGGCTTACATAATGCATCAGATGAAAAATTGTGCTTTTCATTGGGGACAGTCTGCTGCATTGGGATTCTGACAGGTACTTCATTCTGTATGGCTCTGCTGATCACCTGCATGAACTGATGAGCAGTCTTTAGCAGCTGTTGGCCACACAGGCTCAGGGAATTTGGGACAGCAGAAAGCCAGCACCTCTCAGTGCCATGGCACTGCTCCTCAGAAGGGGTTTGGCAAAACTGTGGAATAGAAGAAGCATACACTGGCGTGTCTAAGAAGCTCTTCAGTACTATAAAAGCTGATAATGTTAAGTAGTAGGTTAATTTGCACTAATGAGCTGCCATTCCCAGTCACTGCCAGTACTGTACAATTATGTATATAATTGGATATGTGAGCCTTTTTTTTGTGAGGTATTTGTCTATCCAAACAAAGTATCTCTCCACAGAGCATATAATGTCAGGAGCAGTCATTTTTAGTCACTTTTCAGTGATCATTTTTCAATGTAAGAAACACTAATCACATGTGGGGAGGTGGGTTTATAGCAACTACAAAGCCTATTTTTGCACAACAGAAGGATCATTGGAGGCCAAGCTCTATTTCCAGCAAAGCTTAGCAGGTTCGGAATTACAAGATAAGGGGGCAGCTACTGCTGGCACTCCAAAAACAACTTCACTTTATTTGATCAGGATGCTCCACTCCTCACTGACTGAAGGAGAAACTTCTGGTTAAGAACAGATGACACAGATCACATGTGGGTGACTTTTACCACTGGAAAGTTGTGTTTAAAATTTTTCACAGCAAGGTTATGTTTAAATTTTATTTATTTATTTTTCCCTTTCTACATCTTGCTTCTACAAAACTCAGAGTAATTATTATGTAGTCAATTACAGAGCCAGGGTGAGAAACAAAGCTCTTGCAAGCATACTCTGCAGTTTCATTTTTATCAGACACCTGGAAGATTTCTGTTATTCTGCTGAAGGTGACATTATGAGTACAAAACCAGCTTCAACAATTCATGAAACTTTATTGATCTTACTGTTTGCTGTTGTTGTTTGTAAAAATCATGCACAGAAAATGCAGTAAGAATCTGCTGGTGTGTGAATTAATCCGGAGCTCCTAGAATTGGTCACGGGCATGTGTCAGTCAGCTCTAGCAGGGGTATAAGATCCAGCCTTCAGCAACTTGTCACCATCCCCTCTGCCTGAGACAACTATCTGGTGGTGCAGATGCTCATGTGAAGACTTCCAGCAAGGCAGGAGGGTTAACGTAGGCTGCCTAAATAGTTAATCTGATCTGATTTAGCTCTGCTGATTTTGTACTACAGAGTGAAGATGAGTTCTGTCTGCAGATCTATGAGGTAAGTCTCCCAAGGTAGAAAAGACAGCAGCAGCAGCTCCAGAAAGAACCTCTTCCACCAGCACAGCTGTCTATAAACTGAGCATAATACGTCTACAGCTTGATATGCAGATACATCTGTCATTCTGATCAATGGTGTTACATTAGAACATGTTAAATATATCCCCTTCAGGTAATCCATACAGGCATGAGGTTGTCAGCATTCCCCCTGACTCCCTGAAGAAAGCTTTGCACTGGCCAGGACAATACACATACTTCCAAGTAGGTAATTCATACAGCATATGGGGGGAGGTGTTGCTAAAGAAACCCAGATTACACTCTCCAGCCCTAGAAATAAATGGATTTGAGCAGCAACAGATTTTTGCTCCTTCTTACCTCTCCACAAGTCCTGCCAGCATACTGACAGGCTGGTGTCTCTATTTCCATGTTCTGAAGGAAACAGATTGTGAATGGTCACTGACTCTAACCTTGCTTTCCACAGCTGTAATGATGGAGACTAGGCTGATCCATGAAACACAAGAGTGAAACTGGTCATGAATGATTGGGTTTCTACTGTTCTTCAGCCTAAACAGTTGTTAAACAGCTGTTCTCTTCCTAGGGGGACATAGCCTGAAGTTTGATGACAGATAAAAGCCGTGAAGAATGTAGCAAAAGACAGTGGTAAACAAAGAAAGATACAGCCTTTGGAGACAGACAATCTTATGGATGTGGCAGGGGAAAATCAAAGTGGCAGTCCATTTTCAGGCTGTTATTGTGACTGCAAAAGAAACTTTATATAGCATGTAATGTTCTGCCTTGGTGTGGCTACCATGCCTAAGTTGATTCCAAGTTCTTTGAAATGAATTCAACTGAATTATGTGCCTGTTAAATCTTCCTATTTGAGTAGAAATACTGTACTGAAGATTTTTATTAGCATTTTCTAATACGCTAATTTAGCATACTATGGAAGGGATATTTTAAACCTTTAGAACATTGTTATTTTATTTATTTGGTTTATGCCTTACCTGTTTCTTCTTATCCTTCAGCTTCCTAAATTTGCTGAAGAAAAGGGTCAAATATACTACCCTTATCCACCAAAGATGGTAGCCCCTAATTCCACTTTTAAAGAGCTAGAACATAACCTCTCTCCAAGAACAACCAACATGCTACAAAACACTGAAAGGGCTCAGGGGATCACAACATACAGTCGCAACTTCACAGGTAAGCAATTGTTTTCCTTTCCTTTCCTTTCCTTTCCTTTCCTTTCCTTTCCTTTCCTTTCCTTTCCTTTCCTTTCCTTTCCTTTCCTTTCCTTTCCTTTCCTTTCCTTTCCTTTCCTTTCCTTTCCTTTCCTTTCCTTTCCTTTCCATTTACTTGGAAAGACCACAAGATGTCACCCTTTAATTCTTTCTAAAAAAAAAAAAAAAAATTAAAAAAAAAAAGTCATTTAGTAACAAAGGTCTCAAAATCTGTAAATTATCTGAGATTTTTCAGGGGGGCTGAGCACTAATTTTCATTTTCCTAACTAATAAAAATATGTGATAATAAAATATGTCTCCATTAAGGAAGAGGCCCTATGAATCCCCTTGTACTGGATGACTATTACATGAAAGCAGTTGGCAGACTAACTGGAGAACTAGGTACAGACGTGGAACTTGTAAGTACTGTCTTTACTAAAACTCAGATGCTTTCACCACAGTAACATTGACAAGAATATTTCCAGATTCAACTAAAAGAATTAAGCCTTCCCTTTAATAATACTTAAATGCAAGGCAAGAATCATTCTAAGAGAAAGGGTAAAGTTCAGTATACTAAATGACTCCTGACAGAGCTGCTTTACAGAACTTATGTAATGGATTAGTGATTTGTTCAGGGTATGAGGTGCTGGGGGTAGGTTACAATGATCATCTGAATATTTTTTTATCTTATCATTTAAAGCTGCCACCAACTCATGACAGCAATTCAAAGGACCTTTTGCCTTGGAAAGTAGAAGTAATATTCTCCATAAAATGAGTTGGCAGCTCTTATGAACCATGCAGTACTGCAGAGACTGAAACATACTGGCTAGACGTTTAGCTGGTGTTAATCAGCACAGCTCCACATCAGCTTATTGTCTTTATTGCTTTATTTGATAAGTGGCCTAGTATCATTGCAGACTCCTATGTCCTTACTAACTATACCAGCTTAAGTTTGGCAGAGTTCTTGTGATTCATCCTTCTCCATTTATGTGAGTGGTTTGCTTTTTTTTCCCTTAGGATGCATCAGTAAATTTGCCAAATTCTGTTTCATTGCAACTATTTACTTTTAAGAACATAGGCATGAACATAGATATGGAAACTCCATGTTCATTGTCTTCAAAAACTTTGATATTCAATGTGGCCTCTTAGAAAGTCAAAAAATACTATTTTATTAAATGCTACCCTTGCAAACAAAGCATAACATGGTAGGTAGGAATAGCAAATCAACTTGTTTTGCTTTTTGCTAATGCATCATTACCTCTAATGGCTTAAGCCCTTTCAGTGACACCTGCACATTGTCATGCTGAGTACATACACAGTTATAATTGATTGTTACCAACTAAGCAATTTTGCATGTAAAACACATTCCTGCTCACCTTTTCACAGCACTGCTCACTTAACAGCGCTTGCAGGTTCAAACTTCTTTGTCTCTAATGCCTTCATATGTGATTGCACAAATATATGAAAAGCAGGGCAACCAAAGTAAGATGCTATCATTTTCTTTGTTTATAGTCAAAAAATTGCCCTGGATAAAAAGTCCCCAAATTGTTGTGCTTTTTATTATTATTATTATTTTTTTTAATTCCAATAAATTAAATCCCTTTTGAAATGGTATTTACAAGTCTTTGATAACTGAATCGGAAAAGTTGTCTGGCTTTTTCTCCAGCATGATAAAGAAACAAATGTTTTGCTTTGTGACAATGAAAACTTCAAAGAACACCTTCAACAGCTTGTCTCTGGAAATGAAAATCCAAACTAGCGGCTTACATTAATTCAAAACAGAGCAGTTTTATTGCCCTCTGGCTTCCAAAGTGTGATCAGTAGAGGCCATGCTAATTTATCTGAGCATCATTATCCCACTTAAAAGATACGTACATTAAATATCAAAAATTCTGATTGTTCAGCACAGTAATTGCTGAAGCCCACTCTTTGGGTACAGGACTCAAACATACTTTGTATGAACAGTCCCTATACAATGTAGCTTTGTCTCTGCACTGGTATCTGAAGCCTGTGAAGAATCAGAAGCCTGAAGACTGTGTCCTATGGGATCTCGTCCACTAATTCTTTGAACAGCTGGAAGTTGGATCTTCTAAAGTTCAGGGTGCTGACTTTGCTCTTAGCCAGGCCCATTATAGTCACTGTTTATACTATCACATTATTTAGGAGACCACAAATTGGAAAACAGATGCTTACAGAAAGAAAAAAAGAAAAAAAGAAAAAGAAAAAAAAAAGAAAAAAAAAAAAAAAAAAAAAGGAAAAAAGACAGCACAATCTAATTATATCCATTTGCATCTTGTGCATATCACAGAATCACAGAATCACAGAATTTCTAGGTTGGAAGAGACCTCAAGATCATCGAGTCCAACCTCTGACCTAATGCTAACAGTCCCCACTAAACTATATCCCTAAGCTAATAGGGATGGAGCAGAATATTTTGTCTTTTCCAAAGCATACAGACCAGCTCTAATCTCTCCGTATGGCAGGACAGTAATGACTGTCTGGACTGATGGACTGATTCCCTTTGCCAGCCTGTTTTGCATACTGTCAGAGCAAAGTAGTGGCCACGAGTGACAAAGTTCTCACACCTGGCACAGTACTCCAAGTTCCTAGGAATAATGCTTCCCTCACTTTCCACAATGTGGGGCAGTAAAGATAGACACGTAACTGAGTAAATTTCACTCGTCCCAGAAAATGGTTGCCTCAATCCCTGCTAATTACAGTGTTAATTCTTTTCCTTCCTCCATTAGAAAGAAACCTTTCTGTCTAGTCTCTCACAAGTGAGACCTCTTGAAGGGCGCAATGCACGTTTACTTCAAGGACGACGTCCCCATGAATCTATTCTGCAAGAAGAGGGCTCCTGCCAGGAGCAGGCCCAACTGCCTTGCCTGTGTTACCAGAAAGATCATTATCTGGATACAGGGCTGCCAATAAACGAATTTCAGAAAATCGCTGACGCGTGGCAAACAGAAGCATTGTACAAGAGGCAGTTTTCAGGAATGTCTGAACTTGAATCCCTTCCAAAACGCGCACATTGCCTTTCCTGTGAAGATATCAAGCCCAAACGTTTGGACCAACATACAGTATGGGAAAACCCAGTCAGCCTAAATAAACCAGTCTTACCACAGGATGTAAACAGCGAGGAAAGAAGAATTGAATTGCACAACCTCTGGTACCAAGAAGCAAGTCAGACTGCATGGAGACCAGAGAGGCAAACAGAGACAGCACTGCCTGAATGGATCCCTGGCTTTGAGGTTCTTCAGCGCCCAACAGCACTGCTGGAGCTGCAGGATTCCTTCTCTAAGACAGCAGCACAAAAACGTTTTCATGATTCTATCAATGGAGAGACAAAAGATCTCAGAGATAACATCACTGAGGGAAGGAGACACAAATTCTATGGATTCAATGCTTTTTATTTCCATAACTGACACATTCCCTGGTCTTTTTAAAATACTAACAAATAAAAAGTACTTCAACGTAGCATGTCTATTCTTGTGTACCGGTTATGGCTGAAATAATTTGTTGTCTTCATAGTAGCTCACGTGGTGCTGTGTTTTGCATGTGTGATGAAAATATTGTTGATAACACATCGATGTTTTAGTTGTTGCTGTGCAGTGCTTGCACAGGAGTAAAGGATTTTTCTGCTTCTCATGCTGCTGTGTCAATGAGGAGGCCAGGGGTGTACAAGAAGCTGAGAGGGGACACATGAATGACAACAACAACAAAATCACCAAACACATTATTTTTAAACATCTGAAGTCCTGTTTGCAAAGCCTTTCAAAAACAAGAACAGTGCAACAGTAAGTTTATTGGAAAGCCACCTCACAGATTACCAGCTGGTTTTGCAAAAGGGATGCAAAGAATAAGTTTAAATTGCTGTTTTCTGTGAGCTAGGAGATCAGTATCACTGTTTCCCAAAATTCGGTAACATAACTAATATTGGTTTAATAAATACCTTAAGGAGCTAGAAGCCAGGTGGTGATTAAAAAAGCAGAAACAGCACATGTGCATTTGTTTTTTGTTTTTTGTTTGTTTTAACTGGTTAATTAAAAGAGGGCCTATTCAGTTGTTTCTCAGAGAGTACCTGAAGAAGGAGCAAAATACCTTTCTATTTTTATCAAGACTTTCTTCACTGCAGTCTTCTAAGATGTTCCATTGAGAGATCAGATATACTCCCCTCTTCCTTCAAGCCAATTTTCAAAGTTCAGGGTTATTAAAATCGGGGTTCAGCATTATTAAAATCAGGGAATTTGTTACTTAACAAGAAAGACATGAGAAACTGAGCTTGTTCTTTCTGGAAAACAAACAAATAAACAAAAACCAACCAGCCAACAAAGAAACAAATAAAATAGAAACTACAACTTAATGACAAGTATATAAAATATACTTGCTACATAAAAGTCATATCAGTCATTTGTATCATATGTCTATAAGTCCCATAATGAAAATTTTTGTTTGATCAAACTCATAAAATCAAAATAAGGAACTTGGGAAGCACATTCTAATTTACTTGTTTAATTTTCTGCTTGGTATATGTAGAAGGCAAAGAGCTTAGTATCATTAAAAAAAAGGCTTAGAGGCAAATCCTTGGAGCATAAGAAAAACGTTTGCAATGTTAGTAGATTTGGTAAGCATTCTTAGTGCTATGAGACTGACTTCATGCTTTAGGATAATAGGCCCCTCTTCACAGAATCACAGAATTGTAGGGGTTGGAAGGGACCTTGAGAGATCATCGGGTCCAACCCCCCTGCCAAAGCAGGTTCCCTAGAGCAGGCTGCCCAGGTAGGCATCCAGATGGGCCTTGAATATCTCCAGAGAAGGAGACTCCACAACCTCCCTGGGCAGCCTGTCCCAGTGCTCTGTCACCCTCACCGTGAAGAAGTTCTTTCGCATGTTGGTGCGGAACTGCCTGGGCTCCATTTTGTGGCCATTGCCCCTTGTCCTGTCCCCACAAACCACTGAAAAGAGGTTGGCCAGATCCCTCTGTCTCCCACAGTTGAGGTATTTATACACATTGCTAGGATCCCCTCTCAGTGTTCTTTTCTCAAGGCTGAACAGACCCAGGTCTCTCAGCCTTTCCTCATAGAGGAGATGCTCCAGGCCTTTCCTACAGATAAATTCTTCAAACCATTTGATTCATTAAAATGAAAAGTCATTCAAAAAATAAATTTAAAATGTGGTAATTTGACTGATTTCTTGCCATCTATAAACTGAAATTGAGGCCAGTGGATATTAGTACTCTTCTAGTATGTTTTTGTCAGATGGAATCAGACTCTTTCAGACAATGCTCATGGACATTTATTATACCTCTTTTAGTCTAAGCTTTCCAGTAAACCCTATCAGACTACACAATAACACAAGATTACATTTAAAGTTAAAACAGTAGACTTCAAAAAAGGACACCCTTTCATTTGTCTTTTAATTCAGTAGCCCTTAATTTTAAATTTATTTTCCAAAACCTCAAAAAAAAACAACACTGTTTCTAAGAAAAGCTAAACTTTTGACAAATTGCTACATCCTGAATTTCTGAAATTTGAAACTCCCTGTGAGTTAAATTAAGTAACTTTGGACTTGAGTCCAGAAATCTTCCCTTCCCTTCCCTTCCCTTCCCTTCCCTTCCCTTCCCTTCCCTTCCCTTCCCTTCCCTTCCCTTCCCTTCCCTTCCCTTCCCTTCCCTTCCCTTCCCTTCCCTTCCCTTCCCTTCCCTTCCCTTCCCTTCCCTTCCCTTCCCTTCCCTTCCCTTCCCTTCCCTTCCCTTCCCTTCCCTTCCCTTCCCTTCCCTTCCCCTCCCCTCCCCTATCTTGAATCATCTATGTTTTTATGCTGCTTTCACTACAAGCCCTGGTTTGTAAGGATTCTGGATGAGTTTTCTCATAGTTTCTCAATAGAAACTGATTCAGTACTATCCTGTGACAACTCTTGCATCTGGAGGTCCTCTCCTGCTGTTTCATGCTCCATTGCAAATTACCCGACTTCATTCATTTATGTTTTGTACCCGCTACTCTTCTATACTCATCCTGACCAGACATCACTGCTGTGTTTCTTGCTTCAAAACAAAAACTGATAACAGAGCAGTTGTATTCCATGCTTCTGCCTACGTTATGTTGAGGTCTAAGACCTCATTATAATCTTCATTTACTCTACAGATAATTCAACCTCTGTCAGTGTATAAGCAGGTACTAGAAAAAATGCTTGAGTGAGGCAATCCACTTGAGTTAAGGCTGACAGTCAGAGCTCTGTGGCCATTTTAAGTTGATGAAGAGTGACTCTTTATCCTGGATCTTCTTAATCTACCCAGCTCCCCACAGGCCAGCTGTTGGGAATGACACAGAGATTTCTACCTGCCCCAGTCCTGAAGATTCTACTAAATGGCTATAAAATGCATACCCATGCTTGTAACATAAATCTGCAGCATGAAAGAGAGGACAAAGTACTTCAATATTTTCACACCTGTTAAACTCATCAGTAAATTTAACAGTCAGTAAGTCATTGCATTATAATGGTTGTGCGATTGATTCAGCTAGGAAATATGTTGGCAATTTCCCAGCTGCCCGCTCTGCTTTGTGCATTGCCTGGACTGTCTGGCCTCTCTCTGAGACAAGACGATCCAGGTCCTCTGAACAGCCTAAAATAATAATAAATCCTAACAGTACAAAGTAGCCAGTATTGTTTTGTGACCTGGTGAGATTTATGACTCACTGTACAGATCTTTCTTAAAACCAGTGCACACCACTGTGACCACAGCACAAATCGCTGATCCACCAACACTGAATGATGTCAATACAAGGAACTGGTTATAACATATCTGTCAAAGACCACACAAGACGTTTATCACAAAACTGAGAAATAAACCGTACTTTCCTCAGTTCCGGCCTAGTCCTATAAGGCCTTCTTTCTTCTTTTATCTGCAGTGTACCTCTTAAGAGAACCATTTGGCTGTTTTGCTACATTTTCTTTACTACTGGACTTCAGTGCATATTTGGTTTATCTTTTCTTCCTTCAGGACAGAATTTCATAGCAGTAATTTTGACTGCAAAAGAACCATTGTTCTAGTTTATAATGGTCTGAGGGAGTAAAAATACAAAGGCATTTCAGGTGTAACCACAGGGAATAACTGACAGACTGAAACGCAAACGTTCCAGGCAAACCACATCAAAGCAAACATTTCAATTAATTTTAATACATGGGAAAGTAATTGTGCATTGAAAATGAGTCAATTTAGTTTACTCCTGCAATGCTAAGCCACAAAAGCCCTGACTTTGTCTTCTGCATTGCCTCTAGATATCCCACAATATATTCTGTCCTACAATATAACTTCTACAAACAATACAGTATGCAAAGCCGTGAATGTTCCCTTTTGTAATATTTACACCTTCATGGAACAGTACTGCATCATAATGTCAGCATCTGGGTGGTGAGGTGTAAGGCAGATATTAGAAGAGAAGACATGAACAATTATAAGTAGGTAACATTTCATTTTACAGACGGATCTTTGGCATATCCACCTTCAGTGCTGAAAGCCTCCCAGGTTCAGTATCTTCCCTGAGAACATTTTCTTATTTTATATGTTTAATAAAACTGGATTCCACCATCTTCAATCAAGGCACAGTTTTCATAAACAGCATCCCTGAGGAAAAAAAAAAAAAATTGCTACAATGTCCTTCCACATGCATCACAAGGAGTAATTGTGAAGCTCAACATGCAATGCCTAATATGGAGCATACATTTTTAGACACCAAAACCTAAAAGAAATTAAAGGAATTAAAGATGCCTGAAGTCTGCATTCCATGAAGAAAAGGAAACCTTTTGAATGGATGTCAGTAATTAGCACACATCAAGTCCTTAAAGAAGCTTGCATCAGTCCACATGAAGTGCTTAAAGAAGCTTAAGAATTTACACCACTGTGATTTCTTAAAGCAGCTTAAAAGGCACTTTCTGCTCTTTCTCTTTTAAAGATGAAAGAGGCCAGGGGTCATGTCAGGAGTCTTGTGGCATTAAGTTACATACATCTGATACCTGAAGTCATATGAGACACATAACCCTTATTAAAAAAAAAAAAAAATGCAGTCTATGGTGCTTGCAACAATGGCAACAAGTGTAAAAGCCTGAGCCGAGTGCACGACGAAGGTTCAAAACCAAATAGCAAATAATGTCTATCGTCTAAAAGTCAATGTATTTATTGTCTAAATTTAAGGTAGCATATTTTCAGTCAACCTCCTAACTCTGGGAGCCTGGTTTGAGATCTGAGTTGGGCAACAGAAGTCAAGATGCCATTTTGAGGTGGTTCCCTTGCACATGTCACGTCACCCTGCTCCCCACAAAGTAATGAACTTAACTACACCGTAAGCAAATGAGTTTTATTAGGGCAATGCCACAGCTGAGAACAGCACTAATTGCTAAAGCTCTGCAGCAGACTGGCACGGTGTATGTGTATTTTGTGTGTGCTGAGTGGTGAAACGCTGGGAAGCGGACAAAGTTATGTGTGACGCTCCAGGTATGACATGTAGCAGATAAAAACGTGCCCTCATCAACCCAGGAGCGCTAATTTGCTTATACAACAATTATATCCCCGCGAGGCCCCCGCCGAACACCGAGGCACTCCCCAGGCCCCTCCAGCGGTTCCTTCCCCTTAGCAACCGCGGGGCGGGGCGGGGCGGGGCGCGCCGTTACGTCACGGGTACCGCCCCCCCCCCGGGGCCGCCCTGACCGCGCGCTCGGGGCGCCGCGCGACCTTTGCTTCGCCTCCCGCCGTGCGCATGCGCCGGGCGCCCGCCCCCCTTTCCCCGCGCGCCCCGCTTGTCGTTACGTCACAGCGCGGCGCACGGCGCCTTCCGCAGGAAGCGCGAGGCCGCCCGCCGGCCGCAACCTACCCCGCTAGCCTGCGGCGCCGTGACGTTCACATTGACAGACGGGCGTTTCAACCAATCAGAAGCCCGATAGCGGAGGTCTGATTGGCTGGCGTGCCGGAGTGGGCGGGCGGCAGGCTGCGGCGCGGTTGGCTGCACCGACACCGGGTTACATAGGGCGGAGTCCGGCGTGTCCTTGGGCAGACGCCGGGCGGTGCGGGGCGGCCGGGGAGCGACAGCGGGGCAGGTGCGGGGGCCGCGGCCTGCGGGGGGCCTGGGCCGAGGCCTAGCGGGCGTGGGCTCCGCTTCCAACCGCGGGGGCTGGGGCCTGGACCCGGCGCTGCCGTGTCCCGGCGGGACCGTTGGGGACCGTTATGGCCCGTTATGGCCGAGGGGGGCTGGCTGCGTGTAACGGTCACTCCCGGCGGGTGCAGCCTGGGGATGGGTCTTCGGGACCGGTACTGGGCGCGCGGGCCGCGGGTGTGGTGCTGGGAGCCAGCGCGGGTCCCGGCAGGGCCCCCCGGAGGTGCTTGACCTTGGTGCCGGCGCGCTGACCTCTCGCTGTGTTCCTGCTCTAGCGCTGAAGATGGGGGACGTGGAGAAGGGCAAGAAGATCTTCGTGCAGAAGTGCTCCCAGTGCCATACGGTTGAGAAGGGAGGCAAGCACAAGACCGGCCCCAACCTACACGGCCTGTTTGGGCGCAAGACCGGGCAGGCTGAGGGCTTCTCCTACACAGATGCTAATAAGAACAAAGGTAAGCGTAAAGCTGCTTCTCTGAGCTACTGCAGACCAAAACATTCAGGCCTTGATGGTAGTCTTACAAGTACTAAAGACTGCCGGAAAGCAAAATAACATGGAGGACAAGGAAATAAGTGTGTTTCACTTTTGACAGCTCTAACCATCTTATCTTTTTTCTTCCAGGTATCACCTGGGGTGAGGATACCCTGATGGAGTACTTGGAAAATCCAAAGAAGTACATCCCAGGAACAAAGATGATTTTCGCGGGTATTAAGAAGAAGTCTGAGAGAGCAGACTTGATAGCATATCTGAAAGATGCCACTGCGAAGTAGAAGTTATCTGCTGCCTTATTTATTTCACAAAGGAGATGGCAATGCAAATATCTGTGACGAGATTGGTTTTTAAATGTTCTATTTTTACATGTACCATGTCTAACCTTAAAATTGGTCTTAACCATCAGATAACGTTGCTCATGGTGGGGTGCTGGACTACACGCTTGTTTGGCAGCCACTAACTTACGGAAGTTATGTAATTGGATTGGTTCAAATGAATATAATGTTCAGTCATTCTTGATTATGGAATTAAAAACAAAAAAACAAAACAACACTTCTGGCCTCTTTATTGTTTAAAAAAACATTGAATGAGTAATTGTTAATAATGGAACAGGTTTAGCAGCCCAACTCTGCCAGATGAAAAAGGAGGATGGGCCTTGGCATCTTCCACCATAAGTCTGTGACGTTACTTTAAAGATTTACTTTAAAAAATATAGAGAGAGAAAAAATTCTAAATTTGATCAGTACAGGGTGTTGTGGTATATATTAATCTGTCTAAAACTTGGGATAAGAACACAATTTCACTTTCTTACTAATTGTGAAATGATAACTGTGCTTAGGCACTTTTATCCGGGGAAGCATGTTACTTGATTTATATGGGCTTTGACAGTTGCATGCACCAGTAGAGTATAACTCCAGAAACGTCTTCATTTTTTGTAAATATTGTTGAAAGCCTGTGTTCAGTAAATCTTCAGAAAACAACCATTTGTAGTGTAATGAAAGAAAAACATGTTCTGGAAAGATAATTACTAAAGACCAAGTTGAGAGTTAATAAAATCTTACTTCAGCAAAAGCACTAACCTAAAATCTACTGTTTAAAAGCAACTTCTGATGAACAGGTACAGGAATAAATGCACTGGTAGACTAAAAGGAAATTGTCTTCCTATGCGCCTACCTGGAGCCTATAGCACTACAGAAGGGTCTGTTTCATGTGTAAAGCAGCATTTTAACTGCATTTTCTTCAAATTAATTGAATTGTACAGATGAATGTATTTACTGTGTACAACACAAGCACAACTCAGAGTGATCAACCTGATAAATTAAAAGTATTGAAAGTTTCGTTTTCTGTATTGTGTGAAATTTAAGTGAGGAACAGTGGGGGTAAAGAGGAAAGTTGGGTGTCTGGCTTTGTCATTACAAGACAAGCACAAGCTCAGCATGAAAGGAGTAAATGCTAATGGAGCTAGTGTGAAAAGTGGTCAGCGTGGCAAGGTCAGAAAGCATTTCAAACCAGAACCAGCACAGCTAGGCTATCCTACCTGTTTTTTAACACTACTTTTGCTGCACTTCCTAAATTGGATGGGGTGAAAAACTCAAAATAGCATGGAAGCTGTAGGTGTGCTATAGAACTGATGTTTCTGAGTTATGTCAGGTAGAACAGCATGCTTAATGATCGAGTTCTGAAGGGCTGTTAGTCCCAGTACACGACAAGAATTAAGATTAACCACAGACATTTGTTAGTGTTACTCTGTTTAGTGACTTTTTTCAAACTGAATGCACAAGTGTTTCCTGCAAATAGGAAGGCAGACCTAATATTAACCAACATCAGTTTCCTTTCTTGTTAGTAGAGATGCTCAAGCTGTAGTTAATTACTGACAGATTTTTTTAGAAGCAGTGTTTATTTTGGTGCTTTTATGGCTATGCAGAACTAAACAGCTTTCACCATGCCAAAATCCTCATCGAGCAGCCCTAGGTGCAGAAGGTAACTTCACCCAGCTCTGCAGCCTTCTGAAATGATTAAGATGCTTTGCATAAAGAGCATTGTGAAGCTTTCATCAGCACCTTTATGAAACGACAAAAGACTTTTTTTTTTTTTTCAAGTTGTTCTTCCCTAGTTAGGCTGGAAAAGAAAGAGACTAGAGACGATTTTGCAGTAAGGTGGCATTTAAGCCTGCATAAGCAACAATTTAGAAGAATAAAGTTATGTAATTGGAAAAACTTCAGGAGAAAGCAGTGATGGCTTGATCAAAGGTAATTGTACACTCAGTTTAACTTGTTTGGCTTTATCCATCTGTATTTTGGAGGCTTTTCTATAAGAGGCACTGCAAGCTTATACATACCACAGGAGGCGGAGAAAACTTTTTCATTCTAGACTGGTGATGCATCCTTATTGGCATTTTGGAGGAAACCTTCCTCATTTCTAAGATTTCATTTCTCTCTATGCATACAACACTGGTTAGCAAGCGTTCACAAACTTTGTTGTAGTAAATAGCTAGCATCTGTTCCACCTAATACAATTGGACAAGCACGCTGCCACAGTATTTCTACAAGTGGCTCAACAAAGTAAAAATATCAAAAGGAAGGATATTAGATTGTCACCCATCGAGATTAATAGGAATGCAAGTATAAATTTGTTTTTTTGGGGGGAGAGATCCAAATGGGTTGTGGAATCAAACTTGAGTTCTTTGATTTCAAGTTTTACAGAATAGGAGAGTGAGGCTCGTTTTTGTTTCATGAAGCAGCAAGTATAGCGTTTTGCTTTTTGATAATGCTACCAGTCCAAATGTGACATTTCAGTAGTTTCTTAATAGTTCCAAATTAAGGAGTCAAAGCACCATTGCCAAAGATTGCTTAACCCCATAAACATCATTCTTGGCTGCAGGTTACATATTTGATGGGGCATGCCTTTGAAACTGATCTTGTAATGTTTTCACGTGTAGTTATGCGGATGCGTTAAAATTGTCAATAATGACTAGACAAAAGGTAAAACTTTAAAATACACCTTTTCATAGAGTGTGTTACGCTATCAGTGGTCCAAAACAAATACATTGATACATTGGGCTTCTCTTATGGGGAAGAACAGATATTAAACTTGTAATAGTGAAGGAACTATGAGGTATTCTAGTCTTTCATGTATATCAAAGGCCAATAAAATGCACACTTCTGTATTACAACTAGCCACTTATCTTTATCTAAAACACATCCAAAACTCTTCCAGGACCAAAGCCAACAAAACTCTGTGTTGCTACATGTAGGATGTGCTGAACGGTTTAAAACTGATGTCCTGAAAACCAGGTTATTCCAAGAGGGGAGCAGCCCAGAGCTAGCAAAAGAAATGCTAACCCTGGGAAAGGGTGTGAAATCCTGTCCTTTTCCAATGCTGTAACGGCTGAGTCAGGACTCCAGATGGTTACATCCATCTGCTCATGATTCAGAGCTTGTATGTAAGTACTTGCATGTCTTTTCCCACGATTACTCTTTTAATCTGAAATAGAAAAAAGTATGATGGTCACCTTTTGAATAATTAATTTCTGGTCAGAGGTCTCACAGGAGGTGAGAGACTTGTATTACATTTGTTTTGGTGACAGGATGCCAATTTACATCCCTAGATTTCTAGAAGGCTGCTTTAACCACCAAGCTGAACGTGTGCTAGGACGAAGATATTCTGTACTTCTTCTGGAGCTGTCATTATGCAAAAGCAGAGCCAGAAAGAAAATGAGCAAGGAGGAGCTAACTATAGAAGAGCATTCAAAACACATACCTTGGAGCAGGGAAGAAGCGGTGTTCTTTCCGGGTTGTTTATGTATTTAATTTTAAACAGCCTTGTATAAAAATAACCTGGCAGCGGAGATCAGAAGTCAATCAGAAGTCAAACCACTCTAGTGGTTTTACATCTCCCTAACAGGGTTCACCACATCTTTCTGCTGCGGGACAGTGTTTGTTCAGGTAACATGAATCCCTGCCTTGTTCCCAATCACCCATTTTCCAGATGCATCATCCCCTTCCTCATCATCCAGGTCACTGAAACATGTTTTTGTATGTTAGACCGTGCTGTCCTGATCTCACCTCACTGTCTTTTGGTCATAGGCACCCAAAAGCTGTTGAAGCATCAAAGAGCATTCTCTTCCTTATGGTACCCTGCAGAAATTTACTGCTCATGTCCCCAGTCCATCATGACTATATGACGACAAATTCTTTTAAGATGTCTGATGGTTCTTAATCTGTGTGATACTGCTTTTTATTGGCCTTCTTTAATTCTAAGCTTCTAATAAAGCTAACTAAAGCTGGAAGAGTTTTACATGACTTTTGGCTGCACTCTTTTTTTTTTTTTCTTGCTGGGAGCTAAGCAGTTGTTTTGCTCAGCTTTCCCTGATACGTAGTACTTTCAGACAAATAAGAAAAATGCACCAAATAGAGTGAATTAAAAAAAAAAAAAAAAAAAACATGCCATTGGTGTCACCTATGTGTCACTGGTAGCCTTAACAGCCTGGTGTCCTTACTCAGATTCCATTGCAGGAAAGTGCCTACATTGACGGGAACCAGCACTTCACGGAAACACAGGATGGTTGAGGTTGGAAGGGACCTCTGAAGATCATCTAGTCCAACCCCACTGCTGAGCAGGATCACCTAAAGCAGATTGCACAGGATGGCATCCAGGTGGGTTTTGAATATCTACAGAGAAGGAGACTCCACAACGTCTCTGGGTGACCTGTCCCAGTGCTCTGTCACCCTCAGCACAGAAGTGCCCCCTCATACTCAGCCAGAATCTCCTGTGCTTCAGTTTGTGCCTGTTGCCTCTTGTCCTGTCACTGGGCACAAATGAAAAGAGACCAGCTCCATCCCTTCAGCACCTTCCCCTCAGATATTTATATACATTAATGATGTCTCCCCTCAGTCTTCTCTTTTCCATGCTAAACAGGCCCAGCTCTCTCAGCCTGTCCTCGTATGACAGAAATCAGGATTTTCCATATCATACCATGTTTCTTATGGGATTCTGACATTTTATTTCCAATTATTTTGTCAGCTTACCTGATATTGATATTAAAACTGAAGTTCTTCCCAGTGCTATTTTTAAAGGAAAGATACCACATTTTCAACTCGACAGATTTTTGCTGTAGTAACTAATTTTAATTCTGATTCTCATGTACAAATTTTTATTGGTTAGCTTACCTGTTTGGTCTTTCTCTTCTGTATTTTACCTGCTACTGTTACACTTGTGTTGGCTGAACTGCAGGTACTTTACTGTTCAAATGGACACTTTAATTTGCACATCTCTTAACTCTGTAGTGGATTGGGGTTTTTGAAGTTTACAGATAATCACTTTACTCAAAAACACTTATTTCATTGCCTTTTTCATTATTTAAAATCTCTTCTGGTGAATGAGAGGAAAAAAAAAGGGTTCACTTTTTAACAGTTCTTCACACAGTGGTGTTTTATCTTATTACTTTGTATACACCACTCTTTTTGACCCAGCTATTCTTAAGTTTTAAACAAGGGTCGTGTCCTTCACAGGAATAACTGGGAAATAATCTTTTCTTGAGAGTCTCAGAAACATACTTTCAACAAGCAATCACATGAAGTGCTGACACTTGTACCTAAAACCGTTTGTTATTTATACTAGATGAACAGGAGAGGGAGCCAATGTACTAAATAAAAAGCAGAAGAAAATCATAAGTGCACTTGAAGGCAATTTTGAACAAACCTTAGGCAGCTGGAAAGTCTACGTTCATTTGTACAAAAGGCAGTTTTACTGAAAGCACTCGGCAAAAAGAGCTGGAGGTGACTAGTACAGCTGAATGCATTGGTATGCCTACAGTAACCGTAGGGTCTTCTGAATTCTTAAACTGATTCATGTTTCATATTTCATCAGGCAAGCTCAAGTTTGAAGTAGCCTATATTAAATTTCAACTTATTCAAATGGTAAAATATTCAGTTAGAAAGGATAATGTTTCTTTCTGACTATTAAGAGAATCTTAATCTAAAGTGGGGATCTCTAATGGATACTCTGGCTTTGTTCCTATTGTGGAGCTCACATTGATATCATCAGTTGAAGTATTATGCCTGAAATGCATAGACAGACTGTAATGCAGTTCCTCCACTAGCAATTAAGTAGGAACATGTAAACTTTTGTTAGTAAAAATGTGTTTTTATTCTGTTTTTAATACTGTTCTATGAATGGTATATGACGATAGGCTCAAATCACTTAGAAAACCATGATATATTTTATAATACAAGTATACGAGTAAATTGTTACAGTTTAAGGTCCCAGGAAAGCTAACACTTGCAACCTTGAGTCAAAATTTTAATTAGCTAGGGTGCTTATCTTCGTTAAGTAAACCATTTGTATCACTTTTCTAGCACATGCCAGAATATGATGCCTTTGCTACTTCAAGACCATGTTTTCCTTCATATCTAACTATATCTGATTGCAGCTAGAGATTTTGATTATGAGACCCAATCAGGAATCCCTTCTATTCTTTTGCATAAAAGATGGCATCCACTTTTGCAATACTCAAAGACTTAAACCTACAGGACTTTGAGCACCCATGAGTTGAGTGCTCAAATCTCAAATTAGCTCTATGTATGTTGCAAGTTAAGCTTGTTTTTCAGTGCCTAACTCTATCAGAAGCTGTGCGATCAGACATTACAAATTTAGTCCATACAAGTGCGTGCTGTCATTCTGAGTTCTCAGAAAGATGACATCTCTCTCCATGCCAGCATGCCGATGACACATCAGAAACAACTCCCCAAAGAATGAAGCAATCCAAAGGGAGGGCATTGCAGTCAGAAAATACTTCCACATCAGGAGATCTATCAAGAACATGGAGAAGTCTTCAAGGAATGAACAGGGTCACAGGATAGAAAACAAGATGACACAAGTGAGGCAAAGAAAGGGGAAACAAAGTGGAAATGAAATGAGGTTAGCACAGGCTGAAATGCTACATATTCTCATTACATGTTCAGCAGTTACAAGGATTAGCACTGTGCCTGTGCTTTAGCCTACTTAGTAAGGGTATTGCCAGGTGTTGCACTCTGAAAGGAGAAGCACTGGAAACCTAGAAGCAATAAAAAACAGACTTAACCTACCTTCAGCTGAAGGTTTGGCAACTCTGTGTGTGTGTTCAGTGAATATCCCTCTGTTTGGGTGCATTTAATTTTGCTTCAGCTCTGTGAAATCACCTGTTTGAGGCTACCTGGCTCCAGCAGTCTGTATTTTGCTGCCACTTATTTTAGTGTTATATATTCCACATTAGCAAATCAGCCAGCTGAGACATGGTGTGATATTTACTCAGTGCACGTATCAAATGATATTTTGCCAGGCTGTAAGCTCTGATCTGTCTTCTGCAACACTAGAGCCTAATGTCCCCACTTGTGCAACATGCTTGAGTTACGCTACAGTCAATGGCATAGCTTTAAGCTTTAAGATCCTACCTAAAAAGTACAAGGCAGTGATCTACACCAGTTGCTGTGAACATAATATAGACAAAAGGGCAAAAAAGAAAGGCTCAAGCAAAGTAGGGAGTAGTCATACAGTAGACTTAGCATGAAAAACAGCCTCTGTTTTGTAGCCAGAAAATACAAAAAGTGTTGATGGGGAGAGGAGCATAGCCTAAATTACATTTACATTGCAGTTTATCTTTTTATTATTATTATTGTTTAAGGAAGCTGATTCTCAGACCTGCACTGTGCCAATACAGAAATCACTTGAAAATCCTGCCATCAACAAATGAAGATAAAAAGCCACTGAACCCAGTGGATCTGCACTGACTATAGTGCTGTCTGTCTGCCTTGTTTGCTGACTTGAGCCAGTTGTTTTTCTTCTTCTAGACAACGCACTCTAATGCTTTTATTGATCATGTTAGACAAATTTTTGTTTTTCTCTCACTGATTCCAACAACTTCTTTATTTCATGTTGTAGAAAAAATTATTCCTTTGGTAAACTGGTTAGTTTTATTTTTCTCATATCAAAATTCACAGCAACCATAAATATCTCTTTCTTTGTGTCTGTCATTCAGACTTGGTTAACATTCTGGAAAAGATAAACAAGGGAAAGATCCATACTTTGCAGGTGAATAACTAGGAATGGGTGCGTTGCATGTTCCATCCACCCAAGCTCTCTTGAGACCAAAAAACAGATGGACATGCATTTGTGAGCTTGCTTAGTTTTCAGAGTCAGAAACAAGAAAAAAAAGAAAAAAAAAAAAAAAAAAAAAAAAAAGATTTATTCGAAGTTTACTCCTGTAGACACAATATCTGTGATGCATTTTTTTCTCCCTTGTCCAGTTTATCTGTGAACAGAGAAGGGAAGGAAACATTTTGAGTTTCCAAAGCATTTTGATTCTGTCAGTTCAGGGAGATAGAAGAGATGGGCTGTGTGATGAACCACTTGCTAGGAGAGAATTAAAACGCTCTTCTTAGAAAATGATTTCTTAGTGTAAATCAGTGCTTTGTATTGCACTTTGGTGTTTTCTGAAGGGAAAAATGGTCATAACCACCTTAGCTTCTGCTGGAGGCTCAATATCAGATTCTGGAAATGTCCAGCCCAAATCCATCCCTTATTTAAACCCCAGTAGACGTAGACATGATGTGTTTAGACCAGATAAAGGGGACTGGGAAAGGCTTCACAGAGCCCTAGCCTGGTAGAAATGTGTCACAGCCACAGGGAAAATGCCCCAGCTGCCAGGCACCAAATTGCCATCAGTGCACAACTCATTATCGTGCTGTCTCTGGGCTGTGGCATGAAACCCATGGAGGGGACCATCTCAGCTCACTGCAGCCATTGGGAGAAGCTTTCTCCATTACTTGTCCGTCTCACAGTTTCCAGTTGTTAGCATCACACAACGCTGTGCTAGGAAATGCATGTTGTCAGTACTGGTGCAGGGAAGGGGAGGGCAGGGGCCTTCAAGGAAGACCAAGGAGAAACCTAACACCTCCATGGGTTCCCTTGCAGGGACAAGATCAGGGGATGTGGAGTTATTTATTAGGTCCCCATCTAGTGCTACGACATGCATGTCATCAAGCAGCTCGCTGTAAGCAGCGGTCTCCAAGCTTTCTTGTTACAATTTTCAAACATCCTTTCTTTCTAATCTAGAGTTACAGATTTTGGTTCTTTAAAGAGCAGCACAGGATGCTTTCTGGAATAGTGACTTCTTGTCTAGACTTTGATTTCTGCAGGTCTCTCTTGGGCAAGGGCTTTTTGTTTGTTTGTTTTGTTTTGTTTTTCATTTCTCTGCTGAAAGGTGACTCTGAGTGACTTTAGCTATTGGGTAATTATTGGGTAAGAAATTCTTACTACTCTATCTATAAATTTTGTTTGTTGGTGCATATCAAATACTCACTTTCTCTTCATTTATGGACCTAAAGTAGTTCTAGAGCTTGCAAGTTCACTGAAAATAGTAATAAGTAAGTTTTATGACAGCATTCAACATCAAAAGGTTTCAAAGACAGTTTTCTTAACTTCCAGTAAAACAGATGCGTAAGTCTACATGAAACCTTTATGCTAGCATGAGAAGAATCTATAACTTGGTGGTTTCATCTTATAACTACATGTCTCCAGAAAATTAAATATATTGCTGTAGTGACTGCTGGAACATTCAGCTAGCAGATGTTTGTTTTAAGCCACTTTTAAGAGAGTTCTTGCATGAATGCAATAGTTTGTTCATTTTTCTTTTATTTTTATATAACTGAAGCCCTTGTCTCTCTCTCACAAACATAGAGGGTGGACCAGGACAGAGAGATTTGTGAACTCTGACCGCCATAGAGCTTTTTTCCATGTCTGTGCTTGTACTATGCATGGGTGGGACATTCTCTGTTTCCCGTGACTTGCTCTTCATACAGTTTCTTCCCAGACACAGAGAAGGAAATGTTCTTCCCTTTTGTAAAGCCACCTTTTGAAGGAAGACATGATGTTTTGTTGTGTAATACCATCTTCTCCAGTAAACGTGTATTCAGTTAATGGAATGAATCTGAGTACAGTCTTGTGCCAGTCTCTGAAACTTACTTTTGAAGTGGTTTCATTGGATTAATAGAAGATGAGATTTCATTACTCAGGATGCTATTCAATTTCAAGGCTAAAATTAAATACTTCTAACTTTCTAACTGGGGGCAAATATTATGCGTTTGTTTAATATTTGCAAGCAGGTGGAATTTTTATGTCTTGCCAGGCTTTGTAGCAATTACATAGTGCTACAAGCAATTTCTAAGTATTGAGTATATTTTGGTTAGTTCAAAAATGCCCAATTTTTTCCTTATACTTTTTTGGATATATGAGACCATGAATCTGCCAATATGTTTAATCACAGAAGGTACAAATGCCAGTAAGTCCATGCATTGTGTACAAAATATGTGGCCATAACTTTATTTCTTGTCAGTCTTAGGAAATCCACAGTCTGAAAAAAATTCAAATGCCAGCTAGACATTAATGCGGCTACACAGCTGTAAAATGGCTGCATAAAGTTATGGTGCTACACCCAAACTTCACTGACAAGGATTTACACTCCATTGGCCTTGATCTTAGTTGCATGTTGCCACGACCAAAATGAGAAACCTCTTCTGGGCATTATATCGTCTAGGAAGGTAGGACATAGACCATTGCATTAGAGCATCTCAATATGGGCTTGCAAAGCTGGTGTATGTATGTCGGGCCTGAAGGTTTAGGGCTTGTTTTTTCAGCTTCAATAGTTCCTTGGTGCTATGCCCTTTTCAAGATTAATACAGAATTGTAGAACAGTTTGGGTTGGAATGGACGTTAAAGATCATCTATTCAGATCAAAAAGATCACTGGCTTTATTGTTTCAAAGTTTGTCTCAGAAACACTCAGACACCAATATTTGTATTCCTTGCTTGAATTCCATTTTAAGGAAGACACAGCAGAGACAGTCCAATACTTACAAAGAAGTGAATGTTTTGCTGCCGTTGACTTGAGTCTCTGATAACAAGAAAAGCTAGTTTAATAACTGAAGCAACAACTTTGGTTAAAGATGTACTATACCCAGAATCCCAGATTTAAGTCCTAGAGGGATCAGCTCTTCATCCTTCATTTATCCAGCATTAAACAGTCTATTCAGAAAGAGCTTGTCTACAGTGAATGTGGAATCTACCAGTCTGATGGACTTCCCCCTCTGACTCCTGAAAAAATAGTGGTTTCTTTAATGTCTCTGGATGAAATCTCATCTTGGTACTGTTCTGCTGTTTGCTCACTGATTGTTTTCTCAAATACAGATATATTCTATTGCTACTTCACAGTGTACGTACAGATAGCTAGAGATTAAAAGTCTGCACAATATAAGTTACTACAATAATAATTCCAGACTCAGAGCACTGAATGTTCTGGGGTTTTGGTTTTTGTGGTTTTTGTTTGCTTACTTGTTTGTTTGTTTGTTTGTTTTTCAGGTAATGACCCCTGGTAGTTCATAACTGATAAATAGGATGCTGGATAAAGATATGCAGCTCTGGACAGTGTTTTCAGCAATCCTGTTTCTGTGGCTCCATTTATACTGTTCATATGCATTTTCTTGATATGTGTATGAAGCTCAAGAGGAAAATAATCAGCTTTTGTGGGATTTAGACCTTGCAATGCTTCTCTATTTCTAAGCACTCAAGTAATAAAGGCTTTGGTAATCATCTCCAGCATACTGTATTACTATCTTTCCAAAGCCATCATTGCTGTTAAGCTTAATGGCTACTCTACAACTTAGGAGCAGATATGAAAATCAAAAAGGATGACACAACTACAGACTGAAATCCAGAAAGCTGCGGTTCTTGCTCCAAGAAAATTATTGAACACATTAGCAGAACATGACTTCATTAACAGCATTAAAAGTTAGCATTTACTGGAAGGCAAGCTCTACTTTGGCACATATTTCAATGAATGACAACAATTTTTTGATTATTGCATCATGCATCAACATCTAGTTTAGGGCAGTGAGTCTAAAAGCATTTAAGATTACATCAGTGTTCTTCAAAACATTATGAAGAATAGTTATTGAACTCATTATTTTTTTAATTTTAAAAAGGCATTTTCCAGAATGTTTAGTATTTACTAATGTTCATATATAATTAAAACCACAGGCAAGAGCATAAGTCTCTGAGCTAATTATGTTGCCCAGTATCTTTCTGAAGCCATTGCCTTTTATCCTTTTCTCTTTCCCTCATAGTAGAAAAAGAAACAGATACTAAATTTTGGTCTTTCGTGGCTTTTATAGTTTTACTTAGAGTTGACTCAGCCTGATGACTGCAAGATTGGATTGCTTCCTTCTGGTTCTCCTCCATCCTCACCTCTATAGCAGTGGCTGGATTTGGTGAAGATGTCTTACTACCAGCTAGCCAGCAGCAAATTCTCTCCTAAGTAGTTGTCACTGCTGCTACAATGCTGAGATTTTTGTGACATTATCCTTTCTGGGGACAGCAGGACAGATCTCGTGAATTTCTGCAAGCCACATGCCTGAATAGGGATATACCATTCTCAAAGACTGTTACCATTTCCTGAGCCAGCAAAGCAGTAGTGATAATATTTCTTAGCTGTTCGGACTTTTTTTTTCTCTTCAGTCTCACGATTGTTTCATGAATAGATGGTAAAATTTTGATTTAAGACAGCATCATTCAGTGTTTCAGAAAATCAGGATCAGTTTCAATTAAGCTTTTCCAATTATCTTTTACTTACAGGGAAAAAAAAAATCTAAATGGATAACAATGTTATTGGGTCTCTTGGGATTTCTTGTTTACGGTTGTAAGGCTTAATTCTTTTCTCTCTTACAGTGATACAAAGTAGATATAAATGTAAGGCACGTAAATGTAAATGTACACTGGGGTAAAAGCAGAGAAGTGAGAGGAAAGCACTTGGGCCTAACATGGGTGAAGTAGAGAGTATTTAGATGCATGTAGGGTACATGATCTTTGAAGCAGAGGGGACAAGAACAGGAGGTCCGTGAAGGTGAAGTTTCAGGAATCTGAGGTCACATTCTGGAGAAGAGTGTTAGAGGTGTCTCATTTGGTGTCCTTGCCCACTCTCCCCACAAGCACACATTTTTGGGTGCAGCTTTTCAGACAGGAAGACTGTACAGGTGAGGTGCTTGACAGATAGAAGTGAAAGATAACCATCTAACACAAACCTTCCCTGCACCTCCAGGGACTTGGAAAGGAGAGGAAAAGCAGACTGGTTGCCCCTGTGTCCTGGCTCTGGGTGGCTGTGGAGACCAAGCACACCTCACCAGAGCACAGAGAAACGGGGGGGGGGGGGGGGGGAGGGGTGGTTCTGGAAACCAGGAGAGCCTCTTGGCAGCTGCCATGCCTGAGGAACTGCAGGTCCACCAGGAGCTGCCTTTGCCATGCCCAGGCCTGGGAGCAGCTGGCATCAAGCAGCCTTCTCTCCCAGGCGGTTAGGGAAGTCGTGCAGGCCTCGTTTGCTGTTACCACAACCTCACAGAGGCTGTCTGTAATGGAGCTGAGCACCATCACTGCCCTCCTAAAAGGGATGAAAAATGAAGTTTAAAGAAATGTGAGAAGAAAGCAGAAAAATAAATAATGTCAAGAATCAAGCTAAGAGCAAGCCTGCCCTTCAGCTCATTACAGCAAGGAGGAAAGAGTGGGGACAAGAAATCAGCAAGTCCTGGAGGGGAGGATGAGGGTACTGCATCAGTTAGAAGCAGGAACTGAAAATGTACATTTGCACCTCAGATATTCACCTTGTTGCTCACATCTAATTTTCTGCCAACATTTTCAACAATAATGGCCATTAAACACCACCACATGTATGCACAAAAGCTTGTGTTCTGGAAATGGCATTCTATTCTTCAGTAATTACAGACCGCTCCGTTACACTAATGAAATACCCAAGCAATGCAAGGAAGTGTTCCCTCTGCCGCCCACCAGCACAGAATAAATATATCATATATACATATACATAGCTACTGAACATGGGGTTTGGCATCTGTAACCAAGTTGCAAGTCACCAAAAAAAGAAAATAAAAATTCCTCAAGCCACTAAAAATTCAACAACATAATTCTCATTTGACATGCTGTGGGGAGGAAAGTCAGTATAAATTGTGGGGGCACCAGGAATGCTATGGGTGAGCTCCCTATCCAGTGCCTCGATGGAGAAATGCAGACAGTGGAATAAAAGGGTGACAGCTTAAGTGAGGAAAGGGGTAAGGGAGCCATGAAAGGGTGGGAAGGGTGAGGGGAAGATTAAGTGACTTTTTGTAGAAAGAAGGGCACCAAGAGTCACATTTCTCAGGAAGGAGAGGACAAAGGGACTGGAGATAGTCAGGGGAAAGGGAAGACAGTGATGTGATCACATGGAAATTAAAGAGGCAGTCCTGATCACATTTTCTGGGGAGGAGGCAGCACTGAAGGGAGACAAAGCAGAAATACATTTTGAAAGGACTTTTCCATGCAAAGTATGAGAAATGAAAAAGACTACAGAAAATTCACCCAGACATAAAAGGATGATGCTGAAGAATCAGAAAGGAAGAATCACAGCAGGACTAGGATGTTATTGGCTTTGCTTTATTGATTGTTTGGCACATCCAGCATGTTGCCCTGAGAGTGAATGATTAATGGCTTGCTTCCTTCCCTAGGCCCTGCTCCTTTGGATACAGGCTGTATCATTCTCTCTCTCTCTTTTCTTTTTTTTTTTTTTTTTTCTTTTTTTTTCTTTTTTTTTTTTTTTTCTGAAAAGCATACTGATGCACTCATGTAGCGGAAAGTCCATAAAAATTCAAACAAATAACTTTACAGCAAAGAGCAATATTACAGTGGCAAAGCACTGTGCCTCCACAGGCAGCAGCTGCAGGAACAGGGTCTCACTTTACTCTGATCAGCTCTTTACCCAAGCATTTTCATACGTCTATAGTCTTATTCTGTCCATTATCAGAGAGGTAACAAATGACAGAAGCTTCATATTATGAATTATGTAGTTCATCAGTTATTAGAATATATGTAACAGGAGGACATATACACATAATGCAATGATTTTAAATTTTAAATTATTAATTTGAAACCCCACTTACCGAAATACCAAGAAAATTACATTCTATCTGATAGGGTTTTGAGCTTTGTGTCTTCTTTGTTCATAAGGAGGTAAATCCCCCTCCCCCCCCTTTTTTTTTTTAATTTTTTCTTGTGCAGTAGAAAGAGAACACCCAAGATCCCCTTTTCTGTGGGGGAATTTCAGAGCAAAGAGTTGCCATCTCTTATAGCACCAAATAACTCATTGAACTAAGTCCTATTTGCAGACTCATAAAATGACAGCAATCCTTCGAAACATCTTTCACTGCTGAAATTGGTAGTTTTATTTTGTCTTCTGATTAAATTTGCTTTGGAAATAAGGAGTGGGGAAAATTACCACCCCTGTAACTACCCACCTGTGTTTGTACACCTTTTAATAATGTTGACCTGTAATTCAGAAAGAACCAAAATGCTATTTTTATGTAAATACATAGAAAGTTACTATCCTCTGATAATAAGCAAATGTCTAGGAATGTCTGAGACACAGGTTTAATTTAAACTGGAAATGATGTTTTAAAGAAGCTTTCATGCCTCACAAGCAGGCATATAACTGTTTTGTCTGTTTGTTTGTTTGTTTGTTTGTTTGTTTGAGGATAGTATTTTCATTTCTACTCAGCTTTCTCTATTTCTCGTACCTGCTCTTAGAAGATTTTTAAAAGAGTTTCATCTATCAAGTAAAAATTCCTTTAGGAAGAAATGGGAGTTCCTACTGTTCTCCTCTGCTCAAGGCTTGCCATGGCTTTTCACTCCAAGGGTCACGTACACCTGTGCTGCCTGGTGTAAAGATTTCCAAGCCAGTTCTTACTGAGTTAGCATTGCTATCAAAGTGATAACAGCTGCATTAGCAGAACGCTGCATGACAGCCAAGTTCTGCTGCCGAGAAGCCAGCTTGGATGCCTGCAGTCATTTAGCACTAGGTCCGGCATCACGGCCAGGTACCGGGTTCTGGCATGGAGACGTGAGCAATGTTTCTGAGAGAAAGAGCACTGACCACTTCCCCAGCCTGCCTGTTCCCAGATGATTCATCAGGCCAGTCTGCCTATTAGCAGCTCATGCGTGCTGGCTCCAGCAGCTCCAAAGGGCACGATCGCTCATGAGTGACACGGCGAGGTCAAGAGACCTTTGCATCTTTGGCTCCTGACCAAACTCCTCCATGATAGGCAAGGCAGGCGGGTGGCAGTGGCTGACCTGGAGCATCGATCCAGGCATTGATTCATTTCTTCCTTCAGCCTGAGCAGAGCAGGATCTTGTTTCTCCTTCCAAAGGGAACTGACTGTGCAGGAGCCTGAAGCGGAGCAGAGTGTGTCAAGCAGTACTGGAAATACCCAGGGAGGCTCTGCAGGCATTGCAGACGATGCTTCATGCAGCACCAAGAGCCATGCTATTGATTTTGCTCCACTCTTGTCATCAAGCTGAGTCGAGGCTCAGTTCTCCTAAAAGCTGCATTAGAAAGACATAAGGATCAGCACCTCCATGTATTGTTCTGAAAGCTCACAAGATTAGCTAGGCCTAATGCAGTAGGCCGGGGTATAATCTTTCTCTGTGATTGCCGGACATCCTTTTTGTTATGCCAGGCTCTGCCTGTCCTGAGAGAGAAAGGGTATTGTGCCAAATCTCATCCTAAGTGAGTGCAGTTCTATAAATCAATGTTAATGCTGAGCTTATTAGAACCAGGGGCAAATAAGAGGAGCCTAAATGAGCAATACTGTGTATTTAACTATGTATGAGGAACAATTCAAACAGCACAAGAGCTGTGTGTTGGATGTACTATCCGTAAATTCAGTAATGAAGCTGTTTACTGGGGAACACTTGCTTTTCTTTAGCCAAATGACAAGAAATCCTTTTTGGCATTGTATGACTGTGATGCTGCAAGTTTTGAAGAGCAGAAATAAACTTGAAAATCTAATTTAACACTGAACAATAGCTTGCTGATCACAGACTATATAATTTATCTTGAGGTAAGTCACTTTCCTCTAGACAACAGCAATTAATGCTTAGGCACAGAGGTATAATGGAGAGTTTGAAAAGATAGTGTCTTCATCCCTGTGTCTCATAAACCCATTGTCCTTAATGCACATAGTTCTCCTTAACCCTCAACAATGTCCTCTGCAGAATGCACTGCAAATGTTCTGGATGTTTGCTTCTTAAAGGGCAATCAAAATATAATGAGATGAAGATGGCTGTGATTTATTCTTGAAGTTGTTTGTTGCAAGATCCTGACCCAGATTCAGCCCTCCTTAGGGCAGTTTTGCACTGCACTCTGGGCAGGATGCCCTTGGAAAGGGCATAGCTGGTTCTGTGTTTGTGGAATGCACTCTGAGGTTTCTTAAGTAACAAAAGTCAAACTCTGTTTGCTCTGTGATTTTTTTTTTTTATTATTTTTTTTTTAATTTGGAAAAAGCTAAGGGTGGGGGAAAAAAAAAAAAAATTAGCCTGTAAAGAATATGCTGCCTAAAGCCTGTGTTAAGATCATGTATAGCAAACAGTGCAAAACAAGAAATCAATTTGACTCCTGCTAATAAATCTCTAAACGGGCCTTATTGTTGAAGAAAATAAATGAGGGCATTAGCCAGTCTAGTTAACACCCTTTGGGTTTGCTGTTTGGTACTGATGCTGGAAGTGCCAAGTTGGCACCCAGAATCCAGCCTTACAAGCATGACCCTACTTTTGCCTTTTCCTGAAATGTTCTGTAACAAAACAGGGCTCTCATCTCCTTTTTCCTGATCAATGGGCTTTTGTCATTCTACTTCTAAGAAAAAGAAAGGAAACATCATGATCTCCACTGGATTTAGCTTATACCTGAAACTTACTGTTTGTTTTACAGACTGTCCTTTGTGCATTGCCCTTCCTTGCATCCCATTTTCATTTCTCTTACTCATCCTCCCTCTCCCTCTCCTTGAGCAGGTAAGACTGTACACCTCCGTGACACCTGGATTAGAAAGCTGTGCCTTAAAGAGGCTGAGTGCTAATGCCAGCTCACCTAATTTTGCAGGCTGTGGATTTAACCTAGCTGCAAGGGTGCAAGGAGTGCTGCAGCAGCACAAGTCTCATCTGTACCTCCTGCACTTTCTCTCTGCTGTGTGCACTTTGTTTTGTTTTTACAGAAACACAGCTAGTTTCTCAACAATGACGGTGAAAGACCATGCTGTCTGCTCTTCTATTCTACAGGCTTTTCTCAGTTTCAGCTGCTGGGATGATCAGATAAGTGGTCCAGTAAGGGTGATTGTCTCACCACTGCCAGGCCAGGCAGGTTCATCTTGATGCAGAGAAAATTAGGTTTGTCTCCCTTCCCTCTGTGTATCTTACACTCGTGCATGCACACACACACATACACGTTTCCTACCTGTTCTTTCTCATGCCTCTGGGCCTGACTGTCACACCAGCAGGCCACAGCACAGAGGAATTTCCCCTTCCTGTATGCTTCAATTTGTGTAGGACATCCTGCAATGTGAAGGAGAGCCAAGACCCAAAGCAGCCCCCATGACCTGCTGTTTGTGGCTGACAATCTGCCCTGTGCTTTGAGAATGTCATTCTTGTTCACCTGGCCTGTTTCACCTCTGAAATGAGCCCAGCACTAACCACAGGAATATCTCTCACTCAGAGGTCACTGTGCAGGCCTGTAAGAGAACCGTCAGCCTGTGTCTGTTCAAGGAGGCCAGCGCAGCTGATCTGCAAGGCCCGGGGCTAAATTCTTCAACATGAGTGAAGCTCGATGGAAACTTCTCCCAAACACTTCGGGTCACGCAGAAGTCAGATTGGAGAAAACATGTGCTGTAACTGGTAGCAGAAGTAGGCAGTAGGCAACCCCAAACTGCAGTTAAGTGCACGTAATGAGATTAGCTATGCATATCAAAAGATTCAAAGACTGATGCAACCTGTATGGTTTCTATCAGAGCCCCAGTTTTGGCTTTCCTCTTTAGAAAATAAATGTTTCTGTATCTTCATTAGTGGAAGATTTTAAAACAAGAGTGAAGCAGGTGTCAGGAATAATCCCCATACCATCCCTGCTGCCAGTGTCCTTGGAAGCCAAGATGGGATTGACATTTTCCTCTTTTAATTATGTTAATTTTCATTTTCTGGCTGTTCATAAGGAAGCCATTAGCCTGGAACATATGCTGGGGCCGTGGAAAATTAACCCCAGCCGTGTCCAGGCTCCAGCAGATGGGTGTTGCTCTGCACAAGCTGATGCATTTGATACTGACAACCAGTCCTGAAGCCGAGGGCAGCAGGCTGAAAGCTGGATATGTCCTGGAGATCAGTCTGTCCTGCCTTCCTCGGGGTTTATCTTCTTAGGCCTTGCAGAGATGGATTTACGGGGGGAAATCAGGAGGAGCATAATGCCCCTCATCTGTAAGTACCATAGTGTGCTTTGTATCATGAGGCAAGGAAGTGACCATAGCATTGCTTTCTCTCCTAAAGCACCATCATAAGTGGTTTATAACTATCCCTGAGCTATGGACAAGTAGATAGGATACCTTTGGAAAATCCTGACTATCTCCTACTGCCTGTCTTCAACCCCAAAGCACATAACATAGTTTCTTGAACTAAGGCAAATCTGTGCTGTCTGGAAACTTTTACCCCAGCTAAAACACAGGTTGATCCCTGTGTTGGCAGTGGTGGTTTGCCCTGAGAACATTAGTTTGTGTGCTGTTGGTCTAGGGCGGCTACCTCCAGGCTTTCGCCTTGAAATTTTTATCTCAGAGCATGTTTGGTTAGTGCTTTTGCCCTGGTTTTACCTGTTCTCGGAATTATATTATGCAGTCTCCAGTGCTCCCTGTGCAGCATGTGGCTGTAATTTGCCCAAGACTCCTTCCATTCTGTCACTCCAAATGCTCTTTATTTAAATTAAGGCTGTATTTCATGGAGAAAATCAGCAGTGTTATGGTGAGTCAAGCAGAAGTATGAGGTCAGTTGGCATAACTTAACAAGAGAAACCTGCGTGCTGAAGATTTCATCATGCTAAATGCCTTTGGTTCAATTTAGGGCACTCTTTCACCAAGGACTAAGTCCCTCAGGATTAAGGACCACTTTAGTCACATTAGGACCACTTTAATCCTAAATGAGGACATCCATTTGGGGCTTTAATACACATTGGCTTCCTGTGGTCAGGTGAATTGGCTTAACTTTCTGAGTGTCCCCTTGCAGACAAACCCTAAATCTCCTTTGTTTTGCATTTTTGCAGTGTCCTACAGCAAAGGACTGCTGCGTCACACCTGCTATGCCACGTGTCTAAAATCCTCTTTCCTTCCCTAAGTCACTGACTCATCCCTCTCATCAACTCTTGACTCTCTTTGCAAAGTTTTGTAGGCTACAAGCTATATAAAGAAACAAATTGTGCTCGACTGTATTAGCAAGCAGCCTGAAGGGTTTTTGTTTTGATTTGTTTTTATTTCATTTTTTTTTCTATGCAACGTCAGAAAACAATTTGCCCCATGTTCAAACTTTCTGAAACACTTGACTCACATTCCTGAGTTATCAAGACTTCTTTATGCCTCAAAATTACTGCATATGCCGGTACTTTACTCCTTCATTCACTGCCTTTTTTTATTCTGAGTTGATCACTTTTTCAGAAACGCTATAGATAATGTTACAATTAGCTTATTTCACATAGAACTAGCACATTCATCTACTCTCTCACTGCAATTAGAGAGAAAAGTAGCACATCTGAAAATAAATAGCCCAAGCATGAGGTGTTTTTGTGGAACAATACAGAGCAAGTGGGTGGACAGGAATGTGGAAATAAAGCCAGGATTCAGAGTGGCAAAACTTGGCTTATCTCCATTAGCTTGCTTGAGCTACAATAGCATGAACTCTCACATTCACTGATAAGCTATGAAATGATTAAAAATGCATAGTATAAGGAGAAATGTATACATCTAAGCTGTTCTTTCAGAGGACTTCTGCTGGCAGCAGCACAGCTTAGAGACTAATGGTCTAAACTTAGGTTTTTGTAGTTGCCCTTCTGGCTGTAACCCACAGGGCCTTATGTCAGGGAAACCACACAAAATGGAGGGTCTCTGTGACAGATGGAGCGACTGGAGGTGCGCAGGAGGTGAACGAAGAGGATTCTCCCTGCTGGAGTGATCTGAGTGACCTGGAGATATGATGACTCAGACTGACAGCTCATGACTTGTAATTTATGCCATGGAATAGTGGAGAGAGAATAACATTGAAAAATTCCTTAGACTTTCTCCTCTTCTTGCTAGCACAGCTGGTTCTTTTCCTGACTTAGATTCTGGAGTGCTTTTTTTCAGAAATGCCAACACTTCCAAATTCAAGGTGCTGCTGGAAGTTGTATTCCCATCCTGACAGTCATCACCAACTTGACATTGCAATTCTCCCACGCTACAGCTACTGTTTATAGTTTCTCACAGGCAGCTTTCTAGTTTGTGTAAATTGGTTGGCCTTCCTTGGCATCTTCCAGATCATGGACAGTACTCAATAAACAACCATGCACCTAAAATCTGTTTTAGCCATCATTATGTTAGCACTAATAGGAGAAAAGCAGATCTTTGTGATCCAGCTTCCCAGTGTAGTATCTATGCCTAGAAATGTCTCCTGAAGTGAGAGCTTATCTGCTTGGTCGGTGCTGTTTAAGGAAGTCAGGTCATTAAAATGTACCAATCTTTACTTAAGAATTTTGTTTGTCTTTTCTATTTCCCTATAAGTCAAAAGACTTCATGACAGCTACCGTATCCTTAGAAAAACCTCATCACTGCTGTGCTATATTTATTAGTCAGAAGGCCTTTTTTCCTTATGACTCTCCAGACATGCTCTTCCACTCTTGCATTTATTTACTGCTTTTGGCTGACAGCAGCTTTTCGACCTGCTTAATATAGCATGTAAATATCATGAATTTTCAGAATATGGAGAATCAAAGGAGAGAATTACGTCTTACTATGGCCTTCTTCATTTCTCAGGCTAATTAATATGGTGTATGCTTCCGTTATTGAATTGGAAACAAGATTATTATTTTTTTTAATTTAGGTTAAGTTAAAAGGCTAAGAGTACTCCCACATGCTTACACGGGAAATATTATAAGCATGAATCATCATCTTCATTGCGTTTTCTTCCTTCTTGATGCTAGTGGTTGGGCTGGCGATCTCTCCCAGCAAGGACATTGTTTTGTGTGCTCTTCCATTCCCTGACGTACATCTGATGGCTGGGACTGTGACCAGTACTTAGTTTTCAGAGTTGACAGCTGAATTTCACACTTATATTGCTCCTGTCCAGGAATTTGGATGACAAAGTATTTATACAGAGCTCTACTGAACTGTTTGTGTAAGGACTATCATTAGGACATTGTTGGGAAGCAAGACATTTCTATCTTTTTTATATTTGATTTATCTAAAACAGCCCATTTTTCATTTATTATTTAATGAAGTACATCAGCAAGATTATTTGGTGTAGCTACCTCAGGTTCCCTACAATGAGCAATCCAGCAGTCACCAGTATCGTCACTGACCACACAGGAAGACCACAAGAGCACTAGTAAGGACCAGAAGTTGCTCAAAATTGTCACCAGTGATTACCAGGCCTGGCATTTTTTACTTTCATATCTTAAGGGAAAAAACAGCTTTGTCCTTTGGCCAACTTCAGATAAAAGGGATGGTTGGCAGAGATATCAGAGGTATGAAGGTCTGACAGGTAATTGAATGGGGGCAGGAAGAGGGGAGTTGCAGGGGGAACTCATCTGAGATTTGTCTCTCTTATCCATAGCTGGATAATCACTGGCTGTGCCTGCAGCTCTCCATACCCGGTGCTTGCTCTTGCTCAGCAGGAAGCCTGAAGGCTGTATGCAGGGAACATAAGGAGCCCTTCGGGTGTTGAATGAACGGGTCAAGGGACTGTAAGAGGAGCCTGAGGGGGAGGAGGATTTAGGGCAGGCTGGGGGCAGCGTTACAAGAAACACAGCTGAGAGTTGGATTACATGTACAGATTAGTGCTCAGGACAATGAAAACACATTTGTGAGGCATCAGGCTTAATTTGCTTTACTGCTAATGGAATAAATTGTTTCTCAAGTTAGCCCCAATTGCTGTTGCTTTGTTTTTGTAGTGGCTTCCTCATCAGCAGTGATATGAGAGGCAGACACAAACTTTCAGGGCCACTTGAAATTCTCCCATGGCAAAAAATAGTGTTTCCTAGGAGGGGAGCAGCTCCCTGAGAACTGCAGGAAGCCAATGGAAGAGTCAAAGTGCATGTGTGTGTGAGTGTGCACGTGTGTGCACGTGTGCGTGCCAGCAGCAGACCTCTCAGGGCAGTGATCTGTGCAAATTAGAAGCAGAGGTCCCTAACAAGCCAGCCCAATTTAGCAGAAAACTTACCAGAAGTGTGGTGTTTAACACCTTCTCTTACCCTTGGCTTTTGATATGTTTAGTGTGGGTGTTCTGCAAACAACGTGAATAGGCCTTATCAAGCTGTGACCTTGAAAGAGCTGCTTTTATGCAAGAAACCAGGCTATGCTTGTGTGAAAGTCACTAGCAGTCCACCACGACATTATTTGCCATTTACTTGGTGAATGGAGGTGTTGTGTTTTTTTTCACTTGGCAGTGTGCCTAGTTCAGTTAGTACCAACCAGAGACTAAGTCTAGATCTGTTACCTACTTCCAGGAATAGCATTTGCAATGCTGCTCCCTTTGTCGAGGTAACTGTGTCACCCTTTGGCAGTTCAGCTTTATGTGCTTGTAAGACTTGAGCTTTGCTGAAGTTGTAAAGTAAATGGCAACAGCAACAACATTTCTGTGAGCCTTGAGGAAAGTGGTGGGCTGCTACAAAGTGAGAAGACTTGGGATAATAAACCCCAGGCTTCCAGAATCCATGTTACTCATCACCTATGTGATCTAATGTAAAGCACCATGGACCCGAATAAGGAATTACTGTGCTTTGTCAGGGAACAGATGGCAGCTGGAAACCCTAGTTTCAGAGAACGAACCCAATGCTTTGCACGATAGCTTTCAGCTTTCAGCAAGCTGAAGGATGTTGCAACAATATTCTTTGCAGACAGGCAATGGACAGTCTGCAGACAATGATTCAAAGCAAAAACAAACAAACGTACAAAAAACAACAACAAAAAAAGCACAAGTTTACTCTGCAGAAATAGGAAGATCATTCTATATTATCATCCTAATCTAGGACTGTAAAGAACAAGCTGCAAAAAGTGAAATGGAAATTACCTATCTAACCAGTAACACCCTCCTTTCCTTCTAAGAATTACACTAGGGCCAGAGTCCTTGCTGCTTTGTCTTGTTCCCCTTGCCAGGGAGTTTTAGGAATTCTCTGAGAAGAAAATTGGTTGCAGGTTTTATGATTATATCACTGGAATGCTGTCAGGAGAAAATATATGCCTGGAACTGCTGCAAGGTACTGTGCTGCCAAACATGGTAGCTCTTTGTAAGTGAGGAATAAGAGATCTGTCTCATCTCAGTTCTGCTTGCAGGACTTTGTTGAAAACGCTGACAAAAGTATACATCCACATAGACAGCTTAACATGCTCATGAACTACACATTTGATTATCAGAAAGAGTTGTCAGGTATTTATTGTGGAGACTGAGGAGAAAGGAGAAGCGGATTGCTAATACAAGACTAGTGCTTATTACCTAGGTAAGCTTAATGATGTAAGGGGTAAGCTGTGACTGCAAATCTCCAGAGCTTGATTTACACCATGAAAGAACTTGGGCTCCGTCATTCAAAAGTATGCCACTGTTAGAAGTAGGCAGTTTGTTTGGGAAATAAATATTACTAAAACTCGGCCACACACTAATCAATTTTATTGCATTGTGAATCAATTGTATTCCTGATAAATTGTTTCTGATCTCACACATTTTAACAAGTTGCAGATGACTTAGTATTGATGAGTTTCCACATTAATTCTTTCTATTAGGTCTGGAAAAGGTCTTTCAGGGGCCCAAATATCTAGAATACCAGCAGTTTTTGGAAACTGACCAGAGTTTACTTTTTATATTGCATTACTTTGCTTCATGTGCCTACTTTCAAGGTTACAACTGTAAAAGTTCCTCTTCAAGTAAAAGCTGTGATGCATGGCATGTCAGACTCATGCATTGGAGTGCTGTGTGTCAGCTGAGAAATCTTTGGGGAAAACATTTCTTTTGACAATGTCCTTTTTAATCTTTTGTATCACAATGGCAAATACACATAAAATGTCACAAAAATGGGCACCATCTCTGGTCCAGGAAATATCAGGCTACTATCTAGCTGGTAGGTAACCAACTGGTAGATAACCAGACACCATGGCCACAGGTAACCACAAGCAGCAACACAATAATGAAGTTAGTACAAAGCATGAGTAGAACTTGGCATCAACTCATAGAAACAGATTTAATAGCAGGTGACTCTGCAGTACAAGGCTCTGCAAACTTGCGTGACCTTAACCCAGTAAGACCTAGAATTCATCCCCGTGAGATCACAGATAGATTGCTTCCAGATTCAGGCTGGCTCACATGGAGGCCATGTAGCTGTCTCTGCACAAAGAACCTGGCTACCGTGCCCCACATTTAATTCTGCCCCAGATAACCAGGAGGATATTGCCATAGCTTTGGTTTTAGATGGGTTAACAGCTTGCCTGTATTTCATACAAGCTAAAAAAGACAAGAATGTCTTGATCCAATGGCAAGGATGGCAGCATTTTACCAGAAGTCTGCTCTGTACTTGTAATGCTTCAACCCAGTTTTTATTAGAGACTCTTTCGCCTTTTTCTTCTTTTGTACATCTAGGAGCTAATTTCCATTTGCAAAGTTATTTCAGCTGGATCAGATAGCTAGGCTTTACTTCTTTTAAAATGGCTGAAAATTATTTACATCTATTCATTGTGAAAAGAGCCCCCAGAGTGCTGGGCATTCACAGCAGAAAACTATTTTTAGTCCATTTTCTTAAGGAAACAATGCCAACTCAGCCAAGTTGTTTGTTCCCTCATCTATCAATTTAGTCCTAATAACTATGAACCTGCAGACTGATTTCAGCCAGATTTGGCAAATTTGCTCTGTTCCTGCGAATCATGTAAAAATGTGTGGTTAGATAGAAAGAACCTATTATTTCCTTCATGATGCAGGGAAAGCGGGAAGAATTCAGCCATTGTTTGCTCTTTTGGGTGAGAGCAGGCTGGTCCGTTAGGCTGTGCTACTAATTGACCAGGTGCAGAGCTGTAATACAGCCACAGCACATCTGGCCCCTGCCTGGCCTGGCAATTAGCACACCCAGAGTGAGGTGAGACTACTGTAGGAGAGCCGAGGGATGTGTGGATTGATGAGGGGAAAACTAGGGTTATTGAGCGAGGGTTTGTAGGAAATATCATATGCAGAGAAACAAATCTGTGGGAGACCAGGCTTCATTAGTTCTGCTGCCCACGAAATACCATCTTCTCTTTCCCTCTGGAGCATCTTACTCTGAACATTTTTTGTCATTTATATTCAGAAATCTCACCTGAATGACTCAGATCTTTTCAGCTGGCAGTTTGAAGATGTCACTGCCATTCAGCCTACATTTGCTGGATAAAAATGACAGCCACCTTTCTGGGCACCTCCTCCCTCAGCTACTTTGGGAGCTCAGAATCCCAAGCAGCACGCTCCATCCTCCCCCCACACACATTGTCTGTGTCACTTTTTGTCCTTTTCTTCTTTGGGGTAATAAATACTGAATATACATCTCACGCTGGAACTGGGGAGCTTTTATGATGACAGTCATGATTTGTGAAAGTGCCAGCTGGCGATGTCTGGATCATTTCTCTTACAAGATATAAAGAATCAAAAGCACACATTAGCATGTACCTGCTAAACAATGTGCTTTTCAAATTAAAGTCTTCTAATATCAATTACATACAGAAGTGACAGGATGGCCACCTGAGGAGGGGAGAGGGGAAGAAAGGGAAAATTAGAGGAAAACAAGTAAAAGGAGTGTTTGTTACCTGACAAAGGAAAGCCCAGAGGAATGCTGCATGGTATCAAATTGTTTTGTTTAGTACCTTTCATTCTCTTGTTACAAATCTTACCACCTTACTCACTTTTTGACATCTGCTGAGCACCTGGCAGATATCTTGGATGAGCTGTCAGCAAATGCGCTCGCGTATTGGGTGCCACAAATTGATTTGACAGCTAAAACAGAAAACTTACACAGAAATTGGTTACAATAAAGACTGAAGTCTATCTTCTGCTTGCCAAATTAAAACCCTGAAAAGCGTAGGTTCATTTGACACAAATATTCCCTCCAGCCTCAGTGGAAGACTTTGCTTAGAAGAAAGGTAGAGGAAAATGTAATCTAACCCTCCAACATTACTGTTCCTGCTTCTGCAGTGAGAAAACACCAAGGAGGTGGGTGCCCTAGCCACCTGTCTGAAATGTTTTCTGGGACAGATGAATCAAACTTTCCTTGGCATGCAACTAATTAAACACAGAGATCAGGTAGAGGCATCTTCTTGGGAATATTTTAATCATTGTCAGAGTCAGGGACTCATTCTCATTCTTTTTGCTCTGAGTAAATGAAACTCCTCACCCCACTCCCTTGGGCACAACTTGTGCAGAAGCACTGACATCGTCCCATGAGATATGCAGCAGGGAGGTGATTCCGCCCATCTTTCCCAAGTGCTCCAGTTACAGCTTCACTTTTCTGAATCTGGCCTTCAAATATGTGTATATATATATATATATATATATATATATATATATATTTCACAGATGAAATCATTTGGCACAGTCATTTTGTATTTGCAAACAGTCTCAAGATGACAACAGTCACACATGCAGTTCTACAGGTGGTTTTTGGATAGCCTTATTACCTGTTCTTCTTAGGGTTTTCCCTGGAGGTTACCGTTCATTCAGAGCTCGCTGCATATGGGTGCCACAGCCAAAGTTCCTTCTATCAAGCCATATCTTCATCTTTCTCTGTCGGTATTTCCTTTACAGTTATATTGCTTCCATTTACAGTAACATTATTAGATCCATCTGGTATTCATCGTATTCCTCCCAAACCGTTCCAAACCCAAATAATGTGTATCACAAGCAAATTTTACTACCAGACCATTCATCCTCCCAGACTCTGAATAATATACTGAACGTTGGCTCCAGCTCGGGTCCTTGGGGCATCTTGCTATTAACCTGTTTCCATTTTAAGAGGTAGTAATTTATGCTAGCTCTTTGTAGTCTCTCTCTCAGCTAGTTTTTAATTCATGACAGAACTTTACCTTTCACCTCTGATTCTCAAGTTCCTTTGCAGCCTCTTTGAAGACTTTTTTGACAGTGTTTTTAGGCTCTAAATTAATTGTGTCCCCTCATTCTTCCTCAGCCATTATTATAATACTGCAATAATGTTTATGTCTTAGAAAATAAATGTTTTTCCCACCTCTAGCAAGTGACTTTATTTTGGCTTACCAAAGCCAGCACACAGGAGGGCTGTGTGCTTGCTTTCCTCCCCCTATCATTATGAATGTTTGCTTCCAGCCTATAACAGTCCCCCAACTGCCTAAGAAATGCACCTTTAGTTCTTTACCTCAACAATAAACTCCACAACCTGTACGATTTCTAAAGTCAACATGAGATCCACTTTAAAGAGCGAATACTATGTTTTTCATTTCCTCCTTGCAAAGCAAATGTTTACCATAACACATTACCTTAGCTCTTTGAGGTCAGATCAACAGCCCATTTAATTCACTGTGCACTTTTCATTTTTGGGATGGGTTTTCCTGAATTCAGCTACTTCTTATTTTAGTTCTCACTAAATGTTCTTGTATCACCTGCTCCTGGTTATGCAACGTGATTTAATTTCATCTTTTCAAACACATCTCCAGGAGGCTTTTGCCCCCATAACTTCTAAAACCCAAGATAAAACCCTGAGTTCCCATTCCATTATACTAACCAGTGTGATAATGGATGTACATAAACCAGTCCATGTCTCTGCCAAATATTTTTCTTCTTTGGTTATGAATGGGGAAGTTTCCAATTTTCAAGATTTTAAAATACACTTTGTCACTCTTTGTTCCTTCAAACGTCTATAGAACAATGGCCTCAAATTTTTTTGCTATAGGATTTGCTCAACTTTTCAGTATTTTTTAATTCCATGGGAAACATACCTGCTTATTCAAATAAAAACCTTAGCTGGTAAATCTGTGTCTATTTGTATTCAAAAGGGAGATTTGAAAAGTGGATGGTTTTCAAACTTTGTAGAAATATTCCTTTTCCAGATCTCTTCTGGAGGCAGGGGGGTGGAAAGACATATCTCCTTTAGAGCTGAGGGCATTGTTAATTGAATTTGTGCAAAGTGGCCTCTTGTGTGATCAGCAGCGGACTGAGGCAACAGTGATGAACTGGCTATACCTGGGCAGCTGGTGAGTAAGCTTCCCTTCATGCCTTTTCCTAGTGACCTCTGTATTTGTGTTTGCCCATGACAGACTGTGTGGGAGGTTTGTTTTTCCTCTATTTTACTTTGTCAGTCAGTCGTGTCAGACTGTGTCAGTAACACCATAAATACTTTTGTTCTCCTTTGCAGCAATTGCCTCTGAGATCAATTGAAGGCTTTCATTGCTTTATTGTTTTCAAAACTTTCTTAACCACAGAAACCCATTCCTCAGCAGCAAATGCTTAGAAAAAACAGTGCACATGAAAGGATGCATTGAGCAATGTAGCCTGCATAGCCTGTCTTGCCTCAATTATCAACGGGGCATTAATGGGAGGGGGTTGTTGTCCTCCCAGCAGCTTTCTGGATTCTCAACAATGTCTTGAGATTCGAGGGAAAATTCCAGCCACTTAACATTTTGATCCATTAGGTGAGGCATTTGACTCTGTTGAACTTGAAAAATGATTTTTCCATTGACTTTAGCAACTCTGGATCTGGTCTGGTGCAGCTGCCTGGATCTGTAAAGCTCAAATAAAGGTGAAGACTTTGTTTCCTGAACATCCATTCTGCCTGGAACTGTTGCTATGCTCTGGCACAAAACAAAACAAAGCAAAATAAAACCAAAACCAAGGAACAAACAAAAAGACAACAAACCACCTGTGTGGACTTACAGACTTGTTTCCTGTTGAGTCTGGATACAACGTCCATGAAGATGTATTTTCTGTCAAACAAGGCCAGCTGCCAGTGGGGAAAATGGGAAATTAGTCATACTAGAAGACTTCTGAATAGTTTTAAAATTCAGACCCTGACACTAATGGCTGTGGTACAGAAAAAGGAGATGCTACTGCTGTGTACATCAGCAGATCTGAACCCACCCAGCTTAGCATTTCCCCACCTAGACCTCACAACATGTCTGAACAGCAGTTTGGAAATCTCCTGATACAAAACGTACAGTCAATTCACACCAGCAAACAGGTGTGCTTCCTACTATCTCTAGTGAAATTCCTACCTGTGTATGTATATCTGAGAGATATCACCTTGGATTGGCACATGAACCATTTACTGAGGCACAGGTCAGGGCACGCAAAGTATTGATAAGCACAAACTGGCTGTGTCCCTGCCTAGGCTGAGAGCTGGGGGACTGATCACTGGAGCAGGAAGGCTCTGGAACAGCTCTGTGGCTGGAGGCCAGAAGTCTGACTTCCAAGTGTCTGTGAGGAGAGTTGCTCCTCTGCTGTTTCATTCTGACATTGGTCAGGAATAACTGTTTGCTAACAAGCTTAATGTCTGTAGCTGGACTTGCACAGTTTTCAGGATTGCTCTTGTTACTGCCACAATCGAACCTTGTCAAATATCACATGCCCTCAAATGAAGCATTTGCAACTTCAAGGAGTTTACACAATGGAAAACTTCACCCATGCTGGCAGGAAATGTACCCGGTGAGTACAACTTACAATGTTTGAACAACTACATTTATTTTCCCTTCCAAGTGAAATGCAAAGGCATCTGTCCCATAGCCTTTCAGAAAATGCCTTCCAAATATAAATTCAGTGCCTTACCTTACCTTCTGCTTTCATGGTCCTGAAAGAATGAAAGTATTTGATGTCAGCAATTTTTGTGCCTTAATGTTTTGACATTTTTTACTGTTACATGTATTCAAAGTGAAAGAATAACAAAGCTAGCCATGGCAAGAGAAACATGGATCCTATTCCCACTCTGGGAAAGGAAAGCAGGCTCCATGCAGGGAGCCAGCATCCAGATCTGAAGTGCTGTTCGCTGCATGCAATAGTTATGGAGAGAGCAACACAAGAGGTGTGCCAGGGCCTCACCCACAGCTGAGTGAAGTAAGTAGAAACTGTGTCTGCAATGGACAATGTATTACAACTTTCATCTGCAATAACGTAATACTTTAAAAAGGGAAATGTCCCATGGGTGTGGAATATCTCTGCTAATCCCTTGTGCCCCACAGGTTTCTTTCTCTCCAATTCCAGAGAGAACTCCTCGCTAGCAACCTGAATAAATAAGCTTGCATTGGTAGGGAAGGATAATGTAGCCCACAGTGCAGTGAATTACACTTTCTTAATAGCTGTATTATCTTCTTTGCCAACTGAACTGCATCTGGATGCCAAATTCTGCGGAGACCTGTATCATGTCTCTGTAAATATACTTACTGAATACGGTAAACTTTAATGTACTCTGGTATTTTCTGTCTTAAATAAAGTGGAAAAAAATATGACCACTTTTTTCCATCTGACTGCATTTTAGATAAATACTAAAATCCAAGAATACTTGGAAGAATGAGTAATAGTCACCAATGAGGGGGAGGAGGATAAATGTTATAAAACAGCGTCTGGTGTGTATGAAACCAGTACAAGACTGACAAATCCAGAATTTTAAATTGCAAGTTTGTTTAGCTTTTATTCTTAAAGGAAAATGCTCTTGTTTTAAAAACTGCAGAATCACTGTGGCTTGAAAACCTTGGAATTCCTCTCATTTCCAAGTCAGTATTAAAGTTCCTGCTTGAAGCATGTCCTTATGTGTAGTAGAAGCTTAGAAGGTATCTCAGATTGCTGTTTCTCCAGTGGTTTGGATGTTAGACCTGCTTATTCACCACACTGTAACCAGTTGACATTCACAAGCTGGTCCTCAACTGCAGTAATCTTGGGAGCTAGTCCCAGTAATGTTGGGTCCTCCCATTTTCCCTGAAGCTAAATAGAACAGAGAAATAAAAGTCAAATCAACAACAAGAAAATTATTTTTAGTATTAGTGATGAATGTTACTGTTTGGAATTCAGCTGTTTCCAAATTCATGGGTCCTATTGTGGCAACTGCATAACTCCCCTGCCCCCCCCCCCCCCTCCCCCCCCAACACACACATACACACACATAAAGACAGGGTTGTCCAGAGCCTGAATTTTATTTTCTTCACTATGGTACAGTCCACAGGTATAATTTGCTGAGTGCCAGGCTGGTGAACATTCATTCCTTTTCAGTTTTTCTCCTTTCTATTTTGAGTAACTTCTGGCCACACATCTGCTTTGCCAACATAGAAAGACTGTAATCTTCATGCTCTCTCTGCCCTTATCTGAATAAGTTAACATGAGCCAGTTAAGCCCCTTGTAAGGAGAAGAGTTAGTGCAACAGCAGGTCTGCTTTCCCCCACTGCTGTGGAGCTCTGACCACCAGAAAAATGAAAGTCAGAATCAAGACTCTGAAAAGTATTTGCAACATCTCATGAATTTTGCAACACAGGTGATATGCTTGCACAAAGGCATTGCAGCATCAGGCACTTGAGAGGTAAACTTTGCCCCTCAAAGGTATTTGGAAGGGCTCCAAAGGGAGTTTAACGAGGCTCGGTCTAGTTGGGAAGCGAGAAGAGCCAGGAAAGAAGGCCCAGACACTACAGTCATGAGAAAAGAGGGCTGGGCAGATTAGGGAGATGATAGGTAAGTGTTTAGAAATACCAGCAAGACACACGAAAGCTAATGCCAGTAGCTTGCATAATACTAGCCTGTATATGCAACAGGATGCTGGTGGTATTTGCCAAAGAATTGTCAATGGGATAGAAGGCTCCTCAGTGGTCGCTGAGAAGAAAATAAAAGGTACTGGCACAAGGACAGAAATGACATAATGGGGAGGGCCAGTAGTAAAATAATAATAATAATAATAATAATAATAATAATAATAATAATAATAATAATAATAATAATAATAATAATAAAAGGTACCAAGGACAGATTTACTGCTGCTCACACCACCTCAGCCACAAGGATTCTGATAACCATATTCTTCTGCTGAAAATGTAGAAGGTCTTCAAAAGATTTCTTAGTTATTCATCTCAGAGCACAGGACATAACTTGTATTTCACAACAAGCCTTTCTCTGTCTGTTCCATATCCATGCTATAGGAGCTCGTTCACCAGCATGAGACTAAGATTGCTTGAACATGAAAAATCATTGCATGATATTGAGTTCAACAGAATCCTTTTCATTGCACTCACTGCAAATATTATTGTGCACTGTCTTTACAAAACCACAGGAAAGAACAAGCTAAAAGGATGCACCTAATGGTGGAGTTTTAATTCAGACCATGCAATTTAATTATGCGTTATATTAGATCAAAGGGAAACTGAATTAAAAAGAAAATACCTGTTGGATCATGGAGATTGGAGTTCCTCTTCTTAATAGCTCTGGAAAGATTACAGTGTCATGAGGCTCCATCACGCAGAACTGAAAAACCAAAGAGCAAGGATAAATCGAAGGTTAAGTGCACAGGGCTGGGGAACACCCTAACCACCTTCTTTTTACTAATACAAACCGGATGGCTTTGTGTTGATGGATCTATTAAAAAAGAAAAACACCAATCTATATTCAGACAGAGGCTTTCTGCCTATATATTTCCCCTGATGTATGCAACCACCTTTTATTTTGCCATCTCAGTTAAGGCTCACATTATTTCTCTGTGCTTTGATTTTCTAATAGGAAGAATGATCTTACTCCCAAAAGGCTTCCTATTAATTCATTTTTAAACTTATTTTTAGCCCAGGAAAAACACCACTCCACTACTGGTTTTATTTATTTATTTATTTATTACTTTTTTTTTATTTTTTTTTTTCTGAACAGGAGGGCTGAACAAAAGGAAAGGAAAGAAATCCACAGAAGGATCAAACTCCCTCCTGAAGTAGCTGTAGTTAATATATCCCAAACATGTTTGGCCCATGGTTTTTGCTGTGATAAACTTAGGAACAGTGATTGTCCTTAATGTCTCAGGAACCCCAAGTAGCTTGCTGTCTATACAGCAGTACTCAAGATGGAGATTTTAAACTGGAAGAGGATTTGAATTTTGCTTTTTTCATTTCCTTCTCCTTGCAAGGTCTAGAGGCTATTCATCATCAAAGAGCCACCCAGTTCCTCTCTAAATCAAGAAGTGGTCTGAGTTTGGCTTTAGTGGGAGCTCGAGCAGACCCCACATGCATAGTACTACCTACTGGTACATTAGTACATCATGTGATTGCCAGAAAGGTGCCTCACCAACACATTCCAGCTGCCTACGTTTTTCTTAAAAGATTTGCTGCAGGCTACTTAGTACCATCAGTTCAATAATCATGTTCATTAAAAGTACAGTGCTAGTTTTTATTTTTCTTTGTTTGTTTGTTTGTTTGTTTCTCCTAAAACTTGTACTTATAAAAGCAATTTTGATAAAACTTGAAATGTAACAAAATGGTATATGCTATTTTTAGATTCTAGTTGTTTGCAAACTGATAAACACCCTCCAGCAAAACCTGAATTCCCACACTGCAGAAACACAAAGCTACATTCAATAACATTACCAAAAGTAAAACTGTTTTGTTGCTTTTCATTGACTTTGCTCATTGACACTCACTAAAAATTGCTCCTCATATAAAAATGGGCATAAGTAATGCTGAAAAAGCAGTATTCCAAAGGCCCTGTCAATATTATTTTCAAGTACATTTTATGATCTATATGAACTAAGGCAAAAATAAGTATAAAAAAAAACATTTAAAGGTATTAAATGGTTTGGGATGCTTTAGTGCCTATGGCTTGGGAATCCTCTGCAAAACCCTGTTCTTATAAACGTGGTACTCTGTGTCATCTCATAGCCTTTTAGCAAATGTGGTTTCATTCACAGTGCAAGGTACCACCCTGCAGATGGGCTCCCATCCATGAACGCTCTCCCTGCCTTTTGGGATGTCACTTGGAATGGCTTTCCCAAGCACTCCCACCCTGTTCTGAGGCAGTGTAAAGGAAGAGGAGGTTTTCCAGAAGGTTGCCCAGGGCAGTGGTGGTGTCACCATCCCTGGGGGTGTTCAAGGAAAGGTTGGATGTGACGGTTAGGGACATGGTTTAGTGGGTGACATTGGTGGTAGGGTGATTGTTGGACCAGATGATCTTTAAAGGTCTTTTCCAACCTTAATGGTTCTATGTTTCTCTTTCCTGTGACCACTGAAGTAATGAGAAGCATCGAGTGCAGGCTGGGATCAAGAAGCATTTGGTTAGCTTGGGGCCCGCAATGCTGAGCTGGGAAAGCTAGGGGCCCCTTTCCTCCCCTTCCTCTCCTGATCGAGGATTAAACCACACTTTGCACACGAAAACCACACAAGCTCTGCACCAGGCCACATCCTCCCTACATCCTCACAAGCAGCAACCATTTCGGAAAGGCTTCACACACACACCACGGGGATCATGGAAACAGCCCAGAGCACTTCGAACAGCTCGGATCTCATTAGTCTCTCCAGCTGCTTCTTCTTATACAAGGCTCCGAGGAACAGGCAAATTTTAGGATGTGGGGTTTTAGGATGTGAGGTTTTAGGGTGTGAGATTTTGGGATGTGGGATTTGGGGATGTGAGGTTTTAGGATGTGAGATATTGGGATGTGAGATTTTGGTATGTGGGATTTTGGTATGTGAGGGTTTAGGATGTGACTTTGGGATTTGATTTCGGGATGTCACATTTCGGGATGTCACATTTCAGGATACCAACGGGGTCTGTACGTGTCTGAGGGACGAAGCCTCCCCGCACCTCCCCTCAGCACCGGCCCCCGCCTCCCGCCCCACCTGCCGGTGAGGCCCCGCCCGTGACGTCACGGAAACACCCCGTCTCCCCCCGCGATCGGCGGGGAAGCGAACGCGAGCTTCCCTTTGGCCAGCGCGGCTGCCAATCAAGCGCGGAGGTCTCGCCTCCCCCCTCCCCTCTCCCCCCCTCCCCGCGGTGCCGCTCGTGTCCGTCCGGCCGGAGCCGAGCGGAGCCGAAGGGAGCCGAGCGGCCGCCCCGCGCCCCCGCCCTCCCCTCCGCTCCCCTGCCCGCCGCGCCCGGTGCAGGTATCGCCGCTGTGCTACATTAAAATAAAACTGAATAAATCTCGCACCGAGCCGGGGGGACGCCTCCAGGTGTGTTTAGCTCCGGGACGGGGCTCGTACCAGCGGGTAAGGGGGATGCCCCCGTTGTTCTGGTGGCGCAGGGCAGTGGGTTAAGCCCCTCCAGCATGGCTTCCGACGGGGTGCGACAAATTACGAGCAATTTGGGGACAAATTACGAGCGATCTGGGGGCAAATTACCAGCAATTTGAGCGCTGAGCTGCTCCATTGCTCCCAGCTGCTCAGTACAGCTCACTGATGCTTGGTTCTACCGGGGGGATGTGCGGGGTGGCTGGAGAAAAGGGCATTCGGTAAATTTACTTCTTCCTTATAGTGTAATTTGCCTGCTTTGCACTTTTTTCTAGGCCTCCGATGACTGTCACGGCGCTTTTTTGCTTCTCTGCTCTCCAGAGAAGGGGCACAGGCTGTTGCTCCATCCCTTGACTTTAACCACCGAGTTGGGAACGCTTCACTCTGCTTCATTTCATCAGCCCGTAAGTCCTGTTTGGGCATACACAGCGTCATTTATCTTATTTTCCAGCCTTTTCATTGAAAATACGTCTGTTTTTAAATCTTAAGTAATGCTCTCGAGTCTGCACTCCAATGGATTAAGCTGAATGTTACCACCGTGCTTCCAGTGCGTTGGCTTTGCAGTTCCTCGTTTTGGTGCTGTTCCCCACCACGCACATGGTGTTGGGCCCGCTCCTGTCCCCCTCTATCGTTCTGTACGGCGTCTGGGTTTGAATGCAGGAAGGGTGGGAGGGGAACTTTAGGGATTGGAGATGCTATCTGTGTACGAGCATGCATGTGTGTGTTCTGGGGGTGGTGCTGAGCAGTTGTGGTCAGGCTGAAATTACCAGCAGGTTCGCTAAGGACAGGAAATGATGCTGAGGCTCTGATAGAGTTGCCTTATTGCAACGCTGTGTGTGTGGCTAGCTCATTTACTTTCGCAAAAGTAAGTATGCGGTATTATATACAAAACCTCCTTTTTCTGGTAGCTGTGTGTATGTCATCTTACAGAATTGGATCTAGTTAAAATAGCTTCTATTATAAACCAATGCGTGTATGTCTAATAGGCGTGTATCTAATATTTCCTTCATTAGTCACATTCTGTTGGTTTTATTTCATGCTGTGTAGAAATTAGGGTGAATTGTGACATTGTGGCAGTCTTGGATCATATGGTTTCTAATTGTAAGAATGAGTTTTCAGTTGCTACAAACAGTGCTCTACGCAATTCACGTATGAACTACTCTTTCAACAGGAAGGCTTTTCTCATTTTGTAGCCGATGCACTTCAGGCTTAATTTTGACTTGCTGCTGAGGTCTTTGAGATTCTCAATTTTGGTGTGTGTCTTCTGCCTCTGTGGTTATGCTGAAGCAATATACTTTGGGGACATGCATCATTTTTAGTCGCATGCAGCTGTCACTTGTGGTACCGGTATGTAAATCCATGAATAATATGCCTGGAAACAAATGTTCTATTGCTTCAGTTTCTCATTTATCTGAAGGATGAGGAGGTTTTGTGTATGTAACATTATGTCCTCTTGTGGGTGCTTGTCTTTATTCTGCTAACTTAGAAATTAACACTGAGGAAATGTATTTTAATTACCTTAGAATAATTTTTGCTGCCTGCCATCGAGGTTAAGAGACGTGGGTGTTGATTGGTAATATAACAATATAAGTAAAATAGGAAACATAATAGTTGAGAAACATACTGCTGTGGGTATGCTCTTGGGAAGCAGGATATCATTCTCCTTTCAGTCTGTTTTAGCTTGCTTCTCCTGCAAAGTTCCTGAGGCTGCTTGTGACTTCCATGTTGCACATATCATATGTTCAAGAATACCAGATTCTATTATATATTAAGTTATGACATGAATTAACACAGTATTTTATTGTTAGTTCAGGATTCTGTCAACATGAAACTCATGGCATATTGTTTCATGTTGCTTGAAACAAACAAACAAAAAGTTGAGGACAGCCTCAGTGAAGGAAGAGAACTTGCACAAATTCTTTTTCTATTTTGAGTGTCCAAACTGAGGTGCTCGTTACATGATCCAAGTCCTGTGTTATTTTTTTGTTTGTTTTGTTTTGTTTTTTGGGGGTGTCTTTTTTTTGTTGTTGTTGTTTGTTTGTTTTGTTTTTGGGTTTAGCACAAATTCAGTGACAATTCTGGTAAATGCATTGTTAAGTAAAAGCATTGCGTGCTTTAAGAAAACGCTAGCTGAGATTGAGAAAAGCATTTGATTAGCCCAGTGCAGCTCAGCATTTACCGTCCTGCCTGTCTGGTGTGCCAGAACACCACTGACTCAGTGCAAGCTCCTTAGGGTAGGAGTCACGTGTTAATATATAGCAGTAAGCACAACAGCACTTAATTCTATTTCAGTGCCTGGGTGTTCCGTGCCACTAACCACAAAAGTAGGAAGAACTGAAGCTGAGCCACTTTGGTTGTGGAAGGTGCTGAGCAATGTGTGCAGTGCATGTTTGCTAACAATTCTCCATCTTTGGCTGAAGGCTGAACATGTGGTTCTTGAGTCTTTTTTTCTGAGGAAAACAAGTAACTGTTAAGCATGACTTGATAGGAATCCTTGGTATGTGCCGTGGAAGAGAGTGAGAGTACAAGATATAATAAGAGTGAGTACTGTATATAGGAGTGAGAACTGACTTTCACTGACCTTTGAGCTTTGAGCTGAAACAGTGCATTCAGAATTGCTAGGAGTTCCTAGCACTCGCAGGGATCTCCATTCTTAAGAACTGTACAGCTGGCTGTAAGAAAGCCTGATAACAGCGGCTGCATAATAGCATTGGGTGAGTCACAGAAGGAGGGCAGCATACATGATTCTCCACATGCCTCTGTGCTTTTCTTTTCAGCTTTGTGATAGTTTAAACTCATTTTGAAAAATTCTTCCTTTGTAGTCATTATACAGCAAGTTAGCCAAACTGCATTCCCTGTCTGACCAGGAGGCGTGTCTCTATTCGTGTTTCTAGGTTTCTTACTTTCAAGTCGTGTTGTTAAGGTACAAGTACCTGGCCTGAAGGTTCCCTCTTTCAGTAGTGGGGGGTTTATTGGTTGGATCATATTAGGTTGGCAAATACAGCTGCTGCCTTGTCAACAATTAATTTTTCCAAATGTTTTCTTTAGCACTTATGTTAATATGGGTGTGCAAACAAACCTACCTTTCTTCTGCCTGCTAATGTAATGCATCAGTTGAGAATTGAAATCTTTTATTTTTGATTTATCTCCCCATAATGCCAAGTTCTTAGTGATAGCTTCAGGTTCTGCCTGTGTGTTGGTTAAACCGTAACATAACATATTTTTGCTGTGATTTTTTTTTAAGGTGTACAGTGCCATAATTGTCTTGTCACTTGTGACATAATTGTCACTTGTATTTACCTGCTGCTCTTAGAAAGAAGATGATAACAATCCAAAATACTAAAGTTGAGAAACTAATCCTTGTTTGCACCAATGTTTATTTTATCTTTTTTTTTTTTTTTAATGTTAATGATATGCACTGTACTTGGGTTTCAGTAATGACTTCTTGTTGTTGTTAGAAAAATTTGACACATGGGGCTTTCTGGCTGTGTGGTGTATCCTCATGTGAATGTTTTTAGACTGGAAGTTTGAAACATTTCCCTGGCTGAACAGTAGTCTTACTCTTATCTTAATTTCTGCCATTTCTGTTATTGCTACTTGCGATAATAATGCCATGACTCTGCTTTCACTGTCATCTTACCTGTTGTGGCCATCGCTTAAATCACTTTGAGGTCACCTTTCTCTGTCATTCTCTTTTATTCCTCTTTTCCCTCATAATTCTGTAGGTTTTTCCTAGTCTCAGTGTGTATGCATTATTGTTCTGTTATTTGTCTGTTCCACTTTCCATACAGTTGCTGGTGAAACTGAATGAAACCCCAGGTCTTAGCAGTTCCAGTAAAGAACAACTGTGTGGGCATACTCAATTGCCTTAAGCATTTTCTTCCTTCTGCTTGGACAGTAGCTGAAACCACAGAAGAGACAAATTCTGAATGGCCTGTCAGTCACCAACAGGCCTGCGTGTGTGGGAGACTTTATCCTGCTCAGTGCACAAGCCCATCTGTGTCATTCTTAATTCTGCGTGTTACTGAAGGTTAAACCCTGCCCTTCAAGTTTTAAAACAAGCAGAGCAGAATCCTGGTCGCTGGCGCTGCTTTCTTCCCTCTCTGCAACCAGTCACTCGTATTAAAAAAAACTGTTGAAATGTCTTCCTCTCCTCCAAGTTATTTTATTTTTTTTGTCAGTGTGTCTAGAAAAATAGCCTTGAGAAGCGGTGGAGGGAGTTTCTTCGTAGTTTTAACACCCTGAGTGAAATGTACAATTGTTTTTATAGCGGAGCTTCTGCTGTCCTGTCTGTAATGGCAAGAGATGGTGTTGAAACCAGTTTTGATAAGTTTTGTTGTCAAAAGGTTTTCACCGCTGCCTCAGGCTGTAAAGCATAATAGCAGCATCTCCCCTGAACATCATGCAGAGCACGTCGTGCTCATATTGGCATCTGGAACCGCGCTGGCTGCAACCACAGTACTAGCAAAGGAGCTTGTTTAATAGTCTTATAAATTACTGTATTCTGACAGAGCGAACAGCTCCCTCGTTTGTTTCCAGATCCCTTGCTTGTGACAAACCCAAGTGCTGAGATCCCATAGGTGCAACCGTGACAGCACGAACTGTGAATTGAAGTGCAGCTTGTAGTGGCGGGGCAGTACGGAAGTTTCATTATGAATGAGAATCAGTCACTGACCTTTTCATATCTCTAATTTAACAAATAAAAGTAAGAAAGGAAGTGTCTGTTTTCGGTGGTACCGCTTGATCGCTTTAGCTAAGTAAGCGTAAATTATCAGTGTCAATGGGGATCCCCGAAACACTGGTGATTACCATCTGCATACTGAGGAGCTGATGATGTTAACTCCAAAGGATGTGGGCAACGGGGAGTCTTTGCTATTTTGTAGAGATGACTGTGGTAGGAGTGTGGTGCCTTTCTCAGGTTCCCTCCCTGATACTGCGCCGCTTGCCAGCCGCAGGCAGGCTGATACTTGCTGACAGATACCTTTCTACGGTTTAGTAACTCTTTACTTTTTTTTTTCCTCTCTTCCCCTCATGGGATGTATCTGTGTCTGCAACTGAGTAGTATATGACCCCTCTGATTTTGGGAATCCTGCAACCATTTGGGTAGCAGATGTTCCAAGAACTTTGTGCTGGCCTTAGCATATATCAGGCTATTTGGACCTGGTGTTATTGCTAAAAGATTGCAAGTCTTTGCTTTCTAAATAAGTGATGATGAAATGAAGAAACAAAGATTAACAACTAGGGGGCGTTACTGAGACTATACCTAAAGATAAGATTTCTCCTTAACTTTTTTGCTGGTGAGTAAGAGTGATCAATAAGCCTGTGCAGCCTACCCTGGTGCTGTGATTAAGCTTCTCAGAACAGCATCCTACTTGCTGTTACTGTCAAACAGGGTTTGTGGAATCACTCAGAGAAGTTATCTTTAGTATCCTTAAAAGATAGCATTCTGGTAATGGTTTTGTCCCGTCCTACATCTTAACAAGAGACAATGGGCACAAAGCAAAGGAGCATAGGAGGTTCCATCTGAACATGTGGATTTTATTTTTTTTCTACTGTGTGGGTTACTGAACACAGCCCAGAGAGATTGTGGACACTTCATTCTTGGACATATTTAAGAGCTCTCTGGACATGGTTCTGGGTGACCAGCTGTAGGTGGCCCTGCTTGAGCAGGTCAGTTGGACAGCCAGAGGCCCCTTCCCACCTCAGCCATTCTGTGGTAACTAGTAGTGTGTTTTGGGGTTTAGCTTAGTGCAACTCTGCACTGCAAACTCTGTTAGATTTAGAGTTTGGGGGGAAAAGTCACTTGCAGACCTAGCATTCTTTTCCAGTCTTGCATGGGTCAAGAGTGGATCGGATCACTGCACATCTTTGTGGCTGGATTACATGTAACTTTTCATACAGCAGGGGGGCAAACATTGTTGGAATAGACTATTTCTGGAGGATTGCTGGTGTATCTGACAGAAGATGATTTCCAGAAATAGAACTGGAACTAATGGGGTTTGCTGATACTATGGCCAGATAACAAGGAATTTGCATATGAAGACGGGAGAATCTAGGTTAAATCTACTTTTGTCACTGAACTCTAGCAACAGCCATGTTGGGAAAGAAAAGTTGATACTTCCTGAGAATTTTTTTGACTAAGGCCCAATAGAAGAAGGACGAGAATTTTGCTATAGGTCTACACAGTTTTGTTATGTCCTGGCAAGAAAGTTACAGGCTTTTGGGAAGTGAATTCAATTGGTGTACCCTTAGTAGCATCAACAAATATTCTGAGGGCACACAGCTGGGTTTAGATTCTTGGGCTGCATGACGGGGCTGTTTTGCAGTGCTATTGTTAAGCTTCCAGGTTGAGGGCTCTAAAGGGAAATGAAATGCAAAATTTGCATGTTGAGTGAAAAATTGGGACAAAGTATTACAATTGCTTCTTGTCTTCCTTAACTGAACGGTACTGATAATTTATGCTGACTGTTGTGAGTTAACCCCCACAACTCACCCCCAGCTAAGCACCACCAAAACCAGTAAGCCAAAAAGTAAGCTAAGCCAGTACAAAACCCAACATTCATTTTTTCCTGTGGTGGTCATGATATCTCTCAATTCATTTTCAGATTTCTTACTGTTCTTCAAATCTATGTACCTTGTCTGTAAAGCGATAAAACCAGCAGCACTCAATATTATACTAACATTATGAACCTTATAAAACTGAAGCTCACTTACTGAATATCTCCCAGTGCTTAGAGTGTTGCAAATTGCTGAGAAAGGGGAACTTAATGAAGTAAGAAACTGTTATAAATAAAGTTCTTGCCTTTTAGCTGATGTCCAGTACATACAGTTGAAGCAAGCTTTTAACATCCTATTTCTTGGAATAAGAATAAACATACGCTGCTAAAATGATGTGCTTTTTTTTTTTTTCACTTAATTCACTGAATAAATATGGAACTTCGTGTCAGATTCAGAGATATTAGAATTTTCCACAGAATAGCTGAATCACAGGCTTCTTTCCACACACAAACTTCTTATTTTTCACTGCATTATGCTACACAGTATCATATCCTTTGAAGTTCAGCAGGATCAACGTTTCTACTTGCAAATTAACAGCAGAGCCGTCGCCAGGATGTCACTCAGGCAAATGAGACTTTTAAAAAAAATATATTGCTAGGCTTTCACAACGTGGACTATTTGACAAGAGTGACTAGTAAATTTTTTTCCCCTCTTTTATTGTAGGGACACTTAAGTATTCAAGGTCACTTTCTTCTGGCATGTCATATTTGTGGAATTGCTGGTGTACTGAAGATTCCTTATGGGTGATAATATTACATTTTAAAAGATCAAATTTCAAGTAACGGGACACCAGTGAGTATTTTTGAATGCACACAAGGTCATTGTTTTTATCAGGTGAGATTTAACAATCTGTTTTTAGTCCTAGTTGATGAGTGTGATAAGCTGAACAGGGAAGATACATCTTCCCATTTATTCCTAGCTGTTTCTTCATCCTTGCTTTAAAGCAAGTGGCTTCCTTGATTCCACAGTAATTCAGTGGCTGTATCTGAGTGTCATTAAGTGACTGGATGCTCTTGCTTTGGGAAATACTTGTGGATCTTGTCTGTGATGGTGGCCCCTTCCTACTGAAGAGGCATGGGGAGATCTTTGCTTTCGTGGCATGGCTCAGTACCTGGAAACACCCACATCTTCCTAACTGTGGATGCCATTTCAGCCTTGGTATTCCTGACACAATGACAGTTCATAATGAAGTACCAAATGTTTGTTGCCCAACGAGCTTGCATTATTTGCTTTCATATGGCTAGAGTGCATGGTTAACATAAAAACATCCCATGTTTGGGGTAGAATGAGAATTGTTTACTTCTGATGTTCTCAAACAAAACTGTCAAACAGTATTTTAGTGTGCAGAGTCCCACCGAAGAATTATCTTTGCTTGCAGTTAAGTGAATTTTATGTTCTGAAACTAAAATGTTGTTTCTCAAATAATAGGAAGGTGCAGTGCCTTTTTCAGTGTGTCCTGTCTCTCAGCACTCACATCTTGCAGAACTTGAATTCATAAGGGAATTTCTTTCTGAAGGACTGTTGAGCAATGAAACCAAGTGCATTGCCACTTGATCAACTGTGTGATGGGTTACTTAGGAGAGAGAAGGAGGTGTAGGCTGTGTATCAGTTGTTGCTTGCTGTTGTATCTATCAAATTGATCTTTGTTGCCTGGCCTGGTATGATTATAGCTGAGAAGAAGGGAGATGTGTGGTAAGGGATATAGGGATGATAGGTGGGGGAAAAAAGCCTTTTATTTGTGAATATACTTATCTTTAATTCTCACCTCTTATTCTGGTTAACCAAACTGCTTTTTATTTATTTATTTATTTATTTTTATTTTTTTAACTTTCCTGTGTTTCTTTCTGGGTCTTGAAAATAATCAGAAGTCATAATCTGGGTAGACTTGATTACTACTACTACTAATAATAATAAAAAAAAAAAAACAGCTGATGGAAAAGAAGCTCTAGCGAGTCTTATCACAGAATCACAGAATTTCTAGGTTAGAAGAGACCACAAGATCATCGAGTCCAACCTCTGACCTAACACTGTGTTAGTGTTAGTGACCTAGCACTGTGACTATGTCAGTGCTGACTGAGTTAATGGTTTACTGTTTGTTGGATCTGTACAGATAAAGGTGTATATTAAATTTTCTGATTATTTTAAAATAGTCTTAGGGGGAAATGTGGAAAATGTATTTTAGAGCTGTCTGGGTTTACAGGTTGCATTGTTAAGGTTTACAAGCTGAAACGTAGGAGAGACTTCCTTTTTAAAAAAAAATAAAATAAAATAATTGTCTGCCAGATTTCTCTTGTCATAGTTCCGATAGCATGGACTAATTGTAAGGAAATATGATGAAGAATTGGCATGTCTGTATGGTGAGAAGTATGTTGGACTACTTGTTAAGAATGGGATGAAAGGATTTGGGCAATTTCCCAAAAGTAAAACTTATATGTGCTGTTTTGCCTTGCACTGTTTGTAATGTGAGCCAAATAGCTTGTACAGTAAGGAAGAAAGAACTATGTATTCATTTAATTTAGATGGTGTAAATTTAAAGAATTCAATTAAATGAAAAGGTTTATGTACAACATAATGAAGTTAAAATTTTCATTTTAATAACTCTTGTTGCTTTGTTTTGGGGAGTTGAAGAAAGCTGTTCTGATCCCTGCACTGAGATTCCCAAATGCTTGTTTTTATGTATCAGGGTTCCAGAGTAGTAGGTGCCTCTGCAGTAGGCATCTTCAGGAAGATAGGAACATGCAAAATCTTTGAAAATTTTATCAAATTAAGAAGAAATCAACAAATCTCATTTTTGGAATTAATATAATAAAAGCTACATATGCTTGGTAGCCTAAAGATAGATTCTAAAAAGTTTTATTTCCTTGATCTGACACTTTTTGAATTTAATATTCCATAATAAAAAAACACCCCATGATAAGTAATGACAGAAAATCATACAGAAAAGAGTACAGGTGCATGAGTAAAACTGAAATAATTCATTTTTACTAAGGGAAATTCTAAAAATATTACATCAAGGTCACTTGGCAGACCAGGTTAGATCAGCAGTAGATTTTTAAGTGGTATATAATGGTATTCTTACTCAAAGTATCTGTAGTGACACTTCATATGACTGGAAGAGAAGCCCTGGATACTCATCTTTGGTATTTCTGTTGCAGTCTATACTTCTATATAATCCCTTTTGTAAACTGACAAAGCATCATCTTAAAAATAGTTGGAGCTTTGACCTGGTTGTCCCATTAACAGAATATTTCAGAACTTTGTTGCTTTGACTAAAATGCTATTCCAGGATTTGGGATAAATGTATTCACAGCCAGTCTGTGCATGTAGCTAAAATTAGTGTTTTCTCTCACCATTTATAAGGGCACCTGTATTCCCTCTGCACCTTTGTTTTGCTAAGCTAAACTGGTTAACTCCTCTTTCTGCTCTCATAGGAACGCTCTCCATTTCCCCATCATCTTTCATCTCTACTTGAAGAGATGCAGAGACTCTAGTGATTGACTACATACACTGTGATATTCATTTCAGCAGGATACTCGTTGTCCATCTCCCTTGCAGAAGAGTACATTTATCTCTCATATGTCTTACGTGCTATTTTTGGCTTCCTGACCAGATCAAGTGCTAACACTGCCTTGCACAAAGTTTTTTTTTTTTCCTTTTAAATGCATCTCTATATTATCTCTGTAGAAAATGCCTTACTTCATGTCAAAGGATAGCTCTTTGTTTTCAAACGTTCATCAGATTAATAATTTAGTGAATCTGCAATCATCTCAAACATGCAGGTACCTTTCCTTCCTTGGTTGCTCCCAGCTGCTCACAGCAAAACTTGTGCTTGCCCTGCTCCTCGGGTTGCTGGCCTTGCCTTTGGGACTTGAGAGCTGCAATTCATCTCACTGCTTCTGTTCGTGTGGTTCCTTCACCCAGTGTTTTGGTTACTTGGTGCATCAGAGGTGCCTCTGTGCATTTTGTCAGCAGCAAATTTCAGCAGATGCTTCAATTCCTTTGCCACTGGTAGCAGGGCTAGTGAATAAAACCAGCCCCAAGGCAGTTCTTGGCAACCTCTTATGGTGATCTCTGTCCAGCCTGGTATTTTCTAATTACCTTCTCTGACCAGTTGCTTAGTTACTTTGCAATTCTGCTGTTAAATATAATCATTTCCAGCTAGTATTTTGTATGCAGTTGTCAGGTCCAAATGATAATCTACATATTTCACTCACTTCTAATTGTTTTAGGTTCATTTTATAGCATTGATTTTTGATATTTTCATTTGAGTCTTTGACTTGATCTGAAATCTTACATGTTACTCATTGTAGCCAGCCTGATTGTTTTTCTCCCCTCCCTAACTCTGAAGTGTCCTGTTTGCTCTCTTATCATAACTTACCTCCTACTATGTGTGTGTGAAGGGAGAGAGCTGTTGTTTTGTTTTTGTTTTTGTTTTTTTGTTTGTTTGTTTATGCTGGTCTGCTAAAAATGTATAGATTGTTTCTTTTTAGATGTGTCTATAAGGTAAGGGTGAGGTAGCCGGGTCACCTGAGGATGCATGAAAGTTTTATTTGCAAATGTGTACAATTTCCTCTGCCTCTTCTTTCAGAGACCTGTAACAGTGTTGCATGGTTTCCTCAATTTGTGCTCGAGAAAGCTTTTAGTTCTGATCCCATGTCATAATTTCCAGGCCTGTTTTGTAGTAGGCATCCTGTCTTTGTTTCTGTACTAGGTGATAGTCATTGCCAGGTTCCTTCTTTGCTTAGTTTCAATGTGTTGTTGAAGAACTTAATTTTAAATATTTTTTTAAAATCATTTTTTAGAATGTTTTAACTTTATTCCTGCCCTTTAGCATATGAAGTGAAACTTCTTTAATCAATTCCTTCCCTGCGTTTTCAGGAGGGTTGGAGAAGCTTTTTATCTAGTTAGGCTTCTTTCATCTCACGAGTTGTCTGCTGTATGCTACACCCCGCGAGTCGCTTCCAGACCCATTTCTACACCTTAAACAAGGCAGCACCTCAGCATTTCTGATTCAGACAATCTGAATTCCTCAGCCCACCTGACTTCAGCTAAATCCTTTTGCTTATTATTCGCTTGTTGGAGAAGTTAATCTCTTGTAATGCACACTTCCCTGTAATATTTTTTCATTCTAATCAAATCTGTACCGAGGCTGGATTTTGTGTATGTATTGCAGACTCACAGCACTCTGAGCAGGGCAGTCCTTCTTTAAGTGCATTTTTGGACCCAAATAGATTCTGTTCTTACTTTGCAGTGTTTTATTTATTTATTTATATATAGTGTGTGTGTCTGTATATTTTAATCTATCACAGTTTTAAGTTGTGTAGATATGCACCACCCCAACATCTACTTCTGACTTCTCTGAATAGCATAGGCTTTACATAAAGCACATATGTGCTTTAGCCACCAAACCTCTGTTGTCCCTGTTATATTTAGCTTTATATTTAATAACTACTTCAAGTTACTCAGTCTTGTAGAACAGGCTTTTTCTATTCATTTTTATCCTTTTATTTTGCTTACTATTTTGAATGAATCTACTGATACTTCAAAACGCTTCATGTGGTTGTGTAAGTTTAACTGGACAGGCTACTTATTTGTCTGACCCCTGCTCACATCCACGTTAGGACTTAGGCTTTTATGAAACAATCAGAGAGAAGAATCTTTCATGGCCACATCCTCATTTTTCTCTGCAGGTACAGTGAAGTTAGATGTCAAGACTGGGCACCCACGCAACAACTCTCACTCTCATCTCTAAATCCCTTCTTGGGTATGTCACCTGTCCCAGAGGGTCAGTGTCCTTGTCTCATGAACAGAGTCCATCAGCAGGAAAGTCCTTTTTCCATAAGTAGCTCTGAATACTCTGGTGTTTCACCCAACTTTCTCTCTCTTTGTTATTTATTCTGTGTCTTTATTAAATCCCTTGAGACATAGCTGGATCAACTGTTTAAAGTCTCTCTACATAAATAATCTTCATGTGTTTTTGTTGTTGTTGTTCTTCACTGTTCTGTTCTCGAAGTATAATTTAAGAAACCTTGAACACCCAGGAAAAATAAGCTTCAAATCAGCAGGGGAACACCTAAAGTACAGGGAGGAGGGAGAAAGGCTTGCATGTGTGAATTACTTGATCTGGCAGTGGAAGCATTCACTTAAATGGAATAAGATATATATCCATCTGTCTACCTAAAGTCACATTGAAGTGCATTATCTATCTATAGACAGATTATATATAAATATATCTATGGGAGAAAGCATATATATATATATATATATATATATATATATATATATGTATATGTATATATATGTATATACATATATATACATATATATACACATACATACATACATATATATATATATATATATATATATATATATATAAAAAATGCTATCAGTCACATTTAAGCAAGTGTGTGTATGTATATTTATTTCTTTCCTCATAATGCCACATACATTATGTGGCATTATGGAGCTGTTGCCAGCATTTTTCAGCAGCTATTGTTACAGCTGAATGAGGCAATCTTGCAGGTCACCAAATGCAGAGAAAAGAAAAGAATCTGGTAAATAAATAAATTCTGGAATGTGTAGAGATGTAGTTGGCCACATCCTTCTCTGGTTGCCTACTCCCACAGGAAAAAGTCTTTGAATAAATGTTCTTTGAGTAGATTATGGGTTCTGGAAGATGGAAGAAATTTATTCTCATGGATCCTGTTGTTTTAACATAATTGGTTTTTAATTAATTACTTTTTTCCATGGAAATTTTGTAACTATTTAGGCTTCAACTGTCCTGACCTGAGGCTGAAGGTGCGCTTTTTTTTTTTTTGTGGGTTTTTGTGTGCGTGTGAGGCTAAGAGGAAAAGAAGAAGGGGTTGTACTTACGCAAGCATTCTAATTTTGGAGAGGAGAGTAAAATCTCTCCAGTATTACCAGTAGCAAGAAAACAAATCACCTTTTTCTAGCATCTTTTCTCTCCTGCTAATCTTCAGATCCAGATTTACTGGACAGTCACATCAGGTTATCACGGTTGCATGTTTCCTTTCCCAGACTAATCCTGCATTTGCTTTGGCTGATGTCCCCGGTACTCCCGGTTCTTTCTCTTGTGCATTTTTGCCCCTCAACCTTTCTTAAAAGGCAGTGTGTGGTTTTTCTCTTCTCTCTGCACCTTATGCAATGGATTTAAATGCAGGGAGAGGGTGGGATGTTGCTTGGTGCCCCAGCCTCGTATGCTGAGAACTTCTGGGTCGTACCAGTTAGCATAGAACATTTAAAGTGTGTTTGTCCACCACAGATGCATGATGTTTGCTTGGTTTTCTGAAATATTGAGCTGTACCAAATAGGCTGTTGCGATTGGCAGGGTTTTAAAACAAAAATGCCTTCTGTAAGAGTGACAGAAGGTCTGTTACACAAAGCCTCTAGAGCATTCGTTCCTATTTTTGACATTATTTACCCACATTTTAGTCTGTTACTTCGGAAAGAAAAATTTCAACGGCAGTGAGTGGTGACACTGCAATTTAGAAATGGAGAAAGAAATCTGTCCTCACCTGCCTTAACAGCAGGGAGTTGTTCTTCCCTTCTCCTGCTCTGTGTCAGCTTGGCTGGCAGCAGAGCAGGGATGTTCTGGTGCAGAGCCTCCTCTTCAGGAGGAGGCTCGCCTTCAAATTTCTCTCAATCAGCACCAAACAGGCGTGGTTCCTTTAGCCTGTTTTATCCAGCCTGGTCCTCCGCTCAGAAATGGTAGGCAGGAAAACTTGTGGGATGCTAGCTTTGGACTTGTTAGGTGTTGTAGGTATTTCCTGGCAGCCCTCCAGCTGGTGCTCCTACAACATGTGCACGGCTCGGTAACGCAGGCGAAGCTGGGGTTTTAACTAGCCCATCTTTTCAGCTCTAATGCTGCGCTCAGTAATTCATGTGGTCTGATGAATACTTTTTTTTTTTTTTCTTTCTGTACGTAGCAATACTGTTTTTGTCCCCACTCACCACAGACAAGGCATGAAGACGACCGTAAATCTTAAAAACAAATTTATTTATTTATTTTTTTTAAAGAAGACTTCAGCTCAGTAAAAAGAGCAGAGTTTGGGTAAAACTAGAGAGAAAAGGTGAAGAGGAGGGGGTGCAAGCAGGTGATGGGAGGGGTGTGCGGTCACGGGAAAGATTGCCACTGCAGCAGTGGCTCCCTGCTTCTTGAATTTGAAGAACAGTGGGGGGAACTTCAATTGCATAATGACCCGTAAAATGGAGGTTAACAAAAATGCTGAATCTGCAGAACATATTTCTAGGTGTCAGCCAAATTTTCAGCCTGAAAGCCTTTATCAGCTCAGAGAGGGAAGGTAAAGCCTGCTACATAAAACTTTCGCAGTTGCGTTTTTCAAAATCCTTATTTGGTGCAAGAAGGCAGAAGAGAACTTGTTCCATGCCTGTATCGGGGTGGTGCAATCTGCAGCTATAGCAGATTTGGGACTCCCTCATGTGTGTCATGCCAATACAGCAGCAATACAGGTAAGGGTCAGGCTGCATGCATGTGCAGGAGACTCACCCTCCTGTTCCTCCCTTGGGGTGCTCACCTTGGCAGTACATGAAGAAGCGAGGGGGTGCCAGGGAAGCTTGCTGGTGAAGGCAAGATTTTGGCTGGAAATATTGGGCAAGGGAGACTCAGCACAGTCTACTAATTCAGCAAAGAAACAGAAGGGTCCAAAAAGGAGCAGATACGGTACGTAAATGGAAGCAGAGTGGTGGAAGAGCAAAGCGAACAGCAGCCTGTTGAAACCAGTCATTCTGTACGGATGTTTGAAACTCTTAAAAACTTAATCATCGTTAAGGTTTGCTTCCTGTTTCTTAGTTGCGATACGCGACTGTGTGCCTATCTGCTTTTTCGAACTGGAAATTTTTTCTCTTCTTGAAAGACAGAAAAGCTGCAGGGAGCTATTAGATTCTGAAAGTTATATTTAGCTGAGAGCAATTAAAGCTAGCACTACATGATGACATCTGTAACTAGCTTATCCATCATGCAAACTGTAAGATTTTAATGTTTGGTTTCAGTCAGGCTTGGCATTACTGACAGCTTTTGCTCGCATGCATCAAACTGAATTTTAGAAGGCATGTCTATTGCAGAACAACCCTGGCAAGATGCTTGCTTTCTTACTGGTTCTTTGTTCCTAGCTCCAATTTCAGTGCAAATCAACATAATTCTGCACTGCTTCCAAAAAAGGGGTAGTTGTGCTCTATGGGTCCTGTCTGCAGCTGCTTGGTTTGTTCTTTTTATTGCCTAAATTTTGGCACAAACACTCGCACAGCGAACTGGTTCAGCTAACAGTGCGGCTAAAAGTCTGGCTTTTTTCCTGCTTGAGTTATGAGCTGGACTAATTTCCCAATCTCATTCCACTCTCTGGTCGTGTTGCTACTGGTTTTGCTAGGAGTTGCAGCAGAAACAAATGGTGAGCTTGGAGAAGGGAGAGAATTGCCTGGTTACTCCTGCAGGGCCTGGTTCTGCCTGCTGCAGACTTGTACCCATCCACATCTTGTTGCCAGATCAGCTCTTAGCTTGTTGCAGCTCTTCCAGAAACACTTAGAAATATGTCTCTTCTTTAGGACTGGTACAGTGCAAAACAGCTTAATGAATTGTGGAGTTGTGAAAAGGTCAAGTATTGCTTTTTTATTTTTTTTCCTTGGGTACCAGATAATTAATTTCCTCTGTTCTGCTTTAAGTGAGCAGCCCTCTATGATGCTCACATGAGCCGTAGTCACCCACTGAGAGTGAAGTTTGTTGTTCCATTTGTTGTTCTATTCCACTGTATCACACCGTAGTTTTCCTAATGTCTGTAAATACAACAGTGAGAAGTTCTACATATTGTGTCTGCACAAATACAGCTTATATTTTCTTTCAGAAGTACAAAAAAAAAAAAGAAAACTGTAGATCAATCAACAGGCTGTCAAGTGTTGCCGTTAATCTGGTCAGGATTTCCCAGATTATTTTAGGAGTGTGTTTACCTGCCTTGCAAAATATTCAGAAAGATTTTTTTTTTTTTTTTTGTAAAAAATAGATTTCTACCTGTTGGCCTATTTTATAGGTAAGTTGTGAAAAGGACAAACATTCATGAGCTGTGTTTAGCTCTTTGGTCATACCGTTATCTATATAGCTCCTGTTTTTGTCTTTGAGATTTAGAATCTGATCCGTATTTCCTGAGAGCAGAGAGATTTATTTTGTGGTATATTCTGCTTTTCCCCTAAAAAAAAAAAAAAAAAAAGTCTGAATTGCTTGTGCTTTTAATTTCTCACGAGGGCTTTGTTCTGTGTTCTTGTTGTTGTTTTGTTGTTGTGTTTTGTGTTTTTTTTTGTTCTTTTATTAAAGTGAGAATAGCTTTACCACCAAAACCCTGGAACTGTGCCTATGCTGGTCATGTCCCAGGGTCTGCCAGTGCATCCCTCTGCCTGTTATTTTATTAGATCACTGTAGCACAGAGAGGCTGGGGTGCAGTAGGGAACATGGGTGCATGCTCCCTACAAGCTACTCTTTTAGGACTAGCAAGTTGCAGGAAAAAATTCTTTCTGAGGGAGGAGGATTTATTACATAGCAAAAATACGGAAAGATTGGAAGAACACCCATTGGCCCTATGGGGCAACTAAAGTGTCATGTTCCTATAGGGTACTTTCTATTTGAGTGTGATACTTAATATATTCTTGATAAATAATGTAGCTTTCTCAAACTAACCAATATCAGATTACTTTTTTCCCCTCTCTCTGTTACTTTCTTCATACAAACAACACAAAGAATTAAAGGCACTATTTTTCAAAGTTAGATATTTGCTTGTATTTTTTTCTTGTTTATTTATTTATTTATTTATTAATTATTAGAAGCTTATCATAAGATTATTCTGTTGCCTTAACCACGAGAAGTTCTTAATGCGTGATTAGTTGGAAGTTTTAAATGTAGAACAGCTTAATTTTTGAGATACTGGGAAAAATGCCAGCCATAGATTTGGAAAAGTCTGACTAATAAAATTGTAAAGCTGGTTCATCATTCAAATATGTTATTATTTCAGCTGCCTCTGCCCACTACAGGCTCCTACAGGCTAAAAATGTCAATGGGCTGTTGCATTAGTACCTATTTTAGGTCCCTAAACTTAAAAGGCAGAACAAATGAAAGAACTCTGATATTTTATTTTAATCTAAAGTTAACACATCAAGATTTTTTTTATTTGCAACTTTAACATCTTGATTAGTATAAAAATACAGAAGCTCATATGTTAAAAGATCAAATCCTAAAATTAGATCACAGATGTTTAGATCCCAAACCAGCTGGGGGTGGTGGCATTTTCAGGAATGTAACAAATAGAAGAAACAAGGAATTAAGTATAAACATGAAATTAGGAGTTATTAAATACAGACAATTGGTAAGAGAAGGCAAAAGTATTACTCAAAACTCAGCAGGTTGAAAACAGGGAAAAGGATTATCTTTTTTTTATTCCCTGGAAAACATGCCAACATTTTAAGAATAATACTTAATAAGGGCAATAATGCCAATAATTAAACAAATGCAAAGTAATGTAGTTGCGCTACTGAAAAGAAGCTGTATGGTAGTTGATTCACAGCACATAGAAATAATGACAAAGAAAAAAAGTTATAACGGCTAAAACTATATATATATATATATATTCAAATCTACATAGCAGATAAGTTTTGAATCAAGTGTACATATAATTTGATGAATTTTCTTCTTTCATGTTGATCCTGAAGAAAGATCAGGAAAGCCTCAGAGCACTGGGAGAAGCTTAATGATGGGCCAGCTTTTATAAACAGCAAATAATTTGTGGTACCCAGATACTGTTTTGCCTTGTGCTGATTATAGAGTTCTGGGAAGATTATCATAGATATGGGGACTGGCTTGTTTCAATGGAAATTGAAATTTAATAATCATAGAATCATACAGTCTACAAGTATAGAAATAAGTGAAAATATCTATAATTCTATAATATATATAATTTCTATATTCTAATATAGAAATAAGTGAAAAAACCTTTTTAGCTCAAATTGGTGGTATTCTGATTGTCCAGAGATATTGTACAGGCTGCTAAAACTGCAAAGTTGGTTTGTCTTTAGAAAAAAATGTGTTTGAATAAATGTTAAAACTGCATGTTGGTTGCTATAAAGCAACAGCTGAATAATGATAAGAGTTTGTCAAAGACAGTAGTGTACCCCTGGTATCTCTTCCCTTCTTTTTTATTTTCTCAAGATGTGTGAGAGGTTTCCCTACCCTGTAAGTAGAGTTACACCTGTTGTGCAGAATCCTGGATCCTTTGGGCAAGAAAGATTTCTGTTACAAAATGTATCACTGTATTATTGTGTTAGTAGCCTAAAATGTAGTTGCTTTTTTATATAGGAGAATTTTGCTAACCTGAACTTCTAATATACATATATACCCTTCAGGAGAGGAAGATGTAGTCATAGATGCTTTATTTTACGGGAAGATTTTAGTTAATGACAGCAACAGAAATTTCCAGATATTTGTAGATCATATTTTGTATCTCTCTCATGCTTCCCAGGTATGGAAGGATAAGTTTTATTTTTCACCTGATTTTTTGTTTGTTTTCAGATCCAGCAGCAGACTCATGTGAGCATGCCAGGTTTTGCCTGATGGAATTGCTCAGACTTCCAATGCTCTAAAAGGGAGAGGAGATTTGGATTCTTCATGGTCAGCACTGAGAGATTGCCCATTCACTGTAAGTCACTCCTTATATTTTGGATCCCTCTTTGAGTAGGGAAGTAGAAGTTAAATTGATGCAGAGCCTATTGCAGCTTATGGGGGATATGGTGAAAGAAGCTTCTTACTATGAAGAATCACCCCATACATATAAAACGGGAGAGGACTGTAGCGTTGCTGTAGAGGCAGTGCTTCCATCTCCTTTTTGGATGATAAATTCTACTTAACTATGTCTAGAAGAATTGAAGGATGTAGGAAGGAAATGAGATGGGTAAACCATGGGTTGTGACAATGTAACCTTATATTCTGCTGATACAAGGACAATTGCTTGAAAATATCTCAAAGCTGCCTCTCTTTTGAGAGAGGACTAGGATGGAAAAAAAGTACCATTTCCAACCCTAACCATTTTGTGATTCTGTGATTTTGGGCTTTTCTTTAATCTTAGGCTTTGAGGTTTTCACTGGAAACTTACCAGGTCAGGAAGAGACTCTCCCACCTGTTGTGCAGTTATTTTCTTTGTGGTTTGTACCTTTTTATGAAATGCTCTCCATAGAAACAGCCAAAGCTGTGACTTTGGCAAGGGGAGATTATGTTACAAGTGTTACTTAAACAAAACAAAAAAATCATGTTCTTAGTTGGTGTGTTTTTTTTTTTTGCCTGTGTGCTCACTAATTGTGAGATTTAGGATTGGGAAAGAAATCTGTTCGAAGTCATATTGCTGGGCGTAGCACTTGTGGCATTTCACCTTCTTCTGATAGCATGTATTCAGAAGGCACTGAGTACTTTTGATTAACAATTTCACTTTTAGGGTAGTGACATTGCTTGGTGAATTCTTTTAGGATCAATCTCTCCTCATTTCTGTTGTGAGCATGTGCAAGGTATTGTTAACTGTATGTTGCTCAGGAGGACTTGTGTTGCAGTGGAAAGTTGGAGATGACTCATGGAAACTGAAGTATGTAGCAGGCACAGGGGCTGACTCTTTGCTAGATGTGGCTGCTGTTAATCACATTAACAGCCGTGTGCATTTCCAGTTTCTACAAGCTAGACGCCAACAAGGAGTGAGTGGAGTGGAAAATACTCCTACCTGGTTTATTTGTTCTGGTAGGTACTGCTACGTTGCTACTATGTGCTCCTTCTGGGAGGTGCCAGGTTGCTCTAGGATCTTTTTGCCTGTGCATATAGGAGAGTTTATCAAACGCTATTATGAAATAGTTAGCTGATGATGTTGGCATGCTTTTATTTAAGTAGCAAAGTAATGTTTTGTGGTTGTCTAACAACCCAAAAGTTTTGTGTACTTGGCAGAAATGAATATAGCCCTGCCCACAGCGTGCAGCATGTGGCTGTTGAATTTTTGGAAGGGGTTCCTGAGGAACAGGTATGTTAATGGCTTTCTATGGAGTCATGTAGGAAAACTGTGACAAAGTCAGGGCAGGAAACCTTCATTTTGCTTATCCTAATCTTTAACTTCTAGTGCAGGAATGTTCTCTGAAAGGCAATTTTGATAGTTGCTAAAGGAAGGGTGGTTGCTAAAGGAAGGGTGGTAGATTTACAGGGATAAAAAACTAACAGAATTTGGAAGATTATAGAAAGGAAATTATTTGTCTGCTGTGGCAGAAGGCTGCCATAAGAGCTATTACTTTTCTTAACAATAATATTTTAGTTTTCATGCTGACGTAGTACAGCATGGGGTAGGTTCTGTTTGGGTAGGTTCTTGGAATCCATTAATACTTCGTAATCCCCTTTCTTAATATACACTGTCTAACATTAATACCTGGTGTAATTTCATTGAAAAGCCCCATCTTTCAAAGGGAAAAAAAAAAAAAAAAAGAATACTTAGTGCTCAAAGTGAATTCACCTTAAAGTGAATTAAATTCATTTTACGAAGTTGAAATGAATTTGTCTGTTACAGAAGCAATTTCCATAAGTTACTGAGATGTTAGAATGATTCTTTACTGCTCACTTGAACACAAAAAATATAGTGAAGGAAGTGAACCTCATTTTGCAATCTTTTTAAATTTTATTTGAGAAACTTCATGCAATTCTTGTGTATTCATTGCTCTTTTTTTTAGGTTTCCTCACTTTTGCCAACCTGAAGTTCCAAGCTTAGTTCTTTAGTACAAATATCGTGTACATTGATTTTGATTCTTCTTTCGCTTGGAGCACTAACATAGTAAAATTAAATACTTTTCACAATATTTATTTTGTAAGTTCAATATTGACAGAAATGTTATTAACAGCGGCAGTTCAACAGTCTGCTCTTTACTGTCTTATATGAGAAACTCATGCAGGACTGTGAATTTCGTGCTAAAATATGTCATTTGCTGCTTGCTTTGAAAGAAAATGAGGTCAAATCTTAGGGTGCATGTGCTTCTAAATGCAAAAATAACCAATGTGCACAGCCTTAGCTGCTCTTTGTGAACAAGCTGGCGCCTGTAAGTTCAAATTATTTGTCTCAGATTAATGCCAAATTCCTTCTAGTGGATTTAGTTATGAATACTGTCATTAACTTGTTCAATTGATAGTAGCATAGATAGAAGTTTCTGGAGGAAAAGAAAGAAACAAAGAAAAAGTGCAGAAGGGAAGAAAAGATAAATTTGTTACTCTGTCTCAGGAGTTGCTACTGAAACAAATTAACTTTGTATTGTTTAAGACTAAAATGAGCTATATATCTGAGCATTCTGTATGGCATCTATGCAAGGGAGAATGAAGGAGCAAGATGACCTTATTTCAAAACAGCATAGCTTGTAGTTTTTGTTTTAATGATAGTTACTTTGATTTTAAACAGAGATAATACCTTATTAAAGGGGGGAGCAGTTTGAAACAACTGGACTGTCAATTTAGTGTGATTCCAGAATAATGTAAATTTTAGAATTTGTTCAGTAGAAATTAAATGTTTGAAATTACGAACAGGTGGATCAAATGTACAGTCCAATTTCATTAATACAGCATGATAAACTAGTAATAGCGTAAATGTTTCTTTTAGGGCAGGTTGCCATTAGTAAATGCCAACTGTGTGTTGGACTGATGTCAGGCTTGAAGCGTTAGGAGGAAGTTGTGAACTTCGTGATTGTGTGGTGTCATGGATGCAGAATGTGCCTCTTGCAGTAGGGATGCAGTATGCCTCAGCCATGAAATTCAGATATTTCTAATATTTCCTACAAAAGTGCCTGAAATAGTCAATTAGCATAGCCAAAAGTAACATATGAAAAATCCTGAATCTTGTCTCCTGTTACTCAAAGTAGTGATTCTGTATGTTTTTATGCAGAAAAAAGTAGCAACTGCTGCCTGTCTTGTCATTCCAAAGGAAATCAGGTTGGTTCCCTTGTGTTTTAAGATCAAGAACAAATTATGTTTCTATTGGCACTACTGGGAGGGTTTTACGAAGTGAGGTTCAACTTTTTTTTCCAGGAAGTGATATGGACAGTCCGTATTCTCACCAATTTTCTCTGAAAATGTTTTCATCACACTATCACTGAGCAGAGACATTCCCTTTTTATCTGGAGGTCATCAGTGAAGTCAGTCCTTTGATGTAAATCAGTTCTGTGCTTGTGGAAGCCATGAAAACTTCTCTCTCTGATAGGTATCTGTCTCTGCCTCAGAGATATGTTTGAACATGTGCTTCCATCAGGATTATATCTTTTTTTTTTAATTTTTAGAGAGACACTAACTTTTTCCGATATTTGTTTTTTGTAAACTCATGACACGTTGCTTATTCATCTACCAGTTGAAGAATAAAAATAATAATGCATCAGGAAGCAAAAGATTTGTCACAGTTCAGGAAAGAACTTGAAGAAATTCATTCTTTGACTTATGAAGAACAACCATTATATGTGACCTAGGTACCTTGCATTTCAGTTGTGCAACAGCAAAGGTTTTGTACACAAACTGCATGGGAGGGAGAGTTGCTGTTCTTGGTGGACTCCTTCCACAGTATGGTAATGGGGTATGGGACTGAATCTTTGATCCTGGCATGTGTTGCAGTGGATGAGGTACAGGTTTGGCTTCTAGTGACTCCCTTTCTCATTGTCCCAGTGCTAGTTTAAATGCCTAACGCTCCCATCTGCATTTGGGAAAAGGTCATACCCTCACTTTAATTCAGAAGGCATGTTCTTGTAGCAGTAGGTATTTGAGTAAGAAATGAAAATCACATTCTTCCTTTAGGTCTGAAGAAGCTTCCCACAGTAAACAGAAAAAAAAAAATAGGTTATTAAAGTAGGTATTTCTCAAGGAGAAATAAAGATTGGTTTAAAGATTCTGTAAAATGTTAACAGTATTCATGTATGTATTTATTTACTTAAAGCTCACTGTGAAAAGTTGACAACCAGTATACTTTCACAGTAATGTGCTTTAATCTTATTTTGTTTATCACATCTGTCCAAGCAGGTAATCTGTTGTAGTTTTCTTTTGTCATGCATCTTATGAACTCATATTTGAGGGATGAAAAAAGCTGAAACCTTACCAAGAATAATTATGAGCAGTGATTAATAAACATAAATGTATTTATGGAGATATAACATTTGCAATATTTTTTAATGAGTTCATCAAACTTACTGACTCAATGTGCCACACACTTATAAAGGAAAGTGTCTGCTATGTCTGCTTGCTTTTTGGTTGTAAAACTGTAGCAAGAACTTTGAGAAGGAAAATATATTCTCCTGTCGGCTGAAGTTATGTTGAAAGAACATTCCGATTCTGGCAGAAAATCAGAGAAGATCTTATCTGGTAGGGAGTAAAACATGCTGGCTGGTAACTTTGCAGACACAATAGAGCACATCAGAGTAATACCATATAAAATGACTTTAAAAAGCTTTTAGAGGTTTTCAGCATGGCTACCAGTTTCGCTGTGACTTTCACTGGTGTTCCTTTTGTCCAGCTAACTTTTGTCTCCTTATTTCCCAGAAGAGACCTGGGTACTTCTGCCTAGAGCGAGCTCTCAACCTGGCTATGCTTGTGGCAGTTCCTAAGCAAACGGCTGCATGGGATGCACAAGTACAGAGAGGGAGGTGCCAACTTGGGAGGTTAGAGTAGGGAAAATCTCACTTCATGGGGAGTGACCTGATGGGAAGGGTCCTCTCTGTCTCTCTCTCTCCTAAGGTAGATGGAGACTGGATGGCAAGTGCTTGGGGCTGGCAGAGGGGTATGCACTGACATACACTCTGTGTGTGTGTGTATGTGTACACACACACGTATAATACGTATGTAAATAATCCCTTAGAATCATCATATTATTTTGCACTTTTCCTTTGAAGTCTGTCTTCTGTTTCAGATCCAGGAGAGGATTTAAAGCTGAAAGGTAGTCTTCCCATTCCATGCCCAAGGTCTATTAGTGTCACTTGTAAGAGCTCGCCTGCAAACCTTGTTTTTCCAGTGTACATAGAGCAAGAAGTCTGAAATGGCACTGCTGCTATATTTTTGGAGGATGGTGAACTTTTGAAGAAAAGTTCTTGATCTAAGTGTAGGTTTTGTATGATGCCTTAAAGTACTTTTTTTTCCCTAGATTTTGTTAAAGTATGTGTTTATCCACTTGATTATTTATTTACTCTCAGTATTAACTATATCTGAACACTTTGACAACTGTCTACAAGTGTGATTGAGTGTTGTACAAGCAACAGTTTATTTCATATAGCAGACTTTTTTCAGGAAAAAAAAACAAACAACAAAAACAAAAAGACAAACGCAAAGGAATTTAAATTATTATTCTACTTTAAAAGCATAATACTAAATGATTAATGAAAATGTTGACACTAGAAAACTGCCTTTCTGTAGTACAGTAAGTCCAGAAGTGTTTTGAACTGCTAGCAAGCTGTCAAGCGCTACAAAATGAAATAATTCTAGTTCTTGTGGGCTCTTATGTCACATTTGCTAAAAAGTGGTGCTGTCAACTACAGTAATAGTCAAGAGACAGCAGTGCTGACTCTGTTTACAGTGAAAAAGCTTAGTGTGCTTGATTGAAGGACATAAAAGAATTTATCCTCATAAGGATAAGAAGGACTTCAAAAGTGCACTGTCCTCTTGCATGCGGTTTTAACTCCAGGTTTTATCTGGCAGCAACTCTGCCTCTAAGAGTTGAAATTATTTGATAATGCAGTTTTTAACATTTAATGATGTGCTGTTCCCTACCTGATGATTTTCTTGTTGTTGTCATTGGACAAAATGATCTAAACAACAAACATGCTCAACAAGGTAAAAGGTACCCCAAGGCAAATTAGCTTGTAGCTTTGCCTATAATATATTTTGGTGTCTTGCCATGTTCAGTGGATTTGTTTTGTTACGCGAGTAGTATAAATCTGTACATTTTCTATGCATGTAATGATTTGCATAGCTAGTAAACTTATGACTAAATTTAGCATGTTCTAACAAAGTGGGGATGCAACAGGGCAGACTGTAACAGTGTTGTTGCTCTCTTGCCATAAAGAGTTCTTAACTTTAAACATTTCTTACTCTTGGAATGATGACTAAGGTAATATTCTGTGTATGTCCTGTGGTAAGTTGCACTGGCATGGAAATTGGGTGAGCACTGAAAAAGTAATTTTAAAAATTAAATTTAAAATGTGCGATGTGCCTAGAACTACTTTACTGAACCAGAAATGTACAGTGATACTCTACTGTTTTGTTTCTGGTTGTCCTTTGGAAGTGTAGAAGTTGCGGATCTCATCCCCTTGCACAGTTTGGTGATACTTTATTAATTTATTAGGTGAAGAATTAACGCTTCTCTCAGCTCCCATTTGCCTTCCCCCTTTTCAGTGAGCAATATCCAGCACTTAAGACTAGACAGCATATGCTACCTGAAGAAGATGCTGTCATATAAAAGTTCATGTTAACTTTCCAGAGCACTTTTGATTCCATGTGGGTTGTTAACAGCTCATCCTAATCTCGTGGTTAGAGTCCCTTTGAAACCTTTCTATTAAGCATTTGCTGCTTTAATTTGCTTAGTATACTGCCACCAGGCAGTGTAATCATAACTTCAGAAATAAAATGTCAAGGTTAAAAAACATTTTGACAAGATTAATTTTGTTAATCTTCCAGCCTGTCTCTGGTAACCAGAACTCCGGTATTTCTAATATTTTGTCATCATCTAGGGGTGACAGCATCCACCTGTCTCCTGAGAAACAGAGCATGCCTTCTTTCTTTCTGCTCTTTTAATGGAAGAGACAACAGGCTGTAAAATATGCAAAAGCTCTGGCTGCCACAGACTAAATAACAATGAGACAGTAATTTGCTTCAAATCATGCATTTTCAAAGAAGAAGACTTTTAAAGACTATCGAAGACTTCTAAATCAACACTGGTTAGTTAAACTCAGGATTTATAATCTGGTAGTGTTGTAGTTTGGAAAAGGTATTAATGAATAGACTGGTTTACTTGTCATTCTGTTTAAGTAAACATAAATAAATGAAAATATAGATAAAAGTGAGGGATTTTTCCTACAGCAGACTGCTAAACCTGAATAATTTTGTATATATTATATCTTTGCTGTATAGCCATAGGAGTACTCACATCTGTGTCTGAAGTAGTCATGAATTTTTGGTTTGGTTTTCTTTTAAATAAGTCCTTGCCGAAATGCATATTTATTTTTATTTCCCCCATTGTGATTGGGAGATAAATTGAAGACAAGGTGACAGAGGCTAGGGGTGGTGCTGGATGACTGGTTGTCTGTAATAATACCTGGGGTTTTACTGCTCTAGCTGATTTTTTTTTTTTCCTTATCTTTCTGCAGCGTGGCCTCAAGTAGGCTGTGGGATACTTTTCCTTATATTTGGATGTATCAAATTTGGAGACAAGGACTTTTCCTTACAAATTCAAATCCTACTGGGGGAGTGATGAAGAGGGAAAGAACACACTCACCTGTTTTTAAAGTCGGTTACCCCATGACCAGTAATTCCAAGTGTTTTGCAAGTCTCCTAAATGCAAAATTATTCTCCCTAAACACCATGATTCATGCTTTGCCGTAGATAAATGCTTGTTCCACTTGGCCAAAGTGCAGTTTATACTTCATTTTTACAAATTTCACCCATGGTTTGTGGGGTTTATCTTTCAGTACCATAGAGCCCTCAATTTAAAATGAAGAGAAAACCCTAATAAGAGCTGGTGATAGCTAAGTAACAGCTGTTGAGGCATGATTCAGCATCTCCCCCCTGCAATGGGCACTTGTATTCTTATGAGATTTCTGTCTACCCAGTATTTGCAAACTCCTCGATGAACACAGTGCTGGTGACCAGAGTGCAGGAACTGCTGCACAGGGTGGGCTCTGGGGTTTTCCTGTGCTCATCTCTGGCATTGGCCAGCAGTGGATGCTATGGAGGAAAGCGCATCAGTCCTTATCATGAAAAGTTACAAAGCATCTGCCTTTTGGTCAGACCCTTTCTATAATCTTCATCTGATAAGGTATGACATATGATCTGGTGTAAGAAAGGCTGTTTAATTATTTGTTTTTCCAGGTTTATAAAAACTGCACTTACTGGTCTCACAAGCGCATAACTTGCTTGGTGGCACACATGAAGCTAAATAAATGTATTCTACAGGGATTTACTTTGCTGTGTACATTTGGCATAAATAAATCAGTTTTCAAGGATGGTGTTTATCAGTTCTTTCGGCAACAATTCCCATGTCCTAATGTAGCAGGTTGAAAAATAATGCTTGCTTATTTTAAATTAAAAAATGAAAATGCAAAAAAAGAAAATCCCCCAGCACCAAGAAAAGAAAGCAATTAATGATTGATAACTTCAGTAACAAAGTTGGGCATGGAAATAAAAGCCTTCCCACCCCCCACCCCAACCCCCCAAAAAAAAAGACAAAAAAAAACCACCCAACACAATGACATAGCTGTATAGTTATATCTTACTTGATAAAGATGAGATGACTGTTTCGAGGCCTTTGTTATGAGAAACTGAGAAACTTCTCTTTTTTTTTTTTTTTTTTTTTTTTTTTTAAACTTGAGGCCATTCTCTTCCTGCCCACAGAAGCACCTGCAAACTCTCACTGCTATTGACTGTGTTCTTTTAAGTTTTGATTTCTCTCTGGAGTTGTATTTCAGATAGAAGAATTTTGAACAATATGACAGAAGCACTTGTCAAAATAAAATCCACATAGCATTCCTAAATCCTGAGTGTCTCATTCTCAGTGCACCAAAGCAACCTCACTGACATGAGGCTTACTGTAGGAGAAATGGCAATGCTGGTAGGAAGGCAGCACTACCATCGACGGTAGTCCTTTCTCTCTGTGTGGTGCTGGACAAGGTGGAGGGCATCCCGGCTGAAACGTGTAGAGAAGAATGGATGGAAGCGTGAGGGAGATATAGGGAAAGAAAGGAAGGAGTGATGAGAATGTCTTAGAAATCTGTATTTCTGCACTTAAAATCATGTGTTGTATTTTGCATAATATATATTTCAAAGCAGAATTGTAGGTTTTCAAGTTATTAACAGATTTTAGACTTCTGTAAAACATAACTATGCTAAAATGTTATTTTAAGTGTATGTCACTTAAAAGTGTCAGTCATGTCCTGCCTTTTTTAAATACATGTTGTTTTATTTTTTTTAAGCAAACTTAAAGTCATAATCCCCACTAAGACTGAAATGCAATTCAATGTAAATGTTTATCAGTTTCTTCTCATAGTCTAGTGGTAGACTATCAGAATTTTCACTGAACTCCTAATGCAGGAGGATATAAATATGTAATTTATACCTAATATGACTATGAGCAAAAGTTCCTTAGTGTGCATCTGTTTAGACAGTTTTGACTGTTTCAGGCTTTATCTTCCTGGCACCTTTACACTTGGCTAATTCATGATTAGAAGGAAAAAAATGTGGGGAATGCTTGTGGAGATTTTTGAAGTGAGATCGTTGAGCTGCTGGCCACAAGCCAGAGGCCTGCTTAGCAGTGGATAAGGAATAAGGAATAAGGAATGTGGATAAGGAATGTGAACATCATTTGCCTTCAGGATACCAGGCTGAGTGGGAGTGAGGCTTCTCTTCCACTTGGGCTGTTTAACTCTTTATTTGTGAGGAGATCTTTTTATTATTGTTATTATTGTAAACATACGCATGTGTTTAAAAAGCCTGTATATAAATAGGGATATACTTTGCATAGGTATTGGTAATAAAGCAGCTTTTATGACCAAAAAGAAATGTGGGTTTTGGCATGGAAGATAGTGTTTCTGGAAAAGTCCTTACAAGTAGAATGAAGCTGTGAAAGGCGCACTCAGCAAAGAGGAAGGATGCGGCCCACCAATGTCTCTCGGTACAAGAGCGCAGTGACAGATCTGAGCACCGCGGCCGGCTGTGCAAGCACGAGCAATGCGCATATTAAGGGAAATATCCAGCTCTGGTCAGGCTCTGCGGTGACTGTAAGTGGCCTGGCTTCAGCCTCAACATCCAGATATGCTCTGTTGTGTGGCCAGAGTAATCTAATAGGCAGTGACCTTTAATTGTCCTTCAGCCTTGCAGCATCAGGCTGCAACTGTCATAGTGTGAGTATTAGCCAGTAACGTTCCTGTCATGAAGCTGGAGTCCGAGAACAGCAGGTCTTCGTTCTCCTTGTTAGTTGAGGTAGCTTTAATTGGTATCTGACAGTGTCCATAGAAAGATTTGTGCTAATTTAGCAGGTGCAAAACAGAGCAACATATCTAGTGCAGGGTGAGGAAGATTTACCTTCCTTTATAAAGAATATTTTATTGCTATCACTAAAGAAGTTGTGATGTTTCTGCACTTGCTTGTATCTCAGAGTTCTCCGAAATGATTGTGAAAACTATCACTGCTGACTTTTTTTAATTTTTGTTTTTCCCCATTATCAGTGGTGAACAAGCCCTGATCCTGTATGCTACAGGAAGGTCAAATGGAAGGCTGTTTAGTGGTGTTGGATAAACTGGCAACTTGACTTGAGCTGTTCACTTTCAGGTGGTTTATTTAAATTGCCACCTGCGAAATATCTTGTTTCTGTACATGTGGACATGAAGACTGAGCGGGTATTGCTCAAGAAATAGATCTCTGCTTGCTCAGATGAAGAAAAATCAAGCCTGCAGCATTCCTGGAATTGGTTCTGAATACTTAATTGAAAAAAAAAAAAACAACAGTGGTTGATTATGTGCATAATGTTAATTGTAATTTTGCTCTGTTCAGACATAACTGATGCGTGACTTAATTTAGATGCATTTCTTTCCATATGAATGTAATGATTCTTAGCTAATGTATTTGTCACATGTATTTAGTTTCCCATGCTTAATGTATAACACCCAACTTGACAACTCCTGCACTTGTTGGTGAGTTTAAGCTCCTTAAATGTGCTGTGTAAGGTTGTTAAGCTGCTGTTTTTAACTTCTAACTACCTCACACTTTTGCAGTGTCCTGGTCTAGCTCTAGAAAAGTATTCCATGTGCAGGGGGGGAGTTGGGCAAAGAGGAAGGTGGTGAGAGATGGAACTGTGAATGTACGAGCTAGTAACGGGAGACGTGAACTCTGCTTCAAGCAGTTTGTGGAGTCTCCAGGCAAAATTCATTCCAGATCTCTCTGCAGGAGGGAGCAAACACAATTCATTCCAATGTTTACTGGAAACTCTAATTATTCCAAAGCCCTGTATAAGGAAATTGTGTGAACAACCTGCAAGAGCAGATGACGGGCTTTTTAAAATGAGTTGCTGGACACTGTAGTCAGGAAAGGCAAATTTACATCCAGTATTTGTGAATGATACCAAATTTTTGTGTAGGCTGGTGATAGTACTCCCAGCCATACAAAGTCCTATCATCTGTGGTGAAAGCAAAACACAAAGTGTGAACGTTTAATGTTGATTTGTGTCAGTCTAAATGAACTCTACTTCACAGTGGAGGCTTTGGGAAGCATGAAGATGGAGTCAGCTTTTTCTGGAGGCTGTTCAGAGCCTGGTGTAAGTCTACCATTTGTCCTACTTTCAAATCTTTCTTCCAGAACCTGATGGTGCTGAACAGAGAGAAACATAAGGAAGAGAGATCAGAATCTTTTTCACTTGAGTAATTCAATAACTTTTTGCGTACTTGATGGAAATCATTCCCAATGATCATTCCCATGGGGGACATCAGGGGACTGGTGCTTCAGTCAGAGTAGGAACTGTCCTTTTGGTTCTCTGTCCATATGTGCAAGGTTTCAGAGCTTTGTTAGGCAATCAGATATGTGTGGTGCTCTTCTCAACATCTTTATTTTACTAACTGCAAAATGCTTCTCATAAACTTCAACTGTAAAGAATTTTCATAGATGTTGCCTTATTCTACTCCTGGAAAGCCTTCAAGCCTTTCAAAAAGGATGTTTTTGGAGCAGTCTCTGTATTGCACACAAAGTGACAACATGTTTAAAATACCTTGCTCTTTTCCCCAGACACTGATGAGCATGAGCAGTCAGGCGACTTAGCGTGTCTGAGAATGGCAGTCTGGAATAGGAACAATGGGACTGCTGGCTCCTGCTGCCACCTTGTTTGTTTGCAGCTAGAACAGGCAGTTGACTTATTTTCTTAATTTGGAATGCAGAACAGAAGACTGGAAAACTGCAAATGCTGATTGTGTAACTTCTCCAAGAGTAATCCTTTCAACTGTTGTCAGTCATTCCAAGGTTTATCTTTATGTTCCATGTAAATTGTTGTCATTTTGAAGTAACACAAGTAAAGGACTTGAACATCTCTTGACAGTTTCTGATGTTCTCTTAAAAAATAAAAATAAATTAAAAAATGTGAGTACAGTTTTGGGGAGCAAATTCGTGATATGCTCCCAAAAATACACATACACATTTTATATGGAAGTGTTAAATTCTCTTCACTTTAGGTTGCCATTCAAGCCATTTTTTTTTTCACGTTCCTCCTCCAGCTCTTCATTTTTTGACAAACATTTATTTTTTCATAATTTTCATAATTTATATTTTCACAATGAAATACATGGAATAAAATTCTGAAATTCAATTCTAAGTGTTGACTGTCTGTATGGCGTAGATATTTATTTTTTTCTAGAAGAAAATATGAGTTAAGAAGATGCTTTAAGCCCTGCAAAGTTCAAGTATTGTGGTCAAGATTTGATGAAAACTTTGCATATATTTTCAATCACAAGAGCTTTAGAAAATACAACTTTATTTCAGAAGTACAATTTTCTGGCATAGGTTTTGTGAAATTGTTTTCCTCCTTTATGCATTTTCTATTTCGTCATATAAAGACGACTTATTTGGATGAGTTGCTTAGGCTTTTTATCCTGAAAGTGTTATTTGCTGACAAAATTGTAGAAGACATAGTTAGTAAAAGATGAGTGTTAAGGATAAAATATGTAGGTCAGCCTGGATGAAGTGGGCATGACTACCATCTGTTAAGAAATCAGCTTTCAATAGTATGTTTCCTGATGCTTCATTTTATTAAAAAAAAAAAAAAAAAAAAAAAACCTTCAAAAATAATTTTATTATAAAAAAAAAAAAGCCTTTTAGCTCCTTCTATTAAGAAGAAATTGCTTCTTTATTCACATTTTTCAGAAATTCATTAAGTGCATTATATGAAAAATTGTGGACAATGTCTTAAGTATGCCAGGATGCACCTTATGCTGCACTACTCATAATTAACCGCAGGTTTAATTTGTTTTTGTGTTGTAAGCAGTGGTGGTTTTAGAAAAAACGGTACCAACTGCCAGCATTTTAGAAACAAACACAAAAAGGGTGAGAGGCTGGGAGAAGAGAGTAGAGAGAGAGAGGAGGTGAAGAACAATAGTGGTGGCACTCTTACACTACAAAGAAGTTTAAGGGGAATCTGCATCAGTTGTAAACACGTCTGTTTATTGCTGCTTTTATAGCCTATAATTAAAATCTAGGCTGTTCAGCTGTAGTTCAAGTACAACCAACCTCAAAAATGCTATGAAGCAACCAAGATGCTAGACTGCACACACATTATGAAACTCTGCACGTTGTCTGCTGTCTTTGTATCCTGTTTAGTGACTGGAACTGAAGTGAAAAATGAGCGTACTCATTAGAAGTAATAAATATGGATTGTTAAGCTGTAGCACCCTTTCACTAAGCTTAAATCAAATTCTTTGTAAGTTATTCATTTCTTTCATGTTGCGGAGGCATCGTAATTAAAAACTCCAATCTTTTAAACCTCTAAAAATGCTTGAGAATGGGATTGAAGCTTTTTTTAATTTTTTAATCTTGTGGAATTTCTTTCATTTTTTAATTAAATTCAAATAGATACGCAGTCGGTAGCACTAACTTGAATCTAAATGTAAGATTAGGGACATAGTATCTCTTCTAGCTTGATCTGGACCAGTTGAAAGTAACACTGCTTCCACTTTTTTCATTGCTGCCCATAAGCTGGAGAGTGCCATGCCTGCATTTTGGTGAACAAAGTACGTGAACTATTTGCTGTGTCAACTGACTTGACACTGAAGTGGATTAAGGAAGTTTCCTATGATTTTACTTATTTATAAATTTTTGGGTGGAGGGGAATACTTATCTCCAGTGAAAGGGCAGTAACAAGTTTCTTGGGAGCAAGAATATCTTAAGCTGCTTTGGCTGTTTTCAAAGTGTGTACGAGTTTAATGAATTTGAGCTCCAGTTCCTCACTGGAGGCACCAAGCTGCTGCTGAGAGCCAGGGAGGTCCTCAGTAGTTTTATATTAACTATTAACTTTATTGCGGAGGGATGCCATATTTTATATTGGGATGCCATACTGTTGTTGAATGGTATAAACAAGCTCGGTACATTAAAACTCTATACATCTTCCTTCTGCTGGGCTGTCTGTAATAACGCTAAATTATTCACCAAGTCGTAACTGAAGCTTTCCTTTCTGGCCAATCTCCTAATTTGCTTTTAGGTTTTGTTCTGTTGTAGCTCTGCAGTGGTACAACAAGAACTGATGTGAAAGCACTTACTCTGAAATGGGCCTTTTGTTCTTCCCTAGCATGGCTGCTTCATCTATAGCTTTGGGTTCGCTTTTATTACTTTTTTTCCCACAGGGTCAGAAGTTCTTTGCCAGCTCTGTCTGAATAGAGCCTTTAAGGTAACCCTAGCTGGATTCCAGTCCTTCAGCAATTGAGAACTTGAGGAAGTAGTGGTCATTGTGGGGACTTGGATCATTTAAGTTGGGGAGATCCCTTTTAATTATTACTTTCTTGGTCAGGACATAAGAACCTCAGACTAGCTTATCAGTTTATCTCTAGCCTGAGTCATCTCTTGCTGACCCAGCTATTGCAATTGATTCTTTCCCCCGTTTTTTTTTGTTTTTTTTTTTTTTTTTTTCCATTTTGGAAAAACACCACATCTAATCATTCAGTTTTATAATCAATGTTCCTATATGTTGTGTCTCTGCTTCTAAGTCTCTTTCAGTTCATGTTTATCTTATGCCAGAAGGATAATGTTGCAGAAAACCTGATCTGTGGAGTCTCTTTCCTAGTTCGCATTGTCCAGGTGTTTGTTACAGTCATACATATCAATGGATTTAAGACTAACTGTGATATGTATGTGTCTTCCAAGAGGATGATCCACTCTGTCAGCAGCTGCTTCTCATTGTTCGTGTTACCTGCATACAGGTACATGAAGTCTTTCCCACCACAAGGACAGCTTCAGGAATTGTTCCGTCTGTCCTCAAGGAGCTCCAGTGCAAGACTTAACATATTTCTTTTAAATAAGAATTAAACATTTCTATGTACATTTTTTAATAGTATTTGCATTTTTTTTCTTACCTGTTGGTATCAATAACAAAAATACTTAGCACTCATAGCACTAATTGTCCTCATCACACCTTGTAAGTGGTGTTTCTTGCAACACTTCTCTAAAGTGTCAAGGTTTGTTTACATATTGCCAGTTCAGAAGCACAACATAGGGAAGTTAGTGGCCCTCAGCCTAAAAAGATGTAAGAGAAAGTTAACGCTGATGCATTTAAAACTACTTGTTCTTTGGTCAAAATACTACACATCTCTTTTTCAAGTTTCAAATTATCTTAATATAAAAAACAATCTGTGAAGACCTAATCTATATGTAAGCATTAAAGGAAACAGTGTCTGTCTGCATCAATTTGTAAATGCTAGTGTTATAAAGTACACTAAAAGAGGTGTATTGGAGCGGATTTAGAGACCAGAAGCCTACAAAGATACGGCAAATCGGTCAAGAAATATGATGTTTCCATAATCCACGGTCACTGCACTTTGTAAAGCATGTAAACAAATTTCTATGCATCTGGGGAAAAAATGAATCTTGTTACCATGCTCATTAAAATTAATGAGATTTAAATTTTGAGCTAATAGCCCTGCTTTATAAAGGATAACACTAAACATTCTCAAGAGGAAGTGTTGTTTCCCCTGCAACTTTATTTAGAAATTGTGATATACACTACACGTACATGACAGTTCATCTCTATCATGGAAAAAAATAGGTATCTGCAAGGGGAAAAAAAAAAGATTTTTTTTAGAAAGTATATGATGAAGTGTGAAAATTAAAACATCACATCAAAGAGAACAGAGCAGGCATGTTGGATCCTGCCACTCTTTCAGGAACACATCTAACTTTCCAGATAAGATTAAAGGATCTCTGGGTTGTGTCTGCTGTTCTTACATACTCCATGACATTTTTCTTCAGGCTTTGGTAAGAATTCTACCTGGGCTGCAGAAACCCTTCTTCCAATAGTCCTTTATACTGTTCTGCATGAAACAGGTGATTGGATTGGGGTTTGTTTCTCTGTAGTTAAACCAAGTCAGCTGGTCTAATAAAATACGTTGCTTGACGTCAGCCTTGGTAGATTTATGCATCTCACAACATTATGCAGCTGATCAGGTCACGAAGAGCCAGTCTGGTACAAAGTTATATGGATGCCTTCAGTGATTTTAAAGGAAAGTGATGTCTTTTTCTTGATGTACAGACAGTGCTGTCTTAAGATCTTGAATTGCTACACGCTGGCAGACTGACAGCTATTTCCACCAGAAGGCATTGACTTCCAGAACATTGTGCCTATCAAAACTGAATCGAGGAAAACAAATAGTGTGCATTGCAGTAACATTTTAGCAATAATGAGTATTAAAAAAAAAAAAGAAAAAGAAAAAAAAAAGGATTAAGCCTTGGTATATCTTTGTTTCGGTGAACAAAGCAAAGCTTTAAATAGCAATAGATAACAGAAAAATGAAAGCCAACCATGCTCGTGCCAAAGCTCTGATGATGGTAAGTGTTTCCACTCATACCAACCCTGGGACATTCTCATTAGCAGATGATTCTCTCAAGGTTTTTAGTACAGACTGTGAAATGACACTGTATGCCTGTTCTTTTCCTGACTGAAAATGAAAAGCCTTCTTCTCTCTTCTATTGCTTGATCATCCTTTGTCTTTTGGCTTGTAAAGTCTTCTCTGGATGAATAGGACGTCCATTGCAAACAGTCCCACTGCTTCTTTATTGCTTGAGGTTGACAGCCCTCACTGTGCCCACGAGCAGCGCTGTACTCCCAGCATTGGATTTGATCACAGCTTGGTAGCTCCAACTTTCTGGACAGGGAGACTGTGGACCCCTCTGTTCCAGCATCACAAAGCAGGTGCTGTGGTCCCTGGGTTTGGGGCTTCTCTGTCACGTGTGTGAGGTGTACTCAGAGCTGGTAGGGGGTTATCTGGGACCCTGGTCCTTCTGGTAGCTTGTGATAAGGAGCACAGAGCTGCCAGCCTGTCCCTTGGTAAGGCTCTGTCCAAAAGGGGACAGGGGAGAAGAGGAATGAATTATTTAGGACCCAACTGTGAGCTAAGTCAGTCCTATTTAGCTGTGTGTTCTCATTCTCACCCGTGATTAAAAGTTGGATTGAAAAGGTGGTATGACAGCTAAACAATTAACATTATAATGCTGCCATTACTAATGGATTTTTTTTAATCTCTAGCCACAAAGATTATTAACCTATCTGTCCGTGATACATATGTAGCAAATTTCATACAAATGTAATCTATCTCATCTCTGGGGGAAGGGGGCAACAGTGTCAAGATTATGCATTTAAAATTAATCACGTCACATGTAGTGTTAAAGTCAATTTCTATGGTAGATGTGAGGGAAAGGTGGTATTTTTATGTATACTTACATTTTAGGATGCATAATGACCTACTTCTAAATTTATATAAGATCTTTCTAGTACAAGGGACTGAATTATTTGTCCCAAGGGTTAGTGAAACAGTAGATACTTGCTTTGCTCCAGGAACATCTGACTAGACTTGACAACGAACCATGTTCTTCTTTGGTGTCTTATTTGGGATGTACTGTAGTGGATTGTCTCTGGGTGGTTAGTTGTGTGGGTTTTCTTGTTGTTTTGTTTTGTTTTCTGTGTGCTTAGAACACAGGATTTTTTTTCATTAAGTGATGAATATTATACATGAAAAGTAATCTGGTGTTAAATGCAGGATGTTTGTTGTTTGTCTGGTGTTTTTTTGTTTGTTTGTTTGTTTTGTTTTGTTTTTTTCTCCCTTTTCTACCTTCTGTCTCTCTTGATTAAACAAGTAGGACAGTTTTGTTTGAACTAAATTTTCCTCTCTTGGGTCATTGCAATAGCATGATTTAATTACTAGAGCAGCCTCCTTAAGAAAGTAGACTAGATAGAAGTAACGGTTTCTTTGCATCACAGAGTACTTCAGAGAGTAAGTAGCACATGTCCATGGCCAACAAAAGCATCTGCTCAACAGAGGCTGTGATTTGGATGGTATCTATAAATAATTTTATAATGCTTATAATTTTTTTTTCTTTAGCCAGATGAGACTGTTGGATATATTAAAGCTGACAATTTGAAGTATAACAGAGAAAGCCATGAAAGCATTACTTGGAAAAAACTATTGCTGTGTTTATCCAGGTGGACATGAGTGAATGTAACTTAATAATTTTATAATAGCTGTAGAGCTAAGGTCTCAGTATTGATTCTTTTTTAATTCTGTGAAAGTCACTCAATGTTGCTTGTAACTCTTACTTTGGATTTCTCAGTCTTGCACTGGCTGTGTCCACATGACTTTCATCAGGCTTTTCATTGTTCCCATTCTTCTAGTCACAAAATTTCAATTGACTACAGATACGGGGTGAGATGTACACTTTCAGTTTCACTGCTCAAATTCTCTCTACAGTGATTTTTCACTGCTGAATCAGCTCTGAAACAGCTGTTAAGTCTTTTTCTTCCAAAGCCATAACAAAAACAATCACATAATGTTGATTTGATGCTGCAGTTTTTCCAGATTTTTCTAAATTCATGCCTTTCTATTGTGAGATGTGGGATTTTGCTGTATGCTTATTGCTTTGAGAATTGCTAGAGATGAATTGTGATACTGAGGAGCTGTTTCGAGCCAATGCAGTTGTAAAGGTTTGAGGACAATGAGGACAAGTTAGGATGGTACTCTTTTGTTTTTTATTTTTTAGCAGGTCTTCCTGTTGTACATATTGTCATATACCTATTATTTGTTTTGATTGATTTAGAATGATAAGGCTCCTGGTAACAGATGATAAGTAAAGATAAGTACTGCTTATGGGTTTAGGACACAATAGCTATAAATAATATTGGATGCTCATGTTTTCTTACTTCTATAAAATGGTGAGGTGATTTGCAGAAGTACTCTTGGCCTACTTTTGCTGTTGTTGACTTAATAGAGAAGAATTAGGCCAATACTTAGCAGTTGTGACAATTCTTCTCCTAAATTTATTTGGATTTGCCTCAGCCTCATGCCTTTAAATTGTCTTTTTGGAGGAGACAGAGGTAGTTGGTAGTGCATGCTTCTGAGGAAAGATGGGAGCAAACATACTTAGTTCTGAGGCTCTCCTGTGGCAAGAGGAAAAGCAGAAAGTCTTGAACCTGAAGTAATTGGATCATGTTTACCTCAAACCATGAGAGCCTGCTGCAATTTTAGCTTAGTTAGCACAATTCTGTTTTTTGTGCCTGCTTTAAAGTCTTAATTGCTCATGTACCATTGTAACCTTACGTGCTGCAGGTAATGTAAAATATGAGTCACCCTAGAGAAGCTCAATCATTGTTGTTGGCAGCCAGAATACGAGTCTGGTTGGGATGCAGGATCAGTGTTTTCACACCCTTATGGAAGCATAAGTTGGTAGTTGTTGAAGGGCAACCATGTTTTCCTCTCTTCTTCCTGAGCTTGAAGAGAATTTTAAAAAAGGAGCACAAAGCAGTTGCTGGAGGATGCAGCAGTTTTGACAGATGGTTTGGAGCCGTATTCAGTATTCACTTACAGTTTCACGTTCAGATCTGGAATTCTCGAGGTAATAACTTGATTTACTGGGAAACATTACTGAAACATTAATAAGACTTCAGACAGAGGGCACACATCATTCCTGCCTTCTTCAGAGCTGGTAACAAAAGCCTTTTCTTAAGTCCATGTATCAAATTAATTTGAAGGAATACAAGAAAATTGGAAAGCCCTATTTTGGAAGTAAACCTCAGAATATTCAGAATACAAGGTGGTCTTTGTCACATGTATCCTTCCAGCCTCCTGCCTCTCTTAAGCACCTTGGGTTAGGTGGTGGAGTCATCTTCAACTCATTTGAGTTCTGGAAAAGTGCCCATCTCTCTCTTTTTGCTTCCTACATAACAATTGCCAAAGGAGATCTGGAGTTCTTATCTGCGTGCCCAAAGTTAAGTGGTGTAAGTCTGTGTCTAGACCATATCAGCATTAGCAAGGAGAGCAGTGCAGTAAAAGCGGACCTCTGTAGTGAATCAGGTAATGGCGAGGATCCCACATCCACACCAGGATGGGACCAGTCAGGATGAGCTCCAGTTTGGTGCCACAGCTCAGTGAGCACTGGCTGTGCTCCTGGAGCATGCCTTCTGCTTTCACTTCATCCAGAGGGGATTTGGTGTCCATGCTCCATGACTGTCCTGCAGAGCTACCCAAATTGTGGTCAGAAGGGGTGATCAGGAGATTTGCAGAGGAAGTGTACTTCTAATCTGTGCTAAAATGCAAATGTGGGCACACCTTAATTTCCTTTAGGCTCCACACAGAAAAAAAGAAAGCTGATGGAAATATCCTTTTGATTACATGGCTTCTTTTTTTGTATTAAAATCAGAGAGGCCTCCAGTTTGTTTTTCCATTTTCTGAAGCTTCCAGGGTGTCACGACCATTGCGCTGTGTTCAGATGGGCAAAGGGTATCACATAATTTCCATCTGGCATGTCCTGGGGGATATGCTGTCAAGATAATGATGACAGTAACTTTAAGTGCATTTTGCTGCAAATTAACCCTGTTTTCTTGTCATGAACTTTGCCAATCTTTGCCAAAATGCCAGGTAGTGAACAATGAAAGCCAAGTGGTAAAATGGTCGTTTTAGACACCAAGCAGTGAAGAGGACTGCATGGCTACCTGAGTGAACAGTGAACATCAGTAAAACACTTGGTGCATGGCACTTTCAAGGCAGTATCTAAACTGAGTTTACATGAAGAGAATTTATGTTCCTATCATGTTTGACATCTACTTCTTAACAGGGATGTTACCGTTAAACTGTTTTACTAAATGCACCTTGAAACTGATTAATAAAGTTGTGCTTTATGCTTACTCAATAGTTTAAACCTGTTAAAAGTGCTAGTCCTTGGTGAAGTGACACACAGAAATTTGTCTTCTGGCTAGGAAGAGTCTATACCTTCTCCAAACTGCACTAGTCCTATTCTCAGCAGTAATTTCAGTGCAAAACTGGTGCGCAAGGCCCAGTTCACATCACTGTGCTGTTGTGTTTTTCTTAGGCTCTTGCATTGTACTCTCTGGTTTTGTATTTATCAGATGGTTACTGGAAACGATTGCCAACTGACTCACCAGTGAAACAGCCTCAGCAGAGCTTGCTTTTTCATCTGACTTCTGGAGACTGGGACTGTTTCATTAGTGTTGTTTAGGATAGATTTGCTCTGGGGGTAATTAAGTATTTCTAAATAGGTAAGATCAAGCCATACAGCAGAAGAGGCACTATACACTGGAACTGGTCTTTGTTCAGAAGTTGGATGCTTCAGACCAGAGCAGTTAGAAGCAAGGCTTTCTGAAGTACCGGCTTGTTGTTATCTTAAATGCGGCACCTGTTTGTCACGGTGGTTTTGTTTGCTTGTTGTTTGTTTTGTGTTTTAAGGGAAACTATAATTTCTAAAACAAAACATTTTACTAGGGATCTTAAAATGCTGTTTCTCTCAGCATGGGCTTTTGTGCCTCTTCAGGAGAAGAAAAATTAATGGAAAACTTCAATAACCAGAGAGCCTAGTTCAGGACACTTGTGACAGTGTGAGCGATTAAGCAGGTTGTGAAGTAATGCCTCCCTATTCCAGCAATTAATTTTCTCTTCTCTGTGGAAATGTCTTTACCTTCCTAGGTTCTTGCACCGTTCCTCATGTGCAGATTTTTTGCCCAAGACAATAAAATCTGAAGCGACAGACAATTCACAAAGCTGCTCCGTCACCCCAAGTTTTGGAAAGCATCACCCTTTTGTTACGTCCTCTGTTCAATTTAAAAACAAAAATGCAGTTACCATGACAACTCTTGCCCACACTGGAAATCCATTATTGGGAGTTTCTGGCATGGGTTTTATTTGCATATGCTGCAAACTGCACTGTTATTAAACAGACTGTTGACTGTTCTTCCAGTCACTGACTTGGACAACTGATGTGACAGTAGTCACAACTTTCTTCTGGTTTCAGGTAAGATGCTCATGCACAGCTTTATATAGCTGAATTTGCATGCTCTCTACTTGTGTATATTATATGTTATATATGGTCTTTTTTCTTACAATCTGAAGCCATGCTTACTTGTTTAAATCATCAAAGAACTTGAAAAAAAAGTATTTTTTCAGTTGCTGTCCTTTTTGTAAGATATTTAGTTAGATGCTTTCTCATTTTGAGAATATTTTGATCCTTTTTTCATAAATATTTAGTATACTCTGTGTCTTCGTTAGTTGTCTTTGTTATTATTATTATGAATTTAAGTCTTTAAAATGATTCTTTGTACTGTACTTTGTCTTCTGCATAAATCATGACAATTAAAGTATGCATTTAGGACCCAAAATTCTTGATGGTCTTGTTTGATCCTTGAAAATCTATCTTAAAGTGACTGTTGAATATATTTCTAGTAGTGTACAGTAATGCGGTCAGCTTGTATTACCAAAGGCTGTATTATGATTCATGTTACTGGATGGCAGTAAACGATCATATCTGATAAACTCAGCTTTTTGTTTTTTCTTTTAGGAATTTCCATGGGATGCAGATCATGCCACTGGAATGCATTTGAGTAAATGATGAGTTCTGTATTTCTCAGGAGTCTTCCAATACCTTTGCTTAATTACCTTTTAATGGTGTTCTAAGTGAGCTGATGTGAAACGAATGGTCTTGGATCATGAGTGAAGAAAAAAGCTTTGGTGTATCTCAGAAAATGCTGTCTCCTTCAAGAAGTACTAGCAGCTGCTCCTCCAAGCAGGGAAGTCGACAGGTAATACAAATGCTTTGTAACCAAACTGAAAGCGTTAGCAAAACTGGGTGTTACTTTTGCTTATGAATACCAGTGAATCTCTTAAATTCTGTTTTCCTGTTGATTGTTTTATTTTATCACTTCTTTGGCTTCCTCACCCTTTTTTTTTTTTTTTTTTTTTTTTTGTCTGTAGTAGGATCTTCTTTTCAGTCAAATGCAGTTATACATGTTATACAAAGATTTATTTGTAAAATAATGTGTATATATATACATATATAACTTGCCTGAATTGCAAGCACTTGTAAAATTGAATTCTATCACATCGTATGTACGGTGTCTTTATAGTGAAATATTGCTGCTGTGGAGTCTTGATCTCAGTGGTTTGATCTTGAAATCCCAAATCTTCCTTAGAAGATACCGCTTCTGTGGTAGAATATTGGGCAACTGCTCTGCTTATTTCAAGTTTCCAGGGAAAGATGTGAGTGCGTGTGTGAAAGAGAATGCATTTTTCTGGAACTTGACATAGGGCCTCTTTGACATTAAAATGTTCCTGTGAATGCCTCTGTGCCTGTTGCTGCTGTAGACATGTAGTTAAGAAAATACATATTTGTGTAACATGATGCATCTGGATACCTAATGCTATATGAAACATCAAACCACACTTTGCCTTCTGCAGAAGTGATCATTTAAGCTGTTCTTTCAGCCTTACAGTTTTAAAAGACCTGACTGGGAGTGTTTGTACTTGATGAGTAAGACTGCTTAAGACAGCTTTTGTTAGTGGGCAAGAAACATTGACCAGTAGCTGTGCTGAAAATTAAGTTTAAACACACTGAAACCATGCCTGTAAAATGATGAGCAATATGCTCAACATAAACTTTTATTTGTACAGATGCTAGTTTAGTGGAGCTCTTGGAGCTGCTTCAGGTTGAAAATTTAATTGGAACTGAGCATCCAAATCCCCTGAAAGCTTTGGAGTCCTCAGCTGTGTGTTGAAAAAGCACCTGCTTTTCTGGGACTTATGTCCCTGCCTGTACAATTGGCAAGGTGGACAAATCTCTGAGCAATTTGTGCATTTTAAAATGCTGTGCTTGTAAGAAATGCTGTGCATTTCTAGTACACTAAGTATGGAAATCTTTGCTTTCAGGACACTTTTTGTTTTCCTTCAACATTATTTTTTATATCCTCAGTATGAGATTACCTTTAAAAGCATAATTTAAAATATTTTGTATTGTCTGTTCCAGCAGCTCATGTCAATCAAGTGTTTCGTATAGTATTTCAATAATAAGATTTACATGAGCATGACTAAATCCACTGGTGCTTTACATAGCCAGTAAAATCAGCCATACTTATGCAGGAGGAATTTATGCAAAAAACTCACTGCCATTTAACATGGCCAAATCAGTTGGCTAGCTGAGGCTTTTGATATTATTGTCAGTGGATCCCATTTCTTAACCATTTTATTCTCACCTGCTCTCTTTTGGAGAAAGGAAATAAATCAGTAAAGTTTAATATCACCTTGTCTGCACCTACTTTTTTAGTCTTTGATCACCTGTACAAAAATCAAGGTATATCTGACAAAGGTGAGAGATGCAGCTTTCTGTTTTATTTGTATTGCTGGTGCATCCATGTTCATTCAATATAGTCAGGCAGGTGGTAAGTTGCCTCATACACCTATCAGGTCAAGCTGAACGGAGATATAAAGTAGGTTGTTGCTCAATCTATATTGAAGGCAGTACAGTCTATAATCATAATAATTCATCATAATATGAGGCATAGTGATAAATATCTCCACTTTGATTAATGTTTCACTATTAAACCTTTCATGGTCATTCATGGCAGTACCAAGTAAGTAACAGAATGCATCTGCATCTAGAGAATGTAAAAGAGTCGAGTGACTTCTCCATGTTTTCAGGAAGTGTTAATGAGAGAGGCAAGCCCTCAAAAGTTGGGGGCAGTTTGCATGACTTGTTATGTGCTGAGACATAATCACTAAGCAAGACTAAAATTTCTTCTTGCTTACTTTTCATATATAGTCTGAAAATATAGAAAAACATTTTTTCAGAAATTAGTTATTCATTTTAAGGTGTTTGTCATTTTATTTTTTATAAGAGAGACTTCTAATATTAGGGAATTCCTTAATACTTTCTCTACTCTCTTCTTTACGAAGTGTAGTATCTTCCTAAGTTATCCTGTAACTTTGTTTGCATTGGCCAAAGTGATCAAGAGGTCTACAAAGTAGCTAAGTTTACAATGTTACTCCTGTTTAACACATTGTGGAAGTTTAAATCATTTTGCCATATGCTCTGCAAAATGTGGATTGTTGATTTTGCTATTACTTTGTTTATCTTCCAGCTCTATGGGAGGCTTCTTACTCTTTGTTCCAACGTTTGTGCCCCTTTCAGCCACCTTCAGAACTATATTTTTTGCTTGCAACAGATCTGTCTGGATGCATTTTTCTGTGCTGCTGATCTGACATGGCAACTCTTTTAATCTGATTAAGTAAACAAACAAACAACCAAACAAACAAAAAACCTCTGGACAGCACAGAAGGAAGGGATTGAGACAGTTTTTGTTTGTTTTTCCCATAAATAGTGAGATCTGAGTTCTGAGTCTCTTTGTTTTCCTAGTCACAGACTCTGTTGCAAGTAGACACTGGCACCATGTAATAAGCAGCTCAAGACTGGGACATGGAACCACAATAGTGTAAGGCTACCACTGGGGCTCCTGTGACTGCTAAAATTTAGTTATTACTCCTCACGGAGTAACATGTGCCAGTGGTATGGAGGATAAATGGAGTCCCATGGTGCAGAGGTAGGCCACCATGCCAGAAGCGTTGACTTGAAGTAGGGCCGCAGGACTTTGAGGGGCCTGCTCCTTCCTTTGCTAAACTTGGTGCCCTTTTTCTGCCAGATGCAATACATTTGCAGTGTGAACTGCAGACACCAACAGTTAATGGTGTTCCACTATGTTCACCTCACCCTGAAGCCCCGTGGCAGGTTGGAGAATACTGCCACATCTCATCTCTCTGCTGTTCTCTGCCAGCCGTGGAAAGGGTTGTCTTCCACAAAGCCACAACTCAAACCGTGTGTTGTGAGGAAGGAAAGCTGGTCTTGGTCTTTCCATTTAAACTGACCTATGTGAAAAAGTAGATATATTATGATAGTCATTTCTAAGTCTAATATGCTAACTAGCTTTTTAAATAGATACAGTAGGGAAAAAAGCCTTATGACAGGAGAGCTGCTTAAAAATACTTCATGTTCTAAAAAAGAAAATTAAATCATTTCTGCCAATTTTATGAACTGTAACAAATGCTTTAGTTGCAGCTGATGCCAACCCTTATCCTCCACAAAGCGGGTTTCTATTTTTGGCACTTAAAATATTCAGTACAACTGACTGCATTTTACACTGAAAGAAAGTCTGGCACTGTCATCTGTTTCGTTCAGGGAGCTGCAAGTGCAAGCATCAGTCTGAGAGCCCTTCAAACTCTTTGCTTCATTCTTTCTCCTGAAATAATTCACCTTGAGGAGCTCCATGGTACATAATACTGCAGAAAATGGGAAGGCTTTTATTTTATTACGTAAAGAAAATAAATACAATTACCTCATGACAGACTTCTCTCTGAAAACCAAAGTGTATGGGTTTTTATTCTCAGCAACACAGCAGGTATGCTCTTCAACGGCAGTGTGAATTTCCCATGCTGGTCTGAAATGAGCATCTTTGGACCTGAGAAAAAGTAACAATGCTACTTTCCTCCATCAGCCTTGAGTGAAATTTCTGTCTCAGGCAGCAAAAGCAAGGTTGATCATTTTGTGCAGATATTGGCCCATAATGATGCAAAACTTTTGGTAGGGTTGTAATATTACTTTTTTTTTGGGGGGGAAAGAGGGGAGAAATATGTAAATAGGTGTTGTGGGATAAGAATCAACAAAATGGACCGTAATGTAAATGCTTCCAGTAGCTTTCATGAGGTTCTGTATTTCTAATTTGCTCCTCTGCTGTTTCAGACAGATGAGACCAAATGATAACCAACCAGCCCACTTCATTTGCCTTTATTTTAGAGAGTAAGCAGTTTTCTTTTGCTTCAGCAGCTGCTCCCAGCAATAGCCAACTGACGCTTTTTTCTCATTAGATGAGGTGTCAGATCTCTCACAAAACAAACTACTGATAGAGATCCTGCAGGGCTTGGGTTAAGAGCAGACAGATCCAAAAACAGTCACAGCAGCAGTGTTTTGAAAACCTTGTGAGTTCAGGGGTTTTTCTGGGAAAGGTTGGGCTCTTTGGCTAGCCGTGTGGAACAGAGCCCAGTGCTTGTTGTTATTGCTGTGTTGAGCCTTGTGGTTATCCAGTAGTTCCTCATGCAGTTAATTCTCTAAACTATTCCTTGCATTTCCTTGTCTAACCTAGAGGATTAAATAGTCTTGTGCTTTTAAAAGCATTGGTCCATTTCCAGTCCAAGTAACCTTTGTGTAAGCTTGCAAAAACATGAGATTGCTGGTTTAACAGAAATGTGAGTAGGAGACTTGCCTTCCCCTGAGATTTGGCAGGCCTCTGGGCCTACTCAAAGGGAAGTAGTTCTACTTCAGCTCTTCTTCCCATTTTCACACTCCTTAATTTTGAAGACACTTTCTTGGCTGCCTCACTGAGCAAAAGAACAAGGAGAGATGTGGATCTTCTGCAGGAACAGGGGAAACATCTTATGCCTGGACTGCAGAAGAGTCCCAGACTAAAATTGATTGTGATACAGGCCAGGATATGCTCTGTATTTAAACTTTTTACCAAAACTGTTGACGCTGTGTATCCCAGGTGGGTGTACTGCCACTGAACTACTTCCCAGTGCTTTCTTTCTCTTTCATCTCATATGCCCAATGTAGCATGGATCTGTCTATTTTGAGGAGTCCCTTTAAAATTGAATCGAGATTTCTGTGGCTGATTGTGCTCATATTTGTGCTTGTCTCCTGCAAGTAGACAGCTTTATTAACAATATACAGTGTTTAAGCTTAAACAAACTCTGTGAGAACTGGATCCAAAGTTCAAGAAACTGGATTAATTAGGCAAGACAACAGAATACTGAAAAGGATCTGCTGTTTGATAGTCTTGACTGCTATCAGATCAGCTTTCAATGGAAAAATGATGTGTTTGGATACTGCAGTTTAATATATTTTGGGTAAGGCAATGGAAATAACATGCTTGGTAATCATGCAATATTGCTTTTAAGCTCTTCTGGCTAATTTCAAGAAGAAACAAAAACATAAACATGCCATTCTTCTTAATCTTGTAGATGTGCCCATTAGTTCTTAATTAGAATCATCTTTCATTAGTTCCATTAGGTTTCACACTTTTTTTTTTTTAATGTTTACCTCAAGTCCCCAGTTTGAAATCAGCTCATGTCAAGATTCGTTATATATTAGCTCATTTAGGAGAACATATTTCCCAAGGAGAGGAAATTTTATCCACATGTGGAGAGTGAACAGCAGAAAGTTCAGCTGTTATATGCTTAATGTAAATTGTAGCATTATACCGTATTTGATTATATTTAAAGAGGGTGCTCTGTCATCATAAGTCCTAATGCTTGTAATTATATACAGGTTAATTAAATAATCTTTAATAAGCAAAGAAATTCCAAACTCACTGCAGAAAGCAGGTGGTCTAATATTTCCATTTATGGCAGAAGAGACGGTGGAATATAAATTCTTTTATGCTTTCAAGGTTGGAACACTCTGTGAAAAAAGAAGAAAAGTCCTTAATTGTGGAGGCTTATAGCTGCCTTTGTACTTGAATAGCTGTCAAACCACAGCTAGCAAGCCATAGCTGGCTGTCACTGTAAGGGCACAAGCTGACTCTCTGCTTCATTTTCTGGCTGCTTCACCCCACAAAAGACTTGTGCTGCTGGTGTCTAGCAGCAGAGCGTGCACTGCTGTGGCTCATGTTGCGCTGATGTGCTGGAGACAGCCTGGAGACCTTCTGCTCTTCATTCAAAACATTAGCTGCTGGTGTCTATGAGTAACTTATCTGTTCCCTGACCTGGTATCATAGCAATTTTCCCCTAAGTAGGAGAGGATTTGTGATTATTTAGAATCCTAAGGGGGTCCCACATTGAGAAAAAAAAAAAAAAGAAAAAGAAAAATAAAGAATATGGAGTGAAATTTCTGGTTTTCAACAGCAAAAATATGGTTTCATGAGTGTACTAGTTAGAAATAATGGTATTTAAGGAGCTGTCAAAATATTGCAAATTGGAGGGAGTAAAGGAGCTGTGCATTACAAAACTGGCAAGCATAAAACCCAAGCCCATAGGGGCACAAAATGCATGCTGTGATAACAATTTAATTTAGAATGAATGCAGTTTTGACTTACCTTCAGGCAGCAGAACATCATGGCTGTGGCAGCAGAACATCATGGCAGCCTGCTGTGTAGTGCTGGCAGAGGGAACTCAAGTCGAAGAATCTGACCAATTTTGCAGTTTGTTCCATAAAGTGCAGTACAAGGAAAATAACAACAAAATAGTGGAGTGCTGCCACTAATGTGTTGGAATAAGAGATCATGTTGTTTAAACTATTTAATGGATGGCTTTTTGTCTTATTCTGGTAATGGGCATATAACCTGACGTAATTTTTGTGGTTAGTTTTAGATTTCTTGGGGTGAATTTTAAGGATTCTAAAGATGAATAAATGAGCACAACTAGCACTTTTGCCAATTTTTGTTTAACATTTGTTTTAAAGTTTTTGAGTCAGTCTTTTTTTTTTTTTTTTTTTTTTTCCGAAGGGAAAAGCTACTTCCCTTTGTAGCTTAAATGAAAGATCACAAGTACTCGCCTGCCTGGTGTAGTTCTGTTTTCTCATAAGTGTTTCATAGTAGTCCTTTACATTGTTAAATTCTACAGGTTAAAGTATTTGTCTTTTTTAAGTACACGTCAGTGGCGCAAGCCATGACATTTTCTGTTAGTTGTTTATAATTAGGGATCTGTGGAATCCAATGGTAGCTGGCAATAAATAATTCATGAAATCTGTCATCAGAAATCTTGAAATTCATGTTACATGGTCATTAGTAGTTTTCCCATTTGAAAAAAAAAAAAAAAAGTAAAAAATCTCATCAGATAAATTCTTTTTTCTGTTGCATTGCTGCAGGATATTTCATTTAAGACTTACTGACAGCAGAAGAGAGATACTCCTTTAATTAGAGGTGTATCTGATGAAAGTGGGGGAGTATTTTACTTGTACTCTCCCTTTACATCATGTTCTTCATAGTACTTGAATTACTTAGCTGGCTTGTTCTTTTTCTTTATTTTATTTATTTATTTTTTTACTATTATTATTACTTTATTTTTTATTTTTAGGGAGAGTGCAGTTCATTAAAAAATACAAAGCCTTTAGTAACTGAGTATGGGCAAAAGAGCATTATAGAAATGTCTTCATTTTCAGACTTTTATTTCTGTTTCATAACCTACAAAGCATATCCTTTTAGCATAGTCAGTTTCTGTACATGACTGCAGAAAGCTTTTTATGGTAAACTGACTAGGCTGTGGCTACATACTGTGTGTGTACCCACAGAAAAATATACATATAAAATTCTGGTAAGCATCTACCTTCAATGATGGTTCATGTCATAAAAATAGCATTTTTATTTAGTTTATATTGTATCTATCCAAATTTTAAAAATTATATCTTGTCTCTTCGTAGATACGTAGGAAATGTATAAAGAAGGATCTAAGGTTAGATTTCAGCATCCTTTTGTTTTTGTTTACTCCTCTCCAATCTGTTTTAACAATTCTATCAGTTGGAAGGAATAAGATTGAGATTTGGATTTTCTATTTAAGCAGGACAGCTGGGAAATTGTAGAAGGACTCCGGGGAGCAATGAATTGTACCCAGGAACCACAGAAGCAGGAAGGCTGCTTGCTGAAAAAGAGGAAATGGCCTTTGAAGGGCTGGCACAAGGTAGTAAAGGAATGTCTGTCTGAAAGCCTGGTGCCATTTGAATGTGACTTACTGGGTGTGTTGTTACAGCAGAAATAAAAATAAAAAAATTAAGAGCATGGAAAGTGTTCTCCAAAGAAGTATGTGTGAGTATTTGGGGTAGGCTTTTTTTTTTTTTTGGTTTTGCATAATTGGTTTTTTTTGGTTGTCTGTTTGTGTGGTTTTTAATTCTCTGCGTTTCTGGTTACAGAGATACTTCTTTTTGGACAGAGGGATTTTGAAATATTCTAAATGCCAAGCCGATGTAAGTAATTTAAAACCCTTTAAGGTCATTATAAGGTAACAATAGTATGTTATCTGAAATACTAGTAATTCCATATTACTGGTTAAGAGAAGTAGAGTTTCAGCAGCTCTAAACAGTAGGTCGAAGGCAGGAGAATGATGGTCTTAGCAGGTCTGTCCTTCTGCTTTATTCTGGGGTTATTGCATTCTCTTTACTTTTTTGCAGATAGAGAGAGGGAAGCTTCATGGCTGCATTGATGTTGGGCTTTCTGTCATGTCTGTAAAGAAATCAACAAAATGTATAGATTTGGATACAGAAGAGCAGATATACCATCTGAAGGTAGGTCTTTAAAATTATTTAAAGTTTACTCCCAAAACTGTAAGGGTATAACAACATTAAGTCTGTATGGTGGAGACCACATTTATTTTTACTAGTAGTAGGTTTGTTAGTTGCCCTAATAATTTTTAGTCTCAGGAGACTAGTTTTACACTTTATAATTTCAGAGATTTTACTGTACTGTTCCAGAGTTGGTAACCCTGTTACAAAATTATTCTCTAAGTAGAAACTTGGAAGATACCTCATGTTTAGCAGTACTCTGTTCTCCACCATTTTTTTTCAGCAAAGGATATGCACTTTTTATATAAGTGCTTTTATTTTCGGTATTTGTATCTTGTTCTTTGTTTTATCTGTAGGAAGTATTCTCTATAGTCAAATGTATAGAACTGTATATTCTGTCTTGTGAAATAAATTGTTGTAAAATTCATCACCAAAATCAAATTTCCGTTTGCAGTTCATTAAACCTTGACTAAACCTTAAAACTGGCAACTAAGAAATGACAATTTTTTTTCTTTGTTTATATTGCTTTTTTCCTATCTAGAAGTTGTTACGTATTGTGTTCTGTATTGAAATCATAGTCATGTTGACTGAAGTTTCTCTTTTTTTTGACTTTCTCCAGTGACAATTTTTCTGTCGTGCTTAAGCTCATGAAGCGTGTCTTCTAATATGAGCATCATTAGAGAAACTTTCTCGATATTTTGCCAATAAAAGTCAGCTAGGCTAGCTGTCTAATGAGCACAAGGTATCTTAGTTTCTTTATTAGCAGTTTTGGATGTGGGTGTTACAAAATCTGAAATTTTATGTAGGTGAAATCTCAGGAGCTGTTTGATGAATGGGTAGCAAAACTTCGTCATCACAGAATGTATCGTCAGAATGAAATCTCCATGTTTCCTCATGACGTCAATAATCTTTTCTTCCCTGTATCTGCTACTGTGGACTCTGTCCCCGGTGTGTGTGATTCTACTCCAAGTAGAAAGGTAATAGTTATGATTTATAAATAATGAGCTTTCATCAAGGAATAAATTAGCCTGACTTGTGTTTAAATAAAGAGCATAGGAAATTTGTAGGGGTCTAAGTTATGGTCTAAAATATTTTGCTCTATAAAGAGCAAAATAATATTATTAATATATTTTCTCCCAAGCAGTTTTCTCTATGATGATGGTAAATTGTATAATATTGTCTTATTATTTTAGTGAATTAAATAATATTCAGTTTTAAAAGTAATGAAAATATAGTTATAACCCCATAATATTTGAGACATATTTCAGTATTTGTGTGGTACGTTCATGGTGAATGTCAGTCTGGGTCACAGAAGAGCACTCAGCTGTATTATTTTTTTTCCTTTTTCTCATTTTTTCTTTTATCCTTTAGCTAATAAAACCTCTCTCTTTTTACATTAATGTGTCTGACTGTGCTTAACTGAGATGTATATAGGGATTACTGAACAGCCATCACCTGTGACTACCACTTGCATTTTTAACTAAGGTACTCTCACAGAACAGTAATGGTATTCTGCACTCGAACGCAACCTGTCTCCAGCAGTTTGCATGCTGACTGGTTGACGTTCACCCGAAGCTCTTCTGCTCTTGTCTAGAACCAGTGATCTCTTTCGAGAACATTTTTTTTTTATCAATACTGTGCTACTTTCTGTAACTGAAACTGCTTTCTGTTTCTGTCAACTCCAAAAGTACCTCTGTGCAGCAATCACCTCTTTGTTATCCTCCTACTTAAGGTTTTCTTTTCCCTAGCTATATTGCTGTGCGGTCTGAGTGGGTTTGTTTCACACTACCTGCAGTACAAGAATTTTCCTCCTACTGGCACCTCCCTGGTTTGATAGGACTCCTTCTGAGCTGTCAGCAACATGTTTATCAGTGCTTACTGGGGAAACAGCATAGTATTTCTGCGTAAAAGGGTTTTAGGCATTTCTGAGGATTCTCCATCTGTAGGATTCTTGGGGGATGTTTAGGAGTGCTGTGTAAACTTACCCACTAACCTTTCTCCCACGCCTTTTTCTCCTTCAGAGACAACAAGTACAGTACATCCCCTGGTATTGACAGTAAAAAACAGGGGTGCCTGTAGTATCAGTTTGAACAAAGTCACTCTATACGTTTGCCTGTTAGCTGCATGGAGCTCTGTGTCTACAAGACATTGGGATGGGGGGAGGTTCATCACTTTGGTAGGACTATACTGTTACGGTGTAAATTTTTTTATTTAGCAAGCACAAACATGTGCCTGAACAGCTTTTTGCTAGTGGCTGAGAAGGAGGGAATCTGTGTGAGCCAGCAGCTGAAAGCACAGTGATGTGCCCTGCGGTAACAGCACTGTTCTGCAAAGAACTGTCTGCATGGGTTTTGTGGAGCCAGTACCTCTGCGGCTCTGACAGCCTGCTCTGCTGAGACTGTGTCTGCTAGGAAATGGGAAACCTTATGGGACAGTCTAGTTCTTTTCTCCTGCAAGACAGCTGGAATAGAGGGGGGAGAATAATATTGAAGGTAGACATCAAGCATAACAATGCCTTTGCTCACAAAAAAAAATAATATATATATATATTCATGTAACGAGAATATCTAAAATCTGTACTCACTGTCAGGATCTATAAGCATTTCTTCTTTGGCATGAAAGACTTTAATTCACTTTTAATTTATTAATCCAGATTTGTACCGCAAAGAAGCCCTGCTTATTTTCATGTGAAAAATAGAAGGGGATAGTTCTTAAGCTCCAGTTAATCACCTTAGATCTGCTGAAGCTAAATGGAGGTTTGCCAATTTACACGAGTCCTAGCTAGGTTAATGTTGATATCAATCCAGAAGTTAAGTTATTTTGAGAAAAATATGTTAAGTGAACTTTTTATTGCATTTTATTTGCTTTTAGAAATGCTAGACCAATTTTCACTTCTTTATTGTTGTTGTGGGAAGGTGGATATATGTATCTATGTATATATATGTGCAACACTTAGAATCTAATGCTTAACCAGGCTGATCATGACCAAGAGTATGCTAACTGGAGCTCTCCAAACTCTTTTACCTGTTTCTTGGCAATGTCTTCTTGCTTCTTACCTCCTACTCATGCCCCTCATGGATACAAATTCTGGAAAAGGTTTGGTTATATGGTTAGATTTTTAAGAGATAAATGTGGGATTGGCTTCCAAAATGTCAGTAAAGTGTTCATCTTTAAATTAAGTTTGCTTATGCTTACAAAGGTGCTGGGATTATTATTTGTGTATACATATATAGATGATTACAGCTTTATTTATGTAGGAATAAAACAGCTGAACCACATAGATTAATTTAAAAATAATTGTGCTTGTTGATGTTTACTGCTATTGCAGACTGACTATATAAATTGGCATAGTACTGAATGACATCATCTGGACAGTGCTTTCTATTTTATTCCACAACTCAAGTTGGAGCATATATTATATAGTTTAAAAGACAAACTAAGAAAACTGCAACTGGATAAGATATACATGATATTTCCTCTGAATAAATTTAAAACTAGTGCTACACGAGTTTTGATATAAGGTGAGCAGGAGGTAACAAATCCTGTAAAGCCTGTGATTTAGAGAAGAGCCAAACAACTTAGTCATCTTTTCTCATAATCAGTGAGTGGGCAATGTAATGCCACTTAAGATGAAACATTTATGAAAACATTTTAAAAACTGACTTTAAACAAGATGTTGATAAAGCAGGTAATTGCTTTATGTAACTTCCTGTTGTTGATATTAATAAAGGTTAAAAGTTTAGTAAAGTTTAAAAAATAATTAGGCATTTGAATGGCTACTATTTGTAGTTACATTAGAAAAGAAAACAGAATAAGGCGCTATGAACTGGTAATAGTATTGGGTAGAAATTTCTTTCAATTGGAAGCTATTTAATTGTACTACTCAGTTAGCTCTTACACAGGATTTTGAGCATCTCTTGAAGCATCTGACAGTAGCTGCTACCGAAAATGAGATAGGTTTGAGAAAGATTACTGAGATATTGCAAAAGAATAGTCTATATCCAGTTAAGATATATGGTTACACATGTAGTAAGGTCTGTCAAGCTAAATCCACTCTTGATTCATAAGACCTTGAGTAAAAATTTTAAAAAGCATCTAGTAGATTATGCTTCCTTCATTAGAAAATAACTCTAACAAATATGTGCATATTACATTTTAGTTACCTTTGGGGCTTCTTCAGGGAGCATGCAGAAGGAACAGAATGTCCTGTTTTGGTTTTGTGCCACATAAGAAGCTTTGAATGTATTAAATTGATTTAATAGATGCATAGCTTTGGCCTTCCTCAAAATTTATTTTTCAGCAAAATATTATTGTTCCTTCATTAAAATATCGTTTGTTAATAATTTGCTTGTTCTTCTTTGGAACAGGCAGGCAGCTTGACCAAACAGAATTCACTGTCAGCTGGAGGTAACTTGTCATTTTCCTTTTCGAGTAATGAGTCCAGGATTCCATCATGGCTACAGTCTTCTGAAGACATGGAAAAATGCTCGAGAGGTAATGATATTCGAAGGAAGCTGAAAATAGCCTATTTCCTATGGCTGTTTTTAAAAATGACAGTACAATAGCATAAATAGTAATTAAAGTTAGAGTTTTCTCAGAAACAAGAGGGAGGAACAAAGTAGTTGTTGGTTAACTGCCTACTTGTTTTCAAAAGGACTACTGATTCCTGAATGTGGAGATTATCGGTTTTGGGGACCTCTTAAAGGAACCTACATATTTCGGTATATGTTCTTTTATATGTGAACATCACCTTCAATAGTAAAACTTGAACTTTCTTAATCTGGGTATTCAAAAAAGGGAAGCATCCAAAATCTAGTCATTTTAAAAGGACTAAATCTTTTTACTTCAAAGTTACCTTCTGCTTCCATGTTTTTCTAAAAGCATGAAAATCTTTCTCATGTTGATAGTGTCTGTATGATGTGTATCTGCTAAGTTTCTACCCAACATTGAGCTTCAACGTTAACATAGAGGAGGCCCAACTCTAGCTCTGAATGGACTATTGACTATTCAGTCTTTAAGCCTTTGGATTTGATAACCCTCTTCATGAGGAGGCCCGACTAGTCCCAAACTGCAGTAATTATTATGTTACTCTCGATTTTCTACAATCAGCAAGGATAAAATACTAAGATCATTGCACAGGCTGTATAGAAACATTTCAATATTTTGAGTATGGAATTGAAGAGAGAGGGATACAAGCTTTTTTATGCAGTTGTCTAATACTGTTTTTTTTGTTCACTTAATAACTTAAGTTAGCTACCATCAAAATAAGACTAACCTACAAACAAAAACTTTCATTGTGCCTGTTACTTGAGAGCAACTGAAAATACTCTGTTGTTCAAAACAGATCTCTCCACCTGTCACACACATTTACTGGAAATGAACCAGCTGTTACAGAGCATGGATGTTCTTCACAGGACCTATTCAGCACCTGCTATAAATGCTATGCAGGTTTGTTGTTTAAAAATAAGTAAATAAAGTTTTCCCTTGCAATTCAAAAAGAACCCCAAATCCTAAAAGATCAAGGTGTTTATTCTTATCTTTGCTAGTTTTATGGTGATCTGCATTAATTTTGTCCAATGTGTTGTTAAAAGGTTGGACCTTTTGAAAGCCCAAAGAAGGAAAAGAGAACACATAGGAGGTGGAGATCCAGAGTTGTTGGTAAAGAGGCTAAAGGAACATTACAGGTAACTTCAATCTTTTCAGTAGCTCATCTTTCTTTATATCCTAGTTATTGGTCATTTCTCAATGTAATCAGTTTAGGAAATATGAGTCCTTTTGAAGTAGTAACCTGTGCTGGATCATTTTAAGCAGTAATATATTAGACAAAACAAAAATATGTCCTCATACATATCTGCAACAGGATCTGTACTAATTTCTTTGGGAGACTGACAATGTCTTTTACCTATTTTTTCCATCTGCCTGCAATTTAGGGGGGGATTCTGGTAGTGTTTTCTTTTTTTAGCAGTACAGATTTTTTATATTCTCCAGGTATTGTTGTGCATATTTGCCTCCAGAGGCCATATTGTTAGATACTAGGAAGTGAGTAAAAATAATATACCACATCCTACAGCTCTCAATGGGCTGGTTTCTTGGAATTTTGCCACATTTCCCGTTATGACATCTTGGGCAAAATTGGTTCAAATTGTATCAATGGTTTTATCCATTGCAAGCCTACTGGTAACCAAGAGTAGTACTTCAATTTTTGGTGTCTCCAGCATGCAACTCTGATAGGGACAAGTAAAAATACAAAACAAAACAAACAAACAAACAAACAAACAAAGAAACAAAAAAACACATTCTTTGCAGTTTGTAAACAAGCAAAAAACAACATCACAAATGGCTGTCCTCCTTACAGGTGCCTTCAGTATTTTCTGCCCCTATGAGACTGCATGCTTCCAATCCTAACTTATCTACAATAGATTTTGTAGAAGAGAAAAACTACTCTGATGGCTCTGAAACATCGTCAGAATTTACTAAAATGCAGGAGGACTTATTTCACATTGCACATAAAGGTAAACGAAATTTTGTTGTTCATTCACAGTTTTATGTCATCACAATTTAAATATTGATGTGACTTTTGAGAATGCATCCTATTTAATATTTAGAATATTTAGAAATGCATGAAACGCCCTTCCTTCCTTTTATTTCCTCATGGAATTGCAAATGTTGATGTCTTGAGTCATTTGAAAAAAGTGGCTTAATCATCCAGTATACATATAAATATATATGTTATGGAGGACCTTACCTTGCTTAATGTACTAAAAACCTAGATTCTATTTGTTGCCAAAAGGTGAAAATCCTACAGTCCATTGCTGTAAATGCTACAGGAGATCATATTCTTTTCTGTTTACATGCATATGTGTGTATATGAACATGTGTGTTTATAAATTCAGACAGTTCGCTGTATTTCAGAGTCAACATTTGTTGGTGATGCAAGGGTTGCTATGGTAGTAACCTATTTTTAGTGAATATATAAGAGTAAAATCATGTAAAGCAGCCAGAGGGACAGCCTGACTCTTTCTTCTCTCAGAATCATTCTTCTTTAGCAGTACTTTGCCCTGTCACCCTCACACTGGAAACATTTTTACTATTTAAGTAATCTTGGTAAGGAAGGCACTCAAGCTTGTATATCTGAAAGACTTTTGAAAGCATTGGTTTTGCCCCCTTTTGCACAGGATAAGGATTTGATGTTATCAGTATGCATTCTTTCATTGTTTTTGCCCTCTGGTGCTGATGCGTCTTGATTCCATTATGTAAGGAGTGTATCTATCTCAGTAGTAAGCTTCATAAAGTCAATTATAATCAAAACTGATCCATGTTTTCTGAAAATTAAAAAGGAAGTGGAGGCACAATTGGAAAAGTTGCTATCTAGTGGAGTTCTGGAAATCTCCTGCTCAAAACGATCTTTGATCTTTTGTCCATGTCCCAAGTTTTGACTGGATTGAACCATGCATTAAGGATACAATTGACTATGCACCATTTAATGCAGTTATCATTGTATTAAGAAAACAAAGATATTTTTTCCCAAACTTGCTTTATATCACTACCCTTCTGGAAAAGAATAGTAAAGAAAACTTTTGCTTTTGATACAACTGAAATGTAACATAAGTACTTAATTCTGTAACATTTCTTCAGATTTTAGTATACAACTTACTAAATGAAATACAAGGTCACTGAGGATTCTGTGTATGTCACCCATGTGTGAAAGGCTAATGTAAAATAGATCATAATGGATACATCTTCCTCTGCATCCTCTGTGACATTGTTAGATTTCTTCATGTAGGTTAAGGTATGAAAATTATCTTTGGTAACCATTTGCAGTGTTGAAATATACCTCAGGAGTATTTTCTTATAAGATTAAGTTAGGTTACCTGAGATACTAAGGTATATACATTTGAGATATTCCTACAAGGTAATGACTATTAAGGATAAGTAGAAATGGATGATTAGAAGAGAGAGATAACGGATTTGTTGTTTTTTATACTTCCTATGCATCCACACTTAGATTTAGTATCTTCATTTGCTTGGTAAATTCCCTGACAATTTTTTTGCATTGACAGTTCTTGTGACTTCACTACAAGGTTTGATTAGTCCCCCAGAAATCCATTAGTTCTGCAGTTATATGAATGTTCAAAGCCTACATAAGCAAATGTCATTTTGTATTCCTCATAGTTAAAGAAAATATCAAATCTCTCTCTTTTTTCTTTTTTAAAGTACATTCCCCTTGAAAAATCTAGTGGTCTTCAGCTTTCATGATCTATTGTCTTTGAATGTTTCAGACTAGTAATATAGGCTCAGGAAGGAGTAGAAAGAGCATCATCATATTCAGGATCCGAGCCTTTTAGTCACTAAATCATCTAACAAGCTGAAATTTCATTGTACCCAAATGATGTAATAGAACTCAACACCACAGTTAACTTGTGGTGAAGCTGTTAACCCTATAGCTCTGGCACTATATGTGCTATAGATGCTTTCTTGATTTTTTTTTTTCCTTCCCTCTCCTTCCCCACTGGAATTCTTAAAGGAATGTGAAGTAGAGTCATGGCCATCTGAAGATTCAAGCTAATTGGGGAACAAAGCAAGTGAAGAGCAGATGTGGTTAGTTAGCTTTGTTGCCATCTGTCACAAATAATCAAAGTAATTTTGACTGTGGCTAATATAGTCAGCGTGGTAGCATTCACCATAAACATTTCTTCTACTAAAAATCTACTCTGTAACCTTGATTAATATTACTTGTTTTTAGTGACCTATCCTAGATCTCAAACTAATTTCTTGTTTCTGTCACCATAAACGGCGTTTCTTTGAAGTTTTACATAACTGATATGTATACAACAGTTTTTTTTTAACTTTCTCTTTTTACAAAACGGTTCTAGTTTACTTCACCTTGAAGTCAGCTTTCAGCACCATATCTACAGAGAGAGAAAAGCTGAAGCAGATGCTAGAGCATGATGCATCCTCATCTCCATCTGCACAAATAGTTGGCCTGAAGAATGCCTTAACATCTGTAAGTGATAAGCTGAAGTACAGCAAGCTTCATTGTCATCTGATACTACTTTTAAATTTCATAGTAGTTAATTTTTGTTTTGTTAGTGTTCGCTCTGTGCTAGAATTTTTAGTATTGAAGCATAATGAGTTATTATATATGGTGTTATACAAAGACTCTCTTTCCTAAATGGTAAAGGTGATAACACTGAAGTCTGATAGATTTATTTGGGTATATAGTATAATCTGTATCATTTGATGTCAAGTATAAGAGGGCTGCTCTGTGACAAGTCTACCTTGTCTGGAAATATACACTGTTCAATCACTCAGTTCTAGGAGGTTGTGGTGGGGAATTTAGGTCGGTGTACTTTGTCTAATTGTTTGAGACCTTCCAGGCTGTTCATATTCAGATTGCTATCTGTTCAACCAAATAGCAATCTGGTTTCAGAGCAATGAAAACTATCATTACCATGCTCTTAAAATTTCAGTCTGTGTTGCAAATTCCTAATCAGAGGCACTCCTGACTCTCTGGCTATATGTGATATAGATCATCTCAGAAATCATTCAGTATAAAAATTGTTCAACTCCCTTTGTTTTACAAAAAGTTTACAAGATTTACAAGTTTATAAAAACTTCCTTTGTTTTACAAAAGCTGCATATGGTTATAGATTTTTAGCTTGTAACATGTTTCTTTGCATAGACCTGTAGAGGCAGTTATGTCTTTGTAGATTTTGGCAAAAAGTGAAACTTGTTGCATAATAACTGTATTTACTCATTTGTTTTTGGCTTTCAGATACTCCACTTCTGACATCTGGATAGGTGTCTCACACTTTTCCAGTGCTTTTTGAGTACTATTTTATATCAAAAAATCAGTTTTAAGACTTCTGAACTAAGTGAACACTCAGCCTGTTGTATTTGGTTGTTGTTTTTTTTTTTCTGAGCAATGAAGGATTCATCTCTATCCTCTAGATGTCTTTTAAAAGTCATTCTCTTAGCTCTTATCTGTTACTTAATAAGCCTTCTGTAGCTTGTCCAGATGTCATTTGTGAATGCTGGCAGTTACAGCATAGGTTAACATCTATATGAGAGCTATTCTTAGCCTGTAGATCTGTAAAGCCATGATGCCAACAGAAATTTTCTCACCATGCACAGGAGAGATCCTGTAAGAGAAAAGAATGAGCTTTCTTTGAAGAGCTATGGAAGCACAGCTATGATAAACCTGATGCATTTGCAAAAGTGTTCTTTTCAAGAGAGTCCTATACTGGTTACTTTGACTTGGTGTTTGTTATTAATTCATTTTTTATTCTGTATACGTGCAAAAAAAAAAAAAATCAAATTCATTGGATGAAAGCTATCAAACATGTCTGTTTTGCTCTTACTAGCCTGAACAGATAAACTGCATAAAAAGACTTTTACAAAATTAGCGTCTCTGCTTCTATCCTTGACCTACACACAGTCTAAGAAAAGTAGATAGTGAATAGAGAAAAGTAATATATAAAAAATTAAATAGAAGGAAGATAGCACAACAGAAAAATGCTACAACAGAAGGAAAAAAGCACTTTGTAGCATGCTATACAGGCAGGCTGTGTAAATTCTTTTTTGCGCTCATTTGAAGTGACACATAATAAAGCACCTGAACACTCGACACAGGAGTGGTAAATACCTGCATGCTGAATCCAGATTACACATACATAAAGCCAGAGAATGTTCTTTCTCCCTTCCACCATCACTTCAGGCCTACTGTCTTTCCTGCCCTCAAGACCATATCCATCAGAAAATCAGAAACATTACTGGGACAAATTATTGTGTAAACAGGAGGGTTCTCCACATTCTGATTGCAAAAATGGGCAGTAGGTCTTCAGTATTGTTCCAACCATCAAGAGGGTTTGTTTTTTCTTCTTTTTTTTTTTTTCTTACCCAATTCAATAGACACAATTAAACAAAAAAGGAAAATGTGTTTTGTAAGGGCTGTAGGACCATCTTCATTTCTATACTGGATTTATTTAAAATGATGATCTTGGCTAGACTTGTGTTGCAGTACAGGAACTATGACTCAGAAGGCTTTTTTTTTTTCTTTTTATGGTTAAAATTAGTAATGCGATTTTTTTTCAGAGACACATTTTCATTTCAGCAGGGCTGCATTCTCTTCCTTCAATTCTACTGTGACTGACACGTGGCCATCAGATGCACTCAGCACAAGTAACTAATACCAGAGTTTGCAGTAGAGATTTTTTCTTCTTACCATTTCCATTATAAGACTGTCAGAACATGAGTTGTACCTGTTCTTTGATACAGTGGTAGAAAGAATTGTGAAGTTCTGCTTTCTGTAGAGAACTGCTTGGAAGATGTAGATAACCCTTGCAAAGTCTACTTTGGCCAGAGGAAATATTTCAAAATAGTCTAAATATACTTTATTTGGAATACAGTTTGAACAGCCTGCTATAGTAGATATTTGGCATCTAACGAAAAAATCCTGGGACAAGAACATCACAGTCAAATCTTTTTTTCCATTCCCTTTTGTTACATTGACAGAAAGCTGAGACTAAACACTTAAAGACACTTCTCCTGCTTCTGGGCAAGTCTGACAGCCTAAGGAGTTGCACAAGTCCTTGAGACTTACCAGGATAAACATGCACTAGATTGTTCCTCAAATTCCTACCCAAAGTTGCCTCTTTCTTTCAGCTATGCATCAAACCATCCACAATCCGTCCTGTGGTGGAGTACGTTTCAGATGTATCTTAGCAAGAAGATTCTGCTTCACATTGTTCCATTTCCATACTGCCAGGAGGAATGCAAAGACAGCTAGGTGGAAGAGACCTCTTCTGTATCAGTTTTTAAAGTAGAAGGTGTTACAATCAAGTCAGAGCAGTCTACAGAGCTCCAGTTGGTGCAGCAGAAAAATAACTACGCTTTCTGGTTCTCTTCAGGAGGACAAGAAATAAAAACTTGTATTCCTGTCAGTAAGGATAAAACCACATATCCTTACCCATTTTGGTAACCCAAACTTTAGATGTGAAATCCCTGTAGATGATCAGAGGGCTGGGACATCTCTCCTATGAAGAGAAATTGAGAGAGAGTTGGGGTTGTTTAACCTAGAAAAGAAGGCTCTGGGGAGATCTCAATGCAGCCTTCCAGTACTTGGGGGGACTACAAGAAAGATAAGTAGGCTCTTTACTGGGGTGTGTGGTGATAGTACAAGGGGCTTTAAACTAAAAGAGGGTAGATCCAGGTCAGATATAAAGAAGAAATTCTCTACTAGAGGGTTGTTGTTTCTTGGAACAGGCTGCCCAGAGAGGTTGAGGATGCCTCATCCCTGGAGGTGTTCAAGGCCAGGCTGGATGGGGCTTTGGGCAACCTGGTCTGGTGGGAGATGTCCCTGCCCATGGCAGGGGGTTGGAATTAGGTGATCTTTAAGGTCCCTTCCAACCCAAACCATTCTGTGGTTCCCTGGCTGACAGTCACTGAAAGGAGACAGGAAGCTGCCCCCAAGTTTGTCTTTCAGGGGATAAATAAGCATCCAGGAATTGTAGACATAATTAAAGAAGCAAGGAGGCATCTGAAAAAAAATACATTGTAACCTACAAAAAAACCCTAGTTTCAGGGAAGAAATAAGCTTGCAGACAGGACAATTTGAATACCCTAGCAGACTGAAGTTTAGTCAAACTCTTGGCTCACACTAATCCTCAAACACTGAGCTTTTGTGTCTTTTGTGGTTCCAACTGAGTATGAAGGAAAACCCACCTCACCTCAGAAAAGAGTTGCCCTAAAGATCATAGTGTGTCCAACTAACAGCTGTGGCTGGAGGAGTGCTGGCCATATATTTAGAGTGTGTGTTGTTTGAGTCATCCCATCTGAGAGACCGTGACTGCTTCTGTGTGACCTCCTGCTCCATGTCCTTGCAAAGGGGAAGTTACGTTACCATACATGACTACCTGTTGGTCTTGCAGTGTTACATATACTTGTGATACTGTGAAGGATGGCGTCCTTTGAATTCACTAGAGTGAATTGGTTTCTGAAATGGAACAAAGAATGGGCTGTTTCACTGTCAGGATCTGTAGAGATTGATTTTTTAACAGAGTAAATTTAGAAGAATGCTTACACATAATTATAAAGCAGTAGAATATAAAATAGTATTGCTGTACAATATTAAAATACAAATACAGAATTTTGGTTATTAATATCTCGCAAAAAAAAAAAAAGAAAGAAAGAAAACAGAGCTAAGTTGTTGTAAGCATTGTTAAATAGTTTTCTTTGTTGGTTTTTATTTATTTATTTATTTATTTGTAGCCATCTCCAAATCACACCGGAAAGCTCTCCCCTAGAGCATAATCATGTCCAGTGAAACTTGCCCTTTGCCATTTCTGGAATTGTCTCCTGGAAAACAATGTTTGTCGTGTGCGAGGGTTGTCTTTCACTTCCAGGCTGCATTCTCAGTTCTTCAAATGTTTTTGGGTGTGACAAGAATAAGAATACTGAGAGACTAGGTTGGAGATCGGACAGAAAGAAAGGAGCTGAAAAAAAGAGATGCATAAATTAATTTTTAAATTATTATATCACCTTACAGAACCTGGTAGCTTGTAAATACCATCCTTGGCTTTTGTTCTCCACTTATACGTCTGAACAAAAATAATTTTATTTTAGACATAAAGAACAAGGGTTGAAGCATTTAGAATAACTGATTTGCTGGACCAGTAAAGAATCGTGTTGGTGGTGTTTAATAATGCACTTTAAATATTCTTCTCCCCTTTCTTTTTACGGAATAAAACCACTGTTCAAATTAGTTGAGAGAACTTTATATCCCCAATATTTGTGTTAAATATTCCAGGCAATAGCACAAAACACTGATCTAAAAGACCGGTTACGCAGAATACATGCCGAATCTATGATCCTTGATTCAGCATCTAATGCAAAATCAAGTCCAGATTTGGTGAAGGTGGGTATGGATTTCGTCTTCCAGTGATGTCTGTTCCTCCAGCTCCTACATCTAGACCGTGTTATATCTTGTCCTGTTCTTCATGTGTTCCCCGCAGTGTATTGTGTTAGTAAAATGAGTCCACTTCTGTGGTTATGAATCATTTCTGATGATGCATTGTGTAATGTTTAATTTTAAAGACTTTCCTTGTGAGCGGTTTTCCTGAGCACACTTCCATTGCTTTTTCCTGCTGGCTTCTGGTGTTCTCCCTCACCTCCTGCCCACTTCCCATTCAGCATGAACAAAGCTGTCTTGTTGTTACCTTGCAGCCAGCATTTCTCTCCCCCTTACTCCCTTGTTAGCTTTCATGTTCTGTATTTCTTTGTTGCCTAAATATTTTTAGCCCAGAACACTGGCTACCATTGGGGCTGATTTAAAGTTTAGAACCATTACAAGACTTTTTCATGAAAGGATCAAATAAGGTAGATGTACACAGCTCTTAATGAGCTCATTCACTGATTTAGTTTTGTGTGTGAAGCCATGGAGTCTTCTACATATCCAGTGAGTCAGTTTGAGATGTCCTGATGTTCAGGCAGCTCTTTGGCTTGCTGCAGAAGGCATATGAATATGGTGTATTTATAGGTCACAGGATCTAGATGCTAATGGTGCTGGTAAGGGGAGCAAGAGCTGTGTTATTTCTGGTGGATTTTCCTAAATGTTAACTCATACAGAAGCTTCTGCTGCTCTTGTATTATAAATCCTGCACTAGAACTTGAATGGATGTAATGTTGGGGGTTTTATATAACTTACTATTTCCTTCCATTTTTAAAGACAGTTTAGTCATTCAGTCTGTTCACTTCTATTTTCTTTCTCTTTTAGTAGAACTGGTTGTGGCCATATTTAGCCTCCTTTTTTTTTTTTTTTTATTTTTTCTTTAAGGTAGTTGATCATTCTATTTGCCTTTTCCTTTTAATCCTATACGATTTGGGACAGCACTTAAGCTGCTATCCAGAGAAGCATTCATGTATCAATACAATGTTTTTTTAATTTCAGGAGTTATTTTCCTATTTAGTAGAGGCTCTTGCAAAGACAATGGATTATTTCTGAAACATGCTGTATGCATTGCATATATCTGTGACAAAAATAGCTTTCTAAAGGTCCTTTAGGGGGTTTGTTGACAAATTCCCTCTGGCATGGTTGGGAATGGAACTTAAGGACAGAATCACTTATATTGGAAAAGTTTCATCTTAGATTTCTCTGAGGGCTATGGTATAGCAGTGTTGCTGTAGGTTACTGCACAGAACCTGGCTGTAAATGATACATCAGGTGCTATGACAGACCTGTGAAAACTGAAGCAGTATTAACTAGTTTCTCAGGCCTTAGCATAAGATAAAAGTTTAGTTTGTCGGGCAGTTTATGGTGTAGTTTATCATGCCACAATTGGAACATGAAAGTAGGCAAAATGAAACTCTCATGTGATTAAATATAAAAAGCAACTGTTCTTTTATGAGCCTTTTCTGCTCATTTTGCCTCTCAGATTCAAAGTAGTGTTGGAAACAATCCCAGTAGCAACGCTTTATGTATGTAAGATTTTTTTTGACTTAGAGGCCAGCGTAACTGGCTTCCCACAGAAGAGATAATTTCGAGGTTGCATCTTTCTTGCAGCTATATCATGGTTATATGCTAAAAAAGCAAAAAGTCTTTGGTATCATAGCAGTTTGGTTTGTTACCATGTCACCATTATCAGTACACACTGAGAAACATTTCATACTGTAGTAAAATCCACCAACACAAGACTGAAATGGTTTGTCGGTTTGAGTACAGACTTATCAGATTATTCGTTAAGTGAGCTCTGAAAGTAAAACACTATGTTTCCTGCAAAACGATGATAGTTAGGGCAGTCATGGTTACAAGTTAATAGAGCATCTCATGCAGAATGAAGCTTGAGAGCAGCTGATACACTCGTTTGGGTCAGCTAGCCCTTTTCCTTAGTACTGGTGGAGTTAGGAGTAAACAGTAACAATCCTCTCCAATTTTTTCCTGTGTCCACATAATGAACCAAGGTAATCCCACCTTTGCTAGACTATTTTCTGCAGCTCTGCCTATACCAACTATCTATGGAGCACTTGGGACTTCCATAGGCAGAAATAATGAAATTTGTATGATGTTTCAAATGGGCCTGCAGCAGCAAAGACAATGTCATTTACGTGGCTTTGATAATACGCTGATTTTGGTTAACAGAGTTCTTGTGTGTGGATATGAGGGAAAGCTTTCCAAAGCACAGCATGGGAAGTAGTCTGGTGGAGAAAGACAGCTAGGAAAGCATTGCTGTTATATAGCAAGCGACTTTGCCCCTCTGAATTTTGTATGCAACTCCTAGGCCAGATTGCATTGAGCATGGCCTGGGAGGAAAAGACTGATTTGATTGCTAAGATCAGAAAAGAATGTGAATCCAGTATAAAAAGGCTGGGAGTTTTCTTATTGTGGGGCTTTTTTAATAATATGCTTGCATGTATCTAGTTAAATCACTCAAACACCAATGCATTTTTATATTTATTTTTTTTAGGGGGGGAAAGTACATGCATCACTGTAACTGATTTACTGAACAATGCATTGCGATTTTTTTTGCTGTCTTTTTCTCTTCTCTTTAGTCTGTTTTCCTTTGGTTTTAATTCCGTCTTTAAAACATGCTGCCTTTCGCTAGAGAGGAGCATGTGCAATCTTCTCCCACTGTTTTACAGCCCGTTAAGTTACGTGACTGGATTTGCATGCATGAATGATATTTGTGGCATTTTTCTTCTCAAAACTTTGTATTTCTTTTAAACAGGAAAATTCGAGAGAAGAAAGCAGAGGTCTGGTTCACCAGATCTCCAATGAAAGCAGACTGTCTATTGCTGACTCTCTCACAGAATTTTTCGATGCACAGGAAGTCCTACTGTCTGCTAGCTCTTCAGAAAATGAGGTCTGAGCATTAGGATTGACATTATTCTTATGTAGTTCATTATCTGCTACTTGACACGTTGTCTTTCAGAGGGCTAATTGCTTGTCAGATGACTGCCAGAAAATCATTTTTTTTTTAAACAATAATAACACTCTGCATTTGTTGTTATTATCTTTTTGCAATAAAGTGTAAAAAAATATTATGGAGAAGTCTTATGTGTGCATTAAGGAAAATAGCAAAAAGGTAGCTGGTATGCAGATATTGCATATATTATATCATCTGTCTTGAGTCATCCTGCAGCTGCTTAAGAAATTGTATCATAGAAATATATATTTATACTTGTCCTTGTTGTACCTGTCGGTATCTTGGGGCTGATGTCATGCACACTGAAACTTAATAGCTCACTTTATCACCTCTCTGGGACTCCATAAAAGCCTTGGCTTTTGATGCGGGGAAAGCTCTTTTAGCTCTGGGGCCAAGATGAAGCATGCTTTCACTAAAAGTTGAATTGTCATTGATGGTCATCTCTCCCAAACTTATCTTTTAATTCTTAGGCCTGCTTTTCTATAATACTGAAATACAGCTTAAACAGTTCAAATATAATTAAAAAAAAAATATTGGAGCAACAATTTTAATGTGCAGATGGGGTTATTTTAATGACTGCTTAAATATCTTGCTTATTTCTCCACCTTGCATGTAGGTATCAGATGATGATTCATACGTAAGTGATATCAGTGATAACGTCTCAGAAGATAACCTAAGCAATGACATGGAGAATGAAAGACAAACTTTAGGTAAGTTCAAAGTTTTATTGTATCATGTTCTGAAAACTGTGTTTCTTGTTGTTTGGGGTATTTTTTCTCATCTTGCTACAAATGATTCAATACTACAGGTTTTGTGATGCAAGTAACCTGTTTGTTTTTTTTTTCTTACCACCTCAGATAAGTTTTGAACAGCACATTCTGGATAATCTGATTAACAGGGCCAGGACACCATTGTTTAAGCAAGGTGGTGTTCAATGTCCGTAGATAAACACCTGTTTTCTTGGCTTCATTAGTGTGACTCCAACTCATTTTTAGTTCCTTTCATGTCCACGGGATTCTTCAAACTACCAAGACCTAGCTGCTTTCTTTTTTTTCCAGAAAGTATTTTTTTTCAATTTAACAACCATGTTGAGAGGTCTGTTGTTTTTAGCAGAATTTGTTTAAAGGAACATGACAATTATTATACACTGGCAGTGTGTATGGATTTCTTCTTTGTATGTTTTAATTATGATAGGCTTGTTACTGCATACACTTAACTGTCTCGCTAATTAGAATGAGAATCAAGAAAGAGGAAGAGGAATTGGTAATAACAAACTAATTGGCTCTGTGCCTTCAAAGCATGTCATCTAGCCACAATGTTCTTCACTCTCTATCAAAATGTTTTATCTTCAATAATGCTGAATAGTGGTTTCTTACTTGCAGCATGGGCTTTTTTTTCTTTTTTTTTTCCATGAGAGGTGGGCAAACTATACTGTAGAGAAAATTTGGCATCTAATCTGTCTGCCTAACCTAACCACTGAGCATGCACCAGCAGCCTTAAAGGAGATTAATGAGAGCAGTATGGTTGGAATACCAGGCTAGAAAGCTCCTGTTAGGTGCCCAGATGAATAAATAGTGTTAAGTTTCAACTCCCCTGCTGCATGTTTGAACTATTCACATCTTTTTTTTTTCTACACTTAGATTTTTTTCTCTTTCTCTGCTGTGTTTTGTCACTATTTACCCCAATTAATAGACTGACCCAGAGTATGTAGTTCAGTGAGTTGGTATTCAAGTTTTAATCAGAAACTGTCAAGGGATATAGCCAAATCCTATTTCATAGAGCTCTCTTCAACAGGAGTATGTTTTTAGCACTTACTCCTTCCTCTTCAGATATCCAGTCATTCCTGAGTTATGTGAGGAAACATCTTTCTTTTTGGCCTTTTCTGATACTAAATAAATATTTTCAACAGGGAAGTAAGTATAGGAACCAACTTCTTCTTAAAAAGGCACACTTAGCAGCATTAAGCTTCAGGCAGATTTTCTGATTCATAGTGCCCACATCCTTTTTATGCAAAAAGAAAGAGATATGCACTAGTATGTAAATACTTCTCCTGTCCTTGTTACAATAACTCAGTCACATGAGTTGTTAGGACTTTTAGTTCTGTGAGTAGCAGGAAAGACAGAAACTTCTTTGAGGCTGGTGATTATGAAAGCCTCTGTCTGAGACATTGGGCTAATATATACGTCAGTGATGGGGGACGTTAGTTTCTTGGGGTAATCTGTACTTTTTCATTGTTGGAAGCACTGCTGGTTTTGTGCTTATGCCAATGCAAAAACAAAGGAAATAACATTTGAAATCATGCATATAAGGGCAGTGTTTCTTTGGGCAGGTATGCTACAGGAAAGCTGTGCTCTTCTATGCTGTTTCAATACCTCCAAGGAAAAGCTGTCTGCAGAAAGCCAGATGAGGATGGGGATTAGCAGTCTGGGGCTATACCCAAAGGTCTCCAAATGGCAATGGACTGTAGTGTAGGAACATCCTAGGAGCTTCTAAGGATGTATAAAGGATGCTCATGTAGTGGCAACTGTGCTCCTTTCTGAACTGAGATTTATGTACAGATAAGCAATGTAATCTTCAGGCTAGTGCCTGTTGCAGAAGCTTGTAGGTCTATCTTGATTGTGACACAAATCATTTCATTTCGTTGCACACTTGCAACCATTTATTCTGTTCTAACTGCTTTGACAAGGCATCCTTTTTTTTTTTTTTTTTTGAATCTTTATCAAGCCCAGAGCTCTACAGTTTCTTCAGTTTTACCACCTACTAAAGAGGTCATTTCTCCACCAACATATGGGTGCATCTACAAGCTAACATGGCTTAAAATTTTTTAAGTGCTCACTACAGTGACAAGTGCTCTAGAAAAGCCTGCATGTAAATCTGTGGTATAGTAAATTCCCTTGGTAGAAGTATTCAAAAACGTAGGAAGAGATAGACAGGTGATATCTTTATGCTTGGATCTGTTAAGTGACACCTTGTCTTCTGAGAAGTGTCAACTTAATTGAAGCTCTGTCAGGGAAGGAGGTTTTATGTCACTTAAACAGATAGGAATCCATCTCTGTTACAAATAGGTTCGTTCTAATATTTACTCTTTCAAATTCAATGGAAAGCCTGAGCCTTTCTCATATCCTTTAAGAGTAAGGAAGTAATTTTTTATGCTGCTTTCCTATCTGGAGTTTAACTTGGTTAACTTCCAGAAATTAAAATTGAGTTCTTTCTTTATCCTTTTGTAACAGGCTACCTTCAAACCATAAGTGAAATATTTGAATGAAGTGTGAGGGTGGATGGAAGCTTTGACAGAAAAAAAAGTTGGTTGAATTTTAATGTATGTTTGCAATGGAGATTAAATAGAAAGTAAGCAATGTATTGATTAACTTGTTCTGCAACTTCCTTTTCAGACTGTATTTCTGAAAGTGGAATTGGATGCCATTCTAAACGGAGAACATGTTTACCAGCTCCATGCCCTAATACTAGTAATATCAGCCTATGGAATATCCTGAGAAATAACATAGGAAAGGATCTCTCCAAAGTGGCCATGCCTGTTGAATTAAATGAGCCACTTAACACCCTTCAGCGTCTCTGCGAGGAGCTGGAATACAGTGAACTACTCGATAAAGCAGCGCATACACCTAACCCCTTTGAACGGATGGTAAACACGTTATTCCTCATACTTCATAACATTCAGTATAGCCAGAATAGAATACAATGTATAAACAATTTGCCAAAGAAATTAAGATATTCTGTTCCATTTTTCTTTTTCTCCAAGCTGAGGGAAGCAAACCCCTTAAGCGTGCCTGGGCATGCTTACATACCCTCTACTTTTGATTCTTCTGCCTAATTTCTGTTGTTTTGTCAGAAAGCGTATCTGCTTAAATGCCTTGCTGTCCTGCAAGGTTAAGTAACATACTAGTTTAACTCTGTTTTGCAGCTTTTCCTCTTCCTTTCTTACTCTTTCAATCTTCCAAGATTTAAACTTGGAAAAAAGAGGGAGGAATTGAGCTAATATGTTTCTTTCATGAGTATGAAAGTTACAATAAATCTTTTCTTAAGGTCTATAAATAAAAGATTTAAAAGCTTTCAAAGTTCTCTTAAAATGGAAGCTATGGATTATACCTTAAACTAAGTCAAGCCTTTTCAAGTCAGTATATCTTATGTTAAAAAGAGGCTATTAATGAATGTAAATAGTTATGTTATAAATACTGTTTGAAAAGAATCTTGCTTCATTCTGACAGTCTGCAAGGATTACAATTTAGTGTCTGTTCTCTTCTCAGGATAAAGGGTGTGGCTGTTTATTTGTTTTTTAGGTGCATAACCTTTTTGTTGTTCTCCTGAGAAACACATTAAAAGGAAATGAGCAGTAGTTCTTCACATCAGAGTGAAATCTTTTCTCTCCTTCCTACAACTAAGCATCTGGAAATTGCCTCAGAATGAAGTATTCTTTGCCTTTGAGAAATTCCTGAGGCAAAATTAATGTTAGCTGTTGCACAGTAATTGCCATAGTTCAGTTTAGAATGGCTCTTTTATCAATTTGGTTTCTGAAATTGTGAAAGGAAAGCATCTACTCTTTCACAAGATGAGGAAAAGGGAATGAAAAGGGAGAAAAATGGTACAGAGGAGACATGAATTGAACAAAACTAATTCTAATTCCTCAGGCTTGGGAGGAATTATACTGTGTTGACTGTAATAATTTGGAAGGATCTCCTGTGCCTTAATTGTAATAAAGAGCAGTTTCATTATTAGGTAATAACATACAATAGATAAAAGGCAATTCAAACTGTGTTGGACATAATAAATTTTGTGAAAACTCTTTTAATGCTCCATGTGCCATGTTTAGGACAAGGGTAGTGTGTAGATCCATAGAATCACAGACCGTAACTGTAAAAGCCAGTTAAAAAAATATCTAACGGTGATTTTTAAAGTTACTGCTTTGAAGTGTGCATGTTCCAAAAGGCTGAGTTGTTTCAAACAGTTTTCAGAGACACTGTTTTCAGTTGATTAAATTTGCAGAGTTTGATCCTAGTAACTCCATGCATCAGTGAACCCCTGAATGACTGAAAACTGAATACTTCTGTTATGTGTGATCCAGTGTTTAACCTGCAGCAGGAGGCATACACGTTCATACTCTTTTTTCCTTCTATTAAATCCCAATCTATAGCAAAAAAATGTGCATGACTGTGGTAAATTAACCAAAATTCCATGTATGTTATTCCCAGGTGTATATAGCTGCATTTGCAGTATCTGCGTATGCCTCCAGTTACTACCGAGCTGGAAGTAAGCCATTTAATCCTGTTCTTGGAGAAACCTATGAATGTATTCGTGAAGATAAGGGTTTCCAGTTCTTTGCGGAACAGGTACTGTGTGCTGCACCCCTTACATTTGCTGTTTGATAGGCTGCTTAATGCTGAGTGCATGGCTGGTATCCGTTAGAATTAATAGCAAAATGTAAAATTACTTTTACCTAACCTTAGCCCAGCAAATCTCAAGGGGTGCTACAGAATTATAAATGAAGGAAAGTGCTTTGTTTTTTGAGGAAACTCAGCTAACTCTGGCATGGAACATGACAACCAACAGCTGGCAGTTGGAAGCAAAGGCTGGCAATTTGTCTGCTCCAGCAGCTAGATATCTTGGTTAAGGGGAGTACAGTTCCCCATACTGAAGTCTGATCACTGCTGCAACAAGCCTTCATGTTCTTGTCATGTTCTTTTGTGTGATCATTAAAAATACTGTATTTTCAGCTGTTTAATGTCTTTTTTAATGACAAATATTTCACTCATACGAGTCAGTCAACCACTAGTATTTTTTATGGCACCTTGAATATTACTCCTTGCTGTCCAAATATTTCGTGGGCTGAGCCTAGTACCACAGCTTAGTAGCTGAAGAATGTATGCAACACATCAAGGTCTGACTGTTGCTGAAAATAGTCCTCCGATAGAAGAGTAATTATTAAGCATGGGCAAAAAATATTAAATTTAAACCAGTTGAGTTACCAAAATTGCTAAGCTTGAGGCATATGTTAAAAAGAGATAAAACTTAAATATTCTGGTGCCTATCAGGGTGTAAGAATGATTGAAAGCTGTCTTGTTTTGTCTAGACATAACAACAACAAAAAAAAAAACACAGAAGTGTGGTGGTCAAAGCTGTACAACCTAGAAACTTGATCAGAAAAAGTCTTAAAAGAAGCTTGTGGTTTTGACACATTTTGTACATCATGTTCTACAGCTGACAAAAAGGAATGCTCTGTGATCTTTCCTTGGTCTCAGGAAGTATCATGGGCAAGAGAAAAATAAGGGAAAAAACAAAGCAGTCAAAGCAAGAATCGAATTAAAGTTCAAGCAATGTGTCTGTTACTTTATTGTATTTAGTTCTAAGGTAACATATAGCACACTGAAGTTACCAGTGTAACATCAAATTGGAGTAGCAAAGTGGTTAATAAAAGTTTGATACTGAGTTTAATGTGAGTTTGAATTGAGAAGTTTTTCCCCTTGATACTGGACGAATCAGTACAAAGACAGCTTTTACTGAAGGAGAACTTTAAAACAGGAGGATTCTTTAGTTGTTAGTAACTGTTCTATAACTGTGTGTAATAAGTGACAAGAGTTTATAGATGGTAAAGTTTTAGTATACTAGTGTAGGGTGGAGGAATATTAGGAAGGGAGGGTGGTGTAGGAAGAAAGAAATTCCATAGAGCTTGCAAGCATTAAATAAATCTTTTTCCATCAGGAGCTGTTGCTTATTGCTTGTTTGTGCAAGCCTTTTGATGCTTACTGTAGATAACTTGTTAGCACGGACAGTGTGCAATCCATGAGGTAGATATGCAAAATGTATAAAATGACAGAGATTCTGTTGCATGACTAGAGTGTGTTCATAATAGCTCTACTTAGCTCCATGACCTTACTCTGGAATTATAACAGTTTAAGTGAGAGCTAAGTTTAACCCAGGAATTATAGTGACATCTGGGGTTAATCTGGGTGCAGTATGTGAGAGAGAGAGTGTTGCTCCCAGTGGATTAGGCCATAGCTGACAGGAATTAGCACTGCTTTATTTTTTTAACCAAGTAGAGGTTGTTCAGTGAAGAACTGAATGGAAAGAAGAGAGGAAGGAAGGAAGAGAGGAAGAGAGGAAGGAAGGGAGGGAGGGAGGGAGGGAGGGAGGGAGGGAGGGAAGGAAGAGCTCAGTAACAAATTTGCAAAATAAACAACAAAGAAGAAATTAAAACTGCATTTGAAACATGTATGTGGTTAAGAAATGAAATGTGTAGTAGGAAAGCAACTAGCCGTGAAAATAAAGGTGTTTTTGTCAAAGAACAGTATTACACATCAGAGTATTTGGCCTGGTCAGTATTAAGTCCTGGTCACCCAGAATGGAGAAGGTACAGCTGAGGAGGAGTGGTTGCTTTTGCTTTGTGCAATCACCTTTGCACACCTGTGCAATCACCTTTTTATTTACCATTTTCTTTTAATAGTATGCATTGGGTATTTATTTACTTACAGTCCTCACTTTGCTGTTTCAGTCATTGCTCCAGTTCATGTATGTGCTTTTACCCAACGCTGATAAAATGCAGTGCGTGTGGTTAGAGTTTCATACAAGAAAAACCTGAGGTCTCACGAGTACAGCAGTAGGTGGGTGTTGGTAGCTGGAATTTCTTGGTTGTATTTCTCCACCCGTTTGGCCCCCCTTCAGCGATACTGACTGCTGTCTCCTCCTTCCCACTGAGTTTTCTGTAGGTATTTACTGTACAGAATAATTTAGCCTCTTGGTTTTTGTTTGGTTGGTATTTTTTACTTTTTCCTATGTACTTAAAGTGCAGCTTCTGTTAATATATGAATGGAGCTTTCGGATTAACTGTAATTATCACATTAGAGACAGTGTGCAGAATATATAGTTATATTTTCATTTGATGAACAGATTCACAGGCCTTCTAAAGCGTGCTTCCCATTTCATTCTAGTTTTCTCAGGTCTCAGTACCTTACTAGTCTCACTGGCTCCCCCTTTAGGAAAGAACTGCAAAAGAAAAGCAAATGTTCAGATCGTAAATGTGATATATGAATGAAAAATTAGAGGGAAAAAGGGAAAAAAATAAAAAAAAAAAAAACACACGACTATTAAAGTGTTAACATGTCCATCTTTTTTTCCCCTTTCATGTCTTGCTATTAGGTCAGTCACCATCCACCTATTTCTGCATGCCATGCTGAATCTGTGAATTTTGCTTTTTGGCAAGGTAACCTTTTCGTCTATCATTTACTTTTACAGCCTTCATAGTAGTTTCATTGTGTGCCTAACATGAAATATTCTGAAATGGGGAAAAGGTTAATTTCCCTTTTTATATCATATCAGAATGGCTTCAAGAAATCCTAGCCTTACTGCCATGCTTCTTATTTGTGTTTTCTGCCATTACAAAAATCTACAAGTATTTTATAACATTATTGATCATTCTTTTCAGAAAGTAACTGCATTTATTCAAAATCTGCTGAAATATTTTTTCTCTCTTTTTTTTTTTTTTTTTTTTTTATGTGTGGAAGGTTTGTTTACTAGAGAAGAGTTGTACCTCAAGCTATTTATAAAAACAAGTTAGAGTAGTGCTTGAAAAACTACAAGTTAAATCCCGAGCCCTGACAGATCTTGTAATCCTGTTCTGAAAATAATTTCCAGGAATGCACATAACAGCAAGGACAAACATATTCTTCGTGTCTTTCTCTGTTAGTATTATTACAGAATGGAATATTTCATGCTGTTTCACTACTAACATTCAGTCTTTCAAAAAATATTGTGTTGGATCTTTGTTTGCTCTGTAAGACTAGTGAAGATGCCAGCCAGTTACAATACCTGTATTGTTAGGTATTTTTGGAGTGCACAAAGAACATAACTGTGCCTTTTAACTCAGTTCGAATCCTTTGCCCAGAGTTTTGTCAATTCACTATGTAGCCATATTCTGACATTTAATTCTGTTATGATCGACTCTGCTGACTTGATTATAGTTATTATGGATACAGCTGTATTGAACAGAAACTGGGACTCTGTCATTAGTCTGGGTTTCATTATTCAACATAATTCTGTGCTTTATAAACACATACAGGACAAGAATCCTTCTTAGCTGAAAAGCAGAGGTGATCAAAATTTATTCATTTCCTGAATACTCTGTATATAAGACTAGAAAACATCCTGTCTTAATAAAAAATGAAGAGACTGATTTATTTAACAGATTTTGGAAAACTGCTGTTGCTTGACTATCGTAACGTGCATGTACAGAACAAAGTTTTTCTGTAAAGATAAGACCTGAGAATCTGGTCAGTAAGAGAGAGTCTGAGGTTTGGTCCTGATGACCCCAGAAGACTCAATCAGGCTACAGCAGGGTTTGGGCTCCTTTGATTTGTTTGATTTATTTTGTTTTCAAGCATGGCTAGCTGAGCTTAAGGGAGATCTAGACAATGATTTCCAATGCAAAGGCAGTTTGTAAATCCTGTGGCCTCTTATTAGAGGGCTGTATTAATTTATGTGGAAAGATTAAGTTAATCATAAAGGTAGCTTGTCAGTGAGGTAAGATCTTTCTGTGCAAATATCTTTCCACTTAGCATATTATCCCCACTGCTGGAAAGGAGACAGCCCTCAGCTACATTGCCAGAGAAGTACTGTCATCCCACCAGACACTGATATTAGTTCCTCTTTCAACATCAAGAAATCTCTGGATCATTTCTGTCGAGCCGTTAAGACTGGGTTCTGACAGTGATGGTTATTTCAGAAGCTGTTTTTCCTTACTTAAGAAACTAAAGCGACTTTTGCAGAACCTATTTGAAAGGACAAGAACAATGGAAATGCAGAATAGAAACTTCCAGCTATTACAGTATCTGTGCCTCAGTTAGTCTGAGCATAGCTTTGAAAGAACACTTGGCTTATTTTAGCTCTCCTAAAATTTTTGCATGATGAAGTTACACACTGGATCCTAAGATGTTTGCAATTTAATGATCTCTGTGTGACTTTCTGAGTCCGTAGAACACAGTCTGAAAATACATTTTAACTGTTGAACTCTGCAGGGTCTGTCATTGCTCTTTTTCTTTCATCCCAGTGCAGAAGAAAGAAACCTAGTGCAGAATTCAGTTCAGCTATGATGTCAAGGTAGTTTTGGACCTCTTGCTGTGCAGTGTAGGAATCATGACAGAATTCCTGTCACTAGAGATACTGATCCAACGTAAACCTTCAAAACAAACAAACAAAAAAGAAGGTCCTTTTCTCAAGTGGTAAGAAAAGGAATGTTTTTTCCATTAGGAATTCTTCCTCATGTCTCATGCCAGTTTTTGCAGTGGTAGGCAGTTTGATGTGGCTCAGTCTTGTAATACATGCACATATACTTGGGAACAGGTAATCTCCTAACTCCAGTTTGAGTATCTATCTCACAAGAGGTTCCCCCCAGCAACTGCGTGGGAAGCAGTAGTCAGGAAGTTAGTACTTAGTGTACTATCATCTTTTTGAGACTAGAGATGAATTATTCCCTCATTTTGAAATTGCTCCACGAACAGAATTGGGGATCCTAGCGTCTAATACAGCAAGGATACTATCCACTCAGCTCTGAAGTTGTCAAAGTTACTGCCTGATTATCTGGCCTAATTTAACTCCATACCCTTTCAGCCATGCTTCCCTGCCCATGTTTATTTCACTTCAACATCAAATAAGTTGCTAATTTGACAACTGCCTCAAGAAAGTTTTATAAATTCGCATTGAGATTTCTCATCTTCTTTTTTGGAGGAAATGACTTGAGAATTGGACAGTTCTTTCTCTGATTCAGACCAGATTTTAAAAGGCCAGTTAAACTTCCAGGGGAAGTTGGACTAAATCCCTCTCCAATTTTCTGCCCTTTGTAGCATTCTCTTGCTTCTTCACTATGGATGTTGCTAGTTGTTACATTCTTGTATTAGAAATTCTGGCTTGGGTTTTTGAAATGTCTGCAGTAGAAACTGAATTACAGATGAACATACACTGTTGATAGCTTATTCAAATTCCCCTCTTTTGAAAGGTTCTTAAGAGATGACTTTTAGAACTCTGGTGCTTTTCTATTTAAAAAAACACTAATGTGAAAAAACTTGCAGCTCTTAGAAGTTCCATAGCATTACTTTGAACACTTTATTTTGTTGCATTTCATTATTACGAGTTTCCTAAAAATAAAGTAGAATCCAGATATAGGTTGATTCACCCATGCCTCTGACTAAACCTCTTATTTTTTTTTTTTCCTCCTCCTGTTTCAGATGTAAGATGGAAAAACAAATTCTGGGGAAAGTCCATGGAAATTGTTCCAGTTGGTACAACACATGTAACTCTTCCAGCGTAAGTGCTTCAGTCTCATATTGCTGTTTGCACACAGATACACACATGCTTACATGCACTGGAGCTACATTTATCCAGATGAGGACAAGCTGTACTGTGTAAATGAGACCTCTGGAAGAACTGGTGATTATGATTTAGTTTAAAAAGAAGGAGAAGGGAAAAAAAAAAAAAAGACCAGAAGCTCTAAATATTTAAAAAGTTATCAAACCAAAAGATGAAATAAAAATGGTCACTTTTGTGTGTTTTGAAAAAGGCAAAGTTGGTATTTTCATACTCTGGTTGAATTTCAAGCTTAGTTGCATAGAAGAGCTGCATGGTAAAGGAAGCTATGAATTCAGGGGTTGTTGCTATATTTGTGCCTGTGTTCATAGAGACCCTAACACCATGGAGTCTAGGTCTATAGCTGAAGCTGATAGCTGTCCTCACTGCTTAAGTAATTATTATAAGTGATAAACAGCATCAGTAGCATATCTAATATTTATTTTCCAAGGCAGTTGGAGTAACTATAATTAAGTGTTGAGTATAGTCTGATTTTTTAAAAAAGAAAAATCTGCAGTGTTCCTATGCTGGCTTCTCAAAGAGCCTGTTATGGATCAACAGTTAAAATTCTGGCCTATATCCAGCATGGTTGCAGAAATGGAGGTCTAAAAGTTGAATAGTGTTCCAGTTATATCTGTTTTCCAAAGACAGTCTATAAATTTAATTATTCTTCCTTATTAAAAAAAATAAAATAAAATAGCCCAATATAGTCAAAAGGTAGCATGTTGTGCTCTCTTATTCATAGTGGCTAGATTAAGCTGTGGAGTGAGAGGACTTTAGGATTTGAGTGAAGGTTCAGAAGCAAGGTAACTACCAGAGTAGTACCCATGGTGGGCTGATGAACTGGAAAATTTTCTGATTCACATGTTGTCTCCATGTGCTGGTTTGTATCCCTGTGAGAAAGATATCTTATGTAGATTTGCATACAAATGGCAGAACTGAGAGAAAACTGAAAGTTTATAGGAGAAGTGAATAGGGTATTCTGGGAGACAGGATTGTTTTCATGGGCTTTGTGAAAGAAGGAAGACACGAAGACCAAGACATTATTAAAAAATAAAGATTTCCATTTCACCTTTTCTTCTAATTTCACCATTTCTAAATTCACCTTTTTTTTTTTTTCTAATTGAATTTTTTCTAATCTGCATTTTTTTCAAAAGTTTGTAAGATAGTTTAAACATGGTGTGAGACTTCTCCTGTATGTATTTTCTTACAGTTTTAAAGACCACTTTGCATGGAACAAGGTGACATCTTGCATCCATAACATCTTAAGTGGACAAAGATGGATTGAACACTACGGAGAGATCATCATCAAAAATCTTAACGATGACACTTGTTACTGCAAACTGACTTTTGTAAAGGTGACTCAGGAACTGCAGCAATTTTGGCAGTGCCCTTTCTAGCATCCACAGGGGGTGGATGCTGTCTACTGAAACCCAGTACAACTGCTTACATGCTGTTTTCCTATAGTTCTGTAATTACCTGTGATTCTCTGAGAAGTGTGAACTCTAAATGAACTGCAGCTCAATAGGTAGAGCAAGGCAAGAGAAAAAAAAATAAAATAATAATTCTCAGGTGATTCTAGCTGAAAAAAAGTATGAGGATGGGAAAGGAAGAAATATCATCAAAAACCTAGTCTGTGTTTGACAAGAGAGGTAGGCACAAGGTGTTTACTGCACGGATCCTGCTAAGCCATTGTCCTGCGCTGTGGTTGTATTCATCCAGCAGCTGTAGAACCAGAGCTTACGCAGGGTATTTCAAACAATGCACTTCTGTAGCCTTGTGCAGATAGGTGGAAGCGCTTAAATGAGGTCTTGTGCTGTTTTTCAAAACTTTTGCTTCAGTACAAGGCCGAAGTATATAACTTCCTAAAGAAATGCCCTCATAACTGAAATAAAAATTAGGTTTTAGCAGTAGATGCCTTCTTCCTAGAAAGAGAAAAACAATTTAAAACCTAAAATAATGCTAAAATTTCTAACCTTAGAAATTTTGCACAGCATACTAGGAATCTTAACTTAACCTGAGTTTTCTGATTCTAATTGCTGGAGCAAGGCTGTGCTTTTCATAGCTCCTGTCTGCACAGCCTGTCTCCAAGTACTTCAGCATTCCAATGCAGCATGACATGCTCAGCACCAGAAGGAAAGTGGGTATCATCATTTTCCTTTTCCTACTTCTGAATACTATGTGCTTTCTAAGAAGCATTAAAGTGAGGCATTTAGGTACGTAATTGAAAGCACTGTAATGTATTTGCAGAGCTGCAACAGATTTTTGGAGTTCACATTTTAGATTGAGATACTGCAAGTTTTATATCTTTGATATTATAAATTGGCAAAAGTGGAAATCACTGTGAGTAACAGTGTTTTCTTTTTCTGTTCTGCAAATCTGGGGAGGACGTCAATAACTATGTCAGAAATCAGTGTTACCTATCATTGGACAAAATGAAGTCAGCTCTGCTTCACCTAGTGCTGCCCTTAAAAAAAAACAGACAGAATAGATACAATTCTCAATAGTAGTATTTTAATTAGCTAATTCATAGTACTAACAGCAGTTCTTTGTGCATGATATTGTAATGTACATATCAATGAATAATTTCCATTTCAGAAAAATACTCTACAGCATGGCAATATCACGCCAATATTGCGCTTGACCTCTCACGCACCTTTTTCCTCCTTTTGATTCTAGGCAAAGTATTGGAATCCAAATGTACACGAGATTGAAGGCAGTGTTATGGATAAAACTGGGAAAGTTGTGCATCGGCTCTTTGGGAAGTGGCATGAAAGTTTATACTGTGGGACAACTTCATCTTCAAACTGTATTTGGAGAGCAAGTTAGTGACCAGAATGGTTAACATACAGAACTTAAAGTCTGCTTGAGAATTGCTGTTTATTTTCACTTATTAGGCCCCCACTTCTTTTTGTTTCTATATGGAATATTAGAATTTTGTCAAGCATTTAAAATTTAGACCTGAAGAATAATAAATCATTTAACTTAAATAAAATTCAGATCTTAATCCCATGGCTTCCTGCCTTTTCCTCATTCTCCCTCATTTTTGTATCTGGCTATAAAGGAGGTATTCAGGACTCTATAAGGAAGAAGAACAAACAAACAAAACAACAACCCCCCCCACGTTTTTGTGTACAGAATTGCGATTCATGTATTAAACATTAAAGGATAGCCCACATAGCTCAGCTCTGTAACAAGAGCCATGAAGTTCTCCCAAACCTCATGGGTTTTTGTCTACTGTTGTTTGAAAAAGGGCTATGATTGTAGTACGTGTTTCATCACAGTTGTGCCCTGATTCAACTTATGAGATGCCTCTTATTCCTCCAAAACTGAGACCAGCTTCAGAGATACAAATAAGAAAGAAAAAAGACTGACGGGAGTTTGATATTGTCCTTCTACAGATAGACACTTTTAATTGGAATTCTCAATGTACTTTTTTATGTATTTTTTTTCTGTAGATCCTATGCCTAAAGACTATGAGCAGTGGTATGGATTTACTCAGTTTGCATTGGAGTTAAATGAACTGGACCTGCAAACTAGGTCATTACTTCCATCCACTGATACACGTTTTAGGCCAGACCAAAGGTAAGAAGTTTCCCTCATATGTATCTTCCTCAAGTAGTTTTAATCTTCTGTAAACTCATTTTACCCCTGAGCTCAGGTGTCTACTTTATATAGGTACCTGCAGTGTGCTTCCATTTTTACATCACTTCTGCATCTGAAACAGACATTTTAACAAGTTACCAAGAGACGGTCTAGTCATTATGGATCAGTGTTTTCTGGAAATGGTTTTGGATGCTTCAGTTTCTAGATAATTGCTTTTTCAACAACGGTTTTAAAACTTCTGTTGTTAGGCATACTGTGTTTGAATAGCCAGAAGCTGAGACACTTGAATTTGCTTTTTGCAGTGGAATTTCTACCATTGCTATCTTCCAATGAAAAGGTTCTAATATAAAGATTACTTTGAACTTAATGTGAGAATTACTTTTCCTTTGGTGCTTTTTGCTAAGGTAGTTGTCTGCAGATGTAGTTTTTTACCTTTCAAACACTGTGAACCACCTGCTGTAAGGATTAGATTCTGGAGCTCTAGAGGACTTGACAAAGATGGGGACAGAAGCACCAACTGTGTCTTTTCTCATTGCTGCTCCTACAGGTTTCTAGAAGAAGGGAATATTGAAGGAGCTGAAATGCAAAAACAGAGAATTGAGCAACTACAGAGAGAACGACGGAAGGTGCTGGAAGAAAACAATTTAGAGCATCAGCCTAGATTTTTCAGGTACTGTACAATAATTAGCATATAACATCATTTATTGAAATGTTTATTATAAATCTAGTTCTAAATTACCATAAATCATGCTCCAGTTTTCCCAGGTTTCTTCTAAATTCTTTCTTTGTTGTTGGTGGCGGGTTTTTTGTTTTGGTTTGGTTTTGCTTTTTTTCTTGACGGTGAATGCTATTTGGTCCAAGATTGAATTTGCCTGAGGAGTAAACGTAGCACCCTTGATTCTTTCAAGCAAGGTGACATAGGTCATTTTAGCTTAATTATCTCTGCTGAACTCCTGCTGAATTCAGTGGGATTGCCTTGTGCAGCAGTGTGCAGAGGTGAAGCCTTTCATATTGAGGGATGCTTTTGAGAAAGTTTCCCCCATTTAATGGCAAGATAATTGTGATTTAGAGAGCACTTTGTTTCTTCCTGTTATAAATCAATTAACAGGGTACTTCAGCTACTGAAAGACAAAAATGAATGCTAGTGAGGATGTGGCCTTTTGGCCTCCAGCTTCTCTGTTGAGTATGCAGTGAAAGAGTTAGACCCAAGGTGAATGTTTTATGGGCTTGTGTATCATAGTTATGATATATAATTAGTTATAATAGTTATAATAATATAATTAGGATCTGGGATCCTGATTGTTTTCTGGATAGATACAGTACTTAGGAGGAGTAAGAATTGGAGGAACACAGAAAGGTTTAAAATAGATGCAAAGAGGAAATGGCTTAGGCCAGTGCCTGTCTGAGGAACTGGTGAGCTAACTACAGAAAAGCAAACTTTACTTCCAGCAGGCTAAATAGACAGGAGAAAAGCAGTGTCTAAGTAAAGCAGTAAAGCAGTGTCTAAGTAAAGCAGTACTATGTTGTATCTTCACAATGAGGATTGTAAATAAGGATGAAGATTTGAATCCTTATAATGAGGATTTGAAAAATTGAGATTTGTGCTGTAGGTTTAAATGACAGAATAAACAATTAATTACTATATAGCAAAAGTGTTACCAAATGTTAGGTTAGATATGAAACACGCATTTTGCTTTTCAATGTAGATTTCTCCCTCCAACAAATCACAAGCTCTGATTTACGTTGAATGCTGTACTGAGTTTCATTGCACCTGGTTTGTGGGCTGGATTGGGTATCTGTGCAACCCTCTACTTTACACCACACAACGAATCTAGAAAATACAAGCCTTACATAAAAAAAATAATCAACTGTTTAATCTTTGTTAGGAAATCCAAAGATGACTCCTGGGTGAGCAATGGAACCTACATGGACCTTAGAAAAGAACCTGGTTTTTCCAAACTGGACAATCCTGTCCTCTGGTGAAAGAGGAGCCAAGTGAAGATGTTCTGTGCTGTTTTCTTGGATCTGATTTCAAAGAAGTATATATAAATATATGTGTATATATATATATATCTACACACACACATATAATATATGTGTGTGGGGGTTGTATGTGTGCAAGTGTGCATATCTCCAGAATTGTGCTTACTTTAGGATATGATAATTCATTTGTTTTCTCTACTCTATTGCAATGATTGTTTGAATGTATAAATACCCTAACTTCTTTTTATAAAATATTTAATAAATAGCACTGAATGTTAACAACTAGAGGGAAAAGAGGAGCTTTTACACTACTTTTCCAAGGTGTGTTGGTAATGTCAGTTCTGCGTTAACTTATGCCTTATTGAGTTGCGTTGGAGACAGTAGCATCGGCTTCTCCTAACTGTGCTGAGAAATGAGCATAAGCCTTAGTAACTCAAACTCTAAGTAGGCTTCCACAGTTCAATGAGTAGTTCAGCTGTCTCTGTGCTGGTCTAAATTCCTAAAAACGCATTATCAGTTGGTGCTGAAATCTGAGCACGATCCTTTGCTGCCTGTGGAAAAGATTCAAATAAGCTTTGGTTTCTATTAGCTTTCTTACTAGCGTTATGGAAGCAGTAGTTCTGAGCTTACTTCAGTGGATTGATGGCTGTATAAGTGTACCTGGCTAAAAGCAGTGCTAGAAATTCAGGAATCGCCAACATTTTCCACTGGGAATCTTCAGATTTATAGCCCCCAACAGGGCAAGAGGAAGAGATCTTTTGTATATAATGGTTGAGCACTGACTAGATGAAGCAGCTCTCTCTTTTTCCAGTAAGTAATGTGTATACAGAGCACAAAATCCTGTGCTTCCATAGCTTCATTTGTTTTTATTAACCTAAAAATTGCAACAGTAAGTCTTTTTAAAAAGTAAGCAAACTGATTGTTTTAATCTAGTATTTTTTTCTTAGTATTTTGATATTTTCTACCTCTTCAAAAATAAACAACATATTTAAGATCTTATATTTAAAAAATGACCATCTGCCTTATGGAGAAATGTATGGAATTGTTGATCTTCCTCTGTTTGTTATGTTCAGATAAATATTAAGTGTCTTGCACTAAATCAATTGCTTCTCTTTCCTGTAATTTTATACATTTGGGTAGATTTGCAAGAGTATGAAACCATAGGTCAAAATATACCAGGAAACAAATGTAGCAGAATTAGCACTTTTGAATGAAGATTATAATGATGGGCAATTTTTATTTTTTTTTTCCATGACATCGCAGTGCTCGTGAACTAATTGCACTCCTGCCTATCTGCAGCTCAAACCCGACTCATTCTTCAAGTCTGTTCTGTGTGTCTGTGACTCTCTGGCAAGAAAACACTTTTCAAGTTTAGATCTATATCCACCACAACCCTCATTTTTTTCATACATGCCACTTCTACAATAGAAAATACACCCTATCTATGATAAATGTTGTTGGCATGTTTACCTGGCTTATGACTGGAACAAATGGACAATACATGCATAAAGGTTACTGGTACCTTAGAAAAGCTTGCTTGCTTTCTTTCTTTCTTTCTTTCTTTCTTTCTTTCTTTCTTTCTTTCTTTCTTTTTTTATTATTTTTTTATTTTTTTACATCTTACAGCATTATTCTAAAGAAAACCCATTAAAGCAGATCCATGTAATATATGTAATGAAGGAAGTACTACAAAAACTTCCATTTTAAACCAAATCCATGGTATCAGTTTGGATGTATATTTAAATTTTGTTTCCTGTTACCTTGATGCTTCATTGTCTTACAATCAAATGCTTCTTCGCCATTATTCACTTTGTCCAGGAACTCTGTTTCACTATCGTTTCTGTAATTTATTACCAAAAATGTTAGCATAACTCTCTGTTTAATGTGTCTTTTAAAGATTCAGCTAGCACTCCAGCAGCTTACAACAAGGCAAGGTTCAAGTCAGTATGAAAACAAAACCCATGCTTTGATTCTGAAGGAAATCTTAACCTCTGGGGACTGTTTGGCTTTTCAAGGAAAATGAGACTCTTTTCATGGCTTGAGCCTTTCTATTTTACTCTTGTATTATTAAAACTTGGCACAGAAATGAGTGGATATTTGTAATTATCCTTGTTGCTGGCAATTACCATTTGTATGAAAAATTACACACATTTAACAACAAAGGAGGTAGGAGAAAGGGAAAAAAAAAAAAAGCTTTTAAGAAAGGGAGTAAAATTTATGGAGGATACATTAAATTTGCTCATTGTCATATTTGGCAGCTATTGTGATTATTGTCTGATCTGATTGCTGGTTTTGTATTTTGTACATGTGGAGTGGATTTTCCCCTACTATGTCATATGAGCTAATAGTTGATAGCTTTCAAAATTAAAGGAATAGAGGCAACAAGAGAGTTAAAGAACCGTAATGCATTAAAATTTGTGGGTGTTAAACAAAAACTCATTTAATTTGGGGTGTTTGAGTCATGATTTTTGAGAAGTCAGACTGGTGCTGTTGTCTTGTATCTTCCAATCCAAAATGTCTAAAAGACATTTACTTAATGACAGGGAGAATTGGGCTGGGAAGTGCCTTATAGAAAATTGTTTCCTTTGACAAAATTCCCGTAGCAGGAAGGCAAAACTCAGAATTTTACTATCTTCCTCTGTAAAATAACGCCCACAAAGAGCCTGGTGCATTTTTTAGATAAACAAAGGGAAATTGTTTCAGAAGAACTCCTTTTGTAAATCTGTGATACGCATCTGAAAACCTGGTGTAACCAGTTGCAAATGATCCTCTGACCCCACATTTCCAACTACAATATAGTTGTCCCTGCTTACCTTTGTGCGAAGCAGTTGGGTGTAGTTGTTAAGCTTCTGACAACTGTATATTAAGAAGTGGAAGAAAAATGTCTCTGTTACTTGTGTATTTCTATAAAAAATATATATATATTATATATATTCATCATTCACAAACCTTAATACATTCTATAGTTATTCTTGGTGAAATAATGACATTTTAGTAATTGTTTTCCAAAAACTTCAGCTGTGTTAGAGTGCCTAACTTACATTAGTTTTCTGCAATATACTAAGACATATGTTGTTTTTAGTGACTGACATTTAGAGCCTTTCTACCTGAGTACTAGAAAGAAAATAGCAAGCAACTTACTGCATCCTTTCATGCGCAGCAGTGACTCCCAAACTGTTCAGCTCAGTGGATCAGTCCTAGAATTTCCTGTTGACCATTGCCTGCTGTTTTAGCACTCTTACTTGATGACTTTGTAAACGTTACTTAATGTGATTTGGGGAGGCAGTTTGAATACCATTCATGGAGCTCTCCCTTCCCTCCTATACCCCTTCACAAAGTGAAAAGCTTACAATAAATTTACATCAAGGGGATGGAGCAGCTCACGCCTTTGGGTGTTAAACCACTACTTAGTTTTCAAATAAGCAAAGAGAGAGGAAAAAAAAAATAAAAAAAAAGCCCGAGGAAATAGTAATCATAGAAATAGAAACCCACAGCTGTATTCTCAAATTTTCAGATTTGACACTGAGGTTCTGATTTTGGTGCAGAGATTTGGTGTTACGAAACAACAGAGTAACTTGTTTAGGACGCTACTCTTGGAAGGATGAAATGCTGTTTAGACTGAGTGGAACTAGACTGCACCACTACTTATTGCATCCCTTTTCTAATATTTGCTCTCAGATTTATGCTTTATGTGTTAGTTTGCCAAAATCTGTCAACCTTTTTGGGTACTTTTTGAAATACAGATCCAGTAAAGTACTTAGGTTCTTCATACAGAGCCTAGAAAATCAGCTGGTCCTTATTTGAAAGACCTGAAGCTGGGTTGCTGGCTTCTGTTAAAACCTGGCCCCTGGAGGAGGTGGTGGTTGCAAACTTGGTCACCTTATTTTTTGGCACTTTACTGATTAAACTGTCCCTGAAGAGCATCAGGCTGTTGAAGCTAGACCGCTGGACAGAGAGGAACACAAATTCACAGGGCCAGAACATCCAGCCAGGGACAGCTTTGAGGTTGGACAAAGGTTCAAAGCTGGTCTTAAATAAATGAAGACCCGGCCCCCCAATTTCCCTCATCAGTTTACAGTGCTGTTAGGCTTTCTGTGTGGCCCCCTCGTATCTTAAAGTCCTTATTCAGTGTCCCATTTTCTCTTTATTAAAAAATAAATAAATCCCAAAGAATAGTAAAACATCCCACCCTAACAGGATTTCAAATGACAAAACATGCCTAAAAGCTGCAGTTACAAATTTCTTCCACAAACATCATGGTCTATTTCTGTACCTTTTCCTTGACTTTGTCACAGTTGTACTCTGGAGCCAGACCACAGCCTGGTGAGGGTGCTGCAGAAATATCCAGCTACAGCTGCTCAGCATATTCCTCATTAACATTCTCGCATCTGCTTTGTATAAATCTGTTCTATTGTGTCTCTAGATGATCAGCTTTGCAGAGCAGGACGTTTTCAGTGTATCTTATTTTGTTCAATACAGCTTTTTTTGTACATTACTCATACAACGGGGAGGGGGATGGAGGCAAGCTGAAGAGTACAAAACCTGGCCTACCATGCAGATAAAATAGCGAAGGATGAAACCCCAATTTCTCCACATAACTGGGTGCATCTTGCAAGAGTTGGATGGTTCTATTCAAAAGAATGAAGCTAAAATGAAAGGTTCTTTTGGTACTGTTTTCATTCATGGATTTTGCCTACTATAAATAAATTTCCCAGTGTTTACTAACTCATCCTTTCTATTTTCTAGCTACTGGTGGGTGCAACTTACTCCAGCAGCTGTGAGTTGTTAAGAAATTGCAAATGTTATCTGGCTTATCTATTGAAGTTTAGTAACTGTAACTTATCACCAAATATATTATTTAACTGCTCAGTTCTTAGGTACTGTTCTTGCTGCAGCTTTTGAAAGCAATAAGAAAAAATTTCCACATAAGTAGTCGCTGTATGTTAAAAAAAATAAATAGGTGGTGTGTTTTTTTTAATGGAAATTGTTGATATGGTGTTACTGTTGTACAAAACAAAACTGTATTAAAGCTTACAGGAATGTTTTGGAGATTGATCCACGTGAGATGATGAGCTCCGTATCTTCGAGGTGTCTATGAGAATATTTGGTACACCTGAGAATCAGGCAGTCTTGTATTTATGTTGAGTGTTTTACTAGTTTTGGTGTTGGAAAACACGCCACATGTATGAGGTATTACATATGCAAAGCTGCTAAATGTTGAAATTGTTGTTTGTTTTGATAGGGCATTAGTGATTTCAGGATGAAGAAGGGTATCATGTTAGAATTATCACTGACTTTCAGATTTTTGAGAAAAACTGCTGTAGTCAGGATCACTCCTGTTTTCTGCATTCCTTACTGCAAAAATTTGTAATACTGTTGGAGCACCTTGACGTGCAATTTGATTTACTTCTTTGTCTCTGTAACCAATTTAGTTGGATGTTAATAAATCAGACTTGCAAAAGGTCATAGAGCACCCTCACTTTTTCCCAGGGGTTGTAAGCATCTTTCTTCAAAGGTTGTTATTGACAGCTGAAACAAGTTTAGCTGCTGTAGTGATCTGTGAGCTTTATACCTGCTATAATGGCAAGTATGAAAGCTTCCATCTGCTAGAAGTCTTATTTATCACTCCCACAATCTGTCTTAGAGTTAACTTTTGCAATTTTCACCACTTACCTGCACACACTGTACGGCACTGCCACTTGGCTACTATGCCAGACACTGGAGCAGGGAAAGGGGTAAGCTGACGGAATTCATTTACAGTTCTAAGTTGGGTCTTAAAAGCAATTTTTAGGAGACAGATGTGCAGCACAAATGCTATGCTTTAGCATGGAAGTGGAAACCACAAACCACATGTTCTCCATAAAACAACTTTTAAAAGCAAGGAAACATAGTATTTGCTGGATAAAATAAATAGCTGGAAGAAAACTATCACTGTGGTGTTTTCTCCCTCACAGAATGGTGGTTTAGTACAACTCTGTCAATCAACTGTGCCTCCCAGTCCCACCATATGTGTGTAAGATACAATACAGATGGATTAGGGTCATGAAAAATGTGGGAGTACAGTGAGTGTAATTCCTGACCATCCTGTAATGCCAGACTGCAGTTCTGCAGCACTTCTCAGACTCAATGTGTAAAAAAGGTTTGTTGGGAGGAAGCATGGAGGTTCCAGGAAGAGCTGGGAAAATTGGATAAATGAATCTGGTACCCCACAAAACATCTTCAGTTGTATGTGGCAGGATAAGGAGGCCACAGGATAAGGAGAAAGGCCACAAGAAATGCAGCTTTTACATGTATAGTGGGCAAGAATCTTCTGTTCTGTGAAATCCAGCTGTTTTGATAGCATATTGGGCTTTTAACTTTAAAACTTATCATGATGTCATTGGGGATCACTTCATTACTGATTAATTTCAGAGATTTAATCTGCTCTAAGTGGTACCTGAAGCAGCTAACATTTAGTTCACTGGGAAAAAAAAAAAAAAAAAAAAAAGCAGTTTACACAAGTAGTGAATATTTTTTTCATAACTGTAAAAGGGAGAGAAAGATGGCAAAGGATCCTTGTTATTGGTGCCCTGGTCATGAACACCGAGGGCAATAGGAACTTTTCTCACAGAGAAATGGATTTGGGGTGAATTTATCATGATTTACCCTGGAGCTAATATTATGCCAAGTTCCCACCTTGCAGTTAGTGCTAAGATAAAATATGCTCTCTACTCTATAGAAGTACAAGGTGAATGTGGTTCGTGCAGACCTTGCATCCAATTTGTGTTTAATCTCAGTTGTCTGTTCATTTATAGTAATCTCTATTTTAAAGTCAGTGCTTACTGCAAAATGATTCAAACCACCATAGCGTGAGGAAAAACATTGACAGCTGAGCAAAGCTTGCTCTGCTTAGTAACTGTCACATCTTGGCTTCTTCCTTTTTTCAGTGCCTCTGTTACATTTCTTTCGTCTTGCAAGCAATGCTCTCCATGCTCAGATTGTTGATTTTTAACTTAGATACCCCTTCTAGTGCAGCAGATGCATAACAAGTTGTAGGGTTAGTCTAGGTGGTTTTTTGTTTGTTTGATTGTTTGTTTGTTTGTTTTTAAGGGGCTAAAAGCTGTCCAGATATGAGTTTCTTCTCTCTACTTACAAACTTGTATATTTGCTTGCTTTATACCAAGGGATATATTTCAACTTGCTATATGTAAGCCCTCATTTGAAGTAAATCAACATTGCTCTACTGAGCTGAGTATAACTGAGGCTAAAGTTAACTTAGAATTTGACTCTGTGGATTCATTGATGTAAGTTTTTATAGGCTCTTGGAACAATAATAAATTCCTGGAAGACGAGATGTTGCGTATGAATGCATCAGCTGAGGTTCCTGTCTCTAATTTCATAGACTTAGGGAATTACTTGGCTTTCTCTGTTAGGGCACTATTTCTCTTTTAGGATTTTGAGCTATGTTTCAATTGCTATTTTAGCAAGACCAGATGTTAGATTGAAAATATAATTTTCTGCATAGTTAACATTGTTTTCCTTTATAAAGTATTTATTTAATAAAAACTTGACTTCCTAAATTACAGAAATCTTTTTTTTTCTTTTCTTTACACATGTAAAAGAAAAGATGCCTTGATGAAGGGTGCAGTAAAACTACTTTGAATTATTGCAGTACAAGCCTTGAGAAATCTTTTCCTTCTGAGGTTTTATGAGGGTATGTCTGCAATGCCTTGATTGCTGCCTAGAGCAAGGAAGATTATGTAGATTTATCAATAGATGAGAACCTGTCTAAAAGCTGAGAGAGATTTACTGTTTTGTTTACTCTAATGTTTGCTATCATCTCAGCCACTGTCAAACTGAAGATGGAGTGAAGTCAAGAGATCATCCTACTTGTATCACTGTTTGCTACTAGCACTTCAGTCTGTGAAACAAATCTTGTGAAAACAACTAGAGCCATACAATAGCTAAACAGGTTAGGGGGATGGGAAAACCAATTTTCATAGGAAGTTCAAAAATAGTGCACCAAACTCTGACGTCCTGTTGTAGGAGAAATATCTACTGAGAACTTTGCCTGAAAAAGAGCACTGACAGTAGGTCAGTTAGGACAAGTTTGACTTTTTTGGAGTTCTCTAGGTACCAAAAGTTGGTGAGCCTAGCCCGTCCTTAACCTGTTCCCTTTCCTTGTTTTGGGGAGAGTAATACTTCAGCCAAAGTTTGTGGAGGGTAGAGAACTCGATGATACTACATTCTTACCTTTTGTGGATACCAGAAACTGGAAAAGATATCCAGATGTGCTACATCGCAAGAAAGGCTACAGTAGGAGCTCCACTGTATTTTATCTAGCCACAGAGCTTTCTAAACTGATGCTCATGTGAATGTTTTCTTCTCTAATGCTGGCTCCAACGTAGATAACAACAGGAATTATTTTGTTTGAAACGATGGGGGGAAGGAATGAGAGGGAAGAGTACATATTTTTGAAATAAGCTTCTCGGTATTGAAGTTTGCAGTCATGAGGTCCTAGGGAAAAGAATCAGAGCAGCTCACATGTTGCCAGCACTGTTTGCTCATGGTTTCCTTTTGTACTCACACTTCCTTGCAGGATACAGCTGGTCTTCCTTCTCTCTTTCAAGTTGCATTGCTCACACTGTGGTATATTGGCGCTGGTGAGGCTGGAGAGTAACTCTGGAAGAACCAAGTAAAACCTAGGTGACTACAAACAATTCTGTAACAAGAAGAGCATTCCTGTCTCCCAGCTGCAAAGAGGAAGGCTCTGAGAATAAGAAAGTCATCCACCCCAGGTTACTTGCACCACCCCTTACAGATGCTATCAACGAAAGCGATGTGTCACTCAGACAAACAGGGGCAGCACAAGGAGCAAGGACAACGGTCTCAGTCCCATGGCAGAGCACAAAAAATAATAATAATATTTTCAATTGTGAGAGAACAGGCCGGCACATTGTCTTGTAGGTGCTATTTTTTTCCAGCATAATGACTACCTGGTCTATACATGTAATTGTGATATAACAAATAGCATCAATATCCACACAACTAGCAGCCCACACATTTTGGAGCTGCTTGCCAGCCCTTGTTCCTTGTTTTGAAAAGAACTGTTTTCTTCTCGCCCTGCTTCATTTTAGAGCAGTAAAATGAGTATGTTCTTCGCCTACTGTCTGAATTATCATCCCTGTGCAAAACAGGGTGTGTTTTTTTTTTTCCTTTGGACCTCCATTGCCATCTACAGCAGATGATGCAGATGGTCCCTGGCAGCTCCTGCCCCAGATGCTCTGGGGAGCATGGCCTCGCAGCTCCTCTGGACATTCTGGTTTCTTTGCCATTTGCAATCATCTCCTCAGTGCATCTGCTTCTTGTGTGAGCCATGGCCTGCTTCAGAGCTCTCAAAACCAATTTCTCTGTTTCCATCTCTGTAAGTACTGAAAAAAATGCACTTACTTTATTCTTCTGGAAAGACTCCTTTCAATTTGTGCCGGAACAGGAATTCCAGTCATAGTTCAGTTCTGAAAGAGAGACTGAGCTGACAACACGTAGTGAGAATGGAGGTCACAGAGCTGTAAAATAATTGGGAAATACAACAAAGGAACCTCAAAAACCAAAAGGGAGACACAAAAATTTGTTTTAAATCACAATGAAGCTATTGCTAGAAATGTTGCAGGAGATGAAAACACCCATCTGGTGTTATTCAATGAAATATTAATGTTAGCTTCGGAACATTTTGCAAGGTTTGACTACGGCTGTGCTCCAGTTCTGTATCAACGGAACACAAACACCAGCCGGCCTGCTGTCTTGGGAGGAACTGCAGTCCTCTGCGGGTTCTTTGGAAAATTGTGCAAATAATTTGCTCCCATAGTTGGATAACTGTGAAGGTGTTTGTGCACACACATGCATCCTTTCAGAGCATGTAAGAGCACTTGTATCAAACAGGAGAAAAGCTGGGAGTTGATCGAGGATATTTCCCTGTTACAGACAACTGCAGTCATAGACTCTTCCCTGTGGATCCATTAGCTCCTCTTGGTTTGCCAGTGTTGTCCTACACTGTCCGTGTTTTCTTTAGACATGCATTCCTTAGTTCCTCCACCCCCTGTGGCCTGTAGTTTGCCTGTAAGTAACAAAATCAATATGAACTGCATTAATTTTAGGATCATATTTTTATTGATCTGAAAATGTACCAGTAGAACAATGAGTTGAGATATAATTTATTAAATCAATTTTATATTATGCAATCATTTACAGTCAGCTTTACCTAGCTGCCATTCCTACTAGGTGCTGTGCAACTGTCCTTTAAATACTGCGATGTGCTATACAGTTGCATGTCAAAGAACCCTGCCAAAGTGCTTACACTCTGCAAGGTCTATGTGCAGCAATAAAAAGATGTTGGGCTTTATGTTTTGTAGGCTCAATGACAGATGTCCTCTACTTGCAACATTTTTAAGAAGGCATCCTAATATTTCTTACTTTAATACAATTGGTCATTTAACTTTAAAGGTCCTTTTCCAACTGCTCAAAAGCCAAAGCTGTAAAAAAGGAAGAAAGTTAAGAAACAAAGAGATAATTTTAAGATTAATCAAATTAAAGAGCAATAAAATATTTTTAGATTTAATTTCTCATGTCTTTCTTAGACTTTTCTAGTTTAATGTAGAATAATATGCTTTTAAAAGAACTGTGTTTACATAGGACTTACATAAAAGTTTGGGGCTTTTACACAACAGTTCAGTAGCCATTCCTTTTGGTTAGTTTATGATGAAGTTCTGCTGCTGAATAGCTTGAACAATACCACAGCCAGATGGTCTTCGATAAAACATTAATGAGGCCAGATGGTTCATAATAAACTATTATGGAAAAAGAATCCTGAGACATGCAAAAAAATGTTATCTATCCCTATGTCTTCATTTACCATTATCATAAAAGAAACAAAGTTCTGTAGCTGCCATCTAATCTACATTTTAAAGTTAGGAGCATTTAGTTTGTGCAGCTTCATGCAAACTGCCTTCCATGTTATTGTTGGAAGCATCATTAGATGATTCCTTTGGTAACCACAATATGTTAGACGTGAACCTAGCCTAACTTTTCTTACAATTTCCTAAAATTATGGGAAAATCATCAAATGATCACAAGGTTTTCACTGGATGATCTTTGTACAGTTACAGCCACCCTAAAATACAGTCATAGCAGAGAGAAGGTTTTTTTTTCAGTGACAGAGGTGAGTCCTGTGCCAGATACTTTCTACAGAAAGGTAAACGTAGCACCATTTCTCTCTATGCTGATAATACTCCAGACATCGAGAGCTGAGTTACACCGAACCTGTCTGTCTGTCTGACTCTTCTGTGTGTCTCTGTGTGGCACTCTCCAGTTGCTCCTTTCATGGCACTACAAGATCCACTACTGAAACCCTTTTTTCCTCGTACTGTTCCATAAAAGCAGCAGAGATGCACCTGACAATGAAATAGATCACCTCTAAGTTGTGGCCAAACTCATCTCCTGGACAAAATCTTCGAATGTTTAAAGATGCTGCCTTCCCACCGCCTTCCTGAAGAACTTAATGAGCAGAAGCTCACATAAAGGGGTGGAGAAATGCAGCAGAAAGGCTTTCTGGCTACTCTGAGCTCTCACGGTCCCTTCTGGCTTACTGTGCCCTCCCACAGGTCTCCATGAAGCACGATTCAGTAACTTACTGTTAAGCCTGTCACTGAGTGCTGGTGCTTTGGAAAGGGCTGATGACAGCCGAACCAGTGGGACAGCGAGAAGGCTGATGTTTGCAGCCAGAAATGTCTCTCAGCACTGAACGTGAAATGTGAATGTGAATGAAGGTGAAAACTGGAGAACATCCCACCAAAACAGCAGATGAGTCATAATGTAAAATACAAATGAGGCTGGTTAGTTAATTTGAAACAAACAAACAAACCTGTTCAGATTTTTATTCCTGCAAAAGGGAATGAACAGGAAAAAAAAAGGAGTTCATTCTTTTCGTGGTGATTTGGCATATGATGCTGGACACCTTTAAAAAGATTTGCATCACCAAGTGTCTTTGTTTTTGTTTTTGTTTTTTTTTTTTTGTTTTTGTTTTTTTGTAAATAATTTCACACTTCCTTTTCTGCATTTTCTCCACAGAGCTGAAGCCAACAGACCCTTCTGTAGCCAGTACGAGGGGTTAAATAAAGCCTGGCATGCAACAACAGAGAGCTCTGGACAACCTCCTGACATTTCAATAGGATGAATTTTAGTATGCAGTCTCTTGCTGCTGCAGCCTAAAACGACTCCATGATGGCTACAAGGACCATTAGATGGACAATATACCATTAGTATGGCTCTTAATGCCAACCCTGTGAAAGCATTTTAAAAAGTTTTTAAGCTGAAGAGACAAAAACCAACTATTTAAGAAAATCCCCTTTGCAGACAATTTTAGACTAACACCCTATGCTAATGTCAATGACTGGAAAATATAAGAACCCATTATGCCATTACACACACACTGAAAAAAGTAAATCTAATAAATAGTGCTTATAGGGTGCAGACTTCTGTAACTGGTAGGAATAACCATTTTGCAATGCTGACACCTGGTGGTGCTCAATGATTTCTTAGTCTCATGTCTGAGGAATTTCACAGAGATATTTAAAGAGCATGCAGCTATTCTGCTTTTTTCCTTTCAGCCTACTAGCTGCTGTGTCATACGGGTGACTACTTACAGGTGTTATATATAGAGTGGTAATTTGTGTCGAGAAGATGGTTGATATTAGTAAAGAAGGGGGAGATGTGGGAGTGTGGCCATGGGGGCCAGAAAGCCCCGTGGTTGATGATAACATCAGACTGTTAACGATGAGGCCATCAGGGATGTAAAAGAGTTTAGAGGGAACAAAGAAGGGTGATTCAGGAGACTCCATGCAGTCTCGGGTTTCTTGTTCTCCAGCCATTAAGGCATGGAAGTTTCTGGGTGTTTGCTGTTGTTGTTATTTGCAAAGTTGTTTGACCAATGAAAAGTTGTTTTGAAAAGAACTGCTGTGGAGAGAAGGGTATAAGAGGGGAGCCTGCCCTCAAGAGAAAAAAAGGCAACACGATATAATGAAGTTATGTCATCAATGAAGAAGCAGAAAGAAGGAATGAAAAGGAACAGGCTAGCAGAATGGAGACCAGGATGGGAACAGACACGTTGATCACCTCATGAAGATGGGTTCGGCCAAACTCAGCAAACTGCTCAGAGAAGCTCGTACAGAAAGTCACTGGAAACAGGCGCACTGGAGCTGGAGAGAAGCTCGAGCTGAGAAGCGGAGCCGAGCACACAACTGCCCCTCGCTGGTAAGCAGTTGCGCATTATGGGGAATCATACGTCCTTAGAAACAAAGACTGTCCTGGTAACCTTACAGCTTATTCTCCTTATTAACAATCAGACAGTTTATGAGCCTGAAATACGGGACCAAACTGAGGTCAAGGTGTGGGACTCTGCAACTAAAAACAACAAGGTTGCAGTGGAATTGCTCGGCACCTGGCGAGCAGTCTCTGAAGCCTTAAAGAGCCCTGTGGGGCCAAAATCACAAACGTGTGGTTTACCAGACAGTGAGGGAGCTGCGGGCTCCTTTACTGATCCGACTGCTACACCATCGGCCCCCCTAACGCTACTGACATCGAAGGCTTTTGCTTTCCGCCCCCTGTTGACCTGAATGTGCCTTTTGACCCAGGCCCTTTTGGCCTTGAAAAGGATACTGATATGTTTTTCTTCGATGTGGGAAGAACGGGATACATAAGGCCCAAAGACCGAGTTGCTTGACAACTTAAAGCAAGATATATTGTTCAAAAGAAATGGAAAATGGAGACTGTTAAGTCATGGAACTTAAAGGATTGTTTGTTACCTTTTCTGATTGTACATATGTATAGATATATTCGGGTTTAGTATGTAAAAGCAATGTTCTGTATATTTAGAATGTTTGATGTTCATGTGTGCGTGTTGGTGGAGCGTAGACTTCCTGCACACCCAGCGCTGTTTACTTGCCTTTTATACCTTTTATAAATATTCTTTTATAAATATTACTAAATTCAGATTGAGTTGAGACTTCATTTATAACACAGGTGATGTGTATTATTCATTTTTTAAGTTATGGTTGTGAAGTTCTTGTGTAATTTTTCTGTCCCACTTTACTTACTTAACTAAGATAGCCAAGTCTTGCCTGTTTCCAAAGGCAGTTTGTCACGCAGGCAAAACTTTCTGGTTTTCTCCTTCTGCACGTTCTACAAGAGGATCTAAAGCAGAAGGACCTTCTAATGCAGAAGTGATGCACTTCATGTTTTGGCTCCATAGATTCACATCTGTGTGGCAGACAGATCCCAGTGCAGGCTACACTCGCATGTATTTCTGATATTATATTCTCCCTGCTGACTTCCCAGTTAGTCATGAAACTACTGTGTGCTGCAAGTTTTGGCTGTGCAGTATACCTGAAGAGCATTTTCATGAAGACTGAGGGTTCAAGGCATGTGTTCAATTCTAAATGTGTCCCATTTGCAGCCAGTTTTGATATCAGCCTTTGAAACTTTTAGATTAACTGCTGCCTGGCCCCAAAAGTGTCTGTTAATGCCCAGACTAGGTTCTGTCTGTTCTAGTTAATGTAAAGTATCTTAAAACTATCTTATGCTGGCTTGTGTCTATCTTGAAAAGATGGAAATTTCCTTGGTGCAGGCACCCCTTACTTGGTGCACACCAAACCACCAGTAACATCCTTAAACTGACTGGCAAGTTTCACTGTTTTAGTCTCCTCCCTCCCCAGAGAACATTTCCATGGAAATGTGGTTCAGTGCCACTTCCTGGCGTGATTTCTCAAAATCTGCTTTAGCAGGCACTTGCATTGGAAATGAATGACACGTTGCCACTCCACGGGTAAGCACGTGATTACTGATGAAATGTGCTGCTACTAGCCACTGCAGGAGATTATGACTGGAGCTAGTGATCCTGCAACTCGGTGCTGATCCTAGAAAGAGATCTCCTGAGGACTTGAAGGTACTTTTTCTCATGATGAGGCTCTAAGAGTGGGTTTATTTTTATTTCTATTAGCCCATAGAAGCCTAAGAAGAAAAATCTATTTATCATTGATTTACTGAGGGCGTCACTTAGGAGAAACAGAAAGGGATGACAGACTAATATCTGCTAAAATTAACTGGAAGTTTTGGATAATTTATGTAGTTATCAGAATGGATAACTACTTGTACAATATACATTAACTGTTACCTCTCGCTTAGGACTGTTAATTTAAGGGCATCCAGCTTTCAACTTTTCTTCCATAGGCCAGGCTTTACTCCATTAAGATATGGTGATTCAACATGTGTGACTATCCCCCCTAGTCCCAAATGCTCTCTCTTTGACCTAAAAGCGAAGGACCTGGCTTGTGGCATGGTTCACTTGAAAAATATTTCCTTAATGCTCAGTAAATATCTTGAAGAACTACTCCTTATGTTTCCATCAATTTCTTCCTGGGCCAGTCCTATCATAAAGCACCCAAGTTCTATTATTCTGGTGTTGCCTTGCTTTCAGAGAGGTGAGCTATAGTCACAGAGCTCACTGTATTACACTACACTTCATAAACCTGTCTACCACACTCCATTGACCACATTTCTCATTTTGCAGTGCTGTTCAAGGCCTGAACCAGACTGAGAAGAAGAAAACTTGTCTTGGGAACTCCCATTTGGACTGTGGCTTTGACTGGACTCCAGCCATGCCTACAGCATTGACCTCAATGTTGCAAATCTGCAGCTGCACACACGGCAGGGGCATTGCCTCCAGCAGATTTCATATACAAGCTGCTGATCCTCTGACTGTCAGTGATCCCAGTCAGGTTTGAGAGGACATCTCAGGAATGTTGTATGTATGTCATAAAATGCCATCATCTGGCAGTTCTCAGGGAAAAGCTGCCTTTGTTATGTGACTGGAAGTAACCCAGCAAAATGAACTGTTGCCTCCTGTGGCTGAGCTGACAGGAAAATCAAGCCAAATCCACCTCAGCCCCTGTCAGGGCCATGCCACCACACAGGGGTCCCTGCTGCACAGACACCCCCAGCACCAGGGCTCAGCAGGCAGAGCCCACCACGACCAGCAGCCCAGACCCCAGCACAGCTGCCCTTCAACCCCTGAGGAAAGTGAGGGGCACAGACATCCCCGAGGAAGGCGATGGAGCCAGGGACTCTGTGGAAGCTGCTTTGGGGCTTCACTGGCGAACAGCAGCCCCCTCAGGGTGCCAGACCCTGCAGCCATGTGCTGGGCGGCGGCTGCTGAGCCATAAAATGGCGGCGGCGCTCGGTCCCGCCTCACCCCCGCGTCCCGGGGCGCGGGCACCCGGGCGGGGCTTTGCTCCCCCTCGCCTTGCCTCACCCCGCCACGGTGCCGCCTGTGCTTGCGGTGCTTCGCCCATGCTCACGGTGCCTCGGAGCTGACCAGAAGCCTCCCTGCTCCCAGTGCTGCCCCAGGCTCCCCTCGGGGCATCGCCCTCTGCGCCTTGCATCGCATCGGGGCGCGGCACGGTGCATCCCCAGGGCGCGGCAGCGGGGATCAGCGGGGCAGCCGTGAGTACCGGGGTGGGCCCAGGGAGGCGGAGGGGCTGGCGGTGCCAGCAGTGCCCCTACTGAGCCCTCTTCTCCCCGCCAGGGGGCTGGAGGAGTGGGGCTGTAGTGGGGTCCACAGCCTGCGTCCAAGCCCCACTGCCCCATATGCGCGGGGCCACCCCTGTCAGCACCGCTGTGGCAGCCTTGGGGAGAAGCCAGGGTCTGGCTTCCCTTCCGTGCCTGCCCGTGTGTCACCCGGCTGCTTTAAGGAAGAAAAAAAAACCCAAAGCCCAAACCGCAAACCCTAGAGGTTGAATCAGTGCAAATCACGCGTGGCGCGTCAGCGTCGGAGGGGAAGCGCAGCCCTTGGGTGCCCGCTGCAGCTGCCTCAGTGCCAGGCTTGGTGAGGGCGGCACATGGCTGCATGCCCACACGAAGCGCCTCATCCCTTAGGGCCGGCATCCCCAGGTGTGCAGCTGTGGGGTGCTGTGAGACAAGGCTCCCCAAAATGGGACCTCACGGGATGGTGGCATCTGTCCCTGGGGTGAGGGCACCATGGTCCTTGTGGTTGGACATGTTAAATCCAGGGTAGGTTGTGTGGCACCAAGTCATCAGAGGCACGTGCTGGAAGATCCTCAAGGCTTAGAAGAGAGAGCTTGTGAGCTTTTGTGGCTTTTTGTTTAAATATAACTTGCCTGGAAAGCAGGCAAAAATAAGGCTTTGTAATAAAATGCACGTACTGCTTGTCATCTCTTGCTGACTTCAGGAGCCGTTCAGGACAAGCTCTGACTTGGTTAGAATTCAGAGGGTGACACATGGTAAAGTTAAAGTCTGGCAGCTCTTCTGACTGCATGCCTACTGCTTGGGCCTCTTCGGTCTGTGGGAGTTGTCCTTAGCATGCCTTTACAACAAAAGGTGACCTGTTTGGTAGTCCACTCGCTTCCCAGGTTGCCTGTGGACTGTGCCTGGTGTTCTGGGTAATCTTACATTGGATGGAAAAAAGATGTTGGTTTGGGGGGGTTTATTGGTATGTTTTGTAAAGTGCATGTGTATACAGAATGTCAGAAATATTGGGCAGCTGTTCAGAACTTGCTCTTCTGTGCTGAGAAAGGTAAAATCTGATTATTCATTAAATGTGTTTTCAGATTTAATGATCTACTATATCGAGTTATGGAGCTGTGATAAATGAAAGGAGCAGGGTAAGGTTTGTTTCTTTAAATAATTGGTAAAGTTGCTATAAATATCATGTAAATATCTTTACATGATCTCATCCTGTTCATTGAATAATCTGCCCATAGCCCAGGTTCAGGCTAATTTAAAATTTTTTGGTAGGCGAGGAAGCTACTCCTCCATCCTTTTCTGCTTTCACACCTAACTATCAATCTGCAAGAGTGAATTCACTCTGACAGGCTTTTCCTACCAGCTTTGATACCTTCCTTTGTAATTCTCACAAACCAAGCATGGTTCTAACAAAGCTTTTCAGAGCAAGAAACAGCAAAAGGAGAGTTTTCTTAATGCTGTGTCTGTAACAACTCTGTGAGCATTTTGGTCAGGATGCCCTCGATCCTGGTAGTTGCATTAACTCCTAGTACTCTTGTCTTTTTGTGAACAAGTGAAACAAGGTACTTGGGTGCATTTTATAATGAACATTAAAGGCACAATACCCAAAGAAATGTAATTTGGATAGAATATTATTATGGTACTGCTGCACCAGCAAATACACTCATTGCAAAGACATTCCCAACGCAGTGAAGTGTAGATGTTGATATTGTCATCCTGATTGTAAAGACAATACTAGGTATCCTACCTCGTAAGTTTCTGCAGTTTTCATGTGCACTCTGTGGTCTTTCTCAGATATTCTTTTTACCCATCAAAAGCCTGGTAACTGTTTGTGAAGTCAAACCACCATGAATCAGAAAGGAGTCTTATAAAATGTAGTGAGTGTGGAACAGAAAGACAAATCACAACAACTTTTTTTTTTTTTTTTTTTTTTTCTTCTCCAATATCTCTTCTCATAAGCTCCTTAGAATTAGGGGGCCTTTTCCATTTAAGACCGTATGCCCACGTGAGTCTATTGTGTAGAAATGGGATCAGAGTGAATGAGCAATCAATCATATAAAGCACAGAAATGCTTGAAGAAAGGGAACAGCAGCTAATGCAGGGCAAATTGTGATGATGGTCCCCTCCATTACAAATCAGTCATCTGGTTAGTTGTGAAATATAAAGTCATATAAAAGAAGTCCCCAAACCCTCAACCCTCGCTGTTTTCTTTCTTTTTTTTTTTTTTTTTTTTTTTTTCTCTGCTGCAGTAGAGCTACATTGCTTAGTAAAACTACGTTACACTGAGATTAAAATGGGGGAAATTTATGGAGAAGAAATATAAGAAAGCAAAAATCAAACTTGGTTTAGAGCCTAGGAAAAGGTAAGGGAAAAAGAAAGTCAGTGGAAATACTCCTAGTGTGTATAGCTGGGACTGTGCTGTGAGTTTGTTGCAGCCTCTTTTTATAATGAAATCCACAGTAGACTTGAGTAAAATGTTAGGAGACTGACATTGTTCCAGTCCTTTCCCTCAAAATGTTATTGGGAAATGCCCTTTACTTGTTTATGTGGAGAACTAAGAGTGGGCAATGGGGGTTTCATAGGAAGCTTAACATGAATTGGTAAATACTGTGTGAAATATTATCTGAAATGGGATTTGGGGAAAGCTAAGCTTCCATCTGCAAAGAAGGGTTTTCTTCTCTCCTCCAACTGATACTAAAACATGACGCCTGTATTCCAACTGCTAGTATATTGGTTTGCCATTTTCCCTCAGTTGTGAATGGTCACTGCAATATCTTTTTGGTTGTTTGAAATCTGTCTTAGCTAATTCTGGCCTGTGTTTGTAATGGACAAGTCTAACTAATCTCTTTGGAGCAGGATAGGTGATTAATTAATGAAAAACTTGTGGGTAACCTATTTTAAAGAAACGAAATGGGCAGCTAGGACATCTTAGGCTCATAGTTGAACTTTACAGTGTCAGCTGGAGGGTTCAAAGGAATGCTGCCAAATGAAAAAAAAAAAAAAAAAAAAAAAAAGTAAAGTAAAGTAAAACAGCTGGAAAAAAATCTGATGAGACTAAAAAAAGTTTTTTAGATTTGCATGTTTAGCACTTCTGAATGGTCATTTTTACCATGTTTTCTGTGAGTTAAGTCAACTTTCTTGTTAATAGAGCAAAATGCAGTGGTTGGGGTAAGGGAAACCTTACTCAAGAAGAGATGTCAGTGTTTTTAATTTTAAGACAAATTTAAGAGCTAGAATAAGATAATGTAAGTAGCTGTTTAGCAGCTATGAATAACAGTTGCAAGCAACATATTTTATTTAGCTGTAGTTACTCTAATGGGAACCAGAAAATTGGAAAACACTGGAGGTAAAAGGTTCAGAATGGAAAAAAAGGAAACAGGGCTTTCCAGGGGCGGAGTTCAGAAAGAAAACTTAGTCACAAAGCTGCCAGTATAAAAAGCAATATTTGTTGCTTTTTATAAAGGAATTTTTACTATCCCTATATGTGTTAACACACTTAAAACAATCAAGATAATCCGTATGAATAATATTCAATTACCTTCTATGGAATAAGACAATTTTATGTTAGGTAATAAATGAAGAAATCGGTTGAGAGGCATTAATCCTCTGCCACTGCACCTGTGTTCTTCTGATCCTCAGAAGTCTCCTCAGGGTGCTCATTACTGGATACTTTTTCTTAGAACTTCAGGTAGGTTATGTAAGGTTTTTTTTGTTTGTTTGTTTTCCTCCATAGCAAATGAATTATCCATGGGTGTTCTTTGAAGGAATTGTTCAGCTGTAGATTTTAATATTTCCTTTCTCACATATCTTGCTGTCTTCATTATCCGTGTGCTCATGAATTTCATGATTATTGTAATGTTTAAGCCTTCCATATCATGTTTGCAGTGCATTGTTCTTATTCGCTGTTGCTTACTTAAAATTTAAACTAAAATTGTTTCATCTGTTACTGTGAAAACTTTTTTACTTTGAGGGAAGTTGCTTGAAGTGTCATGATTCCCAGCTCAGAGTGGCAAAGATGGGGTGAAAACACTAACTGTTCCTATATTAATACTGTGCAGAACTTCTTAAAGTGAAAATGTAAATATTTGTACTTTCCTGTTGTAGTTCTGAAAAATAGATTTATTCTTGCAGGCTCTAAACGATTCTCCAAGATGTTTGCAAAAGCAACAAAGAATTTTGTGAGAGAAACAGACAGTGGAGGTGACTTAATCCCTGTCTCTCACTTGAATGCCTCGGACAAGCTGCAGCTTCTCAGCTTGGTTACAAAGAGGAAGACATTCTGGTGCTGGCAGAAGCCCAAGTATCATTTCTTGACAGTCTCCTTGAGTGATGTGCTTACAGAAGACAAACCTATAAAACCAGGTAAAGCCCTACTCAGGCAGTACTGTTATTGTACACAATAAGTGTGTGAAGCTGAATCTTTTTTTTTTGTTATTCTCAGTCACGTTACCAGGGGGCTCTTTTCAGAGGAATGCTCTGAAGTATTTTCAATCCTTAGGAATGAGATGGCTGCATCTTTTTCTCACTTGACTGTTCATTTAGCTAGAATAATACTAGGAAACGTTTAAAAAAATGTTTAGATGGACTACTGCAACTGAGTGCTGATAGCTGTCGAGCCACACAGTGCTGCTGTGTTGTGCTGTGTGTGGCCTCAGGAGCTCCACTAGAGTATTTTGGGGAGTTTTCAGTATGTGACAGTAGCATGAAACTCTGCAGTGCTCCAGGTAAAAAAGCACTGAACCAACTGTTCTGCTGGTGGTAGCAGACCAGAAAATGCTTGCAGGTGTTACCATGGCTTCCTTTCTTCTTGCACAGACAGTTAAAAAACACTTATCCTTGTATTTATTTCTCCATCCAGTGCTAAACAGGTAATGGTCTGGAATCCTGTATTTCTGAGCATGACATAATTCTGAATATAGATAAACAGATAAGTACTTATGCGTAGATTTTAATTGTAGCTAGCTCAGAAAATAAGCTGATTCTGAGTCTTTTCTCTGGTTTATTGACATAAGAGATTGAGAGTTTGATTTAAGCCAATTAGATGTTTCCACTGGTTTTCAGTGAGCTTTGGGACAGGGTTATGATGAGATATGTCAAGATAATGGAAAAATATTAAACCTATTATAGGCAGATCTACTTCATAGTTCTCCCTTGTTCCTGAAGTTAATTTCTGTCATGCTTCTTAAGTCTTCCGTAGCATCTGAGCTCAGCATTTCATTCACCAGATGTTTTCCTAAAATGGCAAAATGTAGACGATAGCTGAGCAAAGGCGATAAAAATATGGAGGAAGCAAAAGTTGCAGAGCTGTGAACTTCCCTATTTACCTGTTAAGTACCGTTCTTGCCTTCATTAACATCAACTGTTTGTGTTTTCTGTTAGTTCTTGGTTTTCTAATGACTTCAGGACTGTTTCAGCATTTGTCTTCATGGGTAGAAATTACTTTTATTCTTTTCCTAGTGATTGTGGAGTCTGACTTCGCAAAATACATGGGGAAATTTGAAGACTTTGTTCAAGGAAGTATTGAAACTTCATTTGGAAAGATCAGCCTGGGAGCTGGAGGGAAGGGCTACGTGGAAAGCCAGTCCTCCTTTGGAAACCTGAGGAAGCAGGAAATTGACTTGCAGCAGCTTATGAAAGATGTCAAGGACAGGTATGCTTCAAATACGGGCGTTGCAATGGCCAAGAAAGATTTAGTCTGGAATAAATGTGTGAACCAGACCTGCAAAATCTATGTGCATCTAGTGTCAAAAAAATAACATCAGTCAAGATTTAGAATCTTGTTTCTAAGACTAGATAGGGTGCTACAGAAGAATACGCTAGAATAACTTCTATTTTGAACAATGAGCTTTCACTTGGTTTTCTGGAGTGTGATCTGCTCTGTTCAAACAAATAATCTTCCTGTAGAAAATCAGATTTACCTCAACATATTTTGGGGTTATAATCCTGAATGCAACTAAATACTTACAATTATTTTCTACACTCAGAAGAAGATTATATAAGTGTATATGACTGTAAATAAGTTGCTTGCTGAAATACATTTTTCTGGTGTAAGGACCTGAAAGGTGCCACTGAATTGCTCACATGCTAGACTAGGAAACAGGCTGAGATGCTGACATCTGATGAAGAAGATATTCATATACACTGTCCCACAGGACTGTTAAGTGGGTCTGGCAGTGATATAGTCTAGTTTAATGTGTGTGTGTGCTGTTATGCAAGGAGCTAGTTTTTGGTTCATGGAGTAGATGCTCGGAGCTTATTTAAAGCTTGTGACGCAAATGGTGTAATTGATAGAGTGAGTGGCTTTTGTTGGGTCACTGAAAGTGATGAGGCTAGCAGAATTTTAATTTTATTATTTTTTCTTCAGCATAATTCTGAGGCTTACTGGAAATTGTGGCACTTCCTTACAAATAAAATGCTAGTCACTATTTCATAAATATTCTATGATTTGTGAGAGAACTCATCCATGGGTTCTAGCTTTCGTCTCCTTCATGGAGCATCATGTGGAACTCAGGCATTCAGCATGCAGGAGTGTTGTTGCCTAGAAGTTAGTGATTTGGGATGCAAAGTGTTAAGGTACTAAGAGGATGTTTACTGGTCGGTCCTTTTGGGATGAGGGTCAGCTAAGTGCTCTTGATTTCATCTAATTACATACGTTGCTTGTGCTTGTTATAGAAATAATAAAACCATAATTGCTCTAAATCAAATTGCAATTGAAAGTGTTCTTATATTAGGCTGTTAAATTAAAGTTAGAGATAAATAACAGAAAGCACACCCAAAAATGTCAAAGCTGATACATGTTGTGTACTGTCGTGTGAGTCTTCAGGGTTCAGGAAGCTGGAAGTGCTGAGTGGCAGCAAACTGGTTTCTTGTCAGTTCTCAGGTGAACCTTAAAAAGGATAATCCTGCTGATCCTTAATTAGATTCCAGATGCTGCATTGGCTCTCCTTTTCAGAAAAGGGATGACAGCTGAAGGATGTAGGATGAGATCCCTCCTGATTTGCAAAAGCAGTGTCACTTTGCATACAGAACACACTTATTAACATAATATGCAACAGAAAAATAAATGGTCCCTCTAGGTTTATGAGCTTCACATATTTTATGACACATTATTCTTGCTTTTTGTATTACTTTGTGCCTGTTAGTTCAGAGTACTGAAAAATACTGATTTTAGGGCAGAGTCCTATGCTTTAAACTAGTGGTTTATCTAGTGAGTGGCATCCCTGCCCACAGCAGGGGGCAGGAGTTCCATGATTTTTAAGGTCCCTTCCAACCCGAGCCATTCTGTGGTTCCTGTTTTCAATGTCTTGGGCATTCTTGAAGTCTCACTCCAATGCAGATGTTTTATTTATTCTTTATAACAACTTAAGCATTTATGAGTATGATGAGACAAACATTCATCATTTTTCTACCAAATGTGCCACGTGAGCAATACAAAGTCGCAGCATGTTGGGAGACAGCATTAAGTAAAATCAATTGTGTGTCTGTGATTTAAAACATCAGGAGGATGCTGAATAGAAAATAGAGAAGCTGTCTGTCACTTGCACTCTCACAAGTCTTTGGTATTCTTGAGGAAGTTGTTCTACAAAGTAATTGCCAGGTTATTCTGTGGGGAAAATTGTGAAATGCCATCAATAAGCTGATGTAGCAGATACTTTGTTCTGGTAGGACAGTAAAAAGTGGGTCAGAGAGGTTACATTTGAAACAGGTTAACAACAGAAGTGCGTCTGTGCTTCTTGTGCAGTGCCTGAGCGAGGGCTGATAAATTGTACTCTGGCACTGTTTTAGAGGTCTTTATTTGAGAAGGAACAAAGCTGGGTAAAGGCTGATGCCATGCAACAAGCAGCGTTTGGCTGGGAGACATCAGCATACTGTCGCATGTTACAAACGAAGTGGAGAAGACTGAACAAGCAGAGGATTTCTGGAAAAGCAGTTGAGAGATGTTTTGAAGGCAGGCATGTGGATATTGGGGAAGAAGTTGTGTTTGGAGGTTTGAGAGCTTGCCACCCATGTCTGGGCAGGTGGGTGGGGAGGTGTGTTGAGCTGGCGTGGCCCTGTGCAGGACAGAAAAGGTTCTTCACTCGCATGGATAGCTTGGACTGGGAGGGTTTGAGCAGGCAGGCAAGAGAGCTGACTGTATTGTGATGGCAGCACCCGCAGCTGAAACAGTTCCTGTAGGCAGCTGTAGTGAATCGGTCAGCGTGTTGCTGTGAGGGTTGTGGGACACGGTACTGAGAAGCCTGGGCAGGGTTTGTTGGCAGGACAGTCCTGGCCTTGTTCTGCTGTGAATAGTCTGGCCAGAGACCTGCCCTGCAGGGAAGACCCTCAGTCTCGGCTTTGGGTTTTAGAAGAACAAGCATTAAGCGGTGACAGCCAGGTGTTGTCTGTACTTCTCTTGCCTTCCGTTGGTTTCTCCCTTTCTTCTTTTTTTTCCTGCTTCTGATCTGCAGCAAATTGCCTTTGTGCCTGTTTCTTCTCCACTCCTTTCCTCATGCAAGAAGAAGAAGTTTGATTAATAGTGATGGAAGCCTTTGCATTGTAGGGTAGTGGAGGCGTTAAATCCAATCAGATGTAAAGAGTGAGAGGAGAACTCAGATTCTTTTCTGCTCGTGTTTGACCTGTGGAGCTTCCAGCATAGCAAATCATTGGCCTCAGGAAGGTTGTTTAAGAAGAACAAGCTATCAAACGGAAAACCATCATTCTTATCTTTTAATTGATCTATATTTATCCAGTTTTATACTGTGTGCATTGATAATAGCAAACCAACATCTCATTTTACTTGATAGTGTTTTCTTCTGTGTACTTCAGCTTCTCAAGTGGGGAGAGAGTGCAGTAACAGCACAGGTCACACCAGGCTGCTGAGCGCTCCTGCACAATAGATGGTGAAAGATGGGAAGAGTGAGGGTTGCAGAGCAGAAATAATAGCTTTGAAAAGTGACCTGCTTAAAGAAAATTTGCTTCCATGTGCCTGCATGCCTGTGTTCTCAGGGGTTTAACTCAGCCATCTCGCTCATCTTGCTGTGCTTGATATTGAGAGAGCTGTGGTGGCAAATGAGTTCAGTCCTTGCAAAAGTACACCTGTAGATTCAGCAGCCATTGCCCTGCAATATTTTAGGCTTAGCTTCGACTGTCAAACTTTAACCCTGTGGCATTTTGTCCTTGATGCCTCTTTTCAAGGATAATTTAGATAAGCCAGGTATTTGTTTTACCTCGTGTTGCCTCCTGTTTGAGTCACTGTCCTGTGCTTTCTGTTAAGAAGCGCAGAGCATTTTTTTCCGTCGGCTGTGCTGTGACACCCGTGATGTGCCCGCGCACAAAACACCAGGGCCCAAGGCACTTCAGGGCAGAAAGCTCAGTGCCAGAAGTCTGGAGGAGAGCATTTAAAGAAAAGGCTAACTGTTCATAAGGGTGTGTGGCTTTAAACTCTCCATCCTGTACTCCCTAAACCCAGTGGGGAGAGGCATTTCTGCTGAACTTCAGAGCCAGGAGCGTGAGGGGATCTGAGCCAGTCCCACCTCAGACAGAATGCTGTAGAAGGAAATGGAAGAGAAAGTCTCTGAATTATTGTGGTCATTCACTTGGATAGGATTAAATCAGGCTTTGATATCCCTTTTATGTTAATGTACATTCAGAAACTTCAAACCTGCTTAATCTGTGGCTTTCTGCCTTTGTTTTGTTTCTTTTGCTCTTACTCACAAGTTTGTCACCCTCTAAAGAAGGCAAAAAATATGGCATAGGAAAGCAACTGACAAATTGCTTTTGTACTTCTTCATTATATTTCTTCACTTGTGGCTTCTTGGGTCATATGTTAGAACTTCAAGTTGTCTGTGACTTAATTTATATTTTCGGGGTGCTCAGCCCACCTCTTCAGAATCATAAATAAATACCGTGAAGGATATGATAGGCTTGGTGGTCTTCTATAAGATGTGCTGATAATTAATAGCTCCAGTTTGGCAGACACTTCTGAGAGCAGCAGTGTTTGTGATAGTCTGACATTTCTTCAATTTTTCTTAATCCAAAGATTCATTGCATTCCAAGCATAAAGCATGGCTTTGCACCACACGAAAAGAAAAGTTGTATTAATAATCTCAGGAATGTTTGGGGGTGATTTTCTAGTGGCTGCTGCATTGCTTCAGAGGTATTTTCTTTCCCTTGTTTAAACAATCAACTTTAAGGTTTCCAGACAGTTCATTCCAACTGATTGAACTTTCATATAAGCATGTAACTCTCCAGAGATCAAAAATTGCCTGAGGATATTTTTAATTTAATAAAGAGCCAAGCTGACTTCAGACTTATACAGACTGCATAAATCCAAAACTCCAGAATCTAATAAATCTAAACCCTTTTAATTAAAAGTGGAGATATCTTGATTTAAATAAAGTAGAATCAGAACACGTCTTTCCATCGTATTTTTGGGGAACTGCCATTTAGCCCCATGAAAAGCCATTTACAGTAAAATAGAGAAGAAAAGACTTCAGCCAGGGGTAGCAATGTTTTAATCTTCCAGATATCTTGCAAGAGATGCCTGTTCTTAGGAAATACGACATCCAATGTGAGGACCTCTCCAGTGGGTATATTGCAAAAGTATAACATAATTGACACATTTTAATCAGTCAAATACAGTTAAGTTGCTGTAACTTATCAGAAAGGCTGTTAACACCCCAGAAGACAGGGTAGTAAATTTTGTTTTCTGTTCTTAGAAAATAATTTTCTCTTATAGTTTCTGGGACGTTTTCTTTCTTCTGCGTATTCTAAAAAATACCTTATTGGAGAACAACTTCAGCAACATTTAAAGAAATGCTGAATTATGTTATGTAGCAGGGATGATTTTGTCCCTCTCAAAGTAATATTTTCTTTTGACAACGACAGTCCCAGTCATTAATTTTAAATCATGAGGTCATACAGTTAATTAACACAGGAGTTCATAGTGGGTGGTGGTTTTTTTTTAGGAACTTTTTTTAATTCCCACATCCATGAAATCTTTTGTCTCCCACCTCTGAAGTATGTGGTCAATGCTGATCCTCTCAACCAGGCTAGGGTATAAGTGAATACCAGAACAGGCCTATAGCAAACTGTGAGAGTTGGCTTCAAGCTGTCCCTCTCAGCCTTCATCCCTCAAGGAAAAACTGGTGACTCAGAATTTGGAGCAAGAATCTTCTTGCATGTTATATGCTTGCATGGTTTTTTGTGTGTGTGTGGTAAGGATTTTGAATGTTTTTTTTTTTTTTCTGAGTAAGAATTGCAGATTAAAAGAGTCTTCAAACAATTAAGAATATGTCTCTTCTATGTCCTAGCAGTTTTGTTAATGGTGTCTCTTCTTGTTTCAGAATGATAAATATGAACAGTAGTTTACTGCAACAAGTAATAGAAAGAAAACGTGAAGTACTGTGCATCTTGAGAGAGAAGATAGTAACAACTCAAAAGTGCATGATAGCTGAACATATCCAGACAGAAGAAAAAATCAGTGGTCTGCTGGGATGCAGTACAAAAACCGTAAAGGTAAAAGATACTAAAAGATCTGTATGGAATAGAATAATTGTCTAGTTAAACCTGCAGTTTATCTGTGAAGAAACTCTGATTTCTCTGTGCCAAATAGACTTCAGAGTATTTTTCATTTTTCCTTACCATGTTAAACTCTCAATTGTAAGAAATCACTGCGTTACTTCATTGTGAAACTTCAGAAATACAAACTGCCTTTCCTGTTGCTGCACTGGCAAAAGGTGTCATCTTTTAGTGTGAGCCTGGAATGGGATTTCAATCAATATTGTAGCATTATGATTCAGTTCCTCGAGATTCCTGCCTACAGCAGACCATAAACCACCAATTCAGTGAAAGTTGAAGAGCAGAAAGCATTTGATGAGGCAAATTCAGTTGAAAAGCCAATCATTTATCAAAAATGTTTGCAGTGAGTTTTAATGCTTCTTGAGAAGCTGCTTGTTTTCTATCATGGGAGTAGAGATTAACTGCGTAGTGAGGACATCTGAAAAATTGCTAGTGAATTGAGAGGGAATTACCAAAGTCAAAACATGTGCTCATCCTGCATAATTTTTTTCAAAGCTTCAAATGAATCACTTTTGTGTACAGGGAGTTTCCAGTGGCAGACACCTGGAGTTCAACAACCATCTCTGCAAGTGCCATTGTCCTGGTACCAGTCCCCAGTTGGGCAAAAAGGGTGTCAGGATAGAAGAGGGTAGGGCAGGATACTGAAGTGGGTGCCACTTTTGTAGCAACAGAGTTTCTGATTCACATGGCAAAAGCTGCACCTGAAGGTCAACTTTGTATTTGAACAGGGTAGCTGAGAGTTTGGGAGCTGCTCTCGGCACTTCAGTGCTTTTACCTCACTGCTCGTTTTGTGCTTCTTTCAGATGTTAGATATTAGATGTGCTTTAGTTAGACATAATAGAGTAAAGTATGTTCTTTCTCTGTGTTTTTTTTTTTTTCCCTTGCTCAATTTTGTGTTTAAGCTACACAACAGTTAAATCGAATAAACAGTGAATAAATGTCTCCTAGGTTTCAGTGAGTGACAGTGTAAGTACAGCGAAGGATTCTAGTGTGATCCTTGAGATTCCTCCTGCAACCACCATTGCCTATGGTGTGATTGAACTCTTCATAAAGTGCAATGGCCAGTTTGGTAAGTATAAAGTTCATTTTCTGTGACACACCATTCAGATGTGAAAAGAATTGTTGTGCAATGGTTTTTCATTCCCCTCCATCAACAAAGGTGTTGATGTCGTATAGTCTCTATTGCCTTGATAGTTATTTGTGTTGTGAAATGTAGCACTTCTGAGGTAGTAATGCTTTTTCATCTGTTTGCATAAGTTATAGGCTCATAGAATAATTGAGGTTTCAGGAGTCCACAGGAGGTCATCTGACCCCAGGCAGGGCCAATTTTCAAAGTCTGATCCAAGTTCAATGTTAGATCAACTTGTTTGTAATCCGTGTCTGTTCAAGTTTGGAACGTCTCCAGAGATGGAGATTCCATAACCCCTCTGGGCAGCCTGTTCTTATGCTTGACCTATATCACAATGATTTTTTTTTTCTCCTTAATCTTTAATGGGATTTTTCCTTTGTTTAAGTTCTCTCTTGCCTGCTCATCCTGTCATCGTACAGAACAGCCTGGCTCTTCCTGCTGCAGGTAGCCATAAGGTCCTCCCTTAGCTGTATTTTCTTGAGGCTGAACAAACCCATTCTCTGAGCCTCTTCTCATACATGACATTCTCCAGCCCGCAGCAGTCTTGGTGGCTCTTTGCCTTCTACTGGCCATTCTCCCAAATGCCAAAATGAAGAATGACTTTCATCAATCTCCTACTACAATCTCCTAGTTCTTGCTAGTACAGCTCTGTACGCAACGAACCTCAAGCAGCAAGAGCACTCAGGTGATCCTCATGAATCTGTTGTCCAGGTCTTTTTCTGCAATTTTACTTCTACCTAGTGACCCTTGGCCTGTGCTGTTCTCTTCACTGTACATATTAGCAGGGACAGTGAACTGGATCCAAATGTACAGTCAACTAGGGATGTTTAGGCCGCAGCTATGCTAAGAAAAGAATTACTCATAGAGCATAGGACTAGAATTTAAACTCTTTTGTCTCATTTACACTTTCTTGTATAGATTTTTCTCTGAATAGTTGCAGAAATGTCCTTACTGTGTTTTCTGGTTGTGGCTTTGCTTTATTTCAGGTCAAATACCTTCAGATGTCAATTTTGAAAATACATTGAAATGGGCTTGGGGAGGAGAAAAGGTAGTAACTCTCCTCTGCAATATCACCTGTTTTTTCTTTCTTCCCTGTCCTCAGATAAACTCCCTAACTTAAAGAAGGTTTCAGGGGATGTTATGCAAGAATGCAGGGAAATCAGATGGGCTGCGTAGGGCTGGAAGTCAGAAAAGAGTGATGTAGAAAGAAACAAGATACAATTGAAGTACATTTGGGATTTGAACCCAGGATGTGCTTGATTTGGCTAAGAAATACAGAAAATAATCTCCATCATTCTCTGTCAATTGACTTCTGATATTAAGGAAGCATACGGGTTCAGGAAAATACATAAATACCACATAACCTGAAAAAAATTAAATCTAAAATGTGAACACACTTCACATATATAGTGAACACAGAGATACACTAGAGGGCATTGACTTTATGGTCGTAATAGAACTGTAATTCAGGGAAATCAGGTGCAATTAAAGCTATTTGACTGTGTAGGCGTGTAGCTGATAGCCTGCTTACATGATTTCTAGATGGAAATTCCTATGTCTTGCTAGCTGATAATAAACACATGGTTGTTGTTAATGTTCTGTATTTTTCTGCTCTTTTTTCATTTGTTTTTCTACTTCTTTTCATATTTCGTGTCACGTCTTTTAAGCTTCAGAAACAACATGACTTGTTTCATGTTTAGTCTCAAACAATGCATGTCTTGCCTCATTTTTTCAATTTGTACTATCTTCCTTTAACTCAGTGCCATTGACAAGGTTAAGTGGAGGAAATAGCATCAAAGTTAAGGACTTTCCAGCAAGAATAAGTACAGTGGAGCCTAGCTTTCAACTTCTTAATGTCTGAGCAATGGCAGATGTCTGTTTATGGAAGTAAAAATAGCCTTTGAAATTAAAACTGGAGACTTATGTAGTCCTTTCTCATAGGACTGAAAGTGGCCAATAGCAGGTGTAACATAACAGGATTCTCGACACAGATAATTATGGAATAAGGTGCATGTACATTTTCTTGTTCCTTTTTCTTTGCTGCTGGCAGTCAGAGCTAGAGTTGCTCGGTAAGGAGGAACAGTACATTAACCTTCTCAAAAATGTCCTGGCTAATGTGACTGCACATTCTTGGACATAAAATCGGATCTTATTTCAATTTCTTTACCACATTTTCCTATAGTCATTCTGTGAGTATGTGATTTCTACATGCTAATTTTCCACTACATGTAAAAGCTGTTCCCATTAAAGGCTTTGTAGTTTTACCTCTCTTCATTTCACTGCAAATCCCCTCCTTCCTTTATAAAACAGGATGCATATAGTAGCACTGGGCTGACCTGCTTTGTTCTGTTCACTGCATGTGTGACATGCTTCCTCCTAAACACCTATAAATTAAACAGCCCTCATCTTTACAGTGTCTCAGTGCAAAGGAATATCGTTGTCTCTGACCGTTTCTGATTGTTTTTATTGATCATTTCTGTATTTCTTCCATTTTTGTTAATGTTTCTGAGTAACTAACAGGATCTGACTGTGCTAGTGGAGGTTTGTCATGGATGAATGTAAGAGAATTCAATAGAAAAAATACTACAGGAGTTTGTATGTTCTTTCATTCATTTATTTTCCCTTCTAAGAGACTGATAAAATTAATCTTACAAGAGATGTTAACAGTCCTGTAAATGCAGAACTTTTCAGAGTCCTACATTTTCCTCTCAGCTGAGTCCTGTTATGAGCTTTCACATCAGGGTCTGTATACTTCTCTCATGATGCTGTGTATTGATTTCCCTTATAATCATCACTCTGCCTTTGGAGGGCAGGTAGTTTATTAGCACTATCTTCCCCCCTCGGGATTCATGTGAAAGCCTTGTCATTATCCACGAAAGTTACGCGAGCATGGTGGCATAGTGGTGCCTTTGCTGCTGTCCTGAGTTGTGTTGCTTTAGGAAGTTCTTTAATTTGGGCTAATCGCTTTCTGCTCCTCTGTAGCTTGCTCTTCTCTCTGAAGGGTTATGCAGGCATAAAGGTCTCTTTCTTTCTCTGTGGCAGAGATTTCTTTGTCTGCTCTCCCTTTGAAAAAGTTTTTTGCTGATGGAGTGCTCTCCATGCTTTCTCATCTGCTTTGAATGTCCTTAATTTGGTGAGACAGACTGTAACAACTGCAGGAAGGTTATATTTAGGTTTTGTGCCTGGTACATGTGAGTACTGTTCTTGATTAGTTATATTTTTTCCCCTTTGCTGTCAGGTATTACTTTAAAATTGGCTTTCTCTTGTTAGCCTGCCTGTGTTCTTCTGCTTAGACCTGCTGCAGAGTGCCAGAGATACAGTTTCAAGTCTTGTGTTTGAGTTGCTAACAGGTGATCCAAATAATGCATAGGACTTTGGTTATATTGTGCCCCAAAAATGCAGAAAATCTGACACACGAGCATGGTAGAGGATGCTCCAGGTTTCTCAGCATAACTTTTAAAAGGCTTGCTGTGAGCCCTATAGAGGTCCGATAGCTTCATGAAGCTGGGGGAAGGGAGAACAAATCAGTGCGGACATAAGCAGTTCTCTTGCGGTAAAGTAGACCAGGGCTTGTGGTTTAAACAGAACGTATTAAAGATGAACCAGAAGGGGCAATCCAGACACAGTGTGTTATTTTGGTTATTTTTCTGTTTGTGTAAAACTGAGGAACAACTTAGCACCTGGGAAGGTGGAACTTTCTGCTCTGAGCCTTTTTCTCAGTCGGGACAGGACAATTTTGTGGCTGCTCCCGTCCCCACCACTTCCCATTGCCATGACAACTCCTCACCCCCAAATGACTTCTCAGCCCCACGTCTCCCTCGGGGACCTGCCACTCACAGCTGCTCCCCGTCAGGAGCAGACATCCCCAAACCAATTCATGGCGGGGGCAGCGGGAGAGGGCTGCGTTCAGCCCCTGCTGCCGAGCGATGCAGGAAGAAGTGCAGGCAGAGGCTTTGCAGGGTGGAAGAGTGGTAATTTATTATTCCTGGGGTAATCGTGGCTGCCACCCCCAGCCCGGCCCCAGGTGAGGCCCGGCCGCCTGCTCAGGCGGGGGGCCCGGCCTGCCGGCCCGCGTGCTCCCCGGCCCCCGGCTCCTCCTGCCGCACCCTGTGCAGCCAGGACGTGTCCCCGACTTCGGCGTCCTGCGGGGAGCGTGGCAGTCTGCGCCCGACCTGCCCCACGTGCCAGGAGAAGCTCCTCTCAAGTCCACGTTCAGTGGAGCGGCTGCGCGCCCTGCGCCGGGGCGACACGCTGCGGGAGCGGTAGTTCGAGGGGCTCCTCTGCCGTTGCTGCTGCTGCTGCCGCCGCCCCAGCCGCGCGTTGCGCTGGAATCTTCCGCGGGGTCTTCGGGCCAGGCGAACAACTGCAACGATGTGCCCACGGCACAGCGGGCAGGTGTCTCTTTGCGCAGCCCACAGCTGGATGCACTCCAGGCAGAAGGAGTGCCTGCAGGGGTCGATGCGGGCTGCGCTGGACAGCGGGCCCAGGCAGATGGGGCACGGCTCGTCCCCGGGGGCCTCCTCGCGCTGCTCCTGCTGTGGCCGCCGGCTCATATTGCCTGCGGCCACCACAACCTGGAGCCGGTCGTCCTCTGGGGAAGGCTGCCTTGGTGCGGGGCGCTCAGCAGCAGCCCGGGGTCTTCAGCACCTCGACGCCTCGTGGGTCGCCTGCAGCACCTCCCTCACCTCGTGTGTCGCTGGCTGGATCTCGACACCTCACAGGACACCAGCAGGACGACTGCAGAAAGAACCAGAAAGAAAATCTTCTAGCAGCAAGAAGACATTAGCTCTCTGGGTTCAACCAATTGTCTGCGGGTAGTACAGCAGCAGCTGTTCTGTGTACGGATTGCAAACATGGCCGTTAGAATGGCAAATCGGCCTGTGATAGCTCCTTCTTGGCAGGGCCACGCTTAGGCCAGATGAGGCCCATGCACGTCTGTAGGTGTGAGAGCATTACCGAAGGGCCTCGATGGCTCGCGTGCAACAAGAATGGCTTCGTGTGTGCCTTGCGCAACACCTCCGCCCGTCTCTCTCTCCTTCCAGCCGTAGCACCTCGAACTCTCGAGCTCCACCAGCTGGACTGGCCGCAGGCACCCCGTGCAGGGCATTTATAGGCAGCCGCCTTCTGTGAGGCCAGAGGTGACATCAGCAGGCTCTTGGGAGGGCAGCACTGACAGTGGGAGGTCACCTGACCAAAGGAAGTCAATGCTGTTGTAAGATGGCTGCTCCATGCTGACAGAAGCCAAGCATGGAGACATGTATCAGGCAAATTGATAAAAGCCATCTCAGAAGAGACCGAACGCAGTAGTGCGCAAAAAGTGGGACATAATTTAGCAAGATTATATTATCACTTCCAATACGTGAGACTCCCACTGAAACACTGCTGCCCATAGGGACGCCCCCAGAGCCTGCTGATGTCACCTCTGGCCTCACAGAAGGCGGCTGCCTATAAATGCCCTGCACGGGGTGCCTGCGGCCAGTCCAGCTGGTGGAGCTCGAGAGTTCGAGGTGCTACGGCTGGAAGGAGAGAGAGACGGGCGGAGGTGTTGCGCAAGGCACACACGAAGCCATTCTTGTTGCACGCGAGCCATCGAGGCCCTTCGGTAATGCTCTCACACCTACAGACGTGCATGGGCCTCATCTGGCCTAAGCGTGGCCCTGCCAAGAAGGAGCTATCACAGGCCGATTTGCCATTCTAACGGCCATGTTTGCAATCCGTACACAGAACAGCTGCTGCTGTACTACCCGCAGACAATTGGTTGAACCCAGAGAGCTAATGTCTTCTTGCTGCTAGAAGATTTTCTTTCTGGTTCTTTCTGCAGTCGTCCTGCTGGTGTCCTGTGAGGTGTCGAGATCCAGCCAGCGACACACGAGGTGAGGGAGGTGCTGCAGGCGACCCACGAGGCGTCGAGGTGCTGAAGACCCCGGGCTGCTGCTGAGCGCCCCGCACCAAGGCAGCCTTCCCCAGAGGACGACCGGCTCCAGGTTGTGGTGGCCGCAGGCAATATGAGCCGGCGGCCACAGCAGGAGCAGCGCGAGGAGGCCCCCGGGGACGAGCCGTGCCCCATCTGCCTGGGCCCGCTGTCCAGCGCAGCCCGCATCGACCCCTGCAGGCACTCCTTCTGCCTGGAGTGCATCCAGCTGTGGGCTGCGCAAAGAGACACCTGCCCGCTGTGCCGTGGGCACATCGTTGCAGTTGTTCGCCTGGCCCGAAGACCCCGCGGAAGATTCCAGCGCAACGCGCGGCTGGGGCGGCGGCAGCAGCAGCAGCAACGGCAGAGGAGCCCCTCGAACTACCGCTCCCGCAGCGTGTCGCCCCGGCGCAGGGCGCGCAGCCGCTCCACTGAACGTGGACTTGAGAGGAGCTTCTCCTGGCACGCGGGGCAGGTCGGGCGCAGACTGCCACGCTCCCCGCAGGACGCCGAAGTCGGGGACACGTCCTGGCTGCACAGGGTGCGGCAGGAGGAGCCGGGGGCCGGGGAGCACGCGGGCCGGCAGGCCGGGCCCCCCGCCTGAGCAGGCGGCCGGGCCTCACCTGGGGCCGGGCTGGGGGTGGCAGCCACGATTACCCCAGGAATAATAAATTACCACTCTTCCACCCTGCAAAGCCTCTGCCTGCACTTCTTCCTGCATCGCTCGGCAGCAGGGGCTGAACGCAGCCCTCTCCCGCTGCCCCCGCCATGAATTGGTTTGGGGATGTCTGCTCCTGACGGGGAGCAGCTGTGAGTGGCAGGTCCCCGAGGGAGACGTGGGGCTGAGAAGTCATTTGGGGGTGAGGAGTTGTCATGGCAATGGGAAGTGGTGGGGACAGGAGCAGCCACAAAGGTTTATACTGCTCAATTGTTTTATCGGCCTCGTGTGATAAGAAGACTCTGCTCTATCTCCAAAGTCCAGGCTGAAGAAGGAATATGGAGTCCAAAGTATCTCTTAAAACAATTAAGTTGGCTGAATTTGCAAAAGATCAATAGTGCTGAACCAGTTAAACAATGATTGAGCACGTGCAAATGGAAAGAAGTACAAGATGACGAAAACTATGAGCCTTCTTCAGAAAGTCCCCAAAGTGTGACCACCAGAGGTTACTGCGCCTGCGACAGCAGGAGGGACAATACGATAATTAGGTCTGAGAAACCATTAGCATAAGTCCTGTCCTTTCCTGTGAACTGCAGGAACATGGATATCACCGTACCATAAATGAGTAGTCTTTGTCTTGCTTAGATGTCCATTTTGGGTGGAATTATCCCCCCTATGCCCTGCGCTGTTAATAAAGAATTCCTGCTTTCTACTTCTCCCAAACGGGTCTTGTAAAGTTACACAGCTTTTTGCGTTCCACCATTGATAAGGACACAACAAGAAGCTGAGGAACAACTTATCACCTGGGAAGGTGGAAATTGGCCAGAGACAGTGGGAACATGCGTGACAAACCTGGTGTTGTTTAGAAACAATCAGGAAGTCGTGCTGTGGATGGGCTGAGCTCCCTGTGGCTGGGCGAGACACTGTGGGGCCGGTATCTGGCAGGGCACCTCTGCTCTTGCACAGCAACCCCAAGAAGAGCTACAGGCTGGGAGAGAAAAACCTGGGAGTATTGGTTGATAGTCAGCTGAATATGAGCCAGCAGTGTGCTCAGGTGGCCAAGAAGGCCAGCAACACCCTGGCTTGTATAAGAAGCACTGTGGCCAGCAGGGCTAGGGAGGTGATCGTCCCCCTGTACTCGGCTCTGGTGAGGCCGCACCTCGAGTACTGTGTTCAGTTTTGGGCCCCTCACTACAAAAAGGACATCGAGGTGCTTGAGCAAGTCCAGAGAAGGGCGACGAAGCTGGTGAAGGGTCTGGAGAATAAGTCCTGTGAGGGGCAGCTGAGGAGCTGAGGTTGTTTAGCCTGGAGAAGAGGAGCCTCAGGTGTGACCTTTTCACACTCTACAGGTGCCTTAAAGGAGGCTGTAGTGAGATGGGGGTTGGTCTGTTCTCCCATGTGCCTGGTGACAGGACAAGGGGGAATGGGCTAAAGTTGCTCCAGTGGATGTTTAGGTTGGATATTAGGAAGAACTTCTTTACTGAAAGGGTTGTGAGGCATTGGAATGGGCTGCCCAGGGATGTGGTTCAGTCACCATCTCCAGAAGTATTTAAAAGATGTTTAGATGCAGAGCTTAGTGATATGGTTTAGTGGTGCACTTGTTAGTGTTAGGCTAGAGGTTGGACTAGATGGTCTTGGAGGTCTCTTCCAACCTAGATGATTCTGTGATTTTCTCCGTGAAGTCTTTGCAAAAAAGACAGTATATGGAAAAGTCGGTGAACATGATTGGGTGCAGTCCCAATTGGGTAGAGACCCTGAAAAGCCCACTATTGTTCACTCATCTGGAGAACCTGAGTATGGACTTGTGGCTTGAGTCAGAGAGAGGTGTCTGTCGATGCCATGACCAGAAGAAGCTCTGTGAGGGACGCTCAGGGCTTTTTATCAATCTCAGAAAGTGCTTTCATGTGTCTCCATTTTCAGTGGATTCTGTTGTTCCTGTTGCAATGCACCTCCTAACTGGTAGAAAATACAACGAAACAAAACAACAAACTCATGTCTGCATCTCCTGTACGCAGCATTCAGGTTTGCAGTGTCTGGGGGAAGTTTTCAGTTTTCGTGTTACTTGGTAGCTCTGTTAATTAAATTCATGGAAGCTGGTGGCACATTCTGTAGCCGGTAGCTGCAGCACAGACCTGTGTTGGTGCACACCGCATCAGACATGAAGGCTGCAGTAATAGCATACAGATAGCAACTGCTGGTATTATCTTCATCTAGAAGAGATGAGGTAGGAAGAAATCACATGTGAGAACACTAGATAACGTAAGCTAGCATCTCATTCAGTAACTGCTTGTATATTTCATGATTTTTTTCAATTGTATTTCTAATTACAGAGTTCTGTCTGCTGGATGAACAACAAGGAGGTTTTGAAAGAGAAAGCACAGAAGGCTCAATTTATCCCCACTCAGCACCGTTCAGAGATGCTTTGTTTCTGTATCAGCCAGATGCTGTTGATAATGGGATGTACTCTGGGGCTAGGAACCTCATTCCCAGTGATGCTTCTTTAAGTGTATTGAAACAAGGTATTACCAGAAATGCTTTATGTGATTACATTACAGAGAGTTAAGCAACAAGATAGAAGGAAATAATCTGGTGTGATAGTACATAAGAAATTGTTGGTTCATTTCCATAGCTCTTATCAGGAATTCCTGGGAGAATGCACTGAAAGAATAGAAAGATTTACTTCTGCAATGGGTACATGCAGAGGACTGTTCCCTAGGAACATACTGAATCCCTTTGCCATTAATATGATCTTAAAATATAACAGAACTGACATAAAAAACTATTACTCTGGGTAAGCTGTGTAAAATTAGTGATGATTTATGCATTCATACAGAAAGGGTCACTGAATGTTCTCGGTAAAGCTCCTTAGTTAAAGGTTATTTTAAGTCTCAAAAGCTACAGAGGCATACCCCACTCCTCTTCCACTTACCCTCATTATTCTCTGAGAAGCTTGAGAGAGATGCTTGGTAGCAGCTAAGGCTGATGAAATTAAAATATGACTTGAGCGGAAGTTTGCAAATTGGTATAGTGGGCCAGGCACAACTTGCTTTTTATAGGGATGAAGGAGGGGCAGGATTATCACAAGAGAAATGAGAAAGGGGAAAACAAATCATGGCCTCGGAACACACTTTACTTTTCATCAGTTCTGGGTAGGGTTCTTACAGCTGTTTCTGGTGATGAACATTACTTCTGTTATCTCTAAATTTCACCCCTTTTCCATGGCTGTTCAGTAGACTAACTGTGACCGAAACAGATATCTATTGTCCTGAAATAAGTTCTCTGATTATCTAATGTAGTCGTGTCTGAGTGGAATGACTATCTCTGTGTGTAGATTTAAAAAGCAAAACAAAACTTTTTTTTTTGTGAAAGAATAAGCCACTGTATCAGTTTTTGGTTTAGCTTGACATATCTTTGTGCCTTTTTTGCTTAAAAGACTTTTAATTAAAGGTTTTCTTTAATTAAAGGTTCCATTTAATTAACGTGCACTTGCTTAGAGAAAAAAATAAAGGATTTTTTTTTCTCCTAAAGCAATTTAAAGTAGGTTTCCTGTTCTGTTATTTGGACAGTCATACCATTGCATCAGATACCCTCAAAAAAATCTGCCTGTGGGTGAGCTTTTTTTTTGTAAAGTAACTTGTAGATATAAAAGGCATCTTTAAAAGAGAATATATCACTGGAGTGACATAAAGGGAAGTGTCTTTGCTCCTCTTAAAACAAGGCTAAGAAAGTTTGAATGCCCGTATTTTTTGGAATGTGGAAAAATACGTTCCAACCTTCCAGTTGGCATCACTGACTTGAAAACTTACTTTCTTTTACATAAATGGCAATTTGATGTCATAAAATTCTTTGTTGTAGTGTCGTAACCGAATTGTGGAAAAAAATGCAGTGATCTCTCATTTGCTTCTGTTATCTATGCTGTAATGAATTCGGTGTTTGAATCAAAAAAATACATTTGTCATGAAGTGCAATAGGTATTTTTAGGTTAGGGCTGAAAGGGTGTAATTCTTGGATCTGTTTGATAAAATATGAAGACCTTGACAATTTATCGTCACAACAGGACCTTCTGATTGTGTGTGTACTCACACCAATGTCTTGGTAATTCATATTAACCCTCAGATTTAAAAAATTGGGTTATGAGCAGAACACTTAATTCTGCCTTATAAATGAACGTCCTCTGGAGATGACCATCCAGGCAAGACACTTAGCATATGGTTAATTCAGCAAACATTAAAATACCGACTTCTAAATACTAAAAATACTGAATGCTGAACATTGATCCTTAGTGGTGGTATTTTTGTATTTCAGTATTTTCACTGATGTTTCAGTGATCCATTAGGGAAATGCATTCGGATGTGTTCCAGCCTTTCATTATGACTCACGCTGATGGAAATGGGGATGTCAAGATGCAGTGATACACCAGCTTAAGAAATGCACAGCAAAAATGCTAACTGTTCTTACTGGCATTTGTGTAGCACTGCTTACTTTTACTTTTTACTGCTTTCTTGGAAAAGATCTATCATGGTTGAAGGCTCAGTTCCAGCCCTTTGCAAAGCTCCCAGAAGAAAAGCAAAGAGCTTTATATAAAAGCCTGTGTGAACTCCTGCTCCGTGAAGAAATGGTAACTGCCTTGGAGGATGTGGTAAGATAAAGAAACTTCTGCTTGCTTCCTAAAAGTAATTTCTGAGTAGAGCTAGCACTAGCTTTTGCTCAAACTTCTGTGTTTTCAAGAAGTTTTACTTTTTCTTTTGCTTCCAGTTAGATGATATCTGCACAGGAGACAAGCCAGATCTGAAGGAGCTAAAACCTGCACAACAGCAAGACCTGGTTGACGTCTTGCAGCTCTTAGGGTGCAGTAATGAGGTATTGTTGCAGAACTGTCAGCTTCAGGATGAGGAATTGGTCTCAGCTGCTCACCTCCTCATCAGTGCTCTCTCTGGTATGTTGTGCATGAAGAGAAAAGCCTTTTATTATGATTTTTTTCACCTTTTAAATGCTCCCTCAGTGTAAAACATTTATGGCTCTTTTTGTTGAGCAATTGGTGAGTTTACTGAGTGTAATATGTTCCGTTCCTTTTTCTGCGATTTGTATACTCTGCTAGCCATTCCTGGCTATGAACTAAAGTCAGCCCTTGATCTCTGACAGATTTTGCTTGTAAATACACTTTCCCCCAAGATAGCTCTACTCCAATTTCTGCTGAATGTGGCCATTTCCAGTTTGACAAGCTAATTTCTGTTCTTGATGCTTGCCAGAGTTCTTCTTGCCTAAATGCTGAGAATTACAAATTGGGTGTTGTCTTCTCTGGAGCAGCATATATTGTTGAGGTCCAAACTATATTTAGCAAAAATGAATTTAATGTAGAGACACTGCAATTAGAGGGTTGTTTTGCTGCTACTGAAAAAGCAGATAAAACACAAATGTCAAACAAATGCCATCCTCACAATCTAGTTGGCCCCACAGTGTTAATTAAAAGTCACCTGCAAAATCCGAGATAGAGGAGAAAAAGCCAGGAAAGAGTCTATCTCATACATAAAGTTTCCTGACATTAAGATAACGAAGGGAAGGCAGGTGTGGTATTAGGGAGACATGGCATTGTGCAGCAAATGTCACTGTGCATCCACGTGTGAGCAGTACACAGGTAGGGAAGCTTAACTCATTTGCAGACACACAAAAGAAATGGAAAACAGAGGCCAGCTGATGTGATAATACTTGTCAGATGCTATTAACAGCGGGGTGCAGTTAATTGAGTGTGTTGCATTATCACCTGGCTTCAGACATGATGGCTACTGCTAACGTCCAGGCGGAACTGTAGCTGGATTGAGAATCAAAAGCTGTTTCCTGCCTGTTGCTTCTATTAGAAATTACAGCCTTGGAGTTACAGAGTTTAAGGGCAGGGCAGGGATCATTTATTCCCTCTCCCTGCCCCCAGCTCTGTCTTTCCTCTCAAATTGAGGTTTTGCTGAAGTCAGCATCTCATACAGATTTTGAGAACGGTGGGTCTTGTTTTGTTCAAGGCCTAAATCATTCAGCTAGCCTGCAGGCTCAGGCTGAAACAGTGGGGAGGTGCCTGGGGAGGAGAAGAGAACACTGGGGAGGAGATCCCCTTTCCTACAAGCTGCCTTTCTGTCAAGGGCAGGGATAGTCAGCGTGGGGTTTGCTTGTACCCATTGCCCATTCCACTTTATTCTGCGGTCTGGGAAGCAGACAAAGGGCTGGATCATCCCCTTCCAAATGCCCAGAAGAGCACTTGTCACAGCTGCCCACGCTGTAGAATCACTTTGGTCTCCAGCGTCCATTTCCACAAAGTGCTGTACCTGCGGGTGGCCTCACAAATGCAGCTCGCCCGTCGCTGCTCAGCAGGAGAGCCCCACAGCAAAGCTCACTGTTAAGCAAGTCCCATCTCCAGCAGCCAGCCTTGCGCTGCATTCACTGGAAATAATCTTTCCCTGTTAATGTCTCCTTCACAGAGCTGTCTGATTACACTCTTGTCCTGCTGCGTGCCTGCTGTGATCTACAGGTTGTTCCGGCATTGTGTTGCTTGGTGAGTAATCAGAAAGTGGCGCGTGGGCACCAGCAGCAGTAATGGCCCAGCTCTGCCTCCTTGTGCTTCTCACCCAGTAAAGAAGGTGTCAGGCTCTGGGGCAGATCTCAGCTGTGGGCACTGCTCAGGCAAGGTCAGAGCCTGATGGTGGCAAACAAAGCAGGGAATTGTTTGCAGGTGGGTACCTGGCCTCTGAAGTGCTCCTGCATGTAAGAGATTCCGTGAGCAAAAGGAAATTGTAATTTTAGCTTGAATTTTAATTTGCTAACAGTACCCCTAACCCATTCTTAAATCTCAGTAACAACACTCACCTGCCCTTGGGAAGCAGAAATTCCCTTTGATAGCAGCAGTGCTTGGGCCTTGGCAGATTTGGAGTGGCAAATCTATGAGGCCATTCATTAAAAACAGCTGAAGGGATGGAGCAGGGCTGGCATTTGCTCTGAATTTCTTAAGCCCAGTGACAAAAATTGCAGTAAAAACCTTCAGATGTGTAGGGACAAGGTGATGCTGCCGTTGGCTCAGAATGAGAGTGAGGTAAATGTAATCTGCAGCAAGAGAGGTTGGACTGGGGAGAAAGCAGAGGGAGAGATGTTTCTCCTTAAAGGGTGCTGCAGAGCAGGTCTGAGGGCTGGGTGTGAGGGCAGTACCCACGCTGGGTGTGAGAGAAGCAGCGCTCCCTGCTCCTCTTTCCAGCTGCCAGCGCAGTGGCTGTCACAACGGAGCATTGTGAAACATGGCTGTGGGGAGGTGAGCTTTGATGAATACAGTGGTGCTCATCCAGCTCCGAAGGTAATGAATGGTAGAGGGAATCTTGCCCTTCTACCACTGCTGTGTAAGTTCTCCAGTGGTTTTGTGAGAAAGAACCAAGCTCTGTGACGCGAAGAACAGTGCTGATTGAAAAGCCTCTCTAATGCCTCTGTTTCTGTCTCTTTCTGTCTTGTAAATACAGCCTAATATCGCTTCAGCTGACGGCACCTTGGCACTGAGCAGTCCGTTGGTGGCTACTCTGACTGACAGAGGAAGATTCAATGTTGTGCAAAGGCTTTTTGCCTCATCAAGCATTAATTTAGAAATGACAGAGTCTTCTGTAAAAGTTGTCACTGCGAGAGAACCTCGCTTCTTCCCCCTCCTCCTTTATGTTGCACTGTACGGACTTCATAGCTTAGGTGGGACTGCGTAGGAGCTTTGCTGTATAGGAGCACTGTCCCAGCCTGTTCTTTCTCTAGCTGTGCAGTAGCCCTGATGTGTGTGAGCTGGCAATAGAGCAGCTGAGTATTGGGGGTCTGCGGAGGCAAGGCAGGCGGCAGTGAGCCCTCTGCTGCTGTAGGAAGGTGAGCTGCTGCTCTGCAATTTCACTAAGGTAACATCTGCAGTGGGAAATACATAAATAAGTAAATAAGAAATGCAGGGGAGGAAGGGAAAAAAAAAAAAAAAAAAAAGACAAGCCTGGAACAGAAATTGAACGTAGCTGTTCTGATAGTTGTCAGATCTGCAGAGCGGTAGAAGCCTGATTGCTCGCATTAATATGCGTGGGAGAAAACTGCAAAGTACAAACTGCTTTTTGTAAGCAGGCTGTGGAAATCCAGGGTTCTGCAGCACAGTGTATGTTTTGCTCATTTGAGACCTGAGGTGCAGAATGCCTTCAGTCTGGAGGAGGCGAAGTGGAGGGCTCTGGAAGAGGTACTTAATTAGGTGTTCGTTTATTAAGTGTAGTTTGGCATCAAGCCATGTGAACTGCAAGCTGCAGGAAATAATAAACTCTTTTTTTTTTTTTTTTTTTTTTTTTTCAAAAAACTAAGACCACCTTAGGGATTTATGCCTCTGTTTTCAACCAAGTTTTTGCTAAGTGTAGCAGGTTTCAGCTGTTCAAATTACATTTTGAACTTTCTCTTTGAGGTATTGTGATGCCTTCTGGTACGTGTGTACAAAATGTCCCTGCAGCACTCCACCACAGCAATGGTTTCATCCATGTGACATTTTCAGCGCGGGTGTTTTGCTTGTCTTTGACTAATAGCAGAGAGTTAGCAAAGCACTTTGTGCTTTGAGCTGTTTTGTCTTTTTTTTTTTTTTTTTTTTTTTTTTTTTTATCATACTTTTCTGTGATCGTGTGAATGGGACAGAAGCACAGCAGAGATCAATGTAAATGTGGGCTGGGGAAGATGATGCTCCAGATAAGTGGAATATCCGTGCTTTCAGGTAAGACTGAGATGGCTGACAAGGAAGCAAGCATGCATCTGTAGGGAGGGCTGGTTAGTGCACAGGCCCTGCAGCTTACAGATTGGGTAGGAATCCTGGCTTCAGTTTCCTTCTCTGTTCCTAGATGGTCTTGAGCCCAAGAGGTCTTCAAAAGCTCGTGTCAGTTAAGCTTTCCCTGAGAAAATTGACTTTGCAAAAAAAAGCACCTTGGTACCTTTCCATACCTGAGAGCGCAAGATACGTTTGCAGACTGAAGTGTTGGTGTTCCTGTGTCTCTGTGTAAAAGGAAGCTCACGGTGTTGCCCAAACATCGCACTGGTGGATATGGAAATGTCCTTTTGGGGGGTGGAAGCTCCTGCTTGTGGGAATTACATGTTTGTAAGTGGGAAGGTTTTTTCTCCTGCCAACCACTGCTCAAAAGTTGCCTCTGTAACTAATTTATCAAAAATATGTATTAAATGTCATAGCAAAACAATAGAATTACTTAAAACTTAATGTATGTGAGTACTGCTTATCCTTTTTTGATTCCTGTCATTCCCTTGGCTTTCAAAGTTGGTGCACACACGCAGTAGGAGGACATGTGTGAATCCATGTAGTGCTGCCCTTCGTGTGTCCTGGTCTTCAGAGTCTTGATGGAAGCCTTATGCGTGCTGTGTTGTGTAACTGCTTTCAGGATGGGTGGGCTGTCCTGGATATGTAGGAGACTCTATTTTGGTTAAAAAGACCCCAAGGGGTTCTGCCCCTTCTGCCTCCACTTGCTAGTCTTTTTTTGCTCAGGTCTGTTGGCTCCTCACCACATCTGCCTGCCCCGCTTTTAGCACTGATCCCCTTCCCTGAAGAAGTTGTGCATGGCAGCCACCAGCCTTGGCTCTGTCCTTTACGTGTTTCCTTTCCTCTGGGATCACAGAAGCACCTCTAGACCAACAGATAGCCTGGAGCGCTTTTTGGAAAACAGAGTAGCACAGGTGGGTAAGAACAAGCTGCTAAGGCAATTTATATGCTCATGTCTCTAGTTCTTTCTTGCACGCTCCTGAAAGCAGGATCTTGCGCACATAAATATTCAAAATAACACGGGCTGGGGTTGTGAAGACCCAAGGCAGCAGCTGAGGCAACGTGTCTGTCTGTGTACTTTTTGTCCTGCCCCTTTCCCTAAGCTGGATGAGGATAACCTCTGCATGCACCCAGCCTAAGCTGCACTGATCCAAATGAGTTCAGAATCTGCTCGCTGCATCCTTGATGAAGCTGATTCCTTGTGACAGGCTGGCCTCACGCAGGAACTGCTTCCTCAAGGTTAGGTGGGGTTTCCCTAGAAAACAGAGGTGGTAAAAGGGCACTGGGGTCTTGCAGAGCAGGCTGGCGCTTGCCTCATAAAAGGCTTCGTTGCACTCCCAGCCTGCCCTCCCCAAAACCTTGCTTCCCTCTGATACAATTTTGGTTCCACAACAGAAAGGGAAAGAAGCCTCACCTTTGTGATTTGGGATCAGATCAGCCTGAGGGAAGCTGAGGTCAGTGTCTGCTTTTTAAAGCACGCGCTGTCTCCTGCAGGCTCTGCCTTGTTTCAGTAACCAGCACTCGGCTAGGACAGGCTGCAGGCCTGAGCCACTTGGGCTTTCGTGCACGCCTGAATTACAGAGACAGATGCCCATAGTGCTGGAGTACTTAGGAAATAAGGAAGGAACCCAGCTTCAGCAAAAGCATTTGTAGGATGGCTGGAGAGGCCCAAGGGGCTCCACATTGAATGGGGAAAAGGTGCTGGTGCAATCAAAAAGTTTTATTTCTTAACTGGCAAACATGCATGTGGAACGCCTCACTGCTGCAGCTGAGGTGCAGCCAGGAGCAGAATCTGAGAATCTGAGCCAGGCAAGGAGAGTTGGAGTAGAGAGCTGGGTGCTTACACCCATCTCAGGCAGGAGCAAACCCTAAGGTGGCAGGGTGGCACCTCGAAGCAGAGCTGCCGCGTGGGCTCCAGGGTCTGTAGCCTTTGTGGCAGCTGCCATGGTGTGATTCAGAGCCTGTGCTGAGACACATGTTTTCAAGGGATTTCAGACAGCCCCTTTCTTGGCAGGAAATTACATGATTTCAGAGCAAAGGACACAATATGGAAAAATGAAAAAGCTTTTTAGTTTTCCTTCCTTGGCCTGCTGTCTCAAGAGATGACACTAAGCACAGTAAGTGCAAAGTCAAGATTTTTGTCGTGTTTTAAAGAACGCAAGAGCTTCTTCCAAGCGTACAGAATTTAGCCTCCCCAGCCCCAGTGCAAAGACCAACCTTTGCAGGTGAGCTGGTCAGTGGAGGGTTTGGTACTAGCACCCTAACAGCAGTGTAGCAGGAAATACTTGATGCGGAACTGGATCGCAGCAGTGAAAGATAAAAGGCAGATGTGCTCAGATTGCCTCCTGAGAGCATCTTCACTTAGCTAGAATTCACTGTATGACCAAAAAAACTTCAGAGAAGAAGTTAATTGCAGTTTTTCAGTATTAAATCTTTATTATATACAAAAATATTTTGTTGGGAATTAACAGAATTTCACAATTTTGTACATTAATATTTTTATGCTTGGCTGTGTTTATTGTGAAAATATTAGCTGTGAAAAAGACAATGGGGGCTTTAAAAAACAAGTTACAATTTAAAAATGTCCTACGTATTAGCTGACTTTTTAACATCAAGTCAGAATGCTAACAAGTCCCATCTAGGCCTGCTCTATAGCATTGTATTCAAACAATTAGGTACTAAATCATCTTCACCTTCACATTAGAAATAGTTAAGATTTTCTTTTGCATGATGTTTTCAGCTAGTAAAAAGTATTTATTTATTTTTTACAGGAGAGCAGTTCTTAAAGTTTTAAAAGTGTCAAATCCAGTTTAGTATTCTGTAGAAGGAAAAAAAAAACAACATGCAAAGCTTCCAATAGGGAAAAAAAAAAAAAAAAAAAAAAACACTTTTGTGAGAACAAGCAAGGTAAAGAAATGCACAGTGACAGACTTCCAATACACATTTAAAGCAATACACTTACTTAAACAAGACTTTATAGTTCTTAGCCCAGTTTGGGGTGAGGAGGAGGCAAACTTTCTGTCTTTTAAAACCTAAGGAGGAGGTTCCCCCTTCTATCAGAATACTCAAGTGTTACAAACAGGTAATGTGTAATGCAGGACTTGGGGGAAGGGAAAGCTCAACATGCATTTTTAAAGGGGGAGAAATCCTTTCCAGCAGTTCTCTCTGTACATGTGTGTACAAGACCTAAACCAACAAAAATCAGCCAAAAAAAAATAGCCTAATTTCGGCAGCTGACAGTTTTCCTGCCACTCCCGGAACTGCACAAAGAACTATCATTAGATTTGCTCTATACTATATTTTGTATAAGAGATCAAATAATTGAGAATTTATTTTGGTTTTGGGAAGAGATTTCACTATATTCTAGGTAAAGGCTAGCTACTTACAGAGTGATGACTTGGATCAGCTGTGAAGACAGCCAGACTTGCATGGACAAGCATTAGTGTGGAGCTGATGACATCAAAAGGAAAAGAGTAAGTGGGAGAAAGTGTCTCCAAGCCTACTTTAACCATCTTAGCCTTGCAGCTTGGTCATATTCCACATCCATCCACTGCATTAGCAGCAAAAGCAAATCTATACCCAACTAGCAGGAGAAAAAGTTAAAAAAAAAAAATAAAATAAAATATTGAAAACAAAATTCACATCTACTTTAAATGCAATGTATCCTACAAATTATAAATATTACTGAAGCTCTCCTTAAAGGAAAAAAAAAGTTTGGGTGTGAAACTGCTTAACAGCCTTCACCAAGCTGGAATTTTTGTTTGTTAGTCTGTGCAGGTAAATTCCAGCTTCAGTACCAGTAAATGAACTAAGAATTCAACAGTTCAACAAGTGACGCTCTGTGGAATAGTATCCCACTGTGGTCCAAAATGAAGAGTTCAAGTAAGTTAGCAGACACTGTTTTGAATTTCTTGCAGTATATTAACCCTAATTTATCTATCTACATAGCTCTACTTGTGTGTGAGCGCACTTTGAAACTATTTAGAAGCCAAAGCTGCCTCTTAATACTCGTTACAAGTGTTCTCAATGTATTAGATTGTTTCTTTAGTATTGGAACTGCAAACACTAAGTTACACCATTCTTAAATACCGGTGTCTGTATTGAACACTATTACCTCTACAAGATAAACTGGAATCCCAAACAATTCACATCAGTAAGGTTCTTTAAAATGTGAAAACTGAAGGGTGAGGTTGGGTGTTGTTTGGGGAAGGGGGCCAGGACTTCATTTCACCACCTTCACTAATGACAGTCTGCCAGAGAAAGCAAATGAAAGTACCTTAACTAAAGAAATCCCGAGATTACTGACAGCTAGAGAGAGATTTAAGGCAAGAAGTCTAGCAGACTAGAAGTCTACTAGAAGTCAACTAACCACTACTTAAACAGGGATAAGTTGATCCCTAACACTGTTGCAGAAGTAGTATCATTAAGTTTGGCAATAACGACACAGTGCTTTAGCGCTTCAGAACTTGGGTGAGGCAAGAAACCCTGCATGCAGTAAATAATCCTTCTCCGTTTGCATGGTAGATGTGACAGACTTCCACCTGTAACTGGTCTCACAGCTGTACCTGCAGGCACAACGAGTGGCTGGGAAGCTGTCGCAGTAGGCACTATAGATGCTTTGAGAAGTGGCATCTGCCTCAGCCTTCAATTGGAATGAAAACGATAGATGAAGACTGGATGGAAAACCAAGGGAACAGGTAAAGGAAGTTTGAATTTGTTCTTGTCCACAGTAGCAGTTTGTGTAAAAACAGCAGTAACTCAGATCTCCCAATTTCTGCAGTAGTGCTCTACTTGGTCACTCTATACTGGTCCTTACTTAAGCACAGCAGAGAGGCAAACTTGGCTCCATAGGGTCCCTAGCTAGGAATTTTTTGTGTTTTAAGAGAAAAAAAGTTTCCTATTTATTATCTGAATAACCCTTTAAAAACCAACCACAGACAACTTCCACTGAGCTGCACTGAGCTGCAGGCAACTCATATAGCAAACCACTTAGGTGTGATTTTAGAAGATGCAATGAATTAGAACAGAGGATCAGCAAAATAAAACTGTTCCATTTTGAACCTGTCACAGATGTGACAGTTTGTGTAAACACAAATTCCAGAGTTCAGAGATGATCTGATGTCCTGCTCCAGAAAGCTTTTTTGTATGACCAAGTGCACAGAGCTGCCCTGACCTGAGGACTGTGCACAAATGAGGAATACTGCACTGGGTGCAAATTTATTTCCCATGCCTGGGTCAGTACGTGATTTTACCTTCATTGTATATCTGCAGGTCATTTGTAAAGCCCTTGGTAAGTCCATGCAAGGTGACGTTGTCAAACTGAACTTAATTGCCTACAGCTTGCACATGATGTGGAACCTCAAGTAGGCCTGCCAGTGTAACCTAAGAGACAGCAAGGTAATCAATCACTTGGGTATACACACACCAAAGTATTTACAGTAAAGTTGAGGTTGGTGTATACTTACAGGAATTTTTGGTGCGCTTAAGGAAATAACTTAGGGGTCTTGGTGTACTGGCTGTATTTTTATGTATAACTTTTCATACACAGGGCAACTACAGTGTTTCTTTTATAAGTCTCTCTATATGTACAGAATTTTACAGCACCTCATGCACTGTTTAAAACATAGAAATTACAGATAAATATAGAATTTTTAGATTGAAATATCTGTATATTTAGAAAAATATACATTAGTAAACACAATAAACCAGGTAGAGAAGTGTACCAGTTCTAAAGTCTCACATGCAGGTACATTTCTGGATTAAGTCATGGTAGATAGTAATGTGGTAGCAGACATGAGCATTTGTTGTTTTACCATCCACATACATACATATACACAGACAACTATTTGATAATTCACTTTTCTAAACTACTTAAATAATTATCTTGTGATACATACCACATATCTTAAACATTTAGCAGCATCTTCACCTTGCTCAGACACGCCTATTGTTATTAACAGTCAATGTAAAAACTTTTCCTGTTAACATCTGGAAAATGAATGTTTCATACAGAATGATACATGAAATCCTCGTTATTTGAAATCCCCCAGGAATACTTCACACAGCTGCAATATGAAAAGTTTTCACTTGCTCAAAACTAGCCTTTCAAAGCATCTTTCCCCTAATTGCACAATGTGCAGGTCCCTATATAACTTCTGATCTCCTGTAAAGAACAGGTAGAGTCTATCCCCACTGTGTATATGACTGCAATGGCACCTTTGTTCTGAGAACCTACACAAATGTATCCTTTTGTTTTAATAAAAGTAACTGTTATTCTAGAAATCCTACCAGCTAGTGACAAACTAAACAGAATATCTGATGAAAATCTTATTTCACTTTTAAAAAAATCCAAAATGTTATAAACCTGCCAATCTGGACTCTCAATTTGCATGATTTAACAAACAGATGCAAGGAATGTTACTTTTTTTTTTTTTTTTTTTTTTTAACACTTGCACGTGACCATCCAATTAAAACCTGTGCACGTGACCATCCAATTAAAACCTGCAGTCACTTTGATAATGGTCCTTGACTGCAACCTAAGCAACCCATCTCTTACTGCTTCAGAATCGTACTTCTCATTAGCATCGACATTAACAGCACCGGGTCAGCTGCTAGGCTCTGCTGTGCTAACTTAAATGTGCTAGATTTTAAAACGCTATGTGGAGCTTAAGCACAAGCTGAAGTTTTAGCCTTTAGCAAATGCATGGCTACTTGGAGACTGCTCACTAGGTAGGCATTCTGACAGCGTGATCTCTGCTGAGATGGAAATAGAAGGAGCACGGTTTTCCTTACAAAACCTTGGTGTCCACGTTTCATGTGATTCATTTGGCTAACTGTATGAAAAAAAAATCAGATGAAAATGAGTGATATTTGCAATAGAAACAACAACATCGGAATTGAAGAATCTTCTCATTCCGTTATTTGAGGAAGAGTGAGCTCAGCCCACTTTTGGCATCACAAATAGAGCATTTTCTAACTTACAATGAAAAGGCATCGTATCTGTCCAGTTAGCACGTCTTATTTACAGCATATGTAGGTCTTCTATTACACAGCATACAAACACAGTTCAGTCACGTTCAGCTTGTAGTGCCAAGAGTAAGTCATCAAAATAGTCAAGCAATGGCTCTGCTATCTTTTCTGCTACATAAAACATTTGATCCATTTCTCAAAGCAGCCTCTGAGCGACAGGATCACAGAACGTATCTCCTGGGAAAGGCAAATAAAGGTCTTGTGCTGCTACCACGCTTAAAAGCTCTGCCAAACTTAAACAAAACCAGAGCAAACACATCCTGAAAACTGTAACAATAAAGCAAAGTAGTGGTACAAATTTTCCTTAGAAAATTTCAGATTCCCTCTAAAAGACTGAAATCTCAGTGTTAACAGCTGCACCGACAACCTGTGCTTACACACATTTTTGACTCATATTTTCCAAATACACTGGGATCTCACATTGCTCCCCACCCTCCCCGTTCACCAAACAACCAACTTGATAGGTGTTTTAAATATCATCTGTAGTATACAGGTGGGGTGTTTTTGATTTTGTTTTGTTTCAGATTTACACTTTTCCTATAGTACAAATCAACAGTTTCCCTCATGCACATAGCAGTATTTAAGAGCCCCGAAAACAACACTGATTTCCAGTGTAGAAGCTTCTTTTCCTTCAGAAACAGTTCTGAGGACGTTGCCTTTTTGACAGCATTCTGTGTCACGCTTTGGTGTTGAAAAAGAATTCAGAAGCCAGGTGCCTGTCACCAGGTGGAAGCGCAATTAAGCAAATAGATGACTTGTGTTTAGACACCTAACCTGATAATTGATGGTGTATGTTACTATATACAACAGCTAAGATGGTAATATAAAATGTGAGCACAAAAAGAGCTAGTCTTAGTGACAAGCTATATTTTCATTTTGTTCTTGTCAAGCAGAAATTTACATTAGCGTAAGTTTTGATGAATGAACTTGAAGCTAATATGAGCTGCACTAATGAGCCTACTAAGGGGAGAATTGTCACTAAACCTAAACAAAAATGTTGTAAAACAAAAACGGTATAAACAACATCGCTTTTTAGCAGTAAGCTTCCAATTCACAAGCTATTGGATGAAAAAATCAATTAAAAACACAATGCAACGAAGAGCACAGAAATTCCATTATACCACACTTAAAAATACAACAGTTTATCACACAAATATCCCAAAAGATAATAGAGAACTCAGCTAAATATCACAGGAAATTAAGCCACAGATCACTATATAAATATCAAACGATGTCCTAAGAAAAGAAAATACTGGTTTTTTTCCTTTTTTTTTTTTTTTTTTTAAGCAATGTGTTTTCACAAGTGTGAAAAAACAGTGCTAAACATTAAGCTTCACTCTACAAGGCTCCACATTATCAGGTTCTCTCTAGGCTACTTCACCATTGTACTGAAATACCTTGCGTTCAGGCTTTCTAACGTAGGTACTTCACCCATAACAGGCTAACAGGTTAGCTCCCAAGAACTAACCAAGCTTGCAAGGTATTGCTTTATGTTATTTTAAGAGACACGTATAAGGGAACCTACAGAACAGTACAGTTGTCTAAATCAAGAGACATCAGGAAGTTGTGAAACATCAAGAATGCATCAACATTAAGCAGAAAGAAGCTGGAGCAATGGAGCTGGGTGTTGGTTGTTGCTTTTAGTATTTAGAGTTTTGCTCCCATTACATTATTACTTTTTAAGGAAAAAAACAAGAAGAAAAGAAATTAGTGTTCTTTCCTAATAAAAGCTACAGACTCTTGACCAGTTAAACACTGACATTAACAAGTTTTACAAAAATTGTTTCAAGTATCCTCTTTTTAATCACAGTGAAAATGTAAGACCAAGATGTAAATGTTAAAGTGAATGACTGAAAGTTTCTCAGATGAAAAAGGCAAAGGTACTAAATCAAAACATACAAAATGCTTAAACGCATTTCCTTCATGTGATATGAATAGAAAGGTTATCTGTAAAAAGTTAGAAAAATTAAAATAAATTACATATTTAAGTACACTTTCCCTTCAACATTTTTTTATAAAAAGTCAGAATAGTGTACTTCTGAATATACACAGAGTAAAAACGCACAGGTGCCGCAGGTTATCGTTGGTATCTACACAACATCTTGTCACATTAGTTTATTTGCTGCAGTTGATTTTATTTGTTACTTATGCTCATCTTCAGCAAGCTCAATAGACCCAGCTAATTGGGACCCACTGTGGTTCCAGCCTCAGTTTCTCTATAGCAGTCTGTAGCTTCTCAAAGGCTTTGTCTAGGTTGTCATTTACAATGGTCAGATCAAAATAGTGGTTGTACGCTCGCTGGATCCGGGCACTTTCATCCACTGTTTTTTTCAAATCAGTGTCCTGTTGAAGGCATTTTAGAAATTACTTAGAGCACAAGACTTGGCAAATCCTTATAAATGAAGTACTACTTCATGACACAGTACAACTGACTGTTTAAAGCTCTGTATTGTATATATTGAAAAAATAAGAAAAGGTCTCATTTATAGCAAATCCACACAAAACTCAAGTAAAATGCAGTGACTGGGCTGAAAATGTTGTACAGTGCTAACAGTGTTAATTATGGCAACCAAATGTTGCAAATTTTGTGATTTTTAAGAAAGCCAATAAAAGCACATGAACTGGGGCCTGTATGCACAACAGGCAGCTAATCATCTCGTGTGTGCAACTGACAATTCAATTAAAACTAAATGAATGCTTTAGGAATAATTGGGTCAATCAGTTATGTAAATATATTTATACCTCCTCTCCCCCAAAAAAGGCACCAAAATATCAAAGAAATATTACCACCATTAAATGAAAGACAATGAAAGTCGCATTTCTAGAAAGATCCTCTGGAATACCCTATTGGTTTTAGAGACTACATTTCAGGTTTCCTACTCACACGACATCATTTCTTCATTCCTAAACTGCTGCATTGTTTTATTTCTGACATCAGTTGCAAAATGTTCAGGAAATTTTTATTCCTACACTATGAAGCCTTCATGAAGTGCTGCCAATCAGCATTTTTTCATGTTTCATTAGTCCTGCGTTCTTAGAAGATTCCTCTCCACTGTTACACAAACACAATTTTCTGTAAGCAGTTATGAGATTTGTTACCCTGCCAATATTCATTTGAATGTTTTGAGGTCCCAATGCAATTGTAAATACAAAAGTCAAAATTAAAACTTTGCAAATAGCCTTTCCTTCAGAGTAAATGAAGGAGGCAAGCAAACAAACGTACCATAACAAGCCTCAAAATTTTTTGCTCTGGCCTAGGAAGCTACAAATAATTTTGACAGACCCACTAGACAGCAGGTCATACGCAATAATTCAAAGGTACATTGCTTTTTCATTTGTTCAGGAAGTACAAGATGAAGAAATGAGAAGTCATGCTCTATATACATGTCCACAGATTTGATGTAGAATCTGTACAGATACATAAAAGGATGTCCCTTAGGGAATCATATATTAGGAAGTGCAGGAAATTATTCTTATACTTGTCTAGACAGTTTTAATGTTGCCTTCTTGTATATGCAAGGCAGAAGTCAGTGTTTGTTTGGGGGAGGGAGGAAACACAGAGCACCCCCAGAGGTACTGGAATCCCTAACAACCAGAGACCACAACTGGGACTGGACAGTCTCTCCTGCGGTTAGCAGAAAGGAATCTCACAGGTTTAAAAAAAAAATCAGTGTAAACTGATTCACTGCCCATTTTATTGCTCTGAATGCCCCATCAGCATCATACAAGATATCACTACTATCTGAACTATAGCACTACACCTGTAAGCTGTCAGCATGCCGTGGCTTTTCTTGGATGGGAAAGATGTACTGCTGAGCACAGAGAATGATTTCGTTAACTGTTCAATCTGGCTTTTTTTTTTTTTTTTTACTTTGGTCCTGCACCTGGGAAAGCCCATGTCCATACAGAACACTTATAATTTGCTGTGTTGAAGGACACATGTCTCATTTGCTTCTGCTGTGTCTCAGAAAAGGAGACAGGATCTAATGAATAAAATGTGCCACATCACTTTACATGACAAATCCAAGGAACTTCAGGGGAGGAAAACCTATTCAACACTTCTTTCTCTGGCAGTTCCCAGCCATTTTCAGTGCAGCATGTGCTGCTGCAGCAGTGGAAATGAAGCCTAGTCGGATTCAGGTTGGGTTGTTTTTGTTGTTTTGCTTTGTTGTTTTGTTTTTGCCTTTTAAGACAGTCTGCAGTATCTTTCCTAAGATTACAGATTCCATTTTTAAAGCACACCTATACTATTAGAAGAACCTGAACAAAACTTTTGGGGGGAGAGACGGGGAAGTGAAGGAAAGGCACTTACATAAAAGAATAACTCCTACCGTCAAGTATCTACAATTTGCTGCAAATAATCAAAGGTAGCACTTCCCAAAGAATACATTACAAGTAATTCTTGTAATCAACACTTATCTGTAAGAGGTCTATTTTTAAGAAAGAAGCAATCTGCCTTATACATAGTATTTGATTAACTTCTTAAGTAATCAGCAAAAATCTTGCCTAACTTTTCTTGAAGACTTTAATTTCAGGAAAAAAAAAATCCATCTAAAATGAAAGTTAAAAAAAGTCTAAACATCCTGTTCAAAGCAAACTAAATATAAAACAATCTGCTTACAGTGAGAAGTTTGGTTGTAATTCCAGCATCTACCACAGCCTTATGCATAGCACGCAAAGTCTCCAGCTCCGGAGCAGCAATAAACACTACATAGGGCATGAATTCTGAAGTCCTCAGTATTTTCAGGGCCTAGAAGCAATGAAAAAGGGAAAAAAAAAACAAAACCATGAGAATAAATCACAAGTTCCCATTACCTAAGGGGCACTGCAAAACTAGTCTGCTACAATGAGCAGAAGTACATGATAGGTGAAGATTCTTCTATTTCAGAAATTCCTGCATTGCCTTTTGAAATGCTCAACATCATTTATTTCCTTGGCTAAAAAGATCTACTGCTGCTCTGCAAGGCTCTCATTTCCACGCAGAATCTAAGGTTTTTTCCCCAATCTTTCTAAGTTATTCCAACTAAGTGCCATAAATGCAGAAATCCAGTTGGCAATGCAATCTTTCAACCAGGTAAGAAGCCTTCAGATTTAAAGGCATAGCTCTTCTACATTATACTCCTACTTTTTGAGTGTCACATAAATGATATACCTGTGGATTCACATCCAAGATGCAGGTCCTTCCTGTCTGAACAACTTCAAGGATAGAATCAATTTTAGTGCCATAAAGATTTCCTTCATATTCTCCATGCTCTAGGTATCTGCCAGCTTTAATATCCATCTCCATTTCAGCTCGTGACACAAATCTGTATGCTTGCCCATCCTTTTCATCATCCCTTGGCTTTCGTGAAGTAACTGAACAAAAAATATAAAATATAAGCTGAATTATCTTTTTGTACTTGGAATACATGCAAATGACTGGACAGCTATTAAATCAGGGAAATTATAATATGGAATAATATGTATTTATAATTGTTCCATATACAGATTCATCAATTATTCTAGTTTACATTCCAGAACTAAGCACAGCCTTTCCCATTCTCTTTATTCTTTCCTATATGTTGTTTATTCCCAATTCTTTATTTCCTTTGCATTACTCCTTCAGACCATATACAATATTCATTCATGCCATTTTTTTAATTATTCACTGAAAATAATTCTTTAAGTGACTTTGAAATCAAATGGAACTTTAACTCTCAAAAGCCAAATTTACTTCCGAAAAATCAACTGTGTACCCTTCAGTATACTCCTCTCCCCAAAAACACCATCACATCCCTTCATTCACTCTTCAGAGCAGAATTACCTGAACTAGTTATAAAGAAAAGTTAGCTCATATACCAGAAGAAGCCCAGCCACAGTGGCAAGAAACATAGTGGAGGCCAGCTGATGCTACTTTCCAGGACAACCTATCCTTTAAAGTGAAGAAAATTCATTGCAGAGAAACTGAAGCCCACGCTTAAATATAACATTAGCAGCTAGCTTGGATGTTGGCATGCAGTGTGCAGCACAGATATTATTTAAGTAAGAAAGTGAAAATTAAATTATATAATAAAGTATCAGATTATTACCTCCTTTGCTGCCCTATCATTGTATTACTTGCCCACTATCTGCATTTAATTAGATTTCACTTTAGAATACAGATCCCTTTGGCAATACTGTGATACAAGTAGGAAACATTCTCCCCTCTCCAGGAATTCCTATCCACTTCATTATTATAGAAAACTCAAGCCCCAAAAGCAACGATCTTTTGAAACTGTTAATAATAAAAGTATTACTAGAACTAGAACTAGAACTTAGACAAGATGCTTCAGATTGACTGGAAGTATAATGATTAATATAATACTTAAAAAAAAAAAAAAAATCAGCTTGAAATATACTTTAGAGAATAAGCTATAACAGCTGACAGCCAGATGACCTGACAGTTCAGCTATGAGCACTGCAGAAAAAAACACAGCCACATTTGCTGGATCAGAACTCAAAACCAAGACAACACATGCAGGTATCTCAGGCATTTTCCAACAAACACACGTAAGAAAACATCTTTTGTGAATAACCAGAAGTTTTCCTAATCAAAGAAACTGAGGCCAACTAAAATTACTTATTAACCTACTTAAAATCTTAGTATCATGTATAGAGATGCCATATACAACAAACTATGCACTTCATGATGTGCATGATGAGACTGTCAGATGGCTGGGTTGGAAAAGTTAATTCATATGACTTTATGATTTTAAAGGGCATTCAAAAGCTCTAAATACAAGCATTTTAACATTGTATTACATTACTTATTTGCAGCTATAGTGTTTTAGAGAAATCAGTGATTCTAAGGGCTTTTTAAATGGGAACAAAAAGTTTAAAAAGTAACATAGAGTTTTTTGCTACTTTGGCAATAAAAATAATGGGATTCCCAAGGGAAGGTTTCCTTTAAAGAAATAACACTGCAAAATCAACCTTGTTATTAGTCACAAATTTCAGCTCTTAGTGCACTGGCCAGTTGTAATGTTTAGAAACTGAGCAAATTAGGAAGGGAAATAAACAGAAGGGAACAGATTGTTTTTGAAATTCAGAAGGGCACCTGGCAGAAGGAGAACCGTAGCTAGGGTTGTCTGGTCAGAGGTCAAACAGAAGGGGGACGGTTTAGGAAAATAAAGATCTAAGTGAGCAAAAGCAACTCTGTGACTGGAATGAAGGCAAGAAAACAACTGAATATTTCAGTTAAGTGAGAAGGTTCTTTTTCTGAAGTAGAAAAAGTTCTTTTTCTTTTTAGAAAAAAAAAAGATGATGGGCTTGGGTCTAGATAGAAAAAACTTCAGATTATCATACAGACCTTAAAGATCACAAATGCTGCTATTTTATTGGAAGTTTACTTGTTTCCTTTCCCTAAATTTCTAATGCTGAAGTAACAATTTATAATGCCCAGGGTGCTTCTACAGATGGAAAACTAAACAGCAGACCTGAGAAGCTCCACTGGCTGTTGATCACAGAGACTTCTAACAACTTCCAAAATCCCCTCAAGTGTCTGGGGTGGTGACTGACACTGAGTGAACCTAGCAGATGGGCAGATACTTAATGACTGGCAGATGCACACACAAAAATTGGTTTTCTGCAGCCTCAGTAATGGTTAATTGGGAGTTGCAAATATTTTCACTGTAGTTACATGACAGTCCAGTTGTATGAGAAGTTGAAGAATGTTTTGTCCTTTTGTTTCCCCACTCCCTGTTTTTATACACCGAGAAAATTACTTCTACCATGAATCAATGGGATAAACTTTAGGCATTTTCCAGATAATAAGAAACTTAACACATGGCATTACAATAGGATTGCTGACAACTCACATGGCACTGTAGTTCCAAACCTAGTAGGATTCAGTACTATAAACCTGTTCTTCAAGCTTCTTCGCCCCACTCCTTGGGCGCCAATTAAGACCAGTGTTTTCCTCTGAAAAGGAGGCATTTTGGCTACTTCCTCATATATCTGGATTTCATGACGATCAAATTCTACATTGAGAAGCATACAAAAAATAGTTAACAGAACTTTAAGAAAGAAAAAAAATCAATAAGGACTTCTGCTATATCTGAACAGACCTTTTGTGAATATAAATAGGAGTCAAAGGGCTTTAAGTCTGATATAAGCTTTCTTGCTTTAAACTGGTATGGAGATAGAACTTATTCATGGAAAATGTAAGGTCAGATTATTGTCTTTACTACCAGGGAGAAATTTCTAAATGGACCAGAATGGGAAAATTGTGATTAACAATTCAAGAGCTGCCAAGGAATTTCAGATTGGTTGAGGTTGGAAGGGACCTCTGGAGGTCACCTCGTCCAATGTCCCTGCTCAGGCAGGACCACTTACAGCCACTTACCTGTCCAGATGGCTTTTGAATCTCCCTTTCCAAAGAGGGAGATTCAACAACCACTCTGAGCATTCTCTCTTGACCTAGGCAGCCCAGAACTGGACGCAGGACTCCAGGTGCAGCTTCACCCATGCTGAGCAGCGGGGAAGGATCACTTCCCTCAGCCTGCTGTTAAAAAGGCTTTATTCTTTTTTTCTCTTTGTTAAAAGTTCTTCTCTGACTTCTACCTACTGCAACCTGTATTTAGCACCATCATACCTTCACTGGTTACAACTACTTTTAAACCAAAAACCTACCTGACTTACTGAATGTATAATCAAATATTTTACTGCAAATCTTTCTGCTTTGGATACACCAGGCCATCTGCAAGTTTAGAAGCATAGAGAACTTCAATTCATACATAATATTAAGAGATACCTGCATTTCTTGTAGTGAGATACATCATCTTTTTCTTTTTTTTGCTGCTTATTGTTCCACAGAAAGGCCCTAAAAATAAGAATCGAGACAAACTCATCGTTTTTATTAAATGTTTTTTTCTGGACATTTACATTTCTGATTTACATGAACTTGTGCAAGGTTAGATTAATTATGCTTACAAGGACTATTTTCAAGAAAATACCTTTCTTTTTTAAACCTCTATATATTCTCGGGAAGGAGTTTACAGCTATTTTCATACACATTACACAGTGTAGTAAGAATGGAACAGAGGAAAAAAGTAGTTTTCCAGGGAAATTTTCTAAAAAACATTAGAAAAATACTTCAAAAACATTGAATTTATTAACTTTCAGTGTATACTGTAAGAACATATCTGGAAAAAAGTGCTAATTCTTATCACTTTCCCATCTCATTTAGCTTTTCATCAGCAGGTGGTAAAACTGATTTATGTATCTACGAAGACGCATATACTTTAGACTTTGTCCTTTAGTCAAAGCCCAAACCATACATACATAACAATCAGCATTTAGCATTATTTTAAGTATTCTCATACAGCAGTTTTCTGCTATCTGTGAATGTAGGAAAACCATAACAAATGGAGTCAGAGCAAAATATATTCCTGAAATTCCTTAAATCTCACCTGAGTTGTCCCAGTCCCTCCTAACAAAAGCCTTTCTCTTCTCTTCCAGGAACTGGCTAGGAATAAGCCCCGCACTTCCTCCTTCTTTGACATGACTAGCCTGGAAAAGAATACAATCAAGGGTAACTTGCAAGAAGCATTTTTCTCATGTCATGTTGATGACTGATTTTCACACTGCCAGAGTTTCTTAATGGTGAGTACTGATACATTTATTACTGCGACACACAAAATCAAAGTCAGACATGGACGTTAAAGATCTGTCTTACAGTAACAGTGGTTTGTCACTGAAGTATTAAAACCTTAGGAAACAAATTAGATACAAGTTTTCCCATTCTATTAGTCTGCTTTTAGCCTGCATTAGTCAGCCATAAACTTTTGGCATAAAAATCCTACATAGAATTCAATAGCTCCAGCTCTCAAGTGATAAATCCCAAGACTTTGTAGTACACAGTACACTTATTTTGTATTCTTGATCTGCTCCAAACATCTTCAAGTGCAGCTTATTAACTGTCATTTTATATACTTGGGAATGCCATGAACACACATCTAATCATGCCTTTTGTAATACTTAGCTACATATTTAAATGAGTATTCTTCAGTATTCTTAGTAACAGAAGTTTGGCTAAGATTCTCTGTAAACTCATTTCAGGGTAGGCCAAATTCTCAGCAAGCTTAATGCATACAAACACACCATTAGGAAACGTTACACTTTTCTTCCCCATAACCAGTCAGCCTTGTCACTTGCTTACAGGAGCTGTTTGCTTTTCAAGTTGTACACTTCTACTTATTAGTGACTAATTGATTTTTCACAGCTAGTGAATTCCCAGGAAGATTCTTGGGCACTCTAGCATTTCCAGAATGCCCAAGGAAAAAAGTTTTTCCCCAGCAGCATAATCTGCACAGTATTACCTGCAACACATTATATTGCCTTAATGCATTTAATTTTTGCCATTCATCGAGGGTGTTTATGAGCATTTCTAATTTATTTCTCCTGGATTCCCTCAAGTGGCAAGCTGAAGAAATTTGAAAAATAATATAGAAGACAGCATGTAAGCTAAATGTCAAACTACTCTAGAGTTTTAGTGTTGAACTTCTGAAACAAATTAACTTGGCAGTAATAATTTTTCTGCGCTTCCTCACATTTTTTATTCTCTTTTTTTTCCTGTTATTACCATCACTGACAAGCAACAGAATTCAGCAACAGTTGTTGATGTATATTCAAAAATTTTTGTCGCTCATAATGAGATGTATATATATTGCTCTCAAGTGACATTTGGCTCACTATTGCTTGTTATCTAGCAAAGGGCTTGAAATTTAGGGGTGGAAAGGGAAATTAGTAATGCTAAAATCTTAAGCCTAGCTTGCCACTGCCACTTGCAAAGTTGAGTATCTTGGCTGAGAAAAGTGTCTTAAAGGTTCACTTGTATTTTCAAGGGCACTGATCATGTTCAGCTGTGCAGATAGTGTCTTGAAGAAATAAAGATAGCATAAGCATCTGATTTTGCTTCTACTGAAGGAATGAATGCAGAAACGCAATCTGAACAGTTAATATTTGAAACAGTGACATTTAGATTATAACATGCACGTTATAGCTTACAGACAGTGACCACTGTGAAAAGAAAAGGTACATTTTCTACAGAACAAATATTCTCACCCCTCCTCAGATCCAGCAGGTTAATTTCCCTCTCTCCCCTCAACTCTGGGCTCACAAGGGGTCCACTTCTTCCCCAGTCACTGCCAGGGAGGGCTTACCACAATTTACATAGTCAATCTAAGACTTTATGCTAGAAATTACCCACTTATAACTGATTTTGGAAGATCTTATGACTTATGACACATGAACAAAGACATATAAATAGTAGTATCAGCAAAAACACAGTTTTACACATAATTTATATATGATTTTTAATATTTTGACTTAAGATACTAATAGCTTGAAATTGGATTACACTAAACATTTGTTCTTGTATCTACTGTTAAAAAGAAGTAATTCATTATTTAAAGAGTTTATATTTAAAGTGTTTATTATTAAGGCCGTTAGTGAAGCTCTTTTTTTCTTTTCTTTTTAACTTATTTATTTACCAACCTGCCACCAATTTGGATCTTCACGGTTTACGATCTGAAGAATTTCTCCTTTAGAAAATTTCAAACCTGCTTCTTTGCATGGGATGAGGTTGTCATTATACGGATTATAATCAAAATGACACTTCACAAAAACCTGAAATGTAAAAAAATTTACAATACTTACATGTTACAAAATACATTCTGACTAATTTACCTGTCAAAGCTAAATAGTGTATTTACAGCATAAAAATTTTGACATGATCAGATTTTCATTTCACAAGTAAAATGCAAGCTACAGGAAAAAAAAATGGCAAAGTACAACAGCTGAGAAAGGAGAAATAATCTGCAGTACAAACCTTGGTTGAAAGAGCTTCATGACAAAAATAAAAAGCCAACTGCTCAATTTGGGCAATGTATTCATGTTTGCACTTCAATGTGTCCAACTTTAGCATTCAACTGTAAGTTACTTAAAAATATATACATTAGTCAGGGTGTGAGCACTGTCCTCAAGGTTTGTAGAATCCTAATAATTAATTTTGCCACGAACTCAATATTTGAAGAGAAACAAAATATGTGACTGCTTAAGACTCAGATTTGATGCAAGGGAAGGAACAGTGAGCTGCATCAGTAGATTGGAAACATCTTTGACTTTTTTCTGTCAGCTAGGAGAGCAAAGGAAGCAGCATACCTGCCTCAAATACAGCACAGCAGATAGCGTTTGCTCAGTGCTCAGTCTATTATAATCATGGGCATTAAGACTGTCTGAAGAAGTCCCACAAGATGTTTCAAATGCACTAATTTAGAGCAATAAATCACTTCTGCAGTGGAGAAACTGACAGTCTACAGCAACAACAAAATAGTAAGTAATAGCCACCATCCGAGTTCCTTCCTAAAGTCACAGAATTCAAGCTCTTCTGTTGAATTCAGTGTGTTTCTGAATTCCACAAAACATTACCTGGACGTTGGTCATGTTATAAGCACACGCACTTCAGTGCAGTTTAGTGTGGTTGTGGCTAGGTCATCAGAGGTCACTGTATGTCACAGAAACATGCTTGGAAGCATACAGACACTTAATCTTAGATACTAACAATTTTTTAAGCAGCCTGAGATGTGAGGTGTCAACTTATTCAGAAAACTTATTCAGAAAACACCAAATAGAAGTTCTTTTGACATAATTGTTTGAAATGTGCTACTGACCTGTTGAGGAATAACAGTGTCTCTGTAGCTGGGGAGAATCTTCAGAGTGACACTGCCACTAATATTTTTCAGCAGTTCCTGCAGTTCCTTTGGATTGTTTCCAACTTCATGGCCATTCACCTCTTTAATAATATCACCTACATGCAGAAGACCTTGTCGATCTATCATTCCACCATGGAGAATTCTTGCTATTACCAGATCATTGTTCTCAACTCTGAACGTAACACCCTGAAAGAGGTACGTAACACATAGTTTACCATTGTTTGAATTTCAATTTCATTTTACCTTCATCTCACGCAAAATTACATAGCTTTGGGATACTCTTATCTCCCCCAGTGATAACAGACAATAATAGTTACTATGATATAAGAGTTTATAATATATAGGTAAGTATCAAGTGACACAAAAGTGCCTTCAGACAAGGTTTTCATATGAGGGAACAATGACTGTATTGTTCTTGATTGCACACAGTCCTGTCATTTTGTATCAAGACCAAACAGATGTTGTGTTAGTCAGTTATGCTAGCAAGTAATTCTACCTAATGACTGCCTGTTCACTAAGCCATAACTTCTTTGAGAGAACAGGATGGAGAGCACACAAATACCTTCCTGTTTCAACCTCTCAATACCCATCCAATCTCCCATTAAAGTACACAACATAATAAGGGTAAGAATGAAAACTTAATGCAAGAAATTAAGCACACACAAATGCTTTCACTCACATTTTAAATTAAAGACATCTTCAGTTACTTACCAGTGGTTCTCCTGCTCTTTTGTGAATTCCAAGAATACGAATAGCATCTACTGGAACCATTTGGTTGTTCACTGAAGAATTATTGACTTCTGGGCTAGAAGGGGGGGAATCGTAACATTTTGAAGCCACAATATCATGTGCTTCCAAGAGTGACTGCAAGGGAAAAGAAAAAGCCTTTTTTAAAAATCATGAAATAACCATTTGTAAAAGGGCTTAGTGCTGGAAAACCACTGAAACTACCCTTTGAGATCGGATCTTGAAACTATTATTTCATAAGGAACACAGCAAAAATCAATTTTCACATTTGTATGAAATATGAGTAACTCACATGACCTGCTAACCCTACTGGCTTGGCAAATCTGCTCTCTTTTTGTAAATATAAGTGCTTCTTCTTAAGAAAGCGTAAGAGAAATGTAGTGAATTTGGGAGGAATGTGTGAACTTTAGAGAAGAAGATGGAAAGAGGATGTGTCTACCACAGTGGAGGATGTACCTACAACAGTGTTTCACCTAATGCAACAGTATCCGAGCAAACATTTAAGTAAACAAACATCCCACTGCAAAAAGATGAAGAAACCTCATCATTAGGTACTTGTGTTTAATGTAATAAAGTTTTCCTCCACAGTAATTTGGAAGTAACTCTAAATTAAAGATAATTACAGGTATGTAAGGATTTCTAGCAATCTGCAGAATGAGTGCTTTCTGCTTGCATAAAACCAAGGCAGAATTCTAGCACTGAATGAATCCAAGTTGAAAGAATTCACGTTTAGAAAGCAAGAGTTCAGACTTTATACTTATAGTTAATGGTGTTTTTACCAGTGCATGTATGTAAATACAGACCAAACGGAGGAGATCCAAATAAATATAATCATCTCTGGAAGACAAGGAAATTTAGACTTGATTTTCTGGTAAAAAAGGGGACTTGAAGATTTAAAGAAAAGATCTGTAAGGCACAGGTAGAACAACATAAAACTTGTAAATTAGAGAGCAGAAGCTTTCAGTCCTAAGGAGGAAAAGGGACACCCTACAGCCACCAGATATCATAGCTCAAGATAAAGCGTCTGTGACACACAGTCTCTCTGACAGAGAGAGGAAGAGGAAAACAAGCAAGTAGGAGAGATGTCTGTTAGGCCCATCTTACCTCAAATAACATAGATGGCTTTGTTTCAAACATTGACCTGAGGAGGTATGGTCATGTTCGATTACTGACTGGTGTTAAATAAATAGCTAAAGAGAAGTCACAGAGAACAGGATGTCATACGGCCTATAATGACATGCTCATGCCAAAGGAAAGCAGGAAACAGTACTAGAAAATGGAGTAGGTGGACAGGCCTATGAATTTAACAATTTTGCTGCACTGTCTGCTCCATCCTTCTGTAAGTCACCTCTAACCTAACAGTTGTGCGACCACGTTAGCATAGTGCTAAGCTCAACACGCAAACCTCCAAGTGTCATTTCTGAACAGTCATTTTAGACTGCCTACCACGTAATGACCCTACTGATATCTCAACTTGAGATTAGAAGGAGCTACTAATTCATGGATTCTGCCCCTGCCATTAAGACTGTAAAGACAGCTGCTTATTGTGGCTGCTCTGATACTGTGGACATAAACCAAATCAAATGAAATAGGAAAAACAATCATTTATTTAAATCAAGCAGCTGTCAGATGGTAGCAATTTCTAATTCTTCATTATACAAGGCACATGCAATCCAGAAAACACAGATACTCATTTGCCAATGTTTTCAAGCATCATTATTGGATCTTTCTACATTTCCAAAATGAAGCCAACTAGTATTAACTATGTTTTTTGACACATTACCACAGTCAGAACAAGTAGATGTACCTGTATGACACTTTGTTTTCTCTTTTGGTCACGCGCTAGTAAAAAACTGTTCCCAAAACTCCTGGCCACAAACTACTTAATTTCTTGTGTAGCCTCACACATGAGCATACTTCCACAGCTTGCTGCCCTTAACTGTTATATAATTTATGGATTATAATCTGATTCACAGCCAAAAAAAGTACTAAGCAAACAGTCTGTGCCATCCTCTTCAAATTAACATGCTCCATAACACTTTTCAGTTCTTAAAAGCCTCATCCCATCACTCGCATTCTGATTCTATTTATTCGCTCAGTTTCATGGATAAGCATGAATTCGTTCAACTGCTGCTTAACCATCTCTTGATCACAAAATCTTTTTCCTGCTATTTCCATGATGGCTGAGTCACAAGGGGACTATCAGGGACTGTAAACTGCTGCCCATAATTATAAAATTATTTCTTTGAGACGAGCAATACCATTAATTTGGAAAACATAGAATCAGCCTCTAAAACAGCTACGCAGTACTAACCATGAAATTTTAAGAGAGCTAAGTTCTTCGTGGTGGCTTGTTGTACGCCTTTCCTGAAGTGGAGACAGGAGGCAAATTACATTTTGTGTAATTACAAGTCACACGGAATTTTTTCTTTCTTCCTTACAGATCCCTTCTTGCAGAATTTGGAACATGTCTCCCCGGAACAAATGAGGCAGAAAGGATAGCAATTCTGTAGTAATTAGTTATTTTTCTATTTCCTCGTTAGAGAGGGAGACATAGAGTCTCCCCAAGACTCAAGAAGAGAATTGTATCCACATCCTGGACTGCAAATTTTCTTAGAAGTTCTTCTAGAGTGGTCATTACTATGATATCAGTTAAATAAAAACCCTTGAAATTATGCAACTTTGCCCTTAATTGGTCTTAATGCCTGCCTCCAGATGGGGAACAGCAACACAAAATTAGGGGCCAAAAAGTACACTCTAATTTTAGGCTTCCAAACTGAGTTACATCAGATCTATTTTTACAAAATCAGTAGCTAGCTGCTTTTTGGCTGTATGCAGCAGCCCAAACTGCTCATTGTTTCTGCAAATGAGACTAAATGTCTCACAACAAGCACTTGGAAAATAAAAAATACAAGATTAAGCAGCTTCAGGCTTCTTTTTAAGTGAACTCAGTAATTCTAACAGAGTGAAGGGTAGTTTAATTCTCAAAGGCAGCATTTACCTGTCTTAGCCATTAAGTAGACTTTTTTCTTTAGCTTCCTACCTGACTCTTTGTGTACCATCCAGGTGTTGCAACAAATGAAGTAGGGAGCCCTAGAAATAGCTTATTTCTCTTGCATACCCATGACTCACCCGATGGTACAGTGAAAGGAGCAGGCAACCTTGTTGAGAGTATGTAATAAACATGACATGAATTTTTAAAATAGGTTCCAAAAGAGAATCAAAGAGTGTAACAGTAAGTCTGATATTGATACTAAACTAATTAGAAGATCATGTAAACAAACACACTGAGAATGACTAAAGCATTTTTGCATTGTAACTACCAGTTCCTCCAAACTCATCCTCTCCCTGTCCAGTCCCAATTTCTACTAAGGGGATCTGCGTGAGATCGAAGACTGATTTGAAGATTCATTCAACAGTAAGTCTCCAAATCATAGTCTTAGTCATTGTGGTGTAAATGCCTGAAGTAACTAGGAAAATAAAACTAACATTCACATTTTTAAGGAAAAGGTACAGCATTGAAGAGGCTTTCAGGGTAGGGCATAACTGCATTATCTGAGCGTTCCCTAGGCTCCCAACCTTTGATGCTATCGCACTGGGGAAACTTGGTGTGCTAGCTCTAAGGAACAGCACGGAGTGTAGAGTGGAGTGGAGACACCACGGCTAGGCTCTGTAATCAGATGGGGCCTCAATTGTTCTTGTGCACAAAGCTGCACTTTTTGCCACCCTAAGCCAAAGACCTGTCATGTTTTGACAAATGCTGTACCCTAGTGTACTTTTTGCTCATTATAATATCATTATAATACCAAAACACACCTCCATCCCAAAAGCTACCCGCCTCCAAGGTGCGACCACCCCTCACTGAGCATGCGCTCTGAATTTCTCGGTGCCTATTACTTTAAACGGAGATGGGAAAACTTTACACCAATCATAAGTAAGATATGCTTGACTAGAGCCACTCAAGCTCCACCTAAAAGATAGAAAATAATATAAATTGGCCCAAGAGAAAGGGGATGTTAGGGAAGATACCACCGTCAGGGGAGATACCATCCCGAGGACAACATCCTTAGGACCTCCTGACTCCTGGGATCAGTCGACGGGCTGAGCCTCTCTTCCCCCCCCATTGGGACGCCTTTGGGTGAGATCTGAATACTTGCTTATAAATCTCTATAGAGTCTTTGATCCTTTTAACGCGTTTATTTCTAGGCTGCGCACCTGTAACATCTATAACACCTGTAAACACCTGTAACACCTATAACATCTATAACATCTGTAACATCTATAACACCTGTAACATCTGTAACATCTATAAACATCTATAACACCTGTAACATCTGTAACACCTATAACACCTGTGTATTTTATGCATACTAGCTTGCTTTGCAGACAGTCATTATCGCCGGCAATCCAAAAGAACCTGATTATCTGTTGCTGTAATAAACCATACTTGATTGCATTGTGATAACTCTCATTGAGTGCAACGAGGGTGAGGGTGGTTATCTGTGATAGTTCAGTGTTCTGAATCTAACCAGACCCCCAGGCGGTTAATGCATTTTTGGTGAATGTCCGAACGGACCCCCAGATGGTTAATGCGTTTTTGGTGAATGTCTGAACGGACCCCCAGGCCGTTAATGCGTTGATGGTGAATGTCTGACTGGACCCCCAGACGGTTAATGTGTTTTTGGTGAATGTCCGACTAGTTCAGTATCCTGAATCTGACCAGGCCCGTAACGGTTAATCAGCTACACCCCTTAACGCGACAGTCATGATGCCATTTTGGACAAATAAGAATGCAAGGGAGGCCAACATACTGGTCTCCAGAGCAGGCAGAGGAACTACCAGCAATCCCAACAGCTACTACATTAAAGGCTGAGGTGTTAAAGCGTTCCCTATTTCCATCATGCCTGCGTTAAATGGAAATGCACCTATAACATAAAATTGAAAACTTCAAAAAAAAAAAAAAGCCATATTTTTTTAACTTGTACACCCAAAAATGTTTTTATGACTCTATATGTGTCCGCCAAAAGAAGCACATTTATACTTTGACAAAAGGTTTGCTTATGTTCTTATATAGGAAAGAGGTGATACCAAAGACTAAAATAATGCTCATGCTTAACCTCATGACTAGTTCTTTACCATGCATTCAGAGTAAAATCCTACATTAAAATTGTCTACAGGTCAGTTTAATTATTAAACTTAGATTTGTATGTGTACAGTGATAGAGTGGGTAATATAAACAGGTGGCACCTGAAAATGAGGCTCCTTCAGTATTCCAACCAATTCTGCAATGTTCTCATCTTTATTTATTAAGGGACTGATGTCTTCAAGAATTTCATTCACCAGCTCCAGATTGTTGTCACTGACAGCCTCAAGTTTAGAATCTTCTAGTCGCTCATGAGCCTGTAAAATAAAATAAATATGTAAGACTATGATGTAAGTTTCAAGTAAATAGCACTTGCAATGTATAAACTTTTCAATTATTTTTGATGCACCCTTCTGCAGGAAAGCAGCAACAGTTACATATAGTCCAATACATACATTTTGTTTTTATAAATGCTGAAGGATTTTACATCCTTAACTACTGGACACAACAAAAATTACGAGCAGCACCTGTCAGATATGCTTGCCTGTCCATACTTTCCATAACCTCCATGCTATCTACATACATCAAACAGTCCTCTGAACAGTATCATGTCTCACATCTTTTCTGCTTCAGAACCTAGTACTTGTGTACCTTCTAGAAGGACAAAAAATAAATACAGGATCTGCTCAAAAAGATATAGTCTGCTTTTGAGAAACATTTACCTGAAGCTCCTCCTACTCAGAGACACCTGAATGACAAATTCAACAGGAAAACCTGCATAACTAAGGGAATTCTGAACAAGGTCTGCAGCAAAGAAGAGTAACAGTATGTTGGGCTGGAAGGGTAAGAGTGTTGGCTGCATGCTGAGGAAGGTGATCCTTCCCCTTTGCTCAGCACTGGTGAGGCTGTACCTGGAGTCCTGTGTCTGTTTCTGGGCTACCCAGGTCAAGAGAGACATGGGTGTGCTGGATAGAGTCCAGTGAAGGGCCACTATAATGACAAAGAGACTGAAGCATCTCTCCTGTGAAGAAAGGCTGAGAGAGCTGGGAATGTTTAGCCTGGAGAAGGGAAGGAGCCTCACCCATGTGCAGAAATACCTGAAGTGTGGGTGCAAAGAAGACAGAGACAGGCTCTTTCCATTGGTGCTCACTGGTAGGACGAGGCAAGAGGGACAAACCGACACACAGGAGGATTTGAGTATCAGGAAACACTTTTTTTTAATGTGAGGTTTACTGAGCACTGGCACGGGCTGTTCAGAATGGTGGTGGAGTCTCCTGCCTTGGAGATACCTGAAAGATGTCAGGACATGATCCTGGACAAGCAGCTCTAGGTGGTCATGTTAGGGTTAGGGTTAGCAGGGGCATTAGACAAGACGACCTCCAGAGGTCCCTTCCAACCTCAAGCGTTCTGTGATTCTGGGACTACTTTTTCATCTTTCTAGAGCTATTGCTGCAGATACAACACTTTCCTAAACATTGCAGGCACTTAAATTCAAGGAAAGGTAGGAGATTTGAGCTGCAAGAGAAATGCCTCATAAATTGAAATGCTTTGCTTATTTATTATAGGCAGCACTTTATCAAAAATTAGGGACTAAGAGGAGGCCAAAAATAGCTAAGACTCTCAACACATTCTGAATTAAGAGTTATTTACAACACTGTAGAAACAAGAAGTTAACAATTGCTGTGGCAGGTAAAAACACAAAAAAATAACAGACTAATTTAAGACTCCTCTATATATACTTCTATATATTTATAATTTGTATGTGCATGCATCTACTTGCTTATCAGTGCTTTAAAACAGATGTTAAAATAAAATTTTGCTAAATCCAATAAACTTTGTTCCCTGAAATCAACTGGGTATTGAATCTTACTTCGCATCTATAAAATGCTATTTCTGGAGAAACAATGGTCACTGGAAAGGCTAACTTAACACACAGAAAGGCATTTCAGACATTCCCAAACACCCTCAAACCAAATGACCATGATTACAACATTCATACAGCTTGGCACCTACACACATCCTCCTTAGTAAAGGAATGCTATTTTGTACATAACATGTACAGTAAACAGTATTGTCTTTTAGAAGTTCCCTTCTTTTACAGCAAGTAGAAACCCAAATCTATTGACTTTTAAACGCACTCCAACTTTTACAGGATTAGAGAATTTGGGTTACCTCCTTTGCTACTTTTCTTTAAAATGTTACCACTAACAAGATGATTAATATAAATACAAATATCCCCACTCTTCACCCCAAAATCAAGGCCATCAATATACAGCAGAACAGAAAGTTTGTTCGTCAACAACGTCTTATCCTGTACTATGCTGGGGAGTAGCAGAATATGGAATGGTATGAATATTTAAAATAAAAAGGAATAGCAAACTTAGATACTATATTTTATTTCAGTTCATAATTTCAGCAATGCTAAATCAAGTATTTAAATTCATTAAATGTTCAGGTAATAAGGATTTTGCCTTTAACAATCTGAAATCCTAAATACTGGACACCATCTGTTTATAGATTAGATTAGATATAGATTACATGAAAATGCATTTTACAATGATTTCACTTACTTTCCCTTTCCCCTCAAAAGCCCCTTGAAACACATTTACTTAGGGACATGGTTTAGTGGTTAATATTGGTGGCACGGGCACGGCTGGACCAGATGATCTTGGAGGTCTTTTCCAACCTTAATGATTCTATGGTTTTATTGGAAAAAAGTTCATAGGTAAACACAAACTTCAACACAAAAAAAACTACCCCCCGCTGAAGAATGGAAAGATACAGTAAGTGAACCCTCTCCCAAAAAAACAACTGTAATATCCAACTTAATACCTTTATTCTAGACAGGAGAAGAGTGAAATTACTTTAATGCAACTTGAAAGGATTAGCCAAACTTGCCATTGCAAAATATTATAAGCATATACTACCTTTATTAATTGCCTTAATATTTTAAGGACTGAAAAGAAAAAGGTTTTGGTTTTTTGTTTGGTTGTTTTTGTCCTATTTGACTACAATATAATGATTAGTCTTAATAGCAGACTAACGAGGTGTAAGTTTTAAACTAAAAAGGGTAGGTTTAAATTAGGTATTTGGAAGAAATATGGTGGTGGGGCACGGGAACAAGCTGCACAGAGACGCTGTGGATGCCCCATCCCTGGAACTGTGGAAGGCCAGGCTGGATGGGGCTCTTGGCAGCCTGGTCATAGTGGCAGGTGTCCCTGCCCATGGCAGGGGGTTGGAATTAGGTCTTTAAGGTTCCCTCCAGTCCCAACCATTCTGTGATGCTATCATTCTAATCAAGAAAACTGAAAAGTCTTTTACATTTCTGTCCCTGTCTGAAATGAATGTGCACAACTAATCTGACCATCTCAGGGTCAGGCCAGAATTCACTATTCTGATAAAACTAGCTCTTCTTTCTAATAGAAAAACAAGGTTGATACATTTTCAGAGTCAAACGTGTATGTATGAACTACATACACTTCATGAAATGGGTTATCGTTTTCATTCTTGTCCTTATTTAGCTCTGCTGGTTAGGAGTGGGGTTTAGGGTTCAATTCCGAAATAATTACAAAAGAAAAAAATGAGTGTGGTCATGCCATATGGACACAGTTAAATCTTTCAGCATTCTAGATAAAGCAGGTTTATAGCTAAGATCTTGTCTGTTTCCTTTACAGGCACTTTTTTTTTTTAAACATCTGCTAGTCGTTAAATTCCCCATAATTGGAATTGGCGATTAATGTACAAATTCTTTGTAAGAATAAATGCTTTGCAATGAAAATTTTCTTCATGATAAAATTTAAAGATGAAGTATATAGCAGACACTGAAGCTGGAAAAAAACATAAGCAAGAAAGTGTTTTAACTTACTCCAGTAAATTTAGTACACAAATTTTCCCCTCTGCAGTCATCTCACCAGCAGATGAGACACTTCCAGTATTTGTAAGTTTATTGCTATGCAACTTTTTCCACTTGTAACCCATGGTTTTGAACAGTTAAAGAGAAATGAATTCTTATATGAACTCTTATGAGATGTTTTCTTTTCCAGATATTTTACTGAGCAAAATCCATGCACAACAATTCTTTAGCTTTACAGAGTATTTCATGGATGCCTAGAGGGCATCTCTTCAGATGTCTGTTCATATTAAAGTGATAGCTATATTTAAGTTAACTGTTTTTTCTCATGTAAGGAACCTATTTTTATGAAAAATAAGAAAGAATGTAAGGGCTGTATAATACTAACTGCATCTCCTTATGATAAGCTACATTTTAATTTCAGAAACCGAAGAATTTTTGTAAACATTATCTTACATAATTAGTAGCACTACCATCTAAGAATAAAATATTTGCATAATTCAAGACCACAGCTAAGAACAGTCCACATCTGAGCGCTGCTAATCAAAGGTCCCAGTATTACTCTGAGATCTAGGAAAGGGCCTGGAGAGAATACTCACTGGGTTGACCAGAAAGCCATTTTGAGCCAAAGACAACAAGACCTGTTTACGCCACGGGGGAAAGAAGGTTATTGCTCTCACTTTTCATCGTTAGCAAAAATGCTAGAAGAGGGAAGGCATATGGGTTTTGCACACAACGGTGGTCACAACACTATATTAATACCAACTACTTCTAATTCCAAGCATTTTGATGTTTTCTTCATAAATAATTTTAACACATTATTTCTGGAGTCTCTGAATTTTTCTTTTTCCTCTAGATCTTCCATGTAAAGATCTTACTCTTCCAATAAATCACTGTATGCAGAAGTTAGATTATACCAAATACGCTACATCTGCTTTCAAGAACTCTTTCAAGTCCTTTAACAACACATACCAAACATAAAAGCCACTGCTGATACCTCAGATCCATACTCAATGTTCACACAGTAGTAACAATTGTCATATTCCCAGATTCTACTCAGAGCAGCAATTTGAAATACCTTAGCAAGTGATCTTACAATAGGGTTTTCCATAATTCCTTTGAGAAAAATCAGGTCTATTTCTTCAGCGCCTGTTGAAGTCGGCAGATCAGTAAGGTTATCCAGTACCTGCTGCATGGCTGCTGGTAAGAGGGAAAAAGAAAAAAATTACGTAAGTACCGACCAAAATAGCCTTGGATAAATAGCAAAAACTCTGAAAAATACCACAATATTAAAATTAGAAATTTTAAGTAGCCAACTGCATACTGAGAGCAGTGGAAAAAATGGAAAACTACTTTCTTATTGTAATTAGAAAGATGGAGGGGAGGTATCTATCCAAATCCTTATCACAAGCAACTTAAATCCAGAAGCAGCACATTCCTTTTAACATTCACTACTACTTAAAGACTGAGGAAAAATCATCAAGTATAAACTATGTATATGATATGCATAATATTGCAAATACAATAAAAGCAACTAATTCATGTCTGGTTTTGTCTAATCTTACTTTCAGATAAAAGTTTTCAGCCCTTATGCACACCAAACACCTGCAAGTTTTAAAATGTTTTGTCTTTTCCAACCTAAATGATTCTTGTTTCTATCCCCAACAGTCACTTACAACCTCCAGTTCTGACTTCCTGCACTCTGTGTAAGTGGTGCAGATGCTAACACCAACTGGGCACCACTGCATGCTGCATTGGGAAATATATCCTAGAACTTGAAATATATTTTACCTGCTCAGTGGAGGATTTCCTGGCTATCTACAAACTCACAGAGAGAACTATGGCTACTTGGGTTGACAGTGAGCAACGGTGCCAATGAAAAAGCCTGTAAACCCTACCATCCCAGCTGTCTTGTCCCACAATGTCATTTATGATGTGAATGATGAGAATTTATTGTATAACTGTGTCCTTCAACCCTTTTATTTAAGATGAAGTCAAATAAAATAGATTTTTTTATGTTAGGCAGCAGGTCCAATATGTCCACGTACTGCAGAATTCTTGTGCATTTGGGCACGTAGCCCTTAGCCATTTGTGCAGTAGCTTCCCAGGCTAGTTCCAAGCTTGCAGAGATGAGCATGTGTAAGCTTTGGCTATGCACAAAAGGAGGCAGCACTGAAGGAAGTTATGATGTCCTTCACAAGGCAAACGGACATTTTTTTCCATCTTTTCCAACATACAATTAAACATTCTCATCTTGTTAGTATTATCTTAGTGAATAACCTATACTCTTCTTGTTTTTAACAGTATTCTTTCAAACTCCCGCAGAGTTATGTTGCATGCTCAGACAGACACATTCACAGGCCCACTAAAAATTTTCTGCCAAGACCTTCAAGAAGCTAAAAGTATTAGAAAAACCACTGTGTACTGCAGTGCTCCACATGCTGCACAGCAGTATACATCAAGACAATCAGAAAGCCTATATGTTCCTTCTCCCACACAAGAATTTACCCTTAACTTTCCTCGTGGCTTTATAATGAAAGCCATTATGAAACACAGCAAAGTAAGAGCACAAACAGCATTTCTCAACACCTACTTTCTAATTTGAATACTTCCTAGAAAATTCCATTTCAAGGAAATATTTTCTGGCTGTGCTTGTTCCCAAGTGGAACTGACTTTTCAGCAATCAAATAATCTTATATACCACATTTTAACCACAGCCCTGAATGTCAGAAGACTTCATTTTTTAATAATTTTAACCATACTTCTCGCTTCCAAAAAGTGAGTCCTCTGTGAAACCATGAGTAGGAAGGAAAATGACACTTACATTATGCTTTCAGACTTTGAGGCAATACTGTTTCTACTTTTTTAACAGACAAAGTGCTGTTAGTGATCACACATTGCATAAAGTCACCAAACCAAACAGCTGAATAAAATATAATACCACTAAGTATCTTTTTTTTTTTTTTTTTTTGTTAAACCAGCTATAAGGTAAAGCAATAATTTGGTGTGTGAGAAAAATTTTAAGAAGCTTCAAAAGAGATTATACAGCTGTTACCTGGTACAGTAACAGAACAATGTTTATATGGTTAACTTCATTGCTTTATATTCACCTGGCAAAAAAAAAATATATATTTTTTTTATTAAAAAAATCTGACCACAATCAAATTTTGTTTTGCCAAAAGTCATCAAAAGCATCTTCGAACAGGAATTATGTTATTTTTTATTAAAAAAAAAAAAGAAAAGGCAATAACACACGGAGAAGCAGACAAGCTTTTTGTGATGGACTAGACTAAGCACTTTCATCTCACTTTTGAATTTACTATGCAAGTCATGGACCAACTTCAAATGCAGTTCCCAGTCAATGTGAAATGCTAATATTTGCTCACATGTAAAAATAGCTTTGAAAGTTTAAGCAATATATTTACCTACATATGCCTTTGATCTTCATACATGTATTTTCAAGCAATTTGATTTCCCCACAGACAGTTTAACTGGGGAAAGGAGAGGAAAGGGAAATACACTTTGATAAACGTGATAGATCCAACAGTCCCTTGTTTATTCATTCCTAGGAAAAAGTCTTCCTAAACTACCACCAGCAGGAGATGCATTGTCTCCAGGTTTAATTATAAAGCTCTTTCAGAGCAATGTAAATATACACAGAATTTCAAGTAGCGGTATTAACTGATACTTGAGTTCTTTCAGAAAAGTATCCTCTCTTTGGAGCAGCAGGGATGAAAGCTGAAGATGTAAATACTCACAAAGGGAAGTTGCACTTAAAAGATCAGGTCCCACTCAGAAAGAAATGGAACTAAGGAGTTTAGAGATCATCATACCTAAGTATCCTCTCAAACACTGCCTTTTGAGCCTCCCATCTCTTCTCAACCGGTAAATCTGCCCTTGAAATGTTGCTAGAGGTTTCTTGCTGGAGGAGGCAGAAGAGAAAAGATGAGCAGAACTTAAATGTAAGTCAGGCATGTGAGAACTAAGAACTACAGCGAACAAACACATAGCCTGGTAAACCACCAAATTGCATAAGCCTGGTTCTTGGGAGTGCTTTGGTGCCCAATAGAAAGGAATTGTCTGCTTTTCCTTCAGGGGAATTACCCACTGGGTGTCTTGCCTCTCTCATCCCAGCTTTTAGAAGAAAACTGGTGAGAACAGCCTAACTTTGAGAGCACTACAATTTACCACATTCTCCCTCCAAAGACGAGCTTTTATCTATATCTGTATCTATTCCAAGATATATCTATATATATTCCAAGACCCATCTGGGTAAAACTTCAAATTCTCATCACAACAAAAGATTTGTTTTTGCAAGGACAACAGGTACTAAGTACGGTTAACAAAACCAACTAGGAATACAGACATTACAAGAAACACACCTTGACAACAGCCTCCAGACAGAGCAGTCAGAACTGAGCAGCACAAACAGGCTTTCAGCTGAGACAAGGTGGTGAAATAAAGGGACTCTTAGGGAAAAGTGACAACAGAACCGAGTTTGAGATAGGACTCCTGTGAGGAAATGAGATTACACTCTCCTCTCCAAGCCCCTGGCTTGGTAACAGGGAACACACCCACGCATACAACTGATTTCCACAGTCAATTTTCAGAGAGCATCTTCATAACCATAGAAGGATGAAAGCCCCGAGCAAGACTCAGCAGGAAAGTACTACTCTGCTGTGTACACACGCTGAACGATTTAATCCTGCTACGTATTTGACTCCACACTCAGAGCAGCCAGGTCGCCATTTGAACCCCATATCAGAAAGGGAAAGGCAGATGTGGGGGGAAGGCATGCTGATTGATCTTTGGAGCAATCACTGGGCATCCTGAGGCAAAACACTACAAAAATCCCACTTAGGAATGTGAAACTTACTAACCAGAATTAACTCCTCCTAAATTCACATATAGCTCTTCAGATAGCAAAGAATTCTGCTGCAAAGGTTTAATCTATATACTTTACCTTACAGTGGTGAATTCAGATCAAACAGAGGTAAAATATGCTATGACAGACTCTTCCCTTCCAGCGCTTGGAGGAAAGGCAGGTTTTCAACAAGCTCTCAACTATGATTCTTCCATCAAATTTGATATTTTTTTCAGCGCCTAATTCTTGTCTAGATTAATTCTATGTAGAGGGAAGAGGAAGCATACATTTAAATAAATTTTCCAGATTTGCAGACAGAAGACAAACGTCTCACTCACAGAGGAAAATGAAAGCTTTCTAGAGTGAATATTTTGCACAGACTTTTTTAGCTCAATTGCATTTTATTATTCTCCAAGCTTACAAATCAACAGGGAACTAAAAGCAAATTATGTATAATATACTGAAATAAACGTATGCATATTTATTTTCACAACCTACTAGTTCTTGCAGGGAGGTACAGTGAATACCTCCAGGACCATTTGTGAGGCTGCTGCTTCACACAAAATCTAGAAAGCTAGATTGAAGTCTTGTCTCATACACAAACTTTGGGACCAAGTATCTTATGTGACTGAAAGCCTTTTCAAGATGGAAATATCCAAAAGAAAAGTTTCACAAGACACCCAATATGCACAGACAAAAGAAAAATTGATTTGGCTAGCCTTCGGTTAAAGGCTCATGCAGCCTTTAACCAGTGACAGCTGTTTCCATTTCTTCCATTGGTACTCGTGGTTTTAAAGAAATGGATTTCTGCTTTAACACACTGAAGGAGAAAAAACAAAAAAAAAGTTATTTCGAATCGGCCACTTCTCACCCCAGTTACAAATCCAAACATTTTTTGCAGCCTACGCTTGAGAAAAGGAATACCTATGAACAAATTACCATTTGGATCTAGTACAAACAAGTTCATTCACTACCAGACTACTCACTAAGAATACATGAAACATTGACAAAGCTCTCCATTTCCAGATAAAGTTTCAGAAGCCAGGATAAAGTAAAAAGCTCTGGGAAAGCACTGTGTAGTAAGCACATACAGCATTGTGGTTGCATTGCCACAGCCAGCTGAGTTCACCAAGCAGAGAGCACATTTACAAGTGCCTCCAGACGAGCTACACAAATGCTGTAGGACTGCAGTTTGGTCCCTCTGCCATGCCCAGATCGGTTGCATAATCCCACGCAAAGTATGCCTGCGTTGTTTGCTGGAGTCAGGTACAGTGATCCCTGAGCTCTCGAGCACCCACGAACCGTGCACCTACATCACCAGGAGGCTCCGTCCAGGCTTGCTGACAGAAAACTGCCAAGCAGGGAGCGCTGGGCTGGGGCAGCTACAGTCCTATTGAAAACCAACTGAAGTATTTCTGGGCTGCACTCCACTGGAACATCCTAGAGGCACCTTTTCTAAACAGGATCCTGTTCTCATTCAGAAACTAGAGTGGGCCTACCCTAGAAACACAGTCAGATCACTTCATGAAGGAAGCTGCTGGCTGCAGCACGCGTACCTCATCCCTCACTGCCCCATCAGAGAAATGAAGAGCATGCATGGCTGTGAATTAGGAAAGAAAGAACAGTCTAAACTGCTAAGACCCAATGCTCCTCTGGAAATTCAAATTCTGCTCACTGAATTTTTGCATGTTGAAAAGAAATGACAAATTATTAAAATGATTTTTCTTTACTTCATTTTCTCCACATCTTCTGACAAGCTGAGATCGAGCTATTTTAGCATAACTATAAATAGACACTCAAGCAGCCCATACCCTTATCAAACCCAGCCCAAGTACATCTTACTTGCTCATTTTTGGTCATGACTCTTAAGGTCACGAATGTTACCAGGGAAAAGCAAACACTTCCCATCCTAAATACTACAGCCCTACTTCTTTCAGGTTATTCGGTTTATCTACAAAATCAAGAAGTGCACATTTTGTGATGAACAGATGGACCTCACAGCTGCATCTTTTGGATAGAAAAGGACTGTTTAAAAAAAATTATTTCAGTAGAGATAAAAAGGGAACAAAGAATCACACTTCCAAAAAGAGCTGAATTAAAATATTATTTTTTATTTGCAGAGAAATAACATGACCAACAAGAAGACCTTGCCAACAGATACACAGAAATCCAGTATTGAGGAAACTGTATCAGAAAATGTAAAGAAACAATCTCAATAGTAAAGTACAAAGGCAAATGGCTTAACCTGAAGCTCACTAAGGTTGATGTTTAGATGACAAGCCCGTACAGGTGTTTAAAATGAACAAACCTTGGTAATATTTGTTAGAGAAAGGCTGTTGCAAGCTTCAGGCACAGATGAATTTGGGTTAGAAACTGGCTGGATAGCCGGGCCCAAAGAGTCATGGTGAATGGAGTCAAATCCAGTTGGAGGCCAGTCACTAGTGGCATTCCCCAGGGCTTGGTGCTGGACCAGTCCTCTTTAATATCTTCATCGATGCACCCTCAGTAAGTTCGCAGATGACACCAAGTTAGGTGCGTGTGTCGATCTGCTTGAGGGTAGGAAGGCTCTGCAGGAGGATCTGGATAGGCTGCACCGATGGGCTGAGGTCAACTGCATGAAGTTCAACAAGGCCAAGTGCCGGGTCCTGCACCTGGGGCGCAATAACCCCAAGCAGAGCTACAGGCTGGGAGAGGAATGGTTGGAGAGCTGCCAGGCAGAGAAGGACCTGGGAGTGATGGTGGATAGTCGGCTGAATATGAGCCAGCAGTGTGCTCAGGTGGCCAAGAAGGCCAACAGCATCCTGGCTTGTATAAGAAGCAGTGTGGCCAGCAGGGCTAGGGAGGTGATCGTCCCCCTGTACTCGGTCGGCTCTGGTGAGGCCGCACCTCGAGTACTGTGTTCAGTTTTGGGCCCCTCGCTACAAGAAGGACATCGAGGTGCTTGAGCGGGTCCAGAGAAGGGCGATGAAGCTGGTGAGGGGCCTGGAGAACAAGTCCTACGAGGAGCGGCTGAGGGAGCTGGGCTTGTTCAGCCTGGGGAAAAGGAGGCTCAGGGGGGACCTTATTGCTCTTTACAGAAGTGGTGGAGTCACCATCCCTGGAGGTCTTTAAAAGACATTTAGATGTAGAGCTTAACAATATGATTTAGTGGAGGACTGTTAGTGTTAGGTCAGAGGTTGGACTTGATGATCTTGAGGCCCCTTGTCCACAAATCCAGTCATTTTATGTTGTAAGTCGCTATAGAACAATTAACTAGATCATAATGCCCAGCTTTTATTTTCCAGTGCAAATTTACTATTTGGCAGCAGAAATTGTGATAAAAGCAACAAGCAAAGCTGCATGCTACCATCAAGCAAAATATAACTCATTCTTATCAATCTAGAAACCATACATCATCTGCTGCACATATTACTCACAGTAGCACGAATTCTTATCGGAGACAAATCACGTGGGTCGTACCCCAGAGATCAATTTACCATCTTCATTAAGGACCGGGATGTTGGGGCAGAGTGCATCCTCAGCAAGTTCACAGATGACACAAAACTAGGACGAGTGGTTGATGTACCAAAGGGTTGTGCTGACATTCAGACAGACCTCAGCAGGGTGGAGAAATGGGCTGAGGGGAACCTCGTGAAGTTCAACAAGGGGAAATGCAAAGCCCTGCACCTGAAGAAGGAGCAGCCCCAGACACTGGTACACTTCAGAGCTGCACAGCTGGAAAGCAGCTCTGCCAAGAAGGACCTGTGGATGCACGCAGGTGGGACAGCACAATGAAGATGCGCCAGCAAAGTGTCATTGCAGCAAAGAAGATTAACAGTATTCAGGGCTGCATTAGTAAGGGTGTTGCCAGCAGGCTGAGGGAGGTGATCCTTCCCCTTGGCTCAGCAGTGGTGAGGCCACACCTGGAGTGCTATGTCCAATTCTGGGCTGCCCTGTACAAGGGCATGGGCACACTGGAGATAGTCCAGTGAAGGGCCATGAAGGTGATGAAGGGGCTGGAGCATCTCTCCTGTGACAAAAGACTAAGCTGGGACTCTTCAGCCTAAAGAGAAGGCTCAGGGGGAATCTTAATCCAGCTGGATTCAGTCCTGGACAGCTGCTGGAGCAGGGGGGTTAGACCAGGCCCTCCTAGCTTCAACAGTTCCCTAACTTTGTAATTACTTTCTGGTATTCTTCACCCAGATGGAAAGCTATGCCACATAAATATTACCTTTAAATAAATACTGGTAGCCCTTATTGTTAACTATACTGAAATGGAAATCTCTGCTCTTTCTGTGATATGCAAAGCCTCAGTTTAAACCCACAAACACCATCAGCTCATTTACAGATGCCTGCGTTTCTCGAGGGCATCTCAGGTGACACTGAAACAGCTATGCTGTCACCGGTGGGTTTAAGCTGAATATAAGAATTTTCACAACATTAAAGTAAACAACAAAAAAAAACAGACCTATGCCACCACATGACTAATTAATGAAATACTAAATCGCTAACACGCTATTTTACAGCTTCTAAATACTGTAAATAAATTACTTCTTTTCTGAGAATTTCTGAGAAGGTTATATGTTGCTATGAATATATAAAGCTTTTGCTGTAGCTGAATATTCATGACTATTTGTGTTGATCTTCCCATGGGGTACTACTAAGAATGGAGGCAAGTTTTGAAATTGCTTCCATTTCCCCTCTAAATTTTATATTATATTATACAACTACAAGAAGGCATAGTTTAAAGGAAACCACTAAAAAAAAGTAATCCAGAAATCTAGATGTGTTTGAGGCAGTGGAGGAACAGGAGCTATTCCGTACCTCTGAAAGCCTCTACCTATAGTCCAGACAAGTAGGACAACATATATAAAAGCTTCCATTGCAGGAAAAAAATTAAGCATTCCAGTATGCCAGAAGCTAAAACCTCTGTCTTGTGCCTCAAATTATAGTTGTATTTGAAATAAAATGCAGAAAAAAATGAATGCAAAAGCTTCAGTCACCATACAGAACAATCTACAGTGGGTAAAAGCAAGTCAACTGAAAGCTTTAACAAAAGGCTGAAATAAATTATTTCATTTTTTATAAGTGTTCTTACTTGGCAGCTGCAGATTTTAGGAAGGTATGTATTGATGTCACACGAGCCTAGTGTGATTTAAATGAAAACTAGCATATGTCCAAGAACAGAGTTTGGTTTTGGTGATCAAAGAGTGTATTCCCTTCATGCTTTAACTACTTTAGTACCTCAGATACTAAGGAATATTTTTAGCTGATATTTTTAAAGGAAGGCAAAAAGCATTTGGTGGATATGCAGTCTAAGATACAACCTTGTACCCAATGCTCCAGTACAAATTCAACAAATTCCAGACGGGCATCCTGCACTCCACTCTTAGCTGATACAACAGGCTGAACATATTCCACCACACCAATCGTCCCTGGTATTTTGCAAGAAGCAGCTGGATGAAGAAATGTGTATTCTCTGCAGTCACATCCACAGGCAGCTAATGCCAGTATTTATAGTTCAAAATGCCAGCATACCAGATGCAGCAAAATAGCACATCTTTTGCAGTATGCTTTTCTTTTGTGTTTTAACTTTTCAGTTCTAACACGTACCCTTTTTGAATCAAAGCTTCCTGCCTCTGTATTTCTGTCACAGAACTGACTGACAGAATACTAACACCACAAGTACACCACAAGTAAAAGCTAGTCATATACCCAGGAGCAGGTTATGCGTAACAAAAAATAAATGATTCAGCTTATTGTACTATTTTTCTCAGTGGAAAAGTTAAAGTGAAGACGCACAGAACCATCTATCACGCTGATATCCTAGCTTTATCCCAATTCTGACTGGGAATTGGGAATCAGCGAAGAGACCTTCCTAAATCAGATTCCTTCTTCGTGCAAATATTAAATTTAGTCCTGAAGAAAAACAGTGAATGGTCTTCCAAAGGGAAAGGAGAACTCCACTTTGGATGTGTTACACACCTTTAACCTTGACTGGAGACCAGTCAGCACTGTCACAGTGGGTGAAGGTGAGCTATGAGCTGCAAGTTCTGCCCCACTTCTAAGAGCAGACAGACCAGCAACAACAGAACAGGCAGCTCAAGTTTTGTTATGAACACACATAAGAAGCATTTACATTTTCATCTAGGCACGCTATGTAGGCATATTTCTAAAGGAGGAAGCTAAAACTCACACGGACTGTAAGGTGCTCTATTGACGATGTGAATGTCGAGGCTCAGAACAATGCCTATGTCATGTGCTAGTTTGTAGCACGCTTTGGGTGGTTCTGCAAACAAGACAAGGTATCTTCTAGAATATAAAATTAGGTACTCTATTCACAGCAAAGTAACAGCCTTGTGTACAAGTAGCAGCACTCTTCCAGTCCCGGCACCTCCAGAGGATCCCATGAGGAACCCAAACACTGGAGATCCCACTGGCTTCCCTGGAGGCTGCATCTCAGGGGTCCTTGGGTGCTTCTGCCTGAAGGCACCTGAGCACTCCCATCACCTAACAGAGCATTCCCTTAATCTTGGTCAATACGAAATTTAGCTTAAGCTGTTCTGCTTCCTATTCTTAAGGTTTTTTATAGCTAGGAAATAATGCTTCAGCTTTCATTCCCCTAACATAAATAAGGAATTTTCTCCTCTTCTGTGTCATAAGGAAAGAAGCAAGCCTTGCATAATTCCTCTGTACCCGTTCCAGTCTGCACCTTCTTCCAGCATAGACAGTCCAAATTGTGCAAAGTACACCAGACAGGAGTCTCGGGATTGCCTTGCACAACACCTTTAATATTTCCTTCCCTACTGATACAGATCGATGATGTGATCTATGGTTTTACTTACAGTTACCTTATGCTGTCAGCTCAATCCACTGGTCTGACACACAATAACACAAAAGATCTCTTTGAAACTCTGTCTCCTCCAAACCTTAATTTGTAGCTGAACGGCCCTTTTCCTTAAGTGTAAAACACTGTATCTGTCCCACTACTATTACTCTAGGCTTCAAATCAGTTTCTTCACACTTTTTTTTGGATCTTCTCTTGCTCCAGTGCCAGCTCTTAGAGAAGGAACTCCACCAGAAACAGTCTTTCATCCAGACACTGCTGCTGCTTCTAACACTGCCAGCTGCTACAGGTTGAAGCTGAAGCAGGACACATTAAGGCATGCTAATGATCAAGAATTTTATGGCAAAAGGTTTTGATATTCAGTGACATAAAACTGTATTAACACATTCTCAGACTTATTTCATAGCAACGGCAGAATGTTTTTGAATGTAAAAATACAGCACTTGCAAAAACTGATTGTCCCATCACAATGCGGCCACTCCAAAATCTATCCCTATGCCCTTTCAATACATCACACCCATATATTGACACTTCATGCATGCCCTGCTGCAGCTTTATATTGTTGTGAAGCATTAGTTGAATTATCACTTCTAACCTAAAACACATTTTATGTTCTATTGTAGATGCTGGAAAAGCATTTGGAAATTGCTCAGATTTAAAAAAAAAAAAAAAAAAAAAAAAAAAAAAAAAAAAAAGAATAAAAAAATAGTTAGGAACAAGCACAAAATAAAGGCCCTTTAGAAAGGAGTCGAGGAGTCGGACCATCTCAGTACATTTTTTTGATCAAAAAATGAAGTGACTCGAATTTGAAATAGAAAATATATTTGGTTATTATATGATTCCTACTCCCTTTTTCTAGAAGGAATAAAGACCCATCGTGCATGACTGTTTATGGAGGAGTTCACAGTTAATTCAGAGGGCCATGAGGATGATTAAAAAGCTGGAGCACCTCTGCTATGAAGACGGGCTGAGGGAGTTGGGCTTGTTCAGCCTGGAGAAGAGAAGGCTCCAAGGAGACCTTATAGCAGACTTCCAGTACCTAAAGGGGGCTACAGGAAAGCTGGGGAGGGACTCTGTCATGGGATGTAGGGATAGGACAAGGGGTAATGGCTTTAAACTAAGAGGGGACATTTAGATTAGATATTCTGAAGAAATTCTTTACTCTGAGGGTGGAACAGGTTGCCCAGAGAAGCTGTGGATGCCCCATCCCTGGAGGTGTTCAGGGCCAGGCTGGATGGGGCTTTGGGCAACCTGGTCTGGTGGGAGGTGTCCCTGCCCATGGCAGGGGGTTAGAATTAGATGGTCTTTAAGGCCCCTTCCAACCCAAATCATTATGTAATTCTATAAGCCCACTTAATTTCACTTCAAGTTTCTGCCTGCAAAGCAACGTGTGAGTGAAAAAATTAAGACAGGAGTGAAACTGTAAAAACTAAAATTTACATAGTCTCTGGACCAGGATCTCAGTTTTCAGTTTTAGAGCACCACCTTGTACATTTTCCAGAAGTTTGTTAAGTTCTTGTTAAGAAGCTGCAAAAGCAATTGGCTAAATTAACAGTTTTATAGTTCAGGATGAGTTGCAACAGAAAAAGAAATATTTTATTTACTACCCTTGTTATATGGCGACAGTGCTTGTTTACTCTAGGTAAAGCCTTACCTACAAACACTAACAAACACACAGAAGTTTCCAGAACATACTTCTAAAAAGTTCTAAAAATATTAATGATGTTTTGAATAGAAAATGGCTTTTCCAAATCTGTTTGCAGAACAACATTGCTGACATTTTTTTAAATGGTGAGAAACACCATGTAAAACCTTTTGCACCTTAATACGGAAATGGCAAAACATGATGGCATGCTAAATGCTTACAGGACCTGCATTAGTGCCCCTAACACACCTGTCATTTGAAAAACACACTTCCTCAGTAAGCCTGTGCAAAACTTTTCTTTTAATTAAATGCAGTCATGACTTGCACAATTACCTATTCATTATTCTCAACAGTTATCTTCCTTCAGTTCTATGAAGTGTGTGTTCAAGAACCCTGCAGAAGGAATAAAAAAGATCACCTTGACACTCAGGGAACTGAATAATTCCATGGATTAAGTCACACTGCATTTAGTTCTGTGTTTCATCTCCCAGACTACTTCCCCACAGTACACTGCCAGAATTTATTTAGGATCACAAATGCTTAATTAAAAGGGTGAAATTCAATTTCAATTTCAGAATATCTGTGTGCCACAATGAGGGAAAAGGTTATTTTTAGCGGTCTGGGGACAGCTTACATTAAGAACCACGTTTTTAAGAAAGTTACTACTTTGAATGTTCACCACCTTCACTTTTAAGTCATTTTGTAACTTACTGCTGTGAGCACTGAAAGGCAATTTTCTGTATGTTACAGGGTAGACGCAGACACAGGAGCTGCAAAAGGTACCTTCAAAACAGCGTTACACACTTGTACCTGTGATGCATACTGACAAGTATGAGATTTTCCACTCTATTTCCTCAGAATACTAAGTTTGGTTTCATCAAGTTTTGCACAGGAACTTCTGGATTTTCAGCCATGTACTTGGTCATCCTAACTGATGCAACAAAGAGAAAACTTTTAAGTGAAGGCTTACAGTGAATAACTTGTGATTGAATAGTTTGCAGTCTTCTAATTACACAATGAGTTTTAAACGCCTTTCCATGCAACTCTTCCTTTCGAAATGGGGATACTAGATGACAGAAGCTCGAGGACATAACTGACGCGTCAGACTAGTAGAAGGGTTGCAGTAAACGACAGGGAAATAAAGTATATTTCATGCTCAGAAACATAATAATCAGCTTTCTATATAAACAAAAATCTTGCTTCCAGCAACTATTGATGGCTTCATTCTCAATGCCCGAAGAATGTACTTAAATTAAGTATGAAGTACTTACTTTCAGCTTACTTTCAAGTTTACTACCAGAAGATTGAGAAGTTAGAAGCACGTTATATGCCCAGATGTAATCTGCTGCTATCGTACTGAGCCCACACCATTCGGCATGAAAGTATGCAGAGCCTAATAAGTCCTGCAGTGGAAGGCAGTCACCTCACTTCAGTTTCTTCCTCTTCTTTGATAGCAGTAACCATTCAAGTACTTGCTTCCAGCCACCCACATTACAGAAATCACTCTCTCAATTACTGTAGCACGAGCCAAGTGCTGCACATCTTCAGTTCATTTACTTTCCTCTTTCAAAATAAGTTCTGGCAAATGAAGTGAGAGCTGAACTTTCCTTCTTGGACAGTTCACACCACTGCAAAACTTAATCAAAGAGCACAGTCTATTTAAGGTACTTTCCTAGACGGGTAAATAACTAATACCTGAAAGTAGAAATGTTTAAAACTACAGCTTTTACTTATATATCATGATCTCTTTTGTAACATGCATTTTGTAAAAATGAGGCCACGATCAAAGTTGTTTTTCTGAGTTTATGTGAAACATAAGAAAGCCTACAGAGGGGAAAAATAATAAAAAAGGAACTTTAGGATCATTTATTTCTAGACTCCAAGCTGCAGTTGTCGTTTCTTATAAGCAGTTCATACGTATCCTCCTGGCATGCTAACTCTCTTCAATCCCATTCACAGTGAACTAGTAAAAGCCACAGACTCTTGGCTGTGACCCACGTCCTTTGTTCACTTCTTCCCATTTCTTAGGGGTCTCACAGAAGGGGGGTGGAAAGAGAGACGAGAGGAAGATGTTGGTACGAGCAGTACCTCACTGAGGGATGAACCCCACTCATTTTTTGACACTGGAATCTCTCAGATTTGCCCAAGTTTCTAGGCCCAGTGACTTGGGTATCAGCAGTCAAAATTACTTCAAATATAACTCCACCAACAGAAAAGTGGAGAGGACTCTCAAAATAGCCTATTAAAGTCCTCCCAAGTAAAATCAGCAACAGCAGGTTAGGAACTGTGATTCTTCTGCATCCCCAACCTTGGAATCCCACTGCAACAGATAAATAATTTCATGTTTGGGCTTTTCCACAAGAAGGTTTTATGAAGTCAGGGTCTTGACCTGGAAAAGAGTAATTGCTTTGCCAGTGTCTTCAGCACAGCAGTTAAGAGGACTGTCTCATCACACTAAATGACTTCTCAGGGCAGTCAGTCCCATCCACAGTAGTTGCTGCTTATTATACTCCCCATTAAATTCCTCTTTACCAGAAGTGTATTGGGCCTGAGAGATATATAAAAAGAGAGCGATGTACCCTCCTATGGATAAATTGGTTCCTTGGACAGAACTGGCTTTAAGACTGTGGAATAATTTAACATGAAGTTATCCTCAAGTTCCCGAACGAACTTAAAAGGGCAATGATATCTTCTTCCATAATGCCAAGATACCCAACATTTTCTGGGTGTTACAAGGTCAAGAAAACATTCATAACTTTCATAGCTACTGGCAACAGAGAAAATAAATACTATCTCAGCCATCAGGTCACACGGCACATACAAGGTAGTAAGAATCAAATAGATGAAGTACTCATCGGCTCGTGCAAGCTCAGCATTGAAGCTAAACACCCACGTTCTTTCCCATCATTTTGAAAGGTCTAAAATAAAACCTAGCCTGAGATAATCCATTTTCAGAAAATGCAATTTCCTGTTTGGTTGCTTTTGTTGGTTGTTTTTTTTTTTTTTTTGGACATCTCCCCCTAGCCCCAAGTAATCAGCTATATTTCTTTGATTTTTCACTACATAAGGTCCTGGACACAAACCCAGAATCCAAATGGTTCTGCTTTGACTTTTAGGGTGCCCTGTCTTGTTAGCATCCACCCCAGCATACCTGCACCCATATCGCTGCCCACACAGTGCAGGACAAGGCTCACATTCAGGACAGCAACTGGTTGGCTGCCCCTCCTCAAAAAGCAGCCTGAGCTTGCTCTTAACTACCAGATCGGGATAGCTCAGCTACGAGCATATTACACAGCAGCTACTTACACAGCAGCTACGTGCACGTGCAAAGCTGTAAGGAAGCACACTGGACCTTAGCTTGCTTTTTGGCCCAGCTGCGAGGGGGGAAATAGCTTGAGGAAACAGATGTAAAATAAACTAAGTGCAGATGGACTGCCAGAACACCTGTCCCTGGACAGATCCAATGGCGAAGTCACAAAAGCACAAGCCCAAGCACCCATTCATGCCTGAAACCACTCACTGGACTTACTGGTCCACGTAGCAGCACCAGTCTGCACAGAGGGATCCATCAGAAGGGTCGGATCATCATGCTGAAACTCCTTTTGGAATATTCAGTTTAGAGGAATATCTAGAGGTAATTTTTATTTAGTGTTTAGCACAGTACACTGCTTGGGATTGTTTTTTCCCATTAATATTATTTTCATAAAGCAAGCTTACTGATGGCATCAAGGATTTCTCCACAGAAACTAGCCATTGTAGCAAAAAGCATCGACACTTGACTCCACAAGAAGGAATCTGTGTTCAATGACTAAAGCAGCTGAAACATGAAAGAAGCTTTCTCAACTGCAGAAATGCTGGCAGAGTGTCTGTATTTCTAAATGTGCTGTCAGGATTTAAACACCACATCACTTCTCAGCGTAAGTTTTCAGGCCCAGAGAAGCCAACTTTCATGCAGAAGAAACCAACATTTGCCTTTTAACAGCACAGAGACTGGTCTGAAAAGACCTCCTGTCAGCAGTTGTCCAAAAATAAGCCAAGTCTCTGTATTTAAAACTTAATTTCTCAAATGCATTAGTAGCTTCCTGTCCAGCACAATGGACATCAAAGGCTATGAAGGAAAAAGATATAATCAAGCATGCATCACATCAGCTCGACACAGGATTAAATTATGGCTGAAAGGGCTGAGAATTAAAAAGTCTAGAGGATATTTTTAACAGATTGTCATTACTTGTAACTCACAAATTCAATTACTTAAATTTCACATATGCTCAGAATTGTGATTTTTTTCGTGCGCACGCTAAACAGAATCACAGAATCATACAGAAAGGTTGGAAAAGACCTTCAAGATCATCTGGTCCAGCCATTCATTGCATACAGAACAAGCTGAAGCAGAGTACACCAAGATGCACTGTAATTCCCTGCATCATATGCCTGTTACACCATTTTTGCTGTGACAGTACCTGTAAACGCATACTGGGGCTCCATATAACTGCTCTTCACCTACATTACACACATACGCTGGACTACAAGAATAGAAAGAAGCGTAAGAAGCAAATGGACATGCAGACATCCAAAGATAAGACTGGGCACTTCAAATTTTCAGATTTTCACTCTAAGCGATAAATGGAGTTTGATACCAATGGATTTTACACCTCATTAAACACATGAGGTGTCAGTCTTCTCTGATCCTACAGGTAGCGAGTTCAAATAAAATTAAGCATTATCGAATCCACTGACTGCCTCAGGACAAACAACATCCCTGAATTACCTACGGTTGAATCTAGAATGCTAACAGCAAAGCTAATGCAGCACAGTGTCCTATAATCTTTGAGGAAGGGAAACAGATTCCAGGGAAGACACATACTAAAATAAAAGCACCTAAATCAAATTTTAGAGATCCATTACTTCTGACGCCTAGTACAAAGATGCTTCTAACGGAAGGGCTGGCCGAATTTCATCTTTTGAAGGTTTTGTTGGATAATACTTTGGGGAGGGGTGGGAAACACATCAATTCAGGATCATCTTAGTGTCATTTCTGTACACAGCCTAGGACTGAAAGAGTGCTTCCACTGTGCTGGAAGGGGCAGTGCTCAGATGGGACTGCTGCCTGCTCCACCTGTCACGTATACAGCCTGGCACTTCTGTCTGAAAGATGACATTATGCTGGCTGCTCAGGTCCCCAAGAGCTGAACAGGTTCAACTTGCCACTCATTGTACTGTCATTTCACACTACTGCCTCAAAAAGTTCTTTCTTTTTGTAGACAAAAAGCAGACAGTATTACAGGGAAGTGGGATTCACATTGGAGGCATGCGTTCTTGCTGAAGTATTACTGAAAAGATTGTACATTCCGCTGCAAGCAAGTCAGTAGTCCCAACGACTTCAAAATTAAGGTATCCACTCAAGTTGTTTTGGGGAATTACTGCAGAGAAAAAGAGCAAAAAGGAAGGAAGTGACATACTTGAATGAAAGATTCATTCTGAGGTTTATAATCAGATACCCTGAAAAGTAGCTGACAAGAGGTATTTGCATATGTTTAACTACAAAGCGTGAAATGTCACATAGTATAACTCTTGATTAACCCTCTTTGTGAACAAAGGTCATTCTTTCTCATAACATGCCCAATAAAATGTTTTCGACTATCCTTCCATTCACTGCCTTTCTGTTCACCCAAGAAAACACTCCTCCTGTTTTCTAAGTACACCCAAATGTTTAAAAAAAGAGTGGAAACTAAAATCAAAATGGCTTCTTAGCTGCATTAAAAGGATGAGTAGTTTGATCCAAACAATCTGTGCTATAGACATTTAGAGATCAGCCTAACATGTTTAAATTCTGCTTTAAAAGATGGCCAGAGTCTACAGTCCTGATGACTCTTCACTTCTGTTGCCTCTCTTCACCCAGTTAACTCACTCAGAAGCTGCCAATGAACTCTAAAAACTGTGCAATAAAAGCTTTAGCAGAACTCTAATTTTGATCAGAGATAACCACGTATAGTAACTCTAGATAATACAACCTGAATTTTATTATGCATTCAACATCTTCAAATGCATGAGAGTGGTTTGGGGCATCATTTGAAGAGACAGTATTCAATCTACAGCTAGCAAGAATTTTTATTACTTCCCCTGCCCCATTTCTATACAAGTACATGCACGCTACACTTTATCTTAATTTTCTTCCCAGAGATTTGCTACTTCACCAAGAGAAAAAGACACCTCTAGTCAGCCCTTACTTTCAAGATAACAGAAGATCAAACTATAGCTATTTTTGAGAATGGAAGTTAGATGTAACATTGTCACTTCTGTCAGCAAGAAATAGCAATAGTTAGGGGAAGACCTGCCCTCCTGGTGCAACTTGGGATAAAAAAAAAAAAAAAAAAGTTGGCCTACTTTTTTCTGAGTTCAGCTGTTGCATTACTTTAAAAAAAAAATCCCAAAGAGAACCTCAAGAAGCCTAACAAGTTCTTGATAATGTAACTGCTCCTACCTTTATACACTCACCAACTTATGTCAAGGCTGAGAACTTGTACGTTCCACTTATCCCAAACCAGGGGTTTGCCAGTGACTATACTTCTTGTTCAAAGTTAGTAAGAAAGTCACCTTGAAAAAAAATATTTTTAATCATTTATTGGGGCACTGCTTCTTTATTGCCCCTTGAGCTGACTGATGAAGGGATCAAACACAAGAACCTTGACTTCTGCCAACAAGTGTGGAAAGATGAAACACTGAAAAGCAAAGAGGAAAAAGCCCTTTACATCTCCCTGGATCACTGTCATCACATTTCCCACAGGTAGCACAAACTATTTCTACAGCACCGCGCCTCTGTTCTGTGCAGCAACCACTGCTTGGGTTCTAAGATCTTGTATCAAGCTGACCTCACAGACCAAAATACACTTCCTACTTGCCTTTAACACAAGATAGTCTATAGACCCAACTCCATCCTTCTCATCTGCATCGGAGGACTAAACCAAGAACCTAGCAATAATGTATTTCCTGGTATTTTAAGGGTCACTCTGTATTAACATAAACATGGATGTGTTTTCCAAATAATAGTGATTATAGCAAACTTGAGGAATGCCTGAAGTGAGTGAAAGATGAGCCAGTTGCTACAGTTTGCTGCCAGTTCTGACTCTAGATATAAGACAATGTAAAGAGGGAAAAATGATTTTAATTTAAAACTTAGCACTGTTTCCTTATAATCTCCACATTTCAACAGATTGGTTGAAAATCTGTTTCTAAGCACAGTACTGTCAGTCTGACTTGAAGGAGTATTTCTGTTGCTAATCTAGCAGTCTCCCCTTCAGCTTCAGATGTCCACCCATTATTAGCACAGTGACTCACAGGATTCTCTGATCAACCAACCCCAAACCCAAACTATTAAAATGTTCATTTAACCCCATCCCATCACGTTGCATCGTTTGTGTCTACTAGAACACCACACTGATGGCACAGGAGAGCCTTTAAAGCCACACCGAGATGTTAGCCAGGGCTAGGTCACCTTACACAGGATGCTTGTGTGGAAGATGGGATCAGAAGAAAGATGTCCCACAGCAACAGACAAATTTCTGGAGAGCAGGTAAGTATGCAAACAGGCACATAGTCTCCTGCACTTGCAGGCTAAACTTCTTTCTGCTCTTCCATCTGGACACACTGTTAGGCAGAATGCAGCAATGGACAACAAAAATAAGGAAATAAATCTGTGAAGCATCCTGGTTAGTCTGACACGCTTCCTAAACTACGCGTATGGGTAATCATTAATCTGCAAACTCACCTCTAGCTCTACTGTCAAAACAGGAGCCAGCACTGGCTCAATCCTCATAGCAGGCTACAAAGATACACGTATCACATCTCACTTATCAAGCACTCCAGAGAAAATCTATATCAATTATTTAAACAAACTAAAGAGTAATCCAGTCCAAGGATAAGAGTTTCTCATGTTTAGTCAAACAGATCTCCAGTGCACAAAGGCAGTTTACATATGTATATCAGTCCGTGAAGTTGAGACTAGTTTTGAAATGGAAGCATCACGTAAAAGTACATAACATGAATCACATGAACAATCCACAAACTTCATCTAGTTCAGAAGGGTTTCAATTTAAACATTATCTGGACTCTGGGAGCTTACTTGGGGAAAATATCGTATATGCTTACTTTGTTTTTTCATTCTCCTAGACAGCTAATGGATGCGAGGCTTTTTGTTTATACACAAACATTCTGTTTTTATACATACATACGTGTATACACACATTCTTAACATATAAATACTAGACTTCATAAAAAAATCCCTCCATATATGCACACAGAGTTTTATATGTACATAGGCACACACACACAAATCAAAAATACACATTTTTAAAGAGCATTAATGGACTGCCTGCCTGTCCAACCTGTTAAATAGCACAGCCCCCTTCAGTTCAGAGGGGTAACATCTCAACATTGAGCAGCATCACATTAAGCAGAAGAAAGGTCTCAGGGTTTCTCAGGGTCTGTCTTGAGTGTAATAATAAGGATTAGGAATCTTTTTCTCACAGGCTGCCATACCCACAGCTGCTTACCCGTGGGTGGTATTTTAAGTCATCCTCTTGCCTTTACACTTGCTACTCGGTAACTTATGAAAACATACAGAAAGAATGAATGGCAAAATGTGATGTCTTTTTTGTCCACTAGGTGGACTTTCTCCCTGGAAACTTTCAGTCTTGTGCCTTTAGGATTATCAGTCTTTCTGCTTTCTTAGTTTTCAATCCCCTCCATGAAACAATCAGATTTGAAAGCTGTTCATGTGCAGGTCCAGGACAATTACAAAAGATGTTATCTGAGTTGTGAACCATGATATGCTTCTTTATCTGGAAGCTGAATTTCAGGCTATCCAGACACCACATGCTCTGGTCCCAGCTCCTTCTTGTCAAGAGACATGGATATCCAGAATAAATGTGCTGTGGCTTCTCTTCTATCTTCTTGAACATCTACTCAGAAATAATGTTAGTATGAGCTCCTGGTAGACTCTGAATGCTTTCAGAGGTTGCACTGCATATTGGAAATAGGATATGGAGACCTTTCGATCTGATCCAGTGAAAGCTCTTATCACTTGAAAACCTTACCTTATTAAGGAGTACCCAAATACTTTCAGGTTTGTAACGGAATCAAGTGTTACATAGATGGGCTGCAGGACTTCATTGACAGAGCACGCATAACCAGTTTTATCCATTGATGTTGCATTTAACAATTTTTTTTGCATTAGCATTTAATGCTCCTGCGCTGTGAGACCAGATGCCAGCTACAGAATTAAGATGAACTGCCTCTACATCTATTCAACACAGACAGGAAGTCACGTCCTTAGACCTGAGGACACCACAGATTTCCTCCTCCCTATTTCAAAATAGTGCTGTATTCTCAAACAAGGAGGTTTGCTTACATATTCATCTTGGTAGATTTCTCTGATCTAGTGGTTAAGTGCACAGCTACTTTTGAAACCAATTAAAATCCAATAGAAATGGGCCATTTATGTAAAAGCATTGGACTTCAGAATCAGTGTCCTATCACGGTTCACAATCATCTATCCAGAGAATTGCCCTCCTTGCTGAAGTTCATGAAGAAAAATGGGAAAAATGTTTTCTTGACTGTAGTATTTCCTAAGACTTACTCTGCTTATTAAGTAAATGTTTCCAGTATTTGCAAATTAGGAAACACTACTGCTGAGTCTCAGTGAATATAACAGAAGCTCCAGGAGCAGTCAAAATATCTAAAGGGGGAAAAAGTTACAGGTTAAAAAAACAAACAAACAAACAAACAAACAACAACAACAAAATAAACAAACAAACAAAAAAACGCAAATGTAGCCTTTAAAATGCAAGTATCCTTAGTTATACCACTCTAGTAATAAGAAAGAGTGGAAAGCATCAAAAGTGATCTGAATTTTGAAGTAATTACAGAAAAATAAAACTCAATGTATTAACTCACCCTGAAGGAAAAAAAAAAAAAAAAAAAAAAAGTAATCTAATTCAAACTAGTCTATGGCTGTCCAGAGAGATTACCTTCTGGAAGTACAGTAATTACATTTGTAAAGTAAAATCACTTACGCCTGGGGTGGGGAGGCCCAAGGGATTTTTTTTAAATTTGAAAGGTCTGAAAGTTTCATAATGATTTGAAGACTGAGAGAATAATTTTGTATACGAGAGTACACATTCTGAGTAATGGCCCCTTTTGGTGGTGGTAATCAGGTCTGTGTAACTGGCAAGGCTGCAGAACACCAGATGTCAAGTAGCAATGGCCACACAGTCCCACTTACCCACAGAGTCACCGGGCATGCTAAGCTAAGGAGCAGTGTTTGGGGAACTTCTCACAAAAGTACTTCTTGCCAAATTTGTAATTAGACTAATCCTTACAATTCCAAAGAAAACCTCCTACTGGTTTCACTGAAAGTTTCTCTACAGGGTTTTGTCAGTACCTTACAAATGAGATTACTTTAAAACAAATAAAAGCAGTATATTCTTATGAGCTCTAGCTTGCCTAATAGGCCGCATAAAGCATTTTAACCCAACGACATATCCAGTTATAGCAAGACCAAATAACACCATTCCAACAGTCCCACTGTGACACAAAACTGTCCCAAACTGTTCCTGAACTGCGGTAGCACAGAGCCTGACTGAGGACTGCACAGTGAGCTCGGTAAGAGCTAGACACTTGCTGTGCTGCTGTGTAGTTAGGCGGTGCTGCTTCCAGAGCTATTTGCCAAGATTTGGCAGCTAAACGTGCACCCTTCAATTCAAAGCTGATAAATTCCCTTCGACAGTAAGCTCGCGTGCTTCCAGGAAACAGCAAAACAAAAAAGGTTCCAGCAAACGGACCGCAGCGACTTCCCGAGCAACTGACTGTGCAGATGGGAGACTCCTTTTATGATGCGTTTATGAGGCCGGGACTTCGCGCAGTCCAAATGTTGGCTACAGCAGGATTTTTCAGTGCGCGCAGCTCGCTCACAGGGCCGGGAGCTCCGCACAGCCGCTAGAGGGAGCGGGCTCGCCGCGTTTCCACCCGCAAACCGGAGCGGCTCTGCTCCCTGCTCTCGTGCTTCATGCTGAGAACTTTAAATAAGCCAACCACCACCTTTCCGGACCTCTCAACACCCCAAACCTCTCGCCTTCACACCGGTGAATGCACGTCCAGTTGCTCTCCCGTTCCAGTAGCTAGGGCTGCTAAAGATGCCTTGATCCCTAAGACCTGTAACTTGGGAGGATCTTTTGCCTATGTAATTAGGTGCAAACATTAAGAGGCAATACAGCAGCCAGTTCAGTGCTGTCCAGCCCCTTTCCTAATGTTTCTTCTAGTGCATTCACTGCCTGTCCTCGAAACTGCCCAGCCATTCCTCCCTCTCTGCAAGGGCAACAAGGAACAGACGTGACCCCTGCAGCAGGGTGAGGCGCTCACCCATCAGTCAGAGCAGCTCAAGTACAATCACGATCTCTGTCTGACCAGAACAGATACTACAGAAGTGCTGAGTGAAACACACTAATGCTGGCTACCAGTTTATCTTGCTTCCCAAAAGACAGCGCCTCCAATTTCATCCATCTTACTACTGTTGAGCCAAGACACCTATGAGATGATCACAGAGCTAACGTCAGAAAAATTAGGTGGACAATTTCTCACACAACAGCTTCATGCCAAGGTTGAATCTCTGCAGCAAATGGACCCCCCTGGAGAAAGCTAGGAAAGAATGAAAGAAAAAGCAGAGTCGGCCCCAGTATGGCCAGCACCAGCACCGACCAAATCAAGCACTGCTCACCCCAGGCTGCTCTGCCTTACCAAATGTAGCGTAAGCAGCAAAACTGTACCAGTAGATTGGCAAAGAGCACTAAGTATCTGCATGATTTGCAGTCAGATGACTGCCTTCCAGTCACTCACTCTATAAACATTAAGTTTCAATTAACAGTTTCTCCCGGCCAGCCTGTTCTTTACCAATGAATGCATAAATTGAACTTTCAATTGTTAATTACACATCTCACTCCTGCACTCCTACTGACACCAAGAAATGCAAGTGTAGATGTAAGAAGCAGTGACTACAGTTAACAGCAGCCAAGTAATTTCTGTCCAGCAACGCTATACTTTGCTACAGCACAGCAGTTTGCAATGCTGTAAGCCAGAATTGCTCAGAAAGGTGAAAGAAACTTTTCACCCATTTCATTCACTCGACTGCAGCTTGTCTTCCCAGCTTTAGAACTTCTGCTGTATAAGCACTTGCATCTTGCCAAAAAGACTTCTGTAAACTTCAACAGTGGATCAGGAAAGGCATGGGGAGGAATTTTAATAAGAAGATATGTGAAGGCTGACTTACCAATTGGCCACTGACTTGTGAAAAAAAATAAAGCAATGTCATATACGAAGTTGTTGAGATGTTTGAAATACAGCATATACGAAACCTCTCACATCATAGTTACATATGTATCTCCAAAAATAACACTGGTAACAAACATGGAATCATTTAAAAACAAACAAACAAACAATGGAAGGAAGAAAGCAATAACATAGTTAGAATGGCTGACACATTTTTCTTTCATTCCCCTACAGATTTATTTGAGTGCTCCCCCATACTGTGCTACTAGCCCTAAGAAAAACCTTTACCCTCTCTGTTTACCTCGGTCTATTTACCCTCAATCTACTTTCCTCTATCCTGTTTAGGTATTTAAAGCAGTATCACTTTAACTTTTCATTAATGCACATTTGACCAGTGGGTGGAGATAAAGCTTTAATTAGAAAGCTAAAAACAAACTATTTCAGTAGCTACTCTTACTATAGAAGCAATACTTGAATGCCAACGCTATCTCAGCAAAGAGGCTTAAATGATCTGAAAAAGAAAAGTAAAGCTTTTCTTCTTACCTCCTAATTTTCATTATTTTAACAGTATTTTGACAAAACGTTTGGACTCAAAAAGTGAAGGCTGAAGTTGTTTGAAATCAACAGTTGTGTCTCCACCTACTGGAAAAGTGAATTTCGCTGAAATACCGATCCTTTAATTTGGATATGCGAAGGCTAGAAGAGTAATGTATTAGTGCAATACGCAAAGAACTGGTTCCTTCTTTTTTCCCCCAAGTTTGTGAAAATTACTGACTTTCCCCGCAGTCAGCATGGATTTTTGAGGTTCCTATTCTCAAATGGTTGCTTGTCAGCAGGCAACACTAGTCAATACATTTAAAACAGCAGATCCAAGTAATTTCTTAAATAACATTTGTTGCCAATAAATCTGAAAAGCCATCCAATTTTAATACCTTACTAATTTCCACCATGCTTTCATGAGACCTAGACTCTGGAATGAGTTCTTTAGATAACCGACATGGGTAAACCCACCGAACGGTTGCTAATATCAAGTATTCTCAATATGTAACACCTGTTTGTTTTGTTGGATTTTGTTTATAAGCCAAAGAGTTCTTGGAAATAATAAAACACGAAGTAAAGGTAGAGAAGGTTCCATTTACAAATTTTTCTTATTTAATACAAGTTGTAAATTTACTCACTATCATTTTAAAGACACTAATCAACCCAAAATAGGAATGTAAATGCTTTGATAAGGAAAAGCACCTCTTCCAACCTCTCTTTTTTTGCCTCCATTATTCTTGTAAGAATGGCATCGGACATAATTAAATAATTCAAGCTAGCTTTATTCTGGAAAAAGGCAATTTTTAAGCCACAAAATAGCATATTCACATCACTATGCCTCATTAATCCCCCTGCAAAGGACAACAGTTTGCTCTAGTATAACCTGAGCGTAACTGCAGATGGTTAGTAATAATGACCAGGAAATCAAAGCCAATCTTAAAGGCGATCTAAACTTCTCCCCCTACATCTGAACCTGAACCATCATTCTGACATTCTGTTGAACTCAGACTGTAAAGACTTTATTCACAGCTGTACTGAGCCAGCCAAAAACACCTACTGGTCCAGCTATTTGACACTGCCTTCTCCAAGCTAGCGCACGCACAACTGAAATCTTAGATCAGTTGTGAGCTCTGAAACAATCATTGTCTACTACTCGTCCTGTGACAGAAAAGTCACACTGACACCTCCATGCCCACGAAAACAAACCGTTACATTCCTCTTAGTGTTTGTGGCCCGCACTTCTGTACTTCTAGCTGCCTCTCACGTGCAAGCTTGAAGGAAACTCACTTTTTGCCCAGTACCCTTTGCGAGTTTCTTCTGTTGCAGAGGATGCTAAAACCACTTTCCTCTAACACCCTTGCTCTTAATCCCATGATCGTATTCTACATGCTTCCACACAAATGACCCCAATATCATCCGTGCTGCTCCAGTTGTAGGATATTTCTAAGAAGCCTGTTTTTTTTTAACCACATTTACAAGGCCAAACCCATTCCAGTTTGCCAAAGCGCTGAGTTTATAGATTACATACTGTGTGCTGCATCCCGCTACAGTAACCTGTTTTGCCTGTTAAGAAAGGCTTCTCCCCACACCTCACCTCCTCTGTTGGCTCCCCCTTCCACAAAAGATAAATATGAACATCTCATTCAAGGCCAACTCAAAAAAAAAAAAGAAGTGGCAAAAAGCAAGTTCAGGTGTATGTAGTGTTAAGAACCCATCTGTCCACCCTATCATATATGCCTTCTGCAGCAAATGCTCTCTCCCCATCTAGTAGCACGATCAGTCAATTCCCTCAAACCAGGATGAGTCAATTTTTATCCATCTTTACCTTAAACACAGAGCACAAGAGACAATATCATTTAGACCTGTGTGAATTTGTTGTTAGCCTTCGGATCTTAGGACAGCTTAACTTACTCCACATCTAAATGGAGACTGCAACACCTAAAGCCCTACTATAGGCACTACCATGACCCCAAACACATACTTGCCTCATAAGTAGAAAGAAATCCTCCCCTTTTCAAAAACATGAAGAAAGCTTCACTGGTGTACAGATCAGTGTCCTGCACAGCGTACCAGAGGGCACTCGCAAGAGCCTGCAATGGTCATCAAGTCAGCACTCGGACTCGCTTAGAGCTGCAGCACGAAGCATGGTTTTGAAGGGCACAAAACTTTTTCTAAAACTGCACTGAAACTGTAAGTAATTTCTACAAATAAACACATTTAGAAAAACAGTGTGATTCAGGGACTGAGTCACTGTATGAGTAGACTCATACTGAAGGCTCTTTTGCCTGTCATTATGGTACTACAAAGTTTTCCCCATATCACTGACCCTTCTTTCCACACATAGAAATACCCCACACAAGGACCCAATCTCAAGCTGGAGCTAGGTTCTGATGGAAGAAGCTGAGTTTTTGAGGTCAATGCTCAATCACACCCTTGAAAGCTCAAAATAAAGCCTGCCAAATTATTTGGTAGGTTATTTGCTTTTCCTGCTTTTACTGTGGTTAAACATCAACTAAGATTGCCAAAAGTATTAAGTTAGATTGTCTAGATTTCTGTTTCTTTTTATCTCCCCGAGGTGTATGCTTTAAAGAAGAACCATCCTAAAAATTGCGTGTGTCTTTTTGTTTGGTTTTGGAGATTCATCCTCTGTCAGACCTCTTTTGTATCGGCAAGGAACACTTTCACTACTTTCTCCATTATTTCCATTTTACGTAAAAAATCCATATGTGATTACAGCATGATTTAAGTGCACAGCTTCCATTATTTGTTTAAAGAGAGAAAAGCAATGAGAGGTAGTTCAAGAAAGGTCCAATTGCACATATGTTGCAACAGCTTTTCAATCATTTTGGAGACTTCTGGCATGCACAGTTAGCCCACTAATATAGCAGCAGAACAGACACCATTCCACATAGCTGCGATGGTATATCTGTCAATAATTTCCATATTAAGTAGCTCTTGACAAGCCAAGCTGAAGCAGCAGTGATCCATAGGATCTCAAACACACGCAAGCACACAGAATTCAGAGAAGCTGAACATACGCAGTTTTGGGTCGGATGCTGAAGGTTCCATAAAAAATAATAACGAGGAGGGTGGGAAAGCGTCTCACATAGGCAAGAGATGGAAATAAAAACCTAACGATGGTAGCAGCCTTAGGATGACACCATGCCTCGGTACTGCAGATTTTCCAAAGCAATATGGATCTCAGGTAATCTATATAGTGCAATCCTTCAAGAACAAAATCAGGAGAGCGAGATCATCAAGTCCAAACATTTCAAGGGAGGAAAGAGGAAATTAAAGATTATTTTCTGAAGAGTCGTTTAAAAATCACACTGCAAGTAGCTCGAACCAGACTCCAATTGTTGGCATTTTGGTTAAATGTGAATTTACTGCCCTTTCAAGAGGAATTTTGTGACAAACGTTGCACGGACCAGCCACATCGCAAAGTGTTAAGAGCCAACCACCTCAGCAGAAATAAAAGGAAACATTATGATGCTGCTGTCAACTCAACCAGCTTAACAGACACTAGCTGTTCAGAAGCAGTATGCTAAGATTTGTTCAAAGCCTCCTTTAGTCCGACAGCTATTTATAGCTGCCTAGCCTCTCTACAATTTCTCACAGTCCCTCCTCCTCCCAAAGCCAAGTCGGGGAAGTTTAATGGATGTAATCCCGGGCCTTGTGCCGCAAGATGGTCAGGAGCTCTGCAACTCTCCTCCAGCGATCCCCTGTGCAGCAAGACCAGGAATAATAACGAGAGAATGGTCTAACCTACGCGGGTGCCACATACACGAGATAAACCTTATCTCCACTCCTTCAGAACGAACTCATTTTTCCCCTGCCAGCACGGTGACAGTAACGAACCACATAAGCCTCGGAGCTGATGCGAAAGGTAAATTCCTCCTCGCCACGGCGAAGAGCTGAAACCAACTGCCCTGAAAGCCAGCGGCGAGGCTGTCCAAGCCAGCTCTGACCCCTGGGCAGCAGCAATGTCACCCGCCTGCCTTCCCACTTACATCTCGGCGTGTCACAGCCGTGCCTCCCTCCCCGAGCCGAGGAGGCCGTGGGTGCTTCGGGCTTTTCCCCGTGCAGTGCGCGGTCACCCCCCGGCACCCAGCACCCGGCCGTGCGTGTGCGCCAAGCATCGCTCCAGGCAGGCTCCCTCCTGTCCCCGGGATCTCCCCCGGCAGCCTGGGAGCGTTTCCTTGCCCGGGGCTGAGCTGGGAGCCTGCCCCCCCCCCCCCTCCACCCTGAGCACTCGCACCCAGGCGGGGGGAAAACTCCTCGCCCGCCCGCTCAGGACCACGTTTTCTCCCCTCTCCCAGCTCGGAGGCAGACGGAAGGGGAGGGATGACTTCCTCGGGAGGGAAACGACCGGGGAAAGGCCGGGGCAGAGATCAAGAGGGGAGGAATCAGCCCCGAGCAGAGGGGATAATCCCCGAGGGGGGGGCACGGCGGGGCTGGGGGGGGGGGGATAATCCCACAAGGGGGAGAGGGGGGAGGTAATCCCCGGGGGGAGATAATCCGGGGAGGGGGGGGAGATAATCCCACGGGGAGGGGGCTGGATAATCCCGGGGAGGGGGAGAGGGGAGGGGGACCCGATAATCTCCGGGGGGGGGGGGAGAAAATACGGGCAGGGGGTGGGGAAGGGGGGATAAGCGGGTGAGGAGCGGGGCTCCCGGGGAGGAGGAGGAGGAGGAGGAAAGGGGGGGGGGGGTCAATCCTCGCCCCGGGGGCAGCGAGCCCTCTCCCCCGGCCCCGGCGCTGCCATGTTCGCTGCCCTGCAGGCCCGCCCGCTGCCGGTACCTGCGGGAGGGAGGGAGGGGAGGGAGGGCAGGGCAGGGGGGGGCGGCTCTGCCCGCCTCACACACACACACACACACGGGGCTCCCCCCCTCACACCGCACGCCCCCCGGGGCCGCGACTCACCGGCTCCCGCTCCCCGTCCCCTCCTCAGCGGGCGCCGCTACAGCCCCATGGGCGGGCCCGGCCGCGCGAGGCGCCGCTTGGCGGGGGCACAGCCACAGCCGCGACCGCCACCCCGAGCCCGACCCCGAGCCGCCGCCACCGGCCCCGTCCCCGCCGCTCTGCGCCCGCCTCGGCGCGCGCCGCCGGCCTGCCAGCAGCACGCGCTCGCGCTCCTCCTCCCCCGCCCCCTTCGCCTCCGCGGCGCGCGCGACCCGGCCTCCGCGGCGGCGGCAACGGCGGCAACGGCGGCGGCGCGCGAGCACCTCCCACACCCTCCTCGGCCCCCCTCCACCCCCCCGCGCGCTTCCCGCCCAGCCCGAGCGAACGGCCGGGAGCGTGAGGGGGGGCGCGCGCCCAACCGCCGCCAACCGCCCCGCTGTGTGGGTGTGTGGGTGTGTGGGTGTGTGGCACCGTGTCTGACGCCCTGAGTGTGAGAGAGGGTGTGTGGGAGCGCCAGTGTAGGTGTGGCAGGGTGGGTGTGTGACGGGTGTGTATGTGTGTGTGTGAGGGGGGGACTCTGTGAGTGTGGGGATGTGGCAGGGTCACAGCAGAGCGAGCCTACGTGTGTGCAAGATGGCACACGTGTGCAGGGCACACTCACTTCCCAAAAGGGAAAGATAATTCCCCTGACACCAGCCGTGTCCACAAGCACCACGACGGGAACAACACGGGAACGCTGATTTTCCTGCACTTCTGGTCACTATTGGCTTTCAGCGCTTGGTCTGTGTCGAGTAGCGCTTATAGACTAGCTGTCACTTTCTGCTTCTGGTCGATTTTGCGGAGACTTTCACCTTTGGATATTCTTGGATTTAATGAAATTTGAGTTGCAAATACTAAGGCGCTCCTGCATGCGCAATTCTCGTGGAAGCTGGAGTGTGCATCTCAGGATAGAGTTTGCCCCAGAAAAGAAGGCGTTCGCGTACAAAGCAGCACTTCATTCCTCAGCCTGTTTTCATTCTCTTTTTCCTTCTCTTAACAACGTTCCAATTTTTTTTTTTTTTCAATCCAAGTGTACAGTTCAACTGTAATCTGCTTAATTGTGCTGTTTTAAGAAGACGTGATAGCCTGCTGTAACATATGGTAACCCTTAATAATAGCTGTCTGCAATTCACACTGGCTTTTGCTTCGCAAGCCGTTGGGGAGAAGGAAAAGCTAGAACTACGTGGGGGCTGAGTGCATTTGAACAGAAACTCCACTAGGTATCGATTCACATTTTAACAGGTTCAGGTTGTGCCTTCCTAGCAGATAACAAATAAACTGATTTTTAGGCAACCAAAGATGTCCAAAAAAGCAGCATATATGGGATGGGCATAATTAAAGACATGGTGGAACAGCAGTCAGCAAGTGACTGATAACAGACTGACCGATAAAGATGCATCAAGTAAATAAGATTTTGTCCTTATGTAAGAATCCAGCACGTAGAATTCCCTTATGAATTATTTTTATTTACTCTTCAAAGTGCAGTAGCTACCAAAGACTCTACCCTGAAAAGTTACTGCGCTGAGAGCTTAACAAAGATGCGCAATTATGTATCTCAGGGTCCAAAGAGCTTACAGCCCTCTTTCAGTCTCTCAGTAAAATGTCTAAATCGAACATAGTTTTGATAATTTTCTTCACAAGCAGTTATCTTTCCCCTATTAAACTGAAAGGGAATTTAACATGTCGTGAGGGATTCTCAGCTAAGTAAAGACCTGCCATTCTGCTGGTGCTTAAACCCCTGCAGCTAGAGTGGAAAAACTGACAGGAGTAGAAAATCCTCATGCTCCAAAAAATAACTCCACATCTTTCTCTCTTCTTTGTCCCTCATTTATTTATTTGTTTGTTTGTTTATTTATTTGGTGATGTTCCGTTGGAAAACCTTTTGAGCCAGAGCCACAAAATGCTTAACTGTCACCTCATTCTGCATTTCACAGCTCAATATCTTCTTCTCCTATAGTCCCTGCATTTGAGGAGGCTGAACATTTTTTCTAGTAAGGAGAAAGGGTTGTAGCATTTCATGCTGGCGTCTTTATCCTGACTTTATCCTTCATGGCCAAAGAAAGAAAATCACTTTACTGCAAAACTCAGAGGTTCCTTATTACAGTTCAACACAAAGCTTGAATCCAAACCTGTGAAATGTGATAGCCCATTTTTGGCTGTAGCAGAAATATCTAAACGTGAAGCACTTTGACTGCTCTGGAGCTTTTTGAATGTCTTCCATTCTGGCCTCCACAGCTGCGATTTGGCTATTAAAGCCCCTTTGGGAATGTGCCCCAAATACTTGCACACCGCTTCTTGCCCAATATTTAATCCATTTGACCCATTAGGGTCAAGAAAGAAACAGAGATGTATTGTTTTAGAAGAGAATTTAGAAATTGACTTTTACCCTCTGGTCCGAATGATCATATCTTTTTGGCTTTTTATAGCTTACATTCACATGCCACTCATAACAGAAATCCCCCATTCAAGGATGGTTGATAGGATCCTGATGGTGCAGTTCAATCTGATAGTTCTGCATCGTTCCCAAAGCACAAAATGACTAAGTCTCTTTTACCCATTTAACAGGCAATTACTGCACTTCAGCCAAGCCTCATCCTGTTCCCATTTTAGGGAAGAGAAGAAGGGGACCTGGCCAGGGCTGACTTACGCCCCAGCAATTTCTGGCTAGTGGTCATGGGCAGCCAGGCATAAATTAGAATAGTGCCAAAGCCGAGCTGCTTTATGCCAGGGATTATTTCAGTCTATGTCTAGCTACAGGATTCAGGGACCATAAAAGAGGTAGGTCAGCCCCAGCCCTCGTACTTTGGGGTTGATCAGTTAGTATTTAATTGAACTGGAATTTATGACTCTACAGAGCTTTGTACTCTGCCTTTGAATCTCTGATGGCATGGATCTCACTCAGTTAAGAGGTTTCTCTGAAGCCTGATGCTTCTCTCAGTACAACTGCAGGGATCAGGTTTGCTAATATTGTGAGTTCCCTGCTGGTGCTACCAGTTGCATGGTAGAGGTGCATCTCCAGAGCCTTTTAGTTTTGTTAGGGCTCCTGCCTGGATGTTGAAGGGGTAGAGGAGCAGTCACTCCAGTGTACAAAATGGGGGAATGGGAATGACGTGGTTTTCAGTCCTGTCACAGTTCTGGGTGTACAAATTGAAAACAACAAACAAACAAAAATGCCTATTCACCACCACCACCGCATTTGCTTATTACTGAAGGAATGATCTGATGCCAAGTACACCAACTTTTGCTTTGTCTTATGGTCTGCACAATCCTTTGTCTGATTTCTGAGCATTTCTGTTACTGTTCTGATGACTAGTTTAATGACAAAAGGAACAGATGTACCCACAGAAGAGCTTCTTTGATTTAGGTTCCCATGTCACATTTAATTGTTGTGGAGAATTGTTGTTGAGTACTTTGAGCAAAAGACCTGGAGACAGTACATTTTATAAATGTTGGTTTAAGCTGATTGCTGGCATACTCTGCAAGTCCAATGTTCTGTGTGCTTTAGTTTACCTATGTCTAACAGGGATAATCAGTTATGATCTGTCTTCAGACATCTGTTTTTATCGCCATTATCACCAATCTCATGATGATAATTTGTTTATGCATCCGCTGGCGTACTATCCAAGATCATCATTATCAAAGCAGTGAGACTTTGTGAAGTTCTTTGTGCCAAAGAAATGAGCTAGAGTTTTGGTGGTGTTTTGTTGTTGTAGTTTGGTTGTATGTGTGTTTTTTTGTTTTATTTTCTGTGTGTGTGTTTTGTGTTGTTTTTTTTTTTGGGGGGGGGGGGAGGGTATAATGGTATATGGTATAATTACATATCTGTGCAGAAAACATCATTCAAGACTAAACATTGTTCAAGTTTTAATCTTTGAAAAGATTCAGCAAACATCACAAAATCTGTAAACTACTTTTCATGAGTAATTGCATGATTTTCCAAGCTATCCCAGAGGAACTCATTAAAGGATCACGTGGATGATTACAAATATTGAAGGTAAAATAGAAACAGTTTTCTTTTAGGGAGTTGATCAAAACCACAACAATTAGGAGAATGTTGATGTGCTCGGAAAGGCAGTTTGAAAGAATAAAAGGAGACTATACCTTCAGAGTTAAATGTCTATGCATCTAATTCCTATGCTATTTCCATCACTGAGGTCTGTTTGCATGTGGAATTCAGCTGCACAGGAGGAGATAATCAAGACAAATAGTATGGCTTTATTTTTAAAAGGGGTGGATAATTTCATGGCAGCTTACAACGTTAGTAACTGGGCAAGCTAAGATAATAAGGCTAATCAAATCTCACGCTCCACAGCACTAGTTCCCTGCGGGGTCAGGAAAAATTTTTCCACTATATACAACACTATACAATTAGCAAGGTTATTATTGGGGAGCAGAGGTACAGCCTTCTAGAGCAACAAGCTCTCACCATTATCAGAGAACAGAGGCTGCACTTGGCCAGATAGGGAAAATAGCTTTATTTTCTTGTGCCACTTTTGCTCCTCTTTCCTGTCAGGTCCATATTTTTAGGATTACAATAGTTAGGTTTGCTAAAAAAAAATATAAAAATAAAAAAATCCCCCCAAAACAATTACCTAAGTGCATTACTGCCTGAAATCTGTCAAAAGCTTTCCCACCTGTGACTGGTAGCCCAGTTCAAAACCAACAAGTACTGACTGGACACAGCAATGGTATTGATTAAGTTGTTGCAGGTTAAAAGCTCGTTACCTTCTGGTTAGGTCAGTACAATAACAGAGTTTGCTTTTCAGTAGAGGCTTGGGCAGAAAGACATAGTCCCAAACAACAACCAGCTCTTAGCTAGAAGCTGCAATGACATGTGTTTTGAGTATTTGGTTTTAGAAGTTCTGTTCATTTTCTTTAATTGCCTGAACATATTGTTGTAGGTGTTCTGTCTGTATACTTGAATTTTATTTTCCTTCAGTGTGTGCATCAGAGAAACGATATTAGCTGCAATTGAAAATATTTTGCTATTTTTTTCTGCAAAATATATGTTCTGTATGTGAATGTGATACTCTTTACAAGTTTTTTTGTTGTTTTTGTTATTTTTTTTTAATTATTCCTTACAAGGCAGAGGAAGCACAATAATAGAACAGCATCTTTTGAAAACCCATACTGCAAAAAGAACTTTCTATGAGGTGTGCCTCAGACACAATGAGTAGGCATTTCCTTAACCCCTACCTCAAAGATATTTATTTAAATGTAGCAATTGTTCTAATTGTACTTAAATGACCTTTTCCCCTCTGCACAACCTATGTGCTTTCTCAACTCTCATCTCACATATTACTGAGGAGAAAAAATAAAAAATAAATAATAATTAAAAAAAAAAAAAAGCTTCACCTCCATCTTGAGATTTGGGTTAAATGACAAGAAAATCTAAAAAATAGAGAGTAGCTTACATAAAAATAACTTCAAGCTTTCTTTGCAGGTGCAAAAGTGCTATTTTTTTCTTAAATAAATTATATTTGGGTCCCTTCTTTCCCTTGAATTGTAGAAGTTGTAGAAGAGAAATAAAACATAAATACATAAACATAAATAAAACAAAATGAAATATTATATATAAAAATATAATATATATAAATAAAAATAAAAATTAAAAATATATAAATATAAAAAACATAAACATAAATAATAATTTAAAAAAAAAAAAAACAAAAACAAAAAAAACAAATAAAATTTGTCTTTACTTTTTGGGTATCAGGAACAGATTCAGTAAAGAATCTACTGTCCACAGACTAAAATTCTGAATATAGAACTGGGCACAAAAGATCCACAGGACTGAAGAATGGAAATGCGGGTCTGTTGCCGAATAGGGCAGGTGATGTAGCTGCAACAGACACAGCTAAGTTTGGGGTACTCAGTGCATTCTTTCCCTCATTCTTCACCAACGAGGTCTCCAAGGCCCCTGTGCAAGGAGAAGTACAGGAAGCAGATGAAGATGATGACAGGAATTATTGTGAGAACTCAGCTCGTACAGTTCCATGGGGCCAGATAGGCCACATCTGGGAGAGCTGAGAAGGCTGGCAGATGTCCTTGCAAGGCTGCTCTCTACTGCCTTTGAAAAGCTGTAGAGACCAGAGGAGGCCCCTGACAAAGGAAAAAGGCAGATGTTGCACCCGACTTCAGAAAAGGCCAGCAGGATCATTTGGGCATGTCAAGACCTAAGCAAGACATAAAAGCTTAAAGGACTTCTTCAAGGTTTTTGGCTCTGTCTCCCACAATATCCCTTTACCCGGGTTTATACATTTCAGTCTGGATGAGTGGACAACCAGATGGATTGGATGGTCAGACACAAAGGGCAATGATTAATGTGTTGCACTGTAACAAGAGGCCAGTAGCAAGAGTAATAAAAGTGGAGCACTACAGGCCTGTGCTGTGGGACTCATCCTGTTTAACATCCTTAGCAATGGCCCAGGGTAAGTGACAGAGAGCTGGCTGCTCAACACCTTTGCAGATGAGACCTGCTTGGCGGTGCAGCTGACATGATGGAGGGGAGGGCTGCCATCCAGAGAGACCTGGACATGCCGGGGGAACGGGCCGAAGGGAATGTCACGGAAGTCATCCAGGACGAAGGCTGAGCCCCTCACCTGAGGCCGGCTGACCCCTGGCTGGTACTGCTCCAGGCTGTTGATAGGTAAAACCTTAGTCACTGTTAGTAAGCCGTGGAAGCAGTCGCCAAGAGAAGTTTTGCAGTCTCCATCGTGGGAGGTTTTCCAGACTCAGCTGGATAAAGCCCCGAGCAACCTGGTGCACTCTCATAGCTGTCCCTTTGAGAATGACTGGAGGCCTTGAGGGGTCCCTTCACACCTGAGTAACTCAATGATCCAATGACTCAATAAGTCCACCATGGAGAAAACTAGCTGTGTCTGCAGAAGGAGAAGACCATTCTGGCACACACGGTTTATCCAGTGAAGTGATAAATATTACATTATACTGAGAGCAGGGATGAGAATCCAGGCTAGAACTGCTCATATGTGCTGTGTAACAAATTGGCTGTAGTTTCATACTCCCCCTTGCTTGCTCTCCTTTTGGCCTCAACAACCTTATATTCTTGGCTGCACAGCTTCAGGAAGAAGGTTTGAGTATTTTGAAGTTCTTCATGGACACCAGCAATTTTCTTATTTTTTTCTGTTTCCATAGCCTCCTTACCACAGAAAGGAGGTCCACAGAGTAAAAGAGCAGCCACAGCAAAATTCTGGAAATAATGCTTGCTAGATCTCTTGACAAGTGTTACTGGCATCTGAAAATAACTTCTTTTAAAAATGCAGAAATTCCCCTAGCTCGCAATCCTGTCTTCAGTCCAGACACACAAAGATGAAATTCCATAAAAAAGAAAATGCAGGCATTCTCATTGTCCCCAAGGTTTCCTTTACATTGTTAAAGTGATATTAACACCCACTTCAAAAATCTTTTACATTACATGATGGCTCTAAAGAGTCCTTAATTTAAACAAAAATCAAGTGCCAAGAAATCTTTGTCAGATTCAATAAAATTGGAGTATCAAAGCACAGAATTTTAATTAAAAACCTCAAATAAACTTAAGGGAATAAAATCATTTGCGAACCTAAGCATATCAGAAAAAAAACAACATGGCTTTGTGGCCTACATGAGTAGACGTGACTTACTTCCTAGCAGTATTCTCCACTTTATAAAAAGTATTGCCAGAGAGACCATGTACCCTCATACTTCAAGACAGAATTAATACATGTAGTTAGCTCTGGTCAGGAAGAACTACCCTGTACAGCAGAAAAAAGAGAGGTATCAGCAGCTTCAGACTGCAAGGCCCTCTTCCCTAAGCTCCTTTCTCAAAGTATTTTCCTGCATATCTTTTCAAGACGAAGTACCTTGCTGTTCGTGTCTCCAGCTCAACGGGATACCAGCAAAAAATTGCGTCTCCAGAGAAAATCTAGTAGAAGATGATCAGTGTCAGTAGCAAGTATTACTGTCTGCACCCTGCTATCTGCCATGGCAAATTCATTGCAAGAAACCAACAAGTCAGCCTGGCAAGGCTGACAGTAGCATCAGAGGATGCTTTTCTGCCTGATGAGGATATAAAGAAAAAATAGTGAAGACAAAACATATGATCATTGTAAAAAGTAGAGAGATTGGAAAGGGGAACAAAGGGAGTAATAATTGCTGATTAGGTATTAGTTTTTAGAAATGACTTATTTTACTTACAACAACATTTAGGGATTGAATTATTGTTTTAGACAAGTATAATGTCATGGGAAGAGTAATTAAGGAATTATTCTACCAACATGGATCTCATATAACTCTCTGGTTCCTCTTATTTTTAATATTCATATGTTTTTAAGACAGTAATATGTAATCTTAAAATTTGAGTCCATTTGTCCTAAAAGTATTTGAAAGAAATCCAATTATGGCCAGTACTGCAAAACAAGCTTTAAAAAAAAAAATAAAAATAAATAAAAAATTGATTGTAGGCACATGTAATACAACATTTCCATTTAAAGTCTAATTACTTACACTGCATGGCTTAAACAAACCCCCAAACTGTACTTTCTGTTCCTGCAGTTAATTTCGTTCACAAAATTACGTATCATTGAAGAAAAGCTGGCTCATAGGACTAATGGTATCCTTTTGTTCTGAGTTTTATGTCCAGATAAAACACCACTGTTGCTGTGAAGTGCATTTTGGAACATCAGAGAAGAACTGGGCCTCCTGCACCCATTTGTGCGATTTTTTTTCTGGGGCAAAGGGCTGGTTACCAAGCAGACGTACAGAGCTGTATAGTTCATCTGTTGGAGCTATAGATGAAGGTCTCAATTCCGTGCTTCAGACAAATTTCTGGTAGGGAAGGTAACTGAGGGCAAAGCTGACTAAACACAGAACATCACCTGCCAAAGGGGAGGTACAAACCAGTCACTTTATGCTTCTCGCAGTACAAAGGCTGTTTCATGGATGAATTTCTGGTTATTGGTTAAACTCTGTCATGCAAGATACTATTTTTTTACATTACCTAGGAAAAATGATGGAATTGCCACCACCATCAGCCTTCAAGAACTGTCAGAGTATCTCAGGCATAGCCCACCCTGCTTTGGGACAGGGATATGGACTATTTGACTTGTGAAATCCTTTGCATTCCTAATTTTCAGTCCTTTATAGATAATACTTTATAAACCAAACAGAAATTATATTTAGTCAATGCTTTACATTGCATTGGATTCTTAACATATCATCTAGGACCTTTTACAAAAAGTAATTATATATTTTTAAAAAGCTGTAACTTACAAAAAATCTATCCTTCTTAATTATATTTATAAACCAAATACCCTTTTCCTTATCATTTTTCAGCCTTGTTTATTTACATTTAAGCTCCACAAGGCAAGGATTATCTTCGTTCTGAGTCTTAACAATGCCTATTCTGTTAAAACTCCACTTCTTGTTGGTCCCTAGGCACTCCTATAAATAAAACTACTAAAACTAGTAAATTATGTCTCTTAGTTTTTAACAACACTACATAATGGTCCTTTGTTTGTTTGTTTGTTTGTTTTGATTTTAGCAGACCCTCTTTTTGGTGTTTTAATGCATTTTTATGCCTTTCGAAAGCTATGTACCCACCACAGTGCTTCCCTTCGACACTTCAAAATTTTACTAAAAATCGAATGCTGTAAAGCTAAGGACTTTTTTAATGAAAAAGATAGAAGAAGAAAAAGTTAGAAGAAATCTGAAATCCACAGCATAGTTAATGCTGTCAGACAAAGGTGAAAATATTTTCACTTTTTTAACGGTCTGCCAGTGACTTTTAATATTGCTTCCTTCCTACCCAGATTTTCATTTCCTATTAAAGAAATATCGAAGAAATTAAATACTCCTTCAATCAGAAGTAGAAGTTGAGAGCAGTAGTCTCCCAGGCATAAGACTACTCAAAGCATAGCCAGATAAAGGTGGTAACTACCTACAGCCTTGTAGTGCATTGGACTTCAGCCTAAGAGAGACCAAATTATTTTATAAACTCACACACATGTTATGCAGAGATACTATTTAGTCTACCAATCAAATACTGGAATCTGGAGGGGGGAAGGGAGAAGGAAAGAGGACATGCCATTGATATTTAACGGTGCACAGCTGTTTCAGGGGAAAAAAAAAAAAAAAAAAAAAAAAAAAAAAGACAAGAAGTGAAGATGTATTCAGCTGCAGGTTGGATTTATGAAGGTGGGGCACGAGATTTGGCCAGTCATGAGGCCATGCGATTTCTTCTAATCACAACCAGGGATCAGGTTTCAGATTTTATGTCTTATCTAAATTCCTATCCATGTCTGAAGAATGCAAAACACATCTCAAAGGCAGGGGAAAAGTGACTTACTGCAAGGCCAGGTGCAACCATGCTTTAGATGCACAGGCGTACACAGCCATGTGCCGTATGCAATGTCAAAAGCATGCCATATCCACTGGTACTGTTGCAGAGGCTACAGTTGTGCTGCTTCTGGTTACCTACACTGACTTAGCAGCTGTTTTATCGGGTACAACCGCTCTAGTCTCAGTGCAGGACTAAGTACTGTGTGCAGGCTCCTGGACTGGACTTTGCGGACACTGCTGCTTCTGGGGAAAATGCATTCACTCAGTACTCTTGCTCACAAGAACTGATCTTTCCAGGTGTGCCCCATGTCTCTGCTGGTAAGGCTAGCAGTTGAGGTTGTGTGTCAGCTAATAGACTCCTTCCTCAAGATGGAAATGAATTGGCATCCTCCAAATTCAAAGCCTCCGGTGTCAAAATCAGGGTTCAAATGCCAAACATTGTATTCTAGCATCAGCTACTTAAATAGCTTGAAATTTGTGATTATGAGTTAGGACCCAAGGTTCCCATTCTTTCCCCAGTGGTAAAGGCTGACCTCTGCCACTTCCAGCAAACACAGCCCTTCACAGGGAGGAAAACCAGTGTTGTTCATAACAGCAGTCCCAGGAGTAAGGCATACTTTAGAAAGAAAGGGATGTTGAATCATCATTGGGAGGTATGGCATAAAGTGGCCCTTCCAGGGTTGAAGAATTGTATCTGTGTTGCACTGAAAGCCAATGATTGCCCTGGCAATCCCTACTGTGGATCCATCCTGTTGCTGGGATGTGCAGCTGTCTGCTCTCTTCCACGCACAGAAACAGAAGGGAACATATGGTTTGGTGTATCTATCTTCTGTGTCATGACCTTCTTTCCCCTGTGTAAGGGAAGAGGAGTGTTAAAAAATCTTACCTTTATAGTGGTGTATATATCACCGATTACAAATTCATGACCTAAACACTCGAGTTTGATTTTTATTCAAAAGAAATCTTAGCCCAACAGATGTGATTTGTGATTATCACTTACATTTCCAGTGTGCTGGAGTAAAATGGCATGTTTAAAAAATCATTACCAAGTGCACTAGGAGCTCTTTTCTTCCTTGTTACAATCTATTTTTCCCTAAATAAGAATATGAATTCATTGAAATATATTTCATTAAAATGGATGCTTATTGATAAATACTAGAGAACTACATTATTATAGGAATAATACACAATAAGGCATGTATTAATTGACCATTCATACAGTTCTTGAGTAGATGAAGTTACTCAACCTTGAGCTTCTGGAGGGACATGAGGTGCATTTTAATAGACCATTAAAACATGTCATGTTGTGTCTTATTGCTGAAGCAATACATTATGGGGTGAAACAGGCTGCAGTTCACTGAGAACATATTGACTGCTCGTAGCCTGAAAAATGAATGAGAACACTGTGTTCCATACATGTTGGGAGAACCAGAAAATTGTTGCTTTTCTCCTCAATGATACAGAACTTGATGGAAAGATTTGAGTCATACTGGGTAGGAATCTGTTGCCTAAACTAAGGCATTTTTGACACAGCAGGCAGCCTGCATGGTGTCCAGCTGTCTTTCCAGAAGGTGCCAGTCTCTTGTAGGCCTCTCTTCACGCTCGCTGTCATTTCCATGAAGATGTCTTACATACTTTATGCCATATGAAGAACTTTAAACGCCTGCTTCTCATCACTTGAATGACTACCCTTGCAATATCTGGCTCCCATAATAAACCTGCTAGATCAGTATGTAAGTGCTTCAGCCATGAGCTATGGATGGGCAGCCATATGGGTAGACAGATGAATACGTAAGCTCTCTGCAGCATGATTTTCCAGACTTTCCACAGAGCTTTGTTGTTGATGCATTCTGGTTCTTCCACGGCTATAGGAAGCAGACAACAGAGCTGGTGTCAACGCAATTGTCGCAGCTGTCACTATGCATTTCTGGTGAGAGCTTTTACTACTCACAGGCTAGCTACTGCTAGGCCTTCTCCATGAGGTCTTAGCCCTTCCTCAGAAGGAGAGGAGCTGAGCAAAACTAAACAAACACCTCATGAAGCTTCTCAAGCATCCGCGTCCTGTCTGTGGGTATCTGACAAAGACAATTAAAATTGTCATGGCTGGTTGCATATTTCTTCTCCCTGCACAATTCAGACAGCATGACCAGAGCTCACAGTTAGTTACCACCACTACTGCAGACAGTAGAAAAGAAGGGAAAAAAGCTCTTAGACCAGAACAGAATAATTTCAAAATTGTCTAAATTTGCTTCCTGCTCTAGGGGTCTTAGTACATTTTTTCTTCCATGCCTTTTTGTGTATAAACTTTTACAGTAGAGAGTAGTCTTTACACTTGTGCCAAGTATTTTATCTTATCTTAATAAAAAGATAAGAATAAATAATCCTAAACTGGTATGCTATGATATCTTACAAACAGTGCGATGGTTTTACATTTTCCAGTGCATTAAGAAAAGACTACATTAGTGCTTCAAAAACAGAGTTAGGTAAATAAGCTATGACAGTATAAAGAAAGATTGGAGAGAATGGAATCAAGTTAGGAAAAAAGCTTCTGTGTTTATTCAGAACAGAGTTTGATGTGTTAGCTATTAAACATTAACATATTATCTTGATGGATTTTGTACCTAAACGCTTTAAGATCACGGACAAAAAAGATTTGAAAATAGACTTTTTTTGTAATATGTCTTTCAGTTATTAACAATGTATGGACAAAATAGATTGCATTTTTCATCCTTTTAACATTCTTGTCTTTGTTCTCACAGTGCAAATCACAAATTCTCTTTTGAAGCTGAAAACGAATTGCAGTTGTCATTAAATGTGGGTGTTTACTGATGTTACTAATTGAGAAAATAGTACACTTCTCAACAAGAGAATGCTTCATTTATACTCTAGACAGCTGAAAGCTACCCTAGAAGGAGAGAAGAGCACTTAGAAGCTTTTGAGACACGAAGAACACGGAACATGAAGAACATTCTCTCTGACACACTTTTTTTTTTTTATTAATATATCCTCAAATAGTCTTTAGTGAGTTGCAAATTTCTTTTATCAGATGTCACCAATAACTCTGGCAGGCAAAATAGGGATCTAGTCCTTCTGTGTTTTGAATAGCTCTCACACTTAAAAAAATGAAAACAGATGATGTCCAAGGTAGAGTATGAAAAAAACAGCACCCAAAAACTTCTCAGTCTCCTGTCCCCCCTCTAGTCCCACCAGTGGCTGAATTCCACCAGCTTCCAATGATTTCAGTAGGAGCTTCAAATTCCATTGGTCTCTCAGGATCAGGAACTTTATTTCCTGTGGATATATTTTACTCATGCATTCCTTTAAAATAAATAAATAAATGAATCCTATTTTGAAAAGTATTTTAATCCAGATTTTTTATTTGAACTGCTTTATATACATGGAAATCAGAAGCAGCACTTTTAAGTTGTGATGGGAAACTGAAGGCAGGATTAGCCTGTAATTATCTTGTTCATTCCAAAATAATCTGAATTTTAAAAACATACAATTGAGTCTTCTCTTTCAGGAATCAAAATATAGGCTATTAAGACAGATGTTCCATTAAAGCAGTATGTGTGTAGATTTTGGCATGTAACAGAGAATGAACAAAGTACACAATGAACAATTTCTATACTTAATTTTGAAATTAGCGTGTTGGAGGTTTTCAAAATGTTTCTATTGTTTCGATAGGAAAATAGAGGCTCCTTTGTGGTCAAAACATTATCTTTTATTTTTCTAGGGTGGTATCTTAAACTAGCATATTGGAGTAGTAACAGTATTTATCATTTGTACATTTCAGTATCACAAAATGAAGTGTTGCTATGACTAGCATATGTACCAATATGTCTTCTTCTTTTTTATCCTAATACGTGGTTTTCTACGTCTCTTACTACTTTTCAGAAGGCAAATATAAAGGCAGAAAGTGGTCCATTTACATACAACCAAATAAGTAAAAAACCAACACCGCACAATAAGATGCGTAGCCCAAATCCACACAGCTTCGTATCCTGCAGAGACACTTTCCAGCATTGCAGTGCCTTATAAATATGTGTGTGACAGCTCACTAACAAAGTGTATTCCCAATTTGGATGGACCATTGCAGTTCTGTAGGATGTTGGTTCGTTGTGAGCTTGTCCAGCTGGCAAGTTAATTAATGTCAATCACCCCGAAGAATTCTAAATATCCTCATTCACCACACTCTTCTTTCTGCTTCTTTCAGCCCTATTATGCACAGTGGTTTTGACCTGGGCATGATCACTAGGTTACCTTGAACTGTGTCTTGCTTAAGATGATCATTTACACAGTCAGCCCTTGCTTGCCATGGCTGCTCATTACTGAGGGGTATCTCAGCACAATCCTTTGTGGCTCAGCAGGGGCTTGCAGGCAGATGGTGACTGCTTCAGTGCTTGAAATCGCTTGAAAAATCATGTAACAAAATTGTTTAAATGAGTATCCCACCCTCGCCACATCATTTTTTTGCCAGGATTCTTCAACTGTGATTCCCAAACTGGGGGTCTGATGAACTTTGTCAGGAAAAGGCTCTACTGGGCTTAAAAAATACTGGAAAAAATGTGATTGTACCAAATCAGCTGTTCTTCTCAGACGAGATGGCAGCAGCTCCATGCCTGTAGGGCTGGAAAGGGAGAAGCAGCTGTAATCACGTTTATGCAGCAGCATGGCAAATGCCCTTTATTTGCATTTAACAGCTCAAAGGTCTCTGGTCCATACAGGCGCCAGTACATAAGCGATGTGTACAGCAGCTCCAGTTCTGTGCCCCCCAGGGACTGGGTACCAGCTGGCAGCTCGAGAGCTGCACTCCAAGCTCAGCCAAGCCTGGGTTTAAACTCAGTGAATTTTCAGCCAAAAGCATCCATACAAGTCTTCTCGTGACCTGTATGAAAACTCAGGCCACTTCTCTTGTTTTAATGGGAAATACTGAGCACCACTCGTGTCCCTGTATAAAACATCTAGAGACACCAGGGCAAAGGATACAAGCGTGTGTCGTGAAAGCCCATGGCCAGTGCGCTCCTCATCAGCTAGTCCCCGGTGCTGCCCACTCTGCAAATCCTCTCGGAGCAAGCCCTCTGCCCCCATGCTGTGCTCAGGACCTCAGGCACTTACTGCATCATCCCCCATCCTGCTCTCTGGGCCAAATTCAGGATAGACAGGCATTTCACTGCCACAGTTTAATTGCCCATGTTATTTATTGGCTCCCACCCCTTCTCATCGACTGTGTGTCAGAGCCTCATTTAACAGCAGCGGAGTGATGGGGAACAGAGAGCACCCAGGAGCTTAAGGCATTTGCATTGTTTCCCTAAAATATCCTCAATCAAGCTTGCTTTTTTTTTTTTTTTTTTTTTTCTTTTTTTTTTTCTTTTTTCTTTTTTACAGAATGGGAGAACATACATTAAAATCAGGAATACACATTTTGACACACAAAGTCAAGGAGAGTTTTGCCATCAGCTGCAGTGGAGCATGATTAAACTGTAGCTGACCAGCTGCTAACAAGGGGAAAATACGCTCATATGTTAATACATTTCCATGATGGCCAGATGCGTACATCTACAAGCATGGGAAAGGGCAGGTTTGCTAATGTGAATTACAGTGTGTCTTTCCTAAATTGACAGAAGTGCTACCCTTGCTGCTACTCCTTAATATGGAGCAGATCCTGTCACCTGCCGCGGGACATCTATTCTCTGTGTTCCACTGGATATTTGAGGTATTTATGTAGTGTAATAAGTCAATAAGAGTTTTGCCAATAAAAAACAAACAACAACAAAATCATAATAAACAGAAACATGCAAGTCTAAAGATGCATGTTCTAGGGGAAAGCCTAGATTTCCTATGAATAGAGCTTCACAGAACAGCTGAAGTCAAATTATTGTAAATATGAATGAATAAGGAATGCTCTCACTAAACTAGAGAGTACTCTGGTCATGCAATGGAGCACAGGGTGCACAACCCTCCCACTGGAGAAAAAACAGATTTTTTCATGTCCCAAAATTAAGATTCTTTTACTTGTGTGTAAACTGTTCTATCAATTTCATGGTGCCTTACAGGAAGGTGAGTCATTAGGGGAAACTTGAACGTGGAGAAGGCTTGGCAGTCCAGGCTGGGAAAAACAGGAATATTGAAAGTAATGAATATGGGTGAAGAGATGGGAGGAGAAGGCAGAAGAGATGAATAGAGCATTGATATTGCCTGTGACTGACAGCCTCACAAAAACTAATTGGGGCTGAGGAAGCTGATGAATTTCATATGAGAAAATGGAGTTTGAATATTAATAGGTATTGTCCCATTATTGTCCAATTTTAAATCCATTAAATTTGAAGGGCCTAAAAGTTTGGAAAATAAATTCTCTCCCTCTGGTGACGAGATGAATAATGCAAGGATTAGGAGATACTGCTTTTTGAAAGGCGCCAGACCCATGTGTGCACAACAGAAGTTCCACTTAAATCTTTTGTTTCTTGAAGGTTTCCATGAAACTTAGATGGTGAACTGGACCCTGTTTCTGCATAAGCTTGGCAATGTTGCTCAGCATTTGCCTTCAGACAGGGAAAAAGTGTTGCACAGTGTATTTTCCATTCACTTGCTGCTATGGTGTTTTAAGAATTATGATTCGCCATTGCTTGGGTCTGTGATTCATTTGATTGTTTTCCCTCATTTCAAGATGAATCTTGGTTTTTAATCCATTTGCTGTCATCTCTCATTTCACTGAAGCACACAGAGTGCTCATATTGCCATGCAAATAGGTGCTATATAAATAAAACATATTATTATGATCATTAAAGTAAAAGAACCCGGAGCCATCCATTACACAGCAGCATGGTTTTGGCCAGCCTCGGTGCTTGCACTCGCAGCCCGTCTCTCCGCCTCTGCTGGCAGTGCTCTGGGGCAGTGCTGCTCCCAAGCAAGCCGACAGAGAAGCACCAAGGCAAAAGGGTAAGTGGAAGTAATGTGGCAAATTTATCACCAACACTTCCAGAGAATTACAGCTCGCTCACCTCTGGCAGGAAACTGTAATAAGAACACACCTGTGAGTTTGGAGCTCGTCATACCTTAGGGAAATGAAGGCAGAAGGTCAGCACTGGGGTGGGAAGCCTCGCAGGAGTGCCTGCTGCCAGTGTCTGACATCTGTATTCCCGTGGGTCTCTCCGGCACTTACCTGCTCGATGCTCTCCTGACGCAGTCACCTCCCAGAGGAGAGCACACGAGTGCAGAAGCACAGCAAAGCATCTGTTCTGGGCTCATCTTTCCTTTGGTCAGGCAGCATGTGGTGGAGCACGCATGGGGAAATAGTTCGAGGGTGGTATCGCTTGAAAGGACTTATAGTCCTTTATAGGGCCTCTAATCTTAGTGACGATTCTGCCTTAACGCAGTGAGGGATTTTGTTTGTGAGTTTGGATTATACACCGAGCTCCTGGGGAGAGAAACATGACAGACAGCCGTCTCTTGCTTTGCTCACAGCTGAGAAAGGATGGGGATGCCTGACATGTTCCCTCCAGAATGACATCTGCTCAGGGATAAGGAACCTCCAGGAACGCATTTTGGAGTGCTGTCTGCATGTGTGTGCCGGAGGGGAGGGCAGGAGGAAGAGATCTTATTCACATTCTATTAATTAAGTTGTTTGCTATAAAACAGAATATATATAGTGCTAAATTAGGCCCCTATTGCAATGTGTTCTTACTGCAAGCCAAGACTAGCCACATTTTACAATGTTCCCAGGGGAAATAAAATAAAATAAAATAAAAAAATAAAATAAAATAAAATAAAATAAAATAAAATAAAATAAAATAAAATAAAATAAAATAAAATAAAAAATAAAATAAAATAAAATAAAAAATAAAATAAAATAAAAATAATCGACCTGTTGAAGCTGAATGCTCTCTCACTTCTTGGAGGTTTTCTTACCATTCATCCCAGCCACCAGCAGAGTTATGGTGTGATCAGCTTCCCCTGCACTTTTGCTGAGCATCCTGAGGGCACCTGGAGGCAGGGTCACACCATGGAGGTTGCACAAATGTTCACAGATGTTACGGGGGTGGCTCAGAGAGGGAAGAAAAACCCAGCTTGGTGTGGGGCAGAGAGAAGAGGCCAGAGTGAGTAGCACCTTATGACAGGGAAATGTTATATTAAGGGTCAGGACAGGATATGCAGAGCATTTCAAAGCCTGGCATATATTGTACTGGGCAGGTGAGCATGAAAGGGGGGGTAGCTGCTTAAGGAGACTTCATAGGTTACAATGGCAGGAGAACAGCTGGTTCTGAAAGAGAAATTAGGAACAGCAGGAGCATGAGATGGTTCAGCTGTCTGGAAAGAAGCAATGCTTGAGAGCAAAGAGGCCTAGAGGCTACAACGTATGTGTGTGATGCTCTTTAACATGAACCTTTACAATCATATATGTGTCCACCACAGAGTCTCCTGGCCTTGTAGGACCCTAACTGCTGGTAGTGGCACAATTAGAATGGGAAGAACAGCACCCTGAGCGCTGGCTATGCTCCAGCTCCCTGCTGTGCCGTCACACATCACGTCAGCAATGGTGGTAACGTGGAGGACACCTCACTTGGGAGCACTAGAGCCTGACGAGAAGTGCATGGTGCAGATGAGTCAGCAGACAAATGCCCTCTTGTACCTTTGTGCAAAGTCCAAAGGGGCACAGGAATTTGGGGAGCTTAAGCTGCCACGTGGGCACGCCTGATGTGGGCAGAAGCAAGCTCAGCTCTGTGCATGGCAGTGTGGAAACAAGTGGATGAAACCAGCAGTACGGTAAATTGCAGCCCTAATGATCACTGCTCCAAGTGGTGGGGCCAAGTCAGGAAATGGTGCTACTGCCTCAGTCCTTCCTAACACCACAGCAGCTTGGGGATGGGAAATTACCAGAGACCCACCTTGGACAAAAAGCTGCAGCTTCCCTCACCATGACAAGAAACATTTTCATCATAAGGAAAAGACCGCTACCAGTTTTGGTGAGGCTTCTAAATACAGCCAGGCAGCATTTGATGCAAATCTATCTATGAGAAAGTATCAGAGAACAGTAAAAATGTCTCTGGATGTATTGCTGATCTAGACAAACTGCTGCTGACTCATTGCCAACTCACATGGAATGCAATCACAAAAATTTACAAATAATTTTAGCTGTATGCCAGTTAAGTACAAAGGCTGAAGGAGCTTTACAAGTCCACTGAAGTGTGGTGTAGAGTGTCGAGGGACAGATCAGTGCAGCTCCCAGCTGCTGAGCACATGCAAGGCATTTAGGCTGGCCTGAAATAACACTTCAAGTCTCAGGAAAACCATCTTACACTCCACAGGAATTGTCTGGGGACTCTCTTTCTGAGGTTTGACTTATTTAGAAATTCAGCTGGTTTCATTTTGGTTATTAAGGAATCGAAACAAACAACACCAACAAGCGATATAGAGGTAGTCTTAGAAACAGCCTGCAAGAATGAAAGCTGAACTAGGAGGATTTGTGGTAAAAGGGCAGAAGTTATCTGATACAGGCAAAGCAAATACCCCTGCAAATGGCTCTGCCGCTTCAGAGCTCAGTCTCTAGAGCCAAGTGGCTCTGCCCTGGTGGATCTGTACGGACTGTGAAGGCCAAACTTTGAACTGAAAAACAGGGCAGGAGGGTCTTCCTCTGCCTCTTCACACCATCCTTCTTTCTCTGTCCTTCCTCTTGATGGAAGTGGTTGTCTGACGGTGTGTTAAGTCCCTCTCAAAATTTCCATTCATAACAAGTAATCATCAAGGTGGTTGAAGATCCTTTCTTATCAACAAATGTGAAAGAAAAAGAGGAAAATTTATCTGAAGTTGTTCAGCTTTTACTCACCATTGAATCTTAAATGCAGATTCAAAGCTCCATGTTCTGACTTCATGACAACTTGCTCAAGAGCAAGGATATCTATTGTGAAAGAGATGTTCAGCAAAAATCCTTCTGCAGAACTTCAGCTGCTTCAGCTGAGCAATTCAGACTATCTATATCTCAGTAACATCTGGTATATGTGTTTGTTGCTCAGCTTTGGTTTGTAAATATGTTTGCTCTTAGCACCATGTGTTAATATAATTTTCCTTGTATGGGTGGATTATTTTCCACCGTGTGGCACAGTTAAGAATATCCCATTTATAACAACATAACTTAGGAGTTTTGTCAAAACATATACAATTGTTGAAAGCTGATAGGTAACTGGTATGAAAGTGTGTTGAGTGTTGGTATGTTTGGGATTTAAGTAATCCTGAGTAGAGGCTATTGATTTTACTGAGCAATGAATGCTCTGCACTTCTGAGACCCGGCTCCGTAAAGTGTTGTTATTTTTATAACTGTCCAAACTAATAGTCTTAATGCCTAAGAATTGTCCTTTCTTCTCTTGAATATAACGATCACGTTCTTATTGCGACTCTTACTGCAGATTCATTTGCCTTGCCAAAAGACCACAATCACTAGCATACCAAAATTTAAAAATAGCATGACAACACTCATGTCTGTACATACTCCATCTTCATCACGTTGGAGGCTGAAACTTCCTGGCAATTGGAGAAAAAGCCATTAATACTCATAGCCTGTTATTAGCCAAGGCAGATTTGTTTTAATTTTCCTTTGGCAATAGCAGTGGCGATTTCAGACTGCACAAACAGCTACACCTGAGCAGAATCCAAAGAAGACACCTTGCTTCCACTGCAGAAATGTTAACTCTTGCACTATCACTGGGAAAGAGCCCCGGGTACTTCAGTGCCAGGGAAATCCACCTGAGAGTCACTCCGCTAAACCCAGCTGTGCCTCGCAACACGGCCACTATTTTGGCCAACATAACTGCAAATGTGGAGACAGACCAAACCTGCACTGTGCACCACTGCTGGAAAGCATCTAGTACTTTTCAGAGGCAGACTCCTGTTTTATTCTGCTCAGGAGAGAAGACACAACTCCAAATGCTAAATTTATTGGTGGTATGAAATCAGTTGTTTGTAGAGAAACCAATAATATCACGAGGTAATCATTCAGTTCTGATTAAGCCCGTTTCTAGCCCATTGATTTTTGCAGTCTGAAGCACCTTCCCCCAAACACGATTTTTATGCTCCTTGTCAAAGCTCTGAGTTTGCAAAATCGTTTGGACCCTCCCTCTTGGAATCAATTCACCTCAAGTGTTGGGAGATGGTGGCTCGTGTGTCGTTTTCCCTCTGAAGGTAATGACAGAGCTACCTTTAAGCAACCCTACCCCCCCCAACACCACCTATATTTGTATTCTGTTCTCATTTCAATTCTAGTGAGAATCGTGCCTTGCAAAGCAAACAGGGGGGAAAATGCAGTACTAGCTACATTTGGTTTTATTTTGTTCATAGTCTAACAGGCATCCTAAAAACTTTGAGCTTTTAGTTTCATTTGAAGACAGCACATTAGGGTTCATTTATACTTACAAAAATACATATGTCAAAGTTGTTGTCTCCAAGAGCATCTGACGGTTATTCTTTGACAGAGCTGTCACTAGAGGGTCCATTTTGAGCTCATTCATTGAAAGCTGTGGCAGCAACAGCAGCCAGCCTTAGCTCAGTTCTGCCTCCAGAGATTTGCAAAGAAGCTATTTGGAGTTTATCACACAGTTTTGCAAAACACTATAGCCTCAGCAAGCTGTCATAAAGAGGCTCTCATTCCAACTGGGCTAGTTTACAAGTAGTATTTTATTACTCTCTGGTCTGTTTTACCCTGCACCTTGCAAAATCTTTCTTCACCTCTTTTACTCTGCTGATAGATTAAAAAAAAAAAATCTGAAATAGGACTCCGAAAAATGCTTGGTATTTTTAATGCATTTATAATTCAAGAGCTCCCCAGCTCCACTCAAAGCAGAGCTCTTTGATGCTAAGCTGTTCCACATCCTGATCCTGCCTGGCCTGGGTCTGCTGCGGAGAGCATTGCCCTCAGCACAACCACTTTCCCAAGCAACTCTGCAGCCCCATGACTCGTTCCCACCTGTGACTGTTCTGTGTGTTGAAAATTATCCCCTTCCATCAGCTCTTTTCATGGGAGAATTTTAAACCTGAGCACCCAAAGCCACTGGTGTCTGAAGAGCAGTGCACTTTTCATCTCACAGGGCGGATATCAAAGTGAATACCAATGCCCACGAGGCCAATTTCCCCCTGTACCTTGCCCTGTGTGTGTTGGCTCTGTCACAAATCTGCCTCCCAGGTGAAGTCTGCTGGGAGCCAGCGTGGTGGCTTCGTGCCACCATATGGCATGGAGTGATAAGGGACCTGAGGGAGTTCCGTGTGGGAAGCTCAAATTTGGGGTTGTATCAGCCTTGTCATCTTAAGTACACTAATCCACAGCAATAAAAGCCTAGGTGTGCCTTCCCCACCACGTCCTGGCACTCCAAGCAGCAGTGCTGCCAAATCTCACAAATTTATCTCAGGACACATAAACATTTGGTGCTTTTCCCAAAGTCTCAGCTCGGTGAGTCAAGTGATTATGAGCATATACCAGCTTTCAAGGGTGAGGAGCCAAGTTCTTGCCACCGCTCTGCCCTTTCCAGCAGAACTAAAATATCGTGGGGAGAGAAGCAAAACGTGCTGTTTGACAGGTGAAATGTCATGCATGATACAGCCCTGCAAGCCAGGTGTGCTCCACAAGCACACTGCGGAGGCTGTGAGCCACATCCACCCAAAGCAGGGAAGGAAAGGGCCAGGTCTGTGCAGCTGCTCACCCCCTGGGGATGCTCCAGTTTTGGTTCTGTGTTTGAATCTAGCCCATCCTGCAAGGCTGCACAATCCAACAGGGAAGGAAAAGCAGCTGCCACCTTGAAGTTGCTGTTTCTCACATGACTGCTTACTAGCTAAGCTTCCCTCCCTTCTGGTGCTTATGTGCAGCTCCTGCTCTGCTCTCCTGCCTCTCATAATCCTCAGAGGCGGCATGTCCTCACACACTGCCTTGCTCAAGAAGGAGCTGGTTTCTTTCTGTACATCAGTTCCATTGGTCTTATGAATTCCACAGAAGATTTAAGAATTGTTGCTTTCTGTGGGATTTCTGTACCTGTTTAGAGTCGGTAATTCAGGTGAACCTCTTCCACTTCTCCACGTTAATGGGAGACAGCCTGTAGCAAATGCATTCACACCTGACAGACACTGCTTATTAGCATAAATTCTGTCTCCTTCATGAGGTGATTAATACCAAACAGTTTTGTCACTTTGTAGGATGATAATTCTGAGAACCATTTTTTAACCCTTGTAAACAATGATTTACAGCCTCATAGATGAGTGACTGAAAACAGCAGGGGGCTTTGTCTGTTAAATGAAGTTTCCCCCAAAACCTGGTCTATGCAAAGCAAAGGAAACCCACATTCATTTACTTTTCCCCAAAGACTTTCTCATACTTAAAATAGCTGCTCCTTTTAAAAACACATATTTGTGCCTCAGATGTCTGTTGATATAGCAGCAATTTCACAGTAACTGGCAATAAGTTTTTTGGGTAACCACATGAAGAGCTGCACCCCTCCTTTGATCAGGGGAGCCTGGTTTCCTTCCCCAGCCCAGCCTCATCTTTCCCACTTCTGAATCCCCTCTTTCCCCAGATCAACTTTGTCTCCATGTAGCTTGAAGAACTGAGCAATTAGGACTGCTTTTATAACACAAGAGGAAAATATGAAGAAGATCGTATCTGATTTAGAAAATATTTCCTACTGACTGAAACCCAACATCTCATCCAAGAACCCTGCTACGGCGAACTGTCAAAAGTCTGGCCACGATTGTAGTTAGTACTAACGTAATGTTAACCAGAAGCTTTGTGTTTTCTCCCCAGGGCTGCCTGAGGACAGCTCATGGGGATTTTGGCGGAGGGCTGTGAGCGCAGGCGGGCAGGCCCCAGACCCTCGGCCTGCTTCGTATGAGCCCTTCCCGAGGCTGTAGGACTCATCGTGCAGCAGCTGTTGGTCACGGCCCACTCTGGCCAGGCGCCAAGGGCAATGACGTAGGGATGAAAGCTTCTGTATCCCAAAAGCAATCCTCTAAGCCATCCGAGTCCTTCTAAAGCTCTGGCTGCTTGCTAGCCGAAGACTTTTAGGTTGGCTGCATAGCAAGGGTAGGGTGAAGACATGCCTGCAAAGAACCCCAGTGCTGTTTTTATTCTGAATGTGCAGTCTGATTCCTTCCCAAATATTTGTTTCTTTCTACGCTTTGAGAGATCCATGCTTCCTCTATAGCAGGGGGGATGTGGCTGGCTTCATGTCTTAAAATGTGCTACCTTGCTCACCTCTCTTGCTACTTCAAACAACAGGGTATTATTAATATAGGCTCTTGTAGTTAAATTACATGTTTACGCTGCTTGAGTTTATGGTCTTACATTAGCTTTAATTCTTACACTGAAATAAGCAGTAAAATAAAGCTGCAAAACATCCACTGCTGCCAGGGTCACATTTTTCAGCTGAACTGCTACGGGGATATTAAGTCTGCTTTGGCTTTTTTGATAAATTATGATTTCTCCTTCTCACAGAGCCACTGGAGGAGGAGTATTATGTGTTTTTGTTTCTTTCACCTCTTTGTAAAAATCAGTGTTTTACAGTTCTACAGGAGGCCTAAGTCTGCAAAGCACTTACACACTTATAAAAAAATCCTCACAGCAACTCCTGAAAGAAGCTGATTAAAATCAGACTGGTTTAAGAGGCAGAGAGTATTCAGATCTGACCGATTTTAATCAGCCTGTTTCGGGAGATGGCCCAGACATTCTGTGTTATTTCCCAGTGCTCAGTCCCTGTGCTACATGAATTTTCTGCTATAGCAGGGTCAGTAAAGTGGTATCTCTGCTGAGATCAATGGGAGTTTTGCTACTGACTTCAGTCATGATTCACCAGTGATGCAGCTGAGGTTTATCTCCTTTTGATTTGACCCCTGCAACATTCACCTACTTCTCACAGGTACCCAACATGGTAATTACACATATTTGCCATCTGCGAACTTCACAGGCTTTCACCAGATAACCCCTCTATAAACACCAAACTTAATCATTTAACCATTATAAACACTACATTTAAAAATATTTTACTAGTGAGGGCATAATACACAAATACCTATAAAGCCATTTCATCCTTGAGCAAATGAGTCTTTGTGAAGACATTTTATGATCTGTGTGAAGACCATTAAAATCATTGTGCAGGGTTTCAGCTAAACAGAGCAAATCACAGCCCTGGTCTCTAATGCAATGATTTAGATCAGCAGAGCAAAAGTGAGCCAGGAACACTCTTTCAGAATTTCAGATGCTCTTCTTTTCTAATCATACAACTATTTAAATAAAATCACATGCCTTAGCACTCCCCCCAGTAGTTTACAGTGCTGAAAAGACGTCTGTGGTCTGCTTCCTTCAATGTTTGCCTCAAAACACCACCAACTTGGTGCTCGCTGTGGAAAGGAAGCAGGCAGCTGGCTGCTGAACATGTTTCTGCTGTCTGGGATGCTTCTGAGTGAAACCAGGCTGGACTTGCCTGCTGCATAGCTGGTGGAGCTGGTAAAAGCCCCTGGTGTGATAGTTCAGGGAGCTGGGAGAAATGACCGTATATTGGAAAGTGTACAAAGGTATAAGCGATTTAATTTACAGTTTATAGGTATAAGAATCATAAATATAATTAAATTCATTAATAGAGTCATTTGGCTATATTTGCAGCAACGTGCAATCCCATTAAAAGGTCTGAGTCAAATTCCAAATAGAAAGTTGAGGATGGCTCTTCAGTTAATTTAAAAGATTTTTTTTTTTTAAGTGATACTAATTCTATTGTGGGCAGTGTGCTTCTACTTCTGCATGATCTCTGAACCTCAGAACCCTCAGGACTTCAAAACAGATGATCAGCCCCTCAAAGGACATGGACTTAACTCCAGCAGGCAGTACAATTTTGATTGCTTAATGTTGATGAAAAACAAATTTCCGGAAAACATTAAGCATGTTAATGAAATCCATTCTAGTGGCAGTGGATTTATGCTCTATTTATTATTTTTTATTCAAGCAATTGCAATTACCTACAGAGAAATGAAGATTCCTATGCAAGTTATTAGCTGGAGTTCTTAAAAATAAACCCCTCAAGAACCTATAAATCTCTGAAATTTCTTTTAACTTTAGATTCCTATCAAGGAAGGTATTTTAATGAGGAAATGAAAGTGTAAGTATGTCATATATGAAGTTTTAATTGAGTTTGTTGATGATATCCTAATAGCAGAAACATTTGAACAGCGTGCAAGCAAGGACTTTAAAACAAAGGCAATGAGCCAACCAGTTGCTGAATGGCAGCTTATATGCAAATGAGGATATAAACATGCAGAATATTTTGCCCTTGCTTCCATTAATAAGAAAACATGTGTGTGTGCACGTGTACATACACCTATGTGTGTGTTCAGCCTGAGACTGAGCCTCTGGAGCCTGCGTCCACAGCTGGGCAAGCCTGGATGTGGCTGGGGCCACGATTCAGCTCTCTCAAGTGCTAACATTTCAAGAGTCACAGGACGTGGAGGGATTGATTGATTCCAGCTGTGCCTGTGGAGCTGACACGGAGTTGGCAGGGACACGGCAGCTGCCTGTGCTCTGCTGACCAAGGGGTTGCTTCTCCAGGTGGATCCCACGTCACCAGTCTTGCTCTCATCTGCACCATCCTCCAAGGCCAGAGGCTGCTTTTCAGACTGTTTGCTTTCCTTGTTTGTTCAGGAGTTTTTTACATTTGCCAAATTAAACGAGCACATTAGGCAGGGCCCCGATCATCTGCTAGTAGGATGTGATGTCAGTTACCCCACCGTGCACGACTAAAGGCGCTATTCAGGCAGGCACATTCAGCCAAGCTCTTCTCATCGCCCCGAAGAAAGAAATCTGAAAAACACTGCACGTTATCTCTGAACATCACCAGTGATACTTCTCATGCACAGCCAGCCAGGATCAAAATAAATTACTGGCAATATCAAACCATTTACAAGGATAAAGTCTACTAACGAGTTGACTTACAGCTCAGTCAAAGAGAAATCACGGTTTTCTTGAGATTCCAGGTCTCATGTAAAATAGCTGCTTCTGGCTTCAGAGTAAATATGTGCTTTTGTTATCAGGCACCTGACATTTACCGGCCGAATCCTGTGTGAATTTTAAAATAGAGAATGAAAGCGAAAATCCTGCTCATCTGATGAAAGGTAAACTGGGTAATTCCTGGGAAGATTACAATTTTCTGCACCAGAAAAGAAGCACCTGGGTATTGTCAGGGCAACTTAATTGTCCATTTCCAGCAGCTAACAAGAAATGAACACTACAAAGCTCTGTTTGTGCACCAATGCAGATCACAAACCTTTTCCATAAAATTGGGCATTGCTGAGATTACTCAGAGAGATACCTTGTTATAGGAAGAAATCAAATCTCTTTGAAATGCCATGTTAAATACTTCCAGGCCTGCACAACAAGATACCTTGGAAGAAATGAAAAATAGCAGTTTCCTAATTCCTTTGACGTTTAAATCAGAAATGCAAAGATTGCTTCACTCCTTTTGTGTTTCTGTCCTAAAGGGCAGAAAACATTTCTGTGTAAACAGGTAGGATAAGAAGTAGACAGCATTCAAATTCTGTTTTGTAGGCCTCGTGAATTCCACCTCGTGGTCACCATGGATTTGAAAGTATTACCCATTCCTAGCACAACAAACAGGATAAGTTATTGAAATCGCGTTTCTGTGTGATGGGGAGATAAAACTTAAAGAGGAGAAATGCTCGCAGCTCCCTGATGACGTGACTCCACTAGAAAGCCAGCTGAGGATGTGGCTTTTTTTTCCTCAGAAAAATAATACATGCCTGGAGAAAAACTCCTCTCCTACCACACGTGGCACAGTGTTTTCAGGAGATGGGGGCACCCAACCTTACGTTATGAGTGTTAGAAATGGTATTTATGGTGGTGAGGCAGTTCACCGCTTCTCATTTCCATTCTATATCCAACCAGAAGAATAACCAGAGTGAAACAGAATCAGGTAGGTTTTGCTGCTATTTACTAGCAAAATTAGCGATGTGCTAATGCAAGACCTGTGCAGCTTTGCAAAATATTAAGCCCTAGTGACATGAGATTAATATTCATGTATTTAGACTGTTGTCAGTTCCTGGGATTTAAGAAAAGCCTGAGATTTAAACAGGGCGGTGAGAGGAATTGTAAGAGGCTGCTGATAGAAACCCTGGATTGAGCTGGAACTGCCAGTCTCTTCTCAAAGCAACATATATACATAAACAAGGCTATGTGATGGCCATGAAACATCTTTTGTCAGCAGCTGGAGGGAGCTTCAAGAGCTCCAGGCTCTTGAAGTGGCAAAATTCCTGGAGGCTGGCTGGGCGGAAGGGCTCTGAAAGCCCTGCAGCTCTGGGACCACAGGTGGAGGAGAAATGTCTGTTCCTGGAGGCTTCTGTGGCAAACGTTGCTTAGGTTGTTTCAGCTGGAATAGCTCTTCAGGAGGGCCTGCGTTAACAGAAGCATCACGTTTCTGTGAGAGGGTCGTGGCAGGAAATCCAAGCTGCCTTCAGAGGAGAGACTTGAATGCAGCCATGCACTGTGTGGGGAGGGTGGGACGGTATTGAGCTGACAGTATCAGATATAAGGCTTCATGCAGGGAAGGTTTCTGCTCTGATTGACTCACAAGTCAATATACAATAACAGGGAAAAATGAAAACGAAATATTAGAAAAAAAAAACATGCAGAAAATATGTGGAGAAAACGAAGTGCTTACATTTCCTCTGCTGAAACAGCACAAGCCTGGGGATCAAGCTGTTCCTTCTGATTTGAGTGGGAGGGCTGAAAACCTGACATCATCTAGGGCATTGGCAGGGACTGTGAGTCCTCTGTGAGTACTGTCCCTCCATCAGCTGGATGCCAAATGAGGTGTCCTGGGGTACCTCAGCGGGCCTGGGGTAATCTGTGAGGCGGGAGGGCAGACCAGGAGAGCGACTGCTGTCTATAGCACTGTCCTCAGCCAACCCCAGGGATTTCCAACTGGAAATCAGAGCTACTGCTAATGCTGCTTGACACAGAATTAACTCTCCCAGGGCCTCCTCTTTGCCTCTGCAGAGTTGCCACAGAAAAAATATCTGAGTAGGACTGTGTGCTCCCCATGGGGTCATGCTGCAAGGAAGACTAGAAAGATAGAAGAGAAGCATGAAAGGGGAATTCCTTAAAAGATCCATCTTCCAGCCCCAAAGGGTACAGTCTGAAGGAGAGTCCACAGTTCACATTTCTATAAATATCATATATCTCCCATATTTCACCCACAGGAGTAACGATGGTCTGCAGCAAAAAGCAGCAGGAGCTCTGTATCATCTGTCATGCTGGTGCATTTGGATATGAACTAGAAAATAAACTGTCTCACCAGCTATTCAGACATCAAGCACACGTACGGCACAGCTTTCTCCCTCTTGTAATTGCAAGCAGAAGAAGGTGTTGTTTTATCCATTACAACCAATTTAGCACCACTCAACAGCAAGAGAAAGATTTCTCCCTCAGTCATTTTATCATCTTACTTTTTTAGGTGCAACTCATTGCTTCATAGGTTTACTAATCTCTCTGGTGGAGAATGATAGCATGAAATTTTGCATCTAGAGTGATGCAGCAAAGCTCCAAATTCCGCACTAAGATGTGAGGGAGCAAGGCATGGAAACCTGAAGGATTATCACCTCTGCAGCATCACCTGGGCTCAGGTCCCTCCTGGGGAGGCAATGTGTGTCCACACATCACCTGACGCAACCCAACCTTGCTGACCTCCTGGGCATGAGGGCCTCCTCCCAGGCAAGGGTCAGCTGGTCCCACGGTATCTGCCATCAAGGAGAGTGCTGGCATATGGGCATTTCTCAAGGTCGGATGGGGAATATGGCATTTCAGATGGGAAAAAAGAGCCCTTCCCAAAACCCAGGTTGGCTGAGATGTGTCGAGGAAGCACAGGCAGCAGACCCCTGCGTGGGATGTCTTCTCCACTTTGCAGGGAGATGGAGGGGTGGAGGTTTATGCCCAGTGAAGAAGCTGACCACCATTTGCTATGAGTTTGGTGCAGTGCTGGACTTCTGGTTAACCAGAGCATGTCAACTGCAGCCCAACCGCAGCTGTTACAAGGAGTTAACCTTGGTCCATGGAGCACCTCTTAAAATGTGCAATTAGTAACCCAACAGCACTAAGTCTCCTGCTGACACCGAACAAAGAACTTCCGAGGGATGCGAAGCAAACCAGGGGTTGCACATTGTTCTGGAAACCTTCCTGGTGCTCCCATCACATGCTGCATTTTTTTCTTTTTTTCATCCTGAAAAAAAAAAAAGGTATTTGCAAGCCATGCAGATGAGTGAATTCAGCATGCAATTCCAGAGCAGTATGCAGCTCCTCTTTTGCCTCATACACAGACACTGTTTCTAGTGCACATCATCGTGTGGTGATTAATGACAACGTGCTCTCCATTCCAGGGAAAACAGCCAGCTCAAACATGAGAACCCACGTTGACTCAGATGGACAGACAGACACATAAACTATTCATTTTGTCAGCCAAGTAAGCAAGCTGTAAAAATAAGGATACAATATTTGATGTTTCCTTTGCTGGGGGATAACATATCTCAGCAGCATTACCAACCATGATTTTCTCTGAACAGTGCCACACATCCCAGCCACTGTAGCTGCACTGCCCTCAGCCCAGGTCCAGATACAAGAGGGAAACTGTATGCTGTCTCTTCACTGCTTTCTTTCGGTGTCCTCAAGAGGCACTATAAAGACACCAATCTATCTAAGGAAAACCCCAAATTATGGCCAAACCTAAGGGGCTGTTGCAACAGTGAGGGGCTTGTAGCAGCACTTGCACGGTGCTGCCTCCTCCTCGCCCAGCATCCTGTGGCAAGAGCTGTCACCCTGGGTCCTGCCAAGATGCACAGCCTCCTCTGGAGACCAGTTAAATTGCTTTATGGCCCTTTCTGTTACACTGGATTTGCAGAAGGGCCATATATTGTGAGACTAACGCTCCCGTCTGGTATTTGTATTCCCTTTATATTTCATCTTTCACAGCCGCTGGAGGCTCTATCAGATGACAAACTGGCTCTCCAGGCATTAAAGGTTTTAGTGCCACTGATACAAATAAATGAAAAGGACAAAGGTTTGTGCTATCAATATGAAACATGGAGTGCAATTGAGTTATGTTATTTTTACATCTTAGATTAAAATGGCCTTTTTGCGTAAATTTTCTGATTTTAGCTTAAATCTCTCAAGATTGGTGTTTCTCTGGGGCAGGTTTGGGTTATCTGATGTACCCTTTCCAGATTTTCTCAATGGTGTTCCTCAAAAGGCTTTTCACCTAACCTTTTCATCTTCTTTAATACAGGAATCATTTTTTGTTTTTCTGCAATAGTTTTAAGAAAATTAGATAAATCTCTCTCTCTCTCTCTTTTTTTTTTTTTTTTTTTAAGGAAAGACTGCTTTCTGTCAGATTCATTCCTTGTTGTACGGCATTACAATTCAGTTTTGCTAGCCAGCTACAAAAAGAAGCAATGTGAACATTTGAGAGTACAGTTGAAAGGACAAGAGAATAAAACCCATCTCTCTGATGCCATTCAAACATACTACTCTGTGTAACCTTTTTGTGATCATTTTCCCTGCTCTTTTGAACTAGATGGGGGCTTCAAAAGCTATAAAATATCCAACACTAGTAGCAGAAATCTTAAAGTCCTTTTGATGAAACCTACAATCCTCCATTTATTTAGTTTACATGAGATTACATGAGCATATCAAAGGCAGCAACACACACACACACAACACAAGAATTTCATGCTGGGAGGGAGAGGGAATTCTTAATTTGTACCACCAGAAATATTTTTAAATAGCTGTCGGTTGATAGCTGACTTTTAAAATGTCAAAAATCCAAGGGAGTCAAGGCAAATATTAAGGCCTTGCCCAGCTTTACCATAATCTATGCAAGTATTTATCTATCTTGGATAATTTTGTTGTTTTCTTGTTTTAAATCAAGCCCATATAAAGAAATAAGACTAACCAAATCGTCATACTGTGCTACATCTCTTTACACAGACATTGCCATAATTTTTAGCAATGATGCCAAGATAATGGGAAACAATAATGAACACTTTTATAATATAACCCCCATATTCTGTGCATACAGCAAAATTATCCGGAAGACAGATTTCTCACTAATGTTATGGACTTTTTGCAAGCAGCAAGGGTATTAGAATTATAGTATTTTAAAAATAGATTCACATAATGTTTTTTAGTGTAATCAGCCACGGACGAGGCCCATCTGTCATATCTAGTCTGTATGACTAATTGTTAGTGGTCTCTAATTGAAATTTAGATTTATTAAATAAACAAAGATGCCATTATAAATGCACTAATTCAATATGTGGAGGAGGGAGGGCAGGATATGAAGCCGGGCAGTAGCTTCTCAGGATGGTTTATGTTTATACATATTCAGATTAATGTGTTCCCATCCACCACCAGCCAATCCCATCCCTCGGCAGCGCACATCGGAGCGGGCTGGCAGATGTGGAAATCACGGCACGCGTTCTCCTCCTCGTTTTTCCCCACTTCAGAGAGGGCTGTGAATGGAAGATGGGCTTAGGCTTTTTGCACATTTAATATTTTCTAGGAGCTCCTAGACACAAAGTGTTTCTTCTTATCATTATAAAATACAGGAAGCTCCAAAAGATGACCTGAGTGGTTTTATACACACCATAAGAGTGGCTAAGGCCAGCAGAGCATCAGAGATTTTGCGGAATATATATACAGGCAGCAGACAGAAATGTTTATAGACCTAGGATGAAATCTTAGCCAGATTGATGGCAAAACTCCCATTTACTTCAAAGGAGTCAGGATTTCACTCCTTGGAAGTGATGTATTTCTGTGATGTGCTCAGTATCCTCAACTGGCACCAGGGAAACTCATTGAGGAAGGAGGTTGCTCAATCCCTATGAAATTGAGTCCATCACTAGAAAGCAAAGCAACTTCTTCATGCTCTATGAAAATGCATTTCCAGAATGACTCGCCACCTAAGTTTTGTTCAGTGGAATAAACAACCACCGAACATACACAGATGTCATCACCAGATGCAATTTCTCATCTGGTGTCACAGTAGAATGGAAACTCAAAAGACTGCAGTTACAGCTAGAAGCAGAAAAATCACCCACGAGCTCCATGTTGCTTTATTTTTGCTTTACTTTGTCACCAGTTGTAGCAGCCCCATATTTTCTCTACTAATCTGTTTTGTTGTGGAAGTGTTTTAGCTTTCTGGATGGAAAATAGGACTGAGTGCTAGATTTAATCGCAAGGATGTAAGACCATTCCTGGTAAAGCCTATAATTCTTTAATGACTGCAGTATTGTTGTGGTGGGTATGTGCAGGGGCCAGAAGCATGCAATATTTTTTAGCAGCTAGTTGCTCGATCCTGCAGGCTCCTGAGCACCTTTAAATTGCAAGCACTATCCTGAGATCTGAGGGCACCCGGTGCCCTGCAGGGGCTGCCAAGCATTTCCCAGAGCTGGCACTTTCAAAAGAGTGCAGCTCTGTGCTTTCAGAGATGAATTTTGGGACTTCTGCCACACCGAGTTGCTTTTTTTTTTTTTTTTTCCCCTAAGTTTTTTCTTGTTGCTTTTAAAGTGGTGCTACTTTTTTTTTTTTTTTTTTTTTTAGAAGAGCTAAACCCAATCCACTCCAAGTAAAAAATGCTCATTTAAATAGATAACCACTTACAGCAGATGTACCAGAGAGCAGCGTCAGAAAAAGGCTGGAAACAGTGGGCCTATTAACATAAGAGGTCAAATCAGACGCTGCTCTTGGATTCAACACAGCCTCCAAAAACAGTTTATGACCAGAGAGGTCTCTCTTTTGCATGTCACTTCTGCTTCTCAGCTCTGCCTTGACCCTGTTTGTACCGGCTGTGGGCAGAGCTCCTTTCCAGAGCACACTTGCAATTAGGGTAGGAAATTTTGTGGGGCTGCTAGGACACTGCGATCAGTTCTTGCATGGAAATGAGCAAGTCTGAGGGCAATGTTTTGGAGAAAAAAAAATGGTATATGAATATGGATGTTGTGGTTGCTCAGTTGAGAGGAATGAGGAGCCATTGTGGGAAAGCAGTCAGATCCTATCTTTGTCTAAAACATTAATGCCCTGATTCTGACAGCTGAACTTAGAGCAGGGTCCACGGTCATTTCATTACCCTTAATTATAAGGCTCATGCCTGTATGGTTGCAGTTTAAAAGGATATTTTTATATTTCACTGATGTTCCCAGTGTTGATGAGAAACATTTTTCTGTAAGTGCGATCAGCACTGTCCCTAGAGCTCAGTTGTATCAGGTCAAACCAGGGATAAATCCTACGCTCACTCCCACCTAATCACATAACAAGAGAAGGACAGAGCAGGACAGGCTTTTGTTGGAGCAAAAGCACATCAAGCAACCGCATTTTCCTACTCATTCAAGGCTGCAACGATGGTTCGCTTTATGGTCTAGCACGCATTTTTCCCTCTCTGAGGTGTGCAGCATTCCTCTCGGGGCAGAACTGACAAAGGCTTTGCCCTTACCTAGGATTGCTGAACTGCTGCATTTGTTATTGTGGCTGGGAAAAATAAATAAATAAATAAATAAATAAAAGAGAGAGGAAAAAAAAAAAAAAAAGAGAAAGACAGAAAGAAAAAAAAAGGAGGAAAAAAAAAAAAGAAAGAGAGAGAGAGTTTGGGGTATTCCTCTGTACATCCTTCTCTTCATACTTCTTGGCTTCCTACTTTAACTGTTGATTATGTTTTTCCTTTTCAAGCCAATGTTACAAATGTTAGAAGTCTAGGTCTGGTCTTCATTATTCTTTTGTCCCTTTTCCAAAACACAGTTTTCTCTCCATGGGTCTTTATTGCTTTTATGGTGACTTGCTCATATTTTGGATCTTAGGATTTTGCTTACTTTATGCTGGCAATCCCTTCATGCAGCTTGCTGTAAATTATGAACCTAATATTCCAGAAATGTGTGTGGGATGAAAAGAGGAAAGGAAGGCTTTTACTTTTACTTTTCTTTGTTTTAAAAAGCCAGTCTCCTGCCTGCTTTCAACAGCAAGGCAGCTCTTCCACCGGGCTCTGCCTCCCTAAAGCCAAGCCGCACCGTTTTAAAAATCTTCCAAATGACTCGGCAGCAAAACCTAAGGAACTTCAGATGCTTGTGCTGCTTGTTTCCAGCAGCATTTGGAAACATTACTGTCAGCATCAAAGAACACATGGCTCTAGCTACAGCCCAGGTATTGGCTCCTGCCATCCACCACTAATACCTTTCATTGCACCAAGCTGTGTGCCTCAAAATCCCCCCTCCTCTGCTTCCCTCCCCTGTGGGATTCACTCCCTCTCACCAACCCCTGAGCAGAAGCTAAATTCACCTCCTAAATTCTGCAGGCTGGATGTACGGCTATGTAACCCTGCATCACTCCACTGACTCAAAATCATAAAAGGTATAGAGAAAAAAAAGCATATTTTAGACCCAAGTGTTGTGCAATATTGATGCAGTGCTCAGGGTGTGGAAGGATCGCCTGATTTCCGCCTCAGTCCCTGAAATGGAGCTGAGGTTGTTGCATCAATAGGCCATGAATGAGCTCTCTGATACTTTTTGTAGCTATTTTAAGTCCCTTTTCCCCAAAGCCCGACCCAAGCCACCTGCTGGGATGTTGCGTGCCCTGCAGCTCGCCGGCTGTGCAGCCTGTCAATCAGTGGTTGCTGTCACAGGGCATCAGGATCCCGAGGTCTGGTAAATAAAAATGAGGTCAAGCCCACGACGTTTTCCACTGGGTAAAAATACATAAAAGTTGCGATTGTGATTAAACTCTATCTTTTCTCCACTCGTCTCGGGGATTTACAGCTTACACGCAAGCTTAGCAGAGCCATAACTCATTCAGTTTTCCACCTCTGCCTCCTCGTTTTTATTCAGTTATTTCAGCTCTCTGGTTTTGTAAACTTTTATTTCTCGGGCTGCGCCCCTTCCCATCAGGAAATGTCTCCCGGGGTCAGATTTGAAAGCAATGCACAAAGATTTAGCCTCATGCCTACCATTAATATCAGTGGGAATCAGGCTGCTGAACCTCTGAACACTGTCTTTAAAACGTACCCTGTAGTACTGGTGCTCCCGCCGCATTATAAGCATTTCTTTATAGGACGTCTCATGTCAGACAAACACATGCCCGCAGACCAGCCAATGAAAACGAACACGTTTTTCTCTTTCTTAATTGAACTGGCAGAGGAGATGAATGAAAGCCCAGGGGGTGTGCAAATATAAGGGTCAGGGTCGGACAGGGAAGGTTAATGCTTTCTGCAGGATCTCCTTGCAGGGCTTACCAGTGCTACGGCACAGTCAACGAGGAGATTACACAGCTTGGTCAGCACCATGCGCAGGGTAGCAGCATCAACACGGAGCTAATTAAATGAACACAAATTACGACAGCTCCCAGAATCAACAGCCCTGCCTGTGGCCTGTGTTTGAAAACTGATTTCAAATGCTAACAGAATGAGCAGCCACAAATAAGATAAAGTACGAGGTGTTTACAGAACTGCCTACTATTTCCTTGTGGCTCCCCTCAGCATCCTACCCTGTGTTTGCATATGAAATTTTGCATAAAGCTTTGACTCTTCCTTACCAATGTCTCTGTAATGATCAGCCTGCCCAGACATCCTGTCCCTCTGACAAGGGAAACTGCATGAGGGAAAAATTCTGAAGCAGAGGAAATTGATGTTTTAAGAGTTTTATGTGGCATTTGCTAGCATCCCAATAATCAGCACTGTAACTGTATTTTATTAAAATCCCACATTTTATTCGAGCTGCTGGAATCATTCTACTTAATTAACCAGAGAGGTTAAGGCCCTGCCTTAAACTTACATGTCCAGACTCGAATCCTATGAATTCCTGTGCACCTGCTTGATTTTGTACATCTGAACAGCTCCCCAGGGCTACTGCACCCGCAACCCTAGGATGGCATTCACCGTATTTGGACAAAGTAATGAAGGAAATTAAATTCCCCAAGTGCAGGTGGTGCCTTGTGGCCACAGCCCCAGGCACAGAAGGGGTGCTCTGGGTGTGATGAGAGCAGGAAAGAGTGTGGGGAGGTCCCTGGAATTAGCAGCCAGGGCTGGGACATGCAAAAGTAGGCCATCCATGCAAAAAAAGCCACTTTCACATGCCCTGTCTCTACCCTCTTCTTCCATAGCTCTTCTTTTCTTAACACACTTCTCCCTTTCCACATTTGCTACAGCTCAATGAGGAAAAGAGCCTTTCCTCTGCCATCTGGGGACAGCGGTGGAAGGAGAAGTTGGTGGGACCATTCAGACGAGAAAGCCTATTTAGGGCACCACAGCCTCTGCACAGAGACAGCATCCAGCAGAAAGGGGGAGGGCTTCGTGGGGAGCCTCCACCAGCTCCTAGGAAGTGCAGAGGAGGAGCAGATGGCTGTGGTCCATGTGGTTAGCAATACCATAGGAAAGGCAAGCCAAGGCGAGGGGAGAGTGGGAGAGAGGTGACGCAAGGTGCCGGTGCTCTGAGGAGCTGGCAACTGGGATTTCTGGAGTAGCTGCCTCTGAAAGGCTCCCGGTACCCACACACTGCTGGGGAGAGAGAGGCAGAGAGGCAGAACATTTATGCCTGTCTAAGAAATAAGGTAAAGGAACAGACATGTCTAGTCTAAGTGCAGGCAACCTAGCAGACGTATCAGAAATACACTTGAAGGAAGACAGTAAGTGGGACACTGTAATACCAAGTGTTAAGGAAGTTTGAATTAGGACGTGCTAAAATCAATCAAATTAATGAATTAACCACTTCTGTATGCAATGTGTATATTAAAATTCCAGGCATAAATAAGAACCTCACTTTATCAAAACAACATGGGAAGATTGTTGTGTGTGTTGCTGCCTCTCCAGCTCTGATGCATACACTGGCTGCAGGACATGGGGGGAATTCCAGGATGACACAGCAGCAGGAAATTCAATACAAACAGTAGACGTCGATAATTTCCATTCAAATTGGCCAGATATTCCACAAGAATGTGAGGTAGAACAGGCAATAACTATTTCATGTTGGAGAAAACAATCAGAAAAATGGCCATTCTGGACTTGGTTTGGAATAGAAACATATTTAAATGGGGAATATTTTTAAAAAGAAGCAAAATGGGACAACAAAGAAAATTAATTCCTTCCTGCAGGCAAGGAGTCTGCTGAAGGACACTGCTGGAAGCACAAGGCTGATGCACATTATTCATCAAGTCGGCTTGAGAATGGGCAGTACATGGCAGCTTTGTAAGACAGCAAGATAAGGGAGGTTATTAGAAGAAGAACTGCAAATCCCTCAAACAGCTAAAGCTGGATCCAATTGATTAAGTTAGAAAATAACAGACACTCTGGAAGATCACACGTACAAAAACAATTAGACAGCCAAAAAGGAGTTTGATGAGTTTCTAGCAAAAGAAATCAAAACTAGTAATAAATCATCCTTTTCAGCACATCAGGAGCAGGAAGCCTGCCAGAGAATATGCGGAGTCAGTTGATGATCAGTTTGAAGGAAGCACTCAGAGAAAATAAAGCTATTAGAGAAACTAAATTAATCCTTTGCATCACTTTGCTCACAGTGGCAGAAACAGAGTGGATTCCCATATGAGAATCCTTCGGCAGCAAGTCTGTCTGAAATAGCTGTGCCCAGAAACTGGGTCTGGGAACACCTCAACAAAATGAACAGCATCCAGGTGCCAAAAAGCAGACATTGTCATGCAGGAGTTTCAGAGGATCTCAAGGATGAAATCACTAAATGACTAATGCAGATTATGACTCTGCTTAAAACTCCCTTGATATCTGAAGAGTGGCTGTCAAATAGCAAATGTCAGGCCAACATTTTAGAAAGGTTCCAGGGGAGATGTGAGAAGCAGCAGGCCTGCAAGTCTGAAATCTGCACTAGGCAAATTAGTAGAAAATGTAATGAAGAACCAAATTCAGTGACACTTCAATAAATTTGATTTACTTGGGAACAGTCAGCATGACGTTTGCCATTTGTACATATTGGTGTTCTTTGGAGAGATCAACAAACACATAGATAGGAAAATACATTTGGTATATCCTACTTGGGTTTCCAAAGGCTTTCAGAAAATTTGTCCCTGGATTCCCCACTGTAAGCTTTTAAGAGAATCAACCTGTATACCATGAGAGGGAAAGTCATTGCATGACAAAAATACAGTTAAAAGATAGGAAAGAGAGGAGCAGCTTTCATCTTGCAGTGGAGGGAGGTGACCAGAAAAATTCTGCAGGTCTGTGCCGTGCAACCCCTGTTCTCAAGGCATTCGCAAGTGACCTGTAAAAGGGAGTGAACAGAGAGAACAGAGAGTTTCTTGGCTACAGAGAAGTATTGGTGATGTTAAGGACAAGAGCTGACTATAAAGAGTTGTGGCAGAATTTTATGAGACTTAGTGACTAGACAATAAAACAGTAAATGAGAAGCTGTGTACATAAACATAAAGTGATACATAGGGAAGAAAAACAATCATAGTTTCACATCTGAATTGATGCACTGTGAGTTGATCATTAACCCTCAGGAGCATGACCCCAGGTCCATGAATATACCGTTGATGCACTGAGGTCAAAAAAAAACAACAACAACAACAATACAGAGAAAATATTGGGGATTAGTAGGATAGGAATAAAGGTCAAACAAAAGAACATTATGTGCAAATTAATGACTGATCCATATGGTGAATAATCTGTGCAGTTCTGGTGTTCTCCTCACAAAAAGGGTGCAGAATAACTGGACAAGGTCCAGAGGAAAGCTTCAATACCTGATCCACAATAGAAGAGCTTCAGAATGGGCAATGACTTACCATGTCAGGATGCTCCAGTCTGGAGGACAGAAAAAGGAACAAAAGGGCTCAGCAGTATAGAGAGTGACATGGTGAGGATGTTTAGAAATTGGTAACACCATCTTCTCCAACTCAAGGGCTTGGACTAGGGAGTAATAACAGGATACAAGGTGCCACAGTGTGTTCAGGGGGCACTGGAGAAGCTCACAGGTGGGAAAACTTTTGGGAGTTAGTAATTATGGAGAAACCACATCTGTCTCAGGAAGTTCCTGACAGATAATATCTCAAAAGTGGAAGAGTACCCACTTTGGGTATCTGGGGAAAATGCCATACATGTTTTCCCATTTTTATTCTTGATGTGGTATCCAGGAGAGAGGATACCAGGCAAGCTCAAGTCTTTGGTTTGACCAGGTAGAGCCTTTTGTATATTTTTATGCAATCAGCTGCCATGAGAGGTGTAAATACAGACACACACACAAAGCACACACACATTGCCTGTGCCCCAGCCTTTCCCTGCCCCATGCCACAATCTCCTGGCATCCACCCCATGTAGGTGGTGCCTTGGGGGTCCCTCTCTCCTGGCAGCAGCTAACAGCCCATGTGGGAGTTCAGGGCGGTCCTTCTCACCCAGGGACATGACGAGTCCACCCAAGGGTTGTTGAGCCGGGAGGATAAACATGTAATAAAACCCAGAAATAACATGCTGTTGTCAAGTGTAAAAACCTTTCCTTACCGTGCAGCAGGATATACTGGCCTCACCCAGAGGCTGCTGGCAAGAATTAAGCGCACTAGTCACAGCCCAACCCATGGGGTGCTCGTCTCCTCAGAAGATTAAAAAAGCAACAGAAAATGTTTACATACAGACTCAAGACCCTTTATAGGGCCCAGACCAACTACTCAAAGTCCACAGCTAGAAACTGTCTTTAGATGAATGCATCCTTTCTTTTTTAAGATCAGCTCAGATCAATTCCAGGCTCAATCTTTTTATTCTACTCCACCTTTCTACTTCATTTCTCTTTGGGCTTATAGAGAGAGCAGTTTGAATACTTGGAGTTCTTTATTGGCACTATCTTATATCTTATTGTAACAGGGCCTGAGGACACCAGAGCTCCACACCCTACTGAGCTTTATTTAAAACTTTAACTTAAATAGAGCCAAACTGTCTCATATTAAAAAAATAAAAAATAGAAGAAATATTATTATTTTTTTCAAGGGAAACAGATACTGAAATGTGCACGACTACTTCCTTAGGGATTCACATTCTTCCTGGAAGCAAGGAGTATAGGAGCTCTTATGGGAACTCCTGTTCTCATGAAATTCAGAGATTCATTTTCAGTCTCAAGTGGTTAAAACTAGATATGGAGTGGTTCAGATTAGCAGCCAGGCTTGGGGTACTTATCTAATTGTCCTCAGCTTGGCAAGCTTTGATGTTTGCTCATCAGTGATACCGCTCTACAGTACCAAGGATGCAGCTCTGTAATCATAGATTTAATTAAACTGAAATTTAACATATAAAAACTTTGTTTTATATGTGTTTTGGCTTTTTTTTTTTTTTTGGATGAAATCTTCCCACACATGAAACAAAACAAACATGGCATCAACAATTAGACCTGATCTAAAGTCAATTACTGAGGTTTTATGTTTGCATCCCCCTAAACTACCCAAATAGAGCCTAGTCCAAAAGCAGATAGAACACTTCTCAGAAAAAAAAAATAATATATATTATATAATATATAATATATATTATATATTATATAATATATATAATATATATAATATATAATATATAATATATATAAATATAAATATAAATATAAATATAAATATAAATATAAATATAAATATAAATATAAATATAAATATAAATATAAATATAAATATAAATATAAATATATATTTGACAGCTCCATTTCCCAGACTGAAGGACTTTCCCCTCTTGCTAAAACAATACTTCCAATTTAGAGCCCTGCAGCTGGTTGAACTACAGCCTCTCAGAAATGTGTGGATGAGAGGGCATAAATACGCTCTAGCTGTTGCAACATGGCTCTGAGCCCTGGAGAGAGAGTTTATTTCCACTAACTGGCTGCCAAAAGCCTCTCTCCTGTCAAAACACAACAGATGAATTCACAAATTCCAGATTTACGTTCCCTCACATTTGTGGGCAGGTGATCAACTGCAATCATCCTGCAAAAGGCTAAATAGTAACCGCCATGGCAGCCAGCTCCTGATCTAAGAATCCTCCAGCTCCTTTCTCTTGCAGCCTTCTCTTCCCACATTAGTAACTGAGTGGACTAAGAGGCTTTGTGACAGGAGAATTAACTTCTGAAAGCCCATAGCAGTTTCCTATCCCACCACACCCAGTGCATCAGAGGTGGCCTTTTACCTTACTTCTGTCTAGAAACTTGGCATAGGGAAGAGAAGAGTTCTTCTTGCTCTTAGGGTAAAAGACAGTCTTCTGGGTAGGGATTTCTTTCATTATTTCCTTTGTCAAGAGTATGGATGCTGCTGCTAGCACTGGTGGTGTTAATGGGACTGTATTTCAATAGCAATGGATTTCTTTTTACTGAAACAAATATCTAATTTTGTGGGAAAATATATGCTCTTAATGAAAATGCTAAATATTTCAAAAAATATTTAAAACTGAGCATCCCTAAAACACAAAGTATTTGTTTCTTTTTGCTTGGTTAAAAAGTTAAAATTTCTCATAGAAAATGAAATTGAATTCTGTACCACATACATTCCCCAATCAGTCTTTCAGTAACAAATTGCTCCTTTCCTTCAAATGATGGGGAAAAGGTTGTATGTTGCCCTGGCTGCAAGTATAACTTCCACCCTTCTTATTTTTTTTCGTGTTTTTTTTTTTTTTTTCATATGCCCCATTTTCTCCTCATCATAAAGTGAGAAGCAAGAAATTCTCATTAACCATCTTTACATTGAAAAGCATGTTACAAATACTGCAAGGCCAAAATCATCCTTCTGAAAGCTGTGTCTTTCTTAGATGACTATTTACGTTTAATGTTCCTCTCATTCCCCATTCTTAAGAGCTTCCATTCATAGCTCTAAAAGGTTGGGAAGAAAATTGCTCTTTCAGAAAGCAAAGTGTGCACATTTTTCTCTTTCCCTAAAAGTCAAATAGCACCAAGAGTGATCGTGCCATTCACTGCTCCATTTGCTGCACCTTCGAAGTGCTGCTTGTGCTTTCTCCCTTGGAGAAGCCCAGGTTTTTACACCCCTTTTGCCAAATTAAGACAGGCACCAGCAGTGATCCTAGTAAAATGCAAGTTTTTGCTCTTGCTTTTCTTCCTTGGTGAAGTTCCCCTGTACTTCAGGGTTTTGTGTTCCTCTTACCATATGAGCAACTCAGCAATGTTAGTGTTCAGCCAGAAGTCTTCAGCTGAAAGCTTGGGTGGGTTGATTTCTGCCTGTAAAAGTCCAGCTGTCAGGTGATTAATTCTGATATGAAACACACATTTTCATCACTTTTTTTTTTTTTTCTGTAAAAACAAAATGCATTTTACAACCACTAATACCTAATCATATTTTTTAAGACTTTATTGTAGAAGGTTTACTATATTGTCCTTTAGTTGATATCCTGACATAGAATATCAGCCGTGGGCAAACTAAATGCCTGATCACAGCTTATTAGAAATGCAAGAGATTAGATAATGGGGTGTCTGGAGAGGAAGAGAATAGCTAAATGCAATTATTTTAATTCTTCCAATTTCTTTCACCCCCACTTCCTTTTGAATAGTTCCTGACTACAGGAAATGAAATTCTTATCTGTAAATTGGGTTTCTACAAAACAGATTTCTATACATTACTGGTTATGTTGGCTTATTTTACATTTATGTCAGGAAAAGATCTGCACTAAGTTTTCCATCTGGAAAAAAAATCCACCTGGGCACTGCAGGAACAGCAGCCCATGGCCCAGAAGAGGACTTGTTTTTTTCTGAGGTGATCTTATCTGAAAGCCACGAGGAAAAGATACCAAGCTAGATCTGGGAACCTGCTTTGCAGAACCCAGTTATCAATAAAGAGCTTTACTTTTCCTTCATTCATGTGTTTCATTTTACCTGTGATGGTGATTGCTGCGTGTTTGTTGTGCAGCTAAAGTCCTCCTGAATTCAGAGCACTCCAGGCAAACCAGAGATGTGGTCAGGGTCAGTGTAATTTTACTGTGTAACGATAGTAGGCAAAGGGTAGCTGCTTCCTCCCTTTTCAATCTAAATGCTAAGTGCCCTCAGCACTAAAACTTCATGTGTACACTTCTACCAAAGAGGTGCCAACAAGGACAAGAGGCATGCTGTAGTTTAGTCAAGATCAGTGCTTTAGCAGGGGCCCAGGGAAGGAGCAAGCACGACACCTTCCCCACAGCCCTGCCTCCATGCTGCCTGTTCCTCCCTTGCGTTAATGCTAAATTCAGCAACAAATTCAAAAACCACTCAATGTTCACATTTTCCACCCTCAGAAGAGGAACCACAGCTGGCTGGAATCAGTCCCTGTTGAATATTTTTGGAAATCTGATATCCTTTCCCTATCAAATATCTCCAGAAACATGTAAAAGTCACAGAGCCCACATACCCGGGCTATAACCCTGCGGGCTGCTGGTGGGCCTGGCAGCTTTGTTTGGGCTAGCAGGTACAGGCTAGAGCATGCTTACATCTCCCTGTTTGAGTTAATTGCTATTGATTTTTTTTCAAAAGCACACATGTAATACAATAGACATCCAATCAAACCAGCAACTGAAATGGCAGAAAAAAGCAGAGAAGAAAATAAAAATCTAGAAGACATAAACATGACCAGGAACCCTGGGAGATATAGACAGATAATACACTGATGCCTATGGATAGATGAAATTGCTTATAGCAAAGCACAATTAAGGGGAAAATGTCAGTGCAAGCTGTGCAAGTGGGAGATGGACTGTGTCAATCCTTTGTAGGGAGGAGCTGCTGCAAACAAGGGGAAGCTGAAAGATGTGGTGCACTCAAATGGGATTCCCAGCTAGGGGCTGGGAATGTGCTACCATGGGCACAGTGAAGATAGGCCACAGTCAGAGGGCACCAAACCTGCACATTTTCCTAGTCACATATGGAAGTCATGAAAAAATCTACTTTTGTGGTATATCTCTGCCTTTGACTAATGAACACTGGGGTTATTTCCTCCCTGCCAGATTGCTCAGCCTCTGCTTCCTAAGCAGCCAGGTCCCCTGACAATGGTGCTGTATTTTTCATTATGATATTCTGCACATGCAGTTTTACATGAAAACTTATTACTTTGTCCCTGAGGTTTTTGCTCTTCCCACGCTTTTATTTACTCCAGCTTTTTGTCCTTCCAAAGCTAGCTGTGGTCTTCCACCCTCCCTCCTCTGCTCATGTTTTTAGTCCTTCCTCTCTCCACTGCCCCTTCTTTTACTAAGATTTGGGTTTTGTAGCTTTGACCCATCCTATGTCATATGACTTAAGTATCTCCCATTCGTTTAGTAAGTCTTTTTGCAGAGCAGGTAGAGGTATCTTCCCTAATTGACAGATGAGAGGTTAATGTGTTTCAAGGGTTGGGTGTTTAGATGCAGAAAAAGCTGAGCCCAGTGAGGAGGTCACTGCTTCAATTCCTTCACAGTCCTGGGTAGGTCTCAGTGCTTTCTTTGGGACCATAAAGGAGGCCTTCTGGAGCAGGTCACCAAAGTCTTGTGCTTGTGATACCACCCTCTTCTCCCACCTTTCCTTGGCTCCTTCCATCTCTTACTGGCTTTTTCACTTCCTTTTATAAAAAATAAAAAATAAAATAAAAAATAAATAAAAATAAATTACCATCTCCAATCCCTTCTTTTTCATTTCAGTTCTCCTTTCTGCAATTACAATAAGAGGGATACATATATGTGAGCTGTTTAACTTCTCCCCTTTAAAGAGAAATACCAAGTGTGAAGCAGCACCCAAGTGTTGGTGTTACATTGGAGAAGAATTGGCTGTTTTGAGGGAATGTATTAAAAAAAAAAAAAAAAAAAAAAAAAAAAAGTTTAATATTCACAAAACAAAATTTTAACAAGATAGACCATTATCCTGTACACAGTCTTCTCCCCTGGGGAGAGAAAAAGCAAGCCTCATGGGGCAGAAGACTGTAGTGTCTCTGGATGTACCATGGAAAGACACTCACTACATGGGTGAAATAAGAACTTCAGGGACTTAGACACCAAGCCCACCTCCTTATTTTTGTCAAACCTCCTGTTGTGTTACAGAAGTAGATAGAGGCACAAGGAAAGTAAAGAGATGTCAAGCCTTAAAGCATGAGCTTTTAAGAGTGATCTGCTCAATATTATTCCATGCGAGATTTTGATGTAAGTGAGGAGATAGTTGTGCTCTGGTATTCAGGTAGGCAGTGAATACTCTGCTTAATCACCTGTTTATGATTTTTTGTTGTTGTTGCTATATTTTGTGAATCTGTAAACAGGACAGAGAAAAAAAAAATCCTTTCAATGGGTACCAGTTGAAAGGGAGAGAAATAATTCATATCTGAGTGAAAGAGACAGGAAGGTCCCAATGCTTAACAATAGGTACTCCTTATATAGCTCAGATCTGGCTTTTCTTATATATACAAATCACACTGCAAGTTTTGTGCACACAAAGAAAAAAAAAAGCCCTCCAAATGCAGCTGCATTGCATTGTGTGGATTCTTCAGGGTCCCAAGAGACCAGCCTCCTCTTCTTACTAACAAATCATTGCCCAGGTGCTAGAAAATATTTGTGGGAATGTGACTCAGCCTCTTAAATCTCAAACACAGTAGGGTCCTTCCTGGGAGATTTGTCTCTCAACAAGGCCTGGGGGCTGAGGGACCACCCATTACTGCCTGGTCTGAAGGAGCAATGGGGAGAGAGAAAAATAAGTCTTTTTCATGCTTTTTGTTCATTGAGCTCTCTCAGTCTGGACCTGTGTGTTTGTGGGTGTAAAGCCTTCCACTGGCATGGCTTTAGCATTTGGTGTCTGCAGCTGGCAGGAGACAAGATCTACCCACAAACATTACAGTATTTTTATACTTGGCTAGAATTTCTATCTGTAAAATCGGTGCATAACAAACCAAATTCTTTGCTAAAGATATTAGAATGCATTTTAAAAGTAGTGCAATTTCACTGGGTAATATTCTCTAATAGGATGAGTTAAGTTACTTGTTGATTTAAATCTGCAGCCATAGATGGACTAGACAAGGGCTCCATGGAAGGCTTCCGAAGGGAGTCTCAGCGCTGATGGTATGTACAGGGATAATGATCTGATAACATTTCCAGAACTGACTTTGTTTCCACCATCTGAAAGAAATCCCCTGGCCCTTGATAGAGACTTAGGAGATGTCTGTATCAGATAATTGCATTGTAACTGAGATAAGGAAGCAATAAACTTCATCACATGCTGCAAGTCAGACCCATCACACAGGCAGCAAAAATCAAAATGCTCGGGCTGCAAAACCATTCGGGTCATCCTGGACAACTGCATTTGTGTTTTCATTGCAACCCTGTGAATGTTGTAAGAGGAGGACAGGCAGATCTGCTTCAGCCTGTGTCAGAGCCTTGGTGGTGAGGGATGAAGGAGCCGCTTTCTCCCCACATTTCCCTGCCAAAGGGCATCGGCCCCATGCCAGCCTGAGCCTGATTCCTGCACACCTGGACTGCAGCAGGGCTCAGAGGCATGGTGACCCGGATAGCCAATTGCAGGAAGAACTCAGTGCAGAAAGCACTGGGCAGTTTTTATACCTGTGTTTTGGGAAAAAAGCCATGGAAAGACACCTTACAGCTTAACATGCTGCTGTACCTGGAGATAAGTGGTGAGCCTGGACACAACGCACGCACCGGGGCATGGTCTCACTCTTCTGCCACAGGCTCCTGCGAAGCTGTGGGTGCTCCCTCTGTAATTCGGTTTCCCAGCCATAAAACATCATCGTGCCTTTTTCCTGCCTCCCAGGCGTGCTGCGAGGATAAACACTCTGGGAGATGGTAGCTACTCAGACGCTGCGGTAGCCGTGGGGGACAGGGGAGTGGGAACGTAGCAGCACCAGAGCTGGAAAGCTGTGGGCACAGACGTCTGTGTGTGCTGTCCTGTGGGCTGGTTGCACACCCTGTGTGTTCGGGCTCGATAGACACAAGCACACACAAACCAAGCACAGGCTATTTGGTTATCTGCCCCACGGTGGCTTTTATAGACACCAGCTGCGCAGCCTGCCTAGATAAGGGTAGCACATAAGACAGCTTCTCAGCTTTTCTTCAAAACACAGCAAAGCGAGACAATAAAGTTCTCCTTTAATATTTTTGCTTTTCTCCCTTTGATATATTTCCTATTTAAAAAGCGAGGGTTGTTTTTTTTCTTTTCATAAAATAAATTATGCACTCCCTCTAGTGTCAGAAATTGTATATGGGCTTACACTGCTTTTGATCAAGTGTTGCTATAAATGCTAAAGTAAGGTTCAATTTCATTTCTCCACATTTCAAGGCTAATAAGTTATAGTGATATATAGAATTAACAACAGTCTTACATGCTGCTATTCTGCCTCCTCAGCACTGCAGCCATAGAAAAGAAATATATTATTAAACAGTGAAATAAAATAAGTACTTGTCTTATTTATAAAGCCAGGTCTCTGATTAGGGCTTTTTGCCACCCTTTTAATTCCAGTTCCACACTGCTGCTTTGAAAAGGAGTATATGAAAAGCCAAATCGCACAACAGAAATGTGCCAAAGGGGAGAGCCAGAATGAGAAGAAAATCCAGGGAAGGTCTATTGAAATTCAGTAGAGAAGAAAAAGAGTCTCCTCACTGCCTTGGGATCTGCCGTGGTTTTATGGGCTTTCCCAGGTCTTCTTTTACAGTAAGCTGCAAGCATTTGGAGCATGGGGCTTACAGCTCTTGGAGCACTCAGAGCAACTGCTCGGGGCAACCAGCCCAATGGCTTGAACCACCCACCTGTGCGGGGTGCTCAGTGCATCGCTGCTTCTGCCTGAGGTGGAGCAAGGCAGTCCCAAGTCAGGGTCACCCTGCTCCCCCTGCCAGCTTTCCTGAAGCATCTCTGGGTCTTCCCACAAGTCCAGGGGATGCATGTCTTCTGTTTGTAGGCAGGAGAGCACTGCTGGCTTCCAGCAGTGAGGTATCGAGCTGATTATTACACATTCTCTAAGGTTTTCTTTCCTGTTTTTAAAACGTGGGTAGAAGTAACACCCCCTGTTTTCCACTAATAGGAAAAAATGAATGTTCCCAGCAGCTGGCTGCCTGCAGAGACACCGGCCTCCCTGCCAAGCAAGGTCGCAGAAATACATAGCTCAGTAGGTGAGCAGTGGCACATGGAAGTGCAAAGCACTGGGGCAGAAAACAGGTCCGGGGAGGGTCTCAGCTCCAGTATTTGGCCCTGGTGAGTGTTCCCATCCTGAGGTGCCTGCAGGCAGGCACTTGAAAACCGAGGTCATGAGTTTGGAAGTCGTTCGCTGCTGACCATTCACAAACAAAGCTCCTTTCCTCCAGCCACCTGACCACTGATTATACGTGTCTAATTTTATCCATCCAGTTTGAAAGAACTATCATTACTGTTCGCCTAATCCTCCCTCTGAACATCTTGCTCTGGGCTGGCAGGCTGTGGTCATCAGCAGCACAGGGGGTGCAGCTGCTCTGGATGGTGTGAGGACAAGGCTGTGGAGCTGCAGGGATGGGTGCCACATCTCTGGGGACCAGAAAGGTCCAAGGAGGTTCAAGAGGTGCACCAGTGCTCGCCTGGAAGAACCACATCTCCTACATGTCTCTCAACAGCTTCCTATCCCAGCCTTGGAGAAATAAAAGAAAACCACAGATGTCAATGCTGTGTGCTGTTCTGAGTGCCTGGAGCACCCGCTCTGGCTGCCTTAGCCAAGCTGGTGGCCTCCAGCAGGACCCGACAGCTGTTCCCCTAAAAAGAAAAGTGGGTGAGCTTCATGAAAGTAGCTATACTTCTTTACAAATCACCTACGAAATGTCCTTTTCCTGAACACAGGAACAAGGAGGAGTTTCATTACCACAGCCCCAACTCCGTTTCAGCTAGCACTTGGACCAAAAGTGTCCTCCCTCCTTCACTGCTCTTTTATCTCCTCAAGGATATACCCCTCTGGTTATTTGAGCTGCATCCGATGCCACCTCAGCGTGTGCCTTTTCCTGTCTTCCTGCTGCTGTTTGTCACCATCATGCACTCGCACGTGTGTCCAGCTGAGCTACTCACATGCATCATGCCTGACATGATGAGCCCAGAGGGGTGTGTTTATACTGATTTATTTCACCACGTGCCTAAGTTTTGGACAGTGATATCTGCTGCTATCACCACCTGGTTTCGTGAAGGTACTCACTGGCTTCCTTACACTTAACCTCCATGGAAATACAGCTGCTGTATCCCCCAGCTTCAATAAAGCTTAACCACTTCTTAGCAATACTTAGGTTGTTTTAAAACTTAATTTAGGATTTTCTTCTCTTTCACCTGATAAATGACAAAACCAGTCAGGGAGCTGTAAAATCCTACATCAAAATTTTGCAGTTGGTAGTTGGTCCAGGTCCCACAAGCAGCTGTGCAAGCTTATGTCTTAGACATTTTAATGCATATCCTTAACTTTATTGGGAATTACTTGGCAGGATGAACTTGGCAGAACGAGTGTCCCAGCATGAAACCAGAAAGTAATCTGCCTCATTGTGCCAGGAGTATCATATCTAATGGTATCATCCTTTATGTCCAGAAATTCACTGACATTCAGGAAGGTATTTATGAGCAAACAATATCCAGAGGTGACTGTGAATATTTTTTCAAATATTTCAAGATGATGACATCGTGAAGACCCTGAGGAACAATCAGGAATACTCGGAGGTGCATGGCTGTGGGCTGAGAGGCAACAGCCAGAAGATGGAACAAGGGAAACTCAGTTTAGCCATAAGGATTATTTTTATCACCACAAGGATGGTCAAATACTGAAATATGTTGCACAGAGTGGTTGGGAAATGTCTGTCATGGAAATATTCCAGACTCAGTCAGAGAAGGGTACAAGCCACCTGATCTATCTGAACCTTCTTTGAGAAGGAGGCTAGATGAAATGACATCCAAAGGTCTCCTCTGACAAAAATGATACTATTATTCTGTGATTACATGCAATAAAAGCATACAGCCACCTTTCAGGTATTGTGGTGAATGCTGCAAGCTGCATGGACAGCAAAAGCCTTAACTAAACTAGAGATTTAGTGTATTTGTCTATCCTCACAAGTGTCCAGACTTTTGCTTTGCTATTCTCTAATGCATAGAGCAAGTATCATGCATATGTAAAAAGCAACTTTTCTGTTATTGCCCCACTAGAGGGTGCTTTAGCAATATAAATCCTGAATGCTTGATTTAATACTTAATAGTCATCATACTAGAGAACTGCTTTGCATATTGAAGACAGCTAATTTTTTAGACACTCTGAAACACTTTGCAATGAAGGATCCAAGATGCTGCATTTGTGCATGTGTGTTAAGCATGTAAATAACATCCATAAATAGAAAATATTGTTAGGGGTTGCTTCCTGAAAACAGCCTAGAAGTTCCTGAAAGTTCCCCTAGCAAGGAGCTGAAGAAGGCTTCACACTATGTCTTTCAATATTAGACATCCTGCAAAGTAATCTCTTTTTTTTATCTTTTTTTTTTTTTTTTTTTTCTTTTCTGTTTGATGGTATCTGGTACTTTGGATCACCTCTCTATAACTACATGTAAGAGTCAGTCTGTGTTTGTTCAAACTGTTTGAGTTGCTGTTGATAGGATTTGCAGGGTTGTTAACTTTTGTGATTTCACTGTGAGTATCCAGATACAAAGAGGTTTGCTTTTGTTACCATTTTTAAAGTACAACTTTTATGGCAAAGTGTTTACTTAGAAGTGCTAATGCTCCCTGGTGCCAAAAATGATGAAAACCCGGTCGTTTTGAAACCACCAGCAAAATCCTTTTGAACACCTGTGGAGCTTCACTGAAAGCCTTAAACTACAACACTAAGTCTTCAGACTATGAAGGTAAATACAAGTAAGCCCCATCCTGGTAAGTGTCCCGAAGATCCTGGATGCACAAGATCAGAAGGAGAACGTTCTCCTTTAGCTTTTGTCACAGGGGTGGTTGCAGACATCACAGAAAATCTTTCATGCTATGAAAACAATGTGACGGGTAACAGAGATGGGTTTTTGCTGATGCTGTTTCACCCAAGCTCTTTTACTTACCATTATCTTCTCTGATGCTTGAACTCAGCAGTGACTTGACATTTATCATCGAGTAAATATGGCAAGTCGTGGCTGAGAGGGGTTGTTCAGGTTCGATCTACTGTAGCTTTTGAAATGCATGACAGCAAGGTAATAAACCTGTAGGCAGTTTTACTGTAAGCTACAAATCTGTCATTTAGCTCCATGAGCAAAGAATTCTTCTACTGCCACACTGTCATCCTGGGTTCAACAGAAAGAAGCCAACTAAATCCAGCCTGGCTTTGGGAGAAAGTTGTGAAAGGTTGTTCGGAATTAAATATATACACACATATATATATATATGAGAGCAGTGGTGGATTGAGTTAAAGGAGTAGGATCCTTATCTTCACTTCTTATTCATCAGCTGTGGTTGAGTTTCAGCGCATCAAAATGATACCAGGGAAAAGTCCACCTGGTACATCTGCTTTCATCCAGCTGTCCTGGAAACTAAACTAGTTGTGATCCTGATTGTGATCTAAGATCATCCCTGAATCCATTTCAGACACACACACACACATACACACACACGCAAAATGTCTCTCCTGAGCTAAGCCTCAGATAGTCCCTATTTTTTCTTGAAAACTCTTCCTTGTGTGGTAGCAACTTGTCGCTCTCCGTCAGTAGCCCACAGTTAAGCCCTGAGACACTGGTTCAAGGCAGGAGGAGCCTGGTGAAAAAGGGAAGGCAAAGGGCAATGTGAGGGGGTTCACAACTCCTACAAATGGAAAGAGAGAAACTGGCACAGTAAAAGGATGAGTTTCACAGAAGTAAAAACCTATTGTAGGTAAGTAATATCCTGCTGGATGCCTTCGAGGGAAATAAGCTTGCAGGATTTGGCATTTCCTTGAGGAAGCTATGTGAAGGGCAGAAGCATAAAACTCCCTCCTCGCACAGGAAGGCTGTGAGGCATGGTCACAGACCAGCATCACCATCCACAAGCTCTCCTGCCATCTTGAGAAGTAATGAAGGAAGCTTCCCAAACCTCGTGTTATTATGGGCATATATAAAGAGTAATTGTGCAGGGATGCAGGTAGAAAAGCTCTGGAGCAAAACAAGGCACAGCTCCCCCCAGACACTGGTAAACAGGATGTACTAATGCTTTAGTAACATGGAAATGACTAAGGCAAGAGTCGTCCAGACCTGTAATGGAGCAGGAAAATTATGTACTGATTATACTGTGAGAAGTATCATCAGTTGTCACTAAAAGGGCCACCTGGGATCAGGTAGTCAACGCAGCTAACATCAGCAGCTGAAAACAAGCACTCAGGTGATAGCAGGGAACAGGCAGAGTTCGCACAAGTCAGAGGCTCTTGGAGCCAGTGGCTCAGAAACACCCAGCAGCGTTCTGGGCTCTGGCCACACATTTCAGGTGAGGGGGCACTGCTGTAAATGCCTGTGTAGGCATTTACAGCACCCTGCCAGCTCCCTCCCCCTTCCAGCCTTCAGCTCTGAGCTTGCTGTCATGTTCCCAGGAAAGAAAAGGCTGTTTTTCAGCCCAGACACAGTCCCCAGTCCAGCTCCCAGCTTGGCCATGCCCAGTGGAGCAGAGATGATGGGGCAGGAGCTGACGGATGAGGCTGCAGGCTCTGCCTGGCAGTCACCCTCCAGACCCAGGCTGGAGGCTCTGCAGAACCTGGATAGCAACAGAGATTTCACACAAGAGGAGGGTTAATGCTATGGCTTTCTCATAAAAGGGGAGAAAAAGAGGGGCAAAGTAACAAGCTGTGTGGATTGGAGAGAGGGTCCCTGTGACATGGCTTTAGTACCCTCACTGTCAATACCCTGTCTTCACTGGCCTATGTAACAGACTCTCAAGCAAGTGAGCGAAATGTGTACTAGTAGACAGAGAGCTATTGGTGGTATCTAAGTGGCTGGGGAACCCGTACTCAGACCGTAGCAATCAATAGCTCACAAACGGAAGGATGTATCAAGTGAGGTCTGTCCTCAATCTAGTATTATTCAATATTTTCATTAATGACTTGTATGATGAATTAACAAGCATACCTTATTAAATTTTCAAGCAACACCAGTGCTGGAAAGGCTACAAGCACGATGGAGGACAGAACTAGAATTTAAAACATTCTAGATAAATTAGGAAAATGGCCTGAAAGTAATAGGCCAAAATTCAATAAGGACATGCAAAGTTCTACATTTATTTCTCCAGATGTAGGATGGAAAATGCCTGGCTAGGCAGCAGTACTGCAGAAGAGCATTGAGCTTTTCAGTGAATCACAAACCCATCGTGAGTCAACAATATCACATGGCTGTGAAACAGGCAAACAGCATCCTGTTGTACCTGAGCAAGGGTTCTGCCTCTGAGCCAGATGAAGAAATTTCTGTCTGCAAGTGGCATTAGTAAGGGTCCAGTTTTGGACAGCATTAGCCATGGCTATGTCATAGTGGTCAGCTGGAGAGGGACTGATGAGAACTGTGAGGGTAAAAAGTCTAGAAAGTGTGACCTACGTTATGAGAAAAGAGTGAAGAAAATGAGGCTGGTTAGTCCAGGGAAGGCAAGGATGAAGAGAAATGATGCCAGTTCAAAGATTAGTATGATTACCATAAAAAGAATATAAGTAAATTAGTTTGCATGTCCCCTTTGAAAAAGGCAAGTAATAATGGGTTGAAATAAAAGAAATTTAGAATGGATACAAGCAAAAACAGTGAGGCAGGCAAAGCCTTGAACAGGGTGCTTACTGACGATGTAGACTCTCTATCTTTAGACATTTTGAAGGGCGATTTAGACACTCACCTACCAAGAATGAACCAAGTCTGCGTCATGTTGTCTGGGGTAAGAGAATGCTCTCTTGCTCTTAAGAAAACCTGGCAAGCTCAGGTATCAAAGAGTTTTGGCCAGTGGTATGAAAGTTTTCTATGAAGGATTTTTGACATAGCTGGAACTGGTCGGAAATCTTTCTGCAAAACAACATTCATCACAAGCATAAGGAAAAATACATCATTCTGCTCACATCATCACCTGAAGTATATTTAATAAAGGAAGCCTCCCACATCGCAGTAACTTAGACCTGGAAGATGACTGCAGCTGTTTCTTTCCTCCAGCCTGACAATGGTGGGATCCTCACACGCTTTCCCATGACCCTACTTCTCTGTATACTCTGAGCAAGCAGACAAGGACAATCCTGCTTGCTGATGTGCCAGACGTTTCTGTCAAATTATTTATTCCTGTGTTTATACCACCAATACTGGCATGACCTGGACTACCATTTCTGATGGACTCTGGTACAACCTGAGCTATCTTCATTTCTCTGTTACATTCAACTGCAGGCGGCAGCATCCAGAGCCCTTCCTTTGTTTAAGTACATGTAACTCTTGCCAGGGAACATATTTGGGTGATCACAGTGCCCATGCACTCTCCCTGGCAGCTGTGTAACCCCACTGCTTGCACAGGTATGCAACTCTGAAATCGGCATTTTTGTAAACACTTCATTTCAGACTGCTTAACCAAGGTAGAAAAGCCAGCCTGGTATTTCTGAGCTGTGCAAAGCTCCAGAGAGTTCATAGTAAGAAACAATAAATAAGGTCACCTCTTTGTACAGGGTTCGTCAACAGCCTTTTTGGATGTCCCTGCTGACCACTGCACAGGGGTAAGCTGCAGGCAGGTACAGATGTGCTGTGCACATGCAATCAATTACAGCATGGACTTGTAGCATTTCTTAAAATACCCTACTGACTTGGTGAGCTCTCACAGTCAAGGAGAAGGGGGGAGGTAACTGGAAGGGCAGCAACTTCTTAACGTGTTGGAGAAGCTCAGCCTGCCTCTCATCTTGGGAAGCTGCTTGTTGATAACTGAGCAAGGATCACTTCCCAGGGTAGGTCCAGAGAAAAGAAAAGTCAAATAAATATTTTCATTAAAGGTGTAAGCCTCTCTTTCCCCTAGGCTGCTCATCCTGTTTGAGCAAAGGATGGTAGAGCAGCCACATTTTGCAACCAGGTTGTAATTTCCCACACATAATTACTTATCATGACACCGTATGTCTTGTCTTGTGAATGAAAACAGGAATAATTCTACCTGATGTTATTTCATCTGATCAAAAGATTAACTCCCTGCCATTATTGATCTTATTTCCCATCAGCTGATTTTCTTATCAAACTGATTCTATTTTAAAACATTCACTTAAGACATCTGCCTTATAGAAGTCAAGAAACTACACTGGGCAAACTCTGCCAACATCACAAAGTCCAATAACTTCCAAAATCAGGGACATGACCATGTTAGTTCATTTTTACATGCTCATGTTCATGCTCAACATGATACAGCATTTATTTACAATGTCACATCCTATCCTGTCCATGGTACTCCTTGATGATTTATTGCCCTGAATGGACAGTGATCAATTAATCAGAAATTTTATTTTGTCTCAGTCAATATGTGGCCTCAAGCACATGTGTCAGATCCCAAAGGGAATACAGATTTGTTAATTTTCTCAAGGGTTCTCTATGATTGCCATCCTCTTAGGGCTCAAGTCACTGGAAGATTTAGGTGCCAAAAGTGTCCTGAAAGGTTGACTGTAAGTGATGAAATTACCACATCTTAAAGCCTTATTTCCTGTCAGCTGAGCCACAGTACTGCCTGTTTTCTCCTGGCCTAAATAATTTCTTACACAAATAGATTATCTTCTAATTCACTTTATTACACAGGGCAGCTGAAGTAGCCAGCTCATCCGTGGGAAGTTCTTGACATAAAGCAACTCAGTCATATGTGACAGGGTCAGCTTTGCCAGGGACCTGGTGATAGAAAGGGCTGCAAACAACTTGACATGGGCCTTTGTGTGATGGGATCAAGGGATTCGGGGTGCCTGGAGCAGACCTAAGGGTGCTGTGGTTTGTACAGCAGCCTCTCTGAGGGCAGCTAGAAGGGAGTAGATGAAATATCCCTGGAGTCTGAGATGCTGTGGGGCAAGTAGGAGAGAAGGAGAGCAGTTCCTTTTAGCCCCTTTGGTCAATTACAGCAGGAATTAATTTGAAAGAGACCCAGGCATTTTAGAATGGGGAATCCCCCTCTGTCAATGTCCTTTATTACTTCTGCAATCACTCCCAACCACAACAGACTGTGGCCTCATCTTTACTGGCAGGACTGGATGTGCTGTGATTAGGTTCAGTCACACCTGAATATGACAACCCCTTAATGAAAAAATAAATAAATCATTGCATTCATTAGAGAAACCTCACTACAATGCTGCTTTGCTCTGGATATGGTTTAAATCTATATATTGTAACCCCACACTGAGATGTTTGTGGATCATGGGAGCCTACTGGTGTATAGTTGGACCAGGGCAGCATTATGCATAGATTATAAATACATTGATTACATCAGGGACCTTGAATATGCACCCTACAAACAGAAAGGGAAATAACAGTTTTTCACTGTTGCACACTATGAGTTTGCACACTGTGAGTGCAGCTTTTTAACATGCAAAGGGGTGGAATTAATACAACATTTTGTTTGATAAATTGTGGAATAGCATTGTAATATTTAAGCTATTGGTGGCAGTATTTTATGGGGGTATATAAGTCATGACCACTACTGAAGTGTGAAGAAAACAACATATGTCATTATTTTACCTTTCGTGTAAAGAAAAAAAAAAAAAAAAGAGCCAATTGTTTAGCCTAATTGCTGTATTTGGTTGTGATTTCTCTGCCTGTCAGATAGCAGTTAGTGGGACTATTAAAGTGCATTAGCTCTCTGCTGGTGTTTAATGACAAACAGACATGGTCCATATTCATCAAGCAATTATTTATATCACGACCTTTTATAGAGCTGTGAATTACCCTTAGGACTTTTGCAGTGACTGATATTTCTAATAAACTGTTAATTTTGCTCCATGAATTGTTCATATTTTTAAGCTGAGAAACTAAAAACTGTGAAATTAAACCTCCAGTGCAAGCTGTGAAAATGGGATCCAGGAGATTAGGACACAGTTTCAGGTCACTCTAATGTAATAAAAGTGCATCATTACAGCAGAAATTAAAGGTAGCTTGCAGATATTAATATCTATACAATAGACTTTTATGAGAATGAATGCGCGTGACCTGCCAAGGTAAAGAATGTGCACACATTTCTTCAGTGCTACCACCGGGACAGGCTCGGAGATTGCCTCTGCACCAGCCTTCTCCTCAGACCTCCAGCTGCAGTGGCTCCGTCACACACCTTTGCCCCTCACCGCTGCTCTGTCAGCTCCTTGCCCTCTGGATATTGCTGACACACACACTCCAAAGACTCCTTGTGTTATCCACACGTTCCTGCCATGAATCAAAAGTAAAAGGAAACCACGGGGGCCAGGCCATGTGCTTCTCGGTAAGGCTGAATGTCCTCCGATGGAGATGTTGTCCCACAGAGGAGCACACGTTCAGATACATCTGGCTCCTGTCACTGCATGCACATCCCAAATCAGAAATTTTGGCTTTGCTCAGTTCTGCCAAGGGGCTTGATTTTATAAGGTAGTTCACAAACTAATGTTGCAGATGGGCATCTGGCGAGCTTATCATGAGGGCCTTGGAGCTTAATTTCCCACATTAAGACAACTAAATGCTTTAAGAAAAAAACTTGTCCTTAAATGACCGTGAGTGGCTTTGCCTCTTTTTTCAGAGGTGACAGAGGCTCTGTAGACTCCACCACCAGCCTGCAGAGAGACATCTCCTTCCACCTGGGTTTCCCTGACTGCCAGCAAGAGCCTCAAAACTACTGGCTGCCATGAAGTGCCACTGATGTCTAAGCCCCAAATGCAGTGGGGACCAAGCCACAAAGGAGCCCAAGTGCTATGGAGACAAAAAAACTCTGTTTTTTAATGCTGGAGCCACAGAGGAGACGGATGCTGACTGTCACAGTCATGCTAGGTGGCACTCCCTAACATATTTCTATATTTCTTCCCAAACACAATTTTCTGCCTGCACAGGATTGGATAATATACTAATATAATTAGAAATTGAGTACTTATTATTTGGGCAAAAGCATTAGAATATATCTTCTGGTAATAAATACTAACATTCCTCTAACAGGAAACAAAACCAGAAGAACAAGAAAATTCTTCTCCAGGACTAACATACCCATGGCTATATTCCAGTTCAAAACAACTTTTTTTCAGGAACAACTCCTGAAAATAGAGTTCTGCATAGAAACACTGATTTTACCGTTTTGAACAAGAACATTATCATTCATGTTTCTCATGAATGTTTTATATCTTGACAATTTTCTGTTCCTCAGCAATGTATACCACCAGAAAGCTTACCTCATTATGTGCTTTCTAAATGGATTTTCCTCTTCTTCTCAGTGCAGTATTGCTTCATAGCATGTGACTGAGTTAGTAAAATACATTAAAATTTGATGCAGGGCATTAAAATGTAGTTTATATTCATTCAGCAGAAACTCCTTTCTTTGTTACCTGTTGCCTTGTCGCTATTGAAATTTCAAGCTAGGAATATGCAGCATTTGAACAGCTACAGGGCACCAGGGCTTCCTGTGTGCTGAGCTGAGATAAAAGCTATTTAATTAATTTTGAAGCCTATGACTCCTTTCGACAATACCCTCTGATTCCCAGAAGATACAATATGCAGAAGGGCTCCTATTTTATCTTGTTTGGTGGCACCCAGCATCTTGTGAAAGGATGGAAGATCATGCCTCACCATACCATGCAAAGGCTGAGTGCATTTTGTCTATATTCATTAATTAACCTTCAGGAAGAAAGGTAGCTGATGCAGTTCCCTTTCCTAATCCATCCACTCCAGCTCATCCAATGATTTCAAACTAGCATTTATTGGTGAGATAGTGGCAGAGTTAGCTCTGACTACCTCGTTGCTAGTAACATGTAATCCTGAAAATAATGATTCAGAATTTGTTTTTTTTTTCTTTTTTTCTTCTAATTCATCCACCAAGAAAAAAATAGAGTAACAATAAATACTGTAAAACAAGGCTGTTATGTTTTCCAGCTGCCCACAGAGAAAAGTAAAAATTGTGTCTTTTTTTTTTCCCCATAAAACTACTGGTGTACAATCCTGCAATATCTCACAATCTAATTGTGTTTCAAATCCTGTCTCCCAAGAAAGTACCAACAAGAGCTTACAAGAGAGTATAGAATAGAGCATATTTCTGTCAAAAAGAAAAATCCTAATATGCTGTGGTGATTCTAGTTTTGGGAAAGAAATTGAACAATTACAGTACATGCAGTTTTGGTGGTGAGTAGCTGAAAAAGATTAATACTTTTGCCTTACAGTTAATGGAGTGGTATACTCCACTTACTTAAGAATACATTAATACTATTGACAGCAATTGTTTTGCGATTGCTCCTTGAAACAAGGGATGAAGTGACAAAGAGGGAAAAGATTTCTCAATTTGAAACAACTCAAGTGGATGAGGAAGAAACATTTTGCAACTTCAGCTACTGAGGCTATTAATAAGTAGCAGAGGCTCCATAGTCTTCCTACTGGCATTTTTCAAACCACAAACAATATAGATGTTTGTGGCACAAATCCGAATGTATGTCTACCTAGAGCAATACGACTTTCTAAGAAATTTCATTTATTTATTTATTTAGGCAGTTGCCATTTATTTTTTGCAGCAATTAATGAGCTAGCAGATAAGATGTTCATTTAGCCGAACACTGCTGGCTGCTTCTCTGCAGAGGGGCAGAGACTTCACATGTTTATGCTTGCTGCTTGCTATCTAAGGGCCACACTGACAATCAGCTGCAATCACAGCAGGAAATAGCTTGCTTTCAAAGCAACAGCGGCTGTTATGTAACACAGTGTCTTCCAGATAATTCAGCAGTAGAATTATGTTTTCTCTGGCATGGATTGTCATATACGTGCTTAGTTCTGTTTCACAGCCTCAGAAAATACTTTGTTTTAGTAGCTGTCTAAGGGTGCAACCACTCAACGAAGACCTGCGTACGTGGGTGAGGGTAGGGAGGCACCGACATTCTCCTTGTCAGTTCAAGGATGGATAAAGATAATGAGTCATTAAAAAATAGAATAACTTAGGCTGAAAAGGACTTCCAGAGGTCCTCTTGTCCAACCTTCCACTCAAAGCAAGAACAGCTTAGATCAGACTGCTCGGATCCCTGCCCAGCCACGCTATGAATATCTCCAGGGATGGAGATTTCAGAGCCTCTCTGGATAGCTTGTTCCAGTGTTTGACAGTCCACGTGATAATCTTTTCTTCATGTCAGCTGATTGAACCACCTCTTGCTACAACCTGTGTCCTCTTGCTGTTGTCATATCACCATGCACATCTGAGAAGAGTCTGGGTCTGTCTTATTTACACAATTCCCATCCAGCTGTTGCATGTGGCAATGCGATCCCCCCCTCAGTCTTTTTTCTCCAGACTGAAAAAATTCAACTCCCTCAGCCTCTCCTTGTACATCATATGCTGCAGCCCTGGATTACTGTGATGACCCATCACTCATATGTCCATGTCTTTCTTGTAGAGGGGACAAAAAAACTGGACACAGCACTCCAGATATGGATCTCAAGCACTGAATAGAGTGGAAGGATCATTTCCCTCGACCTTGGTGATGTAGCCCAGGTTGTGGTTCGCCTTCTTCACAGCCAGGACACACCATTTGCTCATGTTCAACTTGTTGTCCCTCTTTACCCAGCCAGTATAAGGCCACAGCTGTTGCTTGAGGTTATTCCACCCCATATTCAGGCTTTGCATTTTGCTTTGTTGAACTTCAGGAGACATATTTAAGCTGAAATTTTTGAAAAGCTGCAGTCTCTCACAAAACAATAGACTCTATGGCTGAGATGAGCCAGTTGGCCAGCATCCTGCTTCACCCAGCAGCTGACATTACTATTATCTTGGGGAGGGGGGGGGGGGGGGGGAAGATATCAGGGCACAGTCCAAGTGAGAGAAAATTGCTCGACCACTTTGAAATAAAGATATTTCTGAAAAGATGCCTAGATAGGTATACAGCAGTAGGCATTTTGGAGGCCAAGAGAAACATTTTTTTTCTGAATGGTCAGGGAAACTGAGTTTAAAATCAATCCTGAGTCTGAGCCAGTGAAAAGATTCGGATTTCTATGTCTGCTAGGCATTACTACCCTTCATTCTGTTCTGGCATTAAACATAATCATCCCCATAAAACTTTGCTCTTTATCTCTGCAGTGCAAGAGACTGAGTTTTATTGCAGTCAAGGCCTGCACAGAGTTCACTTTCGGCCAAACCAGGCTCATTTGAGAGAAATTTCTGAGAATAAATAGAGCAGATGATAGATTTCAGGGCATGGAAGACACAGACAAATTCAGCTAGCCGCTGGCAATGGTGTTTAATATCCAGAACTCAGCAATGATTGAGCGTCTTTCTGAATGGAGGTGGATGAGCCTCTTGCAGGAGGGACAGATGTAGGAGGAAAGAAGGGTTAAAGAGAGAGTCCATAGCTTCTGTTTGTCTCTTTAGGATTGCAGCAAAGGTGGAAGACTAGATAGAAATCTTCCTTAAATGGTATCTGTGCTTTGTTCTGAGCTGTTCATCTTGCCAAAACTCACTGTAGATTGAAACTGAGGATCCAGATACAGCATTTGATCTACAGCATATACGTGATTCTGAGTTTCTCTGGGTATTTGAGAAGACACCAGGATATCCAGTAATGCTTCCAGATTCAGGTGTTTTGTGGATTTCCAACCTTTCCAATCCTGAGCAAGGGTGCCCCATTAATGGTAGCCATGAAACCAACAACAGTGGTATGCAGGGTTCTGGAAGCAGAAACGCAGCTTATAGGGAAACCTGGGAGAAGGTTTGGAAAGGGAAGCTTCTGCTGTAAGTCATGACCCTACATATGCAGTGTCCTTGCTAGTGTCAGTGGGAACCAGACTGACAGCTGATCAGACAATCTAGTACAGATCTGGTAATTCATTAAGTGGTACTGTACGAGGAAAAGGCATAAATCCATTTCCAAATGTCTGGTGTCATCATCATACTAGGATTTATGGTTACAGCCACCAGGACCAAAGACTACACGTGACTAAACATAAAAAATTATCTCTTTCATAGAGACTGCCTATCTCCCAGCATTTCTCACAGCAATGGGAAGTAAAAAAGCTGCACATCATGGCTAGCTCTGGGTTTTTGTCCTGGCATTAAAGCTAGTTCTGTCCCTCTTCACTAGATCAGCATTTATGTAGACTGTACAGGAAAACATCAACAGCCTCTGAGTTTTGTTGTTCCATCATTGTAAAACTCAAATGTGTCCTTGAAGTATGGAGAAAAAACAAAAGCTAAAGAATCATGAGAACATCCTACCAACAACAGAATTGGAAGCAAACCAGGAGAAAAAAAATATATATATTATATGGAAACCTTCAGCAACAGAGAAGTCCACATCTCCTCAAATCAGACTGTGCCACTTGTACTCTACTTTGTGTATGGAGCATGAGAAGAAGTTATGAATCCGGTTTTATGCAAATGGTGAGAAATAAAAAATAATAATTAAAAAATCTGGTATTTATTTCTAGCTATTGGAGGCACATACGCCTCCACAATGAGAATATAGCTTGGGGTTATCTAAAATGTAGCTGTATAGGCTGATACCAAAAATACCTTTCTCCTGCAATATTTTTCTATATGGATATCACTAGTGAACAGATTGGATGTCTCCATATTTCTTCTTTGCTTAAAATATTTGAATTGTAGTTTACATAGATACACTTCAGGTATTGGATTAGTTACAAACTGTTTGCTGGCAGGATTGATTCCTGTAACCACAATTCAACCTTCAGACCGGACTGGGATCTCCCCCTTTCACAGTCAGCACCTGCACAGGCAGGTCTCAGCAGACTGCTCCTCTGCTTTGGAATGATTTGAACCACTTGAATTTTAAAGAGGAGTAAAAAAGGCCACTGTTTGAACACTAGGCACCTGCCAGGTGGCAGAAAGGTCCCTGACAGATTGACACCCAAAGTTTCATTCATCCTGAAGGCTAGTCTACCCAAGAGGAGGTGAGTCATTTATAACATATTCAGTTAGCTACTCAAAGACATATAAGAAGCAACAAGTCCTCCCTGTTAATCAAACGTTAGCAGTAGCACAGCTTGAAAAATGACAGGCTTTACATAATACTAGAAGTTGGAAAATGACATTGTCAGTCCTGTTGAGAAAATTATTGAGTTGACTGGACATTTTTACAGAAGCATGACCTTCCTGCAACCTAGCAGCAGGCAAACATCTTGCTGGAAAGTCACAAAAGTACTGAAAAGAACAAAATAATAAATTAAAAGAAAAAAAAAAAAACAAAAAGAAAAAAAAAAAAACAAAAAAAAAAAAAACACAGTTAAAGCAGAATTATAGGATTTATAAATGTACTGATTTTGTGTGAAGGACTGCTAATTCAAATGTACTAAATATCTGCCCTGAGAGAAAAGCAGCAGCACTACATCTATAAATTAATATATAAATGTCTTGGCTTAAGTAGAGAATCGTACGATCAATACAAAGAGACCTGAGGCACTCAGATATGCTTCACAAATGTCAACCCTCACAGTAGCTCTGTGATACAGAGAAATACTCTCACCTCCATCTCATAGCAGGGGCAGTTGATGTCTCCAGAAGTGGTGGCCTGGAATCACCTTCCTGACCATCAGGTGCTTAACCATCTTGTCACTAGTGCAGAGAGAGAAGTCGGAATTTTTAGTAAAAGCATTTTCAGTGATGATTTTCTTCATCTAAGCATCTCATTTAGGTTCTTAATTACGCTTAATAAATCTTAGCCTAAAATGCTTTCCAAAGCAATAGAAGCATGGTGAGACAAACAAGAGAACTCAGTAGGCCCTATCTCTAATATTTTGTTTGTGATTATTTCGTTCTATGAAAAGCAGCTTGCTTTAGTTTTTTTCTTTTTTCCCCCTTAATCACGTTTCACAGCAGAGTACAAAACTGACAGATATATTTGACATTTAGTTCTCGTCTACCACTACTGTACAGACTGCCTGTTGCAATTACTCAAGTGAGAGTAGAATGATTTACACATTTGCTGTTACTGTTCTCTGACTTTTTTCACAAAGTGTTGGCTATGAAGGATTGCCAGTGGCTTGTCAGAGAAAGTGTAAGGGTCAAGAAATGTTTAGGTTTTTTAGTTACCAGCTTTAGTTTCATACAAAGACAGGCTGAGGGAGCTGGGCTTGTTCAGCCTGGAGAAGAGAAGGCTCTGGGGAGACCCTGCAGCAGCCTTCCAGTACCTAAAGAGGGCTACAGGAAAGCTGGAGAGGGACTCTTTGTCAGGGAGTGTAAGGATAGGACAAGGGGTAGTGGCTTTAAACTAAAAGAGGGTGGGTTTAGATTAGATGTTTGGAAGAAAATCTTTACCCAGAGGTTGGTGAGGCATTGGAACAGCCTGCCTAGAAAAGCTGTGGATGCCCCACATCTCTGGAAGTGTTCAAAACCAGGCTGGACGGGGCTTTGAGCAACCTGGTCTAGTGGGAGGTGTCCCTGCCCATAACAGGGGGGTGGAATTAGATGATCTTTAATGCCCCTTCCAACCAAACCATTTTCTGATTCTATGATTCTTCAGGGTGTCAGCTTGGAAACAGCAATGAAATGGAACCAGTCTCCAGTGCACTTCAGATCTACTTATCTCAGACCTGCAGAGCAAATCAATGCATCTCAGCTTCTTCTAACAAGGAGGCCACTTAAGCTAAGACTATGTACCATTACTGCTGTAATGGAGAGGGGAGCATCACTTCAAGTACAGCACAGTATCCTTCTTCAGTGGTGAACAAGCCTCTCTTGAAACATCCCTGAAACATGCAGATGCCATAATTACTATAGAAAAATTGGGTTTGGAAGGGACAAGGAGAAGCATTGCTTATCAAAGGCTTTTTCTTGAAGAGGAATCCTATATTCCTTTGAAAAGGAATCCTATAAATGGCAGAGGGAGGGCCTACTCCAACATCTCTTTAGTTATGATACGGACCCCCAACTAGTGCACATTACTGTGTGGCAGAGGATCTCTGAGGATCTCAGAGGATCTTCTGCTGTTGACAAGGAATTGCCCTGGAACAACTTAGTCTCCTTTCTTTTATTAGGAGTCATTGTAGTGGGAGTATGGAAGCAGGAACCTCCAGTTCCTCCTAGAAATGTATTCAAGGCATGTTTTTTAAGCCTAACAAAAATTTTGATGGAAGAAACATTAAAGTCAATTTGCAGTACAAAAGAGCCTTCCAGGAAATTGCAGTAAAACACAAACTGCCTTAGTCACACAGGTGCTTACAAAGCTAGGAGTGCAATGGGAAGGTAAAATGGGGATTGAGAGTGGCTTATCCTCTTCAATAATGAAGGGGTTAAGTCTGGATATACGATTGTGCTGCATTGCCAGTTTTCACCTTTATAGAACTCAGTTTTATGGCTTTGATACTACTTGCATGAGAGTGGTTTCTTCCGCTTCTCATTCTATTTAAAATACATTTTCCTTGTGAAGTGCTGAGGTCTCCGCATTAGAAACTGAAGCTCCCAGAAGATGGAAAGATCACAAACAGTGTAATACTTTCTCAAATATATCTAACTAATGTAAAAGGTAAGGGATTTGGTGAATTTTGTAGGCTAAGAAATACACAAGCCTTCAGAATTGAAATAAGCTGTGTAAATCATATTGCTTTTTAAAAGCTTGATCCAAAAAATCACAGAAGTCAGTTAATTCTTTCCACTAGATTAGTCCAACTTGGAAATCCAGACTAAGTGCTATTTTTTCTAAAATAATTAGGAATAATTTGGAATAATTAAAATGGGTAATTTTAAATAATATTTAATAATTTGGAGATAATGAGAAAAGATAGGAATAATAGAATTATTCCAAAGATAACACATTCCTAAAATATATAAAAAATGTAATAATCCCTGAATAGGATGGTGCCTAGAATTATTAATTACAGTCAAATAAAACCAGTTATAAAGCTCTTTAATCCTCAACGGCCTTGTCTGAGATTTTTCCTTACCGGTGCAAATTATGTCCTGTTTGGGGGTAATTTTGTGGTTCACCAATTCATTTTATTTCCACAATTCAAGAGACATCAGAAGCAGCAACATCTGAATGAATTGCATCATCCACAAGCAAAAAGCAACACGTTCCATTTTCAGCCTTCTTAGCCATCTGGTCTCTCATCACCAGATTATTTTTAATATTCACAGACCAAAGCCACAAAAACTGCTTTGGGGATAGAGAAAAATATAATTAATTGCCATGACCTGAACTACTTCGTTTCTACATGGAGGACACTGATTGTTTAATTAACATTTTGTTTGATTGTTCTGAAGGGCTGGAGGGATTATTATCTGGACTTAATTACCAGCATTTCATAAAGAACTACATACCCCATCCAGAAATGTTTACAAATTGCTGAACTGATGCAATACCTTTGTCTGGCATACAAGTTTGTCACTCCTAATTAATGTTCCTTGGAAAAGGACAGCAAAACAAAGCTTATGGTGGTAATGACACAGTAGACACTAACAGGGAGTCACATAATTGCCTCTATAAAGCCAGAATGACAGAGCATTGTGCCACTTTCTGCTCCTTTGTGACCAGCATGCACAAGGTAATTGTTCCATCAGAGAGCCAGATGGGAAAGAAGAGACTGCATGTGCATACGTGCTGCAGAACATCAGCTCTGTCCCAAAAAACCTTCACTGGGCAAACATACCGCATAGAATAACCATCCTGGCATGCTCAGGAATTGCTTGGCATTGCCAATACCAAGGGGCCAAAATTCCCCTGCCTATGAGGAGGTGTTGAGAAGTTTCAGACTGTTCAGCCTGGAAAACAGGTGGGCCAGGGAGAATCTTATCAATGCGTGTAAATACCTGAAGAGAGCGTGCAAAGAGGGTGAAGCCATGCTATTATCAGTGGTGCCCAGTGCCAGGACAAGAGGCAATGGGCACAAACTGGAACACCTGAGTTTCTGAATATCTGGAAAAACTTAATTACTGTGCAGGTGACTGAGCACTAGAACTGAGCTGCCCAGAGAGGCTGTGAAGTCTCTGTCCTTGGAGATATTCAGAAGCCACCTGGACATGGTCTTGGGCAACCTGCTCTAGATGTCCTTGATTGAGCAGCAGCTTGGACCAGATGACCTCCACAAGTCCCTTCCAATCTCAACCTTTCTGTGATTCTGTGAGAAGAAGGTCAAACACCAGCAGAGAGAAAGCAGAGTCCTTTCTTTTGCTCCAGTAGTCTCTTTTCTCCCACATGCCATTACAACATGCCACATCAATGCAATATGGGCCACAGCCTGCACACCACAGGGTTTGGCCACTCTCCAGCCTTCTGCACTCAATTCCAGGAGCTCAGACTTACCATTCATGGATGCAACGTCCTCCTAGGAGCCCCCCCAGGGAGAAAACACTACGCTGTACTTGACCAGAAGCTGTTGCCACAGCCAGTTGCTAGTCACTAAGCTGGCACAAACACCTGGGGCCAGCCAGGCTACCGTGCCACCTGTAAATACTATCCACTAGGCAAGCAGCTCATAGCTATCCCTTGGCACAAACCATGTGAAAGGCTCCAGGCTGTGAAGGTCATGAACCACCTCCAGCAACACTCCTCACTATCCTTTGTGCTTATAGCCCACCATTGGGTGAAGAAAGGTCACTTCAGTGCTGAGTCACTGTCCTCATTGTTGTCTCTGACTGACAGAATGTGTGTGCACATGCACGTGCAAGAGGAAAAGAGAAGGAAAAAGCCATGGCTGGAGGCTGGAGAAGGCTGTCCCGATGCCTGCCTGGTGCCCCAGATAGCATATTGACCTGAACCAGGATCTTGCCCCAGTGCCTGAGCTGGTTTTGGGGCAGGACCACTGTGATCATCTCCCTTCGCCAGGCCTCTGCACAAAGCAGCAGGCAACTACATAATCCAGCTCCTGGCAAGCCCTGCAAACCAGGGCCAGGGGAGCTTCACTCCGCTTCCAGACGTCTCTCCATCTCTTCAGAGGGACAGAAGGGAGCAGGGGGCACAACCACCACAGCGGCCAGGGGCAGCTGAGACCAGAGCAGGCACCCGGGCCATGGGATGTGCTCCTGTGGCCTACGCTGAGGTGCTGGGAGGGTGTATGGGTTAAGCCGCATTGCAAGGAGCACAGCTACCATGGACACAATTCCTGACCTTCCCAGCCAAGACCAGACTCTACATGATTGCACCCAAGGAAAATCCCAAGAATTCAGTGCCAACGTCCATGAGGTGAAGCTGATAGCCCCAGACAACCACATAACACTGATGGCATAGGTTGTGCAGGAGAAGACATAAGCCACTCACCAGACCTACACACCAGAATGAGCCTCCCAGAAGCCCAGTGAAACTAGGGCAGCAGCAAGATCCCCAGCCAGTCCCGTCCCAGGCCCTCTGGCCTGCAGGAAGGTGGGCTGAAGCAATTTTGGGGTCTGTGGTGCTGTCAGGAGGCAAAGCTAAAGTCAGGTGAGTTTCTTAATAAACTCCTTGCATGGCTGTAGTACAGCACTTCTGGGAAGAACTGATTAGACATAGTAACTTGATTTCAAATACTAAGATTAGACAATGATCTAAAGATAGCTATAGTTATAGGGCTCTGTGGCATATCAAAGTTAAGTAAGGCAGAAAGGATATTTTTGTTAAAAATCAATATTATGACAAAGAGGTTAACCAGAAAGAGACTGAAAAAAAGCTGTGCAGCCGCCCCATGGAGCAGCGACGTGGTTAGTAATCTGATTCCCTTCAGGGGGAAGTGAACAAAATGATGAAGTGATCTTTGAAAGTATTAAGACCTATGGTTTGGCTTCCTAGAGTAATGTGATTATTATTTTTCCTACTTTATATAAATATCCTCTCTGCCCATAACCTCAAAAAATAGATACTCAAATTTTAAACATACAGAATAAGAAATAGAAGTTGTTGAGAGAGTCCACCTCAGGGTAAGGGAAGGAAGGAAGGAGAATCTGGGGGATTACAGAGCTGCTGGAAGCAGGCTGCCTTTTGTAGCTTTTCTGAAAAACTGCTTAGCATTCCTCCCCTTTCTTTCCTTTGCCAAACAAAACCTCCTCTCTTGCACCTGCAGAGGTGCTGGTGGAGAGGCAGGTGGGATCAGACCAAACTGGGGCACCAAAAGCAAGCAAGAAAAGAAGCAAGAGATCACAAGACTAAACAGAACCAGAAGTATGTGTCCCCTCGATGCCAAAAAATAATATTTACATGCAAATATGCATGTAAGTATGTGTGTTTATGTGTATATACACACATATATATACCCCAAAAAAATATGCTTGCATGTCTGCAAATATACCTACACATGGAGCAAAATGATTGGTACTTAATACAAAATTCTGATTACATAGGTTGCTACATAGTTCTGTACATAGCTGAGTTATATGATCACAAAAAGAGGATTCCTGGTTTTCTTTAACACCATTTTAAGACATACAGTTTTCTCAGAAAGGAGGTTTCTGTTTTCACTAACGCTCTTTCTAAAACATTTTGCTGATATTGTGACTGATGGCTCCATTAGCAAAAATAAGCTGTGTTTATTGTAATTATGCTCTAAAACCAGTTCCTCTCCAGGTCACATTTCAACTGATCAATAGGTGGTTGTCCGTGTTTGTGGCCCTCTGGCCTAGTTTCATCTTGTGTTTGTTCACTCTAGCAGAACAATATATGCATGCATGCACATAATCCTTTCTCCACCACTGGTTTTTAATACCTGTTTGCAGCATTGTTAAAGGTAGTCATCAAGCTTATTTACTTAGATTCATTCAATTCTCTTCTGACTACTACAGCTCTGGCAAGATCAGCTGCTGCATACCCCTCTCTGCTTTTCCATTGTAGAAAATGTGCACAGCTTGGCCAGGGCAAATCCTTTTCCGTCAGAAAGAGTGGCTTTGGTTACATGCAGATAAACAATTATTATGCCATAAGGGCATCAGCCAGTCCCTGGTCACCACCTCTGGCCATTTCTGTACCCACACAAGGCAGCTGAGAGCTCATTGCGCCTTTTCCACACTCTGTGGACAAAAAACATGCACCCAGGCCATTGCTGCAGGAGGGCTGGCAGGCTGCTTTGCCTCACAGAAGCACATTTGTTTCCCCCCTCCCCTCTAGATTAGCTTAAATAGCATAAGCTGTGGGAAGCAGCTTGCCCCAGTTCTATCAAGGGAAGTGAAGAATCCATTTTATACAGGGGCAGCGTTGCTTTCCGGCACTGCCAGCACACACCTGGATTTTGGTAGATATAAGTGGTGCTTTGTGGATGGATTTGATTGAAATTAGATTTAGTCCAGACATTTATGATCAGAAATAAGAGTGCTTTAATTAAAAAGAACCATGTATGTAGAGGGACCACAGGAAGGCAACTCAATCAGTTCCAAACCACACCTGGAGGCTTTTCTTATTTTCCTAACCTGGAACATAGCTTTAACTAAGTGAAACTGAGACATAAAGTTGATGTTGCACTGTGATTCACACTCATTTTAATTAAAAAATAATAATAATAATCAAAAAACCTATTTGCCTTTCAGATTGTGACTTCTTTTCTTTTCATTTTATTTCTTCCATCTTCTTATTTTCCTTTCCTTTGCTGCATTTCTCTTTAGTGTCTCACTGCTGGGAGAAGTGCTGTGCCAGTTATCTAATAAAATTCTGGCAGAAATTCAATCACACTCAATATGTATGACATCTAAAAAAAATATCTAAATTATGACTGAAAAGTCAGAAATCTGGTTATCCCAACAGCAAATATCAGACTTCCTTTTGTTAATATTCTTGTCTTCAGATGGGAGTGGGAAAGGACACAAAGGCGATTTGGGAAAATGCAATTATCCAAATATATTTATAAAAGACAGATCTTTTCTCCCCACCACCCACCTCCTGTGAGACAATGCATCTTGAGCTCAGCTTGTCAGTACCCACAAAGTCACTGCTGACAATGCAGATTACCACTGTGAAACCTGAAGATGTTTTAGGGAGTTCTGCTCAAAAAAAAAAAAAAAAAAAAAAAGCAGGCAGCTGGCGTAATTAGCTGCTGGGTGCCTGAAATGCAGAGGTGAATGGGAGAGAGCTCAAAGCTCCCAGGTAGGTCTGTGCTGCAGCGGGGTTGCTGTAGAGAAAATGGTGTACTCAAATACTTGATTGCAAGGAGGTTGTGATTTGTATTTTCAGGATATTTCAAGTACAAACACGACTTTAATAGACCCAAAGGGGAATTCAGATGGTGCAACTACCAGCTGTCACAGCTGCCTGACACCAGTCTTCTCCTAGCCCTGCCTAGCTCTGGGTGGCCCTGGGTGCAGGACTGCCCTGCACTGGGACCCTCCTCCAGCCCCTAGGGACCCAGATGCTGGCACATCCAGCAAAACACATGGTCCCAGGAAAACAGCAGGGGGTTTTGCAGCCGGTGGAGATGTGTGGTGCCCACAAAGGGTGGTGGTCCACTCGGTGGAGGGGAGAGACTCCTCGCTTTGCTTACAGCACAGCTTCAGCATGGGGAGTGAAGGCAACTTCTCTGCAAAATGTGAAGCTGTTAAGAAAATGTCAGAAAAAGACAGCTCAGTGACCACATTTTTCAGTCTTAACTGGCAAGTGAAAAGAAACATTAATTGTCTGTTTATGTCATCTCCTCCCACAGCTGACTGTTGCAGAATACAGTTTAAGGTGGCATTAAAATGTAAGGTGGGTGTTATAATTTGCCTGAAGTACTTTAGCAGTTTTTAGGTTTTGTTCCAGAAAAGATCTAAAGATTGCCATTCTCCCAATGTCCATATAAGTCACCCACACCTTCTACCACTGAGCAGAGGTGCGTACAGCCCCGTGATCCACATGGCATTCCCAGCAGTGATAATGCCTTCATGCACGATGCTTGTCAGGCTGCATAAGAAGCACATCAAAACATGGGAAGTTGCCTGATTCTCCTTAAAGAGTCATACTTATTGTCTCCTGGCTTAAAGTGTTAGAAAAGCAGCACCTTGCTGCTTTTTGCTGCCTTGAAGCAGCTCTCCCAAGGCCTGAGCGTGGCTGTGCCCCCACCAGGGTGCTCTGGCTGCATGCCCCCAAACCACCAGAGCCACCAGGAGTGCAGGAGGGTACCGAGGAGCAGCTCACAGCAAACCAAGCATGGTGGAGCTCCTTTCCCCTATATGAATCACTGCTCCTGCCTGTGCTCAGACAAAGGAAACAGCTGCGGCCACAAATCAGGCAACTTAATAGGTCGATGCGCTCTCCAAGTATTTCCCTCCGAGCTCTTCTCTGAAGAGTATAGAAGAAATGTCTAATCAAATTCCTTTCACGAGAGGCAGAAACGAAGTGAGTAAATCTGCCAAAATATGCTATCCACTCCCTGACCAGTGAGGTGTAACATCCAGATCCTGTTAACATCACTTACAGTAATGTCACCACCAAAAAGATTTAGGTTAAGCTCCGGGCTATGTGAACAGACAGGTTTATGTTTGTTTGTTTTGTTATGTTTTGTTTTGTGTTGTTTTTTTTTTTTTCCGAAGCTGATAATGGAGGGATTTGCAAAAATCCTACTTCATGCAAGAATAAAGACAATTAAATCTAATTATCTCAGTGGCAATAGATACTCCACACTGTACAGAAGGGAGGGAGCTTTCCCCTGAGGATCCTCGGGTGCTGCCTGGTGGTGCTGGAGTGCTGGGCCAGCTGAACCAGCACTGATGGGCTGCATCTATTATATCCACCCTGAAGTTGTGTAAAATTTACTTTCAGCTCCCTGCTAGGCTGCACTTCACCATTTCACTGTTCAGGTGGGAGCTGTATCGGCTTTGACAGTTCCCCAGCAAGTGAGCCGTAGATCTGTGGTCTCTCTCCAAGCAAATCCCACCCCAGGCAGTATAACATCACCACCACATTTCACCTTGCTCCTCTGAAATCCCCTTCCTTCTGCAGTCCCCAAGGGCTCAGGCCGACGAGGTGTGAAAAGGGAGAAAGCACCAAAGCCAAATTCAAGGCTGTCACTTTTGAGACTGGGAGCCCTAAGAGGTTCTCCCTGACAAAACCTAAATCCATTCCATCAGGGGAGGTTTTCCAAGATGGGTCTCTCAGGCTGTTGAAGACTTTAGGCTTGCAAAGGAGATCTCCACAGCATGCAGCGCAGTTCCATACCCATTAGAGTCCAGCATAATGATGAATATTTGAAGGCATGTAAAATGATTGTGAAGTGGCTTTTGTATGTCATTACAGACCTTTTTTTGGAAGCATCTCTTCATCATGAAAATGTTCCAAATGCCATTTACTTTACAGCATGGTGAGAGGTCAGTTTTTACTACTTTACATTCTTATCCTGAGCTATACTTTTCAAACCAGCATTTAATAGAGCAGAGATGGGAAGAAAGCAGGGTCTTTTACATACAGCATGTACAGGATTGAAGAAACTGCTGAGACAGGGAAGAATTGTCACAGCAAGGCTTACAAATGGTCAGCTGAGTTTAATACCGTGTCTCTAACAGTGGGCTACACTACATAGACTAAAGAAGAGGCATAAACCCCCTGAGGTGTGCCAATATGTTTTCACATCCTCTAGTTGCTTCACTGAATGATCCCACTAGAGTTGTATTCTTTGTTTTATTGTACACAATTATTTTAGTAAACAAAACGGTAACATTAAAAAAAGCAAAAATCCCATTACTTTATATATCATCTTAGCATGAAAACCCCATGAGACCCAGAGAAGAAAGAAATGCTCTTTTCAGAGCACCAAGTACTGATTGTCTGGGGTGCTGTAGCTTTGGCTTTTGTGCTTTTCACTACAGCTTTTCTGGTGACTTTTACATCCATGGTGTAGGCTAGGACAGTCCAAAAATTCCAAGGACCCAAGAAGTGAGAACAGGAAATGCTATTAGCTTTGCTGACAAACTGTAGGGATTCAGCAGCAGTGCCAGTTTCGATACCAGAGGCTCCAGCTTGGCCGGTTGCTCAGCTGGAGAGGTTCTGGTGAGGTCTGGGCTGCGTGCAGCCTCCTCTCTTGTGCTAGCATGGATTTGTCAAAGAAAAAAATCTGGGACCCTTTCTTTGCAACTGACCAAAAGCATTCATGGGGAGAGGGTAGAGGGGAGGATGGAAATATCTTTTTTCTCTGAGCAGTCAAAAATACTGAATCATCTCCCTTTCCCTTCTTTCCCCATTCACCAAGTACAATTAAAAATCAAGATATTTTAGCAAGTAGCAGGTAGAGTCTTTTCATAAGCCTCTCCTGCCTCAGCTTCTAGGGGCACATTTCACTGTTTCCTTCACATCCAGATAGAAATACCCTTGCTGTTCTCAGGAAGGTGAAAGGTATTGTTGACTGATCATCTTCTGCTTCTGATTTGCACAAGTCCATATGAATGTAGACACTGGAGCTGGTAGGAAAACACCCTAACTACCATTTAGAGAAGGGCAATAACATCATGAAGGGGCTGATTGCTGTTTCTGTCCCTCTGACCTGCCAGTGGCTCAGCACATACTCAAGGATGCCATCCCAGATTATATCTAGTCTCATTTTCATCTTTGGTATTTGAAGATTCTCTTTTTCAATAAAATGCCCCCCACTTTAAGTTGATAAAGGAAAAATGATGTGTGTTTCCTGAAAATCAGAGAATATTATGGTTTCTTAGAATCATTATTTTTTACAGAGAATATCATTTCATGCTCCTTCTCATAGTCTTTCTGTGGGTTTTGCTCACAAGGTCCCCATGACCTGCACTGCTGCTGGTCAAAGGTGGGTTGTATTTGCTCAGAGGACTTCTGACAGCTCCCACTATACTCTTCACACTGATGAAGAGTTGCTAGCAACCTGGATTTATCAAAGTTATCCTTGTGCCTTTCCAGTGCCAGCTGCCTGAAATTTGTAGTTTCCCCCCCAAGGAGACTAAGCCAAACTCTTGCTGAGACAGTAAGGCAGACACCTTCTGTTAAACCATTAGAACAAAGAGTTGATTCTCTGCCACTTCTGGCAACCATCACAACTCAATGTTCACACTGTAAGTCACTTCCCACTGTAGTGAAAAGGGGCCAACACAGGTCCCTAATTACTGCTATTACTACTTGATATAGCACAGAGACCTGCACTCACCTAACATCTATGGTAAAAGCCTCCACAACCCACTTTAAAAAAAAAAATCTTGTAAATTTATTCATTTCTGACACTTCCAAATGACAAAATTTTTATATGATTTAGAGTTGACTCATGTTATCTAATTAGATCAATTAATGCAAATTATTGTTACACTGCAAGCTTGACAGGGAGATGTTGTAGTCAAATCTCTGAGCAGAGCTATCAAAGGAGAAGCACAGCTGGGGGGCACAGCATGAGGGAAAAGCCCACCTTATGGTATCATATGCAGAGTATGGTACTTAAAATTTAAAAAATATGTCTCTAGTATATAACCTTTGTGGCTGGCAAAACCACATGATCCACCCTCCTTAGGTTACATTGAAAGAGGTAAAAAAGTACAACAGAAATACATATTTTGCCTGCAAAAACTGCTTTCTTTTTTAGAAACCATGTGAGGATGAACAGGAGAGGCAGTGGGCTGGGTAAATGCAATGCCTGTAAGCCAGCCTGTTTTGGAAATAGTCATCCAGCTGGTGAAGAAAAGAGAAATGTCCGTAACAGAGAGATTCAGCGTTAACCAGCTGCCTGGAGTTTACCTCTGAACACCAGAGGAAAATGTGGTATGCCTGGTCAGGAAGAAACACACTTAAGAAAATTTAAATATAGCATCTCATTGTCTCAGCCTATTTCCTTGACAGAACGTAAAGCTGAAACACCTTTTTTGTTGCTGGTGAATTTCTTTTTTTTTTTTCTTTTTTAAAAGAAGCTGGTAAATCAGGACGTTTAAATGGAATGAAAACTGACTTCTTCCCACTTAAATGTAGTTCATTATTAATAACCAGGTATGACTCACGGTACAGGAAATATATTTCAGTCCGCACACGCTATTGTGACAGTCACCACGCGTGCTGAAGCACAAACACTCTGATGTGCACCGCGCTGCAGTAGAGCTGGGTACCACCACTCGTGTGTGAAGAAATGTAAAACGCACTTCTGGCTAAGACAGATAAGGCAGCCAATTTAAGATGTGTTTTTAAGCGTTTCTAAATGCAATTCATCTTTTAAAAGCAGATTCACACCAAGGCCATGGTACAGCATTGCAAAGCTTCATGTCAAAAGTCAGTAATTTTCTGACTTTCCTGATTGCTGATGTGAAGGCAGCAAATGACCAAGGTGAAGTTAAAACGTTTCAAATACAGACATATTAAAAGCAAGTTAACGTTTCTAATTGAGCTCATTATTTAATTTTGACTCTTCTTGCTCAGAAGAAAACTGATCATATCAAAAGGTGCCCAAGCCTTTGGACTACAACATTCAATTAACAAAGTTTATTTCCTAATTTAGATGACTTCATTAGAATCCACCCTCAAGTTTTACAAAGAAGTGAAAAAAGTACCAGTGCAATTGTTTTGAGCAAAACCCTCTGTACCATTGCTCATGGAACAGGATTTGTACAAGGCTGTATTTCCAGCTGACTTCACTGCAAAAAATATTTGAACAACAGTAATTGTCATCTACATGGTAGAGTGAATGCATGGATAAATACAAGAAAATCATTCCTGAATATAAAGAAGAGTTTGCATCATAAATGCAGAAAAACTTTAAATGGCAATCCTTATTTTCTTCCATATAAAAGAAACTAATCCAAGCACAGAAAATAAATAGGTGTATTTTGAAGGGAAAGAAGCTTAAAAACGGGATGCAGGACCTTGTGGAAAGACAAACGTGAAAGATCTCCTAAGCAGCCAATCACCTACTTACAACTGAGCTTCCTGAACCCTCATTCTTAGTTGAAAAGAACATATTCCTTTGAAAAAGAGCACTTTGCACCCTCGTAGCTGTGGGAGAGGTTGCTGATTTGCAGCACCAGCAGCTGTTCCTACGAGTCCCTCTCAGGGGTCTCCTGCTCCCATCAACCCCATTTTTTCAAAGGCAGGACGCGTCCAGAGCTCATCCTGTACTGTCAGGACCAGGTTTCCCTGGGGTGTGTTTAAAGCCAGGAATTTGGTCAGAGGGTATGGCAAGTTCACAGCCTGCAGCAAGTGCAGGGCTGGAGCTGCTGTCCATTGCAGGCAGAGGCTGGACCATCGTGCAGGTCCAGGAGAAACAGAGCATGGGAGGGCTCTGGCCTTGCAAAGAGCTGGTCATTAGGGAAAAGCAAATTACTTGGATTACGAAGAGCTCAGCAAACATACATATGAACTGGAAGCAAGATAATGTTGGGGCTACATGTTTTATAGCACATTGTTAATTGTTGCAATCAGTGACTCTAAAAGTAGGGCCACCGTATCCTTCCCATCATATTTAATTCTTAGCCCGAGTTTCCTCCCACTTTCTTTCTTTGCATTTGGATGAATTATCTCTCCAGTGTAGGATGATTTTTTTTTCTTACTATAATTCTACAAACCACAGCACAATGAGCCCCGTATCTGGAGTCCCCAGGTGCTTCTGTAATACAGATAAATAAATGACTGATAACAACATTGCCAGATAATAAAATACGCTGGCCTGATGTGAACTGCTGCATTAGTTAGGCAATTTCCACGCAGGTGCAATTTCTCACACAGGGTACTAAACCACCAACATGAAGCAGGAGGGTTTTTTAATTTACATTAGTGGTGTGTGTTAAATTACTCTGATAATTTGTTATTAGGAAACTATTATTAAATGTTAAATTAAACAACCAGATCTGACAGGAGTTCAAACTCAGTGATAACTCAGGATTTGTGAAGTATGGGCTGGAGGGCTGACACATGTTTGTAACCCTGGGGCTTCGTGAGAAGCTGGCCCCAAGGGATAGATTTTGAATTGTTTTCTTATTTCACTGAAATACATATGGACCGCTTTCTTTGGTCACAGTCCATCTATTTGGTTCACACACACAATACCCCAGCTATCTTACTGCTGGTATAATTTTGGTTTGCTTTTGAGAACCATCTGTTTTAGATGGCAGCACAGAAGTTGACATAAACCACTTGCTTTTTGCCAAATCATGTCTCCTGTAAGGGGAATACTTTCACACCCATGAAAGCTGTTTTTCAGGGCTGTGTATATACAAATGAGCACAGTCCCATGTAGTTTTACCTTCTCCTATTCCTGGACACACAATGTGCAGATCTCAAGGCAGATTTGGATTCTTTGACCAAAAAAGTGTACTGCAAAACCAGTATTGGTTTAAATTTAGAAAATATTCATTTAAGTACCTTGCTGAGTATTACTGGAACAGTATTAATGTCCAGTTTTTCTAAGTTTGTGAAATAGTTCAGTTGTGCGCAGTGGGAAGAAGCATGTTGGCATCTTTTCCTCTTGGTTACAATTTAGAAAATAATATTATGAACCTTGAAAGTAATCAAAATGCTTTTTAATTCAAGAGAAAACACAAATCATGAAAGAAAAGATGTTCTGGGAAATACTTCCTAAGACTTTTTTTTTTTTTTTTTCCTTAACACTTAAAAACCAAAAGCCTTTCCAAAAGGAAATAATTTTTGCTAGGGTTATTTTTTGGTCATGTATTTTTAACCTAGTGCTGTTTACTTCTTTTAAAGGGAAGGGGCTGTAAAGCACCTGTTCGGAGTAAAGCAAAGAGTACCAATTCCTGTAACAGTTTGCTTTGGAAATGTACACAAGGCACGTTCTCTTGACTTTGCCATTACAAAGCCTCAGCTGCTCATTTCTGGTATGCTGTTGTTTCTTCTTTCTCTGACCTCAGCTTTTCACAAGCTGTAAATGAAAATCTCAAAAGACAAACACAGACTCTGTCACAATAAATTCTGGCATATCTTCTGACTTTTGTTTTAAAATGTTTGTCTAGGGTCTGGTTTGAGGCCAGGACACCTATCAAGATCACTCCTACCTCAGCTGCCTCACCTGCTTGCATTTCCCTCCAGCTTCACACTACCAGGACCTCTCTGCTTCCTCACGGTGGAAGCTGTGGTGGGGCTGTCTTCTCCTCCCCAGTCACAGCCACCCTGATCAGGATGCTCTGGCAGAGCAAAGCTGCCCTGCCTGTAGAAGGCTGTCCATGCTCTCTGCCTGCCACCAGAATGGGGTTTCCAACTCCTGAATGACACGTGAGGAAAAGTTTGGCTTGATGGGTGACCCTTTCCCATCAAGAATGGGGACAGTAGCTGAGTAATGGGCACCAACACCATTCCAGTTGGGTCTGACACCAGCCACAGGAACAATGTTTCACTCCACAGCCAGGAAGAAGGGGAATAGCCATCAGAGGACTAAACATTTGTGTATTTTGGCACAGATTTCCAGAGCTGAAAGCATTGTGATAGACTGGTTTTCTGGGGATGGAGAGAGAAAAGAACAGAGAGAATTTCCTGTCTTAGAAGAGACGATATATAGTTTTATGGGAGTATCTGGATTCCCTCATTTGTTAAATCAAAATTGAGTGTAACTCAGGGACATCTATTACAGAAATTGCCAAAGGCAAAGGTGGACTGCCTTTTAAATGTTTTACACATATCTATGTACATTACTTACAATTTCAAACCCTCAATAAATAAACAGGAGAATACTTTTATGGTTCTCACTTTTTGTTGTTTTTCCTGGCACTTCCTCAGAGTCTGACATAAATTTCAGCCTTTGTTTTAGAAACAAGGCTCTATTTCTCATGGTTAGAGAGAAAAAGATGAAAAGGTTAAGCTTAAAGTCAAAATATGGAAGCCAAACCAAACAAATCCAGCATTTATCTTCATTTCACAGCTCATTTTTCTAAGCCTATCCTGCAGTTTGGGGAGCTGATCCAATATTTTCAATGTCGTGGTTGTCAAGAGTGGTATATGAAGTACACGAGGCAAGTAAGCCCTAAGCACGTTGGCCTTCTCTGGTGAGGTTGTGTCTGCCAGGACAGGAAGGTTTTAGAAAGAAAATCACAGCATGGTGTGGATAGATGTATGCTGTATGACTGCTTTGCCTTGCCTCACCTCTGTCTTTTACAGCTCATTAATAATAAACCTGGCATTTTTTAGAGTTTTCTAGTTTTTCTACACACGTGGGAGTTCTTTAACTTCAAGAAAATTCAGGTAATGGAGTGGAACTGCTCAGCACGAACAATTAGCATCCACTAATTCTCCTTTAACTCTTTCCTTCTCCACTAGGGCACATTTGCAATGACAGTGCGAAGCAACATGAGTTTGGTGTATCACCTACAGATTTTAACATTTACTCAGTCATTAATATATGTGTGTAGTTACTTACTACACTTATTACTGGTTACTGGAATAACCAGGAATTAGAGATAACATATAGCAGGTACCTCACCAATCTCGTTTTCTTTTGAATAATTATTCCAAGAAGCACCATATGGTGGCCTCTCACCCAGCAGGTCCTGGCCTGCAGCTGATAGACTCCTGCAGCATCAGCAAGTTGTGGCTGAAGTCCCTCTGAACAGCATGACTTTACTGCCTTTGGTGGCAATGGTTTATACAGGGGGCCCCAAACATTTTTATCATAGAATCATAGAATTGTCTAGGTTGGAAAAGACCTTCAACATCATAAAGTCCAACCATAAACCTGACCTACCAAGTTCCACCACTAAACCATGTCCATTAGTGCCACTAGTAGACAGCTCTTAATCCTCTCGATTTAACTGTGAAACCCATCATCAAGCCTGTAAGTGAAAATACTGCTGCTGAAGGCAAAATCTGCCGATTCAAGTGGCATCTAGATGTTTTACAAATATATATATATATTATGCTTTACTGAAGAAAGTGTGATCAAAAAAGATGGTAAATCCTGGGAACGTGGTAATGCTTTGTGAATACACCTGGCCTGCATTTGTAAGGGTCTGGAACTGACTTGCACTGATGCATCTTTCCTGGGGGCAACAGCCTTGTGAAAACAGTTAAACATCAGGAATGAGATGGAAATGTATTAACCTTCACTCTGATTCTTTTCCAACCTGGAACATTTAATGTGCCTCATTACACAATATCCAGTTCTGGTGTTTAAAGAAAAGAAAGTGTGCTTCTATATCAGGAACCAAGAATCGGCATTTGTGTCATGTTGCATATGACCATACCACAAGATGAGCCTCTCTGAATAAAAACCACTTAAGAACAAGGGTAACACATGCTGCCATTATCTTATGTTACTTTGAACAAAAGCATTGGGGCATTCCTCCAAAGTCCTTACGTATAAGTAGCTTCCTTACTAGGCTAGTGATGAAATTCATTAAAAATATAGAAAAACAGAATGAAGGCAGTTCCCCTTGTCCCACTCCAGGTACATTCTTGTGGTGAAAACAAACTATGAATATTTCCAAATTAGAGAAGTGCTCAGAGTGCAGGTACCCAAAGGCTTGTAATTTACCAGCACGCTCCTGTGATTAAGCAGCATGCCCATTAATTTAAGCAATATTAGATGTCTCCTTTTTGGCACAAGTGGCTGTACAATTGTCCTGTTTTATGAGTTACTTTAGATACTGTTTTCTGCTGCTTTGCATATTGCCAAAACAAACATGTTATACCTGTTTCATTTAAAATTCCTAGCTCAGGCTTACACCCAGGCTTCAAACCAGTTTGGAGGAGTTCGGAGAATTAAGCCGTCACTTCATTCCTTTGTATTTTGAAATTTAATTTTAATGCATTTGTCAGTGTACATACTAAGTAAGTTTTTAGTATGGTGATTCTGAGCAATCTCCTCTCGGAACAGTATTTTCCTAAATTATGTAGTACATGATAAATTATTTTAAACAGTTTTGTATAAATCCAACAGCTGAGTGGAGTTTGAGGCCACTTTAAATGGTGCCTTTATATTACTTTGCATACTAATTACTGTATTAACGGTGACAGTGTTGTTGCCCATACTACTTTAGACTGCAGGGAGTTTATAATTCAGTTGTAATTGTTTAAAACCATTTTTTGCTATACCAATGACAGGAGTGCTTGTTTTCATTTAGTATGTTGTATTTTGGAATGCACAAATAATTTATTTAAATAAAGGTATATACAAATATGACGAGGGAAAAACTCTACAGAATTCAGTACAATGGCTGCATGCACTGGGAATGACACTATGATTCGCTTCAGAGGAGTGGAGTATGAATTGAAAACTAGGAAAAGTTTTGACGGTGTGCTGAAAATCCCATCACCACATCGAAGGGTCTTCAAACCTGTAACATATTATGAATAGACACTATTAAACACATTTTACAGTCCCTTCTGGAAAATCCAAAGTTACAACTACTTGAAATTTTCATTTTAATAATAGCACCAATAAGGAATACACATTCACATTTGTAGCTGGAGACTCCCATCAAAACAGAGGAATCTAGGATGGCCAAAATCTAGAAAACTATGATATGGCAAAAAACAAACATATTCGTAAGAGAGATTTTTAGATTTTTCAGGAGTAAATGGTTTTCAGAGAGAGACAAATAAAACCATGTCATGCTGTTAGCACCCTCGGACAAAACCAAAGTAACTATCCTAAAACCATCCTAAAATATTATCATCATATTCTGTTGCTTAACATCAAACTGTTGAAATACACGCTGAAAGGGGTCCTGAGTGCAGGATTTGATCCAGAGGGCCTCTGCTTGCAAATAGCTGTTCTGGATATGTAGAAAGATATTCAGCAAGTGGTAGAACATGGAGAGAGACACGGAGAAGTGGATTTGCCATAATTTCTGCTATCTAGAAGTTGGGTGCCTAGTCTTGACTTAAGGTCCAGTTTGCCACTACAGTCGCTGGAGAGACACTGACAATTTGAGAGGGCTACTAATCCTGCTTGTTTTGGGGTGGAATGGCTCATTTTGGAGATAGTCATCTCTCCAGTTGACTACAAAGGGAGTCCAGACAGCTACTTCACACTAGACACTTAACTTTCAAAGATGCAGTATTAGAAGGGATATGTAGTGTTACTGGGAAATGAAAATTTTGTCATAACTCCATAGGATACACAGGATCAGAAAGACATCCCCTCACATTTTTCTTATGAAAACTTACTTGTACTCAGATCAAGGCACCTCCTTTTTTAATTCCTTAACTTCCTAATTTCCACCTGGTTTCCATAAGAATCTCTCTATCCTTTCTTTGGATGCTCAGACACACACCTAGACTGCAAAATGCTATGGGGCATACGTGTATTTTAGTCAGAGAAAGTGATGGGTTGAACTCAGCCAGCCAGGCTGAATACAGTTAAGCTGTTTCTTAACACCTCAGTGTTCAGTTTCAGGGATTGCACGAAATGTGTCTTTCTGCTGCTGACTCACTGACTGGAAATTACATCTGCACCATAACTGGCTGTGTATAAATATTTCTAAAACATGTACTTTGTTAATTTAAGTTCAGAATAATAACAGCCTGCCTTTAATTCATTTAGGCTAGATGCCTCCAGGAGGATGTTTATGCAACCACACTGTATTTGGGCAAATTTGATGTGTGTCCACCCCTGCGGGGCTCCTCTAACTTCCCCACAAGCTGTCCAACCCTCTGGACAATTTTCACCAAGTCAGAGAGAGGTACGGGTATCTTGGAGATAGTAAGTTCCTGATGTGCCATCAAACACAGGACCGTACAGAAATAAGATACATCCTCACATGGGGGGGGAAAGCTGGAGCAGAGTTCAGAATCCATGTTGGCTTTTATCCTAGAAAACATATCCATAAGAAACTACACATCATTGTTCCCAGTGCTCACATAATTGTCATCGACGAATGACAAACACCATGTTTTTTTCTCAGTTTAAAGTGCTGTTACAGGGGGGTATGAGATAAAAATCTGTTTCTCATCAATTCTTGATCTTAAATGCGTACTAGTTTGTTAGTTTGCTCATGAGTCTTAGCTCCCTGGCGTGTTATAAATAGCATTATTGAAACAATAACAACCATAAAGTTCTGTTGTGAAGGAGGGAAAATTGCAGAGAGTATTAGACTTTGTACTACCCTCTGTGTTGCCTCAAATTCATGGCAGCGGAAATTTCCCATTATATGAGGATTCTGCCTTATCATTACAAAATACAAAATAGTCTCAAACATTTCACTGCACTCCGTGCAGTTTTTTTTTTATAAGCATCTGCAGAGAAAACCATTTCCCAACAGCTGTGGTTAGTCATCAAACCCAAGTCAACGTTCTCCCTATGCATAGAACTGCAGGTTTCATGGACAACCCACTGATGGCAGTCAAAGTTTTGGTCACCTCTCAGTGACAAGATCATGCCCAAAAGTTCACTGCTACAAACTATTCCGGTCAAGTATTCAACTAGTTTAATCTAGCCTTGCACAACTTATGAAAATACAGAGATTGTAGACTCCTGAGATGACTACTGCATAAAACATTTATTTCTGCAGCAGAAGTATTATCAGCAAGCATCAGACTTTCAGGAAAGGCTTAATCTGAGCTTATTCATGCTTTTCTGTGACTAAAACTAAGGTTTTCTTTCACAAGCAAAAAAAAAAAAAAAAAAGTATTTTATTTTTTCATAGGCAAAAGGAAATAAAATTTTCACAGCTGCGTAAATTGTAGTCACCAATGTAGTATCTTACATTACAGCTAATGTGTCATTCCCTGCCTAGAAAAATATAGTACATACCCTTGAAATCCCACTGTTGCTTGAAACACCACTGTTCTTTTAAATCAAGTGCAATTAGGAATATGAAGGCTTTTATTTTTTCACTTTATAAAACATTAGGTACAGACGTAGTGTGAAATACTATATTTTAAATATCAATCACAGCCTTGCACTTGTGTATAAGTTAATATATCTGGATATTCACCACTCACATATCTTTAAAGCAAAAAGGTAAAACTTTTTAAGTAGCAAATGAATAAAAAGATGCCATCTTTGGGGATCCAGTATGTAAATGAATCACCATCAGGCATCAATGTACAATTCTGTAATTTCTATTGCAATAAAGCCCAGTAAGGGGTAACTTTTATGGGAATGCTTCCCTCCCTTCAGACAGCCAGTATTGCCTGTTCACAAAAGAGGAAAACAAGGAGCTTGGACTTCATCATATCTGGTATGACATTACTTGCATTCATAGGATGGTTCTAGCTCTTAAAAACAAAGGATTTTTGTTGTGCTTATCCAGCTGTTGGTGACAAGCGTTTTCTCCCTGTGACATATGTTTATTGATAATGAACAAAACTATTATATGCAAACAAAAAATGAAAGCCACCACAAAATATCTTCATACATACCTGGATCTAGGAATATTTTCTGTGCTTTCCCTCAACAAGAGGTCTGAGATCAGTGTCTCTGGGCTTGATCTCTTTCCATACCTAAGAAAAGAGGAAAAAAAGGTATATGTTTGCGTATTTCAGTATTTAAAAATGAAAACTAAGTAGAAAACCATCAGGCAAATCTCAGAAAAACTCAATAGTGACGTTATAAAGGAAACTTTACAGCAAGTATTTTAACTTGACTTAGTCATGTCAGAAAATGTTCATTCTTCAGTATTTCTTTCAATATACTTTTTCCATTATCATGTTATAGGACAGTATTGAGAAACTCTGAATATTTACTGATTCAATCCCTGTTCCTGGATATTCTAGGAACTCACACCTTACTGATGTGAGTGTGAAGAAAGGGGAAGGAAACTGTATGACATGACCTCCACGCGCATCATTTTTGCCTACAAACCCGGTTCCGTCATTTCATAAACTTTATGATTGTTTTAGATGCTATTCATTCATCAGAAATTACATAAATGGGAGTCAAATTTATCTATTCTGTGAATAGTAAACAAAACTCAGATAAGCCATAGTATCTAAAGAATTGGCCAAGATTTTTTAAAGGCAGCTAATATATTTGGGGATGCCTACCACACACCACATTAAGTCATAAAAACTGAGCTAACCCAAAGCAATAACCACTCTTGAACTATGTGGCTATGGGAAAGAAAACTCTCTGAACCACAATTTGCTTAAATGAGATATCACCTACAACCTATGTCCTATACCTACACAATGGCTGTCCTTCTATTTGTTTTTGTTTGTTTGTTTTAATCACGGATATTTTATCATACATTGCTCAACAGATAAAATACTGCAATTCCAGGTTCTAGGAAGGAATTTGCTCTCTTTTTCTCAGAAAACAGAAGCAACACTTAGCAGCCAGCTTGACAGACACTTCATCACTATAAGGATTCATTAGCTTAACAGTGATAACTGTAAGCAAATGCTCCCTTGGTTGGGAAGAATTAAGATCACGGTTTGTAACTTGTGTATGTAATTAGTCTGAATCACAAAGTACATTAACAGATAATAGCTTTGTGAATGCCACTTGAGTGAAATTCTGGCTCCAGAGAAGTCAAAGGTGTAATCAAGGACTTAGATTTTATCCATTGCTATCAAGATGTTTCTCCAATGGCTTGATCTAAATTTTGGGGGAAAAAAACTTCACAATACAAACTTTATTTTAAAAGTTAGGAGTTATATCTATTGATGACATATCTTTTTGAAAAGTGGAAACGTACCTCATTTTATTACTCTTTGTATTCTTGCCTCACCGTAATCATTTTAGTGCCTCCCATGTCCCCTCAAAAGACAAAGTAAAAGTTTCAGATTTTTAAATTTCTTAATTTAAACTGACTGAAAGAAGGTAAAATGCTGTTACAATATTGCAATTCAGAATAATGCTGAATAAAACGCCTTCCACTCCATCACCACAAAGGGATTTCTTTCTTTCTAGTACCCTACTCCAATCAATATGGATGCAACCTGCACATCAACTGAGGGGAACCTAATTTGCCATTGCTTTTAAAACATTGATTTAACAAATCCAACAACTTGCTCCAGCAGCTTATGCTTGGACAAAATTTCTATTAATCTCTCAGAAAGTTTTGTCTGAGTAAGAAATGGGTAGCAACCCTCAGAAGAGCAGAGATTTGCTCAAATAATAAAGAAGACTCTGATGTGGAAAACTACTACTGCTTTTTAAATGAGTCCCTCTAGTATGACAAGACTAGTGCTGCTACCTGTCCAGGACAGACCCACCTTGTCCTCACACAAAGCTGTACACCAGGTGACACTTGGCTGCGACCAAGTGGAGTGCTCAAGGAGCAGCCATTCTTCCTATGGCAGGTGCCCAACCCTCTAGTCTGCCCTGTAATTTTGCCACTAGGAAACAACCGTGCTACAGCCATAATAAAGAGGTCATGAACAGCCTTGAAAGCAATGCCTTGATGTAGAAGTTGATCTCTTCTTATTGAAGCAGATGCCTCCAGAGATCTTCGCTCCAGCTGCTTTGTGCTTGCTCCTTGCCTACCCTGCACAGCTCCGAGACAATACAAACACAGAAAGCCAGGCCTTCACCTGGCATCTGGGGAACACTTTTACCAAGTAACTTCTGTTTTAGAACAGTTAGGCTCCAAGTTTTGAAAACACCTGGTCAGGCTTTATGCTCAGCTCAGGGTCTGCTCCCTTCCACTTTAAAGTTGTTGACATGAAGTGGAAGTATCGGTACTGCCAGAATCAGACACACTTTCAGATAATATCCTCTGCCTTGCCTATGGTTCAAGCCATTTCCAGCAGGAGTGGCCTTACTGTTTAGCTACAGCACAGAGGAGCTATAGATGCAAGAACAAGCTATGGGGGACATGAAGGGAAGAAGGCCTGTTGGTGACAGGGTGTAGAGGTAAGGTAGTACCAAGCAGCCGGAGCAATTATTCAAGTAAAGATATGCTCTGAAGAAAGCCCCCTGAACAGTGCAGCAGAGGGGTATGTGGTAAGGACATTTTTTTAGGACAGAGGTGGGATTAATCCAAAGACACATGGACATCTGCAAGGCAGGAGTCTGCATCTGTGCTGGTCACCTCAGGCTCTCCTTACCACCAGCGAAGATCTTGCACCTAGGGAACAACAGATCTCATCAAGGACTGAAAGAGGCCCGGTGACTTGCAGGCTACAAGTACCTACATGTATTTCCCTCAACTGTCCTCAAAGGGGCATCAAGCTGATGTGCCCAGATGTCTAAAGGCAAGTGAGATGGCTGTGAAGGAGAAGGACCCTAAAGGAGAGAGAGAACAAAGCAGCCACACAGGCAAGGGCTAAAGACAAGAAGAGAAAGATGATTTGGAAGGAGCTTCATGGAAGCTGGAGTGAAGACCCTGTAGGCCATGGCTACTCACAGGGAACAACATTCAGATGCTGCTGTTAGGCCAGAAGCAGAAGTCAGGAGGATGTGCCAGAAGGTTATCCATAATCACATACACATCAAAGAAGACTAGATAGATGAAGCTGAAGAGAGCCCCTCCATTTCCCCTTGTTACAGGGCTCCTGAGCGGCACCAAGCACAAAAGGCAGAGCCAAAGAAGCTTTAACAAAAGAGTAAGCTTTGAGCGCATCTGAAACAGACCGAATGAATCAAATTTTTAGATCCATTCAAAATGCTTATTAAGCTATTGATTCCTTTTGCAAGTGACTGTCACTGCCAAAACAGCAAACCCCCAGGAGCTGTCACTTTATTTCTGTGCTGTTAATTCACCACAGAACAGAAAGAACACACTCTTGTTTGTTTGTTTGTTTGTTTAAGCTAAGCTATCTAGCAACTTTAAAACATGTACCATGAAGTTGGTGATTTTAGCTGTCAGTGTCCTTCTAATTCCAATTCTGTTCCCCTCAAATATGAAACGGGGCCGCGGGGTGGAAACATTGGTTGAACGTGAATAATAGAATTGAAATTCTGAATTGTTTTATCCGTCAGCAACAATTCTTTGGTTCACTTCAGAACCCAAACACACCCATGAGACTGAAAGCAGACTCAGTCCCTGAGCTGCGGACCTGCACCCCAGGCAGGAGAAAAGAAAGCTGCACAGTCAAAATTAAAGCAAGTGCGCAGTGAGGGATGAATATCGAAGGGGGGTTGGTTTCCTTGTTTTTGTTTGCTTTTTAATACAAACTGGTTTTAGACAGAAGCCACCTTTTAAATCAGAAATTAAAGAAATAAAAGGAAGATATATGAACCCAGCCTGGAGATCCCACCACACACAAGGGAAAAGGGCAGCAGGGGCAGAAGTTAAGGAGCAGATTATTTTAGCAGCTATCTAGACAAAAAGTTATGAGAGCAGAGACTGAGGCACAGAAGCATGCCGCACACATGAGCTGGTTGTGAATATTGCTTTAAAAGTCCAGGACCGAAGAGCTGCTGTTCTATCAGCCTCTTCATCTGTGTTATGGCATTAGCACACTGGCAGACAATGTCATGGGTTTGCTGGGAAAGCTCTCAGCTACACGATAGCCTCTCTTCTAATTTAATTCCTCAGACTGCTACGGGGACAAATGAAAGCCTAATTATAGATCTCTCATCTGTTTTTGATATTAAGCAAATAGATAAATACACCAAAGCTCTCCTGGGTCACACACTGTCCAGGGACCTTAGGGGATGTTTCTATTAATCAGTCAAAACTGGACAGACACTCCCAAATAAAATAATTTTATAGCATAAGTTTCACTTTTTCCAGACTGAACCTTCACTGCCACTGTAAGCAGCGCAGCCATCGCAGCCATCCTCAGAAAACCAGCTCAGAGCAAGGCAGCTTTGGGTCACACTCACTCCTCTTTCAGCTTGGGCACGGGTTCTTGTTTGTGCTCTTGAGAGTTTTTGTTAGGACAAATGGGCTTTTTGGCACTCGCTGCTGTATTAAGTAGCTGACAAACTATAAAGTGTCCAAACTACTACAACTCCTCAGCAAGCATAGAGGGGAACTTTCTTCCCAACAAAATCCTCACTAGAGACAGCGGCAGCAACAGAAGCGTGAAACTGTTCTTCCTGCCCTACTTTACACTCCCTGGGGAGAGTTTCATTTTCCCTCAGCTTCGGGGGGCTCTCCCCACGCACACTACCCTGTGGACATGTACACCCTGCCCTTTTTGCCAACTTGGATGGTGGAAATCCACCTCCAGTCCCAGGGCTCACACTCTCCAGAGGTTACATGACCCCTGCATCTTTCCTGCCGGTGGTTCCCCCTCACCCCGAAGGAAGCAGGGCAAGACCCCCGGCTCCGAGGGGACAGCCCACATCCCTCCCTTCCACCTCGCCGAGGAGAAGGGCCCCGGCACCTACCTCTGCCTGGTGATGAGGTTGATGTAGTGCCTCAGCGCCGAGTAGTATCTGGCCATGTCCTCTGCGGGGGCATCCTCGCCGGGGCTGTCCGGTTTGGAGGGGTACGCTTCTGCCAGCGTCCCCAGGCAGACGAGCAGCGACAGGGCGAAAGTCAGCACCGACACCCACAGCCTCATAGTGCCCTGCATCTGCACGCCGGGGAGAGAGCCGCCGTCAGCGCCCGCCCCGACGGCGGAGCAGCGCGGACGCCCCCTCGGCGCCGAGCCCCGCGACCCCATCCCCATCCCCATGTCCCATGTCCCATCGCCATGCCCACGTCCCCCCCGTCGCGGTACTCACGGCGGCGGCTGCAGCGGAGGGAGCGGCTCCGGGCGAGGCGAGGCGCTTGTGCCCGTGGGTCGGGGCTCCCGAGTGCGGGGCTCCGCGCCTCGCCGGGCTGTTTAAGTCTTCCCCGGCAGGCAGGAGGGGCCTCGGGCGATCACGCCTCGGTAGCCCCGGCCCCCTTCTATCTCCCCCCTTTCCCCCCCAAACCTCCGCCCGCGCCCTGCCCCGGGAGGGCCCCGCCCGGCGGCACCGAGGGGGCGGCCGCCCCCGCCGCCCAGGCAGGGAGGGAGGGGGAAAAAAAAAAGCAAGGAAGCATCTGAAAGCATCTGAGGAGGTTTATAAGAAGGGTGGGGGCGTCCAGAAATGCCACATCGGTGCTACAGTCTTATGCCTACTAAATAGCTCAGTCTTGCGGGTCACCTGCTGCAGCAGTTAAGTTGTACCTCGGTGCTCACTCTGCCCAGGTGGCCCCATACACCCTTGTCCAGAGGCCTTTCTCAAGTGAATTTATTCTGTTTTATTTCTTTCCCTGAGCAACGCGCCGCAGGAAAGCCCACCAGAGCCACAGAATCGTGTCATGACCGCTGCTGAATCCCTTACGCAGCAGCTTCTCACAGGTGTGGGACTACAGGGGCTGATCTGGCCATGGTGCTTGGTCTGGATGTCTGCCTGATCTCATCCAGACCCTGAATCCTTACAGAGAGATGGGCACCCTCACGGTGAGCTGAGGCCTCATACAGCGGAGGCATCTCCCAGTGATGTGCACTTCTCCACCGGCTGCAGCCTGGGTGATGGGGCTGGGTGATACACCCAGCTAACTGGGTGCCTGAAGTCAGATAAAACCAATCCAAGCCAAACAAAGTTTCCGAATTTGCTAAAGAGTTCAGTGGAGTTGGAAACTATTCATACATATTAGTAAAATTAAATCAATTCTTTAGAAACGGGTAATTTGATTAGCATCTTGGTGACCAATGACTAATTCCAGTTGGAATGACAAATCATGACTCTGAACAGATCTTATTTTTACTGTAATGTGATGGTAAAATAACCGCATAAGTAAGAACATTAGACATACTGACAGGATACTAAGACATATTCTAACATTGTATCATACATACTACTACAAATGTAGATATTAATTGCTATACTTATTAACATATGCAGCTATTGCTTTAATAACAATAATACAGCATATTCTGAAAAATTAGATTCAGGCAAGAGCAAAGCCAGAAATCATTTTCATCACTCCCAAAACTTAATTTCAACATTGCCCCAAGAAGGCCTATCAAATAAATGGCTCTTGCAGCGTGCAGGAAAGCTCACTGGACTACGTCCATCTCAAGCCATGGAAGTGAAGAAAATCCCAGAGCCCTTAATGTTGAGGTATTTTAAACTCTTCATGACTCAACCGTGCACTAGCCACAAACCTTACAGCAAGATTGCAGGCTGTCCTTTATCACATGCTGACTGAAGAATTTTAATGTGTGTGAAGGACGCATTTCCATGGCACAGCCAGTGAGTCTAGCTCCTAATTTCAGCGCGTCTGGGGACATCTGACGTTAGTAGTAATGCAGTTGCCCTCCCTCACTTTCCTTTTGCTGCCCTGAATTCAACAAGCTGCCCAATCTAAATCTGGCATTGATCTGCCTTTATGGGGTGTAGAGAACATGTAGGGGCAGCACTGGGCACCAAAACAGTGGGGAGGTGTGCCACCACTGCAGCACTCAAAATCTCCAGCCTGATTCTGCCTCACCCACCTCCCACCCACGGAGAGGTTTTCTTCCCAGGGGCAACAGGACCCCAGCCAGCTCACCATTTTTGTCTGGCCTCTGGATGAAGTACTGCCTCCCGGCTTGTGCTGAGTCTGGCCTTGTACCCTGGTGTTGGGTGGCATAAAGGTTTATGAGGTTCCAAACCTCACCACTCTTGTCAAAACAACTTCAGAGTAACACTTCTTGTGTAGTTCCAGCATTCAGTTTAGGAAACCCAAAACACTGAATCCAAAATTGCAATCCAAATGGTTTAGAAGGAAATTATTTCTGTGTTAACTTCTGCTGCTGCTTTAAACAGCTCTCAGCATCCCCTGAAAGGCTATGGTCTGGAAAGAAACACTGCCTTCTACTGTGCCAATTTCTGCAACAGTATCAAGGCACTGCTCAGCTTCAGGTGTGCACTTATGTCCTGTTTCATCTTTTAAGATTAAGCAGACACTTTGGAGCTTACTTGGGTATGGAAATTTTCATTTGGCTCCATTAGGAAAAAAATCTCTCTTTTCTTCTGCACTGAAAACCACAAGTCCATACTGGCTCATTTGGTTAGTACCATAAAACATTATTAAGCATGAAAAAGGTGGATAAAGCATACTTTGGATCCTTAGTATATTAGTTGCCATAATCCCAATGCAGCAAACACAGGCATTTTTTAATTGATGAAACAGCCCCTACAGCTAAAGTTACAGGCATACATAGGCTCCTGCACAGTTTGATTGTTCAATGAAACTGAGCATCCCTGGGTCTCACAGATATTCATGGGTGTCCTATAAATAGTTTCCAAAATCAAGGTTTCCTGCACCTTTGCTGGCACCCATTGATGATTACTCCACATGGATGCTTGCCCAGGGTTGTTGCCCTCACACAAAGCAGGCAGGCATTTGTATTCTGACAAACGGCAGAGCTGCTTTTACCACAAGCAGCTTTTGGACGGGCCACAAAGGTGAATAAGAAAGTGGTGAGAGTAGTTGGAAAGGGGTGAGACTCAGAAGAGCTGATAAAGAAAGTCGGGAAGAACTGAACAGGGTTGAAAAACACAGCCCAGGAGGTAAAGCTGAAAGACACAGGCATAGCTCAGGAATGGCAGCTCTTAGATACCCATATCTTATCTTTGCCAGATATTCCCACCACCACACTCAGCAATGCAGCCACGTTTCTCTGTGCAGCATTCTCACCCTTTCTGAATGAACCTGGCATGATACCATTTCCCCTTATCAGGGAGTAAATTTAGTATGGGCACAGGGCTACAAGGCTAAAGTGGCCACCAACACTATGTCTGGGCTTGCAGATGTGCTACCCCTAGCACAACAGCCAAATTTTATCTACGTTTTAGTGCCATGGTATTTAAAGATTCAATCCACAGCCGTTTAGACTCCAAACATCAGGCTATACTATAAACATGAAAACTTCATGAGAACATATCAACATTTTAAAAGCTTGTTCTAGAAACAGCATAAATGTGAAAGAAAAATCAAGTCATTTGTTACTGGAAATACATGTATATATGATTGCATTGAAGCCATGATATTTGCTTTAATTAAAACTAAAATTAGTGTGATTAAGTTTGGACAGAATATTATTTATAGTGTGTCTTTTGTGGTAGGCAACAAATTAGAGCTTTACTTTTTTAAAAATATTATAAATATACAAAATGTCATTTTCGCACTGAAACAAAGTACAGTTGTGGCATCAGTGATCCTAAAGTACCATTCCCTAATAGCCCACTAATAGTCCTTGTTTTAAATAGAAGATCAAGACTAATCTGCTAGTACAAGGAAAGTGTTAAAAATTGGAGCCCCGGGAGGAAAAGATTTGTGAGATACTAGGGACCTGGAAATGGCAGATGTTATCAGCTGATGTTGGCTGTGCTCTTGCAGTTGAAATGTCTCACTAAAGGTTTCCATAGCCGAGCAAACCTTCCAGACATGCTGAATCTTTAGGACTGGAAGTTCAGTCAGATAAGCACTGTATAATTACTCGGTAGTCACATGAATTTATCTGAACCTATTTGGACAGAAAATTGGCCTGTTAATCTCACAGAATCAGGCTCTCACACACTTTACAGTATTGCTGATTTCAGTGTGCTTAGGAACACTGTAAGAAAAGCTTCTCATTGTACTTTGATGCACCACACCAATCCCCACATTTCCAAATGTTATGGGCTCCTTTCAGTGCTTTTATTCACCTCCCCTGTACATACCACTAAGAGTTGAACAGAACATGCTGTAATCCTGGAGCAATAAGCCCTCCTAGCTGCTTGGTAGTAGTACCATTTTCAAGAGGCACCCTTGTGAATCCAGCAAATGTTAAGCAGATTCATAATGCTCCACCAAAATTTGGGCTCTGGCTAAAGACAAACTATAAGAAAGCATAAGAGAAAGGAAAATCCATCGATCAAGCCAAAAGCCTGTCTGTCTTGTCTTCAGTGGCTTCTAAAAAGCATGCTTCTAAGACTGTCAGGACAGGAAAAGCACGTGACACTATTTTGGTAGTAATCCTTCCTATCCTCCAGAAAAAAACTAACATTTAGGGACGTCCTAACTAGCAGCCAAGGTTTTGCACATCACTGTAAACTCCAAGCATCACCAGGCTCCCGTGCCAGTCCCACAGCCTTCCTGCAGGTGGTGTGAGGAATCCAGCTGGTTTCTCTCGGACTGAACTCTACTTTCTCTTCTCATCTTTCACCAGCATCCTTAGGCAGCACAAGGAAGCAGATCTGGGAAGTAACCAAGATTAAAGCCTAGGAGAACTCACTTGGGGGTGTCCCTGGAGAGTCAGTCCAAAAAAAGGATAGGAATAGAAGTCATCAGCCGGCACCATCTCTCTCTTACTGCCTTGACATGAATACCTGCCCCCGTGTGTCCCTTCTCCTAAGCCCCAGGGCAGTCCAGCTGCTGGGTGCTGGGGAGATGGTGGCACTAAGGCACCAAGGTGAGGTGCCACTAAGCGATGACCCCGAGCCACAGACACATCTGCCTGGCACCTCCTGCTCTCCTTCAGGGAAACAGAAAGGGAAAGGTGGCTCCCCTTGACACGAGCGGCTTCTGGTGATGTGTGAACAGCTTCCATACAGCTCCTTGACTGTGAGCTGCAGACCCCAGATGGAACATGAATAAAATCCTTGCTATTTAAATCCTTGTTGTTCACATCAAGAGCCCTGCAAACATCTGACTCTCAATCATTGCAACATATGACTGGAAACCAGAAAAACAAAACCTGGTTTTAGTGGAATCTTAAAATGAAAGTTGATGTTTGGTTGGTTTTTACTTCTGAAAACAGAACCAGGAAGACCACTGTAACGCCACCATGAGGTCAGAGGGCCATCGGAAATTGTCCTGAGGACACATGGTACAATGCTCAGTTTTGACAGGAACACAATACTCATATAAGCTGCAAAGCCAGAAACAGTTTTTGCAACTGTAGTGACATTTGTTTTTCTGTACCTTCTTCCCTTCCCCACTCCCCCAGGACAACAGAAAAACAAGGAGAGATTAGTGGGATGGAGATCAGAACATGACCTCTGGCAACACGCCTGCTGCTGAGACCAAAGTCGGTAAGGAACAGCTTATGAGAAGATAGCGGTTTAAAAAATAGTGTGTACATCGGAAAGAAAAAATTATCCTCACTGAGAGAAAGTGATTTTTCATGCATGTAAGATGAGAAAGTTGGCAAAGCTGTCATGACTTAGGGACAACCAGCGTTACTAGAAATAACCATTCTCTGCTGCGGTGTACATCTTGACTTCAATCCTGTTAAGGAGGGAAACAGGACAAAAAGTGAGAGAAGTCCAAACAGGCTGCACTATGATTGTGCTGAGGTGACTCTGCCTGAAAAGGGAACAGCAAAGACTTGCCTGAAACATGAGAGATAGCAGAGGTTGGTGGGATTGTGCCAAGGACTGAAGAAATCCAATCACAGTCATGTAGAGAACTGTCACACATCTTACCTGCAGGGAGTAAATCAGAGAAGCAGATATAAGAAAGACATCTGCAAAGGCTTCTGAAAAACCCTCCTATGTGTGTTCATTTGTAGAATATTACCACTTACTGATATGTGCACAGAAATGAATTCATCTCCATCCAAGGCACTGGAGCTGAAAAACATCCTTATGCTTAAAATGTGGATATTATACAGACAAAAAAATAAATCTCTCCCAGCAGATTCACAGTCCAAGAACAGTTAGAATCACTTCTGCTTCCTGTCCTGCAACACTGACACAGCTGAGAGTAAACTGTCCCGTATGGTTTCATAATTTTGTATGTGTTGAATGCTTTATAACTTGTCATGGAGTATAGCACAGGAAACCACCAGTGCCAAAGTTGAAGAACTTTAGAAAGCAGATCTAAACTTGGAGGCAAGAGTGATAGATTGATTAATTCAATGGGAATACAGGATGGGATTTGCTAGCTTTGGCTATCTAAAAAGAAGGCTCCTGCTTTAAGTGGTCCAGGCCCTAAACTCAAAACAAGAAAAAGGCAGGCAGCTGCAAGGCATTTCACCCAAGATAAGCATTTACCACAACTGGGACCCCTCTGGAAGGTGCTCCTCTCTCCTTGTCCAAAAGCACAGAGACAGTAGACTATCCAATTGAACACAGTCATAGAAACCAAGAACAAAACACACTTTGGTGACAGGGAATCCTCAGCCATCACATGGGCTTAGATAGCACAGAGGACCACCACAGTTGTCCACATTAGAAATCATTCTTCATTTATACCCTGACATGCAGTTTTGAAATGACACATAGGATTTAGGAAAGGGTCATGCACTTAGAATAGCATCATGCAGTCTGTGCTGGTCTCACAGAGCATGGACAAATCAAAATATCTTGATTCTCTCCTAAAAAGATGTCCAAATGTTCTTAAGGGTTCACTGGCCTTAGACAATTTGTTTGTAGCTTAGCTAGCAGCTTTCCATTCATCCTAAATGGATGAGCTCCATCAGATAAATTCCAAGTTCAGCCATTAATTCGATAATTCTGGCATCAGTAAAAGTGACTTGTTTATCCATTGTTCTGTGTCGTGTGTTTTTTCTCACTAACTGGTGCAATTTTGAACATAAGATCATGGCGGCTGTAATGGTAAGGGCAGGCTTATTTTTATATGACAAGCATAAGGATTACAAACTCTACCCTTGAGACACACTGCTTCTAAAAAATTCTCATAGTGTTACAACTAATTATATATTTCATATTTTAGTTCTTTATATCTCCTCTTAATCCACTCACACAACTTCCTGTCAGGCACTAAAGCCCCGATAAAGTACATCAAAACACATCTTCCATGAGCATGACTGAGAACAGATTCTGCCTGATGTATGTACATGCACTCTTTTTTCCTTTGCTTGTAGTTTGACAATATGTGGCTATTTACTAATATCGTACATTAATTTATTAAATTTAGCAGTGATTTTCTTTATGCAAATAGAAGCAATCATGCAAGAATTGATATGTTGCCCCTCAGCCTACCACTGTGCTGTCTGTAACCTCACCTGTAAATTGTTGCCTGCTGAGAGACGGCATAAGTAAATGCAGAAAGTCTCCCACTTCGTAATCATGTTGACTATAATTGAGGTTAAGATCTTGTGGAAATGCCTTTCTTTGTACACTCTCCCTGGAGAGAAGGAACAGCCTTAAATACTTTTGGCTCCCTCTTTGCATAACTCTAACCTCCGCCCAAAGCAGGAAAAGACAAAAGGCTTTACTGGAGCTGGGGAGCTTGAATGAGAGCCAAATTCTGGTGAGCATCAGTGTGGGCAGGTTGCAGGGATCAGCTGCAGGCTGGAAGCCAAATGTGGCATGCTGCCAGTCATGCTACATGTGCAAAGAGTGGAGGGATGGCCCACAAAGAAGACACCAGACCAGGGAATGGCCCTGCGCAGATCTTTGAAAGCTTCAAGCAATAGCTCCACAGGAGAATATTTGGTACAGCTTTTGGCCTTTGCTTTGCAAACTACACCTGGCAAAGCACAGATTTCTTGCATAGGGTGTCCGTCCTTTGAATCTTGAAAGGTCTTGACATGAGATAGCACTGTTACTGTTTACACAGCCTTCATCCTTCCTTTCCCATTTGTTGCCCGTGTGTGTCTGAAGCAACTGATGTGATTAAGCTGCCAGTTACCAGCACTTTGCACAACCTCCCCAGCAATTTCCCAGCCCCTGGCAACCTGAGACTGTCACCTCACTGCTGAAGAGCCAGTGCTCATTCACAACAAGTCCGTTAGCACAAAATTTACATTTTTACACAGGGATCAAAGAATCTCTAGTCAAATAAATATCACTGGAAATCAATGCAGATCTGTATACTTTAGTGATTCTTACTGAATTCTGCTGGTTTCCAGCATAACAAGAGAGGCTGGAAGAAAGATGTCCAGGATATTCACAGATCTGATTTTTTTCTAAAGCACCCATCCCCACAGTATTTGTCTACAACCATATAAAGTATGCATGTATCTGAAATAATCTGTACATCTGTTTCTGGGCTTATAAATACAAAGCCTTGCAAAGAACTTGCCAAACCTGTGATCATTTGCACACTACAGTATGTTCAAATGGAACCAATAAAACGTTGTTCCCAAGAAGCAAAATCTCAACTGCACAATGTAATTCTCCAAACATTATTTGGTTCATAGCAGACCGGATAAATCTTTGGAAAACCAGTCAAAATTTCTCCAGTCATAAGAACTGACATGATCCCTAAATACATCTGGGATTTGCTTGGATAACTTCTGTAGTTTTCTTCTGCTCTTAATTTTTCAGAGAATAGTAGTGGTTCCCCGTTCTTCAGAAGTTTCCAGATTCCAGATGACTTTTTTTTTTCTTGCAAAGTAGAAGAAAATCACGATCAAAAGAAGAACTATTATTTAAAGGTGTTAGATCAAACCAGTCCCTACTGTAACTTCCTCAAACTCAGTGGTGCTATTGAATTGTGGCAGATTCACCACCATGATGGATTAGCACATCTGCTTTTAATGTATTGACTTTGCATTGCAAAATTAATATGGCATTACTTTTTTACTGCCATGATGATATTATTATTGAATTTGTATTCTCATGTTTTAGCTTTTTTTTTTTTTTTTTTTTTTGTAAGGTAGCAGCAATACATGGACAAAAGTCAAAGAAAATCCCCTTAAAGCCAACCAGACAGATAGAAACACACAGAAAAACTTTTAGCTTATCTTGCTGTTATAGCTGCTTTCACTACTGGAAAAGACCGTACTAATTCATCTGCCACCCAGGCTATGTAACTGCTAATGGAAATAGCTTTAAATACGGTGTAACAGGACAAGTTAGCCTGTTTAATTACAGTCTGGCTACCAGCTCAGCTCGTATTGGGGGAGGACTATTATCAGCTATGTTTAAAAAATAGTTTCAGATATATTTTCAGGTGCAGCTTTAATCTTAGCGTTTACTGTGTTTGAAACCAGTGCTTTCAGCAGGTTTCCACCTTCAGACTATCTAGACCCGATAAGGATGTTAAGAAGGATGTTGAAAGTATGGTACAGGAAACAAACAAAAAGGGGGTTCTCAGTGCCTGATTGTCCAGTTCTACATATCTTCTAAAACCCATAAATGTATAGAATTTCTCCCTATCCTTCTAGAGAGCTCAAATAAGAGTAAGGAACCCAAGCCAAGTAAAGTACTGAAGAGGATCTGTGCAAAAAGGCATCCCCATTACTGTGTGGCATCACCATCTGACTGGGGAGGTTTTCTAGTTCTGTGCAGCTTTTAGGAACAAATTATTCCCATGATGGACTCCCAAAGTCTCATTAATCAACAGCTTTGAATGCTGATGTGATAAAACAGTGCTGGTACACATCAGACTCTGGGTATATTTCACTGAAACCATATTTTTCTGCTGGCTTGTCTGCACTGCTCATTAATGAAGTAGCCAAGCATCCCATAAACAGCCGTGAATTTAGTTCCACCATACCCTGTGAAGGGGGAAAGAGCTAGCCCTGTATTTGGCAGATAAGTAACTAAAACCGAGGGAGATGGCAAACCTTTGCAAACAGAGCCCTGGCAGGAGTGGAAATAGAAATGCCAACTCCAAGTGTTTTAATTAGCCAGGGGAAAGTACGCTCCCACTCCCCATTAAAAGCAAATACTCTAAAAAAGTCAAATAGCAATGCCTGTTGAAGGAAAAAAAAAAAAAAAGAAAAAAAAAAAAAAAAAAAGTGATGTCTTCCATAGGAGTACAGAGACATCCCCAGCTATACCATGTTCTCTGTGGACTAGAAACTCAGTGCACAACCCCTGAAACTGTCACTGCCAGAGTGAGTGAATGGTCCCACAGGAACCGTTCAGCCTGGAGGTGATGGTGCACCAGGAAACACCAGCGCCAGGAAGAAGCTACTTGCTCCCAAAACAAACTGCCCTAGGCTGGAATGCAGTAAAAATGCAATTCCCTTGGCTGGGATTGATTTACTGCAAGATAGCGGGTGATATCAAAGGACCAGAATTTTTCATTTCTTGCTGAGGAAAGCAGGATGAACGGCATTCCTGAGGAGGAGGAAATTCTGACACATGTGAAGAGTCCTCAGTCTTGACCCTTGCTCCGGGGAAGGTTTGTGGTCTGCATGCCAAAAATATAAATGCCTCTTGCATTTTAAAGATCCACCGTGAGCAAAATCCAGAACAGACTGTTGCCTCCCTCCCTACAGAGAATGCTTTTCTTACTGAGCTGAAGAGTCAAATTCTTTAATTTTCTCCTTCACTCTGCTTTGAGCAGTGGCCAAACCAAAAATTTGGTTGTCACAGTGAACCTACACGTGAACATGTTCAGCGTACTCCCACTGTGCCAACTTTCTAGGACTCAGGAGGAGTTTAACCACCTCCCCAACCAAATTGCAATTGCTCCAAATTGCCGGGCAACTTGAGGGTGCTAACATGTCTGCTATTACTGAAATGGTGCCACCAACTGGCTTAGCATTTTCAGCCCCACTGATAAAGAATCACACTGTAAATCTCACCCAATGTCTTAGCCACTCGTATTCTACCTCAGTTCCAGTTTAGGCAGTACTGAAGCACCAAGACTTTTGCTTTTTTTCAGCCCACTAAATTAAAGCTACATCTGATATCAGCTTGTTCCCATTGGTGATTCCAGAATTCCTCCCAGCTTAACACATGCGGTTTTCTTTGGTCTAAAATATTATCATTAACAGTTGAAAAAATATTTATGTGATAGTATGGATGAATTTTCTTCTCATTCCACTGGTATTGAGCTGCAACAATAGCATCCCAAAGCACCTCTCTCCAAGTCACGGTGTCTGTGTAAACACCCACTAGCACCCATCTAACTCTCCTCAATTTCTGTATGGGTTCTTTGTAATTAATCCCAAGCTCCTCTCAACATTCCAACATGGTTTATTGGGTTTTTGTTCCGTTCTTAACACTAAAACAGTTACTGCATCATTTATACCAGCAAAAGTTTGTGCCTGGGCCTGATTAGCAATCCTTAGGAAGGTGTTGTCTCCAGGGTTTTGGCCTGAATCCATTTAACTTTTATTAAAGTATATAATGTCACCTCCATATACACTCCCATGAAGCACTGATGAACCTGCTCCTGGAAAGTGGGGGGAGCAGAGGAATGCAAACCTCCATGTTGCTTGTTGTCTCTCTTTTTATAGCGGTAGCATAAATCTTGCTAGGACGTTACCAAGAAGGACCCTTCTGACAGAGAAAAAAGCCAAGCCAAGCTAAGCCTCAACATCAACACCCTTTCTCTTCCTCTTTTTACAAACCAGTAGAGAGAAAACACAGTAAGCTCAAACAAACCCTGCTATTTAAATTTGTCTACTAATTTGTGAGGGTAAATTCTGGCTGCCAGACTGGAACAGCAAGGATGTGGTCACCGCAGAGCTTCTCCTCAGACATTACCTAGATAGCAGACACTGGGGGTGTCCCTATGAAGAGGTCATGCTATTTGAGATCCAGCAAGCTTATCTTTGAGAGCTGCCTGCCCACAATTAGTGGCAATGGACACATGCAGGGAAATAGCTTACAGTCACATAGCAGAAGTGGCCACATCTGTATTAGAAACTACAGTGATCAGGGGGCAATTCTCTGGCTATGAAACCAAGGCGACAGCACAACTTTTGTCCACACAACTGGACAGTTTTCTCTTCCTCAAAACAGGGCAGTCTTGTACAGTCTTCCCTTGTGCTGGTAGTCTCTGACAGGTGCCACCTCTTGGAAGCCTCTTACAGATGTCTTAGCTTTTATTTCATTTCATTTATTTCATTTATTGTTTCATTTATTCATTGGGATTAGTTTTTAAGGAAGTTGTTAGGCCTCCTGAGTCCAAATCACTAAGGATAAAAGGATCAATGGGAAAAACGTGAATGATCACTTGGAGATGCTCAAGCTTACACCAGCTAAAACTCAAATTCTCCTTATTTCAAAAAGTAAAGTTCACAATGGAAAAAAAAAAAAAAAAAAAAAAAAAAAAAAGTGAATATGTAGATTTGATTGTAGATTATAAACTGGAAATTTTAACACAAGAAAACTAGTGATGAAAAATTATGCAAATCTGTGATAAATAGGGCTAACAACAGTCAGGAGGACACTTTGAACTTTAAGGGAATAAGGAATCCTAACAGTAGAACTGAAAATTATAAAGTTGCCAAAAATAATCCAAAAAAAGGCAGAGGTATTCAATAAATTACTTATGTATTTGGCCAAGGATCAGGTGATGCAACCATTTCATAAGAAAATCATGGAACAATTTTCACTTCAGCAGTATATCAGAAGGAAGTCAAATAAGAGCTACTGATTTTAGATATATTTATAGCAGGTAGTCTCAAAACCAGCATATGATAGTTTAAAAGGAGCTACATGAAAAACCCTCTAAACCATTAGTGTTGATTTCTGAATAACACTTGTGATACCAGGGAAGTTCCACAAGATGAGAAAAAGTAATGTGATGACAGTATTTAAAAAATAAAAAATAAATCAGAGAATAAAGGGTACAATTCAGGTAATTACAAGATTTGTCAGACTGACTAACATCAATCCTAGGCAAAATAAAGGAATGGCTGATACAGGACCCAATTAATGAAGAATAAATGGGAGGTAGTATAATTATCATCACTCAGCAGGGCTTTTTGGCAAATAGATCCTGTCAAACTAGCTTGATATCCTTCTCTGATGAGATTACAAATTGGCTGATAGAGATAGTGGTATCACTATATTTGGGCTTCTACAGGCCATTTATTGCAGTCAGTACCATATATTGCAAAAAAAAGAAAAAAAAAAATGGATTGAAGAATGCTATGAATCAACACCGTAAACATATGGATTAGAACTGGCAAACAGTTACATACCAGAACATCACTGTAAAGATGTGTGGTTTTAGTGAGGTTCAGTGGGGATCCAGTCTTTGTCCTACATCAGTTAACTTTTCTGCCTGAGATGTGGAAGGAAACTTAAAGTCATCACTGATGAGAACTGTAGATAACACTTGTGTGTCTTTGGACTGGGTGAGAAGTATGCAATTAAGATGATAGACGACTGTTGCAGAAGGATTTATGGTGCTTTATGATGCATCAGAGGTGATGTATGTTATTGCACATAAAAAATGCATACACACTTTCTTGCTTATACACATAGGCCAACATGAAGGCATGTAAAACAGGGAACATAAAATCAAACACTCAGGGCTTAACCAAATTTACTACATGGCAAGGTGAACAGAAGAGAAAATACAGTATTAAGTCCATCTGGTGGTCCTATGTCTAGAAACAAAGGAAGGAGTGCATCTCTGGGGAGTCAGTTTGGAGAAACAGAGTCCCTTAAGAATATGAGATCTCGTCCAAGTGTGAGCATTAGTCAGGAAGAAGCATGAGTTCTTAGCTCAGTTCTACAGCCAAAAAAGGAACCTCACATCTAGCAAAAGGATGAGGAGCTGGTCCTGGTTTTGCTCTGAATATCAATGTAGCCATGACTACATTGTATCATGAGTATCATGACCTGGAAAGGACATTGATAGGGCTGAGATGGATCAAGGCAACACTGAACAAGATTAAAGAACTAGAAGAAGCATCTATTAATAACAGTTCAAGAACTCAATGTATTTAATTAATGAAAGAAAAGGTTAAAAGGTATTTTCATGAGTCTGTAAGCACCTGCAAAGGAACATAACTTTGATAAAGTGTTATCTGGTTCAGCAGACAAAGAATAGCAAGTCAGAGAAAGCTAAGGCTGGCAATATTTACAATAGAAACAATATGCAAAACACGTTTTTGGTAGAAAACAGTCCTTGAAGCACAATCTCTGGCAACAGCAATCTAAACAAAGACTGAACATTGATGTAAAAGCAGTACTGTAGAACAAATGTAAATCACCTTAGTAGAGTACTGAAGCCTGTGATACATAAGAGGTCAGACCCTAGGACCTATTTCTTTCCTTACTACCTATTTATGGGATAAGACTGCGTAAAACTGGCATAGGGATGTCTCTGTGAGTCTGCATAGAGTCTGAAATAAGAAATCAAAGCGGCAAGCACCGCCACCAGGTTCACTAACATTAATGCCAAGGCTCCTTGAACTGGAGAGTCCAGTTCAACACCAGCAGAAGGTTTTAAATCTGATAAAAGAGAAGAGTGAAACAGAAGACCACACTCCTGTCAGTGTGCTGCAGATGGCTGTGCAATCAGTGAGCTGCTGGAGAGCAGTGCCCTTCCTCCTCAACAAGGTGCCAGAGCACACTGAGGAAACAAGGCTGTAGAAACGGATTCAATTACTTCTGTTTTTAAGGCATCCAAAGACCCCAAGATGTCTTTACACCATCCTGATAAGTGATGCTACAATGGGGCACTCACCCTTGCACATTCCCCTACAGGCACAGTGAATTCTGGGTGCAACTCCTTCCTTACCATGTCCTTATTACCACTACCCTCATAACAGAGTTACATGAGGAAGGGAAAATACGGTTAGCCCTGTGAGGATAATATGCAGCAGATAAGCAAGGAGGAATAAACAAAAAAATTACTAAAACATTTCTTGTATCTATTGTCAAAATGCATGTGCACTGAAAAATACAGGGTGATTTTTGTAGAAAGGGTGTGGACAAAAGAATCATGGAAAAAAGAAACAAAAAGATGCAGTAGGAGGAGTAATTCTTGATAGAAACAGTTGGTAATAAAAGGAAAAGTCATATCTAAGACTGTGTTGTGTGGTATATAATTCAAGATCTAATCTAAACGTACCAATTTCTTTCACAAAACAATAGGTGATATTCCAAACTGTCATATTAAATGGAGGGAAAATATTATCTGCCACCCACTGTTTCCTGCATTACTATAGTAGAAAACCTTCACTTTACTTACATAGGGCTTTAATTTGAGCCTTATGTTTTCAGTCTCTCAGATCAAGTTCTTCATCTTTCTGAATTCTCCGTAGATTCAAGACTGGCGTGAGAATAACAGAGGCAATCACTTGCTATTAACAATAGCAAATACAAAATAAGCAGAAAAAAAGACACATTCCTTGCCAGACCTTATAATTACATATCTGGCTTGGTTAATGCAAGTTCAACTCAATCCAGATTTTTCTGTAAAAGCTGAGAGTCCAAATCCAACAGAGAAATGTTGCTGGAATTGCACAGAAGATGAATTCAACCCAGACGGCTTATTGCCTGTGTATTCCTCACGTGCATGTCTCCTTTTGGGTTTGTCATGCAGGAAGTGAACACACAGATTAAAAAACAACAAAAGCATTTTATGAGAAACATATGGATTTTTTTGCTAATTCCAGGTACGTTGTAGGTACAGGTCTTTTCAGTCAATATGCAGATGGTTTTTGCTTTCATGCTAAAGGCTTCAGTGCATGGGCACAATCCAGTTACAACTGCAATTTTTTTCTTTTGGTTCTGCGTGATGATTTTTATTTAATTATTTAATTAACTTTAGTGGCCCCACCAGAGGGAAAGCCTCCCCTACCCTTGCCACACCTGTGCTTGGTCAGATGGCTGATGAGAATACAATAATCACTGAACTGTTGGTGTTCAGCAGGAATAATGCGATTCACAAGTAGGGGGTGGATACCCCCCAGAAGGGCATTTCCATAACAGCACCAGACTCCAGAAACATACAGAGAATTAGGTTAACTACAGGTGTCCTCCAGCCTAGAAGCATGTAGCACCATGGCACATGACTTTTTCCAGCTTCAGTCTGGGATGAAAGGGGTTGCAAATGCTTAGATGCAAGCAAAAATACAGTCAGGATGCAAAGGCATCAAGAGAATTTAGGGAAAAATGAATTAGTCTTTATCAATCATATAAGGTCAAAGTCAATTTTAGTCATGTTAAATCTATCCAGACTTCTGGACTTACACATTGCATGAGTGTGCACTCTTTAACACAGTGTAAAATTTCTGCTGGGTGCATGAAAGTACCATGATTCCCTCTGGTGCACAAGTTCATTCTTTAGACTTTTTAGGATCATTCTTGACAACTTTACTCTTTATCCTTGATGAAAAAGAAATTAAACTTTTTTTTTTTCCTTTAGTATTTATGCATTTGGTATAAAGAAACTGCTTTTTTTCTTCCTTATTTTTTTTTTTCCTAGTCCAATCAAGTATATAAATTACCTTCTGGCTGAGAATTTTACAAAATCAATTAACGAATAATTATCTTTTGACTAATAGTACTGTCTCTTAAATGCTTGAGGCAGGGATGAGAAAGGCTATGATATTTAAGGGAGTGATCAATTTCCACAGCGTTATCTGGTAATTCAAAGTTACCAGAGTTCATAGTTACCAGAGGTTCAGCTCCTTTGTAATCTGGACAGGTTTGTTAATGCTCTGAGATCCTGAGGATTGATGTGGCTCTGTGTATTAGGTTCTTTTCTTAGATCATACACAGTCTTTAGTCACAAGTCTTTTCTATTCAAATTTTGCATAGTTTCTTTATTAATCCTTTTCTACACTAAAAGTACAAACAAACTTCTCTGTGGTCTGTTAAGTCTTTGAAAATATGAATGTGAAACAAGTAAGGGACTTTCTTTTCTCTCTTTTTGCAGCACACAAATTTCCTCTGATCAATATGGGTTAGTCAAACCTTCTCCCTCCCATTTGTGGAAGGGAGTCACTGAATAATTTGTATAATTTAAGGCCTCTTGCTAAATGAAAGACTGAGGAGCTGTAGGTAAAGCTGGAGTCTCCCCATGGAAGAATATCACTGCTCCTATAGCCCTACTGAGCTCTCCTATGCTGCTGCCATCCTGGGGCTTCATTATCTACCCATGGCTGAAGGCTGCCTGACACTGAGACAGATGATAAGCTAACGTTACAGATTTCAGAGGCCACATTCTCAAAAAACAGGGTGGTGAGTGTATGGACAACCCCATCAGTAGTCATTACAATGAGGTACCTAACTGATTCTGGGAAATTATATTCAAATATTTAAACAAGACTCTTACCATCCATAATGACTGTAAAAACCATCTACAATGAAGCACTACCCATTTGCAATTGCTGATTATATCCTGGGGTTTTCAACTGAGGCTTTTTCCTTATTTGCCTTATTATCACAAAATTGGGCAGACATGGTTAATATAATGCACACACACACAAAAAATAGACCTTGCACAGAGCAATCTGTACTTTCTTTCTTAATTTCTAGGTTTATTAGAGATAACACTAAGCAATTTCATGTTAAGGTAGAGTGAGGAGTACTTGAATACATTTTCTCTCATGTTGTACATTGTTTTATATAGCAAAAATACGAAGAATGGGTTTTCATTGAACCAAAAACAAGGATCACTTCATTAATGTCTTAAAGCCATTGCCAAGCATAGAGGCATATGTACACCTGCTCAAATTCTCTGATGTTTTTTTTCCTCCTCAGAGCTCAGACACCCACATGGTTAAGCAATAGCTTGAAAAACAGCTATGCTTGCAAAACAGAGGCAGAAAGGCTTCCAGGGCAGAGAGCTGTTTACATTATAGCACTGTTTATCCAAACAAAGTTCTGTGACACTTCATGAAGATGTAGGACACATGAGTGACTGTATCCTGACATCTACCTGTAAGATGGATGAAAACAAGGCTATGGGTAGTCTTGGTGCTGCAGGAACCGATTTACACTCATACCTTTAGATGCTAGCTCCCACCCCCCAAAGTATCCTTAATATTTCCTGACAGACTTGGGAGGCATCCGGCAAGAGCAGAGCGGAGGTGGGTTTAGGATTTTTATATCTGCTCACTCCCAGTCCTGGCCTAAAGGTTCTTCATGTTCTCTCTGAGAGGCTATGGCAGACACCACAGGCTCCCCACATTCTCTCTTCCCTGGACTGAACATTACTCTTTTAATCAAGTCCTTAATGACAACATTTGGGGTCCAGGGTTGAAACTGGCAGCCTGCTAACAGCAAACCCTTTCTGTTACTCAACAGTATCTGCAGGACAGATGTGTTTGGCTATAATGATACCAGAACATATTTCAGTGAGTGTTCATGAGCTGTTTGCTGGGTGGTTGCCCAGTGTGCCTCCAGGTCCAGCCCTAATAAAGGAAAGAAACAGGGCAGCAGCATCCACAGGAATATGCATGAATGGCCAAATCCTAAGCACAAGACTAGGGAATTAACCACAGGAGTTTGGTCTTAATCAACGTGTTTCCATTGGGAGCTTTCTGCACCAGTCTTACCTGTTCCCTATCTGCTTATTTGGACTGCAACCGAGTGGCTGGGGAGCCAAACCCTACAGCCCAGACCAGGTTTCTGGTCCAAGGCTGACAGCAAGCACATATATGCATCTTCCTGAGCTATCACTTTTTAAAGGTTTTCAGCCTCTTGTCTACATATCCTTCTTAATCTCTCTCACCTTTAGCTGCATAATCATGCTTTCCCAAACACAGAGCATAATTTCACTGTAGATTTTAAGGAAATATTTCCCTTGCACTTTCTATTGATTCTGTGAAGAAAAATAAAATATTCTACATTCTTCACTATCCATTCACTGAAAGAGTAATTGAATTCTTACAAGTATGATTTTAGCAGAACAAGTATTCTGGATAAAACTCTATTGTTGAAATTATTTAAACAGTAGTGCATTAGCATACTAGTATGTCTGCAAAATAGTACATTCAGTAGTAAAATGTTCTAGTAGTCTGATAATAAATAATAAATTAGCATAATGTAGCCATTCTGATTTAATAATCTTTGTGGGTTTTTTTTTACGATATACACCAGAGTAAACAATACACATTTATTGCTTATGCACACACATTTTATATGTACAAATATATTTGACATGAGTTCATATGCACAGCTATGTTCTTGTCTAAGGATTTATATATCAAATGATATTCAAATTATATCTGACTAAAAAAAAAAAATAAAGAACAAAAAGGAAAAAAAGCCCTGCTGGGATATTCAGCAGCTAAATGAGTTCATTCAGAACTATTAGTGATCATTTTCAAACAGGCGTTAGAGAACGAAGGGAATACGCATATTTTGTGTGATTAATTGGGACATTTTATCTGCCAGTGCTTCTTAGAATAGCTAATTGGTTTTCCAGCCTCTGTGCATGGTAGATCTTGGTTAGCTGTGCATTAACAAAGGGCAACTCACTGACCCTGCACAGTCAGACATCATTATTTTCAATCAGACCAGTCAGTTTCTAGGGTAAATTACAAATCCATTGAATATTTCTGTTTGTTGTGCCAGTCAGGGAGCTCATACAGTTGACCCAAATGGAACCTCGCCTGCTTTCTGGCATTAAGAGATAAAAACTGAACTGAATTTCTTGATTGTTTGATGGTGTCTTTTAGAAAAATTATCACCTGCCTTTTTGTTTAGAAAAAGTCATTTATTTATTTTTTGGCTTAAAGTAAGACCATAACACACCCCTAATAAAACCTGTGAGTATCACCTTACATCTCAAAAAGATAGCACTAGAAAAGGGGGAAAAAAGTTGAAAAATTGAAATATATTAAAGCAAGCATTGCTCTCATAATCTCTTTAAAACTTGGTGTTGAGCAAGGTAGGTCAGGCATGGATTCTGGTGTGGAGCAGGCATGTCTGCCCACAAAAGTGTGTGAAGTCAACCCCTCCCCTTTCAGGTACAACTACCCCAGTATTTTGGCATAAGTCATTAAATGTAAGTGAGATTGTCTGTGTTTGATGTCTTTCCAAGAGAGGACAAGCAGGGGAAAACATCCTTTAAAACAGTTCAAGTCAACTGCAAACCTCCTCTTTCCATCTTTCTACCCAGCTTTCTCTGCTTTCCTCTCTTAAGAGCAAAGAATAAGCAGAATAGAAGTGATGATGAGGAAGGCAATTTGTGACCAAGAAGTGACTGAAACATTCTGTTTATAACGTTAATTTTGGAATAAAAATAATAGTTTTAGTGTTAAGTCAATCACTTTTCTCCAGTGTTTGCTATGCTTTCTCAACACTTGGTTTAAAATATTTACACATTTTCTAGAAAAAGGTACCAAGTATCCCTTGGAAAGAAAATGTTACTGTACCAGGACAATGAGGTTGCTCAGCAATCAGAAGTCAGGGAACACCTGGGTGAAGGCTTCCCCTCTTGCATCTGTGGCAAGGTGCTAGGCTGACAATCAATGTCTGTGTTCCAAGTCAGGACACCGGCACGCTTACTAATTATGGACCCCTGAAGACAGGAGAATCAGAAATCTGAACTGGCTTCTCAGTTGAAGAAGAGACACCAAAGTATTTTGACTGTGGATACCTACACAATAAGGTTACGCACAGCCACAGGCTGATGCCATCTCTCCCATTCACATCCCAGAGGGAGCTATGTAACACAAGAGGGAAAGGAAAGATGTATCACATCTATCTTAGTGTTTTTAGACACCTAACTCAACCACATAGACTCAACTCAGTGGATTCTGCACTGCAGGAGCCTTGTCACAGCCATACAGTGGTCTACATAGGTCACAGCTTCCCTACGTGCTCCATGGCAAAAAGCAGACACATCTGCGAGTAGTCACAGCTATGTAAATGAAAAGTTCACCTCTCTCCACTGACCTTACAGAGAAAAATTGCAGAAATTAAATACCTGCTTCCACTTAGCATCCAAACTGAGTCTTCTGCAGAAAGACACTAGTGCAGATGGTCAGCTCTTTTTATGTAGCAGTAACAACAGTGTCCCAGTAGAACATCTGTCAAGGAATGGAAGATTCTATTCGGCTACATTTCCCACATTCTCAGTGCATGACCTAATTAGGCTCCCAGGCACTCTAGAAGGAATGGAGAGGGGCATTTATAACCCCTCCATTGAGGTTGTACCACTGTGCATCCAGAATTTAAACATCACAGAGCCAGGCAATAAGATGACCAGACTCCCACATTCATGGGTACAGAATTGGAGGTCCAAATTCAGCCCCCAGAAAAGAATACTTTTCACATTAGTCCATTACTGGATAAAATAGAAACAGACCAGACTTACCCGTCCACCTCTGTGCTCTACTACCTGCTAGGGCAGAGTCGGGCTCCCATGTGTGCCAACCAGAAGTCTTCTGCCTAGCTGCCCAGTATCAGTAGGAGAGAGAAACATGGTGATCCTGTGAGCTTCTTACCTGAACTGCTGGTGGGTCAAGGTGTTGCCACCAGCCCAAGCAGCTGCAAGGCCAGAATAGCTCTGCCTTTTGCAGATGAGCACTCTTTAATGCCAAAGGCAGGTGGTGACAGCAGCTGCAGCTGCACCTTTTGAGGTGACCATGGCATGGCACATGCATATGACCCTAAGGGGGTTAGGATTTAAGCAGGTCCCTGCCTCAGCCAGCGCAACAAATGAGCTTGGGTATCCAGGAGAACAGGGTAGAACCTAGAGCCCCAGATCACAGGACCTTGCTGGACAAACAAAGAGTCTGCGAGTTTGGCTTCCCACTGGGTTAGGAAGTACTGGGAAGTCTGGATTTCAGCCTTCTGTGGAGGAAGATCATCAGCACCTGGGCTTCCTAACAGCTGGTCTCTCTAACCCCTGACCAGAGCAAGTAAAAGGAGAGATGCCCTTTAAAAGGGCAGTCACTGCTCTGAATTTCCCAGAAGCTTTCTCTGACCAACAGAAAATAAGGTTAATTTTGGCTAAAGTCAGACTTGAGGTTGCCGTCTTCCCACTTCAGGAAAAATTTAATACAACATGACTACCTGGATTTTTGTTCTAATAATTTAAATCTTCTCTCCCCTTCACCTTTTTTGAGGTATGTTGAGGATTAGCCATCTATAAAGCAGGGCATCTTATACCAGGGCAACATCTGCCAGGGCTTTTAAAATGTTCTCAGTGTAGATCAGGAGAAGTCATTGTGTTAGTGGTAGAAATTATGGGCTGTTAATAAGAATGTACATGTATTAGAGCCCAAGGCTAGAATCAACAGTTTCCCAGAGACAGGATGGGCCCATTACCTGAGCGTTAGCCCACGGTTTAGGATAGCTGGTCTTCCCTGCCCATTTCACCAGAAACTTCCTCTGTGTCCATAAGTGAGGTGCTTGATCCAAACCAGAAGAGTTTAGCTTCCCTGTTTTCAGATTCCCATTGGTAAAATGAGAGCTGTGACTCTTTTCCACTTCAGAAGGATGCTGCATGAAAAACTGTGAAGCACTACAAACATGAGTATTTAGGAGAACATCAGAAGGTATGCAGCTCTCCCTGCTCCCAGTCTAGCCTGCCCTTTCATCTTTTCATTACTGATGAGTTGAAGCAGAAATTGTAGCTGATACATATTTCCCTTAACAAGGTGCCAAAGCTGTTTCTTTTTAAATGGTGATTCCTACACACAACACATTCCCGAGCTGCAGTTCCAGGTGCAAGTTCTGCTCTGGTGGCTGAATCGGGTTTGGGCTTGCAAAGGCACTTGGGGCTTTACAATGGCTATGGGGTTCATAGCCATGATGGCTATGGCTTTGCAAGCCCACTCTTACTTAAAACTTTTCCTTTTCTTACCAGGGAAGGAAGCTTTGTTTAAACGCAAATATTCACTTCCAGTGGTACTACTGGCTGTTAAAACATTGTTCTGTTAACACAGTACCTCAAAATTAACAATGTGGTGCTGTTATTCAAGGAAAAAGTAATGACAAACCATAAATTTGGGTTTTAAAATTATCTCCATTAGAATCTGCCATTGGTAATAAAAGATTAATCCTTTTCATTAAAATGTAATTTTTAACTTTTTCCTCCCCTTTTATCAAGTTGTCTTTACATCTCAGTCTTTCATTTTCAGTCCAAACATGTTCTCCCTCAACACCTGGAGAACCTGACTCTTGTGTAAGGTCTTAGTCATATTTGTCAGGGCTGTGCTTCCCTCCAGTGATGGAGATGGCAGCGCACACTGCAATACAGCTGTATATATATGCATTAAGTGAAATCAGCCTGCTTTTATGACCTATTTTTAAAACACTCAGAGTTATTTACTGTTGTGTTTATAAAATTGTGAATAACAGGTAATAGCCAGATTTTGAAAGATGATGAAGAGTAAACAGGCTTGTTAGTGTGTAATTATTGTGTATGAGTTTCTGGTTAGTTGTTTCTATTGCACAGGCAAATAGGATGCGCTTGAAAGCCTCAGCACCAGTTCAGCTCCAATACTGGTGCAGCAGACAAATAGTTTCAAGGAGAGGTAGAAATGTCAATTCCACTAACGAATTTATAGTGCAATATAGTGAAAGTGGAAAGCACAGTTTATGGGTTGTTTTCTCCAGCATGGTACTTTTTATCCTGCAGAATAACACTTTAAAAGTATACTGACAAAATGTTTCTCTTCCTACTGAACAGCCTTTGTTTTTAGATTGGATACTTATTCTATACATCTATTTAGATTGATCCAGCAAAACTAGGTAGAAAAATATGCTGAGAAAGTGACAAAAGTGAGGCAACACTTAAAAAAAAAAAAAAAAAAAAAAAAAAAAAAAAGTCTTGTCCTCTAAAAACAGTTTGTCCAAGCTAACCAGCTGGCCAGTACAAAACACAGAAGATAGATGTACTCAGAAGAGACTTGAGCTTAAGCCCAAAGTCAGGAGGAACAGAAGGCATCATCCAGTTCTCTTTCTGCTCTGCATCTACCTGCTCAGTCAGAGAGTGATGCCTCTCTACCAGCGGGGAGATGAGGTTCAGGCTGCACAGAGACACTCAAAATCCAGAATGAGTTTGTCCTTGCAGGGAACTGATGCAAGAAGTTGTTGTTCTTTCAACACACAGCCCACATCATCCTGAATAAAGTCAAGATTTGGGTGCACGCTTGGTAAACCAGCCATCTAAACATGAAAGTGAGCTGGAGAAGCAGAGCAAAGAAATTTAATGTTTTGAAGTCCTCATTGCATCGGATTAATTTAGCAGGCCATGCTCCTGTTCTGTTTGCATTACCACAAGTGTTTGATTGACTTTGACATTAGAGTGAAATAGATGGATATGAACGAAAGGATACAGATAAGGAGCTAGAGAGAGAGAGACTGGGATCAGATTTTTAATGTTTTTTTCATTCACACTTTATACACGTCTATATATAAAAAACTGCTTTTGCAAACACCAGAATGTTCATTACACTATTCAGAAAAGGAGGTTTATTGTGACAATCTGCTGAAAACTGCCTCTGCGATGATAACAGGAAATCAGTCACTTATTTTGCTGGATTGTTCAGAAAACTGACAGACAGGCTCCGACTGAATCTGAGAAGCCTGCACCTGGTCAGAAAACTGTGAAATGTGACAACAGTCTCTCTGTTGCTAATAATTATGCACCAGTTTAATCACCAACCTCATGCTTAGCAAAATGAAAGCATGAAACTGGGTAAATGATGAAGCTATAGGTATTTAAATCATACGGCATTTTTTTGTTCAATTGGCATGGTGATGAGTTGCTCTTTTTTTTTTTAATTCCAGATGATGCTGACAGTATTTAAAACTGGGGTTAGAAATTACAGCCAAAGAATCTGACTTGTGACATGTGTCATAAAATCTGGCATTTTGCTCTGAATCAAATATAGACTGTTGATCAGTTACATCAATAGCTCAAAAAACATGCAGTGCAAGTAAGATTAAAACTACTCATCCTTTCTTATGCATAATGGTCACTTCTTTGATTCCTATTTAGCATTCAAATTAGTTCAGCTGAGAAATGCAGAGTACAGATGCAAGTTTGATTATATCATTAGCAAAGTTCTCCTGGATCAATTTAAATCTATTACTCTTCAGAAAGAATTGAGAGAGAGCTCCATGGGAAGATAAAAGCTATTTCCAGGCACAGATCTTGTCTATTGTCGTGTTTGTGTGTGGCTTGTTCTTGTTTTCCCCTACAAGGAAGATGCACTATTATTTCTTTAAAACTCTTAACCATGCTACTCCACCACAGCAAAATGTCTTCACTAGCATCATGCCTCACACCTGACAGGCTTTTGGCTCTGGCAAGTATTCATAAGTGAAAACTTCAGTTAAGGACACAGAAGAAGAAAGTTGAAGGGAAATAAAAAGGGGGGGGGGAGGGGGGAGGGGGGGAGGAGGGGAGGGGAGAGAACATTAGACTCTTCTAGGAGCAATAGCACATATCTAACTTCAGTCTCAGTGTTGAACTAACAGTAGCTAGTGTCCAAGAACCACTTGTCAGTGGCTGATGGAGATACCAGATTGCTTTGGTGCATGTTGTGGGGTACGTAATGTACGATGAACTGCTTGTGCAATTCCTTTTACTGTAAAATTCAGAGGTCTGCTAACACAGGCTGCCATAGACCTGAATTACACAAGTCCTTTGATTGTCATACACATCCTATTTCCTGAATTCTCTGGGGTGCTCCATATTTTCCTCTCTTAGGATGCCTGAAGGACCAGCTGAACCTCAGCCCAGCATCCGCTGGGAAAAAAAAAAAAAAGGGGGGGGGGGGGGGGATGGTGAGGGAAGGTGTGAAACCTCCCAGGACATCCACTGCTTCTGGGAAGGGGAAGGGGATTGCTGACCCAGGCTCTTCCTGCACCAGCCAGGGGAGAAATAAGGAACAGCAGGGAAAGTCTGCTGCTGGGGCAGGCTGCCTCCAGTAGTAGCACCACATCTCCCACCACACCATACATACACACAACATCAAACAGCAGCAGTAAGCCAGGCTCTGCCCTGGGCTGCGACAAGATATCCAGCTGTCCTAGCAGCATTTTAATATAATCCACCAAATTATCAGCTTTATTCCCTCTCCTACTATAACACAGAACTGGGGCTTTTTGACATTAAACGTCTAGATGGTCTGAAGTTTTGATCAGCTAAAATAAGCATGCCAAAATAAGACTTGATTTATTTACTCCTTTGCCTTCAGAATACACAAAATAAAAACTTAAATGACACTAAAATACATCTGTTTTATTTGATAAATGCATAAGCTCACCTATAGGCAGCCTACCACAGTGCCTTCCAGGTGACTATCGAGCTCAGAAAAAGCTAGTGGAAACAGAAATACTTTTTTTAAGAGCAGCTGAGATCCATCAGCTACTTCAAATTACTCTCATTCCTCTGGAATAATTTCCCCCCCCCGGAAAAGGGGCAGAAATTGGAGCTTTCCAGAGGAGCATGTAAGAAGCATAAGAGACCTGCTTATATGTACATCTCTACCCTGAGCTAGAAGGGCTCACATTTGCCACGTGTTGGAGGGATGTGGAGGTGAGGCACCACCTAGGCACTCAGGAAATGAGAGATAATATTAGAAAGATTAGTGTCCTATCTCTTGCTATTTTCAAAGCTATATAACCCTCAATGCTTTAAGCATAATGCTTTTGTAGCACAGAGCATCTTTTCTGTTCTGTTATGTAGTTACCAGCACAGAAATTCCCTAGCCAAGTTAGGTGCCTGCGGTGACAGATGTGTACTCGGCAGGGTTCAGGGGTGGGACTCACTGGGAAGTCTCTATTGAGGTACAAGTCCATGGTGGCTGGTTCTCCTCTGGTCTCAGCATGACCAACAAATCATCTGAGGTTTAGAGCAGATCCTGCAGCTTTGGTGTGAGAAATAGAAATTACTCTATGGAGGCATCTCTGTCCTGGAAACTTGTGAAACTTAGAAACCAGTCACATCAAGCAGATGACCATTCAGAAGGTGAATGGACCATTTTCTACCCCACATCTGCAGTGAAGAGAAAGTTTATCATGTTTCCTTCAACTGCTGATGACTAATTTCTGTCTGGTTCATCATCATTAACCACAGCATCTGCCACAACGCTAAATGTATCACAACCAAACAGTAAACACATGTTTTAAGAACATAAGCAAGACTCACTGATTTTTGTAGTATTTGATGTTCCTAATTTTTTTTATTGTTTTGGGGAACATATTTGCAGGTTTGGGAAAATCACAACAGTTCACAGAGTATATAGTACATTTTTAACAAACGTTATCACTGTAGGTTAAGAACGAGACTTCCATAGCTTTGTAATTGTTTATTAAAGACAAAATTTATTATTCCTATCCATAATTACAACTGTGTAGAATCTGTTTTAAAAGAGATGTTTTTGTTTTAAAAGCAGACTGTTCTCAGCAATCTGCAGTTCTAAGTGAAAGATATCATTAAATGGCCAAATGAAGTACAACAGTAACTGTTTTATTTAACTGTATTTTATTTAACTGCATTGTAGTATATAACATTTCTGCACAGGGACCTTCTTCTAACATCTCCTAACCCATGAATTCACCATTTCATGAATTTTAATTATGTGTGGCAAAGAAAAGCCCACATCATTAAGACCATAAAAGATGTATTATATTTTTGATTCTTGCAATTGACACGACAAACCAGGACCTTAGAAAAGCAACAAAAAGAACTCCAATCAGTACCTCCAGAGTTATTTTGTTATCATCTGGTAACAGATGATAACAAGCAAAAACAACAGAACAGTTGTGTATGCATGTGAGAGATGTCACAGGCAACACTGCCTTTCATTATGTTGTTTTCAAATAGTTTATGGACACTTCCTTTGAAAAAAATGACAAGAGATTTACTGGAAATTTAAATAATAGAAAATCTGGGATATATACTCTGAAACAAAGAGGGGATAACAATACGTTGAAGTGATTCCTTCAGCTTTGTTAAACCTTCTCAAAAAGGCCATAATGGCATCATCAAAATAAAAGAAGGCATTTTCTCCTTTAGGATCTTTATAAAGACTGTAGTGAATTACAGAAAATCCTAACAATAATGAAGAGTCATTTCACTTTTAATTTACAACAATATTCTTTTATGTGTTTTAATGTAAATGGTTTTTATAATTTTAATACCTTTGCCTTCTTATACATTGGTATTTATGGCTGTCTATATTATACATCTATCTAACAATTTCTGTGAATTAACTAACACGCAAATACTCAAGGCAAGCCAAGCATTGTTTGTTTGTTTGTTTGTTTGTTTTTGTTTTGTTTTGTTTTTATTTATTTTAAAGCAACAATATTGCTTACAAGTTTTGTCCTAACTCTTCCAAAGGCGAAGCATCTACAACTATTTCATCTAAAATAGTTCACTAAACATCTACAACTATTTCACATACTACCTACAAAGTGTTACTGTCCTCCTGAGATACTGCAGAGTAACAGCTTTGTGTGATGGTGAAGATATGCCCATACTTCCTGGGTCTATTTTTCAGCATTTTTATTCAGCTTTTTTTTGGTTTTTTTTTTTTTTTAATTATTTTTATTTAGTTACTCCTCTGATGACCATGGAATTGAACAAGCACAGACTCACATAACACGAAAGGGACAAGGGTAAGCACAGCCAGCAGTACCACAAGCAATTGCAAAATGATGTCTTTGGGGCTCTTACCACTGACTTCCGCTGGTGGTGAGGAAGCGCCTGCAGAAACATCAGCCAGCAGAGAGTTAATTTAGTTCCACCCTGCAGCATTTACCCATCTATCATCAGTTTAGCAGTGTGCTGCTTCATGTGATGCTTATCAGGCTTTTGCCTCTTGGCTTGAAAAAGGAAGTAGAGTTTGTGAAGAGCTTTGAGGCTAACTCATAGGTAGATACACTGATAGACAGATAGGTAACACGGTAAATCATTGCTACCAGGACAGTTGGTAATAGCTTGCCTTTACAAGCAGAAATGTTTCATAAAAGGTGCCATGTAGACAAGGTACATCAGATATTGCTAAAAGGATTTTGAAGCTTTAAAAAGCTGTTGCTTTTCTTCTCATAATGGAGATGTAATAGTTCTATTTTGCACTTTGCAGAAATTAAGTGTATTCAAGCTCCAAATAATTAATTGTATGGCATATTATAACCTCTTCAAAAGAGATAGGTAGTAGATTTACTGTCCAGATGTTTAATGGATTACTATTTTGCCACATTACTAACCTTGGCATTCTTAAAGTTCATTGATTTAATGTTTAATGAAACGAATGACACAGGGGCAGTTTGGAGCTCAACTGGGAGAATTGTACAGAGATAATATACAAAATTACAAAAAATGAGACATTACCCTACAATTACAACAATTACTAACAAAGGTGGAGACAGAAAGTGAGATATACTTTCACTCACGCAGATGCTGGAAACTGGCACTTTAAAATGTAGACATAATGAACACTCATTATTTGAATTCATCTTTGAAAAGGTCTAAAACATTGCCTTTCTGAAAACGTAAAGACAATCTGAAATTTACTCTTCTTTTACATATCTGAAAGTAGAAGGCTTTGAAGTGCACAGTGCCGCACAGAGCCAGGGAAGAGAAGCCCTCCCAAGACATTCCTGCTACAAAGCTGGGTAACAGGAATCCTCACCAGAGCCAGTCCAGGGCTTAAATGTCTGCCCCATAGGTGATAGCAGTCATTTACAGCACTGTATAAAATCTGCGAATAAGGTCTTAATGTTCTCATAAGGCTAAGAAATACATACCGTACCAAGAGTTTAGAATCAAAAGGACAAAATATTTATCATCTCTATTCTGTAAAATAAGACACCAATAAAGAAGTCTGTAGCAGATTAAACTGGATTTAGCATCCCCCCAGCCCAAGCTCAGTGTCTTAACTGCATAGCCATACTTTCACAGGAATGAAAAAGGCACCCAGCTGGAGAAATGCAGGGGTTGTACAGAGATTTAGCTCTAATCTTGCAGCATTTTTCAGAGCATGATTAACATTGAGAGGTTTGCTTGATGTGGAATACAGCACTCAGCACTTTGCAGGTTCCAGTCTGTAACCACTACTTTGAAGAAACAAAAATCTAAGGAAGGGAAAAGATTAGCAAACTGTAGAGCTTAACAGTTTACAAGCTGAGCTAATGGATGAAACTTTGCATGAAAAGACCAGAGTGTATTTCAAGGAAAATTTTGGTAATGCCCTCAGAGTCATCTTCTTGTCTGTACTTAGAGCTCCAAATCAAGCAACTTACAATGGCACCTTCAGCAAAGTTCACTCTGCTACAGAGTTGCTCGCAATGAAGGGCTAAAACATGCTTAAACAACACAGTTATGCTACTAAATCCCTGTTTTGTGACCTCTTTAAGCATCTTTAAGTCCACCTTGATCTTCTTTTGAATACAGCAGGTTTTCTAAAGAAGAGGTCATTAAATGCCATTTTAAAAAGCACATAGCTGTAAGATGTAGAGGCAAACTTACCAGTGATTACCTTCAGGAGCTCACATGGGAACACCCACGGCATAAGCAGGGGGTGTGCAATGAAAAGCATTAGCCTTGGCTTGTGTGTCAGGATGGGTTCCTGTCATTGAGCTTGCTGTGAGGGCACTGCAGGAGAATCAAGAAAGAATAAGGGCTTGAGTTAAGCAAAACTGGGCAAATATCTGAACTGTAAATTTTAAATAAAAGTCTACATTAGTAAGATAAATATGACACTGAAGAATTGTGTGAATTTTTCTGACTGAAAATTTTATTAATGTTATTAATTTGTATTAATTTCATTTCATTGCTTTGATTAAAACACCACAAAGAACTTGAAAAAAAATAAATATTTCAGAATAATTATTTATAAAACAATAATATAACAATGATAATAAAACAAGAATAATTATTTATAAAACAATTATTTCAGGACTGGTATCCTGGCTCTCTCTTTAAATACAGTCATATGTGAGAATGGTCAACAAAGAAAGAACCAGTTCTCAGATAAAGCATTCAGATTAGGTATTTTCTCATTTTGTCTGGCTTGGTACACATGAAATTTCCAATAGGCTACAAACTCCATAAGGCACTTCTGGACCCACATGTTACATGACTGGAACAACAGCTTGATTAATTTTGCAGGGTATGTATTCCTCAAGCAGATCCGTGCCAGCTGAAATATAGGAAATGCTTTACATATTTCCCTTCCTACAAACTACACTTTGGTACAATTTAACAGTCCTTCCTCTTGACAAATTCCCTGAGAATTCACCATTTTACTTGCAGACTGCACAATTGAAGTTACTAATGGCAGCAATAAAAATAAAAATGCTATAAACCCCGCACTTCTCATTTTCGGTTGTCTTCACAAACAGTAATTAATCTCCACAAAAAGAACCTATGTTTTCTCCAACATTGTTAGGCTCCAGGAAGACTTACCACAGCTGAACTTAATGTAGGCATGGTAAGACTGCTTTTCTTACAGATTTCTGTCATGGTCAGGCTACAAAAGTGCAAGGATTCCTCCAGTGGCCCAGAGAAAGAGCTTTTCAAACCCCCATGGCAGATAAGTGAAATTTGACTGAACACAGAATACCAGGTGGGTCATAGCACACACCTTGCCTCACATGCAAACTACTACGTGTGCAAGGCATAGAGTTAACTTTAACACAGTGTTGGCTTCAGCAGAAAGGACTGCAAAAATGAATGGTCCTAAATTTGAGGCAAATTGGCTTATTATTGGCAAATTATGGCTAAATGTACATACTACCTCTAAATCTATCAGTGAAGCAATAAGCAACTTGTGTTTTTTTTTTTTTTTAATGTATGTGTCAGTAAAAATAAAAAGGTAATTTAAAAATATTTTCGAGACTCTGTAAGTCTTGTGTTTAACTGTGAAATAAAACTCACAGTGTTTTATTTCAGTGAAATAACCTGGTTTCTTCGACTTTTTATTTTCAGCATTAAATTTGATCAATAAAAACCCTGTTAGACATGCAAAAACAAAAACCCTCAAAATGTGCTACTGTTTGTTTTTGGCATATATGCATGTTGCTGAGTTCTGGTGTAAGTGCAACCCTTCAAGAAAAAAAGAAAAACAGTCCTCTCAGTATATTTGTTTTGTAAAGCTTTGCTGTATTTCCAGCTACAAGAGAAGAGATGGTTTAGTCCTTCAAGATAATCCAAATTTAAATGAATTTTCAAGTTTGCCAGGCTAGAAGGGATTGATATCATAACATTTTGCACAAGGAATGACACCTGGTTTTGAAGGGAGATATGTATTTATTTTTAAATACTTCACTTAAAGACTGATAAAAAACTCTTACCATGTCTTTTGAAATATTCCTCACATTAGATAGAATACAGATGTCATAAGGGTGAAATTTCAATTGTTTCTCTTTTTAACCATATTTACAATTAGCTATGTAAATCCTCTCCTGTGTTACATGGAGAAAACAACTCTCTCTCACTGCACTGAGTGGTGACACTGGTTCGCATGAGCAGTCCCTGATTCTGCAGAGGTAGCACCTGACTTCTCCCAGAAAACTCTCAGTATCGCCGCACAATGAATAACTGTGTCTGAAGTTAGAGACAAGTTACCTACAAGTTCTCCCTGGGGCAAAATAAGGGGAAACATTTCATTTCTGACAGACTGCAACTCCAAGTCCCACTGTACATAAAGATCTCACTTAAGGTTTATGAAGCAGCAATGAGACTGCAGGAGAGACACAAGCCTCCTGGGATACAATCACTCACTTCCACATAGGCTGTTAATGAAGGGTCATCCAAAGCAAGTGTCAGTAGAAATGAGGCAGGACAGAAATTCTTTCCGATCCTCCATAATCAATGTAATAACAGTACTCAATGTAATCTCTCTGCAAAGTAAATTGAATATGGAAAATTGGTCACAGTCCCAGCTTGAGATCATTAGTACCATGTCCATTGCTGTCAGGAGGCTTCAAAAGCAGAGATCCCATGATGCTCTTTAAGTGATGCACTAAGCTTTAATTTAACAGATTCTGAGGTCTTATTAAAATATCAGGGTTATTGTTGCAGTTGTTGCTGTAGGAGTTGAACAAAACCAAAATATTATTGATTGCATCACCCTGGCATGCAGAGTCCCCAGACAAGACAGAATACCATTGTGCCAGACACAACCAATCTCTGCATTCACAGCCAGGGCCATGCGCTACAGAGAGACTTCTGAGGGAACCTGCCAGCAGTGCCAGAGGAATTTTGGAGCACCTGCAGAACCAGTGTCTGTAATCTTTATATTTTTGGGAAAAAATAATAATAATAATAATAAAAACATCTTACTGAGGTTGTTTTACAAAATTCAGCCCAGACTTCAGCCTAGTGCCAAATGGGGCTTGAGTCATTAGACATGTCTGCCAGTTATGTTTGTCTTTAAATGGCAAATTTTCATTGCTTAAATTTCTGTTTATCATATTAGTTCCTAGGGAACTTAGAAGTAAATTTTTCCAGACAATTCTTTATTCAACTTTAAGATTATCTGCTAGTTCCTGACTGCTGTTTCTGTTGAATTGCTGTCCAAAATTTGATTCTTTTTCTTTGAGCGGTTACTATTAATTTAGATCCCTCTCAGTCATGTGGGTAATTCAGATCATTGCTTTATCCTGTCTTTATCCAAGAAAAAGCTTCATAAACTTTAACTGTCACTGTGATGCCCATTATCCCAAGCACTCACTAGTCTCTAGAATTTCTTGGATTCTTTTGTAAATTCTACCTAAATAATATTATCTGCTCTTCATTTACTCTCTCTTAACCTATAAGAATACAAGGCATCAGCTTTAGTGCAGAATATTGCAGCTCCATCTCACTTGTTGGAAAGCTGAATGTTTTTTTTTTTGTTGTTGTTGTTTGTTTGTTTGTTTGTATTTCTTTTACCATTGCTTAGCATACTCTAGATTCACCAAAATGTATTACTACACATCTCGTGACTTTCTAATCCTTACCCCTATAATAGGCTCCAGGAATGCAAATTCTGACATACAGCTCTCTTATGTCAGGAATAGTATTTAATATTCTCACACTGCATTATTAACCAGTGACTGAGACCTAAACCTCTCGGTGCAGCCAGAGACACCTTCACTTCCCTACAACTTCCTCAAAGTAACATGTGCACTCCTTAAATCTACAGTCAACTAACTCATACTCACTTTGTGATTGTTCTGGCAATGTGATTTACATTTCTAATAACCATGGGCTTGTTCCCAAGTCTTCTCTGACAAGCAATGATGAACCCATCATTTTCTGCAAGGACTTCTCATGCACTGAGAGGTAATTAGTCTTCGCTAACAGGGAGGTTACCATGTGCCCAAGATCTGCGGACCATCCAGTGACCTCCAGTGACACAAGGCTCTGGATAGGTAAAACTGCCAGGCTTCCTGCCTGCTGTAATACACATCATTTGGGATAACTCTTAAACCAGATGAGCAACTCAAGACTGGTCCTCTGGCTGTGAGGAGCAGGACAACTGCATGAAGCGCCCAGATGTGCTACTTTGTCTTGAGGAAACCACCCCTTCCTTTCACACAGTTTGGAAGTCAGCTCTGACTTGTTCTCTCCCTCTAAAGTTTTGAAAATCTTTGACTTCATTCGCAAAAAGGGTTGTGATTTAGCTCAGCTCTAGAAATAAAAATGTACTTTTTTTTTTCCTTTAATTCTTATTGTATACCTACTACCACTCATGTAACAGCTGATTCCTCTCAGTGCTGGACTGCGGGGCACTACAATTTTTACTACTATTTTTTACTACTATTTCCTCACTTAGTTGTAGAGCTCCTCTCATTTCAACAGAGCACTCTACCAATGAGCCAGTTATAAACTCCCAACCTGTAACCCAAAGGGCTCCTTTGCAAATCCCTTGCATTTTGCAGCTCTTTCAGTAACTTTTCCCCTCTCTCTTTTAAACAGTAAAATTTCCCACAGAAGCAGAGGAGAAATGGGCATTGCTTAAAAAGGTCAAAAATGTACCATGATCTCCATGGTCTGAAGAGTTCTTGATAGAACAGTGTTTTAATGTTGACTTAAAATTATTTGAGTTAAGAAGATTCAAAGATACTGTCAGGAAGGAGTCCAATGAAGGTGGCCTTCCTGCTCTAACTCCAGACCCAAAGAAGTATTATTGTTCCTTTAAAGCTTAATTACGCTTGTACTTAACACTGAAGTTTCTTCTCTTTTTATTCACTCTGTTGAGTGAAAGCTGAGTTTAAAAGCAAGTTTACTGTATGTTTCAAAAAACACTTTGTTTTGAGTTTTTGAGGTTCCTTTGTTGTTAGCATCAGTGAAGGTCAGCCAACTCGGCTCTGTCATTGACAGGTTCCTATTTTATTTGGCTAATACATTCTACTTAGCATCACAGACAACAATCAGACATATTCTTAACAGTAGGAAGTTACAGAAGAACAAAAGGCATGTGTGTGCTATCTAAGATTTCCTTGGAATGAATTACACTGGATGAATTATTCGGAATTATTCAGAAAAAGAAATTGTTTACTATCATAACAGATGCTCCAGACAAAGAAAAGAGGAAGCTGTTGCAGCCTCTGACTGAGCCATAGCTTTTTGCAGCTGAACATGGTTGTGCAAATTAGCTGGTAAACTTTATGGAAGAACCCAGAAAGAAGCAATTAGAATTACAGTGCCAGTTACAAAATCTGTAGTTTGTAATCAACCAAAATTGTGCAGTTTTCCATATTCTCTGCTGATAATGCAAATGTAACCTTTGAAGGAAACTGCTCTGTATGTAGCACATCCTGAAAGCAAGAACAAACACTGAAGTCCAAGCAAATAGCTTCTAGGATGGTAGGTTGCATGTGTCTCAGTCAAGTTATATATGGGCATTACACAGATCGTGAGCAAACTCTACAAAGCACGTGTTTTGGTCATTGGCACAAGTAACAGACAGAACAAAATCCTGAGAGCAAAGCAAGAACCATGATAAAACCAAAATGGACTGGCTCAAGACAAGGGAGTTGAGATCCCTTGTGGAAAGATCAGTGCAATCTGCGTTGCTCAGGAAGGCAATGATGACAGCTTCCAAATATGTGAAAGGATGCAGGAAAAAGAGGAATACAACAAAAAACACCTCAGGATTCTGGGGCAAAGACCAAGAGGAATGAACTTGAAATGCAAGCAGAGACGGTATGTTAATATCAGAAAAAAAATATATATATATATATATATCCTATAGAAAGCACAGGTAAGCAGCAGAATGTCTACGAAGGTTGTAAAATGTCAGTGTGAGCATACAGTGATCATATTTGCCAGAGAGGAGGTTCTGCTATGGCATAGAATTGCCATGGACTCGGGGAAAGGGTGAACATCTTACAGATCTCTTACAGATTCACCTGCTTTATTTTCTCATGTTGAAATAGACAAGGGGAAGAGAAAACTTTACTGATATTGTCTCGTTTCATCACTACTGAAAATACCCATGTGAAGTTTTATCTGAATTTTGGGTTCATGCAACATCTTTCTTCAAAGTCAAGATGGAAAAATTGACATGTGCTTAGGCAAACACCAAAACTTTGAATCTTCTGGAAGACAAAAATAATATTTCAGGTGAATTTTCAATATTTTCTAATAATTAGGCTCTAGTTCCTTCTACACACAATGAAGATCAGGTCCCTAAGCAGACATCTCATGTGCAATGATCTAAAGCAGGTGACTTGCCAGTACAGGAAGAATTCCCACTTCTCAAACCTCTTACCTTTGGCCATATGCTTCTAGCACATTTCTTGTGAAAAATCAACTGAACACAAGATCTGGTGGAAGGCAGAGAGGGAGTGTGTGGTTGATGCTGACCACACTAGTGGAACCAACCCTTTCAGCAATATCTTAGCGTGATATGCCATTATACATAACATGTACTGCATCTCAATATTAGCTAGTACTACAACAGGATTACTCACTGAAAAGCTGTGAAAGGCTACTGGTGATTACAACCTGCATATTGAAGTATTACAGACATTGGAGACTGGAAGTTCCTACAAGTACAGTGCAAGTTGTGCAATACTGCTGCAAACTATCTAGGCTTGCAAAACAACTCCAATGGAGAAACTGAATCTGAATGGAGATCTTAGATGGACTCAGAGCAGGGCATGGTTCTTCCTTATCATTTTAGTCACAAAGAAAGTTCTGACCTTTGCTACCTCCAGGGCCCATTCTGGAGCAATCAACATTTGACTGTTACTACTTACTTCACAGGGATGAGGACAGTTTAATTAACAGTGTCACCTGCTTTGAAGCTCATTGCTCAGTACAATGCATAATTACTCCATGAGTAATTACTATATAAAAGTAGTTAATTTGCCCATACTAATAGCTTTCCAGATCATTAAATTAATCTCTGGAGTTTTTCAGGACGCCACCTTACATCATTTAGAGGTTCACTTTGTCTTATTGTAAGTTAGTGGAATCCAAATTCCTGTCCTTATACTAGGGACATATTGTACCATAATATTTAACTGTTGTCCCAAGATTTAGAGGTGGGGGGGGGGGGGTTGTTTGTTTGTTTGTTTGCTTGCTTGTTTTGTTTTCTTGTTTGTTTTGTATGATTATTCTAAATCACAACCTCTGGGTTTGGTTTAAGTTCTATTTATTAATTTTTACACGGTTTGTTCAGTTACCCAGAGTACCAGTTGGAAACTTATAAAATGAAATGAACGTTCAGCTACAGTATATAGCACAGAGATATGAGGTTCATTGATCCCTGCAGCAAATTAAACATAAATAATTGCTTTCTTTTTTATTGCAGCTGTTGCAAGCTTTTTCCCCTCCATGTCTTGATGTGTGTTATTGAATGCAACATTCAAGATGAGGCAGAAAAAATGTCAAACATATAATGATGAAAACACAAAAAGATGGTTCACAGTATCAGTATGTATCATTGCTTTTGCTAAGAAAGAATATTTGCTATTAAAGTATATTGCCAATATGCTGAAAAGCTGCCTAGTCACTAAAACTTTTATTATTTTTGAGATACATTCATTTTTACTGTATATAGATAAGTTGCAATAGACAGCATATAACCATAATGCCAGTTCTTTGATATGGATTAGAGAAATATTCATAAAGAAAAAATTTCTGCAGTCTGGGCCTCCATTAGAGACATGTCAACATAAACTGCAAAGGCTAAACTGGCAAATGGCAAATGACACTTTACTTTCATGTTTAATTTTGTTTACTGTAGCCTACTACATATAGACCAGCCATTCACTTAGAAACACACGTATTTTGTATACTGCGATAAGTTTAAGACAAACCTCTGGTCTAGCACTTTCTCTCCCATTCCTACACTGGTACAAACAGAAAAGTGAAAATTACAGATTACACTTTCAGAGGCAGGCCACTACTGCTTCCTACACCTTACCCCAGGACTGGTGTGATCTCTGGGGAGGTCCTTTGTAGCACCTTTCATGTTCCTGTTATTAAAAGACCTACCTCCTCCCTGCAGCTGTGGGGTGGGGTATGAGGCTAATAACTCTGAGTACCTCTTCTGCAAAACTGTCCCATTTCCCTGGTCATCCATGTTGCAGAAAAGTTTCCCCAGTTCACAGTAACTTGGCATAAGATATCAAATGGGGAATAATCATTTCCTTCCCCATGTTCTCTAAGGTCTCTTAATTAATATGTCTGTTGTGCTCCTCATTCTGCACATCTCTTCTCTGCTCAGCTTCTCCTGTTACAACATGCAGAATGCAACATTAAAAACTACACAAATCCTGCTTCTTGGTGACAATAATTTTATAATCATCTTACTGCACCGATAACATTAATTTTCTTGAGATCTTAATTTAAAAGATAAAAGTGAGACAACAGATATCAAAACTGGATTTAGATGCTTCAATTGAATGAACACAAGCAAATGCCCCTACCATGTCCTGCTCATAAACAACGGTTGTTTTAGGGTGACCTCATCATATATATGATACAGAGATAAGACCTTTGAACAATCTTCTGCAATACCCACTCCTTGGTGGTAAGGAATGGAAATGGACATTATAACGGTGGTCATTTCACATCTAATTTAAGGCAACTAGCCCAGCATTATGAATAAATAACTGTAAAACAATATAAAAGCCAAAGTTTTCTATGAATTCTTAGATCACAATTTCCATTATCTTGTCAGCTTTGAGTTGTGCAGTACTAAGCTTTGGAAACATGTACTTAATCAATACAAGCGCATCTTTTAGCTCAGTTCCAACAGATCAACAGGAAATATGATTAGAGACACAAGGAGTCTGTCTAGGCAGTGGCTGAAGCTCTACAAGGTTGCAGGAAACTTGGATGCAAGTCTAGGCTGGGAACGTGGTTCAACGTTTTCCTCTCTTGGTCTAGACCAGCTGTTCCAAGCAAAGAGGGGCACCCACATCATAGGAGGTACCCAAGAAGGAAGCAGCAGTACTGGTGACATAGGAGAAAGGCAGGCTCAAGGGATGGACTGCATCACACAGCGCGCTCTGACTCCATCATTCCTCAGATGGGAAAGAACCAGAGCTGCCGTGGGTGGCACACAGGGTCCCAGGAGCCCTTTAGGTTCCCCATCCTCTGATGCTTTAAGCATTGTTAGCACCAGGCACATGCTGGCCATGGACTGTCTGCTCTCCCTCATTAGTACAACATGCACTGACCCATCTCCTGCACAATGTTGTGATTCACACAGCAGAGACATATTTATCCTCCCCAACACTGCTGTATAGTTCCCCATACATGCAGTTGTAGGGTTGTGAGTTAACTCCCTTTTATGTCCAGGGATGTGGGGCCACTGCTCTCCTCAGTTTGTGGCAATTAATCTCTCTTGACAAACTTTCCTTTGGCTTCATGTAAGCCCCAAATAAAAAAGCAGTAAGAAGAAGAAACCTATAAATACCCTGTAAGGGAGACTCATTGTTCACATCAACTGTCTTATCATGAAAAGAGGAGCAACTACTATCTCGTCCACCCCACAGAGCAACACAGCTTGTGAGACCCCAAATCAAGTGAGCTGAGCAAGGTCCAGGAAACCTACAGACATTAAAAAGAAAAAAAAAATGCACAGCATAGGTCTGCCACTCAAGATGAGATGCCAGGTAGCCAAATTATGCACATCAGCCACTGCTGACCCAAATACTGCTCTCATGATAGTATTCAGAAACCTTAAGCATTGGGTCCCTTCTCTCACATATGGAAAACTAGGTAATCTTATACAATAACAGGTGTCCTAACAAAAAATCTGACGGTATAAATCACCTATTATTAGGCAAAGTCTTCCCATCACACAGCCATGGCCTCACCAAGAAATGGGCACTGCACAAGTACTGTAGGTTTAATTCACTCCCATAACCATTTTAGGCTATTACCACAGGCAGCTCACCTGGAGCCAAAGCAACTTCATCAGCAAAGTGATGGGGACCTACTTCACCATGAAAAAAACTTTAATTTTTTAAGTGAGCAGAGGCAGTGGGATGAACCAGGTCTTCAACACGTGAAACTGCTCTGCTGTGGCAGAAATGACGACAGAGATTAAAAGAGCTTTTGTAATGTGGGCTCCACAAGATATACACACTTCAGAAACAGCTGCTCTGAGCAGGAGGCTTCTATTTGTGGTTTTCTCTCTGCCTCCCTTTCTGATCTTCTCTACTGTAGATCATGTGCAAATTGATGTGACCCATGAAAAAGGTCAATGAAGAGGAAATTCAGGGGCCAGCATAAAGATAAAAGAGGAGACAAAATTATGATCATGCCCATCCAGAGAGGTCAAAGTCAGAAGAACAACTTTATCCTTTGAGACCACTCACGGCCGCATGAAGCTCCATTAACTCTTTGCGGTGGTGCATCACAAACCTGTGCCTCATGCCCTGTGGGGTCAGTGTAGGGCAGCCTGCCACCAGGAGAGACAACAGCCCCAGTGCAACAGCCACAGCACTGCCACGGGGTCACAACCATGCTTACCAGTAGGATTTATGGCCACCTGGGACTGCACTAGTTCCAGAGGCAGGCACAAAAGCAACAAACAACTGTCACAGGCAGCCAAAGCCCCTGTCCCACGCATGCATTAATCTCAGCCTCTTAACACAAGCTGGATATGGCACCATTATTTATCCTGGGTTTGGAGCTACAAACTACTGGGATTAGCTGATAAGGCCTTCACTGAAGCCCTGGAGCATGCCCAGAGGAGGGCTATGAAAGTGGTGAAGGGCCTGGAGCACAGGTCCTGTGAGGAGCAGCTGAGGGAGCGAGGGGTGTTTGGTCTGGAGAAGAGGAGGCTCAGGGGAGACCTTACTGCTCTCTACAACTACCTGAAAGGAAGGTGTGGGGAGCTGGGGGTTGGCCTCTTCTCACAGGTAACCAGCAATAGGACTAGAGGGAATGGCCTCAAATTGCGCCTGGGGAGGTTCTGGTTGGCAATGAGACATTTCTTCTCAGAAAGAGCAGCCAGGCATTGGAACAGGTTGCCCAGAGAGGTGGTGGCATCGCCGTGTTTAAGGAAAGGTTGGACATGGTGCTTAGGGACGTGGTTTAGTGAGTGACATTGGTGGCAAGGTGCTGGTTGGACCAGATGATCTTGGAAGCCTTCTCCAACCATAATGATTCTATAATCCTATGTTAACTAACTCCCTAAGATCTTTCATGCAAAAGCTTCAAATTTAAATCTAAGATGTAGAAGAAATTGTAACAACATCTTTGAGGAATGGCATCACACAGAGCCTGTGACAGCTCATCACGTATGATTAAACCAGTTCCAGTTCTGGGAGAATGGAGTATTATAAACTGCACCTTAACTGAAAATTCACCAAGACAAAGGTGTCCTCAGAAGCCTCCAGGTATCCGCAGAACACCTCCAGGGACATTTTGAACCTGAGATCTTCCAGCATTTCTGTGTAAAAACTGAACACATGAAAAATATTTTGGAACAAACTGCACAAACAGGGTACATCTAAATTAGATCAATTTGTTTCGCTGTTGAGTAACAACAAGTTCATAGAAATCTGTGTTACTGAATGTTTGACAGCATCTGTGAAGGTATATTTGGATAAATTTCTCTGCAACTAGTTCCTCCAAGCTGGGGTCAGGAGAACACTGGGACAGCTGTGGTAAAAATAAAATAAATAAATAATAATTAAAAATAAAAATGCTATCACAATTGTTTTAAGATCTTGATCAGGTCAATGATCACATTTTAATCACCCTTCTGGTATTTTTCCCTCACAACGTAGCTCTAAAATCATGCAAACTTTCATACTTGTAGGCCACAAAAGAGATACATGCTGCTTTTTTATTGGTGAAATTCAGCTGCAAATTCCATCTAGGCCAGCCCTGCCTGTCTGCACAGCAGGGGCTTTGTCATATGTTTCCTTTCAAACATTTCCTATTGACAGTCACATTTTCCATATACGGGCTCAAGAACTAAAACAGCACTTCAGAAATTAAAAATTGATTTTAGCTCCAAAAATCTGACTGTGTAGGGGAAAAAAAATTAAAAAAAAAAAAAAAAAAAAAAAAAAAAGAAAACATCCCTATCTCTAAAGGCTGCTTTAAACATGAAAAGTGTTTGGAGTTTTTTTCACTTGGTTGTTTTCACATCGCTGATGTCTCTTCGTGTTTCTCAGGATGACGGCAGTCCCTTTTCAAGATGTGATTTGTTCCCCACTGACTGCTGGGACCGGCTGCTTCATCACTAACTCCCCAAGGCCCCTCATTACAAAACCCTTGGTTTAAATTTGAGACATAAAAGGAAATTGGGCAGATGCAAGATAGACATTAGCCACAGCTTATTAGAAAAATAGTTCTTAATAGTCTTGATAGGAATAAGGTTCTTTATCTTCTAACCCCCAGATGGCACATGCACAGAGAATAAAGGGTTATAACAAGGCTACAACAGGCTTAGTATCATGTTTTTAACTGCATTCAGTATTTGTGGGGGGGCAGTGTCAGAGAAAACTTCAAGTGAGGTTTTACATATGTTTATACTGCCTTTATGTTTGTGTTATGATAATTAGCAAAATGACTTGGTTGGGCTACTTAAGTCATTTAAATTACATTTTATGACATAGAATTAATGAAAAAAATACACCAGATATGGTTTGGTTTTGTTTTATAATTCAAATAGCATTAAAAGCATGATTTAATTAGCTATCTTGTCATTTTTGACCTAGAAGGAAGCAGGGAGCGATGTGTTTGCTCACTACGTAGCAGGTGAAGTCACCAACCACTCCATGTACAACTGTGCAGCTCCAGATGAGTGGTCCCCAGACCCTGTGAGAGTCCCTGCAGTGAGGACACCATGACATTGTCCCAGTCACAGGCAATCCAGATGTCTGCTCCTTCCATGCTCTCCCTGAAAAACAGACACCAGCTTACATATAAACAAACAGCAGTGACAAAAATTTTCAGAGGTCCAGTCATTTTTGGAGTCCGCTTTTCCTGGGTGCGAGTGAAGTGTATCAGATGGAGCAACTAAAACTAGAGGCACCCACAATTAATGGACTTGGTTCAAAATGAAGGTCTTATATATATCTGGATCTAAATCTTGCAAGCTCTGGAGTCCTCTGCACACACTTCATTTTCAAGTCACACTTCATTTTCAAGACCCCAGCCCCGTAAGGCGGTACAAAACCTGATATTTCCATGCTTTTCTGCCAGCTGCTTTGCACATCCCAAGGGTCTGGGAAGAGGAACAGTGCCCCTGCTGCTGCAGGATGCTATGCCGCACTGCCAGAAAGGGGACACTGAGTTAGAAACACACAGGTACTGCCCCCCATCAATAATTAAAGAGATGTCCTCCCCTTGCAGAGTCTCACCTTCACCTGCAACAAACCCTTGCCCAAAAATATTAATTTCCTCTAACAGCTTGTTTCAATTTACCAATTACTTTGCCTCATAGCATTTGTTCTCCCTTTCTCTCTGAAGAAAAGGCCTCAGGAGCTATTATGTCAGCTGAGGATTTATGAGTTACATATGCTTCAGCCTATGGCACTTAGGACAATTATTTTTTTTTTCCTTATAGGCATTTCTTGGAAGGTACCTGTCTCCCTGAGGACAGTATGAAATCTTGTTAACACTAATGAGACAGACGCCCTAATGGCAAAAGAGAATAAACAATCAAGTGCACCTTTCTTACTTTTCACTGATCCTCTTTGAAGTCCTATTGTTCAAAGAGCCTGCGAGAAACTCGTATCTCTCTCCCACGAGAATTAGTCAACAATTATTCCTCTTCCAAGAGAGATTTATTTTGAGTCAATGTTTTTCAAATCTATCTATTCATCAGGCTTACTCATGCATTAAGGATGATTTTCAGTGTACAATAGAAACTCCTGAAACAAGGAGCAATTAGAAACATCTGATTTCATGATGCATTTTCCCTCCATCAAACCAAGCAACTGTTTCCACAAGGAAAATGTAAGGACTCTCTGTCTTCCAAGCAGTTATTAAGGGTACAGAAGAAGCGGCTAAATTTCAAAAGCTGAAATGCAACAATAACTTGGCATGCAATGAAAGTTGTCAAATGACTGAATTTAGTTGTACGACAGCGGAATAAACATAAACATAAACTCAGCTCCATTCAGCTGAAAGAAAGCAGCTAACAATGCAAGCAACAGCCACCCCGCCAGGAGCATGGGTCAGAAAGTCTTGGCTTTGCCCTTGGTTTCTCGCCTAACTTCAGGCAAGCTCCACGATTGCTTTGCCCTCATCCTGAATTGTAAGGGGCCACTGAGTGTTATTTAAGAACGAACATTAAAAAGGTAATGATACTTTTTACAGGTGCTTAAAATGAAGCACACTTTTAAGCATTATACTGATGCAGGAACTCAGAGCTGCTACAGTCAATGGGCTGCTGCCATGTTCTTATCTGAATAACTTTATCTTCTAAATGATGATTAGTGACATCCAATATTATATAATTTCTTAGATATTATATATAACTAAACTAATAGTTGTAAAAACACAGCAAATTGCGCAGCCCAGAAGAAAGCAAATTAATCCACAAGGCTACCCAGATATTACGTTGCCCTTTTCATAGAAACCATAAAACATGGCCTGGCTAGGAAAAGTGAAAAATTAAACACCATGGCTTACTCATCTGTTATTTCTGTGTGTCACATCATGGAAAATATTCACATGGGGCAACAGAAGTACTCTCTAGCAACGGTTTCAAAAAAACAGTTCTTACAACTTTGCCTTTCTGTCTCTGCCACACAAATAGATGCAGGAAAGTTATGCTACAAAATATGCCTACTTCTGTTTTCTTCTCCTTGCTTTCTTTTGTGATTTTATTTCATTTCTGGCCTCTCCATATACAGAAAACTGGCCCTGCGGACACATCAAGCCAGGTAATGTTCATAGGTGAACAGTGCATCTTGCAGTACAGCAGACAAGTTCTCCTGAGGGGGAAATGTCAGCACAATTCACCAGCAAGTAAACAAACACAACTAACAGGCAAGGACCAAATTCAATGCATTCTTCCTTTTTACTGTCACTAAGACAAAGAGCCAAAGGATGGCAAAATGGAAACAGGCAGCAGCCTAAGGTGCTAAAGAATATATAATACTTTAAAACAAAGAGAGAGAAAAAGAAGGAAAGAGAGGGAGAGAAAGAGAAGAAGCTATTTCAAACAAATAAATTAGAAGCAGAATCCGAGCACAAGAGGAGAATACTGAGCTTCTTAAATTTATTCTGGAAATGCTCACAGGTTCCATCAGCATGGTGTAATTCTGCACCAGCTTCTGCAATGGGAGCCGTGGGAGCAAACATTGCCATTGACTGGTGGAGAGGTGGAGAATGAGATGCTTCTCCAAACCTCCTATGACGTGGCTACTGAGAGTACCCATGGGCTAGACTCAAGACACATTGAGAGCTTTTCAATTCCTGGAGAACAGCCAATGCTTTGCCCCTGGACTGTAAAACCACAGAATCCTTTACAACCACACAGCAGATCACAATGCCACAGGTCCCACACTGAGACAGAGCACACCTCCTAGAAAGTGCCCGAATTCACCACAGTCCTCTGTACATTGTGACCACAGTCCCTCACCACACTGCAGGCATTTTTTTTTTTTTTTTTGCATGGATACAATCAAGCTGAACAAGGCAGAAGGGACTGTTTTGCCACCCAAATAAATGTCTTGTGTCCTCTCACTGAAACACAGTAATATCACCAACAGTCCTTTCTACTTGCTTGCACTGCTTAGTACATCACAGATCAGCACCTGGGCTGGTGATCTTAGTCAGCACTACCTGATCACAGCACCACCACTACAAGACTGAAGGTCAGGACATCAGCCGTGAAATATCACCACAATCTGCTATTGATCTGTCCCATCTTCCACACATAGAATGGTTTGGGTTGGAAGGGGCCTTAAAGACCATCTAATTCTAACCCCCTGCCAGGGGCAGGGACACCTCCCACCAGACCAGGTTGCCCAAAGCCCCGTCCAGCCTGGCCCTGAACACCTCCAGGGATGGGCATCCACAGCTTCTCTGGATGGAGAACATGGAGTCCCTTCCCTACTGTAGTCTTCAGCCACTGTGCATACACACTCCAACAACTCTTTCTTCTCACAGGTTCCACAGAAAAAGAGTAAACAGCCTTGTTAATCATTATACACACACTAATTTATTCTTATTTATATATACAATAATTAATACAATAATTAATTCTCACTGCAGTTTTCTTGCTTAGACTGTAAGCTCTTGAGTTAAACCAGACAACATTTTCTATCATATTAAGCATACTGTGGGCACCACTGAAGAAGTTCAGAGAAAGAAGAAGCCTGTTGCACTGCTCAACCAAACAGCAGGCACAGAAATTAAGGGGAGTTTTGCAGCTGAATCCCTTAGTCATCCATTTATGCTTCCCCTTCCTCATAAATCAAAGCACAGGAAAGCAATTTAATCACAAATAAATACAGAATTAGCACTACAATTCAGTTCCTTATGCTCTTTCCTAGTTGCTTTTGATAAGTAGAGTCAGCAAACAACCAAACAGCAAAAGAAAAAAATAATGAAAAATTAAAAACCCTGCCAGTATCACTCTGCTGCAGATTTCATGAAGTCCTATTCCAGTCCAAAATCGAATATTCTTCTAGATCAGTGCAGTGTGGTTAAATAACCGGATTTTTCAGTCTCTTAATAAAAATCTGATTCTACTTGTATTACTGCAAAGCTCCAAAATTGCAGACTATACTTAAATATTTGTTTTATATAAATAGGCAGCCCAATCACAGTGATGTGGCCAGATTTCCTTTACTCAGCATTCTGTTCTGTGATATGTAAATATGCTTGCAAAAGGACATGGCCAGGAGGTCACTGTGATAGCTTAGTAAAAATGTAAAAGAAATGGTCAATGAAAACAAAGGGGAAGGAAAACAAGCCAACTATTAAAAATACAGTAATTAATGATACATAAATCATTACTGAAAAGGTTAAAGACTCCGCTGTCTTAGGAAACAGTGCTTCTCTCCCATCTCACAAAAAATGCAGCCAAAAATGCTGTAAGGGCAAATAAAACATTTAGGTGCACAGAAAACCTCTAACTAAGGGTCAGAAAGATAAAAGATACTCAAAGAATAATGAATGAGAAGATACACAAGAGATGTATAAAAACAAAAAATGCCATGAAATTAGCCCTTTACCCTCTCTGATAACATAAACATCAGGATATACAAATAAACTAGCATAAAGTAACATATTCTATGTGGGGTGGCTAAATATCTTTAAAGGATCCCCAAATCCCACAGATGAGAAATTTAGTGTTTTTTTCTTTTTTTTTTTTAATAAAAAAAAAAAAGTGTTTTACTGAATAAGCAAAATAGTAATTGCTGTGAATTAAGAGACAAATTCCCTTCTAGGAAGATTATTCCGTAATGTCTATCAGTGGGACAAGTTTTCCCCTTCAGCATCTGCTAACAGCCACAGCCGAGGGGCACCACACTGCCTGAACCCTCCCAACACTTCCTATTTTATAGCAAGTCCTGCTAAGTGCCTCAGGCAACTTTGCTCCTCGGTATGAAAAAACGATAAACCTGCACCAGCATTTACACCGATAAGATGCTCTGAACAGAACATCAGGCAGACTGATACTAGGGTCCCGAAGAAGAGCATGTGTGCTATGTTCTGGTCTGTCAACCCCAGCCTGCCCTGCCATGGGGTCTGGCTCCAGTGCACAGGACGTCCCAAGCAAAAATATTAAGGGAGCATTTGCTGCCTTCATACTCCCAGATGCTGCTCCGTGCTCCCTAGGCACCAGTACCTGACTCCATAGGGCCCTCTCCTGAAATCACCCTATTACACCAAATTTAATTAATTTATTAATTCATGCCCCTCTGTTGAAAGATGCCATAATTGGGCTCCCTTTCTTTACTGAAGATTGAATTTACAGCAGGGCTTGATGGCTGTGCAGCACAGTAATATTCGCAAAGGCCACTCTGACCTGAGAGCTTTACGACGGGTTTTGACTTCACATAATTGCCAAGGGCTTCACACAACACCAAGAATTTGGCCTTCAGCAATATATATATTTATAACCACCCCAGCTTTCAGCAGTACTAGCTGTAACACATGCATTCATGATGATGGAGATTACCTCAAAGGAGAAAATAGAAGTCTCCAGGATTTTTCCCCCTCCAGGTTGAGCCTTGCCTGTCTCTCACTCACACATAGCAGTGACCCAGCCTTTATGAGTGACAACGTGGAAAAAAGAAAAAAAAAAAAAAAAAGATGACATTTCTTGACCTTTAAGTGTTCACTGATCATCACTAACTGCACTATTTCACACATCTTGTTACTTATTAGATTAGCTATAAAGAAAAAATGAAAGCTGAAATTGAGTGTGTTGTGCTCTTTATGAAATACTACAAGCAATGTCCTGGTTTCAGTGCCATGACTGCCTTCAAGAGAAGGGGAAGCCCTGGTCTGTAGTTGGCACTCAGCTCCCACTGCAGACAGAAGGACTGAGAATATTTGACATCAGATAAGACATAAAGTTTACATATATTACAGAAGCAGATTTATAGATCTATGAGCTAGGTTTAAAAATTAAAATTTTTTGGTTAGAATAGATGCCATTTTGGCTAGAAATAGATTTTTTTGTTAGAATAGATGCTGCACTTATTTATATATATATATTTAATTATTAAAACCTGAGTAAAACAATAGTTAACAGCAGATAGTTCAAGAGAAAAAAAGGATTTGGTTGGACTCCATATATGTAGTGTAAATATATATATAGTCAGCCACACCAAGAGAGTACGTCTTCCTTGCAGTCAGAGCATGGGACTGGGGTTTATACCCAGGCTCAAAGACAGCTCTGAATGAGTTCATGTAGGTCCTGAGCACACTGTGGTCAGAGCAATGTGGACATCAGTCCTCGCCGTCTCTGCAGGTATTCAGCCAGGACTCTACAAAAGCCTTGCAATTGGCATTAAATCCCACATTAGCACTATTTAACCTCTCCATACCCAAATGGGACAGCTCAGGGCCACTTGGTGCATGCACTCATTCACCTTGGATTCAAGGGAGCATCAGCATCTTGGATGCTCAGCATCCAAGAGAGCACTACCACACCAAATCTCATTCAGGACACTAGCAATGTATTCAGCTCACTGCAAGGGAGCGTTTTGACAGTTCAAGCAAAGAGAAAAGCCTCAGGACTGCAGATGACTAATCTCTCTCTCGCAAAGACTAACTTCAGCTTAAGATGAAGCTGACTGGAGACTACTCCCAGTTGCTCCCACGGAACATCTGTCCTCACGGTGCTGCCCTTGGGCAAGTGAGGTCTTGTGATGGGTCTTCTAATGTTACCACAGCACCCGCCATGCCCTAGGCGTCCTTTCAGCACTTCTTGATACAAACAAAAGAGAATGGGTTTGTACAAAAAAATCAAGCTTTGACCCTGACTCGCACCAACTTTATCTGCACCAACACTGCCTGTCAGTGTCATATGATGATTTAGAGAGTCCTGGGAATGGACACGTCCCAGATATCACAATGCTTTCAGCCTCCTCTGATCAGTACTGAAGGACCAAAGGAGGAGTTGGGAGAGAAAAAGGTCCAGCTAGGCAGGATGAAAGAACATGACCTCGTTTTTGATGGGAGGTACTGGTAGTGGGAAAAGGAAGCAGGAAAATCCTCTACTCTCCTTGTTCAACCACATCAACAGTGCTTAAGGGAACTTTTTTCATCTTCCGGCCACAGCTCTTCCCTCAGTTGTGTTTCTGGATTTTGACAAGAATCATTAGGGTTCTATAAGAGTTTGGTTTGACCAGAATATTCAACTCCTTTTCCTTTCTGATGACTATTACTAACAGTTTTCCATCGTGACCCACATCCACAGGCAGTATCATTCACCCATGTGGCTCTCACATGGACATTGCAATTGGTTTTCAAAAACAGCAATTTACACAGGTAAGAAATCAGGTTTCCAGATATCCCGGTATGAGTATACCAGTGAAATATCACTCCACCGTATTAGTTATGCTATTAAGATCATTAATTTTATTTTTCTTTTTTTTAAGTCTTAATTACCTCACATCACTCAGCTTCACATGCCACTTGCTGACGTGATCGGCTCCAGGGCAGACGCGTTGTGCAGAGGAGCGGGGGATCGAACAGGCAGGGCTCATTTCTCCGGCACCAAGCCCTGTACAGCAGGGTGTACACGAGTGTACACCAGGCACAGTGCGCTCTCCAGGAAGTCTGTACACACCCAGACCGACTGCCCGCTCAAAACTGTGGCAGTTCAGGTCTCCGGGTGCAGGGACTGGCTGAGCCTGTTGCTGCCACCTGCGGAGGGCAGAGAGACTGTGTGCGTGAGGTGCGAGCAGGTGGATGACCTGGTCCGCCTCATGGCAGAACTCTAGGAGGAGGTCGAGAGGTTGAGGGATATCAGGGAGTGTGAGTGGGACATAGACTTGTGGAGCGACTCCCTGCACGGCCTGAAGGACAGGTACCGGGGTGAGACACCCCAAATGGGCGTGGACCCCCTGCCCTGCTGCTGTCGGGCAGTGGGAGGGGACCTAGGAGTCAAGGAGGAATGGAAACAGGTCCCTGCTCGACATCCCAGGCGATACCCCCTCCTACCGGCCCCCCCTTCCCAGGTGCCCCTACACAACAGGTTTGAGGCCCTGGAGCTTGAGAGACCAGTAGCTGAGGAAGAGGTACAAAGTCTACCCAGGAGGATGCCTAGGGCGAGGAAGTCGACTCCAGGCCTCAGGACTGCCTCCAGCAGGACAGAAAGAAGGGTGATTGTTGTGGGCGACTCCCTTCTCAGGGGAACAGAGGGACCTATTTGTCAGCCTGACCCTACCCGTAGGGAAGTCTGCTGCCTCCCTGGGGCCAGGGTCAGGGACATTGCCAGAAAGCTTCCCAACTTGGTTCGCCCCTCTGACTATTATCCTCTTTTAATAGTCCAGGCTGGCAGTGATGACATTGGAGAGAGAAGCCTGAAGACCATCAAACAGGACTTTAGGGGACTGGGACTAGAGCAGGAGTACAGGTGGTGTCTGTACTCCCTACGTCCATCCCTACAGTGCAGGAAGGGGTGCAGAGATGACATGGAAAGCCCACCTGATAAACATGTAGCTCAGAGGCTGGTGCCAACAAAGAAATTTATTTCTTTTAGACCATGGGGCACTTTACTTGGCACCCGGCCTGATGGCTGCAGACAGGTCCCTATCTCTAAGGGGAAAACGGATCCTGGGCTCATTGAGAGGGCTTTAAACTAGGTAAGAAGGGGGACAGGGCTGAAACAAGGCTTGTTAGAGCTGTGCCAGGGGGAACAATGGCAAGGCTGGGAGAGAAGGCAATGGCCCAGCTGAAGTGCATCTACATTAATGCACGCAGCATGGGTAACAAACAGGAGGAGCTGGAAGCCATCGTGCGGCAGGCAGGCTACGACTTGGTTGCCATCATGGAAATGCGGTGGGACCACTCTCATGACTGGAGTGCTGCAATATCTGGCTATAGGCTCTTCAGAACAGAGAGGCAGCATGGAAGGGGTGGTAGTGGACTAAAATGGAGGACTAAGGAGAATCTCCAGCCTTTACTGGATGCGGAGGGAAACTTAGTTACAAAAGAGGAGGAAAAGGCGGAGGTGCTTAATGCCTTCTGTGCCTCAGTCTTTAGCAGCAAAACCAGTTGCTCTCTGGATACCCAGTACCCTGAGCTGGTGGAAGGGGATGGGGAGCAGAATGTGGCCCTCTCTATCCATGAGGAAATGGTTGGCGACCTCCTATGGCCCTTGGATGTACGCAAGTTGATGGGGCCAGATGGGAGCCACCCGAGGATGTTGTCGACGGGAGGAAGACACAGACGCTCAGTATGAGTGAACAGTGAACTTCAACTTTAATGGATAGCTCAGTCGCCTTTTATCTAGTTCGAACATAATCAACTCATACATATTGCAAAAGCTAAGCTCAGCATTGGCTAACATTTCCCGCTCTTTTCAGTTTGTTCCTCCTTCTTTTAGCCACCATCCCGCCTTAGGGACTTTCCCAATCGCTCAAGGGCATCGTGTCCTTGATCCTGATTGGCTCTCAGCCAGCTGCGTACGTGCCAGACTCATGTGAGTTGAGTACGGTACTTTGCTAGCCCATTGCCTCCTAACTGCCCAACATCCACATGTCCTACTTCACTTAACCATTCCTCCACAATTCCCCCGTTTTTATTTTGCGCTACAAATACCTTCTCTGTGAGTTGCTCTAGTTTCTTAGTTAGGCAGTTAAGGATTATACGTGCAGCAACTAAAAAAATAATAATAATAATACAAATCAATATAATTATAAGTAGAAAGCGAAGTCCCTCTTTAACTAAGAAAACCCATCCACCCATGTTCCCAAAAACAGATTTAAGCCAACCTTCAAACCAACTATCTTGTACTACAATTTCTTGTGTATGATCCCTTAACCGTTTCAACTGGTCGTGAATTGACTAACCATGGTCAGAAAGATAAAAGCAGCACATTCCTTCTACATCTTCACACCCATGTCCCTGAGCCAGCAACAAGAAATCAATAGCGGCCCTATTTTGCAATACAGCATGTCTTAGACTCTCCATATCTTGTGACATTTCAGAAAGAACTTGTGTTGTTACATTTGATTGTTTAACAGCCCTACAAGCAAGCTTATTAATGTTAGTCAAAGCGTGTGCAGTTCCCACACCAGGCACCAAAGAAGCAAAGAATCTTTCTGCTGGACCCCACAATTCTACATCATCATTACAGTCAGAACCCAAAGTTTTTAGTTCTCGTTTAATTCTTCTGCTCCTTGTCGAGTTCTGCCATGAGTGTAAATCTGGAGCGAAAAGTGTGAGTCGCCCTAGGTAACACGGTCCTCCAAAAGCATTGGCTGGTACTCCTTGCCATGCACGGTCTCCACAGATCAAAACCATGCCAGAGAGAAGCAGCACAGCCGCCGCTGCTTCCATGGTTACGTCAGACAGGCTGCAGGGTCCTGATGTCCGTCCCTCTGCTCTGTGCCGACTCGCCACACGGTGAACTCCAAGCGCAGCGCTGCTCGTGGCGGTGACTGAGGGGGGGGAGGCTCCCACTGCCCCGTAGCCCCAAGGCAGCGTTATCATTCTCTCTGAAGGCGGCAGTGGGCAATGCCCAGCTCCAGCACTTCCCGGCAATCCCAGTCGCTCTGTAGCGGCAGCAGCGACTCTCTGCTCAGCCTGATGTGTAGCTAAAGCGCTAGTGACTGTTCTCCAAGGCTTCAATAAATTTTTTAGCAGACTTAATATCATTAATAACATCATCAAACAATTTATCTCCGAATTTACACCACTCTGTTTGTTCAAAAAACTGTATCAGGATTTGTAAAACAACCCTGCGCTACTGCATATGCTAATAACCCTGGCAAATCTTTTTCTACAATCTATATCTAAAATACTCCGCTTTTCTAAAAAGCATCTGAGCAAATTATACGCCGCTTGTCTTTCATACCTTTATATATACAGTTGCAGCCTTTGCAAGGACCTCGGCGGCGATTTTCCGGCGGGACCCTTTATAGGCTCATCCTGGGTGCGGGGACTCCCTTCCACCTTCCGAGCTGCGGGTGCGGGGACTCCAAGTTTTCGTCCCTTTCACCTTTCAGACCTCGGCGACGCGTGACCGGCGGGATCCTCTCCCGGGTGCGGGGACTCCACGTCCCTTTCACCTTCCCGACGCGTGTGCGGGGATTCTTGTCCCTTCCACCTCCTGGGCTGCGTTGCAGGACCGGATCCTCCTTTATTCCGTCGAACACGTGGCCCAGGATCACTGCCAGCAGTGTCCAAATCCCGTTCAGACCGGTCCCTGCTCGGGCGCCAATTTGTTGTCGACGGGAGGAAGACACAGACGCTCAGTATGAGTGAACAGTGAACTTCAACTTTAATGGATAGCTCAGTCGCCTTTTATCTAGTTCGAACATAATCAACTCATACATATTGCAAAAACTAAGCTCAGCATTGGCTAACATTTCCCGCTCTTTTCAGTTTGTTCCTCCTTCTTTTAGCCACCGTCCCGCCTTAGGGACTTTCCCAATCGCTCAAGGGCATCGTGTCCTTGATCCTGATTGGCTCTCAGCCAGCTGCGTACGTGCCAGACTCATGTGAGTTGAGTACGGTACTTTACTAGCCCATTGCCTCCTAACTGCCCAACATCCACATGTCCTACTTCACTTAACCATTCCTCCACACGAGGATACTGAGAGAACTGGCCGAGGAGCTGGCCAAGCCGCTTACCATCATTTACCAACAGTCTTGGCTATCGAGGGAGGTCCCAGTCAACTGGCGGCTAGCAAACATGACGCCCATCTACAAGAAGGGCCAGAGGGCAGACCCCGGAAACTATAGGCCTGTCAGTTTGACCTCAGTGCCAGGGAAACTCATGGAGCAGATTATCTTGAGTGTCATCACGCAGCACTTACAGGGCAACCAGGTGATCAGGCCCAGTCAGCATGGGTTTATGAAAGGCAGGTCCTGCTTAACGAACCTGATCTCCTTCTATGACAAAGTGACACTCTTGGTGGGTGAAGGAAAGGCTGTGGATGTGGTCTACCTTGACTTCAGCAAGGCTTTTGACACCGTTTCGCACAGCATTCTTCTCAAGAAACTGTCTGCTCGTGGCTTGGACTGGTGTACGCTTTGTTGGGTTAAAAACTGGCTTGGTAGCCGGGCCCAAAGAGTCATGGTGAATGGAGTCAAATCCAGTTGGAGGCCAGTCACTATTGGCATTCCCCAGGGCTCGGTGCTGGACCAGTCCTCTTTAATATCTTCATCGATGATCTGGGTGAGGGGATCAAGTGCACCCTCAGTAAGTTCACAGATGACACCAAGTTAGGTGCGTGTGTCGATCTGCTCGAGGGTAGGAAGGCTCTGCAGGAGGATCTGGATAGGCTGCACCGATGGGCTGAGGTCAACTGTATGAAGTTCAACAAGGCCAAGTGCCGGGTCATGCACCTGGGGCACAACAACCCCAAGCAGAGGTACAGGCTGGGAGAGGCGTGGTTGGGAATCTGCCAGGCAGAGAATGACCTGGGAGTGATGGTGGATAGTCAGCTGAATATGAGCCAGCAGTGTGCTCAGGTGGCCAAGAAGGCCAACAGCATCCTGGCTTGTATAAGAAGCAGTGTGGCCATCAGGTCTAGGGAAGTGATTGTCCCCCTGTACTCGGCTCTGGTGAGGCCGCACCTCGAGCACTGTGTTCAATTTTGGGCCCCTCACTACAAGAAGGACGTTGAGGTGCTTGAGCGAGTCCAGAGAAGGGTGACGAAGCTGGTGAGGGGTCTGGAGAACAAGTCCTACAAGGAGCGGCTGAGGGAGCTGGTTTTGTTCAGCTTGGAGAAAAGGAGGCTCAGGGGCAACCTTATCACTCTTTATAAGTACGTTAAAGGAGGCTGTAGCGAGGTGGGGGTTGGTCTATTCTCCCACGTGCCTGGTGACTGGACGAGGGGGATTGGGCTAAAGTTGCACCAGGGGTGTTTTAGGTTGAATATTAGGAAGAACTTCTTTACCTAGAGGGTTGTGAGGCATTGGAATGGGCTGCCCAGGGAAGTGGTGGAGTCACCATCCCTGGAAGTCTTTAAAAGACGTTTAGATGTTGAACATAGCGATATGGTTTAGTGGAGGACCTGTTAATGTTAGGTCAGAGGTTGGACTCAATGATCTTGAGGTCTCTTCCAACCTAGATAATTCTGTGATTCTTCAGTATAGACAGGCTCTTATCTTTTATTTATGTCATGAACTTAGATAATATATGTATATACACACTTTTTCATTTTTCTTTTACCTATGTCACACACTGATATATTTTGTATATTTACTGTTGTATTTTAACCAAGCAGCATGCCAGGAAAAACAATATTGGTGTATGTTTTCAAGTATAGAAGCAATGATGTGGAAAATTGAGAAACAGAATAAACTCCCAAGTGGTGGGCTGGAATACTTGGAAGTGGTATTAACAAGTATGTCTGCTCAGGAGCTCTCACGATGGGACCATCACCTTGCAGTTAAAGATACGTTAGACAATCATACTAGATTTGCAACATGAAACACAAACTAATAATAAAATCTGAGGATTTACAATGATTCTGCAGTTCTGTCCTCTAAAAAACTCTGCATTTCCTTCTTATGTTTGAGAATTGTCATTCCTCAGAACATCCTCCTTATCCAAATTTCTAATGAAAACAAATGGTAATGTGATTTATTGCTGAGCAAGGGTACAAACCAGCCTCCAGGAACATCACTCGTGAAGTGAATATTCACTTATTCATTAGGCAACAGACTGTAATCCACTGAGGATTTCTCATCCACGTCTGTAAGAAAAACTTAACTATGGATTCATCACCTTCTCCCAACATTTACCTTCCCTTTCTGTTTTCTTCCCTCTCCTAAATATATATTAACTGTATTTCTCCATCTTCATGCCTATTAGGAAATTCAGTTCAGATCACCATAGATGATTCCTACACTTCACAGATACACCTGATAATACTTCACTCACAATATTTCTATTAGCTTGTGTCTTAACAGAATGGCTCGCATTGTCAAAATTGTTTTTTAATCAATTGAACTGAGAAAATGAGATTTGGAAAAAAAAAGACTTTGCACTACCTGTTCAGTGGATGACTACTGCATTTATGGACTGGTATTTATGTTCACCTGTGCTGTGCAGGTTTATTGCTTCTTACCACGCACTATTACTGATGAAATAGGTCTGTACAATTTTGTTATTACTTCTTACAGAATAAGTAGAAATTCAGAACCCAAATCAATATGAATCTAAGGGGAAAATGGTATTCATACTCCATGGTCATGTAGAATGGGAGGTAAACAAAAAAGAGGGATTAACAGCCTTAAAAGCCAAGTACCTGTAGGCACTATAAGTTACAGAGGTCTCAGTCAGACTCACAGCCTCCAGTACATTACAAAATCACAACACTGCTCTGAGTTGAGCACACTAAAAATACAGCCGATGGGAGAGGAACAGGGAACTGCAGACAAAAGATGAGAGAAGTAACAGAGAAGGCAGCAGGGAACACAGATACATCCCCATGGAAAGGAAGGGGAAAAAGTCAATTGTGAGAGACAGTGGCTGAGAGGATTTTCATCTCATTAATACTTTGTGCACTAATTTCCTGACTTCTGGATGCCAGCATGGACACACGGCTCCTAGTGGCCAGACCCTAGGCTCCCTCACTGGCTCTGCGAGGAAAGACCAGTCCCCAGGAGCTGCAGATGAACAGGGAGTGATGGAAATGTTCATTGCATTCTGTCTGCTGGATGTGTCAAAACCCAGCTAGTAGGTGGTGCTGGGAGAAAAGAGAGGACAGACTGCTCCAGAGGCAGGCTGCAGATCACTGGGGTGAAAGCCAAAAAGACAGTAAGGGTTATTGAAGCCTGGCGCAGTCAGCATAGCCTGAAAGGAGGAAAACTGTCAAATCAGTTCTTTGTCAATGATGGGAAGTGTCTGAATGAGGGAGAACCAGGCAGAAGGAAACCTTTGGGAAGACTCAGCAGAGAGCTGCAATGAGGCTGGCAAGCTTCCCACCTCAGGAGATAAGGTCAACTAAATCTGCAAGAACAAAGGAGGAACAGTTTGGGTGGAAAAGGCCAGGAAAGTAGTAATGTTCTCCTGTCCACCCATCATGAGAGAGAAGAAAAATCAGGCTCAATTTTTTTCTGGGTTGACATGAACGTGTGATGTCAAGGGAGAGATGAGGCTCCAGGTGCTACCCAGATGTGCACCCCATCAGCCACGTGCACACGGGCTCTGGCTTCAGGGGCTCTGGCTGAGAATGCAAGAGCAAATATCTACAGGAATTCTCGCATATCAGGTTCACATTTCGGATCAGGTGCCGCTTCTTTGGCTCTGTAATTACAGGAAAATTTAATTTTATACACAGCTAAACCAAGAGAAGTAAAACTAATCTCAAATGCACCAATCAAAAATGTATTCTCACCCCTGCAATGCTTACAAACCATGACCAAGGAAGAAGCCCAGGCCACATAACATAGTACTGCCATTAGCTTGCCATAAGCACGAAAGCCTGAATAATACTAATACGTCTTACCTCACATTAGTGAGTGACTGCTACTCCTTAGTCAGCTGCCACAACCCATCTGACACTATAGCACTATGCAAAGTTGTTGGAAGTTACTAAATTTCAACAGCAGAACTGGGAAGTTTCTAGTTCTCCATCCCTTGCTTTCTCATGAAGACAAAGCATTCCAACTTAATTCTGCATTCATTTCCACCTTGTTTGTTGTTGTTTTTTGTTGTTTTTTTTTTTTCTCATTTTGTTTGTTTTTTAAATAGCAACAGAGTAATTTTAACCATCAATATCCTGACATGAAACTTTTGCATTGCACTTCTCTCCTTGATTTACTGGCTTAGCTCAGCCTGATGGCTTTACTCCAGCATTAGCAGTTCTTCTGATTTTTATTTCTTATTTCCGTCATGTTCTCTCTGCACAAAACTGTAAATTACTATTTTGAATAGACTGCATCACTTTTGCAGAACAGCTTTAACCCACAACTCCTCTTGAAGTCAGGAGGACTGCTCATTAAATAATGCACCTCTCAGCCAGAGCAGGAATACCATAGCCTGCCCCATTTCATGAGTCAAATCAAAGCTTTCCAAGTAGGATATGCAAACTGATTATCCACTCTGCAAAATGCGTTTCAGTAGGCATTTAATTTCAGAAGGCATTTAAATCTCCTGAATTTACTTGTTCATTGAACACCCAAATCTGGCTTCAACTATCTTTAATTTCTCTATTAATTTTTTCCAAAAAGTCTGGCTTGCATTTTCTTTCTTTTTTTATGAGATGGCTACATTATTTTTTAGCTATCTGTTCTACATAAATATTTAAATATGGTTCTTTATCTTCTTCCCTTCCAAAAAATATTAAGAAGACAGTTTGGCCCCTGTGTACCAAGTCAATTCCTAGATTCACCATCAAGAGAACTTGCTTTGTCATATTATTTTTCACTGTGTCCCTTTTCTTCCAAATTGTCAAGACTTGAATAAGAATGAGAAGCTATTATACAGCACAGAATAAAAAGAGATTGCTCTGTAAATTTCTTCAAAATTACAACATTTCATGCAAATCAGCACATTTTAACAAACAGATTTGTTCTTTATCTCCAGTGTGTATAATTTGATTCCCTATTGGCTTGTAAAGTGGATGTTTTTCAGATTAATCTCTCTTGATCTTTTGCCCAGATCATTTCAGTGTACAATAAAGACCACAGCAAAGCTGCAGTGCAGTTTAGGAACCCCGTGAGGTCATGGCTTTCCCCAAAGAGCATAATCCAGATCTCATTTCAGAAAGAGCCAAGTAGGATTTACAGTTCTGAATGTGCATTATGATGATTCTCTGGGCATTCAAGAAAAGTCCCACAGACTTTTCCAGTAGTGTTTTGTCCCTGTTGTGCTAAAGCACCTTTATTGCCAATATACATAAGCAATCAAGGGACAAGTTTATGGTTTGGTTTTTTTTTATTTGTAGATTTTTTTTTTTAAACACATAATATATATGCAACCACTGCACACCTTTTATGCCTTAGGAGAGAAAAAGCTCTCCTCACTGTGTTTGTGTTCTGCTTCTTTTCTTCCTGGTGTTTCTCAAGAAGAATCATTCTTCTGTTTGAGTAAGGACAGATGTAGTTACCATCTCAAGAGTACTCTGTGTTTGCATACTTTACTGTGAAAAATGCATCCTGTAGGAAAGATAAAACTCTGGGCTGTGAATCCAATACTCTTTAACCCAGAGGGCATCACCTCTAGCTTGATTTTCAGCTACTTTTCCCCAGATTACAGATTTAAAAAAAAAAAAAAAAAAAACAGCAAACCACTAGCCCATCAATGGCAAATGCCCATACAACACTTAAAAAACAATTCCTTTCTCAACTGCTATATTTCATGGCATTCATCCTGTACACATCCCTACTCCAAGCCTCGTATTTGTGAGCTTTTGTTTGCTTTTCAGAAAAAAGAACTGGGCAAGACAAATCCACATTTTTATTCTTGTTTGATTGTAAAGGTCTGAAACCTTTGAGTTTTCCATTTCCTGAATTATACATTGATGAAATATTTTGACAAGGTCAAATTGAACCATGGTTCATAGGCCATCATAAGTTTGATCTTGATTCCATCATGAACTCTCAGAAATTAATTTTCTTATCTCCAGACCACAGAAATATGAATTAACCAGATTCTGGACCATTTATATTCATCAAGATGAATGCTAGCTCATCTTGGTGTAAGATAAATGCTAGATGTAAGATCTGAGCAACAGTTTTTCTTCTTTTCCTACTAATACACATAATCTGTTGACCTAGTGTGTAGACCATTCCTCATCTTTCACCTGTCAGTTACAGTATTCTTCAGAGACTCTGTTTGTCATTACTATTGAAAAGTGATTTAAAAAAATCTCTGGGAAAAAAAAAAAAAAATCCTGTGCAAAATTCACATTGATTTAACGACTTCATACACATACATTTATCACACAAAAATAAATATTTTACTTATGTCACTACTCAGTTTTAATCAAGACTTCTTTAGGAGACTGAATTAATCAATCCGTTTTCTGTAAAACTTTTTTGGCATCTCCTCTCTAATAAAAGTTTAGCATGCCAATACATTAAAACACAGCTGAAGATGCTGTACTTTATTAGGATTAGATGTTGAAAGTTATGCTTAGGCATGGGCTCCCAGGGAACCGTAGGAGAGGGACATTAGGTACCTCCATTAAGACAAGTACAGCGTACCAAGGCACAAGAGAGTATGACAGTGTGCCTGTCCAGACACAGCACCACTGCATAAATTACTCCAGCCAGAAATGCAGAACTCCAAGGCACTTAGACAAAATATACATGCAATAACTGCCTGCCACCTATTTACATACAAGTACACAACTGCAAGTTGTTTTGTGTCCTGCTACCAGGGTCCACTGAAAAGAACCAGGCTACAGCTTTTTTTTTACTCCCTCCCAGTAGATATGTATATACTTTGATGAGAGAACCCCTGAGCTTTGGTTACTCCAGGCTCAAGAGCCCCAGCTCTCAGCCCCTCTTCGTATGTCAGATGCTAGTCTCTTCATCATTTTTGTGACCCTTTGCCAGAGTCACATCTATTTTTTAAGACTTGCCCTGATATAAAAGCTGTTTTTAGGAAAAGGTATCGAACTCAAAGTCCAGCCCTCCAGAGTCATCAGCAGACCGATAGAAACAAGTTATCAACCCTGAGTTATCCCAAACTATTCTGACAAACCTAATAGCAAAGTTGACAGGAAAATTAAATTCCCACAGATACTATGAGATTCACCCAACAGCATACATTCAAAGCATGGATAATCTAAAGTGAACCATGTATGATTTGAGGATATCCATTACTGCCATAGAAACCATAGTTTCCGCATTGCTTGACACTTCCCTGCACCTGAATAAATTTTCACACTGGACATGGCACTAGCTGGACTGATGGTTAGATTTAGTAAGGGACAGTTACACTGAGTTGTCAAGAAGTCCATTTAGTTCCGTATCATTTCTCTGAAAGTCAGCAGCAGACATTGAAAGAACATGAGAATAGTCTGTGTATGTCCTGGTTCTTTCAGAAGATGTCCTTACCACTTCCTGCAATTGGTACTTCAAGCCCTTCCTGTTCTTCTTATGGTCTTGAGAAACAATGAATAACCACTTCCTGCTCCACAGTACTCGAAGTGAGGCCTCACCAGAGCCGAGTACAGGGGGACAATCACTTCCCTAGACCTGATGGCCACACTGCTTCTTACGCAAGCCAGGATGCCGTTGGCCTTCTTGGCCACCTGAGCACACTGCTGGCTCATATTCAGCCAACTATCCACCATCACTCCCAGGTCCTTCTCTGCCTGGCAGATTTCCAACCACTCCTCTCCCAGCCTGTAGCTCTGCTTGGGGTTATTGTGCCCCAGGTGCAGGACCCGGCACTTGGCCTTGTTGAACTTCATACAGTTGACCTCAGCCCATCGGTGCAGCCTATCCAAATCCTCCTGCAGAGCCTTCCTACCCTCGAGCAGATCGACACACGCACCTAACTTGGTGTCATCTGCAAACTTACTCAATCCCCTCATCCAGATCATCAATAAAGATATTAAAGAGGACCGGCCCCAGTACTGAACCCTGGGGAACACCAATAGTGACCGGCCTCCAGCTGGATTTGACTCTATTCACCATGACTCTTTGGGTCCGGATATCCAACCAGTTTTTAACCCAATGAAGCGTACGCCAGTCCAAGCCACGAGCAGACAGTTTCTTGAGAAGAATGCTGTGCGAAACGGTGTCAAAAGCCTTGCTGAAGTCAAGGTAGACCACATCCACAGCCTTTCCTTCACCCACCAAGCGCGTCACTTTGTCATAGAAGGAGATCAGGTTCGTCAAGCAGGACCTGCCTTTCATAAACCCATGCTGACTGGGCCTGATCGCCTGGTTGCCCTGTAAGTGCTGCGTGATGACACTCAAGATAATCTGCTCCATGAGTTTCCCTGGCACTGAGGTCAAACTGACAGGCCTATAGTTCTCCGGGTCTGCCCTCCGGCCCTTCTTGTAGATGGGCGTCACGTTTGCTAGCCACCAGTTGACTGGGACCTCCCTCGATAGCCAGGACTGTTGGTAAATGATGGTAAGCGGCTTGGCCAGCTCCTCGGCCAGTTCTCTCAGTATCCTCGGGTGGCTCCCATCTGGCCCCATCAACTTGCATACATCCAAGTGCCGTAGCAGGTTGCCAACCATTTCCTCACGGATGGTGAGGGCCACATTCTGCTCCCCATCCCCTTCCACCAGCTCAGGGTACTGGGTATCCAGAGAACAACCGGTATTGCTGCTAAAGACCGAGGCACAGAAGGCATTAAGCACCTCCGCCTTTTCCTCCTCTTTTGTAACTAAGTTTCCCCCCGCATCCAGTAAAGGCTGGAGATTCTCCTTAGTCCTCCATTTTGCATTAATGTATTTGTAAAAACATTTTTTGTTGTATTTGATGGCAGTAGCCAGACTGAGCTCCAGAGGAGCTTTGGCCTTTCTAATTTTGTCCCTGCACTGCCTCTCAACATCCTTATAGACCTCCTGAGTGGCCTGCCCTCCTTTCCAAAGATTATAAACCCTCTTTTTTCTCCTAAGCTCAAGCCACAATTCTCTGTTCAGTCAGGCCGGTCTTCTTCCCCAACGGCTTGTCTTTGGGCACGTGGGGACAGACCGCTCCTGCGCCATTAAGATTTCCTTCTTGAAGAGCACCCAGCCTTCCTGGACTACTCTGCCCTTCAGAACCACCTCCCAAGGGACTCTCTCAACCAGTGTCCTGAACAGGTCAAAGTCAGCCCTCCGGAAGTCCAATACAGCGGTTTTACTGCTCCCCTTCCTGTCTTCTCCAAGAATGGAGAACTCTACCATTTCATGGTCACTCTGCCCAAGACAGTTGCCAACCACCACATCTCCCACCAGTCCTTCTCTGTGAAGACAAGGTCTAGCGGGGCACCTCCCCTGGTCGGTTCACTAACCAGCTGTGTCAGGAAGCTATCTTCCACGCTCTCCAGAAACCTTCTACACGGCTTTCTCTGGGCTGTGTTGTGCTTCCAGGGTATATCTGGGAAGTTGAAGTCTCCCACAAGAACAAGCGCTGATGATTTTGCAACTTTTGTCAGCTGCCTGTAGAACTCCTCATCAGTCTCCTCATCCTGGTTCAGCAGTCTAGAACAGACCGCCACCAGGATGCTTGCCCTGTTGGCCTTCCCGCTGATCCTAACCCATAGGGACTCAACTTTATCATTCCCAGCCTCAAGTTCCATGACATCAAAACTCTCTCTGATATAGAGAGCCACACCACCACCCCTCCCATGCTGCCTGTCCCTTCTGAAGAGCCTATAGCCAGACATTGCAGCACTCCAGTCATGAGAGTGGTCCCACCACGATTCCGTGATGGCAACCAAGTCATAGCCTGCCTGCTGCACGATGGCTTCCAGCTCCTCCTGTTTGTTACCCATGCTGCGTGCATTAGTGTAGATTCACTTCAGCTGGGCCATTGCCTTCTCTCCCAGCCTTGCCATTGTTCCCCCTGGCACAGCTCTAACAAGCCTTGTTTCAGCCCTGTCCCCCTTCTTACCTAGTTTAATGCCCTCTCAATGAGCCCAGGATCCATTTTCCCCTTAGAGATAGGGACCCGTCTGCAGCCATCAGGCCGGGTGCCGAGTGAAGCACCCCACGGACAAAAAAAAACAAATTTATGTGGTGGCACCAGCCTCTGAGCCACGTGTTTATCAGGTGGGCTTTCCGTGTCCTCTCTGTACACCTCCCTGCCACCGTAGGGATAGACGAAAACACCACCTGTACTCCCGCTCCATCCACTAACCGTCCCAGTCCCCTAAAGTCCCGTTTGATGGTCTTCAGGCTTCTCTCTCCAATGTCTCATCACTGCCAGCCTGGACTATTAAAAGAGGATAATGGTCAGAGGGGTGAACCAGGTTGGGAAGCTTGCTGGCAATGTCCCTGACCCTGGCCCCAGGGAGGCAGCAGACTTCCCTACAGGTAGGGTCAGGCCGACAAATAGGTCCCTCTGTTCCCCTGAGAAGGGAGTCGCCCACAATAATCACCCTTCTTTCTGTCCTGGTGGAGGCAGTCCTGAGGCCTGGAGTCGACTTCCTCACCCTAGGCAGCCTCCTGGGTAGACTTTGTACCTCTTCCTCAGCTACTGGTCTCTCAGGCTCCAGGGCCTCAAACCTGTTGTGTAGGGGCACCTGGGAAGGGGGGGCCAGTGTGGGGGAGGGCATCGCCTGCGATGTCGAGCTGTTTCCATTCCTCCTCAACTCCTAGGTGCCCTGCCTCTGCCCAACAGCAGCAGGGGAGGGGGTCCATGCCCATTTGGGGTGTCTCACCCCAGTCCCTGTCCTTCAGGCCGCGCAGGGAGTTGCTCCACAAGTCTATGTCCTGCTCACACTCCCTGATATCCCTCAACCTCTCAACCTCCTCCTCGAGTTCTGCCATGAGGCGGATCAGGTCGTCCACCTGCTCGCACCTCACGCACACAGTCTCTCTGCCCCCCGCAGGTGGTAGCAACAGGCTCAGCCACTCCCTGCACCCGGAGACCTGAACTGCCGCAGTTTTGAGCGGGCAGTCGGTCTGGGTGTGTACAGGCTTCCTGGAGAGATCACCGTGCTTGGTGTACACCATCGCAGCTGAGCTAGCGGCAGACCGCCGTTAGAGGAGGTGTTCGTATGGGCGGGGCGCGCTCTGCCCTGCCTGCTCGCCCTGCCTGCGCCAACTGCCGCGCCACTCCCTTCTGAGGCGCCACGCGCTGTTTGCCCGTCCTGGTGGCCGCGCTCCCTAGGGGCAGCGTTAGAACGGCCGGGGAGGGGGCGCTGCTGGCTGCTGGCTGCTGGCTCCGCCTCCGCCTCGTTGTGGCCTCGTTCCCCTCCCTGGCGAGGGCTGCCGGGCCCTGGCGGCTCCCTCGAGTGGGCTCGGTGCCGGAGAAATGAGCCCTGCCTGGCCGATCCCCCGCTCCGCTTCTTGCCGATCGCCTCGGCAAGTGGCCAAAAAATATAAAGCCACGACATTCGTGCGTGTTGCTGTCCACGGAAATCTTTAGTAAAAGGCGAAAGATTTATACGATCTCAAGAGAAACCAGCTTATGTAAGAGTAATTTTCTAGGTATTGCATAGATGGCTTTTCTTCACATGTAGTACTTGGCATTTAGTGACCTTGAGATTTCTCAAGCAGTACTTCTCAACATTGATGATGACCTGAAGGTACTGAATGATTATATTCGGTTGTTCTTGTATCTTGTGAGGTGCTTCAAAGTTATTGTGGCTATATGCATGGCTAGGGATTTACCTGTCCTTCCTCATGAATCTCCAGATAACAACTGCCTCTTTATCACAGCCTCTGCTAGATGGCAGAGACCACCATGGGATTTAGGATCATGTGGTTCAAACCAGAAATCACACAATACCCATACATCTGAATGCAAATTAGAGGGAGTCCGACTTGGCAAACATCAGTCAGATATGGCCTGTCCCAGTCCTTGTGTGGGATGTTCCTCAGCCAGCTCTAAGGACCGAGTCCATGTGTGTACTTCCATCTTTTCACAAACACTGACCTACCGAAAAAATAAACTGAATTAAGTGGAAGAACATAAATATTCTTCTGGTACTGCAGCAGCAATTTATATCCCGAATGTTTTCATACATCTTGTGGGAAGTTAAAAATACATTCATTTCACCATTTTTTAAAGTATTCTGTATTTTCTGGAGCTCAGCAGACCTTTATTAATCTGATACTACGTTATTCTGCCCAACAAATTCCCCGAGAACATGCTGTGTTTAATCAAGGATTTTCACAGAGAGGCTCTGGGAATACAGCTTCAGCTTTTTTTTTTACAGGCAGACATTTCAAAATCAGACATGCACATGCATACTCTCATACGAGCATGCACATAAACACAGCCATCACTGCGTAACTACAGTGCTATATATATGTAGCTATATAACAAGTATGAAAAACTTCGGTATTTAAAAACACATTTTTCTCTGCTCAGTTTTTCTGAGAGTCCATGCAATTTTGTTTATATGAAAATCTGCTAAGGAAACCGGCAAGAAATTCCCCCTAGAGCTATAATGAAAAAAAAAAAATTATCTGCATATGGGGAATTCATGTTTTTGCGAGCTCATAAAAAAGCACAACATTTACTCCTGTACTCCATAATGATTAGTCTTGCTTTAATTTTTTACCCAAGCTTTAAAAAATGGTTCTGATATTTTACCTCAATAATGTGTTGAATAATCTGCCACATGGGAACTAGCATGAACTCACGCTTTATTGGGGAGGGGAAATTTTATCGTGCTTCTCCCACCTTTAGAAAATTCTGTGTTTTAAAACCTGGCATTGAACACGTTAGTGTATATTCCAAATTTTGTATACACCCGGAAAGCTTACCTAAGACAAAGGAAAGCAGGTAGGTTTTTAAACAGAAACTACTTCCAGAGCAAAATCTGACAGGTCTGCACAGCTGGAATAGGTTTGAGCCCTGGCTCTGAAGTATTTTGGAGAGCTTTTCTCTTTCCATATGGCCTCTAAGATCAGAAATTCTTTGGAGTTGATCTCAACTTCCAAGCTTAGATCCCTGAAATATCAGCACAGAGGATGAGTTCTAATAGCAAGAATTGTCATCCGCAGATTCCATAGGACTCTTCTGAGATAAATATATACGTATATATAGATACCTGTATATATCTGTGAATATGTGAAAGGTATAATCAGAACGGAATTTGTGGCTACTGCAGTGGTTTGCATCACTGAGTTGGTTGTCTATGGCCAGAGCCCTAAAATCTATGCTTGTACACAAGCAGCTTTCTTCAGACAAATGTCTTTCATCATTTACTCTATGTCCCTGAGCATTCTGCATCACTTAGTGTCTTTTGTAATGTATTTGTTTACTATTCAGTAAACCTCTTACACTGCTTTCCTGCCAGAACAGCTAGAGCTCTCCAGATTGTTTTGTGGCTCACGTGGCAAAAGCAGCTCTTTTGAAGCTTACAAAATTTCATGATGCAACTATGCAACCTGTATTAACACTGCTGGGAGGCCCTTGTCTTTGTTCAAGGAAAAAATTCATCCCCCCATTAATGTACATTTTATTCCCTCTGAACACATCTCACTATACAATATAAAGCTGTGAAACCTGGAATCTATAAGACTACAAACCCATGTCGCTCTTTCCATTTGCACACACTCACTCAATTTTCCCAGTCTGCCATCTTCCGTGCTAGCCCCTCTAGCTATCAAGGACAAAAGATAGGGCCTTTTGTGTTTCACCATCTCTCCAAATAAATTACTCCTCCTTAAAAAAACAACAACAAAGAAACCAGCATCTTTAAGGAATGTGTTTCTTCAAAAAACATTGCAGAAATCATTGGTAGTGTCAGGGCTTGTATGTGCAGTCAGCCTTCAAGCTGGGTCAAAATCAGCAGTGTTTAAGTGGTTGGGCTCCTTTCTATAAAAAATATTGGCTTTCTAGCAGTCAAAAGTTTTACATTTCAGATCTAAAGGGCTTCTCAAGAACTTCAGTTTGGGTGCCTAGTGCTCCTACTCTTCTTTACAAACAGCATCCTCTGGTCAAATTAACACTCCAGACAAACACAGCTCCCCCATGACAACCCCATGGCCAAGGTGCTCCATGGCAAATACAGCCCTGGTTACATCCACCTCCAGAGAAGACCCTAGATCACTATAAGCCAGGTGAAATACAAATTTCAGCCAGCACTGCTTTTGACAGAATATTTTTTAACCTACACTGTGGGGAGATCTGTGCACTGGTGCTGAGCCTTGCTGCCTTGCTGAGGCAAGCAGATTTGTTGACAAACCCTAAACACCAAATAAATGAGCTAAACCTTCTTGAGTGATAAATCTAGAGCCTGTGGCTGGGCAGTACCCAATGTGTAACACTTGGAAGAGCTGCAGTAACATGAAAACGGGAAAAAGTAAACATCCAAGCCAGCTCACAACACAAGGGCACTCTCAGTGCCAACCCTCCAACAGCACAGAGTTAATGGCAGAATTTTATTTGCTGCCTCTGTCTCTTTTTTTGGCAGTGCCCCAAATTCATAATTAAGAATGATGCAAGTGTGATTAGAATATTCAGCAAAATCTGAATAGTTTATGATTTCTACTAAGTTATTTCCCATGAATCCAAAGAGCTCATAAGATCATTCTGAATAATAAAGTAAGTTATTCTTGTAGGGACAAGGTATCATTATCTAATATTCATCATGACAGAATACAGTCATCTTACAATTTATACTGCAGAATCCAAGATATTATCTAACACCCATTATCAGCTATGTCTTGAACTGCCTATATTACATTTAAATAAAGAAATCCAGACAGGTGAGATGTCCTACAAAGACACCATTTTCAAACAAGAAATAGGGAAAAAAATTATTAACTGCTATAAACGTAATAAACTCCTGCTGACGTCTCAAACTCATTACAGCAAACTAACAAGTATAAAGGCTGATAACTATGATAAAAGCAACAGAGAGAAAGGAAATACAATATCTGCTCTTCACTGAGCCAGTTCACCTGACTGCTACTTTTGGCATCTTCCCAAAATGCTTCCCATCCTTTTTGTTAATGCTACATTTACAAAATAACCCTCCCACGCCCCACACCCCATATCCCCCATTTCATAATGCCAGACTTTGAACTCTGTTTAAAATATAAGGGATGCAATTTGAAGAGCTGTATTTACTATTTCTAGGGAAGTAATTTAACTGATGATTTCTCTTTCAAGTCCAAAAAGTTAAAGAAATGATACAGCACAGCTGATATGCCAGTTCCTTCCTCTGGCTTACTGATAATAAGATGCCAACAGAATGAAATTTAGCATCATGCAACCATGCAACTGGGTGCCAAACAGGTTTAAAATTGTTTAATCCTGATGAAAACCATACATAGGAATATAAAATTCACTGGGTAAGTAATCAGTGGTAGAACAGGCAGATCCTTCTTTTGAATCAGCCTTTAAACACAAACTAGCACTAGCCAAAAACAGGTGGCTTGTTTCCCCCACGGGAAGAAAAAAAAATAAGACAGAAAAAAGCTATTTTGGAATAACAACTATGACAACTATGAGATATGAGTTAAAATAGGCAAACTACTGATGTCAAAACATGCCTCTGGAAAAGGTTTTTGTAGAGACTTCTCCTGTATTTTGTCCCTTGCACATCGTCAGGATTTTAATCTTGCCTGAAGCTTTCATAACCACATTCTTACTATGTGAAAAAAACAAAGCCAAATATGGTGCACAAGAGAGGGCAAGGTTTCCCTGGAGCCTGCAAGGAACTGGGGCAGCTCCTCGTGAGTTGGCCATAGGTGAGCTTGAGCACCTCCACCAGAGCTGTGATAGCTAAGCCCTTCCTCCCTTCTCTCCTTGCAACCCTGAAATCCTACTGCTGCCACTATGAAGCTCAGTTTGCCAGCAATGCCAAGATGCTGGAAGAGCAAACAGAGCAGATGTCCCATGCTGTGTGTGTTTATTCAGTTGAAGTCTTCCTCTTTTTGTTTTTTAATTATTGAACAGCAGAGTGAAGTAAGTTAAAAAGGGACTTCAAAACACTGCTGCTGTCAGCCATCATTTAATATTTTTTTTTCCTCAAGGCCAAACACATAGTTTGATAATGCATAACACTGATACAAATTAATTAATAATTTGATATGTAAATGATCGTTTGTTCATTTAAGGATTAACTTCCCTTACCTTGATCCCTGCTAAATGGTGAGACCCTTGCAACAGTGTCCTTAATGTCTAGCCACAGTCATATTAGAAAAGGGTTTTCTAGACAGAAAAGATTTTTTCTATTTTTTTTTCTAAGCTGCAGCATACAGAGTTGAGGATCCAACACAGAGATGACACTGCATTTCAGAGTAGCCTTTTCTGAAACTTTAGCCTGTTACCTTTCTGTGAGTCTAAGAAACTGAAAAGAGTTGAAGAATAGAAAAAGAAAAAAAAAATCACAGAAGCAAGATTACTGTGGTTATTCAAAGCACTTCATCTCCTCACATCAAATCACATGAAATACATCCACACAGTTTTATTGGCATATTCCAAATCTGGCAGTAAGTGGTCCAGAGGAGAAACAGGACTGAATTCTTGAAGCAAGCATGAAAACCTTTATCTGCCTATATTTTCCCCTGTGGAATTACTGAAGTCTCATGAAAATGAGGAAAAACCTCGTCCCCTACCCCACAAAAAAATTAGCGTAGTAAAGAAAATGAAGGATCTTGTGCAACTGTACTTTAGTAATTTCAGATAAAATATGGTCAGTGTACAAAGCAAGTTTATTCACACACACGACATAGTCCTATCAGTGGTGTCCCAGTGCTCCAGCCAGTGGACAGGGGACCCACAGGAGGTCTCCTTCCAGCTCCAGAGCGATCTGCAGCAGGCACCTGGGGAGCAGACCTGGATACTTCAGGCTCTGAGCTGCTGAAGATTTGTGAGGTTGACGGCAGACCTCTGAACTGTCTGTCCTTGCATAAAGCCTTGTAACGTATTTTCTTGGGCAGCCCTACTGACTGCTGCAGGTCCCACATGGAAAGAGGCAATTGCCTCAAAGCAGCTGACTGCAAAAAGCTCTTGGCAGTGCGCCAAAACCAGCTCCTGGCCCAAAGCACTGGGAAGGCCGCAGCACTCCTGGGTTGCCAGAGCTGCCTGAAGCAGGGATCATCCATCCATCCATCACTGTTTCTGAGAGCTGTGGCCAGGAGTGGCAAACAACAAAAACACCAGGTTTGATTAGCACCAGGCCTCAAGTATCTTACCAAAGTGAAGGGAAGAAATGTGACAGAGTACAAAGGAAGGCCACAGTGCTTTGCACGGTGGAGGTCCTCTGTGCCCACTTAAATGACTTAGGTCAAAAAAAAAAAAAAAAAAGAATCCCCTTTCCCGATAATTCACGCCTTTTTGGTGCTGTTTGCAATTAAGGCATAATGCATTTAATTGCAAATTGCACTGATCAGCTTGACATTCAAAAAGCCAAGAGAAAGTTACTTTCTCTGAATTCCACTAATTTAATTGGCATGCACAAGCCAGTGTGCAGACTGAAATAGTAGAAGCAGTGGGTTTAGCTGTTGGAGTCTATATCCTTCTTCAAGATAAAGCCAGCCAACTCTGCACTGCTTTGATGACAACAGTTCTGGCTGGATTTCTGGTCTCTTGCTGCACAGTAGTTCTACATCAATACTGCAGGAAAAATATTAAAAAAAAAAAAAAAAAAAAAAGAGAGAGAGAGAGAAAGAAAAAAAAAGAAAACTTTGCAAAATAACCTTTTTTATGAAGACTTCATCCTGTAAGGGAAAGGGAAAGGGAAAGGGAAAGGGAAAGGGAAAGGGAAAGGGAAAGGGAAAGGGAAAGGGAAAGGGAAAGGGAAAGGGAAAGGGAAAGGGAAAGGGAAAGGGAAAGGGAAAGGGAAAAGAGAAAAGGGAAAAGGGAAAAGGGAAAAGGGAAAAGGGAAAAGGGAGAAGGGAGAAGGGAGAAGGGAGAAGGGAGAAGGGAGAAGGGAGAAGGGAGAAGGGAGAAGGGAAAGAGAAAAGGAAAGGGAAAAGGGAAAGGAAAAAAAGGTTCAATGTTTTAAACATAAGAACCTAAATTCCAGTTCTGTAAATTGTTTTGGAAATGTTATATGGTTCAGGTTTGGCTATAGCACAGGAAGCTAGTCACTCTTGAGGAGAGATGCCAACAATTTCGCAGTGAGCAATGTCATTCAAGTCTTCTGTGCGAGCTGCAAGCCTGACATAAAAGCCTCACGGTGGTTCTGAGCTGTTGTTATTAGGCAATAGCATATGTAAGCATCCTTGACACGTTCAGCTTGTCAACACATTTCAATCTCAGGAGGAGTCTACATAAAATCTTTGCTTAACATGTTCAATAATGCTCTCAAAAGGCAAGAAGGAAAAGGGAGGGCAAGATTACTTCATACAAACTAAGGAGATCATGGATTGTGAATCACTCAAAGCAATGCGAGTCAACAGTGTCTTGTTTAATCCTTATTTCCTTTCCATAATGAGCCTGCCTCTATGAATATAGCTCTCTTGCCTCTCAGCTGCTATCTGCCACTTCAGAAAGCAAATACATCTTCAAATTTGACAGTTTTCTTGTTGTTAGTCTTTGTTCTGAAAGCAGAGTAACACTCTTGTGATGATCTGAGCAGCCAGGGGCTCTCAGCCCCATCCTGTCCTGATTATGGTCTGGTCTCTCCAGTGCAAAGACGTTCATCAACTTGGTACATTTTTTCAATGCTTTGTCTCCCACCCCACAAACCAAAGCATCTCTACTACTAGAATTATGGAGATTATTCTGGGAGTTATTGAAAAATACTTGAAAAACAATGCAGTCATCGGTCATAGCCAAAATGGGTTCACAGGGGGAAAGTCCCATTTAATGGACTTAATTTCCTTAATATGACAAGGTTACCCACCCAGTTGATGAAGGGAGGCCACTTGATGTAATGTTTTTGGATTTCAGCAAAGCTTTTGATACTATTTCTAACAGTATCCTTCTGCCCAAAATGTCCAGCATACAGCTAGATAAATACATAATAAAAGGGTTGAACAATCTGCTGGCAGGTTGGGCTCAAAGGATTATAGTAAATGGGCTTGCAGCAGGCAGGTGAGCAGTCACTGATGGGGCTCCCCAGGGCTCCATCCTGGGGCCAGTCCTCTTTAATGTTTTTATAAAAAATCAGAATGCAGGACTTGAATGCATACTAAATTAGGAAGAGCTGCTGACTCCCTTGAGGGTAGAGAGGCCTTGCAGAGAGATCCTGACAAATTAGAAGGCTGGACAATCACCATCTGCATGACATTTAACAAGAGCAAGCTTCAGATTCTGCACGTGGGAAGGGACAACCCTGGCTTTGTGTATGGACTGGGGGATGAGAGGCTGGAGAGCAGCCCCACAAAAAGGAATCTGGGGGTTTTGGTCAATGGCAAGTGGAATGTGAGCCAGCAGTGTGCCCTGGCAGCCAGGAGGGCCGACCATACCCTGGGGTGCATCAGGCCCAGCACTGCCAGCCGGGCGAGGGAAGGGATTGTCCTGCTCTGCTCTGTGCTGGTGCGGCCTCACCTCAAGTATTGTGTGTGGTTTGGTGCACCACAGTATAAGGACATAAAACTATTAGAGTGTCCATAGGAGCACAATATGGTTAAAGGTCTAGAGGGTAAGATATATGAGGTCCCTGGATTTGTTCAGCCCAGAGCAGAGCAGGCTGAGGGGAGGCCTCATGGCGGCCTGCAGCTCCGTCACAGGGAGCGGAGGGGCAGGCGCTGAGCTCTGCTCTCTGGGGACAGCGACAGGACCCGAGGGAACAGCATGGAGCTGAAACAGGCTCGGTGTTAAGAAAAGGTTCTTCACCCAGAGGGTGGTGGGCTCTGGGGCAGGCTTCACAGGGCAGTGGTCACAGCACCGAGCCGGTTGGAGTTCAAGAAGCATTTGAATAATGCTATCAGACATGATTTTGGGGTGGTTCTTTGTGGAACCAGTGGTTGGACCTGATGATCCTTGTGGTTCCCTTTTAACTCAGGGTATTCTGGGGTTAATAAGGGAAACCTAAACTAGAAATAGTGCAGGACAGTAATACATCCTACAAACTGTCTGGTATAGAGCTGATTGGGAATTTTTCTGACACAACTTCAACTGTGAAAAATTTTGCAGAACAAGGACAGTCAGTAATGAACTCCACCAGTCACAGCAGCATTACAAACAAGCAGCCACAGAAAAAAATGCTTACTTCACCTAACAAATAACTTCTGGGGTGAGAGGCACTCGGGGAGTTGTTGCTTCATAAAGTCTGCAACTTATGAGCAATGTTAGCTAAGTTTGTAACAGTGTGTTGGAACAGATATATTTAATAAGAACAGTCACTCTGGATCTGACAGAGAAGACATCTACCCCATATCCAGGCTCCCGCAGTGATGAGTAGCAGATGCCTCCAATATAGAGTAAGAACTGGGCAAGTATGCCATGAAACCTCCCCCAGCACAACTTCCCTGCTTCAAACACCCTAGAGCTGGAGCATATCCTAAAACAAAAATATGATCCACTGCTTAACAGCCAAAGCATTTTTCTTCTTTTGATTTTTCTGTATGTTTTGGGACACAAATAAGCCTTTGGGAATAAAGCTTTCTGTAATGATGATCTTCACTTAGATGCAAAGAAATACCTCTTTCTGTTTAATTTTGAGCCATCACACAATAGACCAGTTCAAGAATGTTAACTTTTGTACTATAAGCAGCCATAATGACAAGCATTCCCCTTTCACTGTACCACTCCTGATCTTAAATGTGGCCACCAAAAGTGTTATTTAAATCATGGGTTATGCATCACTTTAGGATCTGAGCATATTTTTCTTTTACTCTTCAGCTTCAGTAAATTTTCAAATTTATACTGCTAAGTTCAGTCAAAGGGTCCTAGATTTTCATAACAAGGGCAAAACAAGATGTGCAGTAAGTTTCCAACTTAAGTATTTAACAATTTAAGTATTTTAGCACTGGTGACTGGCCGCCTAGTTTCCATGCAAATCTGCTTGGGTTTAATACTTTCACATGTGAAAGCCTTCCAGCCATTCCTCCTGTTAAACAAGACCAATGTTGACGTGGCCCATCAGCTCTTTCATACATCATCACTTCTACAGAATCTCAAACTGCAGAATTGGGCCTCCTCCAGACACAGTCACATGTCAAAAGAAAGGGAACATAAGAACATATTTAAACACATGAAAGTGATCAAAGACACATTTAGACATTTAAGAAACCCAAAAAGTTCATTCAGGGCATTATCATCTTTTATAAAACCCAGAAAGTATGATGTTATGTACACTCAGAGGCCTTCAAACTATCTAGGAATATATAAACTGATGTAAGAAAATGCAAAGAGATCAGGCCAACAACCTTAAATGCCTAAAAGGCTACAACCCAAAGAATTTATTTCATCATCTTTTATTGTTTTCCTGACATGAAAACAGGAGGGCATTGTTTAGATTTAATTAACTGAAAACACCTGAATATTCACAGCAGAACTGAATACATGGCAGCTCAGCCTTCTTCGCTCAACACTACACCAGCAGGCTGCCTTTGCTATCCCTGTCCTTGTCCAAAACCTGGAGATTCCAATCTAGTATCCTAAAATATCTGTCAAAGTATAGTTATACTTTGTTGTTGATTCCAGGAGTTACCAGAGAGAAACCTAAGGTGAATTCAACACTAAAACAAAGCCTAAGTGTAGATGACAAAAGCCATAATGACACAAACACGAACACAGCAAGCTTTCTGTGCAGATGTTGGGGCTTGCCCTAGCAGAAGGCCACAGAGGAACTGCCTTAGGGTGAAGTCCCAGTGAAGGCAGAGCCATTATCACTGCTACCTCACTCCACTTCCCAGGTTACTCAGCATATGCATCGCAGTACACAAACACCCTTCTGAAAGCTGCCCTTATTACCTAACACACCTGTCTGTATGCTTGCTTCCATTTCCAAGCAACTGCCAACAAAGCAAGGTTAATGATGATGGTAGCCCATTTGTGAATACATGTTCAGCAAAATGCATCAAATACAGCAAACCTTTTTCACTTTAAGCGAAGTAAGCAGAGACATGCAAAACTATTCTATTTGTTCATACAAGCACAGATGAAAAGACAGGAAAAAGGTGTTTAGAAAATGGTCCTAATTCAAAGGTCTGATGATGAGACATTTCCTGGCAAACAGCATTTGGACTTCAAAACACACAAGCAACAAAAGCCCAGACTTTCACTGTGTTAACTTCATTCACTAGGCTTTGGCAGAGGAGTGTGGCAAATATACTGGAGACATTCCAATATTTACAGGTGCAACCTACTCCCCTTAGGTTATCAAGTTAAAAATAAAGCTAAAGCACGAAGTGAAAAACCTAGTTAAAAATAGCACATAATAAGATTAATCAAAACTTAACCGTGACTTGGTTAAATTCACACATAATATTTAAAGCTGTAAAGCTAGTTACTAGGGTTGTTCAGGTGTGGGATTTCCCCCTGATGACAGTACCAGCAGAAATGGTTAAAAAGCAGTCAATAGCAAAGCTAATGGGAAAAAAAAAAAAAAAAAAAAAAAAAAAAAAAAAAAAACAGCTTTCCAGGGTATAGGAGTGTTGTTCAGAGGGGGGGGGGGAAATGCTGCTTACAGTCTTAACATGTAAGGGGCTATTTGAGTGGTGCTATCTGTCTCTTTCTCCCACACAAAGCAATTGTTCTCACTACAAGCAGTCCTGCTGAAGGTAACAAGGCAGATCCAAGCAAAGTTGTCATTTGGTACCTGATGAGCCCTTCGGTCCAGCCGACTCGTCTATCCCCTCCTAGTGCACTTTCACAGTTGGACGGGGATGATCTAAATCCACATTGTCACCTAAAGGGGTAGAGCTGCTTCCAGCCACATGCTCCTGCCCTTGTGCAGCAGACATTTGGCCAGGCAGATCCACAAGCTGACACACAGCTGAAAATTAAACCTGGAAAATAAGGTTGCTGGCTACCTGCACAGCTGCCTGTAAGTCAGTGCTGGCACAGGGAAAGGAGCAGAAACATGAAGGCAGGAAAAGGCCATTTCAGAGGTGGCAGAGACTTGAATGTGCCAAACTACACCCTGCAATGGGTCCCTGCAATGCTAGTGAGGTCCCACCTTCCAGGTATGCAGGTTTGTGATATGTATTTCCTCAAAACAGTGTTGGAACACCCAATGGCAACCTAACACAGGAAAGTGGGAGACCGAGCTACATTTTCCACTTGACTATCCCCTTGAGAAGCCTTAATCAATCTCCTCTGCCCCATCCATACCTTGCAATGATAGTTAAAGGTACCTGGATCCCTCTTGTTTAGCACTTCAGATAAAACACTGTTGTAAAACTACTCAGGATAAACAGAAGCACAAGTCCTCCCTTTCCTTTTGTGTAAATCTTCTTAAGAACGTTTCTCTTATGACCACATTCAGTGGGATGAATCAATGTTTTTCCTTGCCCTCACACAGCCTACCTTCTCTGATTTGCCTGGTTTGATGTAGCTGGACCATTTAGCACAAGTTAGACAAATACAAGTATTTAAGGTTAATGTCAGAAGATAAAAGAAATGTGAAAACATATATATATAATCTGAGTTATTTTCATGATGCAAAGACTAGTGTTTGGGCATCAACTCATTGACTAATGATTACTGTCTTCCACCCCAAAATGGCGTGAGGTTCCACCTGAAGACCAGGGGTCCAGTTTAGTTAGCAGACAATTTTTTTTTTTTAACTTGAAGATACAGAAAGATGACAAATAGAAGAATTTAGAAAAAAAATGTAGTTCAAATTGCAGACACTTCAACCACCTGGCTTATTAGTCACAGTGGGACGTCTAAACCACAGATTATCTACAAAATTGTTTCCTTCCAAGGTCTTTCTCAATGCTTGGGGAACAACCCTGGAAGTGAGTTACATGGGATAAAGTTCACTCCAAGGAGGGGACAGTCCAAGAACTAGGTGCTATAGCAATGTAGGCACTCTGTAAGACATTTAAGTTCCATGTTAGCATGATTTTGAAGGCCTGAAGAGAATAAGCTTTGCACTGGTTCTTATGTGAATCAGAGAATCATAGAATCATCTAGGCTGGAAAAGACCTTCAAGATGACTAAGTCCAATTATTTACCTGACTACTGAGTCCCATCACTTAGCCATGTCTCTTAGTGCCACATCCACATCTTTTAAAAACATCAAGGGATGGGGACTCCACACGTCCATGAGCAGCCCATTTCAATGCCTAACCACCCTCTCCATGAAGAAATTCTTCTTAACATCAAATCCAAACCCTGGCACAACTTGAGAACATTTTCTTGTCCTATCACTTGTCACCTGAGAAAAGAGAAGGACACCTCCTTGCTGCAACCTCCTTTCATGTAGTTGTAGAGAGCGATGCGTTCTCCCCTCAGCCTCACAGAATCACACAGAATCACAGAATTTCTAGGTTGGAAGAGACCTCAAGATCATCAAGTCCAAACTCTGACCTAACACTAACAGTCCTCCACTAAACCATATCCCTAAGCTCTACATCTAAATGTCTTTTAAAGACCTCCAGGGATGGTGACTCCACCACTTCCCTGGGCAGCCCATTCCAATGTCTAACAACCCTTTCGGTAAAGAAGTTCTTTCTAACATCCAACCTAAAACTCCCCTGGCGCAACTTTAGCCCATTCCCCCTTGTCCTGTCACCAGGCACATGGGAGAACAGACCAACCCCCACCTCGCTACAGCCTCCTTTAAGGTATCTGTAGAGAGCAATAAGGTCACCCCTGAGCCTCCTTTTCTCCAGGCTGAACATACCAAGCTCCCTCAGCCACTACTCGTAAGACTTGCTCTCCAGACCCCTCACCAGCTTTTTTGTCCTCCTCTGGACTCGCTCAAGCACCTTGATGTCCTTCTTGTAGTGAGGGGCCCAAAACTGAACACACTGCTTGAGGTGTGGCCTCACCAGAGCCGAGTACAGGGGGACAATCACCTCCCTAGCCCTGCTGGCCACACTGCTTCTTACACAAGCCAGGATGCTGTTGGCCTTCTTGGCCACCTGAGCACACTGCTGGCTCATATTCAGCCGACTATCCACCAATACTCCCAGGTCCTTCTCTGCCAGGCAGCTTTCCAACCACTCCTCTCCCAGCCTGTAGCTCTGCTTGGGGTTATTGTGCCCCAGGTGCAGGACCCGGCACTTGGCCTTGTTGAACTTCATGCAGTTGACCTCAGCCCATCGGTGCAGCCTATTCAGATCCTCCTGCAGAGCTTTCCTACCCTCAAGCAGATCGACACACGCACCTAACTTGGTGTCATCTGTGAACTTACTGAGGGTGCTCTCAATGCCCTCGTCCAGATCATCGATGAAGATATTAAAGAGGACCAGCCCCAGCACCAAGCCCTGGGGAATGCCAATAGTGACCAGCCTCCAACTGGACTTGACTCCATTTACCATGACTCTTTGGGCCTGGCTATCCAACCAGTTTTTAACCCAACAAAGCGTACGCCAGTCCAAGCCACGAGCAGACTGTTTCTTGAGGAGAATGCTGTGCGAAATGGTGTCAAAAGCCTTGCTGAAGTCAAGGTAGACCACATCCACAGCCTTTCCCTCATCCACCAAGCGCTTCACTTTGTCATAGAAGGAGATCAGGTTCATCAGGTTCATCACCTGCCTTTCACAAACCCATGCTGACTGGGCCTGATCACCTGCTTGCCCTGCAAGTGCCGCGTGATGACACTCAAGATAATCTGCTCCATGAGTTTCCCTGGCACTGAGGTCAAACTGACAGGCCTGTAGTTTCCCAGGTCTGCCCTCCGGCCCTTCTTGTAGATGGGCGTCACATTTGCTAGCCGCCAGTCAACTGGGACCTCCCCCAATAGCCAGGACTGCTCCCTCAGCCACTCCTCATAAGTCTTTTTTTCTAGTCCCTTCACCAGTGTTGTTGCTCTTGTCTGCACATGTTCAAGCAACTCAATATCCTTCAAGCAGTGAGGGGCCCAAAACCAGACACAATATTCAAGGTGTAATCTCACCAGTGCTGTGTATAAGGGGACAATCACTTCCTTAGTCCTGCTGGCCACACTATTTCTGATGCCGGCCAGGATGCCCCTGGCCTTCTTGGCCATGTGGGCACACTGCTGGCTCATGGTCAGCCATGTTCAGTTGTGAATGCAACTTACTAGAGAAGATGCAAATTAAATTTAAGATTGCATTCTTACCATGCTTCATGGCTTAAGTTCTCCACGTGATGAAGTCCGCAGCAAAGAATTCATGCGAACATCCAGAGAAATAATATACGTACCATTTTCTGAAAATACAAATAATCAGAGAACAATTATCAAAGTCTGGACTATTTTTTTCCCTTGGAAAATAGAACAAAGGGAGACTTGTTGACTGAGTTGTAAAAAAGAATGATTCAGTCTGTAACATGCCTCAGAGGAGGCAAACCTGAATTTAAAACAGTTTCACAAAAAAAGCCATGAAGTTGCCAGCCAACCAGTATGGACTGTTTTGCTTCTGATTTGATTACTGGCATAAAAGTCACTGAATCCCAACTCTCCAGATGAATCAGTGAGAGTGGGTTAACACAAGCCACCACTCTACATTTTTTTTCTTCCAAGTTAGGAATTATAGTCCAATAAACAAATTTTCCTTGAGTCATCAAGTAGTCAACTATCAGAGCCAGATTTGTTCTCATTTGCTGAAGAGCATTAAGAGCCACTGTCACTTAAGCCAACCAACTTAGTTTGTATTCGCTAAAGTAGACAAGAAAAGTAACTTGTTCTAGCAATGGATCAGGGTAATTTTCCTAAGAGATGATAAAACATGGCTGCTTGTGGAAAGCAATATGCCAAGATCCTTTTTGAGTACCGTGGTCTTACAACTTGCAGGAAAGCTGTCAGTCACCAGCACATCTGAATGTCAGAGTCCACATCTGAAGTGCCCTTGTTCCTGACAATATGATTTAGAATAGAGGGTATTTTGAGCAAGTTTGCTGATGACACCAAACTTGGAGGAGTTGTGGACTCAAATGAGGGTGTAAAGGCCTTGCAGAGGGATCTGGACAGGTTGGAGAGCTGGGCGATCACCAACCGCATGAAGTTCAATAAGAGCAAGTGCCGGGTCCTGCACCTGGGACGGGGAAACCCTGGCTGCATGTACAGACTGGGCGATGAGACGCTGGAGAGCAGCCTAGAAGAGAGGGATCTGGGGGTCGTGGTAGACAGCAAGTTGAATATGAGCCAGCAGTGTGCCCTGGCAGCCAGGAAGGCCAATCGTATCCTGGGGTGCATCAAGAACGGCATCGCTAGTAGGTCAAGGGAGGTGATTGTCCCGCTCTACTCTGCGCTGGTGCGGCCTCACCTCGAGTACTGTGTGCAGTTCTGGGCACCACAGTATAAAAAGGACATGAAACTGTTGGAAAGTGTCCAGAGGAGGGCTACGAAGATGGTGAAAGGCCTGGAGGGGAAGACGTACGAGGAACGGCTGAGGTCACTGGGCCTGTTCAGCCTGGAGAAGAGGAGGCTGAGGGGAGACCTCATCGCAGTCTACAACTTCCTCGTAAGGGGTTGTCAAGAGGCAGGAGACCTTTTCTCCATTAACACCAGTGACAGGACCCGCGGGAACGGGGTTAAGTTGAGGCAGGGGAAATTTAGGCTGGACGTCAGGAGGGGGTTCTTCACAGAGAGGGTGGTTGCACACTGGAACAGGCTCCCCAGGGAAGTGGTCACTGCACCGAGCCTGTCTGAATTTAAGAAGAGATTGGACTGTGAACTTAGGCACATGGTCTGAACTTTTGGGTAGACCTGTGCGGTGTCGAGAGTTGGACTTGATGATCCTTAAGGGTCCCTTCCAACTCAGGATATTCTATGATTCTATGATTCTATGATTTACAGACATTTATTAAAACAGCTTGTAATCTAAACCTGTTTATTTATGCCATCCATGGCGATATGTAGTGGACTAATATCATCTATACAGATTTATCTGTAAAGGAGATTTTTGATAACTGTCAATATCCTGTATGGAAATAACACTTTCAGACAACTAAATTCTGGACAGAAGTTGACTGTAGACCTTTGCTAGGAGAGGAAGATAGCTATTAAGTATCAGACCAGCCACCACACAAACCTAAAATACAAGAAAAACGTAAATATATTTATAGAAAATGTCAGCAGGAAAAAAAAAGAAATAGCTCCTGGGCAAGAGTTTTACAAATTATGCTCACATGCAATGAACAACAGGCTTCACAACTGACAGCATCTGCTCTCTGGCCTTTCACAGGTTAAAATGAAAGAAGGTCCTTTGGAGTGAATCAAGGGTAAGAGAGCATCTCATAAAAGACATAAAACAGCCCAGAACTGACAGTCTGTTTATCATAATTGCAGTTAAGCAGGAAAAGTGAAAAACTAGCCCTTTTGATCCTGATCCACATACTACACTTGGGGCCATTTTTATCCAACTTTACCAGACCATCCAATTTGAGACAGGCAGCACACAACAGACCTGGAACCCAGCCTCCAAAAGTGAAGATGCACCTTCCTCCTCATGCAAGCCTCATGTCAATGAGAAACAGACATGTTCAGCACCATTCAAGGTTGGGAACCTGACCCCAGTTATACAATCACAGAATGACCAAGGTTGGAAGGGATCTCTGAAGATCACCTAGTCCACCCCTTCTGCAAAGCAGGATCACCTAGAGCACATTGCACAGGATGGCATCCAGGTGGGTTTTGAATATCTACAGAGAAGGAGACTCCACAGCTTCTCTGGGCAACCTGCGCCAGTGCTCTGTCAGCCTCGTAGTACAGAAGTGCCCTCTCATACAAGGACATCTCTCCCATTGCTCTTTTTGTCCAATTTACTCTGTGTGTTTTGTCAGAATTCAGCCTTGGTACAAAACATGTTCTTTCTCAGATGATCATCTTGCAGCTATTACCATTTTTGCATTAGTCTGTTCCAGCACTATTAAAAAAATCACATCCATTTAACTGCTCATGGGCAGAATGAGCTCTCTTCAGAAAAGCTACAGGTAATGTGCAACCTCTTAGGCACCTGGAGAGAGATCTGTACTTATGAGTTACAGATCCCCTATACAGATTTAACTTCAGTACAGCAGATGGCACATTTGATGGACCCATCTAACATAGACAATAAGAAAATTCTCTCTTCAACTCCAGTCTTTCCCAGGGCTTAAATACCTGCATTAGTCTAGGGTTTATAGCCTCTTCTAGAGATCTGGATCATAGCAGATCTGATTATTTACAAAGCAGAGCAGGAACCATTTCAGACCTTGCCTGAACTCCAGCCTCCCACTCCCACCTTTATACAATAACATAACCAAAGAAGGTTTGGAAACATCTGAAATTTGTCTCTTAGTACATAGGCACCTAATTTTGCTATACCTTGAATGAATAAATCTTTTTGTAGTTCTCCAGAATGTGACTGTAGGTAGAGACACATAAATTAGGAAAGACAAGTGAGAACAGACCATTATTAAATAAGCAATAGTAATACAGGAGAATATTAATTATGCAATACCTGATAGATCATTAACTCACTCTCTTTGGGATTCTGCAGCAATAAATCAGGAGGAAAGATACAACAGATAAGATTATTAGCTACATTTGTGGGCCAAAGGTTTGAACAATCAAACAAGATTTACAATGCTTTTGGAGAAATCAAGCATTTCTATATGTCACTGTCTGAATTTGCCAAGTGAGACAGGTAAACCTACCAGAAGTATCTAGAGTACAGGATGGTAAGTAATGGCACATCTTGCAATTTATAAACTACACATTTAAAAATTACCTAATTGCAAGCAAAATACAATCTCCCTAATGTATCAAATCCCAAGTTTGTCACTAATAATGGATCGTATATACTTAATCTTGATTCCATAAAATGTTCTTTTTTTCTCTCTCTTAGCAATGGCAATAAAAAAAAAAAAAAAAAAAAAAAAAGATCATGCTAATAAAGATGGCAAGATTTATTTTTGAGCACGGTAATACAAAGATGCTGCTCTATAAGTAGTTGTAACATTTACTGAAGGCGGCCATAGATTTTACTTCCAGACAGGATGATTATGACCATATAGTCTGGGATGCTATGAAGCACCACTGTCAGACGAAGCAATTTCTGCATCAAAGCCCATAAATTCCTGCTCAGACACTTCCTCGCTTTCAGAGGCCTGTCCTGATTTACAGTTTTTATATCCTATCCCCATGCTCCTGTGTGACACAACGCCTATTAGCCCTTTCTGTTAAATATGCACCCCACACGCATAAAACTGCGTGACTGCATATATACATATACGGATTGTGAAAATGGCTATAAATTAAGAGATCTTACATCTTTGAAGAGAATCATTCAAGCCCACACTAAAAGTCTATTTTTATAACTCCTTTTCTTCCCCATGCCCCTCCCCAGTTGCACAAATCGAACCCAGACCTGTTGTTACCCGACTGCAAGCACCTAATCTTCTGGAACAACGTTCTGAATACAGCTTGTTGGCAAAAGCTGGACCACATCTTTAGGACATTTCTGCATAAACATCTTCAGTAGGGCAGGGTGCCCCATAAAGTGGAATTTTCATTAAGATAGCTGTGGGTCCAAATACCTTAATGGACATAATTATTTCATAGAAACGCATCTGGAGAACAAGTCTTTGCTTTACTGTGGTGGGAATGTACACTGAAATCAACAGTACTCTTGCCACGGAGCAGACTAGGAGTGGGCTAAGGGCTCCAGCTAAGTAACATCCTTCAATGCGGATCCCAAGCTCCACTTAAACTCCAGGTTTTCCAGAGATGAAGTCTTCACACACAGCTGTGGTGAGTTAGCCTTGGCTAACCACCAAGCACCCAGCCAGCTGCTCATTCACACCATAGCCCCATGACAGCACCTGTTTGCAGGGGAGAAAATAGGAAGAAGGGGAACAAGAAAGTTTGTGGCAGGAAGGAGAGGACACATTTTAAAAAACAAAAAGCATTATAAGAGAAGTTTAATAAAGTATTTCCAAATTTATTAGCACTTCAACAGAGAACACTCAAGGATTTCATTTTACTGGTTTTGAAGAGGTACAGGGCAGAGCCACCAGGAATGCGCATCCCTACGCTGAAAACAGATACAAAATTGTGCATATTATGTTTATTACCAAAATCTGGAATAAATCCCCTTTCAGTCACAAGGATCTGAACTCCATTGAGGCTTTTGAATGCATCACCACTTTATCAGATGAAATTCAGTAAATAGTACAACTATACTACCCTGGTTTCAGCTGGGACATAGTTTTCTTCCTCATATTTGGTATGGTGCCGTGTTTTGGATCTTGGGGAAAAATAATGCTGATAACACAGGGGTGTTTTATTTGTTGCAGAGCAGTGCTTACACAGAGCCAAGGACTTTTCTACTTCTCATGCTGCCCTGCCAGTGAGCAGGCTGGGGGTGCACCAGGAGCTGGGAGGGGACACAGCCAGGACAGCTGGCCCAAAGTGGCCAAGGGGATATCCCATAACATACGATACCACATGGAACAACAAAACTGGGGGAGTCAGCTGGGGAACAGGCTGTCACTGCCCAGGGGTGTGCTGGGTATCGGTTGGCTGGTGGTAAGCAATTGCATTGTGCATCGCTTGCCTTGTTAATTCTTTTTGTTGTTACAGCGTTTTGGTTATTGTTTGCTTGCTTTGTTTTGCTTTCCTTTCTTATTAAACCATCCTTATCTCAACCCACAAGTTCTTGCATTTTTCTTTTCAATTTTCTCACCCATCCGACTGTGGGGAGCGGGGAGCATGTGGTGTTACAACAGTGTCAGCCAGGTTAAACCACGATGTATATACATCATAGATTTGATAGGAAACTCCCTTATCTTGAGAGGATCATATACTCTGCATCACAGCAAAGGAAAAATCTCCAAATCTGAGGAACAAGTTCAAGATGAAAGAGACTGGATGGAAGGACTTCTCTGTATCCTAGAAAATTAGACCAGACTTAGCTTTTATTACAGAATGTTCTTAGTCTTATTAATAGATGACTCAAGAAGCTTAAGCTCACCATGTTTCTCGATATTATTTTCGTGGTTTAACCTGGCAGACAGCTAAACACCACACAACCATTCTTCTTTGTTCTTCTTTGTTCTTACTTCTTTATTCCTCACAGCTTTGCGTAGTGGTGGCCTTGCAACAGAGAATTCAGATCACACTCCTGCTTCCCAGTCAAAACTGAGAAGGTCCATACAGATCTCCATACAGACCAGTGCTTACAGAAACACAGACATGTCTTCTTCCAGCTCCACACAGCCTGATGGGAGCCAGAGACACCTGACACTTGGATCACTGATTTGTGTCAGCACTGAATCTTGATGTATAGTTTCAAGAATAAGCACAAAGAACTGTAACATTCGCTTCTAAACACTTTTCCTTTGCTACCTGGCTGGACGTTAGTGCTTATACTATTTTTCTTCATTTTTAAATCATTAGTAGTATAAGCAAGTAGTTTCATAGCTTTGGGCTCAGCAAGAAGACAGTGAGCACTGGATACAATTTCAGGATATCTTTGACACACATGTATTGCTTGATATGTGGGTTCTGGCATCCTAAGTCAAACAATATTTCTGCTCTTAGGCCCTGGAGAGAAGGAGCTGAAGAGCAAGACAAAACAAGCTGAAGGTTTTTGTTTGTTTGTTTGTTTGTTTGTTTGTTTTCCAGCACACAGCCAAGGGTGGCTGAAGGTGGGGTTTTGAATAGCGTGGTGTTTTCTGCTACACATCTGCTATGACTGAGGGCATGGATTGAACACATCTGTATTTGAGTGGCTGCTCTGATCACAGCAATTAATTCTGGTTACCACATACAGGTGTTTAATTATCAAGGTCTCACTAGCTACAGGGTTTTATTAGACTTTTTTCTGCCTCCTTCTGTGGCATTGCACCATGCATTCAGACTTGATGGTAATGGTACCCTTGAGAGAGCACATCTTTGAACTTCAGGGTTTATTTCAGCCATCCAAAGCAAGCAGAATTAAATAAATATAAATGGTCACAGGCATGCATGCACCCCAAGCTGAGTCCGGATGAGAACGAACAGATTGTGCAAACGGGTTTATCCAAAAAACATGTGGCAAACCAGTGCCCTACACTGCATTTGCTGGAAGTCATTGAGTAATCAGGCAGCTGAAAGTTACTTTTCTCTCTGCGTAGCTGTGGTGGTTTTACCGTGCTGAGCAGCTAAACCCCACAACCGCTCTCTCACTCCCCCTCCTTTAGATAAGGAGGGGGAGAAGTAAAGCAAAGAACAACTCACGGGTTGAGATAAGGATAATTTAATTAAAGGGAAATAATTATAATAATTAAATAAAGACTACCATGAACTAAACAATTTAACTAAGGGGAAATAAAAGGGAAAGGGGAAAAAAGGGAGGAAAACAAACAAACAAAATAAATGAAAGCTATATGGAAGTGCAGAGGAAAGAAATTACTCTCTACTTCCCACAAATGAGCGATGATTGACCACGTCCTTGAAGCAAGGCCTCAACGCACGCAGCCGGTGTTCGAGAGGAGGACCGACGTCTTCTCAACGAGAGCCCACCCCTCCCCTCTTCTTCCTGTTTCCACCTTTTATTGCTGAGTGTGACACCACATGGTATGGAATATCCCTTTGATTGGTTTAGGTCAGCTGCCCTAGTGATGTTTCTCTCCTCACTTTTTTGCCCACCCCCTAGGAGGGTTAGAGAAAGGCCCAATGCTGTGCCACTGCTGCTCAGCAGTAGACACAACACTGGTGTGATAACACTGCTGTTCCAGCTACAAGTGCAGAGTACGGCACTGTATGGGCTGCTGCCGGGAAAGTTAACATTCCAGCCAGACCCAGTACAGTAGCAGGTGATTAAAAAAAAAAAAAAAGTTTATATTTGGGACATTGGCGTAACCAATATCTTAAACATTTTTGCAAATAAAACCAATGTTCAGTACCACCTGTGATCCCTCCCACCACCCACTTTACTTGGCTCATCTCTACTCCCCTCTCTTCTAAAATGCTGCCGAGTGACTCCAAGTGAATTTCTGAGAGCTCCCTAAGAGATTTATTCCCAAGACCAGCAGGAGTCTTGGGATTTCCCTGAAGACATTCACACCAGAAGTTCCAGTGCTGGACCCATCACTTCCATCAGAAGCACAACACGTATTATACAACAACAATAGGCCTGCTTTAAATGATGGCAAATCCATCAGATCCAACCATAAGTTGTCTTCTTGATTACTTTCATTATTAATCGTGTGCATCACAAACACTCCCAAAAATCCATTGAGAGAGATGGCACCTTGACAGGATGTTATACCCTGGAGCAGTCTCCTCACTGCTACAGGATGATTGCTCACCTTCAGAAGCAGTGCTCTCCTTCTGCACAGAGACAGTTAAACTCAGCACCAGCATGGTAGGAAGCACTCTGCTGTTTTACAGCTTTTCCTGCACTCTCAGGTGAAGGCATCAAATCAGATGGGAAAGTCTGATGTATCACATCTAGCTCACAGGGCTGCAGCTTTTGTTTTATTCTTAGCCAAGCAGAAAAATCACATGGTGCTAGAAATGGTAGGGCACACATGACTGACTACTCCCATGAGCACGGATCATGTGTTGCTGCAGGGCTGCCCAGTCTTCACCACCCAAGCCTATGGACATACACAAGATGTGCATTAAAGACATTCGTAAGAACATCAGGAGCAATTCAGCAGAGCACAGAAGAGTAGCGTTGGGTTTATTCATGGACCAGCCCAGAAGGTGTCTGTGTCTCCTGTCCCAGCAGCCAGCCCGTGGCCGGAGAAGCTGCACTTGCAGAGGCCCTCACACCAACCCTGCACCCACAGGGCACGTGCTGTCCGTGGACAGGACTGAGAAGACTGGTGTTGGACACAGTCTGTCTGAACATTGCCTTCTGTTGTGATAACCTGCACCACGCTAACAGATTAACCAGCGGAGCACAGTGGGACACCTGAACCACCAATGAGCTAAGCAAGGCTCATCCAGACCACCTCTACTCCATGTTATGTGGTCGTTTTCTTAACGTAGTAATTTTTACGTGATCTCTGTCTTGATGAAAGCAGAAATCTCTAACCACCAAGCATGACCCTTGTTTTTTTTCTTTCCATCAACATTGCAGAACAAAAATCCAGGTCTGAGCAATTATTCTCAGAGAAAAAGCAACAGCAAAACTGGAATGCATTAGCCATAAATGAGGCAATTAAGTCTAACCTTTGCTAACCTGGCAGGTCAATGGTAACAAACAGTATGCCAGGAGTTATTTGGGTCCTATAGATGCCCTTTAAAAAGCCAATTATCTGGAAATGAGTGACTCTGACAGATTACAATATAGCAGCCCTTCAGAAAGGGCTGGGAGGGCAGGGGAGGGGGCTCTCGGGCTGGCCCACACGCAGCTTTCCAGCGTAATTGAAAAGCTCTCACTGTTAGAGGAAGGCCAAGGTTTCTTTCAGCTGAAGGTCTTCGGAATTAATTGCACTGCCTCTTACCAAGGAACAGTAGGGCATGTTTTCTTGGATGCCGTGTCAACATGTGAATAGGGTTTTAAGAGGTACAAAAAATTACAAAAGCAAAGTAAAAAAAAAAAAAAAAAAAAAGAGAGAGAGGACACACAGCAAGCTATATAAATAAGAGTGCCAATTTTTTTCAAAAATGACAGGATGAGATGAAACAAAACTGAACTGAGCTATCGTTATGAAATGGCTGACGGGGCACATAGAGGGACAATGGATATGAAGCAGGTAGGACAGGTGTGCCCATGTGCATGCACACACAGGGCAGGGGGAAGGAGGGCCCTGATGTCAGTTTGGCTTTCAGAACTAAAATCCTCCTCTACATACTATCTTAGTGAGAGCAGTGTGTAAAATCCCACCCCAGGGGCTTCTCCAGGTAACACTGCTGGTCTCACAACAGACATCTTCACCAAGGGATGGGGATTCCAGGCCCAAATATAGATTTGATATCAATTATTTTGCCTCAGCATTTTTTTTTCCTTCTATTTTCTCCTTTCTTTCTTCTAAACCTAGGCAGTTAGTTAGGAATGCTGGTTCAGCTACTGCCCTGAACCAAAGCTGCATTGCCCCTCCTAGACGCAGCAAGAAGGAACCAGGAAAACCTGATGCAAATGCAGTGAAGGACATTTACCTGCTGCCTGGCATCCAGTCCACCACTCCCTCCTCTCTCTACTGTCCCCACCTACTCCTACCTTGCCCCACTGCCTCCATCCCATTTGTCCTTCACTCTTTCACTTTCCAGCAGGCATCCTTAAGCAGGAGAGGATATATAAGGGCTCCAGAGAGCAGGCTCGCAAAATGCATCAAGCAGCAAAAAGGTAATGAAACAAAATCACTACCTACAGCCTCTACCAGTAGGAATTAAAACCCTGGAGACAAGTCAAAGCCTTACAGAGACAGCCCTTTAAGACTCAGGCTTTAGGGTGGCCTGGACTAACTCTGGAAGGCAGGTCTCTGAATATTACATCTGAGAATCAACACACAGCCTTGGGCCCACCCAGGCAAGCACCATTTACAGCGAACTGATGAGGTTGCTCACAGCCACAAGCACTATGGTCACTCACACTGTGCCTGGCTACCTTCCTCTACCTGCCCAGCAACAAAGGGTGACCAGTCCTTAGTCTATGGTCTCCCAAAAGGTATTCACCCCCGCTGCTCTGAGCATGGTACTGCAACACACAAAAATCAGCGCTGGCTTTAACCATTACAACACAAAAGGACGTGCACATTTGCACCAGCTATGACTGGTGCTTATGACTCTCTGTGCAGACTCTTCTTGAGACCACTGTGCAGCTTCTGCGGGGTGGCAGGCTGCTTCGCCTTGGCTCTAGTGGCATGCAAGGCTGGTTGCACGTAAAAAGCCTCCAGAGCGGGAAGAGCACGATGCTGCCTGGGGTTAGGCAATAACACGCACAAGCACTATTGCTAATGTAGGCTCCTGCCCTTGTGAGTACTTGCCTTCACCGGCCAACTGGAGAGAATATGAAAATCCATAAACATCAGCAGAGAGCAGGGAGCAATCGGAAAACAGGAGATCGTAAAACAGCAAAGTACTGCAAAATCATTATACGCTCATCTTTGACACGCAGACTGGATGTCTCCAGCTTTGGAAAACAAAACACAACCATCACAGCACCCAGCGAGAGCAAAACAGGCGGCAAAAACAACCGCATCCATCAGCTCTGTAACCACCCCATGCAACCCACCTTCCCCTTCCCTCCTCCCAAAACACCTTTATTTATTAGTTTCTCACCCCAAATTCCCATTTACAGCCATAGACTGTTACCTCCCAGGAGTCTGACCCACAGCCAGCTACCGCTCTGTGAGAGCAGCTGCGCTGCGTGCCCGCCTGTAACACAGGTGAGCTGAATAAAAGCAGCTCCTGGGGTGCCACACATTTAATGAGCTGGGATCTCTTAGCAGAAGTAAATTTACAAATTTTGTATTTATCATAGCTCTCGATATAAGCAACTAAAAGGCACGGACCATTAGTTAAGCTGCTTTTTTGGTTGATTATGTTATCAGAACTCCCTATGGTGATCTGACTACATATTACCATATACTTAATGGCAGTAACTGTTGGTATACCTGATCTGACAATCACAGGGCTTTACGGCTTCTTTTCTAAGAAAAATATCTCTAGAAAAATTGACCCCTGGTCCTGTCAATGAATCATAACACAAAAAGCACACCGGGTTCCCTCTCAGCAACACCGGCCACCTCTGTTATTAACTTCCCACTCAGTCCGCTTAATGCATGCCTCGCTGACACTGGACCTAGCAGCTTGTTTCTTACAAGTGCTCAAACAAAGTCCTACCGATTCATCGCTGTTCCCACTGCTATTTTTTTCCATTTCATTTACTGCTTAGATCTGTTTTTCCCCCCCACGCACGTTATCGCCACGGCAGTTTTCCTCCACCTCACGCCACCTCCTGCTCAATCAGCAGCCCGGTCTCCGTGCTGGCTCAGTCCTGCAGGCCCAGCCCAGCACACACCAGGCCCAGACCGGTGCCACCACTGACCTGTACTGGGAAAAGCCTCAGAGCAGAGGGTCCGAACCCACCATCACTACTTGCTTACCTACTTCTAAAATCAGTAAGAGCTCTCACTGGGGTCTGGCCTTTAATCAAGCAGCACAGGACAACAGCAACAAAAAGCAGAGCCGTAAGGTTACTAACAAGCAGCACTACTAAATCCCAAAAGCCTAACAGGCACTGTTCCAAACCCCCCCAGAAGATGTGGAGTGCAGGCCTGACCTAAGTATTTGGCATCTCCAGAAGCCCGGGCTGTGAGCTCAGCAGAGCAGATTTCGTGATTGTGGATGTCATGTGGTAAGTCAGCTCCTTGGGCCTTTCAAGCTTTTCCCACTTCAAAGAACTCGCAGGAGCATGAAACCTGAGAGGAAAGGAAAAAAGGTTCACGTGTTTCCCTTGGAAAATAAAAAGGGTGTTTGATTCTACCTCTAACTAGTTGCTTCTTCAGCATCCAAGAGCAAACCCTATCCTCCTGTGTTCACAGCAAGGCTTTTACTGGTGAGCCACACACAGACGCTGTTCACAGGGCTGCCTTTACACAGACACTCTCCGTTACGAGATTTTTCACCCCAGCTCTGTTCTGTGCTCAGCTCAGCTTCAATTGGCATGGCAAAAGCCACCAGAGCAGTTTAGATCCACCAGCAGTTATGTGGTTGCACACCTAGCGTCCAGTCACAGCTCTACTTTATCATCAAATTACCTACTCCAAAGACTAAATTTCAGAGCAAGCTCCATCATGGGGACCCGCTGGGACTGGCACCAGTGCAATGCATCAGCTGCCCCCAAGCCCAAGCACACCAGGGCTGCCTCCCTCCCACTCACCCAGATTTTCTCCTCCTTCAGAGCCTGGAGATGTCAGCCTTCTCAGAGATATTTTTTCAACACGGCTGCCTAACCTCATCATCTCACATTTAACCATCTGAATTTTCACCAAGCATCCTCTACAATTTTTTTCCTTACAGCCCGCCATGAACATGTTTCTCCCATTTTGTCCAGTTCCTTAGTATTGCCCACAAGGGCACCTGACCAGATCTATTCTCCCTGCATAAAATCCACCCTCACTAATTCAACCCATTCTCACTGCTCAGCACATATTGGTCTTTCACAGCTCATTTATCCCATTTCAGTGGTTTTACCTTCTGGCTCTGGGTGTTATCAATCCAAATTGGTTTTTTTCTCCTCCTTTTAAGGGTTTTAAATATCTTTTTCTTGATTAATTACATGTTGTTCCCCGTTGCTTTTCACCAAAGACTCAAACAACAGGTGCAAATCAGCATGATGTAGTAGCTCTATAGCTCTTCCCCTCTTTCCTATCTTGTTAACAGCCCTTCTCACCACCAAACTTTCAGCACCCAACCCAACTCCCCATGTCCACATTAATGAACGGCCACTTGTCAAGTATTTCTGCTACTTAAACATGAGGAGGACCATGCGTAAAGTCAGTGAGAACGAATGCTTCAATCCAACCCCAGTCTCCCAGGCTGAATTTCAACCTCTCCCTGGAGGCCCCACAACCTCAGAAGAGCAGATACCAGACATTAAATACATCACAGATGGGCCCAAGTACCAGCAGAGAGGCAGGGAAGAGAGAAAACTACAGCAAAGAAGAATAACACCAAGAAAAAAAAAAAAAAATATATATATATATATATTCTGAAAGACTCCTAATTGAAAGGAAACTTCAAAAGCAACTCCCACAAAAAAAAAAAAAGCTCCTTCAATGGACAGTCCAGGGGTGACAATTAGACTGAAGGGAAATTCTTGACACAGAGTTTGAGGTTGGAGCTGCAGCAAACCTCTTCATCTAGGCCTATGCTAAACCAAGGTTGCCTGCATTCATACAGGAAAAAGCAATCAAGGAGTTCATTTGTTTGGGTTATTCTTGCTTCACAGTGCTGGAACAGACGCTCAACTTCCTATTCATTTTCTCCAGCAAAACCGAGTGATTACCACTTTATTTCCACAATTAAAGCTGAAATACAAAATGGTATCCCACGCACTCCTTGTGCAGCCTCTACACAGTGACTCTTTTTCTTGGAACAGGTTATAGTAATATGGACTTTCTTAGGCAAAGACTCAACAAACAATAAAGAAATGGCTGTGATATCCTTTTCTATTTTATGTCCTGAAAAGGCAGCCCAAAGGTTTTTTGTTCAATGTAAGACTTCACAGAACCACAGAATCACAGAATTATCTAGGTTGGAAGAGACCTCAAGATCATTGAGTCCAACCTCTGACCTAACATTAACAGGTCCTCCACTAAACCATATCGCTATGTTCAACATCTAAACGTCTTTTAAAGACCTCCAGGGATGGTGACTCCACCACTTCCCTGGGCAGCCTATTCCAACACCTCACAACCCCTCAGTAAAGAAGTTCTTCCTAATATCCAACCTAAAACACCCCTGGCACAACTTTAGCCTGTTCCCCCTCGTCCTGTCACCAGGCACGTGGAAGAATAGAATAACCCCCACCTTGCTACTGCCTCCTTTAACGTACGTATAAAGAGCAATAAGGTCACCCCGAGCCTCGTTTTCTCCAGGCTGAACAAACCCAGCTCCCTCAGCCGCTCCTTGTAGGACTTGTTCTCCAGACCCCTCACCAGCATCATCGCCCTTCTCTGGACTCTTTTGAGCACCTCAATGTCCTTCTTTTAGCGAGAGGCCCAAAACTGAACACAGTACTCAAGAAGCGGCCTCACCAGAGCCGAGTACAGAGGGACAATCACTTCCCTAGACCTGCTGGCCACACTGCTTCTTATACAAGCCAGGATGCTGTTGGCCTCGTTGGCCACCTGAGCACACTGCTGGCTCATATTCAGCCGACTATCCACCAATACTCCCAGGTCATTCTCTGCCTGGCAGCTTTCCAACCACTCATCTCCCAGCCTCCTCTGCCCTTCTGAACCGCCCCCCGAAGGGACTCTACCAGCCAGTGTCCTGAACAGGTCAAAGCCGGCCCTCCAGAAGTCCAATACAGCGGTTTTACTGGTCCCCTTCCTGTCTTCTCCAAGAATGGAGAACTCCACCGTTTCATGGTCACTCTGCCCAAGACAGTTGCCAACCACCACATCTCCCACCAGTCCTTCTCTGTTTGTGAAGAGAAGGTCTAGCGGGGCACTTCCCCTAGTAGGCTCACTAACTAGCTGTGTCAGGAAGCTATCTTCCACGCTCTCCAGAAACATCCTAGACCGCTTTCTCTGGGCTGTGTCGTGCTTCCAGAATTTATCTGGGAAGTTGAAGTCCCCCACAAGAACAAGCGCTGACAATTTTGCAACTTTTGTCAGCTGCCTGTAGAACTCCTCATCAGTCTCCTCATCCTGGTTCAGCGGTCTAGAACAGACGCCCACCAGGATGCTTGCCTTGTTGGCCTTCCCGCTGATCCTAACCCATAGGGTCTCAGCCTTATCATTCCCAGCCTCAAGTTCCACGACATCAAAACTCTCTCTGATATAGAGCCACACCACCACCCCTTCCATGCTGCCTGTCCCTTCTGAAGAGCCTATAGCCAGACATTGCAGCACTCCAGTCATGAGAGTGGTCCCACCACGATTCCGTGATGGCAACCAAGTCGTAGCCTGCCTGCTGCACGATGGCTTCCAGCTCCTCCTGTTTGTTACCCATGCTGCGTGCATTAGTGTAGATTCACTTCAGCTGGGCCATTGCCTTCTCTCCCAGCCTTGCCATTGTTCCCCCTGGCACAGCTCTAACAAGCCTTGTTTCAGCCCTGTCCCCCTTCTTACCTAGTTTAATGCCCTCTCAATGAGCCCAGGATCCATTTTCCCCTTAGAGATAGGGACCCGTCTGCAGCCATCAGGCCGGGTGCCGAGTGAAGCGCCCCATTGTCAAAAAAAAAAAAAATTCTGTGTTGGCACCAGCCTCTGAGCCACATGTTTGTCAGGTGGGCTTTCCATGTCATCTCTGTACCCCTCCCTGCACCGCAGGGATGGATGAAAACACCACCTGTACTCCCGCTCCATCCACTAACCGTCCCGGTCCCCTAAAGTCCCGTTTGATGGTCTTCAGGCTTCTCTCTTCAATGTCATCACTGCCAGCCTGGACTATTAAAAGAGGATAATGGTCAGAGGGGTGAACCAAGTTGGGAAGATTGCTGGCAATGTCCCTGACCCTGGTCCCAGGGAGGCAGCAGACTTCCCTACAGGTAGGGTCAGGCTGACAAATAGGTCCCTCTGTTCCCCTGAGAAGGGAGTCACCCACAACAATCACCCTTCTTTCTGTCCTGCTGGAGGCAGTCCTGAGGCCTGGAGTCGACTTCCTCGCCCTAGGCATCCTCCTGGGTAGACTTTGTACCTCTTCCTCAGCTACTGGTCTCTCAAGCTCCAGGGCCTCAAACCTGTTGCATAGGGGCACCTGGGAAGGGGGGGCCAGTGTGGGGGAGGGCATCGCCTGCGATGTCGAGCTGTTTCCATTCCTCCTCAACTCCTAGGTGCCCTGCCTCTGCCCAACAGCAGCAGGGGAGGGGGTCCATGCCCATTTGGGGTGTCTCACCCCAGTCCCTGTCCTTCAGGCCGCGCAGGGAGTTGCTCCACAAGTCTATGTCCTGCTCACACTCCCTGATATCCCTCAACCTCTCAACCTCCTCCTCGAGTTCTGCCATGAGGCGGATCAGGTCGTCCACCTGCTCGCACCTCACGCACACAGTCTCTCTGCCCCCCGCAGGTGGTAGCAACAGGCTCAGCCACTCCCTGCACCCGGAGACCTGAACTGCCGCAGTTTTGAGCGGGCAGTCGGTCTGGGTGTGTACAGGCTTCCTGGAGAGATCACCGTGCTTGGTGTACACCATCGCAGCTGAGCTAGCGGCAGACCGCCGTTAGAGGAGGTGTTCGTATGGGCGGGGCGCGCTCTGCCCTGCCTGCTCGCCCTGCCTGCGCCAACTGCCGCGCCACTCCCTTCTGAGGCGCCACGCGCTGTTTGCCCGTCCTGGTGGCCGCGCTCCCTAGGGGCAGCGTTAGAACGGCCGGGGAGGGGGCGCTGCTGGCTGCTGGCTGCTGGCTCCGCCTCCGCCTCGTTGTGGCCTCGTTCCCCTCCCTGGCGAGGGCTGCCGGGCCCTGGCGGCTCCCTCCCTCGAGTGGGCTCGGTGCCGGAGAAATGAGCCCTGCCTGGCCGATCCCCCGCTCCGCTGCACAACGCGTCTGCCCCGCAGCCGATCGCCTCGGCAAGTGGCTCTTTCTTTCCGTTTAATACTTCTGTCAACAAAATTTGGGGATATCCGAATTCCATCCAATCAGAGTTCCATCCAGAGTATACCAGGTATGAAAAAGGTTTCCAAGTGTCCACATCAACAGCTATTCTTCCATTTGGCAGCCTTTTAAGGTAAATCTACTTTACATACAACGTATAAAAGAGAACTGTAAACAATCTTAAACAATGAATCATGTGTCCTCACTTAACCAGTTTCATTAGCTTATAATGCATTATCCTAATACTGTTCTTTCAGAAAAAAAAAAAAAAAAAAAGAAAAAAAAAAAAAAACAGTGTAACAGTGTTAGGTAAGATAAGGATCTTGTAATACGAAAGCAAGCAGCAAAAATTCTGGATGTAGTTCTAGTACATCTTAGAAGAGTAATGAGTAGTGAGACTCCCTTTCCCTTTTGCAAATGATTAAATCAATCACTTAGGAACTCCACCAAATCCCTTCTCTACAACAGGAAGCTCCAATTAAATTAGTTGTTAAACCAAATTAATTAAAGCTGCACAATTTCTATACAGACGCACTCAGTTTTGTGTGAGTCTTACTTGCGTTCAACCCTCTTTCTCATCAACGTAAATAAAATCAATATATGAGAGTTAATAAAGCTTGCTGATAGTTGAAGGATGAATTCCAAGTCATTTAGTTGTAGTTAATTTGGAAAAACGTTCTCTACTACACAAAGCCTGCCCAAATTGCCATTTTCTCTTATCTGAGAATCAATCACCTGACTTGATGACAAGAAGGGGTGGGGGGATACATCTCTTCACTCTACAGCATTAAATGATCAATTAACGTTTTCCAGGTAACGTTTTAAGTGACAAATAGGAGATCTTAGACCGTGACAACTTGTCAGAGCTTGAGGAAAGTCTCCTGTCACACAAAACGGCCACAGCTGTTTAGCAGCAGCAGAAATCGAGATGAAGAACAAGGCGTCCAGAAGCACAGCCCATATCATGAGGACCAAGAAAGAGCTTCACACTGCCCTGAGAATCAGCCCCACTGAGCCACTCTTATCCATACACACATGTAAGCATCAGAAACTACAGATTTTAATTCTGCCATTGTAGACAAAGCCCTGGTCTTCATGAGGCATGGAGACCGATGCTGCTGAGGTATGAATTTTATTCCGAATTTGCCCAGGACAACAAATCCTAAATTGCAGTTTAATTCTAACTGCCTGCAGCCGTCCATGAGCTGCCAGCATGAATAGCAATGGTTTTGTATCATCCAAAACCCAACAAAGGAAGCAGCACGGCCCTAATCAAATCAGGAAGGTGTGAGCACCGAAGCAAGACCTTCCATTGCTGGGAACGGCGCGAGCTCCCATGAGCTGCTCTGCACAAGGCCTAACACAAAAAAGGTTTGCCGTAGTTTTGACTCATCTTCCCTCTCTTCCCACTGGCTTTTCCGAATGCTTTTCATTTGTTTTTTCCATTCAAAAACTCTCGTGTCTCTCCCATTTATTCCCTATCCCCTTCACACGCCCTCTTGCCCTTCTCTCTCTTTATCTCCTGCCTTCCTCCAGTCCCCTCCTCGTTTTTTCCTCTCCTTCAAGTCCTTTTGCAGGCACTTGCAAATGTGACTGCTCAGCAGTCAAACAGAACAGGAAAACCCAGGCATCAAGGGAACCTTACTGCTTCGGCCTACCCTGAAATAGACTGACACGGGAGCAATTAGAATGTAATTTTATGTAATAAGATGATTTATTCATTAGTACAAGGCATAGATAAAAGCTTATGGCTGATGAGAGAAGCAGGTTTGTTACAGCTGTCAGTTCCACCAGCAAAATGTATTAGTCATTTCATTTTTCTTTTTATTTTTTTTAACACCAAAAGCATCCTATAATTATATGTGTGTGCCCTTCCTTATAGAAGGAGGCTTTGCACAAAGTTATTTTCATAATAAAATAGCAACAATTAAAGTGTCATAAGATGATTGGTCTGTCAGCGAGTTTGATTGACCTGCGTATTCCTGATTTTTTTTTAATATTATTTTCTAGTTTCTAAAAGATAACAGTAAGATTTTGGGTTCAAAATATGTATCTTTGCCACAGTAGGAAGGTGAACAAACATCAGGTACTTTGAGCATGCTCTTGGTCAACAGACATACAAAATTTCAGATTAATTCTTTTCAAGGCCAGTGTCAGTAACAGGAGTCTCCTTGCTTTTGAAATAATTTCAGCACAGCCCAAGTACCAACACTAAATCACGTCTGAAGTTGGCCTTCCAGCCAAGACTGACGAGTAGCAGAGATCACCATGAAAAATACCTGCACCGTTGCTGGCATGTGGAAGAGAATAAGAACCTCAGGGCTTTGGTTCATCATCTCATGCACTAGCCACAAATCCTGAGACTCTGCAAAAAGCAAAGAGCACTCAGTTTTACCTTTCAGTGATCACAGCAGGAGCACACAGTTTCCTCTTTGTAGTAGCTCCAGTGTTGAATTCGTGCTGGATGGAAGCACTCAAAGCCTGCCCCATTCCTACAAGAGAGCACTTGGACCTCGGCAAAACTATACCTGAATACTCAGCAGGACCAAACTGGCAAGAAAAGCAGGCAGAAAGAGCCCTTGTCCAGAAGCAATTCTCCTGGGTCGCTTCATCCTACCCCATGGATGTACGAGCCAGCCCCTGTTCTTGCTATTAACCACCCAGCACAAGAGCGGAGAGCGTGAGCACTACTCTTTCACTGTTATGGGAGGGGGTTGTTTGCTTTCACATGTCAGACCCCAGTGAATATATTAGCACACATGGCCTTGTTAACATGTCAGATGGTGAAATTAAACAGCCAGGACCCAGCCTGCACTAGAAAGGAAGACAACTGGTGATCTGTGGGATTGACTAAGGCTGGCAGAGAGACGACTTGCACAACACAGCAAGGCTTCAGACCCCCAAATGAACAAACAAATGAAAAAAAATTATGCAGGACAACAAGGAGGTTCCCTGGGAAATAAGGAAAACCAAGGAAGACTATGTTCCATTTGTGGATTTCTCAGTGCAAGAAGGCCAGGTTGGTAACCCCATCTTGAATGAGTTTGGGACTGCTTTAATGTCTGACCCAGGGAAATTACTAGAGAAGGCAAATGCCTTCTAAAGAAGACCATGAAGTGTTCATCTGCAGAGCAGGTGCTGTGTTTGCAAAGGGACCTGTGATAGGTAGGCTACATATTAAAAAAAGAAAAAGAAAAAAGAGAACATAAACACCTTAATTTTGTTTAAGACAACTCATGTCATTAAGTGCTTTCTTTCATTAATGCTCTTTTTTTTTTTTTTTTTTTTTTTTTTGTGAAGGAAGGGTGTCAGAAAAAGCAACCCTTTAAATAATAATAAAAAAAACCACTCGGTACCTTCCTGGTGTTTAGAGTCCCATTCATAGTACCCCTTTCTGCAAGGACACCTCTCCCCTTACCAGCAGGAAATAATTCACCACTCAAACGTACTGGTCTCGCAACACTATTCAAAATAGAGGTGCACACAATAGGTGAAGGGGTGTCTGCCTGTATTTAAACTGCAAAAGCAATACTTAGAAATAACAAGGATTAGTCATACAGCACGCAAGACACTTTGTTCTGTACTTTATGAGAAAGTATCAATTACAGGACGGAAGACAGCATTATAGCACGGGAATAGACTGATGCTCGGTACAGACCACAGTGAGCAATGCGACCGATAGTCTACTTGGGCTAAAAGAAGAGACTTCTCAGAAGAATTCCCACTTTCATTTCACTTTGGATCTATGTTTCATCATGGCTGACTCAACACGCATAAGACAGCACATCTAGTGAATTCTTAAAACGTATTGTACTATTTAGAGGTGGAAAAGCATTCCCATAGTTCACTGTAGGCTTATACCTGACACACGTTACGCTCCCTTAGAGATTTACTGAAGCGTGTCCTAAAGCCTCTTGCCAGTGGATGGCTCACATTTCCCTCCCAACAGCCATATCAGGTTTCTTCCATTCTTCTCATTCTGCAAACTCCACACCAGTCCCCCAGCTGAAACTGAAAACAGTGCCTCCTTCCCATTAAAACTGTGAAGAGATTTACCTTTAATATAACAGGTCTGCTCTCGGTTTCAATGGCATGGCTATTTGCTCAGGCCCTCTAACCAGCTTTAATCTGTCATTTTTCTTCCCCATTTGCTTGCTTTTAGCACACAGCAATGTACCTTTCTAAACAGCTCCCAGATATATTTTCCAGTTCCTACAACCTTCTCCAAAAACCTCTATTTGATGCTGACAGTCTAAAAATACACTGGTCAGAACAGAATGCTACCATCCATGTGTGATTACCTGAGACCCATATACTAACACACTCACGTTCCTCAGGAGCTCCATGGCTGGCAGAGTTTTGTACCTCAGCCTCACTGAAAGGCAGCTGAAACCAGATACAGAATTATACAACTCTCAGTGAGATGAAAACCAGAATTAAATGCCTGCTGTTACCACAACTCTTGAACAAGTTTCATTAGGATGCCATGGGATTCCCATTTCACAGGACCACAGGATGGTTGAGGTTGGAAGGGACCCCTGCTCAAGCAGGGCCACATACAGCAGGTTACCCCCAAGGACCATGCTCAGCTGGCTCTTGAAGTTCTCTATTGATGACCTTTCCCAGCAACCTGTGCCAACATTTGGTCACCCTCACAGCAAAAAAGTGGTCCCCAATGTTCAGACAGAGCCTCCTGTGTGTCAGTTTGTGCCCACTTGTCCTGTCAGGGGGTACCAATGGGAAGTGCTCTGCCTCCTTCACACCCTCCCCTCAGCTATTTATACACACTGATGGGATACCCCCATCCCTTGAGCCTTCTCTTCTCCAGGCTAAACAGTCCCAGATCTCTCAGCCTTTCCCTACTAGAGAGACGTTCCAGTCCATCATCTCTGTGGGCCTTCATTGGTCTCCAGTATGTCCACATCTCTCTTGTACTGGGGAGCCCAGCACTGGACAAAGCACAGCAGACGTGGCCTCCCCAGTGCAAAGGAAAGGGGAAGGACCACCTCCCTCAGCCTGCTGGCAATAGTCTGCCTAATGCAGCCCAGGATACCAGGCAGTAAGGACTTTCTTGGTGTTTTTGTTTGTTTTTCACTCTTTCCTTTAAGACCAGGACTCTAGATCCAAGACTTGTCACCCAAGACTTGAATGTCTCAGCTGGAAGCCAATGTGTTTCCACTGGTTTTGTACAAAAATAAGATATGCCTTCAGAGCAGTACCTTTGGCAAAAGCACCCTGCTTCTCAAAATATTTCAGAAACAATCATTTTCTCTATTAGATGCAAAGCATCCAGATCCTAAGTCAGCAGGTTCTGTGGCAATGAACTGACAAAACAAGTCATCTCCAGGGCCAGCAGTGCCGGTGCCTTTCCACTCAGATTAACCGTGGATATCAGGCAGTGTCATGACTAAGGACAACTGGTGAGTTTGCAGCAGCCCTCAGCATGTTAGCTTGAAGATACAGCTATGTGAGTCATAAACCATCTCCTTTAGAAAAACATCAGTACAAATATTCCTGCTCTCCATATTAAATGGCAGTGCCATTTAAAGAGTTAAGGTGCTGATGTGTTCAAAGTGACCAAATACTGCATTGAGGGTGTAATGTAAGAATATAAAATATACTTTGCAAACTGTTGCACCAAAACATTCAAGGATCAAAGGAAAATCCAACAAAAGCAGGACCATGTCATGCTGGTTCCATTAAAAAAAAAATAGTAATAAATACAATTAAGTGATATATATCTTTGCAGAGACTGCTTTGCTAGAAATTTTTGTTCCAGGTTAGTGATACATCCTGAAAAACATATCTCCATTTCTCGCACAGGTGGTAGAAACTAGCATGAAAGCAAACGCTGCTGTTGAAGTCAACAGGTGACATGCTGAAATACACTGAGAATGAATAGCCTCCTCCTGCCAGCAGGCAAAGCTGCCGTACAGTTATTGATTCGGCTGCACAGAGGTTTTCAGTATCCATGCAGCAGGCAAGTGGTTGCCCACAATGCAGCAGCATCCAGATGTTCCTCTCAAGACTCTGGGCTTGTTAAGCCATAGAGAAAGTTTGTACCTGAAGACCTTGTGCTCTGATTTTTTTTCTGTATCTGGTGAAAAAAAACGGGTAACAAATAAGAAGTGAAAGAAAGAGAAAGACTGAAAACACATGACACGTGACTACAAGGTCTTATAGTGTATAAGCCAGTAGCAGCTCCAGACTGCTAAAACACACACATGAAACCCATTATCTGTAGCTGCTGCTCCGTCTGGCCACTAGCCTAATTTCTCACCAGCATCACAGAAGTGTTACTCGGCATCCCGATTCATTAAAAGCATCCAAACCTCCTACTGAAACATCGCCATCCTTTCTCACACAAGTGAGAAAAAAAAAATAAAAATTAATCCAGCAAGGGCTCTTCCCTTTTCTGGGGCAGGGGGAGAGTAACCTGCCCGTGTCAGCTGAAAGGACCATCTCCAGCATGCCAAGGGAAGCGACCCTTCCCCCTGCCCAGCACCGGTGAGTCAGCTGGAGCACTGGACCCAGTTCAGGACTCCCCAGTACTGAAGGGGCACAGACATACAGGAGTAAGGCATAAAGACAGCTACATGGACCAGAGCACGCAGCACACGAGGAGAAACAACTCAGCCTGAAAACCAGAAGGCTAAGGGGGGAGCTTATCAAAGTGTACAAATATCTGATGAGAGTGTGTAAAGATAACTGAACCACACTCTTCTCAGTGGTGCCCTGTGAAAGGACGAGAAACAATGAGCACAAACTGAAATACAGGAAATTCTGTTTAAACATAAGAAATACCCTTTTCTTTAATCTGATAGTGGTCAAAAAATAGAATATTACCCAGAGAGGTTCGCAGTCTCCATTGCTGGAGGTATCCAACACCCAGCTGGGTTGCACTAAACAACCTCCAGAAGCACCTCCCAACCCTGAGCAATCTGTGACTCTGTACATTGGCTCTAAGTGTCTGTTGTTAGCTTGATTCAAACAAGCAGCAGCACCTAAGCCAGAGAGAAAGCAGACGAATGTATTTGGCCTGCTTAACCTCATCACAAAGATATTTTTTTTTAACATTGCATGTGTACATTACACATCTGTCTACCCACACGCTTGCTAACAGCTGTGAGGTCTGCTTTGGCATGCCCTGAGTTGTTCACTTCGTTGTGGGAAATATTAAATTAAAATGCCAGCTTTCAGATTCAATACATTTGAGTGCTTTTTTGTATCATTGTCATCAGCAGAGTTCAGAGATGAAGATCTCAGATGCAAACAGGCTTTGCCCTAACATTTACTGACTCCTAGAGACAAGTAACTGAGTTGAGTCACAGCTCAAAAAAAGAAATGAATACGAGCACATATACACACACGCACGTGTTTTTTAATCATCACCCCCAGGAGGTTGCACTTATTTTCACGCAGCAACACTTTGAAAAAAGTGTAAGGATTCAAACCCCTCTTCCTTCACGAAAAAAGTAACTACAAAGAAATGCAGTTTCCAACAGGCATTTTATACACTTGTTATAGAAAAAAAATTAAAAGGTGTCAGCATCTGGAGAAACTGAGTAGCTGCTGTGGCTGAAAAATGGTGCAAGTGAACCATGGACAAAAGCTAAAGGCCCGAGGCTGTAATGAGGATGTTCTGCATCCTTTAAGTATCCTGTTAATGTAAGGTTTCGGTAGGCACCTGCATGTGAACAGAATCTGTCGCAAAATTAACAGTAAATTTTCCCCTTTGATTTCAGATGTATTTCTTTATGTTCTTGGCTTATCTCAGAAAATCTTTCCCACACGGTGTAATAACACAGACTTCCTCTCTGCACCTGATGAAGGCTCTACGATATCAACACGTACGGTGCAGTAATGGTTAAACCAGTAATAGGTTCAGAGAAGCAGACTTCCAGCCCTAAACATGTTGCCCCGTCTCACTCTAAATACATGCTTTTATCATCTTCCACTAAACAGTATATACATTTCCATCACCATTTCAATTAAAACTTTGTAACTGCAAGAAACATTACAGGCCCCCACCAAGAAACACTGAATTATGAACGAAAGAAAAAATATCATTTTTCCCATATACTCCATAGAAATCAAATTTAATATTTTCCGGGAAATGACAAAGACATTATGTATGTATATAATCTAACTGAGGCGATCGGCTCCGGGGCAGACACGTTGTGCAGCGGAGCGGGGAATCGGCCAGGCAGGGCTCATTTCTCCGGCACCGAGCCCACTCGAGGGAGGGAGCCGCCAGGGCCCGGCAGCCCTCGCCAGGGAGGGGAACGAGGCCACAACGAGGCGGAGGCGGAGCCAGCAGCCAGCAGCCAGCAGCGCCCCCTCCCCGGCCGTTCTAACGCTGCCCCCAGGGAGCGCGGCCACCAGGACGGGCAAACAGCGCGTGGCGCCTCAGAAGGGAGTGGCGCGGCAGTTGGCGCAGGCAGGGCGAGCAGGCAGGGCAGAGCGCGCCCCGCCCATACGAACACCTCCTCTAACGGCGGTCTGCCGCTAGCTCAGCTGCGATGGTGTACACCAAGCACGGTGATCTCTCCAGGAAGCCTGTACACACCCAGACTCAGCTACTGATCTCTCAAGCTCCAGGGCCTCAAACCTGTTGTGTAGGGGCACCTGGGAAGGGGGGGCCGGTAGGGGGGGGCATCGCCTGCGATGTCGAGCAGGGACCTGTTTCCATTCCTCCTCAACTCCTAGGTGCCCTCCCACTGCCCGACAGCAGCAGGGCAGGGGGTCCACCCCCATTTGGGGTGTCTCACCCCGGTACCTGTCCTTCAGGCCGCGCAGGGAGTCGCTCCACAAGTCTATCTCCCACTCACACTCCTTGATATCCCTCAACCTCTCGACCTCCTCCTTGAGTTCTGCCATGAGGCGGATCAGGTCGTCCACCTGCTCGCACCTCACGCACACAGTCTCTCTGCCCCCCGCAGGTGGCAGCAACAGGCTCAGCCACTCCCTGCACCTGGAGACCTGAACTGCCACAGTTTTGAGCGGGCAGTTGGTCTGGGTGTGTACAGACTCCGTGGAGAGATCACCGTGCTTGGTGTACACCATCGCAGCTGAGCTAGCGGTAGACCGCCGTTAGAGGAGGTGTTCGTATGGGCGGGGCGCGCTCTGCCCTGCCTGCTCGCCCTGCCTGCGCCAACTGCCGCGCCACTCCCTTCTGAGGCGCCACGCGCTGTTTGCGCGTCCTCGTGGCCGCGCTCCCTAGGGGCAGCTTTTGACCGGCCGTGGAGGGGGCGCTGCTGGCTCTGCCTCCGCCTCGTTCTCGCCTCGTTCCCCTCCCTCGCGCGGGCTGCCGGGCCCTGGCGGTTCTCTCGAGTGGGCTCGGTGCCGGAGAAATGAGCCCTGCCTGGCCGATCCCCCGCTCCGCTGCAGCGGAGCCCCGCGAGACGATCGCCTCGGCAAGTGCAGCCATTTCAACCAAGGCTGGCTAGGCATTAGGCCTCACAAGAGGCGTTTACTACACAAAGAGCTGCAAAACTTCAAGTGCACAGATGAGGAAATAATGACACTGGTCCAATTTCACAAAGCTGCTCAAGGCACCTGCTTTAATCCACCTCCACTCAGGCATTTAGGCACAAACTGAAGCACTTTGTTAGTCTGTACCTTGAGGTCACTGCCACTGGGGGACTTAGAGCTGTGGCACATACTAAATTCAGTACGATTTCTAGGGTCCCATCAGATGACTGAAAGGTCTTCCAAACGAACGACCACACTGACTGCATGGACACAGCGAACAGGAGAACACACCCTGCTATGACCGCCTCAACAATGGACCTGTGAGAGAAGGAACACTTCAGTTTCTGTTTACTCAGTTCAATTCATGCAAAGGGCCAGGTAAGCTTATTTACCCTCTGCTGGTTCAGGATTCCCCCCTGATTTTCAGGCTTCCTGAGAAAGAGGCCAATAGCAACAATTCAGTACAGAGCTGATGGACCAAAACACTCTATGTATTGAGACTCTTCTGGAACACTTGGTGCATCACTTCATTTTGAAACAAGTCAGCTTGCATCACATCGTGTACTTATTTTTTTATGTTACTCCTACCAGGACAGCTGAACAAAAGCAGGTGTGTTTCTCAGAAGTTCACCTCCTGCTGCTGCATATTCCCCTGCCTGAAGGCAACTGTGACTAGATTATCGTAACCATCTCCGCAGCAGACATGCCAAGGAAGCACAGCAGCTATGGAACTGACAGCAGATGACAACTGCTCTAGAAAAGGAATCTGTTTTCATCAGTGGATAACTTTTGGGAAAAAAAAAAAAAAAAAAAAAGTTGTAAAGAACAGAAGACAGGAATTTGGTAACCTCTCTCAAGGGTTAAGAAAGTTCCACTTAAAGTCAGATTTTTGGGGGGTTCCGTGTAAACGTGGATATAAATGCATCTTCCTACACAGTCCGATGACACGTTACCAGCAGGTGGTGCGTTATCTGGCAATTCTTTCCCTGTGGTGGCAGACTAGATGTATAGGCACGATGCTCCAAATAGAACGTTTGTTTCCCCACAGGATGAGACATCCGTGGGTGTTTTCAGCCTTGTATCCAAACAAAGCTCAATGTATTACTAATCATATACCCATAACATTCTGGCCACAAAAGACAGTTGGTGCTTGCAGCAGTGCTTTTGAAAACTAGCTAAGGACAACAGGCCTCCGTATAAAATAAACTAACTTAAAATTGATTTGCAGCTCTACTCAACAAGACTTCACAATTGATAAAGCTTTTGCTTAAGTCATCTTTGCAGGCCAAGTCTATTATTTTGAGGGCTGCAGGTCTCTGCAAATGTCAAGCTAAACTTTTGGCACAGAGCAAGTCATGCATGCAGCTTCCAATGAAGAAAAAAGGCTAGGTACCATTTAAGCTTTCTAGGGCTAGAACTGCACATGGATGTGGATTGCATGCAGTTAACCTGCCTGCTCTCCCTATGATCTGCAAAAGGCATACTGGCCCGGGTTTCTACATCTTAATTGACACAAATTCAAGACATTACTCCACGTTCACATACTATTTTTATTGAGGAAACCAACTTACCCAATAGTGAGCAAGGCAAAGTGATATATTTAAAAATAACGTACTACAAAAGACATAGCCAAGTAGAACAGAAAAGTTATCCAGTCCACCTTCCTGCCAGATGGGTGTCTCGGTACCCATCTTCAAGCCTCCTTAAGCAATGCCTAACTATGCAGAATCAGGATGTTTCTTTCCCTAATGTCCACCCTTAATTTCCCTTGCTCTAGAATTCAACCCATTAATCCCCAAAGGGCAGAAGTAGCAGTAACTCCTTTCTGTTCATCTCTGTTCTAGGAGGCTTTAACCTCTTCTGAGGACTTAAAACCCACCCTTTCTTTACTTAAGTCTTTTTTCCATGTCACAGATCCTTGTTTGTAGACCTCAGTCTTCCTCATACACTTTTCTGAACCATCTCTGATTTTTTACTCTTTCTTGATGTGCGATGCCCAAGTCTGGAAAGAATATCTCAGCCAAGAAAAAGTCTATCAAGGAATTCCCCTTATTTTATTGAGAAGACATACAGTAGCACTGAAGTCACTAGAGATGTTTTTTTAAGTGACCAAAAATCCTGTCATCCCCAACTGATTAACCCCAAAGTTGCTTGGCATTTAATTTGCTAAAGCTAACTCAACCTGACTTTGACGTACTAGGATTAGTGAATGATTTTGCATATTCTTTAAAATTGACCCAATCTTGCACAGCAGATTATCAGCAGGACCAGGGAGGTGATCGTACCCCTGTACTCTGCTCTGGTGAGGCCACGCCTTGAGTACTGCGTTCAGTTTTGGGCCCCTCACTACAAGAAGGACATTGAGGCCCTGGAGTGTGCCCAGAGCAGGGCTACGAAGCTGGTGAAGGGCCTGGAGCACAGGTCCTGTGAGGAGCAGCTGAGGGAGCGAGGGGTGTTTGGTCTGGAGAAGAGGAGGCTCAGGGGAGAAGTTACTGCTCTCTACAACTACCTGAAAGGAAGGTGTGGGGAGCTGGGGGTCGGCCTCTTCTCACAGGTAACCAGTGACAGGACTAGAGGGAACAGCCTCAGTTGTGCCAGGGGAAGTTCAGGTTGGAAATGAGGAGACATTTCTTCTCATAAAGAGCAGTCAGGCATTGGGACAGGTTGCCCAGGGAGGTGGTGGGGTCACCATCCCTGGGGGTATTCAAGGAAAGGTTAGACGTAGTGCTTTGGGTGATGGTTGGACCAGATGATCTTGGAGGTCTCTTCCAACCTTAATGATTCTATGATTTCATGCTTATGTGACGTACTCTCGTGTAAGCTTGGAAACATAACAAAAAGGGAGGATAGTGATTTTATTTTACTACTGCAGTTACAAAGATGGCAGTCGGGTTCATACGCCTGTAATTTGTTTCTCATCACCCCACCGGTACCTGAAAAAGCAATAAGCATTATTAGAGCAAATTAATTCCCGTGAACATTGCAAGTACTGATTTAGAAATCTATTTCTACCTATCTACGTGGGATTTCTGCGTACCTTTTCAAACTTTAAAAAGAAGTTAACAGGTGGCACAACTGGTACAACACTTAAACAGAGGGGGCACACCAAAACAAATCATGCTACTTCAGGATTTTAAACTGAAAGTAAACCCAGAGAGGGTAACGAAAAGATTAAATTGTCTCTAATTTAATTAGAGACATGAACTATTCAAGAAGCTGAAAGTACTTCTGTAGTAGTGCTGATTTAACATTAAGCAAATGCTGATTGCTTCCCACTTAAGTCAACCCAGGATCACTCTAAGTGTCTGTGCACTGATCTATGGCACCGGTCACCTTCAGCAAATGAACAAAAGCATTTTAAAACAATTTCAATGAACTCTAAATTTTAGGTTAAGATAGTGGTTATTTGATAATCTGAATGTCTTAATCAGCAAGTGTTCCACTGCACCGCAGGAAGTTATTTCAGATTTAAGAGGTTGGAGGGAGATTTACTAGGAACAATCAAACCTGCGTGCTCTCCTACGACTGGGGTGAGACAAGACAATTCTGCCACCTTACTGTTAAGCTATTTATCTGATGACACACTAAAAAAAGAAACGAATAGACTTATGAATCATAAAATGATACTAACTGCAGCGGATGATGAAATTCATGACTCAGGCTACTAAGATTACCGTGTTCCAAATTATACTACTTGCATGTCTTTTATGTATTCCTTTGCAGCTAGTATAATTTGTAGTTACCATCAATTAAATGACAGTAATAAATGGAGTTTTAGAAGATTTTTAAAAATGAATCGTGATGTTAAAAAGCAAATAAAAATGTCAAAAGATTAACTTAGTATTATGCCTCAGGGCATTTATAAAGATATTAACACAACAACATGTTGGTCTGTCAGTACTCTTCAGCTAGGAAATGTTTTACATTTTCAGTAAACCAGGTTCAGCATTTTGGCCCTTCTAACAGCAATAACAGGTGATTTCCTGCCACTGTGTTCTTGCAAGGGAGAAAAGTGGTAACTTCTTGTAGAGTTAGGACTAACAGGAAATGATACCACCTCTTATGCTTTGAAATAGCATATGGGTGGTAAGTATAGACACTGCCAAGTACTCTTCAGCCATACTGCTCAGTTTCAGTGCATATTTCTTAAGCTTCCTATCAAAACCCATCTTCTTTTAAAGTAGCTTTCACTGAAGAGAAATGCCCAGGAAGGGAAAAAAAAAAAGTGGTGTTCAAAGACCAAGTCACGGGTATCCAGCATCTCCTTCAGTTTTCCAGCAGTAGCAGCAGATGACTACAAGTAAGAGTGAGGTTTTTGAACCTGATCTTTAAAGATTAGCTGCTCCCTAGTAAAACGGGGACAACACACAGCACAAATTCAGATGCGGCTGGAGGCCTACTATAAAGCTGGAAGGAAAAAAGGCTGCTCTGCGAGAATCACTACAGCATACCCAAATGATCAGTCTCAGTTTATGCACATTAGCAGTCACATTACTTGCAAACAGCATCATGAATTAAACAACAGTGTCTCCAAGCAAGCACAAGCACCAAACCATTCTCATCCTTTAAGATAGTCATATTTATAGAGACAACATAAAGAATTAAATACTGAAATACAAAGGTTGTTGAGTCAGTTACCACACTACGAGGCCCTGACAGCAAAAGATGTCCAAAGAACGTTAACAGTTTTGCATGTATCAGACAATAATACATCACCATCAAACTCTGTTTAACAAAATATTTCAGAAGAGCACAAGAAATAGGCTATTAATGTGAACATGCTGTCACCCACCAGTAACAACTTGGCAATATTTTTTCATGATGTGTTGGAAACTGTGGCCCTAGCTGTACCTGCAATTCAGGAACATTTTCCCCTGCTCCCTGAGCATCCTGCATTAACAGGTGCAAATGGCAGGCACTGCCCAGGTAAGCCTCAACTCTCCAGTGCTCTTCGGTATTAAAAGGAGGAGGAGAGGCCTCTGGGAAGGTAATGACTGTGCACATCCTTCCCATAAGAGAGTTTCATAGACCATTCTAGTTAAAAAATGGTGTAATGTTCCGTGTGAAGCTACCTGGAAAAATAGGATTGTGTACAAGAACTATCTGTCAGAGGTTTGCCTCTCCCCCACTACTCCCTTGGTAGAAGTTATTGCTATCGAGAAGTAGCTTCCATGAATAATGGTTGGTGTTGTAATCAAGTGTACCGTTACGTACTAGAGAATCTCACTCCCAAATAGAAAACAGGAAATGGAAAACCTGAACCAGAGGAAGCAACCACAGGGAAGGAGAGAGGTAGAGAACAGAGACTGCCAACAAACAGGTTAGTTTGAGCAGTCCCTGACTAGTGAGATACAGCACAGAGTAAAAAGGACAGAAGGCTCAGAATACATACATACATGAACAAATGACAAAATGGAAGTCTAATCTGTTAGACCTGGATGCTTGAAGTAGCAGTGTTCCTCTGAGCATACCCTGAAGCATCCTTAGGCCAACAGATGAGTTAAAAACATGCAAACAAAAGGTTCCAACTAGGCTTAAACAAACAAACAAAACAAAACAAAAAAGCCCACAAACACTCACTAAAACAGGGGCAGGGAAAAAAAATCATCTAGGAAAAGTGACAGCCAGAAGAACACATGAACAACAGCTCCACCTCTTGCTGGCAGGGACAGAGGATAAAAATTTCAGGCAGAAATCCATGACTGATGATCCTATGACAACTACACACCTGTAACATGAACACTATCAACAACCAGCCTTCGACAAGTGGCTATCATTGCTTTTGTGGAATCATTGTTTTGACAGTTATCTTAAATTAAGAGAAGTTACTTTTGAATAGATCTGCAGTTCCCAACAGCGCCCTTCAACTTTAAACAAAATCCTACCAGAAAAAAAAAAATGCTTTCAAATAAAAACCAATTCCAGTTCTAGCAGCCTCCACACGCATCTTCTCAGCAGGCATTTACTTTTGAGCGCTCATCCCACTTTCATCTCAGAAGTTGGACCGATGCAACTTCAATCTACTTTCTCCGAAGGAATTCTCCTGGTTATACACAAACTTACACTGTATGCAACTTTTACACTGATCAAGACTCCTTAAATGTTTGTACTGTCTTGCAGCCGGTAGGACTTGCACAGCATGTGGGCACTCCGCATGGCTTACACAAACAGAGAGTGATAATTTTTAGTGTGCTGTTTATCACTTCAATTCCCTCTGCCAAACCTCAAGACACCCAAAAGACCTTCCAGGGGATATGTAACACTTATATTCTCCTTCAAGAGTTGCCCATGTGCCTCGTCTACTCCTGTCTTTGTGAGGAATATTTTAACCCAGCACAGGTACATGTGGCAATGCTATTAAGAACTTTCATTTCACGGATTTTCAGGTTCTGGTTATCACCATCATGGACTACCTTTGAGAGCAACAGAGAAACCATCTTACCAGGCTGAAGTCAGGGAACAGAAGAAACAATGGAGAGGTTGTCTAGAAGCAGACATTTCAGAAACGTGCAGATTTCGCAAGCGATGGCAAGGACATGATAAATGTTCCCTCAGCCCCTGGAACTAATGCCATGCAGCTCTATATTGCTAGAAAGGCTCTAACACGCTCAACAGGACAGGTACTCCAGACTACACTTGAGAGAAGAGACAAAGTCACAGTTGGTAAGAGACACACATCCTGTGGAGTATCTATAGGACTGACACTTGGCATCTCAAGGCCCCAAAGCTTACAAGCACCATGCTCTTCCACTTCAAACAAGGACTCTTCAGAGCTGCCAAATCTGCCCCTATCCCATGTCGTGACACCAGGTGGTAAATTTGTTGGTCTTGCTGAAACAGCAGGCTGCTGCGCTGGAAAAGGAGATCACAAAGAAGCCAGAGGGCTCTCAGATTGCCAGATTAGTCTCCTAATAGCGTACTCGGAATACCAAAACCTTCTGGTCTATCCCGAGACTGTCGAGATGAGACGGTCCAGATCCTCTCTGCTTGACCACTGTACCAGTCATAAGGATTGCAAAGAAAAAGCTGAATAGCTGTAAGTCCACAAACAAAGAAACAAAAGAAACATGTCAAGGAGTGAAGAAACACATCAAGGAGTTCCAGCAAGCTTTCCCAGCTCTGCTCAGCAAGTTCCTACCTGCAGGCTCTTTGCAGCTACCTACTGCAGTAAAACATAAAAATGGACTTCACTTCTTTGCACAGCAAATAGTTTTTCTCTCCCCTTACTGGTGACATGCTTCACAGCAGTAACACACACACCAGGCAGAATGGAAAGAAATTATCTCAGTTTTACTTCTAAAGATGCACCTACATAGTGCGATCTTGATGTATTCCCTTGCAAGCTGGGAAAATGAAGACTGCAGATGAAAAATCTCATCTAGGAAAGCCCCTGAGGTAGCTGCTATGAAGGAATTTAACCCACAGACTATACAAACCTGCACTTATCAGGAAAAAAAAAAACACAACAATTTAGAACACCGGTAAATGCCAAGATAAAGCCTATTCTGGAGTACAAAAAAACTTCTCAAAACTGCACAGGCAGAAATGTTAAATACTAATGGAGCAACCAACAAACTACATGGAAAGATGTAGTAAAGTTGTTATGGATGTTGGAAGGAACATGCAGATTAAGTGGCAGCGAACAGAACAGCTGGAGTCTCAAGAAGTGACGACATGTGAGCATTCAGAGAGGAGTAATTCTTCACCCAAACTACGGAGATAAGTCTTCTCTTTCTCCAAATCTGCTGAAAGAAGTCCCCTTCCCACAGTGAAACCACCCTATCCCAGGCCTGCAGGCTATGTTAGGTAAAGTCATAGCAAGTGATTGTCTGCAGGTGCCTGAAGAGAACATTTCCTCTTACATGACTTTGTTACCAGAGCCAGAGACTGGAAGGTGACTGTAATAGCTGACTTGGGTATGATGTCCTGTGGAGAAGCTGAGACTGACACAGACATCTACCTGACAGGTGGGCACCAAGGCCAGGAGTGCAGAGAGAAAACAGAAGTGAACAAGTAGAAGGGTTAATGTCCTCATAAAAGGAAAAATATATATGTATCAGCACCAAGACTGTAGGTCTATCATTAGAGGCCAGAAGAAGATACGAACATCTTCGAAGTAAGCAGAGTTTCTGTCATGTGTCCAAGTGAAGCAACGGCTAGCCTCTGAAAGTCCCCCATCTATATGGTCTGCACAAGGACACTGCTCAACACTGGTCCCAAGGAAGAGTGAGGTAAGTTTTCTCTGAGCTTCTTCATAGGAAAAGCCAGTGAGTGGAGACACTAATCCTACAGCATCACTTCAAGGTCTCTGTCCTCCAAGTTCCCATCTTCCAGAGAGAAGAGATGCAGTTTAGAAAGGTCTGTCACAAACTAAACAGAAGGCAGTCCATTACAATGGATTAGTATGCAACTTCAGCAGGATAGCTGTGCAACGTGACCCTGAACCAACCTGTTTTCTTAATACCTCTAGCAAATAAGGAAGGACAAGAAAGCCAGAGCTACAAAATTACCATAGAAAACGTCAACATAGAAATAAACAAAACTGGTGACACTGAAAAACTGTAATCAAGACTTAATTCAAACAGAAGGGTTGTCCCCTACCCTGACACTTGTATGTACCAGAAGCTTTCAAAGGCTTAATTGCACGTTTTATAAATAATTTCACCCCTCATGTTAGGTTTCACATGTAAAAATCAGATGACTTACAGTTGGTGAAGAGATTTGGAAAAGACTGCAGTTTTGAATCAAGCATAAACAGAGACTTCTAGTTTCAGAAAACAAAGGTTAGTAGTTATGGGATTTAAGAAGTACACTTTAGGTTGCATGGACACGTGCAAAAAAACTGAGCAAAAATTTATTCCAATATACAAGACACAAACCAAACACAACTCAGTTCAGTGTTTAACGTTAATTAAAAGTTAGCCTTTTATTAAGAGTGAAAGGCTACAATCAGATTTGGAAAGTATCTCACAGAACTGCTACCAGTTGTTTTCACTGACAAAAAACAAGACATTATTCTTCTGTGACTTCAGTAATGAAAATACATTTAAACACACTAACCAAAAACTCTAAGTCCAAAACATTTTTAACAAAGGTTTTGATATCACTGATTATACATGCAATACAAAAATCACAAAATCATTATAATTTAATGAAAAAGGACAAAGCATCTTACATGCTACTCTGTGTTTAAAAAAAAAAAAAAAAAAAAAAAAAAGAGTGATTTAAGGATGGAAAAACAAGTCTATTTTCAGAGATGAAACTGCCAAGGTGACATCATCTACCCACTGTCAATTACTGTTGTACCTGAGGGCTTCCTGGTTTCCCTACTGCTGTGCCTTGCCTGTTACATACTGGATTTCTACATTCTTCAACTAACAACGTGCAGCTTTAGTAATTCCCCTACAAAATCCTAGTCTGCCAACAGCACTGTCCAAGAGCAACACCCAGAGGCTAAATATATTGCTACAGAAACTCTGAACATTTTAACTTTTTTTTTTCCCCAAGAAAAGAAAAGCTTCATAAAGATAAGCAACAATTTCCTGTAGAAATAAAGACCTGACAAAACTCTTTCAATGGTAATGTTAACAGAAAAGTAAGTAGGCAAGCCCACTCAAAATGGCATTTTTATAGCTACTGTGAACAATGAGAACAGATTTACAGACACACACTTATGTAGAGCAGACATAAATAATTTTTGCAACATGCATGTGTATAGCATCCTGGTTAGCACAGCAGCACTGCAAAAGAGCAACTAAAATGATGCTCTCCTGGAAGTTAATTGCCTTCTGCACATGCAGAAAAACAGAAGAGCAGCAGCCTGCTCCCCATTTCCTTGACCAGTTGTCAAAGGTTTTTCTTCTTAAATCTTGAAGGCAGTTGCTGTGGAAATACCTTGAGCACTGAATAACCTGCAACCAAAAGGCATTGCCCTAGAGCATCTCTAACAGGAACATCTAACCTACAATTGCAGCAAGAAGGGGAATACAAAAGCAAGTCGCTACAGCTTCATCTTAAATACTTCTGGAATCTAATATGACTATATCCTGTAAATTTAAAGCCTATGTAACAGACAAAAAGACTGACAAACTAAGACCACAGTCAGGAACACCACACCTGTATCTTTGAACTCGTATTTAGAATCAATGTACTCTGAAGAAAATGCAGTTAAGGTTATGTAACCCCAAAACATGACTGCACCTACCCAACTTTCTACATTCTGAGATTCCAAATCAGGACAACTGATTTCAAAAATAAAAACAGAACTTTCAATCAAACACATCATGGACAAGTTTATTATCTACTGGAGTAGGGTTTATCCCATTCTCCTCAGAGTTAATTTTAATTGCGTCTTCCTTTTTATCCATCTCCTCAGAATCATGCTCCTTGTGTGGCACATGCTCTTCACCTGGTTGTGATGAATCTGGAATCACATCAACTAAGAGGAAGCAATCATCTCCCAGCACCTGCTCAGCTGTCAGTCGGTTAGAGCAGAACAAATTCTGAAGAAGGGATTTAACTTTATCATCCTACAAACAGAGGGAGACGAATTTCATCAGCAAATGAAACAAACACGATTCCAAATAACAACCAAGTATTTGTTGAACAGGTCTCATAAATGCTTGCAGCCCAGGGCCCTCACAGAAGTTTGTACCACAGCACTCTCCATGGCCTGCACTCTTAATAGACACGGTGCTCATTAACATCAGAATAAAAGAAAGCTTTTGGCACCAGGTCTGCCAACTCGGTGCCAGCAGGCTTCACAGGAGAGCATAAGTTATGTCTTAAAACACTAGCTTCCCAGCATTTTAGAGAACTACAGAATCATAGAATGGTTTGGGTTGGAAGGGACCTTAAATATCAACTAATTCCATTCCCCCACACCCTGCCGCAGGCTTTTTAAGTCTGCTTTTCTACTGAGAAAGAACAGAATGGGTGCCATTCACCTTCTACAACATCAACTTTTAACTCTGTCCTATTGATTTCTTGCAGAGCAATAAAGTAGAGGAAAAAAATGAAGTAATGGGAGTAATGGGCTCTAAATCAACAGCAGCTGTTTTGCTATTAGGCCATCACTTACACTTAAGCTGTTTGGATTTTTCTGAAAGGATTACATGCCTAAATGCTTAGCATATTAACAGCACTAGACTCCATGCACAAAACACAAGAACTCAGCTGCTACACATATGCATACATGTCCGCTGTTGAGGAAGGAAGGGCACACACTGGATTTGAACAAGGGGACTGCAAGAAACTCTCAGATGATGATCTAGAGACATAGATTAATAAAAACCAACATAAAAAGAATCTTCCCACAAGGGGGCGTTCATGTCTGTAGCCTCTGCAAGCCAGCATCGCCTCTGACCTGGGTCAATAGAACAGGAAAGCACCAGATAGCTGTGCATCACCCCTCACCTAGCTCTGTTTCATCCAGACAAAAATCTATGATGCAAAGGAATGTACACAAATTGTCAAAAACCTGGAAACAGAAACAATTTCCAACTTCCCCACTGACCAGCAGTGATTCAAGAGAATCAGCCTCTCTCTCCAGATAATCTGAAATCTGGGTGGAAAGATTAAATCTGAAAACTGTTGAACTTGCAGGCATAAAGGATTGTTAAATGGTTACAAAACATTCAAAACGTATAAAAGAGAATCTCTAGTTAAAAACATTCAAACATTTGATGTACTAAAATGCACAGGTAAATCATGCCTACACGCTTCCTTGGTAGAATTAAAAATGAAGAAAGCCCAGGCATTTAAAGAGCTCGGAAAGTGTTGCACTTATATATTTCCACTTCAAAAAAAGTCATATATCCTTCAGCAAGTTTTCCCTTTTCACCATTTTCTCACACTAAGGAAATCTAAAACTGATCCCTTAAGCAATACTACTGTAGGACAAGGTTTCACTGTGTTTACTCCAGCTGATTAGATCTTATTTACTCCTTTTAATAAATACACAAAATTGAATGCTGAAGTATGCTGAATACTGAAGCTCAGCATGGCAAAACGGAAGGTACAAGATCATGTCTCTAATCACTGCTTCTCCTCAACAGCTACATAAAATTAGTATCCCCTCATTGAAATTTAATGTTACTTTCCTGTGTTAATTTTACATTTCCTGAAAACAAACAAAAAAATTTAATGGTTGCAAGTGTACAATTCCTCTAGGCATGAGACTGAGATGGAAGGGAAATTACCAGCCTGTCAAGGGCCTGCAGATGGGCACTGAGATTAATTCTGAATAAGCCGATTAAAGATAAAGTCCTTAAAAGCAAAATAGATTTTCCCCAAGAACTGGGACAAGGATTAACAGCCAGAGGTTTTTGAGATACCCCAAGAAACTGTTGAAATATATTTATTAGTATTACATTTCTTAGCAGAACCCTCACAGATGTTCCTGTGAGCTGCAGGAAGAACAAGTTGCTTTGCAGCACTTTGACAGTTTGTGCACATGCACGCACACGTATCCAGGATGAATCCTTAAACTACCAACAAAGATGCATTGATTAGGATGGTAACACCTGGCAAAGTTCTTCAAAAAGAAAAAAGCTGCTTCTTTTTATCAGTGAAAAATTATGAAGGAGCTTGCTCTTACTGAGAACTGTAAAATGAATGAATCCCTGCTAAGGCCAATAACGAAGAACATTTGTCCTTCAGATAAAAGCAGATGTTGCACCTCAGAAGATATCTATAAGAAAAGAACCAAAAAAGTAAGGGAAGCTGAAACCAGCCACTTATGCAGAAATCTTAGAGAAACCAAAGTGAGCCAATTCCTATTTTCATGTCTCAAGTAACTCTTTTCTATTTCCTCAAACAAGTTTCCCTTATGTGTGAGAGAAAGCTAGTTTCTTTCCGAATCTAAGGATTATTATGCACTACCCTAAATGACGCACTGGACAGATGGCTCTGCACAAGTTTTGTAGAATATTTTTAAAACCCTACAGCTTGTACTAATGATCACAGAATCACAATGAATTGTTAAGTACTGAGATCTTCTTTCCTACAGCACTACACATTTCATGAGACTCATTTAATTTTTAATAAAAACTGAGCAACTATAATGAGAAATAAGAAACGCTATTTACAGGAACACCTCACTACTCAAATGCTACATTTTTTATTCCTTTATTTTTCACGATAGTTTCGCACTGGAATCAATTTTCCAGATGGATTTGGTAGATAGTCCTGTGCTTTAATAGTAGTGATTTCAACACTGGAGAACATGGCTGAAAGCTGTTAAGAAGACACTGCACAGGAGATCAGTGATCTAACAGAACAAAATTATTTACAGCACTGTGCTACGCAGTGATACACAAGCTACCTGGCCTGGACATTGGAAGTGCTACAGCTGTGTTAGTCTAATACTGTATCATGACAGTATCTAAGCTTAAAGTGAAGAGGACACACTAAGCTCAGAATGAACACAACTCCAGTAAATGCAGACCAATTTTTGCATCGTGTTATCCTAGATAGCTTTGCAAAGCACTCACATCATTAATACAAAAGTACAACCAATAAAAAGAGGGATTTATTAGGCTTTTGTTTTCCCTTGCTAAAACAACCAAAACTTACCTGGCAAACAGCAACTCTACTGTTTCATTCTACACTTTCCACTTCAAGTATTTCTCTACTTTTCTGGGTAATATAGAGACTTACCTCTAACTCCTTCCTACATTCTGTAGAGAATTCTATTTATTAATACTTCACTTAGAAACTAAACAGCTTGCAGGGATTTTATAATAGTGTAAGACATGATTTAAAGAGTCTCATAGCCTTCTCAAATCCAAAAGCAAAGCTATAAAAAAAAAAAAAACTCAAAGGCAAAGTTATCACTTAAAGTGAGGTCAAAAGAAAAAGCACAATGTGAGAAGTATATCCCAGTAATTAAAAATCACAAGGGTAACCCACTCAGAGGAGGTGGGAATGACAAGAACAGGTAACTAAAAGAGTCCAGCAGAAGTCTGAGGTAGAAACTAGTCTAAGCAAGTTAGTAATCTGAAAAAGGCCCATAAATCTTCCAGAGAATTTCTTTCAGCTATATATGGTGGCATAAAAGTTGGAAACACAGAATAGATAAGAAGAAGAAGAAGGGATCACCCATAGCAAACACAGAAGTTTAAAGCAGGCAAGAGCCAAGTCCTGACCTGAGGACTGAAAGTTTATGGGAAAGAGTTAACCTGTGTGCCTTCGTATTTCCAAACTTAAGTCTCCAACTCTGAAGATGATCCTTTGCTTTCTGATAGGTAGCATCCCATCTCTTGGATGTTAATCAATGAGTAGATAACTTTATAGCCTACATCTTCGTCAACCTGAGTATCTCCTTCCTTTGGTTTATTTTCTTCCAAGGCTATAAAATTATCTACTTCAAAGTTGGAAACCTAAGTTGGGAAATACAAAGGCACACAGGTCTACTCTCATTTTCAAGAGTCATCAAGACATTGGGCAAGGTCTTGGGTAAGTTTCAAAAAACAGACTGAAAATACAGTTCAAGGTGGCAACAGTTGCTAGCATAGGGCAGGCATAGAACAGTGGCTGACAGAAAACAGTGAAAGCAGCAACATTAGATCTTATCACTTGAGGCCCTCTTACATCTCTGCACTTGCTTGAGGCACTTAAGAAAGCTTACATTTCACACACACAAAAGAGCAGAAAATAAAGGGTACACTATGACTTTACAACTGCATTTAGTGACTAAAACGGAAATCAGCTGTTTTATTAATGCTCAAGAATTGTGCAATTATTACGTAGAAGACAGATGAACAAAGCCAACTTCCTTGACTTCAGAAAAGACAGGTTTCTAACTCCAATACCTCCTTCAAGGCATGAGGATCAGTGACTTTCTCCCCAAGTCTGTAACTGTTAACTGAGTGACACCAAGTTATCTATTAAGTTGTTCCTTGTGAGGGTGGACTTCAGTGTTAAGAAAATCCTGGGGTTTTATACCTTCTCAAATATTTTTACTTGCTATTTAGAATATCCAGTTTAGAACGTTTTCTCAACCCAGCACTTACAACCAATTTTTGTTTTTTATTTAAAAAAAAAGCGTATCAGTTAATCACCTCTAAACAAGACCATTCTAATCTACCTCATCTGACAATCAACATACCATGCCAACCGCATCCACCTCAGGTGTGCCATCTTCTTTTATGCCAAACTCCTGGTTTTGAATGCAAAGCTGTAAATTAAAAGATACATAATATGTAACATTGTTTTACCCTTTAGTTTAACAAATATCAGCCAAGGAGATTCCATGTTTCAAGTGAAAATCCACTGTTGTGAAAAATGGGCAGAGGAAAGCTTTTTTGTAGTTTCACAATAGCATAAAATACGTAAGTGGCTCACAATTGCCTTACACAGGAAAAAAAAAAGAGCAATAAAAATAGTATCAGAGAAGAAACTTTTGGAAGTCAAACGAAATAGACTTTTAAAAACATGACTCGAAGTCCATGTCTAAGCTGTACATTTAATTATATAACCTACGGCATTTCTTAAAGAAGATGAAGTGTGCTGTAATAGACAAACATGAACCCACCATCCATAAGCAAACTGAAATTTCCCCAGCCCTTATTAACGCCTAGAACCATGCCTGTACACAGCATTTTTCAAATCCCTGCTTGCAAGTTGAACTGAAAATGCCTCTATTCCCTACAATTACAAGAAAAATGGGAAGAAGCGTGCATTTTGTCAGGACTGGGCTCCTGTGACACAGAGCAGCTGAGAACTCACAAAACCCCCATTTCCATCTTAGAAGCAGTAGGGCTGCTCAGTGAGGGAGAACACGATTCAGGTGTCTGCCATCAAACTGGCAATTGCTGAACATCAGGCCAGAATATGAACTAAAATTTCCCATCAAATGATCAATACAACATCAAGACTGAGCTAGAGATTTGTTACACATGGATTAACCTGAAATTCAGCTGGAAAGCTTGGAGATGGGTTTTCAGAAGACTGCAGATCTTGCTGCATCCCAGATATTCTCTTCAAGCAGAGCCAGCCATTGCCAGCCCTCCATTTGTTTTGGTGGTTTAGGGTTTTTGTTTGTTTTTTTGTTTGTTTGTTTTTTCTTCTTTGCTTTACACTCACTTTATTCACTTCTGCTTGTAAAAAAAGGTTTTTTTGAACATAGGATCTGAACAGTGGCACTGCAAATGTTCCAACAAAACCATACCACATAAAAAAGTTATAAGCATCCATGATATTAATCTACACTTTAATCCATCTATTTCAGTAGAAAAATTACTTAGTTTTAAGCATCTGCTCTAAATCGGGACAAAAACATAATGAAGAATGACTTTTCTAAGAACTAGCTTCATCTTCTCAGCACAGGTAACTGATAATGGCTACTGATCAACTTGCAGCTTATGTCCCTATCACAAAGTGTTTAAAGATAGCTTCAGCCATCCCTTCTGTGCCACAAGATCATTGTGCAGCTGATGGAACTGCCAATGTCATTTATCTGAACCCCAACTGGTATTCAGTGAACCAGCTCCAATGGACCAGGTGCAAAAATCACTGCATGGGAACATCAACACTTGTTTGGTAGCTCATGGTTTTTTGTTTGTTTGTTTGTTTTTTAAAAGGCCAAGTGATTTTGAAGTTTTCCATTTGGAACACGTGACACTGATACCCTGAGCTGAGGAGGCAGCAAAACACTAAAAGAAGACAAAAAAGAGCAGGAAAAGGAGATGCTGTATAATGTGCAACCTAACACAGAAAAGCAGACTGCTTTCTCCTCTCTGACACAGCACGCCCTAAGGAACAGAACACCCACCTAAGGATAGGTGGGATGTCCTGAAGGATATCCTTCACCAGGGATGAAGTCCTATCCTTACCCAAATCGAAAGTTATGGATGATGAACACACTGCCTCACAGGCAAGGACACAAGAAAAGAATCAAAAAGGGTTACAAGAATGAATGATAAGTATAGTAAGAACTTACAATCCCCAGAACAAGGAACAAAAACAGTTTTTGGTCACTTAACTACAAATTACATTGTATACCTTACAGAAAAATGCACTGCCTTATGCCCATGAACTCCCATTCATTCCACTCCTACCACTCAGTTTATAATATGCACACTTCTCCAAAATATTCAAAGTAGAATTTTAAAATAACGTATTCATATTGCTGTTTATAAAGCCTGCTACAGTTCCCCAATTTTACTAGAAACTCCCTCATAAGCCATAACTTACCCAGAAGAGAAGGCAGCCGTAAGCATACATGTCAGAGGCTGGAGAAGCCGGCTGTCCCATCCTCAGTTCAGGAGAAACTAAGCTCAGGGAACTGACAACCATCGTGCTTGCAACAGCACGTTGTTCCTATGGGGAAAAAAGTGTACTCCTTAGTGAGATCGATAGCAGACTGAAGGAGAGGTATCTCCCTCTCTAATTTAATGCATCAGACAACTTCATCATACCATTCTGTGCTGACCCCGAATGAAATGTGAAGTCCTTCTTTACTGGTGGAAAATATGGGGTGTAAAGGAGAAAGGAAATAGTCACATATCTGTCATCTAACTGTAATAGAAAAATAGTGCTGACAGATTTTACTCCACACTGGAACTATTAACGGTCATAAGGTAACAAGGAATACAAGTTACAAAACTTCCCAAATTAGAATAAAAAAATATAGGAAATGGTTAAAGACACTCAGCACTACTTTGGAAAACTTTAGTTCTATTATCAGTTTTGCCAGTTTTCCCATTCTTTTTTCCCTGTCCTTCTGGACTTCACCTGAGACCAGCTACTTCCTTCTTCCCTGTTTCCAGCCTATTTTAGGACTGCCTACTGCCACAATAAAAGCTAGACCATGAGTTTCAATCTCTCTCCATGACTGTAGTCACCACCAGCTACAGCCAGACTGGAGGAGACAATCTCCAGATTGCAGAGAGTATTCAGCAACACAGCTCTGCTCATCAATTTGTGTTCATGCAGAAAGCACAAGCACTGAGCAGTGCTGTGACACTCCCCATACAGCAGGCACAAAATGATCCAGGCCGTGAACCACAGGTGGAACTTTCCTGCTCCATTATAGCCTAGCTGCAGGAGGGAATAGAGATGAGGCCCTCTTCAGATCTTGCAACCTTCAGATGGCACCAGCTACACCAAGTATGACCTTTCAGAAAATTCAGCTGGCAACATCTTTAGAACCTCTCTCCTTTGCGTGCTGAAAACAGAAATGTATTTGCTTGTTCTCCAAGCATGACAAGACTCATTAAGATTAACAGCAAATGCACTGACAAAACAGAGATATTATCAATAAAAATTATTATTATTGAGGCGCACCTGGGGGACAAAGCAGTCATTGGTCCCAGCCAGCATGGGTTTGTGAAGGGTAGGTCCTGCCTAACTAACCTGATTTCCTTTTATGATAAGATCACCCGTATGGTGGACCAAGGGAAACCAGCTGATGTGATTTTTTTGGACTTCAGCAAGGCTTTTGACACGGTTTCCCATAGGATCCTACTGGACAAAATGTCCACCATACAGCTAAATAAAAACATCATACGATGGGTGAGCAATTGGCTAACGGGCAGGGCCCAAAGGGTTATGGTAAATGGAGCTGCGTCAGGCTGGCGGGCGGTCACCAGTGGGGTCCCTCAAGGCTCCATTTTAGGGCCGGTACTTTTCAATATTTTTATAAACGATCTGGATGTAGGAATAGAGGGTATTTTGAGCAAGTTTGCTGATGACACCAAACTTGGAGGAGTTGTGGACTCAAATGAGGGCGTAAAGGCCTTGCAGAGGGATCTGGACAGGTTGGAGAGCTGGGCGATCACCAACCGCATGAAGTTCAATAAGAGCAAGTGCCGGGTCCTGCACCTGGGACGGGGAAACCCTGGCTGCACGTACAGACTGGGCGATCAGACGCTGGAGAGCAGCCTAGAAGAGAGGGATCTGGGGGTCGTGGTAGACAGCAAGTTGAATATGAGCCAGCAGTGTGCCCTGGCAGCCAGGAAGGCCAATTGTATCCTGGGGTGCATCAAGAACGGCATCGCTAGTAGGTCAAGGGAGGTGATTGTCCCGCTCTACTCTGCGCTGGTGCGGCCTCACCTTGAGTACTGTGTGCAGTTCTGGGCACCACAGTATAAAAAGGACATGAAACTGTTGGAAAGTGTCCAGAGGAGGGCTACGAAGATGGTGAAAGGCCTTGAGGGGAAGACGTACGAGGAACGGCTGAGGTCACTGGGCCTGTTCAGCCTGGAGAAGAGGAGGCTGAGGGGAGACCTCATCACAGTCTACAACTTCCTCGTAAGGGGTTGTCAAGAGGCAGGAGACCTTTTCTCCATTAACAATAGTGACAGGACCCGCGGGAACGGGGTTAAGCTGAGGCAGGGGAAATTTAGGCTGGACGTCAGGAGGGGATTCTTCACAGAGAGGGTGGTTGCACACTGGAACAGGCTCCCCAGGGAAGTGGTCACTGCACCGAGCCTGTCTGAATTTAAGAAGAGATTGGACTGTGAACTTAGGCACATGGTCTGAACTTTTGGGTAGACCTGTGCGGTGTCAAGAGTTGGACTTGATGATCCTTAAGGGTCCCTTCCAACTCAGGATATTCTATGATTCTAATATTATATAATAACATAACACACATTGTTATAAAAATTAAATAAACATGAAGACCTCTAGCACACAGATGTGCTCAAATCAACTTCAGTTTAGAAAGTCAAAATGTGACAACAAAAACATACACCAGTAGTGGAGAGACTTTGCCATGTAAACGAAGTAAAACACTAAGGGAGTAGATTGTATTCTTAAAGAACATTAGGCTTTCCCCAAAAATGGTTATGAAATTCTTTACTACAGAAACTGAGGACTAAAGAAAAATACATATAAATACAGGTATGTTTATACAGATAGCATGTATAACCTTGTTAGGTGACTGAGACAGATTAAAACACATCGCAGAACCTCATTACCTATCACATAGACATGCAAAGACTGCATGCAAGAGCTAGATTATTCTTTCCTCAAACAAGTTCCTACTCTTACCTCTGCTGATGCTGATTACCAGTAAACATAGAAAAGAGCCAACCAGCAAGTACTGCAACTTCTGAATTTTTCCATTTCACTGTTTTCCTTAATAAGGGCTCATGCTCGATAATCCTTTTCTTCCCCATCCAAAATCAGATTGTGTTTACAAAAATCTCAGCAAGACTCACACCACCCAACCCCATTCAGAACATCAAACAGGAATCCTACTGCAGAGCACAATAGTTATCAATAGATCTTATATACTTCATCTATCTTGATACATAACTGACTAAAAGTCACTAGGTTGTTTTTTTTAGCTGGTTTTTGGTTTTGTTTTACCTCTGGTTTAGTGAAATCGAAGTCTCCAACGATTCCTTGTTTTCGATTCACAGCAAAAATGTTGTTTCCATGCAGAGATCCATGCACTATATTAGCTCCATGCAACGTTTGCAGACCTTGGGCAACTCCTTTCATCACTTTTAATGTCTCCTAATGATTTAATTTTGGTGTTCATTACAAAAATAGATATGGAAGAACCAAAAAAAAAACACCAGTATCTAATGTTTCTATTCCAAAACTAACATTCTAATTATTTGAAGATTGCACACATTCAAAGTTCCTGACAATTGTTTTATAAAGTATGGATTAATTCCCAGTAAGACTGTGTTGACTTGCAGAGCCAGTCAACTGATTGTTTTGTTTCACAAACAAAAGGTAACCACGGGTTAACAATTCACTAACATTAAACAAAAATAAACAATTTTAAAACCCTGTAATATATTTTGGGATACATATATTTACAAGTGCCTCCAAGTTCACAGACAGAAGCTGTTGAGTCATCAAACATAACTAGGGAAAAGACTGTATTGGCTTCTGGCTACTGTTTCTTTGAGAAAGGCTGGCTAGCCAAAATGCCAATAAACTGTGTGGAGAGGAGGGAAGGAAAGGGAGGAGAGAGAAGAACAACTCCTGCACACACAAACACACCCCAAAGCCTCCCCCCCACCATAAATCCTCTAAACTTTGGTACAAGAATGCCTCTGCTTACAAATTTACCATATTCACTCTTGAATTTTTGAAGTGTACTAGCAGTACTGCTGAGGCACTGATTTTAATAAAAGAAGGAAGTGTAACCAAGCAAAATCTCTTTTAGAAAACCATAGCCTACTGCTTGACCAAATGCTAGTCAAGCCACGTTGTGCAACTCTGTATAGTCACTGGCAGCCACCAAAGAAGACTGCTCACACACCTCCCGCAGCATAATATACAGCACAATGTTAAGAGTTCAGACCAAACACAAAAAGGAAAATGCTGGTAATCTGTTACACTTACTTGTAAAGTTAAAGGTGTATCAGCCTGTAAAGCTCGCAGACTTGCCCCTGGGTAGTATGGGACCATTAAATACACCAGAGGATCAGACTTTAACAACAAAAACAAACAAAAGTTTAAGAACACATTGTTTCCAATATCAGGAACACTGGAAAATTTAACATGCATTAGATGTGTGATGTATCAATTGATGTTTACTAAGAAAATAAGTTCACCTAAACTGAAGTCCCAAAGGAAATATTTTTCTGACTCAATATTCCAACTCAAAAAAAATATTAAAGCCTTAAATTCCAACTTAAAAGTTTTTCTGCTTAAAATTAAAAAAAAAAACACAACCAAGCAACAACAACCACAAAAAAAAAAAAAAAACAAGCAACATTATCAGTTTGAATCTTGCCTTGCAAAAAAGAAGAAACAACAGTTGTAATAAGCCAGATTTCTCCTTTTGTTGATTCCAGGCCCTGTGATACTTGGCAACTCTTTCAATCACTTTGCCTTCTGAGCTCACATCTACAGAGTATCCCTGAAAAACAAAACAGAAACACCCAAGCTCTAACTCCTAATGTCTGTAACATTACTGCATGACACTTTTTTAGTTAAAGAAAGGCATACCATTAGGTTCCATCAAATAACTCTTCTATTTATCACAGAACTCAGTAACAACTGTCATAAATTGCTCTCATATTCATTAATGCTTAGGAAGTCTGTAACAATGAAACAAGAAGCAAGTCTCCCATTTAAGAAGTAAAAAAAAAAAAAAAAAAAGAGAGAAAAATTCAACTATGCCTCCCCTGATACTATAACCCTTGGTTCTCAATTGCTAGCACAATGGAGAAGAAAAAGGACAAGGGGAACACAGCAGTTTCTGAAGTTTCACAGTGATGAATCAACTGAAAGACAAAACAGCATTTGCATTTTTGGAAACAAAGAGTAACAAACAAGTTAAAGGGTTCACCAAATACGAGAAAGAACAGACAGCAGAGGGGAAGCACTGCTCACTACAGCTGCCCTCAAAAGAAGTGAAAAATCAGTAAGCAACAGGAAAGCAATCCAGACAGAGAACAAGGTCTTGTGTTCTACAGGCCCTGACAAAAGAAAACACATATCAGAAAAGGGTTGTTAAATGCAGGAATACAAAAGGAAAAGCAGAGTTCATTCAGAATCAGCACATTCCTGGGTCAGGATCTCACCTGCAGCGCTAACTGAAAGCCAGGACCAACATTACCTTTAGAAGAACCTTCTGATCCTGCATTTCTGAACACACTAACGGCCGCTTTGTGCTCAGCTCCTTCATGGGCTCAGCATCTAAAAGGTCTCGCTCCAGGCTGTGCGACAGAAGCCCACCTGAATTCTGAAGCACACATACACAGAGACAGTCAGAATAAGAGTACAGTATGAACAGCCAGCAACACTCACAGGCTCTGACTCTCTCTTCTCTTCCTCAATCAACTTAAAGCACAAACACAGTGGGGGCTTGTTAAAAATGAAGTTACCGCATCTGTTAGCAAGAGGCTGGCTGCACACAAAATGCCATTGTAAGGCAGCTAACAAAATACTGATCACCACCCAGAAGGGCAGGGAGCAGGACACACAGCCATGAGAGTGCCTTAAACAATAGCTGACAGATTAAACCACAACCTCAGCTTACCATATAGCTTAGAATTCCTGCTTCTGGATAAAGAAGTGGCAACTCAGGGAACCATTTCTGTACCAAGATGGAAAGTTTCTCCTGGATGAAGGAAACAAGCTTCAGGTCATTAGCTTCTGACACCATATACACTAATGTTTGCAATGTTAGGACCAGGACATTCAAATGGATATCAATGTCTGTTCCACTTTCAGTAGCACCATGCAAAATAAGACAGGGAAGTGACAACACCCCACCCCACACGCTAATACAGCATTTCAATACGCACAGATAAATTTTGGAAAGCTCTAAGGGTGAATAAAGTTAAGGCCTTGAAGAACTCATGTGCTATGAAGGAAAGACATCCCCCTTTTTTCTACAATACCCTTTAGTAGGCCTAAACAAAGGGCACAGCTTCACTAGAATGAAACCAAAGAAAACAGGAACCAGGTAGTAACATAGATCAAACCACTCAAGCATCTACAGATCTCACACATCCACAATGCAAGGTAACTATTTTGCACAAATGCTATGTCTTCAGAGGTAAGACATCGTCATCGCAATCCCTGGTGCTCTTCTACTTCCTAAAAGGTGATGGTTTCAATTCTTCCCTCCATAGAGAGGACTTAGAGAAAGGGTGATCTCCTTCACTTCAGGACAAAACCCTGTTTTAGTCCACTCCTAAGTAAACACTTGCCTTACTTACACAGAACAGTCTGCCTTCAGCTACTGAGCTTACACTTTAACCTGCAGCTCTTTGGATCAAGAACTGCAGCTCATTTATTCTCACTTCACCCCATTTGGGGGAGGGGAAGGGGATGCGAAGAAGTGTCTGAAAAGACAACATCCAAACAGAAACAAAAAAAAGAATTGATCAGCCTCCCTTCCATCTCCCAGAGATTCTGCCCAAATAGGGCCACCTTAACATTCAACACTGAACTTTAAAAATGTGATTTTTGTATCCACATCATACATTAAAAGCAACTGAAATGCAGATGTGCCTCGCAGAGCTTTATTTTAGCTGTCTAAATAATTTAATACTTACATATTCTTCACGTTCCTTGTATATTTCCTGAAGAACCCCATTTCGCAGAGCAGCAATTTCCTCTTTTATTCTTGTCATTTCAAGCTCACTGCAATCATCAGACTGCGTTAGGAATAACCAAAGTTAGCATACAATTCCCATTCTGCTATTATACCAAACAACAATTATCTACTATATCAGGATTAAAAAGCAGTTTCAGTATCACAGTTCTGGAGTCAAATGCATTCTGAAGGTTCAGTCTCCATCCTGGAAACCTAAGAGATTCCCCTATAACCTGACCACAGGGAAGGGTGCACCATTTATTTACATAACAGACGAAATGTTCCCTTTGCCTACTCGTTTCTTAAGTCAAAGAGCTTGAGCTTTTTTTATTTTGTTTAAAAAAAATTACCTGACCCCACATAATCATAACAGAAATATTGTTCATCTACCAGCAAAACTAGGTTCCTTAATTCATTCACTTTTTTCTTCCCTAAGTGGGCATTCACCTCACGCCACCTCATTTATCAAGAATCCTTTTACCAGTGGCTTTCATCAATGTCCCTCATTTTAAATCCTTCTTGGGAGATCACTGTCCCTTTACAATGCTTACAAAGACACACATGCAGGTTTTCTTTCCTTAAGCATCTCCAGAGCAATTAATGTGCGATCTATGCATCTGTGCCAGCATCAGTGCTGTTTATTTGATCTAGAGGCAACTTTTACATTCTTTCAACTTTTTTGACAGGCAAGGGGGAACCCTAAAAATTGGAACAGACATTGACTTCTGCCTCCAAAAGGGAAGTACACACATTATGAACAAAGTGGATATGGCTCATAGGAAAAGGTTTGCAGGTTAAGGTAGAAGTCTAATTTACTTGCTGTTACACACTTGAACAGAAGAGGTAAGGCAGACCAACTCCAGGAAAGCAAGCACTATGCACACAAATATCACCCTTCAGACTGATCAGTGTAGGAGGCATTGCAGAAAAAGTAAATCACACAACCAGCAGGGTGAAAACGGCAGGACCAGACTATGCAGTACTGAGCAGTGACGGCCACCAGAGGGACCCCTTCCCTTTCCTTCCCAGAAGGGCTCCTTCCAGAGCTGTCTCAGACTGCACAGCAGCTGCATTTTGTGAAGGATTTCCCATGATTTTTAAGATAGTGTTACCTAACTGCAGTTCCCAGCTTGACATGAAGGAAATGCAGGTATTTAGCTCCTCACACAGCTAGTTAAAAGCATCGGTAGTGTGGCTAGGGACTGAAAAAACGTCTACATAAAGTTAAAAACAAATTCATGTCAAGCAACTAAGTCTTGACTGAAGGGACACGAAAAACGTATCTTTGAAGTACAGAAGGTACAAACTGTTCAATGTAGTTACCACTGATTTGGTTTACATTCCTAAATGAATCTGAAATAACAAAACCTGTAATGTTTTCATACTTCCTCAAGGTTGTTCTTTTCAGCCAGTTTCCATCTTAAATTGGCCTTCAAGCTTTTCACAGTTTTCTTAATTGATAGTAAGTTGTCAATATTAGGACTTTTATTCAGCCATTCCTCAGCTTGTTTTTTGAACTAGGAAGAAAACAGAAAAACATTCAAGCATTCTGTTTTAATATGCTTTACTCCAATACATTAGAGAAACTGCCCTAAGCCTATCTGAATTCAGTTTTCAGGGTTTCTCCCCACAAAATAGTGTTTCATTTTACTGACATTAACAACCTCCTGGAAGACACTCTACTTAACCTGAGTTCCCTTAAGTTACATACTACAGATTTGCAGTGAATCCAGAGATTCCAGCTTTCATCATTAAGGGAAAAAAAAAAAGAAAAGAAAACCACACAAACACACCACGCTTTGCATTTAGCTGAAACAAAACCTTGTCTGAGGTAACACACAACTGCTATTCTCAAACTTTAACCCAACCAATCTCTCATCACCAACTTACACCTAGAATTTCCATTATAAAATTAAAGAGAAAAAACAAAATTTTAAAGTGTCAGAAAGTGCTACTAATACAGGTCAGCATGACATAAATAAGGCATAAACTAACCTCAACGCTGGCCAAGTATCTGTTCTGTATGACAGTGATCAGATTCTGCTCTTCATGAACTTTATGCACAACTTTACTGTATGCACTCATAATTATTCCCTTCTCTGCCTCACCATGTTCCTAGATTGAATTATAGACACAAGAGCAATATTAAAGATTGAGTCATTCTCCATTCATACCACCAATGTTCCATTTGTAAAACCTTTACTGAGAAATTCCACTGTTACTGGAAAAACTTGTCTATCAGTTTTTCCTCTTCTTAAAGACGACTAAAGGAGAAATTAGTAAGTCTAAGAGTTCATCCAATACTTTTAGGAAAATAAAATTCATCAGCACTTCCATGCAGAGGATCCATTTCCACGTACTATGAAGGAGTTTTTTTCATTTAATGTTTCTGAAGATAGAACAGTTTAATAGATATGAAGCATCAAAGTAAGCAACCATTCTTGCAAAGGAGTCGCTGGTTCTGTTGCAGATAGCAGTCAGAAGCAGGATAAACTGTTGGTGTGCTGTTCTGTAGTTAGAGCACAAATTCAACATTTGCTGATCATTCTCTGGCACACAAGGGGCTCACTGCAGGGACAACGCAAGTACCTCAAAGAGTCAGCAAAAGAGAACCGAGGAAACACTGAACAGGAAAGATACACAACTGGAGAAAAAGTTACCACAAGCATCAGAAAAAGATTCCCAGTGAGGCAAAAACACTTGCTCAATGCAAAAAGATGTATAGCATTTTGTCACTAAGACTGGAAACAAAGTTTATCCATAAGCATCCACAAGATGCAACAGAAACTTACTTAGGTATATACTGTCAGGGCAAGCACCAAAACTCAGAGCAGCTCAAAGAAACGTGAGCTTCTCTGTGCATACAGAGGGAAGCACCAGTTTTCTCAGTATCTCTTAGTTAACCAAGTTACAGAGTTGAGTTCCTGTAACCCCCAAGCTGTCCTCTGCCTGTTGCCTAGAAAACATTCTTTTCTCTGTAAGGAGCAACCTTAGTGACTTTTTAATCATACTTCCACAAAGAACAAAAATGCTGTTCTGTAGTGAACAAACTTGTCTGGTACGTTAAGTGAAGCCTGAAACTGAAATCAAAGATGTATAAAACATACAAAAATGCTTAGAACCTACTGTTAAGTCAGTCTTCAGTTCTTTGCAAATATTCAACTCAGCCTCTTTGAGAACTTCATCCACATTGACAGCTACTTCCTCGAAATCTGAAGATGTTTCTGATGACAGGTCAAAACACTTCAAAGAAAAAAAAACAGCCATGTAATTCAAAGTTAGAACTTAGCAAGAAGACAGCAAGAGCAGGCAAAAAGACGATACAAAGAACGAACACTACTGGAAACCTAATCAGAATTTCTGTCAAATATCACCTTTAACTACCTGACACTTGAGTGATACAGCAATTTCTAGAACTAATGTAGCCATGATTCACCAAGCAAAGAGTTGAATTGTTCATGGAAAAGTTCAGGTTTGAAACAGGTAAATGAGTTCATCATGACATTGACAAACTTTAGTCACTTTTGTACTTCAGTCACTTGCATACATGCAAAGTAGCACTTTGAATTGCACACAGCAATCACGCAAACCCACCTGCAGGTAAGTACGTTCTCCCAGTCTAATAACTGACATGGTTATAAATATCTGCAAGTAATTCATAAACATTATGCTGCACACAACATGCACCAAGTCTATGCTGCCACTGAACAGTATTTACCATGAGGTTAAGGCATACTGTTACTCATAACAACATCTGGCCACTGTAAATGGTCTGGGTACAACAAAATGCAAATATCTATTCACTACAAAATGGTAAAACACTGATGGATTATGCACAGTTCACACTGGCAGGAAGGTTACATTGATACTGTCTGAGGATGTTTACACATAACAGTGCAGCAGAAAATGCAATCAATGAAGGTGGGTCTGCAGGAATAAAGAAAGAGCAACTTACAGTCTTCTCAGTAAGATTAAGAGTTCAAAATTCAGCAAGAACACAGGTATTAAGCACAGAAGCAGAACAGCGAGAAAGTTACTTCCCAACTTTGCACCTTCTTTACAAACAGAGCTCAGCGATAACCCACTTCCACAGTTTACCACCTTTTAAGACAAATACCATGTGTAGACATACTTGCTCTAATGCCCCCAACTTTCTACAACTCAGATCAAAAGAGCCCCAGCATCTATGTGGTATTTCAGCATCAAACATCATAGGAAACGCAATTAAAAGTGGGTAATTTATTTGCACAAGTTCTCCACATTCAATATTCCAAACGAGAAAAAAATTATATATTTGCCTGCAATCTGTATCTAAACTATTTTGAGTCAGATTGGCTTCTCCAATAACGTTAAGTCCTCATTTACAGTGCTCTTTCATCTCCTTTAGCAGCATTTATGAACTAGCACCTTTTAAAATCTTAATAATTTCTATCCAAAGGCTACTTGAAGGGACTAATGAAAGTATTCCAGTCACATAAGGATTAGATAGAGTATAAGATATATTATAGTTGCATAAAAGCACTGATCTTTAGTCAAAAGACATCCTTTCACAGACAAGCATAAACCCTCACTTGGTACCAGCTCACCGCGAAGGTATGCTAAGCACAGAGATAAATTAGCACTCTGTTCCTCAACACACACCTTCTCCCCCTGCAACAAGGCGCTGACATTTAGTTCCACTGCTCATATGCACAAGCTCCCTGCCAAAGGCAGCTGTCCCTACTAAGGACTATTGCACACAAGCTTAGTTAGATAAAACGTCATGCTTCATCTTTTTCCGTGACAGGAGAAGTGGACTTACTTGACTTACCTTTAAGATACCACTGAACAAGTCAATGAGAATTTTCAAAGCAGCATCTGTATCATTTCTGATGTGAACAAACTCCTCCATTTCAGCACACTTCCATTTAAAGAACTGTTGAAACACCTCCTCAGAGTCATTCACTTCAGATACTTGACCATAAACCATCTCCAGAGAACCAGACAATTCCTGTGCATCAAAGCAAACAAAATCAGCAGGTTTGCAAAACAAAATAATTTTGCGGCAGTATTCTATAAATAAAAATCAAGACATTTAATGCAGAAAGACTTGGTACTACCTCCTGACATAACATTACTTATATTACAAAATCCTCTTCCTGCATTAATCGAAGTTTTTTTTGTATTCCACTTTCCTTTCATATCCAGTGGCAGCACCTCTATTCAGAGAACATAATGCAGAAATGGATCTCACACTACAGTCTGATTCTCCCTCCAAAACCCAGAAAAGAAAAACACCACAAAAAGCTTAGCAGATCATATCATGTCATTCGTATTCTAGTCTCTTCTACCTTACGGGCTGGACTGTGAAGTTATGCTCCTTAGGACAGAGAGCAAGAAGGGGTTCAGTTTATAATGCACCAGAAAGCAGCCTTCCATGCAACTGGGTAGGAAGTCTCATGCAGTCTCATGCTCAAAAATATCTGAGCTGCAGTATGCTTGCATACAACTTGCTATAGCTCAAGAGGCAAAATTCTTCCTACAAAAAGGGATTTGACTGGACCAACCTTTTTTTTTATTTATTTTTTTAAATAATATGCCATGTCCTCCACGTTTACAAAAACTAGTCACACCAGAAGAGCACCTGCAAGTATTCCATCATACTGTCCTCAAGGAAAAGAGTCTTATAAGTTAAGTCCCATTTCCTCCCATTTATCTTCCACATAAACACACTTCCCTAAAGCATTAGTACCTTTATCAGCAAGATAACAAGTTACCATACAAAGACTGCTCCATGGTCCACAAGTACACAAACCAGCCTGCTAAGTGTGACAACTCAAAACAGGAGGAACAAGCTACTGTAGGCTTACTGTGCAGCAGAGGAAACACATGCTTGCAGGCAGCTAACATGGGACAGCTGACAACTATTCAGCTCACACCCCAGCCTGCTTTGGAATAACTTACATACATATCCATACCCTCAACCTTCCTCTTAACCATCGTAATATTACAAGTTGGAAATCAGGCAGCTAAACCCAACTGCATGTTCCAGCCCCAGTCAGTTGGATTCAGCTAGGACTGAAGCTTCTGGAGTTTGTCTGTAGTTCAGGCCAGCAATGGCTCTTACTAGAAAGCATAAAACCTAAGTCAGAAGAAATGTGTGATGGGCTGGGTTTGCAGTGCACAACCTCAGTGAGACAGGCATTAGTTCCCAAGCTCCTGTTGTTCTGAGATGCACTGAAAAATATTCTTTTCTCCAGGACAGTGCAAGTGTGACCTCTTAAGCTCTGAAACACGGCAACCGAGGTTCTCACTGATTTTTGCCGAAGAGGTTCGTTTGGGAAAGCTATTCTGATCATCTAGCTTCTACTACAAGGTAAGACCTTTAAGCTAAAGCACAAAGCCCATTTAACACACACAGACACATTTCAGTACCCCTTCAAGTATTTAAGAAATATGTATTATATTACAATTTCACTGCAGTACAATTATCCAGAGAATGTTTAATGTCTACCACCTAGTGGATTAGCACAGCATAACCTTTAAACACACACTAAACACAAACCAGTTTTCCTGTTTGGAGAAGCAGGATCTACACAGGGTCTCCAGTGACAGAAAGCCATGAAATGCTATTCATCTAAACTCTAATTAGATGCTCATCTGCATATCAGACTAGCACCAAAAATAAATGCATCAAAACATACTTGAATGGTGTTTAAAAATAATTCCACACTTTACTTCTATTAATACTGCTCCAACCTTACACAATTCTGCGTGCTGCCTGTAACTGGGGTGTTTTTCATAGGAACCCAATCTTGTACAGGCGTAGGAGAGTAAGCCTCCAGAATTTGTACAGACAAGCTGTTGAAACCATTGCTAACCTTTCTCCCTCTCCAAAAACACTTGCACAATCAAAATAAAACCAAGCAGTATTTCTGAAGTTTAAAAGACGAAAATAACGTATTTCTAACAAAAAAGCCCAGAAACACCAGTTTGATAATCCTACCATTGGTAAGACTAATTTTGAAGAGTTCCTACTGCATCTACAGAGCCTATCTCCTCATTTACTCCCCCACTTTCTGTTGTTGGGTTCACTTGTAGAGAGAAGGGGAGGAGGAGAGAAGAGAGGGAGAGATAAGAAGACTCCCAGTATTGACGTGACATTCTGTACTGCTTAACAAGCCTCCTAGACAAAAAATGCTTTAACCACTCCGCACTTTGCCATACTAGCCCAAACTACACAGCCGACTTAACAGAGAGATCTAGGAGAGCATATAACCCAACCATGAAAGGCACTGACTTGTTAATTGTAGGTTCTCTCTAGTGCTCGCCTTCTAAGTTTTCTGTGCTTTGTGAATTTGTTAGTCACCAAATACAGTACAGTAAGAGAAAACTCTTGCTCAAATCCAAGATAATTTTCTTCAGAAACAAAACATCCCAAAGACCATGACCACAAATAATACTGAGAACAAGTGTCAGATGTACAACTTACCTCAGAAGTGTAACCTAAAGCTTCACCTCCTGCTGTTGAGGTCCTTAACTACAAAGCATGTAACATTTAAGAAACATCTCCAAAGATTCCCAGTTTTTCAGAATCAGTAAAAAGCTTCTGCCCTACCTGCAACATTTTTGAGCGCTCAGAGAGGAACAGCTGATCCACTTCTGAAATAAATTCATTAACTGCAGAATACAGCTTCTGTTGCACCTCATTTCTCTTGATAATCAATTCATCTCTTTCATCCTATGCAGAAGGAAAAGCGAGTGAGCAACTCACACCCAAATTCCCCCTACACAGAGTGACAGAAAAAAGTGGTAACCCCACAAAATATATGTAATACACAACTGATGAGAATGAAAAAACTAATTTCATTTTGACATCTACTCTAACAAAATATATAATATAAATATAATGCATCTGTATCATAAGTACATATACACAAACAGGTTCAGTTTTTGAATTTATTTTATCCTGTGAAAGCTTAGAAGATGACTAAATCAAGAGTTTGTAAGTATCCAGAGAACAGACTAGAAACATTTTTGTCAGTAACAGACAACTGAATTAGATCCAATGGTTGGTAAATGAAAGACAGACATTAGAGAAAGACAGTGAATAGCTATGAATAAAAACTCAGGTTGCAGCATACACCACTTTAAAACATAAAACCCAGACTAGCAATTGAGCAGATATTATTCAGCCAGACAGTAACAGACTAAATAACAAAGATCAGTGAATTAAGTTCTACCATATAAGTTAAACACAAAGCATTGCTTCTGCAGTTAAAATTAAAAAAAAAATAAAAAAAAAAAAGAAAGAAAAGCAAAGAATAAAAAGACAGAACAACAATGATTATTTAATAGGTACTTCTGCGTTTTCTGGACATCTCTGGTAACCAAAAGCACACACAGTTTTTACAGACTTCTTGCTGTTTTACGTATGTAAAACATGAGCTAGCTTGAGAAAGAATATTTAACACACTGCATAAAAAAATGTGTAAGGACGCCTGCCAAAAAGAACACTTTCCAAGACAAATTTCTGCAAAATATTGCTTCAAAAACTACAGCAATAAAGACTTAAGTGCAGTAAAAGACTTAACCAACCAACCAAATTCCAAGTAATACTAGTCCAACACTAAGGAAATTCAACGTTCTACAAAGGAGAGAATGACACTTCATGAAGTCAGGACACAGCTCAAGAACCACAGGACAAGTCTCCTTCCTCTGCATGCCATTTAAGTGGGTACACACAACAGTTGATGCCTCAGGAAACACCTGCTACATAACTTCAGAAAGCATTAAGTATTTTAAAAGCATTTTACATTTATAGAAGTATTTTGCAAAGACTTAAGCTCATGGCAATAGTAGACAGTAGAATTAAAACTCCTTTAGAAGGATGAAGATTTCTCAAACTACACCTAGAAAATTTACTCGTGTCTCAGTCTCATACCCCTCAACAAACCCCTCAACAAACGAGCAACAACAAACAAACCACCACCACCCAACCACCAGACCCAGTCATGCCAGATGCCCATCTACCTTTCCATCTCGTTTCAGAGAGCTCCAGCAATGGGGTTATTACAAAAGACTGTAAAAGGAGGATATGCATAGTGCAGTCACCTCATCAATGCTTTCTTGCTTTAATGGCCTCAAGATAAAGATACACCCCCTTCCACAGACACTTTCTAATCTGCTTTTTGAGCCTATTTCTACTTTTGACCTCAGTTTTTGGCTTTCTTTAGTGCAAATTACTACTTTGCAGTATACGAAATAGTTAAAACTAGCTCTTGCATCAGCAACCTCATTAATTGCTCCCCAACATTTTCTTTTTAATGTAACAACTAAATAATAAATATATTATTATATGTATACTACAGTCTTCAATAAAACAAATCTTGAATCGGCTTCTAGCTCTAAACCATAAATTAAGCAACACTCCATAAAATACTGCAATTCTGAACATACAGTGTTTGTGTTACATATATACACTGAGTTATCCGCCTACATTACAATCAGGGCAACTTCAATCATTTGTGTTTCTTCATCTGTAAAGCTGCCATCCTGCCAGTAAAATTTTGTAAGAGAGCTGGTTAAATGATCAGCACCAATATCCCTCCCATTTGAGTACGTATCCTTCCTACACTGAGCACAGAATTTACATCAAATTCTACAATTATTTTTTGAAACATTTTAAAGTACTTTCTCTCCAGAAGAACGACCTTCGTTATTTTTACACAAACCATGCGCAAGGACCACCTCAGTTCACTGATTATCTTTTTATGTTTCTAAGACATCCATTCATTACATTAACACCTTATTCAGGAAGGAACCATTCAATCACCCATCTTCAGTTGGGGTAGCATCCAGATATGAAATTAATTAAATTAATTCAAAAAATTCTTCATTAAAGAAATGAATAAAAATATAAAAAAAGAATAAAACACAAGAATATCACCACTACACATTTCAATGATTTAAAGAAAAAAATGTGAGTAGTAATCAAGTTAAACCAGCACTAACAAACTATGAAACCCCAGAAAATGAATATTGAAATGCCATTTTCTCTACATTCAAATTCTGTTGGGTTTACTCCCCTGCAGTATCGTTTAAGATGTATTACATTTATCCTAAAGCAAGACATTTGCTCTTAAGAGCTTACAAACAAATGAGACTTGGGATAAGGAGAGAGGGAGGTTTAAGGAACAGCACAATGCTTATGCACCGAAGAGCAAGATTTAACTTTGCAAAGTCAATTTTGACAGATAAATTGACAGATTAAACAGAGTTAAAACAGACTGTTATAGTTTAATAGGCAGCTATTTCACCCATCTGTTTGGGTTCACTGGGCTTCCTGTACACAGGGTATCTCATTATCTCATTTCAACTAAGCAGGAAACAAAGTTAGCACAACCAAATATGTTGATGTCATAATCAAAAATATGTTATCCTACCTCTAGCCAACATAATTTAAGAAGGGATGACAAGCAGAATAGCAAGCACACCGTTTTACCACATGCATCTTGGACATTTCTTGTATTTGGAAATACCGCAACAAAGACTCTAGCACGTTACAGCACATAAAATACATTTTAAACTAAAAATGATTCTCATGGGGAAAAAAAACACCACCTAAAGTGTATGATAAAAACAGGACAATATTGGTAGCACAAGATACTCTTTTATTTCAGATTCATTACCCTAGCTTTAGCAGGATGCCACCAAAGCTCATGTTATGCACACTTTACCTCCCAAAACCTTCAGAATACCTGAGACAAGTTCTGCAAGACCCTTGAAACATCCTGCTTCCAGCTACTACCAATCCATCTTTAAAAAATAAATTAATTCTTCAGGGAGATCTGCACTTAAGCACACTTTCCCATTTGCAAATACTTTATGGTTCTTGGGCACTCTGGGGGATACCTGACACTTAGTAGAATTCCTGTCTTCTCTACATTTCCCAATTTAAAGTAGTTGTCATGGTAGTGTCACAACTTTCCCTCTTCAGACAGCATGAATTTTCAAAAACCATGGCACACTCTTTAAAAGTCGTAAGATTTTGTGCTGCCATTCATTTACGCTTTAGTTTAGGCAAGCAAGAACAATGTCAGAAGTGGAGGAAGGGGTTCATTTCTTAACAAAAATCGGGCCATGTGAGGTCACACCTCACCAACACAAACACATGGCTGAAGAAACACGTGGAAAAGCATAGTGCTGCCTTTCCATAGTATTTCAACTATTTTAACAGTGTAACACACTATCATGCGTCCTACAGACATAACTTCACTGTTAGCCACCTTTCACAACTAAAAGGGATGGCAGTATCAAGATAGTCTAACGTGCTCCAACAAATTTGTCCATCAGAAAAACCTCAAGCACTCTTCAAGAATTAGATCTCTTTTCATGTTTCTCATAGAAGAACACTATTTGCCGGGGCTGTCAACTCAAAGAAGAAAAAAGGAAAAAAAATGGTTATTCTTCTATACATTACTGGCCTATACAAGGCAAGGCCAAAATGTCATGTGTGTATTAACAGTTTAACATTGTCATGTTTTATATCTCAGGTTTTAGTAAATAAAAGAAACAGTTTTCACCTACAGCAACTGAACATGTCATGCTACCCATGTTTTAATACACTTCCCTGCAAAAACAACAAAAACAGAACTTATTTCAGAACTCCATGTGGCTTATTATTTTTTAGTCTATTTCACGAGGTATTAAATTCAGCGCAATGCAGCAATTCCTCTTAAGCAGATATGTTTAAAAGGGTTTAGGTTATAGGTGAAAATACTCATAGGTATTTGCTGTCATCTTCCCTCTGCACAGCTACCTTCCCCTCCCTGCCTTACCACAATGCAGGCGACCCTCCTGTTCTCAAAAGCAGCACCTCCTTACATGAGAGACACAATACATAAGCTTTTTTTTTTTTTTTTAAATCATCACAGCTATTTCTACGTAACCAAGCAGGCTTGTGGTGACTGCTGCTGCTGCAAAGCTACGCTAGATGGCATCTTTCCCCTGTGCAAGCCAATACAACTGCCGTTTGCATACTGCTCTCCCTGCACATCTCCATGGGAGGGAAGCATATACTAGTGTAGCAGCATGCTGCTTTACGAAAGGTTTTAAGGATACACCAGCTGCACAGCAAAAGTGTTTAACTATTACAGAAAATAAGCCCTTTAGCCACCATGCTCTGATGTCCTTATAAAAATCATGAGTGCCAAAAAGTCTGCATTTAACAGAAAAATAACACTCCATAAACATAGCGGCTATGACAAAGGTAGCAAAGCTCTGATGTTACCTGGCAGAGGTTTCCATTCTGTGCTCATATCAAGCTACACTTACAAGACTAAAACACTCTGTAAACAGCTACTGAACTACTGTGCTTGTGACAAAAAATAATTCCAACCTACCACGTTTTGGCATAACTGAATCATCTCTTGAGCCAAGTCATACTCTGTCCAAAGCTTCTGCAATTTTTCCAGGGAACACGGAACAGTGAAACATCCTTCTGTAACCACTTTTATGGCTTGTGAAAGCTGCTCCCCAAAACCAGCATTCTTTTTTGTGTGCCTAAATAGTAAGGAAGAAACAGCATCATACCCAGAGAATACTTTTTCCCCAGAACTCAAGCATTTTAAAAATCAATGCTATTTAGACCTCTTCAACATAAGGACCTTCAGATAGCACCTGCCATGTTAACCTAGTTTCTTCCACAAGGCAGTAGCAGCAAGTTGACTCACTCAGCTGTTAAATCCCTTTTTGAGAAAGGAGGAAGTACCAAGAACATATTCATTATATCTCAGTATTAACGTGACTATATGGAAATTCTCTCTTGCTCTTAATTTCTCTTCTGTCTCATTTCTTCCCCTAGTAATTTCTTCATTCATCTGTCACAAACATATAAACCGATGTATATTATATATAGTCCTTCTTAAAGGACTTCTTAAACCTTCTTAGAAGTTTTGTCCCTTCTTTTACAACTTGAGGGGCAATTTTGGCTACCCAGTGAGACACCTCTATCAGCAAGACAGAAACCTAAAGGGACTTGTGACTGCCCAGGTACTTTGAACAATTAGCTGCATTTACTAAGGAGCATTTTCCTTTAAGATGGAATAGAAAGATCTACCAGCCATGGCAAAGAACCAGAAGTTAACTAAGTCATCTGATGAGTAGTCAGAAGCAGGCAACACAAATCCCAATGTGACAAAAATCTTAGGTTTCAGCCTTGGTCTCGGGAAAGGGTTTTTCCCAAGCTCTGTATAAAACATGGCTTTAGTACCTGGGAAACTAAAAGCATGCTTTCAAGAGATAAACAGGGCAGTGACAAAACGTACTATTTTAGAAACAAATACATACCTAATTTCTTTCAATACTTTCACATTAGCAGCCAAATTTCTCATTTTTGTTCCAATGTAATTACGTAAGGTTTCCTCAAAACATTCAGCAGTTTGCCTGGATGCTTCCTTCTCCCCCTGAATCATTCATTGATTTTGGAGCAATGTTTCAGAAAAAGAGAGTCAGCTGAGGTTACTAATATGCAGACCATAATTTAGACTTCAAAAAAAAAAAAAGTTTAAAAACAAAGACACAGACATTTTTGAAACACTAACAAAAGCGCTAGAAAGACACAAACGAGGGAGACTTCATTTTTTTTTAATAGCTTCTTACAGGCTGATGGTTCATTTTCTTCCTTTTGTTTTAGTAGTGATGTGTTTAAGCGTGTTTCTTCAATTGCTCCCCATTTGCTAGCAACTTTTCAGACAGTAAGGAATTGTTTTGAACGCAGAGGTATTTTTCAGAAAGGCAAGTTTAGGGAAGTCAAGTTCAGGACCACATTCAACTCCTTGCTGTCATAATCACACCTCAAAACAGTGCAGAAATAACTCTTGCTGTATGTACAACCACCGTGACCTTCCCATAAAGAATTTTCTCAGAACAAAAAGGTAAAAGCAAGAAAAACCCCACTAGGCTGTATTCCCCAAAGGACTGCCTAAAGTTAAAAGTGCTTGCTCTCATACTACCAAAAAGTTCTTATAAACCCCATTTTAAATAATGAAATAATCTTTATTATTAAAGACAAAAAAACACATGACCACCCCCACACAGAAAGACTTAAATAGTTTTGTATTTACTGATGAGCACTTGAAGTCTCATGACAGTAGAGCATTTTTGAAGTACCCCTCAAAGTAGCGCCTATCTCTTCTAAAACACATTATTGCATACTTCAGTGTTTTTATCAGGGACCAAAGATTGTCAGAACGTACACAACTTTTCATTTCAAATCAGCTCACCTGCAGTCAGCACCAAAAAGTAACTAAATCGTGTAGGAAGCAACTTTAAAAAAAAAAAATCAGGATATATAAAGTAAATGCTTTTAAGAATACATTGAATTCAAGTAACTTTTCTTCACTACAGACCCATATTCTGTTGTTTGTAAATTTAGTGTTAAGACGAATACACAAGCACAGTAACTTTAGTTGATTAATCTGCACTGTAATAGGTCAGGCAGTGTATGGAGAAACGCGGATATTCTAGGCAGAGGTAACTGAGTAGCAAAGCTGGTTGTGAGTAGTTTTATTACCCCAAGAAAAAATAGGAAAGAGCTATGAGCAATCTCAGGCTTGGGGTTGTCAAATGTATTGGTGAAATGGCAGATTTTCCTCTCTTATCTGTACAGGTTAAGAATTTGGAGATTTTTCTCAACTCAAACAAGAGCAACATCCTTTCACACAATCTCTTCTCTCTACTGCCTTTTATCACACGCAGAATTTTTAAGCCTACTGGTAACTAAGTACTGGGCTTCTCACATAGTATTAAGCAGGAACTTCCTCTGGAAGAAACATAATTATGTGGTATCTGCATCTTTTCTATTCAGCAGCAATGAAGGAAACAAACATTTTTATCCAGTCCTAAAATTCAACAGCTGCAATGATTCTGTGATACTTTGGAATTTTCAGCCCAACATCCAGAAAGTTGTTTTAGCCTTTAAGTGATGAAAAAAGGTGTGGACAACATTATAAACAAAGCATGTTTTTCATCACAAAGTGCAAAACCCCAAGCTCAAATTGAACACCCAGATCCAAAGCAGCAAGTGCAGCAGCAAGTGCAGCAACAAGCTGGTTCACACACCAAGGCAGGGCAGCCTGGACTGCCACACAGGTGGTAACACATCACCAGCATCTCCCTGCACCAGCAGGAGCTGTCTTTGGTCAACCAGTCAGTCCTGTTGGATTCCACACAGCAGTATGAAGAAACCACATCTGCAACCAGGAAAGAAGCACCTTCTTTGCAATTCCACATACCTGAAGTTCATCTTTCAGCTGCTCAACTTTCAGCTCTAGTTCCTTCTGCCTCCTCAAGAGATTTACATTCTCCTTTCTGAGAGCTTCTTTATCCACTTGAAGCTTTGCAATCTCTTCAGCCAGCTTCTGATCTGGTCTTACTTGTGCCAAACTTCTGTTAGGCACTGGGGCTGAAGCTAGCATTTTTTCCCTTTAAAGAAATTAAGAGAAATTAAAAATAAGAGAAATTAAAAATAACCCACCATGATGTGCATTCTTTCATGCTACAGTAGTTTCAGTAACTACAGAACACCACAAAAAGACTAGAAAAGCATCTACAGTTACTCTTTAATTCTTTACCAATTCTCTACTCTTATTCTCTTATAAGAGTGGAGACTGTTATAAACTAACAGCATGCACACATCATTTGAAGACAATCCTTATGTTTTCATATCACTAAATCAGATCTCTTTCCCATCCAAAAAATGGATTACAGTACCACACTGCAGACCCAGAAAAGCCAGTGTCCAACGTAATTCAAGTCTTCTCCCTACTTTTGCCTCTTTTTAATAAAAGGATTTGGAGAATACCTAACTCAGGCCAGATTAGAGTATCCAAGCATTCACAATGAGGCATTTTACAATGGACTCGGACTTTTTGGAAGAGCACCTCATTTCATATTTGTTAATGGCACAGACTTGCCTAAGTCATCTAATTGTAACACAGATTGGAATACTATGCTAGTATGTGGAAGGGCATGCCCTCAGGAGCTTCATTAAAATGTCTGAGAAGCTCAGATTATGGAACATAACCCTTTTTTTTTTTTTTTTTTTTTTTAGGGGAAGGTGGCTGGAGGGGGAATGCTGTGGGGTGGTTTTTTGGAAGAACATTACTTCTTACATCATCGCACCTCTCTGAATGCCAAGCACCATCTTTTCCACCCACAAACGTCTTCCTCAGCAGCCTGTTGCCATGACAATCCTAGCAACTGTAGGACAAGTTTATTTTAAAAGATTTCCGACAACTGAACTGCCAACTTACCACTACCTCTTGTCAACGTAATTACAAGTTGCAGAGACATCACTATCCCCTAACGCTTACTTTCGGACTGCAATTGCTGGCTTTATTTCTCATAAGCACACACTGTTACACTCCTACACAAATAAATAACCAAAATATGTTTGTCCTGCTAGGTGAATGTACTTTTATGTTACACATTTATGTAAAATGAGTTTTTAATATGAGTAAATAAACAGGGAATAGCTACCAGGAGTCTCAAGGACAAGTGCGTGGAAATTACACACATGCATAAACAAACATCACTGCCTATAACTGAGGCCTGATATCTTGCAACCTTCACTTCCAACTGAGGTTCACTGCATCTCCTTCTCTGTTTAATAGCTGCTACCCCTTCCTTCTTTCTCAAAATCCCATGTTAAGATATACTAGAGAAGTCTCCCTGGAAAACAAATGAGGAAGAACGAGCTATCCAACACGCAACAACACGAACAGCTTCTCTGCGGATTGATGCCCTAATTACAGCCACCACACAGACTCGCATGTACTTCCCTTCCACTCAGCACCACTATTAGTAGATGCTGGAGTGACAGAAAATGAACCTTGCACATTAGATGCTCATTTTCCCCTCCGTCTTCACATCTCCACACACCCAGCAACCAAGCTCATCAGGCCACTCACACAAACCCCACGGCCTTACTTCGTGACAACCATACGGTTCCCAGCAGCGTTCTCACTCCTTGTGCTGGCAGACACAGGGTCAAAGAGCCCACTTGGACGGCTGCTCTGGGCACGACCAGGCCTGTTCACCCACAGGGGAACTGGGACTTTTATCTTCTGATGTTGGTTTTGCATAGCATCGACTTCTCTCCGTTCCTCATCTTCAGCATTTCCTGGAGATCTGCATTTTTCAGCAAACCCTGCCTTGGCCACTTCTTCTCCAATGTCTATTTTCTCACATTCTGCCTGGACAACGATGATACCATCCTTCTGCTTGACCTTCTCTCGTACTTTTATTTCTTTTTCAAAAACTAGGCTGCCCAAGAACTTCTTCCCCTGTAAAATAGAGTATGTTGATGTTGTGTACTCATCATTCTAAATACTTGTAGTTGAAATCAGCTATATTTCTTCTATGAAAGAAAAAAAAAAAAAAAGAGGCATGTTTAAGACCAAAGCCCAAAGAGCAAAACAAAATAAAGCTTCCTGTGCTTAACACGTTTATTCTGAAACAATGGTGCATCCCTACAATGACTGTCTCTGGTCTAATTTTTGCCAATGTCAGACTGGACATCAATAGCAAAACTCCCTCAGCATTCAACTCCAAAGAATTCAGCATCATTTATAGGTGACGAGTCCAAAGACCCACCAACTCTCAAAGGAAGTTGGCAACATAGGGTTATTCAAGTCTTTTAAAGGATACAAGACCCACTATTGAACAGCAGTATAAAAGTAATGTGGAAAGATATTTGAATTACACTGTTTAACAGCCTTTCAATACACGGTTCAGAGGCTGGAAGAGAAAAAAGCAACAAGTAAATTATTATGTGCACCTACCTTCTTGAAATCTACCTTACTGAAACCACTCATTCAGAGATCAGGAAATGCCAGAATTGAAGCTGTCATTTTCATCAGTAATAACAAAGCACAGCAGCTTTGAAAGACTGGGGAATACACTCAAGACCTTCAAATGGCATCTGGCAGAAAGTTAGCTTTTTACCAAGAGGGTTTTTCCCTTCTGCTCAACTACTTCTGAACACATGCTTGTTTTGCTTAAAATTAAGAAGGGAAGAGGCTGGAGGCAGGAAAGGGGCATAATTTCAAACAACACTGAGCTAACAAAGAAAGCTTTACCTCAGGTAACAAGAACATGTGAAAAACATGGAAGCAATAACAGATTTCCACCTGCACGGGGATATGACAAGGCAAGCAGGCCAGCCAGTCCAGCTCTTCTGGCAACTGCTGCTCTCAAGTCACCAGCTGGTGAAGCGTGGGCAGTACCAGCAACAAGCCTGAAAAAGTGTAACTTCAACACTGGAAAATGAGCGGTGACCAGGAAAAGGAGACCATCACTAGTAAAACTAGACCAAGGGTGTTGAGCTTTTATCAGTTCTGTTGGCATCAGCTCCTGAGCCTGCAAACCTGTAAAAGCATATTCTAAAGCCACCTCCCAGCACGTTCTGAACTGATTTTTAACAAAACACTTCTCGTTTTTGGAATACGATCAGGGCAAGAGATCAGGCAGTGCTTCACAGCATGCCCTGCTATCATGGTTAAACCCCCGTCTCTTCAAGAACTCCTCCTGGTGACAGCATGCTGGTATCTGGCATCATCTATTACAAGGCACATCGTCTTAATGCTTCAAAATCTGTCACTCACCTGGTCAAATGTGTTTAAGTTCTGGTCAGCTGGTATCCGCAGTCCCCACAGCCTGTACTTCTTGGCAACACTTGGACATTGTAAGTTTGCTGGGATTTCAACTATTTCTGATCTATTAAGAACCTCTGAATTTCCATAGTCAATGTATAATACCTGACACTGCAACAATATAAAATGTAAATAAGCAGAGGCTACAACATGAACCTCCTACAGAAATGTGTGGTGAAAGCTAAAATATAAGCATTTTAACAACCGTGCACAATGCAAGTACTACATTTGAGGCAGAGACCAGAACCCTCTATACTAAGCCTAGCATACCCTTCAGAGAAAGGGAAAGAAGTCAGAAAGAACACACAACTTGGCATCTGCCTAAAAACAAAATCTTTCAGGCAATCTAATGTTTGCAAACCAACCGGCGTGTTCAGGAATTATCATTTTAAATAGGAACTATTAGCCGTCTGTGTCAGTCACCTGAAACTGATGAGCAACCCTTTCAGTGCATTTGCATCAGTGCTAACATGTCACACACAGACTGCTATTTTCACATCTCAGAAGTCTGAAATTAAATAGCATTGCTTAACAACATTAACTATCACTTGTGAATCTTTTTCAAGACATACAAATGGCACTTTGCAACTATGTCACGTTTTGTCAGTCCTCCCATCAGCAACTTCCAGAACTACAGGTCACTTTAATCTGTATCATACGTGCATATTCACTGTTTTTAAAATTTACTCAGACAGCAAGGTTAAAACAAACAGGGATGAGTTGCATTTATTTCCATCCTCCTGCATGGAGACCTGATAAATAAGTAACGACAGCAAAAATATATTTCCTGCCTTTTCATTGTTGATCACTTGCTGTACCATGCATCTGTACCAACATCTGTCTTCAGAAAAACACCCACCATAAATCTGAAAATTAGGAAAAAAAGATCAGGAATTGCGTTCTGAAAACATAAGCATACCTCAAGATGATATTCATAATACATTACAAATCTCGTTTTCACACTTCTAAAATTCCCCCAACAGCAGCATGAAAACAAAGTAATGCATGGTAACCTATCTCTCACAACAGCATATGCTAGCTGCTTCAAAAATATACTCCTCTACTCCACAAACAATAATGTGAAGAATACCTTATAACTTGAAAAATATCAATATTTTGCACAGCATGTTCATGTATGCATTTTTCTACAAATGTATAGCTACAAAATTTTACTGGCATTGCCAGCTTAGTAAGCCAAACAAAGGAACATGTCAGGAACCCCACAAATGTGCTGAGTTTACTGTTGATGCGTTTTCTTCCTTTTCAAGAGGAATGCAGAAGGTCATTTACCTGCACACACAAACAGTTCAAAGATAAAGTCTTTTATTTAAACCATATTTTGCAGTAGGCCATCAGAGGTTCACACAAATATGGAAGTTACTACCACTCTTTGCAGTTTTAACTTATCATATAACTGCTACTAAATATGTTATCTTCTTAAGAGCACTTTCCTTAGGCTTCTAAGTACTACAGGTTTTCATAGGATCTCCCACAATTTTGAGATGGAACAACAAATCACGTATCTGAAAAAGCAGTGCTCTCTAGTTAAAGACAACCCATAACATGCGCTAGATAACACGAGAATTCAACATTTTATATAAAACCATTAACGAAATACTACAATAAATGTTATATTTAATTATATGTGTCTCCATAATTTAATTGAAGTCTGGAGTGCAGAAAGAAGTAAGATTTGCTCACACAAACCAAGCATTTTCTTTAGGAAAGCCAGCAGTTCTTAAATATTTGAGAGAATATGACCCACAACATAATTAAAGATCAAGAAAATACCAGAGAAAATAGCTGCACAAAATTAAAGCTTTTACATTCAGGCAGAAAACAAACTCTGCACACACTCAGCCTACGTACCTTGCTAAAATCAGGCTTGCCAAAAATTGCATTAGCCCGAGGACAAGCTTCTGCCAGCGCACAACTTAATTTCAAGAGGTCATTACATCTACTGATACCCTAAGAAGTGTGGAGAGAGGGCTTGAGTTATTAACTGTCACTTTTAATAGCTGCTTGATGGCTTACAACAGCCAAAAATTAAATCAAAACAGTTGCACTGCTGTTGAGACAAGTAACGCCCCACCTTAAGCTTTCGATCTTCATGATTTTAGTTGAATTTGCAAGCCTGCTCTCATTTTCTTCCAAAAATAAATGAATGAGAGGCAGGTAACATACCCAGAGAAATAGTTCACAAGAACATTTTTAACAGTTTAATAACCTGATTCGCAGGAAGTACGCAGATCTTATTTATCAAACCTGCCTCGCAAATTTTAGTATGTGTTCGGTGTTCTTTTCCTTCATAATACTAGAAGACATCAGCTTTGGCATACCCCTCATTTTCCTTATTTGCAAAACTTGGGCTTGGTTCAGCTAAAAAGCAACAGATTCTTTCCCATTACAACTTGTTATCTGAAACACTCACTGTAAGACTGTCAGTTCCAGTAACATGACATTTATTAGATGTCATCCTACTTGCAATTCAAAGCAAAGAATCCGGAGCTCAGAGCAGGAAACAAAGCATTAATGCAAGTAAATATTCTGTTGTCCTCAAAAGCCCACTCTTAACTTTCACACCTTACAATGCTAAATAAGACACCGTAACTGAGTCTCAGAATCCTAGGGTATGAACCATCATTATTATATTTCAATTAAAAAAAAAAAAAAAAAAAAAAAACTTTTTTTTTTTAAATAAAAAAGGTGTTATATAGGCTGAGCAAACAAAGCTTGGTCTCTCTCCCCTAATCCGTATTAACAATAAGGCAAACGGCAGCACCTCCTGTGACTGGCTGCAAGCTAGGCAGCGCCACCTAACATACACCAGTTATAGCTCTACAGCCAGCAGACCAAACAGAAAAGGCAACCCTAGGGGCTCCTTCTAGATTTCCCCTTCTCTCTGCCACATCAGTTAATGAAAACTACTCTTCCCCCACACACACTACCCCTTCCTCCAACACCCTCCCACCCCTTCACACAAAATGCGAAGGGAGCTGATATCTTCAAACCAATTCCCTATTAATTTTGGCTGAAACTGCCCCAAAGGCTCATTTTGGGAAGGGGAATCACCTCCAGCAGATCTCCAGCTGCCTCCTGCAGTATTTTACTTTTAACATCAAATACTTGCACACTTTATTGTTGTTGTTGGGGGAACTACAAAGTATATGTGAAAATCCAGCTACAATTCAAACGGATGGATAAGCAATTCCCTTTCATGTTTTAAGAAAGATGAAGTAGCCAAATTCAGTTTATAGCACAGTACTTGGAATTCTGAGATCTAAATTAATGTTTTTTTAAGACAAACACTACCAGTTGTTCTCACTTCCACAGAAACTCGCCATGGGGGGCAAATAAGATGAAGCACTTGAATTAAAACCAAGCAGCTCTTGAAATTCACCTGTGCCCAAAATGTTATGGCATCTTCAACGTGGCAGCCCACAACATCTTCAACTTGAGGGAGAAAAAAAAAATGGTAAGGAAGAATTAAGTTACTCCTGAATGTAAGATTATGCTGTTGGTGGTGTGGTTTTGTTTGTTTGTTTGTTTTTAATAGAATCCTCGCATTACCTTTGCTGCACTCTGTGTCTCCATCCATGACAGCAGGTCCTGAGACACCACCACACGCTTTGGGAGGCTCCTCGCAGACGCTGCCCCAGACCCCTTCGCAGGTCAAAAATGAGACCCCACGCCCCTGAACAGCCCCAAACCCTGCTCCAGCGCTCCCCACCACTCCTCCCACCCCTTCCTGCTCTCCCACCGCTTGCCCCAACTCCCCACCAGCGCCACCAACGCGTCAGAGCCCCTTTTCTTTGCTAAAAACGCGGTTTTTAATCCGCGAGGAAGCGCCGCAGAGCAGAGCCCCACCTCCCTCAGCCCGGCGCTACCCGAGGCGGCCGGGCACTGCCGAGGCCGCACGTGCCTCCACCGCCACCGCGCATGCGCCCGCCGCCAGCCCCGGGCCGTGAAATGGCGGCCCCGGCCCGCTGAGGGGGCGTAGGGCGGTGCCCGGGTGCCTCGTCCAGCCCCGGGAGCGTTTGGGGGCCCTAAAGGGCTTTGCAGGCCGGGCTGATCGGAGGTGTGGCAGCTTGACAACGGTTCTGTGCTGGTGCTGTTAATTGGCTGTGAATTGACGCAATGCCCTTCCGACCTGAGAAAGACACACATTTTATAACTAGTATCAGGGGAGCACGGCATCAGGAGGAACTCCTTCCCCTGGGATCACTGATCAGTCTTCACTTTCACGAATAGCCATCTTACACCTAAGTCATTTCAGAAGAAGATGAAAATGTGGTCTCTACTCTTGAATGTTATAATGGCAAATAATTCCTCTGAAAGCCAACTATTTAAAACGGAACGTGCTTAAGTGTTGCCTAAGACCCATGCAATTACCTTTTAATATTTTAGAGCACTCTGTGACAAAACCCCAAAAACATTTTTCCCATGCCACATTTCTTGGATTAGAGTCAGGAATGGTTACTGTGTCTGGCTGAACACCAGATATATGCCCACAAACAAATTGTACAGATGAACTGATAACTTACCCATCCCAGGGCGTTATGTTCAAAGTTCATGGCTGCTCTCAAGAAAACAGATCACCAACAACTACATGTCAAACAACTCTTTATATAATGATCAATGTCAATGGCAAACACTTTGGCATCTGGTCTCTTTTACCAAAAATAAATAAATAAATAAATAAATAAACATAGTTTTAATAGAAATACAGAGAGATTTTTCAGTGGAATTGGAGGTTACAATTTCAATCCTTCAAAATGATATTTTTCAGGATAATTTCTGTTTGGTTACTTTAAATAAGAGAAGTTCTGGTTAAGTCTGCAAATTACACTCAGGACATGACTTCTGTCTCCAGTTTTCACAGCCAACAATGTTTTAAAATATATTCTACCAATTTTTTCACATACAAGTAATACAAATCCTGCAAAAAGTTCTACACAAGTAGTACCAAGAAGTCAAAAGTAAGCCTTCTAAAAACAAACCATATTTTTTTACTTAGAAGTCATCAACATGGGTAAAAAGTGGTCAGAACACCTAAGCAATATTTATTGCAGATGATATTTTTTCGATCCTGTTTTCCAGCTACAAAGAGTTATTATGAAATTAATGTAGTAATGTAGTGTCATTTAGATGGAAACATTAAATATGTTTAAGCACTGAATAAGATTTTAAAAGATTAACTTTAATAAAAAACGGTTTATGGTGACTGAAGTATAGTTTAGTGTGACTGAATTTGGGGAAAGCAAGCATTTAAAACTGGCAAGTATTTTTAATTTTAGAAGTTAATAAAAGTACAAGTTATTTCCTAAAAGTGGAAATAAATAGGGGATAAGTATGAAATTATTGGAATAAACGTCCTCTGTTTACTTTGCAATAATCTCTTGGAGGACTGAAATCAAAATTTTTCTTCTATATTTACCATTTTTTATAAATTTTAATCTCCATTTTTCGGTTTCTTGTAATTCTACTGTGAAATTCCCATTTGCTTGAGACTAAATACATCTACAGAAACAATTGCTTATTAAGACCAGAAGAGGGAGCTCAAATTAGTATTTTTATTTATTAAGATAAAGCAGTGTGTAACCGTGTTGAATTTAATGGTAAAGGTACTTTTTAAACATTCAGCATACAGTTCGATGTATTGTTTATCTAAATTAAGATAACAGACCAACCTCTCTGATTGGCATCACTGGTAGTGAATGGCTGCATAGTTCAGAGTTAAGTGAAGGTAAATGACTGCTACTGATTGAATTTGGGCAATCCTTATTCCCTTCACACTCCCATCGGCCGCGTGAACTACCAAGAGCCTGCCTTCTTTCCCACAGCTGCTATTTGAACAAAAAAAGTAAGTTACCTAAATGCGTTCAACTCACCTCGTTTCCTCTGCCAATAAGGCACATAGAGGCATCACAGTGGCATCAGTTCTCTGATGGGAATCAAAACTTTTAAAGTTTCTCCCAACCCATGCTATAAAGTCTCAGTACACACATACCACCTAGAAAGTCTTCAATCCAAGAGACATCTTCAAATACTTTTAAGGACAAACTGACTTACACTTTCCTGTTTTCAAGGGAGCCTAGCAAAGTGGACTCAGGCACTGTTTTTGCCTCCTAATTCCAACCATATTGCAGGCTCAGCCAGGCACTCACTCTGTACTATGCTGCTTCACAGATTTAAAACATCACACAAAGTTGCCAAATTTTACATTTTCACACAAATGCCCACAACCTTTAATACAATATTTGCTGCCAGAGCTGTGAATGTGTACAAAGAAAATAAAAGGACGTCTCCCATCTTGAGGGACTCTGTATTGGATCAGACATGATGAAAGAAACTCTGTTGGCTAAGGAAGTTTATATCAAATAATGTGTAACTGTTTGCTTATGTGCAGTAAATAGCATGTAAATTTCCATGTAATGTTTTCAAAAGTTCATTGTAATGGAGTCACTGTTACAATAGTATCAGACAAACAGAATCACTATAGAAATCTGGGATAAAGCAGGCAGCAAAACCCTTTAAAGTACCTAGTAAGTACATGTGACAATAGTTTTACGGACATACAGAACTTCATGTGTAACAACTACTTATACATTGGCAAGAACAGAGCCTAGAGAAGCGTGACAGACAAAAGGTATGTTTGAATTTTATGCAAAAGAAATTAAACCAACAGAAATGGAAACAAAAAATTAAGATTAAAATGTCAATATTAACAGAACAAACCCAACCATTAAAAATCCATGAAAAAAAGATATAAGGATTCTATAAATAAACAACATCATAAAAGTCTAAGAATGGACATATATTTTCTTTATCCTATTACAATGTAATACTTTAAAACGTTCTTATGCTCTCAGTACTTAAATAACAGTTCAGTAAACCTGGAAATATGATTTTCCATTTTCAAAGCAGTATCTACATAACAATTCCAGAGACTAGAAACTCTTTAATCAAAGTGCCAATTTTATTACAAGTTAATTAAAAATCAATTTCAGCAATAGAACAAAGCCAAATAAAGAAATGAAGTACATGCAGGTGCAGAGAAAAATACTCTTCAATACAACAATTGACACTGTTGCACCTAATAAGTATTTCTTCATTAATCTCATGGCTTTTTTGATCTCACTGGACTTTTTTCTGTTTGTTTAGCAGCCTTCTCCTTTTTCAGCTGTAACAAAGAAAGACACAACAGTGGTTCAAGTTAATTTGCAAGTAGACTAACGATGCAATATTAAACCTCTACAGTCAGTCAAAAATTTACCAGAGTAATTTATGAGATAGAGAGAGCTACAGATTATTATTAGCCCAACCCAGAACTGCTCACTTTTGCATCATGTGACAAAGGAGCACTTATATAGCCCTGCAGCTACTCCCCTCTTCAAACCAAGGCTGCCTTTATCTCTGATAATGGCAGTGAAGGTATTTATGTATCCCCCAAGGCCAAAGTGCCTCACAAATGTTCATGGTTTAATCTTTATCTCAATGAAAGTTAAAGGTGTTTTATTCTAGATGTGTAACAGACACAGTAAGACCAACCAGCATGTACAAAATCACAAAGAAAGTTTGTATCTGAGCTAGATGCTAAACCTTTATCTCAATGTCTCAATGTCCAAAATCCTAGGGGGAGAAAAATTCTAGTAATTTAGATTTAACAGTAATGTTTTCTCAAATGAACTGATGCCTTTTTTCCATATTTACAACAATTTACCACATTTTGAGATGATTTCCAAAATAAAGAAAATTATTTAAAATTTCACAAATTAGCACAGCTTTCTCATTAACAAACACACCTTTTTGCAAGGCGCAAGAGTAACAGTAATTAAGCTTTTAGGAGTTAATTAGTTAGTTCTGCAACATCTCTTTACAAAAGAATTCATAAACAGTAAAAACGTGCTTCCAGCTAAGATGGTGGTGCTAAGAAGCTAATGTGGGGAACAAATAGGTATTTAAGCATCTAGGTAAAAGTGCAGGGCATTTGAAGTTAAAATAAAGTCAGTGCAGTGGAAGAGGCACCTCTGAGGGGGTGATTCAGGTCATCTAAGAAAGATGCACCCGATTTAGTACAACTACCCAGACATTCCTACAGTAAGGAAAAAAGCATGAGAAAGTTTTTAAGTGACATAGTAAACACACATCCCTAAATGTTACATGGGACTTACAGTGAGTCTGTTTTGTTGTTTGTTTTTCTCACACAGTAAAATACTTTGTTTTTACTTAACAGAGAGTTAAGGAAATAAAAATATGCCCTGTTAAGGTAAATACCATCCCAGAAAGTAACTGACGTCTAAAAACCTACAATAAATAGCACATAACTGTATTTCAAATCTCCATTTAATGAGCTTGTTTTTCTCAGGATGAGAACAGATGATATAATGCATTTATATGCCACTTAAATCATATGTTCATCTTTGTTGCCCATCTTTTTGTGAAAATATATTTAAATTTATGCATTAATAAATGTGGTAACTTGCCCGTTCCTGGTAACGTTTTTCAAAATAAGCCATGTCATCTTCTTCTGAACGCCCATCATGAGAAACTTGCATTGTGGCAGTAGAACAACCTGAAGTGGAAAAAAACCTCTATTCCAATAGCTATTTTTAACATTTGGAAAACACTTTGGAAAACATTTAAAAATTAGAAGTCAGAATTGATGTAGTAATGTAGTAAAACACCTTTATAGACAAGTAACAAACCGTGGCAACTGCAACTAAAGAGCATCCATCCCCTTTAAGAACTACAGCTATGATAAGCAGACTTGAAGGAGTTCAACAGTGATATTAATTGCTTAATATTTACACTAAATAAGAGACATAAAGTAAGCATAACCGATCCCTAATTCCATGCAGAAGACTTTCTAGCAGAAGGCAGTTTCACAGGATTGAACTGAATCTGCACTACTCAGATATGAGCTTCTAGTAGGAATCAAAATTAAAACAAACAAACAAACAAAAAAATGTATCCAACAAATAAATGACACCATTAATAGGGAAGATACAAAATACTAAATACATATATATTTTACTTAAAAAGCACATCGTGACCAAAATAACAAGCAGTAAAAACATAGTTATTCTAAGCACTTCTAGGACAGGAGAATTACACTATCTTTAAATTAGGCTTCAACACTCATTTTAGTATTTACCTTTAATTTTTATCCCTAAACATATTAAAAGTCATTAATAGAACCAAATAATTTTATATGATATACTTATGGTGAAAGAAGTATTATCCTACTAATTTATCACCTGCTATCTGTGAGATGGTTTGAGCAGAACTAGAAGGTCCCTCAAATGCTTTTAGAAATGGATGATCCATGCTGGTTACAGGGGATTCTAGAAGTTCAGCAGAAGGAGCCCCTGTTAAATAATGAGTTGAATGAAAAAAAAAATCACTTTGCAAGGTGCGTTGAAAATATACATGATGGTGTCAAAACAAAGGTACAGATTCCTATGAACACTCTGTGCAGACCAAATAAACATGAGTTAAGAAAAATGCTACAGAAAATAGCTTCAAAATAAATTTAAAACTTTGGTTCTTTACTTTCTACTGCTATGTTATAGTTTCTAAACTTCAAACCCATGAAAGCAGATCAGAATTTGAGAAAGAAATGGTGTGTATAAGGAAATAATAAGTAAAACACTCAGGATAAAATGAGTTCATTACTACATGACACAAAAACTTAGAGCTGGAGAGATTTCAGGGTCCTTTTTTATTTTGTTTTTGTCCTGAACAGCTATTCATCTATGACTTTATTGAGGAAGACTTCGGCAGTATTAGGCTAAAGGATTAATGTAAATAAAAATTAAAATATTAAGAGAAAACAGTAGTTACAGAGTTCTTTCTAAAAGATATGCTCCAGTTCAATGAGAAGCTACTGTGCTGAACACCAAAATTATGGATTTTTTTTTTTATAATTCACTACAGGAAACTGGACAGGATGGTCACAGTGGTCTGCTGGAAAAGAAAAAAAAAAAATCTGTCTTTAAGTCTTACTCTTATTGATCCAGTTCACCTTCAGACTCTGAAAGTCTATGTTGAATGCCTACTTTTCAAAAATACCTAGTTGTAGAAATCAAATTTCATCTCAGGTCAGCCGCACTTACCTATTCCGCTGTCATCAAGCCTCATGTAGCCCTCTGCTAGTGAGCTAAAACCAGTCAGTCCTCCCATAGCAGCGTAAGGAACGTCCTGCCCCACAGGCTTTCCTTGGGCTAACCGCTCCTGTTTAGTTTCCACAACGGTTTCATGTGCGTACGTTGGCTGACCACATCCACAGGTAAAGCAACTGTGAAATCCTGAACACTTGGAACCTAATTAACAAATGATAAATGTTATAAGTGAGATGAAAATGGAATTTGTACCTCATAGCAGACAAAACAGTATTTCCCAAAACTGATCTTGTCAAAAACTGGAGAGTTGTACAAGATTTGGGGCAATGTAACCAGCTTTCTTTGCTGAAGCCTTTCACAGCCTCATTTCATCCCAAAAACGCTTTATAAAACAGAAGGCATGAATGTGGGGATTAGATCACAGGGTCATGCAGTCTCAGGGTCTCATCCAGTCAAGCTTTGAGAATCTCCAATTGAGATGGAGATTTCACAGCCTCTTTGGCAGCATGGGCCAGTGCTGGGCTACCCTTGGAGTGAACTTTTCTTTCCTAATATTTATTTGGACTTTTTATGTTGCAACTTGTGTCCATTGCCATTAGTAACACCCTTCTCTTTCCCTCCTCTGATGAAAAATAAAAACAAAAAAAATCTGTCACTGGGTAGAAAAGACAAGCTGCCAGCATTTTGGTGGCATTATCTCCAACTGGGCACAGCAGGTGTCAATGCTGCATGGCCAGAAAACTTCTCATCATAATGTATGATAAAAATCATCAAATTTAAACGAATTTTAAGATTAGCAAAATTATCCCAGTATGAAACAGAACCTATGGTAACAGCAAAGGAGGTGCTACACAGGAGTACCATTAGTCTGTCTCTCTCTGTTTTGTTTTGTTTTGTTTTGTTTTTTTTTAAGTTTTACAAAGCCATTAGATAAAATTGCAATGGTTATACAAATGGCAAGTGACATTCAGAAAAACAGGGTACAGAAATAGATCTGCCCCAACTATGGCTAAGACTAAACATTACTAAAGCCCTGCTGAAGCAGTGATGTGAAAAAGATGCAGAGTTGCAAGTGTTTCATTGTTCATATTAGTCTACATTACAAAACTATTTACAACGTGCCTCTAATCAACCCCAGTTACAGCTCATTTTGCGGAGCACCAAGGAAGGTTTGTTGTTTTTTTTTAAAGACCTGTATAATATGCTTAAGAATCACATTCTTAAAATTGTTAAAGGTCCGTTTACTTCATTTGGGGCATTCCTTAGAGTTCTTACTCTGGTACAGAATACAGTAGATAAGATAAAGTGCAACAGCAGTATTTTTTCAATTTTACTGATATTACATCTCTAATTTATCTACCACATTACATTTAGACAACTAGTGCCAGTACAATAAAACAACATAAGTCCAAAATTGAAGCAAGTCTTGGCATTTCTTTGCATAATCTTTGAAGCTCTCAGAAGTGCCTGGTGTTTTTGAGGAACACCACAAAAAGTGCATAACGTAAATGATCATTAAAAACGTTTTGTTCTGAGGGTTCCGTTTGAATCATCCAACGGTGCATTTAAGCCTTATGAATTACTTAGAGAAAATTCTTGAAAGGCTGTCATATAAATATTTTATGTTTATTCTGTGGGATATGATTCTCATCTCATCTAACAAAAGCTGATTATTATTATTTTACAGTGCCCATTAAACAGACTTCACGAGAGAAATGTACTAATATTACAGCATTCTAACAAAAAATCTTCAGCTTGCATAATTTGAAGTTTCACAGAAAAACATCTGTATGAATTATTTAATCTCCGTGGTTAATAATTACTGCTGCCTCTCGATCAAGTGAAGCAAAAAACTCCCTCTTACTGCCTACCAAACATTTTGCTTAAAACATTTTGCCGTTTGCATTTCTGGACCCACAATCACCATGTTTGGGAACTGCTTTCTTAGACTGTTAGCAATAGTACTATTTAGGAACAGTGCCCTACTTCCTACTGAGTTGAGAAAAAAATACCCTAATGTTACATTCAACCAGGTAATAAGAGGAATAGAGATGAGCACTTCTCTCTTTCAAACTACCAAATTCAGGCAAAAAAGTCAGATGCATGCAGCAGTGGAAGGGACACAATGCAAATGGGATGTTTTCATACTGCCTAATTTTAGGTGGTTAGACTCCCCATTTACTTAACCTAATCGCTGAGGAAGTTTACAGTCCCTCACAGAAATTGGAGAACTAAGGATGTTCTAGATCTTCCTGTGCAAAAGGCTGTGCAGGAAAAGACCCTTCCTATCTCCCATCCTTCTGCAAAAATCGGAACGTGCATCAGTTAATAGCGGAGGGCAGACCTAGTGCTCTGGGGAGAATACAGCTCCTGGTTAAGTTTACCAGTAAAGATGTGTAACTTACAAGAATTACATGAAAATCCAGGTGCTGCACTGTGCTGATCAGCAAAGTGTTTGCATCTACAGCGGATGGGCTGTGTGCCATTTAGAGGAACGTAGTGATAGGACTGGCACTGACAGCGGCTCACTCGACACGGCACACAAATAGGACGGTCCTTGGGAATCACTTCGTAGTCCGTTTTGTGTTGTTTATACCTAAAACAGGCAAAAGTAGTAACTTGTATAACCTTGTTAGTATTTATCACAAAACTAACTGAAAGGCTTAGTTTACAAGTTCTGGGATGAAGTATCTGTAATTATCTTAATTACTGCTACTTACTAATTTTTATTTAGATACAGAATATCAGATGCTTTTACATCCATTGTATAAAGATTACAGATCCTTATGTTTCATTTTGATAACACTATCAGAATCAAGCTGATCTACAATAATTCATGCCTTAAAGATGAATTTATTGAAGACTACAAAATTGTTCTGATTTCAGAAAAAGGTTATTTAGATTTAGATTTTTTTTTTAATCTTATTATTTAAAACCTGATTTTCTGAACCTTTATACCTTAAAATAACTTGTCTATGCTGTACTTCATAGAATCTGGAATATTTTTATATTTCCCTAATTTAAGAAAAACACATCAGTGCAGAAAAAGACAAGAAGCTTACCGGTGAGTACAAAAGCACAGTGTCTCTGGTCCAACAAGCTTACAGTCCATGCCAGTTGGTGATCTCCAGCTCACATACAACCTGTTTTGTAACCGAATGGGTAACACTTTTCTTTTGTACTCCTCATATTCCTCAGGAGTAAAGATTTTTCCTCCGTCATCATCACCTACAATTCTGTAATCATGTTAAAAAAATAAAAAAAAAGAGGAAATAAAAAGAGGTTTCTCAAGTGTTTGTTTGTTTGTTTGTTTTTTCCCAAACAATACATAATAGTACTTTTAATGTAAATGCAAAAAATCGTGTCTTTCATAGTACTATTCTAGTAATATAACTATAACAAAAGGAGGAAAATACAAGAAAAAAATAATAAACTATGAAACTATGAAGCTGCTTTTTATCCTGCAGAAAAAGCAGTTGGCACCAAGGGTTGTGTGTAATCAGCCTGCTCTGCTTCAGCAACTTCTTGAGTGGTCTCTGGCAAGCCCCTTCACCCATCTACACCCAAGGCTGTATTGCAGACTTGTATTAATTATCTAATCTTCATTGAGCCTGAGCAAGAATGTTTAACTGTAATTTGGGAAACGCCAGCACCAAGGAAGCAAACAATACACCTAAGCTACCTTCTAGCTTGCAAGAAAACCACGTGAGTTTCTGCAAAGGGATTGGAGCTGCACCCACACCTCTGCCAAGCCCATTTGTTTGCATGACCACTGCTTTCCAATTCAGTCCCCGAATAGCTGGGACTCTGGACCAACATCCAAACCCTGCATTTCCGTAGACTATTGAAGACAAGTAAAACCTGTAAAATGCAAACTATACTTCACTGCAACACCTAGCTAAGCTGCGGCATAGTTTACTAATGTCTGTAAATATTTCAGTCATCATTTGCTGGGTGCACTCGAGTGTATGAAATAAGCGATCCTTTGTGCCGTGCTGTGTGGATTTGTACATTACGGCAGAACAGCAGGGCGATGTTCCAGCACACCGCTGTCACCTGCGTGTCAGTGAAGCGGGCACCTGCCTGACTCGGCGTGTAGCTGCGTATCTAGGAAATACCGCTCCGCTGCTTTATTGCACGCTTTCTCCAGCTAAACAGCCGCGTTTCAGTGTAACGAGTTTGTGTTTATTTCTGCTGAAGCCGTCCGGAGGCGTGCCCAGGCGGCTAGGTTAGCACAGCCCCTGGGGAGCCTCAGGGCAGGTGCCTGCAGCTGCACAGCCCGAGCCGTGCTCGCTGCAGCCCCGGCACGGGTCGGGCAGCCGGCAGCTCACCCCTGGCCCCGCTTCACACCAAGGCGAGACACGGAGTTATTACTGCCCTGCCCAGTTCCAGCCGGCAGCCAGCGCTTGCGAAGCTGCTCGAGGCCGCCAGAGCCTGCCCGGCCCCTCTCCCTCAGCAGCCGGGCCCTGCCCCGGCTCCCCCCGGCCTCTCACCTGCGGTACTCCGCATACTCGTCCAGCGCCGCCGCCTCCGCCCGCAGCCGCTCCATGGCCGGGGCCGCCGTTGGGCCGCCCGCGGGCGGGGCGCGCTCCGCCGCCCTCCCGCCCCCCGCAGCCACCCGGCACGAACCAGCGGGCGCCTGACACCCGCAGCACTGCCGGCCGAGGCACCTGTGGCCCCCTCGGCGCCGGTGTTGTCGTTGGTGGCGGTGACAGAGCCTTGGCAAGGCTCAAGATGGCGAGCACAGGACCCCCAGCGAAGGGAACCCGACTTGGGTCCCCTCACACGTACACCACAACCGCCCTGTGGCAGCCCTGCTGGCACCAAAATCCCTGATGCGTGCCTCGGGAAGCATCGCTCTGGTGATCTCCACTTGCTTGCAGCAGACATATCTGCACTGAGGGATGTTGGTTGCCTGGGGCCCACGTAACCCGCCAGTGCTGCCACACAAGATGGTTTCCATGATCACTGCTTCTCCCCGCAGTGCAAGGCGGTATATATCAGTTCAGCTACTACACGTTGGCTCAGAGGCACAAATTTTTAACAACAGTAATGTTAACCATAACAACATGATCACCAGCAATTGTTTGACTCTAGTAATAGCGTGCATTTCCAATTTTAGTTACTCATTTTTCCTGTAAATGAATGGCAGGTCTCTCCTACTACGCTACAGCCATCATCTTCCTAGCAGGGGAGAATCCACTGCTATCACATCAGTCCCATGAGGAACAGAGAAATTTGTGGGTGTTGGTCAGGCTCCAGTAGCAATCAGTGTTGTTTAACCTTTCTATTCCCACTCAAGCTAAACTAATCAACCATGAGTTACCAATTTTAACCAGTTGCATGCTCCAGCCAATATACATCCCTGTCGGCTTCTGATTCTGGTGTTATGCACTGTGAACAAATAGAAGATCCTGGAAACGTACTGTGTGGTGTGAAAGAAATGCTAACAAATCCATGCATGACTTGTCTTTCAGTCCATATTCAAACAATATAATAAAAGTCAATAGCATTACTCAGGTTATGAGGGGTAGAAGTACAGGGTGTGGATTGTAATTGCAATGATTAGCTACAGCCAAGTTGAATATTACCAGGTGACGAGCCTTGCTGTGGAATATGTTTGGTTTTGCAAAGTTTATGAAGAGGAGGTATTTTATTTGATTGACTGATACAATGGGAAAAATGGGCTTTAAATAGAGAAGCTCAAGGACAGACAAATCTTTCTTCAGGTTTCGCTTTGACATTCAATGTCCTACTGTGTAAGAAGGGTTCTTTGCTTTTACAGTCTTATGAGGGGATGGATGGTAAAGACACTAGCAAAAAAATATGTACCATCTCAAATGTTAAATTCTCTTCCTGACTGAAAATTCTTGTCTTCAGTTTATTAGACAAAGATTATACACCAAAGAAGTTACAGACTTTGTGTAATGATTACTGAGAGTTCTGAAAATATGGTTTTAACATGTGTGACCATTTCTCCATGCTTTTCCACTATTCCAAGTTTTTTTAATTTATTGTTTGAGTAAAAGGAGGTAATTTTGTAAACAAATCCATTCTAAAATATTTACTAGAGAGGCCCCTGGTGGAGCATGTTGGCTCCCTGCAGCCCATGGGTCCCCCATAGAGCAGATCTCCACGCTGCAGCCCCCCTGTGGAGGAGCCCCCGGTGGAGCAGGTGGATGTAGCCTAGAGAAGGCTGCGGCCCATGGAGAGCAGACCCCGGGCCAGAGCTGCAGCCTGTGGAGAGGAGCCCATGCAGCAGCAGGGGATCTGGGCCGCCTTATCTCAAACCTTGAGGCCTTTCCACCATTTTTCTTCTTTTCCATTTGATGAGGGGAAGTTAGAGAACAGATGTGGTGGAGTTCAGCTGCCCAACAGGTTAAAAACACCACATTTAACAAAGAATCCTCCTGCCCTGGATTTCTCAACACAACCTACAAACCCTTCACATATTTTTATACATTTTGATTCTAGAAGTCATCTCAGCAGGTGAACTTATACCTAGGAAATTTCATTCTTGTGAATGAAGGAATCTAGAGAGGTTGCAAAGAACAGGACTGTGTTGCAACAGAGTCATCAAGGAACTCAGCTATAAAATTCTTCAGAGCAGAGACAGTCCCTATCTTTGTGACAGAATCCAGAGCTGTTGTTATAAATAAATAAATAAATGTACTGTTTACATTTACACAAAAAGTCTTCAAAAAGATTCATTTAACGCAGAACATGAAAGCTGCCTCTTGAAATCATAAATCTTACCTTTAACTCACTGACGTTCTTTGAAAGCTTGTCCTTTATAAAATTTTGTTCATAGTCCAAGACAAAAGGAGACCAACTTAGGAAAACTATCAAAACCAAAGATGGTCTTAGGTGGGCAACCTGCAATTCCCACTTGCTCCTGATGTACCACAAACAACCACCATGCCACCATTCCTCCAATGTGCTTAAAGGCTGCTGTGCATAGACCACAGGCTGCTATTTCTGATACTTACCGCACTATCTGTAAACCGACTGCTTCCTCTTGATAAAAATATGTCGATCACCATGCTTTAAACATAGCATCTGAATATGAGAGCAGAAGATGTATACTTGAGCTTAATTGTACATTAGCATAAGCTATGAGCTCTTACTCAGGCTGTCAGAATAAGACCCGAGAGGGTAAGCTTTTTTAATACAGTAAAATGACACATGCCTGTTGAAAAATGTACAGCCATTCAAAGAAATCTCCAGATTGTTTCGCACTGGGCAAGCCACCAGCAACAAAACAGAAGGTGAAGAGAGATGTCACAGGGACCAAGGCAGTGTTTTGCCAATGCTTTCCCCAGAGAGAGATGAAACAACAGGGAGATTGTCAGGTTTCCAGCAGTATCTAAATAAGGTGATAGAGCATATGGTTTGGCCATTTGTCCCATGGCTATGCCACACGTATAGGAAACTTCAGTGGAACAGCTAGCACTGACGTACAGCATGGATATTTTGTCCCTGCTCTGAACTCAGAGCAGGTCCTTCTTAAATGCAGAAGAGAGAGTGGGAGCAAGTCATCGCTGCAGTCAATACCTTCTTGGGGAAGCTAGCTGAGGAAAATAAACCCACACAAAGATGTCAGGATTGTTTCTCCAAGGAAAAGAAAGTTCCTCCAGTGACCAAAGTTTTGAAACAGGTGGTGGAAAGAGCAGTTGGAAAGCAGGATGAGCAGCTCTGCAAAAAGAGAACTGGAATGTAATGAAGAACGCAGTACTGTACAGGAGCTGAGGTAAAACTGAAGATCTTTGGAATACTTCATCTGTATGCACGTTTCACTGGTGCCAGGGATTCCAGCACCACCAGTACAACGGGAAGTGCCCTCTGGCAAGCCTGGTTCACACAGAATCGGTGGAGCTCCTCTGTCATGGGTTGACATACCTCATCCAAGCAATCTTTGTTAAAAACTGTGCTTTAAATAGTTTGGCTTTGAAGAGCAGAGCTGTGTTTCTGAGTAAAGCAGAAGGTGAGGGAAACAAATGTTCAGCTGTGTTGTATTTCAGTATCAGATTACTGTGAACAGTCAGTGTGAAGCTGTTGAGAGTAAGAAATTAATTTTTTTGTGGGTCACCTGTCCTATGAACTACCTGCCTTATACCTTAAAAAGCAAGCGTTTATCACTGGGTTTGGTCACAGCAAGTGATCTCTGTTTTAAAGAGCCTCTGTTCAGCTCATTAGTAGCCCAGCATCTGCTTGAATCCAAATTTGTGCTCATAGACTTATTTGGGAACAGACATAAAAAGTAAAGGACTCCAGCAAAAAGACCCATTTCTTAATTATGACACAGGCATTTCAAGCACCTGCTGCTTCACTGTCATAGCATATCAGAATACATATCTGATTCAGAAAACCCTAGCCTGTCTCCCATCTATTCTAATAAACTGTTGGTGGACATTTGAAATAAAGTTCATTAAAGCCTGAGTCAAACGATAATCCATGGTAAACCACTGAATAATTTTGAACAGCAGGGTGAGGGGGAAGAAGGCTTTTCGCCACTGTGGCACTCGCTGTTTACAAGGTAAGGGAACAGAACAGAAATCCAGATGGCAAGTTTTACCTCCTATGTCTGTGATGGAGCATACGGATGCTGCTGGCCCAAGATCTCTGAACATATCAAAGTGGGTTGAACATATGGACGCTCACTTACAGGACAGCTCTGTGAGACCTAAGGTGCCACCTACACATCGAAGGCAACAGCTTAATGCTGCATGGGGTGTTGACAGTCTCCCTCAACACCCTCTGTTAACAATAAAATGTGTGACCCATTAAATCTTTAAAAATTCTTACAAGTTTGACAAGTGCTTTAAAATTCAGTAGAATACCTGTGTAAATAGAAGTTAGCTGCTTTATTAATGCAAGGATAAATGAGTTAGATATAACCATTTTAATGTTTTAGGTGAGTCATCATTTTGAATTAGTACTTATTCTATTTCTATATATTTGCTCGTTGACTATCACTAATTAACTATTCTGAAAATGAGTGACATAAATAACATTCACGTTTATCAATATTCTGATATACTTAAAAACAAATGCAGGCAATATTCACTGTAAGCTTCTAACCACAACCATACAATATGCTATAATTTAAAAAAAATAATCTGTTTTATTCACCCTGCTTCACAAGCATTTAAAAATGTCAAAATTTCTCTTTGGTTTTGCTATCAGAAAAACAGAACGTGATTGGACATCTACTGAATGCCACAGGGAAAGTGCAAGCTCATCTGCAAGTCAAGGGTCAATTAATAATGATAGGTTTTTACTGGAGGTACTAAGAAACATACTTGGGAACTTGCTAGTAAATAATATCATTTACTAATTATTCTGCAGCATACGATGCCACTGGCATTTAGGTGGTGTGATTACGTATATGTATGTCATATGAAGTTTTCTTTCACTTTAAGTTGGGCCACAGTTTAATAACCTTCATATTTTTAAACGGATAGAAATGCACGTGTACGTCATCCCAGACAAGCTGAGATTTAGTGAAATACCAGTTCAGTAACAGTCTGTTGTGTATGAGACACGCTACAAAAGTCTGATTCACCTTTTTAGCTGACATCAAAAGAAATCTCCCATTTCACTCCTGCCTCTTAAAAAAAAAAAAAAAAAAAAAAAAAAGAACAACTTATATACTATCAAATATATTAGCTAAACTCCACCAATAGTAGCCTGTGTTGTTTTATGAAGCACAGACCAATGAAAGAACACAAGTCCTGGGTAGGGTGGTCATATTTAATTGTTATAGATGTTGATTGACACTCCACATCACCTTTAGAAAGTACCACACCAATTAAGAGTGGTTTAGAAATTCAGTTTATTCCATTAATTTGAGTATTTGGAGGAAGTATTTTCTAAAGAGATTTAAGAAAACATAATAAACTGGAATGTCAAAGTTATGTAATCATTTTTCCAAATCATCTTCTTATAGAGGTTCCCAAACTTACTCTGCTTCTGCATTCCTGTGGAAAAAGACCGCAACTGTAGTGGTTACTCCCAGAATACATATCTGCACAGGAGGCACTTTAGTCACTTAGGCACCTTGCCCACAACACTAGACCGATAATGCTGTTTGGAAACCTCTGCAATAGCAAATATTTTTGAGTAGAATTTAGTTCTATCTAGCCAGACCCTTTAAATGACTGCATTAATGAAAAACAAGTGTTGAGCAGTTACTTGTAGAAACAGACAACTGTACAACGTGTTAAGCGTATTACTGGACGTCAAGGATACTGATGTTTTCACCACACTGACTAGAAGGACCTCTACATCCTTGTGCTACATTTCTGTACTTTTTCTTTGAAAATTATTTAGTTAAAAACAGATCAGCAAACCTCTGTGATCCTAACAGTGGAGGAGCAGATTGTTATGAGTGGCCTCACTGGAGTATCTATTATCTATCCATCCAACCCAACGCGTGGGACGACTCCACTGCTTTTCTTTATGCAAAATTTTAAGACAATACTCAGACATCTTAATCACATTAACGTTAATCTACTGAGATCCAGAAATAGTTTTGTTAGACTAGGAAAGCAACAAACAGAAAAATCCTAGAAAATCAAGACAATTTAACCTGCCAGTTATTTGGCTGTGGAACTTGACTCTGTTGAAACTCATGGTGCTTCTAGCTGCTTAGGTAACAATCATTATAATCTTTTCTTTCAGTTTTTCTTCATTAGAACTTTGAGAAGTGGATCTTGAACACTTTTGCTGCCTATATTAAACAAACATTCAAAGTCACAGAAGTACTAACAACCACTTAGTGAAATCAGGTGGCAAACACTCACGATGCAAATTACAGATGGGGAAATTCAAGTCTCATCATATGCCAAAGGATTTAAAGAACAAAAGCAGAAAATCCAGACATTCCCCCCAATACTACCACTGAGTAAGTTGTTTATAAGGAAGGGTATGGGTCCCCCTACCCTCCAAAATAAAAAAAAAAAAAAAAAAATTCAACCCAGACCAAGAACCAACCTACCTTGAGGAGATTCCATGTTTCATAAAACTTGAAGAAAGTCGCTTTGGGAAAATTTGTGGTGTCATTCATAATGTGAAATACAGTTGCATCATAAAAAAAAAAAAAAACACATAATGGAGAAATACTACTGAGATCTTCCTTGAAAAAAGAAATAAAACAATGTTTGGCAACACAACCAAATGTTGTGATACTCTAATGGTTTTAAACTGAAAGAGGATACACTACTCCTAAACCTCAGAGATGTACAATTTTCCAATCCTGAAACACCTAGAACTCATGTAGTAAGAATCACAAGATCGTTAAAAGAGAGAACTGGAGCCTTTACAAATACAATTAAAAATTTATTGTTCTCTTTCTGCAAGGAAGTACAAGTTTACGCACAGTGTGACAAGAAGAAAAAATCATCTGGATACTACTGTTCTAAGCGAATCCAGAGTACCAGCAGGGAAAAAAGAAAAGAAAACCCACGTAGCTTTGGAAAAAAACAAACACACACACATCACAGGAAAAAATACAACGAGCACACTTTTGGCTAAAGTCCCTGAACATACCCTCCCTCCCCACAAAACATTCACTATGTTTTAAAAAACAGGCTCAGTGGCACTTTCTCTTTAATATGACTTCAGTAACATTTTGAAATGCAGTGCATCCACACTGCAATTCACTTTGCTGTAAGGCTAACTTCAACATAAGGCAAATATTACCTTAGCTCTGAAATATTCCATGATAAGACACCCTTAGTACATAGATCTCTGTTAAATGCAGAGATGCCTTGTCTCCCTTCATCACTCTCCCTCCTGCTCAAGAAAGCATTTCAGGGAGATGGTGTGCTATTCTCATCACAAACTGCAAGGTACTAAGAAGTTAAAAAGAAACAGCAGTGAATAAAAATAAACAGTATTCACATATCTCAAACTTATTTCTGTCACTTAAATAGTTTCATCTGCAGTTACAAAATACATACACTTAAATATCTTTTAAGAAATCAACATATAAGATATCTCAGATTATGCTTTGCTTTTGATAATCTAACTGCCCTAATTCCGGCATAAGGACATACCTGGACAGTGTTACTACCTAGAATGTTTTCCTATTATACTGGATTTTCTTAAATATACAGTAAATTCTCTAGCTATTCTGACTGATAGTGCAAATAAAGACATTCTTTGGGTCACAATTCTAAAACATTACCCCCCAATGCTATCCTCATTTTAATAATTTTTCAGTAAATGAGTAACAAAATACTGTAAGTATACACATTTTCTAGCATCTGTTTAACAATATGTTTTCCTCAGTTACCTCTGTTTAAAGCAGATCACAGAAATGAATAAGCTACAATGCTGCTCACCTATCCAAAAGATATGCTATATTTATACTTAAATAAATACATTTATAACCCTACCTACAAGTTCCCCATTCCTTTCCATTTATTGTTATTATCCAATGGCATACAACATCAAATCATGGTATCAAAATATTCTAAAGACAACAAAGATCACTTTAGAAGCACTGCTCAAAGGCAATGAAATAGTGCTTTGAGAACCTTATGCACATAAGTTAGGCCTACATATATCCAGCGCATTCTATAACAGAATAGTGTACGCTTCTTTTAGAGGCAGCTACTACTTTGCCCAAGCCAGAGATAAAAAGCTTGTCTTAATTATGACCTATCATAAACGTAGCAAGACAAAGTGACCCGCTTTGCTATCTAATGTTGCCTGCTGCTTTTGCACGTTTAATTGAATTTACTGGTGCTTGATTGTTAGTTCCATTAGTGGTATTTGTAGCTGAGCCATTCACAATGATGTAATCAACTTTGTTTTCCAATTTCACAAGGCGTTGCAAGATGTCATCCAGAAGAACAGCAATTGTTCTCTTAAGATCAGCTGAAGATAGTGAGAAAAAGAAAATTTTGTTCTATTATTAGCTTGTGTATGGAAAATAACTTCTATTTCAACATATTCACATCTTAAGGCCTGCCATCTTTGCTACTATTAATTCTGGGAAAGCATACAGACCAGGAGGAAAGGGAAATTAAATGACTCCTAGTTATTTTTATTTAAATACCATTTCCTTGTTATTTTAAGAAAGAAAGATACCACCATTATAGTAAACTGTGAACCCAGCCAAGTAAACATTAGAGCATAAGAACACAACCTCTAGCTAGAGAAGTATAGTGAGTATTTCAAGGCAGTATTTCAGGTTTCATCCTGACAACACCCAGCTATGACACCTTTTAGCCTTGGACAGCAATAGAATATAGATAGATACTTTCCAACATAAAAGGGTAGTTCTTAATCACTTTCCTCGAAATAACAGATCTATTCCACAGAAAAATTGTTGTGGAAAGTATCATATTACTTTCTGCACAAACTACAAAGCAGGAAAGAAAAGAGTACTTTTTTTCCTAGTTTAAAGCTTCTATATATTAAGCCTAAATTGAAAAAAACATAAGAAATGAAAATAAAAAATAACCCACATGCTTACGAACAATGACAAAAGGATCTTGAGTGTTGTAAAACTATTTTCTGGAACACAGAAAACAGTATCAGTAACAGAACTTTGTAAAAAATCTAAGTATACTGCTGTCCATGTTCACACCACTATCTTCTCTCATATTTGGAAAAAAAATAATATTTAAACTTACTGGGTGTACTGCATCTTAAATTTCAACTTTGTTTAATAAACTAAAGTCGAATCAATCAATACAGAGTTGTTGTTTTCCTCTGAAAGATTATTATATATTACTTTAAAAAGAATTAAAGTTTTACAGTTTTCACTTAAAGAAATACTAGAATAAATAGAATGTTTTTTCCTCTTACCATATCCTGCCATAGAGGCTCCACTGCCACCGTTCATTAAATTTTTATTTTCTTCTGCCAGTGCTTTGACATATCTTTTACTTAGGTCTAATATCTGACCACGCAACTCAGCGCTACTTTGACGTCTTGGATACTGAAAAGTGTAGCGTAGTAACATTAAACCCCAAATGATTCCAAAAACCAGTAAAAACATACTCAGTTTCTGGGACATATTTTTTCTTGAAAATGATAGAAACATCTCTGATAAAGGCCACGGGTGTCTTAACTTCAAGAAAAGTAACTGAACTTGACTTAGTCAAATTGTATTACATATTAGAACAAAACCAGGATATCTACAAAGTGAAAACTCTTCTAGCCGGATCATCTTGAACACATCTTCTCAGTTTAGTTGGTCTTGATTCCTGAAACATGTAAAATATCACTTGGTTATTGAAAGTTGTTACAGTTGTTGAGATCAAGGACAGAACTTTTTCCAAATGTAATATTATTGCATAACCTAAAGAAGAGTTGTAGATGTGTATTTGCTTAGAGGTACAGTCATCTTTCTATCTCACCTGTTGTAACAAGGTTTTTCTTTTTTTTTTTTTTTTTTTTTTTAGGAAAAAAAAAACCTTTTGTTCGCCAAAAATCAGAACTGTCTTCTTACAAATCATCTGAACTACCTTAAGTGTCATACTTCAAATGATTAAACCCAAAAGCAGTATCTAGAAGAGACTTATATAGGAAAGTGTTTTACAAGTATTTTCCATTTATACTCAACATCTTGATAAACAATACAGACACATCTATACCAAGAAAATAAAAATAAAAGCTTGTGAAATCATTCACTTGATTCTTGTTCTTCACGTAGAACCATTGGGCAAGTATAAACAGATAAGAGGAAAAGCAAGGTCTCTTAGCTGTTTTGTTAGTTCAAAGTTGGGTGTCATCCTCTTCTGGTTTTGTACAGTATTCATTCTTTGTCCTTTTTGGTATCTTGACAATAAACAAAGAAATAAGACCAAAACAAAGATGCACACTGCACCCACTTCTAGCACTTTGCTACTACTATAAAAAAAAGTCTTACCATAGCAGCCAATTCTGACACATGGATAGCCAAAGGCTTCGGAAGAACAAATGGTAGGAAAGCTTCAACAGTTAAACAGTAAACGTCCAGACAGTTTGAAGCAATACAAGCCAGACATCTTCAGGGAGCTCTGTAATGGAAGACAAAATTACTCAAACAAGATGAAATGCAGGACTAAAAAAACCCTTAATTTTCACATGTACCAGCTGAAGTTGATCTCTTCAAGCCACGTGTTTTTGAAACCAAAATACATTTTTTGTTTTGAAGCAACTGTTCGGAAAAAAACACAGAATCCAGTTCCCTTTTTATTATAAATGCACATATGTAAATGCCCTAACATTCATTTTGACAACTTACTTTAGAAAAGAACAACTTAGTAAGAACCTCAGCAAAATATCTCACTATAAGACAGTGAAAACCCGATTCATCACATGCATAAACACATTTACATGTGTCCTTCATACTCATTTTTTCCCTTCAAATGAATCTATTCTGAAACGGTCTCTTTAAATGCTCATATCTTCTATTTCTCTTTTCTCAGATAACCCTGAAAGTTCTGAGAGGAGATTTCTATTATTTCACATAGTTTGGATAAAACCACTCGTTCGACATAACAGTACTTTTTCACGCTACTCTCCATTTTCTCCCACATATAGTCTGACACGAGTAGTTTTTAGACTGCAGTTATACGTATACTAGAGTTCATGACTGGACTTTCTACACTGATACTTAGGCCTCTGTTTTTAAAATGCAGTGTTAGTTCAAAATACCAACACCATTATTTTTCATCCTGCTAAGCACTCATCTAAACTTAATCTCCATGGTATTTTTCATCGTCTCTGCTGACCACTTCAACTGGCCTTATACGGACACACCACAGACTACTGTAAAATCTAATGTCAGCAGCAGCAGCGCTCAGAGCTGTGCTTCTTGCTTCCTCTTAACCTTCATGCTTCAGATACTCTATCAACATGCAGATCTAAATTATTCTGGAGATTCTAAACCCAAACGAGGGGCAATAGCAGAACTTGGACAACAAAGTTGCTGTAAAGTGAAAGGTGTTGTGTCTAAAACGCCGACAGGAATTGCCAGTATACAAAATCTTACTTTTAATGTAGGGTGCACTAATGTAAGAGGCAAATACAAGTCAGCGAATGAGGAATAGGTTCCTTCTCCTTAACTGTAGGATATGACCGTGCACACAGGCAGATGGCCTACATGTAATAATTTGACATACCACTGTAAATTCAGTGGGATATACTTTGTTCAAAGAGCACGCTAATCACCCCCAAATCTGCTTTTTCAGACAATTTTTTCTTAAGTATATAAAATAGAGACAACCATAAAAAAAAAAATTAAAATCTGTGGTATCAGCACAAGTATTTGGAATTGCATGACTACAATTTCCTGAAACAGATCTTCCCTAAACACAAACTAACCAAAATTTCCCCAGGACTTAGCCAAATCCATGGCTCTATACTCACACTTTAAAGCACCAACTGCACCTACGTCATTAGATACATAATGGACAGTATCAAATACACATGAGGTACTGGTGTAGGGTATTCCTGTAATGGCACAGAAAAACAAACAATAGCTCTCAAAGAAAGAAGACCACAAGTTTCAACCACCCTTCCCAAAAGCCTACTCTCTCCCTCTATATACACACACACACACACGCTTGTTTGAAGATAACAGACAGTTCTTGCCGAATTTAAATGAAATGCTGCTCTCCACAGAGCTCCACTCAATTCTCATCCCAAACCACTTTAGTAGACAGTATCATTGTAGAGCTCTGGAGTAGCAATAACTCTGCTATCACGCTGTAAATAAGACCACAAGCCAGGACAAGAGTTGTAGCCAAGCTGAACAGATTGAATGAACTCCCACCAAGGAACAGCAGGGACTACAGACTGGGTCACTGCCACATAAATTTGATTCACAGCGCACATGCTGACCACCGAAACTAACAGAAATCAAGGACTTCACCTGCTGGGCAAACAGCGTAACACCCGAACACTCACTCTGCTCAAAGAAATGGGGAGTAAGGTGTACCAAAATGAAGGTAACTATTTGCAGATGGCACTTTTCCTATCCTGCAAAGGCATTTTAAGGGGCCATCCCTCCTTAAATGATTTGCAATGTAATTTCAAAGTTCTCAAGATCTGGTCTCTTCTTTCTTCCTGAAGCATGCACTTCCAGTGACTCACATCATACTCTTGTAGTGGGTTTACGTGACAAGGTTTTGGTAGCAGGGGGTCACCATACAGGTGACTTCTGTGAGAAGAATCTAGAAGCTGCCCCACGTTAGATAAGGGCCCTGTTGTGGCCAGAGCCAAGCCAGTAAGCAATGTTGTTTGTGCCTCTGAGACCGTATTTAAGAAAGGGAAAAAAACAAATGCTGTTACACATCCTTTCAGGATTACACAGTGCTGAGTGGAAAAAAAAAAAGAAATGCGAGCTTACACCCAAGTATTTTCTAGCAGGAAAAAAAGGGCAGCAGAGTAGCAGGTATACATACTAGGAGGAAAACAGCACAATAAATAAGATGGATGGACGGGAATAACCTTTTACTTCTTGTTGCCCTGAAGGGTCAGTATTTCTGTACACGAACGTTACGGTTTAAACAAAATTTGTCTTCAGAATGGCCCTTGGTTTTCAATAATGCAGACAGGCAATGCAGCATGAGATAAAAGTACACTTGTAAGAAGGAACTAACAGTTTTGTGATCTTTTCTTCCCTCCTCACCTACTACCTGCGGATCAGGGAAATAAAGAAAAAAAGAGAGAGACTTCCTTCATCACACTGACTGAGTCCATGCGGAAATCCAGGCTTACCAATCTCCAAGCCTCAGCTGAAGTGCTTTTACGGCCAAGGAAGTAATTGCAAAGAGCAACAACAAAAAAAAAGGATGCATGAGAGCTACAGATTGTTACAGTTCCTATTATCCCAAATCTAAGACAAAAGGAAAAAGACCATGAAGATAGTGGAGTACAGACAAGACAAAACCTGAAAATCTGAGGAAAAAGGACAAAACAAACAAGAAATAGGCAACTGTGCAGGCAAAATGGCAATTCCAGAATCCATGAAGAAGTGAGTATCTTTCAGATAACCCTTTAAATAAGCAGGCAGGGTGAGTGATTCAAGTGGCGATTTACCAAAGCTCTCTGAATCCAACATGCACGCCTAAATTATTCTGAAAATTATAAACCCAAGACAGGGGCAACATTAGAACTTGGAACTAAAGGCAATTTCCAGAACAGAGGATATGAGGCTAGGTTTGTCTTTCACAGACACTGAAAGAGTTTGCTTTTGTTTATTGTTGCCACTGCTTGTCGTGTAAGAAATGTATTGCCAGAGCCTGCCAATGTGGCTTTGACACTGTCCAGGGATACCACAACAAACAGTGACACATCTGGCAATGAAAGCAACAAGCGACGGAACTCAGCCTCTCCAAAATAAAATCACATCTGTCCTCTCAGCTGCATTCCAACGCTGAAGTCATATATAAATTGCATCATAAGCATATGAAACAAAAGAAACAAGGACCAAAGAAAAAGCAACAGAAAATCCATTTCATGTTCTGTAATAAAGCAAAGTTCCAGTCTCTCTGGTGCTACTGTTAATAGCATCAGACCTAGGCTTGAATACTGACTCTACTCCATGGAAACCAAGCCATACATAAAAACACGCTAGCTGAATCGTGCTGCAAAGCTTCCCTTAGATTCAGCTTTCCTTATTCCTAGCAAAACCCAGAGATTACATTCATATACTTCACCGAAAGCGTGACAGTTTGTAAGGCAAAAGAATGCCTCGTGCATCCTCTGAAACAACATAGGGGTATCATGAAAACAAGGCATACTCAATCCTTCAAAGGTCACAGCGCACCTTAACAGCGCTGTCAGTTCTGCTAGTCAGCCAGCTAACAAAAGACGAGTACAAATTCATGATCAATTTTCTAGTCTGTCCAAGAGATTTCACCCTTCCTAAACTGCTAGAAGTAGTTCATGGCATCAGGACAGCAAATTCAAAGTTGTGCTGCAGAGGTGGTATGTACCTCCTAGCTTTGAAAAACGTACAGGACAGATAAAGATGACTATTTATAAGAGCAAAATAAAGCAGCAAGCAACCACCAGGTAGCCGTGGTAGCTATTAATAACCAACTTTAGCAAAAATGTGAACAAAGTGTCAACTACAGGGGAAAAATAGGGAAAACTGAAGTTTAAGAACCCATTCCATTCCAGGATTCAAAACAGTTTAAGGATGAAGCTAAGAAAAATAAAGTCACCTCTTGGTTATGTATTTTGGCTGATAGCATGCCAAACACTGAGGCAGCAGTTCCTCAGTGATACCATAGAGACCTAGAGAGATAGATCTGTAACAAACTAATATATTAAGAAAGTAACCTTGGCAAATGCAAATTTTACTCCACGTATTACTTACTACCATAATACTTACCGGTTTCTCACTGCCAAATTATGACCAACACCAGCACGACTGAGTAAATTCAAAAGCAAGTCTGGCTTTGTGATTAATTATCATTCTTAACTGTATAAACACAGAGAGTGATTTACCAAGACAGAGATAAAAAAAGAAATGCCAAATACAGCCATAGGACAGTGTATCCAGCTACAGACATACGAAGGGGGAAAAACACTGAAAAAGAACAGACAGCAGACAAAAACTAGGGCAGTACAAATAAAAGCTGTCACTAATAATTACTATAAAATAATTGAACAGGACAAAAATAGGATTTACTACAATATCAGTAAAGTGTCATAAGCTTATGAAACATGAGCGATTTTAAAATCAGCATATTAAAATCGTCTGTAGTAGACATTTCCTTAGCTCTATGGCAGCATGTTTCTCAGCTTAGTGGGGATATTATATCAACAGACAATGAGCTGTAAACAGACATGACAATACTCATGTTGCAACAGCCAACGTACCTCCCAGGAAAGCAAAATCACAGGGTATTACAGAACACCTGGAAACGTTTCCACAGCCCTATCGGCAATATCTTGTTTGTTTTGTTTTACACGTGTATTTGGAGTCCACCCCTTCCATTTACTTCTGTGACCTTCAAAATCTTTTGTTTGGCCAATTTTCCAACAGAAAACTTCCAGAATCGCAGTCCCTCAACTGACAGACATCATGCTGATCTGTGCAGATAGGGACAACGAAGTAAGCATGCAGAAGGCCAGGAGCTACATGCTGAGTCTTTCCCAGAACAGGAAGACCAAAAATGATGTTTGCATTCTGGTCATTTGCAGTCTTCGCTGGCTGGCTGCTTGGCAGTAGGAGAAAAATCTGCACAGAGTGCAGCTGACAAACAGGTGCCCAAAGAAATTGAAGTATATTCAGTTACACAGGACCATGACTCCTGGCAAGATACAGAAGAAAAAAAAAAAAAAGCTATTTCCCCATCTGTTATTTGATTCATGTAGTTTTCTATTATCCCATCCTACTTGAAAGGACATCTTCTAATTCCCTCCCTTTAAGAGTGCCTTCCTACACGCACCAAAAGCTCCCTTAACAAATCATCCTGCATACATCATTCACATTTAAAGCTGGTGCCCAAGAAAAAAAAAATCACGTTCCTCATATTTTAAAAAGAGGATATAAGCTCTTGAAAAACAGAGTAAAACCACATTCCTATACTGGACCAGTTGCACCAGTGACTTTTGCAGACCACCACTGCCCCTTGGCTCCCAGGTTCACGCCGACAGCTGCACAGCTCTATGGGAGAGCTCAATATTCTACCAAGCAGCAAACAATTAACAGCTAAGTGTGTCCCTAGACAAACAAAGCCATATTTGAGTAGTTTTTATGATTAGACCAACTCTCAGCACGTTAAGTATTCCTATTATTGGTGGTGTAAACTCTGGTCAACAGAAAAACATCACCAGTAAGGAAGGAAAAGAGACAGTCAAAAATCTCAGTCATGCTGACCCCACAGAGCCCCTCGAAATGCTATGTATGTGTGCGGCTAAGGCTTGCAGGTCTGTTTCAGACTGCATCATAGATCAGTCAATAGAAAAGAGTATTAATTCCAATGACTGCTTTTACTTTTGGTTTCTTAAAGTATCCTGGCATGCTTTCCTCCCCCACCTCCCTCCCCCCACTTTGTTCTGCTTGCTACTGTCAGTGAATGCTTCTAAAAATCCACCAACAGAAATTCATTGTTCCTCGCCTGCAGGCAGTCAGCCAAGACTTTGAGTGGGGAAATGACTTGCCAAGTGTTGTGAAGAAAGTTAAAGCGAGTGAGTATCAATGGGAACAGTATACTATACTTGCTGATCTTCCCTTTCACCCCCCTAGGTCCATCTGGACTTTGAAACATTCCTACAACTCCGTATCTTCACATAAAAAAAAAAAAATCTCAGCTTCAATCCATCTGGGACACTTTTCCCTATCACTGATGTTTAGGCCATTCTGGTAGGAGCCCTGCTCAGTTATGGCAGGGCATGAGCTACCTCCTTAGCTTCTTATCTCCCCATAGCATTGATACAATTTTTTCATGGCAATTAACACTGGGATATGACAAATCCACATTTGCAACACTTTTTCAAAGCCTCTGGCATTCCAAAATTTCTTTCTGAAACAGTAACATTCAGCTAATTTTAGCTACTTTTACAAGAAGCCATACTTGCAAAGCCATTAGTGTAGGCTACAGAGAGGAAAGGGATTTTCACTGAACATTTTAAAAAGACCTAAAACAAGAGGGTTTGGAGAGATTAAAAACCAGCTAGCAAAGTGATTGCTGCGATGGCGGAAAGACTGCCGCTGTAGAACTGGTTATACACGCACATAGAATCCACACAAATGCTGTTCCTGTAGAAAAGCAACACAAGAGCGCTTATGCCACTGGGAAAGGGTGGAAAAATTTAACTTGCCTGGTTTTATTTCAAGAAACCTGCAGGACTCTGAGTATGGGCATGTGCAAGACTCATCCACCAAAAGCATGTTTCAGTGGCAGAGCTCCAATATAGACCGCCTCAGACTGATGCTCCCTCCAAGGAGGCTGATCCATTTGAAGACTTCAGAAAAATAAAAATGCAGGAAGTGATAAAGTTAAACAGTTTATTTCCTTCTTTTTATTATTTCTAGATTGGCCTGTCATTTTATCTTAGCATCGCTAACAGTTGTGACAGGCAGTAGATAACCACAGTACCAGAGCGGTGGGCATGGCAAAACATGTCATTGTTCAAATGAAGGAGAAGACGCCCAGAAACATTACTTGGGTATTTATATCAAGGTAGCCTCTTTTTTCTTTGTTATCACCGCATAAAAAAAATGATTTTAGTGGATTAAGTTTGAAGTCCTTGAGTCTAGTATTAGCCTAGACCCTCTTTTAAATAGAGGAACTACTCATTTAGTTCAAAAGTCATCTTGTAAACGACATAGGCAAATGGTAAAAGAAATAATTTCTGTAAATCTGACAGTCATGCAAGAAAAGTTAGGAGACTGTTAATAATGCTCAGTTGAGGAAACGCAGCCCACCTAATGGTGCAAGATTTCAGTCACAGTTGAAAGAGCTTTTCAAATAACCAATACCATGTAAAGTACGTTTTAGCAATAAACATGTACCAGGACAAAACACATTCATCTGAATGACTGAGCTCCACAGCAGATTTTTGACAGCTACTGGAAACAACTTAATGGGTATTTTTGACACTGACTAGTCTGTAGATGATGTTGTCTACACAGATGACAATTTAAGCTGACAGCATGCATTTATCCTACTCACAGTGTGGGCAAGATGCAAAAACTAGTGCCCTTAACTATTCTCAGAAAAGCGGTCATGAACTCCACAGGAAATATTTTACTTGTAGCTGTTAAGTGACATCCAATCCTCAAGCTGAACAACATGGGATTAGCAATACCAATGCCTCCTGCAAAAAGCTAAAAGCCACAAGAGGCCTCTAAAAGAAGACCAAAAAAAATCTAGAAGAAGCAGTTTTATTTTTACCTGTGAAAGCTTTAGAAACGAGACCTATTTACTAGACCAAATGTATTCCATCATAATTACTCAAACCTCTGGAGCTCTCAAGTACCTGAAATGAATTATTAAACACATATAACACACAAAATAACAAAAAGAGGCCACAATAATTTAAGCTTTATACACATGGGTATTTCCAGCCCTCAAAATGGGAACAAAGGTAGCAATAATTTTTCATGTGACCAGAAACTGCAATCTCTCCACTTGTAACACTAAAGCAATATGCTGCTTACTGCATAGTTATCTGCATTTTGTCTTTGATATTCTCATGAAACAGCAATTCATGACACCTGCACCAAAATAACACCACATCCCAATTAGTTAGAACAAATCACACACGTGCTCACGTTTGATGTGCCCATATCCTGAAGGCTCCATGAAAAAAATAAGTCACAACTCCTACAAAGCTCATTTTTTGAAGTGAAAAACTGCCCCCCTCTTCATAATCTATCCATGTTGGGTATCAAAACCTCAAACATTTGTTACCCTGTTCTAGACTGCACTGAAGAAACTCTGCATCACATCACAAGAAACAACAGGAATTCCTCTCTGCATTGCTTTGTGGCACACAAACCCAGAAAATACGCTGTGCTCAAGCTGTCAGTATCTTTCAGATGACAAGATACATAAAAGAGAATTTATGGGATACTAGCATGGGGGGTTAGGAAACTGAAAAGAAAGCTTATTAATAATAAATGATTAATGAGACTACAGAAGTAAGTGAGAGACATACTAATGCATTACAAATGTTTATAGAAATAAAAAACTACCATTCCTAACGAATCTGGTTTTGCTTGAATATGGATTAAGCAAGCTATTTTTCTTCCATGTTCCATCACATCGTTGTAAGTACGCTTAGCCTCTTTGAAAGTTAGGTCCTTACCACACAAGAAAGACATAAATCTTGCAGCGTCACTGCAGTCACAGGTTATGACAAAAGAGCCACTGGAAAGAGGAAGGAAACCACAAAATATTTTTGGAAGTCCTGAGCGAGTTCTAGATTTGTTTAAGTTATATTAGGTCGACATGTTTCAATTCCTCCTTTGGTATTTCAAAACAGATCACTTGGAAAATAAAAAATAAGATTCAATAGACGTTGTCAGAAATTAGCATCAGTAGTTACATCTACCCAAGCAACGGGAACGACACATTTCTACCTTACTGAATGTTGTATGTTGGTACATAAGAATACGTTAAAGGTTACAAACCTCTGCCGTACCACGGTCAAGACGATTAAGAGCTTAAAAATCGTCTTCGTAAAACAAAGTGGTCTTTAGAGAAGAATTTAATCACGTGCGTGCATTTACCGGTGCACTACACCCGAGAAACCCCCTTTTGCTTTCGCTGCTCCTTCCCCACCCAAGGGCACCGTGCAGCGGGGCTGCCCAGCGCACGGCAGCGCTCAGCCGGCTGCCAGCAGAGCCCCCCGCACCGAGGCACCTGCGCGAACCAAGAACGAAGCGAGGGGGCCGAGGCGCGGTGACAGCCGGGGCTCCGCTGCCCGCCGCAGCCCGGCTGCAGCCCCCCGGCCTCCCACCTCCCCAGAGCGAGCGGGACGAGGCCTCCCCGCGCCCCTTTCCCCGAGCACAGGGCCCCGCCGCCTCACGGTGGCGGCGACAAGCCCCCCCTCAGCCCCAACGGCCGCCCAACGGTCACCTAACGGCCGCCGCGCGCGCTACCTCCGCTCCCCCCGCGCCCACCTGACGGAGCCGCTCGCGCCGCTTCCGCCCGCCCAGCGACGCGTTGCGTCACGGCGCACAGCCCCGCCCCCCCTCACCCCCCCGAGCTGCCCCGCAGCCCCCGTCCTGCCCCGCCCCAGGGCGGTGCATGCGCAGGGAGGGGGCTGTGCCCCTGCACGCCGCCGCCATGTTGGGGCGGGGGGCTTCGTGCCAGGACCAGGGGGGTGGAGGGGGCGCTGCTGGGGCCGGGGCGCCTCTGCAGCTGGGGCTGGGACTGGATGATCTTAAGGGCCCCTTCCAGCCCAAGCCCTTCTCTGAGGTCTCGTAGTTATTCCCGAAAACATTTGTTATCAGACCCCAAATGGGAAGCCCATTGTGTATTTCAAAAACTATGTGGCTGCGACTATAAATTCCCGTTGACATCTACAAGTAAAAATTATCCCTGGAGGTTACAGAGCCTATAAAAAAAAAGGGAAAGGTGCCACTTCTGCCCTCTAATGGTGTACGTTAATGTTGTCAGTAGTCTCAAGTGAGCCTGGTCCCTCTGATTAGGTAGATGGATGGTCGGCCGTTACCTGCAGTCCAGTTCTTGTAATCAGCTGCAGGAGCTGTTGACGGCTTTGATAGTACTTAAATCTCCACCATAATATTCACATAAATCAACTGTGGGCACAGAACTGTGCTAGCAAGTTACGTTACGCTCTTCCTACAACGTGGTATGTGAGAAGTTGGTATCAATTTACCAGTGAAGATGCTAGACAAGCTGACATACCAGTTACCAATAAAGTGGTGCAAGTATTGGAAGGTTTTGCTTGCAACATGGTTCTGTTTGCATTAGTGCCAAAACGTGTAACGTATACAAGAAGTGGTGTTCTTAGTTTGCTGGTCACACCGCCGCTCCACTCCATCTCCCTATGGGTGCACATTTCTTCCTTTCTCTCCTTTCCAGTGCTTCTCAGAAGCTACCTTCCTCCTCTGTATTTTTCAACTCTTTTTTGTTTGTTTTCGGCATGGATTAGATGCAGAGAAAAAAATGACAGCTAAATCATCTCCTCCATTAGAAAAATGGATATTAATATATCAGAGAGGTTTGTGGCCTGGACCGAAGAAAAGAGAAAAAACTGCTGGCAGGTAGTATCACAAAAGCCAGTGGATCAGGTGCATATCAAAATATTTGCTTCTGTGACTTCTAATGTTGACGAGTCTACAGTCCCGTATTTTGGAGTTTTTCAGGACATATACTGGTATGGAAATATTGGCATTCACTTGAGAGCTCGTTTCAATATGAGAAAATTATGCAATTGTTGAATTGGATGGAGGCTGTATTTCCACAGAGAATTAATAAGAAGCTGCATTAAAGGAATGATATATTTTTAACTATACAATCCATCCCATGGAAAGTCTTTTGCTAACATTATACAACACTGAGGGAGGAGAGGCAAAAATTAGAAATTGAAATATTTGATAAGTAAGCTTTTCAGTGAACAGATTGGCTATATATTGTGCAGCACCAATAAATGTGTTGCTAGAATTATTTCCTAAAGCCAAATCATCTCATCAGTTTCTGTATTTTCTCATTAAGATATCCTCTTCTAATATCAAGAAAAGATCAAAAACAGATGGTCTGAAATGGACTTCACATGACAAATGTACTGCAGCTATTTACTGCCATTTATTACTGCACTATTTGCTCAGTGATTAATCCTTTATTTTCACAGACATGCAGTGAACAGCTGTAATATCTTTGCAAATAAATTATATGATATTTAGAGTTTACTAGGGGGAGAAAGGGAAATCTGTCCATGTTGTAATCACAGAAAGATTTGCTGGTGGAGGTCACAGAATTGTATTAAGATATCTATCTCCATTATAAACATATCCTCTGTTGACAGGAACCCTTGACTCTTTATAACATCCTTAATTCTTACTGCTTGAAGGCCTCATGTATTTGGTCATCTTTCATGAATGTGCATTTCACAATATACTCTTTCTCCTTATCTTTACCACCTTACAGACTGTGAAAGCTGAACCTGAAAATATATGTAACTTCATAAAATTATTGGTTTTATACTCTAGGAAACTGTGGTAAAGTTATTGTAGGGAACAATGAAGACAGAGTCGTTATGGAAAACACAGTAAAGAGCGCTTGTAGTTTTCAATTTAAAATGTAAACTTGATTGGACTTTTTACAAACAGGTCTTTCTATCAGTTTCTGCCATCTTTATGTTAGGTTTAAGTGCCAGAACATTTTAGAATAATTTGCTGCTGGATCATGAATGGGTATACTAATAGTGCTTAGGAGATGCAGATACAAGGGCTAGGACTTATACATGTACGTGTTAGAAAAAGTGTCTTCCTGTCCTATGTTCTGCCCTTTCCTCCTGCTCCAGCTCATTTTTCAAGTGTGACTGTTACTTATTTTCAATAGATCCTTGGTTGCGTTTTCTTTCAGTGACCCACCTGGTGGCAGAAGACTAGTAAGCATTTTCGTGCTAGGATTTAAGTATGCGTCCTTTCCCTTTTGTTCCTGTAGTTAGGTTATAGGCAGCATCAGCTCGGATAAGCATCAGATTATGCCAGAACAGTGTGTGATCTTACAGTAGGATAAATGTTTATTAATAAGTTACACTTGAAGGGGAGATGAGAAAAGCTATCTACTGGAGCTGAATGGTGTAGAGCTGGTAAAATAAATAAATAAATAAATAGATAGATAGATAGATAGATAGATAGATATGGATTGAGAATGTCTTTTGGAAAGTAGGACATCAGCTGAGGCTAAAACATAGTCTAGACTTTTAGGAAGGAAAATTTAATTGCAATTAAACAAGAACTGGCTAAGGAGCTGACTAAAACTTTTGAAATAAATGACCTGAAAGAAGCTTTCAGCCAAAATGAAACATTTCACAAAACCTAGAGGAAGATCTTCCTGAAATACTGCCTTCTTATACCATTATGGCATAATTTAATTTTTAAATATTTGCTTCTGATTTACCAGGCAAGATGAGGAAGGGCTAGCACATACCGTTCCAGCCTTTCATTTACAATGGACACAAGGAATAACTAACTTCATTTATGGGTCCGTGCAAACCATTTCCATATAGACGTATATAATGTCAAGGCTTTGTTGGAACCTCTGCACTGAGCTGTGTATGGATGAGCAGCAATATTTTGGCCTCTCCACTGTGAATTTGCTGGTGTGGCTGTGCTACTACAGACACCACTGGAAATCCTGTCATGGGCTGAGGAAGGAGAAGCAGGTGGAGCGGATGGCGCTCCCATTTGAAGCCCCAGGAGTGTGCTTCACACAGCAAAGGCATTTGGTTTCAAGGGAACCATCCCTTGCCTGCTGATCACCCTCTGAGCTCCCCACTCCTCTTTGGGAATACTCATTTGTATGAGCACTCAGCTAAACTGGTCAGCCTTTGGCTATGGCAATGGTGAGCTGAAGATGTTCATTGTCAGCCAACGTGGACATGACAGCACAACCACAACCAGGCAGCTCTTAGCAGAGGCAAAGCAAGCCTCACTATTTGGACAACTTTGGCAATTTTCTCACCTAAGGAACTGTTTGGCCTTGCTGCTGAGCTTCTGGTGCCTGCAAGGGGTTAGCTGCAATTGTTTGTGTGTGCTGGAGGAAGAGGTGCCCAAACCACATGGGACAGGGAGGAACAAGGTGATGTGAAAATAAAGGCTTTTCAGTAACGTTCTGTTTAAAAGAAAATCCTCAAGACTAATAGTTAATGTGTAGGCCTGTCTTTCCTAGAAGCACTCAAGATGGATCTCATGGCTTTATTTCCAAAGTCTTACATTGAAAGCCATCTTCCAGTCCTATGTGCGAAGCAGCCATTTGTCATACCAAAACAACACTGGCAAGGGGTGCCTAAATCAAGGTTTAAAACTGTTCCCAGTGGAATTTGCCAGAAAGGAGCGGGTGTGTGATGGTAACAGGAGATGAGAAGCCAAGTCGGGCTGGGGACAGGAGCCTGGGCAGTTATGGGGTAACCGAGCGCCTCCAGATGCCCCCCGTCGGTGTGCGGGCACGGGGCGGCAGCTTTGGGGTAAACGAGATGAAACGAAGAGCCGCGAAGGCGCTGCCTTCACCTCACGAGGAGGACGAGGCGCCCACCGCCAACCCCCGAGCCCCCCGTCCCACCCGGAGCCGCCACCTCCCCTCACAGCGAGGCCGCGCTCGGCGCCTCCTTTGTGACAGGCGGGCCGCGCCCCGCCCCCCCGCGCCGTGCCGGGCGCAGCCGGAGCGGCGGCGGCGCCATTTTGCGCTGCGGCGGGACTCGGCGCGGGGCGGCCGCGGCGGGAGGGAGGTGGCGGCGGTGGCGGCTGCGGTCGCGGCTCGGCACTGAGCGTCCCCGTTCGCCCTAATCCTTAATCCTAACCCAGCCTAGCCTAACCTCGCCCAGCCCCCAACCCCGTGGCCGGGACCCTGCCGACATGAGCGACGTGGAGGAGAACAACTTCGAGGGGAGGGTGAGTGGCCGGCCCTGGCGGGGCCGTGCTGAGAGGGGGCGCCCTGACGGGGGGGGGGGGCGCGGGGCTCGCTAAAATGGCTCCTCCGGGAGCCCGAGGCTTGGCCGGGCCGTGAGCCGCTCACGTCCCCCTCCTCGCCCTGTGTCCCCCCCCCCCCCACCCCTTTATTTATTTATTTATTTATATTATTTTATTTGCTTCTAACGACCCGAGGGAACCGGCCCGGCTGGGGGCTGAGCCCGCTGCCCCCCCCCCCCCCCAATCTTCCTTCCCCCCTCACGCCGCCATCCCCCTTCCCGGGGGGGGTGGGGGTGCCTCCATCCTGCCCCCCCCCCCCCCCCCCCCCGGCAGCAGGGCCCGGCTCCCTGCCCAGCCCCGGCCCCCTTCACGCTCCTGCCCCCTGGGCCCAGCCTCGGGTCCCCCTTTCCCCCTCTCCCCTTGCCCGCGGGCCCCGAGGAGGGACCGGGCCCTTTTGTGAGCGCTCCTGCTGCCCGCTGTGCCCCGAGCCTCGCAAGGCCCCGGGGAGGGGAGGGGAGGGGAGGGAGGGCAGGGAGGTGCAGCCCCCGCTGTTAAACCCCCGGCACGCAGCGAGCGCGAGGAGCCGAAGACTTTCTCTCCAGGAGCCGCTGCGGTTTGGGATCCCTGTCAGGCCTGTTCCTTCTCTCTGCCCTCCCATGGCTGCGGTTTTTCTCTAGGCCTCCGACTGGTCCCTTCCGTTTTCTTTGTGTTTTTTTCTTTTTTCTTTTTTTTTTTTGTGTTTTCCCCTAGTGATGAGCAGGGCAGGCAGGAATTAGTTGCTGCTTGAAACAGAAATTAAACGCGCATTGTTCTCGCTCCATCACCATTTACTTTTTTTTTTTTTTTAAATTTTCAGAGATACATATTTTTTTATGTTCTCTCCTAGAGAGTTGCTTTAGAAGAACACCTGAGCATCCTTTTGGTGACTTTTTCTGACGAACCAGTGATAGCAGCTTTTCAGTAATACGGTTACATAAGGTTGTTGCCTGGAGAACCGAGCAATGAATTTTTAAAGGACCAGAGTCACATTTCAATAATAATTCTTACAGAAATGCTGTAGCCTTTTTGTAACATTAGTCTTCTAAAAAAATATAAAGAAAACCAAAAAAACCCAGTCCCCAGGCTGACTGTGTTGTACCTGGCTGCGCAGTGACTGCTGCTGGTTCCTCAGGTGAGGTAAACAAAATCTGTTCTTGTGTTAGTTGCTGGACAAAGGCGGCTGTCTACCTATGCTCGTTTCAGATAAATGAACTAGTCTCTGAAAGGAAAACCAGCCAACTCAGAGAAGGTTGAGCATAAGTATTCTTCGTTGTTCATTTTTTTTTTAAATTTGTTACTTCAGCCTTCCAGTTTATAGCAAAATTTATGTTTTTTTATTATTTTCTTATAACTATTTACATTAGATTCCTCTAGAGAGTGTTTATATTAGCTTCTGTGATGGATCTAATGTTAGTGTTTAAAAAAAAAAGATACAGCTGTTTAGTTTCAGTATTTCTGCATACCTTCTTCTGCCAAATGTAGAAGTAAAATTAATGTTTTGACAGTATTTGAAGTATGAGAGGTCCTGCATAGCCATTTCTCTGACTGTTACTTCTCAGTTAGCTTATGCTATTTTTTTTTTTGAGGTGGAAAATCTACCTGTTGGACAGAACTACTGACCCCATTGAGTTTTCACTTGGAAAACTTGCATTCTTTCCGTGATACTGGAATTTCTGAATCAGTCTAGCAAGTGGCACTCTCTTGCTTAATGCTCTTTTTTAAACATAACTGAACAGCATTCACTTACAACTTTTTTTGTTGTTGTTTTAATTAGGGACATTCCTAAGCGGTTCTTCTTTTCTTTCTCTAACACATTTTTTTTTGATGATGATGCTGTTGAAATATTTGAAATTACAAAATATTGCAGCCTAATATATATATATATATATATTTAATAAAATTAAGCATGTAAGTGTTGGGGGTATTCAGTGTTTTAGTCTCCTATTCCCTAATGGACAGAACTGTGCCAAGCTGAATGTCTTCGTGCCTCAGTTATGTGCAGGCACATGGGATGGGGAGAATATGGCAGAAGAGTTCAGTGGGAGAAGGAACCACAAAGAGACCAGGGAGAGGGTGGAGAACCTGCTTTCCTCCAAATTGACACAAAAGAGATTTCTGAGTACCTAACTTTTAGTCCTCCCCACCTTCCTCAGCATTCAGCTTAGCTACTAACTAGTGTGATGTTTAAGGGGGGGGCGGGTAAGTTTAGTCTAAGTCCCTTTCTGTCCATACAGATGCATATCATCCCCAAAAACACTTCCAGTAAAGTTCTTGAAAGTAGCAAAATAGCGATAAAGTCTGATAAGATGAAGGTGCATATTGAATCAGCAGTAACCAAAAAATTCTAAAACAATAAATCTTCACATGGAAGATTAGTTAGAAAATCTTTCCCTGTTCTTCTTTTTACTTGCAAAGAAAAAAAAAAGTTTTAACAAAAATAAATGATGTCAGGAATTATTCTGTAAAGCATGTTGTAGCAGTGTTAAGATGTCCATGCATCTTGCTTCCAATTTGCAGTTTTAAAATCATGCTGTCACTTCATGTGAAGAGGAAATTGAGGATAATCTTGGAAATAACTTTGCAGTGAGGTTGCATAATCTGTACTATTTGAAAACTTGCATTTATGAAGTGTTGGTTAAAATTGCAGGGATTTAAACTATTATTCTTGAGCTCACTCACTTCTTTACTGATGATTTTTTTTCCAAAGCAAATGTTAATCAGATATGTTCAGACTAATTAACGTTTGCTTTGTTTTTACATCAATTTTCCTTCAGCAAGTCCTGTATTAAGGATGTGGCTGGTGAAAGAGAAGAAATCCTGCCCCCAAGTATGGTTGGGGGAAAGAAATTGACAGAATAATTAGAAATATAATGGGCATACTAGATGTAAGTTTATGGACTTGAAGAAGGAAACAGATTTTAAGTCATGTTTCTGTCCAGTGACGTGAGTTTTGCAGAAGGTACAGGATTTTATCACCTTTAAGTGTTCATTTTGAGCAGGTTAGACAAATGAGACTTTTTATCTCTTATTGTTGATAGATGATAGCTTTGTAATGATTTAGATCTCAGTTCCTTTCATACTTGCCCAGTTATTTGTAACAACAGATTGTTCATCTGGTGCACATTCTGTGATGCAGCTTCATTAAAAGCTTCCCTAGAGCAATGGAAAAGTTGCAGTCTGAACAGACGTGAACGGAAACTCCACTTGCAGTTTTGATCAATTTTTTTGAGCTTCTGATAGCGTTTGACTTCTGTAATCTTAAAAGTTTACTAGTTTTCTGCCAATATTAATGGGCTCTTTGTCTAAATAGATAAAACTTTGTATCAGAGTGAAGGCAGAACTCCATCTTAGAACTCCAGATTGATCATCTTCTGTGGCTGTAATGAGAGGCCTCTTCCTGCTCTCGCCAGAATCTCAGTGATTTCAGTCTAATAAAGCACTTGAACCCTAGATCATTTCACGTGTGAGCCATTCTGTCGAAGGAAGGATGTGTAGTTTGTATGCACGCAGGTGGCTTTTGGGTCAGCTATACTCTGAATGTGTCTTTTTTTTCTTTTTGCATGCAAGCTTCATGAAGAAAATACTTAAATTTATATATGTTCCAACGCTACCTAAACCTGATCAACCTTGAGATGATTTCTTTGGTTCAGACACCTGTATCAGCAACCTGCCAGCTCAGGGGCAAGGAAGGCACGCTGCTTTCCTACCTCTTGAAATACAGGTGTGACAGGCTGCTAACGCTCTGCAGTTCTGCATTAGCTTGGGTAGGCTGTAATCGTGCCGTGGTTTCTAATGGCAAACATGGGAAAGGAAACTTTTTACAAAAGTTGATTTTTTTTTTGTTTGTTTTGTTTAATAAACTTAATAAATCTTAGATTGTTACCTGAACAAAAGAGTGACCACAGAACCCTTCCATGGACAGGTGTATATATTCAAGCCTCACTGAAAAGATAAACTTAGTGTCTCAGGTTTATTGCTGAAGCTACTTTTATTTATTTATTTATATTTATTGGAGCAGTGTCATTTTTAACAATGTATAAAGCTTGCTGATGCTAATAACTTTATTTTTTAAATAGTTAAATATGTATCTAAGTTTCTGTATGAAAAGAAACGTAGGTTTACATATGTATTAAAATATTTATGGAAAAATAGCTAATTAAGAGATTAGTATTATTTTTAGTATGGAGTGACATCACAGTATTAAGCAAAAATGTAACTTTTTTGATGAGTTCAGAGGAAAGTTGGTGAGTTCCTGTCAAAGCAGTGGTTAAAGAGTAATCTGGTGTCATCTCAGGAAGAGATGCTGCTAAATTGACAGTTTAATCTAGCGAATGTAGGCTGCTACCAAATTTCAGTTTCTTTTTTGACTGCTTTCACTTTTCTGTTCCCTTATGAAGTTGGACTTTATTTTTGGAGTTAGGGCAGGATTTTTTTTTTTTCTTGGCAAGATTTTTGTAAAGCCTTGAGCTATCTTCTGCTAGCTTAATGGTGTTGCTATAATACTTGCTGTCCTGTTCTGCCCCCCCCATGCAGGTGGTACGCCTTAAGGTGGAGGCCAACTGATATTTCTTGGTGATTACCTGTTGTTTTTTTTTTCTTCCCATTTGACTTCCCATGCTTTGCTATAGGGAGCCTAGTGTAAGCCTAATTGTCTCTTTTTACTTAATGTCTCTTTAAATTTCGATAGCTTTGTAGCAAACCCTTTATGATATGCTCTGAAACGGTGAGGCCTGAGGCATGGTGAAACGTGACAAAAACGAGGACAGAAGAGTCATGTAAAAACTATTTTTGTCTTTTCTTGCTGTCTTTATCATGCCCTCTGATGATGGGTGGAAATCTAAAAATACTTCCTAAAGACTTTTGCAATTCTGCTCTACATAGAACTGTTTGGAATGCGATTTTTTTTTTTTTTAAAGTAACTGATTTGGAAAGTAGCATTTCTCTTGAAGGATATCAGGAAGATGCATGGCAGCTGTAACTTGCATCGCTTATGGTTGAAACAGTTGTACCGATACGGATGAAATGCAGTGACGTGACTAGCATCACGCTTAGCTAAAGCTGTTGATCAGTTATTCAGTGCCTAGGTTTATGTGAGCATGAGGTGATGGTAGGAAGGGGCATCCTGTCCGAATTACTTTTTTCAGTGTTGTTCTTTCTGGAGTAAACTAGGTAGGGATGATGGAAAATATTCTTCAGTGCTCTCTATAAATGCTTCTAGCTCTGCAGTTCTTAACCAGAGGATCAGTAGCTGAAGCAGCAGTCTTTAGATTGTGTTCACCTACAATAATTTGTTTGCCTCCAAGTTTGACTTCCTAGTGAATCATTAATCCCATTTCCCAGTATGTGCTTGAGGAAGTCACCGTATCTTGCTCTGAGGAAGCACAGTGAAGATTTTTTCCATTTTTACCATGGGAAAAGTGTTATTGACAAATATGTGTCTTTTGAATGGGAAGATTGATCTGAAGACTATTAGGTAGCTCGCTGGCTGTCTCTTTACTGCAGACTGTACTGAGAGCAAATGTAGATGGTTTGAAATGGTCCCAGTGAGCATCTGCCTGCCTGTAAGGTTGTAAGGGTGAGAGTGGTGCCTCGAGAGTTGCATAACAAAGCAGAAGATATGAAGGTGCACACTGTCAAGTGTGAGGCTGTTGTGGGGCGAGGAGCTGACTTTAACAAAATGCAGTCTGATCTGTGGCCCTCAAGTGACTGAGGATCTTTAGAACAGAAAGATAATCAAATATTGGGGATACAGAGAGAAATTGTAGTTCATTCTTTCTTAAATAGTAGTTTAATTAATTTCTGGGGTAAACATGGAGCTAAGATCAGGGTATCTAATTACTTGAAGACTAGTACAGAACTTCGGGATTTGAATGCTTTGGATGATAGAGGTGTCTATTTGCTGTTGTTAAAGATGACGTACAGATGACATACACGTTGACTATAATGTTCTTGTTGATATTGCAGAATGGATGTATAAATTGGTTATGAAGAACAGTTGGGTCTGTCTGTGACATAGACTAAGGCAAATCTTGCTAATTATTATCTCATCAGGAAATAGAGGAGGAAAATTCTTTAAAATTGCTCTGTGTGACACCTTGAAGCTCTGAATCTCTTAATCCCTACCTGTAGTCTTGCTGATATAAATCTTATTAGGTACTTTTCCAGTGTCCTCCTTAAGTCCTTAAACTCTTCCAGGTTATTGCGATTCCCTTAGTGTCTCCTTTTGAAGCACTGTAGGAGATATAACTAGGTGATCTATGTTGCATCAGAAGATGAGATGTAATTGCCTGCCAGTGACAGACACGGTATGCAACTGCTAACAGGTAATCTCTCTTCCGCTGCAGTTTACATCTACAGGTACTTGGTTTGAGGAAGTTTGAAATGTGTAAGAACTCCTGCTCTCACCTCTGTCCCTCCGCTTCTAAAGTTACGTGTTTGTGAGTGCAGCCCTTAAAGGGCTGGAGCAACCAGCTTGGAAAGGACTTGAACTCCATGAAATGCTGCACTGCTTGCTTTTGGCAACTTCATACAGAGCCGTTGTCAGAACTGATACTCGTAGAAAACTGGGGGCAGCATCAGAAGATGCTTCAGTTGAATAGATAAGGATGCTAAGCTAATTTTGTCATTGTATGGGAGTTAACTGGGTTCTTAATATTTTTGGAACCTCCCAACACTTCTAGATTGTGTGGTATCTGATTTGTTTTTTTGTTTGTTCTTGTTTTTTCTTTTTCTTTTTTTTTCCAACCTTATTGTTTAAGAAGTGATCTTTCAAATGTAAAAAGAGAATGGACAGTACAGTGTCCTCATTAAAGAGTGACTGAGGAGAGTGAATTGTTTTTTTTATTGAAGGATCTATTCTAAATCTGAAGGGTGTCACATTAAGTGCTTTTGTATATTATTGGTCACTTTCACTGAGGAGGGGAGTGGAAATAACTCCAGGAGAAACTGGGAAGTATTGCAGGATATGAAGTATAAATGTAAGAATTAAAGAGGGCTATCAAACAGTAAAGAGTACAAAATTAGAGGAGAGGTAACGAAAAAGCATGTTAGTGGCTCTAAAAGTTTTTTTTTTTTTTTTTTTTTTTTTTTTTTTTTTTTAATAATGAACAGTGAATTTCAAATATGACAGTAAGAACACAGAATAAAATCTGGTATTACTTAAGTGCCCGTTCTTCCATCTCTTTCTGCGACAGTCTTGTAGCTAGACCAGCAGATAGCTGGCTCAATAGGATAACCTGTAACGTAGACCTGCTGGGGTCCACGTCACAGCCCAGCTTTGAATTTGGCCTTCACTGATCAGTTTAGTGTGCCTGTCAAATTAGAAGGTGGCGCTCTCCACGTATCCTGTGTCCTTTTCATTGAGGTAAAGGGGGAAAGGCAGCATAGCTGTAATACTGCTGTAATAAATAAGGGGTCTCCCATGTTTCATTTTTGGTCGATTTATTGTCTTTGAATATGAGGAAGGAGTCCTTTGGAAAGGACTTCAGAATGCTGAAGAATTCAACTACAAAAGAAAATGCAAATCTGGACTTACACGGAAAAATAGATAAGTTGGGAAAAGTATTTTAAGGACAGGCAAGAGAATAAATGATGAAAATGAAATGTAACGCTTGTGGGAGGGGAACTTGCTGTGCGATTTTTCCATTACAAGTGTTGCACGTTTTTTTGTGACATTATAGAGGTATATAGCACACGTTTCCACGGCTTTTTTTTTTTTGTTTTTATATAGCTGAGCTCCCTAGGAATGCTGTACGCTAAAATGTGAGGAAATCCTAACCTGCTCTTTGTTTGCTTGTTTTCCTAGTTTTTCTCTTGTGTGCATTATCATACAAGAAAACAAAAAAAAAAAAACTCCTGTCTGTTATTGGATTGCTTTGAACTGCAGTATTATACGTCTTGTTTTTTGTGGATTAAGTTGTGTGCAAGGAAAACAGGATAACAATGAGGAAGAGAAAGTAGGAAGAAAAATTTGTCTTGCATATATCTATGTGCATGTATTATGCGAGTAAGTATGTGCATAGATAGATTTTGACTGGAAGTCTTTGGCCGTGCTGTTGAACTGAGTGTCTTAGTAATAATGTGTAGGAGTGGAATTTGGGATATTTAATACTGAGAAGTACATAGTTGTTATTAGGGGGAAAATCAGTTATCTATATCAATATTTTTAATATATATTTGTGCTAATTAGCTTTTTAGTTCATCTATGTATCGTACAGAGAATAAAAATCTGAAAGGGGAGGAGGGTAGCTTTGAAAATACAGTAAAACACTGAGAACTCAGTAAGCTCATTGTTAGACCGTAGACACTTATACAGTTTTAAAGCTTTTTTTAAAAAAAGGTTGTTTTATAAAGTAGTTTCTTGCACTTTACCTGCTGGCTTTTCAATTTGGTAGATAACATCTGAACTCCAGCAGAGTTTTATAATCCCCACGTGCTTAAATATACTAAATGTTCTTTTTCCATTAAGGTTAATGTTCGTGAAGAAATTGAAGAGTTTTTTCCAAGAATGTGGAAGATAAATCAAGATAAAAGAAGGCTAATGAAAAGTATTAAAGATCAGAAAATTAAAATTGAATGGGGGAAAAAATTGAACAGAAGATTGGTCAGATAGAAGCACTTGAATGTTTTTTTTAAGGCTTTAATGAATTGTTTGAATTGGGGAAGAATACACGAAGTATGAAAAATGAAAAACTCAATGAAGAATGAAGAGAAGTAGAAAGCAAGAGTGAAGTAGAATTAAAAGAATCTGGAAGAATGAATGGGTCCTAGGTTAAGTAAATGTATGGTTTATGTTCCAGTGTCTGTATGATCAAGTTGTAGATGAATTTGCATGATTACTTAGTTAATAGAGAATTGGTGATCTGGTTCAAGCAGGGATCTATTTGAGGAAAGCATACAATATTAACAGTGGGCTAGCAAAATGAAAATTTGTTCTGGAGGGTATTGCCTAACCATTTGTTTTTTCAGGAGCAATCAATATAATAGAATTACTGTACTTTAAATGTTAGGAGTTAGGCATTTGTACAACCAATACCATTTGTAATACTATCTTTTTCGTTAGGAGTCTCGCTCCCAGTCAAAATCTCCAGCTGGGAGTCCTGCTCGTGTAAAATCGGAGAGCAGGTCAGGATCTCGCAGTCCATCGAGAGCTTCCAAACATTCTGAATCGCACTCTAGGTCGAGATCAAAATCGAGGTATGTATGGAAATAAGTTTGAGTTGATATTCACTACTATTGCTTATGCCTGTTCTTTTGATACGTTGCTGAGATTTTTCTCCCCTTATAAAAATTATAAACCTTTTGGAAATGTATTAAGAAGACTGTTAATTTGCGTGTTGGTGGATGTATAGTTGAACAAAGCTGGGGGAGGAGTCCGTAAGTAATAGTGTGTGTGGATTTATAGAGAGGTAGTATAATAGAAGTAGTGGAGTAGAAATCATTACTAAAATGAGAAGATTTAACTACTCCAGAAGAGAGGGAAGAGAGTACAGCTCAGTTCTGTAAAAGCTTATGTCCCCTTCCCCCAAAACCTTTTTCAGGGGAACTCTTTCTTGTGTAGACCCCTCCTTTAGGAAAGAAGGAAAACTGAAGGGAGAACTACAGCAAAAGTAGTCTGGGTTGAATAAAAGAGTAAGCTCCATAGCTATTGGAAATGTTGGAAGATGCTACTTGGGCCAGTTCTTAACAGTCCTGCACCAGAATCTTTTTTAAAAAAAAAAAAAAAATGAAAAAAAATTTGATTAAAGTTGGGCATGGATAGCTTCATAATTTATGGCAGCTTTAGTATTTAAGCTCGTTTTTGGAAGCTGCATATGCCTTCCTCTCACTGCTTGTACCTGCACAGGCAAAGTTTTACAATTCTCAGTTCTGAGAGAACTACTTGGTGTACAGGAGGAATGTCTGCCTTTTTTTCCTCTAAGTATGTCATAAAATATCCAGCTCATGCCACTTCTCTTCTTCCATCTTGCCGTGCACCTTCATACTGTTGATTCAGTAACTCTACCAGTTTTCCTTTTATCGGTGGAGCGAAAAAACAGAAAACAAAACAAGTGTGCCCCTGGAGAGGGAGGGGGATTCGCACAGTACTACATTTTTCTTCTTTACCCGTTCCTGGGAGAGATTAGTGTCTTCTCTATCTGTTTACTTTACCAGGGAAGTCTAGAAGAGTTACTGTGCTCTGAAATTGCAAAGTTCAGCCCGATGTTACTGCTTCTTCTCTTGCAGTGTATAGCCAGATATCTGCCTGTTAGTAGGATATAACAACTGTATGAAATCATGCAGCTTTGACAGAATTATGCGAGTTCAAAATTGTATTCATCATTGACTGGATATCTGCAGAGAAATGCTTGAGGAGTCTAACAGCTTTTTTGGTCTCAACCGATTTTCAAACTTCATTTGTAGATGCCCTAGCACTGTTGTACTGGTAGATCTTTCAGTTTATCAGCTTAAGACAATATTTTACAGTGTGGTATACTTGGTGCCTGTATCAGTATACAAGTGTTACATGTGGAGCCAAGCTAATACAAGTCTAAGCTCTGAATTGTCTGAAGACTGTTGTGAATATAATCTGTCTTTGATACCAGAAGCACTCTGAGCACATTGAAACTTGTGCTACTGAGCAAATTATTTAAGATCTGCAATCTTAAGATGCACAAAGTAGAAGAAACTTAACTATTTTTATTGTAGTGAGCCTCTGAAAAATGAATTTAAAATTTTTCTCTGGGAAATGTAAGGCTTACATTTCAACACATTGGGTGCATATGACCTAACTAAAAGCTTTTTCTTTGTTGAAGATCCAGGTCCAGAAGACATTCGCACAGACGTTACACTCGCTCCAGATCCCATTCCCATTCTCATTCCCATAGGAGACGTTCTCGAAGCAGATCGTACACGCCAGAATACCGCCGTCGAAGGAGCCGTAGTCACTCTCCAATGTCCAACAGGAGAAGGCACACAGGCAGCAGAGTATGTCATGTTCCCCAAGGCTGAGTATCAACAGAACAGTCGCTGCTTACATCAGTGTAGGCTAAGATAACTGCAGGCTGAATTTGACTTGCTGTCTTGTTATTGGGAATTGTACAGGAATTGTTTTTGGGTTGGGGGGACAAAGTCTTTCCTTAACAACTAGGCACTGATGTTGTGTGCCAGCCATTGGCAGGGTAGTCATAGAATTTTACCGTAAGCCATACTGTCCCAAGTGAGTATGGGTAGATAGGTTGCATCCGTTTCCCTCTGCTCTAGAAGTTAGACTTCTTCTATTTTTATGCTGTTCCAAGCATACGTACACTACACAAAAAAGGCAACTGTGCATGCCTTTAAAAAAAAAAAAAAAAGTGAAAATAATTCCTAGGTAACTATAGGAGTAAGGGGAAAAAAAAGGCTCTCTATAACATATAGCGTATTATGTTGCAGATTGCTTGTGATTTCTTTATTTCCAAGTAATGATTTCGATTTAACTTGAAGAAATTAACTCATTTTCAAATCTTAAACTAGAAAAACGGAGAGCTATGAAAAGGATCGGTAGTCTTCTCAGAATTCAAATGAAATAACTTAGTTTCTGTACAGACAGGGATAGGAAGTGTAGGTAAACTAACAAAGACGTAAGATGATACTACTGTGTCATTCAGAGAGATTTCCCCCAGTGTCCTTCCTTGTTCAGTGTCTTAGATTCTGGTTTTGCATTACTTGATGCTGATCTAAGTGAGTGCTGCTACACGCGGGTCTGCCTCTTCCTTGGTGAGGACCATGAATGATCTTTTTAGTATTCGTCTTTTTTAGTTTTTCTTTATTTGTTATTAATCCTGTCAAAAAGAATATATTTTTTTTTGCATGCTTACCTTAGTGAAGCAGCTTACCACAACCAGTTAATACTAATGTGAGGGAGAAGATGATTATGTGGGAGAAGGCAAGACTACAGCAGTGCTAATGTACAGCAGCTTAAGCTGTTGTGAAGCAACATTTGTACTTAAGCTATTTGTGGATTGTTGCCAGTGTGTAGTCATACTGTTGTAAATACGAATCTAATGTCTTAAAAAGTTGGCAGGAATAACAACTTCAAAAGGCTTAGCAGATTTCCTGGTGAAAGACAAATGAATCCACTTTACTACTTCAGGAAGTATTAGAATATTTTGCTGTGAAGTCTTTTTTGCCTCGGAAATGACTCTGTGAAACATGAGAAAGTCCTTCTCAGAGTGAATTCCATGTTCATTCTAAGGAGTAGTTCTAATAGTGTCAAAACAAAAATAAGCCAGATTAGAATTCTCTAAGCTGCAAGGTCTAAGGACACTAGGAAAATTGGTAGCAATTTTGCCACTTCTGCTGACCTTGGCATACTGTGCCAATGGGAGGCAGTACAAACAATTTAGTATTAAAGCTGTCTTTTAATTCTGCACAGTCAAAATCTTTCCAGTGGTGATGGCTGACACTGAACAATCTTTCCAGTGGTCACTTGTTGCTTAGAGTGCACAGAGTGGTTCTCTGTACTTAGCTTGCCTTAGCATAGATAGTAGGATTCATTACTTAAAACTGATGTTTGAAATTTGGCAAATTCAGAGAAACAAATACACAGGTATTTTTGGGCATCGTATTTTCACAATGAACTCCTGAAAAAAAGTTATGAGGAAAAAAACAAAAACAGAACAATTTGAAACATACCATTATAAAAATAAGGAACGATAGTATGAGAGCACAGGTGAATCGTGTACTTCATCTTTTCCATGTCTTGGTAAAAGATAGGGTAATTTGTTATATCAGCAAGCTGTAATTTTTTAACTGGAGCTAGGGTAGGTTGCAGATAAGAAACTGATGCTTTCACTGAACCTGCTCAGGCAGAAGCAAGTAAACAAAGCTGTAATGTTTTTAAACATTCTTGTGAAAAGAAGTGCTTATCAAGCCGCTACTTCCTACGTGGAAAAATACTATCCAAATACTTTTTTTTCTTGTGTAGTAAAAAAGATGTGCTTAACTTGGTCACAGTCACTATCTAATGTTATGGTTCTCCAGAAAACAAGAGTTGAAGTTCTAAACATTTTTCTGCAGATGGAGAACACAGTAGGGTAAACTTAAGCCAACTGCACATAGAAATGTTTTTCTTGGTTTATATTTTGCATTCTGATTCTCATGGCTCTCTGTCTGAAAATCTGCATGTTGAAGTTTAAATCCCGGTAACTAACGCGCATGTTCTAATGTTCCGTGCCTGTTACTTGGCTTAATGTAGTTACTTAATTTGTTTAAAGGTGTAGAATTTCAGCTAGAGACCATGGAATGCTATTACTCTGCTTTTAGTCTTAGTTTGTTTCATGACTATGTACTTGGAAGTAGAATTTTCCTTTCCTTACGGAAGTAAGCTTTGAAATCCAAGACTATACTTTAAATTGTCATCTAAAAATTGTCACCTTGGTATCCAGGACTACAGAGGGGTTCATAAGAGAACATGACAGGAGATCTCAGTTTGTTCATTCTTCAAGTCAGGATGAAAGGCAATCTCTGAGGCATAAATTACTGTGCATCAGTACAGTACAGCACTATGCTTTGAAAACCTGAAGCTGAAATACAAATTTCATCTGTGTTGACTTGTAGTTACTATTTCAGCAGAAAAAATGCCTGTTGCCCCAATTTTAAATTCCTGAGTCTAGTATAACAGGTGCCAAGAACTTAGCTAGGAAAAAAAATCACAACAAAACCAAAACAACAACAACTTACCTTGATCAAGGTAATTCTTAAAATGAAATTGGCATTGTATGAATTCTGGGGCATATAGAGAAATTTTGAACCTGATAGGAAAAGGAATTGCAGTATCTTGAACAATTGTACAGTTTCTTATCTGACTTCGTTTAGTTGAAGTAAAGTGTATGAGTATTTCCATTGCCCACGTTATTTTAAAGAATTGAGAGTCTTGCTCTAGAAAAGTGAGCGCACGTTTGGGTTACAGTTTCACAGAACCAGCCTTCAGTATGTAGTTGAGAGAAGCTGCTGGTTTTGATCCAGTTTATTGAACAGAAAGAAACTTTCAAATTTAAATATTAACTTTCATTATAGTTGAAAATGAAATGCTGGAGGGAGGATGGGTTGGGAAGAACACACCTTTGATAGAAGGCATGTTATTGTTCAGCTGTCCATGCTTAGGATCTCAGATGCTTTTAGTGTATGAAATTGGAGGCAGCCTGCAGTATTCAGAACCAGTGGTGGTGACCTTTGCGGAATGGCTGAAGATAGGAGTTGAGGCTGGCTGACCAGTTTTCAGCACACACTTGGACATCCTGCCTTCAGCTTGTTGATGATTTGAGTGAGAAATACTAATAAAACAGGTTCTTGTTACCTGTATCTCTTCTGTAACCATAGTGCTTTGTTTCTCTCAAGTGTACAGTCGGAATTTTTCACCAACATGGGAAGTTTACTTTTTTTAAAATATATAAAATAAAAACCAGAAAATGAGCTGTACTTTAAGATTGAAATGTTAATGCTTGAAATATTAAGATTTGTAATAAACTATGCTTAATTTTTTTTCATTTAAAAATAATTGAGAAATTTCAATGTAAGAATGTATAACTTGTGTTTTATTAACTTAATTGAAGTTGAATGCTTGTCTTACCAGGCCAATCCAGATCCTAATACATGTCTCGGAGTGTTTGGTCTCAGTTTGTATACCACTGAGAGAGATTTGCGTGAAGTCTTCTCCCGTTACGGACCTTTGACTGGTGTCAATGTGGTTTATGATCAGCGGACTGGACGATCAAGAGGATTTGCTTTCGTTTATTTTGAGAGGATTGATGATTCTAAAGAGGTAAATTCATGCTTTACTACTTTAAACAGGTGTGCTCTTTGTGTGTTGTCTTTACAAATATCTTTGTAAAAAAACAAAAACAAAACAAAAAAACATTTTTGAGTGCATATTCACTAGAAAGTTCTGAGTGAGATTCATTTAAAATACTTGTTCAAATCATGTGGCACTTTTAGACAGATCAAACACATTAGTTCAATGTTCAGATGTTTGGGCAAATTTTGAGCCTGAGCTGTCCGTATTGAATTACTAAAGAACATAGTACTTTGATTTGTTAATCTGTTACCCCAAAATGAAAATAAATCTTCAGGCAGACATAGACATCTAGGATTTTTCCAAATTTTTCAAAGTTAACTCTTCAAACTTACTCTCTCTATCAAAATTCTGAAGGTTCTCTTTACTGTTTTCTTTTAAAGTATGTCACCATGCATTTGAGGGAGAACGTTTTCTGTCCTCAATTAAGCCTCAGTTAGTGACTTGGCTAGTTACACAAACACGTGTTTGCAGCTGGACTAAGTGGTCAGTAGTGTGATTGATGTGTAAGGAAAGAATTAAAGAATCTGAACAGTGGCCTGTATTACGATTCACTGCAGTAAGAAATATTTTAACCTATATGGGTACTGTGAGCTTTACTAAATCTGATAAAATTTGTAGATGCAAAATTGTTGTTAAAAATTGTTGTAGATGTATCTGTTCTTTAAAGAAGAACTATTTCAGTCAGACATTCTTTAAGATGAGTAAAGTACAGTACAAATACTAACTTAGCATGTAAGCTTTCATTGTGGAGATTCCTCCTTCTTCCTTATTTGCAAAATGAGTTACAGACTTCAAGCATCATGTTTATGGATGAGTAGTCATGGGCAGATGTTTCAGATTTGCTGTTTGATTCTGTTTATGTTAGATAAGTATATTCATAACGGTTGGGTCTGACTCTTCTCACCTAGCACTGCAGGAAGGGAGGGTGACAGCTGTGGGCCTAGTATCAGTAACTTAAAAATGAAAATTGCTGATGCTAGGTGATGATAATTTAACAAAAAATGTTTCATGGATGGCTTGCTTGAACTAGACTCAGTTTTGAGCTTTGACTGATTTCTGGTACGATTCTACAAGCAATTGTGATATGGCAAGCAGCTGTAAAAGATGGTGAAGTGTTGCACAGAGAAATGGTTTATAATGAGAATGGAAGTTGCATGTGTGTGGTTGTTGCAGGCTAGAATAGGAGTTCAGAACAGGAGACTTCCTTCAGCTTCACTTTATTTTCCCACTGTTGCTTTGATGGGTTGAGAGAGGTGTTAGAATGGGTAGGATTCACATTTCCTGGCCTTTCTGGTTCTGACCTTTTAGCCTAGTATTTCTTTGCACTGGGGTTTGTTAGAAACAGCCTGCAGCCAATAACACGGACTCACATGAGGATCTCAGTGAAGTACTATTTTTATTTACAATTGCAGTGGAGGTCATCCTGCAAACGGGAACATCCAGCAAAAGCATATAATAACCTTTTATTCCCTATTACCCAATGCTTAATTCCTTCTGTTTCCTCATTGGCTGAGTACTACAGGTCCACAAACTACTCAACACCTGCTATATACCAGGTATATACAATTTTATTTGACCAACCATTAATTTCTCCTTTTTTTTTTTTTTTTTTTAACTTCTCTCATGACTAGAGGGCCTGTGATTTTTTTTGTTGTTGTTTTTACTGATTTTGCACTGCTCATCTTGTTTTTCTTAGCTATTCTGCTTATTTTGGGACAGTGGGACCTTGCCCTTATCTGCTTAACATACTTCCCACTGTATGCCTGCACAATCACTTTTGAATATACAAGGTTAGTAGAATTTTCCACTGCAAAAACACGACTTGATTTCTCTCACAGGTGGGATTTTGAAACTGTGACCATTCTGTAGCACAGTTAGTATCTAAAATACCTGCATGGTATCTTGGCACATTCATATACTAGTCTTGTCTGTTTTAAAACTTTGTCTTTAGAAGTACTTTTTTTTTTTCCTAGTTGTCATTGGCAATGGTCATGCATGACACCATGCATTTCTTAAAATGTTCCGTGTAAATACCATAAAGCAATTCGTTTAGTATGAAGCTGCTTTGGCAGAAACTACAAAACTGGAATGCAAAGGGGAAAAAAAAAAAAAAGGGATATTACATGCAGCATCAGAAATACAGAAGTAAAGATGAGCACTGTAAGTGGGAACTGAAGTCATTGGGAATGTAAACAAATTTTTCTCCTGTCCTCTTTGCTAAATTATTTCAGTTATATAAATTCCAAGTGTTGAGAGGTTTTACACTCCTCCCTCTTCCCACACCAGCCCATTGCGGGGGAAAAAGAAGACTTTATTTGACTTGATTTCACAGGCTCTGAATACAGATTTGAAGTAGCAATAAGCAGGAAAAGAGAATCTAGCTATAGGTGTGAAAATCTGTGGCAGGCCCTGTAGGAGGACTGAAGGACATAAATTAATTGCTTGTGGAAGATGGATCAAATCTGAAAAGTTGGGTATGGGTGATAGCAATGTTACTTGTGCTACTTTTGTTCCAAGTAAATACATTTTGTCTTAATAGAAAGACAAACAAACAAAAAGCCTCTGAATAATGGGAATGTGAAACTCTAAATGAGATGCTTTAAAAGGCTGCAGTTCAGTTCAGCAGTCATAGATGGACTAAATAGACGTAGAACCCTGTTCCTGGGGAGTACGGGGGAATGGACAACAAAGATTTCAAAGCATCTTTACTGTTGTTCTTCCAAGAGGGGTGCACTGGGAAGCCTCTTGGCTGATGCAGTCTCAAACACTGTTGATACTCAGTGACACTAAGTGGGTTGTGAGCGTGTTTAAGCTTTTGTACTTGGTTTAAGATAGGTCAGTCCCAGCCCAGTGTGGATTGTGTTGCTGCGCAGATCTTGTTGGGAAGCTTTGTCATCATGAGTAACCATTCTTACAAAATGTGTCAGTTACTGAGCTGGTTGAAAGGTTGTTACGTGTTTTGATTTTTTTTTTTTTTATGAAGCTACATCTTTGTTTACATAAAGTCAGAAGATTAGTATTTGGTACTCCTTTTTGGCCTTGTCTGTTGCAATGGCTTGTCTTACATTGTATCGCTACTCTAAGTCTTCAGAACTCCATGTGAGGAGTACAGTACCCGTATGTGGAGAACGAGATCCATACATTTCTGTTGAAGACCTGTTTCTGAAGATATTTTCTTTTATAGTTCTCAGCATTTGCAACGCTGGCACTGAGGTGTCCATTTTGAAATAGTTTAGCTAAGTATTAAAGGATGTTCACCTGCTCATTACATTATTATTAGCATTTCTTCCAGGGTTTACAGAAAAAATACAGACCCATGTAGCAGGATTAAAAAAAAAAAGTTGGGAGGCAGAATGATTATCTCAGGGTTAGCAGTAAGAGAATCGTGAGTAAAAAGCATTGGGTGTTCTAGGGAGGTGATTCTTACTGTGGCAGGCAGGGATTTCATATGCAACTATCCAGCTTTTCAGTAATTCATACTATCAACCATTAGCTGTTAAAGCTGAGGCTACTGTGAAAGTATTGTGTGTCTGTAGCGAGAACTCATCTGAGAAGCATTAACTACAACAGCTGTTGGCAGTAGGGAATTTTTAGTTCCTAATGCGACTTACATGCTATTTACAGTTTTGACCATCTTTCGGAACAATTTTCTGAGGTAGTTTTTTAGCAATCAAGGCAAACTTTATGCAGACAGACTGAGCTGTTAACTCAGTTGCCAAAGACTAGGATGATTACAGGTGCTTTGGTCTTGTTTTTCATTTTAATTTGCAAGACATTTAATCTGTGGTGCAAGCAGACCAGTTGTAGAAGCATTGTTACTGACTAAAGCTTCTCCTAAAGCTTATTGAAGAAATGTTTAAGTGGTGTTTGTAGTATCAAAAGGACCCTTGATGTACCAGAAAAGAACATAAGAAGGTTTTAGATATTTTGAATTACAAGTTTCAGATTTCTGGAGACCATGAAATACCATGAAATTGCTCGTACAGAAACATACCCAGTTACTCATTCTGGTTCTCTAAAATCCTGTATTTCTTGACTATATACAACTCTTCAAGGTATGCTTTCAAAAGAATCTAAGTAATCAATAGATGTTTAAGCCCAGAAAGAAAAAAAAAATATTTGCTATTATTATATTTAAATAAAAAGCAACCTCAAAGCAGAGAATGTAAACAGCTCTTGCTCGGAGGTGAAATAGACACTTGAATTCAACTTGGCAGGCTGCAGTAAGTATAGAAAGCTGGGTTTCCTCATTTGTTTCTTCCTCGCATCACTTTTTTTTCCCCAGAACATCCTTTCAGACATCCTCATAAAATTCGGGGTAAAATACTGATACCAGTGTACTGGGGGGGGGGGTGGGGAAATAATCGATTGTCTGTTCATCCCATGTTGTGTCCACAAGGGAAATGATCTTTTTATTGGTGGCCTTAATTATAACTAGGGAAAGACACAGGATTTAAAAGGGGAAAAAAAAAAGTCTCTTAGCCTGAAAATATTTTTAAAAATGAGTCCCACCATAAATTGCTCGTTTGACTCTTTAAGTATAATCAATCTACTATACCTAAACTCTAATATCTTTAGAATACCATATATGCAATTAATTGAAATCTGATGAATTTAATGTTTCCTTTCTAACTGTTTTGAGCCACTGGAAGTGATGACCTTGTAGTTTAGGAACTGCTTGTCTTTGTCAAAGTAACACTTAAGATAGTAATTTGAAAGAACTTTCTTGTTATGGATAGACTATTCTAGGTGTAAAACTGTAATCTAAGATTATTATACATTTTGTTCACAAGTCTTATGTTGTGTCTTCTGACTGCCAACATAGAGATGTATATGCTGGCCTACAAAGTCAGTTTTTCTTCAGAGTTTGCAACCCAAACTAATAGTGTACGCTTATGGGAATCCTGGTTGCTTGCTTGCTTACTGTCATCTTGCAAAAGCCGTGCCAGTCTTTTGAGAATGCTCAGATATTTGGAAGAAAATCCAGGTTGAAATAAAAATAAACTGACAGTTAAAGGCTCATAAGAAGGTATTACTTGTCTTTTCAACCCCAGTGTAATTTGATTTTTTCCTTAAACATGTTTTGTTTGATCTGGAAAATATGTTTCTATCTTTGAGATAGTATTGGAAAATGTTTTCTTCATTGTTAAAGCAAGTATGCAACTTCTTTTACCTTTGAAATTTGAATATTCTTAGTGTTCATGTATGCCCAGAGTAGCAGGAGAAGCAAACTGAAATTTGTTTTGAACACAAAATGCTACTCAAAAAAAAAAATTGTAAAATCTTAAATTTGAATATAAGATGTTTTTAATTGAAGGAAAAATCTTAAAAGTAAGTAGGGTCATGAATATGTTTTGACAGTCTTTGTACAACATAAATACTGTGGTATCACTTGTCTGAAGTATGTTTTAAAATAGACTTTTTTTCATACCAAAGCAATCATTAGTTAATGAAGTCCACTGAAGTACTTTGTTTCAAAGAGTTAAGAATTTTCCATTTGCAAAGGACTGAATGTGAGTGATACCATCAAAATTATTTCTGTATTTATGGTGGTTTATTTTATGTTTTCACTTTATCTGCTGAAGTACAATGCATTTCCTGGTATTTCCAAGACAAACTATCAAGTCTCAATTAATTCATCAGCTACCCTGCTGGTATCCCGCTTTTCTCTGTACTGCTCCCTGCACTAACTCTTCCTCCTTCATCTTAAAAGAGGTTCTGGTTCTTTTAACTAAACAAAACAGGTGCCAGGTGTTCTGGAGTTCAGGTGGCTTGTTATCAGCTAAATTTTTGGCTGCAAGTTGTTGATCAGAAATAAAAGTGCTATGAAGCGGAAAGTTCCTTTCCTTCCAAGACTCATTGCATATCGCCACTTTTCCAGAAAAATGCTTTTCATCAAGATGCTGATTTTTCAGCCAGCTTTTTAGCAGCATTCAGTTTTATTGTCATGTGCATATACGCTCATAACATGAATGCACGGATTTATTTTTAGCTCTTTCATCCTTGTGGAGCAAGATCTTTCAAGAAATTTCAAGGCTAGGAAACTAAAGCTAATGGTCACGTTTAATTCACAAAACATATTTCAGGATATGTTGAGAAACTTGACATGTTCTTGGGCTCAGCCTTGCAGTTAGCCAACTCTAGTTGTTAGATTGCTGTGTGGGAGCAGAGCTCACTAGGTGGCGATATAGTATAGATATAAACAGAATTATTAAAGCACAAACTAAGTGCAGATAAATATGATAGTGATAACTCAGTCACTTCCAGTTTGGAGACAGTTAGATCTTGTGGGTGTCAGGTTTTTGTGTACTCCTCTATAGCTTATGTGTTCATTCAGTACAATCTTTTTTATAGAACCGCAAAAAAAAAAAGGTTACATTTCTAAACAGTTGCTAATTTCATTTTTAAAAAGAAAAAAAAAAAAAGAAAATGCTCTTCTCTACCATGATTTGAGGCTTGTGCATTGTGCCTTATGGTTAAACTCAAGATTTGTCTTTTTGCTGTTGTTTAACTTGAGATTAAAACAGTATATTTTATCACAAAAAAAAAAAAAAAGAAAATACTATGTGTTGGATGAACTGGGTTGTAAAGTAGTATTTAGGAGATCCAAGAGTAGTGGTGAGGAAGGATCAAAAAAAAATTTTGGCTTTGAAAATTTTAATAACTATGAAGTCCAGCATTAATTGTAAAATGTGGTTATTCTTTTATTTTTTAATTGCTATCACCTGAATGTAAATCTCAAAAGTACGCTGTGGTCCTCTGAAAAACTACTTTACTGATTAAGAGTTTGAGAAAGACCACTGTATTGATTGAAAGAGCAAAGAAGCAGGGGCTAGAACACCCAGCGAGCGTGAGCACGAGCTGCGAGCGGGTCTGAAGGCAGAGGCTTCTCAAGCGCAGACCCTCCTGCGTATCGCTTTAGCTGGCTGCTATTGTGAGAGTGAGTGGGGAGGAAGGTTGTAATTAGGTATCCATGTAGGCTGAACCCGCCATTTTACTAAGCTCTGCTGGAGTAGGTCCTTGTAAGGGAGATGGCAGGAGGCTGGGAGAGCATGAAATGGCAGCCGACTAGCAGTAATCCGGCCATATGCACCCTACAGGAAGCCACTGTTTTGCACAGCTTTTGAATCCGCCCATCCCCTCTGGGTCAGGGACGGCGCTAGGAAAGATGCAGTTTTCAGGAAAAGCTGCTTGGACTTTGTTTACCTTTCTGATGGGCTGGTAGGCGAAGTCCCCTACAAAGAAATTGACTGTGTTAGTGGGTAGCCCTGTGCTTTCTTAGAAAGGGATTGCGTGGCACGCTGCTCCCGCGCCCCAGTGCAGCCCTGTAGCACTGCCGGCGGACGGGCCGGGGGACAGAGACCAGCCATTCGCCACAGTGGGGCACTAGTAACCAGGCTAAATAAAACAAGGTCGGGGCTTGTTTCTCTAACAGAAAATAGTGTGTTTTTCACACAGCTTTCCTTAGTGGGTTGTAGGTTTCACGTCCACCGTCCCTTCTCTTTCCTGCAGGCAATGGAGCATGCAAACGGTATGGAGCTGGATGGCAGGAGGATTCGGGTGGATTACTCAATCACCAAGAGAGCACATACACCCACTCCAGGCATCTACATGGGCAGGCCAACACAGTAAGGAGTTTGCTCATTTCCTTCAGTGGGATTAAATTAATTTCAACTGAACGATTGAAGTCTGGTTGAAAAACTGAACTGCAGACTTCTTTTTTAATTTTAGAGTTATGCCAATTGTATCTTCTCACAAAGGTATTAATATAATTGTGTTACTGTGATTCAGTATATACTTAATATACTATTAAGTCCTACTGTAGTTTCCTGTATTTTTATTTATTTAAAAGATTGAATATGTTATAAAAAAAAAATCATCTAGCACAACCAGTTAAGGCACCTTTAGCTTACTTAAATATTAGCGTGTCCATTTGCCTTTGATTTTGATGTGAATTAGGCTGAAAACCTTGATGTTGATTTTATCTGTTTTGTTGTGTTACTTTAAATGTTTTTCTTTGAACGTTTAATCATTAGATTAATTGCTTCATCTTAAGTGTCTCATTTACAAGAACACTGGAAAAAGTTTCTGAATTATTTAATTTGATGAAGAGTAGAATCTGAAGTACTTCTTGCTCTTTTTTTCCCTAATAGCAGTGGAGGAGGTGGTGGTGGCGGAGCAGGTCGTCGCCGTGACTCTTACTATGATAGAGGGTATGACAGAGGTTATGACAGATACGAAGAATATGACTACAGATACAGGTGCATAACTTTAATTTTATCTCTGGAGGAAAAGTGGGTTTGGGGGGAAATTGAGAAGTTAGGTGGCAAAAAAAAAAAAAAAGTGACTCTGTTTGTACCAAGATTGGATATACGTGCTTGCTTTGTTCGAGAGTCTTGTTACGATAGTTTGGGTAAGATTAGTTGTCATCTTCAGTGCCTCTGTAATTCAGCTACATACTAAATAGTTAAGTGAGAGGTTAATTTTGCTACCTGGAGAAGGTAGAGCATATATTCTGCAAACGTAGTGGACAGACAGGAAGAGGACTTTTTCCATACTGGATATAGAATCAGGAACAGCTGACAAACAGTGCTGTTAAAGAAGAGGTTATTTGTAGATGGGGGTTTTTAATGCTTGACATTTCATAGCTATCTGACTGTTTTGAAAGTTATCTAGTTTCAGAGAATGTTGTACAACAAGAATTGTAGGCATCTGTAAAAGCACTTAGGTGTTTGCAGGGATAGTGAAAGTTTATTAAATGTTCTGTAGAAATACCACATAGTTTTAAACCCGTCAGATAGAGAAATGTGAAAGCATTTGTTAAATAGCTATAAGCCACAGCCAAATAAAGCTGAACTCTTTCATGCTGGCCAAATCTGTCAGTGCTAAGGAAATGGTTTTGTTCTGTAGAAGAAATGTGAATGAGGCTTCTTTCATTATGATGATCTTTGTTTTCTTTTTTAATTTTCCTTAAAGGAGACGATCACCATCGCCTTACTATAGCCGGTACCGATCACGATCAAGATCCCGTTCCTATAGTCCAAGTAAGTAAATACACAGGAAAAAATAGAATCAGGCCAGCATAAGACTTGTTACTAGTCTAATAATCAATCAGTGGGAGTTCTGAAAACAAAAAACCTGGGCACTTCCAGTGTTTGTGTTCACGTGTACTGTTTGTTCACAGTAATGATGTCTGTTTTTTTTTTTCCAGGGCGCTATTGAAGATGAGAAGAGTTACAGTTGAGGACATGATTTTTAAATACAAGGTTCAGATCTTAGCTTCCCTACTGCTTCCTTCCCTTCCTTGTTCTCCATCCAGCTATTTTACACAACTTTGGTTCATTTAGAGTATACATATCTTCAGTTGAAGTATTCCTGTTTTCCATCCCTTCTTATTGTAATACTCTTAAATATTGTAATTGTTGTAGTTTTTGTGTAGTAAAACATCTTAAGCAAAATGAAATAGAAAACCCAAAGTGTTGATACATTTTGGAAGTCATTCCTATTTTGTTTTTAAACCAATTGGACTCCTGGCTAATTACAAGACAGCAATGATATTTTTAAAGCTTGCATGTCATATGTAATACACTCAGATACTTTAACATAAACCTGCATTTCCAAGTAACTCGTTAATCTTTCTGTTAAAATGTTTACCTATTACTTTGATAAACAAATAACGACTTTGAGCCTTTCCTGTAATGACAAATTTATTTAGATAGTCATGAACCAGAGGATTTCTTTTTTGTCAGGTAGTTGCTTTGAGTGTAGAATATTTGAGCTAGAGCAAAATTTGGTATTTGGCTGACCAGGAAAATAGATCCTTGTACACTGAAAATTAAGACTGTATTTTATAAATAAGTTTTTGGATTGCTACACAGTGGATAACATCTGCAGTTAAAACCATAAAAATCTTTTTTTTTTTTTTTTTTTTGGACTTGGTTGAATATTTCCCCCTAATCAGTGCAGGAGAAAAAATATTTATTGAACATAGCAATTAGTTATATAATTTGCTGTTCATTTAAACAACAACAACAAAAACTTTTTGGTATTGCAATAATGATTTAAGCAAGTTTTGTTTCCAGTCCTTTTTGGAGTTCGAAAGTATGGATGGAAAGACCTGTAACTACATGTAAACCTTTTTTTTCCCCCCTCAATAAAAGTTAATTCCACTGAAATGCGTCTTCTTGTTTTCTGTCCTACATCTCATGTCACCTTGGAATACAGGTTAAGCAGGACATGATATTGCTGTATGAGTAATAAAGTCAGCATTTATCTGTTTCCTTAGGAGCTTTGTCTTCCCTGGGAATTGGCATGCAGTTATATGAGATGGCTAAGCAGAGTGGGTAGTCCAGATTTTTCTTGGACTATCTTTGGCACTTGCTGGAGTCATGGTGAGATGGTTTAAGGAGAAGAAACACTGTTGACTTTGTTTAGATTTCTGGCAAGATTTGCCCTCTGAAATAACTCACCATGTGGCTGGTTGAATGTTGATGTTGGCACAGCAAAAGGAATAAGACTACCAAGCTCTCACAGCAAAAATAATTTCATCCTGACTGTCAAGGAATGCCACCAAAAGTGTTCGTCATAATTTTAACAGAGTAAGCATATGATACAATTTCATTAACTATTTCTGAATGCCAATGCTGGGAACTATTCACAAGTAATTACAAGAAACAAACACGTACCCAACTCTTCTAAAGGTTTGATACAACATACCAGGAGAAACTGGTGACAAAACACGTTCTGTTTGACTGATTCTTGCTCATATTACTCGTCTACTACATTTTATCCATTATTTGTGATTGAATGCTCGTAGTAAAATGAAAACAAACTATCTGGAACACTGAGGTTCAATAAATAACCCACGGACTCTGGCTTACTGGTATTTATTGATGAACCAGGTAGTTTCATAAAAGCTAAGAAAATCGTCCTCAGTAAACCAAATTGCCAAAGAGAAAATGTATTTCTTTAATTTCAAAATTACAGGGAGACAGGGAGTACCGTGCAGAAATAGGGAGGCAACATGAAGCAAATGCACAGGGAAATGGCCGCAGGGCTAGTTGGGGGAGGTACATTCAAGCTCAGGGTTATTGTGATAATTGGGGGACAGAGAGACAGAGCTGGCTGCTGTGTGCCAGGTTAGTGTTTGTGGTCTCTGACCGAAGGCTTGAGATGTTCAGCTAGCTGGGCAGCAGCCTGTCAGTTCTGCTGGCTGGAAGCTCAAGCCAGATACAGGAGCATCTGAAAACTTAAGTTTGAAGATGGCTTTTTCCAACAGTTAGACTTAACCTAACGAATCTGTTAGTTAGTGGTCTATACAAAGCTGTAAGTGGAAACAGCATTTTATTTTGTGGTACATGTTGGCTGATGTGATGCAGATCATCTGAAGGACAGGTGGAACAATTCTTACAGTATTGGACATATTTGTATTTAATGTGTGCATAACTGTTGGACTTGAATAGCAGTTTGGAAAACTATGGGTCCTGAAATTGGAAGGACAATTTGTAGCTGCTTCCTCCTTTATTTAATGCTTCCTTGGAACTGAGCAGGGATCTGTGTTAGCAGGTTTCTGTAGCTTGGACAGCCTGCGTTTTCCCAGAGGATGGGAGCAGTTCTTTCAAGTTGGTTTTAAATGTATTTAGGAACATCATTCGTATAAGCTGTTGATACTTTAATGCTTTTGATATGTTTATGTTGATATTTGTGTTCATGAAAGAAAACAGCCTGGGTAGTTTGTACATACTGTGTCTCTAATCACAGCTAATTAAACAGGTAAGTACTTCCTCTAGTCATTTGTATTTAGTGCTACGACTCTTAATCAGATACAAAAGTTTTGCAACAAAGTAAAATTAAGTCAACCTTAAGTAACAAAACAGAGAAAAGCTTACCTTGTGCTAGTACACCATAATACTAAGTTTGCAGTTGAATTGCAGAGAATATTTGAATACTGACTTCAGGAAAAAGCCCAACAGTTCGTCTTGTTTTTTCTCTAGCCTTAATTCTAGGCTTAGCATATAGAATGCAAGATAATATGCACGACAGCTGCTATAGCTGCTATGCAGGCTAGCCCAAGACTATGTAATGGAAAATTCGCAACTGATAAGAACAGTTAGAGAAATACTGATTTACATGTTCGGTCAAAATAACTTCTGAGTCCGTGTCTGTGTACTTAAGATGATGTGCATAAGCAGAAGGTGAAATACGTTTATTAAGGCTATCGTTTTATGTCATTTGTCCTATATAACTACCCTTCAAGTCTGTGGCAACGTCAAGCATTCTGTCCTGCAGTACTTACTGAAGCATTTGACTGCGTTGAAAGAGCTGTGAACTAGTCAACTGAGTAATGCTTTTTGGAAAAACAAACAAACAAAAACAAGCACCTTCTGCATGGCTTCACAAAGAAAGAAGAGTTATGTATACTTACACCCTCTTTTTCTTATTTTTAATTTATTTTTGATAGGTAGGGACAGACAGAATCCAAACGAGCAAAGTACAGCAGTGCATTATGTTCCTGTTGTGGAGGAGGCTTCAGCTCTTACCAAGCTGCCCGCTCTGTTTAGATGCCGCAGTCCCCCAGAGCTAACATGAACTCTCAGGGCTAGAGAAAGGAGCAGTCTGGGATAGTTCTGCTTCCTCTGAAAATAACTTTGGTGGTGGTGTTGGGCAACCGATTGGAACAGACATCCCTTGTGCCCGTAGTCAACCTCCTTGTCTTCTAAACAGAAGTGTGATGGAGAGTGCAAAATTTTCAAGCCACGCCATCTGCGGTAGCTAGGCATTTCTCAGGCTGCGTATGTTGTACTTCTCCATGGAGTGTTTCAGGTGGCACTGCCTCTGCCTACAGCCAGGAAGGGATGGCCAGTTTCAGCAGAGGGGTGCTTTTCTCTGTCTCATACAGAGCCGTAAATACAGCACTCAGATCAAGTTTAGGTGGAAAGTGCAATTTCCCTGCAGTTAGATCAGCAGCAGTACGTCTAGGCAGTGCAGAAAAGACCATCATCACGCTTCCTCAATTTGGGTCAAACTTATTAAACTGTAACGGATAAGCCTAATCCTTCTCTGCTTTAGATACGAGATGTGATAAAAGATGTTAAACGTTCATTTTTTAAAAATTGCATATTTCTCGTATCCTAGAAGAGGCTGTAAGCCACTTAAGCATGTCCATTGTAGAATCTCCTGATGAGAGGTGAACGATCACCTTACACAGCCTGATTTCTTAACCCTTCTGGTATTAACGAGGGGCTACATCTTCGATGTCTAATAGCAGCTATCTTTTCATATTCAAATTTTGAAAAGGTGTTTGTCTAAACATTAAAGAATGTAATTAACTAAAATATGTAAACCTTTATTAAAATCATTTCTCGGAAAAAATGGGTGGCTACAGTGGAGATATGTTTTCCCATGTGAAAAAAAGGCTAGCAATGCTTCCTGTGTAAGATTAGTTTTTAAGGTTAAGGAATTATTTCCTCATTATTCTTCCCTTCCCCCCTTTTTTGTAGTTTTCCTACTGAAGCTGCCTGATAAATTAGGGATAAAAAAAAATAGAGAAGACTTGGGGTCATCAAGGATCAACATTGATTACAACTGTTCCTCACATCCAATCCAAGATTGCTATCTCATCCTCCTTTGACCACTGCCTTAGGGCCAAGATTCACACTCTACACATCTCAAATTCAGTAGTTTACGATCTGTCAGAACTTCCAGGCTGAATTTTTCTCTTGCAAACACGGTTCCTTACATGGGATGGGATGTACTATACATGGGATGTACTATTGCCAGTATCACATGGGCTGTTTGGCCCCATCTGTTGCATTGCTCCTCTTTTGTTCATGTTCTCAGCATGATGATGATGAGCCACTCTTGCTGGTTTGGTCTGTAGATCCACGGTGATGAAAAAGATGCTTATTTACTGTACTTTAATAACTGTAAGCCGGCCCTCTCTCTTTCATGGTGAAACCTTATAAACTCACAGAGATAAAAAGGACCTGAAGGACAGTTAAATATTACTGATATTTACACCTTATATGCTCTTAGGATTTAATAATTTGCAAAAGCTCAGCTCTCTTTCATAGGCTCAGTGGAAATAAACACCCAGCTCTCACAGCAGCAATTCACACAGGAAAAAAAAAGCCACTGCCTGTTGCTCACTGAAGCATGGTTGGAGATATGCGATTCTACTACACTGGCAAGGTGGATCTTTATGAATATTGTGCAGCATCTAATCTCACAACAAATACACAAAATGCCTTCATCAGGGAAAATTCAACTGGTTTGATGGCTATCTCACATGCACTGCTGGAATATGTTGGCACAAAGCAGACTGTAGCAGAATGGCAGCAGAATGGAGTATTTTTTCGGCAGCCACTCTCTCCTGCTTGGTAACTTTCACAGCCTAAAATCTTGAGAACAAAAAGCTGATTTGTATTGCACTGAAAAATCCCAGCTGTGAAATCCCATGGTCACTCTACAGTTGAATTCCTCGTGGCTGAGGATCCTCTCTTCTGTGAGGAGCTGCCAGGTTGGGTTTTCAGGTTGTGGTTTTAACAGCATAGTGTAGTAAATGTTCAGAAGCTGGTCTCTTAAAAACAGACGAAAATAAACACCCCAAGACTATAACTGTCCATCAAATACATCTTCAGTTCTACTGAACTATGCATGTAATTCTAGAGGGCATGAACACCTCTAACAGTTTTTCTTCCTTTGAGCGAGGCATTCACCTTAGCAGAAGGTTAATTACAGGTAACGAACAGGTAATGGAGCTTCCCATTAGCAGCCAGGTCCAAGGTAGCTGCTCTGCCCCCCTGCTCTCACTGTCTTTTTCTTCTACCTCTGCTGCACAAGCACAATGCACTGAATGCTTGCTTGTTGGCCAGAAAAGAGAGAAGGAGAGCAGAGAAAACAGGTTATAATCCACGTTTCCACCAAGGCCTTTCCGCCTTGTACGTCTGAACCTCTTCCTGGTGGACTGCATCAGGACAGAGGGGAGGACCTGGCAGGCCTGCGGGCTCTTTAGAGCAGATAGAAAAGAGTTATTGGCTAAGCTAGAGGCAAGATGCCTTGTGTCCTTCACAAGTTTAAGATGAGTATAAGTAATAATTAAAATGGCTGACGCAGACTCTTCTGCGGGAGCAGGGCAGGGGCTGCTGGCCCTGCTGCGTTAGCTGCTGGTGCTCGAGGGAAAAGGGGGTGAGCACAAAGCTTAGCTAAAAACAAACACCCAGCCCTGGTCTCTCACTCAGAGCAGAACATAAAGTGCAGAGATTATCTCCCATTTTAACATAAAACTTTCAAAGTCTGGATTTTCAGTCAGCGTTAAATGCAGTGTGTGTAACTTGAGGCTGGAACAAGCCCGTGCAACAAGCCGGCTGAGGGGTCTTAGAAAGGAGACAAGAAAAACAGGTATTCAAACACAAAAAGACAAAACCTTAGTGGAGCTGACAACTGGACCAGACGCTGATACAGCTGAGAGTATGCCCTGGAGGGGGAAGTTTCTGCTGGGGTAAAGTCGCCTGGTGTGCTGGGATTGTAGGAGCTCTGGGTTCAGTTCCTGCCTCAGCCTCGGTGGGTAAGTGTGGGCAGAGAGTTTCATGTTGGCGTTCTGGGTATAAAGATGGGGATAATTACCCTTCTTCCATCAGTTTTTTATTTGGAAGACAATGGGCAATTTGGGGGAGGATTCATAAAACATAATTTAAAGACAGTATGTACATCTATGAACAAGTTTATAGAGGCTAAAGCAGCCCTGACAGACTCAGAAGGCACAGGAGTGGCTGCACCTTCACGGGGATGTCCTAAAGGACCCATTTGGTCCCAAGCAGATGTCACAGGACATGCTATGCTTTCAAGGATCTGGCTCTGGAACCACAACACCAACAGGTTTCTTCCTTCCATGGATGCAGGCAATGAAGGAAAACGCAGCTTGCTTCAGTCAGGGTGAGAGGCTGAACCCCATTTCCCAGCCCTCACCTTCTCCTCACTGAGCACTTTTCCAGCACCTGCCTGCTGCACATTGCAGAGTAATTGGAGATGCACACCAAAACACTCCCTTACCACTGCTTTAACAAAGAAAAAGTATTGCAGAATCCACGTTTATCTGTTAATCTGTCCTTAAGCTTCTGATTTTTAAGGCATCTTTGGTCTCACCACAAGCAGCTGAGCTCTCTGAGGCCAGAGAAACTGGGGACCTCCTCTGCAGGAAGGCAGCTGGCCCTGGCTTCATCCAAAGGCACAGCCCTGGACAAAGTCTTCTCTGACGATGAATATCATTAATCAGTTTAATTAACTGATGGAGGCAGGTAGCTGGAAATTGCCAGGCCTATGAAAGACATGCCTGGGTTGTAAATGAGCTCCGCGCGGCAGGCAGGGCCTTGCCCCACGGCTTTTTCTTGGCCGGGCGATACCCGTCCTTTAAGGGAATGTTCCTGGGGACTCCCTTTCTGCTGCAATATGTGCAGTTTCTGTAAACCCCTGCAGAAGCCAACAGCCTGCTGGGGCAGAGGTGCAGGGAGGGTGGAGAGGAGGAGGCCGAGGACAGGAGCCTGTCCTGCTGCTGTGCCGGGAGGCCCCTGCAGCTTCTCCTGCCCCACCAGAGCGACTGGCTGCAACGTGTGGCAGAACGGGGTGCAGCATTTATTTATTCAAGCTCCTAAACACAACTGGGTGGGTTTGGCCATCATAACCAGAGGGTTTGGGACCCCATAAAGTGCAGTGATGCCCGGCATGGCAGCACATGGGCCCAGCCCCACAGGAATCCTTCCCAGAGCTCCCCTCCCCTCTGCCTGCCCATTCCCTGCCTTGAGAAACACACACAGCCCTTCCGAGGCGTGGTAGGCACAACTCTCATTAAAAAAGCAATCCCGACTGATGAATATACCCTTCAAGACAGCTCCACTCTCTGTTTCTCCATCCAAATCTTCTGCACTACCCTGAGCAGGGCCAGGCTGGTGGAGGCTGAGCAGAATGGAGCTGGTGGCTGCCCACTGCTGCGCTTCCCTCACCCGCTGAGGTGTTCCTCTGGTCACAGCCACTGCATTACGGGGAGCGAGGCAAAGTTGCCAAAACCCCGAGCATTTCAGATATCCTCTCTGTAAGGCACGTGTGTTTACAGAAGTGAAAAACTTCCTCTGTGTTGTTTCTGGGGGCAGAAGTGAGAGGGAGGAGGAAAGTTTCCACACAGCGCTCTGCGTGTGTGCTTTTACAAGCCCGGAACCGCGCTTGCCGCTCGCAGGTGATTTCCCCAGGTAAAGCCGCGGCACCGTCCGCACACCCCTCTGCAGGATCGCTGCAGCTCCCGCGGTGTCCCTGCAGGGCTTTGTGTCCCCTTGTGAAACCCACTCCCTTCCGTGGACTTTGAAGGAGAAACACAACTCCCAGCTGCTGCCGCTGCTGCTGAGACAGCCTCCGGTCGCAGCGCTTAGCAGGAAAAAGTGAGAGGGCTGCTCTTGTCCCAGCAGCTCCCCCGGCGGGGCCAGGGCAGCTCCAGGAGTCACCGGCCACCCACCCGGGGCCTCTGAGGGGGACACAGGGAGGCTCCCGGCGCCTGAGAGCAGCCCCTGCTTGTCCCCAGCCCGGCGAGCGGCAGGGAGGCTTTCCACTCAAATACCTACCCGCATAGCTAGCGCCGTCCTCCGCGGCATGTGGAAATGGAAACCTTCGTTTTTCCCGCCTGCCGAAGCCACCTGCTGCCGTCCCCTCCTGTGTTCCACTTTTAGCTCATTAGTTCCACCAGCCCTGCCCTGCGGCCCCGCTGCCTTTCACGGCGGGCACGTCAGGAGGGGCTGACTGAGCTGCAGCAGCTGTGCCTCCATCCCGTCCCGTCCCGTCCCGTCCCATCCCGTCCCACTCGCTGCACTGCTAACACTGCGTGCATCAGTGCAGGGTGCACTGCGTGGCCACCCCTGGCAAGACGTGGCCCCAAACCTCCTCCAGCTCCACGATGGGGTCCTTTGGTCACAGCCTTCTCCCTGGGTGAGGGAGATGAGCTATCACCGGCCACAGCGATAATTTTATGAGTTGGCCGCTGGAATATCAGCACGGGCGCTCGCTGAGGGATGCTGCCAGCCTGCTCTCTGGGTGATGATACCCATGGAAGATCTCCTACTAATCACGAGGAATGTGAGGGGAAATGGGAAGAGCTGCCTGAGAAGTTCCCAAATTTTGCCAGGTGCAACAGATCAGAGCTAATGAGAGCTCTGCTCTCATCTCCTTCCCTCGTTGGGGAGACAGTGAGAGGGAGTGCTGCTGAAATTGGCACTGCCTTTGTGCTCAAATCCAGGTCCTCCTTGACAAAGATGAGATAAAATGAGTTATTTACAAGGGGGGATTAGAAAGGCAGGGGTTGCTGGGTGTGTGGCAAAAGCTGAATGTTATCCATCAGCTCCTGTGACCAGGAAAACACTAGCAGAGGAAGGAAGGAGGTGTAAGGGCTTGCTGCCTCTCTGAATGGTGCTGGACCAGCAGGGAGAGGGGAAAACACTGCAAGGCTAAAGGCAGCAGAGAGAGGTGGGAAGCTCAGGGTTAGCTTTGAAGTTATTGGAGAAGCAGTGTGAGGAAACCCCTGGGCACAGCAGGGAACAACCTGCTGAGAGCCCTGCCTGTGGAGGAAGGTGGGTCTGAGCAGGATAAAGGTGCAGAAGGTGCTGTGCCTGGACAAGCAGTGACCTGACTGTGGATTTTCCTGGAGTTTTCTGCTTGATCACAGCACTTCCCACCACCCATCCCACCAAGCCCTCTCAGAGCCCCTTGGTCTCACTGCCACCTCCTCTTGCCTCCTGCCGCAGTGAGGTTTCTCCTCACAGAGAGTTGTTGTGGGATGAGTCCATCTGTATGCTGTTCTGAGAGTACAACCTGGTAAGGTTTGAATTAATACCTGTGGAACCTGTAAAGTTTCAAAAGAGCAGAGATCTGCAGGGAACATAGGGTGATGCTCACAACCCCGAAGTGTTGACAACAGCAAATAAGGAACCAACCTTAAGTTGGGGAGAGCTACAGAAACTGCCTGATTTTTCTCCTTGCAACCAACTCATTGTTTTTCTTCTGGAGTCAGGCAGCTGTTAAGTTTCTGAGTGAACAATATGGATTTTTCACTGCTGCCCTCCTCCTTGTTTCTTCCCTTTATGCCGGCATGAATTCGCTCTTCCTGTCAGACACCAGTTACTGCAAACCCACAAAGATCTCGTCTGCTTTTAACTTCCTCCTTTCAGCCTGGGCTCCGTGCTGTTCTCCCCCAGCACCCAGCCAGCTTCTCGGTGGCGAGCCTGACCCAGGGGTCTCCACCACCACATCCTCCTACAGACCCCCAGTGGCTTCTCTGTCCTCCCCAAAACCCTCCCTGGCGAGGAGACCTGCACCAGGAGAGCCCCTTCCCCGTGGTTTATCACAGTTATATTAGGGCTGGTGGGGACAAGCGTGGCACCGGCTAGTGCAGGGGGAAGCCTGCAGCTGGGGTGCCCCCGAGACGTGGCTGGTTTGTAGGAGCCCTGGTAAAAGGCTTCAGCTCCTGGCTCATGGCACAGCTGGGACAGCAGGAGGTGTAACTGCAGCCATGGGTGTGGATGTGAAGCAGAAGCCAGGTGTGGGGGGCTGAAGGCATTTGGTACAGCTTGATGAAGAGGAGAGGGGAGGAAGGCAGGTGGGGAGCAGGGGCACAGGGTGCTAGAGCTGGAGGAGGGCAAGTGGCAGGGAGCTTAGGGTCAGCAGCTGGACAGGGGAGTGGGGTGGGAAGGAAAAGTGGACGAGACAGGAAAGCAGCGCCTGTGAGCTGGGCAGAGGAGAACAGGGGCTGGGGCTGAAAATTGTCATTGTCAGGGGGCTGTCATGGTGCTTCTGGGCAAACAGGCAGCAAAGTTCAGGACCAGGCACTGGTGCAGGACACGAGGAGGCTGCTGCCCTGAAAACTTGGCTGTGCAGACACTGGGGAGGGCAGAGCTGCATTTCAAGGAAAAAAAGAAAAATCTGGTGGGTAGCAGAAACCTGGGTGTGTCAAATGCAGCCCGTCGGGGGGCACAGCCCCTACAGGGTGACTCGCTCTGTTTCAGTGGCTGCTGCCCTTTTCCCTTTGGCTTTTGCTGGAGGAAAAGGAACTGCTCTGAAAATCATTGCCCAGTTTGTCATTCTCTCCAGGATCAGATTCACCTATAGCGCTTGGGAAGGATGTTGTGTTTTACTGACGTGGGGATGTAAAACATACTTCTTGGGGGGGATTCACACATGTGCACACTCTTTCTCTGGCTCTGCTATCTCCTGTGTGAGACCACAGCCAAAGAAAACAAGAGAAGCCAGCACCCCTGCTAGGGGCATATGTCTGAACAGGCACAAGCTTAATGATGTCCCTATTTAAATATGTATAGACCCCATTGCTAATGTAAAGCACGCACACGTTAAAGCCTTTTGGGGTGGTTTGCAGAGAGGTTGGGGCGCCTTCTGTGAGGTCAACACAAGGGAAAATATTGGTGTCTTCCCTTCTGCTGCTGCACTGAACTGATGATGGCTGCTGTTTTTACTCCTGGTCTTCTGCAGCTCCCGTGGAGGAGCTCTGGCCAGAGGGCTCCGGGTGTACCTATGGTGGCTGCCTCATCCCGAGCCCCCCCCGGCCCTGGGGGATGGAGCTGGGGAGTTTTGGGGAAGGGCTGAACCCCAGGGACCGTCCTAGTGCAGGAAAGCCCCACAGAGCAACCACACAAAGTGCTTTTTGGAGGGAAGGGAGCCCAGAGGGGAGGACACAAAGTGCCCAGCAGCTCTGAAACCATCCAGCTGCCCTGGGCACCAGCTTCTGCCCCCCAGCTGCTGCTGCCACCTTCCCCAGGGGTCAGGGACCCCCTGAACCCCACACACCTGCTGGGGTAGCGCTGCTTGCCTCCCTGCCCTTACCAAGACAGAAAGGTGTCTTTCCCCTTGGCTTGGTGATGCTCCAGCAGCCTCCTTCATCAACTGTCACCTGCACCTGCTGCACTCCAAGGCAAAAACCAAGGAGAGGGAAGCATCACCTAACCCTTTTAAAAGCTTCCCCATTATTATTATTTTTTATTATTATTATTTTTGTCTATTTTTTATTTTTTGTAGGATCATTGCAGTAAATGCTCCTCTTACTCAGCTGGAGGTAGATTAACCCAACTCCACCCAAAAAGTTTTCTATTAGTAACCCCAGCTGTGTGGGGACGGGGTGTTTGTCACAGTAAGCTCCTCCGCTGCCCCCACGCTATCGGTTGGCTTGGCCATGTGTCTGTGGGACCCACCCTGCAGGCTTGTAAAGGTCATTAAATCTCCAGGGTTTTGACTGTTAGCACTCATTCCTATCCAACCCCTACTGAGAGACTTCCAAAGTCAAACTGGAATATAAAAAATGTGCATTTTGGAGTTAAGATGGTACCTTGGAAGGCACCTACCACCCACTGTAACAGTGTAGGTTTGCCCCCATGGGTGCACCGTTGGTGCACTTTTATTTATTTTTTATTATTATTATTATTTTTAAAAAACATATGATGAAGAGAAGAAGGATAAATTCCCCATTCCTAAAGAACCTTTCCCTGTGGATTCCACTTTCAGTTGTGTCAGAGGAGAGACAGCATCACCCCTGGCATACCGGCGAGACACAGTGGCCAGCAAAGCTCCGTGTTTCTGCCAGACCTTGGTGGCTCCGGCCAGATGCAGCCCCTCCACCTCCACCAAGGGCACTTCTGAGAGCACGGCTCTGCTGAGTTTTTCTGAAAGTTGTTGAAATTCTTCAAAAAAGAAATTTCCTGTGTGGGAACCCCTTCTTGTGCTAGGACAACAGCTTGTTGTTGAGAGGGAACATTGCCCCCAGATGAAATGGGTTTAGGGTTTTGTGTCTGTCTGTTTTCTGCTGGTGTGGTTTTCTCAGTTGAACTGAGTTTCTTACAATCCTGAATTTGAGATAGCAACTAAATATGATGTAATTTCTCACTCTAAGGCAAGGCAAGGCTTTAATCTCTCACTTGATCAGTCATTGATGGTGATTTCTAGTACGGTCATAAGAACAGAATTTTGCCATGTCTAAAACTTGTTCCTAATTTGTTGAAGGGATCATATAAAAAGGGTTCTGGAAAAGAATGGTTCCCCCCAAAATATCAACTGCTGTATTTTAATATTTAATTGCAAGAAATGCTTCATCTCTCATACAACAAAACGAAAAAAAACAAAAAACTTTTGTTTTACTCTGTTTTAGTTATTTCTTGGCTTTCAGAGTATTTCTTAATTTTAGAGGTTCTTGTACAAGATTTATGAAAGTTTGTACCCTTAAAGTGTATAAAAAGAACACAAGCAATTAAAAAGGAGATATAATCGATAAAGTTTGTTTTGAGAAAAATGAATGAAAAAAAACTGATCAGAAAATGTGTTAGCAAAAAATATTATTAAATCAACGCATTAGGAAAAAAACAAAATAATGCAGGAGAAAGACCCCACGGGCACAACAGGCGGTGCAAACCCAAAAGGAAAGACCAGCGTTATTAATTTAGGGACTCAACAGTTCTGAGCACAGCGCCAGGAGCTAGCACAGGTTCTTGAGTCCTGTGCATGGGTCTTCCATGCTGGATGTTTACAAGCAGCAGCAGTCATTTGATAACTAGATCTCTGAGGTGCTCAGCGCCTTCCCTGCTTGACCTACAGCTGCAGAGCTGCAGTGCAAGCCCTGGCTTGCTGCGCCGCTGCGCTGGGCGCTGCTGGAGCTTGAGGACGAGACAACGCGGGCACCCACACGATTGCTCATGGCAGTGGTTCGCAACGAGGTGTCCAGCATTTAAAACAAAACAAAAGCCCCCTCAAAATACAAATCAAACAAACAAACAAAAAAATCCTACCACCAACACAACAAAACAAGACCCAGCATTTTGTATGAGAATAAAAATAATCAATTGCAACTTTATTTGCAGCAGAGGGAAAGGGGATAGGGTTCTTGTGGGGATTTCAGGTATAAAACCTCCTATCTTTTTCACTCATTTTTCACTCATAATTCATAGAGAAAACAAAATCTTCCCTTAGGCTATAGATTGCCACAATTTTTTTCCTGCTCAGAAGAGTTCCTAAGCTGTCTGAAGGCATGCATGGGGCAGAAATGTAGTTTTCTAGTGGGAAAGAAAGGGTTGCTCCCTCTTTCCTAATTATTGAGACAACTGGACTTTGGCACCCGACGTGCAGCCGCTGCTCGCAGCAGGACACCCCTCAGCGACCCCCTGGCAAGCGGGGAGCCTCCCAGAGCCCCAGCAGGATGTGGGGGAAACCAGATACCAAAATGGGGAGGTTTTCACCCCAAAACACCACCTGGCTTTGCTCTGGCTCTCCCAAAACGAGCATTTCACAGCCCTGCTCGTAGCTCATGGTGCAACCTCTCCGCTAGGCCAGGGGCCAGCTGGTGAAGGAGCCCAGTGGGCACCTGGTGGCCTTTGGCTTGGCAGGGCCAGGAGAGCTTTGGGCCACCAGGCTCTGCCCACACGCTTCTCCCTCCCTGACGAAATAGCCACAGCTCAGCAAAAGCAGCCTCATTTTAAGGACCAGCAGCATCTGGGCAAGTTTTGGCTACTGGAAGCTGAAGGCAGCATTAAGGGCATAATTAAAATGCAAAAGTCAGAGCATAAACATGTTATATTTGATCCCACAATTAAAATATACTACTGCCATGAAATGCCTTCATTTATTCGTAGTCTTCAAAACAGAGATTCGATTATTTTAATTTTATTTTTACTTCGAAAGAAAAGTTCTGTATTTTTACTGTCTTGCCAGTGCTGCAAGAAATTTAACTAAAATTTCCAGAATTTCATGGTTTAATTAAGCAGCTCTAGCACTCATTTCAATTAGGTCTGCGTTTCATTACCATCAAAACTGACGTTTGGATTTTTTTGTTTTGAGAAGAATCTAAGATCAGATTCTGACCGGAACCATGCCTGAGTTCAACATCAGGATTTCAGCGTTGGTAGTATTAGAAACCCAAACAAAGCTGAAGTAAAGGGGTACAAAACACTTCTGAATTTTCTCAGATCCATCATTTAATGCAAAAAAGTAGACTGCTGCAGACAATTAATTCTTTTTTTTTTCACCCAAAGAACGAAAATAAACAAATTTTGGCGTTTCGCTGCTAGCATAAAAATCGACTGTGTTTTTACATTGTTGAGTTATGGCAAGAAAGGTAGATATGAGCCTTGCCTCCAACTGCTGCCTATCAGAAAGTTTCAGTGGATGTTTACATATAGGCTGGGGCTTTATCACAGCTCTGATGCAAGAAAGCTGAATTTTTTCTCTGGCCTCTGTGACCCCATTGTAGCGCTGTGCCTGTGCACACTGCAAGCTCGGTTTTACTCCCACAAAATGACCATACGTTCAGACAATGGACTCACAGCAGACTTACAAAAAGTAGCCTCAGACTAGACCTGCAGACACGGCTCTACCTAAACGTGCAGTTTGTTTCGTGGTTTTCTGCTGGATTTTCAAACTTTGGTTTAAGTAAGACTTGAAAAATATTTAAAAGCTTAGCTGAACTGTTTACTGCTGCAAATACATATATATACATGCAACAAAAAAATCTGCACTGAAACCAAAAATACTTCTTGAAGGAAAACTTGAATCTGAAGTTTGTAGAAACTCCTACTTAGTTTAGGATATATTTATGTCCCCCCAGTTGTATCAGGGATCGCTCAATTGAGATGTAAATTGAGCTTTGAAACAGGAATTAATTAGCATGAGAGCAGGGCTGGATGTGTGTGCTCTTTGATTTTGTCAGACTAAGACTTGTATTTATTTTCACAGGTTACGCCTTACGGGGATGCAGACTATTTTTGTTTTTACAGATCTCTCTTCTCCTACTTAAATAATTATTTTTGGAGAAGTTATTTAACTTCATTACTTTTATTTTATATTTTTTTTTCTTCAGTAACTGGGCTGTAAATAAAAATGTTTTAGAAAAAAAAAAAAAGGTCAAACTTCATTGACTAATTAACTGTCAGAAAACCCTAAGTTGGACAAAAAAAAAAAAAAGATAGGTATTTCCTTCCATAGTATCTCTGTGCCAGCCATTTTATGCTGACAATACCAATCTGAGCAGATCTCATAATCAAAGTTCCCCACCATTTTATCCCCCAAAATATGAACCCTGCATCAAGCTAACCCATTGCAACGGAAGCAGTTACACGGCATGGCTTTTGTGAGAAACCCAGGAGGCTGAGCTTAACTTATTCAAAAGCAGATAAAGAATAACTGAAATGACGTAGGGAAATGGTTCGGATATAGGCAGCAATGTCTGCAGGAGGAGCCAATAATGCTGCAGCTCAGCCTTCAGCCTTACAGGTAGCTTAAGCCTGCCATAGGCTCTGTAATTCATGGGCTCAACTGCCTGAGGACCAGAGCAGAAACAAAAACCCAACTGTATTTAGCATTAGGTTGCTTTCTGATCTTGGGAAAAATAGTAAGGGGCAACTGATAAAACACAAACTGAGAAGGGAAAACACATTTTTCGACACAAAGGTTCGTGACCATGCTCTTCAGAGGGCACATGCACTAATGGCTAATTCAAGCAGCTGGTTTCAGGAGTGTTGCCTTGATAGGGGAACACTTCTTCCTGATAGGATTCGTAAAAAGACACAATCAAAATCAAAAATAAACTCTTGCTTGAGCTGGAAGGCATTGAATTCTTATCAACCTCGGGCTAGAGAATAAATATATTTTAAGATATTAAACCAATTTAAAACAAAACAACACAAAAGAAAACTCCATGAAACTTTGGCAGCTAGCAGCGCTAACTGCGCTTTTAATAAAACAAGATAACTAATTTTTACCCCAAATCTATTTTTTTTTAATCAAAAACAAAACATTTCAGACTTTCTTCAAAGGCCAGTGTTCTACCAAAATTTGTAGAGAAAGAAATTAAGATTTTCTTTAAAAGAAAATATTATTAATAAATAGTGGCTGTTTGGAAGAAACTCTGGGCATCAAAATCTAGGCAGTGCTGGCTGTTAAAAACCCAAATGTACCTCTCCCTTCCCACAAGTGCAAGCCACGGAGGGGCTGGGGGAGCTCCCACCAGGTGCCCCTGGCACAGGCTGAGGACATCGCCCCTGCCCCAGCCAGGCACAGCAGCCCCTGGAGAAGAGGCTCGCATTGTTCTCTCCGCAGGGATTTCACGCTTGGGTTGCTGCCCCATTTTGCTCCCTTACTGGGGATTTCTTTCCCCCTTGGCTAAACAAAAAAAAAAAAAAAAAGATCTCCTTGAGCAAAAAAGGGGAGCAAGCAAGGAAGGCAACCTGATTTCTCCAAAACTCAACCAAAGGAAACAAAACAAAAACAGAACAAAAAACCACCTGGGCTGAGTTAAAACACGTCCAAACAGTGAGCAGCAGCCTTCCTCCTGAAATAACGCCTTCGCTTCCAGCCCTGCGCTCCTCGTGAGAGCCCCACACAGCACTTTGTGGCCAGGGGAAGCCATGTTGGCGATGGCTCCTGTCACTTGATCAAATAAACTTCTGAATCTGCCTGGCCGGCTCGCACATGATGCATTTATATTTTCTCTACCTTCTCCTTCCGCCACCACGGCGAGGATCTCAGATTTCAGGTATCGGGCTGAAATATCACGGCAGCACTATTTTTAAAGCCCCATTTTGAATCCAGCTGCACCAGGCACGGTGAACACTGATTAAAAAGTTTCCTGTCTGGTGTGTTCAAACGAGACTGCGAGTTAAGTTTCGGGCTTTAAATGCGCGTGAAGACGTTTTTTTTGGTTCTGCAAGACCAGTTTGCAATTGTTTGGGGGCTGCAAACCAGATAAAGCCAACAACCAGCGCTTGAGTGAGGAGATCCCTGGGCAAAATGAAGAACTGAAGCCTTCACTTCCCAGCCAGAGCGCGCGGATTCATCCCAAGCCCCAGCCGCCACCGGCACGGTTAGGTACAAATATTGGTCGCGTTACATTTCAGTATCACAAATATTACTTGGAAATAAAATAAAATAAATAAAATGAAGAAATCCCGGCGAGCAGAATCACACAGATGGGTAGAGGAGCTCTTTTTTTTTTATTATTATTATTGGGAAAAAGAAAAGGAACCAAACCAAACCTAACCAAACCCCCGAGCTCGCACGGAGCCAGCTGTGAGGCTTCTTCCCTCGAGCCCTCCGGCTGCAGCCACCGCAGCTCCCCGGTCCCCGCGCCCCGAGCTCGGCTCCCGGCGGCTCGGGCAGGGCTCGGGCGGCTCCGTGCGGCTGCAGCGGCGGAGCCGGGGCCCCGCTGCCGGTGCCGGTGCCGGTGCGGAGCCGCGGCGGGCGAAGCCGGTGCCCGAACGCGGTGCGAACGGAGCCGCCGCTTCCCGCGGCCGGTCCCGGTGGCATCCCCGGGCCGGAGGCTGCGGGACCAGCGGGGCCACCGGGACCTGCGGGACCACCGGCACCGCCGCCGCCTCCCCGCCCGGGCCCCGCCGCCCCTTTGTCCGCCGCGCTCCCCGGTGAGCGGCACCGGCGCGGCCCCCACTTACCGCGTGACAAAGGCCCGGCTCTCCCCGCCCTCCCCCTCCGTCCCCATCCCCATCCCATCCCCCTTCCCCTCCCCACCCGCGCCCCCTCCCCTCCCCTCCCGGACCCCCGCCCCTCCTCTCTCCGCGCCGCCGCCGCCGCCGCTTTCGCGCCACAGCGCCGCGGGGGCCGGCGCGGCAGCCAATGGGGCGGCGCGGCGGCGCGGCGCGCGCCCTCCCGCCAGCCAGTGGCGCCCCGCCGGCGGGGAGCAGCCAATGGGAAAGCGGCGGCGGCGGCGGCGCGCCACGCCCCGGCGCGCGCCCGCCACGGGGGGCGATGGCCGCGCGGGAACGGCTCCGCGCCCCCACACCGGGGGGCGAGGGCGGGGGTGGCGGGGACGGGGGGCACCGGCACCGGGCGGAGCGGGGGGGATCGGGGGGAACCGGGGGACCCCCCGCCCCGCGTCCCCGGTCCCCCCCCGCTCCGCCACCCCCGGAGGGAGCCGCCCCCGCCGGCAGCCCCCCCAAAATCCGAGGCGGCGGGGGGTGCGGAGCCCACCGGGGAGCTCCTCCGGGGCTGCTTGGTTGCAGGAGCCGGAGCCTCGCGGGGTGCTCCAAGCTCCGCGCCTCCCGCTGCCCGCCGTGGTTTTCTCCGCCGCTCGGTTTTGGGTGGGCGCTGAGCGGACGCGGTCGGAATTCGAGGGGAAAAAAAAAAATTAAAAAGAAAAATGAAATGAAACGGAAAATGAAATAAAAAATAATAAAGGACACACCGCCTCTCGGCGCGGCTCTGCCCGCGGAGGTGGCTTGGAAAAGGCGGTAGCTCCAGGAGCATCCCGGTGTGCCGGCTTTGGGGCTGCCGAAGGGAATTACGCCCCAAATTGTAAAAGTGCACGCTGCAAAGGGTGAGGGGCTGGGGGGCCAAGCTGGTCCGGAGCGTGCTCGTGCGCAAAGGGAAGCGGGGATTTATCCAGCAACGTGAGCAAGTTTTTGTTGTTGATTTGCCTTTTTTTTTTTTTTTTTTTCTGGCATTCAAGATTTGGATTTACTCACGAAACCACTAACCAACCCACACTTCTTGACAAACAAAGCTATACATTATTTAGCTTTACAGAAAATATTTCGGCTTATTAGCAGGATGTTTTCAGAGTATCAGAAGAAAGGGATTGCTAATAAGCAGGGTTTTTCCCCCCCAACCATCTGATTGTGAAGCGTTTTGTGATGTTGGCCAAGCGATGCGTCCTGTTATTGTGAATTCCCAAGCTTCGTTTCTGAAAAAAATAAAAAATAAGCCTTGCAGCAAAACAGCTTAGCGAAGTGGAAGAGTAAATGTAACGTGTGCGCCCTGCTTAGCAGCTTCACCAGGAGCCCCCAGCCAAGGCTCTGGAGCAACCACGTCGAGATGAGCGCATGCAGCCTGCCTCGGAAATTCGGTGCAAAATCAGATTTAGCACGAAGGCGGTTCATCTGCGAGGAGAGCGGCTGGTTCCCCTCCCAAGTTTGCCCAAGGAGCCGGCAGTTGGGAGGGGGCTGCTTTCAGCTCCCACGGGGAATCGCCCCTTTCAGGCGGGCTGCTCGGGGTGGGCTACCGACACGCAAATTCGGCCAGGGGAAAGCGCCACGGCCAGCGCCAGCGGGTTAGTAGGGGAGGGAAATAAAATAAAATAAAATAAAATAGATGGGGAATCTGCTTTTTTTCCCCCCCGAGACAACTATTTGCCGATCTGCTCCAAAATGGAAGTTGCGCCCAGGGGCCGGGAGGTGACAATTCAAAGTTCCCCGGCCCGAGCGAGGAGCCCGCGGGGCGATGTCGCGACGCTGTCGGGCGACAGGGGGGCGGCTCCCGGCGACACGCGGGGGGAACAAAGGCCGGACCCCCCCCCCCACACCCACACACCTCGGGGGCAAACCGCGGGGCCGCCCGGAGGAGCCGGAGCGGGGCCACGCGTGGGGGCGGCCGCGTGGGAAGCCCGTCCACGGCCGGCGGGGGTCGGGGCGAAAGAGGGGCAGCCCTCCGGGAAAAGTGCTCCGAAATCCTTCAAGCCAGCCCCCCGAGCTGGCCGTGGGGAGCGCAGCGCTGGCTTTCATTTCCGTCTCCTTTCTTCATCTTTCGGGCAACATTTTGTTTGCGCTGGAAAGGCTCCACACCCCCCCCCCCCCCCCCAACTCCCCACCCCGGCCCCTCCCCCACAAGCCCACCATTGTATATCCGCACGAATGGGGAGAATTATGAATGGTTCCTTAAACCGGCCCGGGGGGGAGGGAGGGAGGGATGCAGAGAGGGAGGGAGGGGGGCGCCGAGCCCTTTGTGTGCCCCCGCCAGCCCGGGGCAGCGCCCGGCCCCCCCCGCCCCCAAGCAGACGAGCAGCGAGCGGGGACCCCCCCCCCGCACCCCGACCCCCCCCTGGGAGCCGCAGGACCCAGCGCGGCCCCCTCGCCCCGCGGGTCTCCCCTTCCCCATCCTCCCCCCGGCCAACCGTCCTCCACCCCTTTGTCTTTTTTTTTTTTTTTAATATATTTTTTCTAATTTTTTTTTTTCCCTTTCTACCCCTCCCCTTTTCTTCCCTCCTTTCCTCGGCAGAGCCCTGCAGAAACATTACCATATGGGGCTCCGCCGGGGCTGCAGAGACCCCCGCCCCCCCCCCCCTTCCCTCCCACCCACCCACCTACCTTCCCCCACCCCCTCCGCCTTCCCCCACCCTCACCCCTCCTCCTCCTCCTCCTCCTCTTCCTCCCCCCGCCCCATCTCGCCCAGGCGCGACCCCAATGCACAATCCCCCCAGCCTGGCCCGCCGGGGGGAGGAGCGGCCGGGGGGGGGCGGGCATTGCGGTGCCTTTTCCCCTCCCTCCGTGCCGGGCTCCCCCCAGCTCGCAGGGGGAGGCGCGGCCGCCCCAGCCGTTTTCGGGTAGCGGGGGCGCACGGCGCTGCTCGGGGCCCCCCCGGCGGAAGGGCAGAGGCGGCGCAGGGCCCTCGCCCACCCGGCTCCGGTTTCCCCTTCCCTCCCCCCTCCGGCTCCCGGCCCTCTCTAAACTTGTCCTGTCCTGGGCAGCCTCCCCCCGGCCTTCACCCCTCCTCCTCCTCCTCCTCCTCCTCCTCCGGCTGTGTGCGCGCCCCGGCCGCTCGCTAATTGAAGAGCTGGGATTCCTCACGTGAGAAGTTGATTTGTAGTTTGAACACGTGGCTCATTCAAAAAGCCGGAATATTCAAGTAATTTTTTTTTTTCTTCCCTTCTCTCCTTCCCTCCCCCTCCCCTTCTCTGTGTGTTTTTTTTTTTTTTTTTTTTTTTTTTTATACGGAGAGGCGGCGCCTGCACGCACGTAGTGTGACATTTTCATAGTCCGCCTGCTGCTGCCAAAGGGGCTCGGGGGCAAGACAAAAAAAGTAGTTTTTTTTTTTTTTTTTTTTTTCCTCCTCTTTCCCTCCTCCTTTTCCTCTCCTCAGCCCGCCATCCGCGGCCCCGGCGCTGGGTGTTTCCCCCGCGCCCCCCATGCGCCCGGGTAGCACGGCAGGCACTTAGGGCTCCCATTTGGCCACGTTATTTTTTTTTTTTTTTTTTTTTTTTTTTTTTTTTTTTTTTTTACCCCTTGAGAGAGGGAGGGAGGGACGCGAGCTGCAGATCTGATTTTTTTTTTTTTTTTTTTTTCCCTTCCCGTCCTCTCTCTCTCTCTCTCTCTCTCTCTCTCTCCCTCCTTCCTCCATCGCATTTTGTTTTATTTCCCCCTCCCTCCCCACCTCCTCTCGCAAGACGAGGGTTGCAGCCCGCCGTGCGCGCCTCCCCGAGCCGCCAGGAAGATGAACAAGCTCTACATCGGCAACCTCGGCGAGAACGTCAGCCCCCTCGACCTGGAAAGTCTCTTTAAGGACTCCAAGATCCCCTTCTCGGGCCAGTTCCTGGTCAAGACGGGGTACGCCTTCGTCGACTGCCCCGACGAGAGCTGGGCCATGAAGGCCATCGAGGCACTTTCAGGTGAGCGGCCCCATCCTTCGCCCCAACCTCCCGAATTTCCCGGCCCTATTCTTCGCCCCCACCCTCCCAAATTTCCCCGCACCCCCGACGGCTCCGGCTGCCCAGACGGAGGGGCCGGGGGGGGAGGTCCCCGCTGTGCCCCCCACCCCCGGCACCAGCTCAGGCACGGCCGGGGCCGTTCCCCCGTTGCTCCCCGGCCCCCCGGGGGGGCGGTGGTGCTGGGGGGGGGGCGTGTGGGGCCGGCAGTCTTGGGCCCACGGCCCCTCGTTGCGGCGGCCCCATGTTTTTTCCCCACCCCACAGCCTGGGGCTGGGGGGGGGTGGGTGGGTTGCAGGACCCCCCCCCCCTCCGCCCCCATCGCTGCGGCTGGGCGCAGGCCGCGGATTTCACTGTAGGGCTGGGGGCGAGCCGCCCACCCGGCCCCAAAGTCTTGGGGCTTTGGGGTGTGTGTGTGGGGGAGCCGCTGGTGCCCTCCCCGCACCGCCCGGGATTTATTTCGGTTTCTTTTCGCTGCTCTCACGCACCCATCACCGCCTCCAGCAGCGCGCCGGCTCCTGGCCCCGACATCCTGTTTTCGGGTGCCTTTTAAAAAATATACGCTCTAAATAAATAAATAAATAAAACACGCCGATTAAAAATAATAATAATAACAACAATAAAATACGGCCGAAGCGGCTTCACGCATCCCTTGCTGGGCAAGCCAGCTCGGGGGTTGCCGGTGCTGCTTCTTTTTCCCTTTCCTCCTCCCGTGTCCGAGGCCCGGCGGCTCGGCACGGCTCGGCTCGGCTCGGCCCTGCCCGGAGCAGCCCCGGGAGCCGGGCTTTGCCGGGGCCCCGCTCGGCCGGCCCGGAACGTGTTGCGCTCCCGGCTCCTGCCCCGCGCCGCTGCGGAGCCCGGCGGGGAGGCGCGGGGGCCGCGGGGCCGCTCTCCAATCCTTTCCCCTTCTCTTTGGCTCCGCAGGTAAAGTGGAGCTGCATGGGAAACTCATAGAAGTTGAGCATTCGGTCCCGAAAAGACAAAGGTAATTTCTTTTTTTTTTTTTTTTTCCCCTTTTTTTTTTTTTTTTTTTTCCTCCCCTCCCTCCTCGGATTACCCCTATTTACCCAGTGAGAAGCAATTTGAAAAATGCTTAGGTTTGTGTTTCTGTTCCCCGTAGATAAATGGGCTGCTTTCTTAAACCCACAGTCGTGCTCTCCCCGCTGTCCTAGAGGCTTTCTAGAATCGCCCCATGTATTTCTAATGGGCTGGATTGGCCAGGCAACACCGTAGCATTTAAAAAAAAAAAAAAAAAGCCTTTTTGTGGGAGAGGCAGGTTATCGTGGTCCGAGGGCAGAGGATTGTGAAGATTTTAAATTTTGAAGTTCTTGAGAGGAGTTAAAAAAAAAAAAAAAAAAAAAAAAAAAATCAGCGTGTTAGCAGGAAATGAAATGTGTTGTGGACTGTATAACGGGCAGGCACATGAGCCCTGCTCCAGCAACAAAAGGCATTTTGTAAATATCCCGGTATACATATTTTCTGATCCTGCCATGTTGGAGTCCGCAGCATTTTATAGGCACGTAGTGTAGGTCTGCATTTGAATATCTGTGTTCGGGAGGATTTTTCATCACTCTTTTGAGCTGGTATAGGGAAGCAGCAGGAGAATGATTTCTTCCCAATAAGGACAGGATTTATGCATCCTTAATTTCTAAATGTATGTTTAATTCTTGCAAGGTAGTAATTTTGTGGGCCTCATGTAAAGAAGGAATAGTTGCAGTATAGCAGGGTAGTATTTTTATACTGCCTGTAGCAATTCAGCGTGTTTCTTTCACAAATGTTTAGATCAGAGAAAACCTGGCGTGCACTAGATAGTAAATAGCAAAATAGATCAAACTTTCCACGTGCTTGTTCCTGCACTCCATTATTCAATCTGGGAAGTATGTCTGTCTGTGTAACTTTGTTAAAAGGGGCTTCTGCTATTTCAGGGTTGTTTTAAAAAGGGCAGTCTCTTCAACGTAGTTGATTTGAGAAGGTGAATTAGCTGGCTTGCTGGGTATTGTGACTTGGTGTTTGAGAATTAAAAGTTTAATCGCTATTTAGTGTTGGAGGAAATCTTTGCCTGAGGAAGTATGGAGGATTCTTGATCTAGTTAAGGCAGGGGGCGAGCCCCTCTCTGGGCCAATTCATAGCATGGTAATCTTTATGGTTATACTTGATACTTTTCATTGGAAATTAATATGCTATATGTGCTCTTTCTCACTTATAATGCAAGATATATGACTTTGGTTTATAGCAGTCTGTATTTTTGAGCTTTTGTATATAAAAAATATTGTAGATGGAAAATATTTTTAGTTTTGAGGAGGAAAAGTCCATGCCACATGTAAGAATTGATCACTTCCTATCAGTCTCCATAATAAATGAACTTACTATCATGCTTTATCATCTCAAGCTTGCACAAATAGCGTTTTCTTTAAGCTGGTGAAAACAAATTCATTTCACTCATGGTAAAGGTAAATTAAAAATAGCTGTGCCCTTCACCCCCTCCACCCCCCGCCCCCAACTTTTTGAATCATTGTTTAATGTGTTTAAATGTATTTTCCTGTCCTTTTGGTTGTCAGCTGAAACAGTGTAAAAGTCCATTCTTCATATTTGGTAGTGTGTCTTCATATTTGTGAATTAGCAGTTATCAGAAATGTGCATCTGTCTGTAACTTGGGTTGAGAGGAATTGTACACTGAACTTTAGCACTTCTCTAGGCACGCGTTGCCTACGTATAGGCATTATACTGGAGGGGGGAAAAAACAGATACAATTGTATCAGCATACCTTCATTGTTTCTCCCAAAGACCTTATTTGTTAAAACACACACAGTTCAGATTTATACTGCTGTTTAACAGAAAATTAAATTGCATTTCTCATAACTGCACTTCCTTCCCCTTTGTTTCCACTCCCCCTTTTCCAAAATCAAATATAGAAAGCCACTTAAAATTCATTCAGTGGCCTCCATACGTAAAAGTAACTTTCTTGTTCCTTTTATAGATGTACAATACTTTTTCTTTTTTTGAGGGGTGGTGTCACGAAGTTGGAGATTTTTTTTCCATGTCTCTAGACGTTGCTTACTGGGTGTGTATTTAGAGTTGCTGGATATGCGTAAAAGCACAACCTTCAAGAGTTGAGTGTTCTGGTGCAAATGGCCACTAATGTGTTTTCAAAGTAACTTATCTGGAGTCCCTGTCTCTTTTTGCATGAGGGGAGGGTGTCAGATACGGCCAGGGTGGGGGGTGCTGCTCACCAGGCCCACCCAGCGTGTTTGCACGCTGCAGGGCCAGAGAGCTTTCCATGGAGCCCTGCACGCTCCATCGTGTCTGAAATGGGCAGGGAAGTGACACCATTTTAAATCTGTCTACACACATTTTTAAATACGTCAAATCTGTCTTAAAGCATGAGTGTACAATTAAGTTGGGTCAAAAGATGTTTCATAGCAGCAAAAATTAGTTTTGTAGTGCTTTAAAATTATTCAGTACATTGTACTGAAATAATTCAGTACGTTGTATTGCCCCCATATTGCTGTGAGGCTGCCTCATGGGGAGTTCTAACTCACTGCCTCACAAATTCCTAAATTGTTGTGTTTTTTCTTCTTTTTGGTGTGTGTGTGTATATATCCTTTTGCTCCCAGAGGTGGTTTGCAGGTATCTCTCCACTGAGGTGGATGGGAGGAAAGGGTAAGAGTTTGGCAATCCATAGCCTTGTCACGTAAAGGGAGGTCAGGAGGTGGTGTCGGTCGGGGCTGCCATGGAGCCGAGCCGAGGCGATGGAGGGTGCCTGGCGGGCTGTTGGGAGTGAGATTCTTGGGCCCCGTAGTCACTGCATTCCAGCCCCTGCTGGATCTTCACGTTTGGAGTGGGCACACCCAGGTTTGCAAAATTACCTTTCTACCTGCTGTGCGGAGCCTGTGTGTGGCTCTTGGCCTCCCCTCCCCCTGGAAGTATTTAAAGAGGGAGGGCTGGATATGCTGCCGCTGAAAGAAGGGGCCTGGTCAAGGTTTTCTTGATGGAAGGGTGGGGAATTATTTTGGGGGAGGTGCAAAGTCTTTAATAAGCTCGGAGTAGATTCCTGACTTACTATGGAAATCTCAAGGGAATGCAAAAGGAATGCAGAATTTCTGCATTCGGACCCCTCTGCATGGAGGAAGGCCATGGCAATATTTAAAGGTTTAGGTCACTTTATTTAAAACTCAGCGAAGGCATTGCAATAATTCAGCCTGCTGGTCACGCTCGGCGGAGGAACGGGGGGCACGGTTGGCCACGGCTGTGGCTTGGATTAGCTCTCCTCTTGTGCAGGAGGATGGCCGCAGCCTTGTGCCCGTGCGCCTGCACCTATGAAACTTGTGGTGTGGGCCTTTGGGTGCTACCTCCTGGCCATCCAGGAGCAGCTGGCCCCTCGCAAGGCGATGTGATTATTCAATCTGATTATTCAGATGGCCCTGATGTCGCGGGTGTGTGGTGAGGGGGAAGGGATGGTGCTAACTGGGGGCACCTGGGGCTGTGCCCAGCCCTTTCAGGTGCCTACAGTGCTTGCCACACCTGAACTGCGGTAATGACGAGGCATTTTTCCTGATTGGAAGGCCAATTCTTTCCCCCCCCATGCCTCTGGGGTCCTTTGTTTCTGTTGAGAAAATAAATTCAGTTTGTCTCTCCTGTGGGGGGGGGTTAATTTGGGAGAGGAGAGGGACAGAGGTGTGCCACGCGGGTGGTGTAGCCTCCTGACAGCCTGGCGCAGGTAATGGCTTTCCAGCTCTGCTTCACCTGTAGTGCTCAAGTGCCCGAAGGAAGGCTTATCCGAGGGAAACAGGCCCCAAAGTCCTCACAAAACCCGCCTGTTCCAGGAGAGAGCCTTGCGCTGTGGGGTGGGCGTTGAATTGTGTTGCTAATTTTTCGTATAATTAGGGTTTGTGGCTTGTGTGCGCAAGGCGGTGGGAAGCGGCTTTGCGGGGCTAACCTATGTCTGGTGGCTACAGCAGTCAGCATTATTAAAAAAAAAAAATAATAATAATTTAGTGGCAGACATTTTTAGTTTTGCTTCTGTAAATATGAAGCAGGGCGAAACATGCTGTATGTAAGGAGACATGATAGAAAATGTCACTCACCAGCTGTATTCGTGCTCTTTTCTGTGGACGGAGGCTGAAGGCCATGCCTGGGTCCAAGTTAGTGTTTTCAAAAGCAAAGGGTAAAAATTTTACGTAGTGAATTTGGGGGGTTTAATCTCTGTTCTCACATTACTTTTGCAGATGTGAGCAGGATTTTTTTTTTTTTTTTTCTGAGGGAAAAAAAAAATCTTTGAAAGTCACAGTTAGAGTGGAAAATATAAACCTTGACAGATTTTGAGATTCTTATATAGACAACAAGTTGTTATGGCAAGAACTGAAAATTCTTCATAACAACTCCTCATACTGTCTGGTCACCAAAATCACTTTTTGTTGCATTTTTTTTAATAGACTGAAGTACATGAAACACGTCTCTAAACTTGCATCTTTAAAGTTTGGTCTTGTTCTCTTTTTTTTCTGCCTTCCCTTTGTGGAAGGTACTCTGAGAGCATACTTGTAGTAGATATTACGTTTTGTGTAGATGTGGTAAATTTTGTAGGGATGAATTAAAAAAAATAACTTTTTTTTGAAAGTGTAATTCATGGGTAATAAAGTATAATCAGAAAATGTTTAAGAAATCTCTATTTCTTTTTGTTTTTAAGCATGGGGTATTAAAAACACTTTTCCACCTTTTTGAGCCCTTGAAGGTGGTATTTTTGTAAAATGGAGGCATTCATTTCAGTCACTCTTTTAAGTGCACAGCATAGGACTCTACAGTGCTGGAGTCCTTTAATGGCTTCTGGTTAGCTTTTGGGTGGACTTCAAATGCTTAGTCTTGACCTGAAAAATTCTTGAATAGCTCAGGATTTACCTACCTAACAGAAAATGTGAAGCTTCCCATAATGCCCATGAGCAGGGACCCAGGCAGTATTAAAATACACCTTCTTAACCATGGGCAGGGCTCAAAAAAAAAAAAACTTCCCTCCTTAAGCTTCCTCTCCCTGAATTCATCTTAATTTTCAGGGCTTTCTCCTTCTGAGCTCTTGCTAAAGAGAGCACAGTGGTGTGGAGCATGGGCAGGGGCTCAGCTTTTTTTTTTTTTTTTTTTTTTTTGGTGACTTTGTCCTTGTGTGAGCCCAATGAGACAGGCACAGTGTGTTATGGGTGTGGAATTTCTGCTCTAGCAGTTTGAGTCGGCTTTGTAACTGGAATTGGCTTATTTTAAATCAGAAAACAGATGGAGAATGGGTGCAAAATTTAAATGTTATAAAACATGAGGGTAACTTTTCAGGTTTTGCAGGGGGGGGGGGGAGAGAAATAGGTGGAAAAGTTTAAGTGGAATTGATGCACTAGGTGCAGGATGTGCTTCCGGGGCTCTTCAGAGCAATTCTTCTCGTGGGTGCTCTCTCAACTTGTTTTTGTATGCAAAATGGCTATCTGATGCAGGGTATAGAGGGGTATGTGCACTTAAATGCTAAGGGTGGAAAGCTAAGATAAAACCCGAAGTTTTCCTTATTTTTTCTAGAAATGTGACTCACCATAAATGCTGTGTTCCATTTCTCTATATATTTATTTATTTGCTTTTGCTGTTCAAATAAAGACAATATTGTTGAAAAGCGCCATCTGAAACCTGTGAGGGTCTCTGGGCTTGGGGTGTGCTGTAGAGAAGCAGATTTGGTGCTCCTGGGCTCACTTATCAGTGTGAGCACAGCAGTGGCAGTTTTTTTTTTTTTTCTCCTCACCTGCAGTAAGCAATTTGGCTCTGGAAAGTTTCTGTATGGGAGCAAGGGCTTCTATATGCTTGGGCATGTTTCAGGTAATTAAAAAATAACAAATTCTATCTATTTATGTAATCTCCTGTTTTTGCATCTTTCCAAATCTGCAATATCAGTTTGTGTGTAGAAAGATGCATATGTTTAGCCAAGAAGAAAATCTTGATGTTTGTAGTTGAATATTTTTAGTAACACATTTTATTTGCCAAGTATAGGGTCAATATTAGGGTAAATGTTAAAATACTGAATGTGTAACATTTAATAGCAATAAAAAAGGGTGGAAAAAGGTGCTTTTTTTTCTTCTGTGTGTGTAGAAATTTGGAAAGGAAAATTGTATCCAGCTATAATGTGAGTTATTTCACCAAAGTGCATTCTCGCAGCAGCGTGCGCAAGAGACATTCACAGTGTAAAAGCCACCTCCTGTGTAGTGTAACCCCAGCAGCAACGTGCTTCCCCTGTTGCCTGCCTCTTTGTGGTGCACTGGAGCCAGCATCACCTAAAACCGCCCTTTTGCCCATCTGAATGGGAAACTGCCTCTAATGGGCAAAATGAGGCATTTTCTATATCAATCAAGTTGAAATTTGGAGTAGAGCATGGATAAGAAGTGTCAGATGCATTTTGTTAGGTATGGGATTAAGTATTGAAATGAAATAGTCCTGAAATGAAAGATCTTCAGGTGGGAAGGGCCTTATTCCATCTTATATTTTTTAGTGTCCTGATAGCGAAAGAGTGGCTGTAGTTTGAGAAATCTTTCAAACCGCATGTGTGTATCCTTAAAAATGTGTACATAGGAGGACATATTACTATAAAATCAGTTGCAGTTTAAGAAGAGACCTGCTAAAAATATCTGGAGAACTTATAAAAATAGTCCATTTTTTTTTTTCTGGTGTTGGTACACTTGAACACAATCGGAGCTGAATGTTCACTTTTGAAAGATTAACTTTCATGCTCAGCTGAACTTTAGGAACGCTATTTTAAAATATGTAGCCTACGCTGCGTGTCTAATACATTTTTCCCCTTTGAAAATGGCAGGGTTGTATTGTTTTGGGAAATTGATTTCACAGGACCCGGACTTTTAAAATTTAAAAGTAAGTTTTTCCTCAAAAATGGAGCTCGCTGCGCCCTAACGGAGCCTTAAGCGTTGTGGTGCAGGAATTAAAATTCCAGCTGGAGCGAGCCCTGGTCTGCGTGAACAAAACCTCGTGTTGACAAAAACGTATCTTCAATTATTAGATGCGTTCGCAATTACTCATTTTCCTGAAGCTTCGTGTTAAACAGTGGTTAGGGTTGGAATAAAAAGAAAAAAAACAACCCATGCCGTTTGGATTTGGAGTGATCTGTGAAAGATGCAGCCTGTTTGCATCAAAGAGGGGCTCGTTTTTGAGGAAACAGCAGGGCGAGAGGGCTGGCGAAGGGGAGGGGGGTGGAAAACCCACCGAAGGGGAGCTGCAGCACATGGCTACTGCAGGCAGCTCTCATCCCGGGGCCTGATCCCGCGTGCTTGCTGCTCCTGCTCCCCCTGCCCTCGGAGGAAGTCCTCACCCCGCTGCCGAGAGGCTCTCGGGAAACCGAGTTTGCAAAAACTGCCCCAGCCTTGACAGGGAAGCCGCGTGCACCAGGCAGCAAAGGCAAAAGCTAGCTCTCGAAAAGAAAGCAGACGTGGGGTGGGGGTGTTGAACACGATGACCAACAGTAGGTTTAAAACTGTTACGGGAGAGATCCTCCAGAAATTTGGTTTTAGTGATAAAGCGGGCTGTTTGGTTTGCATGCTTCTGGGGGGTTCCCTGTGTGATGGCGACCTCCTAGTTATCGTAGGGCAGCAGTTCGTTTCTGCCTCCTGCTTCTAGAGAAAGAACTTCAAAACAGCGTGTCTTTATGGCAGCACTCGGAAACAATAATCTATAGGATGTTTGATGAGGAATTTGGGCAGTAGTTTAGTCCAAGATAAGAGAAAAGCCTTGTAGTGTAAACCACCACATCTGTTCTTTTTCCTGTTGCAAATTTTGGTAAAAACTCTTTAAATGACTTTCCAGCGAAAGCTTGACAGCAACCACAGGCAGGTAACAGTTGCGGGGAGGGGATTAAATTTAATTGTCTGACTTTTTTTGCATATAGTTTCCAATTCTGGAATAATTTTTTTTTGCTAATTACATCCTGGAAAGTGCAGGTTTCCACAGTGCTGGTTGGTCACAAATGGGAACTGCTTTGCATGGTCCTTCCCACTGAGGCCACCGGGTACCTGAATGAGCCACGTTTTCCTTGGGAAAACTGTTACTGTGGTGCCCAGAGGCATCTGTTCTCTGGGGTCAAGCGAGAACTTCTCAACACTGAAGTGTCTTTTCATGGTGCTGGGCACAGAGGGTCCTGGTGCTGCAAGCCCTTGTGCAGCGAGCCTTGCCGTGGGTTACCTGAGCAGGTCCTACATGTGAGGGGAGCAGCACGGCTCTGTGACGGAGAGCTAAAAGCTGCCGCTGCTGGTCAGCATATTGCTCCTCCTGACCCTAGCAGGAGAGCTGCCATATCCCGGTGTTTGTTCCTGTCCTGCCTGCTCCAACTTTGCAGCCGCCCCGCAATTAGTCAGGCAGGATGCTTAGAAGAAATGCGTGTCCTGCAGGGATGCTAGCTATTTAAAACTATGGAAATAGGGGTTATCTTTCCGTTTTGAGTGCAGCCTGAGAGGCGCTAAGCGTGTAGGTTAACATGTGCTCTGTGGATTTACTAACGCTCAGTGGAGGAACCGGAGGTTTCCGTGATTCAGCATGCGTATGGGAGCTGGTTCTAATAACCTGTGCAAAATAAACGAGAAACGGACAGCTCTTAAAGCCTGAGCAGAAGTTTTATTTATTTTTTTTTTCTTGAGCACTGCACGTTCAGCATTAAATTTCTTCTGAGTTTAATGCCGGTGCTCAGCAGCAGCGGTGTAAAACTCCTCTCGTGCTGCTAATGTTGCCGTCCAAAGATGTGCCAGAAAGCTTCTTGGTACAGCAGTGTTTGCCTTTTAAGATTAAGAAAAAGAGAAAAGATTAATTTATGGTGATCAAAGTAGGTAACCCTTCCTTTTTGTTCATTTACTCGTTAAATGGTAAGTTTGGTGCTCAGTGGTCTGAGTCCTAATAGCAAATGATAAAGTCCCGTTTTAATTATTAGTCCTGGTAACTATTTGGGTGCCTGTTTTGTTTGCCTCCACAAAGTGCTCACTTAAGCTAGGTTACATACCTCTTTTTAGGAGACTTCTTTTTCCTCTTATGCTGTTGGGAGGGATTTTTTTTTATAAATGTGATTTCTACCTCTTCCTTTGCCCTGGCTCTTAAGCAAGAAATAACATTTGGTGGTGGTGTGTAAGCATGCCCCAAATCCTGTGTTTAACGTAGAGCTTCAAGCTTTTACCTGAAGCTAAAAGGTGCATGCCCTTTACAAAACTGGACTTGATGACAATTGTTCAATTAAAGACAAGTCACAAGCAAAATCATTCTTTCAGGTATGTAGCACGTGCTTTACCCGTGGAAGGGTGAAGTTAGGTGTTGCTCCTTGAAAGCAATCAGAGAACCTCGGAGAAAGATTTAGGAGATAAATTCAGAAGATGGATTTATCATTATAATTCAGAGCCCTTCGAGCTTTAGGGCTGAATTAAAGATTGCCTTCCCTTTGTGTCGGACTAGCTTCAGTAAAATTACAAAATTGCGTTCATTTGCTGCCCCTTTCTCTGCAGTAAATATTTACTTGTGTGGTTTGTCTTGCTGGCCCTTGTGCTTGCCTCACCTGATCCGTGTGGTTCCCTTAGTACAACTGTTACTGGTTTAGCATAAATTGGCTGAAGCTCAGCACCTTGCATGGCAGTGCTGCTGCTGAGCGCATCAACGGCAGCAAGGATACCGCGTCGCACGTGTGCTCATGTCAGCCCCCTGCGTGGTGGCTCCTCAAAATGTCTTTCTGAGTAAAACCTATGTTATTATGTTAACTTTTTAGCCACAAAGTGTTGGTGGAAATCCTGCGAGAAGCTCCTCCAGCAAGCTGCTGTGTTCTGGGCTTCTGACTTGTGTCACTGGGTGGGTCTCTTTGGGTGGTACCCTTGAAGAAAGCAGGGGGGAAAAAGGGAAAATAATAATAAAGGCAAGGCATGGAAAAGTCTGTCCAGAACTTAGTCATGCTTCAATGTGATGAAGCCCTGAAAGTTCCTGAGGAAGAAGTGGCTTTGGAGCTGGTGGGGTTTTCTGGAGATGCCAGTGTGTGTGTGCTACCTGATGGGGCTGGGTAAGTGCTGCCTTGGGGTAGGGGCAAAGAGGTGCCCATACCAGCTGCTTCTCCCTCTAGCATCCAGCCCTGAATGTCCCCTGCACCCCGTGAGTGATGTGCACGTGTTTTAAGAGGTATTGAAGCAGCTCTCTGAGGTCTGGGAGGAGGCAGGGCAAGGGGTGGTGACTGTGAGCACTGTGATAGCCCCAGCTCTGCCGGGTGCCTGGGGCTGTCCCGCTCTTCAGTCCAAGAGCAGATGGGGAACTGGTGGCAGTGGGGTTTGAAATGAGCTGAATTTTGGGGTGATGTTGTGGGAAATCATTGAAGCTGATGTGTAAGTGCTGGTGTTAGCAGAAAGCAAGCAGTGACTCCGAAGGAAGGATGATTTCATTCTGTGGTTGAATCCTTATAACATCATAGCCCTCCTTAGGCTGATTTATTTTTTTTCTTTTGGTAACGGGGTATTTTTAGCTTCTGCTCTTCATTGCTTTTTAAAATGCTCTGAAATCCTCAGTTGCTGGGCATGCCTAGGTGCAGGTGGAATGGTTGAATATCAAACCTTTGGGAGGGGTATTTCAGCTCTGCTGGGCTGTGCTCCAGGTAAAAGCAACTAACTTAGGTGTCCTTGTCACTTCATCTGTACTGTAGGATTGTAAAAAGGATGCTAATTACCGTCTTGGTGTGACAGTAAGCTTGCAAATCTGTATACAAAGTAAATTTGAAACAATCAACTGCTAAATAATGTACTAAACTTGGTCAAAATTATCATTGCCGTTCATATGAACTCAGTTCTTACTCTTGACTTAAATATCTCAAAATGCTGCATGTTTGAAAACAAGTTACTAGATGCAAGTAACCTTGTTTTAATGACGATACAGGTTCAGAGTTTGTCTCTGAACAAGCTAGTTAGCTATAGCATAGTATAGGCCTTTGCTTTATCCAAATTTACTATGCTCAGTTAAATACAAAGGGAGCTGAAATAGCGTAGCAGACAAACATTTAATCTATATACATACAAAGTGCAGTTTTTGGGACCGCAGAAGTGTAAACTCTATTTTTTGTTCTCTAATCATGACAGTGTATTTTAAATCTACAGCGTAAAAAAATTGGTGCTTACTGTGATCCTCATCCTCACAGCATGTGCTATTTTCTGTTTTCTGTGAAAAAGGAAATGGAAAATAATGGGGTTATTTAAAAGGTGATGGTGGCTGTCCCTATGAGTGCTTTTTACACTGCTTCCTAAAGTCATGGCAGACTTTTACAGTGTTATAAAAATAGGGAAAAAAAATGTCAAATATAAAGGTTACCAACAAAAATATGGTTACACATCTTGTATACAAGTGCTTTTAAACATAACTGTACCGCTGCAACATTTCACAGTTTTACAATTTATTTAAAAGGTTAAAATTTAACAGCTGCATTTTAATTTTTGGCTTTTTTGGTTGGACAGAATGAAATAGTACTCAGAGGCTTTGATGGAGGTCTGGTATGAAAGTTCAGGGCTTGTTTTTGTGTAGTATGCTATGTAAATCCATGTCCTAAACAGAGCTGCTGTGCTGGAAGTGCCTAAGATTGCTCTGGTGATCCTTAAAAGTGAGGTTTAATGAAGACATAATTAACAAGATTTTCGATCAAGTATATATAAAATATTACAAGAGACTTTACACACAAGCTGTGATGTTTCAATTATACTGCTATGAAACATTATGAATATACATTTACTAGTGTAGATCAACTATACTACTATGAAACATTTACCATGATACACGTTTACTAGTGTAGGTGTACTTATGACCAAAGTGAATGAATGCCTTAAAAAAAAAAAAAAAAAGGAAGGGAGGGAATAAGCCATGTAGACCCATGTTCATAGGAAACTTAGTATGGATATTACTTAATGTCTTCTGATGTTCAATTTGTCAATCAGAAAGGTGCATTTTTCAGTAACACGTCTTTGGTCTGAAGCTTAATGCATAAAATTGTGTACACTTGCCAAGCATGTATGCTACTGTGTGCTGCAGCCCAGCTGAAAGGCAGGGTGCTTTACACCTCGGGGGAACAGATCCTACAGGGGAGAGGGCACAGCTCTAAACAGCATGTAGGGCTTGCAACGAAAGTGCAGGTATGAGATAAAATTATTTGGTACTGTTCTGTCCCCACAATTTTTATGTGGTTGAAGGGGATTTTGTCTTTTGGGGTAGAACTCTTCAGAAAATATAACTTGGAAAAAAAAAAAAGCACAATAGAAAACTGTAAGCCTAATTGGTTTGGCTTTTTTATCCTGCAACTGGTGCCATTCAGCATAAAAATGACAGAGCCAAACTGCAGAGTGGTCAGTTTCAATGACTTCTGGGTCTTGACAGGGTGAGCGGAAAGGAAGGCAAAAACCTGGTGATGCCAGTACAAAACCCACACGTTCTGTCGATGCCTTGGAGGTGTTACACCTCCTGGACTTTGTCACTGAATCACGTTAAGGTTCCACAGAATTCCAGTTACTGTCTCTTGTCGGTGTTCAGTTCTTCCAGTGTGTGAGCTAGTAAAATAATTACTAGGGCATCAAAATGAGAGCTGATACCTTTGCCATGCCTTTTGTGCATCGATTTATACTTGAAAAGTTCCTGATTTTTTTTTAAGACAACTTTTCAGCTGTGTGAATAAGGTTTATTGCACTGAATCCTTTGGGATGGAAGATCTTATTTATATTAAAGCAGTAATAATGGGGAATGTGTGGTGAATTTGACACTTCTGCTGTTTTAAGACTAGCGATGGATAAATTCAACTAAATCTATGCCTGTTAGTTTGGTCTAGGGGATTTAAAAGAAGCTGTTTGTCTTGCCAGTCATCGGTTTTTAAACTTTTATTGGCTTGACTAGAGATTGAAGGCTGGACAGCAGTAATGAGGAATTAGATTTAAAACTTAAAAAAAAAAAAAAAAAAAAAAGACTAAGTAGTTTGTCCTTCCTAACATCCTCTTTATGTCATGGAAGAGACTTGCTTAAAAATCTGCCTTGGCTCTGAATTCTCACCAACTCCAGGTGTAGCAGAAAAGCCTTGTGGACTTCAGTGGTGTTCTCTGCAGCACTAGTGCTTCAGCTTTGTATTTCTTTAGTCCTAGAGGAATCTTAATTTACCGAGATAATTTTTGGGATTGGATGTTGCTTTGTGCCATTTTTCATAGAATAGCCCAAGATAGTCAGGGGATGGGCTTTGCTTTAAAAAGTCTGTGTGTAGGATGAAATGGTGTAACAGCAGAGTTATTCACCTGGATGCATCCCTGTGCTCCCTGAATACCTAAAACCTCTCTTAGGTTAAGCTCTGGAGCATATCTGGAAGGTTTAAAACAGATATTTAATAGCAAAAACATAGCGACTAGTTTCCCTGCTTACCAGCTGCATGCTGCCTGGTATAAGAGGAACACCTCTTGCTATTTTATTTCAAGCCTTCTATAGTGTCCCCAAGCCAGATCTGAACTGGAATGGTTAATCTGGGGCATACGGTGACCTTAAACTGTGTGTAAACACCCTCTGCTCAAACCTGACCTGAAAAAGGCTGAAATGGGTTACTCTCGGTTTGTGCTGGTGATGTAAGGAATCTGGAAGGCATTTCCAATATTCTCCATGAATACTGTCTCATGGTTGAGCAAATTGGTGCTGGCAATAGGACGACCACAGCGTTTGGCTACAAACGCTGCTAATTTAGTTCAGATATTTTAATCTGGGAAGGATGAATCACTGAGCTATTGTTAAGGCGAGATGTAATCTGGTGCCCTACCTCCCATTCCGAAAAAGTTGCCAACGCTTCCACATCATTCATGAAATCTGTGTCACTTACTCCACCGAAACACGTGCCCTTGTTGGACACCTGAAGGAGATGGGTGGAGGAAGGCGTGAAGCTGGAAGCACTGAGGGCTGTCCAGCAGCCACTTTGTGGAACAAAACATCTTGTTGGCTTCCCAATTCCCAAGTCTTGCTGCCCCTTTTTCCTTTAGAAATAGCTCTGAAATCCCCTACACTATTTCTTTCTCCCTCCTGGCATTTGAAAAGGAGCTCAACTCATTGAAAATTAAACAACAAGCTCTCTTCCCTGGGCAGAGCTCCCCATCCCTGAGTGTGGCCGTGTATTGCAGTGACGCCACATGCAAACTTCAGGCTTGCAGCTGGGGTAAAACTCTGTAATAAGTCTGGAAATATTGGCTGCTTCAGCTAGCAGCCCTATGGACAGCAGGAAAATAGGTAAGGGTGTAGAGGGAGCCTTTGGCTGCTCTGATGGCTGAGGGAAAAAGGGGTGGAGGAGAGTGGACGCTGTGTTCAGGCATTAAGGGATTATTAATTCAGTTTGGGTAGGGTAGTTAGTGGCCAGTCTTTCACTTGTTTAGGAGCACTACTACATTTAAAGGTATTTTTGGTTCTTCATATTCATCCTGAGTGTTCTCAGTGTTATCCACATCCCAGTTAACTGCAAGCTAGTGGTGGGGTGAGAGAATAAATGGCAGGTGACTGTAGCCCTAAAATGGCTGGTCAGCAAAGTCAGCTCAGTAATACAAGTATTTGAGGGATGTGGACCCCTGCTCTAAGAGGGAAAGAGAAACTCTGGCATTTAAACAAAACAATCCCCCTTACCCCCCACCCCCTTTCAGTTTCTCCAAAGGCTTTGGGGAAGGGAGAGAGAAGGCTCAAAATGTTGGAAGCCACCAAGCTAAGGGTAGATGAAGTCTTTTCCTACTGCAAGGTATTGGAATTTCCTATTAATTTTGGAGCAGTGCTTAATTCTTTAATTAAGTAACAGAAATCTTAACAGCCTTCAGTCATTAACAACACCTGGAAAATGAATTTTTTTCAAACGAGACATTCAGCAGTAACGTGGTAATGGCAGAATCTCCACAGTTCTCTTTTAAAAATGTCTTTATGGACCGCTCGTGGGAATTTACAAATAACGAATGTAAGCTTTTAGTCTAATTAGTGGCGTGAACAATCATAAAAACAAAATTATGAAGCAAATGGTTGTGGGGTGGGTGAAAGCCTACTTATTCTCTGGTTTATCCGTGCAAGTGCACTGGTTGATTTACCTACTGTGTATGTTATGACATGCATGTGCTGGTGTTAAACCTTCTGGTTGTGCTTCCTGGGGTATTTCCTGCTCACAAATATCCAGCCTCTTCCACATGTTGGGGTGAGTTACCCTGAAATGGGAGCTGAGCACAGTGTCTGGTCATTTGGCTGGTGGCTTCTGAGCGCCGAGCCGTGCAGGCAGCTCCGGTTGCTCCTTCTGGTGGCAAGCAGTAAGCGAAGGCGATGTTTTGCAGATGCTGGGAGGAAATTTGATCATCAGCGCAGAGGAATCTGTGAGGTAATCCAAGAGGCAGATTTTCGTGTTGAGTGCCTAGATAACACGCCTCCCAAAGCTGCTGCTTCAGTGGGTTGTGTGCGCAAGATGAGATGGGATGGGTGGTTGGATCCAACCATTATGTTTTGCATGAGCTTTGAGGGGAAAAAGTTCAAATACTATTTAAAAAAAAAAAAAAGGTTTATTTTGAGTGGTAGAACAGTGCTTTTAAATCCAGGTGTGTGGTGAAACAGTGAGGCAACACCAAGTGAAACGTTGCTGCAGTTTGCCTGTGGCTCAGGGCTCAGCCGAGCTTTGTCTGCTTGGCTTGTGGAGTTGGGTCTGAGATGGAGCAGTAACACTTCTTCTTAACGTATTCTACTGTCCTGGTCAGAAAGTTTTTTGTTTTTTTTTTTTTTTTTTTTTGAACTAAAACAAAACAAACAAAACAAACAAAAAACCACAACACACAAAGAAAACAAATGAAACAAAAAAAAAAACACAAAAGTTTAAAAAACAAAAAAACAGCACAAAGAGGTGGTTTGTTAACAAGTATGTATCTGAAACCATCTTCCTTCCTTAGACAGGTAAGGTGTTAAGATGGACTTTCTGGTTCCCAAGCTAATGGCTGAATTTGATAAAATACAGTAGGTATCACCGGTGTGCCTTGTAGGATGCACTCAATGTTAATTACCTCTTACCAGAAGTGATATGCAAACCTCCGTTTGTCACTTCACTGAGTATTTTTAACAGAAATTCAGCATACCTTCTTTTTAAGCAAGGATTGTGACCCCTTGCTGCTGTATTTATCGGAATTACTTGTTAGGAATAAAAAAAAAAAAATAAATTAGATTGTAGAAGTATATTTACATTATACCACGATTATGTATGTAATATCCAGTAGGTATAATATACCCACATATACTTTTATATGTGTTTAAAATCAGGCTGGGGAGCGTTATTTAGCTGGACTTCTCAGCACGGTAGGTGCTTTCAGCGATCAGACCCGAACAACTTGAAAAGGCTGCCGAGCTTGCCAAAAGCAACGGAGCTTCGCCGGGAAGCCAGGAGCCAGGCGCAGGCTGCAGCACCTCTTACAGGACAAGCTGTTCAGTGCCTTCAGCTGCTGCTCTGCCTGCGTTTGCTATAAGGATATAACGAGCAGAACCCCCCACACCTCTCCCCCATATTGTGACTAAAACAAACTGCTTCTGTTTGTTTTCCCCAGCCACACCAATATGAGTTCGGGACTTCTTTTAATTTGTCCTGTAAACCAGCTTTTCCTTTTGCACTGGTAAGGCACTAAAAGCATTGATTCATTCTGGGATGATCAAGCATTAGCTGCCTGAAGCGACCTGAGGGGGAGAAACTAATCAAGTGTGGCTGGGAGGGTGGATTTCAGTTTGGGGTTTTTCTTGCCTGTTTGTGTTCTGCTGGGTGTGGAGTAAACACTGGGACACCTTTCCCTTTGCCCAGAAATCCAGTTTATTAGGAGCAGTTTTCTATTTGGGCATAGGAGTCCCCAACCTTGTTTCCGTGCCTGTTTGGACGGGGACTTTTTGCCCAGATTTAGCTTTTGTGGTGTGGGGGACTGATGGTGCTTGGTGCTGATCGCAGCTGCAGCGTGCACCAGGATCACCCTCAGTGTAATGTGCCAGGGCTTTCCCAGGTAGCTGGTCTGGCAGTGCCCACCTGGAAGGGATGAAATGCTGAAATGATCAAGCTTTCCTTCCCTGCATGTTCCTCAGAGCAGAGAGAGGAGACCATTTACTTTCCATCCCGTAGGTATTGAGTTCAAACAATTGAATGGACTGGAGCTGTCGATGTGCACTTGATCTGTTTTCAGACATGTTTAACTCTTACTCCAAGGCAGTGTGTGTCAGAAGGAATTGTGATTTTTTTTTTTTTTTTTTTAATTTGAAGGCATTAATGATGCAGGTAGCTCATAGTGCTGCTGAAATGAGATCAGGTATTATGTGGAGTTATCAGTGAGAAATGGGAACTGAGGAAAAGAGAGGAGCAGCTTTTGAGGGGAGGGGGAAGGATGCTGAGAAGGGTCTGTGGTGAGCCTGGGCACAGTGACCATGTGGAAACACAGCTGCTTTGATACCTATGCATGTTTCTGTCAGAAAGGGAAGTTTTGGGACCCCTGAAACTTAATAAATAAATAAATGAGGGACTGAGCAAAAATATAATACTTCATTGGTTTTTGCTTTATAGATGTACCTCTTCTATTTTTTAAAGTTATCCCTGAAGGGGAGGAGGGGGTGTTTTTTACACCCTGAGTATGTAAAAGAAAGCCTAATAGGATTTTGATAGGTTGAAGGGAAAAAAAAGTGTATAGGCTGAAGGGGACAGAGAGAGAGAAGGAGAGTGCATGTAAAAGAATGCTGAAACTGTGGGATTTCCCCCATTTTTCCCCCTAAGAGGTGCTTAGCACGCTCTCAAGTATGTGGAGAATTTTTTAGGTCATGGGTGTTGATGGGTGACCATGGGCATGCTGTGTGTGCTTACATACAGGAGATTGTGTCCAGGGAGTGCTGAGGTGGCTTCTGGTACCTTCCCCGTTTTGTGTTGCTTCAGCTTTTCTGTCTCTGCACACGAATTCTTGTTCCATGTGTGCTCGAGGTGCTCGTGTCCCCCAGGCTGAGGGCTGTGTGCCTCGACACCCCCAGCCGGTGTCTGTCAGTGTATTTATGGTTGGCAGCTGTGGCTTGAGGTGACTGGACCCAGGTGCCTACACAGCACCTGGAAAGTAAGTTCTTGCCCAGTAGTTGATTATGGACCCCTCAGAAAGCAGGGAAGTCTGTTTGCTTTTCCAATAAAAGGCATTTGGGGCATCTTTGAAAAAGGGAAACAAGTGGGAATATCTGTTCCTATGCTGTGAACTATAGATAGCACTTGAAGGTTTCTGAAAGCTCCAGAGCATAAGCATCATTTGCCAAGACTTTTTTTCGGTTGACAGCTATTTGCAATGCCTAGTTGGGGTGGATGGGATGAAATAAGAAACCTGCTTAAAGTGGGGAAGGTGCAGACACATGTGAGCCACCTAGATGAGAGATGCTGGCAGTGTTTTGCTAAGGCTTTATTAAAACTCCAGGTGATGCATTTATTAAACAGAACTCTTGTAGTAAAATACCTCTGTGGAATTGGAAATGACTGTTTCAGGTCTTAGGTGCCTGGTGTGACTGCAAGTAGTGCTCTAAAGTAACAAAACTGAGAGAATTAAGCACAAAGCACCCTCTGTGGGCTTGTGCTGTCTGGGGTGTGATAGCCAAAGGAGCTTTGCTTGCACCGAGCTGAAGAGAGCAGGTTTAGGAGGAAGATCGGAAGCACCCGGAATCGCTGACGTTGTCGGAGATTAAGGGTATTTCCAGGAAGGTGCCTCCGTGCTTCTCTTTCCTTTCCCTGTTTATCCCATGGAGTTCTGTTCCTGTGCTTTCCGGAGTCAGAGCCCATCCTCCCGGAGCCAGTTGCCTCTCTAATAAATTCAGCGTGATTCCCTTTGTCCCTTGCTCTTCGCTCTCTATGCTCACGTTCGGTTTGGGCTCTTTCTGGAGGAAGCTGGGTGCCGATGCCCCTCGGGTTCCCATGCAGGGAGGAGCACAGCTTGGCTCCCAGGGCGCTTGTGCTGGTCCCGGGAGGGCAGCGTGGGTTGCAGACACACCTCTGCTGCTTTAATCTGCTCCTTCTTCCTGGGGAGAGGGATTACCTAGACGTACACAAAGCTCGGAGTCTTAACCACGTGGATTTGTTCATGGGAGCCGATAGTAACCAAAGTGGAGAAGTCTCAGGGGTGTCTGTGATCTTTTATTTAACGCTGCTGTAACTCCTGTGACCGCGCAGAGCTCTGTTTCTGTCCCCCCCCTCCCCGTTGCTAGCGGTGCTGTAGCAGCAGCGCGGACGCTTTAAACTCGTCACGTGCAGCCACCGCCACGGGGCTGAGATCCCGTGCGCTGGGCAAGGAGCTGAAATCGCTCGTGGTGCGGCCAGGCGTCTGCTTGCGGTGTCCGTAGCGCCAGAGGAAGGGGATCCTGGAGCCACCCTAGTGTTTTCAAAGCGGCCTTTCAGTGTCGTACAATAGGTGTCTCACTATTGCCACGAATCGAGGTGCACGGCAGCACTGTGCCTGCTCCGCTTCCCCTTCCCTTCCACGCTCTGTGAGCGGGGTGGAGGAGCCAGCAGTTTAACGTGGTGTTTCTTCCCTGCTTCTCCCCCTACCTCCTCCTCCTCCCTCTTGGGATACCCAAGGTATTTCTGTGCCCTAAGTGCTGCTTGGCAGAGCTTTAAACCACACCAGAAGCTTTTGTCCTTCGATGCCATGCGGAAAGCGAGAAAACCCCAAAAGCTGGGTTTAAATTCTTCATAGCTCAGCAGACAGACAGCTTCCCAAGCCTCTGGTCCATCCTTTTGGGTGCTGAGCAGGCAGGTCCAGGCTCCCCTTCCCAAGGGAAATGCAGGGTGTGCGGAGCTGGGGCATGTGTAGGATGTGTCCCGTTCCTGTGTCACGGTGCTGCAGCCCTCCCGAATGGCCATGGGCAGTCCGGGGGGGCTGCTGGCGTGACACCATGCGAGGCACCCTGAAGAGCGCTTTGACTGCCAGTTCTGTGGTTTGGGATTTTTCGGCATTATGCTTTCCCAGCGTTTGTAAGGTTGAATGAACTGTGTCCCCTCACCCCCCCCCTTTTTTTTTTTTTTTTTTTTTTTTTGGTGTTCCACTTCGGACCGAACTTTCAAGCTTCAGGTTGCTGCCTGAGATTACTTGGATGTGCCAGAGAAGCGTATCACTGATTTAGGGTGGCTGTTTCACACCAGTTTCTCCAGCTGATATTCCAGTGTAAGGAAGTTTTTTTGCAACTCTTTTCTCCCCTCACCGTGGAGTACCTCCTGCCTCTGTTTTATGGGAAACGACAGCTTAAAAGGGGCTGTGTGATCTGGGTTTGTGCCTATTTATATGATCGTGATCAAGTACTGAAATAAGCTCTTGCCTGAGAGGGGCTGAGAGCAGCCAGCAAGCGCTGCACCAGCGAGACCTGCTTGCCTGCCCTGCAGAAAGCATGTTTCTTGTGGGATCTCGTGGGCACCAGAGCATTTGGGGTAAAATCTACCCAGAAAGGGAAATTTGGGCAAAGCAGCTTTGTGAGCAGGGAGCTGGGGCTGCTCCCTGACGAAGCCTTTGGAGGAGAGCACTTGGAGATGTGAAAACTGCTCCCTGCAGGGCTGCGAGTGTGGGTGGCGGCGCGAAGGGAAGGAAGGAAGGAGTGCATTTTAAAAGGAGCCAAGGGGGAAAATGAAAGCTTTTGGGTTCATTGCTAGACAGGAACGTCTCAAACTTGCTCCGTCACGAGACTCCATTGGCCTGTGCACGACTGACACACTTCTGGCGGAGAAGGCCCTTAAAACGTGCGGGGTTTCCTCTGGGAGGGGTCAGCACTGAGCAACTGAAGCACCAAGGAAAACGTGGCTGAACGAGAGGCCCCTCTTTCTGCTCTTCTAGTGTCCCAAAACGTGTTTGTGGTCCTGGAGTCAATGTTGCCCTGTGCTGTCCCTTCTCCAGGAGCCAGGCAGCAGTACCTGGGCCCGGCTGAAGCCCGGTTAATCCGCACATTCCTGCGAGTCCCGAGGGGTTTGCGGCATCTCCGGCATTTATTTGTTCTCTCCCTTTGGGGGAAGGGAGCAGACAAAGGACTTGGCTGTGAAGGCAGCCAGCACGCTGCCAGGCTCTGCAGTAGCACTTCAAAGTGGGGATTTTGTTTGCTAGATAAGTGAAAACCGATATAAATTTGGGGTGAAAACAATGAATTTGCTGCTTGTTCCCTCCCCCCCTTTGCCCCCCAACCAGAGACAAAGAGTATCAGATGTGTTAAAATATAGCCTGTTGTTAGGCTAATGGGGAGCTTAGCATCAGAGTAAATGTATTTATTAAGCTCCTAATCTCTTCCTTAAAGGCTGTGGAGTCCTGAAGGATCTTCTGGGTGAATTAAAATTAAATAAAAAGTAATAAAAGGACTAGTAGGTGGAGGAGAACCCAGTGTAGATGCAAGGGATTACTCGGTTCTCATGGGGAGAGTTGGGTACTGAAGGCCCTAAAGCTGACACAGAAATAGTCCTCAAAAAAGTGGAGACTCCCTGAAATATAGTGGCTGTCAAACATGGAGCAAGTGCTCCTGTAACAGCTTTTTGGGCTTGTGATGATTTTTACCTGACATTCCCCCTGGCGATCTGTTTTTTGTTGTGTATTTGGTTTTGCTTTTTCTGGTAGAAAATGCTTAAATGTGGACACGGCTGTGTGTAGCCTACCTTGTAATGTTTTCTCTTTTTTTTTTTTTTTTTTTAAACTGTGTTCTTTTGATTTATTTGCAGGAGTCGGAAACTTCAGATCAGAAACATCCCGCCTCACTTGCAGTGGGAGGTAGGAAATTACTTTAAAAATTAAGACGTTTGCGTTTAAAATGGTGCTTCTGTTTCTCTCCTCACCCCCAAGACTCGTCCCCTTCCCCCACCTTTCACTTGCTGTGCACACACCACCCATTCTTTTCTGGGGAAAAATCCTTTGGAAGAGGGAACAATAGAGCCTTCTAAGCAATTCAGATAACTGCCTTCATTTCTGTGCTCAGAGTTAACCATAAAAAATGTTGAAATGGATTCTTTGGTGAACGCTGACTTCCTGATGCAGTCACTTGCTTTGACTGAAAGCTTGTCCATTTCAGACCTTGCTGGTATACGGGCTCGGCAATCTTAAGACTTAAAGATTTAAGTCCTCAGATTTAAATACTTGGCCAAAACCTTTACAAAAGCAGATAATTAATCCAGATCCGTATTTTCTTTGATTCTCCCCCCCCATCTTTTGCTCCTCTTTAATGAGTGGCATTATGGCAAGTTATTTGCTTGTATTATTACAGTTACAGGCTCTCCCCAGTATATTGTGTACTTGCTGTTAATGCTCTGCAAAATGGCATAATTTTTACAGTAAGTGGGCTACTGTGAAAACAGATTATTGTCTTTGCTGTTTTTTATACCTTGTACGTGTTTAAAATGTTGTTTCCACATCTTAGTAGTGGTAAGCCATCCTTTCACCTGAGGGAACTTGGTGGGCAGAGGGATTGAGGTTGAAGTGCTGGTAGTGTTCTTTTCTGCCTACTTCATCTGACTTTGCCTGCTGCTACTTCTTCATTTACACCATCTGATTGTCTCCTAGCTTAGAAGAAAGGTGGAGGCATTCCTTGGCCAGCCTAGGCTGTTAAACCAGACATTTTCAGCAGGGTATCAGCAAACACCGCCTCTTGCTGCTGAAGTCTGTCCTTCTGGTGTGTGCTGTCAGTACAAGCACTTTCTTGGCACTTACTGAACCTTTTGCTCCCCTCAGATGAGCCACATCCATTTGATCCATTTTTATTTGAAATTCATAGCCACTTTTTTTGTCGTGCCCTTGGCACCAGCTATTAACTCCTTGGGAAGAGGAGTAATAGAAATGGTTGAGGGTGACTGGTTTGAGGATTAGTTTATTTTTGATATAAACCTCAAGTAGCCTCTGAGGGCTTGGGGTAGGAGTGAGTATCAGAGCAGGGGCATACGGTTCAGAAAAAGGGGAATAAATGATGTAAGCACAGGGCAAAGAACATCAAAACGTGTTCACCTGTGGGGCCCTTCTTACATGCATGTAGCTATTAGTGCTAGTATGTTACAGGGTTCTGCCCTGTTTTCTCTCTGCTTCCTGATTGTAAATTTTCCCTTTCCTTATCTATTGCTACAGTTTTTGTGGTGACCTCTGGTTCCACGACAGGAATGGTCCCTCTGCTCCACCTATTCAAAACACTGTAACTTGCTAAAGTTACGAAGCAAGAGTTCAGATTATCCATTCTCACACCACCCTGACTGTGCCTAGGTGTCCTGAAGTTGTTTGTGCAGACCTGGGCCTGTGTCTGGGGGCAGGATTTAGAGGGATCAGGCCCCAGGATAAGCTGGACAGTGCTTTTGCATTTCTTAACTACATCAGGGCTGCTTGCCAAGTACAGGTTGTCCACAAACTTCCTGAAGTTTTGCTTTGTAAGTACTGGAGGTCTGTTGTTTCTGCACTGAGCAGGTAAGTTTACAGGTTCTCTAAGAAGTGCTACTGACAAAAAATGGCAACTGGTGATTAAGTTCATCAGAGGATTGTCTTATGTTTAGCTTTCCTTGAGTTCTGGTACCTTTTGGTGCTGAAGGACCTTGCCAAAACTTCTCTTGAGTGCTGTAAGGAAGCTTTGGATGGTTCCTCCTACAAGCAAGTCTTTCTTGCAGCCAGTTACTTGGTGGGGAGTGTAAGTTTGTACCCACAGAAAGGGGCTTACATTGGAGTAATGTTCTTGCCTAATGTTTTCTGAGAGGGTGGGGTGTGTGTGTGGCAGCTGGAGCAATTTCACTTAAATTGTTTCTTATAGTCCCTCTGTGCCAATCTGCTTGCTTCATCACTCCTTCGTTAATTGCTTGAATCAAGACTGACTTCTAATGGGTGTGAACTCCTCAAAGCCAAGCTAGAAACAACCGATGAGAGAGGTCTCTGGGTTAGTTTGGTCTGTCAGCCCTCCTGTATGTTTAAGGGTGAAATACAAAACACGCTCATTACCCTGCAACACCTTTCTTTTTACGGTGACATAGGGATATATGAAGTGGACTGAAGAAAGATTAATGTTCTTGGAAGAATTTGTCCTAGTGTAATCATTGTTGCGAAGGTTACCTTGTCATTTGTGCAGAAGCATTGGCTTAAGCTCTACTGAATTATGTCTTGTTTTGCTCTTTATAGAAGACAAACATGGAAAACCCACAGCTGTGGTCCCAGCAGTCATGGTGTGTGCCTTCATTTCAGTGCCTCCTGGCTCTGCTCGCTGCCTGCTTGTCATGCAGTGCTATCTGTGAGTCCTGGACCTTGTAGGACTGGAACCAGCGAGGCTCTGTGAGCACACAACAGAGGGATACTTGACTTATACAAAAAAATAATAAAATCTTCCACAAAACTACTGATGAAAAGGAGGACCCCCCTACTGTTCTTAAATGCAGCTCCTTGGGTTCAGAGAAGGCAGGTTCTTACCTGCACTTTGGAGTAGTGGTTGAAGGTGCTGGTGTTGCAAGAGAGGGAGAAAATACTGAACTTTAGTGTTAAAGAAAGCTTGTCTTCCCTTTGGAAGAGAGTGGTTATCCTGAAGTCTCGTGCAACGCTTTATTTGACCCATGAAATTATTCCAAGGAGAAAACAGTGGGTGTAAATGGCCAGGGAGTACCAAGCATTTATTAGTAAGACTTTTCATAAACCAGGTGCACAAATTCCTAGATTAACGATGCATTTTTCTGGTTGCCTTTTTGGAGGAAAAACATGCCAGCTAGTTTTCTCCTATGCATAGGTTGAACAAGTCCTGAATAAAATACTTTTACATCCAGGCACAGCAAGTGGATTTGTGTTCACTTCTTCTGTGTAACGTTAGGTTCACTGTGTACTTATCAGACCATTGTGGTGTAAGTAAAAGAGGTAAGATAACCCTTTTAGACCATGTTCAGGGTGAAGTGGCAGAAGAAAGGCAGATAATGACCTGCTGTAATCTGATGAGTTGCTACACTTAAACAAGACCACAACGTTTTACCCTGAAGAGCTTGTTCTTAAAGTGCAGCTATAAAAGATAATATTGTGATGCACTTCAAGGCATTTAAGGTTAAATTTGTATAAAACTTGCCTGGTAATTAATTTGAACTTCAAAAGAGGATTTTTGGCAAGGTCCTGCAAGTTTCTGTACCTGGGGATTGGATATTTTTGTACTCTTTGCCCAGCCAGGAGAGACTGGAGGTGGAGGGAAGGCAGCATATGTGTAAATTAAGTAAATATAAGTGCTTGCTCTGGACTGAGGCTGGAGTCTGGACTGCTAGGGGCTTATTTGTGAGCATGTTCTCTATTCATCCAGGAGGTCACTTACGTTTTCTCCTTCCCTCGCTGGCCTTCCTGGGTTTGAGGACTCTAGGAAAACACCTGTGTTCCATAAAACCCTGATCTTTGCTGGAATGCATCTTCCTTTTATTCTGCTTACACATAAAGTGTACAGAGAAGTTGCTTTACCAGTCGAGTAATCTGAAGGACATGTGCATTAACAGATTTTATTTTTTAAATAAAGCAAAGTTTCACTTCTTGAGATTGTTTGGAGGAGTAAAACCACAATTAGTGCACATCTTTTAGTGACAGTGGGTGGGTATAATTTTTCCCCTTCTCTCTCCTTACTTATCAAATACAAAGTCCAGATTGGATGCGAAGAATTGAGGCAAGAGGAGACATTGCCATAATGTCTCTTCCTGTTCTCCACACATAACCATCTTGTCTCTCTCATTGGAAACATGCACCCTGGCCTTATAGTCTCTGCAGAAAACTTAAAAGCTGTGTTACCCTTTCCTGAGCTGTGTTCTCTTGCACAATAACGTACTGTTTTGTCTCTTAATTCATAACCACAATTTCTATCTTAGCTTGTGAGCGTTCAGTGCTGGAGGTGTATTTATCATTAGGACAATGATAAGCCTTCCAGAAACAGGTCTAAGTGTGGAGACTTAAAACTGAAGTATCCAGACTTTGTTCCCGATGGATTCAACATGATGGGAATCGAAGTAGGGTTCTTTTCCCGAGAAGGAACCATTACGTGAACTCTTTACAGCATTTTAAAATGAGCTTTTTCAGTGTAGAAGCTGCTTCAAGAAATTTACTTTCCAAATATTTTTTTTCCCATGTTTAGTGAATCGAGAGCTAGAGAACAGATTTTCAGAACACAGATGGTGTCAGAAGCAGCACTTGCTGGCTCAGCGGGAAGGTAGCTGTTGAAGAGTTCTCACTTATCTTCTGCAGGCTTATTTCCTTATCGGTTTGTTTGGAGCAGATAAACAGATACAGTGTTGATGAACTCTGTAATAAAAAAAGGTAGACTAAAAGCCCAGCCTGTGGAGTGTGAACCTGTTGAGTGAGCGGAAAAGCAAGGAAAACATTGTGTGTATTTCTGGCTTTGCTGTGAGACTTGCAGGTTGCTTTTGGGGATAGGAATGTGTGGGAAGAGAGGTCTGAGTTAACTCCTCCAAAGGTAAAAGTTTGTTACTAACCAGGGTTTGCTTTTCCTCGCTCTTCCACGGAAATGAAAAAACAGTCTCTGAGCTCTGTTGAGACCTCTGCTTTCAATTCTCTCTGCAGAAGTAGTAACAGGGAAGGATTTCTGGATGGAAGTTGCAGCGTGAGTACACATTCTACATTGAGATTTGGCAGCGCAAGAAGAGTGGAGATGGCACAAACCTGTTTGCATATACTGTAAGACAGCATTCAGCTTCTTTACAAGAAGTGAGACTGATTGTGATTAGGAGGAAAAGTTGGTGAATCTTACAGTGCATATCACTACTCCTTGTGATCTGTAGTAGCTTGTAATATTACTTGGATCAAAACTGCTGAGCTGTGTCAAGCTTTTTGGTTTGCTTTTTTGGTGTGTGGTGTTTTTTTTTTTTAGTTCTGTTATTTTGTCATAGAAATATAGTGTAAGAATTTTTTTTTGCTGAATGGTACCTGCTCATGATGCAGCTTATTCTAGATTACCAAGGATGTGAAAAAGGGGTAGGTGAGGAGTTTCTGTGTTTTAAGAAAAAAGAAACATGGAACAATTGTAATTAAGAATAAATATGAATTACACAAAGCAGATACTTCTCATAAAGCAAGACGGAAAGGGAAGGTGCAGGAATGAGCTGAGCTACAAGAAGAACCAACAGTAAAGTGGTTTAAAATATACTGAAATATGATCTTTTACCTCAAGCCTTCTCCAAGCATCCAAGCCATAAAAATAATACATAGCTATAAAACTGCTAGTAGAATGCTAAGCACGCACAAATAACTTTTATCTGCTGCTGCTGTCTAGGTGTAGGAATCTCTGGTAGGGATCCTTGTTTTCTGTTCCCTCCTCAGCATGCTCTGTCAAGCACTAAGCTGTGTGTCTCCTGCCTGTTGCTATCAGCCCTGCTCTGTGGGAGAATGGGGAATGCGTTGTTCTGTTCTCTGCAGCAGTCTTTTACATGCTTGGAGCTCCATAATGCGCAGAGAGGGGTGAGGAGAGTTGAAGCTCTTTCAGTCTCTTCTCAGGATTCCTGTCTCTAGGCAATCTCTTGTTCTTGTGACAGTCTTCAGGAGATGTCCTGTGGAGCTTCTCCAGAGTAGCTTCTGTACTTTAGGATCACTTTGAGTTCTTGCTTTGTCCTCTGTTATGTTTGGACTCCATTTCAGCCTTACGTTGTCTTCAGGTTTAATACATGTACACCTGATACAACACTGGATGTGGAAATGAAACAGAGCTTTCTAGTTGCACAGCAGACTGGTAATGAGTATTATCTGATTACAAGGTCAACTTCTCACCTGCTGTTGTGGTGTTGGTGTTTAACCTGGAGACACTGAACTCCGTTGCCTGTCACCTCTGTGCTTTGGATGGTTCAGCTACATTGCAAAAAGCTTCATCCAAGTGATGGATCTTGCGTTTCTTAGCGGTGGTGTAATCACCACCCTTTGGGACTCTGCATCGAGGAAGTCAATTTAGTCAGGGTTTGCTGTAGCCCTAACTGCAGGGTTCGAGAACATGGGCAGAAGGGGATGGGACCAGTGGTGCCTATTCTTGTATTTGGGAGGGGAGGAGGGGAAAGCTCCCTCCCCAAGATTGATGGGACTTCAAGGCAGGTTGTCTGTGTTGTTTGTAGTAATGGTTGAAGGTTCAACAGGCTCTCCTGGGGTGAGAGCCTGCAGCTGGGCAGGTCTGTGCCCTCCACCAGTAGCCCCTGGGGTGTGATGCACAGCCCCTGGCTGCCTCCTGGTCCTGCCTCTGGACCTCTGCAACGCAGGGGCATTCCTGCTCTCCTGCCAAAAGGAGAAGAGAAAAATCTCTTCCCAGATTTCTGCTATCTGACCAGGGCCCCACAGTTTGCTTTAACCGTTCTGCCTGAGCTGTGCATGTTTCCTATCCTCTAGTGGGGCTCAGCAGCAGGTGAGGCAACCTGATACAGGGAAGTGCCCACCTCTGAGGCAGACCACCCGGCTCAGCACTTAAGTCAACGCACAGGCTTACGCTGGTGGCTTTTAATTGCCTGGCTTAATTACGGGGGGTGATATTTACAGGTATATGTGAGGTAATAAACACCTTTTGCAGGTGTTTAAAATGTGGGGTGTGGGAGCGAAGGTCTCTGGGTAAGCACGTAATGAGCATATTTCTCACTTGAAGTGACTTATTCATGCGAGTGTTCACTACGGTGGTGCTGATAATTTGCTTGGAGTTCTAATCAAGAGGAAAGGTATGGGGAAAGTCTTCACCTTTTAGAAGTGGACTCCAGATTTCTGCTCAAAATACCCAACTTATTTGTGTGTTTTTTTTTTTTTTAAAAAAAAACCCTGTTTTTTTTTTTTTTTAAAATAGTTGATAGTGATGCTCATGTCAAACATCTGCCCCTATTTTAGAGTTAATGTTCCAGCTGCCACTACTAGAGATGCATTGCTGTGCTTTTATTACACTTGTAGGGTTAGAAGACCAGTGTTTTTTTTCCAATTTGGTAGTTCTTGTGTAAGAAATAAAGAAGTTCCTGGTGAGGTCAGGGCTCTGCTCTGCAAAAATCTGTTTTCATGCCCAGTTTTGATCTTCTAGGGTACATGAAGGCATAACTTCTGGCAAGTTGAAGGATCAGAAATATTCTAATACTTAGAATGGTTGTTAGTGTGCAAGAATTCTGGCAATGTCACCATAGGATTTCTTGGCAGTGTTAGAACAGTGCATTGTTCCCAAGCCTAGAATAATATGGTTACTTGTGTATTGGGTTTTTTTGGACGCTTATTTCATTATGTTTAGTATATGGAACTAACAGTGATTCCAAAAACTTGAGAAGCCTAAAAATACACACAGCTTGCTTGGCTCAAAGCATTTCTTGTGAAACCAACCATCAGCTTTTACCTTTCTAGAACTGCAAATAAAAAGTATAGAAGCCTAGAATGGTTTGCGTTGGAAAGGACCCTGAAGATCCACCCCTCCTGCCGTGGGCAAGGACACCTTTCACTAGATCAGGTTGTCCCTGTGAAGCTGTTTGTTCAAAGGCTCAGTTGCCAAAGTCTTGCATCTCTCAGCTGTAATTTTCACTAAAGGAGTCACTTTAATCATTGAGCAACCTCTTGATCCAGTGTTGCGATGTGCAATGTGTACTTTCATGGAATTACAAAATCGTTCAGGTTGGAAGGGACCCCCGGAGGTTTGTAGTTCAACTTTCTGCTCAGAGCAAGGCCTGTAGTGAGTTCAAACTATGTTGTGTTTAGGGTTTTATCCAGTCTTGAAAACCTCCAGGAATGGAGTCTGCAAAACCCTTATGAGCAACCAGTTCCAAGGCTCAATGACCCTCTTGGAGTTTTCCTTACACCCAGCAAAGACCTCTCCTGTGTAAATCTGTCTGTTTTTATTCTTGTCCTCCCATCCTGCATCTCTGTGAAGAGCTTGGCTCTGTCTTCTCTGGGGCAGTCCGCTGTGATGTCCCCCTCAAAGCCCTCTCTCTTCTGGGTTGAAGAAGCTCTCTTCCTCGCTGGCCAAGTGCTCCAGCCCTGAGCCATCTTAGAGGCCTACTGATCTTGCTCCAAGTTATCAATGTTCTGTACTAAAGGTCTGAAAACTGGATGCCCTACTCTTGTGTCGTCATCCCTCGTTATTCAGCATTCATTTACTTCCCTCCACCCACTGCCCATACCCTGTTGATACAGCCCAGGTTGCTGTTGATATTTGATGCAATGGGCTCATGTTCAGCTCACTGTCCATCAAAACCCCATGTGCTCTTTCCAGCAGATCTGCTCTCCAGCCAGGCAGTCCAATGCCCAGGGGTTCCTTTCCCTGTGCAGGGCTTTGCATTTGTCCTTGTTAAATCCCACCAGACCCCTGCTGTCCCATTTCTTCAGCCTGTATGGGCCCTCTGGGTGGCAGCCTGGTCTTCTAGCATGTTGCCTCTTCCCCTCAACTCCATCCCCTCCCCGAGCCTGAGGAGGACGTGCTATAACACCACCTCCGGGTCAACTAATAAAAGAGTTAAGGGCGAGTTCAGTGACAAACCACTTGGTGTTGGCCTCCAGGCAGAGTACTGTCCCCTGGGCCCGACTGTCCCACCAGTTACCAGCTATAGTGCTACTGCTGGAGGTGAGGTTGGGCCTGGAAATCCGCAAGCCGGTCACCTGTGTGCATGAGAGGGAAATGTCTGTGAATAGAACCAAATCTCTGCAGATACAGCTAAAGTAACATGTCATGGTTGGCTAAATTTCCTTAAACCTAAGGATAACTTAACCTGTTGTTCAAACTGCCCTGAAGTAAGTCCAGAAGTGAAATACGCAGCCCCTGCACACCACTGCTTTCTTACTTTCCCATGTAGCTCTGTGAAATTGGGAATCTAGCAGCATAAAAAGTGAACTGCCAAGGCATCGCTTGGTAAAAATTGCAGCTTTTGAAAGCCATTTCCATTTTAAGCACATCTTCAGTTTAGAAAGCTGTAAGGCAAGTCCCAAAGTATGTTTCCTGACCTTGTGAAGAATACACCTTTTCAAGATGTGTTCTCATCTCTATCAAAGCTATTGACACAGCTTTTCCATGTCTTTGGCATGTAAGTGTAGTCTCTCCTAATTAATTATTTGTGCTGTCTGCGATGTTAAATCTTGCTCCCTTCAGTTTAAATGTGCAATGAGGAACCAGTAGCTCCTAGCAGCACTGGATTTTCTGAAGAAGTGCTGGTAGGGTGTTGGGAGTGCAGCCCCAAAATTCTCGGTGGAATTTGATGTTGGTATCTTTTTGTTTTGGATGTGCATATACAGCTGCTGAGAGAGCTATGTGCTCTTATAAACAAAGATGCCCTTTAAGTTTGTAAAATTAACATGATTACAAAACTATTGTCCTGCTTTTGGAGAAGTTTCAAGTAATTTCAGGTACCTGCTTTGATGGAAGTTGTAAGTAGCAGGGATCATCTCTTAAGAATTGCCGGTTGTATAATTTGAGAGGAATTGAAGGACTCCCACAAACGACTTGTTCTTCAGGCAATAATAGAAGTGTTATGAGCTCTTGTTGATGGTAGACAAAGAAATAGAAAAATGTTCAAGTGTCCTCAATGATTATTTTTTTTAAATCCACTTAGAGTTTGTGCATAAAGAACATAAAAAGAGTAACACTGGTTTAGATAGGGAAAAAAAAAGTATATGTGTAGTCCTGTATCCAATTTGTTTTGCCTTGGGAGGAGGACAGGAATAAAGGCAAGGATGTGGTGGTGATCCTTTACGTTCTTCTGGCTTTTGGTGTTTTGCAGCTCTGGGACTTACCAAGCCAGAAACAGTGCATTTGGGGTTGCAAAATTCATCTAGAGCTCCTGTGAACGTGTTCTTGAACTAATGCAAATATTCAGCATCCACAGTATACTGCAGTGAAGAGTTGCATGGTTTAAGGACATGTTGCAGGGAGAACCATCTCCTCTTCTTGCTTTGAGCTTCTGCTGGAAGTGTTGCTGTATTGGAAGGAAGAGTGCATAGTAGTAGATGAATGACTTTTTCTCCCTCTGTACTTATTATTTTAAGGACCTTTATTTCTCAACCATCTCTTTTCCAGGCTGTGAAGAGTGGTAGCCTGTGTAGTTGTCTTAGCATTGAAGCTGGTCCCTATCTTTTGATTATCATCATCCCATCATTGGAAATTCTATTTTGAGTTGAGGGACTGAATCTGCAGCCAGTTTTGTCATTCATTTAAAGTTATTTCGCTCTATGAAGGTATTAGCTTTCAGAGACTACTGTGTATGCCTTGGGTTTTGCTCCTTAAAAAGGAAAAAAAAACCTTGCAGTGGAGCTGGTGGAAAGCTAATCGGTGGAATGGGGATTGCTGCTTTTGTCTCAAGAGATCAACAGGCTTAATTTTCTTTTTATGACAGTCATGGGAAAAATCTACACTATCAGTAGTGCAGATCCTCTTCTGGGCTTGCTGCTGGTTGCCAGGAAATGTTACATTCGAATCATATGTGTACCACATGTTGACCTAACTTTATGCAACTTGCTCTTGTGTAGAGGGAGGGAAACAAAACGTGCTTATTTCCAAGGGGCTGGCCCGTTTCAGCCCTCTGCATTGCATACGTAATCGTAGCAAGTACATCGCTCCTCACGCATGCACCTAGGAGCATAGGGTTTTCTTTTCTTGATTGGAGAGGTGGAAAGTGGCTCTTGGGCTATTTCTCTGGAGATCAAGTCTGCTGGCACTCTTGCAGAAGCTGTCTGGCTGCTGCCAGCTTTGCAAGCCTACTGCTTCATTGCGTCTGTGTCCCCTTTCTGCTCCCTCCTCAGTGACTTAGCTGCAGTCTCTAACTGGACATCTAAGACTGAGCCTCATCCATGTCTCTTACAGCTCCTATGTGCTTTCATCTAGTAGCACTGAATGTCTTGGGTTATTCCTTGGTCATGTGCAGGGGGAAAAAACAACACAAGCTCAGCTGCAGAGCCTCCTGCAGAAAGAGGGAGATGGTCATGATTGAGGCAAGCAATGAGGCTGCTGTACTAAGCAGGGGAAAGTGCTTTGGGCTTATGGAAAGGTGAGAAATGCTGACACAATCTGCCCTGCAGCTGCATAATGCCATCTCGTACAGCAGCTGGTGATCGGGACAAGAGTCTGGATGCCCTGGTGGGCCAGGCACTTGCTGCTGGGTTGAGGATGTGAAGAACAGCTTGGAGGTCTTTAAGACCTAGCTGGATGTCAACTGAGGCAAAGCTTGCTGAGCAGGGGGAAGGGAGATCAAGTTGTGTTAATGTGTTTCCTTTTTTAAGATTTCTTGTTATTTTGAAGCCTGAAGCTCCCTCTGATCCTGTGTCTCAAACTGGTAGCCAAGTGCATGTGGGCAGGGAAGGAAGGGAATGTAACTTGAAATAGCTCCCTTATTTTCAGCTGCTTTGGAAGTCGTGGCAATCAAAGAGGGGGTTGTGACTAAAAGCCATCAAAACCACTTCCAAGCACATGCGTTTTTGTGGAGCAAATGAGCAGAATTTTTAGAATATAATGCAAACAGGAAAACACTATGAAAACTATAGCTCGCCATTAACTTGAGGGGAAGGAAGGTATATTAAAACTATCCTTGTAAACAGCCTTCTTGTTCTAAAGTTCCCTTTTCTCCTAATAAGGGACTGAGCGCATGTGTAAGAAATGGATCCAAATCAACATTTCTTGGGACACCTTTTATTGGGTGTTGGGTTTTTCTTGGTTGCTTTTAGTTAATAGAATCAGGCTGTTATGTGAATAGTAGATAGCTATTCATGCAACACTTTCGCTTATTCACTCGCACTGAACTCACAGTTACTCAGTGTGAGCAGCAACCAGGAGGCCAACCTCAACTATGTACTCTGAAGTGGAGGCTTATAACGTGCCAGTGGCCTCTAGGTTGGTGTTCCCTAGTCCTTTGTTGCATTGGGTGTGTAGTAAGTGTATATTGTGTGTGTATATATATATATGTGTGATCTTCATCTGTCTGCATAGAGCAGTCACTGACCTTTTAGGATGTGGTCTTAGTTGTGCATCTGTTGTTGATGTTCACGTGTGCTAGTGTCTGTACAGATTCAGCAGGCTGTTGGAATGGGAGACAGTCACAACCTACCTTTGCACATCGTTCTTCTCTTTGGCATGTTGTATTCTAGTCATTCTTCCCCTATCCAAATGTGTAGAAATCTACAGGAGCTGTTCATGTGAGCTTGCAAAGAAAGGATGCTTATTACATACTGACTACAAAATTTGTTGGGAAAGATTCTCGCGTTTTGTCAGCTCAGGAGCTGAGACAAAAGCCTGGTGGTGCTACTCAATGTTAGAGAAGTGTCCATGGCTTCCACTGCTGTTCTACGTGATTTAATTCTTGGTCTATGCTGATGTCAAGCGATGCCTTTGTGCTTTGAAGAAATGCATATTCTGGTGACTGTTGTGAAAATAATTTTAGTTTTTGTGTAACAGATCTTTCAAAGTGGTGCCCTTACCTGACTAATGGAATATGTTACCATGCTTCCATGTGGGGGTGTGGTTTTATTTACAAAATAGATGAGGGTACTAAAACAAAGCATTACATAGAATATGACAACTGTGGTCTTACAGCTTCCCCTAGTTGTGAGGCACTGACATGCTTGCCCTTTGTGCTTTGGTGTTCAGTGTCAGCAGGCAATTCTCTTCTCAATCACGGTGTAAAGCTGCTGTCTGTTGCAAAAGCCAAGGCAGGAACAGCCGATTTCCTTCTCACAGTAGGAATTCCTGATTTTCTGAGATCAGGTATAACCGAATTTGTGTACCTGCATGTCAGCAGTTCCCATTACCTTGACAAACCCAACCTGCCTAATGGCCACCCCTCAGTTTGATTGTTCACGTTCCCATTGTCAAACCTGCACTAATTTCCCTGCCATTCAGACGATTAGAGCATTAATGCAGCTTCCCAGAGGTGAGCCAAGCATGTGGTCATTGAGTCTGTAACGTGCAAGGGATGTTGGAGCTGCCGTCTCCAGTATCTCTGGGAGGCACTGCCCGTTGTGCATTGTTCCCCATCCTTCCACGTAGTATTTGCTTGAGAGTTTTATGGGATGTAAAAGAATTGCCCTGTTTTGTGTAGCTCCTTGTTGGATATCTGACTTCTGCTTGACAAAGAAGGTACAATGCTATATATATATATATATTTTTTTTTTTTGCATTTTTGTTGCAGCAAACATGAATAGACAATAATAGACATGAATGCCACTGGGTCGAACGTATAAATGAACAGGCACAGAGCTGCTGACTTAAAGCAGAATGTGCCTCCTGCTAGAGAAGTGGGTGGTGCAGGTTGTGTGAAATGGTGGGAGAAGTAAAGCTAGACAGCTTTCTGTGCAGATGTGGTCATAAAATAAATTGTTTGGGCAGCGAGTGACTTGTAGACCAGACACAGTCACTGTTGGAGTGACAAATCTTGTAGCTGCAGTGCCATCTGACGCTTTTGCTCTTTGAATTTCCCATTTTGGTGGCAGTAAATGCAACCAGAAGTGATCAACAGCTGCTGCACCATCACTAGAATTACTTTCTAGTGTGTATGTGGTAGAAAATGTTATCTCCAGCCTTCTCATAGCTAACCAACTTCAGGTGGCTGGGTGTGGGACAGAGGGAACTTCCTTTTTTGCAAGTAATATTAAAACTTGCCTGAGTTGCAGTGGGAATTTTTCAATCACTAATGATGCAGCCAGTGCATAAAACGTAAGTGGGCACCCTGACTCTTCTGCCAGAGAACTGTGTGTGCATGGGGAAAACCCTTCTGAAACAAACAAAAACCCAACCAACCCCCAAACCTACCAACTCTGTCACACGTTGGCGTTGTTTGCTGTTCCTGCCGGTCAAAAATGTATGTTAGCTGCACAAGGGATGTTTGTGGAAGTGCAGAAAAGGAAATATTTCTGACTTTTGGAAAATCTGTTGTAATCTAAGTGGAGCAGATAAAGGTACCAAGTTACTTCATCAGGATTTTCTTCTTATTCAGGCGGTAGTAACTTCATAATCAAGTGAAGGATAATTTTAATAATGGGTTTCAGGACAGTGATACCATCAAATTTAAATTGTGTCTAACAAGTTAATTATAGATACTATATTAGTTCTGCTTTTTGTTTTTGACATCTTAAGCTTGGCAAAAGAAAACCGTAGATTATAAAAAGATTGAAAATTCAAGTCTCCAGATGAGTTCCAACATCTCATGCACATTTACTTAATTTTTTTTTTTCTCTAAAAAAAAGCTTTTAAATAGGCATTCCCAGGCTGTTAGTTTGCCAGCTGAGCAGTTCAGGGGGATCTCTATAAATCAGCAAAAGAAACCTTTATCATGAGACAAATTCTGAAATTTGTCTGTAAAGAATAATACTTAAAAAAAAAAAAAAAAGGCAAACCAAAACCCACCCGTGTTTGTCTTTAAGCCTACTAATATGTTTCCATAATGTTATCTGAAACGATTGTTTGTCTATGAATTATTCCCTCATCCCAAGCCCCTGCCCTGTTCCTTGTAAAGTATTTGCTATTTACCAGTTCACTTTCTCTTTGAGATGAACAAAGTGCCAGCCAAATAACAAACCTGCATTAGCTTACCTACCTGTTCTCTGACCTTTCCGATGTTGATGCTAGCAGAAAAGCAAGTGCAGGTGACACAGGTGGTCCTGTTGAGTGCCTAAGTTTGTTTTCCAGCAGGCAATTTGACCTATGGCTTCTAGGCTTTCAAATTTCCACTGGAACTGCTGGGTGAGATGTCATACTTGAAGGCTTACTGCCCCAAGATAAAACTCTTTCCAGCCTGTGAGCCAAGGTCCTGTCCTCCTTTGCACATAAGTATGCTTTTTAATTGCTGTATTGCTTCCACTGCACCTTGTTGGTCGTGGAAACTACTTTCTTGTCCGTCTTCTAGACACTGCAGTGTTGTGGCAGCATCCTTACGCTGAATCCCCTGGATGTCAGGGAGCACCCTGAGGTTTGTAGCAGATGGTGCGCTCCTGGGGCTCTTGCTGCTATCAGTGGTTGTGGCAGGACTAGGGTCAGAGGGCATGTCTTATCCTCGCTCTCATCGCCAGGGACCAGTGGTCATCTCATGGGAGAAGACTGCTTGTTAGCTTGAAGGAAAGAGCTTTGGATTTGTGTGTGGTTTTCTTGGCATCAGGATATTGCAAGAACTAGGTGGTCTCCAAATCTGATGGCAGACAGCTGGAGGACACAGACACAGCTACCATACCAACAGAGCTTGGAAATAGGTGCCTAGAGTAGAGAGGGAAATCTTAAACCTACTATTTGTGGGGGAATTTGTATGGGGAATTAGTAGCCCTGACTATATAGTTGGGAGTCCCTTATTCCACAAAAATAACTTTTCCATTTTCAGATGGCTTTGGTCTCTTCTCTCTTGTTCTATTAAGAATGTAACTTGAAATGGTTTGAAAAACACCATAGTTGTTGGTGCTGGTGGATTTTTTTTTTTTTTTTTTTTACGTCTACAGTATTGCAAATATTTCCTTAAGCTTTACTACTACTTCACTATTACTATTCACGGATGCTTTCAATGAATTCAGTATAAAATTCTTGCCTCTATTTCAGGTTAAGAAAAACAATCTGAGGTATTTTAATTGGGCTATATACAAAAAATATTTTCTGTATAACCAGAACTGTGAGGAAACTTTATGTTGTGCTGATCAAAGGAGGTACACTCAATCCGAAGGCTTTCTATTCCATGCTAACCCACAATGGGAGTCTTTGCACATTGATAAATGTCAGCCTGTACACTAGCTGCATGTGAGATCCTTACAGGACAATTTATGGCTTTTTATCTACCAGAATTAATTCTTGGTATGTTGTGGCTGTTCTGTGAGGAAAGCTATGACCCATCCAACATCTAGCCTTCATCAACTGCTTGTGGTGCATTAAGAATGCAAAAAATGTACAAATTTGAAGAAATAAATAACAGAGGAGGGAAGTGATCATTAGGAAGCCTTACATCTGCTAGCTCCCTGCCCAGTGCTATGGCTAGCAACTTATAGTGCCCTACGGTTTTAGAAAAATAAGTTTCCCTCTAGAATGCAGTGGATACCATCACTACATGTGCTCCCTACAGACCTGCTTGTGGATCACAGCCTTCTGCAAACTGTTTCTGGAATCAAATTCTGGTGGGATTCCTTGCAGTTCTGCAGCTTTCCTCTCCGTACGGAAAAAGCAGGAGCAACACCACCCTTGTTGAGGCTGCTCAAGGTCTGGGTTACCTTGCTGTGCTCGTAAAGCTGCTTCTCTCCCAGCACTGAATAGGGTATGGCTTAACTACCCCTCAGCTGGTCGTAACGAAATGTTAATGATCATTGTGATGCATGATGCTTGTGCTTCAAGGTATGGGGATCTCTCCTGATCTGCTTGAAGAGTGGTGACTTGTGCTAAGCATATTTGTTTTTCCCTGTTATTTTTGCAAGCACTTTAATTCATCTTGTGGCTGCCTCTCGCACGCTTTTGTGGCTTTGGCGTATCTGACAGCATATCTTGCTGGAGTGTTGCTTTTCATTTCCTTCTGAGGGTGATCCAGATGTAGCAGTGCTCTCTAAGGGAATCTTGCTTCAATCCGACTGCAGCCACTGGGAGGTCCTCAAGTGTGGTCTTCACTCTGCTCTGCTGCCCCAAGCTGTTGTCTGCTGTGTTATGTGTACCTTAGGCAGTCTGCCCCATCACAGCTCCTCAGGAAGGAGGGAAGAGAATTTTAGCATGAGAATTTTAATTTCATACATGAATTTTAAATTTGTTCTTAGTGGTTAGTTCATCAAAATGATGACTGAGTACTGCGAACACCTGCTCCATCACCAAAACACCTGACCCACAGAGCTGGCACTCTGGAGGCTGCAGATGTTGCTGTGCGCTTGCACTGAGGTGGTATGATCCACGTTAAGATCCATGTTAATTTTCTCTTAGGATTATTAAAAAATATTTGATCAGGGTCTTTGTTAATGCACACCCTGTAAAAATGGCAATCAGATATTTTGGTGACTTTAAGGGAATTTGATTATGTGTGTGGGTGCAAGGCCCTCCATAAGGCAAGGTGTTTGCCATTGTGGGTTCTACGTTTGGTTCAGGTGAGGATCTCACTCTTTAACTATTCCTGCAGTGCACTGCTCATCCAGAGATCCGTAGCAGTGTCCCCTGTTGCCCATGAGGAGCTCACTTCGTGTTTTGCAGCTCTTCACACCGGAGGATGCCCCCCTTCCTTGTGGCACTGCCTGGGACGCTCTGTTACCGGCATCGCCCCCGCTGTTCTGGGGGAGCTCCAGGCAGTCAGCAGGGCTGGCTGGGGTGTAGCCGTGTGGTTTCCATCCCGCAGGAGCCCTGCGGGTGAAGACGGAGGTGTGCAACCCTCGGCGAGGCGGGGAAGGAGGCTCTGGGGCTTCGAGCGAGGCCGGGAGCCGTTCCTCGAGTGCGGACGCCGCGTTCTGTGCGATCTGGGTTGGGCTCCTGCCCACTTGGCCACGCTCCTCCCTCCCTCCACCGCGGCCCAAAATAAACACTGCAGAAATTGTGCGTCCCTCAAACAAGCAATCAGGGAAAATTGCTGGGCTTCCACGAAGATTAAGAATAGTCCAAGCGGGCAGGAGGCTGGCTGCGCCTGGACTTGGTTCTAATGAAGTCTCTGCTGCCCCATGAAGGCGTGGAAGGAATAAGAAATGACACAACCTACAAAAACTTTACCACTAATTGCTTTTTATGTTCTGCTGCTCTGCCACGTTCGCTTGGTCGCTGGCCATTTACGTTGGTAGAAAGCCCCTCTGGTAGAGAAGAAAACCTTCTGTGGGCAAAGTAGAAGGCAGTAAGCTTTTGCTGCGAGGTGGAAAACAAAACCAGCCCTCTATGATAAATGCACTTCAGTGTTTTAATTAGTGAGCAAGTTGAAAATCAAAACTAAATCGGTGGATTTCTCTGTGGCGCTAATTAGGTTAAGGGGGAAAATAGTTTGTATTGGAAATGTGTGGAGTTCCTTTTTATGAAGGCTAGTTTACTGTGTGAATAATCCCTTGTAAAAATAGCCAGTGATTTAAGAGATGACTCATTAATGGTTCAAAAGCAGTTGAGTAAAAAATGATACTTGGTGTGTATGAGCGCTATTTTAGGTCTCTTTTTGAAAGTAGTTTTGGGAGTTGCGTTCAGTGGAGTCCTTATAACCATCCTCTACAGCTTAGCCGGGACTGCCCACCTCATGTTTGCTTTGCTGCTACCTCAAAGGCAGACGGGAATGCTGATATCAGGACCGTGATGCTCTTGCAGGAAGCACAGGCAGGCGTGCAGCTTAAAGGCAGTGCTAGAATGAAGCATGTCTTAAGGTTCTGGTACTTCTTTTGTTATTCCTTACAATATTACACCATGTCATTCTGACTTCAGTGCAGTAAGATGACGAGTTGGCTTCTAGCTGATGTCATCTCAGTGAGAGAAGCTGTTGGCTTGGCTGATTTAATGCCTGTAGTTTTCCTTCCCTTTGTTTCAGCATTCCTTGGCTGACCAGCCGTATGCAGGGAAAATTTTATTGAATGCTGGTAGTAACTTTAACAAAAATATAAGATTCATTCAGGTGTCATGAAGAGAAAAAGCATGGAGTTAAAGCTCTGCATCTTCTGCGGTTGCTGTAATACCAGTTATTCAGTGTCAGGCTTCTCTTGTTGATTAGCTATATGAATCACTGCTTCATTTGCCATTTTACTGAGAGTATCAGACTCGCAAGCAGCACGTATTTCTCCTAAAATACATTTTTCATCTTGCATTGATATAGGAACTGAGTTCAGCTGAGTTTTTATCAATGTCTTCAAATTTCAGAGATGTGTCACTACTTGCCCATTCCTCTCCAAAGGCTTGTCTGTGCTTGGAGTTGTAGGAAAAGCAATGGAGGTTGGCTTCTGCACTCAAGCATCGTTTCTCTTAGGAATATTGTTGTCTTTACCTCTTCCTATTAGCAAAATCTTAATTCTAGAGGTGGGTAAGCATTTAGGCTGGGCTTGAAGTAATGGGAATTCCAAATTCAGTGACTCATGGGTGGCTTTAAATCAGTGTGCTTTTCTCAGCCTTGCCTCTTCATGTGTATATAATCAGGTGTTGAGATCCATGCTGCTTTTGCATTTTTTAAAAAATGTGAAACTTGTGTCAACCTCTGCCCGAGTACTCACACATGCAAAACTTTCAGAAGACTGCCAGTGAAGTGTTAGAGCATTAACTAAAGTTTTAGAATTAAATTGATTGTGTAACATCATGTAATATTTTACTGATGGTAGTTTATAAATACAGGGCCATGAATTATAAACAAGATAGTGACTTGTTGGAAACTCCGTAACATTTGCCACACAGCTTTAGCGGATGCCACTGGAAAGCTAATGCATTTTAATTTTAAGGCAGGTGGTCCTTTGAAATAAATATTTTGCTTTCTAGCTAAATTAATCCAGAATTAACAATTTGCTTTTTAAATTCATTTTGAGGCAAAGTAGGAAGGTCATCATCGAGGTTGTTACATTGATTCTTCCAACTTTATGCAACTTCTCACCGTTGTTTTTGTATTTTGCTGCTGCTTTTCCTCCCTGAATCCCAGCTGTTCTCCTGCGACCCCTTCCCAGCAGAGTGCGGCACCGACAGACTCGCTCCTCTGTGCTCTGCCCCTGTGCAAGCCCTGCTGGGGAGGGCAGGCTTTGCTGCTGGGGGGCTGGAGCTGAGGGTGAAGGTGGCCTGGGGTGGGGTGGTTTGTGCTTTGTGTGCCCTGGGGGAGGAAAAGATGAGGGTAACCAAAAGCAATGCGAGAGATAAAAGGTGTAGGTTGCCATACAGAAATGCGATGAGGAGCTGCTCGGGCTTGGATGACAGGTTACCTGTGCCCCTCTCCTCTGGGCAGGGTGGTTTTTCAGCAGTAACACATCCAAAAAGTTAACTGCAGCTCTGTGGATGCTCACAAAACAGCCACTCTGGACTTTGTTGAGGTGTAACCTATGATTTTTCCAGGTGACCTGAGTAACAGCACAGGAGAAGAGTTACATCCAGATGTCTTGGGAGAGGAGCTGTAGTACGAGGATTAAGCCTACATCCCATTTGTTTAAACAGGCACAGAAATATCTTGTAACTTGGAACTGGTTTTTTATTTTCTGTTTTCTGTCATTCTTTTAGTAGCACGTTCTGTGTAATGCATTCTCTACAAGTGAGTGTTGAAACTGAGATGTTGTTTGGCAAACATCTGTTCCTATGGAAAATTAGTGGGATTTATATTGCTCTGCAGCTTATTTATTAATGCAGCCAAAAGGAGATACAAATATCTCCACTTTTTTCCCTCCAGTTGTGCTTGTATGCTTGCTTTGCTGGCAACAGTAATTTCACACACACGTTCCTGTGCTGTTCTTATTTCCCATCCTAAGAAGAGCCCAGTACACAGGGGAGTTGCACCGGACAAGGCCATACGAAGCAGATAAGCAGTGCTGTTTGGTAGCTCTCCAGAGCCGTGTCTGTCCACATCTCCTGCTGTCCTAGCTCTGCTTTCCAAGCTGTTTGTGGTTGACAGTCTTTTTCCACGGTTTGTGTGTATGGCACTGGATGTACTCATTGCAGGTGCCTGCTATTTGGGTCTCAGTTGCCTTGTGACCATGCTGACCACACCACACTTCAATGAATCATTACCTACTAGAGGTCAAAACCAGTAAATGTCAATAGATTCATGGAAGTCAGCGTGGTTGGGAGGACTTCGTACATGTGAGTGAACTGAACAGTGAAGCTTTTCATTCTGGCTTCAGTCCTCAGAATGGCTGAACAGCCTCTTTTATGAGGGCTCTGGGGGATGTGTCACAGCTCCTCTTGATAGCTGGTAACTTGGTCTCTGTTTTCGGAAAGAATCAAGTATACCATGGGCTGCTGCTGACACCAACCTGCTCTGGTGTTCCTGGTACTTGTAATCACACTGAGGTTGCTGTAAGCCCTGTACTGAACAGGTTTCTTGGTGGAAGAGGCACCCATGTAACAGACAACCACATCGCTGTGTTTCAGATGGCTTAGTGCTTTATAGTCTTTTGATTTATCTACATATGGCACATCGTCTTTTGCCAAATTTCTCATCTGACCAGTGAGCACTTGGCTATCACACCTTGGTTCTTGGCCAAAGCATTTGTTTAAGTGCTTGTGGATAGCCTAAGGAGGGCTCATCTGGCACCACTGTGCCCGTGGGATGGAGGAAGAATACATTTATATCCAGTTTCTCACACTTTCGTAGTAGCCTTGTGCATTTCAAGATGTGACCTGGCGGGGTGCTAGCTAATCTCTTCTGGGCAGCCTCTTCTGTGAGAGCCTGGACCAAATGTTCTCTAGAGGTCCTTTCTAACCTGAGCTGTCTTGTCATCTTTTAATTAGTCCTTGTTGGCTTCTCCATTGTGTAACTTACTAGCTAAACCGTATTTAAAAAAAAAAGTAAGTGGCTTAAAAGAGTGGCTTAAAAGTTTTCAGGTTATATTTCAAATAAGGGAGAGTTGCTAATGAAAACGGAGGGAACTTTCCTGGGACTGTGATTAGCAGTGGCAGCAGGTGTACAGATACTACTTGAAAGTAGCAGGGTAAGCATACATGTAGTGGTGAAACTTGTTTTGCTTGGTAACTGTTTTTATTAACGAATGAGACCCACCAGATAACATATTACAGTATTATGTACAGGTACATTATGGTGTTGTGCACTGTGGGCTAGGCTTGGAGACACTGAACAGTCTGAGAAAGATCCAGGATGAGCCAAGAGGATCAGGCTTCTTGCCTCCTTTAAGCGACTCTGCAGACTTCCATCCACACACGCACAGATGAAATATTTGCTTGGCTGTTCTGAACAGCTGATGCTAGAGCTACTGAGCAGTTTGGAAAATTATCATAGGTGGAACCCAAAATAGGAAACAACTGGGAACACGAAGCTTTTTATAGTGATTCCTTTTTTTTTTTTTTTTTCTTGCAGACACCCTGTTGCCTACCCATAATACTCAATTTTCACGTGAAAGAATGTAATTGAGTCCATTTGCTTTCAGCCTGTGCTGCCCCAGCCCTCCTGTGCCGCTCTGGGACCGAGCGCCACGCGCCTGCTCCCGTCCCGTGTCACCCGAGCAGCGCTGGGGCTGCGTCAGGCTGGCACCGCTCCCGGGAGTCACCTGGAAGGGCCGAAGCGGCCCCATGTGATTATTCCCACACGGGACTCGGGCTCATCTGTCCCTACATACGCATGTGCTCGTCTGCCTCGTTTTTCCTGTAAACTGCTGAAGCAGTGAAAGCGCTTTCTAGGCATGTGCCCTTGACACATGCTTCTAAAAATAGGGCTGCTTGACATCGCTACAGGCTCGCTGGCTTCCTATTTGTCTAAAAAGATGCTTTGCTGCTTAAGCAATCATATGAATGGTCACGTTTTTTTCCTGAAAGCAAGCAGATACTCTGAAATACTCGGACGTCTTGGTTATTTTTATGCATTCAACACCGGTACGTGGAACTCCCGACTTATTTCTTTACTGCATGACCAAAGCGAGGTGCATGGCATGTCTGTTCATAATGCTCAGTAACTTTTTATAATCTCAGTGGGAGAGAACAGAGGGGGTTTTCAGCCTTTTTGAAGCATCGGAGCTCTTCCTGGATGGTGTTGCTGTTTTTGTGAGCACTTTAAATGCTGCTACTCTGCTCGTGAAGTCACTGTTGTTGCCCTTTGCACTGGTTATTGTCGCTATTACTGAGAGCACTTCAGATTTGGCCATGACGTGGTGGGCAGGCTGATCGGTTGTATTAGCCAAAACTGTCTGGTTTTGACTGTGCTTCTGTCACACCTTTTAAAAAAAAAAAAAAATCCAAATGAGTTAAGCCAACGAAAGCATTTCACACCGCCTCTTTATTTTACCTAGTGCGATGTGCCCCATGTGACGGTTGCTCTCAGATACATTCCCCAAAACTTACACTTCTGCCCCATGCGGTTTGCGGTGTCACCAAACAGTGTTTTGCATGATGGTGCAGGAAAAGAGCCCTCAGAGAAGAACCGAAGATTGAAGTACTAAGCTTGAGTTCGAGTCTGATTCTGTTGTGCTTCCAGAGATGGACATACAGGGAGCTGGGTGTACGGGGCAGGAAGGGGATGAGGGTCCCTGTGAAATGCGTGGTGGTGGGCTGATCCTGTGCGAGCACTCTGTGTTTACCCCTGCTGCCTCCCAGTCCTGGGAAACTTCTTTCCTCCATCTCAGTTCCTCCCTCAGGCTTCTCCTCTGTAGATGACAGGATTGCAGGTCTTTCAGTTGTTTCTTGGAGGCCCTGTTTTGAAGGCGTTGGAGGGCTCTTGCTGCTGTGCTGCAGGGGATTTCACAGCAGTTTTTGTGTCTCTGAGTGGTGGCACGTGGCAGCATGCTGGGCTCCAGGGAAAGACCTGGAGGGACTGGCTGGGAAGAGGTGTTGCTCATGAGGGAAAAAGCCTTTCTAGGATCAGTGCTGGGAAAAGTCTTGTCTTTCCAAACCTACTTTGGCTTATTCCAAACCAATCGCCCTTGCAAACAAATTAACTGCACTGTATTCGGCCTTACGTCAACTTTTAACTTTCCACGGGATTCTCAGACACCTTTATCCATTGAATTCTTGGGTGAATTTCACTTTAATCCTTGCAAAGATGAATGGTTAGAGCCTGCACTTCATCATTCTCGATTGCTTTAGAAGTACAACTGCAGGGTTTGCAAGCTGCGCTTAGTTTCCTTCCCAGCTTGAGCAGATATAAAGAGCAAGTTACGCAGCATTAAAAGCCAGACTGGGATGTAAAGCAGCCCAAATTAATCTGTGCATTTCTAAATCATGAATAACTCTGAAAATCCTATTGTGTGAGAGAGACGCGCATCCCCGGCATGGCACTTTGAGCCTGCTGCAGAAGCTGCGTGTGGCTGGGACAAAGAAAAGAGAAAGAAGGTGACTCGTGGTGTGTGGAAATCCCTGTTTCAGCCTGCCCACCACAGCCACCGCTCCCAGGACATCCCTGTGGGAAGCAGCAAGGTCCGATGCCATGCTGGGAGCTCAGCCTTCCTGGCACCTCTGGGAGCAGCGGGGCATGAGCTCGTGTTCGTGGCACCTCTCCCAGCTGTGCCCAGCTTAACTGCTGCCTCCTGACGCCAACCCTGTGGTCTTTCTCGCTTCGCTGGGGAGGTTATTGCTGTGAGCAGGCGTTTGCTTCACATAATAGGGCTTTGCGCTGGTGTTTTTAATGAGGGCAGAGTACCGCATGCTGCAACAGTGATGTCGCAGTCATCACACAGATGGCTGTACCCTCATGTGGTCTGCTTCGTTCCTGGATTTACGGTCGCATGTTGGGTATCAGACTCAGAGCTGTGTGCGAGCAGCATCCCTGTAGCTGCCCGTCTATTTAAGTTACCCAGATGCAATTCTTGTTGGGTAGTCGAAACAAATACCATGTACTTGTGAGGGCTTTTTTTTTTTTTTCTCTCTAGCCAAAACAGTTAGATTGGACTCGCTTTTGAAGGCCTGGAATACTTGCCCCTTCTGCCAAAAAGGGCAGGGGTGCCGAGCTCTTTTGCTGACTTGTTCTGGATTAAGGAATTTAACTTGTGACATTCAAGTTGGAAAATTATGCCTTTTTTTGATCTGATAGTTTGGTGGTTTGTAACCACTGTTACAGCACAATTTATGCTTGCATGTGGTAGTCAAGAAGTATACACAATGGAGCATTTATTCAGTTTTTGTTGTTGTTGGCCAGTGTGAAGAGGTGATTGTATTTGAGATGAGAAAACATAATATTTCATCCTCTCCATGCACAATTTACTGGTTGGAATTTAGTAATTATGGTTCTAGTTGGGCTTGCAGTTGGGAACTCCAGAACTTGAACCATTTATCCTCTCCCTAATGGTTAGAAAATGAGCGTTTAATTGAATGGTTTGTAGTGACCAGTGTCTGCTCTTTCCTCGTGGTGTAACAAATGAAGTACAAACACAGTGAGCTTCCTGCCCAGTGTGCTCACAGTGCTGCCTGGGAGGTGATGGGCTCATAAATTGCAGCTGAAGCTTTTTGGAGCTTTAAAGCTGGAATTTCAGATTTTTCCTGTAAGTTTCTTTTTTTTTTTTTCCCAAAGCCAGTCAAACTCAAACATATATTGTAGTCCCTATTAGCGCATCTTGGTGTGTCTCTGCTACAAACCGAGGTTGTCTTCTGTTGCTTTTGTGGCATTTGCACGGGTGGCTTTGGTGTTCTTGTGTTGTCACTTGCTGTTCTACTGCATTCCGCATGCTAAGCTTTTTACAGTTTATTTCCATTGCCATATTAATTGGCTTTAAAAATCAATGGCGAAACATAATGCAAAACCAAAAAACTTTACTTAAAAAACAAAACAAACAAACAAAAAAAACCACAGCCAAACCTTCGTTATTCTTTACTATTTACAGCTGCAATAAGCTCTTGGTAGTATTCACCAGACCTAGAGCTTTTTTCACACTTTCCTCTCACCACTGCATGCCTCCCAGATACTTCTTTTAAGATGCTTTTCAACTCCATTTATGAGCACAGTAGAGAAACAGATTTTTGTGAAGCTAAATGGAAGGAAAATGTAAAACTTCTTGGAGTGTTGCTTTCTTTCCTTACATGTTTTGTATCTTAACTGCAAGTGTGTTTACACAGCTGTCTGCATTCATATAAGTCTGCTCCCCCAGTATGTGAACTGGGTAATAGATGGATGATAACGCTTTGTCTACATGCTCACATAGATTTATATTAACAAATCATATTTGCTTTATACCCCAGTTTGTCTCTTAATGCTGTATAACATGCACTTTATACTTGGCTCAAACTGGGAATGAAACTAAAGAGCTTACAAGCGCCTTAGTCCTGTTTCTAAAGCAATACAGAATGATGAAGTGCAGAGTCTGAACATTCACTTTCTGAAGCATCTTGGGTGATTTTAAAGTGAAATTTATTCAAGGATTTGACGGATATAGGCTTACTCTAAACCAGTTACTGATGCCTCAAATTATATTTGTAGAGACGACTTCTAGCAGATGATATTTTGCTGGTGCTGAGGGAAGTGGCTCTAGGTCATTCCCGTCTTTTTGCACTGCCACCTCCTCTGAGACAAACATTCTCTTCTCATCCGGTCCTGTCACCTTAGTCTCTTTAGCGGAGTCTTTCTCTGGAGACCTTGTTTTGATCTTTCTTCCATTGTAAGAAGCATGTGGACTGCTTTTTTGGGTATCTTAGCAAGGGTGAGTAAAAACCCAACCAAATCAAGACCTCCAAGGACTTGGGGTCATTAAGTCTTTTGACTGTCCATTGTGAAGATGGACGTCTTCGAGCAGCACATGAAATGTCATAGTATCTGCTATAGACAAGTGAAGTGGTAAAGGGCCTTAATTAGGAAATCTGCAGTGATATGGGAAGGGTATTTCTGAGTCTGTCTGAAATTCATACATATGTAGATGTTTGTATTGCTACCTCTGAAGATATTCTTAGTTACTGAGTTGTAGCTGTGATTGTAGCTTCTGCTAGGTTAAATGACTTGTGGAGGTATCTTACAGCTCTGGTGGTGGTGTCTTATATAGATGTCTGCTTTTAGAATTTGGGACAAACACCAGAAGTCAAAACCAATTTTAGTCAAGGCTCTGGTTCATCAGACCAACCCTGCTTCTAAAATCATGGGACAAGTTCTAGACCTTGTCTTGCAACTGCAATCTGACTGTGATATGAACACTGGTGGTTAGCTTGACTGGACTTCGGAGGACACAAAGGCATAAAAAGCACCTGAATTTTAAATTGATGCTCTTTGCTGCAATGTTGAGTGTGTCCTTATTGACATCGTCCTCTTTAAAGTAAGAAGAAACCCACTGCAGGCATCTCCTTATTTTAGGTTAAGGGAACACCTGTGGATGGCTTCAAAGTACAGAGTTCATCTCTGTAGAAAGCATAAGATGAATGAAGTCTGGGTGCATGAGGATAGTTGACTTCTATTTTCAAACTAGTTGTTGGTGTTCCTATCTAGTATTTAGTCGCTGTGTAGAGAATGAGGGGACAAAGCAGTCTCTGACTTAAAACTGTTCTGAACTGTTAGGTTGTGTTGCAAAATGTTTGCTGGTTGACTTGCTATCAACTGCTGATGCAAGTTCTGGTCACGATTTTTCCACTCTGGCTGAGAAGTGTTTTCATTCTGGGTATCATTAAGAGGCCAGCTTGAGCTGTATTTATCAAGTAGTTTAAGCCTATGATAGGATGCTAAATCCGTAAAGTCTGATAGTACATATGGAATGTTGTTTGAGATGACACCTTTTAAGTGAGCCAATCGTGTAAGTGAGATGAGCATATTATTCATCTGATGCTCTCACTAATTCTTTAAGAAGTGTGTGCTCTGCATGCATCCCACAGCCTATATTTTTACTTGTGATGCAACTTCCATGCTCATGCCAGATTGCTCTTCCATGCTGGAGCCCTGCTATCCTGCATGTGGGTGGGATATGAATGAATATGTATAATATGTTGTGTGCCCATGTACACAAATATAAGTAACATAAAAGTATCTAAATATTAAAAAAAAAATAAAATAATGCAGCAGTCAGCTGCATGTGTTCAAGTGCAAGCAGCTGTAATCCACATCTATAGCAGCTGTAGTGAACAATGCAGGATTGCGGAGAGAAATAGGAGGCAGGACCATCTTTGTGAATATATTTTTTTTAAATAATCATGAGGCTGGACTTTCTGGGACTTATGTCTGTCAACTGGTTTGAATGTTTCTGTGAGAAGCTTCCAGGAGAAGGTAGTAACGTGGTTAATGTGACAACTATATTTGTACTTGTGAAGTATTCCTGTTTGCATTCTCACACAGTGCAGCTCGAGGTGAGCATACTGCTATCTACATATTGTTCTTGTTAAAGCCTGCTTTAGCATTTCTCTTGTGATGAAAATCCAGCTGAAGACATCGGTACCCGTACCTTAACAAGAAGCAGATGAGAGGAAGTCATAGTACTTGTTTGGCTTTTTTTTTTTTTTTTAAATTAAGGACTGATAATATATGCAACATACAGTTACGGATATAGTCAAAGTACAGATAAATCAGGCTGCCTTTTTCAAGAATTTGTATAGATCTCTTGAATTGTTTTGTGGATTCTTGTCTGGAGGTATTAAAATACCACAAGCACAAGCTTTTAATGGCAGCTTTGATGTAGCTAAAACAGTGAGGAATATAACTTTACACAAGTATCACTGTTCAGAGACCCAAGTAGTATCCTGTGTTCTTGTAAATGTATTGAGGAAAAGGGTTTTGTCTTAAAGTTTTAGGCAAAACTAGCAGAAGGAAGAAGATGGTGGTAGGGGAAAGAAAAGCACTACAAATAGTATTGAGGTGTGTTCAGGGGTGTGCTGGTCATGGTGGAGCAGCCTGGCCCAAGAGTAGCCCAGAGGCTGGGCTTCTCCCCAGCTTGGAGGTAGTTTGTTGCCATTTTGGTTGTGTGTGTGTCCTGTTCTCCCCCCGATTCTTCTGCAAGGGGCAAGAAACAAACCGAAATAGAAATCTTTGTCTATGGGCACCCAGAAATTAATATAAAAGGACCACTTGCTGAGTGTTTTACCTCAGAAAATCCCAGGTTGCTGCAATTGGATATCAAAACCTGCATATCCAAATGGCTGCTCAAATAAAGGGACCAGGCTCAACTTAAAAGTTAATTTTAACTGTGACAATGCCTGGTGTGCACTTCAGGAGCTGCTCCGTGATGGCTACCACCAACTCAGGTTAAGAGGAGCTCTGTGTTGTATTTGGTGGGAGACAAAATAAGGAATGAAAGCGATAGGTTTCCCTGTCACCACTCGTGCTTTCGGAGCGTTAACCCTGGGGGGATTCCTTTATCGAATTGGAAAGCATACGAGCCTTTATTTAGTACAAAAAGGACACACCCTGCACATGTTGTAGTGTGTACAGGCAAAGTGTCTGCCTTAACTGAGCTTTTGTTCTCGAACCTCACCAAGCCCGGGCTGGAACATGACAGAACTTTTCCCCTCATTTCTAGGAAAAGCTAATATAGTCACTGGAGAAAGCAAAACAAACACACGTAGATGAAAAATATGCATCCTAACCATCATCTGCTTCCTTGTGAAAGCTTGCCGTTTCAGATAACGCTACGTGCAGCAGTCCTCCCGCGTGCCAGTGGGGAGCAAGGCGGGGACCGCAGGGCCTGCGGCGGAGATGAGCCCGGGGTGTCTGTTTACAAACCAAACAGCGGCCTGGCACGGCCTGCCCTGGCAGCGGGGCTGCCTGCATGCTGAAATTAAAGAGGAGGCTGGAAAGGGAGGCATTCCTCCTGTTCTGGGCAGGTCTCATGGGTTTGGCAGCATGCACCACCACGGAGCTGCTGGTGTGGCAGCCAGCACACAGCCGGCACGGCTACAGCACCACGTTGTGTGCTGGTGGGTAGGGGCTTGACAGTAAGGGACCGGTAAAGGCTGTGCTCTGTAGAGAGGTTTTGAGAAGGCCGAACCTTACAAAAATAATTTTTCCGAGCTATATAATCTGAAAAGCAACTGAAGCGACTGCCCTTGATCTGCTGCCAGACCTGGTCAGGGTATTGCCTTCCCCAGGCTGCTGCAGCACACGCTGCCATGTTACCCCATCCCGTACAAGGTTTCTCTGCCGTGGCCGAGCTTACTATTTATTACTATTTAAAAGTAATTTTACAGTTGCTATGTGGAAGAGCGGCCAAATGTTTCCATGTATTTTGGGGCAGTACAGTGTGGGGTTTGAGCTCTAGCAAAGGGTGTTCAGGCTCCTGAGCGGGCTTCTGGGGCTGTCACCCCTGCTGCTGGGCAGAGGTGGCTGGCACGTGTTGTGATGTCCTCGGGGGAGCAGTATGGTAACCTTCTAGCCTGGCTTTCTCAAATCCATTTTCTGTCGAAGGCCTTTAATGTTGGTAAAAGGTCCCCAAAACACTATGGCTCTTTATAAAGTGTTTTTAAAAAAAAAAAAAAAGCCAAAAGCGGGGTGTCCTCAACTTACCTCCTCCTGAGCAGCAAGTCTGCTGAAAATGTGCTGCTGCTGGTGCTTCCAGGAGCTGGGCTGGCACAAACACTTATTCATGTTCAGCATCTCTATTTTCTTAAGAGCTACTGACAAATTCTGGCTGCTTATTGTGAAGTTTGTTTCTAGCTTCACAAGGGAAGAGGGTGTTTTGAGTTTTCTTGTTTGTTTTCTTGGCATTTTAAATATTTCTCATCTCCTCTGGGATGCTGTGCTGTTTGCATCTTGTGTCCATTATTCATAATTTAAGAACCTGTCTTCATGCACAACATGTGCAGCGGGCCCATCTTTATTCAGTCAGCTCTTGCCTGAAGAGCATCTTGGAGCATCTCTACGGAGCGTAGCTCTGTTACACTTTGTTAGAGGGTCTCGTCTGTCATGCTTCTGATTTTTTTCCTCCATTTGAGTACCTGGGTGATGAAAATCATGTCATCGGTGCTTTGTCTTATGTTTTTCAGCCTTAAAGCTTTTGTATGTGGCTGTTTCTCTATGCTGAGCTGTTTCTATTGCTCTGAAACTGAGGACTGTTGGGGAGGAGGGGAAACGGTTTATAGCAATATGTGATGAGGAGAGAATGTGAATTAATTGCTGATGCTTTGGCTGCTGTGTTTGCCTCCATTTCTTCCCTCCCATTCTCCCTGTGTTACTTACCCCCAGAAGCTGCTCTTGCAGGTTCACTGGCCGGGTACTGGGCTGGGATCCCCATCTCCATGTCCATTCTGCTTAGGTTGCAGCGCAGCTCCTCTCCAAATGCTGTTGGAGGGCTTCCTTGTATGTTGCCCCTCACACTTTGGAAGCACCTCTGGTACTTCCACAGCAGGTGTTCCCTTTGCCAATATCCTCTCCTACCCAGCATAGACCCAGTTCTCAGTGAGATCCCTTCTGTGTGCTCCTAGCCTGAGAAGTCCTGGTAGCAGCTGGGCTGCTGTGACCTTGCAGCTGGGCTTCCTTCAGTGTTCGGGCTGCTTGTTTCTCACTTCTACTGCCAGGCAGTAAAGCGATCCAGGCTTCAGTTGCAGCCCACGCTTGCTGAGGACAACCTTGAACTTGAACCAGAAGACCTTGTGAATGTTCCCATTTTTTTCTCTTAATACTTCCCCATTTGGTGGTTGCACATGTTAGCTGTGCTTTGTAAGCTCTTTGAGGCAGGGGTTGCCTCTCGATTTTATGTGTAGCTGCTATTTAATGCAAGAGGTGTGCACTGCTGAGGGCTTGAAATCAATTTCTCCACTGCTCCAGCAGCCCTCTAGTACTACTTGCTGTGTTAAACTCTGAACATCATGTATTTCATTCTTATCCGGATGCCATGAACAGGGATTTCAGAGCTGTGGCTTCCTAAATATTCAGTAGGCGAATGACCAAGATTTCTTAGTTCCTCTTACACCGCCTCCTCTTTCTTCTCATGTCAATAGCAAAGCACTGAAGTGCTCTTTTCTGCCTCAAAATCTAGTTCCCCTTCTGCTGGGCTGAGGATTTCACTATGAATCAGTAAAAAATCAGAATGAAGCGTACATTCAAACAGGCATATACTGGGGATTTACACTCCCACTTCCTTATTTTAAACAGTGCTGGCTTCTTAAATGTCAGAAATTTAAATTGTAAGCATTTTAAGGAGGACGAGTTGTTTTGACAAGAGGAGGTAATTTATTCCATAGTAAATGTAAAACTGGTAAATGGCATGCAACTTCTTGGTGCCCTTCAGTATTGTTCACCTTTGCTCTTCATTTGTTGCTACTGTAAGACTCTTTTGATTTGTGTTTAAGGGAATATTGCTGTAGAGAGCTGGGGGACAGAGCTACTTTCCGCAGAGCAGGAGTGAAATAGGACCAGAGCCTTTTATCTGAATATTCAGAGTGCCCATGTCAGAGCATAAGGAAAGTTGTACAGAAATTGGGTGCCCAGCTTTCTGGGAATGATGCTTGTTTAAAGCAAAGCGTGTTGGTCTCACACCTTGTGCTACCAAAGTGCTTAGATGTTAGCATAAGAGTGACTTTTTGAAGTACAGCTCTAATGGCTTTTTTACCTGGTAAAACCAGAAGTGTTGAGTTCAATTGAACGCTTGGCTACAAAATGTATGGCTGAATCTTATGTCTAAACTTTTCCCCTGGGGCCACCGGAGCCAACAGGAGCAGAGAAGACCTTGTGCTTGATTCCTTTGGCTCTTCCTATGTAGACCTGAGTAGCTGTAGCGATTTAATTATCTTCCAAGCAAGCGATCAATTCCCTTTTAAATTAGAAAACAATAAAAAACAAACAAACAAAAAAAACCAACAAACAGAACCATCTTGCACCCTTGTTGGATTATAGTTCCTCTTTCCTCAATGATTTCCAGTGCTTGTGAGGAATTTCAGTTTTCCAGTCTATGCAACCATTGAGTACTAATTAATGCAGAGCAGGCGGAGCGGTGTAAGCTTGCCTCCTTCACGTTTGCTATGGTCTAGTTTTCTAGAAAACATCCTAATTATATTAATAATGAAGCTGTGCAATAAATTTAGAGAGCTTTTTGGTGACTGAATACACCCAGTGAGGCCCTGAATGGAAGTAGCTCTTTGTAGGAGGCTCTGAATTCAAGATGGATGCAGAGATTGCTTCTGAAGCATGGCTAATGCAAGCCATGGGCAACTCATTCAGCTGTGGCTGTTCTCCTTGAGTTGTCCCAGTCATCTCGCTTGTCAATCAATTGCTCATTTGCAATTGACACTTAAAAGTAATTTATAGTCTGTAAGCTGTTAGCTAGCACTCAGTATTCAAACTGAATTGTTTTGTTTGGAGATATATAGGTCAGATGGTATTAGTGTAGAGCATGTCTTGCAGTCTTAATCTCTAGGTTAGTTAATTGCATTCAAAAGTTGGTGGGTTTTTTGATCTTAAACCTCTCCAACTAATGCATGAATTGACCACAATGCAGGGATACTTCAAGGTAGACTTTGAAATTTTGTGGATCTTGTGAAATTGTGTTAAACACACATTTACCAATAATCTTTTAACTCTTGGTAGTCTTCTGAATAACTTTTTTTTTGTTAGTAATTAACTTCTTAGTATTTTAGATGCATTCAGATAATCTTAAAAACAAAGTCATATCTATGACTACCTGAATTTATTTATCTGCTAGACTGTGGTTTGTGTTTTTTTTTTAACCATAGAAACTTTCTACGCTCAAAAATCCTGTGATTCCCATTTGCTCTGAGGTTCATGTTTCCCCAGCTGGAAGGCTTTGACAATACTTATTGGTGGTTTGCAAAGCTCTCATCTCTTCTTTAGTACTGTAGAGAGGTTTACTATAAATTTTATTTTGACCTGATTCTGTGGCTCAAAGGAATTCCAATACTTAAAGGTGGCAGTCTCATTCTTCTTGCTGAAATGTGGGTAGAATTTGTATTTTTGTCTGACCCTGGGCTTCAGTTTGAGACCTATCTGACCTCCTGTACCTTTTTCAGTGCCCAGACCCACAGCAGGGACAAGACTACTTCCTCCCCACCGCCCCCCCCCCCCCCCCCGCACTAAGATATAGGTCTTTTCTGTGCCAGCAAAATAATGATGTAGGTGAGGTAGGTTATAGTACCTTTCATGCACTGACAGCTTGATGGGAAAGTTTTATGCGAAAATATCCAGTAATCCGGGCCTGTAAAATGCAGATAACCATTCCTTCCCTTCAGTGGTCCCTTATGTTTTGGAGACTAGTTGTTCAGAGGCCAAACCTCCTCCTAAATGTTTGTCTGGACCACAGCAGTGCTCTCACTTGGACTGCTGGTAAGCCAGAGGCGTGGTATGCATCTTATGGATGGCTACTGGGAAAAAAAGCGGGGGGTGGATCTTGTAAATATAACTCATGTGAAATGCTTCAGTCTTTTTATAGTTTTTTTCCCAAGTTATAAAGAGATCTAAGGTATTTATAAAGTGGCTGTTAAGGGCTTATCTTTTTTTCTGAAAACTTGTCACCCTGAGTCTTGTACACAATGGAGGGAATGCCTTGGATGTGATCTCCATCTGAGTTCTAATGTACTTTATTTTTATCTGCACTAATCTGAGAACTAAATCCATTTTGTGGGATTTTTCTCTGATTCCCTCTATCATTTTTTTAGATAGCTATAAGCAGATTCCAGAGCAAATGCTTACTGTTAGAATATGGGGCAAACTTCCCAGGAAGGTTGTCCCTAGTATTGAACACTGACCTGGCTCTGTTACTGCAAAGCACCAGCACACCTGTACCAGGAGAAATATTTTTCACACGTGTGACCTCTGTGAAATTATTCCTGTGTTGTTGGGAGACTTCTTGGGACTTGTAATTGTTGATTGGTTTCAAAAGATGATTCAGAAATTGATTTTTATTTTTTTCAACAGCTTTCTGTTACAGTTGCAGGTTTCCAACTTCACAGAAGGCAATTCTTTTTAAACGAATCAACTATTATGTTGAAACTAAAAATATCAGACTAGCACCAGCCCTGTAGAGTGATAATGAAATGGCATCAAGACTTTTTAATAGCTCCAGGAAAATAGCTTTTAAAAGTGCCTTTTTCACGTGTGTGCACACAAGAAAAGAGTAAAGTGTACAGGAGGTGTAGTTCTCCCTGATGCATCTTCCCGTTAAAAAGACCACGCTTTCCAGTATAATACAGAGCCAACAAAACTGGGAAGAACGAAAGGTTGAAGGGGGGAAAGGGAAGATGCCCCAATTCTTTTATGCAGAGTGGGACATGGAAACCTGCCCTGCTGTAGCAGGCACTCCGATAGCCCTGCTGGGTGCCTGTGGGGCAAGGTTTCGAGCCTATCAGGGAAGCACTGGCTGTATTAAACAAAGTGCTGTGAATAAAGCAGAAAACTCATGCTTTATTCCAGTCTGTTTTCGAAACATGCTTTTAAAATTTGCTGGCTCCCATGCTTTTGTGCAGTCTATCATTTAATCACAGTTGGGCAACAGATATTCACTGGCTAGTAATGCTTTCATAGTGGGTTCTAATTTTTTTCCCCACCCCCTTATTCTTTGTCAAGCTACAAGTGAGCCTGTAGAAGCAGTGCTGAGCATTGCCACTGAAGCCATCTGCCTCGGTGCAGGAGATCTGTGGGATCTGTGCCCCGAGGAGCCTTCCTTGAGTGGTCGGGATGGGTGGGGAATGCTGGGTGTCCGTGGTAGTGCTCACCTGGTTTATAAACTCTGATGTTATCTGCCGCTGCTCCCGCAGTTTTAAGGCGAGGGGAGATTAATATTGTGGCAGATATTGTGCAGCGCTTAATTGCATTCAGATAATATTGCTTAAATGGTTATTTCTCTGTTTTCAAACTTGTTTTCATTTAATTTAGATGAAGGGTGAATAGAAGCTGCCAATTTGGCCATCTCTACATGATTCGTTATTTCATAATACCTGTATCATATTCCCTCTCGTTCCTTTCCAAACTGAATTATCCTGCTCTCTTTAATCTCTTTATGAAGGAGGCCACCCATGCATCTAATAAGTTTTTTGCCTTTCTCTAAGCATTTCTCATGCACTTTTTTTAACCTTGGAGACCATTTAATACCATTCGTCAGCATTGATACTGTGATCCTCATTTTTTATTTTTTTGGCATCCCATACCTCCTTACTGTAATGCACACTAATCTTCCCTCCCCATCGCACGTACTAGAAGCTCTTTCCAGCTCAGGGTGTAATGTGGGAACACAAAAGCACACAGAACCCTTAGCCTGCCAAATTCAGTACCTGGCCTAATTTTCATCTCCAGTGTGGTGTCCCTAAGATTTCTTTCACTATTTCTTCTGCTTTCAGGGCTTTCTTAGAAAAATTCTCTGACAGTATTCAATTATATGAATTCATATATTTAAAAAAAAAAAAAAAAAAAAAAAGGGAAGGCGTTTCTGATTCTGATCTTCATCTGTAATGGTTTTACCCTGGTGCTTACGTTTGTTGGATTCCTCGTAAATTTTTCTTTGGAAGCTAACCTTCCATCTGTAAATCATGCTAACCATATTGTATGCGATTTTTAACTTAACAGATTTAAGGCAGGTCCTTCAAATGTTGTTCCTGAATACTAGCTTTTTTAAAGTACTTTGTTCTGATCTTTTGATTTTTATGTATGCATGTGTATAAATTTAAATGGTTAAGCAGCATTATCTGGAATTAGTTATAAACACATGTGGTACGTGGAGTTGGTTACAATCATTGCAGACATGATTGCCTGTGATGCTCTACCTGAGATCTATTTGGAGTTGTGTGTATACATATATATAGTTTAATTTGAAACACTGAAGTTGAAATAGCCCACATCACCTCTTAACAAAATTTTTCATGTTTTAGATGAAACACTTCAGATGTTCAGTATTGAGTGAGATAAATAGGGACCTAGTGCTTGCTCTTGGTGCTGTAGGGAGGGATGTTGGCTTGGGGTAGGTTGGCTCTTCTGTCATGCAGTTATAATAAAGTTAAAGTGTGTGGTAACCTGAGGATTTTCAGGAAGACAAACCCCTTTGATTAGGGGAGTTGAATGCTGCCACAGAAAACTGAATTCCACACCTACCCTCAGCTACCTGGCGCTGGGCAAACAGTGTAAGCAGGAGCTGCTTGTGGTGTGGGCTGTGCTCAGTTTGTCTCACGTGAAGAGCCTCTGGCCTCTCGTGCAGAAGTGTAGCGTTCCCCTTGCTGCTGAAGTGGCTTTGAAGCTGCACTTTGGATGCCCAGAAGTGCTGAGCACTGTGGAAAATCAAGCCCTCGGTGTCCAAATTGGTCACTCAATTAGTAGTTCCTTCTGACAATTTTGGTTTTGTTCTCTGTGGTTCAGTTTTACATTCTTAAAACCCTGGTAATGCCACCTAAACACAGTTGTATTATAGGGTAAACTTATTAATAGTTTTGAACATTTGGATACAACTGTAAGTTCCCAGGAGAAGAATTCACTCCAGGGTTTGTATGGGATGTGGTAAATACGCCAGAGTTATTGTTTTCAGGCGCTGCCTTTCTGGTGTGTGCAAACAATGACTTCAGCAGCTTCCAGACTTATTTTTCTGATTCTTCCAGACTATGGTCATGGTTTCATGAGACAGTAAACTGGGTATTGGAGGGCCTACGAGATGAAAAACACCATCACCACATGTTGCAATGTGCCGAGCCATTGCAAGCTGGCTTTGCCTATTCAAATGCCTTCACGACATTTTGAAGCAACTTTATCCCGGCAGACCATGTGTTGGTTTGGATACTCCATGTCCACACTGCTCTGGTCTCACCTTAGATTTGGTAAAAACGGGCAAAGCTGCTGTGTTTGTGCTGTGACTTGTGGCAGTGCCCAGGCCAGCCTAGCACCAGCTCTGGGGCCTGTGGTGGCTTCCACACAGGTGGCGCCGCTTTGTTTGGTTGCACCTCGCAGAGATGACGGCTTCCTCAGGGAATCATTACGTGCTTCTTCATGTTTAATTTTCCTTGTAAGCTATGCTGGACGGGCCCCCTAGTGGGGATACAAGTTTTACCAATCAAAAGATTACTGCAGCCGAAAGGAAGCCGCTCTGAAGACCTTCTGTTGCTGTAAGTCGTGGGGCTGGGCGAGCGCTGGTTCCTCTGCTGAGACGAGGTCTTGCTTCATGCACCTGTGTCGCAAGTGCATAAGGGCCTGGTGGGGATTACGTCAGGCTGTTGTGTTGCATTAGTGGAATTTAAATATTTTTTTTTGTGGGCTTAAATATGCCAACAGAGCACGTAAGGTGTACAGATGGCATCAGTGGTTCAAACAGGCTTGATATCTGGAGTGCTACCAGCACCGCCTCCCCCCCATACTCACCTGGCTCTTTCCTTTTCTTTCACCTTGCCTCTCCTTTCTAAAAAGAGATGCCACTTGTGCCAGCAACTTCTTTCCTCATATTGTTGCCAGTCCCTCCCCCCCTTTTTTGTTAAATCACCTGGAACACTCACGGAGTGTTTGCAGCCAAAAGATTCCACATGGCCTTTTACTGAATGACCCTAAACCTCCTGTCTCAGTTTCTGCTTCTGCTGCTTGTGATTTCAGTTGTGTTGGCTAATTTTAACTCCTGATCAATGTTCTAGGAGTTGTGGAAGTAAGGGTGGTGGTTTAAAGCACTTGCTTTATGAATGAAGAAAACAATTTTAGGTTGCGCAGTAACACTGAAGTTCCTGCATTTTGTGTGAGAAACAATAAGGGAAACTGTTCTTGTATACCCGATGCCTTGAGACTAATTTTTTTTTCTGGTGTAGGGCAGGAATCATACAGTCCCAGTAAGAAGAGATGCACAAAATAGTGCAGAAAATGACTGTTCTGGCTTTTTCAAAGGCTCCATTTCTAAACTCGGGAAATCTGCATGAAAACCGGAATATTTCAACGTGGGCTTTGAGCTCTCAGCACTGCTGAAGGGTAGTGTTTGCTCGTGAGGCAGCCCTTGTAGAGCAGTTGCAATTTGTGGGGCTTGGTGTAGGGTAACGCTGTTTATAATGAAGTCAGAACTGGCTTTTAGAGCCTGATGAATGAAAGTCCACAGCATAAGACTGCGGCTTTTTGTGAGAGAGACATCTGTGCTATAACAAGAGCAGGAGACCCAATTTAGACAACTGCTAGAACAAGAGCTCAAGAAAAGGAAAGACTTTTTTTTAGCTTAGATGAAAAGTTTATACAAATAAACTTTTCAGCTGCTCATCAGAATTGCTGCTGCACCACCAACTTGGCTTTGAATTTTGTTCTGATTGCCCAACAAGGCTGTACACGAAGAGTGTTACGGAAGAGCAGCTTAAACAAAACATGTTTGTTTTTCTGCAGAATTAGAGGCTTTGGGCTAGAGAGAAAAATTTGGGGAGAGGAAAAGACAGTATGAAGAGAAATATGAAAAAATGGAAGGATATGAATAGAAACTGGCTGTTGCAGTAAATACATGTGAGGCAAGAAACACATGCAAGAGTAGAGCTCAGTGTTTTGACAGTGAGTTACAATAGAGGATCTGGTTTTGAGTACACACAACTCTTCCCAACTGGATCAGCTGCTTCTATTAAAAGTATCCATCTCCCTACAAAGCTCACTGGAAAATAGATGCACGCACACATCTGCCCCAACCACTGCTGATATATATTTTTACTAGTATATTTTTAAATACAGTCTGGTTAAATGGCTGCCCCTGTGGTGTTGCTCACACTTCCAACCTTGCTGCATGAGCAAGGTGATGAAAACATAAGCGTATAATGAGTACTGTGCTGCAAAGAGCAGGTTTCCTTGACACAACAGGGATTGTGTTCTGTTTTTGTTCAAGTTCCAGTCTTTGGAGGAAACTTCTTGCAAATCTGTTTGGTTTGATTAAAGTCCTTTAAGAAAATAGGAACTCAATCATGTGGATTAAAACCTGGATGGACACAGTCTCTGAGACAGCTCAGAGGGTTAAGGAGCAGTGTAAGTGGAAAACTTGTGATGAAGAGGAGTGGGATGCTGAATCCCACTATTCCTGGGCTATTCCTCAGTTTTAGTGGCAAAAGAGCCTTTGCTTCATAGGCTTCTTGGAGGAGATGCAAGTCTAGCATGCTGAGAGGTGTATGATAGCTGACAGACATGTTCGAAGCAGTAGTTCTGAGAGCATCATGTCTTGGGAAGGTTACTTAGTTTCAGCTTTAAAGTGTTCCCTTTGTTAGTGAAGCAGGTGGCTTTACCTTTTAATGAAAAAATCACACTTCATTCTTAGCTCAGAACACAAATTTAATATGGAAATAGCTTATAAAATGCTGTTTAATTTTTATTCCACTATTGTCTTCTCTATTGTTGAAAATGACGTGGTTTTTGAAGTGATGCAGCTTTGGGCCAGGGTGGGCTGCAGAGTTCAAGTGTAATCAAAATTTGTCATAAATAACTAAAGACATTAGCTCATACTTGTAGTACAGTGCTGTGTAATGCAGCGCTGGTGTTGACATGCTGTGGGGACAAAAATTGCTTTTTTGCGACTAATGAGCTCTTCAGTATTCCTGTTTGGAATAAACATCTCAAACTGGGTCTTTAAGCCAGGGACTTGCTTTGCTTTTCCTTGTTTTAAAACCCTCAAACCACCTGAGGTCCTGTTCATCTGCTGACTTCAGCTGAGGCAAAATTATCCTTTGGGGCGTCTGCAGCAGAAGACTTTTTGCTGGTCACACGTGTGGTGACTCTTCTGGCTTGTGCTGATGCACAACCTCCGAGCTGCAAGACCTCAGTGCTCCCGCGTGTCTCAGTGAATGCTTAAATGGTCTCGAAAGGATTTTCCCCAGACTCTTCATTTGCTCTAATCCCCTGGAACATCTCTGTTTCGGTTAATATTTAGGGAATTTCAGAGTCAACTTTTTTCTTAAGCAGCTTCCAATTGTAGTATCTGAGGAGTGGCAGAAAGACTATTTTAGGGGATCGCAAAGAGTAGGCTAATGCCTAGTTGTAGGAGGAGAGGACAATTAGCAACTTGTCTGTGAAACCTGTTGCCAAGAAAACTTACTGAACCCTGCGCAATAAGGATGGGGAAATTCTGCACTTAGAGGTAGTAAATGCGTTGCTCAGACTTGGCAAGTAGCGCGCTGCCTTTTAAATACCTAGTGTGGAATATTACCTTTGAAATGTCTGCATGCAATTTCAGGTTTAATAGGAGGTGAAGATTAAGATTTGAAATTATACTGATGTAAGCTGTCATTAAGTTTGGGCATACACATTCATTTTATTTTAAAAGCGCCTTTTATATTGTAGTAAAAGTATACAGTAGGTTAATAAACTATCATTTTGAATAGTTAATTTCCCAGGGATGTGGGCTCCAAGCCTTTACGTTTTTAGGGGCTGTTCTTTTGTGTGCGCTCGGATGCTGGTTGCAGCAAGAGGAACCTGGCTGCAGTGGCAAGCTGCACAGATGTGTGGCGTGCCTCTCACTTCTGTCAGTGCTTCCTTCTTTCCTTCCTTTCCCAAAAGGGATTTCTCCCTTTTTGTTATGACAGTTAGCCTGAAGAGAATAACTGAGATGAGCAATGGCACTTCTACCGTGGAATAAATTGCAAGTTGACTTTTTCACTTCTTGATGTAAATCGGAAACTTTTTCAGCAACCTTTTGATGATGGACACAAAACATGAGGATGCAACAGAGCACAACAATATACCTGTGTTCTCTGCTAGCTACTGGTGTAGCCAACTGTTTTCTGCAACATGATTTCTTAGTGGGAAGAAAGTGAAGTGTGAACCACCTGGATTTTGGAGGCGTTACAACAGCGGGTATTTTGATGTTTTCATTGGAATACTCTGACACCCTGATTTTCCTCAAGATTTAAGTATTTCTTGCCCCTTCATTTTTGATTTGACCAGAACAAAATTATGCCAGATGAAACTGCTTTATTCAGACTTTACCTGTTCTTCCTTGTCTTTCTACCAATGGACAAACGAGCTGTGATTTTTGAATTGTGAGGATGCTCTTGCTAGTGATTCCTCTGGGACAGAGAATAATACTTATCTGGGGAAAACAAAAGCAGAATTGTGAACATGCTTGGGATTCTGTTCTGGAAAGATTTTATTCACAGATATTTTATTCTAGATTTGCTCCTTTTTAATTCTTCTTGCCTCTGTTTTACTCCACACTGTGAACACATGTTTTGGAGGCTTATCTTCGAAGGTTAGGACTCATGGTGCAGTGTGACTTCTCGGAGATGTGGTCTGCGTTTTCACATTCATGAAGTTTCAAGCTTGGATTTACTAACTTGGGAAAGAATACAAGCTCTGCATGCTTGCTTGTCCCATGATAAAAAATAAGAAGTTATAACTTGTCACAGCAGTTGTCTTGAATATTAAATGTTCTGATAAAATTATTATAAATTTTGGTGTAATTACAGACTTCTTTAAATGTATTTTAAAATTGAAATGTGTCTTTCTTTTTTTCCCCTCGTGATAGGTGCTGGACAGTTTGTTAGCTCAGTATGGAACAGTGGAGAACTGTGAGCAAGGTATACTCTCCAATCTGATTGCTTCTAAATTTGTTGTAGGAAGTGAGTGCACGCTGAATTTACCCTTTTCCATTGCCTCTTTCTCTCCAGTGAACACTGACACGGAGACTGCAGTCGTAAATGTAACATACGGCAATAAGGACCAGGCTAGACAGTAAGTGTCTCGTTTATTTGTTACCGTAGGCTAACTTGCATGTTGGAGTTCACATTGTTTTAAATTTTATATGCATCTTTGCTTCCTATTAATCTACCAACAAAATGATAACATGAGCAATAATATTTTAAGAAAGCCTTTCTGCCTTGCCCCTGCCAAGTCTTGTGTGATTTATCTTAGTTTGCTGTTTTGTCGTCAACTATTCCTACACTTTGATTGTATGAGAAAATTGAAAATTTAGGTAAACTTAGTTGACTGGGGAGGGCAGAAGATTAGTGATTTGCCAATGGCAGAGGATGGGAATTGTTTAATGATTTTTTAAATCTATTTTTAAAAAGCTTTGTTCTTTTATAGTGGTGGTTGTTCTGTGTTTGTCTCCTGTGTAACAGAGGTTGTATTCTCTTGTTGGTTTCTGTTCTGTTGAGGTTTTACCTCAAGAATTTTTTTTTTTTTAAACTAGAAAATTTAACACTTTTTCCAAGCAGGTCATTATTGGAATAACTGAAATATTTATTTGGGCTTTTTAACTTTAGGTAGTCAACTTTGCTTGCTTATATATCTTCAGTAGTTGAGGAATTTTCATCTAGATATTGAAACTTAAAAATATAACGTTTTGATTTCGTAGTCAGCAGTTGTGTATCGTTTCCCTTTTAAACATTGTCATTATTTGTTATGCTATAGGTTCAATCTTGCTTTTCCACTGCAGGTAGAAACACAGAAGTCTTTCTTCTTAATTCCTAATCTGGGGACATAAACATTTTCCTCCTCCTTTATAACCACAGCAGGTTTAAACAAAACCCAACCCAGGGAATAGCCTGCAATGAATTTCTTTTTTTAACTTTGAAATTTCTGCCACCTTGTGGCTAACTAAAACCAGCAGTTAAGATGTGGGCTATGCTTATGGTTTGCATTAATATACAATTACAAATGAAATAAATTTGTACACATAATTAAGTAATTAGGACTTCTGTGCAACTTGAATGCAACACATGTTTCATCTTTCCAAGTGTTAGGTTACTTGTTAGTGTACTCTAAGCAAATGTGATGGGAAACTTGTGTCAACAGTGTGCCTATTATACATAGTGGAGCTGAAGCAAACAGTATTTTTCTTCAATTCACTATTAAACTTATCTTCTCAAAACCTGAATCATTCAATGTGTTCTTCAGGCTCTTTTTTAATTCTGTTGCACAATAATTAAGAAAGATGTTGAATTTCTCGTTCTGAAGAAGCCTATGGTGCAATGTTAGAAATCCTGCATGTGCTAATTCCCTCTTTGAAAATGTAAGAAGGAAGTACCTAAAATACCATGGAAAGAAGCATGATGCATATTTTTGATCTGTCATCTGTGGTGTGGGTTCTTGGATTTGTGCATTCCATGCTGAAACTGAAGACAACAAAGTACAATTTCTTCCCCCTCAGCCTGTACTTGTTAAATTTTGAGGTTAATACCGAGAAAATGCTGAGATAAGCCAAGCCTGTGAGGAAAAAAACTGAGATAAATTTGTTTTTGCATGAGAAATCACATGAACGTAACTGAAGGTATCTTGAGTTCAAAGCAGGTGAACTAGCATCCAGCGCAAGTGTTGGTAAGAGGACCTGAAGCGGCTGAATGATGACACAGTGTCAGCTGCCTTGGGCAGGTAGGGCAAGTAGAGGAGCCTTGATTTGCTTGGTGAATGCTTTGAGAGGGACTTGAGTTTGCCTAAGGACACAAGCCTGTTTTCCATAAAGAAAATGTTAAATGAGGATGGTTGGCTTTAGGGTGAAGGCCTGCAACCACTTAGCAACCCCCAGGAGAAGTGGGTATTTTTTTAAGGCTATTTTTTAAGGAAAAACAGTAAGGAATTGTAATGTAGAATCACAACAGGGTGCATGCGTGTGTGGCTGATCTGTAGTAGCTGTGGTGATGTTTCAGTTGGATGTTTTGCTAGATGTGACCTGGCTTTGCTTCTTGGAACTGGTTATGGTGGGCAGCAATGGCTTTGGAAGGGGGGCGGTGCATGAGTGCTGACATCTGATAAAAGTCAGTGTTGGTCAGCCTGTGCAGTAGTGGGAGCAACAAGAACTGACTTTGTGGAAGCTGTTTATAGGCTGCTTGGGATTCAGCAGCTGATAACGAGCTCTGCCTTGTGAGACTTAACTGCTGAGGGCAAATAATGCTATCACCCATTTGTTGCAAGGACTGAGACCGTCCGTTCCCTGTGGTGCTGCATGCAGTGGGCTCCCAGTCCCGAGCATCTCACCAACTTTTTGCAACGCACTCCCTAACTTCACAGTTAAGTGTTGGCTGACAAACCATGCAGAGCTGGCTGCTTCCCCTCTGGACAGGCTGTACGGCATAGCCCTGCCTGCTGGAGTGTGTGCATGTGGCACTCTGCCGTGGTGGTGCTGGAACAGCCTGGAGATGCTCCTGATAAGCAGTTTTATACAAGTGTGGTATGCTTGGCTTGAAGGGTGGTACTGCGTATAAAGCTCTTGGTTCCACCCAGCTGGGAAACTGAGCGGTCCTCTGTCTTGCAAGCCTAATTGCTGTGGCAGAGGTCTTTTCCCCCCCCCCCCCCCCCCCCACCCCCCCACCCCTTTTCTAGGCTGGTACTATAATTGCAGCATATACAGTATAGCACCGCATCCAAAATCAACTTTGAGACTAAAATTAGTGAAGAACATTGCCGTTCTTTTAAGCAGTAAGTCTGGGACAGAGCACACAGCACCCAAAATCTGAGATGTGAGGTGCCCAGTTGCTGGTTTCTAGTTGGAATAGAGGTCTGTGGCTTTGACCTGTCGCCATGCTGTCTCTTTCCTAGCTGAGCAGGTGTGATGCTGGCTGGGCAAGGAAAGCAGGATGCTGCTCCTCATCCTCAAGTGGGCAGACCAGGTGTCTGCAGGAGGCCCAGGAGGTTTGCAAGCACCAAGCCATGCACAGGCCAGGGATAGACACTCGTACTCCTTGAGTAGCAAGGAGAAGACTGGGACTGCCTGGGCAGCTCTGTGACCCCAAACCTGCCCTCCTGCAAGCAGCTGCAGGGAGGAAGCCTCATCTTCACCAGAAGTTAAGGAGGGTCTTAAAAAGCATGTGCGCACTGTTCTTGCACATGTGGTTACTGACCGTTGCAGTGGATTCTGGAATGTTTGGGGGAGAGGAGTAGCAAAGCCTGGTGTATGCAGTTGAGGCTGAACACACAACCAGTGCCATGTAGGTCTTGGGGCCTGCTCACCAAAGGGAACTCCCTCCTTTCCCCTTGTCAATCCAGGACAGGCTGGCCATGTCCTTGTGGCTGTTAGCTTCATAGTCATGCTGTCTCCTCTTTCCCTCCCCAAAACGTAGCGTGTAGGCATCTAGTACATGCTACGAGATTCAGCTCTGCCCAGGGTTTTGGAAGGATTTTTGTGCAAAGTTGGCTTCATGCCTGTGGAGGTGGTGCCTATTGTTTGAGGATGGGGCTGGATGTCCATTTTTTTCATCTTTTTTTCTAGCTCAGGAGTGAGATATGCCTGTTGGTTGTGTCTCGTAAGTGATGGTGTGTTTTAGCTACTGGCTGAAACATGAGGAGCTTGGGATCTGTTTTCGCAGATGCAGGTAGATATATTACTATAAGATGCTAGTGATGACCTTTTAATTAGAATCTATACAAAAACAGATTTTTTTTTTTACCCTTTCAACGAGGCACAAAGCTGTGTGCACACCACACGTATCCTTGACAAATGAATGAGAGTTCACATAACTAATACTTTTATATTCCATCATGGGTCAGGACTAATGTTGCCATAGGAACGATAAGACTGAAAATTTGGTGTGGTGTATGATTATAAGCTTAGATTTGTCTTTTGCTTTGTTTTTATTTTCACAAATACTAATGAAAACTATATTTTTACTTAATGTGGAAAAAAAAATCTTTATGCTGAGGAAAAATTACCATGTAAATCTGTCTTCTCGGTATGCAAATGTATCTGTTTAGGGAGGAAAAATGAAAGATGGTGTATGTACAAGCTGCATGTGGGAGTGAAATATGTTCTCCATCTAGTGCTTAGTGTGATCACGCTATCAATGGATGAATGATTTCCTGCACAAGACTTGGTGCTTCTACTGTATTCATTTATTTAGGATATTTAACCTCTGCTAGCATCAGAAGGGAGAAGGAGGCTGAGCAAATATCTCTGCATAGGAAGTTTGCAAGAGGACAGCTGTGAGGTGTAATTTTGATGGGGGAATAAACTCAGGTGACTAATTTACAAAATATTTATTTAAAGATATAAATCTTGCAGAGATCTTCCTCTGAATAGATCTTACCTGAACATAAGGCAGGCTGCTGTACAGTTTCACAGAGCACAGGCAATGGTTGCAGCAGTCTTTGTCTTATTTTACAGAATATTTTCTGAACTACAGTGAGATTCTTGTCTACCAGCTCTTGCTGGCATATGAAATATAAACGTTTTCAGTTTTCCTATAAATATTTAAAAAAAAAAATTGGGTAATAGGAGGGGTTACCTCTTAATGAGGAAGCTTATGGAAATTTTCTCCATCTCTGCCATTGTGGAGTCACCTGAAGGCTTTTAGGACCCATGTAAAAGACTGGGCACTGATAATGGCAGAAGTAACCTGTGAGACCTTTATGACTGTGGTCATGGAGATGCCCAGCTCTGTTTGGGAAGGCAGAGGTCTCAGAAAAGCAGTGGCTGTGTTGGTGTGGCTTGGATTTGAGTCTCCAAGGTGGTCAGCCTGTCTGAGGATGTGCTTGATGAAAGGAGCTGAATTTAGCATGGTTTTTGGTAGACTGCAAAAATAGTGGTAGGCAGTGTGGTGGGGATCTCCTGTAGCCTTCACTCAAGCAGGTGCCATTGGGGGTGTGAAGAAACCATCCCTTGCTTTCCTCTGAGGCTCCCTCTCCCACAGGGAGTGGGGATTGCTCTCCTGATGGCAAGTTCTAATGTTTTATTTTATTTTTTTTTCCCATGATGCTGGCACCAGAGTAAGCTTAGGGACCCTGTGGCTTAAATCCATTGAAATTTTTTTTCAGGATTTTTTTTCTATTTTTCTTTCTCTCTCCTGAAGCAGTACTTTGCCTCAGAAACTTGGTCGTTCTGGTGCTGAAGGCCTCCTGAAGAGAGTGTAATCTTGCCTGATCATAGCCTCATTTTATGCCACAGAAAACTTCAGCATGGTTAAATAAAGGTGCTATGACAGCGTATTAAGGACCTAGTGAAAACTGAAGGCCAGGCTCAAAGCACCAAGTGACCTCTCAGCAGCTGTGGGCATTGTCTTCTGCCTGCATTACTGACAATCAGTCATCGCTGCACTCACTTCTGTGGGCATGAACCAGAGCTGAGAACGAGACACCTGCCTGGGAAGCCTCAGTTCCATGCACGGCTGGGAGAGCAGTGTTTTCTGACTCTTCTGGCTTCTTGTCACTTGATCGACTCGGATTACAAAACAAGTCAGCCTGTAAAATAGGGAGAACTGTGACTCAGAGGATGAATTCATTAGTTTAAGGTTTTCTCTATAAATATCTGGGCTAGTTAAACATGTGATATCATAGTATCTCTAGATGCTAACCTCTAATATTAAAGCTAGTGAAGTGAACTTTAAAGCCTGCTTGCTTTCAAATACTTAAAACCAACTTGTTCAATATTTGAATTATTTTTCCCTGTCATCACATGGTTTTGGTAGCCTGGGGTTGCTCGCTGCTAACACGATTGATTTCCTGAAATGGAAAATGACCTTTTTTGAGTTTGCTTTGAATTTAAGGCACTTGTAGTCATACAGAATCATTCAACAATTTAGAAATTGTTTCTAAGTAGAAAAACTGCAACCTTCTTTCCAGGAAAACTTTCCAGGAAAAGCGTGGTATGTCAGTTGTTGCTTTACGATATCTGTTGTGCAACCTACGTATGTGGCTTGGTTGCAAACAAGAAGCCTAGTCTTCTCCTCTCCTGCCACTTCTGAGGAAGAATGAGACATCTCTTGCACTGCTTTAATGTAAGAGTTTGTGTTAGTGCTGGATTCTGGTCTGAGATGTTTTAAAGCCAGGTAAGCTTGAAGCGTTTTGGGAAAGAAGCAGTGTCTGGACTTGTCAAATGAATGCGTGGAAGGGAAGGAGCTGGGATGCATGTCAATCTGGAGCCTACCACCAACGTGTTGGCAAAAAGGCTGGTGCTCATCTCTCCAGCATCTTGGGGTTTGTTTCCAAAAACAAACGGGGCTTGTGCAACTGTGCTGCCTGATGGTGCCATGCTCCTCTCCAGTAGCTCTTCAGCTTCCTGGCTGATTTCAAAAAGACTAATTCCAGTAACACTCAACTGAGAAAGAGGTTTGAAGACGTTTGCAACCAAAAACATTATTTTCAGGTTACATGAAAGGGAAAACCTTCAGACTACTTCCCCAGAAAATGCCTTTTGGGTACTTCAACTCCGTGCAGCTCGAACCTGAGAGGCAAATCCATGGTATGACAAGATCCACGAGCTGTGCTGCTCAGTCCCTTACTGTTCTTGTAAGCACAGCATTTTGCATAGCAAAATGCTCTCCAAAGTCCATGCAATAAACATTGAGAAATGTCAGCTTTGAAATAGCCTCAGCAAATTTCAGTGCAGCTCTACGTGTATTTTGCCACGTGCTGTAGGAGATTCTCCCATCATGGGAACAATTACCCTTCCCTCCTGTCCCAGAAGGACCTGTCTCATTTGGTGAACACGAGTATTTAATGAGCAACGATCAGTTATTCAATACTTGACTTTCCTTGTTGTTCAGCGGGCTTGCCTTAGGCCTTATTTATTATGAGCCCTTACTAAATGGTGCTCCAAAGACAAGAACTCCTTCTATAAGCTCTTTAGTGCCCTGCTGGAGTATTTCACAGACGGGGGGCTATTCCCTGCGAGGTAAAGGGGTAGGTTATCCTCTTTTTTGCTGCTTAGTCTCAGTACCTCTATCCCACTTCTCATGACCAAGGCTACTTCTCACCTCTGGCAGCGGCAGGAGCCCACAAGGCCGGGACGCCCAGGAGATGAGTGTCCTGGCTGCCCTTGAAACCATAGGTGGGTGGCGAGCATCTCCCACTACCTCTGCTGCAGGGGTGAAGCTGTTGCAGAGGGCAGCGGATGGCAAACTGGCTGTAACTACATGCAAATGTGCGAGGGGAGAGACAGGATTAGGTTTCGGCATTTCAAAGGCCTTGCTCCAGAGCATACGGTTGTTATGAGCTTTTTTAAAAAAAAAGAAAATGTTGGTGGGTTCTTTAATATGAAATGGAAACCTCCTGCCCTCCCCCGAGTGTTTTTAATTTAAATTAAGCCTTTAAACAAAATCCCTCTAAACTTTTGTCCCAGATTAAGCCTGGCATTCATAAACTGCCCCAAATCAATGCGTGTTTTGGTGATATTGGTGTATCGGATAGCTGATAATGTGAGTAATATGCCCTCTGTAGTGAAACTCCATGTCCATCAGATGAAAGCATGAATTTGTGCGGAGAGGAGGAGGCAGAGCTGTGAGCCTGGGGCCTCCTTGCTCTGTTGAAATGGCTGCTCTCAGACCATGCCCCTTCTGCCTTTCTCCTGTCAATGCTGTCATTACAACCTCAATGCTTTAATGGTGCAGGGGCTACTTTTCAGGGGGTGCTGCCCAGAAGTTGGGTACCAGAGCGTTGTGTGGAGCTGAAGCCACACTCCCCAACATCGCTCAGTGCGGTGGGATGGCGTGGGGAGGGAGCATTGTGTTTTGTGGGAGCTCAGCAGGTGTGGAGAGGCTGAGGGGAGGAGAGCACCGGGTTGCTCTTCGGCGTGATGGATCACAGTGTGGGCACGTTGTGTGCCTTTGGGTGAAATCCCTCTTTGATATTCAGCGGAGGGGGCCCTGTTTTGCCTCAAAGGGCAGCAGAACTTGAAACACCATGTAAATGTCTCTGAGCGCCTTTGCATCCATTGAGAGCTTAGCTGATGCTTTCATTTACTGGTTAACTTTTAATCCTGCCCGCAATGAGGCTGGTAAGTTGTGAGGTGTTCCAGTGGTCTGCCAAGTGATGTTTCAAGTGCCATGGATTGGCTTTGAGCGCTTTCTTTCCTGCTGAGAATGAAGCAGAAGCTGTCTTTCCTTTCTTTTGTGTCATAGCTGTGTCAGTTATCGAAGGGGGAAGAAAAAAATCCAGCCAAATAGCTGTGCTGGCAGAAACCCTAATGAAGGTGCTGTGATAGCAGCGAAAAGGTTTTCCCTCTGGTGCAGCTTTAATTCTATTTGGGAAACTGATTTAAATTAAATCAGGCAAAAGAATGCTTTTGAGTGTATAAGCTCTGTCTCCTGTGAGGTTTTGCTGATAGGGTTGTACCAGCAAAATGTTTAAAGTGCACAGAAGCCCAGAGCAAGCAAGAACTAACTTGTAGTTCTTAATATGATGACTTAAAAAAAAAAAAAAAAAAAAAAAAAAAAAAAGCTGTGTAATCTAAATCTTGACTAAAGAGTCTTGAATGTAACCATTCATCTAGGAAGTAGCTTTTTAGCTTTGTCATGTGATTTAGAAAGTTCAGAAGACTACACCTAGGTGACTTCTCGTTTTATAAGGTCCCACATGTGACTGTTTTCTTTTTTTCCCTTTCTCTCTCCTCCCCTTTGCAAACAAACAGAGCAATAGAAAAACTGAACGGGTTTCAGCTTGAAAACTACTCCTTGAAAGTCGCATATATCCCCGATGAAATGGCAGCCCAGCAACCTCCGCAGCAGCATCCCCAGGGCAGACGCGGATTTGGGCAGCGGGGCCCCCCGCGGCAGGGGTCCCCCGGTGCCACCACGCGGCAGAAGCCCCAGTCGGACGTTCCTCTGCGGATGCTGGTCCCCACGCAGTTCGTAGGAGCCATCATCGGGAAGGAAGGAGCAACCATCAGAAACATCACAAAGCAGACGCAGTCCAAGTAGGTTACTCTGTTTAAAAAAAAAAAAGTCATCCTAAGCTTTAATGTCATGTTCTTTTCTGCTGTGTAAAGGGAAATGTGAAATTTGTTTCTCTTCTGTGGGGTAAGAATGTGTTTTGTGTGCATTGCGCTCTGGTTTGTGTCTGTCTTGATACTTCTGAAGAAAGCCTTACGGATATAACAGCACTGCTTTTTCTAGTTGGAGTAAATTGTGCAAACTTAATTGTGCTAGGAGACACTGGCAGTAATGTTTTTTTTCCTTTTTTTAAAAAATGTGGAATATTTGAGCCATAACCCTCTACAAATTTGTGCTAATAAAATGGTCTTGATTACAGGGAGAAATGTCTCCCACTCCTCCCATAATGCTGTTATGTCCTTTGGAAGGCTTCTGTTTCCTCAGAAGTGTCATCTTTGGGGACCAAATTTTGGTGTTCCACCTTGCTTTCCAGCTTGGATGAGCAGTATTGCGTTCTGTGCTGGGATGGCAAGGAGTCGCTCTAGAAATGTGTAAAATTTCACAACAAATGAAAATCACTGCGACCAGGAAATCTTTTGCAAGACTTAAGAACTGTATTCTGCCCTTGATATGTGTTCAAATACTAGCTCACTTGCCTGGCTTTGAATGAAAATAGGCTGTGTTAGTGGGATGGTACTTGATGCCAGAGTTACCTAATAAATGTACTACTAAGGCTCTGGGCACAAAAGGTGAACGTGAAAGCTGTAATATCTCGGTCTGTGGAACATGCAGTCACTGTGGTGACATGCCTAGTCTGTAAGTGCTTATTCTAGCTGCAGTTTAATTTGGGGCATTCTTAGGATTTAAATCTGTTTTCAATAAAAGAGGGGGAGGCCATAAAAAAAGAGCCTTCATCTCTCCCTCTCCTTGCACCTTACCAGAAATACACAGGGGTGAATAAATTCATTGCTATTAAACTGCAGACCCCACCAAAATACAGATTAAGGAAATGCACGGAAGGCAAAAAGTGAGCTACTAAGTGACCTAAGAAGCTTAGAGCACTAGGGTCCAGAGACACTGAAGGAGATTGTTTTCAGTGTGCTAAATCCCTACCCACAAGGAAGAAATATGTGCAGATGCAGGGGGAGGCAGGGATTGCATTCAAGGAACTCTTCTAGGATTCCCCTAAGAGTACAGGGTGGAAAACACTGCCTTTAGGAGTAAAACAAAACAAACAGACCCCCCTGCCCACTGAACTCCGGATTATCTTGATGCTGCTTCAAACCTCGCATTAGCATGTTGTATCCCAGGAGACTCTTTGCTGTGTTTAACAACACAGATTTAAGAGATTTGTGCTGTCCTAACAAGACTTGGTTGTAGTTTGCCTACGGGCAACCAATTTTCAGGTGATATCTAAAACTTCCAGGTTTTTTATAGCACATGAATTAGAAGGTTGGCATAAGGAAAGCTCTTTCCTTATCTCTTAAAAGGGGGGCTGGCTAGAGCAGAAACAATAGCAGATGGCTGACTTGAAGGACATGTGACTTCAAGAAAGATGTTTTTCTTGTTTGGGGGATTAAGAAAAGAAAGGTTGTCTACTTCCAGTTGCAGCAAGGATTGCCATGGGCTCCTCAAAACGCTGCATCATGAAACAAAATGAATTTTCAGTATCAGAACTGGAAAAATGTAGAAGTTTATTGAAGAGCATCATGGTTGTTTCTTAAATTTGGAAACAGCTATGATCTGGGGGGAAAGGGAGGGGAGGAAGCCAAAAAAAAAAAAGAGGTAGAAATAGGATGTGACCTGTAGTTATTGGCAAAGTGCAAACAGCATCCAAGGCATTGTCTTGCTGCAGGTTGTGATGAATTTTTAGTCCTACAGCTATGTAAACTGCTATGGATTGAGGCTTCTAGTTTTAGGGTGCCAGAGAGTGGAGTTGGAGGAGAGGTAATCGCAGGACAAATTTTAGGCTTAGAACACATAGCAAGTAATCTTTATGATGAATGCAAGCACTACATTGCCACTTTGCTAGCAGAGAAGTGTTAAGAAACCCTACTGTTGAGGTCATGAAAAAACAAGGTGGGACAAAGTTTTGCTGTACTCTAGTTGCACAGTCACTATTAGTGGAGCGATGGGACTGGTGATGAACGTCCAGAGCTTTGGGATATCTTGATGAAACGTTCCCTTCCGTGGTTTGTCACAGATTGTCTATCTAACATATCCTCTGATTGTCTTGCGGTCTGAGGAATGAAAATCCCAGTGTCCATGTAGATGAGGTTTAACTGGTGAAGTCAGGGTAGGGGAGCCTCTTTATAAAACACAGAGAAAATAGTATTTATGGGATGTTCAACTAATTGTATCCTTTTTGAAATGAAGCCACTTAAATATGTAGTCATTGTTAGCTCAAAATTAATTAGTTCAATGAGAGCTGGAAATATACAAGCTTACCATACAATATGTGGTTACAGTTAGTGTTTTCCTTTCTTTCAAGAATTGATATTCATCGTAAAGAGAATGCAGGTGCTGCTGAGAAACCAATTACCATCCACTCAACTCCTGAAGGCTGCTCAACGGCTTGTAAAATTATTATGGAGATCATGCAAAAGGAAGCTCAAGATACTAAATTGTGAGTAAAAGACATTTCAGTTTGAAGGCACTAAAAACTGAATTCTTGTTGACTCCATGTAGAGAAGAGTCTTTGAAATCTATGAAGTAGCGAATCCTCTGTTGCTGTTATCCATACTTAACAAGAAATTATCTACACTTAACTAGAAAAGTCATCTTTTACCTTTCAGGGTCAGTCTGCTTGTTTAATTAGCCCCAATACCTTCCACATCTCTAGCTATTCAGTGGCTGTGATTTTGAGGAGAACTAGAGCAAATACTGAAGTTTCTTGGGGAACTAGTAACTTTTAATCAGAGCAAGCATAATGAGTTATCTCCCTAAAAGTTTTAAGATGTATTGTTTCCTTCCCAAGAGCTCTTGCTGCTTCAGTATGACTTTTATTTAGCAGATATTTTGCAATGAAACTTTAGATGATATTGCTGAAATAGCATCACACGTGGACTCTTCTGCATCTAGTGTAAACGTGCAAGTGAATGGGATTGGTATGCTTTTCTATGAAAATGCATTTTATGCATAAAAGCTTGCAGTCTTTTCTCCAAAAGTCTCACTGGGTGTAACTTCTATTACAGTACAGAAGAAATTCCCCTGAAGATATTGGCACATAACAACTTTGTTGGCCGACTTATTGGCAAAGAAGGAAGAAACCTGAAGAAAATTGAGCAGGACACAGATACTAAAATCACGATATCTCCGTAAGTTTTCAGTGGTCTAATCTTTTGATGAGGTGTCTCACTGCTGTGATACATTCATGTACAGAGTTCTTACAAAAATGCTCTGTTTTGAAAATTGAGATGACAACCTTCCGGAGCCCCTTCCATGATGTGGATTAAACAGTTGCTTAAGACGAGATACACTGAATGTAAACAGTGATTCCTCATTATAAATTCAGTCAAGAGGAAGGCTAAAAATAACATGGGCTCTTTAGACTGTATTTTAAGTGATTTTTAACATACCATGCTGTATGCAAAGAAGAGTGTTTTGTAAACCATAAGCATTGAGTAGTTCTGGGCTGTTTGTGAAACTACTGATGTTTTACCTACTGGTATAGATCAGAATTTTTAGACAAAAGGGAAAGCAAATGAATACTTAAGAGTATTTGCGCTAGTAATTCTGTCCCTCTTTGTGGCTACTAGCAGCTGAATGTTGTATGTTGCGTAGGATGCATCAAAATAATAGATTATGGTCTGCGAGTTTGTGAAGGTAACAGATCTGTTTAAATTTAGCTGAGATAAAACGGGAATTTTCACCTTACCGGGAAAATGTTTGTGTCTGCAAGTCAGTGGGGGGAAATCACTGATTAGATCAACATCTCTGTAGAAGTTTGGCTGCTGATAGTAGTTTTACCCTGAAGTAATATCTTCAGAGAACCTCCTATGCTGAATAATGAATGATCTGGCATGAACTTCCAGGCATTTGAGTATCCTGGACTTGAGCTTTAGCCAGAAAAGAGAGAATAAGGTTTATAGGCTGTAACAAAAAAGATGTGTGAAGAAATGTTGGGGCAGGGGGGCAGGGAGGGAGTTTGCTGCAGGAAATAGCTCAAATGAAAGCAAAGAAGTTAGGAGTGAATGAGATGCATCAAAAAGAGGTAATTCAAAATCAGGTGACAGAACTTGAGGTCTTCCTTGAAGGTATGTTAAACTTTTACAGAATTAATCTATGAAAAAGAGAGCAATCAACTGGAGAAAAAGCACCAAAATGGCAAGTGTTTCTCAAGAACAGGCTTTGTAAGGCCAGCATGCTCACTTAAAATATTTATGCCAACACTTTTGAAAACAGTATGCAGGCTGTTAGTGCTGTTTCCTTAAAGGAAAAATATATATACAGGGTAAACGAGACAATGGTTTTCAGTCCATGAAACAAACTTCTCTTTATAATGATGATGCAAATAATATAGTCCATAATTTGTGAAATTAATAATCTTCCTTAATGCTTTACATGCATTAATATCTTGGACTTTATCTTAATCATTTTGCTAAGCCTACAATATCTCCATGAAGCTGCCTGGGTTTATCAGTACCTAAAAGAGAGCATGTATGCTCATTGGTTCTGTTTCATTTAATTAGTCTTTCTCCTGATCTCTCTTCATTTAGGCTTTGGGTAAGCTTGTCAATAAAGTTAAAGTAAGGCAGCTGGTTTGGGAAAGTTTCCTCTCTTACTTGGGGTGTTGCCCACCACTTTTCCTCCCTGAGGCAGTAACTTGGTGCTCACACTGGAAACTGAAGGATTGCTTCGTGGCTGCATCTTTTGCTTGCTGCTGCTGGATGGAGATGCATAGGTTGCCACAATGTCTGATGTGAAAGAGAGAAAGCCTGGCATGCTACTGTCTCTGCTCTATCATCAGCTTCCTTACTTCTCCTGCATTCTGCTCCAACTCTTTAAATTGCTCACTGTTTCGCAGTACACGGGCACAGCTTCCCAGCCATCTTCTGTTTTATCAGAACGGGCCAGCTTAAGTTGCTTACCAAAGCACTGGAGCTTAATGCTGTAACCATTCAGTTTCTGTGGGCAGTTACTGGTGTTTCACAGCAAATGGCAACTTGCACACAGCTTTTTGTTCTCCCTTTGTGAGGATTTGGAGGCTCTCCTGCAGGTTTGCTGGGAGATGGGCTTTTTCCCCTTCTTCCTTCAGGAAACCACTGTTGTTCTTAAGGAACAAAAGTTTCTTAGTCTGTTTCTAGGATGTCTAAAGTACCTGAAGCCCTCTGGCAGGGCTGCTCTTCAGCTCATGTTCTACCATCGTCTGCTATTTTCCATTTCATGTCGCACCTCAGTGCATCACAAGCATGTGAAGCCCAACCTTGCTGTGGCGATTTCTGTTGGGTTTGCTGGGAGGGTAGAGTTTCTCCAGATTATCTGAGAAGTGTCTGAGCCATGTTGTGAGCTGATACTATGCTGTCTGGAGGGCAAACTCAACGTGTTTGGATGTCCTCACACGCAGCTGATAAACCTTGATGACCTTCTGCTGTTTGCTAATTAATTGTGCTTCTGTTACCTCTGTAGGTTGCAGGACTTGACACTCTATAATCCGGAAAGGACCATTACAGTTAAAGGCAGTATTGAAACTTGTGCCAAGGCCGAGGAAGAAATTATGAAGAAAATCAGGGAGTCCTATGAAAATGACATTGCTGCTATGAACGTGAGTTGTCTTGTGTCATGGGCCCTTTTGGAGCTAGAACCACAGATGGTTTAGGTGTGATGGACCTCTGGAGGTCATCTGTCCCAACATGGTTTTTACTCAGTCCAGGGCCTGTTTCAAGGCTAAGTGAGGTGGTGTAGCGCCTTATTACCTTTCGGTAATTACCTTATTACCTCCATGGGTAGAGTCCACAGTCTCTCTAGGGAAAATTTCTAATATCCAATCAGAATTTCTCCCTTGCAGCCACTCTGTTGTGTCTTGCATTTGCTCATTGGGCTTGTGTGTGTTTTCTTTAAATTATTATTAATGAAGGCTTTCTCTGCCGGTTTGTTTTGAGCAGGGAAACTGAGAAATTCATTTAGGTTGAGGAAATGGATGATGATTTCACGTTTTCTTGTTGCAGAAGCCTTAAAAGGAATGTGTTTGCTGATGTGGTTTGTGCTATACTGTATGTTTCTTAAAGTCATGATTCCTAGTCTCTTGATTTTAAAAGGATAACATACAGGAGATGGATCTCTGCTGCTTTTAATTGTTTAACTTAAGAAGGCTATATTAAGATTTTTCTTGATTATATATATGAGAAAATCAATCATCTTTGAATAACTGTCTGTATTAAAAAACAAAAAAAAGTAAACCACACCATGTTAGTTTGCCAAAGCATTACTAATGCATATTGGGAAACAACTGCAATTGTTGGTAAGCCATGAAAAGCTTCTTGTGTGCTAGTGTAACCAAATCTTATGGGCTAGGATCAGGCTGAAAATATTTTTCAACTTTACAGTAGTGTCATTTTCTAGAAATGACTCTTCCTTATGGCTTCACTACTGGGTGGAGAGAATATTCTCCCCACTCTTCTTTTTTCCCATGCTGTGCGAAGTCAGGACTCAAACTACACACGAGTACAAAAAGTTTTTATTGTGCTGCATTTTTGCTTCATTTAGTGAGTTCTGCTCTGCTACTGGGCAAAGGTGTGGTAAGCAGAAAACTACTTCGATTACTGGATGTATTTCAAGTTTAATTAGTTGTGGTTAGTAGGGTAGTTGGTGAAGTGTTGAGGTGTTTTGTTGATGTTTCATGCCTGGGTTATCTTGACATCATGAGATGGTGTCAGTCTCTAGCTGGTCTTTCTAAATCATAGCAGTATTACTGGGCAATAATTTGGCAGAGTCAAAAATGGTACTAAAAAAATTCAAAGCTGATGCTTTCCCAGCAAGCACTGGTGGGATCTTCATCTTATGCAAGCATGGAGGGAAGATTTCCTGTGTGCGGGGAGGAAAGATGAGGTTATAGTGTAGGATATATGATAAAATGGGGCTAGTGCGTAAGATTTCTGACTATAGAGGGCTGTGTGCTTTTTAGAATAAAGCCAAAGTGATTTTCTCTGGTAATTTTTGTTCACTCTGAAAGTAAATGATACTATTGCCTGAATTTCTTGCTACGAAGCTTGTTATATATTTCATTCGATTAAGTTGTAGCAAGTGACTCTCAGCTGCCTCTCCTAGTACAGTTGTGTTTTTTAACATTATTGCTCTGTGCATATGTCTGGGAAGTAAGTTTGAAGCTGAGTCCTTGGGGTAATGGAGATGGAAAACACTTTAAAGAACATACTGACATCTTCTAAAAAGGTCTATGTCAAGTAGCATTTTTATTAAACTTAAAACTTAACTAAGTCAAAAAGTCTGTCAGCTAGCATTTTGATTAAACCTAATGGGAACTGTAAATCTAAAATAAACTCTTCTGCCATTGCAGCTTCAAGCACATTTAATTCCTGGATTAAATCTGAATGCCTTGGGTCTGTTCCCACCTTCTTCTTCAGGAATACCACCTCCCGCAGTGAGCGTTGCCTCCGCTGCTGCTGCTGCTTCGTATCCACCATTTGGGGTAAGGCAAGTCTCTGATTTCGGGTGGGTAGTGATGTTGGTCTGTACAATGCTGTTGTCAAATTACCTTGAAGATCTGGGAACAGTGTATTAGTAGCTACATTCTGTCACTTTCCTAAGTATTTGACTCTCTGCTTGCTTTATACACTGAAAATATTCCGTGTAGCTGATGTTGACAACAGGCATTCATTGGTCATTTAGTGAAATGCTCAGTGAAACCAGAAAACAGTATTTCTGGGAGAAGTATTAGATTCTGTTTTCTAGAGAACTCAAATTATTACACAAAGAAATCAGGTACGAAATGGAATTTTAAGGTTGCTGGAAGTTCGCAAGTAACAAAATGCTAATCTGCAATTGTATTTCTGCTCACCTGGAAGGTAAAAAATGAGTCATGAAGCAGGGATCTGTATGTAGCAAAGATGTTTGATTGTAGTAGGTTTATAAAGGTACAAGCCCTGTTGAAATGAAGTATTCCTAACTATATAGGATTTAATTTACATGGATTAATCTCCAGAAACCTGTGATTTACTTGCCATGTTGTTCTCTAAGAAATAAGTGAAAAGGCCCAGTAGAATCGTATTCAAATCTAGTGCTTCACAGTAGTCATAAATGAGATGTTTTTGCTATGGAGCAGAAGAGAATTTGTTGTATCAAAGTGCCAGAGCCTTTCTGGAAAGAGAAGGTGCTCTGCTTGCAGGTCAAGAAAAGACAACGGACATGGAAGAGGAGGTTTCTTTTTTCAGGTGGTGGTGGTTGTTAGAAACTCGGTGTAAGATGAATTTTCAAACTGAATGCTTAACGAGTGGATGATGAAGCTTTACAAACCCTGATGTGGCTGACTCTGCCCTCCTCTTTGCTCAACAGTAACATCTAGAGAGCTAGGTCTGGGACTTCATGAACTAGAACCAGTGAAAATGCAGCACAGCACACTGAACTTCATCAAACGACTCAAGTGGGCCTACATAAATTGCACTAAAGGGAAGTTGTTGCCTAAATATTTTTCCCAGAGGAAGAAGCCAAGAAAATGTCACTGAAAGGAACAGGGAAAATTCCACACTTGCAGCATTGTTTGTGGGAATGAACAGCTTGGGCGATATGAATGTATTATAAACTATAGTCAGTATAATAGTGGCTTTTATCAGGAAAAGGTTCCAATGAGAACCACAACAGAAATGTGTTTATACCCAGTTAGCTTACTGCTAATAGCAGCGCCTCTGTGTATGACAAACATTTTTTCCCTCCCCACAGTTCCTTTCCAGTTTAATTAGTGGTAGACTAAACTAACTAAAGACCCCAGGTTTTGGCTTCATTGTATTGTGTAAAATACCATCTGTTGTTGTAATGGCATGCCTCAATTTATTCTATTTAAGAGAAACTAGAGATGATTTGTTAACAGTATATAACTTTCTTTGCTTTGGTGGTCATGAAGAGTGTAGTTTTTTCTTGTTTCTTCAAATTTGCAAATTGCTTTACTCTTCTTGAGAGCTTCACAGTGTAAGCCTATGGCTTTGTTCCTCACTTGTTTTGTTTTCATTTTTTTCCCACTTTTTCTCTTGTCATGATTCTTTCTTGCTTTTGCTTTGAATACGTACCCAAACAGTGTTGAATTTGGCAATTTCGGTCTTATACATGTCTGTCCCTCTGTTAGTAGGCCACTCTCCCCCACAGATGCACCTTTTTTGGCCTACTGGGATCTCTGGAAGTTTCTGGGTTTTTGGAAATAGGATAGTGGCAGATAGAGGTACCATCTGGAAAAAGGTCACCAAGAAACAAGTGTTACTTTGTAGAAAATGTAGAGACTTTGGAGCTGGATGGACCTTGCTGTCTGAATCTCTCTGGCTCCTGTTCCAGGTAGTCAGTATGTGTGATAAGCTAATGAGGGACAAGCTCATAAACACGAAGAATGAGTTCTTATGGCTTTTGTGGATCTTGGGTCTGGTACCAGGAAAGACCCTGAACCTGAAGCAAAGAGCTGCTGGAACACAAATGCATGAACAGTTGAAACTCCCACAACTTTATTTACTTGTGTATTACCTTATAGTAGGTCATTTTGTAAGCTTTGGCAAGCCAGCCCCTCTCATGTGCTTTAGGAGTACCTCTCCATCTCTGGGGTGAGGAAAACAAGGAAAACGATGAGTTTTGTCTTTTTTCTTTTTAAATGGATGTTTTTGGAAAACAGAAACTTCATTTTCTATCTTGTGTTCTACAAAAGCTCTTACCTCTTCTGTATGAGGTTAGTTTCTGTTAACTTCTCATTTTTTTTCTCCTCTAACTTTTTTTCCTTCAGTAATACATTTTATTTTTGAAATACAACTTTTAATACTGTTCAAATACAGTATTGGGGGCATGTAGAAGAAAAAGAACAAGTGGAAAGGGCTGCCTATATTTAGAAGAGAAGTGAAAAAAACTTGAAAGGCTAAAGGTAGCCACAGAGGGGGATCTAGGAGAGCAAATAATAAATTAAAAAAAAAAAAGTTTAAAAAAGACTTAAGGGAAAGAAGGTCTTAGAAATGTTAATGAAGACATCAGAGGGAGGCTTCATGGCTGTTTGCCTATAAGCTATTTGTTAGCAAGTTCCTTGTTTTAGCAAAGGTGTTTGGGCAACCCAAGACCCCTTGGCTTGCTTTAAGTAATGCCCTCCTATGCGTAGTGCTGGTAAGCTGGCATTGAGGATATCCCTTTCAGGCACTTGAAAATAATTTCTGAAAATACTGCTGGCACCAGGGTGTACTAAATATATCCCACTGCTGTTTTGCTTATTTTTATCAGTGTAAATTTGCTCAGGAGGTTCCCTCATAACCTAGAGCCTCCTGAGAGCTGTGAAGCTTTTTTCTCAATACGTTCAAATGTATGTAAGGTATTTTCTTCACCTTATCATGGAGATAGAGTTGCAAGTGTCCCTCCCGTAGGTCAGAAGAGGTAGATGGGTAGGCTTGGGGCATTTACAGAAATGTTTCCATATGCAGTTCATCCTGCAGATGTAGTATTTTCTAGGTACAAGGTGTTGCTGTGAATTTGTGTAGGACTTGACTCCCAAAGAAACTGAGGTGTTGTCTTAATTATCAAAACAAGCATCTGTCATATTCCTGTTGTTGCTTTTTTACACGGGTGGAAAGAGAAAAATCCGCACCATAAACAGGTTTGGGTTTTGTTCCTCTGCCAGAGCTTAGAGTGACAAGTCTGAACTCCTAGCTACACAGCCATAGCCAAGTATTCCTAAATTCAAGTTTTCAAGAGCTTGGAACTGAGTAGTTTGGGAGGTCTCATTGTGCTGTTGAGAGCTGTGTGGTGCTTCCTCCTCTCCATCTCTCCACGTGGAACTTCAATACATATTAAATAAGAGTGTGAACACTCTTCTCCATCTGCTTCAGCATCAGCCCAGCATCACAGCCATGGGAGATGTTCATGTTACCTGTGGTGGATTTAGCTCTTTGGCCTGAGCCATGTTCATGAGAGCAATTTTCACCTGACCCAAGAGCCTCATTCTCTAGGGTCAGTTTCCACAGTGATTCATAAGACTCATAGGAGTCTTATTACAGCCTTATCTAATTTAGGTTACCAGACGTAGCTTCTGTCTCAGAAGCTGGTTGTTGCTTTACCCTCTGTCCTGGCAGTAGAGTGCATGCAGGAAGGCACAGGCTGTCCTTAGGATCTGGCTGGCTGGCTGTAAGCGCACGTGTGCAGGCACGTGGCTAATGGGTCTGAGCACCAGGTCTAGTGCCAGATAACCATTAGGTTTGTTTATTTGCTTATCACTAGCAACAGTTCTTTATATTGCAAAGTCCAGGCTCTGTTTGCCTGTTCAAAGCACTCATTTTGTGTAGTCATTTGAAGGGGATGCAACGGCATTGCGTATTTCTATTATTTTGAGTTTTTGTCTCTTCTTGCAAAAACCCAAGATGTGTGCTTTCTCTGTCCTCCTAAAAGACAGGCAAGGAATTGTTGGAACATCTCTAAGATTGGAGGAAAATGTAGGAGTTGAGCAATGTATCAGTTGGTTGAGAATATTGAGTTAAAAATTCTTGATGCTGGTAAATTCATGTGATTTTACTCTCATGATCCTGATATGATATCACTAATGGCTTTCTTGATGACTGTGTACTCTTGTGTGACTGAACTAAGGACTGGTGGCCTTTCTGTTCCTGTTTGTAGTTGATGTATTGTCCAGCTGCGTGTGGGTCTGAAGAGCCACCACTTGTGTTTACCCTTAAATCTCTCTCCTTAGCTCTGCACACAAACGCTTGTGTGCTACAGTTCGGACACAACTACCAACAGTTCTGTTAGTCTGCCTCCTGTCACTTGTAGACATATCATGAGCTGAGCACACAGAACTGGGTTGTGTATGAGAAGGAAAATAAGGTTCTGTAAAAGTGAGTATGCCCATGCTTACATTTTCCAGGAGTTGTGTTACCAAGAAAAATGTTTGAGAAGTATCCCAGACAAACTGCTTCAGATAGTGTTGTACTGCTCATAGCTGTTGTGATGAACTTTCTGTTTCTGTCTTCTGAACTTTGGGGAGGATATGAATGTGCTTGTCTCACAAGAATAAAGGGTTATTCTTGTGTGAAGCTGAGGAGCTTAAAACATCAACCAGACAAGAAATCCTTGTCTTGAAGTCCAATGATGTACAGTCATTCAATTAAATATACTTGGCCAATCTACTGGGGTTAAGTGGGTTGCACCCTTTCTCTTATAATTGAATTTTTGTGCTTAATTGTACATCTGATTGCATTTTTTTTTGGTAGCCTTTGGGTCTGAAAGTTGGCATCCCAAGGGTTGGGGGAGGGAATTGGGAATTCATCCTGCCCTTGAATGTCCTGAAACACTGAGGTAGAAGTAATGCTCCTGTTAAAGGATCTCTGACACCTGGTAGATGTACTGAAACACATCAAAAGGTGAGAAGGAGACAGCTTTCCTCCTTGAGAGGAGGTCATGCCAGCTGGTCTCCTGCATCCACAAGTTCCTGTAGGAATCAGCTGAGTGTCTGCTCTGTGAGAATTAGCTGAGGTGAGGAGCTGCTCCTCTGCTCACAGCGCAGCCGCCTTCTGTACTGGCAGTTTTGCACACCGACAGTAGCTGTCAAAATGCATTTTTCTAACCTTTTCTTTAGCCTCACAGTTAATTTTTAGGTTGTGGGATATGCATAGAGACTTCTGGGGGTGGGGGAGAAGAAAAAAGCAGTTTCCTACAGTAAACAGAAATCAAACCACCTTTCTCCAATGATGAAGAATCATCCCTGTGCAGCTGGGCTTAAGAGGTTGCTTTCCTTTTTCGCCATCTTTTAAGGCTTTTTGTTGCAGGTGAGGAACATGCCAATGGGAAACTTTCTTAGAAGATGTTGTGTTCAAGACAGATTCCTTCTTTATTCTCCAGTAATGTTCAGAAATAATAAAGAAGAGTTCTTCTATATCGCATAGATGTGAGAAGAAATAACTGTATTGTGCTTTTGGCAGGAAAGAACAGTAATTTAAAATGAAAAATTGCTTCATTGAAGGGCCTTCATTTGATGCCCTGAGCATAGATGAGAGAGACAAGGAAGAGGAAAAACTGTCCTATGTTTCCAGGTACTTTGACTCTTTCTTGGTGCAGTTGGGCTCCTTTGGATGTCTGAGTTTGATAGGATTAGCTTGTGCAACTGTTGTCTGAACTACCCAGGGGTAGTAATGTATGTACATCTATAATTTGTGTAGTCTAAGTGGCTTTGCCCTAATTTGGTTAGCTTGTTAAGCAGTAGATGATTTTGTAAGGAGCTGTCCTACAGCCAAAAGAGGATGTGGTTTTGAGGGGGGATGAAGGAGGATTTGGCAGTGTTTTCACAAAATGGTTTTATATCAGTGAAATGAAAACCATACTTGTGCAGCACACACAATCTTGAGGAGGGTACTATAGGACAACAGCACTGTCTCAAAAATAAAAAAGCTACTAGCCCATCAGACTTCTTTTTGAGATTGTAACCTTGGTGCCCTGAATATGCCTTTCCTGCTTAGTTTTCTAAATTTATGAACGAAACTTCTTTGACACCTAAAAAATGTGCTCCAGGTTGCATAATGGTGTGGGATTGTTCAATTGGTAGAGAAAATGGTTGGTCCCCCCACAGCTCCTCCTGTCCTGCCATGCTGTGTTGGCGGGGACCCATGTCGGGAGTAATCAGAAACTATTCTGCCTCTGGAGATGGAGTGGTCCCCAGTGAGGGGGATGGTGGGGAGCAAAAATGCAGCTGGCACCGTATGATGCACAAAAATCTGTCAGGTTGATGGCAGGCATCTTTTCCAAGGTGTTGAAGTCTTCAGCTATTCTTAATAGCTCTTCATACGGTTCTGAGGCTGTCATAATGCAAAGAGTGTCTCTGTCTAAGCAGGAATGCACTGTTTTTAAAATAAAAATGGTACCTTCCTCCCTGCAGTTTTGGATACTTGTATTTTTCTTTGTAGCTCCCTGGGACCAGAGATGAGAGCTTGTGCTGGTGCCCTGCTCCCGTATTCTTGTGGTGGGGAGATTTCGGTGATGCTCGTGAACATCTCAGTCTCCTGAACTCTAACTGAAACTCTAATTAACAGGCTCAGCATCTTCTGAATATTAAGCTAAATTAGAAGTTTAATTCCTTAAGGTACCAAATAATACTTTGTTAGTACAGTGTGCTGAGCTCCTTCAGGCCAAAACCAAAAATAGGTCAAGTCCTCATTCTGGTGTAGCTGGCTCCATCTCTTGTTTGTTAAACGTGATGGAAAAACAAGTGACCTCCCTGTGTTTTCACAACCTGTTTTCCCTGCAGCTTCTGAGAGCACTGCCTTCATAAAGCAGAAATGAAGGATACCTCTGAGGTCTTTCAAAGCCATTGATTTCATGCGTACCTTTGAGGAGTCTGCGGTGTCCAGTGGCTGATGCGTCACAGCCATGAGTTTTGCAGTGCAAGTGCTTTTATACGTAAGCATCACTTTTGTTTTAGTGGCTGTGTGGTGTTAGAGCACTGAATACCTAGGTTTTCTGCTTGTGGATGACCAGCAAAGTTCCCTCTTATGTAGTTGCAGAATCTGTTCCTTGTGCTGCTTTTTGGTCTTAGCTATCTGTTCAGAACAAAAGGGAGCAGATTGCTTTTTTTGGCATAGTGGCCAATCAGATTTTGCAAAAACAGGGTTCATGCCATGTTCAGAAATATGTCAGACCTGTTCCTGCTTGTGAAATGCCTTATAACCAGCCTGCCAGAAAATGTTCCCTCTCTGCCTCTGCGATTGCTATCCTCCCTGTTCCTGGCTAGGTTTCCATATTGGAACCACTTCTGATGAGTGTAGTTGTGGTAGTGACTTCTAGTAGTATGAGGAGATCCCCTTGGCTTGCCAGGTAGAAGATCATGGTGATGAAAAGCACTCAAGTTCAGAGCCAAGAAGTGGAGTGAGTACTACTAAGAGGCTACTCTTAAAATCTTGCTTATTTTAGGGTACGGCTAGTGGGCAATGATCAGCTTGGTCTGCGAAGAAGCAGTAATGGCCCTGGGGGCAAGAGGGAGTCGATTATACCCAGTACAATGTGCTGTATTGATCTGGGTGGTGGAACGAGGTGGTGTCATGAGCTCCTGGCCACACTAGGAGAAAGTTGCAAGTGTGGCAGTGAAGCTGCTGGGGGAGCTCCTTGTTGTAGCTGGAAACCTCTCACACCCCTCCTTGCACCAACTTGGAGCTCATGGGAAGATGCAGCCATGGGTGAGTGGTGGCAGTACTCTGTGTGGATGGGGGAGGTGGGTGATACTTCAGTGTGTCCAAAGCTACGCCAAAAACGTGCATCACTTCTAAATTGTGTTTTGCTAGCTCTTTGCAGACTGAATTCAGCAGTGAGAACTCTCCATTACCTTCTGGGTGGAGGCAATATGGCAGAAAGCTTGTGCTGCAGGTCTAAAAGCTTAATCTCTTCTAAATAAATGCAGAAAGCTTGGGGAGTAGGGAAGCTTAGGCTTCGGTTTATATTAAGCTGGCAGCACCACTTCAACTGATGAACGAAATGGTGACCCAAAAGGTATTTTCAAGGGTGTTATAAAGCTTTGGGTCAGATTAGGCATATCTACCAGTACTTCATGCTTTTCTTAACAAGTCTTTTGTTTCTAATGAAGGCTTAGTTTTAGTGCTAGTATCAAGATGAATACAGTAGGATTTCTTCCACCAGTGTCAAAAGCTAACTTTATGTTAATGCATTGATTCTTACTGGAATGTCTTCAGGGATACTTGGCTTGATGTTGGTTTTCCCCTTTCTGCAAACTTTTATTACTAACTAAATAAGAATGCTTAGTGCAGCTGTAGGCCAGAATAATTCTTCACAGGGCATTGCAAAAACATGGTTTAAGTTTTGGCTTTGTATCTGGTAGGGGATCTGAAGAAAATGGTACATGGCTTCCTGACAAAGCTTAGGGTATTTGAAGACCAAGTGGGTCACTGGAATCTTGGTCCTGCCTGATCGTGGCAGTTGGGAAAGGGAGATGGGAAATGAGAGCTTCTTAAAGCAGTTATATTCTAGTGTTTCTTCTTTACTGAGTGGATTTGTTTAGCTTTTAACAACAACAACAAAGACCAGCAAAAGCAATAACCCACTCTGCTAGATGGTAGACAAACATTGGCTGAAACTGTTTCATGCGGTCTTAAAATAGTTCTTATTTCCCTCACAGCTAAAAACTGATGCTGGCTAGAAATGGATAACATGACTTTGTGACTTAAAATAAATGCCTCATCCGAAGGTAATTCATTTGCAGCACATTTAGAGTAAATGAAAACATATACTGGGAATGCAGAACAGGCTTAGAAAACAGTGATCTGATTCTGCTCCCACTGACGTCTGGCACAAAATCCTATTTACTTCAGTGGGTGCAATATTTTAAAGATTTACAGCCTTATCCCAAATGTTGCAATGGATTTACCAACCACATACGTTTGATGGAGCAAGGGGTCTGTGGAGACACTTAAAAAGATGACTGGGAAAAAAAATCATGCTGTTGGCAGGCTTGTAGAAAAAGACAGAGATTAGTGCTCAAGTTAACATGAGGGACATAAAATAAAACCCTATTCCCCTCACTAGCCCTTCAAAGGGTGGGAACACACCCATGCTGGCTGAAAGCAGGAGAAAGGTTTATCTTGGGGAAGATCAGAGGAGGCAAAACTCTATTTAAGACAAAAAGACAATGACAAAACCCAAGACCAGTCCCCAGATGTGATGTGCAGTCCCACAGTTTTGTTGGTCTGGGTCCTACTTTTCCCCACCACCATCCATCTGAAGAATCATCTGTGATTTTTGAGTGTTCATTCTTGCCTGGCCAGACTTTGGCTGTTATGCAAGCGTGAGAAGATGATAAATGCTGCTTCTTCTGATGCAGTAGGTAAGGGAAATGCTTTTCTGTTCATGCACAGTTTGCAGGACTGATGCGCTGGAACTGTGTTAAAATAAGCTTATCCCACAGGAAACCTTTGGGGCTCTACAGATCTTTTTAAGTGTGCAAGCAGTTCAGGTAGGTGCAGGAAGAACCTGCAGATTTGCCTGACTGGGAGTCTTCAGCTTCTAGCTGTGGTGAGTAGCGATGAGACCTTACACTAAGTGTATACCCCAGTGAAGGGAATAACCTCACCTCAGCAGAGGCTCTGGAAACAAAAATAACCATTCCGTGCTGAGCCAGGTTGCTCAGGTGGTAGGGGATGGTAGTGGAGAAATGCTTCTTCTGGAAAAATGCCCTGGAAAAATCTTCTCTAGGGTTGTGGAGTCTGAGTGGAGGGATGGGACCATCCTATGGTGCCTGCAGTGCAGGGGTTCCAGGCAAGCAGCAGGTGTCACAGGGCTTAGGATCAGATTAAGTTAAATCTTGGAAGGAGGTGGGAATTTAAAATAGAAGTAATTAAAAAAAAAAAAAAAAAAAAAAAAAAAAGAAAATGGTGTGGGCTGTTACACGAGGGACAGATAGCAGAGGGCTGGGGCTGGTGTTCATGAACTTGTAGGAGGTCTGGAAGGAAATGCATCCAAGCTGCTAGGGGAAAAAGAGCTGGGCTAGTCTAAAATGTTAGTTACTGTGTGCAGGAGTTGCTTGGCTTCATCCAGCAGTGCAACTAACTTACATCTGTGTGTTAGATTATTGCTTTCAGTCATGATTTAAATGAGCAAGCAGGAAATGTGATTTAAGTCGACTTATTTCATTTTACATCAGTACTTCAGTTACCTTTCTGCAAGCCTTCATGGAGCCTGTAGCACCACAGCTACCCTTTTGCTCACATAGTGAATCTTTCTGTTTAAACACATATTCAGGTTAGTTTGCTTTCGTTAATGTATTTGCTCTATTTTCTGTGTGTTTTTTAAATGAATGGTGCTTTTCGTATTTGCTTGATTAATTTTTAAGTTCTAATTTTCATCAGGCTACATTTGGATGGAAATTGGAATCCAATTAATGAACAAAAATGGCATTTAAAATTGTTTTCATTAGTTAAACGTGCTGGATATGGATGAAAATTGCTTATTAAGTCTGTTTTTGTTTAAAGCATGCTGATTTTTGTAGCAACAAAGCGAGTATTAGCAGCTGTTTATGAACCAAATTAATTGTTTCTGGTCAGCGTGCTCTTGAAGAATCTGTTTCTTAGAACTAAGAAATCTCAGTTTCCGGAGTTGTTCTTTTTTTATTCTAAGAAACGAAATTCTCCATCTGAGCAAACCTTCTGGCGGAGTCTGTGCGCCCCGCCTATCTGAGACCAAAATCTCTCCCCAGATCTCTCTCAGGTGTGCGCAGGCTTCCTGCCCTGCCACCCAGAAGTATGCAGGTCAAACCCAACGTAAGCTGTTCGATCAACAGCTGAGCTCCCATCAGGTAGCATTAATGAGCAAAACAAAGACAATCCCCCCTGCTTGTTATATATTATTTGGACCTGGATAAAATTAGGAAGCAACTAGTCCTGAGCCCATCTAACAAATATTGCTGGGGCAAAAGAGTTCTGTGCACCACAGACATCTGAGGTGCTTACTTAGAAGTTCAGGTGGACATATGGACCAGATGTGACTTGAAGAGCTTAGATTCATACTTTTCAAGTTGTTTTTCTATATGTTTATGTGAAGTCAGTTCCCAGGGCTGGTCTTGAACAAACTATTTTGTCATGCGGGTGGAAAATGAAGTTAACTGGGAAGCATAGAGTACAAACAACTCTCCACATGCAGGAGACCTTACTGGTGTCAAAAACTAGTTGATGAGTACTACTACTAATTCCATGATCAATGAACTCTGCAGCTTTGATAAAGAGTGCATGCTACTTTAATCTTTACACTGAAAAACACATACGTGTTATAACCATACAGTTAAGGCCTTTCAAAGTAAAAAGATGATGAAGACCTATCACAAGCTAACTATCTTTAAGAAGTTTTAAAATTCTGAAAGAAAAAAAAAAAAAGATTCATTGTTCTCTAAGGAGGCTATAAACCTGGTAACATGATAAATTCACTGTAAATCTTAGTGAACTTATCTTAGAGTGCTACAGCTCCTGTTAAAGCACAATAAACATGACCTGATAAAGCATCTTTCCCCCTGTCCTCATAGCTTGGAAACAGTCTTTTTAGTAGCACTCTAAATTTAGAAAGACAACTATAAGATGAACTGCAGGGTGTTCTCTGGAGTCCAAATGGATGACTATTCTCCAAAATATAGGCATTTTAGTCCTTAAATTTTAACTATACATTTAAGGAAGCTGCTTTTGGCCTTGTGATGGGAGTGAATGTGAAGCTCAGATTGCACACATTTGGAAAAGAGTTTCCTAAATTTAGTGCCTCTAACATATGTTTAAGATCTAGGAATCTATTTCTGATATAACTCATGCTAGAAGTTCCTGGAAAGCTACATGACTTATGTGGCATGGCATGGAGAAGATTAAATTATAGTTGACTTTTTTCCCCTCCTAAGCTCACCAGAAGCATCTGTGAGATTGATGGGTGGTGCAGTCATTGCATTATGTTTTGATGTGTTTCTTTTGGAAGAAAGTCTTCCAGTAAATATAAAATTATTTTTAAATTATTGTGGGTAAGGACATGAACAGATTATCATAACTCCAAGTTCAATTTATTTGCTCCTGAAGTCTTTGTTACACTTGATTTCTGCCAAAAGAAAAAAAAGAAAGACCTGTCTTTTTTGATGTTCATGCTTTAAAACAAATCATTTAAAACAAAATATTTCTGTTGAGTGATTAAAAATTGGTGTGGCTGAGGAAATGGACGTAATTTCTCTAAATCCTGTATTATACTGGAGATGAATTTGGTTACACACGTGCCAATGTACTTCTGCAAACAAGAATATGAAAAATGATGATATGCAATCAGCTCAGTATGGACAAATTCTCCTCCTTTCCCTAATAAACATATATCACTATTACACCAAAATGGGATTGTGATGTTAAGGATCCTCACTCACAATGCATAAATAAATATTAGCAAGTCAAAATTATAAGGATGGATGGGGAGAGAGCTGCGGGCTGTAGCGTTGGGAAGGCACGTGTATGTCTTCTGTCTCCAGTTGCCTTTGTTTGCCCCTGTTTCATGTTTAAGGGTGAGGCAGCAGAAAGGAATTTCGGTGGTGAATTGAACCTAGCCAAGAGAGCGGCTGGAAATCAAGCTTTGGGAAGAAGAGGGGAAAACTGGGCTGCAGGCAGATGGCAACAGAGGGGAGGCAGAAAATACCTGCAAACAAAAGTAATGAAGTTTGCTTTGTTTGTACAGGAGAGAGATGTCTGGAGGTGGATCGAGGCAGAAGCTGCGCAACTTCTTGACACCCAGCTCAGGCTGCATGTTTGATCTATAGCAGCGTTGTAGGAGTTAGCTTAAAGTGGAGCTGGGACGGGGAGGGCTGGAGCTGCACGTGGGGAGGAAATATTTGGCAGTGGACTCTTGCAGGAGTTGGTGTGGGGATAACTGAAGGTAGTGGTCACTGCAAAGAGCAGCTAAGCTGTCTGTTAAGCTGTTTGTGCTTGGCTGCAAAGAGTCATTGCGTCTACACCCAGTGCAGGTAGCATGGGTCCTCGCAACACAACTGGAACATACAAATGTCTCGCCAATTTGTATCCGTTCAGAAACTTCTCCAACATGATGCCATCAGCCAGGCATCCACGGTAGCGTTTCCAAATTACTGGAAATCTTGCTGGATTCACGATGAAGATGTAAAAGGATTTACTCTGAGTACACTCACAGGATGTTGGTAGCAATAAGAGGAGAAAATGAGTAATCTGCTGGAAAGTGGTTCAACATCTCTACCGAAATGACTGCTATCTTTCATTACAGCTACGTACTTTCAGGGCGTAGTTCTTGAGATCGTTTAAACCTTTCTCTAGGCAGACTAAAAAGGCTGCTCCACCTTTTCCCATGCCCTGACCTAGTTACTCTCGCTTCCTCCCTTGCTCCAGGACTGCCATTTGTGTGGCTCTGTGGTTATTCAGGTCAGGGACCCTCCGCCGGCACCACACATCAGCCGGAGCCGCTGTCCTGCTGGCCCCAAGTCACGAGGAGGAGCCGGGAGGCTGGCTGTGGGGGGCTGGATCCTGGGTCCAGGAGAAAACATGGGCTAAGATCAGCACAAGCTGCCTGTGAACGCTGCTGTGGAAACACGGGGCAAGCTGTGTAAGGGGTGCGATCACCTAAAGCAACTGGCAGAGTGCGTTTCTATCCTAAATGCCCTATTTTGGGGTTTCTTCACCTGGTCCATGGAGCTGTTCCTGGAATTGTTTCCCCTGAGGTTACGGCTGACTTGTGTTTACCGAAAGAAAGCGGTAAAACTTGGAAAGGAGCTTTTCATTCTCATTTGTTTACGGTTAGCATGCTGGGACTTTGAAAGAAGTTCCTGAGACGCTTAAATTAAAGTAGTGATAGCTTCTTGTTGTTGGATTACAACAAAATTAGCAGCTTTTTGTTTTCTGTTGCATAGAGGGTGTCTGTTTCTTAAAGTATAGCAGCAGAGGCTGCTTTGGTGAGGCTCTGCATGTGGGCCTGTCACCTCCCCACGATGCACAGGAGAGCAAAGGGAGCCGGGCTGGTCCCCCTGCTCTGCCAGTGGGTGCTGGGGCTGGGCCCTGGGGCAGGCACTGAGGGTGGAGGTGAAGGTCTTTCCCTTGAAGACCCCTGCAGGAAGAGGGCTCACTGGCCCTCCTGCTAGGGATGAAGGCAACAAATTCAGAAGCTGCACGCGAGGGCGACTCAGTGGAAGGAATTTTTTTCAATAGAGGTCTTCAATGCCTTCTAGTTCACAGAAGGGCTTGCGTGAAGTGCTTTTGAGAAGTAATCCTGACATAAACGGATGGATTAATGGCACTGCAGTGTAGTGGGTACTCGGCGGTGCTCCGCTAGCCCAAGATGAGCTCTTCAGAAGCTGCTCCTGAGGCTGGTAAAATAAGTAGGGTTTAGCGGAGCATACGTAGCCCTGCAGCCTGATCAGTGCTATGCAGCATGTAAAGAGGATCTCGAGTGTGAGATGGTGTTCTCCAGCTGGGCTGTCTGCTCAAAAGCCATAGAGAAAACCGCGGTGGTGCCTGGTCTGCAGTGGGCGCAGCGCTCGGGCCCTCTCACTGGTACGAGTGCCTCATCTTGCCTTGAATTTGCCGGCCTGCCTTGGGCCCACCGCCAGGACCCCGGCTGTTGCATAATGTTACCCAGGAGGAACCACTGGCAGTTTTCACGCTGGCTATCATTCCAGAGTACTCCCACACAAAGGAAATTGTAGCGTATATGTAACTCTGAGGCTTTTTGTGCATCCCTCAGCACAATCTAAAATTAAAAAAAAGAAAAAAAAAATAGCTAGGAAAACTAGAAAGAGTTTGGCTGCTCTGACTGCAGCCCGTTCACTTGTGGCAGCCTCATCTGCAGAGTCTTGCATGTGGAAACGCATCAAGACAGTGACAGGTAAGAACGAATGCCTTGTGAAGAAGCAACGGCTCGATGGTTTTTAGAAGAACTTCTTAGCATGAAAATTGCAATTATTTTCTAAAAGACAGAAGAATCCTCTTTTGGCTCAAACTGTTCTTTCATGTTCTGTGATTTCAATGATTTCCAGAGAAAAGGCAGACCCTTAATATTCAGACTTCAGAGGGCATCATAAGATTGCTCCCTCATTTCCATGCATGCTTGTTCCATACCAGTTTTCCTGTCAGTCTGATTCATAATGTTCAAAAACATTCACTGCATATTTCCTTTTTCCCCACAGCAACAGCCCGAGTCTGAGACTGTTCATCTGTTCATCCCAGCCTTGGCAGTTGGAGCTATTATTGGCAAGCAGGGACAGCACATCAAACAACTTTCTCGTTTTGCAGGCGCATCTATTAAGGTATTATTACACTGACTAACTTTGTCTATTCTCCACGACACTTCCAGCAAGTTTGTACAAGCCATGTTTTTGTGAATGTCCTCCCCCACTCCGTGCTTAGAATGTGATGTGATAAATGGTACATTTGTTTATAAATCATCTTTTAATCTTCCTTGAGACAAGATAATTAGAAGCATGTTTTCAAACGTCTCCTGAGGTGTGAAATATAAGCTGGAAAGAAAGCTACTTTGGTGGTCTTGATTTCTTAGAAACAGACTTAAGTCTTAATGATGCGGTGCTTAAAGGCTTTCTTCTTGCTTTCCGTGAAGTGAAAATTGGTGAGGTAAACTCCCCTCCTAAAAACAACTGCACAGGTGATGTCTCCTGCTACTGTGACCACTCTCGCTTTGCTCTGGATGGACCAGGCAGGGCTGTTAGGCTCTGGTGGCTCCGCAGTGAAGCGCTTGTGTTTTAAAACCTCTGCTTTAACCTGGGTTCCTGGCTCAGCTTGCATTTTGACAGTGTGATTACCTTAGCGCCCTGCTTTAACATCTGCCCGCTTGTGTTGACCAACTCGGTGAGGGGAGAGCAAGATGGTTTGCAGAGGAAGTCATCGTGGAAGCATAAGTTTGAATTTGAACCAGTTTGGTTAAATCCTTGATTCCTCTGTCTGTAGGGGTGGGGTTAGTAACAGCGGCAGTTGTAGGAGTTGTAGGAAAGCCTTGGGTTTCTGCTAGGAATACCGTTGTAACTACAGATAGCTTTTCTAGGTGCTGGAGCTTTTTTTTTCTTGAAAAATGGCCAGTTCTGCTATTCTGTGCTGCAATGATAATGTCTTGGCCTAAACCATGCAGTTTTCTGCAGTGCTTTGTTATCTGCTGTTAGACTGAAGATTTCCTGAGCAAATGAAACAAGCGCTTTCTCCTTTTTGCTCAGGAGATGTGGCCTGTTCAGTGAGGGCTATGGAGCAGGGATCTGCTGAAGGGGCAGGAGGTGTCTCTGCTGAGTGAAGCTTGGTGGAGCCAGAGAGGCTTGGCTTCTCCTGGAAGGTGTTCATCTAAGTGTGCAGGGCAAAATGTTCAGAGAACCCCAGAGGGTGAGCATTGCGTGTGGCTTGCTGAATGCCAACAAATGTACTGGCCAGTCAATGAACCAGCACGCTGCCCAACTCCATCTTTTATTAAGATGGGTACTAAATATCTGTTATACTGCCTGGGTGGTTTACGTTAGTAGAGCACTAATAGTCATACTTTTAGTGGGGAAGTTTGGATGGAAGGAGGTGTAAGGTGTTGATTCTTCATTGAATCTGTCTTGCATGGAGGTGTGATGTATCACATGGATTTCTTCCCTCCCTCTCTGGTTTGTATCTAAAGATGAAGCGGTACATGGAAGGGTACTGCCAGGTGGAGAGAAATGCAGAATAACCTGGACCTCTGAGAGCCAGTCCAAACTAGTTCGTTGGTTGGTCCTTGGAAGACAGTTTAATGGAAAGGGAGTTTCCTGCGTTTCTCACACATCTGGCTAACAGTGGCCTCGGGCTGCTTTTACTAGCTGGCACCCCATCTACTCAACGTGCTTAATGTACCTGTATTAGTTGAAATTAAGCTTCTTAAAGCTCTGGTCTTTTGTTCCTTCAATAAACAGTAAGGTGAGGAAGATTTCTGTGGAAGTAGGATGAAGCCTTAAAGGAACTGTATGGATATAGGATATGCTTGTTAAATCCGGAAGTTATGGGTTTTGGGTAAGATTATTAACTAGGATAAAAACACAAATTCAACTCTGACCAAACAACATGGAGCAGCAGTCCTGTCTTTGTGGGAAAACAATTGTCAAATGTGACAGCTAGAACAAACTTACTTGAAACTTCTAAACTTCCCTTGTGCTGACAGCCTGCCCTTTATTGCAACTTCTGAGCAAAATAATAAATCACGAAGCCAGGAATCTGTGCTCTTAGTGAAGAGCTTGAGGGAGTGCTGCTGGAGTAATGTCTAGCTTTCCAAACTAGTAATCGTGCTTTTGGGAGGAAGTAAGGCTTTGTGCATGATGCTCTGAGCTTGTTTTGAGCAGTGCTGGAGATAGTTACATATGAAAACATTTTACATCCGCATGCATTTTCTTTGTGCTCGTGCTGAGCTTTGTAGATCTGATGAAACTAGTTAGCCACAAAATAAGACTAAATAAACTGCAGATGCACAGGGGCTCTGCATAAGGCTGTGGTCAGCCCAGTGCTTCAGAGGCGCACGCGGCTGCTGATGGCCTTGGGTTGTGTTCCTGTGCCAGAGGCTGCTGCTTGGCGGGGCAGGCTTGGCGTGGGCCTTCTGTAGACGGAGTTACTTAGAGCCAGGCAGAGGTTCTCCACCTTGCAGGGGAGTGTTGGGGCCTGTTGGGAACACTAGCATCTCTTAGCTTATAAAATAATTCCTCCAGTTCCCCTTCCTGTCTTTGAAAGAGCTGGGATGGGCACTGCTGATTTTGGGTGTATGAAGGTGTCTGATGGTAACTCAGCATATGGAAGACTCCCCCCAAGTTAGCAATGTAAAGGCATTTCTGTTAGGAATGTGAAGATATTTCCCTCAGAAGTTAAAAATTCACCACTTGAATAATAATTGTACGTGTATATAACTGCTCCTTCCAAAAGCAGGCAGACAGAATTAACACTGAAGGCTCTTAGATTGCCCCTTCAGACTTCGAAATGCTCCAGTTGGTACATGCTTCTCTCATAGCCCTCGGCAAGGTGCTGCTCCAGCTGTGGAGAACAGGCCATCCCAAGATGAGAGCAAAGCAAGAAATGTCCCAGAACACTTATATCTTTGCATCTTATGCATAGTTAATGAAGACTTGATGGAAAACATTTTTCCTAAAATGTCAATGAAGAAGCAGACTTTGACTAAGAAAAACTGAGGTAACTGAAAGGCAAACTACAACATCCATCTTACCGGAATGGAAATCAGTAGGCGAAGCTCTGTTCAGTCAGCTGATGCCAAATGTGCCTTAAAATTTTACCCCTGTAAAATTACTGCGCTCCAAAGAGTGAATGTACTTATCCTGTGCTTGCCCTTACCACCATGCCCCATCTTGGTGTTTGAGTAAATGCACTGTTGTAAAGTGAATGTGTATTTTTAGCTGTAGCCGATCGGAATGCAGAAATGGTATGAAAAATAAATATGCAAACCAGATAACTAGCATGTAATATATTCTCCATCTCAGGGTACAATATGAATAATTATATAAACTTTGGTTAGCAAAATTCTTTAGTGAAAATGATGCATGGTGACTGGTAATTTGTCTGAAATAAACTACAGCTGTTAAATATGAATAACATCCCCATGCCAACAGCTAAGATGAAATCCTGTAGTGTTTAAAATATTGCCCATTCAACAGCAGCTATGTAATAGTAGACGCAACAATGGAAATGTCAGTTGTGATAAACAAAAGATTCATCCAGAATGTCAGAGGCTAGTTTGAATTATTTAATGTCAATGGAGTCTGAGAACAACACCCACAGAAATCTTACTTTTGTGGTGACATGAACTGCTAAAGACCCTGCAGGCGTCTCTGTCTCAGCTCTGGTGGAGCTTAATTTTTATTTGGGTCACACAAACGTCTGGAGATAGAAAACCCTTGGAAACTGTGAACTCATTGTCCAGTGTGGAGGAATGTTTTGGACCTGATTAGTTACAACAGTAAAGTGATCTTCTGCTCTCAGGGGGACAGATGCGAACTTCTGCTAATGAGCAAAACTCGTTAGACTATTTAAGTTAGCAGGCAAGGATAAGAATCTCAGCCTATTAACCATGCTTTTCTTTTTGAAGGCTACATGTTTTGCATCCCTCGTAGCCACATGAAAATTGCTTGTGGGATTTTGCCATATGTGGATGAGCAGTTATGCCTTTAATTTTCAGAAGTGAGCTTGCTTATGGTTTAGCCAATTTCTCCACATTTCATTACAGCTAATTAATGCACTTTAAAGAGAACAAGCCCATCATGACTGAAGTGTAATGCTGCTGCAGTAATGAATAACTTTTCACTCTTGAACAGAATGTGAGACTGAAACGGGGAGGAGGTGGCTTTAAATGATTCCTTCAAAAGACAGCTACCAAAAGCTATGTTTATCCATTCCAGATTGCCCCTGCTGAAGGACCAGATGCCAAGCTGAGAATGGTTATCATCACTGGACCTCCAGAAGCTCAGTTTAAGGTATGCCACATAAAAACTTGTCAATCTGTAGTGGCCTTTGTGCTGCAAGGGGCAATACTGAAATCTAACCGCTCAGTTCAAACTGAAGTGTATTCAGAAATTTAGTAAATAATATCTCTTATTTTTGCTTTCCTTTTGCTGAAAGGTATTTCATGAATATATGAGTACCATCAGGGGCTGTGTTCTGGTCATCTGCAAACTGGCAGCAGTTCCACACAAGTTAGGATCAAGTCTAGCGTGTCAATGTGACCATATTGCATTCCTCATTCTCATTTTTGGGCTATGAGAGCAACAGTTGTCTTTGTAGCCTGCCTTAGTACCTGTAATAGGGTAGTGTGTTTAATTGTTATAACAGTAACAAGATGAGACTGAGTCTCCGCAGGTTACTGTTGCATGCTGACTGGAAAGTGCTGTTTGGGTGGCTCTGCAGATAAAGGCAAGGCTTGTAATTGTATTTACACTACAACTGCACGGAGATACTCCAACACTATTATCCCATTTGTGTTCAAATTGAGTTGTGGGGCGGCCTTCTGCCTTAAGTGCCAAGGGCTAAATCTAGTTACCGCCAAAAGGAGTTGACCACGCTAACAGGGGTGCAGATGGCTCAGTGCAGCAGCTCAATTTCCTCACAGATGAGGCCCCAAGCAGGTAGGAAGTCACCTGAGAGTTCATGTCCTGGCATTGCTCTCTTGCCTGTTCTTGTTTTTGGCTTTGTATTTTTGCTTCAGGGTGTCTTGCAGGGAGAAAGTACACAAACTTCAGGCATATCTAGAATCAGTTTCATGAATGCCTTCAGGAGTTTTGGAGAAATATCAGGGCAGGTATTTTACAGGAGTAACAGTGATCTGGATGCATTTGGGATTGTTGCTCAGTTGCTTACCATATAGATTTGAAAAGCTACTGAGTGCAAAGCATAACTTAGAAGCTCTGCCTCCTGGAGGTTTTCCGTGTACATGTAGGCTTGGTCACACGGCGTTCTCCACATAGGAGGCATTTTCATGACCTGGGATCAGCACAAGGTTGGATTTTTCAGGACCTTTTCTTTGTCAGATATTAGCGAACCCTTGAGTAGCAGGCCCAAGTGGATTTGGGTGCCCCTTGTCTTGACTTTCATGTAGGCAAAGGCTTGACCGTAGGCTTCCTCCACAATGTTGGCTTGGAGTACCACAGGGCTCTTCTGCCAAGTTCTTTCCCCAGCCTGGACCCTTTGCAGAAAGTCTTCTTTCTCTGCACCCCCTGCTTTGGCTAAAACCACATCAAATTAAACATCAGCTACTTCTCTACACTTAGGCTTCTGCCTGCAAAGAGGGATCACTGTATTGTCCAGTGTTCCTGAGAATGCAGGCCTCGAGAAGGAGAGGGACTATCCCTTAGGTCTTCCATCACTGCAGCCCCCATAGCTCTTTACTGCTCCTTGAGCAATGCCCTCTTGCTGGGGATGGGCAGAGTTCAGTCCTTTCTTTTATCACCACCGCAGCTCTGTGTAAGTGTCTTCTCCATCTCTGAGCACAGGCTCTTGTTACACAACAAGAATGTAGTCTGGGTGCACAGCAATTCGAAGAGGGACTGGTTGCTGCTCAAATGAGTAACCAGCTCTCAGAGAGGCCGTGTCAGCGCAGAGCCTGTGAGTTTGGCATCCTTTCCCTACTACATTGTGTTCCGTTGTGTGATTCATGTCAGTGGTAGCTGCAGTGGCTGCACCCCTTTCTTCCTCAGCTGCAGTAGCCCGAGGACGTTGCGGTATGCGGGACCATTTATTAGCAAGGGAGCTGGAAGAAGGGTGAGAATAAGCTGCTGTTTACAGCCTCTGCTGCAGTGCTCCCTAGAGTTTAGGCATGCCCAGATGCCAGCATTCAGAGGGGATCTCGTAGCTTTGGATGTGGGACATGTGCAGTGGAAGTGGAATCAAGTGTAGACAACATATTTCAGCCACTGTTTTACTGCAAAGAACTTGCCAACCTAGTTGTTTCCTTTCCTTAAAGACTCTTTCAACAAGCGAGAAGACAGTAAATACATTTCTAACACCACAAGTCTTTCTAAAACCAACATCCCACCTTGTTCTGTCATTCAACAGTAATGCATGTGTGCCTTTTTCCCCATAGTGCGTCTCCTACCTGGGCCAAAGCCATACACTACAGGTTTTGTTTTTTTTCCCCGAACTGTTTACATGGAGTCAGACCTACAAAAATACCAAGTACTTTCAGCTCCAAGGTCACAAAACGTCTTTCATCTTACCTGTTTTGGAATAGAGTGAACTTGACTAGGCTTGAGGACATGAGATAAGATAAACTGCCACTATTGAACCTAATTACCCGTTCACACGGTCTTCCTGAACTTTGTATTCTGTTGCATTGGTGGCCTGCCAGGAAGGTGGCTGCACTTAGGGGTGTGCAGTGACAGGGCTGGTGGGTCTCATTTAAAGGAGAAGAAAAAGGACCTGAACTGGAAAGGCTTTGACCATAGGTTTCTGCTCTTCACAGAGCATCTCTCTTCAGTACCTCAATAGAATTAATCTTTCAGTGCTTCTAGGATATGCAGAGATGAAACTCCAGTTGTCACTCTCAGGAATTCCTTGACAAATGGCAGGCAATGAGGAAATAAATGTCTTTTAAAGATCAGTGAGATTCAATGGCTTAGTCTCAGTGGGCATCCTTCTTGCTACCTGGCACTTGCATATTCCCCAGAAAAGGCAACTGTGTGCAGGCTGAAGGGATCATGTTCCCACGGTGCCATTTAGATCTAGACAGCTTTAATTTTCCACTTCAGAAAATGGAGCTAGCTCTGATTTATTTATTTTTTAAGCAATATGTTGTAATTGAGTGTTAAACTAAGCAGCTTGCTGTAAGTGAAGTCTTTGTCCTGTGACTTTTTTTTTTAGTTTAGCATCCCTTAAAGAAAAAAAAAAAGGCTTCTGAGCCAATTAACTGTGTTCTGTGCTTCTGGGTGTAATAAAAAAAAAATGCTTCAGCCAGACGGTTCTTCTCTCTACTACTCTTTACCTCTATAGAGATGTAATAGCTTATTTTAAAAGCAACATTTCTACTGAAAAATGGAGTAATAATGATCTTTTTTAAATAATTCCTTGATTCACTGGTTTGTTGTGCAATCTTTAAAGTTGTACCACACTGCTTCCTAGTTTGGTACAAAGACATACTTCAGAAAAATAGCTGTTGATAGCTATTGCATTTATTGGGGAAAATGGTTTGTCGGGGTTGTGCATTGAAAATGCTCCTTTCTGTGGAATTTCTTTGAAGTTAACTAGATTTCAGTAAGCACATTCTTTAACTGGAAACACTTTTGCAGGCTCAAGGGAGAATCTATGGAAAACTTAAAGAAGAAAATTTCTTTGGACCTAAAGAAGAAGTGAAACTTGAGGCTCATATAAAAGTGCCATCCTATGCTGCTGGTAGAGTTATTGGTAAAGGAGGCAAAACAGTAAGTAGCTGGAACAAAACGTGTTATTCAGTTACGTTTCTTCATTGTATGTATACATATAAGACTTAAAGATTTAGCTAACTAATAGCTAATCCGTTGAAGTTAAGTTAAAGCTGGTGTTGTTTTCTTAATTGTATTTGTTAAACTTTCTGTTGTCTCAAGAATCTCACAGAATGATATATTTCAAAAGTTTTTTTTTAAAAGATACTTGTAGTCAAAGATACTTGTAGTCAGAGGCTTTGTTAGTAAAAGTGTTGTTCTTCCATTACATTCCCACAGGTGGCATTTCTGTCCTGAATTGAAAGCATAACTAAAAAATGGTAGAAAATTAGGACATGTTCAATATGATAAAAACAAACAAACACAGTGATTTGCTCTGTCTTAACTAATGGCATCCCTTCAGATCAGTTTGTTGCATAAAGTAATAGAACTGAGATCTTCAGCCCTGCAAGCGTGCTGGTACTCTTCTATTTTCCGTACGCTTGTTAATCAGGAGCTAGTTGATATTAGCAAAAAACCAATTCAGTCTTGGGTCCCCATCATTGAGTACAATGGGGTCTTGAAGTTGTGTGTCAGGAGGCAGCCTTATTACTTGCAGTACTAAGAGATTAAAGGATTAAAATATTTGAAAAATTGGCCATATAGAATATTTTTGAATTATATAATGCAATATATAATTTTGTTCTAAAACAAAGGGAGTGTAAATCAGACAATACAGAAGCTGATGGGCTACTGAAAATAGTCTGGATGCTTCTCATTGTTCTGTTTATCATTCTCCATCTTGTGGAAGCTGTTTTTTTATAAATACTTCTACATTCATTTTTCCTTACATTATACGTTGTATGAGTTTTCTGACCTTAGGCTTGTAAACTCAACTGCAAACACTGTGGCATCTATCTGCTTTTTTAGGTGGTGTATTTAACACCTTCTGTGTTGTATTTAGTCTTTAAAGCACTTCTACAAACCTAGAGAACTTGGTGCTAATTTATGTTAGAGAGACGAGGCTCATCTTGCAAAGTACACTGCTGCATGAAGATGCTTTCTGTAGTGGGTTTCTTTTTTTAACCATAACTTAGAGGATGTTTCTATGGCCAGCAGCGTATTTGAGGTTTGCATGTTGTGGGATATTTGGTTGTTCAAGATTATCTGACTTTTTCTGTCTATTTATAGGTAAATGAGCTTCAAAACTTGACAAGTGCAGAAGTTGTAGTCCCTCGTGACCAGACACCTGATGAAAATGATCAGGTGGTTGTGAAAATAACTGGTCACTTCTATGCATGCCAGGTAGGACTGGAATGAATTTCTACGTTGCCTTGATGTTTCCATGGTCTGTCTTCTCTGTCTGTGTGCAGAGCCACGGGATGGAAGGCACTTGTTTGGGATACAGAAAGCACTGCTTGCCAGGCTTCTCTAATTGCCTTGCTCAACAAATTTTCCCCGTGCCTATGAGAGAAATTTATAGCAATGTTGCACTCTCACGTACCTAAAACAATCTTGTAAGTGTCCCATTGATGTGTTTAGGCTCTGGCACTGTTAAAACTTTCAACACAAAAGAAACCCCAGGTTGGGATTGGACTGAAGGTGCAAATGAAAGGGGTGTAAGCCTGTAGAACCTGGCAAGAAATGCACGTGTGTGTGCAATCTGTCCACATTTCCCGATCTGTTGATTGAATGCCATAAAGAAAAGGATTACAAGATCCCTTCCCTCACCCAACTTTGTAGTTCAGATTGATTCCTTTGTCATGTTGCTGCAGGTGCCTTGTAGTTTAGAAATGAGATGGGGAAGGCTGGTAAGTTCTGTAAAACTTAAAACCTTCTGGAATCTGTGTACGGAAAAATTAGTTCACTCTCCAGTGAAGCAGTGGTTCCTATAAATACAAAATAGTATCTCCAGGGAATAAAATTAAATTAGGCTGGAACTTCAGTTAGTCTTGTTGGTAGTCATCTTCCTATGCTCATGCTTTCTATATTACAGATGGAAAAAATGACTGCGCAGGTAGTTGTGGTAGGTGGAAAAAGCAGAAGTTTAAAATAAGTTGTGCTTGGGGACTACATTATGACTAACCAAAGTGTATTTTATCTAGTGAGTAATCAGTGAGTAGTAGGGACTCAGTTATTCCGTGTTTTCTGTATCCCGGTAGCACCTACAGGGTCTGTTGTAAGCAGCATGGCATCATCATGGGTTGTTTCTTCTTTCTGTCCTTCAGCTTGCTCAGAGAAAAATTCAGGAAATACTGGCTCAGGTAAGAAGGCAGCAGCAACAGCAAAAAACATTGCAAAGCGGACAGCCTCAGCCAAGACGGAAATAAAGGTTTAGGAAATGGCCCATCAGAGACAGATGCCAGACCAAAGACAGACTGTGCAACAGAGAGACGGGTGGTGAGCACCTGTTGAAGTTATATGCAGAAGATCCACCAAGCCAATCACCTGTTCGAGGACCAGGCAACCGTTGAACGCTGTCTCTGAGAATGTATTCTTTAGGCTCTCTCAAACTTTTGAAACCCAGCTTTAAAATAAGGACCCCTTCACTTCCCTTTTGTTCTATTCTCACAATTTAACATAAACTCGTTAGTCTTTTTTATTGTTCTTATTATTCCCCAACAATTTTAGAACTTGGTTTAATGAAGCTTTCTCTTCTGAGTTCACTGGTTAAAAAAAAAAAAAGAAAAAAGGAAAAAAAAGAAAAGGCATTGCTCTCATAGGTCCAGTTGTAAAAGAAGAAACACATTTGGAGGGTGGGATTGTGGGTGGGCTAGGGTTAGAGCAAGGGTATCGACAAGAGTTTAAGTGTTAGTCCCAATGTTGAAACAAGTGGCATTTTTTAAAAAGAATTTGGTTGCATTTTTACATAACACTGCCATGAATAACCTAAGGGAAGTGTTGAATGGTGTTGGCCAGGGCATAAAAAGATAAATATGCATTTTACTAAACTACCTCAGGCATTTAGTACCTCAATGAGAAATTGTTCCTTTTTTGCTTTTTTTTTTTGGTATTTTGTATACTTTATAAAGCTAATAGTTCTTGAGCATTTTATTTTTTTAAAAAAAATTAAAATTTGATCAGCCACCAGCCAGGAGTACTACAGACTTACCGGGGAAAATATAGTAGAGCACTTCTAGCTGCTGGCTGATGGGAGTAAGGTGGGTAAAAAAAACATAGCCTCAGGTTTTCTGAGGGCTTCAACACCATCATTTGTTTAAAAAAAAATTCAGTGAATGTTCAAAAGATAGTGAATGATGCCAACATTCTGATAGCAGCAATGCCGTTTAGTTTTCTTTTAAGATGGGATGAAAAAGTTTGTGACGGTACTTTTTTGGGAACAGGACAAGGAAGTGATGGCAAGAGGCTGGGGTTGGGGGAAAAATTTAGAAGGCTGCAAGAGGCTGAATTTTTTTTTTGTGCTACTTGATTGAATGCATGAACCCTTTGTGCCTTTGACCATCACTACCTAATAATGCTACATTTAACCATTTGCAGCCCATTTGGACTTTGCCATTTTGTTCAAAGAGCAAGCTTCATCTTCAGTTTGATAGAACACTCGATCTGCTAGAGCGTATGTGAGGCCGCGCGGGTCTCTGCTGTCTGCAGATCACATCATACTGCTTTCAGTTACCACGATGGGGGAAGGTCAAACAGTGTTTGATCACGTTGAAAGATAATGAAAGGCTAAGTTTACATATCCAGCCGCTGTTATGGGCCACACTAAGCCACTTTGAAGGTTTTGAAAACTATTACGAGAAAAAAAGCAAACAAAAAAACAACAACCTCTCTAGCCTGGCTTATAATAGATGCAGCAGGATTTATGCACGTTCTGCAACCAACCATTAGAGAAGAAAAAAAAATGTCAAAAGGCAGGGATAACAGGAAAGTTACCAAATTTTTTAATTTCCGAATGTAATTTGAATGATGATTGTGGTAATAGTGACACATTCAAGTTTCTACAATAAACTTCAGTCTACCTCAGTTTAAAAAAAAAAAAAAAATGTGGCAACACATGGTGCATAAAGACTGCTGTGTGTGTGTGTGTGCGCGTGCGCGCCTGTATGTGTGTGGTCGACAGAGCCATGCTATTACCTCTGAACCTTTTTTTGTGATGTTTTTTGTGCATGAGATGATCAGAATCACCATGCTGCACTGATTTGAGGGGCACAACGAGCAAAAACATTTGTTTCATCATTTTGTTATCTACCTCTTAGGTTCATGTTGAAATAGAGGCATTACTACATAGACTAGATAATTTTCCCAAAGATCATTGTTGTACAGATTAGATAATTTTGAAAATGGTCTGAAGTGTTTTTCCTGCATCTCTTCTTTACTAATTGGTTTAAAAACCACAAACTTATGTTGTAGATTTAGCAAAGAAAAATGAATTTCTTTTCCTTTTTTGACAGTGACCTTCATCTAGCCTTTAGGATAATTTTTTTTTTCTTACAATGAATTTAAAATTACTGAAGTATGAAAAGTCATAGCATTTTAATTTTTGTTGAGGCTTAAGTCAGTCTGACATTCCTTTCTTAACATTTGAGAAGGATTTGACTTCATTATTTTCCATAAAAAATGACTTTACAAATAGGCGCTGCATTTACATCTACTGATTTAAATACTGTCATATCTCTTAAATTTCTAGACTTAGTATGGTAAATCATGTTTTTCTTTTCAATGAGACTTGGTAATTTGGAGTATTTGGGAATAGCTAGAAAGTAAATACTGTAAATGATTTCAATATCCACAAAGTATGGATCATTTTTCATCTGTAATGTGCCCCCCAATGCAGCTCCACTTGCCAGATGCCTCTGAATGGAATAAAGAGTTTAACTCCTATCATCAGATAAAGTTGTGTGGTGTTTTCTTAAACTAATGAGGCATAATGACTGACTGCTCCACGTGTCTGTGGTGCTTTGATCAGGTTGGTTTTCTGTCTGTTGTAATAACCGGGTAGGAATGAACGGTCACCCACAGGCATCCAGCAGCCAGGTTACGATGTCTGCGCTTTCCAGTACAAGCAGTGACTTCTGTGGCTTGTAATTCCTCATCTTTTTGTCTACCACTGCTGCGCAGTCTGTGGAACAGCCCTTAGCTCACCGTGTGTCTCCTGCAGACAAGCTGGGCTGGGTTGCTCTGGAAGGAACGTGTGCTCAAGTCATGACCAAGGGCAAACGTGAAGGAATCTTTTAACAGGCTTGAAGTGAGATCTGAATCGTAGTTACATTTTTTTGGCTGCATTTTACCCAGTCTTTACTTTGGTGCTCTGTGCGGTGCAGCTGTGTAAGGAACACTGCCCTGCAAGTGTGGATAGGCAGAACCAGCCACAGGGAGCACATGTGGAAACTTGCTGCTTGCTCCCCAGCTGCAAGGGGGAGGTGGCACCTCCTCTTGATTTAGGGTAGACACATAACTGAATGCTTTAGATGGAGATGGAGGGATTTGGGGAACTGGGGTTGTGTTCACCAATAATTGAACTATCTTTTAAAGTGGAATGGAAAACCAGGCTTGTTTTCCCAACTCCTGCACCCTCCTACTTGTCCTCACAGCTCGCTCACTGGGACTGACCATTAAAAGGAGGGAGTTGAAGGCACGATGCCCGTAGATAACGCCTGGTATGGTTCTGCACTTCACAGGGAGCTGCAGCTCATTGTCCCATGCTGATGCTGAGAAACCCTCTCAGAACTGGCATCCCTGCCCTTTGAGCAGCATACCTCGAGCCTTCCTCTGTATTGCTGGCGCATTTGTGATAGCTCAGCCCCTGACTGTTCTTAAGCATTTGCTTAATCATGATGCTTTATTTGCTTCTAACCTTCCAAAGCTTTTATTCTTAAGCTGCTGTTTCAAAGGCATGCGCTCTTTGTGTTAGCTTCCGTTACCTGAAGCATGTATGCTGTGCAGGACAACACAGGCTCAATGTGGGTGCGGGATTTCTAAAATACTGTAAGAAGTCAGGGAGTAGGCACTCAAGCTGGGCTGTAACAGATGTTAGCTCAATTTATGGATCCAAACACTGCTCAACACCCAAGTTACTCAAATGGAGTATGGGAAATTCTGTGGTATGAGAAGTTTCACATTGGGAACTGTTTCTCCTCTTCATCCCATTATCAAGAGATCCTGCGTGCACCTCTGCAAGAGGACTGAATGAGGAATCTGTAGTGGACCAACCACTCTAGTTTTTAAAATAATTTTACACAAGGCTCAACTTATCCATGGAACTGAAACACTCCCAAATGTTTCTCTTTCCAAAGGGGGTTAGTGTTGCACAGGAGCGAGCAACCAGACCATCTTTGTTAATTCCAAGGTCCCAGCCCAAAGGCTCAGTGAGTCAGGCTGGTAACCTGGCTGGGGAGTTGCAGTAGAGTGGTACAAAGTACAGGTTTCTTTTAAATGAGGGGTGAGGACGTGCTTTTCCTGAACTGGAAATTCTGATTAATAGCAGCTAGTGACTGTTTCAGCCAACTCATTTTCACAATATGCTTTGACAGTAACTTCAGTTACACTCTTCAGTGCTTGTTGTCTCCTCATTTTTATTTTTACAGTTGGAAAGGGATGACACACACACACACACACACAGAAACACCTTTTTCTGATCACACAGCTGTTCCCTATCCCTTACTGTTCTTTTCTGGGCTCCCCTGTTGTTACCCTTCTCTGTGAGAGACAGCATACTGTGTGTAGGTCCAGCTGCTAAACATAAGGTACAGCAGGAACATGTAATGGCATCATGTTTACTGCAGCTGCCTCTACTCATCCAGCAGTGCGCACCTTCAGTAGCAGCAGGAAAAGGTAAATGGTTTCAGGGAACAGTCCACACCTCTCTTGGGAGGTCATGCCAGATGCAGAACCCGTCTCTCTGTAAGAGACATTGTTATCTTGCCTCTGGGTTACTCTGCAGTAAGCAAAGTATCATGAAGTGTTTTGCAAATCTTTAACAGTCAAGTTTACCACAAACACCTTTATTTTGTGTTCCTTGTATAAACGTTCCTTGTTGAATTTGGAGAACTATCTGGTGCCTTCTAGCAGAAAGCAGGTGAACTCAGAGGCAGTTCTTCCTGAAAGGGGCTAGACACAGGAGGGTAACATAAGCAGCCTGAAATGAGGCAGAGGACGTTCTTTGTTTACAAAGCCCAGTCCACCCCCAACTGCTCCCCCTCCCCCAAAAAAATAAACACACAAAAACCAAACAAACAAAAAACTTTCTCTGGGCACTGCAATCAGCAGCTGCTATGTAGGGACAAGATGCTGTCAGCACTTAAAGTAGGTTATGGGGTGAAAGGTGGCCACCCTCAGCAGCTACTGCTCCTCCTCCCTGATGCATGGCAGGGCCAGCTTCAAGAAGAGATTCTACTCTACTGCTGACAGCTCTGTCCTGGAGTGGAAAAAATCATCTTTTACCTAGAGACAAGTTTTTTTTTACCAACTTGAAGCTCTTCTAACTACTGCTGACCTGTCTGACAGCAAGTCATGCTGAGTGCTAAGGGCTTCCTGCAGAACTTTTCCCCCACCTCAAAGGGGCTGAAGGTTTAGGCTGCCACAGCACATTGCCTCTGTTCCTTTTGTAGAAACGAGGTGAGAGGAAAGCCCAGAGATGGGCCAGCAGCACACTTAAAGCAAGCCGCATGTTTTAATGTGAAGGCACAGAGCTCAAGCTCTTCAGTTTATTATTGTTATTAAAAACAGATTGGCCTTGGCTGAAGAAGTGACTTACTGCTCTGTTAATTCAAGACACATTTATTTGTCACTGCTGCTCTTTTATGCGCTCAGTAATGCCATTATGTTTTCTCTCCTCCTTCAACTCAGCACATGATTTGCTTCAACATGACCAGAAGCAACTGGCTTAATAAAAACCTCATCTAAACTGCACTGTTTATCTCATGGTTCACCTTGCAGCACTCGGCCTTCTCACAGGACACGTACTTCACATGCACTGCCACTACGGGCAGGCCTTTCAAAGGTACTAGGAAAATGATCAGCGCAGAGGCAATGCCCGCGCTTCAGGGTAAGCTGCAACGGAGCAGGGAAGAGCCTTCTACTTCAAACTCCACTGAGGGAGTGACTCTCCCAGGACACTCCCTTGTGATATGGTTCCTTCGTTCTCACATTCTGGTAGCTCCTTCAGCAATTTACCCAGGCACATCCAATAAATGCATCGTTTTGTGCTGACCAACTGCACTGATGGTTGAGTCAGCACTGAAGCCCACTGCCTCTCGTGTCTGTTAAGGCACTCATTTCTCTTGCTACTCGCCACCTCAGCAGCTGGCCTTCAGTTCTTGTCACAAGACGGTGACCATTCCCACTGCTGTTGGGAAGTCAGCCCAAGAACAAAGTCTTCTGGCAGTGACTGTGGAGTCATCTCCGTTAATTGGTCATCGTAGGAACCCAGAGTCCACAACTTCTCCAGCTCGTAAGTCTCCCGTGCCTCCGGCAGCATGAAGTGCACCACTATGCTACCTGCACGGAACAGAAATCCACAACAAATGAGCAGTAGGGAGTGAACTGTTCTGGGCAATCCATAAGTCTGAAAATACTTGCATTCATGTTCTCTCTTTCAGAGGGTGAGATTACAGAGACAGTGGTGAAGGTGAAATGCTTTCGAAGGTAAAGTCTTCATGTTTGTGTAGACAGTTTCACACGTGAAGAACAAGGACCTGAACTCGGTTTCTTTTAGACTGTGGTTTTACCCAGCGCTACAGTATGACCCGGACAGTGCCGAAGTCTGTTCAACAGCTCATGACTAAGGCAGCGTACAGAGAGCCCCAGCTCGCCCAGGGATCATATAAACATGAGAGAATTTACTGAAGTAGCTTCTCTCTTGCTACTGTTATCTTCAATTTATTAAGACCTGTTTTAGCCACTGATGAGTAGTTTCTACTTTCTTTTCAGTGCCCACGATTTTAGTGAAAATTAATTTAGTAACTCAATAAAAACAACCGGAATTCCAAAACAGCAGAGTATTTTCAACTCTCCACAGCAGCCAGGGCTCACAGTGAGATGTGTCCTTAATAAAGGGCCCATGCAGAACTTCATATAGGTCAGATCCACAAATACTTACCAAAATCAATGCACAGCCAGTCATCTGTCTCCTTCCCTTCGATCTGAGCACGAGGATCACCGTCTTCTTTCTGAAGCTTGTACTGGGAGAGAAGCAACAGCAGAAAGTGGAATACTTCACATTTATTTAAAAGCATTCAAACCTAAAGTATAGGCTCCCCATAACTTCCATTACCATCATGTTTTGCTTCCCTTCAGATGCCTTTAGGTGTTTTGTGCTGGCTAGCTAAGGATGCAGAAATGGAGATGCCCAATGGCAAAGGGGAGGTGGGGAGAAAATAAGTTTGACCTGGTGTCATGAGAAAGGCGTCCAAACAAGCTTCCTGCCCCTTGAGAGCGTGCTCTGAACACTCATTGCAAGATGGAGAACATACAGCTGGCATACAGGTTTACAGGCTATGAGTAACTGTGACAGAGGGGAGAACGAAACTCAAAGCAGGACTGCAAAATCTCAGCTGGGGCAAGGTAGGTAGTTCGCTGTACAGTTTGCCATTCCTGTGACATTTTAAGTACTGTAACATCAAAGCCAGCCAGCTGCCCCAGCACCTGCCATGCTTCACCTCACTTTTGCCTACAAAACTCTTAACACCAGGCAAGCCAAGCTTCCCAGTTTCTCAGCACACAGGAAGACCCCTTGTCTCTCCCCAGAGGCTCTGCTCTGGGGAGAGACGTTCCTGCAGCCACCAGAGGGAGCACACTGTTGTAGTACACAGGTATTTTTGCAGAGTTGGGGAGTATTCATCTCTCTTTAGAGTGAGTGGTAACAGCTATGAAGTTTGCTGGACAGAAGTCAGACATGGATACAAGTCACCAGCACCATTTCACATCACTGATGGATACTCTCATTCTAGCCTCCAAACTGTGCTACTGCCATCAGCGTTCTAAATACAGAGAGGGCTGTTTTTAAAATATAACCTCCACATACTGAGTACTGTCACTGTAAGAGTAAAGTACAGTTAGTTGGTAGGTGTATTCGGAACTAAATGGCATAAGGACAAGTAGTTTCATCTTTCCTGGTGTATCTGTACACCCGCAAACCCAGGGAAATTAATTTCAGAGCATCTCCACCTAAAACTAGTCCCAAAAACCTAGAGAGGGCAGTGGGAGCTGTCTTACCATTTTCATCATATAATTTGCCATTGCATGGAGATGCCGTGTTGAAGATCCACTCACAACGATAAAATAGTTACAGTATTTCATTTCTGGAAGCACTTCGATGACACAGATGTCTTTTGCATTTTCTTGCCTCAGCAGAGCTACAACAAAGTCAATGTTGAACTTTGCAGTATCTGGAACAGAGAAAGAATTAGAGAGTGGTAATTTCTCTTAAATTGCAAGCATCAGCCACTCTGAAAGTTATTAAAAACACAAAACGGCAATGAACTAAATTATAGCCTAAGCTAGTCACTCACTGTGAAGTTTGGTCCGATGCTGACAATCCAATGTGGAAGACTTTTAAAAGCCATTTTTTAAAATCATCAAAGCTGAGTACTAAGCACGCTCCTCGTAAATAATGCCCTGTAACTAGACAGAGCAAATATCCTGGTTTCGTTTAGCTAACTTACTTAGTTCTCTTTATTCATACGTATTAGAGTCAGTATTATCATCAGACACCTGATGATTAAGATGAATGAAACCTAAGTACTTCAACAGACATTCGTTTCAAGCCCATTAAAAATATTTCAAAACAATGCTTGTCAACAGGCCCCAGCAGGCCTGTGATAATATGTGGTGATGAAAATACTCCAAAATTTCAAGTAGATGGGATCAATGTCAAAAATGGAGCCGATGTGATGCAGTGGACAGCCACTTCTTTTACTTACTTTACTTCTCTAGCCTGCTCTGCCAGAGCCATGCAGGTTGTTAGAGACCTCCGAGCTCACCTGCTCCAACCACCCCCTGCCACCACAGTCACCCACCAAACCCTGTCCCCAAGCCCCACGCCCAACCTCTCCTTCAACACCCCCGGGGCCGGTGACCCCACCACCTCCCCGGGCAGCCCGTCCCGCTGCCTGAGCGCTCTCTCTGCGGAGCAAAGTCTCCTCATTCCCAACCCGGACCCCCCGAGCCGAGCAGCGCGCCCAAGGGCTGCCCCCGCCTGCTCCCGAGTGGCCCGAGCACAAAATGGCGGCGGCGGCGGCCCCGGCCGCCCCTCACCGCGCCCTACCTGCCGCCCGCCGCTGCTCCGCCGCCGCCCCCAGCGCCCCCAGCACCCCGCTTCCTCCTCCTCCTCCTCCTCCTCCTCCTGTTGCTGCTCCGGCCCCCGCCGCCGGCCCGAGGAGCGGCCGCGGGCCGCGGGCGGCAGCAGCGGAGCGGGGCCGAGCCCCCAACCGCAGCAGGCGGCGCCCCCCGCGCAGCGCCCGCCACATCCCCGCCGGCCGCCCTCTGCCGCCGCGGCCCGCCCCCGCACCGCTATTGGCCAGCGCTGCGGCCGCCCTCGCACCTCATTGGCTCGCCCCGCTGTCGGTCCGGGGCAGCCGTTGGGCGCGTGCGCAACGGTCACCTCGAGGCTGAGGGGGCGCCGGGCTTCGAGTTCGGGAGCCTCAGGCTTGGGGCGCCTCAGGCTTGGGGCGCCGGCTGTAGTTTGGTCTAAGAAAGCTGCAGCTGGCTTGAAAATAGATATAAATACACTTATTTTTTTACTGGGGATAAAAATAAACTTACCCCACTCCCTGAAGATGTGAGCATTTACACTGATGCATAAAAAAATGACTCTTCTGTTTTTCTCCCCCTCACAAAGTGATGATAATAACAATGGTAATAAGACTTTAAAGTCATAATCTTGTTACTCAAACACTTGTAGTGATAAAAGCTTTAGCTTTGAATAAATTCAACTACACAGCTGAAGGTGTTCTCTAAAGGGCTACAGTATCTGGATGTCTTACAATGTGTAGTTTGGTTCCTTTACGGTTCCTTCAGGAGCTGGTATTTTTTAGCCTTATTTTTATCTCAGAAATGCTTTTAATAAGGATGTTAATATCTGATGAATCTCTTAATTGTGTGCTATAAAATGCGTTCAGCAAATAGGGGGAGGACAAACAAAACAAGCTGTTTGAACAGTACTTCATTTTTAAGTAATTTTTAAACAAACATGCTACCCAAGTAGTGTTTCTGTTTCTCTTGGTGGCGTGTTTGAAAATACCATTTTTAAAGATGATATACATTTATGTCTGATGCCATTCTTTGATGTTATTTCTCCAAAGGGAATGCCTGAAACCTATCCATATTAGAATCATAGAACATTGGAGTTGGAAGGGACCCACGAGAATTACCGAGTCCAGCTCCTCTCCCCACACAGGTCTACCCAAAGAATCAGACCATATGACTAAGAACACATTTGCTGACATTCACAAATCTGTTGTTTGTCAGCTGTTCTTGCCTTTGATGGACACGAAGATCGTTTTTATCCCGATCTCTTCCAAAACTGAGTTTCACAGCCATTGTGTGGTTAACAAGGAAGTTTCCCCACTTCTCAGGTTCGTGGTGCTGTTGTTCTAAGTACACTTGAACAGCAGCAGTAAACACTGCTGGATAAGCAATAATAATAAGTAATACCAGATACGCATAAGTAAACTAAGACTAAGGCAAATCCATATCTGTTTTCTGGCGGTAGGTACTGTTTTGATCAGTAATTAGAAACTCATCAAGTCGCCTATTTGACCGTCTCTTTCTGAGATAAAGGAAAAGTACTCTTTACAATCATTAGGTGGTTTATTTGTCAAGACAGCAGTTAAACGGTCATTTGTATAAAACAACAGATGTATGGAAGGGAAGTTACAGTTGAAAAGGCAAAATCAAATTATAGAAATTTAATATTCTGACATTATAGCTAAAGGAAGATAGTGTATGCTATACTGTATACATAGGTGAAAGGTGAAAAAAGTTCTGTAAGTATATCTGAGAACTGTTTTCTATACAAAAGCCTAAGATGTCTCTGAGCTCCCAAAATGCAGTGTTCTACAGAAACAAGATGCTTTCTGCATACAGCTTAGGTCGGCCACGTGCATCATCACTAATCCTGAGTGTTGTAACTGTGATAGACATAATTTTTTCATGCTTCATTACAGATTTTCTTAAGCTTTTGACTAAACCCCTGTCCTGCAACAAGTCAAGAGTCAAACATTACAGGGGTCATAACATTCCGACAACAATTTTTGTAGGAACTGTTCTCTGTTTAAGTCAGAGAATCATTTTAGATGCCCAGTTATGGTTAGATAATAGCTTGTTACACATACGGAAGACAGAATAAAACCAAACATGGTGCTTTTAATAAAATGTCAATGTCTGAAATGGCCACAAAAGAATTAAAACAAATGGAGAATATGGAAACAAAAGAAGAAAAGAGGTTGTTGCATTTTATAGCTAAAGAACTAATCTCAGAGGTATGCCACAATCTGTATTTTTTATATCCTCAAGTCGTGTCTATGCACTCTGGGGAAGTGCTAACGAAGACTACATTCAGATTGTAAGTGACAAGCATTTGACAGGTCTACGAAGATACCAGAAAAATCTGTTTATGCTTTTTATTGCTGCAGGAACCGAGAACAATATGTATCAGAGATGTTCCAAGATACAGTAAATAAGCTAAATATATCGAAATATAGCTCTTCAAAGAACAGGATTGTGCAAAGGCATTTGCCCCTAGCTGAAAGTTAATTTCATTTTGATTAGAAACTTTAATGTTAACAGTAAGGCACTTATGAAAAACAAACTGTTTAAAGCATTTTTTGGTCTGCTTTCTCATCTCAATTAATCTTCTTAGCAACCTTTTGCCTTCCACAAATAAGATGTTCTCCTTTTCATATTATCCAGTGACCCAGGCTTCAGCAGTGTGCTTCCAGTCTTCCACTACGAAACGCCACAAAGCAGACTTAGAAGAACATACAGCTAGAAGACCAACCGTGTCACTTGGGAAAGGCTTCCATGTAAGTTTTGTTAATGCAGAATTGCAGCTACAGTGAGCAAGTCAACACGTTTTGATTTTTTTGCAGAACTTTACACTTTCTATGCTTCATCATGCAAAAGCAAGAACTGGAGCACAGTGCGTTATTTACATTTAGGGGTTTTCATTTACTTGAGTAAGTGTTCAAAGAGAAGGGATGGAGGGTCAAGCAGAAATTAGCGCTTCTTTAAAAGTAAAATGTTTCAGCAGGAATAGCCAAGCAGATGGGCTTTGTCTGTCATGGCAATGTTTTGTTCCACAGACATAACCCGTACCTGTCTGCCTGTAGCTTGCTTTCCAGCAAAGGCATGGCTCTCACTAAGGTGGTAAACAGCTGTACTGGACTGTGTATTTAAGACCAAATATTTACAATTCTTTATTTTCTTTGTTTAGTAATATTTTTTTCCCCCTACAGGCTATGGATCTGATTAGTTTTGCAGGTAGTTAACCCAGAAGTAAGAAAACACAGATGGAGGGGGATTAGTTATTTAGAAAACTATATCCTAGATTACAAACAAGAACAGCAAGTGCTCAAAACTAACTGTTTTATAAGGACTATTTTAATATTTCTAATTGCACCAAGCCCCCCAAAGTTACCCACCAATCTATGTGTGTTTTCCCCTCACCCCTTGTTTTTATAACAAAAACAAACCAAAACCCCAAACCATCAAGGTACAGCTCAGATATGAGTCCTGTACGTAATCTAGTAGTGTCAGAGTAAAGGTTTAAACAATGCCTGGTTTGGTTTTCAAGAGAGGATTTCTCTCAGTGCTCCTAGGGAAGAAAAAGGCTTTGAAATTGCTGAAGTAAGCACTTAGTCCCTCCTGGTTCTCTGCTTGTCCTGCACTTCTCTCGATAGGTTTGTATTGTTTATATCTCCTGCGAGACAAAGAATGTGTACAGTTAGTTGCTGGAAGACATTTAAACAAAGATCCACATGTAGCGTGCAACCAACACGTAAGAGAGTTAATCGTGTTCATAGCATATATTCTTTTTTCTCCTTCCCTCTTAAATCCCCCCCAAAATAATAAATAATATTAGTTAGCTGTGACTAAGGCCTGGTTAATGAGAAGGCTGTGTTGCACAGAGGAGTACTGGTGCTCCATGGAATTGTTTCTTTCTCGCCACTGGCTCTTAGGGCTGAGCACACTCTTGACTCAGGAGTCTCAGTGCAGTCTTAAAGTTTCATGAGAAATGTCCAAGCCAGAAATGCAGTAATACGTGCTTCTTTTAACCACTTTCCTGCAGCCCAGTATCCTTTTCCCAAACAATCTATCAATTTTTTAATGAAGTATTTTGACGATTAATTCTTAATCTGTCAGTCATTCACAAACAGTACTTGTAAGAGTTTTAATGCTAAATTAAATTTCTATTTGTTAGGTTTTAATGCATATGTAAATCACATCATGCAGCTTGAATTTGCTTACTGCTTACATGCAGTTTGCAGGCTGCCTTTTATTAATAATTTTTCTAATATTTACATGTTTTGTGATGATTTTGTGGTTTAAGGCAGTAATCTCATTTTCTTGAATATTTGCTAGAATATTTGAACAGCAATAAAAAAAAAAGAAACAAAAATATAGCTAACACAAACTTAAGCTGTAGGTCTTATTAATTTAAAGTAATATTCTTGTCAGTTCCTTGAAATACTTTTAATCTTAGCCACTAGTAACTTACTTGTAAAGGACAAAAGCCCCAACAGAGGCAAACACTGCCAACAACCCAAGGAAGATGAAGACACCTTTTGTTGTTCCTGGGGATGATCCTAGAGTTCAGAAATAGTTTGATTAAATGTTAGCCTTGTTGTTACAGTAAGATAGACTTTCTAAAGAAAATGTCATTTTAATTTGATTGATGTAAAGATTGAAGCATGCTTAATACTTCTAATATTGGAATGCAAGCTAAGCATTGGAGGTCAGTGACTTTGGCAGGCGGTGGTGTTTTCACAGCCTGATCAATTTAACTCTCAGCACCAGCAGGCTGTGACTTGGGCTTTGGTTTTGCATGAGCCATGCTCCAAAGACACAGTGGCCCTTCCAGCGTGGGAGGGAACTGAAGTGCTTCCTGGCATCCCACGAGGTGGTGCTAATTTGCTCCTTGCCAATCGCCTTGACCATTTGCACCAATAAGCTGTGATGTGAGAATCAACTTCTGCTTATTCTTAAGGGTGATAGCCAGGGAGAAAGGAAAAGGGAATAAAAAATGAGTTCCTTAAATATTCTGCATCTTTGTTTCAGCCCCACATGCTAAGATAGCAAAGCATGGCTGAGAACCTGATGAACCCAGGCTTGTTTGCCTTATTCAAGAGGTGAGGGCTCTGCTTTTTTAACATTCACAGTTCTGGGAAATTAACTTTGGGCTCTGCCTGTCATTGAGCTCTGCCTTCTGGTTTGTCATTAAGCATTTCACTCATATCTACTCCTAATTCACTGTATATGATGGAAGAAGGTGAATCATTACAAGTATGTTTTTTAAAATTTGCGTTAAATATCTTAATTTTGCAGTTCGCAGACTGTACTTGGACCTATTTATTGAGTTTGCTGAGATGGATACGCATTGTTGGTCCTCACATTATCAACAGTGTTTATACAGTGGAGTAATCTAGAAATGCTTGTTGGTTTCCCTTTCCAGTGTATTAATTTATAGTTGATATCTATAAAATCAAGATATCAAGATATCTAAGCTGATATCTATAAAATCAAGATATCAGATCAGGATTTACCATTTATTTGTTACATGTGACTCATGCATTTTTCAGTTTGTTGATAAAATATTTGTGAAGGCTTGACCTCATTCCCAGTTTACACAGTATTTTTGCTGAGAGTGCAGAGATTTATTTTATTAATAAGATAGATCTTTGAATTAGTTTGCAAAGGAACACACATTGATAGGCCAGGTCTAAGTCATAGGACTGCAACCCTTTCAGCAGTTTTTGTGCAATGCCTGCATAACCCTGGCACAGTCCTTCTAAACTTCAAAAGACAGGTGTTCAGGTATTCTCAGGCACCAAATTATAGGATTTTCAGAAATTCATAAATACTTGCCTTCCCTTGAAATGAGTAGAAAATCATGGCTCATGGGAAATGGTTGGAAATGCCAGATGGGCTCCTATGGAAGGTGATTCATAACAGCAACCTTTCTTAGATCCTAATTCTGCTATGATTATAGCTGAAGCCCCAAAATACAACTTAGCTTTTCTTCCTAGAGGAAACCTCGGGAGACAGTCTTTTGGGGCTAAATTTAGTCTCTGTGAATAAAGTTTTGAAAAATCCTACTGCATGCTTATTTTCATCTTCAGGAGCCTAAATACATTTAGAGGTCAGGAATTGTGTCTTAGTCACCACGAACTGATTTAGGTACAGCTAATTTTATACCTAGATAAAATAAAAGCAGCCAAAAATACTGTGACAAATGCCTGCAAAGGGTCAGTTTCTTGGCCGATGTTAATTAAAGCATTCAGAAGAATCACTAAGACATTGTAGTGGGAGGTCAGAAGGGGAATGGGGTGGGAACAGAGAGACAGCATGATCATTTGGGGTTCTACTTGAGACCAAGTTTAATACCTGGTTCTGTCAAAGACTGCTTGGTTAATTATGAGCAAGACACAGTTATAGTCAGCTGAACAAAAGTAAACCTTCTGTTCTGAAATAGCTGCCCTGGGCACACTTTGTAGTCAGTGAATGACACAGGCCTTTCCAGAATCTGATTCATCTTATCCCAAAGTAGAAATAGAAACCTGGTCAAGATCAATGGGCTACAGAGAGGGCTCAGGGCAGCTAGCTCAGCTGTAGGTTTTTATTCTCTTTCAAGTGAGCTGAATTCCGCTCTTAGTTTCTCCTGTTCCTCCATGTGCAGAGTAGACTGGCATGTCCCTCACCTACTCTTCTGTCCAATAGAAAAAATAAACTACAGCTTAAGAGCACTATATTTTGTGATGCTGAAGGGTTTGTGCAGTTGCTGTACTCTTTAGATTGTACACATAAATCAAATCAAGTTCTAACATCTAAGATTTCCATAGGGAAGGAGTTATCTCTTACTGTTGTATGGACTCTCACATAAGATGGCACAACCTCAGCTGAGGCCTCCAGGCATGCTAAAACCCCTACAAGCCCTCCTGTGTTCTCCCCCCAGCAGCAAAATGACCACAAGGAGAAGCTGTTCACAGACAACCCACATCAGCCCTGTGCAGACTCACCTCCGTTCACAGAAATCAGCGCGCTGGCAAGGGCTTGACTTGTGTCGTCCCCCAGGGTGATGTTTATGCAGTACGTCCCAGGTTCGTCAAAAGCTCTCCTTATGGTGAGTAAGCATTCATCGGTGATGACGACGGGGTCACATACCACACCCTGAGACACCTGGCACGTGGGGTCAGAAACTGCTGTGCAGACATCTGTGGGGAGACTGGGGTGGGAAGACAGAATGCATCACATCTGTCAAGTCCTATTAGGACAGCTTGGAGACACATTGCACCGATGCCCCAGTATTATGCTGGTGCCTGGTTACTCAAGTCAGTGATACTACAGTGATTTATGAACAAGGTATCAATATATTATCTGTACTTTATACATACCTCTATATTTTATATATACACACGTGGTGTAAAATACGTCTATAAAATTGTCTGCTTGTTTCCATATTTAGCATTTTATCGTGATCACAGAAAAAAATGCCTCAAATCAGCTTATGAAGTTTGTTACCTTTAATGCACATCATTATGAAAGGAATGAGGATTCTTATGTGTAATATCATGTGCTGACAAAGTGAACACTAACTTAAGAGAGGTTAATTGTTTTCTGGTTGTGTTGCCAAGACAATTCTTGTAGTTCTCAGTCCTCTCAACTCAAATGTTCTTCCAGAAGCCAGGGATATTAGTGCAACATTTTCCTCTCCAAGAAATTGCTTGGACACACCCATTTACTCTAAGTGTCAAAAAATCATGGCCAAAAAGAAATGGTTTCCTTCCAATTTCAGTAGACTGCTTCCAATTTCACAGTGAGTGCTGAAATCTCGTCTTTGCCAGGAAAATATAGAATTACTTCTCAGTATCTAGTTCTCTTACTTTTACTTAGGCTGGCCATTTGTTCTGAATCCTAAGAGCCTGGCAATAACCTCTGTTGACATAGTTTACAAATGAGACTTGCATTATCTTTAGTTCCAGTCAAGAAATAGAAACACTGTGGTTCCCAGCTTTAGTTCATTCAGCTGCATCTAAATGCAGACAGTGTTCCAGCACCTAATTATTTTTAAAGAGGGAAGATGATTGACAATTTCATTTACACACTTACCTCCCTTGACAGGTAACAACAAAGTCAACCAGTGAATTTTCAGCTTGACTTTCTGTCATCTGGATGCTTGTCATCTGAATAATATTTACCTCAAGGATTCCCTCTGGAGAGGAAACAGATGTCAACTGTAGGACACATGACAAGCCTGTGTGTACAGAACCTCAAGTGTTTGGCTGATGCTCAGGTCAAGTCTTGTTTTCCATAACCTTCTCCCTCCCTCAGCACTCATTTTGAAGGGTTTGAAAGCTGTGAAATGTTCCAGTGCTTTCCCTGTGAGGTTGCTCCTTTCTGCTCCACTTTATTTTTCTTTTATAACTGGTTAGTTATTTCTATTACAAAATCACCTCCGCTTCCCATTAACCACAACTTCTGTGTGTGCCAAGGTCTACTCAACCTAATGTGACCCCTCAGGCCTGTACGTTTGGGGTGTGCCAGTTTCAGAAGCTGGTGATACAGAAAAGAATGATAGGTCTCATGTCCCCACCAGCCATTTCCCGGCCCAGGTGCCTGGAAACCCATGTGTAGAATAGGGGCAACCATCAGAAGGCATCGAGATCAAGGCTCAGACTCACATGTCTGAAACCAACGCACTGTAACCTCTGCTACTGATCTGATCTGGCAGAATGTATAGAAACGAAAGAAAGCCTGTTAGCTATGTGCACATTAATCTTTAAAAATGTCAGCTATGTCCAAGAGAAGGATCTTACTGTGGGTCTCACTAATCTGATAAAAGTGTGGCTTCAATAAACACCATCTTTACCATACGTTTAGTACATTATTAGCCCCATTTTGCTCCAAGCATTGACTCGTGTCCTTACCTACAATGGAGAGACCAGCTGAATAGTATCCATTTCTGTAAATATGGCAACCTCCATCAGGATTGTCTTCCATTGTCTCAGCAGCAGCAGAATAGGTTGAATTAGAAGGTGCTTCAGAGATGAAGGAAGAAAAATAGCTTTACAATGAGTTCTGCTTACAGGTATTCTGAACATGGCTATATCCTTCAACTGCATTCATGTCATACGTCATGGATTATCTTGCTTTACAGTTATGCAGTAATATATTTATCTGTATGGGATCATTGTAAGAGAACACGTGGTGAGCTGTTCTGTAGAACCCTGGAGTAGCCTAGATAGTTTCTGTGCTAGTTGCCTGTCTCTGTGAAGTAAAAGTGAGACTGCAAGGTTTGGTATAATTAAACACTTCTTTAAAACTCCCTCATCAATAGTAGAATAAATCCAAAGGCCAGTAAGAGCTTTAAAATGCTCTCTTTAAAAGTAGGTATTTTTCCATTGCTCTACATTAGAGCTAGTAGGGAAGTAGTGGAAATTCTGTCTTTCATTTTTCATTCTCACTTACCATTTCATTAAAAAAAATAAAATCCTGACATTTGAAAAATATAGTCAGATTTACAATTTAATAGTGGTACTGTTCTAACTACCCAGCCTTAAACTGCAGTCCTTTTGCAAACCTTAATAAAACTTTGAGATAATAAACCAATACTGAATATAATGAATGTTATTCTGAAATGCAGTAGTGCATAAATGTAAAGTGGAAGAGCCATTCTGGGTTAATGCCATCTGAAAATCCCATATTTTTAAATATGAGTGCATTTTTTCTAGTTCAATTCAATCTCATTTAATTTGGGTTGGAAGTTAACGCAACCTAGAAAGGAACAGGCTATAAGAGTGTTCTGAAATACCTCTTCCTCACTTAAAATTTGCGTCTTACCTCAGAATATGCCTCTGAGTAGGCAAGAGTGAAACCACTTGATCTGGCAAAGCCAGGGTAAAAAAACAAATGTGTATATGCTGAGTCCATCTGAACACCTATTTGTGCTGTCACTGTGGTGGTATAGCTAGATTTAGTGCAATCGATAATTAGGTTTTTAAATGTGTAAATGATGTCTGTGTTTATTGATTCTGTCTTTAAACCAATTTATAGACTGTTTACAGAGCTACACAGAGCTCCTAATATCACTGCTGATTGACAAGCTCTTACCTGCTGAGGTGGGCAGTGGTGGCGTAGGTGTTACTGGCCTGCAAGGTACAGGTATAATAGCTTGGACAGTTAAATTCAGAGTGAAGTTTCCTTGCAGAGCATAGGTGTGAGGTGTGGTGGCACCGCTTGCTACAAATAAGCCGCTTCCATCTCCAAAGTTCCACTTGTAGGAAATGGCAGAATTATTTAGGTAGTAGCTGGGATCATGGATCTTCACATCAAATATGATTGGCGAGTCTTTGATAAAAATGGAGTCTGAGATGTTGCGGTCATGTTTTTGGTACATACTCACAAATATTGGAATTTTTTCTGCCAGGAAAAAAAAAAAAGGAAGAAAATAAATAAACCATGTATATCTGGCTGCAAGCAACAAACAGCTCCAAAGCTTCTGAACAGCAAGAGTCAGAATGTGAGACATTAATTTTTTTTATATGGGTTTCCACTTTAGTTTGATTTACCGATCTGACAAGTTAATGTTAGTGGGAAACAGGTACCCAGAAAAGTACAGGAACAAATAAGGAATCACAGGCATCTGTGGAAACCATGTTTCCTCTAGTAAATCATGCTTCATCACAAAGTAGAGTTGTCACAACTGAGACAGGTACAAACATAAATTACATTATTCAAGGCAATTTACCAGATATTTCACATTTGTATTAAGAACCTTTCTCAGCCTTCTTTTCATGCCAGATGATGTTTGTGCTGAATTCTTATAACACCTAACCAACAAATACCCCCAGTATTTTATCAGTTTATTTCAGCACACTCACCTGTTACAACATAAATGGCACTTGCTCTTGCAATTGGAATGTATGTTGAGTGCCCTCTCCTGTAAATGGATACTCCCATTACGTGTTTGCCAAGAGTGATATTTGCTGTGTTGACTGAAAAAATCACTGAAGATCGTCCAATTGTTTCATAGTACTGACCTGAAACAGAACACGAACTTGTAATATGTTTTCTCCTTAAGGCCAGCTACGAAAAATCGTTTCTGAGGACCTATATCTCTGTGAATCTTAGATTGTCTAAATCAAAATGTACAGTTCAGAATTGTCTTTCAGTTATCTGGTAAGTGTTTTTAGAGCACTTTTTCAATGTGTTTACTCCCATTATTTCTCTGTTTTTTTTTGTTTGTTTGTTTGTTTGTTTGTTTGTTTTAAAGGTGTCAGATGTCCCAGATTTCACTGATCTAAGAAAGGACATTTGCCAAGGCATCTTCATCTTTCCAAACAAATTGTGTTATGTTATTAGGATTATGTAGTGGATGGTATTACCTCTTAGGCATTTTAAGTCATCTTGTGTTTGTTAGCCTTCAGTGTAGCAAAAAGATATAATGCCTCTTGCTTTGTACCCCAGAATCCTTTGCATACATTTATTAATTTTTCTTCATGTCAGCAGATTGAGATAGGTATCACCTCTATGTAAAATTAGGGACATTATTACTTACACTGATACTAATGGTATTGCTGATTTTCTCAACCTAAATCGGGATACTAAGATTCAGTATGTAGCCAATGTCAGGAGTAGCTCAACTATTACATACTCACAGCTGGAAAATCAGCATCTGTGACCAGAACAGTATGACATGGTCAATGACAATTTTCACCTTCTTGCCAGAGTCAAGATGTGCTGTACCATTAAACTGATCTGAACATATACAGTTCTGTGTTCTCTCTTAAATTTAAGAATCTGAAATGGCAGTGACTGGTAAGTCATCTGACTGACCTGCCTAGACCCTCTGTTTTCCTAGGAAAGTCTCTTGAGTACTATGGAAAGGAAATTATTTTTCTTTGGTGGTAGTTCTGTGAATGCAGACTTGAAGATCTGGTAATACATGTTTTCCAAATCTAGCAGAAGATAATAGAACAATTGGTGGCCTCCCTGGAAAGTGGGGAATGAATTCAGAGTCTCCACTAAAGAAGTGTGGAATCTTGTTAAGGACTTTTAACAAAAGATACTGGTAAAATGAGTTAATGTACAGAATGAATGTAAGCTTCGCAGCATCAGCCACACAGGTATGTTGCAGTACTAACCGAATGTATGGAACAGGTAGACAAAGTTCCTTCTTCTCCAGCCAGGATTATGAGGGAAAGGTCTCCCATCTGGGAACACATTATGGCTGTGGTTGTCTGTGCAGTTTTCCCAGCCACAGCTGTCAATCCATTCGGTCCAGTTGTAGACATACTGATCCTGGGAAGCTGGGGAATCTAAATGTAGAAACAGGACATGTTCCTGGTCAACTGAGAATTGTGCAGTAAATGAGGAAACAGGAGGCAAACACCCCAGGTTACAGCAAAGTTTCTGCACTTAAGCAGCAGGGTAAGTGGGATATTTTTAGACTGAAATTCAGTTCTTGCAAGATTGTCCTTTGTTTTTGTTTTGTTAGTTTTTGTTTTTAGTGTAAACACCACATTTTTCTTGCTTGGAACTGTTTTGTTTAGAGGATTAAAAAATTAGTATAATAGGCCAGACACAATTTAAGTTGCTTGTCCAAAAATTTCTGTCAACTGCACGCAATTCTAGTGTTTCACTGAAGCTAGTGAATTTGCCCCGGCATTTGGCAAGCAGAATTTTAAATGTTGAGTAGAAATGGCAGCCATGGAAACACTGTGAGGAAGTGACTTATTTTGTTTTGTCAAAATAATTTTCTATGGCACCTTTAAATAACTTAGACATGAATTTCAGTTCCTCTCTGAATAATGAAAAGACAGTTTCCTTCCTCAAACTGCACAACAGACATTAAGTAGAAAATGGTTATCAACAGTTAACAAAGCATTAGATGGTGATAAAGTAGAACATAGGCTGAAAAAAATGTTGATATGCCTTGAAATGAAAATTACTGGCAGTTTCAAACATTGAAGTCATTATGTTTTTGTTTTTGTTTTTGTTTTTGTTTTTTCCTCATGGAACCTATATAAATAAGATAAAAAAGGTGATTCTCTGATGAAGAGATTGCTTGTTTTTTAAATTCTTTATTTATTTTTCTTCTTGTTTCCAATTCTTAAAATGGGGGAATGTGAGACTTACACTTTCTTGTGAGTTTTTCAAGATACAAAAGATTGTTAGTGAGTTCTACAGTATGTAATTAAAAAAAAAAAAAAAAAAGCAAAAACAGCTCAATTTTATAAATGGACAGTTTTGCAAATTTTGACAAAAACAGTGTGACTGAGAGATCAGTTGAACCTGTACTCTCCCCGGGACTGTTCAACCTTGTGATTGAGCTGAAAAGCAGCACCAGTTTTGTTAGGAAGCCAAATTAAAGCCAATTAAAGTATTTTGGGAAGCCATTTTTATACTCAAGACAAATCTCCTTAAATTACTTGGTCATTATATGTAACAGGTACAGAATGCTAAAAATACTACAGTGATCTTCTGAGGAAGGAAAAAGGTACAACCCAGGCTAGACACTAGTGTAGTTATCAGTTAAAAGCACCGTGACTGTTCACGATTTCAAAGATTTATGGTGCTTTCACACCAGTACAGTAGTGAGACGCATGGTACAGTGCATGCAGATTGCCATTACTTACCCGGGGTACAGTTTCTCTGGTAGATAATGTTGCCATCGTTATCTTCCTCCTGGCACTTGGGAAACTGGAGAGTCACAACAAAGGTCACATTGGATCCTACCAGTGCTGGGCTATCAGTGACCAGTTTGGCTGTCACTCTTCCTCCTGTAAAAAACAAAATTGGTCTTCACAGCATTAATGGATGCATCAGAGCAGCAGCTACCTTCAGCTGTGCACCCTTTACCTTAGGAATGCTTTGTTTATCCCTCCTTTATTTCCAAGGGAATTTCTGCTCCTCACTCATTTGTGCTTTCATCAAAGTCCCAATTTAGGACAATGGGGATTCTTCATTTTCGCCCACGTAACTTACTGATCTGTCATTCATTTCCTTCTTAGAGCTAAGAATGAGCTTTTTACCCATGGAGTTGATAGATTCCAAAGGAAAATATTTTTATTTCTCCCCAGCTGTTAGACCTCAGCTCAGAGCAGATGATAATAAACAGGCTCTACGCAGAATTTGTTAACCTGAAGCCCACAGTACCCTACTGAGGTAGAAGTTGAAGCTGCATATCCTGTAGGGCATGCTTCAAAGAAAGGGTTATCCTAGAGCCCTGGCCATCGATACATCTTAATAAGTATTCATGTCTGAGGCTATGAGCTATGGGAAAGCATTTACTGTAACAACTCACTATTCTGCTGCTTCAGACAGTGTTCCGGTAATGGCATCAATCCCAATTGTCTCTACTTTGCTCTTGCTTGCAGCAGCTGTGAACATTGCACTTATGAAAAATGCACTGCAGCACCCGCACTCTTCAGTGGAGTGGATTTTATGGCCAATTTTCTCAGTGAACTGCATATGTGCAATTACCTTTCCAGCAGTCCTTCCACCTGGGATCATCTTCCTCCCAGACAGGATAAAGGTTTTCATTCCAGTTATTTTGATCGCTAGACCAGCCTTGTACCTGCTTGTAGGATGCAACAGGAGGAGTTCTTCCATTGCTCAGCACATCTTGAAACCCTGGATAGAAAAGCAAACATGCAATGGGCTACTATGTTCCCTCCTGCCCTCTAAAGCATTGTGCCTGTGCTGAACAGCTGTCTCATTGTGGCTGTATTTTTGTGCTGCTTAGAAAACTCTTTGCCAGTGGAATGTTACAGAATTTTGTCACTGCAGCTCTGGACATTTAAATCAGCTACAACCAGCACAAAGACAATTCTGCCACTGACAGCCTGACATTTTTCTGCTTGCACTATTGCAGGCTCCCCAGAGGAAGAATGCAAAGTTTTACAACATTTTGACCATATCAGAGCAATTGTTCTTATGAATGGAGATAACCATGCAACAGTCAGGCCAGTTGTAAAGAGGCTGCTTGACTGCTGTTGCTGACTGCTTTGTGCTTGACTGGTAATAAATCTGTGACTGAAAGGGTAGCAGGCTAAATTCCCTGTGTGTCTGGGTTGTGCTCTACTGGAAGTTATGCTAGGAATGAATTTTGACCCAGTGAGGCTTTTCTGGTGAGCTGGCTGGTGGTTTGGGTGGGAGGGGTGGAACCAATCGTAACAGAAGCTGGCATTTCCAGAAAAGGAAATTCAGAGCTGAGTAGTAAATTCAATGTGTTTGTAATATAACAACAAAAACATATTAGCTCCACGCCTATTACTTTAAAATGGCTCAGATTAAATAACTTTAATAACCTCTTTCTTCTTATATTACTACAAATGATGGACTCAAACTTTTCCCAGGCCTTCGAGGATCCCTCTTTCTCTCACAAAGTACTCGCACAATGGGAAGCAAAATAAATATCCAAGTAACCTGTAGGAACATGTCAGACACTGGAGGATGCCACAGAAGCATGTTCATAAGCCGGCTGACAGGCAGAGTTCCATTAAAGCCTGGAGGCTTTAAACAACCCTGTCATGTTAATCAGGTAACTGCTGGGTGTGCCATTCTGTCACAAGATCAAGGGAGTTAGGATTTCTGCTTCTCGTGACTTTTAAAGTTACCAGATGCTGGATGCTTCTGAGATTTATACCCAAGTGCAGCGAAGAGCTGGTTGATTTCAAGGAAAATGCAGAGACTTATAAAGAAGGACAGAAATGGCCCTGCGTGGTGTTACAAAACCAAGTGTGTTGGAGTTTCTCCTGCTTTTGGAAAAGGTGCAGAGCAGGTGCAGCCAGTCTAAGCACGGTCTTTATGGGCATGTGACTCCTAATTTTACTGCAAGGAAGAGCCAGAGAAACGGCACTGAAGAAGAGGCAGGAGCTGTTTTCTCCTGGCATTTTACCACCCAGAGAAATTTCAGCTGGGCAGGACTTCCCTTGGCCAGTCCCATCTCAGTGGTCACTCTGAAGTGATGCTGGTAGCTTTCTCCCTAGTCTCTTGAGGTTTGAGGACTGATAGATCAGAGGAAAAGGGCAAATTTTAGAGATTTTATGAGACATAATCTCCCATACTGTTTTGCCCTACAGGAACTCCTCACAGCCTCACTTAGACCACTTGGATCAAGACTTTCCTGAAGAGTTAATATATTTTGATGTAAGCAGAGCATAACATCATGACTGGTATTTACTCAGTGGCCTGTATCACATGCTCTATTATTTTCAGTCTTGGTCAGAAGCAGAGTTGGGTAATACTGTCCTTCAGAAACTTTTCTCAGGGGAAAAAAAAACAACAGATTAGAGACTATAAAATATTTCACAAAGGCTTATCAAGCTTAATTGCATTTTATGTCAAGAAATTAATTTCATCTTATTTGAAAGTAAGTAGTCAGGGATTTTTTTCCTAGTTTTTCCCATTCTCTTTGATTTTATTGAAAAATTATGTAAAGATTACGATGTTTTGATTTTGCCAGTTCAAAACATTTCAATCATTGTTTTTTTCTCCCAAGTATTCATTTCATCAAAAAGAGATGGAACACTTTTAACTTTATAAATGCTTTTAATTTTGAATTTTGAATAACAATTTTTGAATTCAGAAGTCATTTTTTTTGGTCCAGTTTTACTAATAACTGTGGTCACTGCTTCTAAATCACAAGCTCCTTAGGCATTTCTGTGCCTCCCTGATGTGCTTTGTGTATTTCAATCAAATATAAAACATTTCACAAGCTTCAGGACTAGACAAAGGCATTTTTAAGATGAGCAAATACTTTAGCTCTAGTTTTTCTAACACATGGAACTGAAGATTTTCCATTGCTAAATCTAAAGTAATGCATTTATTCTTCAACAACAACAAAAAAAAATAAAAAACACACACACACACACACAAAAAAACAAACACAACCAACCTAAAGAAAATCCAGCCCAAAGCACTCAAGAACAGATGTTGGTCATAATATAAAATTAGAGCGATTCAGTTCAAAATAGACAGTAATAAAACTATCTAAGGAAATGATTTCTATAATAGTTTCGGTGAGGTGATCATAGGAGAAAAGATCTTAACTTCAATAGACTTTCTTCTTTCTCATTCTGGTTTTCATTTTGGTGAAAAATACAGAAAAGTCAAGAAGTTCAGCATTTCCTGTGATAGTGTGTTAGCCATGATAGAGAGAAAGTGAATGTTAGAATAGCAATAAAAAGATGACATAGTTAAAGAGCAGAATGGGAAAAGGCTGATGTTATGGCTAAGCTAAGAACACAGAAAATAATGTAACCTTACCAAAGTTGCATGTAGGAACATAATAAAGCAGGACAGAAGAGATTTTGAGAAACAACTTGCAAAAACATAAAACCTACTAATTAATCTTTTAAAATACAAAAGTAGTAGAAAGCTTGCCAGTAAGTCTGTAGGGCCAATAGATGAAATAGATACAGAAGAAGCATTCAAGGAAGAAAAAGCAATGGCACAAAAATAATATACATTAGTTTACATTTTCATTCACAAAGGAGGAGCCTGAGAGACTTCTGTGCCAGAGTTTTTCTTTACGATGATGGAGAATCTCTCTCAAAATGAAGTGTTGGCACAAAAGAAGAATTATAGAAGAAATTAACAAACAAAAGAGTTGTGTAGCTCAGGTGGCTCAAAAGGTGTGGAAGTTATTCAAGAGTGAAGTAAATGAGCTGCTAACCACAGCATGTAAAGTCTTGCTTAAAACTGCTTCAGTGGCTGTGAAACAAAAGTTGGCAACTGTGATGACAGTTTTTAAAAACATTTCCAGGGAAGATTTAGAGGATTACAGAAAGTGTGATACTCAAATTGGACAAGCTGGTAGAAACAGCAGTGAAGACCAGAATTAGCAGATACAGGGGATTAATATGATTTTCTGTAAAAGGAGTGTGTTCCTCACAAATATATTCAAGTTTTGCTGAGGGAGCCAGAGAGCGCATAACCTCTTGGTTACAGTCTGCCTGAGTTCCAGGCAGCATTGGTGAGGCACTTTGCTAAAGACGCATAAAGGAGCTAAGTTACCATGGGACAAAAAGGATTTCACATGAGTAAATGATTGCTTAGGATGTTTGAAAGCTGTGAGCAAGCGGCTAGTTTCCACCATTGTTGAAATAATTTTAAATGTTAATGATCTGGAAAACAGGTAACCAGTGAAGTTCTGTACTCTGCCAAAGACAGCATGATAAAGTAGTAGAGAGGAGGACTGGATGAGACTCAATGACTCAACAACACAACAACATGAAATTCAGCATGGTTAAATGTAACTTTAGGTAAAGTTAAAGAATGAGAGGCTCTAAACTAGCTATTGCCACTCAGAAATGAGATCTTGTAGCTTTACAGTTTTGAATGCAGTGCTTGGGAATAGTTGAAAACCTAGGAAAAGGTTAGAGAATGGAGATCAAAATGTCTTTACAGCATTGTATAACTCCATGTGTGCTTGTGTCTTGAATACTGTATGCTGCTCTGCATACATACAGTATTCAAGACACAAGTATTCAAGACACAAGTATTCTCTGCAGCTCAAGCAGGATGTAAAAGAGCTAAAAAAATACAGAGAAAGGTGGCAAGGATGCTGTAAAGGGATGGAATCGTTTCCGTATGAGGAACAGCTAAATAGACCATGTCTTGAGCCTACAAAAGAAGTGACAGAGGAGAATATAAAAACAGAATCAAGAACAGCATGGTGAAAGAAGCAATTTTTCAGTTTCTGAAAGCACAAAAGTTAAGGACAATCAAATGAAACCAGCAGGTTATAGGTTCTAAGCACACACACACTAAAGAAAAAAAAAAGATATTTCTTCATGCAAGGCACAGTTAAGCTGTGAAATTTCTTGTTGGCAGGATGTTGTGTGTGCTCAAAATTTACATGGGCTACCGCCAAAACCCGAGTGCACAAACTGGCAGAAGAGAAGTCCAGTAAAAAACTGTTAAATACAATGGCTCTACATCTGACCGAGGAAGTTCTGGTGCTATAAATCAGTGGAGGCTGGAGAAGTATCCTTGGTAAATGCCATTGTACACTTGTCCAGTTCTACATCTATGACTGTTCCCCACTGGAGGCAGGTGCAAGGCTAGCGGTATGCGCAGCCTCAGCTCTTTCTTCAGTTTCTTTCTCTCAGATGCTGGAACTTGACCCTAAATTCCCATTTCTGGGTTCCTAGCACTAAGCTCAGTGAGCCAGCATAAGACTGTAAACCAAGCTGGAGTCTGGGAAGAAGACCAGGACCAGCCCAGTGCCCGTCCACCGCAGCTGGAAGGTCCAGCTCCTTGACTGGGCTCCTTGAGGTTCAGGATGCAGAGGTTTGGTGGCTTCTTCCAGACACAGCTGAGCAGACTATGAGAAATCCACACTGCCTCTGCCTTTTTGGCCAGGTTTGAACTGGGGAAATATTGTTAGGAATTGAGGAAATGAACCCCAAAGCTCCAGTCAACTGTCTATCTGCCAGGAGACAACCGGACAGCTCTTGGCATCTTCCTACAGCCAGTACAGCTACGGGAACCACCACACCTGCAAGGAGCGTCAGGTTTTACAGCACAGTCTCAGGACAGGAGAGAGGAAAGGGATGAAGGACTCACGCGTGGCAGCAGCACATAGCACCACTTTGGCCAGGAGCAGGAATCCGAGGTGGCAGCAGACCCCGCTCATGGTGTGAGGGATCGTACGTCGGGTCGGCGCGCACGGAGGAGCAGAGGGTGCCCAGCTCCTGCACGCAGCAACTCCGTCGGTCTCCGCTGAGAAGTGAGAATAAAGTTTCTCCGCTGCGCAGCTCTCCAATTAAATGAAGGGCCCCGGGACTCATCATGTGATGGAATTAAGCAGAGATGCATGATTTTGTCTTCAGCTTCTTTCGGCTCATGTGCTTATGACTCACTCCTTTTGCTTTCAGCATTCCCTGGGATTTCTGAGAGACCTGTTTAGAGCCACGCCATTTACCTTGCAGGCATTTTTATACTAGTTTTATAGTATGATCAATTTTGGTGCTTAATTTGTTTTTAAATTAGGAACATTCATTTCCAGAAATCCAAATTAACTCTCACCCTAGCCTGATTTGCTAGTGTTACTGCAACAGCTCATTGCATTTGATGGGCCCACCACTACTTAAACATGTTTCTCTTCCCACATGCTGGGCAACAGACTGCAAACTGAATGGAGACTGGCGGATTCTAGCACTTCCCTGGATGTGGCTCCTGATTAGAGCTGATCCTTAAGGAAAAAATATTTAAGGGCTTGTTTAGTGGGCACATGCATGTACCACCATGCCCCAGCTGTGTGACATGACATGTCCACAATTAGAGGTATGATCACAGGCTGTGTAGTGATGGCCAGCCAATATCTAGGTCACTAGTTGCCATGACCAAAGCACTGAAAGCACTTCAATGTGGTGTGTGGTGTACAGAGATAAATTAAAAGTAGACTTTACTGTCCACCCTAATAACAAGGTGTTGCCAGTGGCTGAAGAGGAGGAAGGCAATACTTTCAAACACCACACTTATGGTTCAAATTCAGGTTCAACATGCTTCATCAGCATAGACACCTTCCCCAGGTGGTCTTCCATAGGTGGTGCAACCACTGAATTTTATGTTGGTCCTGGCTGCCTCATGAAGTTTCTTGCTTTTTTTTTTTTTTTTTCAGCAGAAAACAAGCTTTGATGAGACAAGGCATAGAATCAAATACAGTCCTCAAGATGGGAGTTCAACAATGGTTTCAGTGACCCCAAAAATCACTGGCAAGTTAGGTGTTAGCCAGAAAAGAGCAAGCTGGGCAACACTAAGCCATTTTTATATTGGGCAAGGCAGGTGGAAGTCTGTAGATCCAACATACTGTAAACAAAATGAAGAGATTGCCCAATGAGAGGAGACTTTACAAGTATGACTTCTTTTAATTTATTTTTTTCTTAGTGTCTTTTTTTTTTTTTTTTTTTTTTCCCCCTAACATTTTCTATTACCTGCAAGTTATTGTCACTACCTGGAGCACCCCGGCCAGCATTTTTACTCAGAAACACAGACTCTGATGTCCTGTTCTCTTAAAAGCTCCTGATGGATGCAAGGCAAGACTCCTTCTGGAGGTCTTTCAGAAAGAGTAAGTCATGGCCTTTGTGTGTGAAGCCAGACATGGGTGAGCAGAAAACAGGAGTGTCTTTTTTTCCCCTGTCTTCTCAACAGCACAGAGAGAAGGATCCCAGGCCATGCGAAGAGTGAAGTGTATCTTGCATATGGAGACTCCATGGTTCAGCAGCCTCCTGTCTGTAGCCAGATCTCCCTCCTGCTGCCAAGCCAGGAAAAGAGGTGAAGGCAATAGCCTTAGGGATACCAGGCTTGTTTAAACTAAGCCCTCATTATCTGGCAGAAAGGAGAGGGAGCGTAAATCAAAGTCAAACCTGTGACTGACTATGCAAAAAAAATCATATGACTGTAGCGTCCTCATGTGATTGTTGCTTTCTTGTTGTTATTAAATTAACTACGTTCCCAGTTGAAATGTCAGGATTCAAAGCCATTCACAACTATTTTTTAAACCACATCGGACATTAATTTTAATTGCACTCCTTTGTTTCCAGGTTATTGATCCTAAAAGTGAAAAGTGACCTTCAAATACTGTGTTTCAGCACTGATCCAAAGTCTGCTGGGGGGAAAGGAGGCTTGAGCACTCTTTCCCAACAGGGTTTTTGAGAACCTCCAGAGAAAAACTGCTGACAACAAATGTCTGGTAATTAAAAACAAAAATTTATCAGCCTAAAAACAATAAGGTTGGTTAAGACAGATTTTTTTTTTTTTGCCGTGTTATTTGATACATGAAAATGTTACATAAATATTGAGTGACACTCTCAATAAGAGCCAGCTGGTGGAAATTATTAAACATGTTGTAAATAGACTTCAGGGGCACTGAGGATCAGGCCTGTGGTTACAGGAATCCAAAACCACCAGGGCTGGGGTAATCACTAAAAGGTGTCTGTACTGTGAAGATCTGGTCCTTCACAGTCTCCCTCTTCTGCTCTTGGGCCTTAGACTAAACAGTCCTGAAGGGCTGAAACAGAAAATGTTTGGATCCATTTATGCTGTGGCTGCAGCCAACTGCATTAACAAGAAAAGAGGAGAGTAGGAAGCCATAGAATAAGGGAAGAAAGAGCTAGGAAGAACAGAAATGTAAAAAGAGTGACCAGAGGAAGAAAAAGTGAAGAAATATTACAAGTGAAGACTGAAGGGACCCTCTGAAAACAGAGTTGACTTAAAGTTGTACCTATGTCCCAGTGTCAGCTGACTTCTCAGTTTGTATTTGAACATGAGTTCTTCTGAAACACCAAAGAATTGGTTTTAGCTGGCTGATCATCACCAGATCGTAAATGAACTTCACAGATTTTACATCATTATGCTTGGTGTCTGAGAAGTGGCTTCACAATTAAAGCAACTGAACTGAATTGTGTAGCTGCAACAGAGACAAGATTTAAAATATAGCTTAAATATTCTTTTAGCAAAGAAATATGTTCAGAGAGACTTAGGACTTAATCTTACAAAGAAGTGTGTGGGTAGGAAGAGCTTGGTTCTTCACAGCTTTAGCTCCTCAGTTATTAAAACTCATCCAAGAGATACAGATCTCTGCTACCTGAAGGCTTGTCAGATGACAGGGTGTGATCAAATCATGTGTACCTGCATGTCTAGATTGTGACAGAGCTGGCATGTTCTCACTGCTATCATGCTTCCATCTCCTCAACACGAGTACAGGAATTGTTAAACACTTCTCATAGGAACTTTAAAAAAAAAGCAAAAACAAACAGATACGAAGAATGATCTTGATGTTTAGCCAAGCTACCAGATGAAAATGAACCAATCTCATTTTAGCTAACCAGGTACGTGTAGGTGAAAGCTGTCTGCCATTACCAGTGGTCTCTAGGGAATGCTGCTTAAGGCGACACAAATTCCCTTTCTGGGAGGATATCATCCATGTCTTACTTCACGTGGGACAGTGCCTCATCAACTGACTAAACTGAATGTGTGCACAAAGCTGCGTTAGCAGTCTTCAGTCTTTCTGCAGAAAATACATAAAAAACTGCCATGTATCTGTGTGTATATGGCAACACATAAAAAAAAAGGGTCTACTAAAGCTCTTGATCAGTTTATGGCACCACCCAGCTCAATTTATCACTCGAAAATTAGTTAACCATCACAAGTGGACAAACAGGCTTTCAGTAATTCCAGTGTCTCCTTTTTTTATTTATTTTTATTTTTTTTTTTCTTTTGCAATAGATAAAGCTACAGCTAAGATTGTGCTGATTGTGCTTTTTTTTTTTTTTTTTTTTTTTTTTTTTTTTTTTAATGGGAAGGCATTTCCAAGCACTTGTACTCTTCTACAAATTCCTGTATTGGTATTGATGCATTGATGCTTTCCAAACTTTGTACTTAACCACAGTATATAATTCTGGAGGTTTTTTTGTTTGTTTGTTTGTGTTTGTGTGTGTGTGTGTGATAGAAGTCATTTTTGGCTTGATTGCCTGTAGAGCAAAGGCTTGAATGACCATGCCATCTCTCCGCCTTTTCTAGGGATGTCTCTGTTTTTTTCTCTGTAGTAACACTAACCTCACTGATCAGGTGCGTAACAGTGCCCCAAAACTCTTGTGAAAGCAACTCACGGGAAGGCACAGAAACCCAAGATAACATTCAACTCAGGGAAGGGCTGCAGCTCTTTGACATCAGAGAATGCACAGAGCTCAGTCTTGAGATCAAACCCATGCCGCTCCACTCATCTCTCACATGTGGACTTGGCTTCCCAGCTCATGGGAATTAATTCATGTGTATGATCAGCAGTCGGAGATGAAGCATGGTAACAGAGATTGGTCTTCCAGACCTCACCACACTTTTTTTATTCTTTTTTGTTTGTTTGTTTGTTTTTCCTTTTTTTCCTCAAGATGTATAAACAGAGCAAGTGAGCTTCATTCAATGTCTCTAGGCAGATTTTTGTTAGCTACGGTGCCAATGCAAGGAGGAGGTATCCCAGTAATCCCAGTGCTCTGCTTCCCTTGCTGGTGGTCCCCTGAAGGCCTCTGTGAGCTTCTTAATGGCCCTGTGCACACCTCAGCTGAGCCACTTGTAGAGTTGCCACGGTTCATTTCCAGTCTGGACATTGGGTTTACTGTACTACATTTTACACGCTGGCTTAATGAACTGTTAGTTACACGGCTTATGTTCACAGTGACTCATCAAGGCACCATCCTCTTCCAGTCGTGAGGGCAGATAATTGCTGTAAAAGTGCATGATTATGACTGTGTGATACCCACATTTTACACATTATTATAATGAAATATGTTCAGGCCTCTCTGCTGAGCGGGGAGATTTTAAAAGGAAGATATTGTATGAACCAGCTCCAAAGAGAGCAACCAAATTCTTGCTGAAAAGTTGTTTTCCCTGAGGCTCTCATTGATATTTGTCTAGGAAAATTAAAAAAAAGATTTCTTCAAAATAAAAAGTATCCAGCAACAATCAAACAAACAAAACCCAACCAAAAAGGTGATGTTGTTTCAAAAGGAATATACGTAACACAAACATCTGCTTTGTAGTCATTTTGGTGACAGGACACTGAAGGCAAAGTGATCTCAGCCAAAATCTGCTCCTTTTAAGTTTTTCTAAGAAAAAACACAAACTGAGTGTACTAAGTTATATCTCCTTCCCTGTATATGGTATATTTCACTTATTATGGGCTTGGCTTCAAGATTTCAACACAGAAGCTCAGTTGCTTTACAGTTCACTGAAATTGCCTTGACTGCTCAAGAAATAAGCTCAGCACTTCTCTGTAATAGGAGTCTGAAAAAAATGAAAGTGCTGGCAGCTGAACTTTAGCATAACATTCTCTTTAATATGTTAACAACAAGAATGTGGGCAAAAATTTGCATTTTTTGGACTGTATTCCCACTCACTCACGGCAGTAATTCAGACACTCACCACTTCCTTGGAGGCCAGACCCACTTGTGGACATACAGGCAATGGAAAATGAGAAAAAAGAAGAATACATTATGCAGCACCCAGCTTTCTACCTATAAGCCCTGTTTAGATAGTAACATTTGTGGCATAAAAAGAAGGTAAACTCAGCAAATGGAGCTGCTGTGCTCCTAGAGATGTGCTGCTGTCGTGCTAGGAATTACATCCACCTGGACCCTGCTCCTGTAGCTGGCAACAGTGGGGAAAGCTCATTCTGTGGCCTGGAGGGAAAGAGAAGGAAAACGTGCTTTTTGTTGTTGTTAATTTTTGTTTCTTTTGTTTTGTATTGTATTTTGTTTTCCAAATTGATCTGCTGTCGCTTGCACAGAGCTGTCATGTCTTGCTGGAACGCCGGGTTAACTGGCAAGGCGCAGGAGGAGCAGCGTGGCCGTGCCCTGACTTGCCAGTTCCCACATGTACCGACTCAGCACCACATCCACGTGTCTTAGGCAGGAAGAAGGATGGGCTGCCAAGGCAGCTCTGCAGCCCCCCAGGGCTGCAGCACAGGTGGAGGGGTTTGTGCTTGCAAAAACTTTAACAGAAACCGATGGCTTTCTGTCATTATGAGAAAATATCTATATTTTAATGCCCTCCTCCCCAAAACATTGATTAGTAATCTCTAACACTTGTAATCACATATAGGCAGAGAAATACAACATCACATACATTGAGTATATCAGAATTAGTCTTCTGAGTTTGCCTTAAACACTGACATCCTTAATTTATATTTTCTGTGATGCGATTCTGATTCTGTTTTAAATCTGTATTGGGACAAAGCTATTTTCTTTTAGCTTTCTTTGCCAGTGCTGGAAAACTTAACATGACTTTATTGTGTTACAGTGTGAGAACCAAAAAATTGATTTAATGCAGCAGCCTACTCACAATCCCTGGCTTAAGTGAAATACAAAGGCTAAAATCTTTCTATCATGTGTAATGCACTGATCACCAGAGCTATGAGGTCTGCATGGGAAATATTAGATGACTTGAAAAAAATTGTTACAGAAAATGTCTGTGCATCATGTAACAGAAAAATCTGGTTCTTAGATCTATAGTTTAAATTGTCTCCCCTGAAAGAGCAGAAGAGCTTAACAAATCTTCCCCTGGACATGCTTAATTGCAGCTGGTTGCTCTGAGCACTACTGTGTGCCAGGAGCCTAACACAGGGGGTTACATTTTCACTGCAAATGGTTGGGTTCTGCTGCAGGGGGAAGGAGGTTTAACAGTTATTAAATAACTGGGATGTAATGTAAAATAGCTGCAGTTCTTCTCAGTAAAGGACATTACGCGCAATTTGAGTGGTCTGGATTTAATCCTGTACTGCAAGTGCCTGATGTCAAAGTAGAAAAATTGGAATAGCCCTAAAGAAAAGAAAATAAAGAAATGAGTAGTGTAAGTGAAGAGGAGGAAAACAGATTGTACATTCAGACTCCTATAAATTTACAGTGATTTTTTTATGTGGTAGTCACAGTGAGTAGGGTTTAGATGGAGGCAAAAAGTTGTTTTTATGAAATAAGAACACGATAAAATGAAAATAGAGATAATCTGATCTTTTGTTTGCCAATTGTTTGCTGCATTCCTGAGTACTCAGATCTTCTATTATTGCATGATACAAAAGACCTTTCAGCAAGTGGAACTCGTTATTGAACGGTGCTTTGTAGAATTAAAAATAGAAACACAAGAAAAATCAGCATGTGCTAAGACACATACACCAAGCTACGCTGTTAATCATTTCCACTGAGCAGTTTTCTTAGCAGTTCGACTTTTGTGGGTGTTCTGATAGCAAATAGAAGCTACTTTAGGTGGGTGCTGAGGACAGATGAATTAATTACTAATGCATTCGTATGCATTTAAATTTTATTCAAATCAAGAAGTTTAATCAAGAAATTGACAAATGTAAAGAAACATGGTATACAGCCCAAGCTGCCATGTTTATTTTGTTTAGAATATAATATGAAGTCAGAGCTTCTTTACCTTGCAGTGGTATTTGTTGTCGAGGATGAAATTCTGAAGTCCAAAGGCAGGAGCAGCTTTGAAGCCATCTACCTGCTGTGACCACTGTGGCTTTGGGTTTTACACAGCTATGCAGTTATGTTCCCATCCCTTCCCATGCAGCCATGCTTTTAACTGGTGAAACAGTCTGTGTTTATGGATGTTTACATTTTTTTTGCAGAAGCAATCTACTGAGTAGTAAAACCCAGCTGGAACTCACCAATAAGTGAAAATGAGCACACAAACCTCATGGTGAGGACGTTAGCTGTGGTGACATTGCCTGCTGGCAGTGGGCAGCGAGGGGCAAGCAGCACCAGGAGGCTCCGTGGGTATGGTCTCCCCCTGTTGCTTCATAGAAAGCCCAGTTCTGTGTTCTGGTAGGTGTATTGGACTGTAAGATGGCTCAAAACTGTCTTGATTAAGCCACAGGTGATCCATCAGAACAGGGAGTGTTTGGTTGTTTTGCTTGTGTCTTCACACAGCACAAAATTGATTAATGATGTCTTCTGTCTAGCTAGAGAGAGAAAAAAGACTTAAAAGTAAATGCATGGGGCTACATGACTGAGGAGAGAATGGAGAGAGATTTCTCAGGAAAGAAAATGTGAAAAACATCTCTATTGTCTGGGGATGTGTAGCAGAGGGTCTGCAAGGCTTCTTCCTTCTCCTCCACCCCAGTGGTCCAAGCAGCCAGAGGTGAGAGGTTTGAAGTACCTCCTTCTGCAGCAGGAAAAAGACTCATGAAGGAGGATACTGCTGGCCCTGCTCTTTGGGTGAATAAGTTACTTCGCTTTCTATAAGTAAGGGAGAAAAATCAAGAGAAGGACAGGTTTAATAATACCTTAAGCAAGCTGATGGTCATAAATATGACAATATATAAAAACACCATGCTGATGTATATGCAATAAAGGATAACCACCGTCAGCACTCTGTTTGGTGCACTGAGGGATGGCAGCATGTTCCTGACCCCATACATCCTCCCAGCACCTCTAATACCCTACTAAGATTGTGTGCTCACAGTGATTGAAAATGGTTAAAGGCAACTGTGATTTCTTTCTTTAATTCATACAAAATGGAAAGGCTGCAAGTGAAAGTGATCAGAGATGACACTTTGGTAGAGGAGCCCATCAAAATGTCCTGAACCAGCTCCCTTCCCTCTGAATAACCAGTTAGATCTTCCCCTGAGCTCATGCACTCTCTCCCTGGGAGGGATACTTACAGTGATGACTGCTTCTCTGCTTAAGCAGTTGAAAATGTTTCTGGCTATCTAGGTTCAGGGAAAAACTCTATTAAAATCACTAGGTCTTTCATTACGGATTTCGTGTCATTTCTTCAGGGCTCTTAGAATTAGAACATCTAGAAATAAAACAAAGAGCAAACACTGTTATGAAATTTTTGAAGTCGTATGTGGCAGGGCTTAAGGACATTATGTGAATATCTTGAAGGGCACAGGGAGTACTTTTGCACTGTTACATATTCACATGGTTTGGACATCAGGTGACTTTTGCTGGAAAGCTTGAAGACAGTGTGTTCATGTAGACAGGAGGCAAAAGCCCCAGCAAATAATATCTTTTTGAAATTTTTGCTCAAATTACGGAACCCACCTCTCCATCACAACAGCACTGAAAGCAGAGGGATGTGCAAATTATGCCTTTCATTTATCTGTGACATGTTTTATAGTTTTCATTCCCATAGTATTTGAATGCTTTTCATGTGTTTTCAGATTACACAGAACTCCCTCTCATAATGTACTTCTCATAGATATTAATTTAAAATAAATAAATAAAAAACTTCAGATTTACAACTGAAGAAAGGTTATTTCCTGCTGGATGAGGCCCACCAAGTCCAAGGCTTTGTGATGGCTTCTCCTTAAAACAAAGATTCCCAACACACAGGAAAAGCTTTGGATCTCAAGAGCTAGGTCTGATTAGAACATAAATGGGAACTACTCACTATTTAAATAGGAGCAAATATAGAATAAGACAAAACAGGCAATTTAAAAGAAACTCTACCCCTGCTCACTGCATTCTCACTGGAGACAAGTCCTTTTCTTCTGCTGTGCTCAGTCTGGGGCCATTTCAATGGCTGTAGGGCTGTATATGTCTGTAAAGTCTATTTCCTAGGAGTGGCCTTCCTTTAAGTTCCTTTCTGAATCCCAGTTCCTTCAGTGTTTAAGTCAGTCCACCAATGCTTTTGCAGGACATTGTGTGGGAAAAGAGTTGATGGATACAAGTTTTTTGCTAACAATAATTTACAGAGTTAATGCTGGGAGCAGACAGCTCTGTGCTTCACGGTACATCGCATTATTTTCAGAGAGCTTTTAAATTCAGTTAAGAAATGACTGGCCTGGGGTTTATAATGGACAGCTTGGGAGAGCAGGAAGGTATTTAATTCTGTTTCTTATGTACCTGAAAACATACCGAATAGAAGCAGTTCTGTACCAGTCCATGTAACCTTTCATTTACCTTTAAAGTCTCCAAATAAGCATATACTGATTTAAATCCTAACAGCCTGCAGCAGGTTTCCAAGCTGAATAGGGTGGGGAATTTTAAAATATCATAGGAATAAATAGAAGACTTATCTGGCTAGGGAAAAGGATTCCTTTGATGTGTATATCTTCCCAAGTCTCTCTGTAATTAAGAACCAGCAAAATGAACTTGCTAATGGAATCGCTTAGTGTTAGTATCACAGTGGTATTTAGAGGGCATAATCAGCCATTGCTGCTTTGTGCTGAGCATTTCATGAACATGTAATGATAAGCCGGTGTTGCAGGGCTGTATTCCTGTGCTGTTGTAGTTCTACGGTGTGGCCTCATCTCAGTTGGTCTTCTACCATGGGAACTTTGGTGTCCTGGACAAAGGCAACCCCACCTGCTACTCGCCTGTTATCTCCATGATTTACCGGTAGCAAGGGAAGGTTGCTCCTGTATTGCCTCAAGCTCTTGTGGTAGCCATAGGGCCAGCAGGTAATTCTTGGTGGCTTCCGACTTGGCCAACACAGGCAGCCCAATTTGGGAACTCTTGTTTGACTATCTCAGCAAGTTTTATCATGCCTTGTATGATAACCATGTAAGAGGTTGCCACCTGGAGATGACACGGTATGAACAGACAGAAGTTACGTTAGAGATGTGGTTATCAGTTCAGTGATGTTTCCTGGTGGAACCACTCAGGCGGAGAGCCCACCTGAGTGGTTCATGAGCTTCAGTTTGCAGCTGAGGCTGAATATTCTCAGTTATACCCATGCTTGTCCTGAATGTTTTGGAGCCTTTTTTGCAGGGCAGTGGCTGACCTGCAAAGTAAAGGAGGCTCTATATACAGAGGCCCGGTCAGTTCTCTCCAGTTTGAACTGAAGGAGTTAGTGCTGGCAGAGTGTTTGAGCCTGGCACCTGTGACAGAAAAACATCTCAGATTGTCTGAGTTGACTCACATTCAGCCTGTCCTGTACCTTAAGCCTTATGGAGTAGGTTTTGTTAGGTTTAAGACTAGAAGATGAATGAATATGTTGTAGGATTCAGCTGATATCTGTAGCCAGCACTTTTTCAATTTTCAATTGTTTTGGCAAAAAAAAGGTATTATCTGCCACAGGAAAGACCAAGGAAATGAATATGGTGTTACATGATATGATGAAGGGTTACTGACTAGCCATGGAGAGAAACTGTCCAGTAGGAGGGGGGAATAAAGTTCTAACAATGGTCTTTAGACAGCGAGTTATTTAATTTCATTTACATGAAACATCGTGCACAGTATCTGTTCCATTGCAGAAGCTCATCTGCTCTGAACCTGTTTTCCCCATGAGCTTCAGGGGACAGGAAGGATGCCAGATCCTGTGCCAGTAGGATTCTAGGAATGATGGTGCTTGGGGGTCTATCAGCACAGATCTGGGATTATGGCTATTTTCATTGATTTCAACTGAGTATGGAATGAGCAGCAAGTTAGCAACCCAGCGTGAAGCTGGGAGCCTCCATACCTTGCTCTATCTGGACTTACAAGCACAGGATTTCTGTATTGCTCCTCATTCCTGGATGAACTTCACATTTGGAAGTGAAAGAATTGTGCTTTGATATTTAAAACAAGTTGGCTTTGGCCCACAGAATGTGTGTATGAAACTTAATTTCCTTGAGATTGGTGCCCTTTGTCCTCGCTGTACCCCAGTGGGGCGAAAGCTTTGCAAACTGGATTTACATGGGTGCTGGTCAGCCAGCCAGCTGCTGGCAATATTCATAGCAGCTGAGCTGTGCCTGTTTTTCTCTCAGTCGAAGCACTAATTCTGGTCTCCCTCCTCATCCAGCTGCCAATTCTTAGTCCAGCTATGAGAATACAGGCATCTTCGAGGCTTAAGTGCTTGGAAATTGGCCACAGGGTTTTAAAAAAGGGACTGGGACAGAAGGAATGACAGACAGATGATCAGACAGTCTAATCAAAACCACGTTGTTTTCTTAGGAAACCTGCTAAAACAATTGAGTTATTTGACTGTAAAACAGAAAACATCATGAATTGGACCTCGGCAGTTTTCTGGCTCCTGTGCATTATCTCAGAAACTTAAATTGCTGTTTTGAAGTGCTACTTCCATAGAGATTTTTTTTTTAGATAGCTAACAGGCAGCGTGACAGCTCTGTGGCATGGTTTCTAGAGATAGGTCCACGCTGAGGGTCTGCAAGGGCACACCAGACAGTGTCTTCTTGGCATCTTGGCTCCGGGTCCTCCAGCTGCATGAGTCCCCACGGGCCCAGCATCAGAGGTGGGAGAGCTGTAAAAAGCAATTTATTTCCTCTTGCTATATACCACGTACTGCAACATATACAGACTCCTAAGTAAGTGATCTAGGATGCAGAGCTATAAATTACAGCCACACACACACCAACAGATTTTAAAACACACACACACACATTGTTCTCATGTGCTTCTCAGTTATTTTAGAGGACTCCCTCTGTTCATGACTGTTTCTGTTAAGTTATTGTTGGAAGAATAAACCTTTTCAAAGTAAATCATCACAAGGATGGAATGGGTCCAGTGATCACTTAAGTGGGAGAAAATCTCTTTGCTGCCAGAACCAGTTTACAGCAGCTGTGATCATGAAGTGTCTTGTGTGCATTTAATTGTTTGTTCTCCAGCACTGTATTTAATATGGAGGTACTCTGCTGCTCTTTTTAATGTTACCCAATAATTTTTTTCCAAACAGAAAGTAGATAAATCAAGAAGCAAAGGTCAGAAAGAGTGCTCTGCTTTCATCAGGACAGATAGGACAGACAGCCTTATATATCGTCAGATGCCCAAGATGACTTTGTTACCTTAATGCAACTTATTATTGGCAACTGGGTGTGTTTCCTGATGCAGGGATCAAAAAGTATTGCTTGTGTTACTTGTATAATGTGTGCTCTTTGATAAGCATTGCTCTTTATTTGCACTGTGAAAAGAAGGGTGGGCTCGTGCTTCAAACATACAGCCAAAATTTTGGATGTCCAGGCTTTTTTCCCTGGCAGTGTCAGGGATTTCCAGTACACCTGCAGCAAAAGTGCTGGAGTACTTTGTGCCATTCCTTCTCCTTTCTCATCCTTTGTGAATCATTGCTCAGAAAGGAAAAACAGGAGAAAGTCAATCAGACTGTCAGCAGGTACAGACAATTAAGCAACTGCTAGCAGAGAGGTCACTATCGTGTGGGGGCCCAGAGCTGCTCCCTCCTTCCCTGAGCTGTACACCGGGTGGAGAACCTGGTAAGAACAGGCTGGAGGAGTTGACTGGTGGATATACACGATAATTAAAAGCTGAGGGGGATTAGTTTTGCTAGAAAAATCATATGGTCTGGGGTTTGAACATGTGAATGCAGGGTGCTGGTAGGACACACACTTGAGACAGCACCAGCTGGAAAAACACGTCGTGCTGGAGCTGTGTCACCACCTACCTGTGGCGGGGTACAGCTCTGCGTCTCTTCTCGGCTGGCTTGGTGGTGATTGGAGTAATGCACGAACCCGAGGTCACCAGAGCCATATGCACACGTCAGTTCCCATGCAGGCATCAGGAAGGGGCACAGAGTTCCAAAGCAGTGTTGTTTCTGGTGGCCATTTCCCTCAGCAAATCCTGGGTGGGAAGGCTGAGCGGGTCGTGTCCCTCACACTGAGTAAGCCGGGGAATAAGGAGGTTGGTGGGAGTGGGAGACATGCAGGGCAGGGAGTCAGGCAGGTTAGATAGAGACAGAGATGTCTGAAGCAGACTCCAGGAAAGAGGCTCTGCTGTGAAATGTTAGCCTTATCTGAGGGCAGGCAGATCTGCCTGCAGGCCAGGTCCTTCTTTCATGCCATGCCAAGTTCCTATGGAGAAGTTCAAGCAGCGCCTTGCTTTGTGAGAGCAACGTAGGGCATCCTCACCTGCTGGTGGGCATAGCAGAGCACCTCTTTGTCCCCAGCACCTTAGGAGCTGCTGAGCAAGCTCCAAGGCAGTGGGGGAATGCTGAAGGCCCTGGAAACCTCCCCTTGCCTTGTTGCTTGACCTCCCAAGAGGGTGACCAGTGATACTTGGACAGCCAGAAGGTGCTGGGGGCTGCCAAGGGATGCAGTGCTTACCCTCTGTTCTGGAAGAGTTTCATGACAGAGTGAGCTGCGACCAAAGGTAGAAGACCACAGATGACCGGTCAGTACAAGGAACTGTTCAAATCCTTTCTCCTCCCCTCCCTGCTAGGACATTTATGTCTGAGAAAAATAGGGTATATAAAGCAACAAGTGCTATCGTGTGACTGACTAGTCATCCAGAGACAGCTTTTGTTCTAAATCTGTAAAGCTTTTTTTTTTTTTTTTTTTTAATGTAACCCTTTGTTGTAAGTTTGCTGTTTCAGTTTTATATGATTTTGGGCCTATTTCACTATTACATATAATCCAAGAGAAACCCGGCTGTTAAGGAGGAGCCTGTAGGTGTAGGAGTAAGCTACAACATCAAAATCTCATGTGATTACAAGGAGTGCCTTAGCGCTGAAGTGCACCAGGAGCCAGAGTCCTGCAGATACTTGTCAGGCTGAGAAAAATGCAACAGCGCTGGTTGGGCAGAAAAGGTGAGCTATCTGAGATCAGAACTGTACCTCAGCAGTGCCCCTTTTAAAGTGATGTGATGTGATTTGTGCATACACACACACACAAATGTTGCTTCTTCAATTCATACGGGAGGGTGGGTATACTCTGTATAATTAGGACTAATCTAATTACTTAGTACAGCTGGGGCATTTATATTGGGTACCTTTCATGTGATTTACAAAGATAAGGGCATGCTGAAGACTTCCAGAAGCATGTCTGGATGCTGACTAGAAAGCATTTGGTTTGCCAAGAGCGCACTGCTCTAATGAGACAGAAATTCAGGTGGAACAGGATGTAAGTGCTGCAGGTACTTGAAAACCACCAGTTCACTGTTCTGATGACTACTATGCAATTAGCAATGTAACAGAGCTGCCCGCTGGAAGGCGTAAGATGTAAAACTTGTTTCTCATGCCTCTCACGTGACATGGTAAGGGCAAATCCCACTCACTGCCTGCAGAGAAAAGCACAGAAGACGAAGCAATCCACGTAACATGGGGAAAAAAATGTTGCTCAGCCTGTTGACATTTAAATCTCCTTGTTCTTGCTCCTCTTCCCTATGTTTTAAGAGCCATTTTTGTTACCTTGCAGGAGGGTAAGTCTTAGCAAAGAGCCTGTTGCATGATACCGTGTTGTAAGAACATGCCTAGCCTTATTCTGCAGAATAAACCAAAAGCTTGCAACAGCATCATGGGTTAAATAAGAGTACTGCCTAGGGCTGCCTTGTTAATAAAGGTTTTTTTCTTTTTCTTTTTTTTTTTTTTTTTTTAATTCTTAACAGAAAAAACAAGTATTTGTGAGTAAGAGTTTCAAGACTGAGAAGCATATTTGCTTCCAGTGCTACAGAGAGCCCTAAATCTTTCCCAGGAGAGCTGGGAGCAGCATACAGCTCCTGCTTCAAATGCTCTGCTTCACACTCTTGTCAGTCTCTTCACAAGTGCTGGTGTGTTCTGGTTCAAAGGCGAGGGATCAGAAGTGCTTATGCTGACTCTCAGGTCTCTGAGGACATGTGCCGTTAGCCCTGACAGCAGGGATTTGTATCCAGTGTTGTCGTTTTGGCCTGGCCAGATCTTAGCAGAGAATTAATAGGACTTTCCCAGCGGGAAAACATGCTGCCTAAGGCATCTCTGAGTAAGCACTTCAATATTCTGGTTACTGGTCAAGGTGTTGTAAAAAAATCCCATTTCCTCCCTCCTGTGAGCAAACCTCCACCAGGACAGTCATCCCATACTACGACCTTCACTTTCACCAAGCAGGCATTTTTCAGCTCCTCTGATTCCACCCAAATCCTTGTTTCCAGCTGTTGATCACTTTGGCTGCTCTCTGAATTTCTATTTGTCAAGCTCCTCTACAGCAACGGTGTGCTCAGAACTGAATGCAGTGTTACTGAATTGCCCAGTGAACAAGATTCCTATGTCTCAAACTACGTTTTCCTGATGGAAACCATTGTGGGTTCACCTACTGTCAGTACCCTGCGACCCTGCAGTTTTCAGTCTCTCTGTACACTCACTGGTAGTACAGATTTATCTTTCAACTGCTGGCTTGTATGAGGTCAAATACAATTAGGTACCTACCGATAATGTCTAAATAGAACCTATGGATTTTCTCCTCAGATATTGACCAGGTAAAAATCAAATTACAGTTTCTCTCTCTATCATCAGCATTAGGATCAGCATTAGTCTGTAGATCACAGACATAAAAGACTCACTCACCCATCAATGCGTGTGACTAATCTCTAACCCTAATCACTTCTGACAGCCTTTGGTGTCTATTCCAAATGCTTTAGTGAAAGTCAAAGTATCAGTCTCTAGAATCCCCCAAATTATTTGTAATCATCAACAAAAGAGGTGCCTCTGATTGCTAAGCTGTAGTATTTCCCCGTTAGCACATCCCTACTGCTTTATTACTTAGCTAAACACTCACCCTACTATGGTAACTCCGTTAGCTGACTCCCTTACTGACCAGTAAAGCCAACTGTCTGGACTCCCGCTGTGCTGCAGTAGAATTACATTCCATAAATATTTTCTCACCTGCCATTTATCAATAACTGCATTACATCCACGATGGTTTCCAACCCCCACCCCATTTCACGTATTTATTTTACACAGATTGCCGCCATCTGTTACCGATCTCACCTCAGTGCACCTACACTAACAGGCTCTTTGTATTTCCTTCCCCTAGATGTTTGTGGAAGCTCCTTTCCTTATCTTTGTCTCTTGCTAAATCATTCTTGTTGATGCCTTTACTCTTTGTGGCTTAAAGCCAGTCAGTTGATTATTCGCAGCGCCTCCCACTCTCAGAGCAAGGCTACCTCACCTCTTTGCAGCCAAACTACAGAGCACATGATTACAATGCTTAACTTGTAAGAGAAAATAATGTTTTCTGAGACTCTTGTTTTTCTCTTCTCTGTTAATAGCTCATGTTTTGACATCTCCCACTGCTGCCAGCATCGTCCAGAGGATTGAGGGCAGAGCAGATCCCCTTCGTTACATGCTGGGTTGCTTCCTCTGCTTGGGCAGTGGAGGGCATTTCTCCGGCACGCAGCCAGGCTCTAGTGCTGCTGTCTGAGGATTAATCCAGGATCTCTTGGAAACCAAACTTCAACTAATTCTTCAACTTAGTTGTTTGTACCACACTGCAGGAATTTCAGTGACTCATAAATCCTGTTATTTCAAAGTTAGGGAAGCACTTGAAAACATCACATGGAGCTTGAAGGTCCTAGCCTGCTTCCCAGAGCAAGTCCTGCCGATCACGCTGTGTTACACCTCCGTGCTTGGGCTTTCACCTCGTGTTTCCTGTTCCAAAACAAGGCGCAGTAAATAAGATGTGTGACTGCTGCCACCCTATATGTATTTTTGGATGCCAGACCACAATACTATGGCTTTCTGGATGGCAGCCCTCTAGCAGACAAAAAAGCAGATGTGAAAAGGAGAAGTTAAGGCAACGAAAGGATCGAAGCTGAAAGGAAGGTATTATTTAGCCTTCTTTGTACTCATAACCAACTCTGATAGCAAGTGTAACAAACACAGAAAAGGACAAACTGCAAAAAATGAAATAGAGAGCAAATATTGGGAAAGATTGCTTTGATCTACTGACAAATTGTTGCTTATTTTCTGCAGTTTAGTAAGCCCATTAGAGCAAGACTATTTCTTTCTATTCTATCCTTATCTCCACTTCTGCAGCCAAATAGATAGCTTGACTTTTGCTAGCAATGTCATATCACCAATTCTTGTCTCACACTGTTCTCTGTCATCTTTTTAGACGCTCAGAAGACTGTTTGGGATGAAACATCCAGCCTTTAGTATTTCCTCAATAGGCATTGTTTCATTTTTCTTAGCACGTGAAGAGAGGATCTAAAAAATTAATCGTTCAAAAAACTTGCTCAAACATGATTTTTTATTTATTGTCGTCTAAAGCAGGAATACCTCCCTGAACCTTGCTCTTTTCATTTCTTACAGCAAAGTGAACTAGGACTTCCAAATTCCCTTCTCCCCTTACATCCCTGTAGGCTAGGATGATGTTTGAGAACATCTAGCCAATGTTGTTAATTCAGGTACACGCAACAGGTTAGTCAGATTTTTCATGGTCCTATTATTATTAATTTAAAGCACTTCGACTTAAATAGCCCTTACACATCTCAAGGCCTTGAAACATCTTAGTGCAGCATAGCAGCAGCAACCTGCTGAGATACTATGAGAGTGTGAAGGTTTTAGACGGCTCATCGCTTAAGTTTGGAAGTGGGCTGCTTTAGGGTCTTCCACTGCATGACAGCAGCACTGAGGTGCAGAAGGTCAACAATCTTTCACTGCCCTTGTGTATGAAGGTATTTTGACTTAGGAAAGATACCTTTAGTATTCGTCAGAGTACCCTTAAGTGCTATTTAGTCCCTCTCCCCCTCCTTTTGGTCCATTATTATTATTTTTTTTTTTTACTAAACCTATTTCAGAGGATAAGCATTAAGAAAAAAATGAAAAACACAGGTGACTTCAAAATCACTGCTGCCTTAAATGTAAGCCAAAATTACCTACAGTCTTCTGAAAGCATGCCAGGGGATCCTTGAGGTTGTCAGTGGAACTTCAGTCTATTACACCTTTACCCCTAAATATGCTCTTGCCATGCTGGAATACTGCTTTAATATGGCAACAGTAAAAAAAACGTTGCAGGAACTTAAAAAACAAACAAAACTTGTAGCTTTCTGATACACATGGGTTTAAGAATCACTAAGGCTTCACAAATGAAATACAGGAAAGGGTATAGGATAGACCAAGTTTAGGCAGCTGTGGAATTCATCTAACAAGCCACACTTTGTTGTTGTTGTTGTTGAATACTAAGCTTTTACAAATGTGAGTTTAATAGCTTCTGTAAAGTTGTGGATTTTCTGCAGCTACGTAATGGATTTTGGTTTGTTCCTCAGTTCCTGTGTCAAAAGCTGAGTAACTGGCACAAGCGATCCAGTGCTAAGTGAGCCCTAAGAGATGCACATTTCTTAATTTGAACAAGTCTTAGCACTGCTCCAGAGATCCTGCTCAGAAAAACACGTTTCATAAGATTGAAACGGGGCTCCAAGCCAATGTATCAGTATTTTGTTTGTGGGTTGCACAAAGCCTGCACTGGTTCATTAACAACAATAACAAAAACCAGATGCCTTACTTCATCTGCAAAACAATCACCCAAAAAGTTTAATAGCAGCAACCCAGCACTGTAACATAACACATGTAATTTTATGGTTCATGTACACTGAGCACATGGACTGAGGAACTCTGACTTTACTGGAGCAGAACGGCCGCAGAGTGCCCACCCATACCCTGTCATACAAGATCTTAAATCTGTTCACGCTATTTTAGCAAGCCATCTTCCTGCAACAGCCTTTAAGTAGGAAACACATTTACAGTCAAGTTTTAAGTAGGACCATGAGTCCATAGCAAGAGCTGAAATGTTACCTTTGACATTAAAGAAACAGCCAATTGATTTATGTGTATCAGAGAGTCATTTTTTGCTTTCCTATTAAATAAGAGGTTAAATGATTTTAAACCGCCAATAGGAGTGCAGGGCCAAGAACTAATATTGTCTGCACCTGACTCTAGAAGCTCCTTTGGAAAATTTCTGACCACTGCTTTTATAGCATCTTGGCAAAATACATACCCTCGTATCATCAGTTCAGTATGGGTATGGCACGTGCACCCATCAAGATTCGAGGCCCAGACAACAAAACTGCATCATGTCATGCAAATGTCATAAGTAGTTTTACAGTTGCTGAAAAGTTTTATCTAAGATGTGCCAAAACAGCAAACAGCAAGTTTCTTATTCCCGATGAATGCTTTCAGGGTGTATGACTTGAACGTGTGTAGCATGACCTCAGGCAGAACAACCAACAAAACCGAAATTGTATCAGCTGGGAAAGGGAAGTGCCTCCGGGGCCACAGAGGTCTCCTGTGCGGTCTGCTCCTTCCCTGCCCAGCCACAATTATCAGAGGCTGCACGAAGCCCGTAAGTAAGAGACAAAAGCAAGGTGGTCCAACAAGCAGGCTGGCACTGCGTGCATTTCTTTCTAGCATTCTACTCACAGTAGCTGTGAATGCCACACCAGAGCATTCCTGCCTTTGACAAGAGGTTTTTAATACACGTTTTGCCCACATGTTCACAGTACAGAATATAAAAGGGAACTTTTACTAAGAAATTTTATTTTCAGTAGCTTATTTCATGGATATAAAAAGTCAACTCCAAAATAAATACAGAATGAAAAAATTCAATTTTTAAGTGTTTATTACTGCAGAAGACTGAGATGAAATGAAAATTTATCTCAGAGAGAGGCATTTTAATTCATGAGTCGATCACAAAATTGTGTATTTGAGGTGTCATAGACCAGCTACAAAAGGTGTCATTTCAGAATAAATGTACAAGTCTTAAATATTTAAAAGTTCTAGCGGTGGTGGCCTAAGAGGTATCTTTCCCATGATAAACCTTTTTGCTTCAAACTGTTTCAACTCCTCTGCTGTTAATTCACTCTTGGATGTAAATAACTTATCCGCTGTACCACTATTTGTGAGCACAGAAGGCACTGGTGTTACGTTATGTCCAGAGGCAGTGGCAGCCTGACCAAACAAAGTACTGCTTGAATGTGAGGGGGACGTTTGTGCTGCTGCATTAAAAGCTCCAAAAGCTGGAAGTGGAGTGCTGCTTGAGGAGTTCACAGTAGAAGAACTGCCAAAGCCTGAAAACCCAGAAGATCCAAAACCGCTGGTTGGTTCAGAAAGCTTAAATGAGAAGGAGGCTGCAGAGGGAGCTGATGGGTTGCCAAAAGCAGGAGGATGGGAAACGCTTGTGGAAGACATCGCACCAAACGCGGGAGGATTGCTGCCTGCAGAAGAGCTCCCAAAAGCAGGGGCATTTCCTGATGAGGCACCGAGGAGACTGGAACTTGTTTTAAAGGAGAAATTGCTGGCACTGGTACTGCTGCTGTTCACAGGAAAACCTGCAATTATAAACACATTTAGAATGGGTACACCTGTGATCCTAAAACACTGTTCTATTTCAATCCCGCAGAAGAAAACTCAAAAAAAAGTTGGTTCTTAATGCAGGAACTTACTTGATGCCCCGAAGCTGGATGTTTGCTGTCCTCCAAATCCAAATGAAGGTAATGGCTGCATGACCGTGTTCTTTAACTCAGAGAGCTTTAAAAATTCAAAATACATAAATGAAAACTACATTCCAAAGCAGGCAGCTATCTTTCAATAATTACATGGAAGAACAGAACAGCTGCACCATTCAATTTAACACAACTTAGACAAAGTTAGACACTGATCATTTTCACTAATTGCATGCAACTGCAGGTATAAAAAAACTGCTTTAAGGCTATTTTCTGTGAAACACCCTAGAAGTACAAATATCTTCACTGACAGAAAAAAAAAATCGATAAATTGCAATGACCAAACACCTCTCTGAGCTCTCGTTTTTATCTCATCTTTTCTAGTCTGTTCGATTTGTGCCACTGCTTTGGCCTCTTCTGTTCTCTGACCTTCACACATCTGGTCTTCTGTGCTGAAGTCCAAATCCCACCTCCTCACTTTCAGCCCTGGACACATCGAGGGGTCTGTTCTTAAACTTGAACGCACTTCAAGCAGACTTCAGCTTGATCGACTTACTGTCTCCCTGATTATTTAATGTTGGCTTTAACTATTCTTGAGCATCCTCTTCTGAAACATCTCGATTCACAACTGTTTGCCAACTTCCCAAGAACAACTAGCCTAACAACTAGTCTTTCCATTTCACCTAAACACAGCCTCTCTTCTGTATCAAATACGTATCAATTTCTCATTCTGGCATTACCAAGATGCTCTATTTATCCTAAAATGGCCTGGAGGACAATTCTGTTCTGGTCTAGTGATTACGCTTCAGAAAAGCCATCATCAGCACAGGGGAAAAAAGGTGGGGCCGGCTGTTTGCACCCTGCTACACATGCATATGACCCAGACCCATCCTTAAGGTATGGTTACTCCCATGTGACTTGCAGTGATAACATTTTCCAACCCTGGCCACTGCTTTGCTAACATCATCCTAACTGGAATCATCCCGATTCACTACTACTTTCCTTAGGTAACTAAACAGTTCTATTTCTAATCCAACTTGCAAGTAACTCACTGATTTCATGATTCCAGAGAAGGGTGGATTTGACACCCCAAACTGTGTTCAAAGACTTCCATGTTCATCTGACTCAGCGCTAGAGCATTCACTCGCACTTCTCTCACCAATAAAAACCACACTGAAGCAAGGATGAGGCAGGTTTCAAGCTCCAATCACTCTCTTATGTAATTCCTCCTTCCAGACTTCGCAGTTTCTCTACCATTTTCAGATTACTGCCAAGATTTTCATGCTGCCAGTCAGCCAAACATTTTCATGCCAGGTATTCTTCCTCAGAACGATTCACGTATCTACCACTGCAACTGCTGCTAAATCCAGGAACCAAACATTTTCAGGTCTCAGGTACTTACTTAAGTTGCAAAAAAGGATGCCCTAGAAGAATCATGTGTATTTGCTTGTACAACAGTATCCTGAGATATTCAAAGCAATACTTATCACCTATTTTTTAATTTTTATTATTATTATTATTATTATTATTATTATTTTATTTTTTTTTTTTTTACAAAGTTGTGCAGTTAAACCCTTTAATAACAGCTGAATTTTCTATGGAATATTTGCAAGATCCTTTTTTCATTAAAAAGAAGGTGGAATATTACAACTATGTCTTAGCAACCATTTAATTAATAGCCTTTTTAACAGAAACTATGTGAATCTTAAAAAAAAAAAAAAAAAGACAAAAAACCACAAAACTTTGCCAAAGATTAAGCAAAAAATGACATCAGAAACAGAAATATTTTACCCTTCATTGACACTCACCAATGCTACTTTCGTTGTTGCATTTAAAGCCTTCAACTGCAGCAGCCTGTCTTTCCAGCCTTTTACTAATTGTTGGACAGAATTTAACTAAAACAAGGGAAAAGACAAGCATATTTTTATTAGACTTGATAAAATGGAACTAGAATGATCTGATAGCAAACTACAAGAAAATATCTAGAATTAAAAAGAAAAACTTAAGCTAAAAGACAGATTTTTTTCTCTCTTCAAATTTCAAGGCGAGGAGCTGAAATTTTTATTAACCCAGAATTCCTTCAATTCTCTTACTATTAGCCTTTATTTTATTTTTTTACACTTTATGCAACAGTAAGATTAAAAAATGTCCTGGAGCTTTCTAAATCTAAGCTCTATCACTATCTGAAATAGGTGCTTGCAAAAAAAATAAAAAAGATTCAAGTTTTATGTATAAAAGACTAAGCTTTTCTATCCTTGTTTTTTATCTGTCCCGTTTATTTTGACCTGGTTTATCAACAGAAACACATGCTTTGGATACTTACATATTTTTGAGGACTGTATCATATAATTTTCGGAGAGAAATAAGAAGTTACGGCAGAGCACTCAGACTAGCGGCTATTTTGTGTACTATTTAGTGCACAGCAAGTTAAAAATACTTTGGTATTCTGATAATCTCCTTGAGTCTGGTAATCAAGTGAGTCAAGAGTTGCCACCCGAAGACAAGTAACAAGTCCTCTAGTGAAATAAAAAGCCAGTCGTTTTAAAATACTTACATAGGTCTGAGCACTACTGTTTGCTCTGCAGTTATAACACTCCAGACGCAATTCTTCTGGCGAGAAATCTCGAAAGCCTGCAAGGAGACGAATAAACAAAAATCTCAAATAAAATATAACTTCCAGTCACCCTCTCTAGTTAGGAAGAAATGGGCATTGCTACACCATCTGTGATAAGTCAGTTACTGTTTGTGTTGCAAAAAGGATTAATTACAGAAGATGCGAGTATGCAAAATGAATTGGTAATAATCCAACATTCCTTTCTGTTACATCACAATGCAAGTGATCACCTTGCAAACAGTATTATATACGTATAATAGACTTGGATAAGGAACATTTTAAAAAGTAGCAGTACGCAGTGACACTAAGAATATTACCTACCTGTAATATTAGGCTTGTCTTTCATAGGTGAGTAAGATGAAAACATCCATTGTCCTGAGGATTCCCAAATTTCCATGTCTTTCACTATACATTCACTAGAGAACAAAGTGTAAAAACAAATGAAGAAGAAACTAAGCGGTCAAAAGAAAAACACCACAAGCAGAGTCATATTCAAGTACCTGAAAACACTAAAATTAAGTTTAACGCTAAGTAGGATGCTACTCTGGATGAACAACAGAACTACACAATTCTCTGTGGAAAAAAACCGCACTCATTCTGCAGGATATGTGTGTCCCTTCAAAGCGTTTTACTGTATCATCTAAAGTATAGAGTAAAGCAAGTAAATTAAACCAGGTCTTTAAAAAAAACAAACACGCAATGTATGTTTAATCCCTGGATGGCACGTGCTGTCACTTTAGAACCTTCTCAGTATTAGAAGATATTACGATGTGAATGAATGTGCACAGTATTAAACAGCAAAATTCAGTAAAGGGGGAGGAAGTAAGAGAAGTGCTCTCGATATGTTTTGGAAAAGAATCAAAAGCTTAAAAAAAGCTTTGGTGGAAGCACAAAAATAGAAGCTACAGCAACAGGCTGAAATTCAAATGTAAACAAACAGTGAAAGGTTAAAAACTGAAGCGGAGAGGCAGATTATTCCACAGTAACGAAACGTTACAGGCGCTCGGATGTTTGTAAGGTAATACACAGCTCAGCTTCTCCTTCCTTATCCTCCTGTCACAGCTGGCTGGCTGCCCTGCCCGGGTTCAATGCAAGGACCCCTCTCTTCCCATGGTACCAGAACTGACGAGAATTACATGAAGCAGGGTTTGCTGTGCTTCTCCCACATATCCCAGCTGCCCTCCTCGGGATCGCACCCTCTGCGTTACCCAGTAAACTTTCAGCTCATCGTAAGTCCTTCCGAGGCGGCAGGCTGATAACTTACAGAAGTCTCTCGTCTTCATCCCTGTAGCCATCGCCGAGGCTCTGGCTGCTTAAGGCGGAGAACCTGTTCTGAGAGAAGTCGGCGCTCCTGCCGCCGCCGCCGGCCGAGCCCGGCTCGGGGGAGCCGAAGAAGCCCCTGCCGTGCTCCCGGCTGCCGCCCCACGCGCTGCTCCTGAAGGCTGACGGCTGGATAACGCTGCTGTACCTCTGCGTCGAGGCGCCCCATCCTCCTCCTCCTCCTCCTCCTCCTCCTCCTCCTCCTCCCCCTCTGGCAGCGCCTGCCGACACAAGCACAGCTCCAAACACGCCCAAAGCACCCAGGTGAGCCCAGCCCCTGCCGCCGCCGGCTCCGGCCGTGAGGAGCGGCAGCTGTGGCAGCTCCCCCCCCTCCTTCCCCTCCCCCGGTACCTTGCTGGCGGCCCCCTCCGCCGCGGGGGTGCTCGTTCCAGCACTTGTCGCCGAAGCGGCAGCGGCCCTGCAGGAAGAACTGGCAGATGGCCATGGCCGCCACAGCGTGCAACCGCCGCCGCGTCACGGCCGGCGCCAGGCAGCAGCGGGGGTGGAACGGGGCGGGCCCCGCCCTGCGGCCGCCGCCATTATGCGTCTGCGGGGCGGGGCGGTTCGGGGGTGGGTTCAAGGCAGCGGGGCCGGTACGAGTCGAGGAAACGATGAACAGCGATGCCCTGGTGGTGCATGTAACAGGGAGCATCGTGGCCCTGCACGAAGGAGAAGCAAGCAGGGCTCTGTGGCCCCACTCAGGTGGCGAGGCACGGAGGGACACAGCGCAGGGCCGCCACCACAGCGCCCCTCACGAAATGGCCGTCACGGGGGGTCCCCCACGGCCCGGTGCGCACCCAGCCTGCTTCTTACAACCTTCTCCTTACACATATTTCAATAACCTAAGAATTTACCCCTTCAAAACAAAGTTAGAAAAAGGCGCTTTGCGTTTTTAAAAGCAGATACGAAAAATCAAAGAGCGTGCGCAGCCTAAAGAGTACAGAAAAATGTTTACAGTATTTTATAAGGATCAAAAAGGGCAGTGACATTTGTTTCTTTCAAAAACAGAAAAGCATGGGGGGGAAAAAAAAAGCATTGTACATCATTCACTTACTCCTGAATAGAGAACCAAGGTGCATGAACCCCTTTAAGCCCTTGACCGCATCTGTTTTCCATACATGCAGAGTTGTTAAGAGGTACAAGAAAATCGGGAAGAAGTTTATCAGGAAGAAGGTTACGAAAAAGCTTTGAGAACTGAAATTGTACTACTTGCAAGATCTTCAGAAATAAAGTTGACTAAAAAAATCCACACCACCAGTGACGCGTAAGATACAGGTGGGCAAGCATCAGCCTTAACTCTGTAGTCCCACAGACCCAGACCTGCAAGAATGGGCAAGTTAGAAAAGTGACAAAACTGGGATGAAGATCTTCCTGAACTAGCATGGCAGGAGGACAGACCTGCATGGAAGTTTGTATAGTTTTTCAGAATAACGTACACAATGTCGACACTGATAGCCTGACAACTTGAACTTTATGCTGGAAGAAAAATTGTGATCACTTTTAGTATCACGTTGGCTGGAAACACTTACAAACCCAGAGATTAATAATCATGTGCAACGTCAGAAGACTTCTGCAAAATAACTTTAATGACTTGGTTCGTGCCATTTTAAAAACAGTCATTTTCAATAAAAATCAATACTTTTCTTTGTATTGACTTTGCTTTCCCATTCTTATTCACTTCTTTGATAACGGTTTGGCATCCACAGTATGTACAGCCTGGTTGCCTAGGAAGATGTACTGAGTTTGATATCTTGAATTTCCAACTCGATCCGATAGTGCACAATTACTGTGGACCTTCCCCTCCCCCCTGCCTTTATAAAATAGGAAAGTCTTTTGTGAGAGCTTCCCAAAATGCCAAAGATGACATTAAGCAAAGTATTTCTCAAATCTATCTATATATATGGCCTGTCTGACTTTAAAATCGCTATGCAGTCATGCAGATGATGGAAGATAATCACCAGAATAAAACACCTATTGTAATCTGGAGAGCTGTATAATCTATCCCCATTCACTATAGGAATCTAAGTACTGCTGTCCTTGGTCTTTCCTGAGCAAAATAATCATTGCATCCCAGTAAGATTTTTGCAGATATGTACGAATGAGAAAAATTTGCTCACATTTCTCATGACCCAAGCTATCTTTACTCACCTTTATCAAAGGAGGAATCTCTGTAACTGTGCTTGGGTGTCATTTAACCAGAAACATTATCTTCATCAAATACCTTGAGTTCTTCTAAATAACTGGTTTGGGTCTATTTTTTGACAAGGCCACACAAAGAGTCCTTTTACAGGAAGATGGCATATGTGTTCAGGTAGGTAAGTGGATTCTTAAAACACATCCCCATCTCAAAACAGACAATAAAATGGGCATCACAAAAATCCATGTTATACAATAAGCTGTATATACAAATTGAAAGACTGCATTTCAGTTTTTCCTATTACTCAGTATAACAAGATTCAGTAAAACATGGAAGCAAAGTACCAATGGCCATCTTTCCCCAAGTCCTTGAAGAATTTCTCAGGATCTCCTACACATCTTCAGGTCTCTAATGTTTCTTCATTTGCACCACAAGTGTCTACAACACAGATTAAACAACTCGTCACTGGGAAAGCACGGACTTTGGAGTTGGCTATCCACTTGTCTGTTTCAGTATTATATTCGAGAATGTGCCCTAAGCGACCAACACCCTGAAAACCAGCCAGGACATAGACTATAGATCCCACAGCAGCACACTTCACTGTTACACCTTTCCATGGCATTGGAGACACCATCTTCCATTCATTCATCTTGATATCGTAATATTCTACATTATCAAGGCCACCTACGAAGCAATGAAACAGATAACTGCTTATTACAATGTACTGTCAAGGCTGAACTTGAGCATACAAACGCGTCATAAAGTTTAGTTATTTGCAAGGTTTACATTGAAAGAGAGATCAAACTAAAAATCCTTGAAAAGGAGGGCCACATGCTTCTTTACTAGCTGCCCTACCCTTTTTAAATAGGGAAAGAAGAGTAGAAAGGAGACTGAAAATGAGAGATATTGTTACAAGTTTCACATTATAAAGATTAACATTTAACTTACTAAAGATTCTAATGTGTTGCTTCATGAACAGAACAAGGCCCAGTACATTACGGATTTGTGGCTAGTAACCAAGAGTTAGGAAACTACCTCCTTGCCCCTAGTGCGACCATGTCATTCTAGAGGAGTCTTCAGCATACTTTTACTTAAATACGTCATATACTGACAGGGGATGTCTCTCCAATAAATTTCAAGGATTTTACTATCATAATGGCCTAAATGCCTTTGGAAGGGCCAATAGTTTCAAGTTATTCATTTGATCTATAAGATCAATATAAGATCTCTATAAGATTAAAAATATAAGATCTACGTAAGATTTGTTTCTTTAGGAAATGGGCAGTTATCATGCTTCATATGATCTACAAACAACTTGTTATCCCTATTTAACAATGACTATGAGGCACAGAAAAGTTTTCGCTTCTAGACATGAATTATTGTAGAAATGAATCTCTCAGGTCTAATCTCAAGAGGTATAAATATTTCATCCCATAGTTCTTCACCATTATATTAAGAACAATTTATCAGTATAGTTGCAGAATATAAGTAGCAAAATACTTATTGCCTCAGTACTACACATTCAGCAAATACACTAAAATTTTGCAAAGTGGCAGTTCTAACCATAACTATTAGATAAAGTACAAAGATTTTATCTACTGCTATTTTTAAATTAAGAGTCAATCATGTTGGAATAGTTTCAGTAACTAATTAAAGTAAAAGCTCTATTCTAAAACAGTATTAATGTTAAATTAGATATTCTAGTTACCATAAATAATAATTAATAGATCTCCTAGCAGAGAAGTTTTCATTTTCAAAAGCACTTCAGAAATCCTATGTAATTAAAATTAAAATTAAACTGTCCTGGGAGATAAGCTATCACTCTACTTTTACAGATCAGGAGATAGATCATAAAGTGACCTGCCTATGACAGTCAGTCATATTTCATTAACTAGGGCAGTCAAGAAAATTCTTTCTTTTTCACCACCTGAAAATAGCTCACTTAGATTGAAGTTCCCAAAACAATGGCTACATTTTTACCTGTCTCTTAGGGGAATAACAAAGTTTCTCAAATACATAATAAAGGACTAAAAAAGTTAACTCATCCAAAAGATTACCTTTTCTTATGCTTAGCCATATTAAACTACTGCAGAACTAGGCTAAAATACGGGTGCATTTCTGAATTTAACTGTATTATCATTAGTAAAACGCTTTGGGAAATGAGATATAGTGATGTATGGAGGAGAAAGGAGGGCAACAACAATGCATCAGCAGCACAAGATGTTTTATAGTACTGCTCAAAGTTTTTCAGCTGACTAAAGTAGAATGAATTCTTTGCAAAAGCCCCCCATGAAACCTTGTGAGACCATGCAGAGGATTACAAGTGCTGGAGTACCTGAGCCATTTTGTCCACCCACAGCAAATATTTTGTCCTTTACAAACACCAGCCCATGATTCTTCCTGGCTTCAATCATCGGACACAGCTCAGTCCACCTAGAAAAAACAACACAATACCACAGGAAAATTGACAATTTAGTTCCTAGAAAATAAATATAAAATACATAAATAAATCCTGGAGTTGGGAATATGAAAGGAAGCTGAAGAAAATTAGCCTTTCAAGTAAAACTACAAGTAACTGATACGTTACTACTTAACTAGGGAAAATACTTTAATGCACACAATTCTTCCTATTCATCTCTATTTCATGCGTTCCTTGGCTGAACAAAGCTCAAAGTGACCAAAAACATTCAGAGTTGATACAACACTTACGTTTCGGTGGCTGGATCATAAACTTCACAGGAATTGAGTACTCTTCCAGAAACATTGTTTCCCAAGCTTCCTCCACACACGTAAATGAGGCCATTCGCCTCCACCATCCCATGGCTGCAGCGCTGAGTCAGCATGCTGGGCTTTGTGTGCCAGCTCTCCGTTCTCGTATCGTAGCATTCGAACAAATACAGGGCAGAATTTCCTTCAAAAAATAAGAAACCCACCAAAGTGGTGTTAATTTTGATGGTTGTCCTTCAGGAGGAGAGTAACAGTAATTATCAAATTTGCTTTGTTAGTTGTAAGGGGAAAGGTGCTTTTCCACCACTAAAAATAGGGCCAACCAACTCGAAATTTGGGACTATTCAAAAAGCACATACTTGTAATTCTTTTATTGACTTTTGTTCCAAAATATTTAAGTTTATAAAATTGCTGCTTGTGTTTGAAAATGAGTATATGTTATGCAGGGTTTTTTTTGGAGGGGGGGCAGACTGAATCAAGATGTGCATTATAGTTTGATCAGGTACTGATCAAATCGCCATCAATCCACGCTACTCTCAGTACTTGGAGACATAGGGAACTTTTGGATGGGGAGATGAAACCAGCTTTGTGGAATTAGTACAGATTCATGCGAGTCTCTCTCTAAGCAAAGTGATTTGTACAATTCCCAGCATATTTGCTGCTTCTGAATTAGATAGCTAGATTATGTTAAAGCATAATTCTGAATTATTAGTGACCACAAAGTAGCTAGCCCTTACCATTTTACTTTCTTCCTGGGGCCTAGCAGATACTTAATATTTTCTGCAAGTGCAAGGTCTGTCTTCCTCCCTCAAGGGCCAATAAAACTATTAATTAAATCAAAAGTATTTTTTTTTTAATGTAAATAAATTGGAGCTTAAATACTTGTGCTTGGATCACTAGCCATAATGAAAGCAGAGGCGGCTGGATACAACCTGCTCTGAAAAGAGCGAAGCGTGTACACTAGCAGCACTCACTACCAACTATCATCAAGGTATGTGGAAGTGTTATGTTTCCAGACCCAAAATACAGTAGACTTCTATAAACTGTATATTTATTTACTCCTACCACATAATTCTCATATCATTAAGAACTACAAAATGAGACTTTTTTTTTCTTGATGTAACTATACATCGGTATTGCACTGAAGTTGTACAAATTCTTCTCCATGGGAAGTAGAGAATAACTGTCTTTAATGTCATTGCTAAAAAGTGAAAAGCTGCTGTTTTCAGTCAGTATCATGTTAAGTATTTGTTCTGCACCTGATTATAGTGGAAGAATTCAGGAGGTTTAATGCTCAAACTCTGCTGGGTATTGCAAGTAAACCTGGATTCCATCAGTTCTAAGAGGTGAAACAAACCCTGATGTCTCAGTGGCCTGGCACAGTACTTTGTTTTCCAAGCTCTCCAGTCAATGCAAGCAGCATGCAATTTTTAGATTTCTTTACAATTAAATGCACTACCGCATTTTCCCCAATTAATAGCTTTGCATAATTGTTTGCTCCAATTTAGAAAACACTGTAATGAGGACAGATGGACTTTTCTAAACAAGCAGTGTTCACTGGACGCCATAGCAAAAATGCGCTTGCAAAGTAAATGTGTTTGTTTATTTTTATATGTGACTTTTCTGTCTTTCCCGCGGAAGATCTAATAGGTTTTAGTGTTCCAAGTCCTGGTTAAACCAGTTTAAGTAATGGGAAGTGTTATATCACATTTATCACACTAGGTGGCAGCTATAAACTGTCTTATTATAAGACGTCTGTTGTAGCAGCAGATATTTTAGAAGTCAGATAGCATTACTAAGTCAATTAATGGGAAGTTGCAAAATCTTGATAGTGTTTGGCACTGATTACAACTACTTTTTCCTGCTCTTTCCTCTGCAGTAAGACAGAACTCAATAGGATTTACTAAAAATTTCTCCCTAGATACAGTGTTTTGGTGTTTTTTTTTGTTGTTGTTGTTGTTTTTTTAAAAAACCTTTTTATGGATAATAGCATACCTACATTTCTACTTTAATCTGATGCTTGTTCAGGAAACCAAATTTAGACAAAAATTAGTAACAGTTGCTATTATGCTAGGGTTTATGTCATCCACTAGTGTTTTTTTTTGTTTGTTTGTTTTTTGTGGGAAGGGGTAAAACCCCCCAGTGGTCTTAGTTTAACTACAAGGACAAGTCTAACTACATCTAAATAAAGTAGTATTTAATCATCTACTGAGGCAAGCCAACAATCACAAATTAACAGAAGATAACTTCTGTCATTTCACAGAAAAATCAGACTAAAAAAAAAAAACCTCAGGTATAACTTCACCACCAAAAGCAGTAACTCAAAAGCTTTATTTCACACTTTTTTCTTTGAAAAAAAATAAATAAATCACAAGGCCCAACTTATACAATGTATGCCATTGCCAAAATGCAGGTACTCCGGCCATATGCCCGAGAAAATTTTCAACCAGTTCTGTGGACTTATAGAGGTGAACTAATAGCAGAGTGGGATGGCAAATCATGTTTGCTTGTCCCTAGTTAACTCTGAAAAGTACAGTGTGCTTTACATGCCAGTTAATGTGAATATTATCATTTCAATAAGTGAAACCATCTTAAAAACACAACAGAAATAGATTGTTGGGTTGTAGGGAGGAGAAAATTCTCAATATGGGAAAAATAACTCATTAGGCTAACATGGCAACGTGCAGTTTCGTTCCAACAGAATCATGCAAAAACCAGAAAAATCTCCAGGTATCTTTGTTTGTGCTTTTTTTTTTTTTTTTGGGTTTGGTTTAAAGATTTTTAGTGTCTTACCCACTTCTGAACCACCAGATGTATAAATTTTGCCCTCAGCAGCACAGGCTGCAAGGCTATCTCGAGGTGTTGGAGGTCCTAGCTTGGAATACCAGCTATCCTTCACCACATTGTAGCAGTCCATTCGCTTTATAGGGAAGAGCTGGGAACCACCCAAAATATAAACTACGTTGTCCCAGAAGACACAAGCTGCATCCCTGCGCTTTTCAAAGGGACATCGGATGTCTGTCCAGCTGTAATCCTGCATTACAAAGAACAGGTAATGTCTAATAGATTGTAACACTTACCTGCACAGCGAGTGTTTTTCAAACAGAGCTTTTCATAGAGATTTAGATATGGTCAGTTTTAAATTTCCTTTTCAAAACAAACATGAATACTGTTTATTGAAGAATACTCCTCAGGCGTACTCTTGAAAAATTCGCTTAGACACAGACATAGTTAGCTGCAACGAACCATGACATTATCAATTTCTATTTCCTCATTCCCTCTGTACACCCCGTACAGCTTCCCTGAAAAACAATTTTTTTTTTCCCCCAACAGAATTGACCTCCTGCTGTTATCAAGTCAGAAACAATGCATGTAATCAATAAAGCAGAATTGCATTTTCTTTTATAGGAATGGAAAAAGACATCTTACATCTAAAGAAAATAAGTACAGAAAGTAAAACCAAACAAAGGCGATGGCAAAAGGGAAAAGATAATATCCAAATTGACAAGCAACTCAGTTAAAAAGCTCTGTGATACATACTTTATTACCGTAACAACTAGAAGCTTATTTACAGAATTTACAAAACACAAATGATCTATAGCTATCCACAGTTGATAGCATGAGAAATAGGGTAATGCTTTATCACAAATACTGACAGTCATGGTGCCTGGAAGCTGATTTTGCATGGATTGGCAAAACCAGCAAGTATCAAATATAGGCATTAAGGCTACCCAAAGCCTTAAGAACACCAAACTCAGCAACTGATGGCAGACCAGGATAGCATACAGAACAAGAAACAGTTCTTGAATAATTGCATCTCACATATTCCATGCCATCGTGAGCACAGCTTGTATCTTATGCTGAACAGGAAAGCTTGGGACCTGAACTTATCTCTGTCACCTCAGATGGTCTAGCTAAACCTGCTGAATGACCTTCATCGTAATGGTTCACACAAGACATTACATTATTACATTTTCTTAGCAAGGACATACTTCAAACACCTTGGTCAATGAGGAGGAACAGCGACTCCTACATGGGGGTTCAAAGAAAGAGGCAGAGCATGTTATAGTCCAAAACATCTTACAATCTTTTCCTGTAGCATCCCCCAAATCAAGAAGAGCTGGCAGGTGCATGTGGCCCTTTATGGTGAGAAACACGTCCTGAGGCATCCTAGAAAGGAAAGCCATACTACAGCATGGCAAAATAAATAGCTGCATAAATCTTAAGAAAAATGTCTTAGTGCTTTCTGCAAGATCATCATATTTTCTGGCTCAAGTTTCTGGCACTTTTACAGAAATTCGTTTTCCCTTACTGTTGTAAGGGCTGCGATCCGACCCACTTTTGTGGCTTCAGTTCCTAGCCACCCTTTCAATCACACCTTTACCAAATGAAAAGCCATAGGCTCTCCCATAACCTCAGCACGCTCAGCAGAACCCTCCTCTTCAAGCAGGAGGCAATTAGGTCCTTTTCTTTCAGTGCTCTTCAGTGCATTCGCCTGTACCACACAGTATTCATCTCAACAGGGCTTTTGCGCTTACAAACAGTTGCTTGCCACCACAGCCAAGATCTGCAACTCAGGGCAGTGGGAAGCCTCTTTTTTTTTTTTTTTTTCAGGGGGTGGAGTGGTGGGGTTAGAAGGAAAGAAAGAATGAGATAAATATATGCTGACACTTCGCCTACTGACCTTGGTTTTCAACAGCTGGTGATGCAGGACGCCAGAGGCAGAAGCTGTATCTTTGTATTTAATTGTTTTTGAAAGGCTTTTTTTTTTTTTAATTAAAAAAGAAATTTAACTCACTAAAACTATCTGAATTCTTGGCAGCTACAAGGCCCTGCAGTGACAACAATTCCAGATGTTATAATAGGCCATCCTTTTGTTTAATTCTTGTTTCACTTGCTACTTCCTCTTCCAGGGAAGAACAGCAGAGATGTCTAACATGGACAACCTTGCCATTAACAGCATATCACCTATAGCTCCTTATCTCCTCCTAAGAGGCATGCTGGTTCTCTTAATTGTCACAAAACATCAATGCCAGGCATCTGTTAATTTTTAAATTGCCATTGGTGGATTTTTTATTGTTAAAGCCTAAAACTAGGGTTAACAGAATAATTTCAAAGGAGTATTCCTACCTTAAAGTCATGAAGTTATGTATAAATTTTAATCAAGAAATCATAAAAAAAAATTACTTCCAACTTGGGAAAAAAGGTTTTTTTTAGTGCTCTGTGGAAAACTCAACAAGAAAGTATTTCCCACCACCACAAATAGAACACCTAAGATTTTCAGTATAATTCTGAAACCAAACATTTCTGTTCAAAATAGTGCCAGATTGCTCCACGAGAGTTTTATGCCCCAGTCTGCATCTGTTCCATCATTTTGCTCTCTTGAAGTACATGCAACGAAGTATTAAACACAGCACAACAAAGACAGTCAACGTAATTCTGTTAACAGTTTCAACAAACACGGCCTATTCAATAGCGAAATAATGTTTGCAGTATTAGTGAAAGTTACGTCACTCACAACCAATATAATATTTTCAGGAGAAAGATTACCTAAGTTTGTTTTGAACTATTTCTTTTGCTGATTCAATAATTAAATTATTGAATTTAATTAAAATCAAAAGTAGAGGCTTAGGTCACTATTCAATCAACCCAGAAGACAACAAAATAAGGAATTCCAATTCCTTCCCAAGGTCCTAAAACCTTGCAGAAGTCCATATATAACCTTGATTTTTGGCACTCTGACACTCCTGTTACTTTTGATAAGACTAATTAAAGCAGGTTAAACATGTCATGGAGATTTGCAGCATTGGAGCCTTACATCCCACACTTATTTCACATGCACGTGATGCTAATCTCACAGGGGTTCTGGATCCTTGGTTTGTGGCATTTAAGAAGCTACAGTCATAGTTAAAGATCAAAGACACACTCTAGGAAAATATCCAGAAAAGGACCTTTAAGTAACTTAAGAGCTAAAAATAAAATAAGTAAAGCTATTGAAGAAGACATGACAGACTAGCTAAGAACACTTGAGGAAGCATATAAGCACTAGAAAAAAGACATTGAAGGGAGACAATGCTTATTAGAATCAAGTTCTCCAATTGCTTTCTTCTTTCTCCTTCCCTGCCCCTACCCTTCTGCCCACGCCCGGCCCCACAGTTAATCCACATGCAAGACCATACAGCTCTAGCAAGAGGTAATTCTGCAAGATTTCTTCCAAAAAGAAAAAATAAAAGTCACCTACTCTGTTCCTCCCACCCCACTATATGTCTTACTTGAACATACGCGTGAAGAAAGATGAACGTTATTCAAGAATTTGGGATTCTCAATAAAAATACAAATTAAATGTCTCGCTTTAAGTCAGCAAATCTTTTTTTTTTTTTTTTTGATCAATGCTCGTAAGAGGTGGCTTCAATTTTATTTTACCTAAGGGAATGCAAATTCATGTTGGATGAGTTCAAAATGCACCCCAAGGCCTTGTTCATTCTGAATTAGATCTGACAGGGCTCCTGTTCATTATGCAGTTCAGAGAGATAACACATAACTGTTCGAAATTCTAACAAGCATTTAATATGCTGAGGTGAAACAACTGGAATCTCTGCAACAAAATATTACAGTTGTGTAACTTCATAATTTATTAGAGAGCATTGATGCTTTGGTAGAAACTTATTTCTGTTTTATTGCATGTGCTTGGCTGGTAAAACAGCGTACGGGTAATCCTCCTGCAAGCAGCCAATGTTCCAACCTCATCTAGTCTGCAGAGCTGTAATAAACATTCCAGTGGCTTGACTTCATTCAGGAAACGTGGAAGAAAATATCAGGCAAAGCTTGATTGCTCTAAATTGGCCATCTCTAAGGGTTTTGTTGTAGAAATTCACTTTTCCCCACACTTCTAGGGTAACTGGCTGCCGATTCTTCTAACATACTCTTAGTTCGTGAAATTGTGAACCACTGGAATTTAGGAAAGGTTACACATTTATACTGAATGAACCAAAACCCCTTGTACTCTAAAACAGGTTCTATACTATCATAAAAGCCAAGGTTTCAACTTACACTAAGAAGAAACTGCTCTGAGTTAGTCTCTGGACACATACGCGCATGCACATGCATATGGATTTTTATATATTCCTAACTGCCCGCCTGATGTTTCTGTGACCTTTTAGTTATTTCCAGCTGTGGGATGCACACACCAATCAATTCTTGACTCAAAAGTACTTCAGAACTCCCTATCTAATACTGCCAACAAGCAAGCACATAATCATTCTACTCAGAACGAAGTCCTACATCTAGGTACACGGATTTGAAAACGGCTAATTAGCTACACTCTTCCAACTGCATACCCAAGAGGCAGGGAATACATCCTTCCCCACGCCGTTTTGTAGAGCATTATGCCTTAGTTAATATCATCAGCAAATATAAACCGCGGAAGATTACAGACAGTGAATGTTAATGCATTCTGAGGTAACGATTACCTTTGGATTAAAATATCTGCAGGACTGGGGCTGCGAGCCTCCAAACAAAGCAATGCGATAATCATGTTTTTTTCTTCTTGGCCGCGTACCTTCCACTAACTCTTCTCTGTCTTCTGGGGAAAGTAGATGGTATCGCATCCCACCTGGAAGGAACACAACAACTGTTGTAAATCCAGCGTAGCTGAGAAAGGGATGTTTCAGAGCCAGCGAGGGAAAAAAAAAAGGGGGGGGGGGGGAGAAATCAAGTTTCCACAGTACATCTGTACGGCTTAGTTTTGTTTTTTAAATGTAACAATGTGCAGTAGCACATAGGAGAATACATCCAGATTTACATCTCATTTCAATCTGCCTACTCCATGTGAAAACAGGACACGGATATGGATGCATTTCACATACCAATCTATCTATTGGCTCAATTTTTGCCAATACTACCAGGCAACTAAGTTTGCCATGCTGAAACTGGCAAAAAGAAGCACAACCAAGGATGACTAGTACTGGCAGAACTGTGAGCCCAAGGAGCACAGCACCAACATTAAAGAAGGAACTTCAAGGCAACAAGGAGTCACCACACCCTGCTCCTTACCCTGTGGTTTCTGATCAATAAGGAATGCATCTATGAAAAACACTTACTGCTGTTCATAACTTGACAATCCAAAGTATTAGCTATATTTTCTATAAGAAAATTAGCATTTTCTTACAAAAACATTCCAAAGAATACAAAAATATTAGTGACGTTACAAACCAATAAAACAAAAAAAAAAATGTATTCCTTCAACAATCCACCTAATTCCATGCCATGCAAAAAGTATGACTGAAATACTGATGGTTGGCAAATACTTAACAACATATAGGCTAATTTGAACCTTGCTTGTTGACTGAAGGAAAACGGTTGTATGCCAGTTTTAGATTTACACTAAAAGGAAGTTGCCTAAATAACTGCTACTGAAACGCAAAAATTCTTCTGGAATATTTATCAACATCTAGGCTTTTCTTTTTTATGTGATAAAACTTCAAATTTGGTGTCTAAAAACACTAAAAGCTTATTCCCTCATCTCATCTGTACCTTGAGAATGTAACTATCTGTTAGCCTCAACTTCCAGAGTATATTAGAGATGTAAATAGCACAACAGAGGCTTAACATTCTTATTTGCATAGGGAAGCTTCACAATATTAAAAATTTATTTCTTTAAATTTTAATAATTCACATATGAATATTAGACACTGAAGTTACTGTTGTGTCCCAAAGGCACGCTAATGCTTCCAATTACCCTGACAACCCATTGACAGAAACTTCATTACATTACACATCACAGAGTTAACATCATTTGCTTATGGTGTTAACTTCTTTCTGCTGATGATGTTTCACTTCTTTCCTCTTGTTACATAAGAATGTGTGCTATTTACATGACAATTTGCTAATCCAACTTCAAATAAGTGCAACATCCTCAAGGGAACACAGTCAGATGTATTTAATGCAAAAATGTTGTCAGAGCATTTTAAACCAATTTTCAACAATCTACATTCCACAAAAATTTTAAGTTATACAGAACATCAAAGATTTCAACTAGAAGTCAACTTACTGATCACCATTTTAAGGCATTCTGGGTTATCCTGAATAAGTGGTTCAGCCTGAACTGTTTTACTTAAGAAGTTCTTTGATATAAGAGGAAATCGGACTTTAGCAAGAATGTCAACCATGTATGGCTGGCGATTTGGCTCATCATACTTCAGCCATCTGACTGCTGCATCATAAACCTTAAACAAAAGAAAAGGAAAGAAAAGGACAATGTACATCACCACAGACTCAGACAAAAGCTAAATGTCAGTGCTCTGAACAGATTCTTCTACCTATTGAGGGTTAACATACCAACATTTCAGTACACGGAGATTTCACAAGTGTATACATCTCCATCTTCCAAAAATGCAAGACAACGCTCAGGCATGAAGTAAAATCCCTGTACAAAATTTTTTTTTTTTTTTTTTTTTAATAAAAACTTCTACTGCCATTTAACCTTTTCTTCAAGTGGGAAGCATGAATCTGCAATTCATATTTATCTGGGCAACATTAAAACTAGTACGCTTCACATTCAATGTCACAACACAGAAAATACTTCACCAGAAGTGCTGAAATAGCTTGTGCTTTATATAGTGTTGTGAGCTGACAAACTGCTTCTGTTATCGAATCAGTGCTGGGAAGTTCCAAATGCATTGCTATTGTGTCTTGGGGGACCATTTAAAAATATATATATGCTTTTTTAACTGCAGACTGCCATAAGTTTACTGTTCTGAGACTCTCCTCTCTATCTCCTCTTTACAGGAAAAGATAATGGGTTTCCTTGGCAGGGCAGGGAGGACAGGACAAGCAAGGTAACCTGTTTTATTTATGACTGTCCTCTGAGTCAGGAAGGTAATAGTGGACTTCCTTTCCATTCCTACGTACTAAGATATTTCAGTGCTGCTCTCAGACATAGCAAGCTTATCTGCTACGCTGCCATTTCAGAGTCAGCACTCGTTTCATTACAAGTGATTAACACGTTCAATACCTACTCGTTGTAGCTGAAACTGATCACAGTGATCACTTGTGAGTGATTTAGTTCTGCCATTAAATGTCTCTCCATATTATGAGTTATTCAGAAGGATTGCTAAACCTCCACTGCTGTAATCCTGCAAAATGACCACAGAGCAAGGAAAAGTAGAGAAAGAAAGAAGGATTTAAGGCTCAAGTTCCATCAGCTAAGGAAATTCAGCAGAATGTTGGCATACAGTGTTCCTGTCCCAGTCAACAACAGAAACACTATTAGCATTCAGGAAAAATAGGCCACTTAGTAATCAAAGCTGCCCTTCCTGTTTCTGCTAAATGTAAATATGCTTTACACCATACAAAGACTGGACTATGGCAACTTTCTGTTGGTACTCCTAAGAAAGACGATTTTTTTTGGTATCACTAACTTTGCAATTTCATACTGTACGTTGCCACTTAACAAGAGGAATTTTTATCATGCCGTGCTGCCTCCCTGAAATTTCCATCACCCCTGCCAAGTTGAAGCATCCCATCTTTATCAGCAAAACTTCAAGAATGTAAATTCTAAAGTGTAATTTCCACTACAAACTAATAAAATATAACACTTCTAGCTTTGAGACTGTTACCCTGTGGCCTGAAATCTTCCCAGTCCATGGTAAGAATTTTGAACTGTGACCTAAATCATATTTATACTTATAAACTAGTTAGCTGTCATATTCTTGTCACCTGATATTATTCCTTTACCCATAGTAATTCTTATTTTCATGTAACAGATACATTGAAGCAAATGCATTAACTATGCAAAGACTAAACTTCAGAGTCAGCAGAACACCCATTTCTATTTAAGTGCACGCACATACCATTTTGATTACGAGATCCCTCTGTTGCACTTCAAAGAGGCACACAGACTCATGATGACATAGCTAAATGAATTTAAATTATCTAGTTCAAGCGCCAGAACCAGCTAGAAAGGCAAAACGTCAGTATGGTTTCAACAGATTTGATTGAGAACCTTCAAGAAGTACCCAGCAGCTACAACCATCTTGCAATCACCTCTTTGGGCTGCACTGCAGACACACCTGTACTTTATTTCCTTGCAGTAGGAAGAACATTCTGGCAAATAACCATTCAGGGCTGTGGTATACTGAATCAAGTTTTCCAAATGGGACTGCTGTGAACGTACTTTCTACCACAGCTTACAGCTTTTAAATGAATGGAGTTTTAGGCCCTTTCCAGCCACCCAGGCTTTTTTTTTTTTTTAATCTATTCCATAAATAAAGGCCTTCCACCAACCTGTCACTGTCAATGCAGCTAGTTCTGAGTGTTTGGTGCACCTTGCTCCTAAGTTCCTGAGTTCTGGAAGATTACTTTATGTATGCATATTTCCATCAGCAGCAGCTCTTCTCTGAGACAAGCTGAGGCTCAGCCCATACTCAGGTTGAGACACGCAGCCATTAAGGTGCACGTCTCACCCCAGTCTGGGAGCAACTCCTGTAATATAATAAATTTAATTCCATTCATGTTACATGGAATTGAAAGCCCTACAGCTATCACAATATAGAAAGCTGTTTCGCTTACTGCCTTTATTACTTCTCTTTGCAGCTTGCTGAGACTACACACGAAACATCCACACTTCAAGTGTGGATGCTCATTAATATCGGGTTTTGACCAAGCTAGGATATACTTTTAGCAAGCACTGCGTGCATCACACACTGTAGGAACATACGAAGTGAGCTTCCTCAGTCTGTTTCTTGATTAGAAAACCATAGTGAAGTTCAATGCTCTTCGCTGCTAGCGGACAGAGCTCTTTTACAATGAAACAGGGATCTCACCTGGTCTTCTGCCCTCACAGTTAGCGTATCTTGGTTCAAGAGGTGTGTCACACGTTTAACATCAAGCTGAAGAAATTCATCCGTCTTGTAAACTTCAGTGAAGTGTTGATGGATGAAGTCGTCTGCAGTGGCTTTCAGTTCTGGACAGTCTAGGCATTCTGCTAACACACTTATACCTGCAAAGGAAAAATTGAAAAAAGAATTCCCAACTGAACTGCAATTACTACGGAGAAAGGCGGAGAGAGCTGGGGCTGTTCAGCCTGAAGAGAAGGCTCGGGGTGACCTCATTGCAGCTTTTCAATACTTAAAAGGGGCTTATAAAAAAAGATGGAGAGCAACTTTTTGCTCAGTCAGACAATGACAGGACAAGCGGAATGGTTTTAAACAAAAAGAGGGGAGACTTAGATTAGAGGTTAGGAGGAAATTCTTCACTCAGAGGGTGGTGAGGCACTGGAACAGATTGCCCAGAGAGGTTGTGGATGCCCCATCCCTGAGGGTGTTCAAGGCCAGGCTGGACAAGGCCCCAAGCAACCTGATCTGGTGGGTAGCATCCCTGCCTATGGCAGGGGGTTGGAACTGGGTGATCTTTGAGGTCCCTTCCAACCCGAGCCATTTTATAGTTCTACTTTTAATATATTAAACTAGAATAAAAATACCATAACTTCAGTAATAGTTAGAAACCTAGTTAATATTTACTGATATGCTTTTTCTATTTTTTTTTTAACAGAAGAAAAAAGATGCTGTTACAACTCATCTGCAACTCAAGACAAACTAAGATAAGCCCGAACTTGTGACCCCTATCCCTGCAGAACTAACTGGAGAGCCAGGCCTGTAGCACTTGCTGTATTAGCTACTTCCCTACTATTTCCTTCCCCACTGTGAAAGAGCCAACAGCACGTTAACTAGGTCTGAGCCACACTACAACAACCCAGTCTAACCAGCACAGCTTGAGAGACCGCTTCCAGGTTTCATGACCTCCCCTGACCTGGTCACGCAGCAGCAGTCACCAGCCCAGCCCAATTTCCTGCAAGGGCCACAACCAACTGGGACTTTTATGTGTCGGTAGCAAACTCTGCTGCAGGCTGACACAAAGAAGTCGAGTTAATACTGCATCAAGAGCAGAAAGTTGGCATAAAGGTACAAAAGGCAACTGCTACTGAGAAGCACCGTTTCCAACCCTCCCTCTAGTAACCTGGTAAGCAGAGGGATACTCAGCAGGAAATCTGCTCAGCATGCTGCAAATCTTCCCTCTCCTCCTTTGGAGGTTGGGGCGGTGGTAGAAGCAACCCACCAGTGAAAGGCAATCCATGGGATGCAACTCTGAGCTTCTCTAAGTAGTAAGATAAAAAATACAATAATGAAATCCAAGCATCTCTCTGATGAGCTGCTGTCCAAGTGAGAAATAACAATTTTGAGAGATTCCAGATTCACCACGGTTTCTTTCAAGTACACATTTTTTATGAGCTAAGGGCTTGCCTGTGAGTCTGCAGAGAACACATTTCAACTTGTAAAGCATATCTTGAGGAAGATTTGATTTAATCTCGATCTCCCTTTTGATATAAATTAGCAAAGTATGCAAGCGTTAAGAGAATATAATTAGCTTTCTAGTTAACAAAGACCACAGAGGACTGAACATGCCCCAAGGCAAGCATAAGTGGCATTTTCCTTAGAAAGTAACGTCTTCCTTCCAGCAGTTGTTTTGGAGCCACTGCTGTACTGCACTGAAGCACCAGTTGAATCCTTTAATTCAGAAACTTCACAAAACATTTCTGTTGATATTATAAACATCTATAACATACTTGAGATGTCACTAGGAGAATAACATAACCAAGGTCAGTAAGAAGCTTTATAAATTTTCTTTAAACAGAGACTAAAGTGCTCCAAATCTTGGAGCACCAATACACACCAAGTTCTGCTTGTTACCTTTTTTGTAACTCAGAGTTTACAGTAAGGCTACTTACTATATTAACTACCAAATCTGCCCAGATAACAATCACAGACATCACTCAAAAGGAGAAGCAATTAAAAAGAGATCAACCTAAACTTACCCTCCTCATATTTTTTAGAAGATAGGCTAATTTTGTATGAACTATGAGCATCAAATTCCACCTCCAAGTACAGTAACAACAACTGAAAGCTCCACCTTATTAAATAGGTAAGGATCTCAAACAAACAAGAAGTTACAGGCTGCTGCTAAACTGGGATGAGACCTAGCAAAGTCAGTGGACCTTGGTATTGAACAAAAACTGCCAGATCACTTTGTTTATGGCAAGGGAAAACAGTTTAGATTGAGCCAAATTATTTTTCTACATATCTGGATTTAGCCAAGCACTACTGTCTTTTAGATGATGCTATCTATGTTTTGAGAATAGCAAAGTTAAAAACAAAGTAAAAAGTCTGCATTTCTCTTACCAAGACAATTTGAAGCATCGACTTGTTCTTTCAAGAAATCCACACACATTTTTTTCACAGGTTCAATCTGATATTGGTTTGCTGCATCTAGTAAAGACTGGACGTTATTGCTGTTAACAGAAATTCTGCGGAACAGAAGATGCAAAGTTAGCACCAATACCTACTTCATTGGAGCCAAAACACCAACTTACACCAATTGAAATAATGGCAAAATTATTCCCCTGCTATTTCCCCAGGCATCCTTCTCTTACATGCAAAGAAGACACAGCCTCTCCTCATGCTCTTTCCAAATTGCTTTGGTTTGCTGTACTTTGCCGAGGAAGGGCAAACAGTCCCGGATTTTAAAGGCTAAGCCTCTAACACAGGCCATCTGGAATACCATGCTAATTACTTTGACTTGTGTGGTGAACCATTTTTACAAAACAGAAAAGGAACAGAACCTTTTCCTGACAGCCACCTACTCCCAAACAGACATCAGCAAATTTTATCTAGACTCATTGTGGACACCGCTCTGGTTGATCTGTCTAAAGCGTGTGAGCACAACAACTATTTGGGAGTGCCTGAAGAAAAGGTCCAGAGCCCACAGGCAAGCATTTGCGCGCCAGCAGAGGCAACAGTACAGCTGGGGCGCTGACACTGTGTCTGACCACGGATGAAGCATACAAGGCTCCTCTGAGAAAACAGAAAAAGCCTTCTTAAGGAGAGTTAATCCCATCAGCACGAAGATGAAGGGCCTGCCATCCATCTGCCATAAGAGCTCGTTGCAAAGTGCTGTTCACAATCCTAGCTGTTTGAGCGAGCTTTGTATAAACACTGCAGTGCCTGCAGTGCTATTTAAAACCAAGCATGGGGGCAGCCTGAGATAGAAGGGAAATGCTGTTCACACAGTTGTTATCCACCCGGCTCGACCAGAGGTGAAGGTGCAGCTCCCAGAAATGGTTATCTGTGATAGCTACTATGGGCATAAAGAGAAACCCCTGCTGTTATCAACAGGGGCCTGGATTTCAGAACAATGGGGAATATCATTTGACTCCAACACTGAAGCCAGAAGCATTCTGAATTGCCTTCTGGAGACAATTACCACCCTCTTTCGTCTGTGGGGCTTCCTACTGATTAAATAAAAAGGAAAAGGGGAGGAGAATAGAAGGTCTAGTCACATCAGACTTCAAATGAGTAAAGGATTATAATAGTAATAAAACTGGTGAATCATGAAAGCATTATTTTAACATTTTACCATTTACAATTGGCAGGCTTTCTAGCAGAAATGTCATTTTAAAATACCAAAACTACCTTGCAGTATAAGCAAACTCCACAAGCTGTTCAATAATGTCAGGTTCTGCATCTTTTAGCTCCACTTCGAAGGACTTGGATTCAAGCATATTCGCTGCAAAGAGATTAAAAGACAAACTACATCAATAAGCCACTCTGGTTATTGTATTTTCCACTGTTTGCAAAATGTAAAGTGATTATACAAAATGGGAACTTGCTAAAACTGCACACAGTTGATTGGTGTTTCCCGGGATTATTCATGCAAGTCATGAAAGAAAGGAGGCAGTGTGACAACCAAGAGAACTCGTGCGCACACGTGCTTGTGTTGTGTCAATTATGCTGTAAGGTGTATTAAATAGAAAGGGTCAGAAATGCTGCTGACTGCAGTGCAGACTGCCAAGCCAGCATTACCAAAGACAGGAAGCACAGACTGCACTACTAAAAGCTATCTCCATATTCACGCTGATAATAGAGCCAGCTCAGAGCTCCCCACGCATTGCAAGTTCACCCGCAGATGGTTACAGGCCAACCACTGGAAGGCACACGCGTTTTACTGCTACTTACCGTGCTATAAAACACGCACTGAAGTCAGTTTAAATTTTGCATGCCTTATTTATGATTTGTAACATAGATGCTATGTGGCTGAATTTGTAAAGTTAGTGCAAACACAAGAACGCCTATGTTCCTGGAAGCCTGTTTTGTAAGCGGCAGTGCCTAATGGTGGGAAGGAACAGGGCAGGCATCCTTTGTGCCACGGGAGTAGCAACTCCCAGTTTTCAGGTTAAGGGAGGGAAAGCAACCACAAGACAGGCTCCAGCTGGGCTTTCATACGAAGTAACACTTGACTTGATCAAAGGAGAGAAAGTGAAAACGAGGGGAATGGTTAACAGAGATGAATGGAAGGATACAAACTGAAATCTTCACTCACACTTATCTCTGAAATTTATCACTTTCATAAAATAAACAGCTTGTCAGCCACGTATCTAACAGCATATTACCATGAAAGCATAAAATCAAACGATTTTGAAGACTTACTAGTGAACATCAAGTTAAAAAAGTGACTTGCTGAAGCGAGCACAACACGGTGAGCTGGGATCTTTCTTTCCTGAACCATAAGAATGACATCACATAGAGTTCTCTGAATCAAAGGAAAAAGACAAACAGGAAAAGATAAGCATTTTTTGAAACACTTTCAAAAATATTTCTCTAAGGAAATTCACCGGTGTCCTCAATCTGCATAACTCAAAAGAGTATCATGTAACAAAAATACGTTCTGAAAGGCAACCAAGTCAAACCTTTGGTCAGGTTGAAGAAAAAAAGCTCAGTTTTCCCCATGAACTTGTTCCTTGAAGCTGGTCACTGATAAAATATGAACTCTAAAGCTTTTCCTGTGACATTTACATCAACCTCCTATAACAGTCCCTGCAGAATCTAGCGGGGGCTGCATTGACACTGCAGCCTTTTCATCCATCAGGGGCTCTCTTACCTACTGAGCTGTCAATTTTCATAAATAACTCAGAGGATCCCAATACCTGTAGAATCCCACCACGCTGCCCAGAGTGAAAGTGATGAACAAATTCAAAACATTCAGCTAGATATGTTAAATGAAGCATATCCCAAAACCACCACTTATATTGAAGAGTTTGAATGCTCACACCCCATCAGCAACTAACTTTCCAACAAAATACACTTTTATTTCTCATTGTTTGCTCATTGCATATAAACAGCGCATGACAGTTCATGTAGGAGAAAAACTAGAAGGACAAAGTGACAGAACTTAAAAGTTGTCAGGAGACAAGAGTAAGGGGTGAGGGCAAAAATATGTTATTTGAATAGATTTTAACATGGTATCCTTGCTAAGAACACACGGACTGAAATGAGGGCACGCCATACTGCAGTTAATTATAACATTCTCTTATTAAGAAAAACTGTTTTTAGGAAGTTAGCTTCTCAGCACTTTCTGTTACTATGTTAAGTTCATGAGACTATTTTGGGTAACACCTACCTACACCCATCCCAATGCTAACCCCAGAAAGCAGCACTTCTACTGTAGGAAGGAAATACACTTGATTAGAAGAGTGTTAGAATTTTCTCCACACATAGACTGTTACCCAGGGTTCAACTCAGGCTGATAATCCACATGGAGACTTGTGAAAAAAATCTGTTTTTTAGTTTCTTAGAGGACACTCATCAGAGAGTGGAGGGGTGTATGACACCCAACTTTCTTTGCGCACCCATGGCTTTAAAACATTTAAGACTGAATCAATAAAAAGGACCATGTGAGAAAAATTTCAAAGGAAATCTTTTAAAGCTGGAATTCCCAGCACATCTGGTTCAAAATAAGCGTTGCACATTAGCACTACAAGATACCATAAAATTCTGGGGGCAAGCTGTGCTAAGGCTTGTAATGCTGCTTGACCTACGTGCTGTGTTTGTGAGGTATGCTTAGTGTCCGCATGTTTACTGCCTCAGCTCAGCATTTGAAGCATCTCAGATATCCTAAAGCCTCTCTGGGCGTGGGAAGAAATATTTGTCAGCCAGAACGGATCATCGCTTTCCTTTCTCCCTCTGTGACGTGCCTGGGTGTGACTGCTCCGTCTCAAACACCATACAGAAATTCCCAGCAAGAACTTCGTTCCAAAAAGGCCCACTTGCATCACTCCACAGCTCCAAGGATTCAATGCAAGACCAGCATTTCGTCAACCATAGGACACACCCAGGCATCAGCTGGCATTGCCGAGCTTTGTGAGCTCAGCGACACCTTGCAAACCTACCCCAACTTCATTCTCAATAGCTTCCCTCTTGGCACATCTCCACTCAGCTACAAAGTGGTAACAGAGGATTTATGCGCGTGCTGTCAAATAGCTCAGTGACATCCACAAAGATATGGGTCACCTCATTCTGGAGATGAGCAACAACTCCTCCGTGCTCCCAACATCTCACCAGAACTAAGCGCAGATGTGTTCACAGTTTGCTCTAAAATCCCATAAACGTAGCAGCTGCTTCCAGATCCCATCTCACACAAAAAACAGTTTAAGTATTAGCCGTACCTTCCACCCAGAGCATTTTCCTACATCATTAAACCAACGCAGTCAAATCGGTGGTGTTGTGCACGCAGGCTGCTATAACCACCACAGGAAAGTTTTCACGCACAGCATACTGAGGTTTTATAAGCACAGCACAATCCTCAAGTTATCGAAACACATAGGAGAGCTTCCTACAGGTCCTATTGAACCACAGCATAATGAGCCAGCTGATCTAGTACGCCTTCCTCTGGCTGCTCCTCCCACAAACAATTAGAAGAAGCAGGAGTGTCATGAGCTACACACAAGTTTCTAGAGGGGTGGACAGACGTGCAAAGCCACCCCCTGAGGTCTGAGTTGAAGTTTTTGGGAAACTCTGGCACAATAAAAGACGTCAAAATCCAGGGTCGCATCCCCGCTGGCACCCCAAATTTCAAGACATCCAGAAGTACCCACAGGTGTCACAGCAGCACTTCAGCTTCACCCTCTCACACCGGGGCTCGATTCCCTCTACCCAAGCACAAAGAGCACCAGCACCTGGCGTCCCCCTGCCAGCAAGGACAGCAGTACGAGACAGATGGCATCCAGCTGAGTTACTGGGCTCAGCCGCACCCTGGAACATGTTTTACCCGATTCAAAGCAGAAAGAAATCCTACAAGAAGTAGGTCATAGGCTCCGAGCGTCAACGTCAGTCCTAGCGCCCCATTACCTGAAGCCACCACAAACCCTCCATCGAAGCCAACTCCGTTCTCCATACACAGGGGCTGAGCTACACAAAAAGCTTTATGCACACAAGTGCAATTGACAGCATTATTAATAAAAGATGTATAGGATATCTGATGTCGCCTTTCAGGACACAGCCCAGACGGGCACGTTAATAACCGCCGAGCAGAAAGTTCCCCTCACGTTTAGGGAGCCGCGCAGACCCCGCGCCCACACCACAAGTTCGGGGCTCTCAAGGAGTGGAAAAATGCTCACCGCTCCTCAAATCAGCACAGGCAGATTTGGGGGGGTTTAACGCTTTTTTTTTCAACGCGCGTTACCTGCTTGCGCATGCAGTTCATGACGCCCATGAAGCCGGCCAGCAGCTTGGCCTCCTCGCGGGCCGCCAGCTTCTTCTCTGTCTTCTTCTTGCCGCCCTTCTCCGCCCCGGCGGCGGCCATGGCCCCTCACCGCCGGCACCGGGGGGCCACCACCTCTCGCGGGCCGCATGCGGCGCCGCGGGGAGCCCTCGGAGGCCGCCCCGCAGCCGGGAGCGGACAGACAGACGGCCGGGCGGACACACGGACAGACAGACGGGGGGGATGCCGGAGCGGAGGAGGCGGCCCTGGGGCTGAGGGAGCGAGGCGGGGCTGCGCAGGCGCGGGCGCCATTTGCCGGTGCGCTGCCCCCGGCTGGGGTTAACAAAGGGCTGGGGAGGGCTTGGGGAAGGGGAACTGCCGGGACCTGAAGGGGGCTCCGGGAAGGCTGGGGAGGGACCCTTTGGCACGGGGTGTGGGGATAGGACGAGGGTTGCCCAGAGGAGCTGTGGGTTGCCCAGAGGAGCTGTGGGTGCCCCGTCACTGGAAATAGCATCACAGAACAGCTCGGGTTGGAGGGGACCTTAAAGATCTTCTCCCACCACCCTGCCATAAGGCAGGAATGCCACCCGCTAGACCGGGTTGCCCAGGGTCTCATCCAACCTGGTCTTGAACACCTCCAGGGAATCCCTCTCGCCCAAGAGCCCAGGTCAAGGCTTGTTTTTAGAGGTTTAGGCTCAATTCCTCACCTGAGGGGTTTTGAAGCTGTGTTGTTCTAGGGACTGGTGGTAGTTGTGTGTGCCTGTGAGCAGTGGGTGAATGGTTTCAGCCCATGCATGGGGACCACACCAGCTCTTGCTTTGAAGTTCCTCTGGCTCAGCCTTGCTCTGGCAAGGTGGCAGCAAGGCTCAGGCTTGTGTGTGCTGAGGAGAGAGTTGTAATGCATTTATCATCGAATCACAGAGTCATAAAGGCTGGAAAAGACCTCTAAGATCATCTGGTCCAACCATCTCCCTACCACCAATGTCACCCACTCAACCATGTCCCTAAGCACCACGTCCAGCCTTTCCTTGAACACCTCCAGGGACAGTGACGACACCACCTCCCTGGGCAACTCGTCCCAATGTCTTACTACTCTTTCTCAGAAGAAATGTCTCCTAATTTCTAACATAAACCTCCTCTATTTCATTGAAATAAGTGCACTGACACACTTGGCTTTACAAATTTTACTATATGAGGGAAATTCACAGATGAAGGGTGCGTGTGGGAGTGGTGAGGTCCGGCTGCTCCAGCAGTGGTGGTGAGCGGGGAGCAGAGCGTGATATCAAGGCAGCTGCATCACCACGAGCAGCCTGGATGCAGTATTAGAGAGAAAATTCTACATTTAGCTTAAATTTAAATGGTCTTCTGAATAAGTGTCCTAGCTGAGGTAAAATCCTATATTGTTTTTTGATGAAAACCAGCTAGCGTTTATGTGTGGGTATACTTGTGTTTATATACGCACCGCTGTGTGTAAATATGCAAAGTCACAAACGAAGAACATGTCAAGATGAGAAAAAAAAAACATATTAATGTCCTAGATTTCTAAGACACCAGAATCTTGGAGTGATGGCATAAAATCATGTAATCTCAGGGACAGCATCTCTTACTCAGAATTTTGAGATGGGAATTGGAAAAATTAGAAGTCAGCTCCTCATGAAATCTGAGAAATTAAATTCAAATCATTTAAATGAAATGGGCAGTTTGTAACACAAATTGGGAATTTAATACAAGTGAAAGCATCATAATACGTTGTGTCTCATCTAAACACATTGTTATTCTCAAAGCACTCTACAAACATTAACAGTTTAATGATGTCTTATCTTCTGATTCACAAACTGAGGTTAAAATTAAAAATGGAAAGGGATTATACTCTTCTCTAAAGTGCATTTTATTTATGAGTTTGACAGCAAAATAACTGTTCTGGCACAAAGTATCATGTCTATTGCGGTTTTGAAAGTATATCAAATTGTATTTTGAGGGATGAACTAATGCTGCTAACGGGGTTAGTGCGGCACAGCTGAATACTCTGAAATGTTTTTGTGAGCATTGTTTGCTTAATCCAATAATTTCTAATCCACAGCATGGTAGAAGTGTTTCCATTGAGAAGCTGAAGTAATATCTGTGCTATGCTGAAATTTAGAAGATTAGGAGGGCCTGGTTCTGTGGTACGGACTCAAAAGGACACTGAGTATTGGTTGTGTTCAACTCCTTGCTAGACTGAGACACAAACTCAGGATATTTGCAGCAGGATGCTCTTCTGCTGCTTTGACATTGGGGTCAGATTAATTTCCCTTTTGTCATGCTAGCATTAATAATTTCTTATATACTGTTTATAAATGGTGATTGTTCACTTTTTCCTTGTTTTCTTTCCAATTCACAAAGCAAGACTAGAAGTAAAGAAGGCAAAGAAGACTGGAGTAAAAGACTAGAAGTTCTGAATCTGAATGTATGTGATAACACCTTATTTCACCATGATTTGGACTGATGATGGCAGCTACTGCCATGATATAGATAGAGCTGTCATTCTAGCTTTATGTCATGTTATCTTGAGCCTGGGCCTACTCACCCTTCCCCCCATGCTACTCCTCTGTTCAGATGAAGAAATGCTACTTTCACCCTCCCCTTCCTCTACCAGCAGAGCCTCTGCCTCTTGTGGGAAAAGTGGGTATGTTGGGGAAGGTGGGGAAAATTAGGAGAGTTGAGGGTCTTAGGAGGAAAGCGAGGGGGAAGAAGGGAGTTGTGCTGGATATGGAGAATGTCTCATGCCAACTTGCAGTGCAGATTTCACCATGAAATGGTGGATCCCAAGGGAGCTCTCATCCCTCTGAGATCAGGATGCTGGGAGAGAAGCCCCTCCTTCCTGTGCCAGGCCACCTCCCTTCAAAAGCATGGCAATCCTCTCCCAAAGCTTTGATGTTACAGTGATGCCTAGCGGTATTGTGGTTCTATTTTTGGCAGCACTGTAGTGAAAGATTCAAATGCCTTTGGTTGGCTTTTGTGGCAGGTCAAGTGTCTTCTGCTTATGTGACATGAATGACGGATGGACCTGAGGGGTGCTGCTGTGCAAAGAGCCGACAGTCCTAATGAAGCAGTGGAGACAAATAGAAAGCTGTGGCTCTAGGGAATGGCAACAGGCTTTGTTAAGTGTATGTGGGCTGAAGCAGGGCTGGCACTTATGGCAAGAGAGAAAGATCGCCCAGATGATCCTCTAATTATATATTTAACACACACTGCTTTAAAAGCCAGCTCTCTTGAGTTTGTGATCAATTGATATTCTGTTGGTTAGAGAAATACAAGCCAACACATCACATCAGAGAACAAAAAAATAAATGACAAGCACTCCAATCAGATGCTACTGGATGAATGGGAATATGACATCAAAGATGAAAACAGACACTTAACTGGGGATGGTTTTAAACCAGGGATTATCAGCAGGTTTGCCTCTGCAACATACCACGTGTGGGTCTCAGGTATATTTTCTAGCAAAGTGACAAAAAGCTTTCTAATTTTGTAATGTTTCTGATTCTTTTTATGTCAACCCATCCAGATATTTCAAAACAAAGCAAAACAAAACAAAGAGCCAGGTTGTTCTTCATTTACCCCAGACCAGTTCTTTTTTGCAGTACAGCTGCACATGAAAACCTTAACTGTGTTGTGGCAGGGGACCAGGACAAGTCACAGCACTGACACTCACAGGGAGCATAAACTTCAAGGATGAGGTGGGTTTATCACCCCATTAGCTGGGACACCTTACTACACGCATTAAGGAGATCAAATAACATTTACTTCCTTGCTCTCTCCGGAGCAGTGGGACGGCTTACTCTGCTGAAATCAGCATTCTGGTTTTGACTGGTACATTTTTAACTCTCACTGATCTTCCTCAGAGCATGCTCTTACTGGCTGCCAGCAGCCTCTTCTGTGCAAGGACATCTTGTGCCACCTTTTGTGAGTCCTTCTGAGCTGTGCCAGAGCACGGGGGGAATTCTGTCTGAAGGATTTTCTCAGGTCTGAACTATTTCCAGGGTACTCCTTCCTAATCAGTTTATTAGAGGTCCTTCTGCTTTCTTGTCTCAGGGAGTTGTTTTACTGTCTTGAATTAAGGCTTTCTCAGCGCTGGTTTCAATTTTTCCTTTCCCTCCCCCCGTCATGGTTTAGACTCATGCCTTCAGTTTAATGGAGGGCAGACTTGCACTTCTGTGAACTGTGGCTTACAACAGCCCCTGCTATTGCAAATTTTCTCTTCTGGTAGGTGCCTGATGCATCAGAGCTTTAAAGGCAGAGGAAAGAGAGGCTAAAAGGTGTTTGTTCTTTATTTGCTTGTACATGATGTAAGAAAGTTAGTTTATTTGCCTTTTTGCATTAAAGATTACGGTCCTGCTTGGTTATCCTGAGAACGCCAGACCACAAAATAACTCATAAGCAAAGCCTCAGCTGACGAAGTGACTCTTTGCAGACCACGTACCTGCTGAAGTTTTGCTGCGTGTTACCCCAAGCAGGAAATGAAAGTGGCACTCCCACCTCAGGGAGCAGGCAGAGTGGGGCTGCCCTGGGAGACAGGGGGAGCCGAGGTGACCCCAGTGTGGCTGGTCACTGTGCTGGGATGGGATCTGCTCCGTTTCAAACATCTGTGCCTCCAATTTTAGGGTCCCCACTGTAGAGAGCAGTTTGGGTACCCAAAACTCGATGCAGGCAGATGCCCCCTGCCCTCTCTGGGTGAATTTCATGCAATTTAATCGCACTGTCGTTGTAACACAACACATCCAAATCTCAGTGGTGAGGTTTGGGACAGGATGGGAGAATGACCGAGGGCAGTGTTGTCCTGGCAGCCCAGGTTGGTGCATGCCTTGTGGCAGGCGGCAATCCTTCCTCGCTGTCAGCACTTCCATCTTGGCTCGTTGGGGAATGATTTATCACCAGGGCCAGCCAAAGGAGGCCTTTGTGACACAGGCTTGTAAATACTCTGAAAATAATCTCCTTTTGGGAACAGATAAAATAAGCAATACGAGAAGGAACGCAGAGGACTCCAGATCCCTGTCTGGCTGACCCCAGCCGGTGGGTGAGATGAGGTTAATTCTGCCACAGGATGCATTGCACAAAGCCCTTTAGTCGTTAACATCTGCCCTACTCTGAATGCATCTCTTCTTTTTTGTTAATGTTCGGCACTAATTCCAGACCTTCAGTTTAGCTTTTCCACTCTGGAGAACGATAAATATTTAGGCTGCCTACAATACTTTTATCCCAATTCACTTCTCTGCCCTTTCCTCAAGGAAAAAATAATATTTGTATGTGTCTCCAAGCCAGATCAGTAACTTTTCTAGTGTGGGTTGTAAAAACGTGTCAGTAGAGCAGCAGAACATGGCAAGTGTGTGTCAGCACACCAGCATTTGGGTTGGTTTTGCTGTCCTGGTGCCCTGTGAGGCTGTCCCGTGGGAGCTGGCCAGGGGCTGGGACAGCAGATCCTGCACGTCCTGCTGTGCTCTTGGATCCTGCACGTCCTGCTGTGCTCCTGGATCCTGCAGATGCCCAGGACTTCCTTGTCCATGGGTCAGAAGAGCAAGCAGCCCTGCTGAGGGAGATTTTGCAGCAAGGTCATAGTAACTGTAGGATAAAAAAAATGAAGTTCACAGGGGAATGAGGTGTGAAAAAAGAAGTAGCTTTTTTGATTTCCATACTTAAAGTTAGTGGGCACGAACCTGATGAGGACTAAAACCCGCATTCTGTTCAGGGAGTTTTAAATCCTGCAACCTTAAAGTGACAGCATGCTATAGTTAGCACCTGTCTCCCTCCAGCACCTTCTGCCTTTCAGCATGTTCTAGCAACCAGAGCCCCCAGATGCTGTCTTCTCCTCCTCAGATCTAGTCTTCTTCTGGGAGAAACCCAGAAGGAAAAGGATTAGCTGCAGCTCGATATCTCCTGTTGAGATGGCTCTCAGTGTTAGAAGATCCACTCCACAAGTTGGCAGTGTGTGTTCCAGTGGCTGAACTTGTTAAAGCTCACAGTACATTAGCCTCAGAGCTGGAAACAAGATCATGGAGTAGTGGAGCCATTTGTGCAAAGTCCAACTCAATGAGTAACGCCGCCTTCTTGTGTTACAGAGGGTGTCAGTCTCTCCATAACTAAGGTTTCAGCAGCTCAGAGATGTGTTTTCAGCCAAATAATAAATATTATCTACCCTTCCAGTAAAAATCTGTATTCAAACTTCTTGAATGTGAATATTTTCAACATGAATTTGAAAGGTTTAAATTTCTCTTTTTGAAATAGGAACATTCAGGACAATGCAGGGACAATGAAGCCAGGGAGAGATTCCATCTGAATTACTGTCGTCTCTGTGAGCTTTGCCCTCAGCTGAACTGAGGTACAGAAAAGGAGCACAGCTCTAACAGCTGAGCATAGCTGCCATCACACCTACCCAGGAAGGCTCCCAAATATTGGATCTCATCAACAGAAAAAGTTGCTATGAGTAGTTCCAATTCACAGCTTTTTACTGATTTCCCTACAATGAACAAGGGATTTTCCTGAATCTCTTCTACCTGAATAAGCCAATAAATAAATTGCTTCTTCTTTGAATACACACACACACACAAAAGACAGGCTTGCCAACACATGGGAAAAACCCTTACGGAGGCACACTTTTAACATGGTTTTTGTTTTGTTTTGTTTTTGTAGCAGCAACTAGGAAATAGCAGAACTGCCTTCCTGGTCATGCTGGATTCCCTCATCATTCAGAGGAACTCGCAGCCTCTACACCCCACCGGTCCACATGATTGCAGTTCTATATATACATTTTTAAACAAATCACATTTTTCCATTCCAAATGCTGCCTGTAATGGGATGCCTTCAAGAAAACAATGCATGAGTCATCCTCAAGAGACGTGCGGTGGAGGCACCTCCTTTGGAACAAAGTCATGTACATTCATCTGAAATACCCAGTTATAAACATGATGGTGATACTTACATAATTGCACGATGGCCTTAGAAGCAATCTGTTTTTTATTGTTGTTGTTGTTGTTTGATTTTTTATGACAGTAAGCATTACTGTTGGCTTGTTGATGTTAAAAGTTAGAATAACAGCACACGAAGATTAAAATGCCAGCTCAGTTATAGCTTGTTCTGGGTTATGTTAAGAAAAGAAGCATGAGCCAGTGATCATTTAAAACTCGTAAAACTTTTATTCCTTGTTAAACACTTCTTGTTTGAATGCCTGGATGTAAAAGATACTTTCTGAGGGTTGATTCTAGTGGAACTTCAAGGTGGATGGAGAGCTCACTGGGGATTTTGGTGAGCAAGATAGTAGCACGCACAGACTTCTGTGGATTGTTTTTTTTTTTTTTTTTTTTTTTTTTCCTGTGTCCATTTCTGTATTAGGAAAATATTAGTATAGAATAAATTTTCACAAATTTCCATTCATACATGGACTTTGTGCTGGCTGTGGTTCTCAACCCCTTGGCACTGGTTTCTAGTTTTCCCACTCCGAGAGGTAATGCAAGGAGAGAAAGCTTTGAGAAGGGCTAAATATATGTCGGAGCTTGCTTGTTGCAGGTGTGATGGAAGTCCTCAACAAATTATAAATGAGTGGTATGGTTTATTTTGGGAGGAGCAACATCATTTTGCATGGCCTGATGCATGAAATTCAGGGAGTATGGAACCTATACGCCCAGCCAGCAGGCCCGTGGTGTGGCTGCAATGCTCTCCTGTTGCTGCTGTTCCACCCTACCTAGGAGAATTGGTCCTATTGCTCTCTTTGTCACTGGGATAGCATGCATGTGCCATGCATAAACACTAAGCCCAACTTCACCCACTCCCAAGAGAATTCACATGAGCTCTGGTGAGTAATAAAGGCTCAGGAAATCTGGTTAGTTGGCAAGTGAAGAGACTGTACAAAAAAATGAGTCATTCCAGCATCGAGCTGAAGAAAATAAAATAAAATACTTTGCCCCTCTAGCTCCTCTCTCCCCGGTCACACACTGGGCTGATGCTTTGGACGTGTTTTATGGCACAGAGGAGGGAGATCTGTAGGGCCTGGGAGCAGCCTGGACTCCGAATGACTGCTGAAGGAGCAGCAAGACTTGGTGCTAATGAGGCTGTTTGCAGTAATGAGCTTTGAGGAACCATCTTGGAATGATGCTGATGTATTTGTCATGTTCATTTGACTAAATATTTGTTCTGTGGGTAGGAAGAAGCTGGTTTTGAAAGAAACAATGATTAATGATGATTAAGGGAAGCTGCTCTGCAGTTGACTGTAACTGATCCTCTTAGGTTCCAGCACAGTTAGCCATATGTAAAGAGTCTCTGCAGTCAGGACAAACACAGCTTAAAAGTATAAAGCAACAATTTATTGGCTCACACACATGCAAGATAGCTGAGATTTAACAAGCTACCAGAGCTCACATGCTCATGTCCCCTCAAAAGGGGGTCCTTGCAGCAAAGAGTCCTTGCAGCACCAGTCAGGATGGGGTGGGCTGGCCTCTGCTGCTTTCTGGAGCAGATCAGAGTTGTGGGGTTGCTGTCTTTCACCCAGTCTTTCACCGAGTTTTCACCCACCTCTATAATTTTACCTTCCTTATTTTGCCTGGACCTTCTCACGGCACTTGGCCGTGGCCTTGCAATCCTCCCAGAAGTGTGAGCCAAGGTTATGCAGCTGGGCTGCATCAGAGCTAGACCTTGGATCCCTGGCACGCAGACAGTGAAACCCATGGTGGGGTGGCAGGGGAGGTGACAGAGAGAGATAGGGGCACGAGGTAGGGCTTGGGAGAAGCGCTGGGTCTGTCTGGATGCCAGCCCAGGCAGTGTTAACTGAGTGCCTGTTGCTGGGGTGCTGGGAACAGAGCTGCTGCCTTCAGCAGTGTGTGTTGTTGCTGCTTTAGAAAATAATCCAGAATCCAAACAAATTAATAAAAGCCTTTATGAATATGTAAAGGTCAGACAGTGCCTGTTACGCCGTGGTGTCTCACTCTGTTGGCCATGGCAATGCATCGGTGTCTCCCCCAAAACACACACACCACTGCATGGATGTAACAGGGCAGTTTCCACCAGGCACTGAGGGGGCTGTGACACAGCCCCCAACACACTTTTACCCCAAATAAACAACGCTTCTCACTGCCCCCCTCCTGCCTGCAAGCCACAGGATTGTCAGCTCCAAGGCCAGATTCATGCTGTTGTGAACAGCTGCAGATCACTGATGTCAGCGGAGATGTAAGCACTTAGGAAAACCACGAGTCCAGCTCGGGGTGGTATGCTGGATGAATGTCAGTGGAACAACTCACTTAACCTATCTGAAATCCTCCCGAGGCTTTCTTTAGATGGATGGGTTCTTCCCTGCCCTGTGCAGCCCTGGCGTGTCCTGTCAAGCAGCAGTGTTACTGCATTGCCACGCAAGTGATGCTTGCAGCAGGTGAGAGGCTGGCTGCACTAACTCCATCACAGAAATGAGACTGTACAGGGCTTTGTGTCTCAAGGGACCGAGAAACACGATGTCCTGCAATGCAGGAACTGCGAAACCTACTGAGGAGGTGCAGGCCCTACATGGCTAGCGAGACGCACGGTTATGGTGTTCAAAGGGCTGCTCCAAAGAGTCTTAGTCTTGCAAGATGCATCCCCTCTGGCTTGGTCTTGCCAAGTGTCTAAAAACATTAATCCTGCTGGCATAGATCCTGAGCTACAGAGATCTAAGCAAAGCAGAGAGCCAGCCCTGCAGAAGGTCAGGCTCAAAACAGCGACCGATGATTGCAAAGGCTTATTTTTGTTTCTGTTCTCACAAGAAGAAAGGAAACTGAACATGGAAATGGAGAAAGGGGGGGCAAATTTATCTCCTGCAGCTTCTGCACCAGCCTCCAGAACAATGCTGCTGTGCCCGAAGCACAGTGGGGCAGGTGGGGTGAGCTTTGGTGCAGGTGGTTACCTCTGATAGACCGTGTCTGCCCCAGATGAGGATGTCCTGGTCCCATTCACTGCTCAGGGCAGCTGCACGGGGGTTGCACAACAGTTCTCCCTTAAACTGTGTCCGCCCCAGGAGGTTGTGTTGTCAGTGCTGAAATGGTAGGTAAGTAAACAGGATATTTCGTGGTATGCGTGTGTGGGAAAAAAAAAAAAAAAAAGGTGTATTGCTTCTTATAGTTCAGTCAAAACAAATTTTTGTACTGACATTTGTATGAGAAATTCTCATACCATAAGAATATTCAGTCCTAATCTTCATTGAAGTTACACAATGAGGTATTTCCAGATTACCAAGGCAGACTTCTGAGGCTGACACGAGCATAGTAAAGATGAGCAATCAGTGCCTCTGGTGGTCTTTGTGCAGCCACAGTCAGATACAGGCTGATCAGTGATCTGACTGGTGTGAATGACGGTGGTTTGGGATGTTTACAGCAGGTAAATGACAAAAATGAGGAGAAATAATAAAACTCAGCACTGGAATGCAACAAGTCAATGAAGGATATGTGCCTGGGCCAGGGAGAGAAAACAGGATCTGTACAGGCTGAGTTCTGGGTGTCCCATCTTCTCCAGCCTAGCCTGAGGCTGTGGGAAGAGCAGACAAGGCGCAGGCTGTGCAGTTGGTGCCCGCACAAGACCAGCCAGGCTCACAGCAAAAAGATAACAGGCGAAGCCAGCAGACTCAGGGACACGACACACAATCTCCAAGTAGAAACAAACTTCAGTCTGAGACCTTGAATATGAAACGGAGCTGAAACACTCGTAAACCCTTTGAGAAGACACAGGAGGGGGAGATCACCTCTCAGCAGCTCCCTGTGGAGACAAACTGGCAGAGGCAAGGGGAGAGGGGTCATAAAGGAAATTCAAACAAATCCAGTCCTGCTGGATAGGAGGATGGCAAGCCTGACAATTGTACATGCAGACAGTTTCACTGTTTTAGAGATACGCTTTATCTAATGGCTTTCATATGCAAGTGTAAGATAATTGAGTTTAAGCTGGCCATTCATTACTGCTGTCATTGGTTCTGGAGAAAACAGAAATAGTTATGTGTGAAGGACGAGGGCACTCATAACTCATGGTCTGAGAAGTGCAGACAGGGCCCTGGCTGAAGGCAGAAGCATCATATTTCAGCACACACACACACACACACACACAAAGAAAAGGTGATAGCCAGAGGCTTGGGCTGTGGGAAGAAACCTGCTCAGACTGAGGTGAGAGGCATTCTTCAAGCACAGCAGTGCTAAGAAGCTGCTTTCCCACATTTCACAAACACTTTCTGAGTATTTTCTTTCCTTTTGTGTCTTCTTCCTATGCCATATCCATGATTTCCCTAACATTGTGATTTAACTTAATTGTTGGTTAAGTGGAGTTTTTTTAAGAAGTCTTTTGTAAAAACCTTTTGAAGCATTTTTTTTTTTTTTTAATTTTAATTTAATTTTTCCCTTTCTAACAGGGGTACATCACTACCGGGGGAGCAGTTCTCTCCTTTCAGCTGTGTGACCCCCACCTTTCAGCTTGCTCCCGAGCAGCCAAGCACTGACAGCATGTTTCTGGCCTGCCAACCCTAATACCTTGGGCAGTAGACATCTTCTTTTAGCAGCAGCCATCTGCTGCCAAATTGCTTTGCCAATGCTCTTCTGATTTCTAGGCAGCCTGAAATCCAGGACAAGCGTGCTCAGGAAGCTGGGCAGAGGGCATGTCAGGCTTCCTACCTGTTCCTACATGGAGCAGCTGCTCAGCACACGAGTCCCTGAGTGTACCTTTGCCTGTTGCCAAGCTCAAACCCTAGGGCCCTGCCTTCCAAGCCCCACGTTTGGCTTCCCTGGAGGTCTTGTCTTGTCTTGTCTTGTCTTGTCTTGTCTTGTCTTGTCTTGTCTTGTCTTGGAAGGGAAAGGAAGGGAAGGGAAGGGAAGGGAAGGGAAGGGAAGGGAAGGGAAGGGAAGGGAAGGGAAGGGAAGGGAAGGGAAGGGAAGGGAAGGGAAGGGAAGGGAAGGGAAGGGAAGGGAAGGGAAGGGAAGGGAAGGGAAGGGAAGGGAAGGGAAGGGAAGGGAAGGGAAGGGAAGGGAAGGGAAGGGAAGGGAAGGGAAGGGAAGGGAAGGGAAGGGAAGGGAAGGGAAGGGAAGGGGGCAGTAGATGGACTTGATGCCTGCCTTGCCCTGTGCAGGCAGTGGGAACTCCTCAAGTGAAATTGTAGCAAGAATATATACTAGTTTTTTCGTGTAAACATTCAGTATTTTTATTGTGAATAAAATTAAACACCTCAAATGTAAAAGCCTTCAATATATTTTCTTTTCAAGTTATACTGGTTTACATAACCAATTTCTAATATCTCATTTATTTTAACAAACCTTTGTTTTGGACTTACGTATCTTTGGAGTGCAACAGCGAAGTATTCTTCTAAAGTTAGTGATCGTTATATCTTTCAAGAGATGTTTAACAAGTTCATTTCCTTTTCATCTAATCATTTAAAAATATCTGGCCGGGTCATTTTTATTTACACATAGTAGATGAGGTTTGAATCATTTCCTCTCATTCTTTTTTATCGCGCGTCTCTTGAGGGAGTGTAAAATAGAGCAATAACACTGACATGTTGCTTTCTGCCCATTTCACTCCTCCACCAATTTTCAGGACGAGGATTTGCACCGGCCGTGCTGGCGCTGGAAGTGTTAACACCTGGACAGCGAAATCCGTGCTCAACCCCATCCCCTCCAGCAGATGTCATTGCGACAATGGGAAATACCGCTGGGGATGCTTGTGATGAGAGGTCCTGTGCCAAGGGAGGCAAAAAGCTTTCTTGTAGTAGGCTTCCTTTCTGTCAAAATGTGATAGCTCTCTCAGCGTTAGCATTTACAGAGTGCATTTCGTTTCTATGATGCTTTGAAAAGCATGGTGACTATTAAAATGTAGTCACCAGTCGGGTCACTGGGCTGTGGTTCGTGGCAGCAGGGTTTATACGCTGTGAGGGTGGCCACAAACACAGATGTATACGTGCACACGTGCATGTGCAGTTCTGTTTGTTGGCTGCTTGCTTTTTCCCAGCTATAGAGCTTTATTCACTTGGCGTCCCCTGCTCAATGCCATCTCAGGCTTTCTGTCATACTTTATTTATTTATTTGCTTATATTTTTTCCCCCAGTTCCTCCTTGGAAGTGATTTCTCCGAAGGAAAAGCAAAATCCTCCTACTTTGTTTCTATCAACAACGAATCTCCCCCCACCTGCCAGCACCCGGTCACTTTTAAGACTTGGGGCCGTCTGAGTGAGCGATGTGTCTTACGATGGTTATTTAGTGGTGAACAAAGCCACGACCTGACAGCATAACTGACTATAATTTTAATCTGTCACACAGAGGGCAAACCCCCAGAAAAGGCAGGAGACAAGTCAGTCCCTGGCAGTGACACACACAAGGGCTGCCAGGCTGGAACACACAGATCTGCGGCAGAGTTAGAGAAATGGGTTGGAAATATGTTTAGCTATTGTCAAATGCTGATCTGATTTTATCAGGGAATAATACCTAAGATCATGGAGTTCTTGCACAAAACAGAAACCTTTTTTCCCCTTGGATGTCCCAGTGTTTTGATCAGATATGTGATATGTACCTAACGCGTGTGGTCCCTTTTTAATTTCAATCACCAATGTTCTTCACGACAGAAGGATGCTACGGTGAGGTGCTGTCAGGTAACAGAGCACAAGCTGAGCCACGTGAAGCAAGGAGGCTGCTGGGCTGAGATGTGACTTCCTAAAAATCAACAGGGTGCATCTACATCAAATAACAAGTCCATAATTTGAATGTTCTCTTTTCACCAGATAATAGCCCTATGAATAATAAGTTTCTCTTCTTTAAAATGTCAGGCTTTGAGAAAGTAGACAGCAAGAAAGCAGGGCACTAATGGCCCGATTAGCTTGAGAGGCTGCTTCTCCCCTTAGCACAGTGTCTAAGACTGAAGCCTGTCTCTGCAATCAACATTGTAAGATCTAGGGAAAACGGCCAGATGATTAGACCAAATTTGTGACCTCCCACATTAGGGGGAAAGTGAGCCATATTGGCAAGATTTTTTTATTGTTCACATTAAAAAAAAAAAGTTGGCTGGAATTTTGTCCTTGACCAAGTAGAAAGACTCTCTGCTGGCACAAAGACAAAATATTTAGTTAAAACAAAACAGTTGATGCTCTTGACGGAGCAAGAGCAGGCACCTAGTCTGATTGTTTTGACAAAGTGAAACCATATCAAATGAAATATCAAAAAAGGCCCATAAGTGTCTATTAAAATACATGAAGAGAGAGGGATGCAAAGATATAGATGCCAACTATAAAAGCAGAAGGTGAAGTAGGTTATAATCTGTCAGAAAAGGTGACAACATACAACTACTACCTCATGTCTGTTTTGGATTTTGCTTCAAATAGGTAACTTTTTGGTACGCATATGTCCTGTTTAAGAATGCTTACATTCCCGTTAACAGTGTTCTCATTCTTATTCTAAAAGCATTCTATAAAGCTGTAATTTAGTATTTCAAGTTTCACTTAAGTCTTAAAATATTCAGTCTGCAACCCATTACTTTGAGAGAAGAGAATAAGTGCAGCTGATAAAAGCCCGAAAGATCAGAAGATAACTCATGAAGAGGTATCACTCAGTTCTCTGTACCCGCCTTAAATCATGGTCAGTACACCTGAACTCTTCTTACAAACTGACCTGCTGGTAATTCCACGTTTTCTTCCCACGACCTGCTCCAGCTGCAGTGCTATCTGTGTGGTTGGAGCAGGACTTCCTAACGCCCACCTTATGCCTCCCTTGCTGCAGTTAGCCCTGTGATATGTTACCCTGTCTGCTTTAAAATAAGCGTTATGCTCCTGCAGGGCTATGAGCCTTAGTAATACAGCTGGAGCCTTAGTGTTTCTAGGGGGAATAGTTTGAATTGTGGAGTCTTTGGACCAACGCTGGTTTTTGTGTCTTGGAAGAGGTACAGCTGGGGGGCGGATGGCATCCTGGTGGGGGTCGCGTTGGGTCAGATCAAACTGATGTTGCTGTGTGGACCTACTGCTGCTGCTTTTTAGGGCTGCTTCCACTGGTGCTGCGTGGAGCCCACTGCAGTATACGTACTAAGGGCTTACTAACACAGGACATCAAGCCTCTTATCCAGGAAGGCAGAAGGAGCTCACCTCCTGGTTTAGGGGTTAATGGGGTTACATCAGAAGGGAGAGGTTCCATTAACAAAGTGTGTGCCTGGGCTTCCAGCCCTTGAGATTCAAAGGCAGAGCTCACCAGCACGACCCGAGGGTCAGCAATAATGCAACACCAGCCACTAGCGTTGAGCCCAACCCCACCCTCTTCATCAGCAATCGCAGTCTGGCATTGCACGGGGATATTGCATAAAGTCCTGCTGCTTGGCAGCCTTTCTTTTGGTACCTTGCTTAGCAGGGAGGGCTGTGGTGCTGAGGATGTGCAGGAGGCTTTGTGCTCTGGTGGGTGTCTGCCACCTTCTTCCAGCTCCCCAGCACAGCCTCCCCTGCTTGTGGTTCTGTCCTGTTGCTGAGTAGTTGTTTTTATGTCTTGTGAGAGCAACCTCCACGCATTTCTCCTCTTCCCCTCCCTTTTATTGAGTGCTGGTTTCTAGGACTCCAGGCTGTGTGGGCTCTGAGGCAAGGTTTATGTCTGTCCCCTCCAGCAATTAATCCTGGTAATTGCTGCACTACAAACCTACGTGCGTGCTTTTAACCTCTGCTTCATGCTGGTGTTCGTCACAGTGCAATGTGTTCTCAGGGAAGTGTGAGGAAGAAGAAGCAATGGGCTTCCCGGCTCTCCTGCTGTAAGAACAGTTTATTCATTATTTAATTTTATTAAGATTTAGTTCCTGTATTTTTGTTAAACTTTGCTTTACATTAGTGGTACAGTGAGAACATTTTTTTTTTTTCTCTTACTGGATCTGCGTAGTAGCCTCTCCTTAAAATCTAAGCAAAGTCAGGAGCTACATGTATTAAATTTTATTTTCTAGTGTTGTAAATACTGTTCCTTAGTTTTGAGATAATACAAAGAAATGGAGACTGAGTTCTTCAGTGTTTGAGTCAAGCAGACATTAGTGATTTTTCACTTTCCTGAAAGATCTTGTAAAGAGATTTCAGCAACAGCAGTTTTCTGTCAAAATGTGGTTTTGATAAAACTTAACTTTTTGTAGGAACATAGCAGTTTTGTTTGTGTTTTTAAGAAAAAGTTATCCAAATATTTTATTAGTGGTTGAAACTAGAATATTAAGAGGAAAACCATAATTGCAAACTGAACATCTGATGCTGTCAAAATATTTATTTCTGCCAGTTGTTTCCCAAAATAAAAACTGCAGAATTTGTTTTGCAGAAAGTGTTGACTTTTCATTTTCGTTTGGAAGGAAATTTCAGAATATCCGTTTTTTGTTCTTAGGCCAGCATTATTTTCCTTGAAACTGCTTTCAAGGAGGATGTCAGAGCAGTAGCCTCCGGGGACCCTTGCATTTGGTTCGAAGCCCTTACAACTCTGCTGATTAGAAGAACGACTTGGTGCTTGCTCATGGTCCAAATCAGAGGCGCTATCAAAGGCTCTGTGAAGGGCAGAGCGAGTTCTGGGTGTTGTTGGCAATGTTAGCTGAATTTCCAATCAAGACAGGACTGCTCTTAATTCTGAAGTGAGCGTTATTCCAGCCTGCCTGGCACAGAAGGGTTGCTCCATGGAGGTGCTACCAGCCTGCAGCCGCAGTCACGGCTCGCCTGGCCTAGGCTGGGGCTGGGACAGAGGAGTGACACAACGTCTGCCTCCCTGAACAGTGCCTTTCTCGGTGTCTTGCAGGCTGTGGATTTGGTATCGGATCAGATGACTGGAAATAACTGCTATTTTTTCCCGATGTCCAGATGCACTGTTTTTTTAAAAATGGACTGTGCATTGAATTGAGCTTTAAGAATGCGGTCATATGACCGAGATTACAGTTGTTAAGTATTTATTTATCAAGGATTTCTATTTTTGAAGAGGCTAACAACCCCATTATAGTTTGCAATCCAAATATAAGAACTTACAATGAAAAATGCAGATCAAAAATAGTCAAACGGGCAGAAGCTGTTGGTTCCAAATTATTTTCCCGACCAACAAGAATGCTTTGTGAAAACTAAGGGAAACTGCTTCCTGGAAAAACTGTTTCTGAAACAACACTGAACAGCCTTGGCTGCTGGGGAAGTGCAACACAAGTCCTGATTCTTTGTGGCTCTCCTCTTAGAGGGCAACTTGGAATGGACTTCTAATGGGAAAAAAACCTGCCACAAACATAAGATTAAAAGGGAATAAATGAGGTGTACCTCTGTGCATGGAAATATCAATCCTTAGTGAAAGGATGCACTGCAAACAGTTTTGGGCATTTAGGGTATTTAAGACTAATGTCCTAGGAGTGCCTAAAGCACTAAAATAATTTAAGCAAAATGAGAAAGTAATACCAGGTAAATTATTCTCTTTCAATAATGTGACCTGAAGTTGCAGAACTGTCAATGTATCTCATGTGAAGTATTTGTGTGCCTTTTATTTGTACATGAATCATTACTTTTACTAATTGTTAGAGTCATAATGCATCAACAACAGTAACATTAATAACTAATGACAGTATGATCTCACTGCCTCTCTTTGCAACTAGCAGGGTCACCTAACATGTCACAACCCACAACAGCTCTGGGATACAGCATTCACATCAGCACCTGCACTCCTTGCTGATGCTGTATACATGATAGGTCTGAGGATACAGGCTGAAAAATTTGTTTTTAAACTCCTCTTGCACTGCTGCATTTTTACTCCCATGGTTTGTTCTGTATTCCATGCTGCTCCCAGATCTACAGGACTGAGCACAAAACCAGGTCAGGGAACAGAATATGTTTTTTAAATGGTCTTTTTTCATTTGGTTATCTTCAGATTGAATTGGTTTGGCTACTCAGGTAATTGTGTGGTCCCAGAAACCAAAAGGATTTCAGAAGAAGGTACAACCAGCAGGTGGGAAGCGTTCTGATGGGAGCTGCTTATGCCCGCACTGTTGGCAGAAAGTGATGGAAATGCAAAGACTCTCTGTTACTTGGTAATTAGAAGGGGAAAAAAGAGCATTAAGCAATCTGGCTCTGATTCAGATGTATGTTCTTTCTAAGGTGAAAAAAAAAAAAAAAGAAAGAAAATCTTACTCATAAAGTTCTGTTTAGTTGTTCCTAAGACTGTGTCATTTAACTGTCTCTCTTCGTCTTACTGTAGTAAAATAACAGAACACCCTTACACCTTCGTTGGAACTAATACCATCTCTTTTTTCAGGAAAACAGACCCATTTTATCCAGTGTCATAGAAACTGATGCCAGAATGAAGTTAGACCATAAAACAGTGGGAGTAACATAACGAGAAATGACTTAGTAAGAAAGACATTTACATTCTAAAAGCAATTTCCATGTGTTATTTGTGTTATTGAAGATCCTTGAAAATAACCCATACGTTTCGTTGTCACCGAATGCGAATGACACACTGGACACACGTGGAAATGAGTGGTACGATGGTACAGGTCAAGACACAGCTTAAGCAGAAAGACACCGAAGAGTGGATGCAAGAAGGATGGATTTTGAGTGAAGGCATTGAACCTGCCGGCTCCTTGGGCTCCAAGCTCCGTGTAACCAACTGATGTGGGAACGGAGATCCTCTATGGAAAGGGAGCTGTGGGGCAAGGTGTGGGGGAGCTGAGCCCCGGAGCAGCGGGTGCAGGGGAACACCACTTGGCACAGTGGGACACCCCTTGATACAGTGGGACCCCCTTGGCACATTAGGATACCCCTTGGCACATTAGGATACCCCTTGGCACAATGGGACACCTTTTGATACAATGGGACCCCCTTGGCACAATGGGACACCCCTTGGCATAGTGGGACCCCCTTCATACAATAGGACATCCCTTGGCACAATGGGACCCCCTAGATACACTAGGACACCCCTTGGCACTGTGGGACACACTTGGCACAATGGGACACCCCTTGGCACAATAGGACACACAATAGGACACCCCTTGGCACAATGGGACCCCCTTGATACAATGGATGCAGGGACATCCCCAGGCACAGCGGGTGTAGGGGACGCCACTGCGGGCCCTGCCAGCCCCCGGCGCAGATTACTGATTAATTTAATCCGCATTGATCCCGCAGATTACCCTAAGCATGTGCTCCTGAGGATTAAAAGTTAATCCCCGAAGCACGCTTGCAAGGAAAGCGTCGCAAACAAAAAAAATAAATGAAATTAGAACTATCATTAAAACAAAAAGTGGCTAATTATGCTCGCTCCGTTTTATTCCAAGGCAATTCTCCGGAGCAGCCCGAGCAGGACCGAGCCCAAAAGGCAGGGACAGGGCAGTGCTTACAACGGGAGGCGCCACCTCCAGCCCTCAGCCCGCTGCGGGACCCCCTGGGCGCCGCCCGCCCCCCCCGAGGCTCCCTCAGAGCCCCGCGGCGCCGCCCGCCCTGCCCGCGGGACGGCCCCGCCCCCCGGCGGCGAGGAGAGGACCCCATTGGCTAGCGTGACCGCGCTTCGCACGCCCATTGGCCGGCGCCGCCGTCAGGCAGCGGCCGCTCGGGCGGTGCCAGCCCGCCGCCTCCCTCCCGCCGTCGCTCCCCGCGGGCGAGCGCGTCCGTGAGCAGCGGAGGCGCCGCGGGGCGGGCGGGGTGAGTGAGCGAGGGAGCGCGGCGCGAGCCGGGGCGCGCGGCCGCTGAGGGAACTCGGCGGGGCCGCGCGGGACGGCGGCGGCCGTTGGGCGGCCAACGGCTGCGGGGAGCCCCGCACGGCCCGGGGGCAGCCGCTACGTGCCGGTACCCGCCGGGGCGGGCAGGGCAGGGCAGGGCAGGGCAGGGCTGGGCTGGGCAGCGCCCCTCCGGCTCCGGTCCCCCCCGTGCCCAATCCGTCCCCCGAGGGCTGCGGGAGGCGGCGGCGGGCAGACAAAGAGCTGCCCCCCGGGCGGGCAGCGGGAGCGGTGCCGCGGCGTGCCGCCCGTCCCCTCTCCGCCTTTTTTTTTTTATTATTTATTTTTCATTTTTACCGTTTTATTTTATTTATTGGTTTATTTATTTATTTATTTATTTATTTTTTTCCGCGGTGCGGGGCGGGCAGGGGGTTCCGAGAAGTGGCAGCAACAGTTGTAAGCGGCGAGAGTTGGCGGCCGGGCGGCGTGAGGAGGAGGAAGTGCTGCGGGAGGCAGTGCCGGGGGAGCTTTCGCTATCGAGCCCAGTGCGCCCCAAATCGCCCCATCCCGCCCCAAATCGCCTCATCCCGCCCCAAATCGCGGCAGCTCGCCCCGCGCCGTCTCTCCGAGGCAATACCCGTGGCAGAAATAACGCCCGCGGGCTGGTTCCCGTGGTCCCGGGAGCTGCCCGCCTCGTTTCTCTTGCAGCCGGAGCCCAGCTCTGTCAGGACAGTTGGGTATCCTCGAGGAAGAGGTTCGGTACCCGAGGAGTGCGTGTCTAGCAACGCCGCTCGATCTCTGCTGGCTGCTGGTACCGGCTGCCGATACACGCGACGACCGTAGAGGGATCAAATATTAGCTCCTGTTGATCGCCGCTAAGTAGTTGTGTCAGCTGCACGCTCAGGCTTCATGCCTAGTGTTGTTTGATAAGCAACTTGAGCACAAGACACCGCGAAGGAGCAGTTTTAGGTGGCAAAGTGTAGAGCGACGCCGAGGATTGGTTGTCACTGCGTTTAAAAGGCTTTTCTGCAGGTTTTTTTTTTTTTGCCTCTGGATGCTACAAAGCATCTTTTCAGAAGCTTGTGCCTTTCACAGCATGCCTTCCTCTGTGACAGTGCCGTGCTTTTGTTGTCATCTCCACCTTCCAACAAGTTCTTTTTAAGTTGTGGAAAGTCAGTAGCCTTGGAAAACTTGGTGAAATTAACTTCCAGTCTATTTCACTTTCATCAGTGAAATACTTGAGCTAATAGTAACGAACTTTAAAGTTGAGCTGAATCCATCTGGCGTTGTGCTTGGATACGTTTATTTCCTCCAGAGTAAGGAGACAACGTGAAAATACTACTTTTGAAATGCAAAGCTCGGCTTCTTCTTTACTGTGCTAACCTTTGTGTGAGACAGGGTGCTTTTAACAGGCCTTTTAACAGAGGGGTGACAATTTTGAGGAAGTTCGTGTTGCTGCGGATGATTTATTAATTTTAGCATTTCACTTCCTTTCAGTGTTGAGCTGTTTTAGGAGACAAGTTAAGTTTACTCAGAATGCTTCTTACAAGGAAGAAGGCTTTTATGGGCAGAATCATCTCGAGCTTCTGAGATAGTTACAGGAATGGGAGGGTTCCCTTTCACTCGGGAAAGTTCATGGTAGACATGTTCACAGGCATAGCTGGATGGTTAAGTCACTTGGATTCTAATTTGTAAAGACTTGTATTGCAAACAAGAATGTGCGAAAGATATTGCAAGGCTAGGCCCTGTAAGTGGTATGTGTCATCTGTATTTTCCTTAGCACAATGGGGCTGGCCCTACGCTCTGAGCCCACTTACTGATGCAAATGTTATGACTGTATCAAGCCTAGCAGTAAGTCACGGAATTAATCTATTTCTTGGTACGTTATTGCACACAAGGAAACACGTTCATATCAAGAAATGCCTTTTCGTTAAATCCTACCCTAGGGTAGGTAGGTTATCTCTGATCTGTGACTTCTTTTAGCATGTGCAACGTGAAAACCACCTTGTTCGTTCTGGAGATTTATCTTACTATCATTAGTTTTCAAATGTTGCCTACTGTCTGGCTATTTTGATTAGAAAATTAATATGCATTTTATGGCTCAACTTGACACTACTTTGTTTCAGGTTCTGTGGAAGTTTGAGAAATCTGCATGATTTGTAAGAGAAAAGTCACAGTTCCCAGGTTTTCCTTTGGGACTAAGAGCCTGCAGAGTGCTTTCTATGTCTGAGGCTTACAAATGGCATTTGAATGAGTCTTAAATGTTTATAATAATGATAATATTCGAACCCAGTGGGTCTTGTACTCTTACAGAGATCACCTGGCTGCTCTGCAGACATGCAGAGCCTCCATTGGGAGCAGCTTAGACTTAACTCAGTTGGATCACCAGGTTCATTACCAAGCCCTCATTTAGGTAAATGCCCTCTTTGCATAACCTGGCACGCTTCCTGTCTAACAAATGCAAGGTTGGGTGCAAGCTTATGCTTAAGTCTGCCGTTGGATTTGTGCAGGTGCTTTTGTTAGCATAGATGGGGATTATGCACGAGTCGCTGCACTTGTGTGTTACTGAAGATCCTAACAGTTACCAAGCAGTCGATCTGCCAGAGTAATAAGTGTGAAGTTTAACCAGGAGATCTGTCACATTGTGTAGGAAACGGGAAGCCTGATGATATGACCTTCGCTGTCTGTGTATGCTCTGTCTCCTTAGGTTAGGAGAACTAAGAGCCCAAATCTCCTACGCTTAAAAACAACAACAAAAATACGCAATGAACAAACACACACACGAATCCTCCCAAACTGAAGACTGTGCAAATACTGATGCATAATAGCTTGATCACTGGAGTGGCTGTGTGTAACCTCCTAGACTTCTGTGGTGTTATGAAAATACAAAGTGCTTAAAACTTACTGCTCAGCATGCTGGTTTGGTTATGGCAGGATGGATTTGGAAGTTCTTGTACTGGAATCTGATAGTTTGCTGTCTGACAGAACTATGGCTTTTGATTTGCTGATGCTGTTCGGTTTAATCATAGAAGTATTTAAAAAAAAAAACAACAGCTCAACCACACACACACAAAAAAACAACCCCCCAAACCCACTAAGTAAAATTTTAGGCATCATATCTTTTCTTTAAATCTGTATTTTCTTTCTTTTATGACAGAGTGGCCTTTTTGGCCGCTCGCTGCCTTCAGCTGCCAGAATTGAAGTGGGGAGTATTAAATGCACATTTGAGAGTGAAGGATGTGTTGGAATTAAAACATTGTTTTATTATCATCAGTTAATTAGGAACTTAAATTGGATTAATGTATTTGTAATGCTTCTTGAGATAATCTTGGAAGGCAGCAACAAAGTGGTGTCAGGATGAAGACTGGAATCTGTGTCAGGTCAGTGTAGTTGAAGAAAAAAATGTACTCAAGTATGAAAAATGCTTTTTAATTATGCCAGGGCTGCAAAGCGCCTTCCAGGGCACTCAAGCTCTGCACGCCATTAAAATGATTTCTTAGTTCTGCGAGGCTGAGGGTCTTGCTTCTGCATCTTCTCTGACTGTAAGTGGTTAGGGTTCTGTCAAATCGGTGTTGGAACTTTGCTAGCTTGCAAACTTGAATCCTTCTGGTTTATATTAAAAGCCAGCTGAAAGAGCCAAGCGTTTAACATACTGCTCATCTAAACTGATGCAGGATATTAAGTGTTTTAGTCCTCCTGGTGAAACTGCTGTGAAGCCTTTGTCCTAATTAGGATCAGGTTCGAGACCAGCAGAATAAAAATAGAGCGCTGGCTTACTCTCGTCAGGCGCCTTACTTACGGTGACTTCTTTAGCCGCATCCCCGCGTGAACTCGCATGCTTTGGTAGCAACTGGGGAGCTAGTGAATGAACATAATGTGGCTTGCAGCCCCCGTAACGCTGCAGCGCTTGGGACGTGACCCGTCCTTGTCATCCCGCTGGCAGAAATGGGAGAATGGTGCCGCGGTTATTTCAGGCTCGGTTTATAAGGCCTGGTTGTAAATTCCCAATGGTGCACAAATTTAATGTGTGCTCCATAAACAGTTGTTATCGGGAGTGTTATTTATTAGATTTGGAATCAATAAAGCACGTGGAATTTGGACCGTGCTCAGTAATCATCACTCTCGTGTATGGAGAGTGGCATGAAAAATGAGACCGTGCGTGAAAACATTTTTACTCCTTTTTAAACAATCGGCATTGTAGGAGAGTCGGTTGCATATCATCTGATTGCGGAGAGGAAGATTGGAAACGGGCTATCTCTCCAAAACAGATGTATGTTTGCATTCTTCTGTCTCTAGCCCCCAATGATAAGAAATGCTCTGTAGCAAACAAAGCACAACAAAGAGATGTAGGTAAAAGCAGTTCTGGCTGAACGGTTGAACACGCCTACTGCTGGTGCACGAGTCACCGAGTGTTTGCTCTCCATCCTGACTGGAATAAGTGCTCTTACTCTAAATTTAGTGCCAGAAGCTTTCTGTGTTTGGGGTAGCTTAGAGAGCTGTTACAGACAGCTCTCCTAGGTAAGAGTTAAGATACCATTAGCATTTTGTTACTTTTTTTTTTTCTATTTTGAAGCTAACCTTTAATTAAAAATAGCATAGCCTGCTCCGTGCTGGATGCTAATTGCCGCACTTCAGTGCTCTAAGCCTTGCTGTCTCCTCAGGGCTCCTGCTGTTTGCACTGGATAAATATTTATGCTTCAGCAAGGTGCTAACTCCAACCTGAGGAACAGTGCATACAGCCTTAGTATTTTTGTTAATACTAAACACTACTATTACGATGTTTTATTGCAGTCCTTTTTTATTTTCTTTTAGAAATGGGGGGAGGAAGCCCGTTATGCTCTAAATATGGAGCCTTTGCAAAACGAAGTAGATTCTTGTGGGAAGATTTTTGATTGGAGGTAGAGAATTAAGTTGAATGCTCAATAATTAAGCTGTCTAGCAGTCTGAGCATTGTGCACAAGCTAATGTTGGATAATATAAGGTCTTCATGAATGCCTGGTTGATGGACAAGGCTGAACTATATCATTGTGGTTTGTTTTCAAGTACTTGAATCCGTTCTCATTTCTAAATAAAATTGTTTTGTACTTTTCTTTTTAATCCTAATGTATTTGCTGTATCGAAGGAAATGACTCAAGTATCAGTAAAAGTTGTAAGTTGGCCTAATAAATATTAAGAATCTTCATTTAATCGTTTTTATTGCCATCTACCATCTCTTAACGTTAGGATGCTTGGATGTTTTCAAGCAGCCTATCCTGTAAGCATGCTGGATATGCTGTATGGTCTCTGTTTGTCTCTATAGGATCTTCAGGCAAAAAAAAGGAAACTTTTTTCCATGGTAAGATTTTTCCTTAGTGCTTGCTGGCTGAATGAATTTGTCTGGTATTCTTCCAGAGGTGAAGCAGGTTGCAAAATCAGACTGTGGCTTCCAACACCTTGTGTTGGGCTAATGAAGGGAAGCTTGGTACTAAAGCAACAGTTTAACGTGCCTTCCAGTAACTTTACATTTTGGCAGTGAGGTTCTGAATATTCTCCCACAGTTTGCGGTTAGTAGCACATCTGGCTGAGCCAGTTGCTGTCTGCTCAGTTAAGATAATACCTTTCTTATTGCTCTTCTCGAGGTTGTGCTAAAATACTTACAGTTTTCATGTCACATGCTGGGGACATGCTACTGCTTTTACTCAGTTGCAGCTTTTAGGCTTAATAAGCTGTAGTCTTTCCACTTACATCTCTCACACTCCCAATTATATTGACTCTATATATCAGGTCTAGAAAGACTAATAGGCTCTTGCTTTTTTTTTTTTTTTTTTTTTTTCCCCCTTTTTTTTTTTCTCCCCCCTGCTTTGAACTGAATTCCCAGTGCAGCAGCCAGAGGAGCAGGTGATGGGTTTTGACAGGAATTCTGTACATCTGCTCACACAGCTTTGTGAGTGCTTGTACTGTATTTACCAATGCCTCTCTTTCTTGAGAAAATATAATTGACTTTTCATTGTAAATATGAGGAGGGGAAAAAAAAAAAAAAAGTTGTGCCCCTCCCATCCCCATTTTCTCAGCAGCATTTTGCATCATTACTGTAAGTGGCAGGTATTTTCACCACAGCATTGCTATGCTGTCATGAAGCACGGTATTTCAGACAATCAAATTTGGCATGTCACTTGGTGAAACACAACAAAGGAAACATCTGTTCTGCGAAGTACTTAATGATACTGCTTGAAGTGGCTGGATTCTCTTTTCAGTTAGAATTGTTTGAAGTTGGTCAAGATAGCTTGAAGGCTTGAGCTCAAGTTGTGTTGCTTTTTCAGTAATTTCTGCAAATGTAGCAGAACTACTCTTCTAGCACTTGCTAATCTACTCAGCCACTCTAACATGATGCAGTCTCTGCTCCTTTGAATTCCTTTGCTGCCTTAGTAACTTTTTTTTTCATATGTATTTTTAATATGACCCTTTTTGTCTTGCATCAAAGTTTAAGAGTCTCTGAAGCATGTGCATTAGCAGTGGTTCCCGGAAGGTCTTACTAGGATGTAATGGTTATTTGTGCGGTGATATTTCCTGCTAAACTTGTGGTGCTGGCAAGCCGTGGATGTAATGGGAAAACCTGGCACATATTTTTCACCTGAAACTTAGCCTAAACAGAGAAGATCTCTAAACTCTGCAGTTCCCATACATAGTGCATACATTCATTCCTTAAGGAAGTCATGGAAATCTTTGGTTCATTCCCATTTTAGTGGTACTTAAAAAATGTCCTATTCTGGTAAAGGAATGCTTGTTAGTTCATCTGTGTTCCCATGAAACAGTGGCTAACCCACTTAACTCACCCATTTATGACCACTTTTCAGTGCAGAGAAGTGAACGTCCTGTATAAATTTAGTAGCTTTGTAGGATGTGGGTGTTTTTGACATCGAGGGGAGAAACCTCTGCTTGTACAGCAACCAGAGGAGCTGACTGAACAGTGTGAATAGGAAGTTGACTAGGTGATGAAACCACCAGGAACCAAATGATGCCACATTTAACATTTAAGAGGTTCCTCAAATCGAATGTGACTTGTGATTTAGATGATAGGATTATGATCTTTTTGTATCGTGCAATTACACTCTCTCTCCCCTTGAAAAGAATGCCGTACTGTTTGAAAAGTGGCCATTCACTGAGATTTTATTTGGTGTTTCCTCATGTGATAGCTTGCTTTGCTCTTGGTTTGTTACAGCTCCTCTTTACTGTGGCCACAGCAGTTTTCATGAGCGTAACGTGCTTCCTGGAGCTAGGAAGCTGTCCTGCTCTCACTTGGCTCTGGTTCATTTGAGTCCACCGTGTCCCAAATACATGTGCAGTCAATGACCAATTTCCATGTATTGTCATAATTGCATCTGCAATTCAAATGACTTTTCAGTTGCCTCTCGTAAGCAGAATGCACTGAGTCAGGTTCCAGGTTGAACTCCACAGACTTCAGGCTACTGCAGAAAAAAATTTCAACTAGTTTGTTGTTAGGCTACAGAGATGTTGTCAGACTCAAACTCCCGAAAGCTGTGCTCCAAACTAGGGCTCAGAGCTTGTAAACAAATGCTGAAGTACTGATCAGCTGATTACTCTAGAAATATTAAGTGTGGAAGTCTTAAAGAAGAGACTTAAAAACTCAGGCCTGTCTTGAGCAGAAGACATCTCGAGTTTTAATGACCATGCAAATAAAGGAAGCAGGAAAAGAGAAATTGAACCCATGCCCTGTTGTTGTTATTTTTTTTTAAATCTTAAACATACCAAATTCTGAGTAAGACAGAAGTTTGGATCTTGCTGTTACATGAAAAAAAAATCAGGAAAGAAATAGTGTTTTTCTGATGTTTATAAAGCGTGTAAAATACACAAAGCTCTTTTTCGGTGTTGGAAAATGTTGTTCAAATTAACGTGTCCAGTCTTCTGATACAGCAGGCTTGTGTGGGAGAGCTTGGTGGGGAAGAGATGAGGAAGAAAGAGAAAACTGCCATGTGGAGATAAAGGAGCCTTTTCCTGAAGCTATTTAATGTAGCATTATGTACGTTTCTTGATGGATCATTTGAGTTCTGCAACTTAACAGAAAGTTATCTTCAACCACTCCAAGCAAACCAAGTCCTACGATCATTGTCAGTGTTGATGTGCCCCTCCTCTGGAAAATGCAGCTTGCTCTAGCTTCTTCGTGACAAAATAAGCTACTGAACCAGTTATTGGTAGATCACCACAAGTCTCTTTTTGCTATAAAATGTGTGCTGGATCCCAGATAGCAGTGCTCCTGCTTTTCTCTCATGGTCTTTGGGAAAATGGTAGAATGGTACGCTGGAGGTGATATTTGGGATGCATTAAGTTATCAGGAATGCTTATGTTGTTGCAGTGGTAGAGCAGGGTGATGGGAAGTATCATAGCAGTTGCTTGAAATAAATGCTCTGGAGTAAAAATAAGAATCAAACCCTTTCATTGCAGTCACATTTGAGCATGTGTGTTGATGTTAGTGTGCTATTACTGCAGGCCTGCCCTGGGTAAACACACCATAACTGTTCTTAGGGGCAGTAAGGTTTTGAAGGCTGTTTCTGGGTCATCTAAATCACTGACCTATCCCAGAATTCATACTGATAGTATAGGCTGATGCTTGTTTCAAATGCAGCAAGTTAGGCTTTCTCGGCTATGTATGGACCTACTTTGAAAGGATGATTCTTATTTGTGGGTGCTTGGGAACGCTTTCAGGAGTTCAGGCTGCAGGTGGACCTTTCAGCTGGGCATGTATGAGCAGCTGGCAAAGGAGGGTGTGATTTCAGAGCAGACACTTTTCTTTAAATATTTTCATGCTCGTAATATTACTTAAAAAAATAACAGAACTTACAACTTAACTATTTTTTTTTGCTAAATAAAACAATCGCTTCTGAAGCACCTGGAACTTTTGCAACCTAATTCTCAGCCTGTGGAGCTCCCTGCATGTTGCGGAGGCAGAAGGAAGATCTTGTTGAAAAGAAGTCCCAAGAGCTGCTATGAAATTTCTTCATTCATGGGGCTTGTGTACGGTCTTCTACAGTTAGGTTCTGTTGGCTTGTAAGTAGGCATCTCTGCCTTTCAAAATAGATAGGGACCGGATACCTTGAGCGGGGTTGGAAGTAGGCAGAACCTCCTAAAATCTTGCTCTCAGCCAGTGGAGCGAAGAGGCTTTGGCCAAGTGTTGCATTCTTGATGCTGTTACTGAAAAGTAGAAGGTGTAGAGTATTAAAAGTGGGAGGTGAAGAGCCTGCTCCAACTCCTGTCCATTTGTGAGCTGAGTCTTTGGCCTTCTGATAAGAGTCACTGCTAAACTATTTGTCGGATGAACTCTTTTCTGCTTGCTCTAGCCAAAACTACGCTGTTGTGGGAGAGGTGCTGGAGCTGTGCCTTTGGCAGCTGATGCTCGGAGGTGAAGCACAGCCACTGCTCGATTCTCTGCGTGCTTTTTAGGTCATCCTGAAGCTGTTGTGCAGCATCTATTTATGCATGATTTATATTGACAGCTTTTCCGACTGCTGAATTACCTGCCACCTTTCTTTTTGATCAGTTCAGAAGAACCTCTGGGGTGACTTCCTATTTTCACAGAAAGGAAAACTTGTTTTTAAAATGAGCTTGCAACAAGCAGATTTCACAGACAGACAGATTAAAGGAGTAACTACTAGTAAAGGTAAGCTACAGTAGCACTGAAGTTTGAGGATGCAAAGTAGGTAACTAGAGGTCATCGCCACCAAAATAATGCTCTGTGCTCTTGGAAAGACTGTTGGTTGTTGCTTCAAGGCTTGTGTGAGCACTGAAACAAGAGCTGCAACATAATTATTCTCTCTGCATAGTTTATTCTATTTCACCGTCTTAAATTTTGTTTTCTGGGTTTCAGGGAAACTTCCTGACTGCATCGTGATGTAGTATGTGTTGGGCTTAGGGGAATGAGGGTGTAGGAGAACAGTAACTTCACTTTGCTCAGAGCTGTGTAGAGAATGCTTCTTCTAACTTGGTAACTTCTGCAGCTCTGCGTTTCTTTACAGAAGTGGTAAGAGCACCCTGTGGTGTACTTTGGTGTTTCTTACTCCTGACACAAGATACAGGTGCAAGATAAGATAACAATTAAAATCAAATTCTAAAGCTTCCTAGTTCTTTCTTATTAGAGCATAAAGAAGATACCTTGATTTGAATAGTGTGGGGTTTTGGGGCTAATGCAAAGCCTGGAAAACATGGGTGGATTGGGTGACTGTAGTAGTATTAGGATGCTGTTCTCTTCCGTGCATTTCTGTTTGCTAATTCTGGTATGGTTGGTTAGGCTTTTGGCTGTACTACCTTTAACACTGCTTTAATTTAAATTGTCTTTCCTTGTGATATATAGCTATTACTTTGATTTTTGTGTATGTTCAGCTGTTAACTCTGTTAACCCAGAATAACTACAAACTGTTTACAACAAGATTTTTCATCTAGATCTCCTGTTTTCTCCAAGACTAAGCTGTTTGTATCTGTTCTTTCTTAAAGATTTAATAAGATGTAAACAGTAGCGTTTGCATGGACCAAAACAAAAGAGGAAGCAGGTATATTTCAGCTGCTAAGAACAGCTGTTTTGGAAGTAATAACTCTTTATTTTTCCTATAATGGATGTAACTCTCGGTATGTTGCAGATGATAGAAAAGCTAACACTTGCTGTACTGCAAATGAAATAGCTTGAAACAGAGTAGGGCTTGTGCAGGCTGGGGAATGGGATGTGACCAGGGCAAATTGGTTTCCAGTGACAGATTTTGACTGATCCTGTTGTTAGCAATACTGCAGTTGTACTTAGGCTGTGCTCTTGTGCAGAAAGCAGTGAGGAAGAAATAGTGAAGTACGATTTTAAAAAATAACTTCTAAGCTTTTTTTATTTCATTTTTACACCAGTTTGGCACCCAACTATTAGAGTTGCTTTTGTACAGCTTTAACGATATAAACGTGACTTACTACAGCTTGTATAAATTCAGGGGAATAAATCAATAGCGAATCTCACTTCTCTATCTTGGTAAACTGTTTGGCTGGCATGAGTCGTTTGGTTGTGTTTAAAGAGTTATCTTTTGCCTGGTAAAGGGCAAGTAAAAGGTGGATGGTGTACAAAGGTGGTTTATAATTGTTGTTTGCTAATCTGAAGTTGAGCAAATGTAACTGCCAGCAGCCAAAGGTCAGAATTAAAATCTCCTAAAGCATATGCTTATAGGGCCCCTACCCTTCACTCATGATTTGAGAAAGCTTTCTGCAGACATGTTCTGGGTCCTATGTGCCCATACGACTCTTTATCAGCACCGTAAATGGCATTACGAGCTCAGCTGTTGCTTTTTTCCTCTCCACATTTACAGAAGTTGAGGGTTGTGGGAGGGTGAGTTATAGCTTGATATAAAAATTAAATTTGTTGGTTTCTGGGCTGCAAATTGTCAGTATTGTATGGTGCTCTATCCCTAGCACAAGAAACAACTGCATTTAAGGCAGCTTTCTGTTGCTTCTGTGCAGTTTAGTTAATGTACACTTTCTGGCTTCAGCGTTAACTATTTTTTTCATTATCTACTATTGTCAGAACGGAAGTGTCTGTGTCTGAATATTAGCAGTGTGATTTTTAAGAACCTATTTTGAATATTTTTTAGGAGGATTTTTTCCATGTGATGCCCGAAGATATGTAACTTGGTCATATCTCAAATGTAAACCGTTCAAGGAGAGTATATGCACAAGAGGAGGAAATCTTGCTTAAGCCTCTGGCGTGGGCAAGTTCATTGACCTCTGGCTCTCATCTGAAGTGTAACCTGCTAAGGAGGTGCTTAGTGCTGATGGACGGGGGAGAAAAATAGAAGCAAAACTGAAAAACAGCCTTGGTGACGTGAAATTCAAATTGACTGCCGTTTCAGTTCCACAGGTGCAGTAACCTTTGAAAACCACTGGAAACAAGGGTGTTCAAAACTGCTGTCTTGGTATAGCTTTAGCACAGGAGTTGTGAAGGTAAGCTGGCAGAGGTTGGGACCACATGGAGTCAGACCAGAACTTCTGAGATGTTTCTGTCTAACAAGGGCTGTTCATAGATTCTTAGAGAGGAAAACAGGGCATATAGTGACAAGGAAGGCTGGAAGAGTATTCTGGGGGATCATCTTTTGACTTTGGCTTTCTGAACGCAAAGATGTGCGCTTACATGTAATGGCTGTGCACGGGTTTCTTCCATGAATGCATTCAGGCTTCTTGTTCTGTGCAGTTCTGTAGACGTAACCCACTCTGCCGTGGGACTCAATGTATGCCTTCTCTGCATTGTTTTCAGGAACTCCTCCCGCTTGTTCTGAGCCCTAGCACTTGTTAGTTCTCCTGTGAGAAGATGCTGAACAGCTCTCTTGTCATTTTAGGAACTTGTCTGAGCTTGAGTCAGTGATGCTTGGTGCAGCTATAGCTAGCTAGTTGACATTGCCTCCTTTTACACAGAAGGCAGCAATTACAAGAGAGTATTTGACACAGAGTCTTTAAGCATTGCTTGCATTGTGTATTTGAATAGAGCATGTGACTTTCAGGCTTAGCACAATGGGGTTTTTGTTTCTTTCCCTTAGAGTAAATTTGAAAAATGTCAAGAAGTCACACCTGGCCTTTGTGGTTTGTGGAACTTGCCAGAGTGGTTTTTGGAGCCCAGAGCAGCCTTGGTTTGTTTTCTTGACAGACTTTAATTTGCTATCTATTACTGCAACAACAGGTATCTGTTTGAACAGGATAGCTTGACAATATTTGAAATTCCATAATAAGTGAATAAAGCACTGTATCAGTAGAATAAGCTGTGCATTAACATCAGGAAAATACATTCACTGACAATTTAGTCAAGAACACACTTGCCCAAGTTATGTTTCTTCTTCTGAGGCCTACCAATGTTTGCCTTTGTCTCTGAAAAGAGTTGGGAGAGAAGAGGGTTCAGCAGCATGAATTTTAAGCATAGACTGTGGTCCTTAAGTGAACTTGATGTGAGATACAGAGCTGATTTAAAAAGTTCCCAATGCTAATTGTACCACTTCAAAGGGTTTACAAGGAGGGGGGAAAAATAAAGGTTGAGTCCTAATTAGCTGTTCCCTACTTTTGAAAATGGAACTGCCGTAGAATACAAAACCATAAGGACCAGGGACTTGGACTCTTACAGACCTGGTGCATCATAACAGAATGCTCACAAGTTTTCTTTGTTCCTCTTCAGGGAATTAGGAACCAAATTTGGCTGTTGGTTCTTAAAAATCTTGTTCCGCTCTTAGATCTGTTCAGCTGAAGACGAAGAAAAGGTTATTTCTTAGCAAATAGCACAAACTTCCAAACAGATGCTTTTCATATTAAGTAAGGGCACAATATATGCTTTTCCTCTTCTTCCAGCAGTTCCCAGAGGATGGGACTTGAGCAGTTTTTGGCTCCTGGTTTTGTTTTTTCCACTAGCAAATGCCTAGTGCAGTGACTCCAGAAGGTCAGTTCTGCAGAACTCAAGAGTTCATTCTTTGTCCAAGTCCAACCTCCTTGTACTTAATCCAGAGTTCATTCAGATACACACATCCTGTGGATAAATTCTACCAAGGCTGGGTAGCTTTAAAGAATAGGAAAGCCACCTATTGTGAGAATTTTCTTTAAGAACAGCCTGTGCATGTGTTGTCTGTGCCTTGACTCAAGGCCATCGTTTGATACTAGGAGATTAAAAAAGTCTTGAGTGACATGGAAAATGAAAGCCATTGAAGTAGCTGAACCCATTAGTAGGTTTGCCAGAGAATGTAGCTTCATTCGTCTTGGCTTGTTCTCCACCAACTTGGTGTGTAGCAACTTTTTCTCCCTGCCTCTATTAAAAGCTTGGTAAGTTCCTGGTGTGCTTGTGCTGTAATGAAAAAAGGATTGTCTCTGCAGCCACTTTGTAGAAGTCTCTGAAAAAACTCTCTGCTTTTGTCAGGCAAACTTGTTTGGTATTTTATTCCAGATGTACCATTCATTCTGAAGCAAAGCAAAAAATGCCATCTCCGATATATGGAGAGTTTTATTATAGTATTAGAATGGAGCACGATCAATTTACAGCTCTCAGAGTCTGCTTATTACTTGGGAACAGATCCAGAAAAGTCCTACCTCAAGCCGTATCAAAATGGATTGCGGACTGAGTGGAATGTAAGTTAGATTCTTTTCTTGTTGATATTAGGGCTCGAGTTCCTTTGGGTTCTGATGTTAGAGATTAGCAAGGGCTGTATGATTTCATGTATGCTTACTTTAAATAGATGTTCCACTAGGGAAGCTTGTTTGTTGATTATTATGTAGTATGAATCCTATTTCTTGCTGCTAATCCACGTGAGGAAAATACTCCAAAGTGCTTCTAACTTACAGGCTAAAATGCACAGATAAATTTGCTGTGTGCTAGCCGGGCTGCAGTGCCTACGCATGTTTTTGTCATGTGATAAATGTGAAAGAACGTAGTAAGACGTGCAGTGAGAGTTGCCTGAAGTTGCTTTGCCTCACGCATGGTGTAAGCTAAGAATATGTCTAACATTAGTATGACATAGACACGTTATATGTGTCTACCATTAAGTTCAGCAGATGGATGACAGCCTGACTGAAATCCATCACAAATAATTTTGTGGGATCATTTGAATCTTTGCGACTTCTCTCTCCTTCCTGCAACGATCTTCCATCAGGATGTCCAAATGGCTCTGCCTGTAAGGCTTTTGGAGTGAGGAGCATGGGGACATTGAAAGCTGCTGATCAGTTTTAGTCAAAGATTTGTTTTTGTGGGGGTTGTATGGACAAAAGCTATTTTATTGCTATTAATTTTTAAAGAAATTCTCAAAGTCTGTAGATCTGAACTCTTTACAGGGACTTAAAGGAAGAGGCCAAGGAAAAAGCCAGTCTGTTCAAAGGGAATTACAAGCTGATGTTCCTTAAAGCAAGATGTTTGGGGGGGGAAATGCTGTGTAGTGCTTGCTATATTGTTTGAATTTTCATTACAGCTTTGGTATTTGTAAAAATCGTTCTCAATATAATTTTACATTTTTTCTAAGTAGCATGTATTTACTGTATCTACTTTTGTTGCTTTAATTCGTTAGTGACTGGGGCATCTCATGCTTTACTGTGTTGCAGTTGAATCTACTCAACTAGAGCTATATTTAAGGGATACATTTTTCTAAATCTTCTTGGAATTTGATGGACAAAAGGTTAACAGATGCAAGAACTTAGCCCCTATTTTGGTCCACTTTGTGGTGTCTTTTTTTAAAAAAAAAAAACAGTTTTAGGGTTGATTTCTTTTTGTAAACTTCAGGAAAAAAGAAATGCATTGTTAACAGAAATTTTTTAATACTTCTTTTAGAACAGTCTCAGAAGGGTTTGCCAAATCTATGCATACATTGTTGCAGTGCAGCATGATCTATCCAGCAAAAAATGCAGCAATCCTGACCATTAGGTTATCTGCCTGTTATAAGAACCCCTGCCCCCCATGCCTGATGGGTGGAAATGAAGCTTCTTAAATGCAGAGAAAATTATTACAGATGATCTATGTCTTCAAAATCAGGTTTTTTACTTATGACACTTGCATGTGTATTGCTGTGGATGTGTTTAAGTTTAAACCAGGTATTCAGAAGGGCGTATGGTTTTTCTTGTAATGCATGAAGGTAAAATAAGAGCAGTCTGCGTCTCTTGTGGATCACGGCTGCCTTAAATCTCAATGGGATGTTTTCATGACTGAAAAAATCAAAGACCCCATCAGCAAAAATGTTTCCTTTTTCTTTTAATTCAGCTTTTCATTTCAATATTCATACTTTAGCACTGTCTCGTGTGCCAAAAAAAGAATTGTCATCAAATACAGTCGTTAAGTCTTGAAGTATTGTTCTTGGTCCAAAGGATAGTGCCAGCCAAGGATGTTTGTATTGTTTCAGTGGTCAAATAAATCCTGTGTTCTCTGGAAGTCTTTAATCTATTGATCTATCAAGTGTTATTTTCAGAAATAGGTAAAAAAAAAAAATAATAATGCAAGTGTTTGATGAATTTGGTGTCAGCTGTGAACTGAAGTATCCAGGGCTCCTTGATACAGGAGTCAATATGAACAAGCATTTATGCTATTAAGGGGGCTCAGTAAGGGTTGCTGTTGTCAATCCTACTGAAGCATAAGACGTTGCAGAAGCCTTTGTCCACATTCATAGGAATGAAAGTAGGGCTAGCAGATCTTGTGATTTTGTAGAGAATGATGAATTTGTTGCTTTAGTATTTGCAGAAGGATCTGCCTTTGTGTTTGTTAGCACACAGAGTTGTTTGAAAGCCTCCCTTTCACATCAGGGTTTGACACAAAAGCTAATTCATCTAGAGGCTGCTAATCTGTATCTTCATTAATTTACCTTTAGAGATCATCTAAGCTGGTCCTTCTAATGGAAGTGCTGCAACCCTTCACCTGCCAGGAGTGGCATTTTAATGGACCTGCTGCTGCTGCTGCTAGGTTTTTACAGCTACCACTGCTGTTTTCTCCAGAAATTAAATCTAATCCTGTGTGTTTTATACTTCCTTAGCCCTTGTTCCACTTTCATTACTGGAAAGCACTGTCCTTCTACTTTTTGCACAGTCTTCCATACCTTTCTGGACCTGCAAGAGGAGAATTCAGTAGCTGGTTTCCCAAGGATTTTAGTTTTCATCTGATCAGATAATTTATTTAACAGGCTAAATTCTTTCTCAATAATGCTGTGAGTTCTTATTCTTTAATTACGCTAGCCATGTCAGTAATCTAACTGCAATGGACTTTTTTTCAGTAGTCATTTAAAAACAAAACCAAATAAAACCTGACCAATTCCAAAACCAGAAACGAGCCTTTGGTATATTTTCTTCCAGAAAAGTTTTCCCTCTGAGCAAGGGGATACAAGAATTGTGTGTTCTTAGTGTTTTCATGTTTCTGTTTTGACCTTTCTAATGCATGTCCATATAGACCGTAGCTATTTTGTATTTCGCAGTAATTTAAAATGGATCTGGGTTTTCAGTGTGCCTCTTTATTGAATTTCAGATCATTACGAGCTTCTGACTTCAACTCATGATTAGGCTGATCATCTGATCCCCTCCCCTTCCCTGCCCTTTCCTTTTCCTTTGGCATAATCTGGGCTTGTTTTTCACGATTCTTTCTTGAACAAACTGCCAGCCCTCCTGAACTCCTTTGCCTTTGTAACAAGTGGACATGAGAACTTGCCTTAAGTCTTGGGAGAACTTGAAGCCTCTTTTCTCTTAAAAGGAAAATCTCTGCCTGCTTATGCCATTATTTTTTATGAACACGATGCAAGAAGTTGCCAGACAGCCTGTTCAGTTTCGTTACTTTTGCAGTGCAGATCTGTGTAGTTACTGCTGCAAACCATGTACTTACTATACCTTGAAAGATTTCAGTGGCTTTCTCTTTAAGTAAAGCCTCTCTTAAGTAATTTTTTCCCTTGCTTTGGAGGGCTTACAGTGAGCTCTCACCATTATCATGCCTGGTTCTTCTCCTTTTATTTAGGCTTTCTAAAATTCCACTGCAATCTGGATTTCAGAGCAAAAATTTGCATCTGTGTTATATGAGGCAATTCTTCACTTCCCTCTTTTCCCTGTTTGTCATTTCTCAAAGAAGCCCATACTTGGGTAGCAGAACTCTGTGACTATTTTTAAACTAGCGAAGGGAAGCTTGATAACGTGTATCATGACCAAACATTTCAAGTAAGTGTTAATTATTTCATCAGATGAGTATTTGTTGTTGTGTGAAATCCATGACCACAAAGTTGTAAGTTAATGTAGGACAGTTTTCACATGCCTGGGATATACTCCACAGCATGCTCTTAACTTTAGCAGTTTTGTATCTTAGTGGTATGTTGCTCTTAGTTTCAGAATAAGCCATTTCAAAGAACAGCTGTTTTAAAATGTTTCCTAAAAGCTTCAGGGAAATCAGAAGTGAGTTTCCAAGGCCGTTCTGCATCTTTTGTGTTTGTCTCGGTACCACCGATCTTGCTCTGTCTGAGCCTGTGTGGGAAGTTAGGGAGGGGAGTCCATCTCAGGCTACATGCTGAGGCTGCAGACTCATTGTCTTGCAGCTGTGGTGAGGGGGAGGATTGAAAGTTCTCCATCAGTCTTTCAGTGTCCTTTTCCAGGTTAGGAATAGCAGTTGTCAAGGAAAAAACTAAATAGTCGTTTCTCTTCAGTGAGTTGGTACAGTTTTCTCTTGAATTCTGTAAGCTGAAAAATAAATAGAAATGAGAAGGTAATATTTTCTGTTTTCAAAATGCCAGTTCTGCAAATCTTTGACTTACTGAGCTTCCCACGCAATACATATTTGGAATTTATTAAACTGCTGTATGCGAAGGCTCCCATGCTTAATGCTTCCAGCAGCTTGCGCAAGTGAGGTAGAATGAAAGTTCAAAATAATGTCAGCATGTGAAATGTTAATGAGTAAAAGCATGGTAAGATGCTTTAAATATTCCCAGGAACTTAATTTTCATCATCTGTTTAATGCAGCAACTGCATGGTTTTTTACAAACTGTTTGCTTGCTCTTTCAGGCTGAAGGTTTTGGAACGGATGCTGGAAGATGTTAGCTGTGGATACTGGGATTGTGGAGGAGTGGTTATCGGAGTTCAAGGTAATACACTGTAAGATATTTAGCCACTAGTATCTGAACTGCTGCTGGAGCAGTATGCACCAGTGCCTGATTGCTGCAGAAAATAAAGACACCCACTAACCTTGGATTTTGCTGAGGCAATCTGATGTATACAAACGTCTGTTGGAAAGATTTTTTTTTTCCCTTGTCCTTTTTTGGGATGACATACTTCCTGATACAGAGCAGTGAAAATAATTGTGAGCTGTGGAAAAAATTAAGAACTACAAGCTATAAAGTTGTACCCCAAACCAATTTTTTTCCTGTGTGGTTTACCTTTTTATGGACTGTATGGAGTAATTAACACCTATTGTCTCTGGAGTGCCTTCTTTAAGTTTTATCATTACAAATTCAATAGTGTGATAGTTGCTGTTCATTTGTTGAACTTGCTGCACTACTGATACATCCTGTAGTTTTGATCACTGTAATTTTTTCCATTCAAAGAACTCATTTACGATCAGATATCCAGGTCTATTCCGTGCAGGTTGCATTCCTCTGCTGTCACACTGTCAGTATGTTAGATCAGGTCTGGCTCTAAGTGGGGCAAAACCTATGGAAGAGAATATCTCAAAGCAGAGAGCAGGCATCACCTGTCATCTCTGCCTACCTTTGCCATGGGAAAAACACTTGGGTACATGAGTATTTTATTGATTGATTTATTTATTTCATTGTTGATTATTTATAGAGTTTTTGCTCTAGCAACAATAAAGACAACTTTGAAGAAAGGAACTATTGTTTTACTACTTCCTCATGCATAACTTGATTGGGCCACTATCTGGTAACTGCAAATGCAGATAGATAAGCTGGCTCCAAGGAAGCCAGAGCTGCTTTATTTTCTGTTGTTATGAAGCCACAATCTTCTGTTACTTAGGAAGAAACTTGATATCAGCATGTAAATGTTGCTTATGTGGTTTGAAGACATGTTGCAAATTAAAACGCCATCTCTCTTACACCCTTCTGAATTCACTATTTTCTGTCTTGAAATGTGGTAAATTTTTTTGGGGCACAGTCAATGGCCCCAACCTTTAAAAGAGGATGAGCCATACAGCACTGTTTTATTAAGTTGTACTCTCAGCCTTAATGTTAGGACGCTGTCCTGCAAACACCCAAAAAGTTTAACATTGATTGAATACCTTTGAAAACTTCATTGATAAAAATAAAAGCTTAAGATTGTAACCCTAGCATACCTAAACCCTTGTGATCATGGTCAAACTGTGTTCTTGAAACACCTTGACTGGAAGATTCAGTTGCTATGTGTATATCTGTAAGATACTGATACTGAAGACACTAAGTATGTTGTGTAGCTGTAGGGGAAAATGTACCTTTGTTATGGATCCATGTAGATTATAGACCAACCTTATTTCTCTCTTAGTGTTTGTCTCAGGAACTTTTTGGTTGTGTCAAGCTACTGTTGAAATGTATCGTGAGTCCTCAGCATTCTGTTCAATGGTCTTGTTACTGAATAACTGGAAGTTTTTATACACCAGAATTGAAAGTTATGCATAAAAAACCTAAACCCCAGAAATTCTGTTAGTTGTCATTTGTGAAAATTCTGGTAGCCTGCTGGATTTCTTTCCAAACTTTGATACTGGCCTTCTGTTCCATTCTTTGTTTCTCCTGATATTTGTAGTGTTTGGGATGAGACATGCGTTGTGGTCCGGTTGATGCGAGTATGGACAGGGACTTACTTTACCATAGGTTTTATTTTTTCCTGATCTGCTTACATACTCTAGGAATCACTTTTTGTTTTCCTATCTGTGTAATGGAGTACAATCTCCTCTGAAAGACTGCAGTGAAGTTAGAGCTATGAATAGTAAGTTTAAATGTACAGCTTCCAGAGAGTTGTTAAAGAGATTAGACTTTGAATCTCTGCTACCAGAAATCCTGCTTATGTTAAAGAAGAGCTATTCTTGCCAACCTGAATTTGTGTTCTTTCAGGTAGTAATGTATCCTGTAATATTAATTCACTGTCTGTGTACTGTCATTAAGTGTGGGTCTGCAAACTGCAAAGTTTCCCAGTATTTAAATTTCATAGTGGGTATGTGTTGTCACTGACACTAGCAAAAAGAGTGGGAAGTGAATTGTGATTTTTTTTTTCCTGGCTTCATCAGTATATTATGTATTTTCAATGACATTGCACTTCTGAAACTCTCATTTTTTATCTATTTCCATTCCGATGTCATTAGTTTCTCAATGAAACTGTCTGCAAAATGAAAAAACGTGGTGTCTTCTGGCAACTCTGCTGTCATGAAAAAATGATGTTTTCTATTGTTTGGATTTCCTTATGAAACAGAATCTAGTTTACTGTAAACTCTGATGAATAGTAACTTGTAATGGAAAATTGTTGAAATAGCTGTTACATTTTAATGATAAAAATTGCTTTTTTCTAGTAGTTATAATATACTTTTTTTTTTTTGCAGACCCTGCCAGAAGCATCCATATCCAGCTATGCGACAAACTTGAAAGACAAGACTGCTCTGATCTCATCTCTTTACAAAGTAATTCAGGAGCCACAGAGTGAAGTGAGTATATCAGGTCTTGCTCACACGAAGTGTTTCGTAGAATGCCAGCAAAGTAAATATTGCATGCTGGTTAACTATGTTCTAACTATGTGAAATAGTTAATTCTCACTATGTGAACTTCATGAAGAGTCTTCATCAATATGTTTTCCTTTTAATGTTATTGAGACATGTTCTTAGCAATGACATAATACCATGGAAACAATTCCTAAGTTTTGCAAACTACTGATCATAACTAAGCTTGTGGATCATACTCAGGGTGTTCAGGACCTGTGTATAGAACTGAGAAATAAATTTAGGAATTGAAAAGATGTTTGAGACTGACTGAATTATTTTTGCATTTCAAAATAATTTGAGTGTGAATCTATAGCTATCAAGCTATCAGAAGCTTGTCTTTTATAAGCCAAGAGACCAATGTTAGATAGGTTTGCATTCCTTTTATGTAATTGCTTGTGTCTTACAGCTTTTTTGCCATCACTTCGGCAAATGTACGTCCACTGTATAAATACATATATTTACAAGCATTTAAAACAACAATCTGCCAATTCCTAAAAAATTTTGGGGTGGAAAGGGGCAGGTTTGCTCTGTATCTGTGTAAGGAATGGTTCATATACTGTGCCTGCACTTATTTTGCAGTGCCTAAGTGAGATCAAAACATGCTGAGCTGGTGCTAGCTGTGTCCTGGTAATTGTATTGTCTCGCTTCCTACTATCCAACATACCTTTGTGTATTTTAAAACTGCACCGAGTCCTTAATTCCTGTTCTGGAAAGACCCAGCATAATGCACCTCTCCAAAGTTTGAGATGATGCCAATAGTGGGCAGAGGGTAAGAGACTTCCTGGTATAGGTACATTTTTAGAGAGTATGCTGATTGAGAAATCCAGGTTGTACAACAGAGAAAACATCTCACTTGACTTTTCTTTGCTGCTCAGGAGGGCATTCTGAGTCATTCCAAATACTGAGTCAAGCTCGTCTGGTCTTCAAAGTGTGTATTAACATGCAACTTAATCTGATGAGTCTCCCTATTGATACTTTTCACGTGTTCTTTGATTTATTACTACTACTGGCTATCACCAGGTTTGCCATTGTATGCATGCAGCAGGGTCGCCAAGGCTGTGAAAATTCTGCTCAAAAAGATTGTTGGGATAATTCCAGGGGCAAGGTATTGAAGATTTTCCTGGTAGTGAAACTTGAAATGGAAAGCCAGTGCTGACATGTACATGTTCTGACTTGAGAGAACACTCCTAAAATCTTTATTTGTACAATTCTCCAGCTACCCGGCACTTTCTGGAAAGTTAATAATGGCTTTATCAGTAGGGGAAATTGTAATTCAATAAAAGGAGAGTCTTCAGTAGATGTTAAAGTTTAAAGGACTCTTAATTGAGCAGATACTCAAAACTCCGATGGCAATTCTTTTTTCTCTTTCTGAAGAGGTTTATATCTTCACAAATTCTGGATTTTTTTGCCTTGTACCTAAAGCACTATTGCTGCTGATAATAGACATTCAGGTCTTTACATCAGGAAATAGAAAGTGTTTGAAGTGCCCAACGTGTCTGGTTGCAGCACTGAAGAAGGAAGGATAAAATTGCTTGAACATTCTTGTGTTCCAGCATGAAAAAAAATCATTCTAGTTTTCATACCCTTTAGAACTGGTTTAGTATAAAACATTATCTTGAAGCAGCAACAACTCATCAGTGTGTTTTGATACTAGGTTTAAGCATGTGGTGGCATTTTAAGGAGGAAAATCTGTTTTTGTACTGATTACGCATTTAAAAGTGCTGATATAAAGCTGTCTCAACTGAGATAATGATGTGAACATGGATACCTGTCATAGGTATTTTTGTGCCTTCTAAAGTTCAAGCACATCACTCTGAACTGGTATTTCATTAAAAGAAGCATGCAAATTGTGTGAAATATGTAAGCTGAAGATGTAAAACACTTCTGCTGATAAAGTTTTCTAGAAGTATCTTTGATAGTCTGCTTTGAAAACTAACTGGTAGTTTAGCTTGATATGCTTTTTTGTCTTCTCTGTAGGTTTTCAAAATTTTTTGAACGAAATTAATAAATCAAATGCAAAACATTATATGCATGTTACTAGCAATAAAGTACGTATTTATATCCCAGTTCTTAAGGATTTTCATTAAGGTATTGCATAATACTTTGCTTTCTGAACTGAAGTGCAGTGGCAATTCTATTATTACAGTATCTTTTTCTTAGTGCAGTCTCTAAAATACTCTTTGGTTTGGATTCCATCATATTCAGGTTGAAACTTCAGGGGACTTTGAGTCACATGTTTCAATTTATTACGATCTTTGACATTCCTGGCCTTGAAATAAACTTAGAGTCTATTTCTAGGAGTCATGTAGATGAACCATTAAGATGTTAAATCTTGGAGGTAAGGAACCAAGGCAGCAAAACTAATCCTTTAGGTATGTTGCATTTGAATCCTGTCTTAGAGATTTGCAATTGGAGAATGTCACATTTCTTGTAATGCTTTTTTTATATACTAGAGCTGCGGTTGATGAAATGAATTCTAAATAGCAGGAATCTCAGATTTCATTTTGTAAAGTTTTTTAATGCAAATCCACTGACTATCATGATTCTTTTTCTAAGAGTAGTACCTCAGATGACAATGTCCTCCTATTTATTGTTTGCAAATGCATGACTTAGAATATTTAACTAAACATCCTTTTTTGCCCCCTCTCTTCCTGACCCCTTTTTAGCGACGTTTTGAGGAATGTAAGGAAGAAATCCTCTAACAGTTCCAAATTTTTGTCTGCAATTTGCTGTGTTTGCAGTCAAAAAGAATTTCTGAGATCGTGCTTTTCATTTTTTTTTGCTTGTTTGAAGTTTCAGTATCCAGTTCAGCTAGCTTTTAAAAGTGCCTGCAAGTGTAGACAATGTTTACCAGTTGATTTAGGAAATCTCTTACTGTCATGACCAAAGTGTAACGTCCATACAGGGACGCATGGTTCACACTATGTTTTGTTCTCTAGCAGAGGTAGGTCATAGCAGAAGAATGAGCATTACATTTAGAAAAGCAGCATAAGTTGATCACTTAATTACTTCAAATATTTAACTGTTCTTGCTCAGTGTACTACTTCCAGTTCAATCTATTACTTCAATTTCTGGAAGCTTAACCAATTTCTTGTCAGCTTAACCAATCTTGTTTAAAAAAAAAAAAAAAAAGGGAAAAAGAGAAAATTACTCTTGAGGCTTCCTAGTTCTGTTCCAAACCTATACATTGAAGTTTCTGGAAGAGTTTAATGAGAGTGGAAAGATTGAAAGTGCAGTGTACTAGGTTGTTGCAATACTTTATGCATGAACGTCTTGCAGCTTTTCTCACTTGCAGAGTAAAATCTTTCAGCATTTTGTGTGTACACTGTGAGAGCTCTAGAACAGCAAGATGTTTTGTTCAGGTACTCTTCATGTATATCATCTGTATTGAGGTTATGGTATGAGATGCAGTGATAATGAGTACCCTCTGTTTATGCCTGTGAGGCTAGAGGAAGTGGGCTAAAAATGAAAGAAAGGAGCTGTTGGAACTACTACTTCTGAGTGGATGGAAGACTACTTCTATCATCTGAAAGCGTCAGAGACAGAAAGTGTGCAAAATGACTTGGGCACCTCCTGCTCTGGTCACTCACTGATAGCTACAGCCTAACATTTATCACCTTAGAGTTTTGACCAAAGGACTGATCAGTTTCTTTCCACATGAATTTGTGGTTTCTATGATGTTTTACTCATTAACAATTGTAACCTAATTATTACTTCAGCTTCTGGAGCCAGTCTGCCATCAGCTCTTCGAGTTCTATCGCAGCGGTGAAGAACAATTGCTGCGATTCACGCTGCAGTTTCTACCGGAACTGATGTGGTGCTACCTTGCTGTCTCAGCCAGCAGAGATCTGCAGAGCAGTGGATGCATAGAGGCCCTTCTCCTAGGAGTTTACAACTTGGTTTGTATTTGCACATATTTTTTCAGGCCTAAAAATATTAGTGTGCTTTTGAGGGAGGATACTATGGAGTATTTAACGGGGAATAAGAAACAGTTTTGTTTCAGAACTGAAAATAAGTGATTATTTCAAATTTGTCTCTTCAAATTGATGTCCCAGTCTGAAATCACCAACATGAACTTAGATTCTTTTATCTTGGTGAATATTTATTTCTGCTCTTTTTGTGGTTTTTGGAAAGTGTGATGAACTCTAATGGCTGAAGGAGCCAAAGAATTCCTTGTTATTTATTTACTTTGTTTTCATTAATTCTTGGTACAGTGATTAAACTTTATGTTCTGCTTGAGAGCTTTTAGAGGCACTGCTTTTGAAGTGGTTGCACGTATTTTCTGTGGTATTCGAACTGTCTTGAATAGAGATTACAAAAAAGTCACTTTCAACAAATTCTTAGGACTTGATTGTTGAACAGTTTGTTCAGTTCTGAGAACATAAAGGTCATCTTTCATTTCTGTAATAACCTTGACATCTTTTTTTTATATTCTCCATGAAGAGTTATTGTTTGATGTTAAAATAGTCCAATGAAAAACAAATTTATGGGGGAACCTTTAAGAGCACCGTACGTTAGTTGTTAAGGGCAAAATGCATTTGGTCTGTGTTAGAGATTTTCCTGAAGCTCCTCTCTAATTTCTACCTTTGGATATGTGAAATTTGTTTCTATGATTAAAAAAAACAAACAAACAAACAAAAAAAACATGAATTTTATTGTGTGGTTTTGGTCAGATCTGCTTCAGAAGTTATTTCTGAAGGTTTTGACTGAGAGTACTTCGGTGCTCTTCTGTAATATGTGGGCACCTTTTTTTTTGCATTACCTATTAGTCTTATGCTAATTAACAGGAGTGAGAAGTTTGCAACACACCTTCGAAGATACTGCCATAGTGGTATCTTCTCAAAGATCTTTGCATCCATATTTCTGTTTTCCTAGGTGGCATATGTTAACTATCTTTGTAAATAAGTGTCAAGGTTGAGCTTTTGCAAATATTTTGATGTCTGCTACTATGTCAAGCCATATGAGGCTGCAATCCTTTTAGAAGTATGGTGTTTCCAAAATGACTTGTAGAGTCATTATTTGATGGGTAAGTAGTTTTCCAAACATAATTGAGTGTTAACCTTCACAACTAGGAAATAGTGTGTAATTAAACATCCGTCTCCCCCCCCCAAAGCAAACAAATGAAGCAACCAAAAAAACAACCAAACAAACAAAAACAAACAAACAAACCAACAACAAACAAACAAACAAAAAAACAACACCATGCTTTAAACTTACTGAGCTTTCCAGATTAAGTTTTTAAGGTGGCCTATCATAGCACGTGCCCTTTGATAAGTCATTTGAATAGTATTCAGAAGCAAGACAAATGTTCTGTGATAGAAAGTAAATAAAGAGATGACTTCTAGCCTGTAACTTGAATTGTTATAGTATCCACTCTCTGTTCTTACAACCATTCATTTTGTTTTCTTTGTCCACTCACCCCACTTCAGCACTTAACATTTTTGAATGTCTGGTTTCTGTAGTACAGTATAACCACTGGTGTCTTCTGACTTTTTCAGGAGATAGTCGATAAAGAGGGACATAGCAAAGTGCTGAGTTTCACGATTCCGTCTTTATCCAAACCTTCAGTATATCATGAAGTAAGTAACACCTACAACACAAACTTGTCACTGATTGTGAAAAGCAGTATGATTTTTGGTGCCTGTTTAAGAATAAAAATGAAAATGATCTTTAACACTTGACCTAGCATGACGTAGTAACATATTTTTTGGTCTTCTGATTACTACTAACTGGCCTCTGAGACCTTTTCAAGTTTTAGTAGTCATAACTCCATAGTATGCATGCTCCAAATATATTTTTACCTGTTCTGAAATCTTGTACCTTATCTATTTAAAAAATGATTTCTTAAATCTAAGACAGCTAGGCAGACAGATAATCTTAAGCCTGTTGGAATTTATGTACAAATATGGTGATGCTGTCCTGTTGTCTGTTTTTTCTTGCATTGTAGCGAGGCTTCAGGTGGATGTATTTTGAATGATCTTTTTTCTTTTAGCCTTCCAGCATTGGCTCCATGGCTCTTACTGAAGGAGCTTTATCCCAGCATGGTTTATCCAGGGTTGTATACAGTGGACCTCATCCTCAGAGGGAGATGTTAACAGCACAGAACAGGTAAAATTGTATAATAGGATTTTGCTTGAGAATCAGTAATGAATCTTAAGGTTTTTTCATATATTCAGAAGGTATAGAGGTGTGTGCTGTGGTTTTTTTGTGTGTTTGTTTTTTTAAATGTAAATATAGATGCAGAAAGACTAGGAGTTCTTCCACATGAAGAGGAAAAACTTGCAGACCCAAGATAATCATTGGTCAATGATTTTATTGAATTACATTGAGTTTGTTCAAATAACTCTTGCAAATTTCTGTGCAAACCTGTTTGTTTGTTTTTTTTTTTTTTCAAAGTAAAAGTGGTAACATACTCTCTGTTTCCTGTAAACTCCAGGTTTGAAGTGTTAACTTTCCTTCTGCTCTGCTACAATGCTGCCTTAAGCTACATGCCTGCAGTTTCTCTTCAGTCATTGTGTCAAATTTGTTCAAGGTAATTTCTGTAGGCTAATTATACTTGAAATGGCATTGCCAACTTGAAATGCGACAAGTTTGAATTCTAAAAAAATAAAAAAATCTTCAGGCTACCAAAAGTTGCTTGTAAACTTGATTTTTTTTTTTTTTTGTAAGTATTTATTGCTGCATTACTTGTGTTTAAGTTACTCTTATCTAACTATGGGTTGAGATGGGAGAAGCAATGACCTGGTTTACATGCAGTGCTGTAAAATGGAGAAAGAAGTCAAATCAAGGAAATTTTTTTTAATTAAAGTAGTTGTAAGTGTTTTAACTAAGTAAAATCAGAAGGGTCTTCTAAAATCTTGGTAAACTTTGCATTACATGCTTACTAAGTATATTTAGCTGTAGTGCAAACTGAAACTTCTTTGAAGTTATAGTAGATCTTGAAACTAGAAATATGCTTATTCTTACAGATATTGGGGGTATTTCCAAAATCTGTTGTTACTTCAAAAACAAAATAAAACCTCAGCTTTTATTGGTGTCCATTTTTCCTCTTTCTTTATTCAAAGAGGAAGTGCTAGTATTGAACATTTCTCTCTCTAGAATTTCCAAAGTGGACATTGTATTAATGAAATTAGAATACTGATGTTAACCCAGAAAACCCAAGAGAAATGCAGAAATCAACTAAGTCTGTCTTCATAAGAAGATTATCTTACTGAGACATACAGTGAAGCAGTTCTGCTGATTTCATTCTAGCCTTTTTACAGGAAGTAACTCAGGACAGAGTAGGGCTTTTTGAAACTGATCAATACTGGCATTAAAGAAATGGCTGTATTAAGAGGGTCTTTTCTGTATCATTGTCATCGTTAACTGATTACGTTGCTACTGTGAGTTCACTGTTTTCCCCCCTAAGTACTTGACTTATCCCTATGCTGTAGCATCTGATAAATGCATAATTATATATATTACTGGCATAAAAACGACCTGGTTAGATGTTTTTTATGTAATGTTAGATGTTTTTGTTATTTTGTTAGATGTTTTTGTTTATGTTAGATGTTTTTTATGCTTTACTTTAAACTGGATGCTAATTTTTCCCTGCCTCCATCCTCCAGGCTTTAGACAATACTGATACGTTTATTACTTCAGTTAAATGTGATAAATTATCTCTGAGCCAAACCATTGATAGAAGTTATGGAATATCTGGAACTAAAGTGTTGCCCATCTTGTATAATAGTAACCTCTACTGGGGGATAAAGAGGAAGAGAATGGATGGGATTTTTTGGGGTGGGTTATTCAACCTAATTAATTTCAGTAACTAGCTCATGGTCTTAAGTCTGTATTGAAGCTGAAGAATTGAAGGTTTCTAAGAATAAACTTGTGCTATGTCCGTGCTATGAAGAAGAAAATACTGATGAATGTCATTAAAGGTAGTTCGAGAAGTCCAGTAGCAGTCAATAAATTGAATATTTAACCACCCCATATCTTTGTTTTTCAAAATCTTTTGTCTACAGAATCTGATGTGGAATTTGGATCTGATCTGTGACTAATTCAAATGCTGACTTCTACTGGATTTTAGATTGGTTTCATGCGCGTGATGCTTCTGGTCTCTGCTTGAAAAATCTGCGTGTAACTTTGATATTTTATAGAATTACACTTGCTTCTGTCTTTTATAGTTTCTAATAGTTTCTATGATGCTCTATTTCTTTAAATACTGTAAGTTTATTTTTTCTGTTCTGCAGTAAATGCTTTGAATTGAGAATGACTTCTAATGGCTGTTTTTTCCCATGTTCAGCTATGGTATAAATGTAACGTTGTCTGGAGTATCTCTGCTTTGAAGGATTTGAACTCTGCCAGTAGAGGGCATACCCTTCTTCCATAATAAGAAATAGTCCGCTTCAGAACACTGTTGTTGATGAGCGCTTTTCAGGGGTCTTTTGCAGTTAAAAAAATCTACTAAACACTTGACTCGGTAGTGTTCTGTACAAAGGTATTCTACATTATCTACTAATGACAATGCATGATTTCTTTAGAATTTGTGTCTGTGGATATCCTCGCCAACAAGTGAGAAAGTACAAGGGAGTAAACTGCAGGATTCCAGTTTCATCTGAATTCATGGTGCAGATGCTAACAGGGATTTATTATGCCTTGTAAGTGTTCTTGTTTGTTTGCTTTTTTTTTTTTTTAATATGTGTACAAAATAAATAACAGCTTAATTTGTACATTCACTTAGGCAAGCTACCTTTGAAATATTTTATTTTCTAATGGGTAGATGTAACAATGAAGTCTTCAGGAGCAGAACTAGTTCACCAACTAGTTAAATGATAGTACCTGTGTAATAATGGGGAAAGAGGACTGGACTAGCGCTTGGGAGTTATAACTGGTGATGTGAAAAAATGCCCAAAAACCTTTTTCCAAATTTTGTCTGATGTCCAAATTTCTACATGCTTACTTCTGACATCAATCTAGTTAAGCAAAAAAGTCTTCTACCATTCTTTCTCTGAAATGCTGAATGCTGTCCACCTTTTTGATAGTCATGTTGATGCATAAAGCTCTCGTATTAATTGAAATAATCAGAGGCTAGTAACACAGAAGTAATCAAAAAACATGGAGCAATATTAAAACCATCCTGTTTGAATTTCAAAATATTTCATGACTGGCTGATCAATAACTAGTTATGTCACTTCTAAACTGCTCAGGGTGGTTAATGGAAAAAAAAACTAGTGTCTCCATACATAATAATTCAGAACAATTTCTCTAAGTAGCAGACTTACTGGTAATAAACACAATTAATTCCACAGTTAATTAATTCCACAATTAATAAACACAGTTAATTCCTCTGAATTGAACCTTCAAGGAATACTATATTCTTGAAGGTCATGATCAAGAAGGTTCATCCATTGATACAGATGCTTATTATTCTGAATATATTTACCTTTGCAGTTATAATGGAGAATGGGATCTGGCTCGTAAAGCTATGGATGACATTTTGTATAGAGCACAGCTAGAACTGTATCCAGAACCTCTGTTGGTAGGTAACATATTTCAACATTTTTAGAGTAGAATTATTAGCCTAATAAGTCCTTCCAGTGAATGTTATGCCAGGAACCTAAATCTCATGCGGTCTATGTGGCTGCGCTTGGTTATTTTATCATCTTCCCTAGGGAATAAGCTATTTTCAGTAGAACACTTCCAAGTCTTGAAAGCTTAATGATAGTGCAGAAGTACTCTGAGGTTCATGTTAAGTAACAGCCACATCTTTAAATTGGAGACTTTGTTTTAAATAGTGACAAGTGTTAAATATAAAATAATTCTAAGAGGTAATTGCAACCAGCATTCTTTATAACCTGTGCAAAATGCTAGCATACTTATTTGACCTTAAACTGGAATTGTACACAGTGATCTACATGGAGTAATAAGAACCATGTGATAGAAGTCTTCTCTAAAATGTTGATCTTTGTGTTAAGAACTTAACTACATATTTCCTCGCTCTAGGTTGCTAATGCAATAAAAGCTTCACTGCCTCAGGGTGCCATGAAATCTAGTAAAGAAGGCACAAGGTGCATTCAGGTTGAAATTACACCTACTTCATCCAGGATATCAAGAAATGCTGTGACTAGTATGTCTATCCGAGGGCATAGATGGAAAAGGCATGGTAAGAAACACATTTTACAATGAATTCTTAACTTTTTACACCTGTTTAAAGTAGTATTGAGGATTTTGCCTTTGCGAATCTTCGTTATTAATTAAGATGTCTTCAGTGAGCTGACACTATACGTTCGTTCCTTTTAAAATGAGATTCTTCCTAGGAACAAACATAATCACATTTTTAAAGTGGGTCTGGAGCAATGCTAAGATTGGCTGTGTACTACATGAAACATGTCATGGTTGAACTTCGGTGCTGTTCTGCTGCTGCTGCTAAGGAAGTGGCAGTTAGGACATTTTTAAACTGGTAAATGGTCTTATTGTAGTTCAGAAAGTATATTCTCTCTTTCCCCAATCCTATTTTTTCCAAACAAACAACTTTTTTTTTAAGGTCTGCTGTACAAAGTTTTTGATTATTTAAAGAGGCTGTTCTCTTCTGAAGGGTAGTGTGTAACACCTGAAGAAAAGCCACAAAAACTCATCTGTCTTACATTATTCAAATAAAAATGAGATTTAAGGGTAGAGGGATAAATTACTATTTTTTTGGACAAACTAGTATGAGGGCTTCCCCAAAGTGATGCACACTTCTGTGCTGAGAAGTAGAAAAAAATGGTGCTGAGTATACTGCCAAAGGACAAACATTGTATTCCACTTCTTCTACCAGTTTCAGCTGAGAGAAGAGCTGCTGGACCAGTGATCAAACCTTCAGATTGCTTCCTGTGCTGGGCTTGTAATTATGATGAAAAGCTAAGGGAGTGAGTGTAGATAATGCCTTTTTAATAGGTTCAATAAAGATTTTGAAGCAGTATCAGAGTGAATTCTGTATAATATGTACTGTATGAACTTTTGTAGTAGTTAGGCAGTTCAGTTAGAAAAATATTGCAGAGTTCTGTATCATAAAAGAACCTAGGAGTATTTGAGGTAAGTGTTGGAAATTATTTATAAATATACTGGTAGAAGATGACTTTAAAATAGTGACAGCTTTCTGAGCTGTTGGTATTAGTGGTAACAATAGTGTAATCTTTTGGAGGGGAGGAAGGAAGTTAAAATAATTGAAGTTCTTTTCATTTAAAGGAAATAAAAGTATTTCATTTATAAACTGTTTAAAACTGTCAGGTAAAGGTAAGGAATAAAGCATTAGCATCTTTCCCTGGACTACACACATAGCACGCCATTACTGAAATCTGAAGATTGCTAAGGAACATTTTAGCCTTTACTGTTTGTTTTCTTTATTCAGGCTTACCTTTTTTAAGAAGGGAATATTGACCAGGACTCAGAAAACTGATAGCTTAGCTTTTAAACTCATATATGCCCTCTGAAGCTTGGCAGTTTCGCTAGCTATTATTTTTGAGTGGTTCTGATGTTTGTACAAAGTGGATGGGAACACAGATCAGGGATATTGAGTGTTCGCTCATTCAAAGGAATTGAAAGTGTATTAAAATAAACATTCCCTTGCTCCTGTATTTACAGAAACAATGAAATACAAAAACCACTACACAATTTGCTCTGGAACCATCCTGATGTAAATCTATTTTTTTCAGCACCTACAAGAATCTGGAAGCTTTTACAAATACTGCCTTCTTACAGGGGTGATACTTGGGTGAAGTTCAAGAACCTGTGGGTGGGACGAGTGTGCACTGCAGCAGATAACAGATGAAAGAGAAATAACAGTAGGATTCATAGAAATGTAGGGGAAATGCAGTGTTTTGTGGAGTTTTCATATAAAGCAGGACAATTTGAGATAAACAGTGATAATCTAGCTAGTATGACTGAAGCAAGTCAATATTTAGGGATAAGGATTGGAGGATCTAAGTAACAAGCACTTGTCAACATTTTATTTGGGTTATCAGAAAAACTTTAAGTTTGTCTCAGTGGTACAGGATTTGATGAAGAAGAAAATCAGTTATACTGATGGCGGGCAGGGACAAAAACGTGTGTAGCAAATTTGGCAATAGCTATAAATTTGAAAGCTGTGTAAACATTAGACTAGTTTAAAGGCAAAAGATGAATGTACAGTATTTTTGACTTACCAATTATTTTGATTTAAGTGGCATACGTTCCAAGCATGTAGTACTTCAGTTAGCCTAGTCAAAAATTTCATTACAAAATGCTGAAAAATAAATTGCGTATAACTGGAAAAGAAGTCTTTTAAAGTCAGAATAAATATTCTCTGGATTTCAAAACTCCTAATAAAATTCAGTGCTTCCCAACCCTTGATAAGAGAAAGATGTGGAACAGATCCTTAGGGTGGGCATAAAGAATGATGATGCTTATGCTTACAGATGGGTGCTTGAATTAAAATGAGTACTGGAGTTGTTAGTTATAGGATAACAAACCTTGTACCTCTTGACCACTATTCTCTCTTCCACAGTGACAAAGAAAAATATATTCGGGGATTTAATTTTTGTGCTTCAATATGTAATGAATTATACAATGGACGATACAGCTAGATGTAATATGATCTTGCACATTATGTGGACAAGACTTTATAAAGCAAAACATCCTTTGGAGGAGTGAGAGCAGTAATTTTCAATCATTGTCTTTTTGTGTAAAGTAAAATAAATATAAAAAAAAAAAAGCACCTGATCATATTTCCAGTTGAGAAGCACATAGTTTTTTAAAAACTAGAAAAAAAATCAATGTAATACCAAAAATTTAAGGCACTAGTTCTTGCTAGCCTGTGTTAGAACTCTAGATTGAAGTCTGTTTTGCAAACAGGTCAACTTAATGGTTTTTTTGAATCAAGCTGGTATTGCCAATTCGGACTTCTGACAGAGGTACTAAATGTAAAGGTAATTTGCAAAATGGATCTGCCTACTCACAAATTAATAGGATTTATAGACTTCATTGATATTAGCCATCCCTTAACAATGAATTACTTAATCCTATGGAATTGGATTGCCCCTAAATTTGTAAAGCTTGAAAAAGAGGACTTGATCTAGCATTACTTTTTCATGCATTAGTGTGTGTGTTTTAAAAAACAAATCCTGAGTGGCATTTATGTTTCCATTCAAATGTAGAGGAAAAACAGAAAAATCATAGAGTTCATAAGATACACAAACATTTGAATGAGTGGTTGTTTGTGAAAGCTAGGGCAAAAATATTAAGCAAACATCAGCAACACTTTCCTTGGTAATATAAAATATGTCAAACCATAAAAGGGCTGTTGGGGGAAAAAACTTCTGTGCAGGTAAGACAAATACCCTGATGTAACAGACTAAGTAAGAATCACTGAGCAGATGCTAGTAAGATGTATAACAAACAAAGATATTGACTAGACAATAAAGACTAGAATTGACTTTCAGGTAGTGTACAAAGAAACATTGAGTCATTGAATCTCTGCAGAGAGAATTTTCCTACTTTTTTTTTTTTTGGGGGGGGGGGAGAGATCTGGAATGTATGTTAATTTGGAGTTATACGCTTGATAATAATTCAAAATGCTGACATTGTTGTGCAGGAAATGCAGCTTGAGCTTCTGGTGGTTAAAACTGAATTACAATCCAAATGGGCAGTTTGTTTGTGCAATCTGATGGAGGCAATTGTAATAATAAGGTAGACTATGATTGAAATTTTTTAAGTTAGTCCTTAGCAGCTGGTAATCATTAAATGCATTTATCAAGGTTGGTTGTACTAGTCCTAGCATTCAGAAACAACTCCAAATGTATTTTTCTCCAAATGCTACAGCATATTTATATTGCCTTTCAAACTGGCATAATTATTTAATCTGTACAAAATTCAGCCATTTCTTTTTCTCTTTTGCTACATTGCCTTGTGCACTGGGTATTAATATCTCTTTCTCAAAGCATAGACCCACAGAATTGTCCAGCTTGAAGCAGTATTATCTTCAAAACCAAATACTATGAAGCTGAAGGTTTGTTCTAGGTGTTCTTAAAAATTTTAAGATATAAGGATGGGGTGCTACTACAAGGGACCTGGATTGTGGAGCCTTATTCCTTCCAGAGGGCTTGTAGATATTGTGGGAGATAGCGATAATAGAAGTTGATATACCTCACGTCCTCTTTTCATTGATTTCCTCCTGTAGTTTAATGTTAAGCTCAGAAAGGTATATTACCTTTCATTAAAAGTAGTTAATAGAACTTAGAATAATTAAGTTTAATTTTTTATTTGAGTAAAAGTTTTTTTTTCCTAATTTTTATTGTGGTTACACAGCTGTGGGAATCCAGCAATGATGGATAAAGTGCTAATACACAACAGGATATTGCATTTAGAAATGCATGCCGCTAAACAATAATTAAATATCACTATTACCACAAAATCCATGAAATAAATTCTTCCTTGTTCCTCCAGTCTGTGCTGAGCCCAGGACTTCATGTACTCTGAATCTCCTTTCTTTGGAGCTGGGGGCTGCTAATCAGTGCTTTTCTGCCCTTGGTGGAGAAGGGGCTGACAGTGAGCTCTGTTCTGCCCTCTCCTCTGCCTGGTTTCCCAGCTGCCAGTGAAGTCTCTGGCTCGTGTGTGTGGAGATCTGTGGATCCTGGGAAGAGGTGGTGCTGTGAAATAAGGTGTCTGTAGTGGCACTGACTGGGGGGGGGAAGGATGGGGTCTGAAAATTGCTGTAGGAGAGGCACAGCTGCCTCACCCCTGTGCAGTGAGTCCAGTAAGGCCAATGAGAATGTTGGTTTTCTCACTAACTTTCTGCTCATGTGTTTTTAGAAAAAAAGTGCTGTATTTGGTGGTAGGAGAACTGCTGCAGTTCATGGTGCCCAATTGCAGTTCTGGCCTTGTTACTGACGACAGAAGACGTTTGCAAAAAGTGCTCTTAAAGGGAGTAACACAGCATTTAACTCGTGTTTCATGCCTACTATCAGGAAAGTAGTGGCTAGTAGCAGCAATTATTAATGCCATTTCCACTGCATAGTACCACTTGTTGGATGGATACTTTTGTTAATAGTTGACTAGTTAATTAGGAAGAATCATAACAATTAGCTTTTGCTGGTAAAATCAGTGTTAGCTCTTCCACAGGGGGACAGCGATGTCTATCCCTGCCAGAATAACCTTCTGCCTCTGAGACTTATTTCCTTTCTGTGGTGAGTGCAGACAGCACAACAGCACGGATCCAAGCTCTGCAGCGCGCTGTGACTGGAAGTACACTGCCTGCACCAGGAGTCCTCAGTGTGGGGGCCGGGGGAAGATTCCCTCCAGTTAAAATAAAATTTCAGTTTTGGAATACTGCATGTGGGGTTTCCCAGTATGTGGGTGCAGGACAATAGTCAGAAGATTGAAGCCAGAATTTAGAAATAAAATTCCATACTCACTAATATTGCAGATTAACAAGACTTTGACATGTGAACATCTGCTTTAATTCATAATGCTTTAGTCATCTGTTCCTGTTGGTTTTTTGTTTCATGTTTTGTTTCAGACATCTTTTGTGTGTTTTTTTTTTTCTTATCCATCTTTAATTCTAGAACAACCAGAGAATGGTAATGATGCTACTGAATTGGGCAACTTTATCATACCTGAGATTAGTGTCACAAATGTGTCTGGAGAGAGAACCGGGAATGGGGAAAAAAGCAGAACACTAGCAGAGAATGATGTTCAGCATATACAGGGAGTACAGGAAACAGCTACAGATCCTAGAACTGACAGCAAAGGCATGCCAGAAATCAGGAGGCAAAAATCTGTAAGAAAAATGATGGATGATGGAATAAACTCAACTGGCAGAGTGCAGTTTTAGCAGACCACTTGTAGCTGCACTCTAAGGTACCGCTGTTGATTGAAAGGATCACTGCTGCATGTTTGGAGAATTAAAGTATGCAGTTAATATATTTGCATGCGTAATAACACAAATGCATGGATTGCACACAGCTTTGTCTGTGCCACAGACAATGACGACGTACTTACAAGTAGACACATTTAATCTGGAGGCTGTATGCTGTGAGACTCAACACTTCTTTGATTGTATTGAGCATATTTACTGGATTTACAGATCCAGTGATCAATGGTATGAAGAATCAATCAAAATGGATGTGAAAATTATCTCACTGTGTACCTAAGGTATTCCAAATCGGACTTTTCATGGTATACAGGAGATTTCACGTTCCGTTGTGCTTGAGTTTCCAACTTAATACCACCAGACTTACGATGCAGAATGTGACCTTTCAGTCCTAAGGCATTCTTGGGTTGCAAAATGAGCAGGTGCCATATTGGGTTTTCTGGGACATCGATCACAGATCTTTATAATTAATCAGCTTTGCAAAATCATGTATTGGAGCACTTGCTCAAAATGAGATTTATACTTTTTTTTTTTTTTTTTTAGTTTTGTGTGGTATCTTCTAATATGTTTCTAATCTCCTGCATGAATTAACAATAATGCATTTTTTTCAAAATCACTACAAACTGAGGTTGTGGGCATGCTTTTTGATCTAGTTGATGCAGTATTATTTGCTGTAGCTTTATATCCTAATGAATCTTAATTCCAAAATGTAATAGGTAAGTGTTTTGTCTTCTATTCTCTGTTCTTTTGCTTTATGGCTTCATGCTTGTAAATATCAAAGCCTAGTAATAAAAGTCAGTAAAAGTGAGAAAGCCAAATGTTAATTTTTTTTTCCTTCCTACCACGCAGGTAATACTGATCTAGGAATTGAAGAAGAACTGATAGAAGTATCTGAAACTGATGAAGGGTTTTACTCTAGGGCTGCATCTAGCACAAGTCAGTCCGCCTTATCTAACAGTGGCAACACAAGCAGTAAGAACCTTTTAGGGAAGAGCCAACGAAGATCTGGAGGAAGCAAAGCTGGAGGAAAAGAAAAAGAAGGAGAAACCTGCAGAGAACACTTGTCACGAAAACAAACTCAGAGAGCCATGAGTGAGAATCTAGAACTTGTTTCCTTGAAGAGACTGACACTGACAACCAGCCAGTCCCTGCCTAAACCTGGTAGCCATAGTTTGGCCAGAACTACCACTACTGTATTTAGTAAATCATTTGAACAGGTCAGTGGTGTCACAGTTCCAAATAATCGTGGTGGTGTATCTGGTACAGAGGCAAATAGGTTCTCAGCTTGCAGTCTTCAGGAGGAAAAACTGATCTATGGAACAGAAAGAACAGACCTTCCTCTTTTAAGCAAGCAACCTAACCAGCAGCGACCTCCTAGTATTAGTATAACTTTGTCAACTGATTGATATCATGAATTAGCAAGTATGAAAAAAGAAATATGGGGTTGTATGCCAATATTGGTACCGTACAGTAAGCTCCTTAATGTGCTCTACATTACTTTCTTAAACCTCAAGCCCATAAATTCTTATTCAGCTCACATTTGACAGTAATAGTGAATAGACTACAGTTTCAATTATTTTGCATCAGCTCCTAATAGCTTGTTACGTTCCTCTTTTGACTCACTCTATTTATACTCCTGATTGCTTATGGCTTTGTGTGAAGTTTACAGCTTTACCAGATTTACAAACATTGATTGTTCAGCCACTGGCCAAGATATCTGGCTTTTTACAAATGCACACCATGGGAACAAATAGATCCTCTTTCCCAGATTCTGCTTTTCAGTACTTCTTGGCATAGGCAAAACTGCAAGTATTTTTTTTATTTAAGAGAAGCCTTATGGCTTGAGCACAGAGTTTTGGAATGGCACTGTTAGAATATAAACACTCTTATGTGAGTCATGAGAAAGCTGTACTTATATGCAAGGTTAAAACTGGAAGGCATTGGTCAGTGTGTGATGTTATGGATGGTTTTTGTAATGTTTGTCAGTATATACTGCAGCGTTCATACTTCTGTATGCCTATATGTGTCTGAGGTATAGATGCATTTTTGATTATATATGTAGCTTTGAAACTGGGTCAAAAGTCATATGGTAGCAGTACTTGTCTATGGCAGTTCTTACCAACGGCTGTAATAGTCACTTTTCAGGCAACAAGTATGACTGACTCTGTATCCCTTTTGTACTTTTAAAAAGCAAGCACAAAACTACTCACTGAAAAGTTGCCATCATCAGTAGATACTGCTTATGAGGAAGAGATGTGCTTGTGTAAGGGCATTGTAGACAATATGGTATGAACCCTTTGCACTGAATCAAGCAAATCAGGAGTGTAAATGCGTTTCACATGAACTTGTTACTTGAGACTTAGAGAATACTACCAAAGGATGTGTACTTTCAGTAACTTGCAAGCACAAAGGGAAATTATTATGTAAATATAACTAGCAGTGTAATTCCTAGCTTTTTGTATCTATTATTTTTCTAGTTAGAAATTCTAAAAGGACAACATGTTCAAGGTTACTTAACCTTTAACCTTTAGTCAGTTTGGTGACCTTGTTTGATACCAACTTTTGTAAGATTAAGACTTCAATTAAAAAGTTAAAACTACTTATGCAGAAATGTGGAGAAGCAATAGCAGACAAAAGCACTTCAGTGGCAGTGATTATCTGAGAGGCAGCATATTATTGTGTGTGTAGAATCAAGGTGAGGATCTAATGCATAGTCATTCCCAACTGTCCAAGTGTCTGCAGCTAGTGATCCCTTTTTGTTAGGAACATAGAAAGACCTTGTGACAGACCAAACACTAAAATTCTAGGAGACTTTTCTGTCTGCCTGGAGATAAGTTTAGGTATACCTTTTTTGACTTGTACTGAAGCACAAATAACTTTTAAGCAGCTAATGTTATTCAGGTTTATAGCTGGTTAATTAATGAAAAGAGATAAGAGGACATAGTTGATAGGGTTAAGTTGTAGAATTCTACTACTTCGACAGCAGACTAGATGTGTACATTTCTTAATATTCACTAAAGCAGCAGAATAGCTACGTTGGTCTATAGATGTTTGTCTTCAACCGAGAGCCTAAGTTTAAATGAATGTGCCACACTTTCTTGTATTCTTCAGTTTGTTGTGTGACATTGTTTTGTTTTAGTACTGCAGTATTTCACCTTACAGTGAATGTTTTTGTAATTGTACATGAAAATTGACATTCCCATTGTATAAATAAGAAGCTTGTCTTGTTTAGTGTTTAATACTTTGGCCAGTAAAATAAACAACTGGTGTATTTTTTTTTTTTTTTTTGGAAGTTACATCCTTTTGTAAATACTTAGAACACCAGAAAACTTTGCCTTTTTTTTTTTTTTTTACCCCCCCCCCCCCCCAAATACACATTAGATGACAATATATTTGTTTCAGATTGACTAATATATGTGGTTGCTGGAGCATACATGAAAAGCAATGAAAAAGTTTCAGGCAGCTTATTGCAGACATTGCCTAGAAGTACATATACTTAATGTAAAGTTTTTGCTTTCCTTGAAATTTGTATTAGATGTGATGAAGAAATAACCTGCAGAACTTAGGGCTGCCTCCTGATCTGTTCTTGCAGTGTCATATTTAACAATACTGTGGAAACACCTTACAGTAACTAAAATAGAAACAAAAACTGGGATAGATGAATAAAATTGCAATTGACAAATGTTTGTTGTGACAGTATTATTTATGAGTTAGTGCTAAGAAACTAGAACTTGTAAGTACTTCTGTTGGGTTTGTTTTGTTTCATTTAGTTCATGATCTTTTCAGTTATCTCCACAGTTGATATTGTTTCAAGCTGGGTGTTGATGTCAAAGGTGTTTATTACACTTGGAAGATCTGGCTTCTTCAGCTGTAAATCACTGGAATTTTGAGACAACTAAAATGTCATAAAGTGTAGATACATAACATGTTTGCAGTGCTGTTGGCTACAAGTCAAACAGTGTTGAAGTTAGTTTATCCTTTTATTTTATACAGCTAATTATTCTAACTGTGCTCTGGCTTCAATCCAAAATAGAAATTGTCATCGGTACAAATAACATTATGTAAGGCTTTATACTTCCTTTAGAAAATGGTAAAAAGAAAGTTTCTTGGTACCAGACACTACTGCTTCCATACATGTGTAAATGTGTCTGTGTTAGTCTCCAGAGAGACTTGGAGAAGGAGCATGTTTTTGTGAACTGACATCACACTTTGATACCGATCTAGTCTACAGAATTTCTTTACTGATGTAAGTAATAAAACTTTCAGCTGTGTTTCTTTCTTTTCTTCAACAGTGTGGAAAAAATGGGGATGGGGGAGGAAGGGCAGAAATATTTGTTGGCCAAATGTGTGTTCTCCACAAGACATGTTGTGCTGTTCCCAGTGCAGAACTGGAGGGGGTTGGGGCAGGAAGCATAGTTATTTCCCAGTGTTTCTAAAATTTGGAAGGCCTTGGATTTGGAACATCATCTACTTGTTTTTTACTGATGGAAGAATAGTGTATATTAAAGAAGTAGAGGTCTTCTAACAGCACAGGGAAAAATATATGAAGACATTACATATTGTAGTCTACCCGCTAGGAGGTAGTTCTGATGAGTACACTCCAAATGTCACACACAGTTGCAACATTCTGCTGGAAAAAAATGTTATGTAGGAGTGAATCATCTCAAATTATAATGAGAGAAGTTGTTTAATGCTGACATTTATAACTGACCTTACTGTTTGAAATCAAAGGGAACTGTTTGCGACGCTGGCTTTGAAAAGCAACATTTTTGAAACTCTTGACAGCAGAATATAATTGTTTTTGTTGTGAGAATCTGTAGCATTTGTGCAAAAAATGTATGACCTCTAACCACTTGATCTAGAGCTACAATGACTTTTCTGAAAGGGGATGTTGAATTCTCATGAATACCTATCAGATTCATCAGGTACAGAAATACATAACTTTTAGCCACGCTTCTCTCTAAGTAGGTCTCTTCTGATTTCTGTGAGAATTTTAGAGATGTCTAAGTTAATTGTCTAACTTTTGTCACAGTTTGAGGCTTACAGTGCTATATATAGATGTGTAATATATTGAGATTTGTATAATTCTAAGACAGCAAACTAGATGTATACATTTAATACTCAGTAAAGGCAGCATAGTAGCTACATCAGGTGATAGATGTTTGTCTTCAGCTGAGCCTGAATTTAAATGAATTTGCCACGCTTTCTTCTATCCTTCAGTTTGTTGTGTGACACTTCTGTTTTAGTACTGCAGTATTTCACCTTACAGTGAAGTGTTTTCATAATTGTACATGAAAATTGGCATTCCCATTGTATAAACATGAAGCTTGTCTTGTTTAGTGTTTAATACTTTGGCCAGTAAAATAAACTGGTATGGCTTTTTGGAAGTTGCATGCTTTTGTAAATACTTAATACAGCAGAATTTTATTTATTTATTTATTTTTACAGGCTTTGTTGAAATACACATTAGACAATGTATTGGGTTTACGTGGCAAGGGCTTAGTAGCAGGGGGCTGTGGGGGTGGCCTCTGTGAGCAGAGCCCAGCAGCTGCCCCATGTCAGGTCAGGGCCAGCTCCAGCCCCCGCAGGAGCAGGGGGTCTGGGGGGAGCTGCCGCCCGTGGGGGACCGGTGCTGGAGCAGTTTGCTCCTGGGGGATGGACCCCGTGGTACGGAGCCATGTGGGAGCAGTTCTTGAAGAGCTGCTGCCTGTGGGCAGCCCCCACAGACTCGGTTTGGGAAGGATGGCATCCCGTGGGAGGGACACCACGGGGAGCGTGAGATGAAGTGTTAGGGACTGACCGCAGCCCCTGTTCCCCTGTGCTGCCCATGGGGAGGATGTAGAAGAGGGTGGATGGGGGAAGGTGTTCTTAGTTTAGTTTTAGTTTCTCACTGCTCTAGTCAGCTAACAATATGCAATAATCTATAGTAATCTCCCTATGCTGAGTCTGTTGTGCCCGTGATGATAATTGGTGACTGCTCTCCCTGTCCTTATCTCAACCCTCCAGCCCTTTCTCCCCTTTTCTCCCCTTTTCCTTTTGAGGAGGAGGAGGAGCGAGAGAGCGGTTGTGGTGGAGTTCAGCTGCCAGCTGGGTAAAGCCATCACAGACAGCACTATATTTGTTCAGCTTTTTCATTATACACACCTAGAAGTCACAGTAAGATTGACTGTGTTACTTTATATGTGTGGAGTACCTATTTTATATACAGCGAGGCTTCTTGTCAGTCAAGACGCCGTGCCTAACCCACTGGAAAGCACTGAATCTCAGGTGTATATAAGCAGGTAAGTTGTAGACTGGTTGATGGCAGAAGTAGATGACTCCTGTCACTAATGTACTACTACCTGGGCACCTTGAAATCCCAGACAGGAGCACAGCCTGGGAGAAGAACTCACTGAGAGCAGCCCTGCAGAGAAGGACTTGGGGGTTCTGGTGGACGAAAGGCTGGACATGAGCCAGCAGGGTGTGCCTGCAGCCCAGAAGGCCAACTGCGGCCTGGGCTGCATCACCAGAGGAACAGCCAGCAGGGCGAGGGAGGGGATTGTGTCCCTCTGGACCTGTTAGAGTGAGCCCAGAGGAGGGCCACAGAGGGCTGGAGCACCTCTCCTGTGAAGAGAGGTTGAGGGAACTGGGCTTGTTTAGCTTGGAGAAGAGAAGGCTCTGGGGAGGCCTTCCAGTACCTAAAGAGGACTAATAAAAAGGATGGAGAAGGACACTTGGGTAGATAATGACACGACAAAAGGGGAATGGCCTTAAACTAAAATAGGAGAGATCCAGACTAGGCATTAGGAGGAAATTCTTCACTCAGAGGATGGTGAGGCACTCACCAGATCTTAGATTCTTAACATTTTACATGACCAAACTAAGGATTTTAGCTTTGGAGGAGTTCAAGTTAGAGTTGATGCAGTGGCTGCATAAGATTTGCTCTTTCAGTGACAGTAGGTAAAAGGGAACGTTTAGGCTGTTATATGGTTTCAAGTAGGAATACTGATTGATCAGTGGGAGAAAATTGAATTAGAATCTTCTATTCACTAACTGTGGTAGGGAGTACAAAAGAAGGTAATGGCACCCCAAAATATAGCCCTCAGTGGAGGATGAGGATGCCTTAAAGCCTCTTTGTGGGACAGTTTGGAGTGAGAGAGATCTTTGAAACAAGTATTTAGTTACAGAATTGACATTTGTTTCTACAGACTTTGCAACTAGTTGCTTGCCTTTAGTTTGTGACAACTATTTTTCATGTTTTACGTTAACCTAGCTCTGTATTAAAGGGGACTTCAATATTTGTGTTTTCTCACAGCCAGCAGCTGCCAGGTAATAAATATGCCTGCTAATGCAGTGTGACTCTAGAAATCTTTGTGAAACAAGCCTTTACATCTCAGGGTGCTCGCTTCATTAACTTGATTTCGAAAATGAGGGCATGTTTAATTGCCTGTTACTCTAAATTTCCTGGGACAATACTGAAATTTAATGGCGTGGAAAGACTTGTGGAAGTTAGACTGAGTCATGCAGCCCTTCTGACAAGCTACCTCGTTGCTATTGTTGTTAATGCTGACTAATACTGGCAGTCCTCTATCTATGGCTTCTCGGTCTGGGTTATGGTGCTGGATTTTTCTAGTGTGAGAGAGTAGACTTCTGAGGAAGTGAGAAGGAATGCCGGTGCTTACTTCTGCAGTGCACAAGATAAATGAAGGCGCATCTGGTTTTGGCACAAGAAGACCTCGGCATGGCTGGGATTTGCTGATATTTCTGCAATACTACTAGTGAACCAAAACAAAGAACAAAGATTTTTTTTTTTTTTTTTTCCCTTAAAAGATACTTCACTCAGGCTTACAAAGTGAATATCATCTTTTATTCCTATCAAAGTAGGAACAGAACTTTGATTCTTTAAAATCATGCATACACAAACATGTTATGCATGCATGTGTACATATATACACACATGTGTATGGTTTCCTCCAGCTTCCCATCAGAGGCACCATCTAACTGATCCTGCACATTAAAGGAGGGATGTCCTCTCTGACACCTGGAGAGTTCACATCCCACCTCTCGCTTGCTTTTTATCCTAGACAACTGGATACAATACTGCCTTGTTACTGCTTCCTATTGAACAGAGTCTGTGCATCTCCCTTCTTGCTGCACAGAGCCAAAATATACTAAAATAAACTTTCAGATCAAATGTTTTAGCATAGTTCTGAATAATGTCAGCAGCTGTCCTATTTTTACTAAAGTCCTTACTAGCAGGCAGAAGCCTAGGAAGAATAGACCTGATTTAGCAATTCTGCTGGCTGGGAGGTAAAGATCTGCTTGGAATAATGAGGACAAGTACTGGGAGCTACAATTCTACTGAATCTGTTTGGATTACCTGAGTAATTGTGAAATAGCTGCATTTCTAAATGTCTAGAGCAGGGAAGGAGGAAAGAACTGGACCATAGGTCTCTTTACATCGTTCTTGCTTCTGCTGTTCTTTTTTTTTTTTTTCCTTTCAGAATCCCACTTAAAAATACACAATAGTGCTAGCTGCTTTGGGATTAATGGTAGAACAGCAGCAAGGTTGTTAAAGCATCTCTATAACTGAATGATAGCTATTCAGCTCTAGCTGAATCCTCTGACAAATCTGAGCCTTATTTCTTAGCTATTCAAGCTGGAAAGGAACTTCTCAACTGCTTTGCAAACCGCATCACATCCATACTTTTAAATTTCTTCAATTTTCCATGAAATCTTACTTTTTCCTGCTACTAGTGTAGGAAGCCTCACTGCAAAAGCATTGTCCCTGACACGAGCATGAACCTGAACATGTTTCAGGCATTCAAAACTTCCCCAGCTCAATGAATGGCTGAGGAGAGATTTTTCACCACTTCTCCAGGCCTCCCGATGGATTTCAGATGTGTTACGATGCCAGCAGCTGGGTACTGGAGTGCTTGTATGGTGGCAAGTTCCCCATATGGCTGCAGGAGTGGGAGCAGCGTTGAGCCCGAGCAGCATTTCAGCTGCCAGTCTCCTGAGACACTGCAATCTGGACTCTAAATGGACTAGTCCACTGCTTTGGCATTATTCCCCAAAGTCAAATGTGCATAGAGACAACTCGAAGAAGTTACAGGGAAATGGAATTGTCCCTAATACCACACTGTATCATCCATCTTATCCCCAAAGCCTGGCATGCGTGGTACATACAGCAGCATGATACATGCACTGTGTTCTTGGTGAGTGACAGGGTGTTTTTGTGCCTTAGGAGCAGTATTGGATAAAAAGCTCTGTGATGCCTGTGAGCACAAAGAGTTTTGACGCATTCTGGTAATGGTGAGATGAGTAACTTCTTAAATATGCCAACAAAATTAGTTACTAGGTAGATCCAAGGCAGTTGATGCCATAATTTAATTTCAGGCAGAAAAGCAGCGCCTTAGGTGGAAGAATCTATATTCTATTTTGAGGTTTTGAACAGCTTTAATATGCCTTGACATTCAGCACCACATTCATAATCCCTGTAATTACTCCTTCCTACTCTAATAAGAGCCAGCGCGGTACAGCACAAGTGCTGAGGGACGGTTTTGTTCCACGCCTGGGAGCAGGAACACGTTGTATAAAGCACGCTCTGTGCTCAGCTGTGGAAAAAGAGGTGAATGGGAGAGTGAAACGGGAGCCTTCAGAGTAGCACTGTGACAATGCCTGGTGCTCTTCCTCTGTATCTGTCTCTGCAGGCAGTTCTGACGAGTGAAGAAGCTGAGCAAAATGTGAGAGACATAAAGGTGAGAGCTTGCTGGTGAGAGCTTTTGGAGGACAACTCCTCTCCTGTGACTCCCACCCAGCTCCAAGGGCAGGTGATACCCCGCCAGGCAGGGCTCGTGGTGTGTTCGCCCTTCCCTCCACCTGCCTGCAGCCCAGGCCTCGCTGCCTCCTTCCAGGAGAGGACCCTGAGCGCGGGCACGTACCCCAGGAACAGGGGGTAGCTCTGAAACAACCTAACCTGGGAACAAAAGGGCCTTTGTGGGCTGCGCTGGGAGCTGTCTCAGCTCTGTGTATCTAAGCATTGATGGCTTTCTTGTCATACTTTCCTGTTAAGAAGAACAGGACTGGTACCTGTAGACAACATGTCAGGAAACATGTCTGTTTCTGTCAGAGGGTTAAAGAAGAAGAGGAGAGAAAGTGAGTGGGTGTGAAGGATTTTTTGCTTTCCTAAAGGAGGTGGCTACTAGATTGGCTGCTGCAATGCCCCTTAAGCTGTAAGGAATAACAGAATTAAGAGATCTTGGTGAATGTACTAGCCATCAGCTGGATGTCTGAGGGAGTTTTTGGAAGAGGCCCTGCAAAGGCCACAGCCTGGTCAGACAAGAAGCAGAGCCAGTAAAGATGGAGGGCTGGAAGCTGTGAAGACATCTCAGGATTTGCAGATGTCAAGCAAAGAGGTGAACGAGGAGCTTGTGGTTCATGAGGTATGCAGAAACAGCAGGGCTGCTGGGTTGGAAAAGCAGAGCTGTCCTGTGTGGTGGTGGTGTAAGAGACCCATCCACCCAGAGCATGAATGAGACACAGATCTGACTTTACAAAAGATCCCAATTAAAAAAAAAAAAATCCCACTGTCTCACTGGCTTGGTTTGGCCAGCATAGTGTGACTTACTTAGAATTTTTTTATTTTTTATTTTTTTCCAGTCATGCAAGACTAACTGAGAGCACCCATGCAGCAGTTTGTGGAGCTTGGTATTATAGAAATAACTCACTGCAATAGCTGTTGGGCATGGAGCATGGAGAGACCACAGTACTGAGAAAAGGCACAGGGAAGGGTGGTGCAATGGTGGCAAATTAAGAAAAAATAGGAAATGTCTGTATGGCCTTTGGGCAGAAATCTCTTGGTTGGGGTAGTGTTACAGGTCTGCCTGTGGGGACATGCTTATAATCTTGGTGGAGGAATATTACCAGAAACTGCCCTTAGGAGGGACTGAAATTTCTTGATTAGAAGACAAATTATATCAATAATGTAGGTCCTTATCGCTTGTGGAAGCTATAACCAACAGACTTATTAAACAACAAAAAAACAATAGGGCATACTGTTTCAGACTTTGAGTGTTTTTATGAATAGTGTAGGGATTAGATTCCTGAAACTGGGAGAAGTTAATTAACCTCAATTGGGAATGATGCTGGTGAGACCAAACTACTAGCATGTAAACCACTTTGTTCAGCTGGGGTTGTGGCAATGTTTCATTGTACCACTGTACAGACAAGTAGGAGATAGTTACAGATAAGAACCTGTTTTGGTTTTAGATAAAGAAGAAAAAATAGACCTGATTTGAAGGAATTTTTATTTCCAAAGGGTGAATTTCGAGAAATGAAGGTGGCTGGACAAATGAATCTTATTGGTATGAGATAAAGTAAAGCAAAGAAAGAAACAAATAAAAATATTCAAATAAACTTTGGTCAAAGGAGAGAGTATACAGCATTTGCACCTTAGAAAGGGGAGAAATCTTATATGGACAGCTGGCATTGGACATATAGCTAATTCCCTTTAAAAGTTTAGTTGTGCACCTGTAAAGGGCTGAATGGAGGGGAAGCAGAAGGAAGCATACAGGTTAGTATGATCAGAAGAAAGTCCTGGGGATTGACTGAATTACTATAAGACAAAATGGTTCAACATTTGCAAAGGAAATTACTGTACGTGTAAACTTTCCTTTACTATAAAAAGAGAAAGGGAAAACAAAGAACAGAAGGGGAGGAGCAGGGGCTGAGACCACCAAATGTAAGAAAATGTCTTGAAGAAGATTGACATTGTCACCACACGGCCACTCAGTACAGGGACATAGCGATGCATGTTCAAAGGCTAAAGCAAACCCTGCGGTAAGGTTATGTTCCTACAGCTAGTGTCACAACTGCTTCTCTTCATTAACAGCAAAAGGTCAGGCAGCCCCGGGCAGTGCGTGGCCTCAGCTGGGCACCATTCCCTGCTGCAGGGAGCAGAGCCACCTCCAAGGGTTAATCCAGGTGCCATAGTGTGCGGTCTGCTTGTGGGGGACTCCTCTGGGTGAGGAGAACAGCAGCTCGCTTGGTGAATCACGGGGTCAGTGGCTAATCTCCTTTAGGCTTTTAATTATCACAGCAGATTCAATTTCCCTGAGGCTTCAAACAAAGGTAACAGAAGCTGTCTGTTGTGCTGTGCTGTGCAGAAGTGCTTGCATTAATATATATATATATATATTTCTTTATTTCTTTCTTCAGCCTGCCTTCCCCAGGCACACAGTGTGCATCACACACAGGACTTGGGCTCACCTGAAGCTACTGCCCAGGTCTCTCTAGCAGTTGGAGGGAAGATGCTTCATAAAAACCCAATTTGACTATGTTTGTCCAAATTTTTCAATACCTACACACAGTCAGCAAGTTATGAGCTAGCATAGACTCCCATAGCCTTGCTGCTCCCCTCTTTTAACCTCTGCACCTTTCTGACATACAAATCAAACATCAGATAAAACACTGAGCATCTATGAAAGCAGGCTTTCATAAGGAAAACAGAAGAAAGTCAAAACAGAGGTACAAGGTGCTCAGCCAGACGTCTTCCTATGGACTGACATGCAGGTAATGCCCTCAGAACCAGCAGGATGGAAAATACCAACTCTCCAACAGCAAACATGGAGCACTTGTGTCACTTTTCACCTGCCACTCTTCCTCTCAGTAGGGATGTGTGAATTCCCTCAGCTGAACTCATTCCAATTTATAGCTCTTAGGGCAATTCTATTTTTTGGTAGAATGATATAGAAGGTGGTTGACTTACCTGAAAAAACCTACATGGAAGTACATGAAATGAATGTTAGAAGGGAAATGCTGGTTAGCTACTTAGTAAAACTGATAAATTGTACCTTTTTATAAGCTACTACATTGCACTAATGAGACGACAATTTTGCTGTCGTAGCTGGCCAGTGTTAATGACAGCAATTATAACATTTGTGGAGAAGGAAATCTGCAGAAACTGTATTTCGTGTGTAGTACTCAGCTGCCTGTCAAACAAAAGAAAGGCCAGCTAATGGAATGTAACACAGCCTGTCCTCTTCCTGGTGTCTGTCAGTGGTTAATTATCGCGTGCGGATGCATAGCTGTATGTCACACGCTCTTGTGTTACCGGGCTGTGTCATGCTACTGCCTGCAGCACTGCTGGGTCTGGAAGCTGCATGTCCCAGTGCTAGCTGCATCACTGATCCCCTGCTGCTTTCAGCTTTACATAAATGTAATCTTTGTTGCAAGAGCGGGATTAAAATGAGGGCAAGTATCCTACCAGAATCTGACAGGCAGCTCCATCCCTGCTGGCTCCAGGGCCTAACGATTTATACATCTGGCACGAATGTGGTACAGCACGGCAGAGAAGTAGGCCTAATGCTGCTAACAGGCTGGCTGTAATAGGCAGGCACTTCCCTGCATGGGTCAGTGTTATATATGCAGTGGTAATACGTGTCAAGAAGATGGTTGATATTAATAAAGAAGGGGGAGATGTGGGAGTGTGGCCATGGGGGTCAGAAAGCCCCGTGGTTGAAGGTAACATCAGACTCTTAACGACGAGGCCATCAGGAATGTAAAAGAGTTTAGAGGGAACAAAAAAGGGTGATTCAGGAGACTCCATGCACACTGTTGCTTGTTCTAGAGCCGTTAAGGCATGGAAGTTTCTGGGTGTTTGCCACTGCTGTTATTTGCAAAGACCAATTAAAAAGTTGTTTTGAAAACAACTGCTGTGGGGCTGAGGGTGTAAGAGGGGAGCCTGCCCGCAAGATAAAAAAAGGCAACACGATGAAGTTATGTCATCAATAAAGAAGTAGAAAGAAGGAATGAATAGGGACAGGCTAGCGGAACGGAGACCAGGATGGGAACAGGCACACTGATCGCCTCATGAAGATAGGTTTGGCCAAACTCAGCAAACTGCTCAGAGAAGCTCATACAGAAAGTCTCTGGAAATGGGTGCACTGGAGCTGGGAAGAAGCTCGAGCTGAGAGAAGCGGACCCGTGCACACAACTGCCCCTTGCTGGTAAGCAGTTGCGCATTATGGGGAATCATAAGTCGTTAGAAACAAAGACTGTACTGGTAACCTTACAGCTTATTCTCCTTATTAACAGTCAGACAGTTTATGAGCATGAAATATGGGACCAAACTGAGGTCAAGGTGTGGGGCTCTGCAACTAAAAACGACAAGGTTGCAGTGGGATTGCTCGGCACCTGGCGAGCAGTCTCTGAGGCCTTAAAAAGCCGTGTGGGACCACAGTCAGAAACGTGTGGTTTACCAGACAGTGAGGGAGCTGCGGGCTCCTTTACTGATCTGACTGCTACACCATCGGCCCCCCTAACGCTACTGACATCGAAGGCTTTTGCTGTTCCGCCCCCTGCTGACCTGGACGTGCCTTTTGACCCAGGCCCTATCGGCCTTGAAAAGGAGATGGATACGTTTTTCTTCGGTCCGGGAAGATGAGGATACGTTAAGGCCCGAAGACTGAGCTGCTTGACAACTTAAAGCAAGACAGTGTTGAAAAGGAATGAAAAAATGGAGACTGTTATTTGTAGTCAAGAAAAGGAATGGAAAATGGAGACTGTTCATGGACATTGTAAGTCATGGAACTTAAAGGATTGTTTGTTACCTTTTCTGATTGTACATATGTATAGATATATTCGGGTTTAGTATGTAAAAGCAATGTTCTGTACATTTAGAATGTTTGATGTTCGTGTGTGCGTGTTGGTGGAGCGTAGACTCCCTGCACACCCAGCGCTGTTTACTTGCCTTTTATAAATATTTCTTTTATAAATATTACCAAATTCAGATCGAGTTGAGACTTCATTTATAACAGTCAGTTTACATCTTCTGATCTGCTTCAGGTGATTCATTATTGGACATTACACCAAAATGTGACATTTTGTGGTGACAGGAACGGTTATTAGTCTAGTTTATTAGACTGTGCATGCTGTAGTCAGTGTGTTTAATCAGCTTTGTTCCCTACCAACTAGAATAAAAGCTGGCAAGTAAACCGAGGCATTTTGTTGGAAAGGGTAGTAGAGGCTTTACAGCATTTTGTTGCTGGAAGGTGAGAAAATGTCCAGCTGCCTTGAACTGGAGGAGAAAGCCCACCATTTACACATTTATCCACCCGTATCTGGGGAACAGGGAGTTAGCCGGCTGTTTCACCAGCTCACACAAAGGACTCAAAAGCATGGATGGAAAATGAAAGGATAATTAATGGTTTGCCCATCTACAGAGACCACATTCTCCTCATGTAGCCGCAGTCAGAAATGTTTGCTCCAGAAGGACAGCACAGAATTAAGCTGATTTCAAGCTCACTGAACATGCTGCAACATAATGAAATGTGGTTTTCCCCTCTTACCTTAGCTGAATCAGTGCAGCACTGTTCAGAAATAGATTTACTTTCTTCTGTCACTACTTACACTATTTAAGAGGAAGCTCTGGTATTCTTTAACAATGTTTCCACTCACCTGAAATGAAGGCGGATGTTCTGTCTTCCACCAGCAGACTTCTTGGCTTCTGCATTCAGTACGCGTGGCCTTGTGGATGCCCAGGAGAGCAGGCTGTCATCCTTCATCCTGTGTGCGTGCTCATCGCATCTACCGTTGGAAAAGTTTGCCCGTCCTGCTGTGGGTACATTTTCATAAACATGCACCTCTTGCAGGCAGGTTATCACTTAAAAATGATGGCTTACAGATTTGTTTTTCCTAGGCCAGCACTTGTGGAACCAGAGCCTCCAAAGCCTGAGCTCCGTGCCTTCTGCAGCAGCAAGGGGGGTGTGGATCCAATACTTTACTCTGCTTGGTCCTACACTTCTGGAGGTGTGGATCCACTGCTGGAGCATCTCTGGAGCTCTCCTTTCAGTCATAAGGTAGCTGCTTAAAAGGTACATTACTGAGTTACACCCTCTAAGACATAGGAGCACTCTAACTTGGCTGCTGCTGGCCTCCAGGTACATCTCCTTGCTCTGGCCCCCTTAGGAAGCCACAAGCAGAAAAGCAGGTGCCTGCTGGGAGTCATTCTGGGGTGCTCTGCTCCAAAAGGCCGAGCTGAATGTTACTTCTCAGAAGCATTTGCATTTCTGAAAGCACAGAAATCTATCCATGAACTGGTATCTACTAAAACACCAGACGGTTCGGGGCAGCGTGCCCAGAAATGTTGGTATTTGTGCTGAAAACGTACGTATTCGTACATCCCACTACCTGCTTTTGTCTGTGTTTAGTTACAGCATCCAATTGTTTTGTCAGGCTGAAGCAAAAATACCGTGTTGCCTTTTCCATTTTATTTGGGGATCAAAGTGATATTTTGCTAGGCACGTATCTGCATGGAGACGAGCTCTTCCTGGGAGCTGCTCCTGTGTTCACGGTGGCAGCCTCCCTGTAGCTGCTTCTAGACTTACTTGGAAACTGCAGTGACAGACAACAAAAAAATAACGATGATTTTTTTATTTTTTATTTTTTTTGGTGCCAATATCTGTATTTCTGGGTAGGCAGCTGTAATTGCTCTCAGAGTCTTGCTTATAAAAGTCATATTCGAAGCTCTTTGTCAAAGGCACGCTTACCATTTGCAATGCCTGTGAAGGAGGGACGCGGAATATCCCCAGTGAGCAGGGTAAGACCAAAAGCACCACATGGCAGTATTAACGCCACTGAAAGCTTACACAGGAGTCACAGCATTATGGCTTGAGGTCAAAGGAATTTATTTCTTCCTGTTGTATGATGGACTGCACATTGGCAGATAATGTGGAGCCTTTTAGCACTGTTTATCAAACTTTTTGTTTTCCCTCTGAGTTAATAGAGCCTCATTTGCCCTAAGGTGGGTGAGAACAAACTGGCTGTGGTATAAACCTTCCTTGGGAAGAAGGAGCTGATTCCCCTAATTAAAGGTATTGTGTGGTTTCAGTGTCAAGACATCGAGTCAATAATTGCAGTTTCTTCTTACTGGCCTGGCCAGGAAAAAGTGCCTTGCTGCTGAGCAGCGCTGTTTTTCATAATGCTTTGTACTTTGCTTGCTGGACTTAATTGTGACCTTGCGATCCAAGAAACACTTGTCATCTGAACAGGGCTGGCTTGGAGCACGAACTGCTCTTCCACAGAAATGGCAGCATTTTGAAAGGCTTTGTTCCTAACTGGGACTTTTGCAAGAAAAAAATTACATCAGAAACACTTGTGAGTTTCTTTCTCATTGTCCCTGTGTATGTTCCATATAAAATATGTAAAAGGAAAGAAAAATTATTGTAATTAGCAACATTGCAATTAAGCCTGCTTAATTCTGAAACAAGCATGACCTACAAAAAAACAAGGAAAAGCATTGAGATTTCCCTGAAAAATGTTGAAGTACTGGATTTGCCTCATGAAGGGATTGATTTTGAGAAAGGACATTTTTTGATGGAAAGTAGGTTCCTGAAATGTATTTCAATTAATGTCACTTGTATTACTCACTTCTCACTGCCGAACTGAACATCCTGGATTTTAACATACGGCAGCATGCTGTGTATTTAGTTCTTGCATTTAAAGTGACTGCAGCAGTGCTAAATGTGTTTGCTAGAGCAGACCCTAAGCAGAACCCAGATGTAGTTCATCTGATAAATGACTGTCCCAGAGGAGGTGACATTTCTCGTGCCACTTGTCTGTGGTATCTCCTGGCTGATCTTGCCAGCTCCCAAACAAGTTTGTGAGTGTAACTGAATTCTGGTCCTCGTGATCATAGATCTGCCCGTGATGGCTTTTTGTTGCTATCACTGCTTCACAGAATCTTAAAACCAGGACTGTTAGAGGCCCATTAGCTTCCCTCCCCTCAGATTTATCTCTTGTGGCTTGGGTGGCCAAACCCGCAGGAGGCAGAGTGGCGCCTTTCCTCTGTAGCTGGAGTAAAGCCCCAAACCTTTCCTCATCCTCCTGGAGATTTGACAGTTTTAAGCTTCATTTGCAAGTGGAGCCTGGGTCAGCCTCTCCCTGCATCACACCCTTATGCACACAGGTTCATGGGGCTTTTCAGGATGTCAGTGTGGTTGTCAGCCTTTTTTTTTTTTTAAATGTCATCTTGTAAATAGAGTTGTTACGCAACTGGATGAGGGCTTGTTCATGTTTGGGCAGCTGCCCATGCACCTCCTCCCTTCAACCTCTTTTTACTGCCGTGTTGCCTGCTACAGATGCTCCAGTCTTGCAGAACTGAGACTGAGCACATGTGGCGTGGCTGGATTGAGTTCCCAGTGCTTGGCTGCTTTCACAGCTTAATTAAACTTCACCAATTTAATTTTGGGGTTCTGTAATTTAATAGTGTTTGAATTAAGACTCTTCATCCTTGAAGATGACGTCTCCCCCCACCCCCAACTTCTTACTGTTTATCAGCTGGCAGATGTGGTTCCTAGCAAACTAGGCTTTTCCCCCATGATGCTCACCTTATGACTTGAGATAAAGTGTGTGACAAATAGATACCAAGGCAGAAGCTTTGCAAGCCTTCTAACATCAGTTGTAAGAGAACAAATATAGAGTGAAACTCTGTTCTTGATCTCTGTAAGCCTTGAGGTACTCCAGAGAAGACAATTTTGAGATTGGTCTAGAGTTAGAATATTTTTCTCAGGTAGAGAATCCAGTTTGTGATGGGAATTGTAAAGTATTTGCATGTTGTGGTGGTTTAACACCAATGGGCAGCCGAGCACCACCACACTGCTCTCACTCCCCTTCTTCAAAAGGACAGGGGAAGAAAAAACGATGGAAAATAAAAGCTCACAGGTTGAGATAAGGACAGGGAGCTCACTCACCAATTACATCACAGGCAAAACAGACTCAGTGTAAGGGTGATTAATATAATTTATTTCCTATTGATAACAGACTAGAGCAGTGCAAAGTAAAACCAAACTAAAATCACCTTCCTCCCACCCATCCACCCTACTCTACGTCCTCCCCCTGAGTGGCACAGGGGAACAGGGAATGGGGGCTGTGGTCAGTCTCTGACTCTTCGTCTCCAACGCTCCTTTATGGTCACTCACTGCCCCTGCTCCACGTGGGGTCCCTCCCACAGGATGCCGTCCTTCCTGAACTCTTATCATGGGGTAGCTCCTGGACTCCTTGCAGAGGCCACCCCTGCAGCCCCCCACACTACCAAAACCCTGCCACGTAAACCCAGCGCAGGGCTTAGCCCTGGTCTCTGAAAGCCTTCACCTTCCTCAGGCCTCTGGTTAATATTGCCAGGCATCAATCACTAAGTAGTCTCAATTCCTGCTAGCAGCTGCCCTCTTTTTCCTTGACTTGCTGTGAGGCAGGCTGTTATGCAGTGATCATGTTACTGGCCTGGCAAAAATTGCAAGCATAAGACTGTCAATAAAAGCATCCGGAAAGGCCAGCTAATGGCTAGCCCTGGGGACAGCAGAAGCCAACTGGCTGGTGAGCTACCAGAAGCCTTCCTGCTTTCTGCAGAAGCCCAATCTAAATTCCAAATAATAAATAAATAATTGTGTCAGAGCAAACACGTAAGCTCTTTTTGTGAATTTGAACTTAGTTAAGTTCAAATACAGATGGCTCCCGGGTAACATCTAATGTTTAGTCCTCTGATAGGAAGGCTTTTGCAGTACTTACTTACTAGAAGAACGTTGAGGCTTACTGGCATTTCGGTGATCAGTTCAAGAGTAGAAACTACTAAGAAAAACAAACACAAAAAAGTGGTGTGAACAACATTCAGACTCATTTCTGCACATGGATACGTTTCTGGCTTGGAGCCACCTGGGGAAGAAAAGAAATTCCTATACATAGTATCCCAGAAGGTATAACAGGAGTTGCAGCAGACTGTTGGATGCTGAAGGATGTGAAGAATGAGATTTGTGATTAGGAGTTCCAGCTAATTTAAGCAGAGCCCACTTACAGGTAGTAGACTCCACAAAGTTCTCCACAAGGAATAAATGGGTGATTCTCTGCTACCTGTGACAGTGAGTATAAACATAGGCATTTACTGAAAAAGGGAAGGACACTTGAGCGCTCATGTAGAGGAATATAGCAAAAATGTTTGGTCAATCTGCCTACAGCAATCGCCACTGCTCTATGACAGGTATTTGGCATTATCTGCAGCTCCCTCTGTAATCGAGATGGGCCTGCTCAGCAGAACAAACACAAGTGTACATAACAATGACATTTTATGTTTCTGAGGTAGTAATATCTTAACTACTCCTAAATCATGAGCTTTTTGAACACGTTATGTATTACAAATAAAAGGGACAGTTGAGTACAAACAAACAGATATACCACCGAAGACTGCTATAAGAAAAGTTATATGGAAGCTACATGGAAGTGGAGCTGAAAACCTGTGAAGCTTTCAGTAGGAAACACTTGCCATGCCCTCAAAAGCACAAGCATATTTACCCTTAACAACTACTAATGGTTTTAACTGAAATAAGTAATCAGTCACACAGGTAACAACAACAAGGTAAAATTCTCCTTTAGCTCAGTGTATTGAACAGATAGAGGTGGTGCAGTGGAACTATCCTCTCATTTTTCCCCATCTTCAGTGCATTTTCAATGTTAATTTTCATATTCGTCCTATTTCAAATAGTTGCTTCATCAACACTTTTTTATTTGTACATGATTTTTGTGTTTATAGCTTACAAGCTATCTGACAACAAAACTTTAATTTAGGAGTACAGAATGGGTTTATCTCTGGTTGTAATCTGAAGGAAATTTTACCAAGAAGAGTTTCTATTTTTCTTATGGAGCAAAATGTAAACAAAACCAACTACAAGCTAGGAAGATGGACTTAGATTTATCTGGGGACAGACGGATGCTGTCCTTCCCACGAACCCACATCTTTGCTCTCCAACTGCAGAATGTGCTACTTCCTCCATTTTATTGTACTTCTGCACTGAAGATGAAGAGAATATTAGTGCTTTGCAAGAGACTGAGACTGTTAAGCAAAAGAGCTAAAGCCTTTGCATGCTGAAATACAGGGAATCTAAAAGATACTGGAAGACATTGGTCTTAATTCACTGGAATTAAGATTTAATTTTAGACTTAAACTATGGTATATTACATGTATCCTTCCCCGTATCATTACATTTACCCTGGGGGTATGAAACATTTTGTTCTGGAAATTTACAAGCAGCAATTTAAAATTAGGGATGAATTAAAGAATAAAGAAGTCTCACAGTGGGAAACACATGTCTTAAAGCAACAGTTTTAGTCAGCTGAACCATTAGCTTTCTTAGCTTTCTTGCTTTTTCTTGTGCAAGCAGGTACTGATTTGCTGCAAAATTAGTCTGTAAGTAAACACCTTCAACTAGTGGTCATTTTGAGAGGAGAAGTTTTCTTGTCAGACAGCTTGTAAGCCATAAACACAAAAAATCATTTAAAAATAGAAAAGTGTTGATGCATACCTTGTGCAGAAGAGAAAATTAATTTCTTCCCTTTTGAATTGCATCTTCAGGCTTCTGTGAGCTATGGAAAGTTATGAATATTTGGAGATGTCAACTCTTTGTGAGGTACACAAAGTACACAAAGAAATTATCAACCTGAAATTCATTGCCTGAATGTACAGTAATAACTTTTGGGATAATTGCCACATTGTACTTTAAATCACTGCCAGACATTTCTGACTCTTATTTTAACAAGATTTGTCTAGAAATAAACCAAAAATGAGTAACACTGTAATAGGTTATGCAGTTTTTGAGTTCAAACTCTAAGTGCCCACTCATTTACATTCTACCTTATGATTTTGAACGTGGTCCTTTTCATTGGAGTCATAAACCAAGGACTAATTCACACCATCAACACGATGGCCACTGCAAACTAGCAATAAGAAAAAAGGAAAAATGCATTGTGCAATGTGCTCACTCATTCTACACATGGAGTTTTTAATATGCAGCACCAAATGTTCTCTGGTATGTCTTACACAAGTCTTAGGCATGGGAGGCTTCATAACAGTATGCCTCCAGCCTTTTCTAGAAACAGAACAATTTATGCTAAGGCTTACGCATAAATAAATGCAGAGCGTTTTAATACTTTAAAAGCTGTTACAATGGGTAATGACCTCGTAAGACGGCATAAAAAGTAGAATACATATATTTAATCAAATAAAAATAGCAACTATATTTAGCTTTTCAATTTAGTGCCTTAATGAAGGAGAACACTTAATGATGAGTCACAAATCCCATGAATGTTACTGACCACAGGTACAGTAAATAGGATGGTCTCAGTGAGTTAATAGGAAGCCTCATGTTTTGCTCATAATTTGAAACCCTCATAATTAAAGATGAAAGGAATGGAGGAACAATCAGTTAGTATCTTAACCCTTCACCTGTATGCGAATTGACTTTTTAACCATACATTTCCTAGTACTCAGACTGGAATGGCTTTTAAGGTCTACATAGAAAGGCTTTTCATTCCTTGGAGAGAGTACAATCTAACTTAAAAAATGACAAATATGCAAGAACATGCAGAGTACTTGTTTTAATAACATACAATTTTTAGTGCAGATCTTCAGCCAACTGATCTGACCACTACCCAGCCTCTAGAGGAGAAACAGCATTGCCTGTCAGGTTACCTGCCCATTTCATTATTGTAAGCTCCTCAGCAATTTGGGCTGCAAGTAGTCAGTTCCATGTTTGTAGCTGTTAGACATACCGTAGTTTATTTATGCAAAAGATATACTTGAGCACTGGACTAGATCTCAGAAATCTGGATTTTGTTCTTGCCTCTGCAGATCACCTAAATCGATAATTTGCAAAGCTACCTCTCTATTCCTCAGTTTCTTCATCTATAAAGTGGGGATAATGATATTCACTCATTTTTAAAAACCGTTTTAAGATATATGTGATTAATTATTAAGCAGCATGGATTCTCCCCCATGAATAGCACACAGCTGCTAATAAACTGACTCATCCACTTTCATATTATCATCTTTATTTAAACATTCACTATTCTTTCTGCAACACAGCAAAACATTCATTTTGTCAAACAGCAATTGTAAAGAAGCTTTTATCCAGTGGAAGAGTAATTAGAATAGTAGAGAAATTCCATCAGCTTTGAGCTCGAGGGACTATCTGTTATTTTAAGTTCAAGTAATTGAAGTAGCAAGCAGAGTTTCCAATTCAAGCCTGCCCTCCACTGGTGTTAATGAAACACTGCTAATAAATTTTAGATCAATGTTGTCTTGAAGTAACGAAGAAGAGGAACTAAATTGAGAGAGGCTGATACAATGTATTGAGACCTTTAGTCAGCTGTCAGCTTCCCTTTTCTTTTTCATAGTAGCTAAATAATTTGTAAATATATTTTTAAAGTCCCATCTAGGCTCACTGGCTGATTCCCGTCCTTCACATTTTCCACCAACATATCATCCATACCAGAGTTGTCAGAACTAATATTCACATGGGAAGTAACATTCTGCACGTGGTTTTAAAGGGACTATTAGAAAAACTACAGAAAAATATTTTGCTATGGTACAGTTAACAATTCTAATATACTGAGCTTTATGTATCAGTCAAGTACCAGCATCCTAAGAGACCAGGATCACTCTAGTCTAGTACCCTGTCACTAGAAGCTGTCCTTCCTCCCAATGTGTGAAAAGAAAGAAAAACTTCTGGTACTGTGTTTATTTCAGAGAGAACTTTCCATCACAAATCTCACAGGCAATTAACTCATTGCTTAACTCAGGAGGACCATATTTAAAGCACAAAGGTAATCGGAGAAAAACAAACAAACAAACAAAAATTATCTCAGTTATACTTACAGCGATTCATCTAGTATGACTTCAAGGTGATGTTTGTGTCTGGAATACAAAACCTGTACCACTGTGCGTTGGAAGATGAGGTGCCTCTCGTTCATTTATCTTGTCATCTTCACACTTCATTACACTCAACAGCATTTAATCTCTTGTGGTTGCTACCTAAACCCAAAATGGAGCAGTAAAATGCAGTTTCTTCAGATGTACACTTAATGTACGCTTGAAAAAAAAGAATGAAAGTATTATAGAAATGTAATTTTATTTGGGCCTTTCAAATGCTTGAAAGTCAGGGTCAGATTGTGTCAGGTATGTCTAACAGACTTTATAATGCAGAACATAAGGAACTCTCAAGAGTTCCTTGAACGTCCTCTGCATATGATAAAATTCTTACTGAAATGGTTGTCATTCAAAACAAAAACTTTAGGAGTTCATATAACATTTTATAGGAAACAGCGAAAGGCAACAGTGAAAGACAAACTTAGAGACATGTGACTTAGCCTGTCAATACAGACAGAAGGTGCTGGACAATAGTTTAAAATCAGGAAAACCTAAAAACATCTGTCTGGGTTAAATATGGAATATGATTATGCTAAAATAGACAAAGCTTAAAAAAAGTATTAAAGTCAAAAGGGACAGCATCTTAAGAGATTAAGTTTTAATGGTGAAAACTTCATTAAGCATGAGGTACTCTTCACTTAATCCTGACAGCACTAAATATGACCTGAAAAGGAAGAAAAGAACTTTCTAGGATCACCTTTGGTCATGTATGAAAGACCTTAATGATTTTAATGATTTTAATCCTCCCTGTGCTGAAGATCTCAATTTTCAGTGAAATGTGAACTACTGAAACATGAAAAATACAGTCAGACATAAATGTTGACACTTGTTAATATTGGTTCAAATTCAAGTTCTGGAACTTGACATTCCTTCTGGAACATCACCATTCCGGAAGGAAGCTCATGCAGTGTATCCCACTGAAGCTTGGCAAAGAAGGGGTGTGAACTGCTCTTCACATCACAGTTAGGCCATGCTGAATTTGAAATGTGCCAAAAGGTTTTTCTCTAAGTTTCTGAAGTGAATACACCCAGAGTGAACAATCAAGATAGATAAACTGAATGCAGATATTGATTTACTAATCTATTCAACTTTTAGATATAGCGGGAGAGAATTAGTATGTATTTGACACATTTCCTTTGCTGACTGGGTAATCTTATTCAAATGCTAGAAATACACAGATTTTTACCATACCTATTATGCTCTGAACTCTTCTGCAATTGCATCCTCTAATTTGCATTACATGAGTTGTTAGAAACTATTATAATGACAACACTAACACCTAGAATATCTTTGAACTAAGAATTAAAGCTATGCTTATAAAATTCAAATTTATTTATTTGTTTAAATTTTCATTTTAACAAACATTGTTCTTGTTTAGTATCAAAGGAAGAAGGATACATATGGGTATAAACAGTAACTGAAAATATTGCTTTTTTAACAATGACTCAAATTAAATAACAAAAACTCACATTCTATCAGAAAATCCACACAGAACTCTTCCAAATCCATCTGGAATGTTTCAACTCCAAGGTGTTTCTTTTTGCTTTACTATTTGTCTTCTCTTTGCTTATAAAAAGGAGATAATTAGTTGTTGTTGTATACACTGCTTTTGTAGAACTGAAACAAATGAATTCAAAAGCGCCATTTTAAATCAGTGAAGCTAATGCTGTGCATTGATTGGTTATGATTTTCAAATATTTCATTGTCAGAAAAAGTTATTTCAGCAGCATATATGTTCTTTTGTTGATGGATGTTAAGTAAATACAATTAGAACCACTCTGAAGTAAGGAAGTTATATGTGAATTTTAATTAAAATTCAATTTTTCTAATGCTCCAATTTCATGTTCTGGACCAAAGAGAAATATTTCATTTTCATATGCAATGCTGTCAACTGATAGCAAAGACTTACATTCTCAGTCGTTTTAAGGTTTCCTAACCTTAATACAATGTACTCAGATACTAAGACCAGAATTGATATAAAAACAAGTATAATAAGAGCAAAGACTGTTTTGCAAATCCAAATATAATCACTGTTTTCCTCATCATGTCTTTCTGTAAAAATCTGCCTAAAACAAGCATCTTTTAAATCCTGTAAAACCTCTGTGGGCATGTGCTGTTACAATAACATATTCTTCAGCACCAAAAATCTAGTTTTAAATTGTGGACAAGTGAAAAGTATTCATTCCAGTATCTTTAGAAGAAAAATGTTCTAAAATTATTGAAACCTTTACTGCCCAGATGCTTTAAAAAAAAAGAAAAAGCTTAACTAAAAAAACAAACAAAAACAAAAACCAAAAACCAAAACAAACAAAAAACAAAACAAAACAAAACAAAAAACAAGAATGAGTGAACACAGATATTAGTTTTGGCCTCAGAAAATCCTTTAATTCATCAGACTTCTGCATATTACTGCAACTATGCAAGCAGTCAGATGATTGTTTTCATCTCTGGCCAAGCACTACAATCATAAAAACATCCACATAACTCTTACATTTTTAGGGTAACTACTTACAGTAGAAAGTAGCAGTATCTTTATTGTAACCACTGATTGTCATTATTAAATGAAGATGGGGAGAATGGGAAGGTCAGGTTCAAATGAAAGTTGTGTGCAGCACATAATATTTAATTTTTAAGCACAACAGTACTTTTTCTCAAAGAACTCAGAAAGCATTTGATGAGGTTTCGTTGAATGCTCTCTCACCTCAGACTGCTGTTTGTCCTTCACTGGCCTCAGGAGCTGTAATGAAAAATAACATAATTATTGCCTTGCACCCATCTCCATCTTTTTTTTTAACAAATCAATAGTACGTTAATTATATTAAATATATAAAAAAAATACACTTTGCCTTTTGTTTCTACCACTGTAGACTCACCTAGTAAAGTGATCACACTTTACTCATTTTCTGGACACCCATCTGACAATAATTGTTTTTAGAAATATCCAATATTATATAGAGGCTAGAGTACAGCCAGTGTATATGTATTTCACACAGAAATTCATATGAAAGAGACAGTAATCTGGACAGAAAAAATTGATGTGTCACTGCTCTGTAATTCAATGTTTTGAAAACATGCTAACTGCAAAAGCCCAAATGTATTAAACCCCAAGTGATTTTGCTCTTACAACAATCAAGAGAAAAAGAGACGTTTTAGAGTTCTGACATTTCCCAAATGGCATAATCACACAGCCTTAGTATTTTTATTTTTTTATTTTGACTGTAGTGCTTTCCATTTCTATTTGTTTCTGTGAAATGTGGTTTCCACAAACTGACAAGCAGCATTTCCTAGAGCGGTGGTACTGCAGAGTAGCTGGGATTTATTAAACTAACTGAACAGGAATACTAAAATGGAATGGAAGAAAAAGATGATCATTACTAGGACACTATAGAAAGTTTAATCATAATAATTAAGTAAAATATAAAGCCTAGGAATTATATGCTACCCCTTTTCACTGACATCATAAAGATTCAACCTGGATCAGAAATCTGTTAAATATGTCCTGTATTGTTTGTTTATCACAGAATCACAGAATTTTCTAGGTTGGAAGAGACCTCAAGGTCATCGAGTCCAACCTCCAACCTAACGCTAACAGCCCTCCACTAAACCATATCCCTAAGCTCTACATCTAAACGTCTTTTGAAGACTTCCAGGGATGGTGACTCCACCACTTCCCTGGGCAGCCTGTTCCAGTGACGATTTTTATAACGATTTACAGTATGAAATATCTACCATAGTATCTTCAAAATATAAGTTCCTCCTAAACAGAGCCAAACTTTAACTTTGTTTTCCAGCAGGTTAATTTAATCCAGTTTCTTCACAGTAAATGGAAGAGGAAATCTTAGAAGTAAAAGTGGTAATTGCATAAGGGAGGTACACAGGGATTTCCATTGTAGAGTTTACAGTAATTTGTCTCAAGACCTTAACAGGTTACTTCATTTTGTTTCATTCTCCAGCCTTCTGGATTGCACACACTGTTGCATGGATTTGTGCTGTGTTGAGATAAAACTTCAGAGGTCTGGAATTCTTTAGCCTGAAATGTACCCCTTGTACCAGGCAACAAAAATGGCTAAAGCCATCCAAGTGCCATTGTTTCCCTGAACCAGAGACTGAAGCTTAAATGATTCAGACTTGTCCACAAGAATTTCAGTTCTCTCCCTCACCCATTAAAAATGGAAACATGAGGCCAGTTTACAGTGGTATAGAACTTCTTTACCGAAAGGGTTGTTAGGCATTGGAATGGGCTGCCCAGGGAAGTGGTGGAGTCACCATCCCTGGAGGTCTTTAAAAGATGTTTAGATGTAGAGCTTAGGGATATGGTTTAGTGGAGGACTTGTTAGTGTTAGGTCAGAGGATCTTGAGGTCTCTTCCAACCTAGACAGTTCTGTGATTCTGTGATTTCTTTGCTATGAAAACATAGCACGTACAGAATTACTGCTAATCAAATTAAAACAAACGAACAAACCCCATTACGGATTCACATTCTTGTGCCAGTTAAAACCCCTGCAACTTTATTTCATATTTTACAGTTGTTGCTGGTCCCATGAACTACATGACAAAAGAAATTCAAAGGGTTTTTCTGTAATGAAAAGCTTATACAGTATTACTACTAGTAATTACTAGTGACAAAAGTAGTAATACAGTATTACTACTTTTGTCACCCAACACTTATGGCTGTTGTTTCTCTGATTTTCTGGGCACACCATTTCAAGTGCTTTTGTCCTGATTATCAGACAAAAGAAAATAAATAATTCAAGTAAAACCAATACCCTTCACAGAAGTGTTACTACAACCCCAATAACAACCCAAACTCCCTCAGCCTGTCCTCATAGGAGAGGTTCTCCAGCCCTCTGACCATCTTTGTATGAGGATGTTAGATATGTTAAAAGTATTTGTTGGATATGTCGGATATCTTAGAAGTAACTCATTGACAGGGCTGCATGTAGCATTACTTAAAATGAACCCCTTCTGTTCATTCTCTTGGAAGCCCAAAAATCTATCATTACGTGCTTCTGAGCAGGCACAGGTGAATGGAAATGACACCAAAAGGAGAAATTATGTGTTATTCTGTGTGAATAAGTTAATATGCTGAGTCCTCTGTACAGTTTTAGGCACCACAATATAAGAAGGACATAAAACTATTAGAGAGCTTCCAAAGGAGGGCTATAAAGATGGTGAGGGGTCTAGAGGGTGAGACATATGAGCAGCAGCTGAGGTCACTGGGTTTGTTCGGCCCAGAGAAAAGGAGGCTGAGGGGCGGCTTCATGATGGCCTGCAGCCTCAGGGATAAGCTGTTCGGCTGATAAAGAAGCCACTCATCAACTGAGCTTTACCTACTACACATCATTAGATATATCAGCCACATGACTAGCATTACTGGTGTCACCCATCACATGTTTAATGCATATGAAAACATAGCAAATATGCACTGGTTTTCATGAGGACAGGCTGTTTGTACGTTCTACAACTTGACAGACAGTATGTTTTTCACTACATCACCACAATAATCCCGTATATCCCACATTTTGACTATTAGTAGACATTCACAAAAGCAAACTATGGGCCACCGGGATCACTGATGCAGCTTGCAGGTTGCTACCTGTCCGTACCTGGGAAACAAGGAGCGAGCTACAAATTCGTATCTTCGTTGTCCCTGAAGGGCGGAATGTGCATCCATGCACTGAAAGAAGAAGTGTGGAAAAAGCTATTTGCAAATGGTATTTGTTACAGCCCTGGAATTTTTCTTTGCATCTAAAAGCACTCTCCTTTAGTTGTTCCTAAGATGACACGTGGGCCACAGAACTAGAAGTTATTGCCTAGGTAAACTAATACTGTAAACCATGATTATGAACAAAATTGAATGGAATTCTGGTCTAACACAAGCAGCAATTTCTTTGGTGATTTTTTTTCCACCCTAGTTTCTATATGCAATTAAATCCCCTCCAAACTACGGCAGGAGTTTGACACAGTTAGCAGACGATACAGACTGCCAGTGTTAATACTGCTGCCACGTCAGTGATATTAGGAACACGCAGGCCTGGCTGTGGCATTACAGTAAAACACAGTGGATTGCTCAAGCAGGAATGAAAGCAGCACGGCCATGACCGACCTTGCAGGCACCGCCACCATGCAGTGAGATGTCCCACGGGCAGCGGTGTCGAACTGAGAGCACCTTGGGGTTAAGGCAGTGCGACGAAGTCTTGCAGAGACCAGACACGCTCAAAAAGTGCCTTACTGCTTACCCAGGCTCTGAGTGCGTGAGGACAACAAGCCGTAAGCTCTGCACAGGCGTTTTTTTTAAGAATTAGGTCTAAAAGCACACCACTTCTCCCCGATCGCCCTCGCCGACCTTGCAGCCCCCAGGTTTCAGGGACCACGCAGTGCGTCCCCGCAGCGCGGCGGGCAGCCCCCTTCACGTTTCCCTGACCAGACGCCACCTCCCAGCCTCCACGGAGCACAAACCTGAGCGCTGCGGGAATAAAATAAATAGATAAATAAATAAAATAGCGACCTACAGCTTTCCTCACCCCCTTGCCGGCCAGAGGGGCCCCCACAGCAGGCCGGGGCGGGCCGAGCCTCCCCCTTCCCGGCCTCCCCGGCGGCGCCGAGTGACGATCGCGTCCCGGCTCCTCCTCCTCCTCCTCCTCCCTCTCCCCCGCCGCCAGCATGCCGAAGCTGAGCAAGGAGGCCAAGCAGCGGCTGCAGCAGCTCTTCAAGGGCGGCCAGTTCGCCATCCGCTGGGGCTTCATCCCCGTCGTGCTCTACCTAGGTCAGTGGCGGCGGGGGCGCCGGCCTCCCGCGGGTCTCCGCCGCCCGGCGACCCAGCGGGGCCTCCCTTGGGCGGACCCCGCCTGCTTGGGGGGCTCGGGGGGGGACGGGCAGGGGGCTGGGGACCCCCCTGTTTGAGGCTGGGTGGAGGCTGCAGCCGCCCCAAGCCGCTCGGCTCAGCCCCCGTGCGGCTTTGGGGTGTGTTGGTGCGGGGCCCCGCGGTGGTGCCGCCGGTGGGGGTGGCTGAAGGGCACGGGCTGCTTAGAAGCGTGTGTGTGCGGTGGGGCCGGGGCTCCTGCTCGCTGCTCTCTGCCAAAAGGTGCCGGGGAAGCCACCAGGCACGGCTGGAGAGGAGGCTTCGTGCCCTAAATGTGTGGGGCCTTCTGGGGGAGGCGGCCGAAGCAGGCAGACATCTTCACCTTGAGCGCTAACGCGCTTACAGCCGGGCTGTGTTTGCAGGCAGAGCTGAGTGGCTCTTTTAATCGAGGGGAATTAATATAACACGTAAAAATATATAAAATCTAAACCCAATTTAAAGGGCCAAGGCGCTTAATAGATAATCAGTTACACACATGCTCGAACAACCAGAAATAAAAGGGGTTACTTTGAACACAACGAGTAAAACCATTTGGCAGAGTCAGGTTAAAGTTTAATTACGTTTTCGTTCTTAGTTTATTGATTATTTCCAAATTGGTTATTTGGGGGTGAGATTGCAGCAGTGCTTTGCGACCTACTTTTGTTCCTGCTGAGGTTTTCAGTTGGTTTCACTTTTACGACAGTATCTGAGAAAATCACTCTTTGCTCTGAGGAAAGCATATAACTTAAGCACTTTAAATAAAGCCATCTCACTGTGTTTGCAGCTGTACCAATACCAAAGAATGGAAGCTATGGAAGGGACCTTAAAGACCACCTAGTGCTAACCCCCGCCATGGGCAGGGCTGTCAGAGTGCTTGGTATATTTCTTGTTAAGTAACCCTAAGAAACAAAACTGTAGTTGTTTAATTTCTTACCTGCAAGCGATAAGTATGCTGTTCCACATCTATGTTGTCTTCTTACAAGTTTGCCTGCTGTAATTAATAAAAGGACATAAAGTGTAAGCAGGTGCCACCCTTGTCTGCCGCAGACATTTGGGGGTGGCAGCCACTCAGATTCTGTAGAACTGGGGGAACCTCTTTTGTACAGCAATTACATGGGCAAGGGGCTACACCATGCTTGGTATTGACCCACGTATATGAAACGCAGGCTAAACTAAACACAGGCAATGAAGTTTTCAGCAATTTGTTTTAATTTTCTCTGGAAGACCTAGGTCAGGATAGGATGTTCAGAATAAGTACAAGGGAGTCTGAGATGTGCAATTCCAGGTCATTGGTCAGGTTGTATTTTTTTGTTGTTTGTTTGTTTTTAATGTTTGTTTTGAAGTGGCTGCCCCTCTTAGGTGAATTAGACCAGTACAGTTTTGTTGAATTGGCTTGCTTATTTAAAAGTACTAGGGGAAAAAAAAAAATACTAGGGGAAAAAAAAAAAACAACACACACAAAACAAGCAAAAAGAAAAACCAGAAACATTAGCTAAATCTGTTTCACACACATAGTTCAACTGCTAATATGATTTCATGAATTTTAAATCACTTCTGCTGGAAAGTATGGCAGTGAAAGAAAATAGGTCAGAATGTTTAACAGCCTCAAATCAGACAAGGTTATCTTCAAAGGGCTGACCCAGTGTCCATGAAGTTAATGTGAGTTTTTCCATTAACCTTCATGGCCTGTGTTTCAGGAAAGTTGTCACTGATTAGTTATAGTCTGTAAATATGTTTTTTCCATATAACATCAGTTTCTGTACAGTAAACATAGTAAGCATGTTGTTGAACAATGCGTGTCTTTTATGATTCTGTTTCAGGACTTAATTTACAGTCCAGGAGTTAAAGCTATTTAGTAAACTGTACCTTGAATTGCTTCTCTAGCTTTAGTGAATCAGTGTTTGAGTCATTAGCTGGGGACGAACTCTCTGTAATTAACCACCCCCTTTCCCCAAAATGGTTTTAAGTTTAATTGGTTAAAGATTTAGAATTCTCTAATTTTCAACTCAATGATCTATTATTGAAATATTGCTGTAAGTTCAGGTGCCGTCACAGGACATCTCCTCAAGCCCTTATACCAGTTACAGGTGTCACTGTTGATGCTGTCTGACCAGGTTGCTTTCATAATAACACCTAAAATCTGCATGTGGGGGTTGTTACGGTTATGTTCCCACCCAGCCACTTGCTCAGTCTTCCCATGTGGGGTGCAGGAGAGAATCAGAAAGGGAAAAGTGCAAGAACTTGTGGGTTAAGACAAAAGCAAACCAAAGAATCTATTTGCTGCCTCCCTCCAGCAGGCAGGCATCCAGGCATCCTCAGGAAAGCATGGCCCATCACACGTAATGGTTTCTTGGGAAGACAAATGCCATCACTCCGAACATCCCCTCCTTCCTGTTCCTTTCCCCCAGCTGTTATTGCTGAGCCATATGGTGTGGGATGTCCCTCTGGCCAGCCTGGGCCAGCTGTCCTGGCTGTGTCCCATCCCAACTCCTGCTGCACCCCCAGCCTGCTCGCTGGCAAGGCAGTGTGAGAAGTTAAACAGTCCTTGGCTCTGCGTGAGCACTGCTCTGCAGCAACTAAAACGTTGGTGTTATCGCTGCTAAGTTTCATCAAAAATCCAAAGCACAGCATCGTACAAGCCATTATGTAAAAAACCAAAGCGCCTCCATCCCAGTCAAAGCTGTGACAGGGTACGTGTATGCATGCACATGTGCCTTGATGTTTGGGGTAACTCATTTCCACCATCTCACATAGCTAGCTGACCCTGAATTTTAAGTCAGAGAGAGATACAGGTAATAATAATAAAGAAAATACACCCAAGTCTATTTATTTTGACTATTTTGTAACCCTTTGGTTTCTGTTGAGGTGAGTCTATGTCTTCATGAATCACAGCTCCCTATTCTTTTTATTGCAATTTAATGGGCTGTAGTGATTTGATGCTGTTCTAGCTGTGTAAAAATCTGCACATACATATGAGTGTTTATCTAATGTATGTTTCACTTCAGGTTTTAAGAGGGGTGCAGATCCTGGAATGCCCGAGCCGACAATCTGGAGGTATGTATCAGGTCCAAATGTGCATTAATAAAACCACTGTAGATGATCAGGGTTTTAATTGTCATCTCTGCTCATGCTGGACAGCAAGAAAAAAAAGTTGCTTTAATCCATAGTTTTTAATTGTTTTGGGTGATAACAGAGCTGGTCACAGTTCTTATTTGCCTAGAAATCTAAACCAGAACAGACAGCAAACCGAATTCTTAGGAGGGCCTTAGTATTTTGCTCTTAATCTTACACAGTTTTTAATATATGGAACTTCCTGTACCTTTTGAGTGGAAGCTGCCCTTCTGATCTGTTCTAAGGGTAGTTTATGCAAGTTTCTTTCTGCACCTAGGAATAACTACTTAGCTTTCTAACATGAATTTAAAATAAAACCCAGTCTCCTTCCCTCTTTGCAAGTAGGGTGGGAAACTGTGTAAAAGCTGCATTAAATAAAGGGATATATCCTTTAATATTAATCACTGTAATGAATCAAAGTACATATGCTCTCATTGCCTGGTTGTTGTGGGGCTATTTGTTATTGCTGCAACATCCTGGCATTAATAACACTTGAATTCTTGTGATATTTGAATTTTACTGGAGAGTTTCCATGGCTCAAACTACCAAAATTAAGGTTTTGAAGGAAGTGTTACTCTTACTGTTCTTGAAATAGCTTTGTTTGCTGTACAGAACCAGAGATGCTGCTAAAACAAATAATTGATTGGTGTGTATTGTTTGCAAGGTCGTATATTAACCGTAGAAATTCCATTTTCAGGGATGTTACAGTTTCAGTAAAATATCCTATTGTCTTAAGAACTAAGTTGCTGAAGTAATTTTTTTTTTTCTGGCAGTATTTCTGTTTAGTTTCACTAGTATCTTGAGACTTTTTTTTTCTTTTCTTTGGTTTATTGCATATGTCTGCACAACATAAAGTTAGTATAACAAGATATACAGATACCAGAAGCATGTGTTTGGTTTTACTCCAAAGCTTACAGATGCTCATTTTTCTGGGCACATGTTCATGCTCCGTAGGCTTAAATTTTATTTTAAAGGTAGCTTTATTTCACTGTTCTTTATGGGTAGTGTTTATTCTGTACTTTTATAGGGCTGTTTCTTCTGACTTGTGCTTTTGAAAAATCCATTTAAAAACAAACACATACTGTGAATCTGACCTTCATTTCCCCCTTTCAGTCTGCTTTGGGGATGAAAGATGTGGCTGTCCTGCTCTAGAACCAGACGATGGACAGAGAAAGGGTCTGAAGATGTGTATGTTCCAGAGGATGAGGCGGACACTTACACCAGCTGGCTCAGTCAGCTTGCAAAAGACATAGGTTGTACATACAACAAAATGGAGTTTATATGGACCTAACTTATTTGCATCACAGTGTAATTAAATAAATACATTTGAATGCATATGTGTTGTTTTCAAGTCTTTACATTACATATAATATAGTATTTTTTTATTATAGGAACGATAACCAGATTTTTTTTTTCTAAATTTGGTGACATTCAACACCCACAGATCATTGTAACAAGGTTAAATTTCGTGTAACTCCCTTTTCATGATAACCAGAAAACTGAGCTGATGTTTTAAACGTTTTCATATTCTTCAAAGATTTCTGCCTGAATGTTGGTAAGCCTCTGCAGCTGGTTGCTCTGTGCGGGCCTGGTTTTTGTTTTCTTTTTCTTTTGGATTTGTTTGGCTCTGGATATCTTAAGGATTGAGAGATGTATATGTTTTTCTGACTTTACCTTTAAATACTATTTAATTTTTCCGTAATTTAGGGGTAGGGTTGGGAGTACGTGACAAAATTGCTGTGTATGTGTGTATGTTTGTGTACAGTAGAAGTTACTGATGTACAGCTGAAGGAAGAAGACTCTTATATTATGGTGTGTTTTTCTTTTGTTCCAAAGTCTTGTTCTTTGGAATACGGTGGTTTTGTCTTCACTTGGCATTCTCCATTTCAGTAATGAAACCAGAGCACAAAAAGCTGAACTGGTTAGGTTACTGTACTCTCCCATCTAGAAGTATACAGGCTAGTTTGTATTTGTTCAGTGATACTTTACAAAACAAACAAAAAGTTTCTTTGCAATGTTGCAACGAAGGCATTCCAGATTGATTTTTTTAACCCTGTAGATTTTCAGGCAGTTTTTACATTTAATTTAACTAAGGAATAGGAGATAGCAGAGGAGAAAATGAGCAATCAGAATTCGTAGTGAAATGTTACTGTGCAAAGTATATTCAGTGTATCAAAGGTAGCAGTGCAAAGTAACACGGATTTCTCAAAGTCAACCTTTGTGTTTCACAATACCCAAAATGCAACTGTGGACCAAAACACCTGCAAAAGTGTATTTCATATACTCTGTTGTGTGTCAGATTTGGGGATGTGGTTTGTGGGTCTTAACCACTGCATGGTCGCTCTGGCAGCTTTCCAGGAACAATAGTATTTGGCAAGAAGTTCCAAATGGGGAAGTGTTCTTGTCTCTTTTGTTAAAAGTGTATAAATAAGCATGGATATGTCAAGCACAGGCCGGATTCTGTGACCTCATTATCGTCAAAATTTCCCTTGTAAGTAATTAGTTCAGTTTTTTTTTAGACTTGGAATTATTAGATAAGTATTGCTTAGGCAGTGCTTATTCTGAGAATTTTGCTTTAAACACATTGGATAACAAATTTTTAGTGAATCATTGCTATAGATAAATGACTGCAATTGTTTTTCTTTTAAAATAAATCAAATGTGGTTCACGAAAGTCATTAACATGCAACCTGTGGCCTTTGAAGTTCAGGAATAAATTGTCCTTCCTAGTATGTTCAAGTCAAGTTAAATTGAATGCTGATATATATTACAAATCTGTTCGATTAATGCAGTCAGTGTTTCTCTCTCTAAATAAAAAGTAATTGAAACTCCTTACAAACTCATTTTTACCTTGAAAAGAGTTGAATAGCCATTAACCAGAAGTCTTGGTAACTAATTATAACGTAACAAAAACAGGATCAGAGAAGTCTTTTTCTCTTAAGACTTAAAAATGAAGGGAGTCTTTGTTAGCAATACCTTGAATTTATTTGATAGTTGCTGTCATTTTCAAAAAATTCAGACATGTTTGTAGGAACAGATCCCTGTTCTTTGAAGTTGTATTTTGAACAGATTACTATAAAGAATCTTAATTCTCTTAAAATAACTTCAGCAAATACACCAGTTTTGTCAAGAGTGTTTGTGTGTTGCTAGGAGGAAGAGGGCAGGCCTCTGGATTAACGTGGAAGGACTCAAATACATTTCCTGTTTGTCAGACTCCCCAAAAGCGTTTGTTTTACCATGGGATGGGAGACACTTAGAAACAAACAGGGGCTTTCCCACTCAGCAGACTTCTGTCACGTGGATCAGTGGCTTCTGTAGCCAAGTATGGCTTCTTTTCAGAAATGGGATTTGTGATGCAGTCCTTTGAGACCAGGCATGAACTCTGATGTTTGAATGAAGTCAGAACATGTAGTTTACTGAAAATCAGGCCGTGACTTCCACAGCTTAATTCAAGTTTATGCTTTGGCCATGCTCTGAGAGGTGTGAAATAAAATCATTCGTGCTTACCTGTGTGCTGTGCAGAACGTACCCGCTCTGAGGTATCTTTATCGGATCTTACCCGGACGTAGGAATGGCACGGCCGCATGCCTTGTGCCTGCCAAGTGGACGTGGAGCATGCCTGTGGTTGCCATAGTCTTAGTGTAGTGCCCCACGTGGGAAGCTGTTGCTGGGGTGTGTTGTGCAAATAATTGTGCAAGAGGCTAAGGGCAGTGTTTCTACCTGGACTGGTCTTAGGAAGATCAAAGGTTGACATAGATTGTAGCTTGCTATGCTGTTTATCAAACCTTTGGGATTTTTTTTTTTTTTTTTTTTGGCCAAATCTCAAGGATTTTAGTGTGAGAAGAATGCCCTGTTGTCCATCTCAAGTGACCTGCAGTACCATGAGCAAGGTACTTTGACACGAGGAAGTCAACATTTCTGCATGTCGGAAGGTCCTGCTCCACCTCCTTGGCCTCCTCCTGCAAGAGCGGCACCAGCCAATGGCCTGATGGGTGTCTGAGGAGAGTATCTGTGAAGAAGGAATTGTCTTTAAGCCAGGACTGAAGAAATGGGCAGGCTCCGTCTCTGAAGAACTGTCCTAGGGCATGGCCATTACAAGTGTAAAGGGGGATAAAGATAATAGATTTTTTTTTTTTTTTTTAAAAAAAAGGAGAAAGTTAAAGTCTGGAAAAATTAAGATGAGATCGATCAGAAGAGGGTAAAGGAGTATGAAATGCAGACAAGGTTTTTAGAAGTGAAAATCATGTAAGCTGTGAGAAAAATACAGGTGTGTACATAGCCAAGGACCAGAGCCCTGTCATGCTTGGTGTGTAATGCTGGGGGAGTCTTGTGAGTTTGGTGGGTTTCTCCTGGGATCTCCTGACAGCATGGTGTGAAAAGACTTTCTGTGCCTTGTAGTGTAGCCACTGAACAGGGGAGAATAAACAAAATGGTTTACAGATCTGTTCGTAGTAAGTTAATCTACAAAGGAACCTACCTTTTTGCCCCAAAAGCTTTTCAAGGACTGGTCAGTTGAGGTAACAACGAAGCTGATATGAAATTTGGAACACGTATTTTGTTCTCCAAGTTGCTGGTGTAGACACAGCCAGCGTAATGTCATTTTTTTGTATCGCATCGCAGTTAAAAAGCAAGAGGATACATGCTTAGTTTCCTTAAGTCATCAGCAAAAGTCAAAGTAACTTAAACCTATAGTTTTCAAACTTGTAAACACTGCAAACCAAAGCAATTATCATGATTTTGTAACAACAGGCCCACACGATGGCAATGTGTAAAACCATTGCTGCTTTTCTGTGTACAGCTGTCTCACAAAATGGCTGTAGATGACAAAGTGCTTCTTAAGTTTTGTTTTTATTGCATCATGTTGTAAATACAACAGGATTCTAACATGCTTTTAACAGGGAAAAAAAATGCTAAAACAAGCTATATACCCTGGATATTTTTGGAAATATCTCTTTATATACTTGGAATTTAAATTATGATGGTACTTATGATGAATTTTGGAAATAAAAGCTCATTACATCTGTTCTCACCACAGGAGTAAACCACATCCTGGTTTAATGTCATATGACTAATTTACTTTTTAAAACTGATTAGTTAATTGCAATTTCTAAATATTTTTCCATGATGGTGTGCAACGCAGTAACTGTTTGTGGGTTACATTCATTGTTTCTTAGTTATGCTTCTATTAATTCAGGATTAGAGAATGGGTAAGGCAGAGGAGATGCACGTCCGCCAAGTGGAAAAGAGAATTTACTCTTATATTTTCTTGTGATTAAGAAATCAAATTTCTATCAACAATAACTTAAGAAGTTCAAGCAACTGCAAAGCAATGAGCAGTTAGTAGCTTGGGAAGTGAGATAAACCTGGATTTCCAGTTATGTCCTAATGGTGTTTCTCAGGATCTTTTTTACTCTTACAGAAAGCCCCCAAATGGTGTAACACTGCAACTGGAAAACAGGCCTTTTCCAGCAAGACTGGAAGATTGCCCATATATCTGCCTTCATCCCAAATGGTTTCCCTTCTAACAAATTCCATTTTCTCTTATAGCCCAGTCCCAGGTCACTGAGCCGTATGATTAGTAAGGATTATAGGTCTTGGAATTTGAGGAACATCTTTGAACTTCGTTGTATTTGTTAATATTGCTAATGTGGGATCTACAGGTGTAGTCAAGATGTGGTCCCTTTTCATCTCTACCCAAATTATTAGCAGAAGTGGAAGAAGAGAGAGGAAGACTATTGCTATGTACTAGCGATAACACAGTAGGCAGTTTTTCTCTTTTAAGGTGAAGATTGGACTTTGAACTTTCCGTAGGTGATTTTACATCTGTGTGTGTGTGTGCCACAGTAGGGATTCTCTCAGGTAGTAAAACTCTTAATATAATTTGTGAATATATCATTTTCCTTCTTTATATGTTGCAGAATGTAGAATTGTATCTATTTATATATAAATTCAAAGAGATGAACAGCTAGTCACTAATACATTTGCTCTTATTGAAACTAGTCAAAATTTAGCTGAAACAATAAAATATTGCCCATATTGTGTTAGGGAAGCACTGTCTGGTAGAAATAAATATGGTAGGGCAAATCAAATCTCAGTTTTCTGAATTTGAAGATTAATGTTTTATTTATTTATTTTGCATATAGATTTTCTCTTGAAAGACTGATTCTTCTTAGATTCTGGTAATTCAGTAGGAATTCAGACTGCAAAATTTCTGTACTGTGTTATCTTATGACCCCCAAAGTCTGCCTTGAAAGTATGCTGAGATTAGGGTAAATATGTTAAAATTACAGAATTGAGTTAATTTAGTTAAGAGCTTGGCGATGAAATAGTCTTTCAGTGTTGGAGCCTGCAGAGACTGCATTTTCTGGGGGTGAGAGGGTTGGTTTTATTTTTCATCATTTCAGGAAGAAAGTATTTCATTGAGAGATCTGAAATTGTTATCTAACCATTCAATTCAATAAGTAAGAGTTTAAAGAAACTTTATCACCAAATACCATAAGGTTTATACTAATACGTATATTTATCAGCACTTCTAGAACTTCAGGGTCTGACTGTGATGTATACTATTGTATATTTATCTTCTCATTATTTTATTGTTTAAATTAAATTACTAGTTACAAGTAACAGTGGGAGACTCTGGGTGAAGTTTCAAAAGCTAGTTAAGTCTATCTGATTGCTCATTACTGCTGAAAAGTGATACTGCTCCATTTAATCTGCTAGTGGTGGATACTCCTCCACCTCTAACCTTAGCATTCGCGGTAACCTCACTAACCACCAGCCATTAATAAAGTCAGTGAAGGTGCTAGAAATGGAGACAGTTTTTTTTTAAAGAATCTGTTCTTTCGGCCAAAATTTAGAGTTTACATCGGTGCATTGGCTTACTTGGCAGGCAATGGTACTGCTGTGTATCTTCACTGACTGCAATTAACAACTTTTTTAATATAGTCACCATTCAAATATTTCAGGATTTTGAAAACCAGACAGTTATGACACTATTGAAATGAATGTAATGCAGCAAATGAAATGATTGCAAAGTTCAAACATCCTACTGTGCTTCTGGAATAAATTTTGTAGATTTAGCAGAAGTTCTGTAGTCTGCTCCATTTATTTTCTTTGTGCTTTGAGATGTTTTCGTAAAGAAATTAGTATCTTGTGTACATGAAAACCTATTTCTCAGACCTTTACAGAAGATTTGAAGGCAAGCTCTGAAGTGAGGATTTTACCTTAGTAAATTGTCTTGAATGGAGTTCACGTGTTCACAGAAGTGGATCGTGCCTGAAATGTTTTTTGTTTTGTTTTGTTTTGTTTGTTTATTTCACATCAGGCTTCTATTAAGAAAAAATACATTTAAAAAGTTAGGAAAATGAGACCATCATTGTCAAAAAACTAAGTAATTCTGCATTACAGATTACTTACCTTAGTATTAGGTCTTTTCAAATGATATTTTTTCTCTCTTATCTAGCATTTTAGTGTCATGACTACAGCACCAAGACAAATGTTATTACTTATCTTCCTCTGATACTGTCTGTTAATACCACAGGCTTTTTCTTGCATACTACGGAGTGCATGCATTCCTTTTAATGTAACTTTCTCTACCCTCTTCCTGCATTAGGAAAGCTAATTTGGGATAAAGGGAGTTTGTAATCTGTTGAGTATATTCCAAAATTTCTGGGTGATGTTAGTGAATAGAGCTGCAAGACAAACATGGAGGCAGACTAGCTGGCTTCACAGTCTGGGGAGAACCTAGTCCTGTACATCATCAGCCGTAAGGCTTGTTCGCTAGGTAGTTTCCCAGTTCTTACCATTAACTACTACCAGGTCTTTTTTTGCCTTGCTCAGTATTGGTGAATTAGCCCTCAGTTATGAGGTGCTGTCTTTTAAGAGCCACTTTCAGTAACTTGCCATCAGTGCTAGTGAAATGGGGAGGTCCCAGTTGGCCGGAGGTTAGAGAATGAGACTCCAGTCTGCAGTAAGGGCAGGAAAGAGGATCCTGGAAACTACAGGCCTGTCAGTCCGACGTTATTACCAGGGAAGGTCATGGTGCAGATCATCTTGAGTGCCATCACACGGGTCATGTAGGACAACTGAGGAGTGACGGAGGGAACTGGGGTGGTTTAGTTTGGATAAGAGGAGGCTGAGGGGAGACTTCATCACTCTGCAACAGAAAGGTTGAAGCAAGGAGGGTATTCTCTTTTCTCAGGTGACAAGTGATAAGACACAAGAAATGGTCTCAAGTTGCACCAGGAGAGGTTTAGTTTGGATGTTAGGAATAATTTCTTCACAGAAAGGGTAGCAGAGCATTGTAGCGGGCTGCCCGGAAAAGTGGTGGAGTCCCTGGAGACTCCAGGGATGTTTAATAGATGTGTGGATGTGACACGAAGGGACATGTATTAGTGGTAGGACTTGGTAGGCCAGGTTCATGGTTGGACTTGATGATCTTGAAGGTCTTTTCCAACCTAGAAGATTCTATGATTTCATTGTTGCTAAAAGTAGCACAGTTATTTTTGGGGGATCAATTTGTAAAAATGTAGACTGATCATTTCTACTCTTTTCCGTTTTTATATGTGTTTGTGCTGAGCTACCAACTAGTAAATGCTTGTGTGTATTTGTTGCTTATTGTAAAATACTTCCTATAGAGTGAATTGGAGAAAAAAAAAAGAAAAAGGAAGATAAGTTAGAGAGGCTTCTTAACATGCTCAACAGCGTTTAGTTCTCTGAATTCCATGTGAATACTCCACTACGAGTGTTTGTGTGTCACAGGCACCAGTGTGTGTAGGTTCCAGAAAATGGTACTTATCCTGGGGACAGAGTGCCTGAAGTTGACACAGCAACAGGCAAACAATGGCCAGCAAGGCAGCTGCTGCGTGGAGGTACCCTGAGAACTGCAGGTGGCTGTGGAGGAGCTGCAGGTAAAATGGTGGCACCTCAGTGACAGCACCAGCAGCATCTCCTAGCAAACAGTGATCTTTGCTCACATTGTACATCCTGAAATGTAGTAATGTTTGCATCTTTGCTATGGTGACGGATGACATGGGGTGGCCGCCAGCTGAAGGGTGCAGGTAGGAAGTGCAGATGCTCGTCAGTCTGTTGCACGAGATTTCAGTACCCTGCAGTTGGGCTGTCTCCTGGAATTCCAGAAGGAAATCCTTTCAAAGAGTGAGTTTGTTTAGTTAAGGTTTTCATAGTAACTAATAACAATCTTATAATGATTCTTAACCATCACCCAGTACTAGGAGAGAGGTGAGCCCAGATTTTCTCTTCCTTCCTTAGTTTTTTTTTTTTTTAATTTTTTATTTTTTTATTTCCCCTCTGCTCTCACATAGTAATACAGTCCTTGAAGAGTTCAACTTGGGACCCCCGTTGAGGTCTCCTGTGGATCACATACAGTATGATCTGTGCTGTACATGTGAATGGAGAATGTGTATTTTTCATTGCTGCTATCTCAAGAGGGAGAAGAATGAAGATTCTTGGTGGTAAACCCTTCATACATGACCTCACTCAGAGAACTTCCTTTTTTTTAAGGACACTTACTGAATTCTTACTGAAGACGTTTCAGAGTTTCATCTAGACCAACAGATGCAAATTACATTCTTTCCTTCTCAAAGCCACATGCATGCAAGACAGCAGCCCAGCGGCTTTAAGACTGGTTGTTGCATTTTACCTAAATCACTTCGCTCTTTTCTGAGTAAACTTTGTGGCTCTCCCCTAGCTGTCATGGTAAGCACCAGAATGCTCTCTAACCAAGCATTCACTAAGAAAATCTCTGCAAAGGTAGGCTTTGAAAAGAGCTTTGACTGTGTGCCAGGACAGCTAAAGTACTGTCTTCTATGTTGCGAGGAAACCCCACTCGCCACAGACATCTTGAAGATGACCACTTTGAGGTCTCTTCATTCTTTCCTGAGGTGTTGCACAATTTGAGCCATATGTTTTTACCATATTGGGCAAAGCAATTGTACTTCACTTTGTGTTGAGCCTCTGAGATGCATGCTGTGAGCTGACTGCTCACTGTTTTGGCATCCCCAGTGGTGGAATGCGTGTGCAGAGGATCAGATCCCTCAGAGGAAGAGGAGAATTTACTGACATCCTTATCCACATTCCAGGGCATGCCTTTCATCTCCTCATCTGCACCATTGTGCTGCTCAAGAGAGAGGGTCATTAATGTTCTTCCATTCACACTGTAAGGACAAAGTTCAAGGGACTCCATCCTTTATGTGTGCTATGAGCTAAATTCCTATGTGTTTGAGTATATGAGGTATGTCCACAGCCACAATGAAAGAGATGAAACAGGTAAGGAATATTTCAGTGGTTTGGTACTCAGTCTAAGGATCCTTTTTTCTCTGCAGTGCTCAACATTTTGCATTCATGTTACGGTGACCTCTCCATGCTAGTGGAATATAAATGACAAAAGACAAATGGATTGGATCATCAGGAGTCACTGACGTCTTAGCAATAATATGTTGATTTCTCTCACCTGGCGAAAGATCCTAAGATATTTTTTTTTCTACATCTTCAGGGGAGGGGAGAAATGTTTCGTCAAACTTGGAAAATTCCCTTGAATGACAGCAGTAAGTCTAATCAGAGGATAATCAGGTTATATCAAACCTGTTAATTCAGTATCTGACCACTTTATTTGTTTCAAATAGATTGCTGACTTGTAAGCATCTATTTACAAATTTATAGTGTTCCCTATTAAATTTATGGGACTCATTATCCATTTGTTTCTTGAGCAATAATGCTTTATCATATTCAGTACTGAAGTACATACAGTACATACTGATGTAAATACAGTACATACAGTGAAGTACATACAGTACATCTATTTATATACCATTTTAAGAATTTTATGTAGATTATGCTGTATATGTATGTATAGATGTATTATGTAGCTATCTGCTCTAATTATACTGATAAAAATTTAAATTATTGAAAATAGTTATTTTGATAATTACCGGCATTAAAATATAGATATATTAGAGTCCCTCCATCTTAATTAAAATTCAAACAGGTTGTACAGTTTTTTTTTCAATCAGTTTTTATTTGTTTACAAAATATAAATAGTCATAAATGCAATCTCAAATATTTTAAAAGCATAAGTTATACAACAATCTAGCTTCTGAAAAATTCTTTTGGTATCAAATACATATTAAATAAGTTGATATTCTGAATAATAACATTAGAAATGAAATAAAATAGGTCCTTTCTTTAAATTACTTCTAAATATTGAAAATATAAATAGAAATCATTAGAAATGAATAAATATTTTAAATACAATAAATAGGTTCCTAGAAGGAAATGAGGATATATAAAAATGAAAACCATTGTTACTATTTCTGGTTCTTAAAACAGAACAACACTGTCATCTGCCACATGACAGATTTGTAACAAAGGATCATGCCCGAATTAAAACATTCAGACACTGACACTCCTGGTGTTTTTCAAATAGCGAACAGCCCTCACGGTTTTCTCCATAAATGAAGTAAAGTCTCGGAGGATGAGGTGTGTGGTGATTTTCTCTATCCAGGTCTTATCCGATTTCAGCTTTGTGAGGAGGGATTTCTGGGTAGCTGAATCTGGGATGACCACTTCATCAGGATTTATCACCTGTGAAAAACAGAATATTGAAGTGCCCTTGTTAAAATGGTTTAAACAATCTTGACAGTGATTGGTTTATACATAAGAATATGTTTCAACCAGCTGTGTATTCACCCATTCTGCACAGCATTCTGCACGGCAGACCCCCCCGCAACCTGTGTATATCTACAGCTCCACTTCTGGTGTGGGATTTGAGGTATGTTTGTATCTGCTGCTATGTCTCCAGAAGAATCAAAAGCTCTTGTCTAATCTATAGCGTTTGTTCTGGTTTGCATGTTCCAGTCAAATGCGCTGCACTGGACAGATCAAACACTTTTGCCTGGTGTCCACCTACCATATGGTTAGCTGGGAAGATGCTGAACATGATATGTCCTAATCCATACTGGCTGCTGCATCCTGAATCATAAGTTAATTAGATGACATTCAAGTGCTCTCGCATTTGGTAGTAGATTAACGGTTTTCAAAAGACACCAAACTTGTCTAGCTGCTTAATTCCTACTTTCCAGGCATTGAGATACATGGAAGATTAACCATTACCACTTTCTTTGGTGTGTGGCATCCTAAGAACAAGATGAGTAAGAGAAGTTTCATATCTAATTCTAGCAGTCAGCTCTGGGAACTGGATACCCAAATGGTTTCGAAGAGCTTGTCCCATGGTGTGGCTGGATGACTTTTTTAAATGGGACTTGCCCAAATCATGGAGCAGTTTCAGTTCAGTTTCTAGAAGTCTAATTATAAAGTGTCTTATTCATCCTGTTCTTAAGATCTGTCCTACTCTTTAACAAGTGACAAAAGCACATGCACCTCCTTCTGGAACTTTTTTTTTTTGGTCAAATTAAAGTAATGAACATTTGAACATTTACTTGTGTCTAGACTACTTGGAGGTGGATTCTGATCATGTTTAGTTACAGGTATGTCAGACACCTTTTTGCATGCTTTTTTTTTTTTTTTTTTTTTTTTTAAATTTGGATATCCAGACAGGTATCTTGCTAATGGATCAACTTGACCACAAATGACAGATTCTTTCCACCTGCCCTCCTTGCCTTAAACAGCAGAGAGACTTCCCATAAAGAAAAGTTTCCACCCTGGAGATCAAGGCTCCTGATTTTCTCAGAATCTCCATAGTTCCTTCAAATGAAGGGTTTGATTTGACCATTGAGTTTAATTGCACCTGTCCTAATTACCTCTACCTTTATAATTTTCAGAAAAGGCTAGTCTCACCGAGCTATAAAACAAACTTTCTGCAAACTAATGAGTTTGAGGTCAGTACTCAGCTGCTGTCTTATGACAGGACTATTATTCTTAGCAAGTACAGTGTGAAAAAAGCAGTTCAGCTTCCTTTCACTTAAAGAATGATGAACATAAATAAATATGTTAAGAAAGGTATTAGTATCAAACAATGGCCTTTTCAACACTGAAAAGCACCTTGAAGGAAATAATGCCCTGAGACTTCCGCAGTTCTTAATTCTGGAATCCTTACTCACCTGGGTGGTTCTTACTCATGCAAAGTTTCACTGATGACAAAGAAAGTATTCATCTTAAGGATTATTAACATGAGTAAGAACTGCAGGAATGAAATGAATTTTAAAGTGTGATCTTTCAAAGCACTCCAAAACACACAAAACAGCTGTCAGAAATGAATAGCCTTTAGTTTACTAAATCAAAAGAGAATCAGATGTCTATAAAGAATATACATATATTTTTCCCCATGATGGTTGCAAGCAAAACCAAGCTTTTCAATAGGCAGTGCCTTTAATTTAGTTGCGTCATTAACTTATGTTCTGAATTTAGCTGTTTTCTTTGATTGTAAATTAGTGATATTTGAATACACCACACAGCTCACTAGAAAAGTTTGTTTTGGAGAGTTTTAAAGATTCATAATATTGTAAAACTGTATTTACTATTATTCATGTGGGTTTTAAGATAAGTTATCGTATTTCTTGGAGTTTTGCAACATTAGGAGGTTAGGACTGAACTGCAGTTAGGAAAGAATTGCCTGAGAAGTCTCAGCCAGGCAGCATTAGCATATTTGTTCTTAAACAGAAAGCTGCATTTAATTGTCAGTTTGGAAATCAAAAATGAAAACAGTAAGTGGGAAGAAGAGTAGTTTCTTTAACAAAACAAACAAAACCTTTAAATTAGTCATAAGGTTAAATATCTGAGCATAAGGAACTGCTGTCACCTGTTCATCCTGAGAGAAGTAAGAGTGGGAAATGTTTGGCTTCACAAGCTCCCTATTCCTCCGACTACACATCAGTTCTAAGTCACAAAAGTTGTCTGAGTAAATTTAAAAACAACTCACCATCTGCCTTATCGTTGTTGCCAGATGCTTTGTGCTATAGCACAGCGACTCAACTTTTTGCTTTTCACTAGTAAAAGTTTCTTGTACGTATTCAAGGTAGGTCTGAAAGGTGAAAAGCCCGCTGGAGAGTTTCTTCAAGCATTTCTCCTGGAAAGAGAAAGGTGAGAAGGTCAGCTCTAACTCGGATGTGGCTTCGGCGGAGCGTGGTCTGTAGGGGCAGGTGGGCAGGAGGGAGGGGGGCACAAGCTGCTTTTGGGGCAGGCCCCAAACTGCTGCCGGGGTTCGGGCGAGGAGGGGAGCGGTTCCTTGCCTCGTCGAAGCCAGCCAGGAGACAGCCGTCTTCCTCCGTCACCTTGGGGAGGTTGAGGTTGTTCTGGACCAGCATCTCCATGCTGTTCTCGCAGACGGTGAACTTCTCGCACATCTGAGGGGAGAGACACCCACACCTCGCGTCGCACCTCGGCGGCGGGCAGCAGCCCCCCGACCCCAGGAGGACGACCACCCCCTCGCGGCCCCGTACCCACCTCCTCCTGCAGTCGGGCCGCCCGGGCGTGCAGCAGCCAGGCCAGGGCCTCGCAGTCGGGCAGCGCCGCCCGCCTCGCCCCGGCCTCCTCCGGCTCGGCCTCCCCGGAGGAGTCGGGGCCGGCGGCCAGGGGCAGCGGCGCGGCGGCGGCGGGCGGAGGCAGCAGCGGCAGCAGCAGCAGAAGGGCGGCGGCGGAGCGGAGGGAGGGCGGCCCCCAGCTCCTCGCCGCCTGGCAGCCGTCGGGAGAGCTCATGGTGAGGCTCTTCTTCTTCGGCTCCGTCCCGTCTTCGGAGGAGGAGGAGAGGCCGGCGGGTTGAGTGAGCTCCGGGCATCCCTGAACGTGTATTTATCGAGGGGGCTTCGAGATTATTCACGGACTGGGAAAATCCGGGCTGAGAACACGGGGGTGTGCGCTCGCCCCGTCTGAGCGCGGCGGGATTGTGAAACGGGGCCGTGGGGGGCGAGCCGAGAGGAGCCGGGCAGAAACATGAAGTCATTTTCCCAACCGGTAACTCCTTGAGGGCCGGGCTCCCGCTGCAGCAGCCGCGGCCGCCGGCTCACCTGGCCCCGCCGGGCCGGGTCAGGGGCTGCAGCCGGGGCCGGAGCCCCCCGGAGCCCCTCGGGGCCGGGCACCCTCCCGCGGGGTCCCCGCGTCCCCCTCGCTGTCAGCCTGCACAGAGGCACGGACGCCCGTCGGGTGTCCAGCATCAGAGCCACAGCCTTCGAGTGGTTTGTGATTTACATCTGCGCTTCCCATGCTCTTACTGTGTACAAATACGGGACTAAACGCGCTCGTTTAGGTGCACGCGTCCAAGCTGTACGTGGTCACAGGCACAGGGTGATGCGCGTCCCATGCACAGCGGGTGGAGGGCCAGCTCCTGCAGCCAGCACAGGGCAAGGACCGCAGGAAATGCCACGCAGTTACCTGTTATCTGCAGCCTTATCCTTCCACCTGCCTGGGGGGGGGGGGGGGCGGTGGGAATTTTAACATTTCGCAGGGAGATCCTTCACCCAGGGCATGTGAGTCTGTCCGGCTCCATCGCGTGGGGCACGGGCTGAGACCGACTGCTCCAGGCTAACTGCTGGGATGTCTCGAACTGATTTTGGCAAAACGGGCTTGTTTTTGTGAAATCTGTACCTTTATCTCGGGTGGACGGAAGCAGAGAAAGACCCAGTTCTGGTTCTGGAGTGTGGAAGATGTAACATGGGGCATAGGAGAAAGGATGACACAGTGTGACTGCACTTGGGTGTCCTCATGTGGACTCTCCTTTTTAACAAAGGCAGACACTGTCAGAACACACACACACACACACACACATATATATTATTTTTTTTCAGAAGAACCTGGATAGACAACCTCAGGAAAGAAGCAGAATACTTTTTTTTTTTTTTTTTTGGAGTGGAAAGGCAGCTGTAGTGATTTTGCCCAGGGGGAGATGACAGCACTGAGATGCAAGTATAACAGAGTGATCCTCAGTAGCAGCAATCAGAACCATGCGTGGTGCTCAGCAGAGAGAAGCCATAGCAATAAGAGGATAATATTAGAATAACAGAAATAATAACAGAATAAAAGGATAAAACATAAAACTAACACTCTGAGTGACTCATATCAAGGATTTGTTTGCAAGGTGCCAAAGGCCAGAAACAAGCAGACCAGATCAGCTCAGTACTGCAGACAAGCCTGGTGTTTTCCTTCTGGTTCATCAGGGGCAGATACAGCAGGGATGGACACTCGTTTCCATTTGTGATAGCACATCGATGCACATCCAGGAGAAATATTTCCTTCCAATTCCAGACAGCTCATGACCTGTTCCCTGCAGACAGATCAGCTTTCCTTTTGTTGCCCTTTACCTAGCTGAACTGAAAACACCGCCTATTCCTAAAATCACCTGAACTTGATGAAATGCTACATTTACTTAATAATATATTTTCAGCAGACTTTCTGAAAGTTAGTCTTGTTTGTAATTTTTAATTTTGTGATTTTATTTGATGTTGTCCTTTTTTCCTTGTATCACGTCCATTCCTTAGCAGTGTCCAAAAGACCTTTTTGTGCTGATCACTGTTATATGGGTTTACTCTTGACAATGCATCTAGTTATATCTTCAGAGTGAAATACAAAAAAAATCCAATTGTTGTTTCTCATCTTAAAGTTTCTAAGTTTTCTGTCTTGCTTCTTACTGATTTTTGTTATGTTTTGTTTTGTTTTGTTTAGTCTTTGTATTTGAGTGTCAGTGTGACTTTTCAGAAGTACAGAGTATCCTTACATGCTCCCATGGAAGTTGCTAATTAATGCCTTATAAACTCAGTGCTTGACAATCCAGCACAAAGCACAGCATTCAAGAGGAGGAACTCAAATTTACACAATGCCATTAAAATGCTTCTGCTACTAGATGCTGTAGCAGAAAACAGATGGCTGTATCCTGACGTGCAAAACCTTCTTAGTGGGTACCCTCAAAACTATTAACAAAACCTCAAAAATAGTGGGTACCCTCAAAACTATTAACAAGGGATCTTGAGTTCCTATAGCTCTTTAAGAGATGGGTTTTCTGTTGTCCATCAAGACACGAACACTTCACCCATTTTTTGGCTTATTTCTTGTTAAGTATTTTTGTACTGAGTATTTGCTGAAGTTAAAGGGTCAGTAAGTGCTTCCATGTCTCTTCTCCACAGTTTCTGTGATACATTAGTAATATCATCTTCAAGAGCCTACATCAAAAATCCCAGGCTTCAGAAGAGAGGTGTGTTTTTTTTTTTCTCCACGTATTTTCAAATAAAAAGTCACTACCGGCTTCACCAAGAGGTTGAATAGGAGAAAATGAAACCAAACTGCCCCGTGCTCTACTTGAAATGAACAGGTTGAGCAGGACATTGATATCCTGCATTCATGTTTCTCATAACTAAACATTGCTTTGAGAATCTACACATGACACCAAAGAGCACTGGCACACAGGAACAACCTTTGCTTTTGCTGCATCGAAATTTTCTTTGGTTCTTTGCCAGCAGGGAACCACAGAGATGTTGGGGATTTTTTTGTGAAAAGCTCTGGGGATTGCTCATTTTCTTTCCCTAAAGGCAGGCTTGCATCATTTTTAAACAAGACTAGGATATGTAGTAATAGACTCAAATTTTCTCCTTGAGCATATCATATGCAAATACCATGAATTTCCATGCCTTAGGCTAAATTAGAGGTTTAGAGGAAAAATTCTTAGCTTTAATTTATGTTCTAATTTTCAACTTTATCTGCTTAGTCTTGAGAAGAGAAATCGTGCCATGGTCTTCTCTAGTCAACCTTCAAGCTGGCTAGTATGTGGTCCCAAGTTAAAGAGGCCCTGGAGGTAACTGTTCTTGGGGAATATCCAAATATCACAGGTCACCCTAAATAGACATGTCCCTGCCAAATCATAATGATTGCAGACAGATACCCATATGTACACCTTTATGATTCAAAGTGGTTTTAAACAGCCATTTTAACTCTGGAATGGGATTAAGGTAGCACTTGTCGGTCACCCTAGACTTGCCCCAGTAGTACTTTTCTGCTGTGGCTGCACTGATAAATGGCATCAGTAAGTGATTTCATAAGCCTTTCTCATGGGAGGAAGGTAGCTCGCACTTTGCCTCCATCATGGTGCTGCACACCTTTTCATATGGCTGCATGAGGCACCAGAGCAGAGAACTGGTCGAGTTACAAATTCTCCCATATTTTGTCTTTCACAAGCTCAGCACCTGCATACTAACTGTATTTGGCTTCTTCGTGACCATTGCCCACTCTTGTGTATACACGGTTTTGACAAAGATCCCTTTTTTATTATGAGTTTTGTGTTTTGCATTATTATTGATGGACTGTGCTCCTATAGAAAGTCTCTGTCCGCTTTTGAAAGTAAATTGACTGTAAATTCTGCTTGTGTTTAAACAACTTCTTGTTTCCATTTGAGCTCTATTCTAAGTATGAAAGATGAAAATTCAAAGACATTCTATGACTAAAGAGAAGAGGAAGGTTTTTCAGTCATCAGGGAAGATGATGAAGCTGAAAAAAGAAAACAGTGAGCAGTTAGAGTATATCAGAGGTACTGAATGGTGTAACTATTTGTTATTTTTACTGTTTATCATTTTTTAACATAGTATGTTAGAAGTAGATTGTGTTTTACAAAACATTCAAAAGGTAAGTTCTTCCGCACAGCTTGCTCAATGCGAAAGGAGAACAAAGGGGTGTCAATGTTTAGCTATGAAACATTCACACTTCTGAGAGCATGCCAAGTCTAGTTCAGTTCTGTAAGCATAGGATCTCTTTCAATCTTACATAAAAATTTGATATGTTGTTAATGAGACCCTTGTAGATCTAAGTATTTACCTACATTCAAGTCTACTTTTTTGTGACCATGATCTCTTTATCAGGCTGTTCTCTCACTCAGTCTGACCTCTAGCCATGCATCTTCATTCTGTTTTACTTCATGACTGTTTTTCTGCAATGTTGTAAGTTACCCAACCCAAGTCGTATAGTCATCCTCTTGTGTTTTTCTCCTGGATAGCAGAAGGTTCTTTTTCAACTGACAGCTGAAGTTGAACAGTGGTTATTTTTATAATTGTATGCAAAATTATTCAAGAGATACTACTTCTTAGGCTTGAGAGAGCTTTACTTCTACATCAGAGTTTAGAATATGGAGAGGTGTCTAAAGTGGAAGTAGGTGTCATTTTTATATCCAATCTGAGCGTAATGAGTCATACAGACTGTCCACCTAGAGGGCTATCTTTTACTTATGCTACAAGGTGGTAGTAATGCTTTACTGGACCACTGATAAATGTATCATAACTCCATTGCCAGAATCAGGTGCAAGAATTTAGTGCATCTCTCTTTGGGAGATAACATTCAATAGTAAGTTATATGTGTTGGAATTTTTTCGTAGGAGATGAATAACTAGAAAAACAAGACACACTATGCACCTGCTACAACAGATGTGCAATTATACAAAGGTTTTTGGAGCTCAAGGATCCTGTAGTGATATAGGGGAACTACTGAGGAGTTTGCCACTATGGTCATACCTTTGGCCTTACAGTCCTGTCAAAAAATCTTAACATCACTGCTCAGAAACTGCCTTAAGTAACTTCCTCCTTGCTGTGAAGGTTCAAATGGTCTAGGTCCAACTAGATCTTTCCACCAGGTGGCCAATTAGAGGGCTAGGTGGTTTTAGTTTAGATGGCTCAATGGGGATATGGGAGATGCTGAATCACATCTCTTTCCTATCCAAAGGGATTGGGAACCCAGATTTGCTACTTTACAGGAAAGTTCTCCAACTCCTAAAAGTAATCATGGCCATCAGGTATTTTACATTCTGTCCTCTTAAAGTGAACTATTTTTCATCAGATAGAAGAGGTCAGGAATCAATGTGCTGTCTTGGTGGGCTGGCCTGTATTTCAGGTGATGTTTGCCACAGTATATAACACAAGAAATGTAGCCCTTGGGCAGAAATAGAAAGCGATTCCCAAGAAATCTTGTGACCTCAGAGCTGTTGAGTAAGCCTGGGCAGGACTGAGGACCCACAGTATTGTCTCTGCTTCCTCCATAGGTTGTGTTTTGGGAGGAAGAGCTGGTCTGCATACCCAAACCCAGGATAAGTTCAGTGTTGGCTGCCTGGGAGAGAGATCTGTTTTCCTGAGGGAGAAAAGCTCCTTTCCCTGTTGTTTCTTTTGTGCTGGTGCAAGAGCTCCTCATGTTTTTTTGACTGTCTCTCACTTAGCTCTTTGCAGGGGAACACCATGGCTCTGTCTGCCCCAGTCAGGTGCTGCTTGAAGTAAAGTCCCCTGGTATCACTCGTCCTGAATGTAGCGATTCCCCTGCTGGTTTTAAAAATACATGTGAAACCAAAAGGAAAAAAAAAAGAGAAAAAAAAAAAAAAGAACACTAAAAAAAACAGAAGCAGTCTAGATGAACCAAAGGAGTCTGAAAAACCCTAACTGTCCCCTATGCCTGAAATGGTGTATGACAGTGGCAATTTTGGTGTGAAGAGGGAATGCGTTGGGTATCTCCCTTGTTGCCTTTGTACCTTAGCTCTGCAGCATCACGTCACTCCTGTGGCTCTCATCTTCATTGTTATTTATAAAGGCTCAGGTCTTGGGATTTCTATGGTCTACATTTTTCTCATGCATCTTGCCTGGACTTGTCAGGATGAAGTGCTTAGACTTTTGAAACATGTCTGAAAATGAAGTGCATTCTCTTTATTCCCCATAAATACAACAAACATTAGCAAACATGAACAGAGATCAAGGACTTAGTTCAGAATTACAGGTGCTTTTAAAAAAAATGGTAAAATAAACTTATGTGTTTCATTTCATGGTATATTAATTATGTGTTTGTAACAGTCTAAGCAAAATTTCTGGTGCAGTGTTCCATATTTTACAAATATAAAATTGCTACCTTTTAAAAATTAATTTTCAGCTAATTTTCTTTTAAAGGAATTTTAAATAGTCATATAGAATATATTCCTTGGTGAGTGTTGCACTTTTCAGCTATGTGCTATCTATGTTTCCCAGTCAGCCCAGGTGCCACATACCTGTCTAGTGAAATCTGCTGCTTTCTGCCTGACACTTCTTATGTGGTTCCATAGCTGTTGTGGGTTAATATCAGCATGGGAAAGCCATTACTCAAAGGAATGGCACTGCCAGGCCACAGTCTTGACTTCTGCCACAAGTCACTTTTTCTCACCACCTCCCATGTGTGTTGGTATTGACATTTGAGCAGCTGGGGGGAGGATCTGATTGGAAACCAACCTGGCAAAGGAATGTAATAAAAACAGGTTTCAGTGGGATCTATTCTACGATCTGACTCTCTGCATGGCTGCCCAAACATTTGTGTCAGTGTGATGATGCCTGATTCCAAGGACTGCATAAATAATTAAATAAAAATAAAAACTGCAAATAAAAAAACCTGTCATTATGACAAACATGAAGAACATTTTACCTCATCCCAAAATAGCATTCAGTTCTCACTTCTCCAAAGTAGCACATACTCTTGAAACCAGATTAAAAAAATAGAAGGTTTTAAGAAATTTAAGTGTTCATCACTTTTCATAACAAAAAAATCTTGTAGCTAAATTCAATCTGAATTCATGAGGACTTCTGACTCCTCGCGCTTTCATCTTTCACATTATATTTTGGACATGTTTGTTATTCCCTAAATGGTCTTTTTAGCCAGCCCTACCCACTGCTCACAGAAAGCCACTGCACATGTTTTATGCTGTTGTAACTCCTGTGGTTTTGAAAGGACTCCTCTTGCCTGATGCCCATGAAAGAGAAAAGAAAGTCAAGCTGAAGATTTTTGGAGTCTTAGACAACTGTTAGTATGTATTTTGCCATCTGAATAGGTAAGTCCACACCGGCCATTTTTTTATACTAAGCAATTTGAATAGGTTGCAAGATCCTTTGGACTACAAACTTCATGAGATCCTAACCTCTAGAAGTCATAGCTTTTGAAAAGGGGTTTGGTGTGTGGGCTAGCTACAACCTTCACTGCTCTTTGGTCTACCAAAATCCTCTGCAGGACCAAAAGTCTGCCAAGAGTCAGCAAAGCAAAGATTTTCTGGCTTCTTACAATGATAAGAAATGTAGAAGGAGGAGAGTACTTTAACTTCCCTAGAATTCATTTTTGTTTCATATTTCATAGTTTTCTTATGATGTATGTATAGAGCAAATTTTGTGTATTGTTTTAGAGAAGCAGCCACAGGGGGTAAGGAAAATAACTGCCCATCAAAAGTGAAAAATCAATGTCACACAGAAGGAAAGTTGCTTTTTAAATTTTCTCAGTGTATGGTAAAATTACTGTAAAAGGGTGGATTTTGTTTACACTGAACTTAACGTCAACATTCCTATTGATTTCATTATGAACCTGGCACTGTCTCGTATCTAAAAGGAAAGACAGATGAATGGAAAATGCGGAAAATGAATTCTACCATCCCTCCTACCTTCTGTACAATTTGTTCACTCTCACCTTAGCCTTAGTCCCTCTCATCATGATTTGAGAAAACGTTTCTTAAAGTAGTACCATTAGATCAAAAGCTAGTAAGGTAAGAAACATATATAACTTGTTGAGCTTTTGCAAGGAAGAAAACCAGTCAGATGGTATAAGAAAGGGATAATTTACTGGTCCCATACATTAGATGACATCTGCTTAAAATCCCTTGTTTGCCATTGACAATCCCTTGTTTGCCATTGACACTCAGTTCATTGCCAGGGGACGAAGTCACTCTGCCTGTTGTGCCAGTTCTTCCTTTGAATTAGCCCCTTAAGCACTAATAATCTTGATAAGCCTGGGGTAACAAGAAGAGAATAACTGTGAAAGGTCACAAACTATACAATGGGAACATGTCTCTAAATCCTTCTAAACTGCCATTCTCAAGTAAGGAAGAAAAAGGTCACACGAAAAGAATCCTTACATTACACTACAGTAAATCAAGGCTACTGCACAGCCTTGAAGAGAAAATGAAATACCAGTGAAAATTTTGCCTTACCCTTATTTTCTTCCTTTTTTGGGATCTGGAATGACTTTATTAAATCTGAAGTAGTAATTTACGCAAAATAGAAAATATTACTTTTTCACTGTAAATGCTCTAAAAAAATCAGGAATGGCTCCTGGTGTTTCTAGATTGCAGGACATCTGTGATAGCTGACTGGCTTTCTCAGTTTGCTCAGAAATTGAATTGTAAATGATAGTCTAGAATGTTTCCTGCTAAAATTGGGCACATCTAAAGAGATGTCAGATTAGAATTTTACTGTATATCACCTGACATGTAAATGATCATTACAGGGAACCATCAGCTCTTGGTGTCCCTTGCCCTGGAGCTTGGTAGCAGTGTTGATGATGTTACACCTCAAACAGAAGTGCCCTGGGGCCAGGGACTGCCATCATCAGGGCCCAGTCACCACGATATACTTCCACAAAGTAGATAACTAACAAGCCACAATGACTGTCTTTCTGAACCACAGCTTCATTGTCTTGAATATTGTCCTCAGTGGCATAGATCTCTTCTTCCTGATGCAGAAAAGAAGACTAAATTCTTCAGCTCTACTATCTGTATCTGTATCATAGACACTAAATATATTATATTACAGTATAATTTCAGCTGTACCATACATCAGCTATACTGGCAGTGACAAAAGCACTCCGTGGGAGGAGGGGGGAAACTGGAGCTGGTTGGCCATCTTGGGGCATTCCCACCGCTCTGTGGTTCAAGCTCCATCCAGATAATCCACAGCAAAGCTGCCAAAAACTCAACATGTTGTTTTACAGACCCAGAGCAAAGAGGAATCTGTTCCTGTCTCTGCTGTGGTGCTGACAGTAACTATAATCACACTCTGTTTTCTAGTGGAGAAACTCTTGCATAGGTGAGGCATCTCTAACAGAAGTTTTAGTCTTGGCTCTGAAAGGAGCCACACAAGGGTCTTGGGCACTTCACATGGTCTGGAGTTATTCTTAAATATTCACCAAAGGGTCACTTTTTGAGTGCTGTCTTGAGATGTACTTCTCTTCACGTTTCCGTTTCTCCAGCTTCTTGCACAGTATTGTCTTAGATGTGGAAGATCTTCAAATAGTAGGTGCCTGCACCGTGTTTCTGAGTAGTCTTGTTGTCACTGGTGGTAACGCTATGCCTACACAGCAGTGAAGCATGCGAAGACATCCACAGGACCAGGGTTCCGCTATATAAAGCTATTTTTAAGGTATGGTGTCTGAAACCTTTACTTTCAATGCACATTTCTCAGCATATGCTGAGCTGGCAGACGTAGGTGTCTCTTTTTCAGGCAGAATTTTATGCAACATAGGAGGAATATGTTAAATGTTTCCTGGAAATAAATGGAATCTTTCCAAGAGCCTGAGCACCAGAAGAAAAAGACATGTGATACGCTGACATAAAAGATCATGCTTAGGCAAAGAAAACAGTTGGTTTTAGGTAAGTAATGTAGTATTATCCTATTACAAATAACCAGTCACATTCTCATGGTTTGTGTCATTTCTCTCTGCTGATTTCTAACTTTCCAGTCTTGTGTATTTTATTCATTACAGTTAGTTTACAGTGCTGAAAAAAATCTCTTTTTTCTTTAACAACTCATACCATGTAGGTAACATTTCTCCTAATTAACAGTAGTGCCCACACAATTTGACTTTTCAGCTTGGTGGTCTTATCATTGGGCTGCAACAGAAGGTTAGGATTATTGTTGTTGGCAGTTTTCTCGTGTCTTTTTTTTTTTTTTTAATTATTGTTTAGTAAGCGATTGAGCAGATGAAAGAATTAGGTTTGCTTCAAATTGCTGGGGTAAAATTTCAGAATTTCCGCTTGACGTGATAGGGTATTTATCATATGTTTTGAGCAGATGTTCAGGGATTATATTTATAATAATGTTTGAACTTACAGAATGAAACTGATTCAATATGGAGTATCAAGTTAAAAATGGCTTTAGAATCTATTTCTATGCATAGATGCTCAAAGATTATAGGAGAACAGATTTTGTCATACCAGCACCTCTTGTACCAAGGGATTTTTGCCACTGAGTTCAAGAAGATTGGGAAGAGGCCAGCAAAGTCCATCTTGTTGATTTTCCCCACATTGCGAAACTGTTTTAGCTACGGGTGCTCTAATAGCAGTGCTTGTAACTCTTTTGCTGGGAATGCTGATTGGAAAAGATAATACAGCTGGCATAAACATAAATCTCTCAACAAAGAGATTTGGAAGGGAATAGAAATCTTGCCTATTGGTAGCTAACTCCTCATCCATGATTCCATCTCTGCTCCTCACTGTTTTCCCAGCCAGTAATTCCAGAACTGAGCTATGCCCAACAAAACCAGACAAGCTTAAAGTGCTGGTTTGGGGGAGCTGGTGCCCCTGTGCACGCTGAGAGCTGGACTAAGGGTGTGTGGGCAACTTCTGCCAATGCTACTGTGGTGTGGGGCAGAGCTATAGCCTCCAGCACAGAGAGAAAGTAGTTCATCTGCTGACAGCCCCACAGCCACCTCTTTCTGTGCTAGGGAGTCCCAGCTCCACTGGTAGCATCCAAACAGCACTCTTCTCAGTTTCTCATCCAGCATGCAAATGTTGGACAGGGCGTGGGTAATTCTAGGTGCTCGGATGTGATTTGCAAAGAGGATGTCAATGGAAGTTAGCTGTGAGCATACTGCTGGCTACTGCTCAGGTAGACTCTTTTTGCACACTTTTAGGATGATTATGCATGCAGGACATTTTGGATCACAGATTTGTCATAATTTTTCTACTTTGAATTCAAGATACAGAGAATTTGGCATTTATTTTTATTTTTCTAGAAAACTCCTGGATTATTGTGCAGCAAAGTGTGCCTATGAATTTTGAAGGGATTGGTATGTGGTAGCATAGCCCTGTTAACAAGTATTCTTCGTTTACTTCCTGGGTGTGGACAGAGCTGGTTAAAAGGGAGAGCACTGCTGAACGTTACCAAGTTCATGGAGAGGAATGAACTTATGAGCTGGGTGCTGTGATGGCAGCAAAAGCATTGGATGGAAATAACTGTGGAAGAGAAGAATCCTTGTATATAAGTGGATATGCTGCTGATGTGATCTCAGCATGGTCTGGTGAGGTATATCCAACAGAAAAGAACAAAGCATAATGCCCTTATTCCCAGATGTTTGTGAGATTTCATTTAAATTTCATTCATGCCTAAGCAGAGATAGTCTGGTGCCCATCAGGGTGCCCAGAGCTGCCTGAAGTGGTCAGAGGGATGGAGAGCTTTGTGCTGGAGAGGAGCTGGGAAATGGATGCTGCGTTTAGGCTGGCAAAACAAAGCCAAGAGGGGACAAAGACTGCTGCCTATCTGCCTATCAGCAGTGCAAATATCTGAGGGGATAGCAATGAACGCATGGGAATAAACTAGCTGTGAACAGAAATGTGACTTCCAAACAAGAAAGTGCTTCCTAACCACGAGACAAATTTCCTAACCAGAAAAAAGCTTTATGCAGTGAGGTAGGTCAGATGCTGGAAGAGGTGCCCAGATTGCCATCAAATCTCCAGCACTGGAGAAGCACAAAACTTGACTGGATGAGACTCTGAGCAACTTGGCCCAGGTTTGAACTGGCTGGTTAAGCAGAGGGTGGCCCAGATGACCTCCAGAGGTGCATTCCACCCCAAAGATCCCATGTCCCATTAAAATGAGGACATTCCCAGACACTCTTCACAGCATGTTAGTGACAGGACGAATCAAAGAAAGGAAAACCTCTCAAAACTCAAACTGCTGTTAAGGCAGACCTTTCTGACACGTTTATTGTGCATGGTGGTGGTACGCAGGAAAGAGATCTGGGGACAAGGCTGTTTTTACCAGGTTTTGTGCCTTACAGGGAAGACACACAAGGACAAGGCAGAAAATGTTTAGCCATCTCTTTTTATATTTGGGCCTCAGTTTAGTAGCAGAAATGATGCTTTCCCTGCATTTTTTGAAAGAGGAACCTAGAAAATTACTTATTGATTGTCTTTATCACTTTGTTTCCTCAATTTATTTTTCACAAGATTCAGTATTTTTTGCAGGAGAGCTGAGAATGACCAAAGTAAGGAACAAAAGGAAGTGCTGAGGGTTGGAAAAAATCTATCATTTTTCAATGGAGAAGACTACAGATGAGGTAGAATGGGGATATAGAAAAGATAGGAAAAGGTAGGGAGGAAGGAAAAATTCAAAAGAGTATTCAAGAGGAGATGAAGAAAAAGGAAGCAGGGGAAGTAGAGTTTTGCTAGAAAGATTCACAAATTCTATTTATTCTGCAGTTTCAGTGTCAAAGTCTCTTAGCAATTTAAAAGGCGAAATGAAATGGGGAAGCATAGTGGACATGACTTTCACTTTTGAGTCATGGAATGACAGAGCTTGCAAAAGATGGGGCACTTGCCTGGGCAGAGTCAGCAAGAACAGTTTGTAACTCCTCACCCAGCGAGACTGCTGTTCAGCTGGGATGACCATCTCTCTGGGGGAGAGACACTTGAACCTTCAGCTCCATTAATTCCTGAGAGTAGCAGGAAAGATCCCTTAATCATTTGCAACTCAGTTTTCTGTCAGTGTTGTTCCACTGAAATAAAGACAGCCAGTTTGACTCCTCTCAGGGACCTCAAGCACATCTACCACACTGAGATGATTACTGCAGGTGGTAACTGTGTTCCCGATGTGCATTCACTGTTGGGAGATGCCAAAATTGCTTCAAGAAAAGAAGAGATTTGCCACATGCTCAGGGTTGTGTTTCCTACACACATACTTTGGTAAGAACTGTGCCTTAGTGGCTGGTGTGCATGGCCCTGTTTTCCTTGGGAAACTAATTTCTAGGTGTACTTGCTTTCACAAGTGCTTTGGGTTGGTACCAGATGATAGTTTGGCCACAGATTGAAAGGATCTGATGGCTGTGGTTTTGTTGTTATTGCCCAGTTGCACCCCAAAGGAAGCAGTGAAATAAATGATCCCCCATGAGATGGTGCCAAAGTGTGGGATCAGAGCTTAAGGCTCATTGTAAAATTTTGAGATGGATTCAGGAACAAACCGAGCTCCAACAGCATGATCCAGCATGATGCATGATCTGAATTGTGTTTGGCAGTGAGGGCAAGATATTTAGAAATTACACGTTTATGTCTATGCATGAAATTATGTATGAGAACGTGTATAGCGAGATGGCTTATTAACATGAAAATGGGCTTCAGTGCCTGCGAATGATTTTAGCCATGTGTAACTCACTGGCAAAGATCACAAAATCATTATTATAAATAATAATAATTATTTATTATTATCAATAAGTATTATTCCAATCTAATTATTATTAGGTTGGAAAAGACCTCCAAGATCATCTGGTCCAACCAGCCCCCTACCACCAATGTCACCCACTGAACCATGTCCCTAAGCACCATGTCGAGCCTTTCCTTGAACACCCCGAGGGAAGGTGACTCCACCACCTCCCTGGGCAATCAGTTCCAGTGCCTGACTACTCTTTCTGGGAAGAATTGTCTCCTAATTTCCAACCTGAACCTCCCCTGGTGTAACTTGAGGCCATTCTCCCTCTAGTCCTATCACAAGTGTGAGAAGAGGCTGACTCCCAGTTCCCCACACCTTCCTTTCAGGCAGTTGTACAGAGCAATAAGGTCTCCCCTGAGCCTTCTCTTCTCCAGACTAAACAACCCCAGTTCCCTCAGCTGCTCCTCACAGAACTTGTGTTCCAGGCCCTTCACCAGCTCTGTAGCCCTTCTCTTTACATGTTCCAGGGCCTTGATGTCCTTCTTGTAGTGAGGTGCCCAAAGATGTAGCATTAGATGTTTGGAAAAGGTCCTGGCAACTAAATTAGAGCAAACAAATCCTGGCCAAACTGTATATGAAATGGGAAAGCCTGGACAAGTGACTGAGCCAGTCTTCAGCACTGAGAGATAACCTGGCTTGTTTGGCTCATACTTGAGGAGAAAAGTCTCATAGTCTAAACCCATCTGTAGAAGGCACAGTCCACATCTGCAGCCCAGCACTGGGACATGCCCTTCTCATGTGACCCAGCAGAGATCAAGTCAACTCACGTAACATGCCAGATCCATCTTTTTTGTTGTCTCATGCTTTCATTGGAGAAGTCAAAGTTGCCATCAATGCTGTTGGAGAAACACCAGCAGTCCATGATAGGATGGTCCTTTCTTCCTACTTTAACCAGTTTTCAGAAGGACTGGCAGTGATGATGGGCACAGGATGGTCTCCGTGCACAAGAAGGCAGGGGATGATGTGGCGCTGGAAACACTGGGAGCACCTGGCTGCACGGAGTCTTTCCAAGGAGAGTGTGGTCTGAGGTGACACACAGTGAACAAGGTCTTTACCTGAACATGCTGGTAAGGGGGAGTGTGGTGGCCAGTCTAGGAGGCACTGCGAGGTGTGGAAGTTCAAATAGGTGCTGCAGCCTCTGGGACAGATTTTGCTGGGCTGTTTTCTGGATAATAGGTGTTATAACAGATGTACCAGTAGCTTCAGTGTAATTACCTGTGTTGTAAGCATAGACTCCTTAAGCTCAAGGTCAGGGAAACTTGTGCTTCAGTTAGCCTATGTTTACGACAATGGCTAAATGCACATAAAAGTTAAACTGTGTAACTAAGAACCATTGTAATTGAATCCATCAAATGTTTACTTGATCCTGCTTAGTCCAGTTACCATTTCATTTGCTACTACATGCTCTCCAGACTAAGCTAGAATTATGGCCCTGTAATTTAGGGACCAGCTTTTACACCTGAATGCCTAAAAATATTGAAATTGTGATTATAAACCAAATTTATATGGATTGACTTTGCACCTCCACTACAGACAATGAAGAAACAGAAAATAAAGAACATGAGAAAAAAACTATTAGGAGAGATGTTTGCCTTCCAGCTGGTCTACATTCTTGTAAAAGCAATAATTTGCGTCAAAGTAATCTAAACAGAGCAATCAGCAAAGGAAATTAAAACTGTCATTCTCTGACATAGAATACCACTTGATGAGAATGCAGAACATCTGTAAGCTAAATCATCCACCTAATATTTCATTTTCATGCTGTCCTTTTTACAGACCTCACAATAGTGTTACTAGCCTATGGCTCTCCTCTGGCAATTAAATGGTTAGCACTGGTAAATTGTGTTCTGTGGTAATTGTGTATATTTATATGTAAAAAAATATATATTTTTTCATATTCTCTTGAAAAACAAACAGGATAAGCTGTAACTGGTAACTGCTTCCAGAATGTGAATTACTTTTAAAGTCTTCTGAGAAAAGAAAACAAAGCTTCAGGCCTCAGTCCTAGAAAAGCAAAAAGAACCCAAAGAAATAAACTCATTTGCATTTTACATGAGTATTTTTAGACAACATGTTTTGCTTATCATTCTTACCATTTTATTTAAAAATGTAAGGTTATACATATGTTAAAAAGGAAATTAAAAAAAAATCCTCCAAACAATTCAATCAACACATGTACTCATTTTGGCCTGGCTGCTTACATAGTTCTAGAAAAGAATAACTTGGCATGTGAAGAAGTTAAAATATTCCCATTTTAATACTCTTTATCCATCCATTTTAGCTTTGATTTCAGGCAAGTTTACATGAACTGTTTCCTAGACTCTCTTAGAGTTGCTAAAATGTTTTCTTCCACCTCTCGCTCTGCAAAAACAACCAACTTCATGCTCGGACTTGAATGGATCTTACCTTGACTAACATTTTCATCACATTCTCCGACTTAACAGAGAAGCTGAAGTGCAAGTTAGTCAAGGAAATGTTCTCTTTACTACTGTTCCAAAATGTAAAGAAAAATACCCTCCCCACTCCTTGTGACAAAATGGCAGTGGAAGTGTAGGCTGCTGGACCAGCCAGGGTGCTGCCAAAAGGGATACTCAAAGATGGGAAGAATGAGAAGATCCTCACATCTCTTCTCCCCACTCTATTTGGGCTTCCTCAGACAAACCTTGCCAACTTTATGCCCTGCTTGTTGGTCCCTGAAAAAAAATAACTCGGACAGATAAGCCCATTTTGTTCTCTGCTGTGGGTGGGTTTTTAGTATGAATCCTATCAGGAGGATACAATGCCAGTATCGTCAGGTGTACAGACCTTTCAGTGATAAGAAATTCCAGAGAGCAAGAGGCTAAATGCATATTAAATATATTTTTTTTCTTTCTATACTTGATTTGCTGAGTTTGAGCCTCTGGGGAATATTTATCTGTTTTTCTAAGTCTATCATCACAAGGGATAAAAATTTCATTATTATTATTACAATTATTACCATTATTACTGTTAACATCAAAAGTGCACCTGAAACACTCTGAGGATATTATGGCTCTAATAGTGGCATTAATAACACTTAATAAAGTACTGGGAGGTCATGAGGTTCTGAAGTGGGTGAGACTGAAAAGAAATGCTTGCCCTCAGCTTGCTTGTAGTCATTCATCCTGAAGATAAATTGCCTAAGCAGGAAAATAGAGATTTGCTAAATTATTTCAGTATAAAATGTGTGGGGAAAATTACTGGCACAGTATAGTTAAATACCCTATCAAGCAAGCATAAGGACTTCAAGCCACCCTTCAACTCCATAAACATCTTGGCCAGTGTTAGTCCAGTATATCCGGGTTTTTGGTCCATAACATTTTAAATGTTTATTTTCTCTTTCTGCTATTCGTGGTGCTAATATACAGTAAGGATTAATGAGAATTATGTAATCTTCAAGAATTGAAAACACCTCAAGAAAAGTATAATTCTGTTTCTTGGCTGCATTCAGCCTTCTATTGTGTGAGGGAGCCTAGGATCCTCCATTTTGGTAACATTACTGCTGTGTTCAGGTATTAGCAAATGAGAAGGAAGAGATGTTCAGAGGCGTAAATAACAGTGATAGGTCCATTTCCCATGCACGTTAAAACTGCTTTTACCTTTTCCTTTAAATAACAAGCAGTTTAAATGAAATCAAACTCCAAAACCAAATTTTTCCTATTTCAGATTTTAGAAATCTTATAGAGATGTCTCGTGCTTTAGTTTTCCTAAGTAAAATTCTTTTAATAATTGTATATATTACAGGAGAAACACAATTTTTAGTTGCCTTTCTACAATTTATAATGTTTTCTAAACTGTCGCTAATATCTTTACATTAAGCACAAGTCTTAATAAGTTCAGCTCCCTGTCACTCTCTTAGAGCCCTGCAGCCTCTGAGAGGGTTTGTCAGTCTTTTATTCCATCCTGGCACATTGTTCAGAGTGCCACAAGCAGAAAGTGCTCTTGACTGAGACACAGAATGATTCCCATTCCAATGATACTGGTCACCAGAAGCTCAAAGGTGAAAGCAGATGCAACTAAATCCAATGTTAACATTCCTAGAGTATGGTATTCTCACATGTTTATCGTAGCCCTCAGGTAACCTGCACTATCTGAATGCCAATAATTATAATTAAGTCATGAAATAGTTATTAAAAAATGTAGAACTACCATGCAAGACAGGGTGGAGAGGCAAACTTTTTAGTACGTGTATGACCTGAACTGCTTTTCAGGGGCTCTTGCAGCTTTATTATTATTATTATTATTATTATTATTATTATTATTATTATTATTATTATTATTACTTTTTCCCCAGGTAGGTTGTACTTAAGTAATTAAAAATCTAGTGGTTACCCAGAAGATTGCCAAAGGAGACTCCAAGCAGAATACATTCTCCAGAGCAGTAGTGTGTACATGTACTCTTCATAGCTAAGCTTGGACATCCTCCGGAAAATCAAAGTGATGCACATGAAGATTTTTAGGCAGAGAGGCTTTTCTGACATTCACATAAGAGTAGAGGAAATGTTTCACCTTCAATGTCATATTCTTCACTCCCTTAACACAGCTGCTGACATGCTCCTTTCAGCAGTGTGCTTCTTCTAACAGTTCTTAATTATGCTAGGGGAGGGAGGGGGACAGTTGGTGCTGTTCATGAACAGCCACTTGCATCAGTGAGCCTGTGGTGATATACTGCCTTGAGTAACAAAGAGGAACTACACAGGGGTATGAATTTCCAAATTTTTAAACTACCTAGCTAAACAAAAGTCTCTGTAGAGTTGATCAATTAATGTATTCTTGGTATTTCCTTGCAGTTTATTGATGTTTTGGGGAGCAGTGTTGAATCTTTGACCAAAACAAAGGAATGACACTGTGTCTGAGTGAGTAAACTGGTAAATAGTCTTGTAAGCCTTTTCTCAGATTGAACTTTGATGTGCATTTAACAGAAGTCCCCCCAACAAATGCGGTGAGACACAGATTTCATCCACAACAGTTTCCAGATCTGGTTTGTGCTTGTGCTGCTGATGGAGAGGAGGCAAAAGAGGGAAACAAGATGAAGAGGGTTGGGGTTAAACAGTGCAGGGTTGGAGAGACTGTTATTTATTAAATTTTTATTTATTTATTTATTTATTTTTGTGTAGACCTTCCTTAACACCTGAAGCTACAGCCTCTGTTTTAGCTAGTGCTGGAGGGAGGGCTACTTTTCAGAGGGGACTCTGAAGAGAAGATATGGACAGTTTTGAGCCAGCTATCCCCAGCAGACTCACCAGTCAGGTCATGGTGGTCCTTGGGTGACCTCTGGCAGCCTGGCTTAGAAACTGGACAGAGACCAGGTCCTGAGCCTGGAGCCTGACATCTGCAAGGATGCAGTCACGCCTGCGGATTGCATAGCTGAATTTAACTCACTCCTATAATTCCAGTGGTAAGGACTGGTGAGAAGTCTCTGCTTCTGATGCTTCCCACAGACTTTTTCTTGGCTGATCCTCTGGCAGTGGCCCAAAACCAACAGTGTATTCTAACACGTCGGCAGGGTTTGTCAGCAGAAATTTAGGGAAAAAAAAATAACCATCAGTGTTGCTCATTTTAATCTTTCAGAAGATTTCAGAGTGCTGAGCAATGAGACTTAAAGTGTTAGACGAGGAGCAATAAGGAAAGAGTGATTATTAACCACGTCTGATGAGAATAACATTGCAGATCCTGTCCCAAGTTGCGTGGATTTGTAGTAAGCCCCTGGCCTCATGGTTTTGCATATCGTACTATTTCAAAATTCATGAGACCATTATTTTTCTTTCACTAAGCCCTATTTTTCATGGTGTCTACCACACAAACCACCCAGAAACAGCTCATAATTTACCAAGTCTCTGTGTTGACTAGGTCATGTAACCACACCTGCCTTCACTGCTACCCTCTGTCACTTTTCCTATCTCTGCATTTGGCTTCTGCCTTTTTGCTGTATCTCAGATCATAAAATCTGTGGGGGAAAGTCAACTTCCATGTGAGTTATACACTGTTATTTGCCATGAGATTTACTTCTGGATGGGGTCTGCACACTATCCTTTGATATCAGGGGAAAGAAAAGCACTATATAGGCCTATCTGAAAGGTTTAGGGACAATTAACACTTCCTAAAAGGTGAGCAGGACAGCCTGAAAATCTTAAAATCTCCTTTATTTGCTCAGGCAGCACTACAAACTGTTCAGAGTGACAGGACTATGGGCAGTAAGGACCTGGAAAGCAAAGAAGTCTCCCGTGTGTGGAGCCTGTACTGAGACCTTTATGCAATAAAGCAGGAGACTAAGCAAAAAAGACCTAGCAGTAGTGCTGTAAGGATGTATAATTCATATTCTGAGTTAAAACTGTGTAAGCAACCTCAAGTAACCTGGTTAAGAGCCATTAACAAAGATGCTTTGAGAGGTATCATATGTGGGTCTACAGTGTTGCCTAAGTAAACCAGACAGGAGAGAGCAATTGGACTTGGTCCTACCCTCTCAATGTCTTTCTTGGGGATGAGACTTATTCCTGTCTTCTTTTGACCCCATGAGATGAAAGATCAAGTTTTGTGCCCATCTTGGAGACATAATTCCTTGCTCCAGTGTCCTTGTGGTGGTTCTCAGAAAAGCCAATGTGTGATTTACTAGAAGGTGTACTATCTTTTCAGAGGGGTCTTCCCCTAAAAACACCAGAGGGTAGGGCTGTGATGAGACAAGGCTTTCTTCCTCACATTTATTTTTCCTGTGGAAAAACAGAGGATCCAGGTCTGTGTCATTCTGGATTTATACCAGTGTGTATGCCCGAGGGCTCCTCTGTTGTTGACCATCCTGTTTTGCTGGGACCACACCACAGGAGATGCGGTAGAAGATCAGCTCCAAAAACCACCTAATGAAAAGGAAAATAATGTCATCCAGTACTTTTATTTGTACCGTGCAGTCTGAATCCATGCTGACTACACAACACAGCATGAGCTCTCTCTTTACCTGTGTAAACTCACTGCCTTGTTCCAAGGTGCACACATTATTAAATGAAGACCAAAGGGTTGGGTGAAGGGTGAGGGCAGCAGCCCAAGTTCCAATTTTCCCTGACTCACTGCTGCATCCTGGCCACGTTCTCATGTGGCTTCTAAGCAAGTAACTTTTTCTGCTGACTCACAGTCTTACAAAGTGTTTTTACCTCATGACTGATCCTTTATTTATTTATTTATTTATTTATTAATCCAGAAACAAAAAACGGCAAACTCATGTCTGATTTCTGCTCTCTTCTGCCCTGGGGAAAGTTGCTGGGTCATAGAAAATGTGAATTCTGCTCTGCTTTATATCACTTCCTGCTTTTTCTTATTTTCCTTTCATACGAGTGTTATCTCTGGGATATGGGAACCTCCACAGCTGCCCTGGGGAACCTCCAGCTGTCTCACTTACTCTCTGTCCTGTTAACCACCCGTTACCCTGCTAGAGGACAGCTGTCAGGGCCTTTCGGGGATTTCATTCAGCACAAACTGCTGCAGTAAAAAGGCGCTTGTAATATTCCTGCTGCCTTTGCTGCTCTTACTGTAAGTTGCAACAGCTTGCACAGCCTGTTTCCACACACGGTCACATGGTAAATCCCTGTTGACATCAGTGGATAAGCTTTCCAGAGCCTGCAGCCTGGCTCCAGCAGAGCCAGTGCAGGAACCCAGGACCTGAGCTGGGTTTTCTTGACCCAGTGTTAGGGAACTCCTGGGATGTGTGACATCTCTGGGGCAACCCCACTTCATCTGCAGAATGAAGCCTCTGAGCTTTGCAGTTTGCTGCAGAGGCACCGTGCAAGAGGGATGTATTTTCGGCTGAATCAAGCAGTATGCACTGAGGCAGATTGGCATCGTAAACAAACCTTGAGGCTCAAATCCCACATATAACAATCCAAGTGCCCACGTTGGGCAGTGATTTATTTTTCTATTTATCTTGTGTTTCAAAGAGAAAAGATGTTTTTACATCTGAAATTTTGTGGAAAGCCTCTCTATCTAAACCCATGAGGTTTCTCACAGTAAAATAGTGTAACTAATGCCATGGCACATCAGCTACCTGACGGTGCCAGAGCTTGGCCAAGTGTTTAAGTCTAGAAGTCTGTGTACGTGGAAGGTGTTGTCACTGTCTACACTGGAGGGGTAAGGAAAAGTTATTTTCAGTGTTAGGCTTGTGGCTACATCTTGATTAAAATTAAAAAAAAAAAAAAAAGCAAAACAATACAAGTACAAACCACACTGCTATTGAAAAACAGGAGTTCATATACATGCTGAGGAGCCATCAAAGTTTAGCTGCACTTGAAACACAATCCCTGATTTCCTCTGTACAAAGCCTGGTATCACAACTGCCTTTTGTCATCTTTACTTCAGCCCCCTCCTCCCTGCTCTCTGCCCAGCTGGCCAGTCCTGACACAGCCCACAGCTGTCATAACACTTATGCACATAGAATATTTAGAAGGATGGGTGTCTTGATGTGAGCCAAGCCTACTGTATGTGAGGTTGAGAGTAAAGCTGACTGGTCAGGAAGGTGGGGGGAATGTGAATGGAATTTGGCAATTATTGTTGTGTAATTTCCAAATACCCTAAACACGGACAGAAGAAGAAAATGAGTTGGTTTTTGGATTTTTTTTTTTTAATTTTTTTTTCAGTTTAGACCACACTTGCCAAACATTGGACGTCAGAAGCAATAACTTCAAAGCAGTGCATTAAGGTAAGATGTCACTGGAAGAGGCGTGCAGGATGAGCAGAAGTTCTCTGGGCAGTGTAGCATTGCACTAAGATGTGTGTCCACTGCAAGTGCTCCTTGTGGAGCCCTGCACAAAGCACTGCTGTTTTCGCATCCTGTTGTGTTTCAGAAAGCCTCTCTCAGTCTCCTTGAAAGAGACTGAAGTGGTTTCACTCTCATTGCTTTGCAGATGCCAATGGTTTGCTTGGTTTCAATGGAAAAAGGGAAAAGCAAGCACCATCCATTGACCAGAAATCAAATGTACCTGCTAAGAGAGAAAAGAAGAAGCTGCAAGTCTTTCTTGCTGAAATAAGTTGACCTTATTTCCTGGGAAGCCTGTGAGGAGAAAAAAAGGAATGTTAACCCCCTTATCTCTCTTCCCAATTTCCTAAGCCCTATTATCTGATTTGCACAGTCTCAAGATGACTCACTCATCTGAAGCTTTGTGTTCGGCACCTCTTGAGAGCCATGGTTGGTCAGTATAGCATAAGTGTGCTAAAGGAGAAATGCAAGAGGAAATGGTTGTGATTTCTCTAGAGCGAGAGCTGGAGCTGTTGTTCAAAGCGTTCCAAGATTGTGCAGGGTCCTCTCCTGCTTCCTTTTTCTATGAAAGAAACTGTGATGAGCTGCACTGCATCCTGAGCATGAAGAAGTGGTGATCCCTGGCTGACTCAGTGGCTGCTAGCAGTAGCAATATCACTGTAATTAATCAGTCAGTCCCCAGTAGATTACCTACAGTCATTCTCTTTGTTGTGCAGGAAGGGAATTCAAGGTGCAGGGAAGCTGCTTTGTCCAAAGACATAAGGAATGAATGTCAAAGCCCCCAGGAAAATCCTTGAGGCCAAATGCTATTTTCAAAAGTACACATTACAAGTTATTTACATCTTAGAAATTATTTAACTGATGTTTCACACTCATCTTTACTGATTTTTCAAGCCACGTGAGAATTTTAATTTTGATATTTAATGTTCAAATTAAAGGTAAGAAAACACGAGGCCTGGAGGTTAATCATAAAGTGCAATGAACCCGAACCCAAGGGTAACTTACTGCCTGTTTTCTACAAATGGTGTTTCAATGACTAGAGTTTCTTAAAGAAATAAACATACTATGATGTTTCATCTGCTGGATTAATAAGTAGATTTTGCCCTGGTAGCACAGACTAAGAGGGACCCCAGCTATCTCTAATCAGAGGAAAATCAGAGCACATTGCCACTACATAACAGATTTTTCTCAGCATCACCAAAAGCTGGACTCATTACAACTGTCTTGTTACAAAACCACTCTTCTTAATATTCACTCTATTACAATTGAGTGACAGGTGTTTGGAGTTTAAACACATTCATTTGGACTGTAATAAGCCTTTTGTCACAGAACTAAATTGTTATCCTCCATTCTTCCAACTCCAGAATTTGTTACAAGCCACACTTCCTGCCTACAACTTTTGAAAGATCCTGAGCTTTTTGAATTTTCTCTGTTAGCATAGACTCTATCTCAAACAAATGGAATTTTAATATTTATTGTTTGCAGGTCTGATGGGCTAGAGCAGAAGTTTCTCTCTGAAGGATATTATAGGAGCTACAGTTGGAAGATATTTAAGCTATACTGCAGCCTGCAAGTACCATGTATATTTCTCCCTACAGTTGTATTTTCAGAAGCCTGTCAGCACAGACACCAACTAAAACTGGACAGGACCCTAAAACAGTTTTTTTTTTTTTTTTTTTTTTTTTTTTTTTTTTTTTTTAAGAAGGTGCAATATGGATATTTCCTATGAGTGTGGCTGATGGCTTTGTCTCTGTATCACTTCTTCACTTCTCCCTGCCTGCGTACTACATTAGGTAACCATGGTTTTTTAGACTGGTTTTGGAGCTTTGGGACTTTCAAAAGGAAAGTTGTCCTGTTTCTTCATATTTTCCATGAAGCCAGGAATGCCACGTGTTTACACTGGCTGATCTCATGTCACATTGCTGGTCTTTGCTGCTGAATTCTTAACGTTTCAGTCTTTGCTGCTGAATTCTTAACATTCCTGCCCTAGTGGAAAACTCTCATTAAGAAAAACCAGGCTTCCCTGTCATGGCCAACAGCAAGAGTTAACTGAAAAATAATTTCACAAAAGCATGTTCTGGAGTGAGAATGATGGGACCATGTTGGTTCCCTAGCGCTGTGTGGTGGTATAAAACTCCCCTGGTTCTCATGTTGGCTTGGTCACACTCAGCCAGGGTTTTGATATCTCTGCAGGCACCACCAGCAGAAATTTCTGAGCAAAATTGGCCTGGCTTGCTGCCACCTCTTCATCTGTTGATGTTGTTTCTGAATTTCCTTAGAGTCAGTGAGATCACAGCCTCTAAACACTACAGCTTCCCAGCAGTATGCCGGAGGAAAGGACCCAGTCACTAATTCTTTTATAATGTTTGGCTTAATATCTGTTGAAATTAAAAACAAAGTCTATCCAGCATCATCCCCTCTGAAATAGGATGACCTTTTCCTTCAGTGCTCCAGAAGCTGGGTATGCTTGTCACAGCTCCCTGTTTGACATCTGTGGTTGTTTTTTGGTAGTGATGGGAACTGCATTTCGGTGTCCTTACAAGTATCCTGTACATGTATGTCAGGTATTGCTCTTGCTTTTTACCGTTCTGACTCTGAAATAATGGCACAAAATTTAGTGCACAAGATATGGTAACTCTCCCCTGGGATCTAGGCTTTGTGTAGGATTATTATGACAAAGAACATAATTGGCATCATGGACTTCAGTTTTGAAAACTTTACAGTGTCTTTTCTAGTGAATTCCACCCATCAGAAATCATGTTTTCAACAGCTCACTAAATTATCTTGGAGCCACCCTCTTAGGAAAGACTTTCTCATTCCATTCTTCTGGAAATGGAGCCATCAAATACTCTTCTGGAAATAGTAACCTAGCAGGAGCAGATGTTACTGGTTCTCTGGACTCTCCCTAACTAACAAGCGAATCTTTTCACTCCTCAGTGTGTTACAGTTTTTCTCTAGGTTAAATTACGCTCAGCTATTTCTGCTCAGTGTAACTGGCATTGCGACAGCTGGCTGGTTTTGGCATCCAGCAAGCAGGTAAGTACATTGTATGCTGATAGGAAGCAAGTTGCTCCATCAGATAGAGTGGAACAAATTGTGCACTAAGTCAGTATGGGGCCTAGAAGGACTTGTGTGCATTAGTAGAGTCCTCTTCCCACACAAAGAGTAAAGTCTCAGTTACAGAGACAAGAAAATGCCGTCTAACAATGCTTGGTGGATACCTTAGTCCCTGCTTGTGTGCACTGTCTTTATTCTAAATTGTTTTATTTATTCCTTTTTTTTTCTTTTTTTTTTTTTTTTTTTAAATTCTGATTTATTTTTCTTTGCCTTTTTCTTTGCCTTTTTCTTTTTCTTGTGTACCAGAATCAAATTGTAGCAAATAGTCTCTCTTTGACTGCCAAAAGTTATGGGGGGTAGTGAATGCTGTGATCTTCTCTGCTTGATGCCTTCCGCTGGGATTCACCACCCTGAGCCGTGCTGGCAGCAGGGGCAATATGGGTGTGAATGCACTGGTGCTTTTTTTTTGCTGGCTCATCACAGTATTTTGGCTTCTAACGAATGATTCAGTTGTACTCTGACACTTATTTATTTGTTTGTTTGTTTGTTTGTTTGTTTTATTATTCTCTCTTCTAGTACTCTAAAAACTGATGTAACTGTGACATAACATTGTGTGCTCAGCTACCTGTCGCTCTTGCATGATTCATGTGCTGATGGTGTTCTGGTCATCCTGCACTGGCTGTGTCAGGCTGTGAAGTCAGATGTGAGTTATTTCCCAGAGAACAGTTTAATGTACTTCTAAAAGATCTGCGTGTACTATCTGCGAGCAGCCTGACTCACCCTTTTCTTTGGCAAAAAAAATAATTTCCGTGGCTTTAGAAAACAGACTCTTGAAAAGTATCTTCTCTCTTTAAAATGAGAAAAGGCAACCCCTCAAAAAAAGTTGTTGGTGAGTGATATTGTTGCTACACTATCTCATGTCTGTGAGATAAAATAGAAAAAAAAATCTCTCCTGAGCTGACTGTGGAAAAATAATGAGACTAGAATAAAGTATATTTGCATCACTGAACACAATAGTAGTCATCTAAAAGCATGCTGCATATATGCATGTTCTGGAAGGGGAATTAGGCACTTTCTGTGAGGAACATGGGAGCTAAGGAGGCTGAAAGTTAACACACTAACCTATGGGCAGGCCAGGAGAGCACCAGACTGACCTCCTTCAGCCTACATAGCACAGGTAAAAATCTGGCAGTTCTTTGTCTTCAAGGTCTTGGGGATGTGAGGTTATGGGAAGTTGAAGGCAGTGACAAAAGAATTCCACCAGGACCCCATACTAGTGATTTTTGGAGTAAACGTAGTGAGTGAGGTCATTGTCCCATGAAGTAGTTATCTGGTGCATCTTCTGGCAGCATATTCACAGTAACAGATGGTTGAGTATAGAGTGCAAAGCTTTCCTAGGAAACTGGGGGAGTTAACTGAGTGCTTATCCTAAACTTGGTATTGCCATGACTGGTTTAAAGCTTGGGTGTAGTTAGATACAGTGATCTAAACATAAGGACACTACCTTGCTGGGATTTAATGTCCAACTCTTGTCCTATGCCTTGTGTTAAGAAAAAGCTGCTAGAACATAATAAACAGTACTGTACACAGCTTTTCCATTGAGCAGGGAAAGGAGAAGAACGTGACAACATCCATTTTGTGGGAATTTATATCTGGTCTTCGAACTACCAGTACTTTGCATTCATGGACAAAATAAATGGATATGAAATGCACCAAAAAAATAAACTGTTACACAGAAAGACTACTGAAACCAGTATCCATCTTTACACATTGCCTCCACACGTTTAGTTTATACCTCTAGTACAGAGGTGGGCAAATTGTCTTTGCAAGCAGTTTAGTTTCAGTTTCCAACAGAAAAGTATGGGAACCCATGGGAGATGGTGGCAATTTTGGGAGGCACAGGAAGGCTATAGAAGGCTGCAGTAGACAAAGGGCATTAGAGCTCCAGTTTGGGGTAATGGTAAAACACCTGTAAGGTTGTGAGATTCCTAGCTGTACCAGAGTTGTACCTACAAGCACTAGGTAGCCTGCTAGGACCATCTGGAATACAAGGAGTACGAAATGATCTCTGATATAATGCGAAAACAACTATCCTCAAATGAATTACTTGGACTGAAAAATTACTTATGTTTTTGGCAGTGGAAAACTGTTTGGAGACAAACTCTCCCTCTCTCCCCTCCCCCCAAAAGTTTTATCAGGCTTTCAGAGTATTTTTCATTTCTTAGGAATGGCGTGGGTTTTTTGGATCAATGTAGAATTTTAAAAATAGCAACATGAACTCCTACCACGTTTAAAAAGCTAATCAGTAGTTTTTATGCCAGGATAAATTCTTCTTCTCTAACTTATATGAGGTCCTCTTTGGCTGCTGAGATAACTGCCTAGGAAGTCCTAAGAATAAAGAAAACGTCCTGAGTCGTATTTAAATAGCAGAACTCTTTGTAGGCCAAAAATTGGTAAAAACATTTTTCTTACTTTAAGATATTTATGTTATTTTTACTCTTTTACCTTGTATAATATTGCTTCAAAAGAGGTTTATTTTATTTTATTTTATTTTATTTTATTTTATTTTATTTTATTTTATTTTATTTTATTTTATTTTATTTTATTTTATTTTATTTTATATTTTATTATTATTATTATTTTTTAAGAAAGAGTCTTTATATAGATATTATTTAAAAATCTGTGAATTCACTGGCTGCTGCAAGATACATATATCTCACACTTACTCAGTCTTCATGCAAAGCCCTGCATATACATTCGTGCTTTGTAGTCCACCATTAGGTTCCAAGTTTAATAGACCTCTTATTACTCTTTCTGTTGCAACTCCCACAAAAATCTTATGATGTCTCTAGAATAAGATTCCCCAACTGATATATCATATTTTAAAGGTGAGATACTGTATATGGGAAATGCAGTCTCCAGCTTATGTTTCAAAAATGGTTTGATGTCCTTCTTAAGTTTTGTATCTCAAAAGCTAGTTTAGACTGATCTTGGGTCTAATCCCTAAAATCTTACTAGCTGTGCCCTGACATAATTAAGGATATGATTTAGGAAGCATCAGAAAGCTGCTTCTTAGTTTTAATTTATGCAAGCACTGCTGCAAACTAAACTGGAAATGCACAGCGCTATGAGGATAACTTTGGATGCAGTCCTATTTAGAGGTCAAAAAGAGTCCAGAGCAGAGGAGAAGGGGAAAATTCAGCCATTATTTGAGCCAGTGTATTAACTGGTTAGTCTAGAAAGTTATGCAGAGATCAGTTTTAAGATAGACATGGCAGCTGTGAATTGGATGTTTGTTACCTATGTTCTTACTCTAGGGTGTGCGTTATTGGTCTTGTTCATCAGCTTGGAAAGTTAATAACTTGCGTAATCCATGCAATTTGTTCTTTTTAAATTCCCTCCCTTCAAGTCCTGATGATAGTGTGTTCCAGTAAATCAACAGCAAAGAATTTTTTTCCTTCCTGGTATTTGTCTGAAACTTCAAATTGTTGTTTTATCCCTTACAAATTGAGAGCGACCAATAAGAGTTGGACACATCTCTCATTTCAAAGTTGGCAGGCAACTCTGAAATCCCACACACGTACCTCTGCCAAGTGGAAAGGGAAAGCAAAATGAGGGAAGGAGAGCCACCGCTGTACTGTACAGTCGGCTGACGGGAGGTGCGTCAGCAGAATGACTCTGGCTTGACACAGTCAAATAGGAGATCGTGAGGGGCCATGTACAAATAATTAGTTTTATTTCTCCTCAGGGTTTTATTCATTGCTGGAAATGAAACATAAAATGAATGAAATAGATTAGGAATGAAATCTAAGAGGACAATGTTCGAAAGTGTGGTTTTACTGTAACTACCTTCACTGGAAAAGAGGTTCCTAATGGTTGGTTTGCTTCTGTAAATTGGTCTCACTCCTTTTAAAAGCAATGATACAATGTTAGAAACTCTCCTTTTTTTCCTTTCTTTCTTGTTTTGGGCTTCAAACTTCACCTTCCATGAAGTTCCTTATAATCATTTACATGCTAATTATGCACTGCATATTAAGGATGTAGCAGGTGTAGGGCATAAAATGAAGATATTCAAAATTAGCCCCTCCCAATCAAACCCTAAACCTAATTTTGAGAGAGATATTTAGCTCAAAGTGAAAAATAAATAAAATAATTTAGTTTGAAGAACATGTAGAGACACATTAATTCCTGGAATTGATCAAAGACTCTTTTTATTTGCACTGGAAGACACCACCAGTAGGGAAGGATTCAGACATGGTCCTTTTGTTGCCTACCATACTACAGACAGGGAGCCACTGGCCATGTTTTGATGGCCATAAGAAACTCCTGTAGGCCACTGTTAAGCATCTGCCTTTAAAAGCTGAAACACCAGTAGTGTTCTTCATTTTCTAGATACCTAAAGCCAAAGTTATTGCAGCATCCATCATCTTAGCAAGGAATTTGTGATATCTAAAGGAATGGAGATAACATTAGAAATGAGGAAGACCTGAGTCCCCTGACATCAGTTAATTTCTGAATTGTTGAAGCTATCTAGCTGAAGCTAAGTGTGTGAAACTATCTTGAAATTATTTTGAAAAAAATATTTCACAGATGAAACAACTTCTGTGAATTAAACATTTTTATGGAAAATGTCGCTATCTTTTTATCTGGTCTGTGGTTAGACTCAGGAAAATCTCTCTGTCTTCCCATGGTAGTAATATTAATGCCATCCTTTCCCTCAGATAAGTTCATACTTCTGATATGTTAGATGTCTGTGGTAGAAATCCTGTTGAGGTTAACACCTCTCTACCGTTCCTGGGGCAGAAAGTTTCAGGAAAGACCCAGAAGGTGATGGGTGAAGGTGGGATCATCTGTTGAACAAAATGTGAAAATGCTGAGTGACTGTCTCCTCCCCTGAGCAGAACTCATCCTGGACACCCCATGAGGTGAGAATCTCTTGAAGAAATAGTTCATATTCCTGGAAGTAAAGACAATCTTGAAGTGTCTGTATCCAAAAGGAAACAGTGTGATCCTGGCCTGTTCATGTGCTTCATTGTAAGCAATTTCCTCCTAACCCACTTATTTTTAAGTGATATGTAATATTAATCAGGGAGAATAGACACACACTTGAAGTGAATGAACCATTATAACACCCCTATAAAATACTTTCTAAAGGGTACATATGCATGTAATTTAACTTGAAGAATCAAAGTCCTTTTACAAGTAAAGAAAGTGTTTTAAAAACAGCTGATCCCTTCCCTTCCCTTCCCTTCCCTTCCCTTCCCTTCCCTTCCCTTCCCTTCCCTTCCCTTCCCTTCCCTTCCCTTCCCTTCCCTTCCCTTCCCTTCCCTTCCCTTCCCTTCCCTTCCCTTCCCTTCCCTTCCCTTCCCTTCCCTTCCCTTCCCTTCCCTTCCCTTCCCTTCCCTTCCCTTCCCTTCCCTTCCCTTCCCTTCCCTTCCCTTCCCTTCCCTTCCCTTCCCTTCCCTTCCCTTCCCTTCCCTTCCCTTTCCCCCCAAAAAAACGATATTTATGTTCAAACACTTCAATTTTAATCTAACTTCTTACCTTAACTCTATGAAGCAGGTTGACCAGGATTTTTCACATTTCATGGAGAATCTATCGGATATCCCTGAGATCTGGCTTTGCATGCTCTCACACCTCAGTTGAAGGGACAGAAATGCTGATTCATTGACCAAGATCACAGAATCACAGAATCATCTAGTTTGGAAGAGACCTCCAAGATCACCTAGTCCAACCTCTGACCTAACATTAACAAGTCCTCCACTAGACCATATCACTAAGATCTACATCTAAACATCTTTTAAATACCTTCAGGGATGGTGATTCAACCACTTCCCTGGACAGCCCATTCCAATGTCTAACAACCCTTTCGGTAAAGAAGTTTTCCTGACATCCAACGTAAAACTCCCCTGGAGCAACTTTAGCCCATTCCCCCTTACCCTGTCACCAGGTACATGGGAGAACAGACCAACCCCCACCTCGCTACAGCCTCCTTTAAGGTACCTATAGAAAGCAATAAGGTCGCCCCTGAGCCTCCTCTTCTCCAGGCTGAACAAACCCAGCTCCCTCAGCCACTCCTCATAAGACTTGTTCTCCAGACCCCACACCAGCTTTGTTGTCCTCCTCTGGACATGCTTGAGCACCTCGATGTCCTTCTTGTAGTGAGGGGCCCAAAACTGAACACAGTACTCGAGGTGTGGCCTCACCAGAGCCGAATACAGGGGGACAATCACTTCCCTAGACCTGCTGGCCACACTGCATCTTATAAAAGCCAGGATGCTGTTGGCCTTCTTGGCCACCTGAGCACACTGCTGGCTCATATCCAGCTGACTATCAACCAATACTCCTGGGTCGGGTCCTTCTCTGACAGGCAGCTTTCCAACCACTCATCTACTAGCCTGTAGCTCTTTTTGGGGTTGTTGTGCCCCTGGTGCAGGACCCAGCACTTGACCTTGTTGAACTTCATACAGTTGGCCTCAGCCCATCAGTCCAGCCTATCTAGATCCTCCTGCAGAGCCTTCCTACCCTCGAGCAGATCGACATACGCACCTAACTTGGTGTTGTCTGCAATCTTACTGAGGATGCACTTGATCCCCTCATCCAGATCATTGATAAAGATATTTAAGAGAACTGGTGATATTAAAGAGAACTGAAGATATTAAAAAGAACTGAAGATCTTTCTGTGCTACTTCTAGACCAAAAGTTATCTAGCTAGTGAAGCTAAAAAGTTAGTAAAATGAAAATTGCAAAACGAGAAACAAACTGTCTCGAAGAGTCTTAGTTGCTCAACTTTCACTTGCAGTTCACTTGCTGTTGCTTTCAACTTTGCAGTGTCAGAACTTAGTTCCCTATATTAGTTCTTATCATAGTGGATTTTCCTAGAGCAAACAGGTCCTAAAATTCTACTCTGGGCACTCCCTTCCTTCCAAAATAAAACTAAAATTTTGGATTGAAAATTGTTAAGAAATGAATATGTATACCAATTTTGTCACAGTAAGTCAGATATAACTGAAAAATCTCCTCAGCAAAACAAAATTATTTTACAGGCTCTCTCCATGATTTTTAGTCCATTTTTGTTATTAAAGACAATCCAGCAAAAACATTGAACTGTTAGCATTTTCTTTAAAAGAGAAACTACTGTACTTCACTAATGGGGTGAAGGCAGATCTCATACCCTTTGCATGGGTGACACAAGGGTAGTCTGCCTAGTGACAAGGGAATAGGGGCACCCACAGCGGGTTAACAGGCTGGTTAAATCTGCTCTCACTAAAGCTGAGTGTCATGGCAAAATGAGATAAAGTAAACAGTGTAACACTTATTATTTCTGCTGCTCTTCCTTTAAACTTAAACATATGACATCAAAGTAAGGGGAAGTAGGAAGTCCCACATTAGTCAACAAAAGCTTTATCCTCTTGCAATACAAAAGCTGCGAACTTCCTTTGACCACAATGTAATTTGCTGAATGCTTGTGCTCTTACCACATACAAATGAATGGTATTGCAAAAGGTAGGACAGAAATTCTGAAAGATGGATATCCTGTTTTACTTGGGGCAAGAAAAAACATGCTCATATAAGAAAATGAAAGCAAGCTATGTGGTAATGAATTCAGCCATTAGTTCAATAGAGCAATAGCAAATTAAAACCACAAGTCAGTCAAAAAAAGTTCTCTGCATGTTGTTGTGTTTTTTTTTTTTTGTTTGTTTTGTTTTTTTTTTTTTTCTTTTTTTTTCTTGTTGTTGTTGTTAAGATGTCTTATTGTAAATGTTTTCTTTCTTTCCGTCTTTTTATTTGTTTATTTTTTAATGTATAGTATCTTGTTGCATTATTTTTCTTTAACAGTCCTACTGGATATTTAATGGATGTTTTCGTAGCCCTTTCTGTTATAACCCCAAGATCTCATTTCTGAGCAATAATGTTTAGTTCAAAGCTTATCATTCTGTTCGTGAATTTAGGATTTTTATTCAAACAAATTTATCCACAAGCAATTTAATCTCCCAGCAACTCAGGACTGCTTCTGTAGTTTTTCATAACTAACCTATGTCTTTATTACTCTTAAAAAGTGTACATTAAATATATAGAAATGCTCTACTAAGTCAGAGAAATGGTCTGCCTAGTTCAGTGTTCTGTCTCTAACAAGGAATCTAGGTGATGACATGACATTGCCTTGTCAGTTTCCCTGTTGATTTAGAGATATATTGTCCCTGAGTTTGCCTGACCCTTTTCTGCACCTGCTGATACTCTCTGCCCCAGCAATTTTTCATGCCAACAATTTCCAGAGTGTCACTACTCTCAGCACAAAGAGTTAGAATAGTTTCATCAGCAAATACTGCTACTGAAGTATTTGACGTTTTCCCCATAATGTTGGAATATAAGACAAAGCGAAGGCTCTAACACAAATGAGTGGGATTCATTTGGTGATTTCCTCCACCGAGAAAAAGACTATTCTTTGTGGTTTCTTATTATTTAATCATTGCTTACCCATGCAGAATCCTTTATTTTTACCTTGTGGAAACTTTGTTCCTTTAAAAGACCATGTTAAATGCACTTTGGAGACGTAAGTGGACTATATCAGCTGGATTTGGCTAGTTAGTCTACATGCTCTTAGACGTCTTCAAAGAACCCCAATAGATTTGTGAAGCTTAACTTTCAATTTGGAAAGCATTTGCTGAGTCTTTCTTGGCATGACATATGTATCCATTTTCATTCATTTATTTGACTTTTTTTTTTATATTAGTTTCCCTAGCATGTGGATACTATGACTTAAACCGACATTGTTCCAAATAATGTGGCTTCAAGAGATCAGTGATAAACTGTGCTGTATACAGACACATTATGTACATACGCACACTACTACATACATATATATACATTAAATTGAATTCACAGAATCACAGAACTGTAGGGGTTGGAAGGGACCTTGAAAGATCATCGGGTCCAACCCCCCTGCCAAAGCAGGTTCCTCAGAGCAGGCTGCCCAGGTAGGCGTCCAGACAGGCCTTGAATATCTCCAGAGAAGGAGACTCCACAACCTCCCTAGACAGCCTGTTCCAATGCTCCATCACCCTCACCGTGAAGAAGTTCTTTCGCATGTCAGTGCGGAACTTCCTGTGTTCTAACTTGCAGCCATTGCCCCTTGTCCTAACCCCACAAACCACTGAGAAGAGGTTCCTTCTGTCACCCACCCCTCAGATATTTATATATACTGAGAAGATTCCCAAAATTCATTTTTATATACTTATATATACAATATATATAAAAAATATTATACATTATTATAGTTATTATAAAATATATGATGTAATAATTATATATCTGTATAAATGTATGTGTGTTAACAAGGCATTTCCCCCTTTCTACTGTAACCACATATCCTGCAATTGCAAAGATGATTTTAGAGAGTGACATGATTGACAATTTTATGAAACTTTTCATGGAATTATGAAATTCATACTGGAATAATTCTGATTTGGGGATTTCCCTAGGAAACATCAACTCTCAGTAAAACCCAGTGAAGAATTTGCATAGTTGTAGAGGAAAGAATAGTACCATGCAACAAGTATGACTCCAATGGCATTTCCATCATCACAATTTCCTTTTTTTCCACGACTCATTAAAAAAAAAACAACAAAGAGACCCTTTTTCACTAACTGCCTCTAAACATTCATGAGGTTGAAATAGTCTTGTGTGTAAGGCATGTTTTAGCATTTATGAGGAGTATAGATGGATCATGTAGCACATGAACCCTTTCTGGCTAGCACATGTCCTCAGGAGCATTGGTATCTTAGAGTCCTCTGTTTTTTATTGGAAGTGATGCCAGCACAGAACCTTTCCCCACATCATAGCTGAAACCAATGGGAGTGCCCAGTTACAGTAATTCCATAATATAAAGGACACATGTAACTCTCAGAAGGATCCAAGGCCACAGACTTTGTGAGGAAGAACATTTGGATGATAACAACTGCTCACACAAGAAGTAACAAGAGCATGTCCAGGAATCAGAGGTTAAACTGTAGAGCACTGAATCTCAACTGAATCATGCTGGCATTTTGCAAGGAGTGGTCTGCGTGTCTTCAGTTTTAGGTACAGCGTTATTATTTCTGTTCTGTAAACTAGTGTACCTGTGAAACATTTTTCTCTGATAAGACTATCACTTACAAAATTAATTATGACTGTTTCCAACCATTGTAATTTATCATTTTTGTTATTTAAATCATTTGCCATTTTGACGTATATTGACTCTCACGTTTATGATGTGAATGTAAAAGAAATGTCACCATCTGAAATATTAACAAGAGGACTTTATACTTTCTCCATTTTAGAGGATCTTGAAGCCATTACATAAGAAACTATAGTCTTTACAGTTTGAATAACATTGTGGTTTGTGAAATGGAAGATTTCATCACACTTGAGGAGATGAGAAATGGTAGTATGTGAATAAGAAAAATAGTGTCTAGGCATTACTTTTTTCTCCCTCAATGTAGTTATACCATTAACCAAATTTATTTGTGCTTGATTTAATGAATGTAGATCCCATTCCTTCAGCACTTTAGCAAGGACATCCTACTTCACTATCCATATACACACTTTACAAAGGCACTTTTTGCATCCTCTTTTAACACGCCTCCACTAACACTGCTCTAACATTGACCAGCATGCACTAGAAGAACAATTTAACTTGTTGATTTAATGCACTGTCTACCTCCATCAGATGTGGGTCTGTGACGTAGTGGTCAGATTTAGAAATAGGTCTGGGAAAAGCTTCAGTACTCAGTGCAGAGCTGTGCATAACAAAGAGGAACTTTGCTCTGGCTATCCCATTTGGGCTCATTCCCATGAGGAATTCCCTTTGCTCATCAGAAGACCTGGACTCGTGGTCTAATCACCTGCTCCTGGGGACTTGTATCTATCCAACTGACTTCAGTACTCCTTAGCTGTACCCTCTTCTCCTGTAACACTACATTTTGAGCCCATCCTAGGCCCTGAAGGCTCTAATGCCTAATTGCTGGTGGGACCTATGGCTGTCATGACTCCTGCTTCATTATGGGTCTGTGCTCTCTTGGTAATAAGTCCCACAGACTAGGAGGCTTAGGAAAATGGAAGACCAGGTAGCAGACCTTACTGATGAAAGCTAAGGATAGAATAAAATACACTTAACACTTCAGTCTACTCCCTGTCTTCTGTCACTGGTTTCCTTGCCTCATTATGCAGCATGGCTGTGTCTTCCTTAGACTTCATTTTGTTACCAATGTGCTACAGAAGTCCTTATTACTGACCTACATGTGCCCTGCAAGTTCCAACCCAGAGGAACCTTGGCCTTTCAACTTCATTCCTGTAAATTGAAACAATGTTCCTATATTTGTTCTAGGCAGCCTGTTTCTGCTTCAACCTTCTGTCTGCTTTCATTTTTCATTTCTGCTCATCCCGGAATGGATTGACCTTTCCATGGTGCCTGTCTCCCACACTTGCTTTCTGCATGTCAGAATGGGCTGTGCTTTACTTTGAGGAGGCTGTTCTTGAAGACCAGCCATTTGTTCTTACATCCCTTTTCCTTCAGGGTAGTCTCCCATGGGATCCTGACAAGGTCCCTGAATAAACCAAAACCTGCTCTCCTGAAGTTAAGGGTTCTGACTCTGTTTATCTTGCACAATCTCCTCAGGATCTTAAACTGCAAAATCCCACGTCCTTTGTAAGCTCCAATTGTGTAACCTATTATATCCTCTGTAATCTTAATGAGGTTGTATCTCTGTGTACATGCACAGACTTCTGTTTATTTTCTAAGCTGTGCAGAGCTGCACACAGACACCTGAAAGGGTTATACCCTCCTGCAGAAGTCCTGCCTGAGCTGAGATCTCTGCACTGGGTACCAGGTGCTGTTTCTGTAGATGGTGATTGCCCCCAGTGGTGCATCACCACTACTGCTGCACAGTCCTGAGTAGATCCTGAGCCCTTCTACACCACTGCTCTGCCTGGTCTCACTGACAAGGTGCTGGGGCTCTCACACCAGAAGTCAGCTGGAGGCAGAGGTGTAGTTTCCATCCAGGAAGCAGCTCAAGAGTCCTGGCTGCTAGAAGTGACAAAAGGAAAAGAATTCAGAAACTACCAACAGCAATAAGCTATAAAAAGGTGATTCTCAATTGCCTGAGTAGTCTCAATTTAAAGGTAAACTTAAAGCTTTGGGAGAAATAGCTTTATTTCAAGTGGCAGATTATTATTATTTTTTTTTTTTGCATAAACAAAAAGCATTCTAATACAAATGCAACATTCGTTTGGAAAATTATTTTTAATAAATATCCTGCTTTTTCCCTCAAAGAGATCAAGTGTCTGTGAGTCACAGTGCTTTGTGTGGCTGCAGTCTGCATCTGTTCTGTGCATTAGAAGTCTATTGGTAGTTCTTACCAAAGATTGGGAAAGCTGGCTGTTACCATGGAGGAATGGGATGCAGCTAACTTCTGGGATGGACAGTGCTAGCTCAAAACTCTCCTCACCTGTTTCACCATTTCAGTGTAAAGCAAACTTATTTACAGGAGAGCCTGGAAACCAGATGCTGTTTGCTGAGAAGAAACTACAGCTTTTGAGACATCAGCTTACTGTAGAAGATATTCTGAGGGGGTAATGGAGCTAGCAGTGGACAGAAATATGAATACTGAGTCAAGGTTCAGTGTGAATCCTCTTTTCACACTTCCAGTGTGAATCTATGGTTAAAATGCCAGCCTCTTACAGTGGTGCTGCCTCTTCTGATCTGTAAGCAGAACTTCAGTGTATGTTTTTATATGCAGGAAAGACTGTAGGTTTTCAATAGTTTTAGTCCACTCATTTTCTAATGTAAAGCCAAAGGGCTGTTAGCTACTGTTCCTGCTTGGACATGAGCAGCTTTTTTTTGTCCTAGAATTCAGTACCAGTCCCTGCTGTGCTATTGTGTGCCGTGGTTTGCTGGACCACATCTCAGATGTTAGTTAGGTTGAGCTGGGAATACTAGAAAGTTGTATCAGGCAGAATTTGCACACAGAAGATAGGTGATAAAGCAGCTGGAAATAAGGACAAAATAGCCCTAATTTCACAGGAATAAGGACAAAATAGCCCTAATTTCACAGAACTAATGTCTGAAGTGCTTTAATTTGCCTTTGGTGAATTCATGGAATACATATATAACTTTTTTTTTTTTTTTTTATTTTTTATTTGGTGTTTATCTGATTTATGTGAATAACAGCTAAATAAAGAAAAAACAGCCTTATAATAATCTAATAAAATAAAACAACAAACCCACAACTATCAGGGGATTTAAAGTACTAATGTGTTTAATGGAGGGGTTAAAAACATAGTTGCATGTAATTATGGCAGGAAAACAATCCCAAAGATGAGCTAATACCAAAGCTAAGGTGGTAGTCAGTATGGTGTAGAGAGAGGAGAGCAGTTTTTTTGCTGCATTCTTCATGTGCCTTCTGACAGAACCTTTCCAGCCCCACCTTGCTTGAGGCCATAGGCTCTTTCAACCCCAGCCATCCAGGTTAAGAGGATCCCCGGAGGCAGCCCCTGAGCCAGAGCAGATGGCAGATGCAGCCAGTGTTTCCACTTACTGTCAGTATTGGCTCCCTGTGGCAGGTGCTTTCCAGCCCCAATTTAGCTGGAGCTCTAGGCTTCTTCTTCCCTCACCCTGAGGCTGTACTGTTGTCAAAGCCATCAGTCTTTCAATTAATTGCTCAGGGATTTTTTGCAAGTATTTTCCTCATGTCCCAGTTCTAAAAACTTTTCTTTTGCTTTAAGGATCTTAAAACCAGTTTACCTCTCATCTGAAGTTTCAAAAATGTTTTTGAGTGTATGGAAGAATCTCTGCGGTTTGAAGCTGCATCTTTGTGCTCCCCTGAGCTGCTCATGCCGGAATACCCCACAACTGGCCCTGCCTGGGGCGGGCATCCTTCTCCTTGCCCCCTTTCTCCCCGGTGCGCACACACGGGGTGCGGAGGCACCGGAGCCGCGGCGGGCGCTAGGTGGTGCCAGCTGCCCGAGCATCCCCGGCTCTGCTCCGCTCAGCCGCTGTAGGCGTTTCTGCTAGCGCCTTGGGAGCCCGTGGTTTGCTCCTCCAGCAGCGGAAGGGAGTACGAGGAGTTTAATCAAAGCCAGAGCATGCCACTTATCACTCTCGCTTACCTTTAGCAATAAATGCTTAGGTTACAAGAAGGCAGATAGTGAGGTCATGGTAAGGAGATAGGAATCTAAATATTGAATAGCTATAAATTAGTTACAAAGAATTCTTTAAATACAATTATTGGAGTACTAATCAGTATTTACAACCACAGCCCACAGCTGAATTTTTCATGGCAGCAAACTTTCAATAGCAGCAAATTGAGTTACTCAGCCAGACATATCCTCAGGGTCAGTTTTGCATAGGATGACTGCTCAGTGGTGCAAAATACGTCCCCTTTAACCTGTTTAAGGTCAGGAACCAGAATCAGCATGTCTCATCAAAACAAGTTATCAAAGGTGATTAGTACAGCACGAGCTCAGCTTCCTAGAGTGAGCAGAAAGCAAGACAGCTCTCTAGTCCCATCCTGAAACACAAATGGGCCTCGGAAGGCTTTCTCCTGGAAGACATCATTGGGTGACAAAATCTAGGCCAAAGCTCTTTACACAAATAGGTAGAGGGAAGAGGAATTGATGGGGGTTGAAAGAAACCTTCTGGATTAATTAAAAAACACTTTTAGGAATAGGAAGGTTCACTTGCCAAAAATGCAAAGTGGGCTGCATTGACAGAGACCAGTAAGTAGAAAGACACAATGCAAATTAAATTAAGCAGGGAAAAATGCTAGGTTCTTATTTTTCAGTCAAGCTCTTTGGTCAAATGGCGAATCATTTTATGCTTAGAGTCTGAGTTTTATTCTGTGGAGCACTCTGAGATGCTGAGCTCTCTGCATCACCGTCAACTAGGAGAAGTTGCTAGAACTAGTGAGGAAGAAGAAAAGAGTTTCAGATAGAGTATTACAAAATTCTGCATGAAATCCTATTTCTGTGTTAAAATGGAAAACTCCAAATACATTGAAAATGTTATTGAAAATGCACCTGGCTTGTTCTTTCTGTGGCTGTGGATGGCAGAACCCCTGTCTTGTCTGTCATGGCCACCACACAAGTCCCTTGTTGTCTGTGCTTGATGACAAGAAGTCTTGTGGTAACTTCTAATTCAGAGGGGAAATTCAGCTACCCAAGCTATAAATCCTGCTTGGTATTGCAGCAAAGTTTTAACAACACTTCTGTCTACCTCTGGGATTTGGTCCTTAGTTACATAATTCATTCTATGCAAAAATTCAGAGGGAAAACATGAAATTACACTATTTTTGAAGTTAGCTAAAACTGGAACAAGTCCATAGGTGACAGTAATACAGATAATGTGTTTGAATTTAAATTAGCAAAACACAATGACACAATTATTTAACATTATTGTTAATTTAGTGTGTGTATATATATAAATTTATAAAAGATTGGCTAGGAGGGTGCAAAGCACACAGTAAAGCTGGAATGGAGGCTGCAGGTTGTTGGGTGACCCAGGGCAAGACTCCTTCCCCATCACAGCTAATAGATGTGACCGTAAAAGATGACTGCTGCAAACTGTAGCTGATCCATTGATTCCAGATGTGCTCAACAATTAGTAGGTAGATATGGTATTTATAATATACTACTCAAACCAAAGGAAATTGTTATGATACACTAATAGTTCCAAAAGATTGTTTTCTAGTTAGCAAAAAAGACAAAGTCAGACATTCAGTAGTGGCAAAGCTTTATTCGTCTGTAGTTTTGTGATGGTTCTGTAACAATTCTGCGTTAATTTGAAATGGCTTATAATCCACCAGGACAAGATTTGAATAACCACATGTGCCAAGGCAAAAATATTGTGGTGAAGCAGCGAGCAAGCCAGGTTAGGCACAAACTGTGAAGATGACCATGCAAGATATGAAGAAAACAAATTAAGGTAGGTTGGAAAGCTAAAATGAGCTGTGGTAGGGGTTTAAGCAAATGCTTTAACTGGCAATTTGCAGTTGGAGCATGGGAAATGCCAGAATACACTATAATGTAATGTTGCATAGTATAGTAATTAGTATGTATATTATATTGCATGTTATAATTATGCAACATTATGATACCAATTTTATGTAATGTAATATGGCTGTAATTCTATAATTGCAGTAAATTATAATATTCCATACACTAACACATAAGTCAATAAGATTCTAAAGCATGTGGAGCAGGGCTGAACAAATGTGTTTTTCCTTTCTAATGGGCTTCTTGGAATATTTGGGTGATCTCAATGTAATGGGACCAAAATCCAAAAACGAATTCCTTGTCACTTCACCTCACGTTTCTCATCAGTTTTACATCAGCTTCTGTCTGTGGCAATGTTTAGCAGTAGATGTACATCACAGAATAATCTGCTGCCAGAGCTGCCATCTAATGCCACTAGCTACCTGTGATAGTCTGACATACCTAATATTTACAGTCCTGAGCTCCAGTCACAAGGCTGCCTCTAGACCGGCTGAAATGGCAGAAAAAAACAGAGGCATTTTGTTACTATGTCCCATTATTATTCAGAGCTGGTAAACTCTTGGTTCTTAGCTCTAGTAAGCTTCCTTCTAAGGAAGGTACACTTTGCTCCAGGCACTTTGAATGCATGAATCATTTCTACTGTAAGCCTTACATATAAAAATATTATTATTTAAATCTAAGATGGCTTATTAGTAAAATTGTTCAATAAACACTGCTGCATAATTCATTTCATACACTGGGAGCTTTTAAGTCTAATGTGCTACATAATGTACTGTGTGCCTTCAGTGGAATACAAATACAGGCAGTTGTTCTTGTCTTCAGTAGTGTTGGGCAGGTCTTTAAAACATCACAGTTACTTCAGTCCCAGGTTCTCAGCTATTGGTGTGCAGTTACCCACCTGCAGTCCCCTGCCAGGATCTCAAATATCCGGAGAAAATGCAGGTGGAAGCTTGCAGCCATCAGAAATGCGTACTCAGAGCTTCATTATGTCTATGAAGTCCTTGGTTGGGTTCTACTAATGTGTTTACAGATCCTGAAAGGGTGCTTGTCATTGGCATCATTTGCTTTCAATATGGTTATGGTTATATGTTGACCTGTTTCAGGAAAGAATTCAATTTTTATATTTCTTGTCTAAGTTGGGAGCTGCCTCTCCCACATTCCTCCTCATCAAATACAATAAAAGAGGTTGTTTCTGCTTTCTCTATATTTTGAGTTGCCTTTCAGATAATTCTTCTAAAAGGTCAGAAGCTTCAATGGTGTGTGATTGTGCTAGAACTTATTTTGATATTGAGATGACAATACTGAGTAGATAAGGTTTTACATCAACAATGTTACTGATAGTCACTGCAATACAAAAGAGTTGCCATATGATTTTTAAAATACATTTTTGAGATGGAGAGTATATTCATTTTTTTCAGATGTCCGAACTGGCACACCTTTCCCTTTACAGACTGGAATACTCACTTGCTTTTTGCAGGTGCCCATTTTTATACAAGGTAATACAGACAGTAAAGTCCAGGAAGAATAATTCAATACTTACTAGACTGTGTAAGTGAGGAATTCAATTACTAGGAATGTTGATTAACTATACTCCTACAAAGTTCCTTAATTCTTGGTCTTTCTCAGCATCTGCATAGCCTGTACCAGGTAATTTCACAGCTTAATCATGCTTTGCTTTACACCCATTATCTCCTCTTGTTTTTTGGGCAGTCACTTGTTCTTGTGTTGGAAAACTGAGTAACCTTTCACTTTCTTTATGCCACTTATGATTTTAGAGGGTTTATCTAATTGCTTATGAGTCCTTTCTCTTCCAGACTGAGGAATACAAAAACATCAGATCAAGATCTCAGACATATTTTATTTTTTTTTTAATGCATGTGCTTATAACTTGCAGCTGAGGCAAGCACTGAAGAGAACTCACTTTGTCAAGATGTCACAAAAAAACAAACTATGAACAGCATTGGAAATCCATCTCTGGAATATTAGGATTTTGCAGTAAATTTCATAAGAAGTCTGATCTTGGGAAACTGACTTAACTTTGAGTAGAATTAAATGAGCAATTTCATGCTGATGGGATGTAGGCAATGGTTATTAATTATTCATTTGATCTGTTTTGGAGTGCTTTGATCCTTGCAGAAGCAGAGTTGCATCAGTAAGGCCTCAGCCATATAGGTATTGGATATTTATGATATTCTGTGGTGTTGGATAGTTACAGCTGCATTACTGAATACTGATTTTTTTAGTTAAGTATGTTGCTGCTTCAGCTGCATACAGGAAAAGAGAGCCAGACTGCAGCCTTTTGTATTTTGGTTCAATTTCTTTGATTGCCTCTCTTCACATTTCAGAAGAGCAATGCATTGGCTGAATGACTTGTATTTGAAATCTGTCTGTGTTGCTAAAGAACCTGAGCTGCTGCTGTGCTGAAACCTGGCAGTCTTGCATTTGTCAGCAGCAAGGACCACAATGCAATCAAGCAGTTTCCTTGGTGTCATTCCCAATGTGTGGTTTAACACCACAGGTGTGCAAGCAGACTGGTATAGAAGGACTATGCACATTCATCATGGCTATGGTGGATGGGGAAAAAAAAAACCTCTCTAAGTGAGGCAGCAGTTGGTGAACTTGAAATGGGGTCTTTGACCTCATTGCCTCTTCTCCACCTAATGTAATGCTCATTTGAAATAATTGTCACAGATTTGTGGATGAGATCAGTAGCTTCAGTGAAAAGTCTGGCCACTCCGTGCCAGGAGGGTGGGAACTCATACACACTAGGAAAAAAATATTGCATGGAAATGACATTTGAGGAGACACTTCTGAGTGCAGGTTCCTGACATAAAGAGTCAGCAAGTGGAGCTTGCCACCTAATGCAGACTGATGACCGGTTCTTAGAATATCTTGCTATTTCCGAAGACAGCATCTTAACTCCTCAGTCACTCCTACGTGATGCCACTTACTCCAAAAGCAAGCAGGCCTTCCCTCCTGGAGTTTCTCATCAACAGTGGGATTGTTAGCGTTAGGTCAGAGGTTGGACTCGATGATCTTGAGGTCTCTTCCAACCTAGAAATTCTGTGATTCTGTGAACAGTAGTGGGGTTTCTTTAGTTTCTTATGGAATGCTGGTATTGTATATGCTGTCTGAGGTAGTTATGCACTGTGGGTTAATTTTGAACCTCTACAATATCTATACTTTATCTAAAAATTATTCTAATATTGACCATAGAGGCAAAGAAACTTTGGAAGATGAGCTAATAGTTTTCTTAGACTGGTTGATAGAATTGAATCGAGATGGTTTCAGGCAGATACATAAACCATTCTTAATCGTGACAACATCCTTCAGAGGAAGGAGACATGAGAGAGGCATCAAGAACAATGCGGAACTGGAGCCTGTGGTAGAAACAGTCACTGTCCTCTTCAATAATTGGAAAGTGATGAGGTCCTCCAAAAGCAAAAAGACAGATTCAAATGATGTTCAATGGCTGTCAAGTTTTATAGCCTCAAGGGCAGTTAATGAATCCCTCCTGCTTTGCCTATGGTTGATCTCTGGTCCACACTTGCTCCCGGCATTGGCACCTCCAACCCCTTTGGGTTCTGTTGGGGAATCTTGCCATAGCTGCTCTGCTACTCAGAATCTTGCTCCCTTTTCCTTGTGTCTCATATGTCATTTAGTATCTCCTATACTTGGTTTATATCCATTATTTTTAAAACATCACCAGTTTAAAACCTTTGTCAGTGCTTTCGTTTTAGATGTCCTGATGTTAACTTGGTACAACACCCAGAAAAACACACTGAGCAAACTCTGCTCTATGTGCATGGTTGCTTAAAGCAAGCATAATATGGCACAGCTAGCAGAGGTAGTGATTTCACCCTCCTTTTTCATTCCTTTCATGGCAGCAGCATCCCCTGACATGAGCAAAAGCCATTTGTGTGGTCACACTGTGCTGGAAGGGGGAACTGGTTACTGGTCTGATTGTTTTAGCTAATTTTCAGCTGGACCAGTTTTTCTTCCTGATTCTCTATAAGCAACAGAGAGGTGAGGATGTGGGCCAAGAATGGTGCCCCAGGAGGGGGAGAGTCTGATTTTCCTTTCATGGAGATCCAACTTATGTCAGGATAAAGGGTTTGTGAGCTTGTAAGGGTACACTTCTGACAGTCACAGGCAAGCTAACCTTGCATTAAAAACATTGCATGTGCCCTGCCAAGTCATTGTAGTATCTAACTACATATAATGACTCTGTACCTAATTATAACAGCACAACTGTGTATTCAGAAAGGTGGTAATTGAAATAGGCTATGATAAGAATTGTTTAGATTTATTTTCTAAATTTCCTTTTCACCTCTTATACAGAGGGGAGAATCACTTTAATCTGATATTGCTTTTTACAGGAGTAAAGGTGCCCAAGAAAGTCTGAAAAAAGAAAATACTAATTTTCTCCCTATGCTTTGACAAATGAATTTAAGTGGAAATACAATTTGGAGGTCAAACATAAGAACTAACTGATATTATCTAACTGCTTTTGAAAATGCAAAACAGCAGTACAGCAGTTCAGGATTCTTCCCCCCTTGCAACCTTCCTTCCCCAAAAACGTACCAATAGGTTTTGGAGGATTGGTAAGACTTTCTGTGGTCAGACAAAAAAGATTTAGGTGCCTTAAATAAATGCCTACTTTGTCTACTCTGTTGGTGCATTTTGCTTGAATGTTAGGGTTTTTTTTTGTTTTTTTTTTATGCTCCTGTTTTTATTATGGCATTTCCTACTGAGTTCATTCTAGACTGTAGAAGTTGTTTAGCCCGTAACTGCAGGTTTTAGGGGTGTTTTTAGATATCATTAGCCTATACTAAGGAGTGCTTTCAAGGTAAACATAAAATTCTTGTAGTTGGCTGAATAGCCTTTGGGGCTTGTTATAGAGAAATTTCTGCTTAAAGACTGGTACTCTATATTTTAATAACCAGGTCAAGCAGAAGTAAAACAGTGTTTTTTGTTTTTTTTTTTTTTTTTTTTTTTTTTTTTTGGTGTGTTTTTTTTTTTTTTTTTTTTCTTGGAGGTTTCTTAAACCACAATTGTGATATCACTCATTATTCACTTGAGATGACATTAGAATAAATTAATATTAAAATATTTAAATGCAGAATAAGGAGTTTGAAAACTCACAGAAATTGATCACCCGAGATACAACATTGGTGTTTCATTATTCACAGATCTCTGAGCTGCTGGGCTGAGGTACCTCATTACCAATTCTTTAATGCTGACTGGACTGTATTCAGGCAGCATTGTGTACAAACTAGTTAATAACAGCTCCTATCAATACCCTAAGTTGCATGTGCAAACTGTAATACTCTTCATTTGCAAACTATAGCAATTTAGGCTTCCTAGAGATGTGGCTGATGTCCCAAGCCTGGCAGTGTTTAAGAGGCATTTAGGTGACATAATATGCTCCATCTTTTGGTTAGTTCTGAAGTGATCAGGTAGTTGGTCTTAATTTTTCTAGGTTCTTTCAAACTGGAACCAATCTATTCTAGAGTTTTATTAAAAAAAAAAAAAAAAAAAAAAAAGCAAAGAATTTTCATATGGCTTGATATTTCTTCTTGCAGAAAAATTTACATTCCCAGCAGATTTCAAAATTTGTTAGTGATATTGTTCATTCCAATGCAAGAAAGAAAGCTTTGCAAAAATTAAGATTTTGTGGCCAGTCTAAGATTTGGGAATAGTGGCACTAATGGAGTGGGAGAGAAGCAGTTTTTTGGGAAAGGTGTGACCTGAAGAGTGGTGGCATGTGTAATAAAAAGGCCATTTTTTTCAACGTTTTTTGATGTTGACCTCAGCCCATATGCAGAGAGAGGAGGTTTCTCAGCCCCTTGAGGAGCTTGGCTCATCCTGAATAAATAAACGGTTGCCCAGCCAGTTCTTGCTCACAGCCCTGAGGTGTGGGGTAGAGAAATCCCTTTGCAACCAGGGATGTACCCTGCTTCAGCATGCAGTGGCTGAGCTGGGGTATGGACAGGCAGAGAACGGGTGCTGATAGCCCAGCAGATGGCTGAAAGTCTTTAATCTGAGCAATAATGTTAACACAGCCATATGGTCCAGAGCTGTAGGAGAAATCATTTTTCTAATAGCAGGCAATATCCAGAGTTTAGCTGGGGGAGGGAAGGGGGTAGGAAAGAAAGCTTTCTAGTGATTTAAGTCCATTGACAACTGCAGCATGGAAGAAGAACTGTGCAGCTATTCTGGACCATTTACATGTTGACAAGAACAAATCCATCAGCTCAATTACAGACAATTGTGCTTTTTGTGCAGAAATCTTGGCCTCCATATAATCTGGGCAATGTTGTCCTGTAGATTGCTGTCAAAAGCAGACCTTGTTTGGTGCAGACAAGGCAGGCAAGTGCTCAGTTCCTGGGGTATGTAAACTGGGCAGGGGTCCCAGAATCACCGCACAGAGGATGAGAGAGTTCCTTAGGAGAATGTGGTCCTAATGCTGTCAGGGGTGGTGTCACGAAAGCCAGAATTCAGCAAAAGGCAACACAGGAGAACTAAAGCCCCTTGATGATGGGCTGAGAGCTGGGGAGGGCAGGGGTCTTTGGAGGTGGTGTGGCACAGGTTGATGCATGTTGGCCTAACCAATGTCGCTCTCACAAGTGCTTGGAGTTTCCCCTTATTCTTAGGACCACAGATCTTGATCAAGCAACTTGATCTTTGGTCTGTGAGTGCTTTTAGAATATAAGTCTCAAAAAGTACCCTTACCTCTGTTTTAAAAAAAATAAAATCCTCTCTATTAGGAATTGTCGCATCCACTGTATTTATTTACTTACCCTCTTTAAATCCCTAGCAGAGAAGCTTAAGGTTTTGCATTTGCAGCTGTGTTATGTTAATGAAAAGACAGCTTTAAAATGGATTAAAAGCAGGCAGAAGATTGAGTGACCTTTGGTGCACAGCCCCCAAAGGGATGCAGGTTTCAGTGAGTGGGCCTGATTTTGCTTGTGTAGGCCCCACGGGGTTCATGGTGTTGTGAGGTACTGCAGTGCTGTATGCCCGTTTTAACTCCTGCCTGATGCAATGCCTTGAGGGTGCTCAAATCCACCAATACAACAGCACAGCACATGCCCTTCTGGTTCACAAAATGCTCCTGTGGCCTCTGTAGTGTCCTGGAAAGTGCAAGGTGAGCTGGGGTTGGCACATCAGGCCAGGGACCTCAGTATGTTAATGATTTGTGTGGTAGTAAGCATTAAGATAAAGTGGAGGAAGGTGCCTTTCTGGGCCTCCAGGCATGTGGTCTCAGATCTCAGCCTGTGAGGAAAAAAACCTTCCTGGAAAGTGGCATCTCATGGGAAAAGTCTTCTGTTCCACACAGCTATGTGCTCTAAGGGGAACAGAACCAAAGCTTTGGTATTAGCTACTGCCCAAGAAACAGTCTGATGCTGTCTCAGTGGACTCTGTCATCCAGACATTAAAAAGACATTTTAAAATGAGCTTTAACTACTTTTTTCCTGTTTTTTTTTTTTTTTTTTTTTTTTTTTTCTTTCCCCACTGGGGAAAATTTCCTATTCCCAGGCATCAGTTCAGTCAATGCAGAATTGCCTGGGGGATTAACGAATGCAGAGAGAGCAGCAGGATTTAGAGAAGATGCAGGTGGGCGGAGGAGGACTGCTGAGATGAATGTTTCTAGGGGACAAACTATGTTAAATTTATTGCTTGCATGAGGGAAAGCTTGTACTGGTTGCACAGGCATGGTGGTGGAGATCACAGGAGTAGCGGGAGTGACCCAGGATCAAGCTGTGAAGCCAAAAGGGAACTTGCTTGAGGGGAGGAGGGAGTCTTCAGATCCTTCCAGTACGACAATGTCTTCACATATGTTCCTTATCAACCCCCGAATGAGCAGTATGGGGTCAGTACACTCTGTGTGCATGCACTTGTCTTTCTTAGGTACCCAGCAGGCTAATTTTATTCAGATGCTCTGCTTTTCCACACCCCTGGGGACAGAGCAGAGGTATTTTGTGCTTTAAGTGTGACAACAACAAACCCTGGAGTCATCACTCCCCTGTGTCTGTTGTGTGCCATGGTCTTATCAAAAGCTCATGGGTGACGTTTGTTTGGGAGGCATGTTAAAAAAAAATTGGCAGCATGTTACTAATTGCTTCATTTAAACTGGTAAAACAAAGAAGTTCAAATTCAAAGCAGAGGGACTCTCAAAGAGCTGCAGGTGTTTCCCTCTGACAGCCTGCTGTTTTTTTTTTTTTTTCTTTAAATTTATGCTAGTTGGCAGAAGTAATAAGTATAGAATAAAAATCCAGTTGGTTTCTACACCATCCCCCTTGACCCCCCCGCCAACTCCTATTTATCAAGGTTTTTCACAGATTCGTTGTATTGCACCCTTATTTCCTGAGCTGCTAACCAAAGTCCTGCAGGGCAGAACATCCTTCTCAGGACAGGGAAGACCCTGGAAAAGCTGCAGCTGAAACCTCTTCAAGCCTCTTCCTGAGAAGGGGATCTGAAGTACATTGCTACCCCCTTCCCGTCTTTTGCTTCAACATTGAAAGCATTTGGGATTTTTTCCTGTAATGTCAATTAAAAAGGTTTGATGACCTGTTTCAGAGCAGTTGTTGGCAGTTGTGAGAGGGCTTCCCTGTTCCTCAGGATGGGGTACGTATCCTGCCATCATCTTTAGGGAAAGTATTGGAAATGATAAGCACATTGTACGACATGGGAAAGTGGGAGCATGCAGGTCATTGTTTAAAGGTTGCAAATAATCTGCAGAGGGGCTGAAAGACAGCAGGTTTCAAGTATGCTAGTCCTAGACTGGGGTATGGAGTAGGACAGGAGGAAGTTATCCCTGGTCATCTTCATGTTCCTAGATAAAAGTCAAAATGTTATTTGCAGAGGCAGCATCTGGAGAGGAGATGTGGAGGGGCTGGGAGGGTGCAGCCTGAAGTCAGAGATGGCCTGTGGAAGCTCCCTCTGTGCTAAGCTGCTCTATCTTGAGAAAATCTGGAAATATTTCACTTTTCTTGCACTGATGCTGTGTATTTAACACTTCTTTTCTTGCTATGAATGGGCCCAGTCTTGCCTAAGGATAGACTAAATCCATGAGGCTCTCCAGATAATGTGCTGTTCTGCAAGTACCAGTCTTGGTAGTTTATCAGCCTTCCTACATGAACACAATGCTTAAAAAAAAGTGTCTGGAATTACTGGAAATGTCCCTAAAGGATGCAAGTGGATAGCTGTCATATGACAGAGGATAGATTTTCTCTAGAAGCTTTCCCTAACAAAGCAACTGCTTTGGGTTTCTGCTAAAGCATGGGATTTGCCCTCTTTTCACCTCTCCTATGATTTCTGGCTGGCAGGAAATCAGCAAAGGCTTGGCTCAGGCTGGGGGCCACCATCCTGCCAAGAGGAGCATTGTGGCACTCGGCAATCCTTGGGCTTTCTGGCAGTGTCTGCAAACTGATGGGCACTGGGACAGTGAGTGCTTGTGTGGTTGCAGAGACACCAAACCATGAGAGGAGGTGGTAGAAAAGCTTAGAGGCTGAGGGCTAAAAATCACCCTCTGCAGAAACTTGTCCAAAATATCATCTAAGTGGTTTTGTCAAATCTAGTAGGGAAGTCTCTTAAGAAAAACAACATCAAAAACAAAAACAAAAACAAAAAAAAAAAAAAAAAAACAAAAAAAAACACTTAAGCAAGCTAGTATTTCTTTAATAAAACCCGTGGAAAAAAGAAGTCAGTAGAAGAAAACACAAACCAAATGTGTCATGTCCCCCCTCCTCCCCTTTTTCCCTTCTCCAAAATCTGAGAATGCTGAGTTTTGGGTCATTCTTAGAGTTTCAAAGTCTCATCTTACCTAAGACAACTTGAGCACAGATGATGAGGCTGATTTTTATCTAAATGTGCATGTTTTATTGTTGCTTGCTTTGCTATCAAAAAAACTTTTAAAACCATACTGAAGGAAAATAACTGCTTCAATCATTTTTGTGAATATCTACAAGTTAGGGATAACTTCATCTGAGTAAGTCCTGAAGAATCACGTTTGTACACTGTAAGCACTCCAGATCAAACAGTTGTTTACACTGTGGATGCTTTTTGTTGTAAGATTAAGGTTGATGCTTTTATTTGTAGTCACAGGCCTGACCTAGAACTAAGGATCTCTGAACTTTGGGGCTGTTTTCACCTGAACCTCTAGACTGAGAAATGCTTCTGTGGCCTTGCATGTCCATGGAAAAGAGTGTGCTCTGTTCTTCCACTGTAAGCAGTTAAATGTACCTGTTTTAAGAATTGGTTTGGAGTTTAATTATTACTTTTTCTAATTAGGATACACCTTTACCATAAAGCCTGGGCATTATGCAGAAGACATTCAGCAGGAATCTGAACAAGGTCATTAGGTGTCTGCGTGTGCTTTTAAAGGAATTAAAGCTGTGTTGAGCCCCATGTGTGGAAAGCAAACTTGAAAACATGTATACTGCAGAGCTCTTTTATAGGATCTTAACAGCTGACAACAAAAGGCACAGAAGATGTGATACTGCTATTTTCTGATTGTGCAAAGCAAACAATGACTACTGCCCATCAGCCTCTCCAGTGCAGTCCCATTGTTTGCTGGTATTCCCAGAGTCTCTCAGCCACAGCTGGCTTGTGCAGTCACTCAGGTCATGCATTGTCTTGGTCTGGTCTGGACCAGGGCATGAAGAAAGCCTTGGGGCTGCCAGGCAGCTCTGCACTTGCCTCTTGCCACAGGTTAGGTCAATCTTTGAGACAAAGGATGTCTTTTTTACTTCAGAGGTGCTCACAGGATGGAGTGTTTTGGTAGCCAGTCTAACTGTCATTGTACAAGACATGTTTTGCCAGCTATGGATGGCTCTTCTCATCTAATTTTGCCACAGAAACATTGCAATGTTTTAGCTATATTCGTTATTATTTTGCTGAGAAGAGATGCCCCATAATGAGTGTGGTAACATCCACATTCTTTCTTTTTGTCCTTGATTATTTCCTTGCAGTGTCTAATTGGGAAGGGAAAGCTCCAAGAGATCAAACTATACAGTAATTAAACCCATGCTAAAGACTAAATGAAAGTGTTTAACCCTGTTTGAATGCAATATTCTAAATTCTATGGGACTAACATTTCATTGGAAAGGAAACTTGATGAGATTTTTTGAAGCCAATGATATTCTTTTCTGGACTTTTGGGTTCTGTAAGAACAGCAGGGACCTGACTCCAGGATCACATAAAGCAAATAAATCCCAGAAAACATTTTCATCCTGTCTTTGATGGTACCAACATGTACTAGCCCTATTTTGTTAAACTGTATTTAAAAATGCATTTATCTTAACTTGCTTATCAAGACGCATTTCACATGCTTCATCATGGTGATCAGACTGAAACAGGAATTTCTCAGCTGATAATCTGCTGTGCCACAGGAATGGCAGGTTAGAAGTCGAGACTCTGGGGACTAAATTGTGGTCCCTTTGAAATCAATAGGCATCTTGCCAATCATGTTGGATTCTGGTCTGTTTTGCTGTTTCACATAGATTCTGTTCTTGATTCTTATCAGCAACTTGCTCTGGGACCTCAGCAAGTTATTTAACTCTTCTAGTCTTTTACTTTCTCCAGCAGTATTTTACAACCCTTCATTTTATTTGTAATATAGCAAGATCAACACACAAATACATTAGAAATGTGTGTGATACTCAAAACAGAAGGGTGATCAAATATTCCTCTGTGATCACCCTCCTGTTATCACTGATTTCCTGTTCAAGAAAAGCAAAAGATGTTTCCTATGTTGAGAATTAAAAAGTGTGTAGGAGAATATTTTCCATTCTGTGGGTAACTTTCTGATCTCCTATCTCCATATGTCTTCCAGGCAAAACTGCTTTCAAGGTAAGTGGCAGGGCTGTATGAGTGGAGTTGAAAGATTTCATTTGGCACTTGGTACGCGTGTAGGCAGGGTGCTGATGGAGCAAGTGTGAATGGTACAGCTCTACAGGGGCATGTTTTCTGCAGTGTTGTAGGGACACAGCAAGTAACATGGGTGCATAGAAGAGAAGCAGCCATGTTATTCCTCAGAAACTGTGAATCTCAGTATTTCTCCAGTTTTACTTCTTACACCTAAAATAATTCATCTTTCACCTGCTGCAGAAAGGAGAATCCTATCTCTGGCTGTATGCCAACACTGCTTCCATGTCTGGGCCCACAGCGATCATGTCCTTGCTTAGTGCGTTGATTGGCATGATGGAAAACCCAGCCACTAAACAGGCAGAGGATAGGACAAGGGTGGAGAACACAAAATCATGCTCCTAGCATCATGGTAGAATTCAGCTTATATTTACTAAGGTATCTTTGTGCCTGAAATCAAAGGAAACTGAGCTCTTGAACACTTTTGCTGCATCTATGTTACTAGAGACATCTACCTGCAGGAACAAATCCTTGTTCCCAGGTAAAGTGGCTCGTGTTTAGAAAGCAGCACCAGCGGATATCTCCTCTGAGCCTTGTGTAGTGACCCTGCTGGGCAAATAAAATGAGCCAGGTCCCGGTCATCCTAAGGGGATGCTTCACAGCTGATGTCTATGGATAAGCTCTCTTTCTCTCCAGAACAAGGCAGTCTTGGCCATCTTTTGAGCACTGGATTGCAACCTGCCAGATGTTTTTGCAGCATGACACCAGGATGTATGGCAAGAGGGCATCTGGAGGGTGTCTTCAGGTTGCAAAGCCAGCTAAGGTAGTCTTGGAGGATTGATCTAGGTGGAAGGAGCCAAATTAGTGATGGTCTTTTATTCTTTGAGTGGGGAGTGGACCGTGGGATAATAGTCAGCTGGACAAAGACAGCTTTTGATGAATTTATGCAGTTATCAGGCGATTGAGGAAGTGAGCCAGCAAACGGCATTACCTGCAGCATAGGTGTCCCCAGCTTTGTCTTGCTGGGTCTCAGACGCATTGGGGTCCCTGGGTGGGCAGAGAGAGCTATGTAAGGGCAAGGTACCAAAGCACAAGGAAGCGGGACCGCCTGTGTTGCCATAAGGTCGTGGGGCTGCCCGTGGCCATCTGCTTGTTTGCCTGACCTATTTGGCTCCCTTTGTTCAAACCGAGCCGTGCCGCCCTCTGCCAGGCCCTGCAGGTGCTGCTCTGAAACCCAGACCGGGGAAAGAAGTATGCATTTACGGAAAGTCCTCTTCCCTCCCTTTCCTTTCCCTTTTAAGGCTCTTGGCCAAGCTGTGTGATTCTTATCTGGTCTCTGCAGGGCCGTTAAGTGAGGTCATTCAGGAAGTTTAATTAATCCTCTACAATTGTCGCTACATCCTTGGCTGCACATTGTACTAGGGCCCAGCCCACTACTACAATGCATCTTACGACAGCTGAACATCTGTTTAAAAACTGATTGCCAAGATGAGGTACTTGCTAAGACTAGTTTTCCCTCCGGCTGTATGTATGCGGCTCAACACAATGTTGTGTAACGTCGTTAAGAGAAAAAACAGAAATTCCCTCTGCTCGCAGGATCAACTGGTAAAGCAAACTAAAATAATCCAGGAAATGTCGTTTCCGAAATATCTATGGCGAAGAAATGGGCTGTCCGTTCAGCTTCTTCCCCAGGCTGGTGCCATCTGGGGTGCTGGGTTGTGAATGGGCACTGCGCTATAAGTGTTTGTTGGGATGTTGGGGCAGATTCCCTAGGGGCTTCAGCCCCCGGCTGTTGCTGTCCCTCTGCCTCAGTCCTGGGGAGTACGTTCTTCCACGCCATGCTCCCTTGGGCTGCAGGAAGGGATGATGCCTTTCTGATGCTCCTGAGAGCAGGGTGAGGCTACACACATGTGTAAGAACACATCTTGGTGCTTCCCAGACTCCCAGGACAGCTTCAAGAAGATTAAACTTTAGAAGAGGAAGCAAAGAAGAAACAGAATGATGATGAAAAGGGGGAATTGCAAGTCCTTTGCATGGGAGATGGAGAATGATAGCTGCTGGGAGAGATGGAGCAGGGGGTCTGGGCACAGTCAGAAATGTGTGGCAAGCAGCACCTGAAGCTATAGGGATGTAAAGAGGATGGGACATGTAAAGGCTTGGTGGCAGGATGTCCCCTTATCTGACAGAACAGTAAAGTATCGTTGCAGTCTTTTAATGTCCTCTTCCTTTATTTACTCTTATTACTCACTGAGTTTGCTCCAAACATCCTAGGGGGACAAGAATATGAAGATGTCTAGGAGAAAATCCCACAAGGAGTTGCTTTGTGTATAGGCAGACATGTGCTGAACCTGAAACATGGTGACCAAGAGCCCACTGACTGGGACAACTGAGCTGGTTCGAGCAAAGTGCAGCCCCTTGTCCCCAGCATGAACCAGTGCAGCATGAGCCACTCTGTCCCCTGGCTGCTGCAGCTTTTCCAGGAGCAACCTGACACCAAAAATGGCTAATTTGGCATCCTTGTTAAATAATGGATGGAGATAGCTAGTGCAGTAAAAGAAAGACTTTTTGAATCTCCCAAGGTAATTATCCATGCTTCCAATTTCCTGAACAGTGCTGCCTTTTGGTTCTGTAATTAAATCTGGTTTTCATAGTTTGGCCTTTTTTGAATTGTCTGATTGGTTTAACTCTTTGCATTGGTTTAAAAATTTTTTTTTCTTTTTTTGAGGTTTTGCTGTGATTACACTGTTGGATGGACAGAGGTGTATTTAGGTGCATGTAGTGTCTTCAGGATTATTGATCCAGGGATATTCCATATGGGACCAGTCTTTAATTCTGGAATCAGCACACTAGTTTATCTTGAAATAAATTCTTTAAATTCTTCTTTCTCCAACATCAGATTGTCCTTTCCTGGTGTTATTGGGGAATAGAATTTAAAACTTGCAACCTACCCTAATTATTTTTCTTAATTTAAGTACACATATTTTAAACACGGGCAAGCTTTAAGGAGTAAACTGTTGACATAACCTGCAAGATATAAAGGTATTGTCTATAATTGTGGTATTTTTATCACCTCAGAAGAGCTGAGATCCATACTGAGTTTACTCACAGATGCATGCCACACAGAAATGGTAGGGGGCTGAGCTTTCTGAACATCGCCTGCACACGTTAAAAAGATGGCTCAGGAGGTGTTCTCCTCAGATGAATTGCACAGCCTCTCTGCAGTGTAGGGGCAGAATTGTATGTCCAGGGACTGCTACTGGGGACACTGTGTTCACCATTGGGAAGAGTCTGTTCCCACCCTTACAGCACCTCTCTGGGGAACAAACTGAATCCCTCTAGGGATGTATTACTTCCTTTGAACTTCAGGCATACTACTGTTTGGATATACTGGAGAGAGCTTCATACTCAAGTTTTTGTCTAAGAAACCTGTGAAAGCCAACTTAAAGGAGGGTATAAATACTAAGGAGGACTAGAAGTGATATCTAACATTATCTCTCTAGAAGGGTTTAATTTATTGGTAGCTTTCTAGACAGTATTTTCTTGCCTCAACACAATCCTCTCAAGTACACTTCTGAGACTGTGTGGGTTGCGTTTTAGGATGTTTATCTGTCTTGCTTTTTGACATAGGCACAGATGTGTCTAACTGATTTTCGTGAAGTACTGTTAAGAGCTGGGGTAGCTGGTTATCCTGCTTTCATAGTGTAATAACTCCCTGGTTGTCCATGCCTTTACTACATAGTACTGCTGTTTTCATGCTCTGCATTTCTCAGAGCTGCCTGAGCTTTCTTCCCTCTCCAGGCACGGTGTGTTGGTTTATGGCTTGTGAGGAAATTGGAAGCAAGGGACAGATGATTTCTGTGGGTGTAACATACCTTGCATTTATGTGAAAATAGTTTATTTGTAGTGGAGTAGAATTTGAAGTCTGGAGAAGGTGGTAGATGGTAAAGGCAATGTTTTTAAAAATTAAAGCTGGATTCTGTCCTGATCTTGCACCTCTTTATTGAGATCTCATGGTTGAAGCCAAAGGGGATTGTCACAGTTAGATACAGAATATTCCCTGTTACCTCTCAAATATATAACAGCTAGCACTGATATATACAATCCCATATTTCTTCAAAAGGCTTAGGAGACATTAACTAATTAATCCAGTAGTGCTTTTATATAATGAGGTCTGAGTACAATCATGCTCACAGAAGATGTCTATTCTTGAAACTGCCCTCAAAAGAATACGGTCTTTTGTTTTGAGCACCACATGCAGTAGTATTTTATTGATTACTGCTTTTCTCCTGCAGTGCCGTAGGGGTTTCATGTAACAACATGGTGGAGAATCAGCTTCGTGCTGTATTGTTAGGTGGCATAATGCAGTTTGCAAGTATTGGAAATCTACATTGAAATGGGTTTGGAAACTGTGTGAATTCTCACAGGAAAAAAAAAAAAGGTAGAAGTAACTAAGGAAAACATCAGTTCCATAAGATGTCCTGTCTCAGCTTGGATAGGTTTGCTACAGTTTGTCAGGTGTGTCAGCATGGTGTCATGTCTGAGTGAAATTCAGCTGGGTTTAGCCCAGCTTTTGTTCCAGGTTCCAGGCAGGATTTTTGTGCCCCCTTGGTGCTGCCTAGACCTGTGATGTGCAGTAAAGTGCAAACACAGCCCTGCTCAGCCCTGAAAATCACCACCCATACCTGCCTGCAGCTTCCAATGCTAAGCATACACCATGCATTGCTGCCTGGGAGCATCACCTTGCTCAGATGACAGTTTTGTCCAGGCAAGGGTCAGGCACACCACATGCAGCAGGAAAAGCTTCTCCATGGGCATCCTATTTTAAGGACCGCTCAGAGGTGCATTTTTGTCTGGCATTTAGCTAGAGTTATTGCTAGTCTCCAAGTAACTTGGAAAGCAAGACAAATGGGAGGTTTCCACCAGACAAATTAAATGGTGCATCAGATCAGCCAGGATCCCATCATTTAGCAGTCAAGGTTTAGTTTATGATTTTGCAGTGCCACTGACACACCTTGTGATTTATAGATACAAAAGTATGTTTGTTTATTTTTTCCATCAATGAACTGCTAAGCCTTTTAAAAGCTTTATAAATGTGTAATATCAGAGAGATTGATTAAAATGTTTCTAGATGCAAGCAGCATCGCATTCTCTGATAGCATATTAGCTAATTATTGTTTATCCTTATTTCCCTTGTCTGTCATATCATGAATTCTCTAGCACGCTTCTCTGATATACCAAATGTATTGTCAGGCCTTGTTTTGCCTCGAGCAGTTGTGTTTTTATTTCACGGTTTCAGTCTTTGCCCTAAGTGCCTTAGCAGCAATGTTTACAGGATGCAACAGGTCCTACATTCTGTCACTAATCCCTACTCATTTTTGGTTGTTTTACACTGAATTCTGTGCTTTTGCATACCCAGCAAGCCTTAAAGCACACTTTCTACACGCTTGGCTCACAGCATCTGTTTTTTTTTTCCTCTGAAAGCAACCTTCTGTATGCCAACCAAAACCCTTCCCCAAAAACTTCCGAAATGTACTACATGAGGATGAGTGCGGGGCTGTACTGCTGCTCTGCACTATGACTGCAGCCCAAAACATGGGGTATGTACTCTTGATCTAGCCAAGTGAGACTGAATAATACTGCTTTTATGCTCAATACAAGCAGCAGGTTTCCTCAAGCTGAGGATAAATTCGGCCTGAAATCACCAACCCATTTCTGCTGGACTAACCCCCACATCTCCCAGATCTTTGTGCTGCCATTTATCTTCTCATAAAGGCTTCTTTCTCAAATGTGAAGCAGGTATGTTAAGAATGAATTTTCTAAATGAATATTCTGAGAAAAAACAGGGGAACGGGAGGAAGCACTGCTTCCTGCTTGTATTGAAGAGCTGTGCCTCCTGCTCCTTCAGGCGACGGGGACAGCCCCTGACCAACGGGCAACATTTCCCTGGTGAACATGCCTCTTCCCTTTTTTGCAGGGTTGTGAGTTGGACACAAAAATCTCCTAAACCACTTAGCAGAAACACAGCAGCTTCTCCACTGTCAGGGCTGTGGGTCTTTCATCATCTCTGTGCCACCATCCAGTATCTTGAAAAGTCTTAAGATAGCCCCAGTCCTGTGCTCCATGGCAGAGACAAGACCTGCCTTGGGAAGGAAGTGATCAGTCGATCTGCTCTGCCCTTGTCCGGTCTGGAGTCAAAGGCGTCACTTCACCACAAAGCTGGGAGGAAGGAGGAAGGGGGAATGACCTCACCGGGATGCAGCACAGAGCACAAAGGCTGTGAGGCTGTTGGGAGCCAGCTCAAATGCTCTGGGAACTTCCTTTCCCCAGCATTTATGGAGGCATCATCACTATGATATTACCTACCAGGCAATATTCTGTCAGATGCCTCCTGTCTGTGTCCACTCACCCCCCCGTCTGGCCTCATCTGTCCTGCAAAATGCATCTCCCAGGCTCCTTCCCCGCTGCTCCTCTTTTATGGTCTGATACTGGCTGCCTTTGTTGCATCCACCTGCATGCATGAGCCTTTGCTATGTCCACTGCTGCTCTGCCCAGGAACAACTCAGGGTCTTTGGAATGTGAGTAGGTCTTGGGATTGTCATGGGCCCATCCACCTGGTTTTTTTTTGTTTATTTTTTGTTTTCTTTTTTGTTGTTACTGCCTTTTTATTTGTTTGTTTTTTTTGCTTTTTAGGTTGGAAGATGAAAGTTATCTTGGAGTAGGGTAGGTGTAAAGCAGACAGTATCACAGACACGTTACTGGAGATGATAGCTCCCAGAATCCAGATGTTCTATGCCTTTTTTTTTTTTTCAACTGGCCATTAAGAAATGAATGAAAACTAGGCTTATAACATTAAATTTTTAAGAACTTTCAGTCTACTTTGATGTAGGAAAAAAAAAAAGAAAGGCTTGGTTTTGGTAAAAAGATTATCAGAACAATACATTCTACATCCAAAGGAATTAGCATCAAAGAGCTAATAGGTGAGCTATGGGACATACATGTGCTTTAGATGTAAAGGAGATCATCCCTTTTGATGTTTACTGCCTATTTTATGCCCATGGGTTTCCCCATTTCCTTGATTCTGTTAACTTCCTTGGGTTTGTGAATGTTGGCAGGTGATCAGGTGTGCAAGTACCAAGAGATGAACTTAGTTTTAACTGAAGGAACAAGGAGTGGGAAGCAAATTTACCTTCTCTCTCTCTCTCTCTCTTTTTTTTTTTTTTTTTTTTTTTTTTCTGCAATGGTGGAAAGGTTTGGGTTTTATTTTACTGGAACTAATTAACTTGGCTAATTGAAGGCTGGGTTCATATTGTCCTGCTTGTGCATCAGTCAGCCAATGGGAATAAGAGCAGAGAGCTCTGGGCACAGAAAGGCTTATCAAATTCTTTTATAATATCTCAATTGGCTTTTCTCTAATGCATGGTGTGCAACAAGGTATAATGACAACAAAAGTTTGAAGACATATGGTCAGTGATCTAAGACTCAGGAGTCATTTGCAGATTGCAGATACAATATCTTTGGGGGTACCTGTTCTGGCTTCAGAAAATACTAAGATAAATTCACGTACAGATTCCAAGGTATTCGTATTCTGTGAGATCAGATACCTCAACTTGCATAATTACAGCTGTCTATTTTTCTTCCTCCATCTTTCCTTACTGCAGGGGAAAATTCTTTTTGAAGTCTCAGGACATGGGGCTTCAAAGCAAAATTATTACTTTAAACATAAAGTTTCTGCAACTTGAAAAGCCCTGTGTCTTCTCAAGGTGATGAATTCTAATGCTATCATCACTAAAAGGGTGATAAAAAAATAATAATGAGCTGTCGCTTTCATCAGGTCTTTTAGGGAAGTGATGAGATACATTGTGGAGTGAAGCAGATAAAAGTTGGAATAAAAATACGTTTATAACCTCTTTGAAATCAATGCATGCTCCACAAATGTACAGCAGTAGGCAACATACTTTGGACAGAGCACTCTGCTGTTAGATTTCTGGTCCAATGAACTGGAATTTAAAAGTGAATATCTGTGTGTCAGGCTCCAGTAGGTGCCTGAAACAGCTAGAAAGGAATTGCTAGTGCTCATCTTCCAACATCACAAAAACCTGATCTGTGTTTTCCTAAACGCTGATCCAGACCATTTGTGTGGTTTGATTCAGCATCTGCGGAGGCTTCTTCTCCTAAGAGGTGATGGAGAGAGTTAACGTAAGTGCTGGAATGCATTCAGTCATCAGCAAAAATATTTGGAGCATAAGAATCCTTTTCTAAGCCAAACCCCTTGCTACCAATCAGTGCTTTAACTGCTGTTTTGCTGTTCCAATTTCCAGCTTCCTCATTTAGATTATGTCAAAAGGTGAAATTTCATATGGCTTTTCTCCTGGCCACGTCTCTCTCCTTCATCTTGTCCTTCATGTAAGGACATATACACTGAACAATAGAAAGCTTGTGTTTTCCTTCAAATTTTGTTTAAACCTCTGTTTACTAATGCTGAAAATTCACAGAACCTCTAGAGATCTCTTGCGTTCCACCTTCCACATTTACATTTGCGTGAAGCTAAAGTAAAATTGCATGGGAAATACTCAGGAAAATAAGGTATTTTCTCTGCTATAGAAAATACCTTCCTCTGATATCTGTAGAATCCCTGATTAGTCTGTCTTTCATGTCATTTTTTTAGGGATGTTATACATGCCTCTGTTGTGTATTTGTAGCAAGCTCCAGCCAGTGATTTATTTCCCACTGACTGTCAAAGAGGAAGGATTATACCAAAGCGCTGATTGCTGAAAGGTCCTGATTGCTTCATTACTGTGGTTTTGGAGAGAGCTGGGAGAGGAAGCCTGGGTGCAGGAAGCCTCAGGATTGACACTCTCAAAACATCCTGAAAAAAACAGGGGAGAGAGAGAGGGATTTTCTTCCAACAGGACAGGAATCAGGCAGTTCCCCTGGCAGCAAGCTGATGTTGCAAACTTGCAGGGCTTCCAGCATCTGCAGGACATGCAAAAGGAGAAAGCTCTCTTGCAAGTTCTGCTTTATAGCCAACCTCATCTAAAGCTATTTTTGCTAACTGGGTGACCACCGAGAGCAGGCATGGCATTATAACTCAAGAGACCCCAGTGGGGGGCCTAGCTTGCAGTAGCCCGGATTGTATTTCACAGTGCTAGTGAGAATTTTGGTGCTGCAAAATATCTTGAGAGGCAATAAGGCTCCTGTTACCCAGGAAAAGTCTGTAACTTGCAGAGAGGAGGATGTTGGTCTCTTTTCTCGGGTGATAAGCGGTGGGATGCAAGGTCTCAAGTTGTGCTGGGGAGGTTTAGATTTGACATTAGGAAGAATTTCTTCATGGACATGGTGGTTGAGCATTGGCACAGGCTGCCCAGGGAAATGGTGGAGTCCCCATCACTGGAGATATTTGAGATGTGTGGATGTGGCACTAAGGGACATGGTTTAGTGATGGGACCTGGTAGCTCAGTGTGGTGGTTGGAGTCAGTGATGGTGAAGGTCTTTTCCAGCCTAGATAATTCTGTGTACATGAGGCATGACTTGAGCCCTGCTGAACTACTGCAAGTGGGTAGGAGTGGCTTTGCAGAGGATTGTGCCAACACAAATTGTGCCCACTGAACGATGAGGAAAGGTTCCCTGTTTGTCACCAGCCTGGGTGAGTGCATGGGCTTTTCACCTGCCATCTGCTGAACGTGGGAGCTCTGATCCGTTACCTCCTTGCTCACATACTGGTGGCTCAAAATGTGCTTCTCTGCATAGGGTTGAGTTTCTCCTCAGTATGCGTGGTGTGGAAATAAAAAAGCAGACATATATCAATGTTATTCCTTATTACCATGCAAATAAACCACCTGATTTTTTTTGGACACTCTCCAGGGTTTAATTCTCAAGCTAAACCTGGCCAGCTTGGGGGAGGAGGGCATGTGTGGGCAGGGCTAATCATGGGGGCAGAAGGCAAGCTCTCCTTTTTGGGCCTGGGGAGGTGGGAGAAGAGCTGTCTAAAGAGTGTAACACTGATGGAACAGTTCCCACAGTGTGGGCAGCCGTGGAGGGAAGAGGAGCCTGCTGGGTTTTTGACATCTATTTTGGGAACTGGCTGCAATTTTAGCTGTCTTTAGCACAGCCCAGACTCCCGTCTTGAACGATCTGTTCCTTCACAACAGGAGGAAGGGATTGCTCTGCCTGATATGAAAAATATATCTTGTGCAGTTTTTTGGAAGTAACATTTTGAATAGTTACAACCACTGTGGGTAAATTGGTTCAAAATTGAAAATGGTGGATGTAGGTGTAATTTATTCTCTCTTTCATTTGACATGAAGATATGTAAACGCACATGATATCCAACTACAACTGACCTTGGGGTTGTTCAGATGAGGGTTACTAACGTTGTGCTATCTCTAAAGTCTAGCAATACCTGTAGCAGCACAGCCATGGCTCAGCATCAACATTCCCTCTCTAAACACACCTATTTTCAGGTGTTTATATAACTGCTGCTGGAATTTCCTCCTGACTGGTTGTCACTTGTCAGATGTATTGAAACCATTTCAGTAAATCAGAAGAAAAATGTTTTGTGTTGCCCAGAATGTGAAAGATTTGAGGCTTTTTTTTTTTTTTAAGAGGGAAACTGAAAACACTTTTAGCTGAAGAGCTGCCTAGAGAAGATGTGGAATCTGTGCCACTGGAAGTTTTCAGGACTTGACTGGGCAAAACCACAAGAAACTTCAACAGGAGGCTGTCTGGGTGTCTCCTGAGGCCCCTTCCAGCCTCCACGGTTCTGTGATTCAATGAACTGTGAACACTGACAATGTGCTGGCGATGTGCTTTTGAAAAATTGTTTTAAAAATACAGCTCTGGGGATAACTGCGCCTGCTGAAGATTGACAGTATGTCAAATGCTTGAGGTGAGAAGGGTTATTTATTTCCAACTTCCACACCATGTTGGAAGGAGTTGTTTTTTGATGGTAGTGCTGTTCACCTAGGAAAGAAATACCACCATGTTGTTTACTGAATGTACACTGCAGTACACCTGTAAAACGTATATTCATTGTCTTAAAAAAGTAATGTTTTTTAGGCATTATCTGAACTCATCCTGATATGGTAAGCTGCCCTGTGAAGCTGTGGCTCTCCTTCTGCCCAGCCCTCCAGCAGAGCCTGCAGGATGCCACAGATATGTCAGGTGCCATTTTCTCAATGGACAAAGTTCTACTTTTTCAGAAGAATTGCACCCGTGTTTGCCAGGATTCAATTTGTCAAAAGCTGTAGTAAATAATAAATGACATGATGGCTATCTACCGGGTAATATGCAGAGGGAGACAGTAAAAGCTCTGCATAGAGAATGAGCGAACCTTTGTCAGTATATGGCTGCACAAGCACCAAGCGTTGATGCTGAGGTTAGTCCCTGCCAGCCTTAGCCCCATGGCTTGGCTCCACGGACCTTCTGATTTCAGCTGCCTCATCTCTCTATCAAAAAACTTTTTCAGCGAGTGGTGTTTGACTGTCCGCTGAAAATGAGTTGTGTGAGGAAAGGTTCCTCTGTGCCCATGTTCCCATTGAAAGGCACCTTACTGCATTCTTGACTCCAGCTTCTTTGGAAAGGTGTCATCCTCCTAGTGGTGGTGTGCCTTGCTGGTGACTGTTGCTGGAACAGCTGCTCTCAAGCACCTCTGCGACTAAGATTTCATTTCTGTGCATGTTCCTGCCATATCTGCCTGTAATTAAAACTGAGCAAGCAGAGCATCAGCATAAGTCTGTGAATGCCGGTGCTGCAATATTCAGTTCCCTAAGTGAGGTGAAACAATAATTTTGAATATGTGAACCTCCTCCTGTGGTTTACTTGACACAGCATCATTATCAGCTTGACTCTGCTGTTATCTCCTTCTAACATAATTCTGTCCCATGTGAAGCTATGCAGTCTGATCTGCAGAGCGTGGCCCCGGCAGCATGTATTTGCAAGACCAGGTCCCAGACAAACTACCCAAATTCTCTTATTCTCTTCTGTTTCTTTTCTTCCTCTTTCACTTGGCCTTCCCACACAACTTCTTGTCTACCTTCTCAGGACAGGAAATCTATCCTGTACTATTCTGTTTTGTGCTGTTCTAATATTTCTTGTTCTTATGCCACCCACATCAGCTTAGTGTTTAACTATCTCATACAGTTTCAGGGGAGAAGATTTTAAAAAACGGGGAAAAAAAAGAAAAAAACAAACCAACGGTCCTGCTACTTAGCATTCCTCTAGTGGTAGGAGAGAAATTGTTCTGTTAGCATTTAATTTTTGAAAAGTACTCAGAGTAAAGGTTTTGGGAGGAACTTTCTAAATACTTTGCTTAATAAAGCAGCAATTATGTGAAGACGAGAATAGACAATGATTGCAGAGACAATGGAATGTGATTTCGGGGGAAAAAAAGCAACACCCCACACTACAAACTCAAGTCTTCTAACGACATAGAAAATGGCATTGATGAAGCATTGATGAACTACACTCAAAGAAAGTAAGATACTTGGTAATGGCCATCTGCCAGTCACTGCAGATTGAAAGATACATTTTGTTGTCTTTTGAAGTTAGAACAGAAAGGTGCTTTACTGAACAAGATTATAGACAAACACATCCCAGGTAGTGAGTCCTTAATGTGGTAGATACGGAAATCAAAAGATATGTGGGAAAGCTATCCATCTATCTGTCTGTCTGTATGGTAGTCACTGCTCAGCTGTGCAGTCAGAGTTTGGAGTAAATTAGTATGAGAAAATGAGAATGACTGTGCCATGAAGCTTCCAAATGTCAGGTGGAGATTCTTCATTAATTTTCAGAGAAGAAAATGAGATTTCAGGGATTTGGCCTGAACTAGATGGGCAAGATTAAAAACAAATGGTAAATCAAGATATTCAGTGACATTCCTGAAGGCTTTTCTTGTGTCTTATTGTAATATTCCAAATAATTGTGGACAGAGGAAGAGAGAAAATATCTTTTCTTTCATTACAAACATCCTGAATTTATCAGTAGCAAAACATATACTTCATTTCAGGAGCACCTAGAAAGTATGAATGTACTCTGATCTTAGCTGTGTACTAATGTAAAAGTCTTCTCAAGAACACCCAGTACTGATACACTACAACAATTGCTTCTAAACCCAGAAAAACAGGCTGAAGTAAAATAGGATACATTGTGTACCAAGGCAGCATGGGAAGAAACGTAACATACTGGAACATGACATTGAACATTTTTTATCATCGATTGTACCTTAAGTTCTGTTTCCTTAAACATGTATATAGAAAACTGATTAGATTTAATGACTTCTGGTTCAGAAAAAAAACACTGGTATTACTTTTTCAGGTTTAATAAACTCACTGGCAGATACCTGCAAGAAACAATGACGAAAAATTATTCTAAGCACAATTTATATCTCATATCTGATGCCAGGTAAAAACAAAGCAACAACTGAGACACTGAAATACGCTGAGTTACAGTATAAGGAAATGAGGTCTTTTCCCTGCTCTACCCATGAGTTTGTAATTGGAGTTTATACCTAAACAGTACAGGGAAGGGTTTATTTGAGGTAGGACAGGTATTTATAAAACTGAAAAACATGTAAGGAAGGATTTCACGCTGGAAGTGTACAGTAAAGCAGGATCTGACTGTTGAACAGAGCCAGGCTTGCCTGCACAGGGATAAAAACAAATATTTGGATGATGGTACTGCAGCTTCTGTATTATTAAACATACCTACCATTTAGAAAAAAAATCTCTTTTCCATGGTGAAAGAGTCTGTTCTTCCTAGGGAATCCAGCTGAGTTTACTTCAATGTCTTTCTTGAACCTTGTTAGGGCAGATTTTTCTGTTACTTCTGTTTGCAGTGAGCCTGGGACATTATGTTGTGGAGGGGGTAGACAGATCCTTTGAAGCCTCCTTTTTTGTTGTTTTTGGGCTTGAGGGGGTTGCTTTGAAGGCTGGTGCTAAATGCGTTTGCAAGCATGCACCCTCGTGAGCTGCATTGATCTGAGCTAGTCTTGCCTGGGCTGTATGAATGTCAACAACTTAAGGAAAGAATGAAGCAATTCTTTCAGTGCTCAGACATCTGCACAACGGTGAGGAGCAGCAGAGATACCTCCTACAGTATAGATGATATTGTGCAAGATTCGGGGAAACAAGGTAGTACTTGTATATCCTCTGCCATGTGGTTAGTGAGGGGCTCTTGTGCAGGTGGCAAATAGCTGGGGAGAAGGAAGAGGGCCGAGGAAGGAACATGCCCAATGTCAGGGAATCTGCTCATCTGTGGCTAGGCAAATTGGTGCATGTCCATAAGCTACCTCACATCAAATTTCCCCCATTTCCTAGAGCCATGAGAGGAGTACACTATAGGGCTGAGGGAACTCCAGGAGGTGTTCATCCGAGGAGGACAGTCATGCCTTCCCAGGGGCACTTCTACTTGCTCCCTAGGAGAGTGCTATCACACAGTTGGGTCCTTGGGCAACCATGCTGGCTTACTTCCCACCATGGCTAGTGATTTGGGTTGCTTCACTCTACCCATGCTATTACGTGCCTGCTGCAGGATGAGTGATGTTACAGGTGGTAGGCATAGGAGCTATTTGTGGAATGTATATAGGGGTCTCATGGACCTCAAGAGGTACATGTTTTCTACCCTTACAGGACCATAGGGACCTTCAGATCTTGTGGCCCATAAGAATATAGCATAAAGGACACTAACACAAATACCTGTACCCTTCCATAAGTCCCATATTCAGCCCAAATATTGCATGCAGCAGGGAGTAGAGAGCCATAACTGCAGAATTATTTCCTTCTGCCATTAAAAGAAATTTTAATGCACAGCAAGCTCCATTGAAGTGCAAGTGAAGGGCCCATTTCATAAAAAGATTTAGGCACCATCTCGGTGCATACTTTTGATTTGTACAGCAGGGAGCTTGCACTTGGGAAGAAAAAGGAGGTGGTAGTGGGGGAGGAATTTGCTTTAAATGACAGCTTTTTTTCTTACTCATTTTGTATTCAAAAGCCCAAATATATTTTCTCTCTCACTAGCCTTGATTTATGACCTTATAAAAATGAGATAGAATCAACCCAGAAAGAAACAAAGGTTAGGTCTTCCCAGAGCCTGAAGCCTTTGTATAAGTCCCTGAAGAACAGCTGTGCAAATTACATTTGTGGCTATCAGATAAAGTGGAGACAGAGAGCAGTTTCTTTAGCAGGATCTGGACAAGATTCCATTTTATTTTGTCATTTTGAATGCAGGTTTGATTTTGTTTGCTGGTAATGGCAGCCTTTAATGTTACGTTGCTAAAAATGGCTATTGCAGGAGAACTCGCATTAATAGGATATCAGTACAGGCAGAAAGAGAAACATCCTGTTTATGTGAATGTCCCTAACAAAAGGAGTCAAGATCTAAATAGATAGAAGAGAATGCCAGTAACCATGAAACAAACTACATGCCAGATGTTATGCTGCTCAGAGCACTCCTAGAAGTTGATCAGATGTCATGTTGATAAGCACAGCTTATGAACCTGTATAGAAGGAAAACACAGATGACATTTGCATGATTAAAGGCTTGTGTAGTACTTCTACATTAAATCACAAATTCATTTTACTTGATTGTATGAATTAAAAGGTTACATTTCAAGGTTCCACTTTCCTCTCTTTATAAATTCATACAAAACATTTCCCAGAACTACTGAAAGGACTTCTGGAGGTTGTCTGGTCCAAACCCCTACTGACCTCTGAAAAGAGGCTGGCCCCATCTTCTCTGTAATTCCCCAAAAGCCCTGGCAAGCTGCTGTTAGGTCTCCATGAACCCATTTCATCTCTGGGCTAACAAGCCCAGCTCCCTCAGACTCTCCTCATGGGGCAAGCGCTCCAGCCCCTGCCATGTTGGTAGCTCTCTGTTGAGCTCACTCCAGTGTTCTGAGCTCACTGGGGGATGTAAAACTGGACACAGTGGCCTCATAAACATCAATATGAAAAATTCTTTCCTTCAGCTTTCTGACTGTATGTGTTTGATCTGTGCATTTCTTGAGAGTGTGCATCACCCCAACATCCAGGTTGCTGATGAAAATGCTTCATAGTGTCAACGTTGGTACTGCCATTTATAACCAAATGACAGTTTGACCAAATGTTGAATGCTGTCTTTTGAACCCAGTGGTCCAGCTTTTCATTCATCTTGCATTCTGACTCACCAGTCTGTAACTTCTCAACTCGGATGCAAGGGTACTGTGGGAAACCCTGTCAAAAGTCAAACTGAACAACATCCACATTTGCACAGGAACATTCATGCAGCGGTGACGCTTTTTTTTTCTTTTTTCTTTCTGTCAACATGCTCTGGTATCTTCATCATCAGTGAGATTTCTCTTTTATTTTTTCTAATTCAGAACTATGAATAAATTTGACTACTGACCCTCTCTTCTGTGATGGAGATAACTTGGAGCAAAATATTTAGGATTTGCAGAAGATAACTAGCTCTCTGCATAAAGACCAAGTTCTGATTATTCAGCCTGTTTTCCACTTTGATACTCCTCGGAAAATGGTTGTGTTTCTCAAAGAATAATAAAAGTTTATTTTTCTTTTTTAAATCTCTTTTGGGTTTCAAGACAACTTTGAGGAAGTGGAGTGTGGGAAAGACTAAGGCCTGAAGAGAAGGGACAGAATCCAAGACCAGCAAGACCTCTGTGGATTTTTACAGGGATGAGGACTGTATCATCACAAATGTATCTGTAGCAAGCAGATGCTCCCAGCACTGTTACTACTCACTATATATTTTTCACTCTTTGACTAAAGGAGAAGACAGTTCCCCTGCAGCAGAGCATTGATTTTTTTTTCAAATATTTTTTTCTTCATAGAAACCTTCTTGTTTTGATATAGCTTTTGATCTTGTTGAAAAGCATTACCTGTCTTTGCTTGTTTCATCAAACTTAGGTATTTTTTCATCAAATAACTTGGTTCACTAAGTGAGTAAATGAACATTGGTTTTGTTTGTATTAAAGAATGCTAGGAAATATAATAGTAGCAGCTTTACTGCAATGTAAAATCATAGTGTTTGATAAGCAGGATCTGTATTCAAAATGGAACAATTTTACAATGTGGAACCAAAAGGAAAAAATGATGTTTCGTGTTGGTCTTTTGAAAAGTCAATTTTCTGTTTCAGGTAGCCTTAAAACTTTCTGGAACTACTGAGAGTTGAGGTGGACCCTGCTCTTCTAAGACTCACAATTCATAACAAGAAGACTTCACTGTTTTGCCCAGCCCAGGGTGGTGGAGATGCATTATGTCTCATTCCTTGTAGCGACATTATGGGAGGTTCTTAATGCCTGCTCTTTTTCTGTACCTTAACCTAATTAAAATGAACAGCTCTTCTGGCTCCTTACAACCTTGCATGTGACAGTGGAAGATTTCAGGTTACACCAAGGGAACAATTAAGCCTGTCCTAAGATGTGGTAAGGTCTCCAATAGCCACGTTGCAGCCTATTGACTATTTGAGGGTGCGGGCACCTTCATGGTGGTTTAAACTAACACATTTTACTCTGCAATTGGGGCATGCTAAGAACATGCTCATGGTCAATTATTGTCATTCAGCTGATGGACTGCCTGTGCCACTGGAGCTTAGTTGTTTTTAACCTCGTGCATCTCTCCGTACCAATTTGTACATAAAGCTTTGACCACCTTTTAAAAAAAAGTTACTTGTAACAGAAGATTAATTAGATCCAATGATTTAACCCAGCTTAATGCATATATAAAAGGCAGAGTCTTTATATATTCTGTAGACACTTTATAGTGACAGTAATGGGTAGTCTGCTCAATGATTTAGAGACACTGCTGAGGAAGACACTCAATACCATTGCAAACTTGTATATATATGCACAATAGTGAGTTTACATAAAGTGACTTGCAAAAAAAGAACAAAAACAAAAGAAACAAACAAAAAACAAGAAACAAAAAACAAGTAAGATTATGTAAATTTTAATGCACTTCAATGTGTATGTGTTGTGTGAGTGCATCTGTGCATTATCAGTGTGTACATTGCACATTTTTCTCAGAAACTTCAGCCTCAAGAGCAAAGGTAAGGTGACATTGTAGTATAGCATGCTTTTCTAAACGCCTGTCAATGAGGGTTTAGATTTTAAGTCTTCTCCATGTCGAAATTCACTTGAATACAAAACGGTTCCTGGCTGGGCAGTTTAAAAGATGCATAAGGGAAGTCACATTCTTGTTGGTGATTCATTTATAAAATTTCAGGTGAGGGAAACAACAGCCTGTAAAGAATTTCCAGCAAGAAAGTGTATGTGAAAGGGTTAGAAAACCATTTCCTGTATTGACCAAAGCCTTCTGCATAGACGAGTGTAAATACTACAGCAGTACTCTGCGCTGGCTCGTGATCTGGTGTTTTACTACTGACCGCATATTCAACAGAGCAGGCAAATGGTCAACATAGTGAACTTTATTTTTATTTATTTATTTATTTATTTGAAAACCAGGATGTAGTATTCAATCTTTCTGAAAGCAAAACATTATCATCAAAAGGCAGTGATTGTGCTTCACGCCACCTGGGAACAGAGCGAGAACATATGCTCAATCACTCAGCCCCACATTGTTCTGCTTCTGATTTTGTCAGTGGGATGTGAAACAGAAACGGTTGTGTTGTCTTTGGTACAGAGTAAAACCAAACAGTTGATCCATGGTGGCCCTGAAAACTTGCTCTGCCCCTGAGATCATTCTACCCAGTCCATTTTCTTCTGCTGAGCCTTGTGCTGGAATAAAAGAAAATGTCAAGGGAGAGGGAAGAGGGACCTAGCCATTACAGCAAGGTGGGAATCTCAGCAGCTTTTGAATGTCTCATAGCCTGCCCACCCATGCCAGCACAAGCTAGTGCTATGCTGCTAGGAGAAGATAGAAACATCACACTTCTGGAGAGCAGTTTGTATATCTGTCCCCAAATTACACGTCATTGGATATGCTAGAAAACAGCTACGAGAAAGAACACAGCCCAGGTTTTATGTCTGAAAGAGTAGCCACTGAAGTCAGTAGATGATGAATATGAAATATTTTGTAACACTAACTTTTGTCATGCAGCAATAGAGAGAAAATGAAGGTAGGGTGTTTTTGGTTTGTTGGATAGTTGTTTTGCTGTGTTTTGTTTTTTAATCCAACACTCCTGTTTGAGACAAACTCTGGGAAAAGTGAATCAAACAAAGCCACTTGAACTCTTTGCCCTGGAAGATGTGTTGGCACAGAAGTGGGAAAGATGTTTGTGACCCTTCCAAATGTTCCAGGAAACAAGGAATATTCTGAGGAAATCTGAGAAGCTGGAAATCCTCACACGGATGCGTGCCAGAGTCAAAAGCATTGTTATAACAGCTGAGATCTGTTTCTGCAGGCCCCATTGAGCAGGACATAAGTACGTACTTAAGCCTATCACAAGCTAGCAAAGTGCAGAAGTGTGGGCTGAAGTTCCAGCTGTGCTACTGATTGCACGTTGCTGTGTTATGATTCTCATTGTATTCACAGGCGGATTTGCTCTGCCTTAATGTTTCTCTGCTATATCAAAAGTAATTATGTGAAGGCGATGAACCTGAACTAGAACATGGCTTTAGGTTATCTTAAACTAACAAAGACGAAGATAGATACTCACACCGTGTGATTCTGTGCATCTATTCAGGTGCTCTGAGCCATGTGCTCATATTTGTGTCGTTCCCTTTGGACATGCAGGGAACGTGGGCTCCCAGACTTATGTATTCTGAATCACAGTTCAATTAGATGACTAAAATACTTGTTATAAATATCTTTCCAAAGAGCAAAGTTTTAACTGCAAGGGTAATTAACTGCTGGAATCAATTTCAAAAGCATTTTCAATGTGTCATCACTTGCAGTCTTTCAGCTGAGTGTGGATGTTCATAAATACACACGGCTCCCCACCTGCATGGGGCTCCTACAGCGCAACTGCACTGCGCTTTCTTGCAAAGTGCTGAGTAAAACTAGTCAGGCCCATGGTGTGCTTTTGGTGTGTGTCCTTCCAGAGGGGAGAGCTGTGTACAACAGAGCAGCTGCTTGTGGTAGCAAGGTTTGGCATGTTTGTGTTTCTGAGAAGATACTCAGCAGAGTTTTATAGTAATTTCAGCCTCCTGCCAAGACATACTGCATGCTATAATCAGACGGTGAATGATCAAGGCATGACTTACTAAAATCAATTATCATCTACCAGAAACAAGCTTCCTAGCCAGCCAGGAATGACTGTTAGGTGATGCTATGTGAGATCTTGATTTCAGCAAGATAACACAAGTGACTTTCCAAGTAACAAGTCTGCTCTGAGGAAGTGTACGTGCTCCTCCAGCCACAGCTACTGAGCTGTGACTGCAAACTCTCCAAATGCTTTCTCTTGCTCTCTCTTATCATTTCTGCCTTGCTTGCATGCCATTTCCACAGGTCATTCTTCATTTATGAACAGATCTCATCCAAGTACTGGTGTCTTTGGGGGTATCTGCTGGAGGAGATGTAAAAGCTATTTGTCATTTCTATATTGTGGGAACTTAGGTCCTGGTTTTCCTACTGCTGTTATTTAGTGATTGATTATAGGTGTTGAATAAAAGCTGTATGAAAATTTGTGATAAAACTGCAGTTTTCTCATGGTACTTTTGGGTACTCTGCTCCAGAAAGAACTCAGATCATTTCAGACAATCACTCTGAACCATGCTTTTCTTTCTCAGGGAAAGGGTCTGAGTGTCTGAGACATCAAATGCTTGAGGCAGCTCCAGGAGTCTGAGAAAGGATGTTTATTGTCTATCCACTGACTACAGGAGATTTTTCATCAACTAAAATGGTTTCATATCCATGTCCTGAATCTAAATATAGGCATTAAGATTCTATTATATGAGACTGTACTTATCTTTGGTTATTTTCTTTGTGAGCTTGCTCAGAAATAGAGTGGAGAAGGGTTGACCATAGCCAATAGCAGGCCATTACCCATGCACCTGGGATACTTTGCATGCCCAATTATGCCTTTGAAGAAGAGAGGTTTCTCTTATAGTTTCTATGACAGCTATTTTAGTCAAGTGGCATCTGCTTAACATGGTGGAGGAAAAGCAACTGTGGAATTCATTGTTCTTGTCTCATGTCCTCTCCTAAGCATATGAAACTTTGTGCTGGTTGAAAGTACTGGGCCCTGGGAGCCGTGATGGGTATGGTTGCTACCTTTTCACAGTGCCTTCCATTTCTGGTGCTTGTTCAGTCACAAGATCTATCTGAACAGGACTGATTAAACCATCTGTGAATCATAGGGGGGTTTGGGGTGAGATTTGGCAGCATCAGCAGAGGGAGGTGGGCAGGAAGGTTTTGTGGGAGTGTGGGACAGCCTCAGCTTTTATTTTCTGCCATTTGGCACTCATGTTTCGTGTCTCTGATAGGGGAACACATGCAGTGCCAGAAAGCTATGGAGGCGTATGTAGAAGGTAGGAAGACGGAGCCATATGGCCGTCAGTGTGCTGACTGTCAGAAGTGTCACTGGTAATGTCCCACGAGGCCCACAGGCTTTCTTCTGGGGAAGAGGACACATTCATTTTGGCAACCCTTGGTGCCCGTTGAAGTCTTTGTGTTAAAGACAGAGGTCCTGGACTTATGCTTAGTGTCCCAACGGAATGATGATCTGTCAGTGTGATGGTTATGATGTCCATAATTCTGATAGCTGGGCTGGCAAGCAGGATCTGAGTAGGTACATTGGCCAGAGATAATCCGTGACAGTCTCAAAACAGAAAGAGGGAAGAATTTGGAAGCTTTACTTCAGCAGTCTTACTTCAGTGTTGTTAAAACTGGATGAACTGTTTGAATAATTTCATTGTCTTTAAAATCTCAGTGACTTCCTTCATGTACTCTGGAGTGCAAGTGCACAACATATTCCCCCTTCCTCAGCTCCCCAGCTCTGTCCCTGGCTGCCTGTGCCTGGAAAATGCAGCAAGTCCGGGCACTGTCCTCAGACTGCACCCTGTTCATTCATCCATAGAAACACAGCCTTTGGGGAATGGATTAACCAACACATAGCCTGCTTGTATATGACTTTCCTGAGAGTTACTGTTTTCCCTGTGACAAAGAGGTTGAGGGGTTCAGATCCAAGACTGTCTTGTGGGTCCTACCAAAACCAAACAGTTTGCAGGCAGGTATGTGTATTCTTGTGGTGTAACAAGAGATAAAGCCTGTTTATTTAATTCAGGCATGCAACTGATATCCAAGACGATGAACAGGAAGGGCATGCATAGCATACATTTACCTCAGAGGTTTGTTTACTTTGGCTGAAGTTATTCAAGCACTTTTTTTTTTTTTTCTCATAAATAAGCCAATGACTGCTATCCTGATAAACTGGCAATCACAAGTATTGTACAATTTATGAGAAATAAACACAACTATTATTAGAAATAACAAATATTTGCATATGTATTTGTATTATGGAACACTCAGTGACAGGGAATTTGAGATTTTATAAAGAAAAATATCCCAACAAAATAAAACAACAACACAGTTGGCTTCTGCACTTTATACACCTGTGCAGCTTTAGATAAGAATTGAATTACTCTAGAGCAGCCTATAATGCTCAGTTTTCAATTTCCTTGTACTGTATGAGATCAATCTGTATTTTCATAGGTGATGTACATGCTCTGTCCTGGCTTAGTTACATTTTATGCCCATTTGCAGAAGTGTGAATAAAAACCCAGAGCAAAACTTAGGTGTCTGCAGTGCAGCTGTCTAGATTTGAGCTGCTTGCCTAAATTTGGTTTATAGTTAGTGGAGAAAAACAGTCATTTGGAAGACAGGCTTCATTCAAAATACAGTGGCTGAATCCAAACCTACAAACACCTGTTTCTCTACATTGACAGTAAAGGGAGCCTGGTTGATCTTTTTACATGCAGACACACTGTAGGTAAACAAAAACCAAAGGTGAAAAATCAATATAAGAAATGTGGGAAATCTCTGAAAATCAGGGGTGATCTGCAGGTGCCCTCCATGGATCAGGAGAGATTTGTTAAGTGACCACATCATGTCATGAAGACATCAAATCGCATGTCAAAAGCTGTTCCCTTCCTTCTCCCAGTAGTGTTGACAGGAAGATTGTTCCTGTGCCCCTCTTTTTTAATGGTTACCTCCAGAGTGATCATTAGACTCCTGCCTGAGATATGTGTGCTTGGACATTTTTATGGGTAGCTCTGAATATTTGTGTCCCTGGCTTCTTGGTCCTGTCCTTGTGCCATAATTAATTGAACTAATCCAGGGTGGAAATAATAGAAATAGCCTACAAAATACAATAAATAAATAAATGTGTGTGTGTGTGAAAGCACCTAACATTTTGTAGTAAGGATCTATAGATGTGTTCAGCCTGTATGTATGCCCATTGGGTGTAAATAAGAACTATGTGAAAAACAGACTGGTTCTGTTCCATTTTCTGTGACTTCTGAAATGTGTGATTATTTTTTGTTGTAGTTTTTAATGAGATCTGATGTGCTTAGAAGTTCTCAGAGTGAGAAGTTCTCAGACATTCTCAAAGTTGGCTCGGCTTTGTGGAGCTCACAGGACAAGTTATGTGATTTTACATGACCCATTTAGTTTTAATAACTTTGCATTCAGACAGCATTCTCACTTGCCAAAATAGAATTTTTCATGAATTACTTAATCAGTAATCAGTACTTACTGACTGGCAGCATCAGTGAAGGCTGATAGGAAGATTTTCTTAGTTTGCAGTGGAGGCCTAATATAATCTTAGAGGGATGCACTATATTTCATCCTGTTTTTATCAGATTTCTTGAGACGCTTACATTCCTTTTTTTTTTTTTTTTTTTCCACCTCTTTTTTATTTTACTGTATTTGCTTGCAGAGACACTTGAACCTTTGAAAGTTTCAGACAAGGTATTTACTCTTCTTTTCTAGCAAGTGGAACAACCGAACAATGCTAGAAACAGAACCACTGCAAACCAGTAAGAGTAGTTTACTAGTCCATTAGTTTATCATTACCAGAAAGCTACCTATATCTTAACTAAACACTAAGTCAGTCTTCCTGAGATAAATGCTGTTTGGAAAGAACCGGGAAGCAGAAACGTAAATGTCTAATTAAATAATTTTCTGTTTGCTTTCTTCATGTCTATTAGGGTTTTTTTAGGATCACTGCTAAGGACAACGTTTAAAGAGAAGTGTCTGGCTGTAAACATCTGATTATGTTGAGGAGGTCACATAAATGTATTTATCACATAAATGGGGAAATAATGTATTATTCTTGATTATTGTCTTAAAGTTTCGAGTGTTAATTGTGATGTAGGGTGCTAAGCTGGTTTCCAAGTTATATTCTTCACAAACTGTGTTGTCAATGAGTAAAAATACTGGAAGAAAAGGCATGAATTGCTACTGTCTAACCACAACAGTCTAGGCGGGCTGCCATAAGAGTATTGAAGATCTATTTCAAAAATTAATCTCAGCTACAGATTTATTAGTTTAGCCAGGTCCTCTAGTTGGCAGAATGTCTATCTTAAATTTGCTTTGATACACACTGTTTGGGCTATTAGCTAAATACATCATTAGGTAGTCTAGGAATTGCTTGTCCATAAGCTAATAAGTTCACTGTCAACTTGTTAATTAGACTAATTTTATTTGGTGTTTTCTTAGAAATAGCTTAACCTTTACATGACTTTATAATTTTATATCATTACAATTACAGATATAACATTGTTTACAATGGTAGTGCATCCAAGTCTCAGAAAACGCTGTAAATGTCTTGCAGGCAGAGTACAAAAAAGGTCTTTTTTTTTTCTGTAGCTTCAGTGAGATTGAGCATTTTTTTCTCATGGGCATAGAAAAATCATCTTATGTGTTTCTTGTGTGTAGGTCCAGAAAAATGCTGTGAGTTTGTTGTGAGTCTCCTCTGGCTGGTTTTGCAAGGCTGCTGATGTGGTTTTGTCAGGGGACTGACCTGTAGGTGTCCTCTTGAACAGTGCTGGGTGCTCCCTGGTGACCTGTGTACATTTCAGGCAGCTTAATGTGCGCACACCCCAGAGTTAAGTACTGTTCTGATATAGAAGTACACCTGGCAAAATCAAAAATCATAAACATTTTCAGCCTCTGTAGCTGATATTCTCACTGAAACCTGTCCCTCTTTACAAGCCAATATCTATAACTTTCCATGGATGGTCTTTCTGTACTGGACTAACCAATGTACATACTAGATCACACTGGTTTGCCATCACAATTTCTTTAATTCCCTGATTCCTACTGCTTTTTCAGAAGTTTCCAGGCATGTCTGTAAGCAGTCAGAGGCTAAAAGACTGGAGAGACCAGGTTAACCAGGACAAAGCCAATTTCTTCTTTTTTTCCCAGGTGTTCATGTCTTGGCATGGAGAGAGCTGTTGTGGTCTGTCACCTCTTCTTCCCTGCACCATCCATCTACTGCTTCCTTGAATAGGTTATTACAAAAGTGATGGAAGATTTTCCCACAAGGAAGCATTATCCCTGAAGGACAGCTGAACAGTCAGTGCTTATGGGGAATGCTAGGAGAGCTCTTGGACTGAGACTTGAGAGACCACCAAGGTGTAACTGTAGACACAGAGTTCAAAATGCCCTTATGTGGATACATTCAAAAGTCACTTAGTAGACCTAGACCACAGATACTCATGCACCTTGTGATTGCTTGGCCTTCCTGAAGGTCTTATATCCCCCCAGGTGTTTGCTACAGTGCTGCTGTGTGGTAGCACTGGCAGATGTGGAGGACAAACATGTTCATGGTTTGGCTGTGGACAGATAAGGACAGAGCCAGGATCACTGCAACCTTGTCCCTGACTCCTGGTCACCAGGAGTGCCCAACCTCCTCGAAGCAACCACCCACCAACACCTGCCAGCAGATTTGTTGAGGTGAGCCCTCCCACTCTACCACCACCCAAATGGAAAGGGCAAAGCCGCTTGGATTTCTCTGTAGCCTTGTTGCCTCTGATAGTGCCACTCTGTCTGTATCTGTCCGTCTCTACCAGGAGGAAATATTATCCTTAATAAAACCACAGAAACCTATAGGGCCGTTGAGCAAATCTACAGCATCCCTTGTACAGATGCAGACTCCTCTCTGAAACCCCATCAGAGATTTTCTGTTCCAGTCATCTGCCTCACTGTTTCCATTCAACAGCTGCTGTGCTCTTATTCAGCAGGAAAAATCAGGCACGTTTAAAAGAAAACAAAAAACAGAACACAATGCAAACAAAGTAAATTAAAGAAAATGTTTTGAAGCATTTCGTTACTCGCAAGATGTTGTGAGATGGCCTGGTGTTTAAAATTGCAATATTATTTCTGGCAACTGGTCTCATACAATCCTTTTGTTGATTTTTCCAGCCTCTCAAGAAACTGGAATGAAAATATTTTACTGTTATTACTGTTCCTGGGAACAACTTGTCAACATGGACCCAGGTTAATGCAGAAAACTCAAAATATGTGGTATGTGGCTTTGTATTTTTCCTTCATCAAAGAGATTATATGGGGTGAAGGTCTGTTCACATGAAGGCAGTGAGAGATACTGATGCTGTACTTAGCAAAACAAGAGAGGCCCTTGCATAAATATGTGTACATATATGCAAACATCTTTTTGCAAATGACAATACAATAATGAAAATGTTATAATAAGGTAGCTGGCTCATGTGAAAGCTGAGTGGATGCTGTAGGGATGCAAATAATGTGGGAACAAGTACATATACATCACAGCTCTGTAGTGATGGGGGAATCAATGAAGCCTGATTTTCTATGGATTTGTGTCCTGAGGTTACAACCCTATCTGGATTTTCTAATGTCTCATACGAGGTGCTGCACTTTTTACCTCAGTGAAGCATTAACCACAGCACTTAACTGGTTGCCTACCTTCGGAATACTTTTAGGATATAAGAGGGTTTTTTTTTGGATTTCTGTACTTCTCTCATATGTGCTCAATATGGGCCTAAGCATTCAAAGATTCATAGAGGGCTGTCAGATGTACAGAGGCTGTGTCTTAAACCCAGTTTCTGCAAAATCAGGCTAAGCATCCTCACACTTACAGTTATGGAAAAGAAAGAAAGAAACAAACAAAAATAAACAAAATAGAAAACATGCTTTTAAACATAAATATGGAATTTAACAGCTCAGGAAGAAAAGATAAATATGCAGATTAACCATCAATCACACAGGAGAGATCTTCCACTGACTTTCAGTGAGAATTTGGCTCCTAACTGCAATCTGTGTCTTTCAAAATTTCCTACACCATCTCTGCAGTAAATGTATGTGAAACTTCTCACATTGGACATTAAAAAATAAATAAATATCATGCATATGCTCAGGTGCCTGGGGGTAAATGAACCTGAATTTTGGTGGCAGCTGTCAGAAAAACTCCCAGCTTCCATGGGTCCATTTATAAGTGGTGTTTTTTTTTTTTCTTTCTTTTAATTAAAATAAAAGGTACTGATTTGTCATTTTGAGATTTGTGTTTTGTTAAATAAAAAAAAGAATAAACATTGAAAAAACTCCTTTGAGAATCTTATTGGCTTTGGAATTTAATTTTGTCCTGTAAGAGAAAGAGCAATAGCTCAATGACAACGTTGTTTTGACAGAAAAGGCCAGACATGAGAGCTATAAGAGTTTTAATTTCCCCAAGGGGTCATAAGGTCCCCTGCTTCCAAGTATGTTAAAAGACAAATCAAACTGAAGAGTCGAGTCAGGTTCATTAACTCTGACAATCACAATTACCAATGCAAACTCATTGCTCTTTTTATTCATATTAAAACAAAAGTTCGTTGTGTACCAAACAATGCCCTGGGCTGTATTTACATTAGCAATGCCCCTGTCACCATGGTCCGGAGATTCTTAAAAAGAATGAAATGAATAAAGTAAATGCAAGAAGATATCCCTTTAGGATTGCCAACACCCTGCACCCCAGCCACCCATTCCTGTTGACAGAGCAGTAACTCGTTCCAACCACAGCAGGAACAAACCTCATGGCTCAGGATGCTCTAGAGCTCTCTCATTTTTGAGTGTTGAAGGGCTGCTAGTGGGGAGTATGGCCCAGTTCCCTGAGTGATGACTGGCAGGACACAGGCTGAGCTGAAGGTGCCCTGGGTTTTGAAGCCTGAACAATGTGCTGGGGGCAGAGGGGAGGCAGCCGGCGGTGCAGAGTTGGAGAGGGTCGGGAGGTGTGGTGAAGATCTTCACAGGCCATCAAGAGAAATCTGGGGGTTGTATAAATGCCTTTCCAGCTCTGAGTCATACAAATCATGAAACTACTTGAAATGTTTCACCTACTCATATGTTTCCTTTATCTTTCACCTCTTCCCTCTTTTTTTTTTTTTTTTTTATGGTTATTCTCTTGTTCTGTTGTCTTTCAAGTCACACCCTGTGCTGATCTCCTGCTTCCTCATCCCCCATTCCCATTTTGGTATCTTTCCATTGCTGAACTTACGTTATGATTTGTAGGCCTTTCACATCTCTGAAATGCAGCAAGCAGTGGTTCTGAGCTGAATTCACCAAATTTGCTCTATGTGATAACAGGATACTAAACCAAGTAGATATTTGCTTTCCAAAAACAAAAACAAAAAAGCACTTTAGAAACTAAATCAAAGACTTCCAAACAAAATGTATACATGACCCACACACATGCCCTTGATGCATATGGTTCTGATAATCAATTGTTGCTATTTATATCCACAGTAAGTTTGCAATACAACCAACATTTAAAACACCACTGAGATCCCACTGATCAGGTGAAAGGGAGCTAACAACTCAAAAGCCTGCAGCAAATTATTCAGAGAGGATTCCTAGCAGCCCTCAGTGATGAACAGCTTGGTTTTGAAGCCGGATGAACCAATGAAGACTTTCCAAAGCAGAAGAGCGTGTTTCAGTGAGAGGTGCCCAGCCTCCCACAGTGCATGCACCGCAATGCCGTGCTTGGCTGCCCACCTGCCCACTTGTGTGGTGGATGGAGAGGTGCACACATGCCTCAGAGGTGCACGTACATGGGTATTACAGCTCACTTGCTCTCCGAAGAGATGGGAAGAAGAAAATAGACTCATTCTCTGCAATGGTAGAAAAGCATTGCCCCCCTCCAGCAGGAGCGACCTCCTGGGGAAGAGGAAGTGATGCTTGGCTGGTTGTACAGAGGGTGTTGTTGCTTTGGAAAAATTTGCTTTCTTTTGAATGGCTCCTGCCAGGTCAGAGAGAGCAAATATTCAGAAGACACTGCTGCAGGCAGCTGGCTCAGGATTGCTGTCTGTTGTGTATGTTGTGTGGCTCCCTCGCATCCGGCTCCTGTGCCCCGATACTCCCCAGCTCTGTTCCTGCACTGTCTGCATGGCTGTAGGCAAAACCAAAGTGGCACCTACTGCTTGTTGTGATGGGGTCAGGAACTCACTACACTTAAAGTCCAAAATAAGTGTTTATTATGCCTCATTACAACTTGATTATACATTATTCTTTTTGTTATTATCCACTCAAAAAAAATGATACTAAACACACATAGGCATGAAACGACTTGTATTGTTTTCACTGCATTTCTTTTGATTGTGCTAGACCATGAAAGAAAAACAAACAACCAAAAAAAGCAGACACTCCCAGGCCCCACATCTGTTAAGCTTCAGTAGATTTGCTTAGGTCTCCAGAGTCCATCCTGTATTGGTTTAAACATACATGTTCCTAAATTTATATGAAGTCTCTTGCAAGTGAGAGAACAAAACCCTATTCAGGCTCTACTTTGGAAGGTATATCCAAACCTAGACTTCTGCAGAGCTTGTCTCTGGATTTTGGTTTATATCAGACCAAATTAAGTGTTTAAACCTTCTGGAGAACTGGAATTTACCAAGTGCCTGCAGATGGAACTGAAATCCCTTTTGTGTTACTGCTGATGCCTGCAAGGGACAGGAAATCCGTAGTCAGGCCTGGGCCAAGCCCACCAAGGATACAGACCAGTTCCCCCAGTGCCCTGCTCTGGATGCAGGGAAAGTTCACTGAAATCAAGGTTCTTTGAACACAATATTTTGGATACAACATACTGTCTTTATTTTTATTTTATTTTTTTTTAATGAAAATGGTTTGTCAAATACTTCCTGACCAGATCTAGTTTTGATCTCCCCTCCCCCTTTCCTGTAAGGAAAAATAACAGGTATCAGGCTCATTCTGCAAGCTAAATCTTCTATGACATAAGAAAAAAAGTGATGTAAGGTTTAATTTTAGACAATTCTTATCGTGATCTTCCAAAAAAATGGAATAATCCAAACTAGAAATAGAAAGACCTAACTACTATCTAGTCCACTTTCATTACCATTATTAGTCCAAATTATGTTACCCAGTAGATTATTGTTTTAAAATGTGCTGCAGAGCATATGTATTTCTATTCAGATGTTGTAGTCAATGTACTTTTACCTTGCTTGGTTTTAAAACAAGTAAAACAACAAATTCTGAGCATTGGCATAATTTATCCTTTCTTTGCATAAACAAATTACTTCTGGTTATACCTCAGTCTGTCACATTAAGTCACACTTCACTGAGTTGTCTTATTGCTGTTTGCATTATAGCAGTGCCTAAAGACTTGGACAAAGACCGTGGGCCTTTTGTGAAGCCTACACGCGAAGGATGCATTATTCTTTTGGGTACAGATACACCTCTCCTTGTAATTACATCCTGAGCTGTGACAAAGTGGCTGCCAGGCAACACAGCTGTCAAAAACACATTGCAGGGCAGTTGGAGAGCACAAGTCAGATGAAATAATAGAAGTGTATGGGACATGAGCAGTTGCATAGAACAGCCAGTGCTCTTCATGTTCCTCCTATTTGATTACACAGCACAGCCTTGGCTATGTGTTTATGGCATAATCCCACTTGCCCTTTCAAAAGGGCTGGAGCTGATATTGCAAATTGGGGCTCACAAATCTCCCTGGTGTTTTGGGGTAGAGGAATGTACAGGGCACTTGACCCAAGTTAGGATTGTCACTGCAGAGTGCATTTCTGTCCCTTTTCTGTCTTTTGTGTCAGCTATAGGTCTTGTGTGATGGGCTGCATCAGCCAGCTAAAATAGCTGAACATTTTTTACAGTTACCTTTCAGGTGGATTGGTTCTGATTTGGCTCATGTCATGGACAGCGACTGTTGGTACTAGCAGGAAGGAGGTGGCAGCAGAATGTGGCTGGACAAAACCACCCCTTTTCAGGAGTACGCGGCTCAGCCTGCTTTGCACTGCTCATGAAGTCACATGCAGAGGATGCAGATGAGCTGATTTAATGATGGATGGCTGCAGAAAGGAGTAATTCTGCTTTCCCTCGCTTCCAGGTTGCTGCCTGCCCTGATCCTGCAGCTGTGTGGTCACAAGGTGGATCAATTCAGCTCTCTGGCCAATGGAAAACTCATTATTCCCTGAAGTGTAATTTTTCCACCAGACTGACCAGCTGACTGGAGTCAGACGGGTACCAGATCCAGTGTAAGGGGTGTGAGGGGAGTACCTGTCCAGTGGCTGCAGGCAAGACCACCTTTTCGCAGCAACCTGCCATCAACCCAATGCCACACTGGCGCTGGAAGCGGCTGTTATGCATCTCTGCACCCTGACATGGGCTGTGCACATCTGCACATCTTCTACTACCTCTGTGATCCCAGCTGAGTTGGTTTAAGAAGCACAAGTGAGGAAAAAACTATTTTATTTTTTGTAAGGTTAGTTTTGTGGTTAAGACAGCTCCTTGTTGGGCTGGCTGAGTGGTGGAGCTGGTCCCTGAGAGATCTGGACCTCACAGGTGGGACAGGGGGACAGCTTTTTGCAATGTCTCCGTGAGAGTGGCTTGACTATAATGCCATTTATTGAGACTTTTAGGCACAGGTGAATTCAACCTGGAAGAGCAGGTCAGCGTTTTTTGTAGCTCGGAGGCAGAAGATGTGTGCAAGCGGAGCCCCACCTTACACCGAGTGCTCTGAAGGACACAGACAAGAAGAGTCTGGCAGCAAGGGAGCGACACCTGCACCACTGCGAGGGCTCAGGCAGGGGTGAAACACAGCGCCAGTAATTCAAGGCACGGGGTTCGCGACGCGTGCCTCCTCCCTGCACCAGGAGTGAACGGGATCGGCTTCTGGCACCGAAGGCTCCCTCCTCAGCTCTTCCAGGGATTACCTGAAGGACTACAAGCCAGCCGCCCCCCGGGACAGAGCAGAGGCGAAGGGACGGCCACCTCGGGTCCCCCGGCAGGACGTGAGGGCACCCTCCGGCCCCTCGCAGCCCACCTCCGACCCCAGCCGGTCCCCAGCCGGCGCCGGACCTGAGCGCAAAGGAGTTAACAGGACTTTCTGCCTCTTCCCGCCCGCTCCTCCTCCTCCTCCTCCCCATTACCTGCACTTTATCACCGCCGGAGCCGCGGCGCGGGGCGGGGGAGGTGAAGGTGGAGGGGAGCCGGCGGCTCCCCCAGCTCCTGCCGGGGGCTTTGCCGCCCGGCCGGCGGGGCCGAGGCGTGCGGGGGCCGCGGGGCTCCGCGCTCGGCTCCGCTCCGCTCCGCTCGGTGGGCGGGGGGCAGGCGGAGCGGGGCTGCGCGCCGTGAGCCCGGCCGGGATGCGGCATGGCTGGGGGCTCCGTGAGGATGCCGCCGCCTCCGCCGTGTGAGGCTGCGGAGCCGGCCCGCGGCTGGAGGAGCCCCGGCGGGGGAGCCCCCGACCCGTCGCCGCCGCCGCCGCCCGTGCAGCTGCGGCAGAAGCTGCGGGAGCTGCCGGCGCTGCTGCGGAGCGGGCTGACGCTGCGCAGGAAGAGCGCGGCCGCCGCCGGCCACCGGGTGAGCGGCCGAGGGAGGATGGAGGGAGGGATGCAGGGAGAGAGGGAGGGATGCAGGGAGCCCGCGGGGTGCGCCCCCGCCGCGGCCTGCCCACCGGGGCCGGCCCGTGGGGCCCGGGGCGGTGCCGTGCCCGTGGGGCCCCGGCGGAGACGTGGGGATGCGGCGGGGGAGCCCCGCGGGGTATGCGGGGGGTCCCCGGGCGGCGGTGGCGGCCCCCTGCCGATAAACCAAATAGCGCCCGGCGCTGCCCCCCGCCGTCGTGCTCGTCCCTCCTTCCCCTCCCGGCCTGGCAGGACTCGCGTGGGCCGGGCACGTGTGGGAGCCTCGGGGCCGAGGTCGTGGCCTCGAGCGCTCGAAGCTCGGGTGGGTTCTGGGCCCTCACTGGCTGTGAGTGGGGTCGTGGGGTTGGGGATCCTAGGTGTGGGCTCCCTCGGTTTGGAGAAGGCTGATGGAGCGGTTTTACCAGGCTGTAAAACCTCCCCGCTTGTGCTTGGAGATGTACTGGGTGGGACTGGCGTCAAGTCAGCGCAAAACTTACACAAACCTGGCCTCAACCCCACCGTCTGGTAGCCAAACTGAAGGGGTTGGTGTCATCCCCACAGCCTTGGCTTTATCTGTGTGGGGAGCCAGGCGAGATGCCGTGGGGCTGTGGTGCACCGACAGCCACCTGTGTAGGCAGTGGGGAGAAGCCTTTACGATGTGTGTCTGCGCCCGAATCAACATTGCAGCACTCTGCCCGTATAAATAAACGCTTTCTCTGCACGGGGAAGTTGTTGTGAAATCGAGTAGGGTGTGAATTCAAAATGAAACTTGCTATGTGACTGCTTTGTTGTAAGAAGATATATGTGTAGGGAAGATAAATGGGATTAAGATAGTACGTATATTTACAGGAAAAGAGCTATTTCTGAACAATGTTTTGTTTCAGAGCCTTCTTCTAGAGTAAGTTTCTTTCTGAGGTGAGTTTAACCCACAGAATAAAGACTAGTCTGTATGGAGATGACTGATGATTTTTATTGTTCGGGTTAAATTGTAATCCACTTGGCAAGTGTCCATCCAAACACAGGGCTAAGGGGATTCAGTGAGTGTTAAATGGCCAAGTCCTTTCTGCCCTAACAGGAAGTTTACTACAGGTGTCCATCTTCCAGGGAAGATGAGACCTTTTCTGAATTCTGCATTGAGCTTAATTTATTCGAAAGCACCCCAGGAGAGCAGTGGAGTGAGCCCCCCTGTGAGGAGGAAAGAAGCGGTGCCCAGCAGCTGCTGGTCCCTGTGCTTGTTTGGAGCAGGTCTGAAACACTGTTTCAGCACAAGGGATTTGTGCCTTTTCAGGGAGATGCAGTGCAGAGCAGGCCCAGGCTGATCATCGTGGTTACTCTTCACTGCTACCGAAAGCATTCGATAAGTGATCACTGTGAGCATTTGCTCTGTAAATATTTGGAATTGGGTGAGCTAACACCTCCATGAGAAGCCTGCATGGCTCCTGGGTTATGCAGTTCTTCAGTCATCCTTGATGAAGCCTTGATCCTGTCTTGCTTCCTAACAGGTGAGGGTCAGCCCATCTGTGCTGATGTGCCCTGTTACAGGCTGCCAAATTTACTAGTGGTACCATCCGTGGCTTTGTTTCGCCCGGAGGTTCACCTTGCAAAGTTTTTCTTCACCTGTCTATCCTGACAGGAGGATAGCTGGAGAGAGTGTGGAGAGTTTGTGAGCTTGGCTGGAGTCATTCCAGGAGATCTTGGATCAGTTGGCAATGCTGCATGGAAATCCTGCATGGCTCCAGCAGGACCTTCTGGCTGGTGGCTTAGTGCCATGTGGAGGACATGACTGCTGTGCTCTGCCAGCTCTGGGCTTGCAGGGATTCTCCTGCCTCTCCTCAGGACTCAGCTGGAATTATTCAGTGATGCAGGTCTCTAGTGGGGTGTCATGGGATGCAGGCAGGGCTGACAGCCCAGTAGGGAATGTCAGTGTCACTTGTTCCCTTCTGAAACAGGGTGAATATTTGGGGTGCACGAAGGATCTCTTCCACACATGTGATTCCCCAGGGAGAAGTCTGGCTCCCTTATTAGTGCCCGTGTTGGTTCCTGCCTACTCCATTCTCCACGTGCCCTTTCCCCCCAGAGATGAAATTTAAGGGGGATGGCACTTTCCATATATTTCCACTTCATTTACAGAATAACTTCAACCCTGCAAATGTCAATATTTGGGACTGGGAATAGACATGTTAAATTAGTAAAATAAAGCACTTTTTTTTTTTTTTTTAATTAGTCTCTTCCTTTTAAACCTGACTCTCAAATTGGAAAAGCCTTAAAATAAGGTTGGAAAAGGGTTGAATAAAACAAATATGAAATAAAGATTTATTAATTCCACCTCAGCAAAGTATTTCAGGTTAATCCAAAGTTCATTTTTGGAGGGTTTTCTTTTGCTTGTTTATGAAATAGCCATTTTTACCCCCCCCCCCCCCCAATTTTTTTTTTTTAGTCTGATCTTAGTCTCTGGTGACTTTTTCTTTGTGCTTTTTTTCTTTTTTTTTCTTTTTTTTTTTTTTCTTTTTTTTTTTTTTTTTGTTTGCTAAGCCACCAAGCTGAGAGTCTTATTTGTCCAGCTGGATTCATCAGGAATGTTGCTCACTTAGGTGAGCTGTTTTCAAATAAATGCTGACCAGCTGAAATTCTGGTTTGTTTAATTTCCTAGAAAAATATTATGACCCCTGAAGAGGGGGGGGTCTCTCTCTGATGCTGACTTGCTGAGGGACCGCCTGCAGTGCAGTTTGCTTCCTCATCTATAACACACGGATAATCTGCATGCATGCATGCTTGGAGGTTATGGATAATAAAGTATAATGGAAGTGTTAAGGGTGCTATAATTATTTTAAGGATGTACTTCACTGCATGCTGTTAGAATACTTCCTGTGGTGCAGGGGAGGGGGAGAGCACTGAGTAGTATACGAAAAATGGAATAAATTTTGCAAACCAGTATGGGGTGGAATAATATTTTTTAAATCTGTTTAGGCCTCTCAGTCCTTGGTACTAGGCTGTTTGACAACTTGTGACCAGAGATGGGGATAATTGAACAATGTGGAATAAAATAGAGATAAAACAAAGCAGGCATTCTTCTCTCAGTTCAGTGAACCCCAAAACCAAAGTACAGGAGGACATTTTTGCCTTTCTATGTAAGCATGTGTCTGATTTTAATACGCTTGAAGAACTTTGAGGTGGAAAAACACCTTGTAGAAAAGCTGCAGTACCCATCTTGTTTGCACTTTCCCATGTAAATGGGAAATGTGCACCCAGGTAAATGCCAATACTCTGTTGTACCCTAGTCATTTAGATAAAGCTAACCTTGAATCCCTCTGCTGGGGATGCCCAATGCTTTTTTTTTTTAAAGCTCCTGAACTTTGCAGTGGATGTTGGCGTTGTCCGTGACTGTGGATGTTCTTAAATTAGGTCTAAGGGCAGGTCTAGCACAGATATCTGAGATGGCATTGGATGTTTGGTTGCAGTCTCACAGTGAGCTTGAGAGACGGGTGGGTTTTACTCCTTTTCCTCTGCTTGGTGTTTTGTTGTTTCTGCTGGATAAAATAGCAGAAAATCATCCAGTCTTTTGCTGTGTTAGTTTTATTCCTACATACATATATATATATATTTATTTTTATTTTATTTTTTTTTGGTGGGGTGGGTGGATTCAGCTGGGTTCCTTGCCTAGTAGACATATTGCAACCCACCAGAGCTTGTGCAGAGGCAGAGGAGGGATGTGTTATGTTGGCTCAGTGTGTTCTGTGGAGCTGTTCCCCTCTGCCACATGCTTTCTGAAAATCTTTGGTAAGTAGGAGCCTTCTGTTTTTCTAGTTTGCCTCCTTGAAGCATGTATTGAGTGTACAAGCAGTAAACATGAGTACACAAGTCATGAACTGGCCTTGCTGTCCTTTCTGGCACTCAGAAGTCAGAGGGACAGTTACCTTGCACACATACACAGACACATACACATTTAAAATGACCTCTTCTGCTTTCTAGGTTTACTCTCACACACAACCAAAACAGTGCTGTTATACCTGAGTGTGGATGTTGCTTTTTGTCACAGTAGTGCTGCTGGAAAACCTTCTGTACATTATGGTGCTACTCTGATACGGTGTTTCTCTGATATTGTGAAATTTTCACCATGGGCCATCCTGTGTGACTTGCTTGAAACTGAAGAAACACCATGACTATTTTCTCTTCTGAGATCCTGTAACGACTTTTGTGAGGTTCCCAGAGGTCTTCAGCCAGGCATATGTTCTCAGATGACCTTCACACTAAGAGACCCTAGCTCTGTTCTGAGTGACAGCTTTGCCCTATGTGTATATCAACATGTAAACCGGACGTAAGGCTACAGATTGCAAATGAACTAAGGAGTTAGGATATGAAAGCTAAGAGTTTACAAGAGTTCAGGGGAGACTAGGGAAGCTCATCGAAATTTACTGAACATAAATAATCCTCATCAAGCACAGAAAGTTCCCAAGCTGAAAATAGTTGGAGGGTTGGAGGGTATTAGAGAGATCTGTCATATATTCTGGCACTGGCAGCTGTCGTGCTATTGCAGAGAACTCTTCTTTGGCAGGGAAAAACATCAAATTATATGCAATCTGTTTTAATTAAACGAAGTATCCTAACCCCTCTTAGCCTACATTTTTGTAAACTTTTATTTGTCTCTTGTAAGAAGCTTTCAGTTGGTTACCTCATTCAAGTTATTTTCCTTGAATCAGTTCATGCTGCAATTGGGGAAACCATAATGTTGTAAATGAGGTTTTGCTAGGACATTATAAATTCCCTGCTGGAAATATTCAGAATTTCCAGTACTTCTTTTCATGGCTACATTGTACTGGTAGTTCATAGTTACCCTTTGATTGAGACAAGCATATAGATCTGACTTGTATTCAGTTAATCTCTCACCAATGACTGACATTTATAGCAGTTCATATTCTTCTTTGATGTTCTTCATCTTGTTATTGACAGTGACCTTGTATCTCAGGCTGCTAAAGTATATCCTTCTAATATTTTGGTCCTGTAAGTCACCTCATCTACCTGTATGCCATCCTGTTTACATTTGTTTCGAGAACGCCTGATGTTTTGTGTGATCAAGACATTTCATTAGCACATTTATCCTTGTTTGACCAGATCTGTTAATGAGAAGAGTAGGAAAAAAATAGGAGAACAATTGTGTTGGTACCTATATTTACATGTGTTATAGATGCTTTACTTTTGGAGTTTTTCCTGCCTTTAAAAGATGTGGTGTTGTGGTGCTGATTGAAATCAGTGCACAGAAATACTGGATTGGCTTAGTGAATCGAAAGTTTTACTGTCACAGCTATTATTGAAGTGGGCTGATTGATATTGGTGACATTTTGCTTTAAAGCCTGCCATAAGAGTTCTACTCAGTAGCATAATACCCTGATCATTTTGGCAGTTATTATGGGGCTAAAAATAGTTTCAGTAAGTAGTCTTGAATTTTTTCTATTGTAATCAGGCTTATTATGTATTCCTACTAAATGTATTTGATTAAGATAATTGTCTTTCACAGTATCCTTTAGCTTGTCAGGTCTGTGACTGGTGACACATGAAATGTTGAGTAATGAGTAAAATATCTTAGCGACAGTGACCACAGTAGCTGACAGGGAATTTCTGTGTCTCTTGTGTTTATTTGCATAATAATTTGTTTCATAGTCACTGTTCAGTGAATTACTAAATTGAGAATACTTCTTAATTAGCCCATGCGTTATGACATCTGAGAAATTGCGCCTGGCCTTTATTAACTACAGCTGAATGAGACCTAAGGCAAACCCATTCCTCTGCCCTCCAGAGTAACCCAGAAAGCTTTGCAGAACCCAAAGTTATGCTGCCTGTGGCTTCCCTGGTACTGTAGGTGCAGCTGGCAGTGCCAGGGCTGGCATTTCAGACACTTTCTGGCACCCCTGATGGGTGCAGGTGATGCTGCCCACATGCAGGGAAGAGGTGCCATCGTGTGGCTTTTACTCATGGAAGATGCACAGAAGTTCTGCTGAAGCAGAAAATGCACCAGCTTGCTATAGGGTAGGACCTATGTAGCTTCCTTTCTCTGTTTTGGCCGGATTGTATCCTGGTGAGTCCCTTTGATCCATTGTCAGCTGCTATAAAACATGGTCTTATCTTTAACCACTGCTGCAAATTGAGCTCAACCTGAAAGCACCTTGAGTAAATTTTGCCTGTGCTCAGTCTTCAGGTGCTGCTTTTTTTGTGTGTTAGTAATAAAACTTTCAGTCAGGGACTGATGAAAATATGTATTGGTCATGCATGTTTTTGTAATTTTGGTTGAACAAGGATATCCTGAATTTCACTTTCAGCTTTGCTCCTCTTTGTGCAGGATGTGGCCTGCGTATTCTCAGGTGGGATGCTGTATTTTGTGGCTTAGAAATCCATCAGGAGTATCTCTGTGTAAAATAAAATCAGCTCAATTGAAATTAAAAGGAACGTGTTCAAGTATTTGGAAAATTTCTGCTAGTGTTACATCTTGAGGAGAGGAAGGCTTGATTTTTAAGTGAGCTGACTGTCCTCTTATATATTTAAACAGAATTAAACAAAATTCACTTTATGGAACAGTATACTTTAATTTTCTTGGTTGCGAAGCTGCATTATTGGATAATCCACACTAGATTTCTTAGACAAAGGGGATGGGTGAACAAGCACAGTGCTGTGCAATTATGACAAACTGTGTTAAGGTTTGTATTCACCTGTTGTTACTTGTGTTCCCCCAGTGATTTGAATGTCTTTCTGTACTGGGAGAAAATAACAAAACAAGCTGTGCATTTTTATACTAATGAAAATGCCGAAAATAGGAGGCAATGGCTTTTTAAAAAGGGTAAAAACAGAAAAATAAAATATTCCATCTTTTCAACATAACTCATGGAAAGCCATTGCAATAAAACAGATGTTTTATCCTTAATATTAAAAAAAAAAAAGTAATATTTCACATATTGGAAAGGAAGCTTATCCATATTTATGTAAACTACTATGGGCCTTATACAAAAGATTCCATATCTTTAAGATGGTTTATGTTTTCCTCTTGTGCTTATTACAAGTTTCTTTGAGAGAACTGGATTTAAAGGTGTCTGTCAGGATGTGGAGTACCTACTGCTGCAGAGTTACTGCACCGGTAGGCCCAGGCAGTGCACAGAAGTTGCCTACATGGTTATATCTGAAGTGTTCCTGTCCATCAATGGTTCCTGACCTTTCCTCAGGCAGTCACCATATTTTGAGCATATGCAGTCACCATATGAAATGATGTGTTTCAGAACATGGACTTATGTTCTGACTCTGCTCAACTCGTCAAGATCCTCAATGGATTCTCTCCATGTTTCTGTGTTGGATCCCCAGGCCAACAGATGCTGTAGTCACTCATGGATGGGAGACATCTTTTCTAAGTATTGGTTGGGGCTCAGGATGGTGCTGTAGTACAGGAAATAAAATAGGGTACCCTCTAACAGTGGGCAGTGTGAGGCTGCCCTGTTTTCGGTAGACCTAGGGTTGTCTTAGGCAGGTTGCCCATGGACTTGCTCTGCTGAAGGCAGCTGATTGCAATTCTTCATGCACAAAACCTAAAACCTCTTTTTCCTTAAGTCTTGCAGATCTCTTAGGATCCATACACATGGATTGATTTAAGTGGAGTGTTTTATGTTAGTTTTTAGTATTTGTTGCATAAATGTTATCTATGTGCCACCTTTTGATTTAAATATTTTTAATTGTATCTGTGCTTTTGGCAAGAGTTTAAGGATAAAAATGAAGTCACTGAGGCTCTAAAATTAAAAGCCATGGCAGCAGGATCTGAACATTATCCTTTCAATGTTTCAGGTGTAAAAGACAGTGCCTATTCATTATTGTCATGATGTCCTTTATCTTGGTTAACTTATGGTTTGACTTGGGTTAGTCTGACCTTGTAAAATGATCTACTTATGGCTGTTGCATTAATCTATGGTCAATTATTAGTATCTAAATCTATAGTATACTTTTTATTTTGATGAATTCCTCTTTTTAAGAGAGATTTTCCTAGAGAGAACACAGCAGGCTAACTGATTAAAAGTCAATATATTTTTTTATATTTTCTTTTTGCACTATTCTGCTGATTTAGGAGAAAATCTGTCAGTGTGTATAAATATACACAAGTAGAGATACATTCATAGTATCAGTAATGATTTTTTTGAGTTCAGTTTTTAGAACTGAATTAACCCAATAAATCTTAAAGAACAATACAATTTCTAGTTTGCCCTTTTAATTGGTTGGCTATGAGGAATACAACTTTTTTTTTCTCCCCTTAATTTGGCTTCTGACTTGAACTCTTCACACTCACCATGTATCATCAGATGAAAACAGCTGATTTTTTTGAGCACAAATATCTGTAATAATTTTATTTTCCAAATAAGTTTATTAGTATTTACTATAATGCTGGTAACTTATACATCTATAACTTAACTTCATGATTGATTATGCATATTTTTTAACAAATCAGAATGGAGTTGTCAAAGTGTGAAAATACTTGGAATGCTACCAAAAAAGTCACAACAACATACCAAGAACAAAATGCCACAGCTTGTGTTGTGCAGTTTAGATACTCTTTCAGTAAACTGAACATTAAATACTCCATCCTCCTTGGATTTCTATTCACTTTGCTTCTGAAAAGAAATTAGATGTACAGTCTGTTTCTCCATGGATTGTATTATCTAAGCAGGTAGATGCTGGAAAGATGACATCAGGTATTTGGAGAGGAAGAGAGAGGCTGTCCTGTTCTGAGAGTGCTCTTTGGCTTCATTTGATCAAAGAGGGCTGCCTTTCTGTCCTTGCTTCCTGAACCTCCAACTTACATGACTGCCTTACATGACTGTGAAACAGATGGGCTGGGAGAAGTAAGGAAAGAAATAGTTCAGAGGCCAGAAGCTTCATCAATGCTTCATTATGGAGTGCATTTTATTTGTGTGTGCTTCATCTGCTGGTAGCTTCTCCCGCTGCTGTTTTTTTCTGAGCATTTCTGCAGATTGCTTGTTAGCATTGTTATTGGGACTGTGGAACAAGCAGCACCAAGGAAAGGGCAGTGGCTGTTTGCAAAGATATTACTGTATGTATGGCAAACCATACCCCTGCAGTAGATAGTATATGGTCCACAGGTCAGTGATGAAGAGCAGCCAACCAGTGGAAGTACTGCATTTCTTTGAATTAAAAACAAACAGAAAATTGAGGTCCAGACCACTTTTGAGCATCAAGAGTTTTTGATGTTGCTTTGTTGGGGGAGAGGGAAGCAGAGCAGGTTTTTATGTTTTACTTGCTTATTTTTTAAGAAGTTAAGCATTTAATTGTGTTTTTTTTTTTTTTTTCCATCCAAGTTTGGCTTAGATAGTTACTCAGTGATCCTAAAACACTTTATGATTTCAGCTGAATGTGGTAATCATTTACTGTCATAGACTGCTACTTCACGCTGTTAAGCAAATGGTCTATTCATCCCATAGGTGAATGCACTTTGGTGATGCATAAATTGATTTTTTTAAATATGGAAAGAAGGGGAGAAAAAACAATACGTATGCATGGTTGGTTCTGAAAGTTACAGAATAGCTTTTTGTTTACTGGCTGGCTGAAGGAGTGAGCTGGAAGAATCCATCAGATCTGATGGGGATCCCAGCTCTTGCACATCCCAGTACTTTGTTGCAGTGTCATTTCTGCATCGCCTGAAGCCACTTGGCAGAGAAAGCAAATCTGGGGTGTGTGGGCTGCCAGGCTGTTGCTGAATCTGTGTTAAGGGATGAACTGAAGCTTGCAGAGTTTGTGAAGATAGGCCAAGCTCATGGGAGATGCAAGTCCTAAATGAACAAAAACAGAATCCAGCAGTTAGCTGCCAAAGAGGAAAGGTGAGAGCACGTGTATCCCATGCTTCCGAATGTTTTGGCTTAACTGGTAAACTGTAACACTTGTCCATGCCAGTGCTGAATTGCGCTCACTGTAATCATGACACAGGAATTCTGTAAAGTAGTCTTCCTCAGCAATTTGTTGGAAGAAATCACTTAAAAATATAATAATCCTGCTGATATAAACACATTGAAAACTTAACCAGAATTTGACTTCTGTTCACAAAGAAAGGCTCCATCTCTGGACATGATAATGCCAAGATACTTTAAAAACTTATCCTATACATGCCTTCATAAAACTGTAACCTGTTCTCTTGAAGAGTATTTACAAGTGATGAAAACACCTGTTCTCTTTATAACTCAGTACCCATGTGTATGAAAGAGATTGATAGAACTGGTCAGCCTGTTAGTGTAGTCATTCATAAATGTTGTCTCTGTAATTGTCTTTGATGGCAATTGCTGGAACAAAATACATAAAATGCAAAAATAATAATGGCAGTTAAATGAGTACATCTATTTATATTTTTTATTGTGTTCAAGAATATGAAGAAGAACATTCAACAGATATTTAATTTCTAGTTTTATCTCATTAAACAGACAGTCCCAAAACAAATGAGTTTCAGATTAGTTTTACCAAAGCTATTTATCTAATTATGGCTTTCACTGCACTTCAATGAATGGCTGCAAATCAATAGGTCTGTTAGGTTGCCAGGACATGCATTAGGACTGGTGAGTCTCCGAGCTGAACAGCTGGAGTGATGTCTCTTGTTTTGTTTATTTCCATTGAGATGTCTGTTCTCAGTTCAAACAATGTATGCATTAACTGAGAATTTATCTGAAATCCTGCTTAAAAAGTCTCAGTTATTTGCATTTCAATGTGGTAATAAATATTTACATAATACTGGTAGTAGTTTTATTTAAATAAAATATGATTATTTCAAAGGAAACTAGTGTAGATACGAAACATAGTAGTGGGTCAAGATAATGGCTCATCTGGTTGAACATCCACAAATTTTAAAGTTATTCTAACAGGTAACAGTAGCCACGGATAAAAGTTTTCTCTATCATATCATGCGAGTATTTTGGACAAATGTTATATGGTCTGCCTGATACGTTGTCTTTTTCTGGACTCAAATAGCTGGAGATACCTTATATTCTGATGGTGGCTGTTACTGTGAACTGCTGTAGCTACAGCTGTTCACGTTACTCATAGAAATCCAGCTTTTTAATGAATCTGTTGGTATTTTGGCTCCAGGCTCATCTTGAAACTCATGGTTTCAGAGTTTGAGTGAAGTGTTTGATGATAGTGACATTGCAGGGGAAGGAAAATTAACTTTTGTTTTCTTGTGTTAATGAAAATGTTTATTTTTGATTGGACTTGAATAGCCCACCTTTAATTTCAGTGACCATTTTGTTCATTTCTCCTGACTTCTGCACAGTTAGTTAAGTATTCTTTTTTACAACTGTCTTTTAAAGATAGCAATCCCAGTCTCTCTAGATGACTATCTGGAAAAAAAAATCTCCTTTTCAGAGGTGTTTTTGTTACCTTGTTTTGAACTCTCTGGTTTGGCAATGTCCCCTTGAACTTGTGATGGCTTGTGCTGAATATAATCTAGATGAGACCGCACTGCTGATTTATACACATTGTTCAGTTTTCTCCCTCTCTCCATCACATGTGCTTTTCATCCTAAAAATTTGTTATCTTTGTAGAGTTCCTGTTGGCATAGATCATTTCTTCACTGAAATGTCTTCACAGCCATTCAGATTGCTTTCTTTATATTGGTACATTTAATTTAAAACCACAGAAGTTGTCAGCATTTTTTCCTTTCAGTGGGCATTTGCATTTGATCTTGATGAACATAATTTAATGTGGAGTTGTCCACATACCTACCTTGATTAGGTCCAAATGAAGTTGTTTATAGACTTCTGATTGTGAATCTACTAAAATAATATTAGCAAAATTTGCTTGTATTAATACTATGTTTTATTAAACAGCATTCACCGTAGGATGTAACATTGGGACATCTTCGTATTTTCGTGTTTGGAACTGTTGAATCCTGTTCTTGTCCTTCGTTACTTTGCTATTGCTTGATCAATTACAGTATTTTGTCTTTTCAGAATCAACTGCTGTAGCTTCATTAGGGGAATTCTCTGCATTAGTATGAGTCTGTACTCTTGAAGCTGAGGTATAACAATAGGGTATTGCTACATAGATTGGCTCTGAACGTATGAGAAAACCAGCTAATTTCATCAGTCTTGACCTTGTTACAAAGTACTGTGTCAAAGACTCTATTGTTGTTTAAAAATAATAACAAAAGAAGACTTTGTGAATTTTGAAACTCCTATGAAATGATTGCTTGGAAGGTGCTATGCAGACTGCTAACCAACAACTCTGTCAAATAATCACTGAGCAGGGCTCTGCAAGAGTATCTTTTGGCTCTGCTACTATCAGTATTTTTTTTAAAAGCTGCAGTGATGGACTAGAGAATACATGTATGCTTACTAAGAATTAGCTACCTGTCCAGTCAAAGAATAGGTGGGGAGGAGGAGGAAAATAAAGGTTTGTTTATTATTATTATTATTATTATTCTGCTTTGGCAACTTTAGGGCAAAACTGTTATTTGGAACAAAACTGACTAACAGAAACCAGTTACCAAAGACTTCTGAAGAATGCTGCATTACTGACAACTGTTCTCTAAGCTTGCAAATCTCTATTAAAATCAGAGACATAAAACATCTCTATAGTGGACTGTTGCATCTAAGCACAAAAGGTAGCTAACATAGCTACATTGCTATTAAAAGTTGTGCTCTTATTAGACTTAAGGCCTTTGACAACCCATTTGTCAAGGCTGGGGAAAAGGACCTACTTCAGTGTCTTATTAATAACAAAACACATTACAGGAAAATTTGTGGCAGGATGATGGGAGTGGATAAGGAAATATTACATTCTTTTGTTCTGTAAATAAGATTCTTTTCAAAGAAACTATCCAGAGACAATAATAATTACTCTTTATAAACCGGAGTTAAAAATTGTCACATGGCATTTAAGAGGTAACAATAAGGTTAGTAAGTCTTCCCAAACCAAAAACTTGCTTTATTTCTGTATTTCTTATTTACCTTGAGTTAAGGAAGAAAACTGACTTCACCCCTTGTTGTAGCAGTTTCTGGTGTTATCTGACTTTTAGAAACAAAGCTAAATACTGCGGGTCTGTGAGTCATCTTCTGTTCAGCCTGAGCCAGCTAACTCCAGTTTCAGTGTGTATGCTTGTTTCTTTATACCGTGACTTTTTCCCTCGTGAGTCAGTCATTGTTATCTCTTGGCACAAATGGAGAAGTTATAAACGTCAACAAGCATGAGGCATGTGAAAAACATGCAAACAAACCTCCCATGTAATCTCCCAAACCCTGGAGCGTTCCCGTTTCCATTGCTTTGTTGTTGATGAACCCATCTGATCTTTTGATCGTATCCTGGTGGATGGAGCAGGGATGTGAATTCCAAGGCAAAACTTTGCTTGACAGAAGTGATGTTGTTGAGGCCCTGCAGCTAACTTCTGCTGGTGTGTCCGGTGCTTCTAACAGACCAGCAAAACCTGTGGGTTTCAGCATATGAAATCCAAACCCAAGGAACACCAGGAATGTCTTGATCTCTCTTTGGTGAAAGGAAAAGCATCTTGATGAGGTGCTTGCAAGAGGATGATGATCACATTTGTTCTGTACCCAACACTTGCCAAATTCCTGCATCTTTATTTTCAATCCCTGTTCTCTTAATTCCTCGTCTCCACATCAGAAGCATCTGTGTGTGTATCCCAGTACCAAGAAGGTACAGAAACTGTTTATTTTTCTAGTTTCTTTTGACAACTAGGAGGTGACCAAATAGGTATCATACTGGTGGCTTGGGTGAAATTGGTGAAGCCTATGTGGTTAGTGGTACTGAAACAACTGGCTTGAAGTCATCTCCAAAATCTGGTGTGGGAAAGGATGGAGCAGTGAGCAAACTGATTAAAGACAGTGTATCTCAAAATGATGGTTTCTTACAGTAAGTTTGGCAGTTTGCCATCAATCTGCCCTAGCACCAGAGATTAGCTGATGGCTTAGGTGTCTCTGCTACAAAATTGAGGTAGACAGGCTTCTGAGATTGTCATGGTGAAAGGTCTAGAAGAGGTTAAACAGGTGTTACCTACTAACACCAGTAGGTGTTACCTACTTTGGTAGGGCACCAGACTGGCCCAAGCTCATTTGGTGAATTGATTAGGGCAGGCTGTTATGTCACTGACATCTTGGGTTTTGTTAGTGTTTATAGAAACATCTGTAGAGTATGACTCTTAGTTTTGGACAGTTCAATAATGGCAGTGGGGGGTTCTACAGTGTATTAATAATTTGTATCATTTTGCTTTCCTGATTTCAGTCAAACTTCACTAACAAGTTAGCATCTTTTGTGAACATATTGCCTGAAGCAACTTTTAAAGATAGCAGGTCTCCAGCAGCTCCTCTTTCTTTCTCTCCCACCTCCTGCTTTGCGTAGGTCAGAAAACACTTGCTGACTTAAAATGGTATTTATTACTGACTTTTAAATCTGGGTGGGCTGGTAACCAGGATACGGTGGGCAAGGGGAAGGAGGATAACAACATATTGAAGAGATCAGAGTTGCAAGCGTGGGTTATGATGCAAAATATTAAAGAGTAAGAAAATTAATTCTTGTTGACCTTAGACCTGAAAAAATATGGTCAGTCTAACTCTTTACTTTCTAGGGGACAAAGCATCCTTTCAAGGAACTCACCATTCTATGATTCGTCACTTTCTATAGCTACCCAAACGGAGGGTGTCTCTTTTCTCAGGTGACTAGTAGTAGGATGCAAAGAAGTGGTCTCAAGTTGTGCCAGAGAAAGCTTAGATTGGGTATTAGGAAGAATTTCTTCACAGAGAGGGTGGTTAAACATTGGGACAGGCTGTCCAGGGAAGTGGTGGAGTCCCCATCTCTGTATACACTTAAAAAAAAAAAAAAAGTGTGGATGTGGCACTAAGGACATGATTTAGTGATGGGACTCAGTATGTCAGGTTGATGGTTGGACTTGATGATCTTGAAGGTCTTTTCCAACCTAGATGATTCTATGACTTTGTGACTTAGTCCAGTGAAGCAGAAGAAGGTGGTTCAGGTCAGAGCTCCTGCTTCATGTAGGGTCCCAGAAGAGCCTTGGACAGTTGTGCATGTGGTAGGGCGAAGAGGATGCAGCAGCAAACAGGACAGGGAATACTTGAGCTGCTTCTTAGTCTGATGGTCAGAAATTCTTCAACTGGGTTTTTCCTAGCACTGACCAGGCCCGACTGTCCTCAGGTGGTGGACATGTGACCCTGTAGAAAGGCAGTGATGTATGAGTTCTTTCCTCTAATTGTACTACAGCATCAGCAGACTGTTTTGCTGGCTCCTTGAGGATGTGTTGTTCAGGATATGTTCAGCTATACTTTAGCTGTGAGTAATGCAGAGGCTATTCTACTTTTTTTATTTATTTTTTTTATTTTTTTTTATGTGATGGTTTACACAATTGATAAGCATGCTTATGTTCACTTAATATTCTTCTGCTTCTCTGTTATATGCTCTAATGAGTACAATTTCCTTAAATATAGTTGTGCTGCTACCACTGATGTTTTTTGTGGAGGAACTGGGATGCTCCTCTGAGGTGTAATTTCAGATTCTGTAAGTGCAGGCTTTGCTTATTTCCTCATGTATATTTTGAAAAGACCTTTAAGAGGTGATCCACAACTTGCAAGGCAAGAGACAAATGCAGACAAACAATTGAGTAGGAAGGCTACTTACTACAGTTTTCACTGGACTGTGCCAATTCCAGTTAAACACTTACTGTGATCTTCTGATCCCTGCTATACTTTCATATTCTGGACTTCTTTTTTCACATTTATCTCTTCTAATGCTAATTTAGACTGTAGCACCTTTTTTTTTTTTTTTTTTTTTTTTTTTTTTTTTTTTACATATGCCTTTGAATATGGGAATAAGATTGACTAGGACGTACATAGACATCAGATGGTAGGACTTCTGTTGGGATGCAAAACTAGATAATAATTGCAAATGCAGTTAAAGGTTAATGAATTCAGATCACTTAATCGGATGTAAAAATAGAAAAATCTTCTAATTTTTTTACTCTCAAACTGTTTTTTTACCTCATTAAGGAATGGAACCTTTCTTGTAAATGGGAAAAAGGTGCTTTTCGATGTTTATATGTTTAAAGGGCTCCTAATACACATAAGAAATGAATTAAAGAGAGAGGAACCCTGTGATTTAACTATCAGGTCTTGGTTTTATGCAGGGTTATTTTTTTTTTTTTTTCTTGTTTCTGTTTTGTTTTCCTGAGGGCTGGGAGATTGTCAGGTCTGCTGTGGGACCAGTTGAAAGAAGATATATTTATTTATTTATTCATTTAGAGTTTAGGCTTTGTTAAAATATGTATTTTTATATATAGAGAGAGAGTCTCCAGAAATTGTTTAGTGCTCTACAGTTTAATACTTTCTTTTCTGAAGAATTTGAGTGGAACATCAATCTCACATGAGTAGTTTGTCAAATTTTGTGACTTTTTGCTTAAAGTCAGCTTGGATGAACACCTGTGCTGTGAAGCCTGATGAGAGTGCTGGACTTCTCTGATCTGGCTCATACTGTGTAGAAAATAAATGGTGAATGCAGAGAGCCCTCGTAAGGGTTCTTTGGGGAACCCTTGTGAGGAGTGTATCCCTTATCTTTTCAAATGTCTCCTGCTGGAGCAAGGTCTTCAAGGTGTTGACTCCCTGCTATCAGCTGGAAAATCTCAAGAGGTCCCCAGCCCTCCTGCAGAGAGAATGGACTTCCACAGCACCAAAAGGAAGGACTTTGTCTTTAAGATGTAATTTTTCATTACAGTGAGTAAATTCAGAATAATGTAACATAAATAAATGACATACCCATGTGCTTTAGTAGTTTGAAATGTGTGCAGAAAATGTTATATGAATAAAGAATGAAAATAAAAATATACTTCAGGAGAAAGGCAGGTAATTAAAGTTAAGGGTAAGGAGTGCCATCGGGGAAATCTGCCTCTTTAGGGCAGAAATCTTGCCTAAGTTCAGAGACTTCTTTTTGTCCTTGAACCTGGAACCTGTATTTGTGAAGATGATCCCAATCTAAAAATGTCTGAAATGTTTATATGACATTATGGGGGTGCTGAGCACATCTTTTACTTTAATAACTTAATAAGCACAAGATATGTCACTTACATGATTTGGATATGATGTTATCATACTTAACTAAAACTTATATCCATTAAGTACTTGGCATTTGAGCTGCTTTTTTCCATGCTCAGAAATTTGCAAGACTCATCTGTGCCTTTCATCTATGCTGTTTTCTGATCAAAGTCTACTGAAAGCTGAATTTACCTAAGCTGCTTTTAGTAGTTCATGTATGTTAAACTGCTATTCATGTTCTAACCCTATCCTTATGGTTATTGCACATTACATTCCAAATTACTCTAGATACTGTATGTTCAGGATTAAATTACAGGTGAACTGCCCTGTTTTTCAAGTCTCTCCTCATCTCAGTGGTAATAAGTCTCTCTTTGGAGATGGAGTGCACTTGAGTTTTCATTTATTCCTGCTTCAACAGGACTGACAAACCAAAGGTTTTCAAGCACAAAAAAATGATGTTATAAAGGTTAGTGTGATAAGGTCAGTGTAATCATGGTGTTCGAGGGTGTTGGTCACAGATGTCTAACAGAGCACAGGCTGTGTAGAGAGCAGGTGAGGAGTTCTTGGATCTACTTTACATAGAAGTTGTGTGATTCAAGGGAACAGTTCTTGTTTTATGTATTTGTTTTCCTTGTGTATTGGATGCTTTTTAAGCTTCTTGTATAGCAAAGCCTTTTTCCTTTGTGAAACTAAAATAGTTGAACTTCAATAGTTTTTTTTTTTTTTTTTTTTTTTTTTTTTTTTGACAAACAAGTAAATTACAGCTGTTCTTCTGGAAGTGGTTAAGAACTCCCACTATTCAGTCCATAGCAGGTTGGCACCAACTTGTGCCAAGAGCTACTGTCAGTGAAATTAATATTGTTCCCCAGAGGTCATGTAGCAGACTGCTGCCAACACAAACAACACAACTGCAGATTTTCCAACTGTTAAGATTATAATGTGAGCTCCTTTAATCGTAGCTTGTTCACATGGCTTGGAGGCCGCTCCTACTCTTTGCAAATCTAAAAAGTAAGAAAAGTGAAAGCTGATAGTTTCATTTGAGCCTTTGACACAGTTGATCTTGACTAGTTTGTCTAAAAGTGCTTTGAAATGCAAAGTGGTCATCACTGGTCCCACAGCAAGTCATTTGCCTTCCCATGTAGAAAGCTGGTACCAGTGAGAGATGCAGGAATAAAGCAGAGGTGCACCGAATGGTCTGGTGTTTTGTCCAATAGGTCAGTCACTGCAAAATCAGAGAATCAGTTTTTATCAGGAGCGAGGAATAAAGAATGTCAACCTTTTGTTTAGGTGCCTCAGCTAGCAAATGTAGAACATGCATCTTGTACCTGAAAGGAATAATTGCAATCTACTTTAAAAAAAAAAGTTTGGGAAATTACTTTTTGACCTATGTATCCTGCAGGCAGCGGTAAACACGGGGCTCTCTGAAATAGTGAAGAACAGGGCCATTAAAACATACTTCTATATGCTTGTAATGTAATTCATGGACTATTTATGTGCAGCTCATGGGGAAAAAAAATCACAAATATAGTCATTTTTCAAATAATAAGCTAAACTGATGCAATTTACTGCAAGTTATTTTCATAAATCATAATGAAAGCATGGAATTTTAACTCTGTCTTTTTGTATGTCAAGCATTAAATATGCTGTAGTTATTGAAATCTATAAAATTGTTTCTTTATTTGTAAATTGCTTTTGAATAAATTAAGATTTTAATGGATTTTCTTATTCAATAATATATACTTCGTATTGACATTTTTGCTATTTATTCTGTCAGGATTGTTCACAGTTGGTTTGCTGAATATTTGCAAGTATTTGAAGTTTTATTCCTGTGTCTGTGGACAGGCATTCACTGAAATAGCTGTAGCAACTTTCGATATTTTTGCCCTTCAGCTGTGTTTTACAACTCTTGTGGCAGAGGTGAGCATCCTTGCAGCAGGGTCACCAGGGCAATTCACAAAGATGCCCCTGAGTCTGAAATGAGGAGAATCAGCTACCTAACTCTGCCAACTTCATCAGATACCACCACAGAGGGAGCATTAGAACTTACATCTGCATGATGGGTCTTGTAAATGATGGGTGAGATAAATCACCTCTTTAATTGATTGTCTGCTTTAAAATCTTATTATATTTAATCTCTGACAAATGTGAGCTGCTGAAGGCAGAGTTCTGGCACCAGTATTATCTGCAGCATTGTGGATAGCAGAGGTAGGTCCTTTCACAGTGACCCTCAGCACACTCAGCAGGTGAGACCTGGCACATGGGGTGAGAAATGTTGGTGAAAGGCTATTGTAAAAATGTGTCACTTTCAGAGCCCTTTTTTTAAAATGCTGTGTCTAGGAAAGTGTCCACCTTTGAGAAAACTCTAGCTCTGTTTCCTCTGTAGCTCCTTTTGGATAGTGGAGGGTGGCATTAGAGCCCTCTTTGCACTCCTGTCTTCTGGCTGGACCAACCCAGTTCCCTCACACAACAAGTGCTCTGAAAGTTTTGCTCTTGGTAGTCAATGTGTTCCTGTGCTAAAGTGCCCAAAATTACTCTGTGTCCCAGAGATGATCTCATGACCCACAAATAAAGGGGAATAAGCACTTCCATCCACCTGCAGCTAACTTTTATTCTTGGCAGGGGTACCTTACTCGTTTACATGATCTTTGTCCACTGGGACGAAGGCCTTGGTACCAGACAGGGAATGCAAGAGACAGAAACCCAGTAGTGCAGGACAGGGGAGAGAGTCACAGGGCTGTCATGTAGGAAGCTGCTAAGTTCTACATGGGAAGTTCTACATGATTCTGGTGGCTCACTTTGTAATCTCAGAGAATGTCTTTCTGTAGGTCTCAGCTCTGCAAAACTAACATCTGCCAGCCTCATAGAATGGCTGCCACTTTCTCAGACTTTCCCTGCATCCTCCAAGAACCACCATGAAATTTAATGGGTTTTCTTGTTTTGGCAGGTTAGGCTGATGGCAGGGGAGGCTACAAATAGCAGTTATAATGACTATGAAATGCATCAGCCCTCTCTGACTCTGAAATCCACCCCCCTGAGGAGGCAGGGGCATAGAGGTGACTGTTAGCAAGGCTTTTCTTCCCCCTTTCTTCCTTTTCCCTGAAAATTTATTTGCAGGAACCTCTGTACTATTTGCACATACACAGCAATAGTCTGACTATTGTGAGCATGATGATTATTTTAATTTTCAGTCATTCTAAATTTTAACCATACTGCTGGGACAACAAATAACAAGGGGAACAAGTGTGACAGTTTAAGGAGTTGATCAATGTATAAACAAACGTTTGTTGGTTTTATAAAGTCAATAACCCAAACAAGTATTTGCATCGATGAAAACATAGATAAGATTTGCATGTCTCAAGAGGTGATGGTACATGAGTTTTAATATAGCTGTTCTGAGAGACATGGCAGCTTTGGGGAGGTAAGGAGCTTGCATATATTGTATGTATTTTTTGGGATATGCAGCTTTCCCTTGTTGTTTTTTATTAGTGTATTAACTGAGTTTCTGAGTACTTACATTCTGCATGTTGTTAAGCCTTTGTCCTTCTCCCCTACCCCTGTTTATTCTATTCTCAAATTTAGGATAAATTCAACATTTTTATTATATGACTTGCATGTAGAGTAGTACACAGAGTGAGAATAAACTAGATAGATGCTTGTGTCTAAATGAGATGTTGTCTGAAGTCATTTGATTGAAAATAAGAGCTGTACAGAGGTAAGTGCTTTCAGAGGATGCACCTCTGTAAAAGTGGGGGCCATACAGTATTTTTGACAAGTGATCTTTATTTTTCTTCCATAATGCCATTTTTCCATACTAATGATGAAATCCTTTACCTTGTTTTTTCCTAAATTTATTTTACTACTGTTTGCTTGTGAGTCAGACTTGCAGAATTTCTTTGCCAAGCTGTTGTGCCATTTTGCCTTTTTTGTTGTTATTTTTTATTTTGAAATGTCATGAGAAAGTATTTCACTGGCAGCACAAGAAATGTGCCGTCAGAGATACTTTGCCTGCATATGTAGAGCTTTTCAATCTACACTTTCCCACTCCTGATCTTTATTTCAATGTTTTGTTAACATCTTCATTCAGATCTCTGTGAAGAGAAATTGGGAACATAGTTTATTTGTAGTGTGAAATATTCAGTGTGCTTTCTTTTGGAGGTTTCAAATAATTTATTATTAAATTATAACACGTGCCACTTTAGAAATATTAATTGTTGTATAATATTTCAATAATAATGAAAAAATACCCACCTGCTCTTTGGTGGTATACTCCAGATTGAAACCAAATCAGATGCTGATGGTCTGGAACATGATCATAGAATCATAGAATCATAGAATATCCTGAGTTGGAAGGGACCCTTAAGGATCATCAAGTCCAACTCTTGACACCGCACAGGATGGTAGATTACAAAGAACATCTACTCTGTGTATGAAGTGCTAAGGTTTAAAGAGAAATAAATACAGTGATATTGCTCAATTTTTACTCTACAGCACCTGTTTTGTACTGAAAAAAGGGAGGATGCTGCTTTGTTGTAAAATGCTGACAGCCAGGAAGAGTGAAATGTATTGGGAAGCATTTCAGGGAACATTAATGAATGGTATTACTGAAACTGCAAGCTGGAACAAAAATGCTGCAATAAAGAAGTTAGATTAATGAAGAAACACAAGTAGTCAATTAAAGGTATTATGCATATTTTAACATTATATTAAACATAGAAACAGTAAAACTGATTTTATGCTTTTCATATTTAAAAAAAATGCTCATTGCAAGCATTGCATTAGCATATAAATTAAAAAAAATCACTGTTTTTATAAGAAAGAATATCAAACGTTTAAGCTCTGTTTTTATGTTGTAAACTGTACTTGTAGCATACTCAGTTTACAATAGCTTTATGGAGTTAGAGGTGAGTTTTTTGTTTTACTTAAATGATGTACTCGTGAATATGCAGGTGGGAGGTTAAGTTCCCCATTACTAGTGCTCTGCTCTGACACCTTTGAATTTTGTTCATGTTAACAGGGCAGAGAAGTTAAGGGTTTATTAGATGTATTTCATGCCATAGTTCCTTGAACAGTTTTAATTCTGCATAAACAAGTGCTTCCTCTGAGCCCAGCTGTCCCTTCCTGCCTCCCTCTGCATCCCACTGCTTTTGCCTGTGCTCCCTTTTGCCTGTCTTGCTCACAGCAGAGTGAGGTAATCGGGTTTAAAATCAATCATTACTCATTAAGCCAGTTTTAAGCCACTAGTACTTTGGCTTGTTTGAGTAAGTGGCTTCACAAACATGAGGGGTAGCCCAAGGCAGAAGGGTGGCAGGGATGGGAAGAGGCAGCCAGAAGTAGAGAAGAGGCACACACGACCTGTTTGTCAGCAGCGTCATTTTGTGAACTGCATCATCACCAGGAGAGTGGTTGTCTCCTTTCTTGTAAGAAACATAAAGTTTGACAAGCCCAGCTATTTCCCTCCAATGGTTTACCACTCCTCTATTTCTCTGGAACTGACTTGATTTCAGTGGCAGCATCCTGCTGCTGTAGTTGAGGCACAGGACAGGTACAGAGGAGGTCCAGGCACTTGTCAATGGCTTCCTGAATCTGGATTTATCCAGGGCTTTCCTCCCATGATACGACTGGGAAAGAGGAAAGAACAACTGACCCATTCTTCTGTATTTTCTTCTGTCACTTTTTATTCCTATTCTTAACTTACTTTGGGTAAAGAAAAGGGCTTTGCAAACAAAATTGGCTATTGTGCAGTAAATTATAGTCCTTGTTAGGATATGGTGGCTTTAAAAGTTTTCGAGTGTGAGTGTCTTGTGCAAGATTTTCTATGCTTCAAATAACCTTTTTTTTTTTTTTTTTTTTTTTTTTTTTTAGTTAGTTACATCCCACCATACTTATCTTACTTATCTTGGTGGGAAATATACTGGAAAATGCAGAGATGCTTCTAAACACATTCCTATAATGGCTGTTGTCTCAGAAATAAGTGTGTAAACCTGAAGAGCAATGTTTGTCTATATAAATAATAACCGTTTTTTCTCAGTTCTTTCATTTTGGGGGAGGCAAGAACGAAGCATGATTAGTAAACTTCCCTTTTGTGAAATAACTTATTCAGATTCGTGCAAGTTCCTTTTGTACAGAAAACGGGTGAGAAAGCACTCCTCAGTTTCCTTTCACTAATGACCCATTTGGGTGTGTCCAGAGAGCTCTTCGGTCTCACCTGGGAACCCAAAATTGCAAGCTTTGCTGAACACAGATGTTTTATTTGATAGCTTTTTGACCTTCTTCTGATACACGTAAGTATAGGAAGTTTAAGAAGATCAAAGCAATTTCCTTTATAAAGAATTTTATATTTCATCTTTAATATTAATGTGGGAAGTTGTTCCATCAGTTCTTCATTATCCATGGATTCTGATGGTGGCTTTTGAGAAGAGCAGTGGGGAAGATTGTTTGCTATGATATTACTTGGCAGAAAGTCAGGCATATTCTACATTTCCTATGAACGATATCTGCTGAAAGTCAGCTATCTGCAGAACCAACTCTGCTTGCAGTGCCTTAGCAACCACAAGTAAAAATCTGCTGCCACATGGAAACGGATTGGGATTCATGACAATACTCGCTATATGCAGCCACCGTCAAACAGCAGTAACATTGCATCTGTTAAACACAATGCCTATATCTAATTTCTGCTCAGAAACCCTATAGAAGTGAGTGATATCAAATGCAAAAATGTGAAGTTGGCCAAGCAATAACACAAACTGTGCAGTGATTTTTCTTTCCCTTCCCCCCTTCTTGCGTGGAATGACCAAGCACTTGGATTAAATGAGCATTTTACTCTTACAGAAATTGCTGCCTTCTTGTATTGCACGTTGGGGATAGATTGTCAGGAAGGTATAGCCCAGCTTTCTGCCAGGATTCATTTTCATATCAGGGCTGGAATGGAAATTCACTTATTATTTAGGTGCTTGTTTTGATCAAATCAGTTTTTTAGAAGGGGGGAAAAAAATACTGACTTTCATCAGTTGAACGTTTACAGTCCTTTCTATTGTTATTAGGATATTATCATTTTCAGGGTTCATAATGAGAGAAAGAAATCTATGTAGGAAAAAAAAATAATTACTTTTTGAATTGTGTGGAGTGGGAGAGAAGCCTGAGGGAAATTAATAAATACCCCTGCTGGATTTTTTTATTTATTTTTTTTTTTTTCCTGAGCAGCAGTGTTAGATTTGAATGATTAGTGGAGAGAGAAAAGCACAAACGTGTGTTTGTTTTTGTAAGTGAATTTGGATTCAGCTTTGTGATCTTTTTATATACACTATCTCTCATGGTTGGAATGTGAGAACTTTCCAGTGTGAATACTTGTGAAAGTGCATTTTAGGCTTGGATGCTTAAATGTTTTTTTGAAATCCATCTGAATGTATAATTTCCTTTGTGGTCACATTAGTCAATTTAGGATTCAGGCTTTGAGCAGTTGCAGAAATCCCCCTTTCAGGGAATAGAAATGATCTCATTACCAGGTAGTCTGTAATACACCACATGTGTTTCCAAATTTGATGGTGTGTGGTGTTTTTTAATTTTTTGTTTTGTTTTGTTTTCAGGCTATTTATATTTAGGGAAATAAGCCCTGATAGAGTACAGCACTGAAGTATTTATTTAATTTTAAGCACACCGAGTAATCCAATTTGGAATGCACAAAATACTATGCTAAATTCTTTAGGGACATAGTGATAAAGCCCTGAAACTACAAACACTCATTTTCTTATATTTATACACAAATGTTATTAGAACTGCTTATCAAGAACTGCTTATCAGTATGAAGATGATCATGGGTATGTTCGCAGATTAAGGCCTGATCAAATAGACAAATATATTTGAATGTTTTAAACCACAAACTATTAAAATTTGACTGTTCGCTGCAAACTCTTAATCCAGATTTTGGTAATACAACTAGGTGAAAAGCTAAATATTTGAAAAAATTGAAATGGAAGTTTAAACAATTTGCTGGGGGAACAACACTGATTCTGTCCTTGTTTCTTTGAAGTTTAAAGGTGCTTACAGGTTTAAATCCCCCTGTTCCTTCTTCTAAATATTTAACAATCTTAATTAATAAAAATAAACTTTAAAAAACAATTCCTTAATTAATATAAAAGACACAAAGCTTTATTTTCTTGCTTGCTGTGCAGGAATACCAGAATAGAAGAAAGGCCTTGAATCCTGTATTTGTAATTATTATTTCCCTACAATTTCCAAGGCCTCTTCTGTAGTGTTAGTGTGACTTCTAGTGTAGACAGGTTGCTGGCTGCTACCACTGTACTAAATCCCAGCAGAGGAAAGCACTTGAATTGAAGCGTCAAGCGCTGTTGCTTTGTGTCTTTCTGAGCATGATGGGGATTAAATTGCTAGCAGATGTATGGAGCATCGCTGATGCTACCACGACTGCATTGCTGGCAAAGGCAGAAATATCAGCAGTTGTTGGAACAGCTTGGGCAGGAGGGAAAGCACAAGCAGCTAGTAGACAACATCATCTGAAGTAGGGATGAAGCCAAATCAAAATCCCAGATTTTAAAAACTATGAGAAAATTCAAATGTATCCCCAAAAGGCATGACTGAGAACATGTTCTGTAGTATCCTTATCCTGTGGTTAGAACGCTAACCAGTTTCTAGGAAATAAATAGGGAATTTCTGTCATGGAGCCAGTTCAATACTCTGTCATATAAAGAACTAACACAATATCTCACAGTGCTGCAATGCCTGATCTTTCAAATGAAGACTGAAACATGCTCTCATTAGTACACTTTATCTTGTACGATATGCTATGGGGGAATTTTTCTCCAAACCCTTCAGAAATTGGATTTTGCTCATATATTAAACTATTGTCATCAATAACCTCACATGCTTAACTTTATGTAATTGGAGAGATTCTCAGCTTGTTTGAAAACAATTGTCCAGCTGAAGTTGTATAAATTTAAACCCAGGTATAGGCCATACTTGGTAGCATCAGTCATTTAATTAGGTACTGCTTCTAAAAATCTAGCTGGAATTTTAAAAATCTGCTCTGCTCCCTGTGTTTCTATTGGTTTTAAATATCACAGCAACAACTTTTATAGTGTTTCCCAATTTCAGACCATGTTATCTGTGGTGTAAAAAGATGTGGATCTTAGCAGTACTATTCTAAAACCTTTTCCTGAGCCTCCTTTCCTGTGCAGGCTGTGCCCTCAAGATGGGCTGCCAGTCCCAATGCCCTATTTGTACTTCATGCTCACCCAGGCAAAGGTTCATCTCCCTGTTTCCTCCTTCTGGCATCCCCTATGGGGAACCTGAAGCCCCCTATGTACACCTGCTCATGTACTATAGAAGAGCCCTCCCAGAGGGCACCCAGCACTCTGGACCTGCTCCTTCCCCATCACAGGACCAAATGTACCACCACGTCCCCATCTCTTCCCTGCCTCGTGGCTTGGCGCAGATTCTCCTTGAGCTGGCAGCGTGTCTCTTGGCACAGGCCCTGGTGCCTCTTCCAAGGTGATTGTCACTAGGGACAAGTTGTTCACTTGACAGCTAATGAATTTGCTTTAAAAGCACTTTTTGGCTCATTCTAAGAGTTATTTGCAAATGTGTTTTGAATTGATGTTTGTGGTGGTGGTGGGGAGTCATTTGGGAAAAGCAGCCTGTATTTACTAAATACCTTCAGGGAGGAGTGGTGCTTCCTCCTTGCTAGCATCAACAGGAGAGATCACTTTTATTCTATTCCGGAACACCACTTCCACTTCTTTGGGGGTCTTGTGGCTCTCCTATGCAATCTCTGTTTTCTTTGTAGAATTTCAGGTATGTATGTTCCTGCCTGATATGCATAAATGTACACTCTTAGGCTCTGTTTTTATGCTTACTCTGGGCTGATCTGGGTTCAGGCTACCACCAAAAGAAACCATTGTCCTGCCTTTCCCTCTCCTCTTTCAGGGCTGTGAATTTCTTCTCTCTCCCCTGCACCAGAACTAGCACCATGTGGTTTGGAGGATAAATTAGAAAACTTTTTTGCTCTATTAGTTTTCAGCCTGAGTCATCTTTTACAGACTCGTTGGAAGTAATTCATAGCTCCAGCCATCTTCTGACAGCTGAGTACATAAGCAACATGATTTCAGTTTTTGTGATGTTGTAGGTCTTCTGTGGTCTGGTGGAAAAAGGGACATTGCCCTCATGGCCATTTTCTCTCTTTTTGTGAACTGACTTGTTGTGTGTAGTGGCTTAGTAAGTGCAACCCAAAAGAATGTCTGTCTTTGAACTGGAAGTCAAAGTTTTACTGCCTGGTGCTTTTTCACTTCATAGGATGTCATTAGTGCCCACTGATGTGTGCTGCATAAACAAAACTAGTTATCTCGGTGCTAGGGCAGCAAGCTCTAGAAAGGGACAAATTTGGACCTAGTCCAGCCTCTTAAAACAGATGTGAAGCAGGAAGTGTAAAAGTACCAGTTTCACTTGAAATTAGCCCAGAGAGAGCAACTGCAGGCCCAGATGAAACATGGCTGGGCACATGTTGTGTCTGAAGCACCGGGGAGGTGTGCAGACCCAGCTTGGGGGTCCCCACAGCTGCTGAGTGGGTCAGGCTCCCTGCTGCCAGACAGGGGAGCTCTTGCTGCCCTTCCCTTTCCTCCTTCCCCTCATCTCTACTGACTCCCCTATGCAGCCTTACTCTGGCTCTGGAGCTCATCCAACACTTTGTGAGCTGCTCCAACTTACTGAAATGTCATACTTTTATTTCCAGTCCTTTTTTACTGAGTTTTTGCCCTCCTCTTTAGTGAGCCAGGCTGACAAGTGGCATGGGTGGCACAAGGCCAGTGGTGAGAGCCCAGCAGAGGCAGGGGGTCTCAACTCACTCCTCCTCACAAAACCAGACTGCTGGGCTGTTGTTCCCACCAGCATCACTGGAATTGGCTTGCAGATAAGTGTTAGTGCCAGCCTGCAGGGAGGGGGGAAATCGATGTCTGAACTTGGACGTGCTGCTGTAATAAGTGAGGCTTGTTGAATGAAAAGCTTGGACACAAATCAATTGAAATGTCGGTATGTAAGGCTGCTGTAACATCGAGGTGTTAATGACATGTCTGCTAGAAAGAGTAAGTGAGGCCAGAGGCACCGTTGCAGTCTTATGACACATTTGTTGGGTATGGGCGAGGGGAATCAGGCTTTTATGTTACAGTATTTCTGTATGGGTCTGCTGTTATGCATGGAACTATGCTAACATTTTTGCTGGGCATGGAAGGGTAAACACTGATTGATACTTATGTGGTTCCTTGTCACTTCCCTTCCCTTTCTAAAAATACAGTACCAAGAACATGGGGGGCAGGGTGGAAAGCAGGTGGCCTTACTGAAATATGGATTCTGTAATTCTTATGGTGTGTGAAGGATGATTTTCCTGCGATTATAATGTACCATGTGTGAATTGGATCCTTCTCAAAGTGAGGAATTAATTATCTTGCCTGCAAGTTGGAATAATGTGAGCAAGCACCACACAATCCTCCTATTGTTCTGCCAGTGCACCTGCACGATTTCTTCTGTTCCAGTTCCAGGCTTCTTTTAGGCAGTATTTATTTGTGCACTGTACAGCTTGTAGTGAGATAGGAATTACCAGTAAGCATCAGAGTAGGCCAGGTCATGTCTTTCAACACTGACAAGATATGGAAGTACCATGGTGAATATGGATGAGATAACCTGACTCTTGCATGGATGTTTATCTCCAGAATTCCACGGTTAATTTTATAACTTTGAATCAATGATCTTTACTGAATGCCAGTAAGACTTTGGCATTTGCTTTTCCCAGCGGTAAAGAGTTGTCATTTTCCTTTCTGTCTCTTCAAATATGAAACTTCTCTAATTTCACCTAGTGATCTGTTATTCTCACCTTATATAAAACAGAGAACACAAAATCTGTCTTTTCTCTGTGCTATTTCATTATTTAGTATAATGGCATTATTTCTCCTGTAATCTCACCTTTTAAAGGTTATTAATTATAGTTTTTTTTCTTTCTCTTCTAATCTTTATCCAAATCCTTTATTATTCTTACTAATATCATTGTTTGAATGCCCTCTAATTTTGGAGCATCCATTTCTGAGATGCTGTTACCAGTGCAACATGTGGCATGACAGAGGTAACGCTGATGTCCATTATAGCAATGATACATTCCTAGTTGTCACCTTATGATTCCTCATTTATCCTAATAAAAGGTAATTTTTTCCCTGTAATTAAAATTTTCATTTAAGAAGACTGGTGTTCCTTAAGAAGTTCTATAACTGAGGTGTATTTTCTGAATTTTGTTTGTTTGTTTTAAGAAGTATTAAGGCCCACACAATTACGTTTTCCTTCCTCTAGTACATCCTGCTTTCATGGTACTGTATTTTCACTTCACATTTTGTAGGTTTGTCTTGAAAATTTTCACTGTCGTTTCTGGTCCTTCCTCACCCAAATAGTTCTACAGAACTCGTCTTATTGCTAAGCTTCTTTACTAGATCCAGAGTAAAAGTAGCAAACAACTCAGAAGTGAGTTTACCAAGCTTTTTTCCTAACGTAAAATGTCTTAGTTGGCGACTTCACCTAACAAAACTAAAAAACTACCAAATTGTCTTACAGACCCTGTCCAGAAGAATTTCAAATCCATACCTGGAAACTCCTTCAAACAAGGTACTTGTCAAGTTTCATTTTAATTCCATTTCATATAGCAACGCATTAGGAATATCTTTGCTTTATTTCAACCCCTTAGTCATAGCTTTGAAGACACTTCTAGATGTAGCCTGCAGTTAAATCAAGTTAACAAATCACAATCTGTGTTTTAGAAATTGTTAATTCCTGTTACTGAATTTGCCAGCAAATTTGTTGTGAAGTCTGATGTGAACTTGCTTTCTAGCCATTTAAACTATTTTCCCAGTTTAACGCAGTTTTTCAGTATTTTAGAGTGTGAGAACTCTATTTTTGCACCTCATGAGACTTCACTGTCTCAGGATTATTTTTTATTCCTTGAAAGATTCAAAAACATAAGAACCAAAAGAGGTGAAACTGTGACATGATTTTTCTTTCAAATTAGTAGTTTGTGGTACTGCTGTGTTTTGTTGGTACTGGGAAGAAATGTGGAAATGTATGCTGGAGTTAAACTTGTCAGTAAGGAGTAGTCTGTGGAACCCAGGTGGAACATGCTTTTAGGAAAGATGGAATTTATGTCCTGTTTTGATAGACCCACCTGCAGCCTTAAGGTGTAAGGGCATGGGGGAATCAAAACCTGTAGCCTTTCTGAAGGACCCCATTCTCACAGCAAGGTGCAAAGTACCTGACCTGTAGCTGTTACAGAATACCCACAAAGATCCTAAACAAAATGGAAAAAAATATGAAATGGTATTTTAGTATGTATTCAATTATTTAACACAAATACATGTGGAATAATTTTAATTTCAACTGTATTTATGGTTTTGCAGTGGTTAAGTCTTTCTTCTTCACTAGCATGACACTTGTTTTAATTTAGGCATATTTGTTGTTCAAAGGTAAAATTGGCAGATAGTAAAATCTCTGCTCTTCTAGGCAGACGTACGTCATCTGGCCCATGGGGGTAGATGAGAGTAGGTATGGCAGAAGTTGGGGTGCATTTTCTATGAGGCTTTGACAGTTTGCTAGTCATTTATCAGGGGAGAAGTCATAGCTCAGAGGGAGGGAGGGGACAGTGGCAAAGCAATTTACTGCAATGGGAATAAATCCTTGTTTGTTACAGTGTTTTTTTTTATTTCTCTTTTCATTCAGATTTATGGAGAAAGTTCCTCCTGTGCTGGGAGAGCCCTCAGGAATATTTTCACACTACAAGCTTCTGACCTGATTAAAGACAGGGTGTACCTTACTGGAATTTGCAGGTAACCCAAGATCATTCATTTTAATCAACTGCATGGGTTTTATTTGCATTTGTCTGTCATCTTATTTGAAAAGAGACTAAATTCTAAGTAAGATCTTGTGTGTGTTATTAAGAAACTAAAATGTTCTCTTAAAATATGAGGTTTTAATTTTTTTTCTTATGTTACCTTGTCAGTTTTCAGAAAGCAGTGATGGCCTGCCTGTCTGTATGTCCATTAATTTAATTCCTTACAGTTTCATATACAATGGCATTTGTTTTGCTGAAAAGAGTGGTAAATTCAGTCCTAGTCTGGAGCTACAGAAGAGGTTAACTGGATTCCTAGGATTTAGTTACAGTGATTTTCTTTTTGCATATAATTTATGGAATATTTCTGTAACGAAGTGATTTTGTGTTTGTGTTACACTGCAGTATAAATGCTTTCTCCTATTTTCAGTTATGCCAAAATATGTAGGTCTCTATTGTAACACCATTTATTTATATCCATATTTGAGGAAAAAGTTACTTTTCCTTAAGAATTAAAAAGAAAAGTTTACCAATCATATGCAAGATGAAGTATATCCTAGAGCAACTCTCAAGGTCTTGCATGTATGGTGTTTAGTTGTGTTGCTTATGCCTATGCTCTGAAAGGAAATAAAATCTTGAGGCTAAAAGCTGGATTTTATTTAGTTCTTTTGTGTCTTTGGAAGACTATATGCAGCACAAAGTGATAAAAATATTTTACATTGTGAAGTGTGCTACATGAATTAGATATGTAAGGGAACTTACTCTCTAACATGAGTTTCCTTGTTGTAAGTGCCCCTGAGACTTGACAGAATAATTCCTTTCCTTGAAATGAATAGGGTTACCTAAAACAGTAATTGAGAAAAAGGGGTTTGTTCTGCTGAACAAAAGGACTACCTCTTTTTAAAAAATAACACACTGTTTTATGAAATTACATTTTAACTAACTTTAATTGCATCTTATGCTACAGAAATGATTTGTCTATTTTCAGGAGGAGCTGTGTTGGATCAGAACTGGTAGACTGGCTCTTGGAGCACTGCCCATTTGTTAAGTGCAGATCTATGGCAGTTGGAGTGTGGCAGCTGCTTCTGGATATGGGCATTATATTATCAGGTCAGTGTTGATAGTGTAAGGAACGTTATCAGTTTCTTCTGCATGTGGTAATATTCTTTTTTATTTTTTATGGGAGAGGAAGAAGGCGTGTGTGGGGGAAAGCAAGTTGATCCATTTTTAGTTACACTTGTTTATTTTACTACCTCTTCAGTAGGCTTACCTCTGTGACCTTTCATTTCATAAATGTCAAAGATGAATTTCTCTTTTTAGGCAAGTTCCTTCCTTTTGCTTTTGCAAATGCAATTGCATACTGCCAAGTTGCAGCTAGTGTGCATGTCTCTTTGAGCCTTTTTTTCCTCTCTCCTCAACCTCTTACATTTTTTTCAGAAGACAGCAGCTATTTAATCACTGTAGATCACAGATTTGCCAGATGACTTTTCTAGCAATTAGTGATTTCCCCTTCCTCTCTCTGTTTTCCATAGTTTTAGAATACAATGGATTGTGAGAGCGTTCTGCTCCTTGAAGCGGTTGTCATGCCAGGTTCTTCCCAGCTGCCTCCCCTTCCACCCCAGGTTTAAGGGTATGGTCCAAATGATGTCATTGGTTATAACCACAAGCATAACCAACATCTGGAAACCTGAGGGACTACAGTACCACTGTAGGTGTAACTACTTGCATAGCTTAACTCAGTGCATTCCCAGCCCTGGGGTGTGTTACACAATTTCCTTTCCTCCTTGTGAGAGGGAGAGGTGTTGTGGGAGACTTCTCAGTGTCAGCTTGCACACAGAGTATACTTCAAGATTTTCTGCTGCTACAGCTACACTGATGGTGTATCTGATAATGTGGCATCAACAAGGATTCAGTGACTCCCCCAGTAGGAACTTGTGTTTTTGGCTTTGGAACCTGTTGTTTGAATCCAGTTAAATCCCAGTTATGCCAGGGAAGATGACGGCTATTAATATAACTATGTTACCTTACCTGGATTTATTCTACAGAACCAGTATCCTTGAATTTGTGCAGAGGCCGGGATAAAGATGTGCTAAGCATCAGCTGAGTGGCTTTAAAAGTGGTGAATCTCTGAGTGTGCTATGAAGACAATGTTAGACATGAAACTGTTCTAATCCTTTTTCAACCTAGAAAAATTATTATTATTTTTTTTTTTAGCCTAGTGTACCCTTTTCATCTTTTCATCTGCATTATTGAACTTTGTTCACTAGTGCCTGGCCATTAGTGAGAACAGATTAGAAGCTAATGGAAATCAAAGCTTAGAAGTTTGACAAGGGAAAGGTTTTTTTCTCTTCCAGCCAAACCCCCCAATTCTAAACTGATTTCAAAATTGATTACTCAGCAGTCTTAATGCTTTAGTGTCAGGAACCTGGAGATCTTCACATAGAGTTTTTGGTATTCTGTTTAGATGCGTTGAATTAATACTGGAAGGCAGGATTGCTATTATACTGTTTGTGATTCTTTTTTCCTGTGTAGTGGTGCATATCAGAATTAAAGTTGGATGCAATACAGAAGGTGTTTGGGACACAGCCTTCAAATGCAAAAGGTTTAAAGGATATCTTTTTCTTTCTTTAAACAGTGGACAGACAACTGTATTTTCAAGATGCTCATGCTTTCTACCAGTTCTCAGCAGATGAATGTACCTACCTTTTCTGTGAATTTGAGAAAGAGGAATGCTGGAAGAATGGTGTAAAGCTCCTACTTCAACTACTGCCATTGGCTCCTCCCAGGATTGACATGTAAGTAGGCATATGCAGCTGTTTTAAACTTTTGCTAACTGTTTTGTAAGCAACTGCCTTATAATGACACTGTTTATGCCCCAGCCACCATACAAGTGAGTCAGCTTTCTTTTCAGGGTTGCCAAACTTTGAAGAGGTGGGCTTTTCTGTGATCTGCACTGTGATTAGTATCTGAGAAAGTCTGGGTGCTAGATAAATGAGGGCATTCAACTTGGGGTTTTTGAGATACTGTGGTCCTTATGTACTAGTTTGCTGACTGTAACTTGCTCTTTTACCTGGGCAAGTTGCTTTATTTTTTTGGGGGTCTTCTCTTGCATTTGGAGGTTTGGCACTAATTTGGCAGCAGACATATTGTGCAGCTGATTGACTATAGTAGACCAGATGCCCTCGTCCTGGGTGAGGATCAGCTATCAGATAGAGAGGATGATTAAGAATGTGGTAGCTTCAGTTATCTGATTTTTAGTTTGCTGTTGTGTGTTTGTCAGTGCCCTGTAGTCTCTTGTTGCCATTCCTCATGCAGAATATGCCATTTAAGAATTTTCCTTCCTATATATCTGCTCTTAGACTTGACTCTTGGTTGTTAACATACCCCCTGTGCCGATACAGCTGCACTCTAAACATTGTCTATTTAGAGCAGCTAGAAAGAAACCATACTTGTTTGTTCCACAGTGAGAGGCCAAAATGCAGAGGGGAAAAAAAGACATCAGTGAGGTCTGGAGGCTTGTGACCTCTCATGCCTTGGCAAAGCTGCAGGAGCTGGCCAGTGTAGACATGTTGGGTTAAATTCTTTCATTGTCGCTAGCATAATGAAGCCTTAAACATGATACTTATGTTGTGGAGAATTATTACTCTGGCAACAGGAGGTTTATTTTTTCTTTGATGCCAAAGACAAAATTTTTTCTGCCAGTATTTTTCTTCTCTACACAGATTTAAAAAAACACGTTCTCTCAAATATGTCTAACAGAAATCTTTAAAAGGAGTATAAAGGCAAAGTCACTGAAGTATCTCACTTCCAGTTACTTAAATTCAGATGTTCAATCTGAGCCTTAAGTGTGGTGAGCTGACTGAAAAAAATCTCAGTAACTTCTCTACCTGGCTCAGGTCAGAAACTTGATCCCTACCCCTCTTGCTGACTGCCCTTACCAACACGAAATGAGCAGTTCTGGAGTGGGGGTTCCCCTGAAAATACATTTATTTGGTCAGCTTGAGTGAGTAAAGTGAGTAAAGACAAGTGACAAGGCTCTCAAATTGTCAAAAACAGGGGGTTGAATGTGATCTTCTAAGCAGATGACTCATGGGACAAAATCTTTGAATATTTTTGGAAATAGAAATTCTTGTCTTACAGCCTAATATGGCATTAAACAGTTTGGTCTTTCCTTAAATATTGGTGCAATTTCATCCTGACTTCTGTGAGAATTTATGTTTTTCCTCATTTTCACTGCAAATCAGGTAACTTTTCATGATTCATGACTACTTGTACAAAGGTTTTGCATCAAAAAGACAAACCAGATAGCTTGTATTGATTTGTTACATGAAGGATGCTGGCTGAGTAAGAGAATAGATTGAAGTCTTTTCAGGTTTTGAGTTAAAAATGTGTCATGCATGCTGACCTTGGCCAGAGAGTTCCCCTATTTTACAGTCTGCTTTTGCTATTTTATTGTTCCAGTGAAACTGTCATTTCAAGTGGAGGCTGCTCCCTGCTACATGAAATGAACAATTATTCAGTAATGTACCTTTCCAGCTCCTTCCGCTCACATTATTCAAATTTTAGTCAAAGTTGGATTCCTTTTGGGAACACTGTCACTGAAGAATTATTTTTTTGGAGGTTTTACTTGTCAGATTGTGAGGGTGCCTTTTTTAAAATACATATTGAAGGAGATGAATGTTAAGTAATGTTATAGTCTCCAGGGAAGGTGATATTAAAGGGAAAGGAGGCTTTTCCAGTTTCAGAATTCTATGCCTGATGCAAATAATGAACTGCTAAAACACTATCTGAAAGAAAATAGATGTGAAGAAGTGTGTGTTAGTTATCTCACCAAGTTAAAATAGACCCATATATTCTTTCTTCATGAAGAAAGAAGTGATTCCTTGCAATGAGTGTTCATCTTCTCAGATAAACTCATAAGTTGTTTTTCGTACCATTAGATGATTTGTCTTTCTTTTAATTTGGTATTTTTGTATTCATTTTTCTGTTGCGTTTTCTGTATAGTCTGTATTGTTAGCATTAATTCCAAATGTACATAGGGACAGAGAAATTCTTAATGTTATTAATTATTTTCCTGCTTCATCAGAAGTGACTGCCTGCTTGTGTACCAGGAGGCAATGCTGGACATCTTGCAGCATGCCCAGGTACTAGATGAGCTGTCTTCTCTGCAGCTGGCAGACAGCAGTCCTGCACGTGCCTGAGCTTCTGGGTGCATTGGTGGGTCCCAGGAGCACCTGCTCACCCAGCAGCAGCCTGTGGACTTGATTAGACAGCAGCAGCTCTGGAGGCTTCTTTCAGCACTTCTGGAAACAGGCAGGGCTCTGGTCCTGCCTTCCTGTCCAGATTTTTTTTTGAATGGATTTGTTTGTTTCTGGGCAGTATTAAGTGTTTCCAAGTAATACTGGAGCATGTTCAGCAATTAAAATAGTACTTTGCATGCTGAGGTGTGCTTGCAGTTCCCGAGGAAATGCTCCCTGTTGCCCTTTGACAGTGTCAAATTGCCTGTATTAAACATGGCATTGGGCAGGAATCTCCCATGGAAAAAAAGACAGGTCTGGAGGATATTTCAGCAGCTCGTGCTAAACTGAGGGCTGATGTTGTTATGTGTATTTCACAACTCTGAGCCACTGTAGATGCTGCCAGATGAGGTGGGACTGATGCTGAGGCCTCTTGGGGTCATTAAACACCCGATGGTAATCACAGCCAAATTCTACTTGAATGGAAAAGAAATGAATATTGGCTTAACATGGGAACAAAAGATCTGTATTCAGAGCCCTGCCATGGACTTCCTTGCAGCCTTGCGCAGTCACTTAGGCTCTTATCCAATGCCTCTTGAATTCTTTCCCACTGACTGCAATGGCATTGTATCAGACATTTGATCTTTATGTGCTTCTATTTCCTTCTTATCAAAGGGGGTGTTTATACCAACACCTAGTTCCCAGTGCCACATTTCTAGAATGCATTGGGTGTTCTGGGTACTGGAATATATCCAACATTTTTTGTAATTATTTGAAGGAATATTAATAGGGGATTTTTTTCTCCTTTCTATCATATTGTTTATTTTCTTTCCAGAAGTTTTATACTATATTTTGTATCTTCTGACTGAAAATAATGCATTTATTTAGATAAGTAACCTCTTTTTCTAAGTAAATTGCTTTTAATCCACTTGTTCAGGATGGGATATTTATTTAGACAGTGCCTTTTGAAGTTCCTGGAAACCTTTTGCTGAACGTGAATTGCCTTCAGGTATCCTTGGGTCTCTTATTTGCATTGTAGGTAGATTGTAAAGCCAGTGTGCAGTACGTGTTGTGTATTGGAGGTGCTGTCTGGGCACGGGACTGTGGGCACAGCTGTATTGCTTCCTCTGTCAGCAGGTCAGGAAGCAATGTATTCGATTTTAGGTGGTGCATAGGTAGGCAATAATTGTGCCTATCTGTCATGCCTTCCTGAAGATCTAAGGCAAGTATCTCTGCATTTTGTTCTGCTCAAGTGTACCTATACTGAGCTGTACAGGTATTAGGCTTGTTTGTCTGGGCTTTGTACCCCTTGTTCAGTACCAGCCCTACTAAGCCTTGGTTGGTCCATTTAAATAAAAGTGCTAACTGTCCTGATTCTGTATCCATTCAGTCTTATTTTTTCCATTAGCTTGGTTATCAAAATACACTTCCTCTCTGATTCTGGAAAGCTGATGATAATTTTTAGTACATTAGTGTTTCCATAAGTGTTTGATGCACATATGCAGATGAATACTGGGAGTACTTTAAAATAGAAGATGAAGTGATTAAAAACCCAAGATGAAAATAGCTGTGCTGTATGCTCTTCTGGGTTTACGGCTTGTATCTGTGTCTGTACCAAGCTGCTGGCTTTTGCCTCCAAATTAGAAGAACCTGGACTTGTCCAGGTTCTGAGAGATTAGAAGAGATCAGATGTGTAGGTAAATGCAGGCATCTAAAGAGGTCAGCTATTTTCATCTCATTCCAAATTATAAAGAGACCAAATCAGACTCTGTAAATGAAACAGTTTGTTTATTTCTTTTGGGTGGTTTATAACACTTAAAATGTTAAATCACATTTTTCTTTGAATAGGATAGGCAGTTGTGAAAGTGTGATTTCTAATCCAAGTTACCATTGTGTTTTGAATATGCTTGCCCCTAAACAAATACATACGTCATTCTTTGCTTTCTGACCTTAATTTTTTAATTTGGTAAAGAAGTTTTTGGACATGGGTTGTAAGAACCACAAATACACCAGCTGCATATTCCAGACATGTTGTGAGCTCTCTCCCTAAACACATCATGTGAGCAATTAAATAATTTAGCCAAATATAGAAGCTTCTGTTAATACCTGGGATTTATGCTTATTACAGCAGCTGGAGTTTTGCATATCTGCTCAGTTTGCTGGCACACCACACTTCTTGAAAACCATAGAAAGTAAAAATCTCCATTTTTTTTCTTTTTCCCATAGTAATAACTCTATCATATTGGTATCTTTCTTCTGATTGTTCTGTTTTGTTCTGAAAGGCTCACAGATGGTTTACTGGTGGGAATTGGGCTATTTTAAAGAAAAACAGTTCTATCCCACAGCAACTTTAGTGTGGCTTACTCCATGTGGGCCATAGTTCTGTGACAGCTTCTAGAAGGGTTCTTCCTGCACCACCCTATTCTTTTTAATGACACAAAGTCCCTCTGTCTTGTGAATTAACGTAAATGAAACCTAATAGTGTTCTCAGGTGTTGCTTTAGTTTGCTAATTTATAGCTTTTTACATATATTCTTTTCATGCGTGTTTTTTTTTTTAATATCAAACTTCATATGTCCTGTATTGATTTTGATGTTGCCTGCTTTTATCTATGTGAGCATGCATTCTATTGAAGGTGTTGCTCCACAGTTGAGCAAAGCTTGTTAGCAAGCAGATGGAAAACTCTTTGCTCTGTTGATGGTGTACATTTTTAGCAGAGAAAAATATGCATTCAAATAAGCAAAGATGAGTCAAAAGGGTCCTGTGTTCTTCAGTTCTTCGTCATGTTTTTATAGCTGAAGAATTCTCTCACTGTTTTAACAATTTAATCAAAAGAGTTCTTGACAGCAAGGGACAAAGAGTATACCCTGTCATTACTGACACAATTAATTATTGTCATGTTGCAGTTATCTTTTTGATGCAGAATCTCAAAAGCCCTTCCACACTAGTGCCTGTAGCCACACAGTTCTGTGCTTTTCAGGAATCAAAAGATGTTGAAACAGAATGAAAGAAATAATATTATCTTATTTTTATTTTTAAGGCCTGATCAAAAAATAGAAGATACGACAGAAACCAATGCTGAAATTCTTGCTCGTCTCACTTCTGCGGTAAGGTCACTACATCAAAGTTTGTACTGATCATGTTTGAAACATCATCATGATTTGGATCCTTTCAGGTCTTAGCGAGCAGATGTTTATAATGCGAACTACTTTTTTTTTTTTTTTTTTTTTTTGTCATTGAAATGAGGAAGCTTTACTAGATTCTTAGTGTGTAACTCTACAGATATTAAAACAGTCCAATGAAGGATCACTGTCTGCTTTCTTACAATCCAGGCCTTTCACAGCCTGGGAAATGCCAGTTTAGAGGATCACGATGATTTTTTCTGCCAGCTAGCTTGCACTCAGATCCTTTTGGTCAAGTGAACATCAGTGTGAACGCAACAATGAGACGGAGGTCAAGGGGAGTCATAAGTTCTGAGGAATCTCAGCTGGGTTATCTTGGGATTTGGCTTCCCAACTGCATTTAGCCTCAGTAAATTCCATCATAATAAATGACAGTTTTTCCTTTCTGTGCTGGAATTTGATGCATCTTTTTTAGCATGTAAAATCACTGTTCTAAGAAGACTGGGCTTTTGAAAGTTATACTAGATTCACTTGATCTCATGTAATATGATGACATAGATGATGAGAGAGAGTGTACCATCAGCAAGTCTGCAGATGATGCAAATCTGGGAGGAATGGTTGATACAGCAAAGGGGTGTGCTGCCATTCAGAGGGGTCTTGGCAGGCTGTAGAGATGGGCCAACAGGAGTCTCTTTTCACCAAAGGGCAATGCAAAGTCCTGCATCAGGGGAGAAATAACCTTGTGGCCCTGTACAGGCTGAGGGCTGGCTGGCTGAAAAGCAGCTTTTCAGGAAAGGGTTTGTGGTGGACAGTAAGTTGAATATGAGCTAGCAACATGCCATCATAGCCAAGAAAGTCAACTGCCTCCTGGGCTGCATTAGTGCAAGTGATAGCCTCAGCTTAAGGAAGGTGATCCTTCCCCTCCTGTCAGTAATGGTGATGCACAACTGGAGTGCTGGGTCCAGTTTTGGATTCCTAGTGCAAGAAACACATGGACATACTAGTGTGAATGCTGCAAATGACCATGAAGATGATAAAATGATAAATGGATTAGAGTATCTGACAGAAGAGGAAAAGCTGAGAAAACTGGGAGAAACTGAGAGACTGGAGAAGGTTCAGGGAGGATCTTAGCAGTGGGTATAAATGCCTGATGAAACAGAGTAAAGACAGAGCCACCCCTTCACAGTGGTGTCCTACAACAGAACAAGAAGCAATGGGTACAAACTGATGTTCAAGTAATTCCACTTAGATAAGAAGAAAATTCCTTACTCTCTCAGATGATTTTGTGATAATAAGGTTCAACACCTCTAAATCATAATATAAACAAAACATAGAATTAGTGCTAGTTCTGTTTTCTGTACATGAGAAGGTACTGATATGACAGTGAGCCAGGCAGGGTGAAAAAGTTTTCATGAAGAAAAGCATGAGGAAAAGAGTAAGTAAAAAAAGAAAAAGTAAAATTAATAAAGTAATATGATGAAACTCTGAAAAAGGGAAAGAAAAGAGAATTTGTATTAAGTTGTGTAAAGACAAATGGTTCTAAATGCTCAATAAACTAAACAAAATAATTTAAACTGTAAGATTAGAAAATTCTATGGTTTGTAAACTGCTCTTTATTTTTTTTTTTTACATTTTCTTTATATTCAAATTCCTTGCTTTTTTCTACTTTTTTTTTTTTTTTTTCTCCTGACACTGAACAAGAGAGAAGAAAGAACTCAGACTTGCTTTCCTCCATTTTTAGTTTTATTGGGAGATAAAATAGAAAAATACTTATTGCAAAGTCATATCTTTAAACAAACAAACACAACCTCACTCAAAACCCACCAACAACAAACATTGTCAGTATACCTCAAAAGCATCCACTCTCAAAAGTAGAAGAACAAAATATTTTTATCAGTTTAAGAAAGAGAAGTAATCAACAAAACACATTGACATGCCAAGTTTAAGCACTGGATCTAACTTACTGGATGCACTTGAGGAAAATGCATATCCCTAAACACGTGAGTAATCGACAGTGAGTTCAGAGTACTTTACATCTATCTTGCACGGTCAAAACTTTGAACTACATCCTTGGTGATTTCCAGCAACAGGGCACATGTTCAATTTTGTTTTATTTTTAATGAGCTGTTTTATGACTGTAGCTAACTAACTGAAGAAAAATTAGGCAGTTGCATTTCTAGGTGGCCTGAGGCCCATTCATTGCCACAGTGGTGTCAAAAAGACTGATCTTTTTTTTTTTTTCCCTTCATTTTCTGTCTTTTCAGAAAACCCTACAAGCTCTCATAATGATTTTCTAGTCCAACCATAGGAAGAAAAAAAAACACAACCCAGCCACACAAAAAAATTGAGACCAGAGCAGAATCCTTCAAATATTAACATTTGTATATGAAGTTCTCCCTCTAAGAGAAAATGGCATATAATATTGTTCTCCCACTTTTCCTCCATCCAATTGGCTGGGATCTGAAATACTAAGACTTTATGGAGAGCCTTCATGTTTCTCAAGGCATTTTGAACCATCAACTTTCACTGTTCCGCAGAGTGCTGTCCTCAACAAGGTATAGGTTCTCAATATTTTTAGCTAACAGCCTTAGAATTTGTGATGGGGAGAAAAAAAGAGTCCTGTGAGGAGGAGCGGGAAACCAAACATGAAGTTCTTAGCCGTGACTGAAAATTTGTTCACACTGTCTTGCTTTTTGGCTCAATGAATATCCTTGTATTTTCTACAGAATCAAATCACTCTTACTTGAAGAATCCATACTTCAGAATCCTGCTCACAATACTCTTCAGACTAGCATTTCAGAAGTGAAAAACCGTATCTACAGACCAGCATTAAAGCAGTTGGAGATCAGATTTAACTTTTTAATGTATTTCTAGGTATGGAGGTTCAAATCCCAACAGGGAACAGGGCATACCAGCCTCTTCTACTGTCTCTTCTACTTTCTCTTTGCTTTTGTTGTAATGGACTGAAACATTCTGTATCAGGTCAGGAGGATGCTTCTCTGCCAGGTTTTCTCTTTTGGAAATTGAATTCCCAGACTTGCAAAACTAAACTGATTGTGAGGATACACCCTGAGCAACATTGGAAGTATCTGTGTGCCTAAAATAGAAATCACTGTTTTAGCATCTGAAATGGCAGGGAAAGCTTGTAAGCATGCATGCCTGTAAGGTCTAATTTTTATTTCTGTATCCCTGTAGAAGCTTTTTTTTGTTGCAAAATGTGGAATTCACTTCACCTAAATATAAGTGACCATATGGCAGACATCTACATCTGATCTAGTTTTCCAAGGCACTCCATACAGTCAGTAGAAATAGGTGTTTTTAGGATGCTGAATGTGTAATTAATTTTGGAAGTCTGCTTTTGTGAATAATAAACATATCTTAGGCTGCAATGGTAATGCATTTATTCTGTATAAAGGGAGTATAGCGTGACTAGCACAGACAACAGGCACTTGCACGAGTTTGGCAAATTCCTTTTTCCACCTCTTTTTCTTTACCGTGGTCTGTCTTTCCACGTTGGCCTTTCTCTTATTACTTACCCCCTAGTGTTCTTTGTTACTAGGTGTTGTTTCTTTTATATAACTCCATTTTTTGTGTTCACTGCACAATTTGACATTTTTTTGATGATTCAGCCAGTCTCAAATGATTAGTTAGGGAAATGCACTTTTGGTTTCAAACAATGGCTATTGAGATCATAGAAGATAATAGCGATAGCTGTGGCAAATGATGCAAAGTCAGTAGGGCTGTAGGAAAAAACTGCAGAGGTTTCTTTCTCATCTTAATTTGTGCATAAAGCATGCAATTCAGCTCTTTGAAGAGCAGAGTGTGATACAAAAGACAAGAAATTAACTTGGTGGGCTCTCATTTTTTCTTTACTCTTTGTTCTGCAGTGGAAGAAACAGAGTCAGTGAAGGTAACTGAATGGAGCCCATCAAATTTTATGCTCGTATCATATGCTTCATTACAATGAGGCACTGACAACATCAAACTTAACCTGCAAAAACAGTTGACGTGCAAGCAGTCTAAAATGCCATTTGAAATAGGTTTGCATTGGATAATCTTTTGAGCAGTGAATTTTTAAGAAAAAGTACTGATTGTTCCTGGGTTTAAAGAGGCATTCCAGAGCTGTCATGCATTCCATGTCATGTCCCAAAAAGCAGCTTCGTATTCAATGTGTTGTTGCACTGTTAAAACTAGAGCACTCTGGGATGGCTATGAATGCTTCCCTGCAATGCTGTTACATCACCTTGTGATAGGATAAGAAAGAATATCAGGATGTTAATGCATTGCACCTGGCAAATACAGTTTCCTGGTACTTTAGATAGTCACCCAGGTACTACATTTATTTAGAGTCCACCAAACTTTCATTTCTTAAGGTGCAAAGAGTGAATTAAACTCTTTTTCAAAACCCCACTGTTGAGAGCTTTCTCTTGCAGGATTTCATTTTGAGATTCTCTAAGGATTGCCACTTTGTATCTAGACCTGAAGTCCTATTTGGCACATTGAGGTATGGAATACTTTCACAAAAGACTGCTCTAGACAGAAAAAAGTAGAGGTGGTATGAACTCTCCACTAGATGCAAAACTATGCGCTCTGTGAGAAAATGACCAGATTCATGGATAAGAGAAGAACAGCGTAGAATCATCATAGAATGGCTCAGATTGAAAGGGATCTCAAAGACCATCTAGTTCCAACACCCCTGCCATAGGCCTGGACACAACCCACTAGATCAGGTTGCTCAGGGCCTCATCTAATCTGGCCTTGAACACCCTCAGGGATGGGGCATCCACAACCTCTCTGGGCAACCTGTTCCAGTGCCTCACCACCCTCTGAGTGAAGAATTTGCTCCTAACCTCTAATCTAAATCTCCCCTAAATTTTTTTAGTTTAAAACCATTCCCCCTTGCCCTGTCATTAGCTGATTGAGCAGAGTTGTAGTCTGAATGGCTGGACAACCGGACAGGTTTAAGTCTGCTTCTGTGGTGTGTCTCAGAGGTTCACAGCTGATGAACTGTACTCTACCTAGAGGCTGGCAACAAGAGGGTTGCTGATGGGCCGGTGTTTGACCTGTTAAGTGTCTTTGTCAATGACCTGGAAGAGGTGATGAAGTCTTGCTTGCTCATCAAGTTTGCAGAGGAGACCAAGTTGAGGACTGTATGCTGGAAAGCAGGGCTGCCATCCAGGGAGAGCCGGACATGCTGGAGAAATGGACCAACAGTACCTCATGAATTTCATCAGGGACAAATGCTGAGTCCTGCACCTGGTGCAAGTTAACCTCTTGCACCAATTCAGGTCAGGGTCTGCCTGACTGGAGAGCAACTTTGCTGGAAAGGATATGGGAGTCCTGGTGGATACCAGTTGAACGTGAGCCAGCTGTGAGCCCTGGAACCAAAGACAGCCAACAGCATCCTGGGGTGTACTAACAGGAGTATAGCTAGTAAAGTGATGAAAGTGATTGTCCTCCTTTACATGGCACTCATTAGACCATGTCAAGATACTGCATGCAGTTCTGAGGCCTCAATACTAGAAAGACTGATAACCTGGAGCAAGTCCGTTGGAGGTTCACCAAGGTGGTTGGGGCTGGAACACTTGCGTAGTTAGGAGAGGCTGAGGGAGCTGGGCTTCTTCAGCCTGGAGAAGAAAAGGCATCAAGAGGACCTAACAACAGCCTGCCAGGGCCTTTGGGGAACATACCAAGGAGATAAAGCTGGGCTTTTGGCTTGATTGAAATGAGATTCAGACTGGATGCAAGGAAAGAAAACTTCTTGTTGTGAGGAACTACAACAGCGGAACAGACTTTCAAGAGAGATTGCTTCCTCAATTGTTGGAGGCTTTCAAGATTAGACTGAGAAAATCCTGAGCAACCTGTTCTGTTCTCATAGCTGACTCTGCTTCGAACCAGCAATTGGACTAGAGACCTCCTTAAGTCCCTCCCAACCTGAATTATCATATGATCTTTATGAAAACATCACCTTAGCTCCCCAGGTTTCACACTTGTGTGACTTATATATAAAATTATATATATATGTATATATATATTTTTTAAGAAATATCCACCTGCCATTTAAAGGTAGGAAGATTCACCATATAAAATATAATTTGTATTTAATCAAGCAAACATAAGTGGGTACTTATGTGAATGCTTTTGTTCTTTCTTATTGCAAAAAGAAAACTTAGCAAGATGTGGTAATATGATTACAACAAACAAAATGTTCTCTTTTTGACTGGTGTAATATGTCTGTAAACATGTTGTGGTAAGCTAGCATTTAAGCTGAATCAGTCTTGACATCTGCATTGCTACTCAAAACAGGATGCTATTTAGACAGTGTTTGCTTTGTAGCAACAAGCTACATGTATAAACCAATTTTTTATATTTAATATCTTAATTTATTATGGTAGGCACAGCTCTTGTGTGAATACATGTTTTACTTTGAGTCTAGATTATTATCTGCAATGTGATGTGCAACTATCGATTTTGTCAAACAGGCAGTAACTGAAATCCTGTTAGGAAGAAGTATGATAATGTGTGGCATGTGTGCAGTGAGGAATGAATGTTGTGCACCGATTTCCATTGGTGTAATGATGCATAGGAATTGCATGTCCAGCAGAGATGCCAAATATGCTTACGCTAAAACAGACAAAAGCACATAGAGTATGAAATCTAGGGGCATCAGGCAAAACTAGAAGGATGCTCATCAGCACCAATTCTTTGTGACTTGGGTGAATCCTATGAGAGGGAGCTCAGACAGACAGAATGAAACCCTTTGGTGAAGGAACATTTGCCTAATATTAAGACTAGAGGGGCATTTTTTCCAACATCTTAGTGTTTTTGCTCAGATCAAATTCAGTGCTAGCTGCCCACTTGGCTTACAGCAAAAAATTAGATATTTTGCATATCGTGGAAAAAATACAGAAAAATTGTATTATTGTATGTGATATTAGCACCGTCTTTCAAACACTTAGAATGTACTATGTTATAAGCAAAAGTAATACTGTGAATATAATTGCTGGATGGCACAATGTTGTTTTTTCTTCTGTTTTTGAGAAGAGGGCATTTTTCCAATTCTATTTGATTGGGTTAATTGAAATGTTTACAACTGTTGCAGATTGTAGTGTCTCCCAAGGCTAATCTTGAGATAACATATTTTTAAAACACTAAAAGATAAAGATGAGACATCAGTGCACTGTTTTGTACTGTCAGTAACCTGGGAGAATAGACCAGGATTGGGACTTTGACGTCGATACCTCCTGCTGAGTTTAATGAAGGGAGAGATGTCTGAGCATTTTGCCAAGAGAAATTTTGGTGTTGTTATTCAGAAACAACTTGGGCTTTTATTGAAAATCCCACTCTAACTCTGGATAGCATGCATGTATCATTACTAGTGTATATTAATTGCTGCAAGTAAGCACACAAGTTGTCTTGCCAAAAAAAACAAATGTTCTTTCCCATTATACTTGCAGTTTATGCTTACATTAAACATGATTAACGGTTCTGCAGACATGGGAATGAGTGTACAGGAAGGAAGGAAGGGAAGGTAATACTGCCAGCTTGCACAATTGTGCTGGAAACAGGACGACATTTAAAAAATCTGTGGCACTGCCTTCATATTTTCCTGCTTGGAGTGGCAGAAAACTCCATCCCTCTCCAAGGGGTAGTATCAAGGAGTAGAAAATATCCTTGTACCTTGCAAAGACAGCAAAAAAGCTCCCTTGTCCTTTGCCATAAGGGAAGGAAGTATGCAAGTAGAGGAAGGATGTGGCCTCTGGTATGAGTGCTTTCTGCTCCATGTAGAGCATGTTCCTGGGTGGCTGCTCTGTATCTGATCAGCAGATGCAGGGGTTACCATTATACTGAGAGGTCCTGGGCAATTTTGTCTTCTCCTAGTAACCACTGCACTTTGCCTTTTTGCTCAGAGCAATGTAAAATCAACTGTTCTGGTTTCATGTCTTCAAACTTTTCTTCTGAGTGGTAAGAGCGGGATGTTGACAGTTGTTAGTGATTGTATTACTACAGGAACTTTTTGTGGGAGTAATGCCTTATACTGACCATACCCCATGTCTTGCAAATGATGTTTTAAATGTCATATGCTCTCAGAAACTGTATGCCAGAACTTCAGCTTCAGAACAGTGTTGAGCTGTGCATAGGTCTGCTAGGCAAGATGGCTGGTATGCAGTGCAAGAGCCTTCGTACAGAGAGATAAAAAAAATCCATAGAAAAACAGTTGGAGTGTCCCAAAGTTATTTTGTTACACTAAGGACACTCTGCCTTGGGGAATGGGGGAGGGTGAAAGAAGCTGCCAGGTGTACAAAAGAGCCCAAGAGTATAGGACAGAGGAAGGGAAGAGTTGTGGTGTATGCAGGAGAGCATCTGGGGTGTTGTAGGTCAGATGGAGAGTACTTGAGGCAGCTGCAGGGGGGATAGACAATGGCAGTGAGAAGCATAAAGTATAAAAATAATGCATACTATTGAACTTTACTGATAGAATAAGGAACAGACCTACAGAGGGAAGTAGGTATAGGGCTGAGCTGGGTAATGAGACTGTCTGACAGTGTAGAGATTATAGAGAAAATAAAGGGAATGCAGAGGCAGGAGGCTGAGGAAGGGAGATGGCTAGCATGGCAGGGTTATTTCATCACAGTCTAGTAATATAACCTGTAGATGTGGAAACCATATAGCTCCTATTTCTGCCTGTTTGTTTGAAGCTAAATTTTGGTCCTAAAATACTCAGTCATGCTATTAGGAGAGGTTGTTCCCTCCTGAAGGCTCCAAAAATGAACTTTGGTTATATCCACAAACCTCAGCATGGAAAATGCACCTATGTTAGAGTCGCACAAAAGTCCAGAATTACAAGTGTGTTCAGTAGAGGTAGAACAAACATTTAACAAGGCAAGGAAGAAGCTTTAAGTGTGTGTTTGTGAACGGGATATGCTGTAGACCAGGCTACTGGATTGCCCACCTCCCTAAGGAATGTGAAGTATTTACATAAAATTAAAGTTTTTTTTTTTTTTAAAGTCACAGAATTCCCATCTGAAGAAGAAATATATTTGTTAGAAAAAGTGACTGTAGTTCCAAAACTATCTGCATAACTCTGTGTGCAGTTTACTGCTCCAAAGGCTTGATAGCCTGTATCTTTCCAATGTTTTTTTTTTGTTTTTTTTTTTTTTTTTTTTTTTGTTTTTGTTTTTTTTTTTTAAATTTATTTTTTTTTTATGTGTTTGTTTTACTATGTATCAGTAACAATAACCATCATTTCCTTTCCTGGTATTTTAGGTACAGAGAGAGCTGGCTGCTGTCATTGCCTTGAAAGCAAGGAAGTCAGGTGAGTCAGATTGGACTTTAGAGAGGTTTTTATAACATTGTTCCTTTTTGTTATTGAAGTATTTGAATTTTCACTGCTGTCTCATTAACATTGGGAAGCAAAGATAGCAGACCTCGTTCCTCTCTCACTGGAGAATCTGTGTACACAGCACAGTGCAATTACTGTGAAGTTTTACTTCCCCTCACTTGTCACATCTAATGGCCTATCTGATAAAATCTGAATGTTATGGTTGAATTGAACTTGGGTCTCTTTCTGGCCAATGTCATCTTTATCTCTGGGTTTCCACTTTATAAAAGAACAACAACAACAAAAAAATTCCTGTGTTTGCTTTTATGGCCCTGTATTTCATGCCATCTTTGCTGTATTTTACCTGCCATGTCAGGTGAGTTTCTTTATCCTAAAGCAAAAGACCAACTTTATGTGTTGAGAACATGCTTTCCTTAAGACTCCTCTGGTACATACAGAGGGCTATGAAGGCAATTCTCTGTTACCAGGGCAGTAGAAGGGAAAAGCCAAGTGGATTACTGTAAAACCTCTCAGAATATAAACACTAGAGCACATGTTGGTGATACAGTGTAAAGAAATACTAAGATACGTGGTCATCTCAGCTTTGTCAGGGTTTATCAGCACAACCACTTTCTTAGCTCTGCCTGAGAGTTTTAAAAAAACACAACACTACTACACCAGAGTAAAGAAATCTACTTGACTCAATACAGAGTTAACTCTACAGTGTCTACACCTGTAGGATAGTTAATCTGAAGAGAGGGCGAAACGCCTGTGGCAAAGGGAGAGTTGAATGTGTTACTACAGTAAACCAGAGGTGGAATTGACTTAAATTTTATTGGCATGTTCCCAAAGCTATTAAGGTCTCTGGGACTATTTTTATGAAGCATCTCTTGTGACTTCAGTGATTTTGCTAGAAGTTGAGATCATGGATCTTGGACTTTGAGCTATTTTCTGACTTGTAACCAATATGGTGTCATATGATTTGTATGTCTGTCTACCTGCTGCTTGCAAGCACAGCACAAAAGTTATTATATGCTACACACAAAATATCTTAAACTAAAGACACCAGAAGATGTGGTTGGCATATCTGCAAATATTTCTGTATGCAAATATAAGTATTACAAAAATATTGCAGACACTGTGATGCCTGTTGGTCTTGAAATAGAAGTACCCATAGGTTACATCCATTGCCATCTGTAAATGTAAATCCGCAGAAGGTAATCATAAATTGAATCGTGAATTCAGACCTAAGCTGCTTCTGTGAGTGTCACAGCTTTGCTTTTGGGGCTGCTGTAGTAGTTCAAAAACATCAACACCCCTCACCTGCTTACCCTCACCTTTTGTCACCCCAGTCCCACCTCAATGTTAATGTCTGAACATGGAAATGCTTCTGCTCTGGTTTAGTGCAGAGCAGAACAGGTTATTATAAGGAGGATTGGAAGATTCCTTTTGTTTTGCCATAAAATATGTTAAGAGAGTGGTTCCACGTACCTTGTACTTAGCCATTTTACAGCTCCAAGAAATCTCTGTTTCTATTTCTCCTCTTCAGTTGTGTCGGCAAATATTATTACTGCTATTGTTAACAAACAAAACCTTATTCCCCAAACGAGTTGTCTTTAACCTGAATTAGCATCTCATTTCCTTTTGGCTCCATAAGCAGTTGTGTCAGTACAAAATGGGATGGGCAGCCGGATCAGGAATGAGCTGCAGGAGAGTAAGCAGAACACAGGGAGCAGGTAGAAATATTTTAGTTAAAAATCACAGCCTTAAATAAACAAAGCTCCCTGTAGAGCTGGAAAATGCTGACCAGGCTTTCCTAACACATTAATGTAAACACCAGCAATATCGGTTTAGATCTGGACAAAAGATACCTCTTTAGTCAGTTTAACTAGCACACACTTGTTTTTGAAATTTGCATTTCTTTATGCCTCATCTTGGATGACTGTAAAAAAAAAATATGGCTACTTGAACAGGCATAACTGTAAGGACTAATTTAAGTTAATGCGTTTACTACAGTAGGAGTGAAGTAAATTAGGGTGGTTGATTATGCTTATTTGTTTTATTGCTGATGGTTAAGTTCACAGCATAGCAGTTGTTGTGAGCAATGCTGTGCCTGGTGAACTAAAGCATATTTCACAGAAAGTACTTCTGGAGCTAAAAGCCACAGTATCTTTCTAAGATATTGTTCTTCTAACCTTGTCCAAGACTCCATATAATTCCAGGAAATAAACCAACACAGATCAGACAGAGTTGATTTTGGCATTAAAAGAGCGGCACATGGCTATTGGGCCAGCTGCCTTGGTTTGCTTCCAGGCTGGTGTGAATGATGTGGGTGCCAGGTTTGTATGCCCTGGGATTGATGAAGGCTGGCTATGGGCATCATCCTACCTGGCTGGGTGGAACCTGAGTGCTTTTTATTTTTATTTTTTTACATCAGTATCCAAAAGCTTTCCTAGAGGTCTGCAGCATGAAAACCAAAGCAGAAATTTCCACCGTACTGCTTTTTGATGGCTTGGTGTTTTTTAAATTACAGTGTTTCAAAAGGTTTTCCCTGGACAGCTTCTTAGCATTACCAGTAAGAGCAAAAAAAAAAAGAGTATTTTCCTTCTTAATAAAAAGACTGTGTAATTTGTTTCTAAATTACTTTAATTTCTGAATATACCTCTGCCTTTAGAGAGGCACTTTTGGGTGATTTAATTGCATTAGAAAAACTGGCTGATAAAAGTTTTAATATTACATGTCAAGGACTGTCGTAGTAATCGCTGGGCCACACTGCATGAAAAGTGCTATACAAGCACCTCAGCTTCCTCTGCAAGAGGTGAATAGGGTCCAACCACTAATATCTGCTGTGCTTGGAAACATTGCCTTTGGTTATCAGGGTGAAACAAGCAGTTTGTTTTTATTGAAATGAAGCTTGGGCTGCTACACAGTGGTAGAAGAGATTCAGTGTATGAGAAGCAGTGATTATAGCTATTTGAGTTCTTGGGTCAGAATGGCTGCTTCAGCTCAGAGATTTAGATGCTGTCTGTATCTACTGACAAAATGCTTTGAAAACCAAGGCAGAGCGATGAGCCTGATGTGGGGTAGGGCAGAGTATCAAATTCATGCTAGCACAGGATCTGGCTTGATGGAGAATGTCAGCTAGCAGAAAGTGAAGCCTGTAGGGCGTGGAGGAGAATGCTTTTCCTCCAGAGGTGTTCTTTAGTCTTTATTGTGGGGTGGGAGAAGAAGAGAAAAACATAAAACTGACAAATGGCTGAAGGAAAAATGCAGAACCTGAGGAATGAAAAGCTTGTAAGCTGTGGAAAAGACTTCCCTTTTCTTATTTAAAATGAACACTGCACTTATACCACTCCAATAGCAAGGTGAAAGCAGATGGATAGGTACTTGAGAGCCCTCATGCAGAGGGAACTCAGCATCAGTAGTTCCTTTGTAAATAGAACTAAAAATTGGGGTAAAACTCATGTCTGTAATCGTGAAGTCTTGATGGACTTTAGTAACACTGTTAACCAGAAAACACATTTATATTTCAATAGAATAAAGCTCTCATGATAAAGCTGACCTAAGAGGAGGAAATGAGCTTATGCACTTCTCTGTGGCTTATTAAAAAATGCATTAAAATTGTTCTTGGTTAACTTCAGAAATAAATAGATTAAATGCTGTCAACCTCAGTTTGGTAACAGGTCTTGGGGAAGCAAATAACTGGAGAAGAAGACAACTTTGTTTTTAATTGCAGGTACTTGGCATTATAATTGTTTTGTTTATTTATACCTTTCTGGTTTCTGATCGCTTCTGCGAGTGTGCTGGAACACATATAGCCTCCATTCTGAAGGTTTACAAGGGTTGGCATTTATCTCAATTGCTTGTCATGGCTCATGACATGTTCCTTATGTGTTAAAAATGGTGGCTAAAACAAGGAGAAAATGCAGCAAACAGCCTAAGGCTGGAGACTCTAGCCAGTGGTGTAGCTACACAGATACATCAGAGCTGATCAAAGTCTGTCAGGTGGATGCTCTGAGCTCGAGTTAATCCTGTCAACAAGCAGGAAGCCTTGCATCTGTGTGCATGAACCTAGTTGTACTCCTGGCATTGCCCAACAAATTCCTTTAACTTTATATCTAAAGGAAGCAGCCAGCAGGGGGTCACTTCTCCCCTCCCTGCAGGGCAACCACAAAAGCCCTTGCTCTTGTGTGCATTTTTGCTTCCTCTTAGGAACGTGATTCAGTTTTGCATAACATCGTTAGATACTTTTTGGTCATACCATTCTTAAATTGACAAGCAATATATATATTTTTTTTATAATAATATGAGTTTGTAATATATTAACTCTATTGAGATGTTGTGGATTGCCTCCCTCTTAATACTGATTTACATCTATGCATATCCACCCTTCCCCTTTATTTTTGCATTGCTTCTGTCAGAACTCGGTTGTCTATGCGGTGTGCTTAGTATTTTCATTTTGGGGCAGACAATTCAATGCGAACCAGTCATTGGGCTCGAGCTTTGCCGGCATGAATGGAAAACAAGCTGTGAACAGCTCTTCCTTTCTCCAGCCGCAGTACCACCTCTTGAGCACGGCTGTCAGAGCTGTTTGCATGGCTGTACTTAAATGCACTCCAGGCAAAGTCAGCCTGGTTAAAAACACGCTAGCAGCCAGGCTGAGTCAGGTTAAAAGTCCACCCAGCTCTGATCCCACTGTGAGTGATGACTCGAGGATGCTTAGGGCAGGGAAACAGAACGAGTACAAGCAGTCTTTCTGATGTGCTCACTCAGCATCCACCGGGCTGTGCTAGAGTTGTCTTGCTGTACTCACACTGTTGAGATGGGCAGCACTTGGTGGACCTTCCTTTCATTAATTTGTCAAATTGCTTTTTGAACCCACTTAACTTCAGACCTTTTTCACATCTTGTGGCAGTGAGTCCCACAGTTCATGTGTGCGGTATGTGAAAGCATATTTTTTCTTGATTGTTTTAAGCGCATTCACCATGACCCTCAGTGTATTGTGATACAACTTTTTGGTTATGTAAAATGGTGAATAATCCATTTCCAATCTGTCATCATACTGTTCACTATCTTGTGCCCTTCTGTCATAACCTCAGTGAGTTGTCTCATTTCCAGGCTAAAACACTAGTCACTCCTTATATTAAATCTCTTTGATTCTGATAATCTTTGCATTGTCTTCTATTATATTGTTTTGAGATGAGGGCAGCCAGAACAGCATGCAGTATTTAACATGTGGAAGCACCCAAGTTTATGCAGGCAGGAGTTAATACTGAAGTTAAAATGGTATTATAGCATTCTGTTTTGTAACATTTCAATTAATTATTAATCCTCTTTTTTTTTTTTTTTTCATATTTTTCTTTTTGATCCCTACTAAGTATTGAGCTAATATGTTTTAGAAAACCAAACTGTTCAAAGTTGTGATTGAGCACTACTTGTTGCCCTCATACAGTTACATCTGATTTTTCCAATAGGCGTTATTTTCCTTTTGTCAGTATTGGACTTTATATGTGATTTTTTTCCTCCCTGCTACTCAGTGTCTTTAGATCCTCTTGGCAGATCTGCACAGTTGGTTTTAGACCTGACTACACTGAGCAGCCTGTGTGCCAACAAACATGTGTGGCTTTTGCTCTGCTGCAAAGCCACACATCAATGTGGTACATTGATGTGTGGCTTTGCAGCAGAGCAAATTGGACAACTCAGTGCTTCCAGAAGGGGTGCTCCTGCTCGCCTTGCCCTGAATGTGGGTGTGAAGAGCTCACACTTTGTCAGATGTGTGTGCAGTGCTGTTCTGCAGGGCTGAGAGGTGCTGGAGTTGGTACAAAGCAAGGGAGGCAGCTTCTTATCAATGGGCTGGGGAGCTGGATGTGGGAAGGAGCCCAGAAATGTGCCTTTTGGCAGCATTGAGCTGTTTTATCAGCTTACTTAACTCAGGAAGCTGTGTCTTGACCACTTAGCCCTTTTCCTAAAGTAGCACATATCATTGTGAGACTTCCTAGTAACTTTCCTCCATAAGAATTAGAAAAAAAAAAAAAAAAAAAAAAGTCAGTTAATGCTGTATGAATGTTCTATGTTGTCATTATTTCCTTGTAGAAGAGTTGTTATATAGATGCAGAAAACCTTGAGAATTTGGAGTGGTACACATACTTGAAAATGAAGTTATCATGATCCAAGGTCACCAAAGAGTCGAGCAGTTCCATATTATGTTTTAATCTGGAACATATTAGGTACTCTTTAAAGACACAAGTCTTGTAAATAAGTAGATATATAATACCTCTCTGAAATGGGCACATTTTATTATCACTTATTTTCTGCCATTGAAAAACCTCAGGGACTGGAGGAACTTGTTCCCATTCACAGAACAAAATGGCAGTCATGTGCTACAGACGTGTACTTTTTCCTTTGTGGAAAAATTGAGAGAGTTTGAAAGGTAGGAAAAGGTTACAACACAACATTTATATTAAAAATATCATGCTGCTTTTGTGTCCCCTTAGGTCTGTTGCCAGTGGGTTCATTTACTTGATTTAAGTAAGACCTTATTTCATTACAACTTTTAATTCCACTAACCATCAAGTTCTTGAAAGGAAGGGTCAAACTTAGCAAAATATGTAGAATAAGATGGATTTCTCCTGTGAATGTGGTTAGGCTGGACGTTAGGAGAAATTTCTTTACTGAAAGGGTTGTGTGGCATTGGAATGGGCTGCCCAGGGAAGACATTGAGCCACCATCCCTGGAGGTCTTCAAGAAACGTGTGCGTGTAGGACTCAGTAGCATGGTTTAGTGGTGGACTTTAGTTAAATGTTAGACTAGATTATCTTAGAGGTTTTTTCCAACCTGAATGATTCTACGGTTCTGTAATTTATCCTGGAGATAAATTACAAAATGCTCAAAATCAAAGTGCACACGTGCTGAGCTTTAGATTGGGCTCAGTAACTTTACCTTTACTTTTCCTATTCAGCCTAAAAGTTGTACTTGAAAACATATTCAGTGATATTTTTAAAGTTACATTGTGCTTCTAGGATTTTGTGCTCTGAAGAGAAGTAATCATGTAGGCAGGCAGCACTTCAGGAAGATGGAGTCAGGCTCCCTCCAACACTGGTAAGCGGAGCATTTTGTGCTCTGCAACCAGGGACAGAGTGTGGGACACGCATAGAGCTCTGCTGTGCTGTGTCAATGACCACCTGGTTTATACTACCCAGTGATTTCTGTTTTTTGTAGTTTCAGAATTTGAGACATCATTATTTCTGCATGATTTATAAGGTGCATACATGAAAATGAGCAATGCAAAATAGCTGCATAAATGATTGATGTTTTGCAAATGCATGGTAAGAGATTGCACAGTAAGGTCAAAATGAAAATAATCATGCAAAAAACAGTTCCCAGGTGAAAGTTTTGTTTTCGGTCCATTGGGAGAGGCATTTACAGAGTTCACAGAATCTGTTTGTTCAGAGTCCTCTTTGTTTCCTGTTCCTTTCCTGGCCATGCCCATAGGTTATTTCCATGGAATAGAGAGTGAAGTTTCACTTTGCACCAGCCTGCTCTGTCACTGTCCCTCTGCATGCCTGTATGAACATTTCCCAGCTCCATTTCCTCCACTCTTCCAGCATCTCATTTCAGGCAGCTTTTTTAGAGATGCATTTGTTGCTGCTTGATTTTTTTTTTTAATTAATTTTAGATATGTTGATGAGAAGAAATGTCTAAAAACACTGGGTAAAATTTTTGTGTATTCAGCTGTTGAATGGTTTTCCTTGAGCTGCTATTGCTACAAAGAACATCACTTAACATTACATAATCCTACATTGTTTGCAACTCATTTTCCACTTCTTTTCTCCTTGGTAAAAAATTATATGAGGTCATATGTTCACAAAGCATGTGTGAAATGTGGCTTTTCCTTTGTATGTGTTACAACATATCAGGAAATTAAAACCAAATCTCCCCTGGCCAGGTAAATCAGTGGTGGCTGGTTATCTAGCAGGAAATGCCCATCTTGTTTAGCCAATGGTTTTATAAATCATGGTCTTCTAACAAAGCACAATCTTGAATGAAATATGGGCCTTCAAAGTCAGATAAAAGGGTTCAGTTCTGATAAATAAAATAAACAGAAATTTCTAACAAAAACATTGTACTAGAATGTGAAAAGAATAGTAGCAAAGGCTGCTGGCCACATAGCTTGAGTTGGGAAATATTGGTTGCTCTACTTTGTGCACTCATTCTTTAATTTACAATGGCTATATAACACAGGGAGGAGGAAGTCTCATTTAAACTGAGGTTTGTCCTCCAATGGTCATTCAGATGCAGTGAAAAGGGACCATGACTTAACGATGTGTGGTTCAGAAAGATCAAATCTACATCTGTCAGCCTCCGTTCTTACCAGTCTGGCTTTGCTCTGTTTAGATTTGATTCCTACCCTTGCTCTTATCTGTTCCTTTTTGATAAACTCTGCAATGAGAGGAAATGTTTTTTTTGCATAATTTTCAGGAGTCCTGTTTCCTATTTCAGATCTGAAAAATGGCTTGTAGCACTAAGACCCTTGGGAACTTATTTTTCTGGATGGAAACTAGATGAGCATAATGAGCCTCTCTGCAAATTCAATATTAGTTCTATACCTAAGGTCAAGGAGAAGTTAATGACCATTTTTTACATACTGAAATCTGTTATGAAACCGACATTACATTTCATGTTTATGTCATTTAAAAAAAAAAAAAAAAAAAAGAAAAAAATTAATTTATATGAAATTGATTTAAGATACAAAGCATAGGTATCATCACTCTCAGATTAGTATTTGAGAGAAACTAGCATCATTGTCAATTTTGCAATAGTTCATTCCCAAATTTACAAGCACCTTTATTCCATTCCATGCTTGCTGTGCCTTTTTAGATACAAAGGTGATGAACAAGGCTGTAAGCTGGAGACTCTTTAATAATTTTTGCATTTTCTTTGTTTCTTTAATTAGCTGATTTACTCAGCTGATTGCACAGCTGTCTGGGCAACACCCCCCCAAGGGCCTGCCAACTGTTTCAGAGATATGTAGTGTACTCAGAAAAGGGAAATCTGTACAATGATTTGCATATATATATATATATGCAGAAATAGTGGCAAGGAATGAGAAAGCTCAAAGGCAATTTTCGTATTGCTAATAAAAGAAATCATGTTAAGGATGAGCTTAAAAAGCTTTCTCTTTTCAGCAATTTCTGGGAAAAGATTACAGTTTCATGGTAAATAAGGAACCAATTCTCAGTTGGAGGGTTTTATTCCTGGGATTATCACTGTGTTTTATACGCAGCTTTTGGAGATTTCAAACTTGTTCTGTGCTTGTTGTTTTTCCCCCTTTTATTTGCAATAAAACTGGGAAAACACAGCGGTATGTATGAAGATCTGGTCTGGCTTAAATGGTCCTCCAGACCTGAGCTTTGTAAAACATTTACTTGCTGCTCATCTCCTTCCCACCACTCAGCTCTAGTGCCTTGTGTAATAAGATAGAGGACTTGTCTTTTATTTTCCCCAACTGTATCAACTAGAACTATTATTTTTTTCCCCACTCTGATAAATTAATAAGCATCAGCAAACATGACAGCGTCATACAGCCCAGAGCTGCCATAGTAACCAACCTCTGTAGAGCCCTCTCTATGCCCTCCATGAAGAATAAGGGATATCACAAGCTCCATTGTTCAAAATAATAAAGTTTTCAAAAAACATGAACTGGGCTTAGAATCATATGATTTTTAAAAATGCCTTTTTTTTTTTTTTTTTTTTTTTCTGAGAAGTTTCATGCTGGAAACTTCCTTTGGATAAAAAGAGGGGGGGGGGGTGGAGGGGGGAAAGAGGGGAGAGAAAAACAGAAAGAGAAGAAACATGCCTCTAAAAAATGTGGGATATAAGAAGAATGCTAGAAGTTGTGAACTTCCCAAGAGCTGATGATAAATCAACTGGTGCAGGCTGCTGGAGATTCAGAGCATTGGACTTTTCCCCCAGGGAATTTTCTTGCAGATTCCTGAGGTCTTTTCAGCAGTGATAGTTTGACAAGGCTGGAAAAACGGCCTATAACTATCCAGCAGTGAAAATCTGCTGGCTTGTCAAATAAACAGAATTCTTCTATTCAGTGATAGGCTCTTTACCAAGTGCCAAGGTGTTGCCTGCCACCCATCTGTGGAGGGTATGTAGGTGCCCTTTGCCCTAGGAAAAAAAGATCCTGGTCCCATGGTTGGGCAGACACTTATTTTGGGGGCTGAAGCTGTTGGTCACAATGATTTTGGGGGCTGAAGCTGTGGCAACGCCAGCTGGCATGATGTCCCCTCTGCTGCCTGCTGCCAAAGTGCTTCGTTCTCAACCAGGGCATCAAACCCAGACTAGTTTAAGGTTGTGGACCCAGGTTTATGTCTGTTCAGAGAGGGAGCAGAAAGGGTGGCAGGGTGTGGGACAGCCAGCTGTGATGCGGAGCTGAGTGTAGGACGAACAGATGTCCCTGCCTGCCGTGTCGTGCTGTCCAGCAGCAAAATGGTTAATGGCGGTGGCGTCCCCTCTGCAGCGTTTAAATAATTAGCTCTCAGAGTTCACACCCTATTAAGCCAAAGGGAGGAAGTTCACACCTCTCCTGGTGGTATTGTTCTGGTGGGGCTGGTTGCAGCGCCGATAGCGCAGGGGTTTGTCTGGGGAAGGTTATCTTCGCTGCCAGAAGGGGTAGAAAGAAGAAACTTCATTTATGGCAGAGGAAGAAAGCCGTGCTGCTGCACAATAGAGCAAAGCCTCTGGGAAGATTGTAATGCTGTGGGTTCCAGGACTTTTTTATGGATGGATTTATTATTATTTTTTTTTTAAACTGTCCTTTCTACTTTCACTCAGGCAAAAGATTCTGCTGTTTTGTGTAGCACAAAGTACATGTTGTATGATGTGACTTCTAAAAATCTTGTACATCAAACACAATTTACCTTCAACTATGGGGTGTACAGAGCAACATCTTGGGGGGCAGCACACTGTGCAATGCTGAATCCCCTGGCAGTGATGCTTCTGTAGGCACAAGACAGCACTCGGTGCTGGGGGTGGCTCTTGGGACCCTGCTGCATGCCAGGCAGGCTAACAGGGAGCTCTTTGGCATGCCTCCGATTCTCCAGGCTGCTGAGGGAGATGAATCTTAAATTTGCTTTAAACTCTGTGGTGAGGCCATAAAAGCAGGGGAGCACTGTGGGTCAGAAATGTTGACACAAAGGATGTGCTTAGTTCCTGTATCAGTGATGGTTGTGTTCCCTTTCCCTTCTAATCCCCTTGTGATGGCTGACTTTGCTGACATAGCTAGTACATGATTTACTTTTCCTTCTTATTTCTTTGTTATTTTTTTCTGCTGATTTAATGAGCTGAAATCAGATTGCTAAAGGATAAAGCTCTCTCCTACAAGAACTCTGTATTCCAAAGTTAGTTTTATAGAAGAGTCCTCTAGCTAGACCTCAGCTGTGGTCCACAGGGACTCAAGGAACTCAAATCAGATGATGCCCCTTGTGATCCTGAAGTGACCATAGAAAAGTCAACATCCTGAATTCCTTAGGCTAAGTTGCAAATGGACGCATTTGAGCTGCACATTAACAAGCTAATGCTCATTTAACATCTTTTTCTTTCATTCATGGTGACCTTTCCCGTAGACCAAAGGAGGAGAAATGCTGCAGGTAGAAAAGGGGGCCGGTCACTATACATTTGTATACAGACCAGGGTAGACCCCCTTTGCTTTTCTGTGGTGTTGCTACTTTGTCAGATGTGCTGGAGCATTCGTATCATAAGGAGAGAATCAGGGTTTATGCTGGCAGTAAAGGCAGTGGTTGGCCCAGCTCCAAAATTCACAACTTTTTTGCATGTACACATCACAGTTTTAGGGAGCTGTCCCAGAATCAACACTTGCCTGGGAAATAATTTCCCATCCCACCCTAACCTTCCTGTTGCTTTTCCTTCAGTAGAATTTGCAATGCCAAGTCTTTTTAGTCAAAAATTTAAGGCAACTGAGAGTAAGTGGGAAATTACCCTTGAATTCTTATACTTTATGGCTGAACACTTATTGCATGCACAAGAGCCTGTTAGGGCAGTGCTGAGGCCACAGCCACAGGTTGGTTTCCTGCGTGGGAATTCTTGCACACATAAACCTGTGTACGTCCCATGTCATGGGATGTCTGTGAGTTGGTACTGGGTTAGGATGCAGGCTGTGTACAGAGATACAGCAATTTGTATCGTGTGTGCGTGTGTGATGACCCATGGAAAAGGTGTATGGTATTCCTATAGGAATATTTTAAGAGATTCATGGTGTTTTGTTGTTGTTGTTCTGTTTTTTATATATACACAAAACATGTAATAATCTTTTCACACAGAAACCATGAAAATATAATTTAGGCTTGTTATTTGCCAATACGGCCACCTCAGTTCTCAAGGGACTGTATTCTTTTGTTGGAAAACAAGGTATTAGATGGTGTGATTCTTTCAGTATTACTCCCTCGATGTAGCTAAAGGATTCAAACTGTAGTTGGTTCTTGTGTGTTTGTTGGTTTGTTGTGTCCTCCCTGTCTCTCACCCAATCAGGTTTGTGATGGAAATGTCATGAAAAAGAGGCTGACTCTGCTCCCTCCCTCCCAAGAGGGCTAGGGACACATCACTGGAAGGTCTAGGATTATTTTTTTTCCTTTATGAAAATATTTACTGGTTCTTTTCTACATTCCTCATGCAGTCTAAACAACACTGAAGCCAAGGGGAGCTGTGTTTGGATTATGAACTTTTTCAGCGTTTTTAGAGCTGAGCTGTGAAATTGCTGGTTAAAAACAAAACAAAAACAACTTTTTTTTTTTTTTTTTTTTAAATCATGGGTTCATTTAGGGTGTGTCTAAACTGAGTCCATTTTCTCATCAGCTGTAAAATTTCTCATGCTAAAATTGTTCAGCTCCTGAAGCTGTCTGTAACTGCGGAGGCTGTGGACATGCACTTTCCTCTTCTTTGGGCTAGCTGCAAGATGCAATTTCCCACAGCCATTGGTGCTTGCTGTTGTCACTAGTACTGTCCCCTCTCTATTCACCAGCTGGGGTAGCAGCTCTTTCTCTAAGGTTGTTCTTTCTCTAAGGTTGGCTGGTTCATTTTGGTCAAAGTAGGTCTGGGCACTGGCCCTGGCCCTGGGCAAGGGTGGGGACACCCATAGCAGAGCAGCAGGGAACTGGTTATCAGCCACCAACCTTTTCCCCATCGCAGCTGGTTGCAGCATCCCCACCTGCTCAGGCTTGTGGGAGAAGCTGCCTGGACCCATGGAGATCACCTGGTTGCTTAAAATGCCATGAGTAGCAGCCAGCATCTGAGGGGATGCTTTGGCCATCAGTGGCTAGCACAAATCGATTTTAGGAAAAACGAGGAAAGTAAAAGGAGAGTTAGGGAAATGTGTTTCTTCTGTCACAGCCATAGATTTGAGCAATTCACAAATGCTCAAACAAATGTATTTTTAGCATTCGTTACTGCCTTCTGGCATTGCAACATTCCTGTCTCATGCCTGTTGTTCTGAGTCACGTTCAGCACATCCATACCCTGAATGCTTCATGCCCTGCAGCTCTGGGAGGAGGAAGGCTGGGACTACAAGGGAAGGGGCTGCACAGAGCCTCTGGCATGGCTGCTTGGAGTAGGTTGCCTTGAGAAACCATGGGATAGGAAAGCAGGGGCCACACAAGGCTTTTGAGGCTGGAACTCCAGTTATGGTTTTACTGGATTGTTACTTTTCCAGCAGTGTCACAATCGTGTTTTGGTTTCACCTGGCTTTGAAGACTACTGTGATTTAACCCCAATTATAAATGCTTTGTGTTACAACTAGAGACTAACCTGGTATTTTCAGCATTCACCTTGAATTTCAGAGGTTGGCTGGTGAAATGGTGTCAGCAAAGCCACTATTCCAAATTTGTATCAGACCTCTGTTTTCTTTAGATAGTGGATTAAAAAAAAATCGAATAGAATATATTGTGTTGACAAAATTACTTTTTTTCTCTTTTTATAATTGCATCTGTATTACTTTTTATTTATTTATTTATTTATTTTTTAATGGTATAACCGTGCAGGAAGAAAGAAGAATTGCAACCTCTATGGCATAGCAATATCAACAGATATCCTGCAGTAAAAAGAAAATAAATCCGTATCCTTAGAGTTCATTAAGAGTCTAAAGGTACTTTTCTTTTAAGGTGCTGGATGCTGCTGGAGGTTTAAACGAACTTTACCTCATGTCTGCAGCAGACTGAACAAGCCAGATCTCATGGCACCAGTTACCTGCATCAGCTCAGCTGTGGTAACCTGGCTGTGTCTAAAGGTTCAGGCTGAGAGCTCAGGACAGCTTTGGTGAAGGTGGCTGATGAAGCTGGGATAGGCGAGCTCTGTCACTTCAAGGATGCTTTTGTTGTTACAGCTATTATGGAAAAGTCATTTAGTGTGTAGAAAAAGGACAATGGTATTTGAGAGTGGTGGTTGTAAGAAAAGTCACTTCTCACATGTTTCATTGAGTCTTATCTGACTTCCCTGTTGTGTGTCACATTTCAGAATGGCTGAGGGCTTGCTGTCCCCCCACCAAAATATTGTAGGAGGGAGTGTTGACTGGAAGGGGTTCTACTTGGGCTCTGTAGGTACTTTTGCACCCTATAGGTACATCTGTTTACAAAACAAGTCTGATGTGTCCCTCCAAAAGTGGTCCCTGTTTCTTAAGCTATAGACAAGCTGATATCTCTGATTCAGCCCTTCCACAGTTCATGTCTGATCTAAAACTTTTTTCTCCGAAGTCTGGCAAAACTCTGCTGGTGTTAAGTGGAGTTGATTGAGCTAAACTACAGGTTTCTCTTATTGAGCTAGCTGTGAATAATCTTCAATAGACCGTCTTCTGTTACCATTTATTTTTGGAAATGATTTTCATGGATAGTGGTGGTATTTGAGATTGAGATCACTGCTTACATAGAATTTTCCAAGGTTGAGATGAGGGATAAATCTGGTTATTTTGTTTAGTCTGAATTGACCTTCTGCAATGAAATGAAAATAAAGGGATGTCTGTTTTTCATTCGTCATGAGTCATTAAGTCTTGTTATAAGATATAGAAAAGATGGGAGTTTCCTTACATTGCACTTCTTTATCAGGAATAATACAGCAGCAGGAATATACCTATTCAATACTACGTTTTAGTGCTTTGGTAAAATAAGGTATATAGAAGTCAGTCCAAAACCACTCGATGACTTAATTAGAAAGCTAAATTTGGAACCATGTTTGTTATGTTTGATCTAGCCTGGGCCATGCTGCTTTGGGCTTCTTGTGATTAGAACATACACACTTCCAATACATTCTTTCTTTCTTATTTTAGCAATTCATCAAAATGAAGAAAACAACAGTCAAGAAAAAAGAGGGCTAGAAGAGCTCAAGGATACCTCTGATGCTCAGGTAAATGTATAAGATTAACAGCATCTCAGAGACTTTTTCAGATCTACAAGTTGAAGGATCTGTTTCTGATAGCTCTTTAGCACTGGGAAATGGATTTGCCCCAATGTTCTGAGTGGGGAGCCCATAGGAAAGAGAAAGTCTGCTGGATCATGTCATATGTGACTATTTAGAATAAGATTGATGATCACCCTGGGAATTAATCCCATGATGTTGAAATCGGGCAGCATTTTTAAACTCTCTCTGCTCTTTCTAGATAATACATGTAGCATATACCAGATGTGAAAATAAAATGAGATGTGTTTAAGAGGCAAGGGCATATGACATTTTGATTGAAATTTAATCACTGTAAGTAGACATGCAATAAAATGAGGATACTTAAGAGTCACTTGAGTATAAGCAACAACCTTTTTTCTTTCCTTCCCTAACTGCCCTCATTTAGAACCAAAACATGCTTCTAGATATTACTCAGAAGAAATTTAACTACATTCTCAAGTATTTTACTGTGGGATTTCTTACCCCTTTTGATTTTGTGAATCTTTTTTGATTAATCTTCAGTTCATTCAGTCATTCAGTTCACTCATTCAAACTGAGCAAGCATAACTATATTAATCATTGTACTGGTACTGATTATTTTTTCTACTTTAAAATTGATTTCTCCCATTTTTGACATTTTTTTTTTTTTTTTTAATTCTCTGTACCTCTTGAAAATCTTACATCTCCCACCAGTTGTCACCTTTTCTTTTCCTGACACATACAGCTTGTTGTTCCTGTCTCTGATTTCTTTCTTTACGTTTTGCCAGCTATGATCTATGAGAAGCAGGATTTGCATTGATGTCTGACTAACAGCATTCTAATAGGTACAAGCCCTGCACCCATGTCAGCAATACCTGTATCTTTCTAGAGGTACAGGTTCTCTTGAGCACTGTGAGTGCAGAAGAGACTGCAGACACCTTCTGTAGCAGACCTGGATCATGACAGATACCTTGAGGGTGCAGACACAAGAGCCTGGGAGCATGTGGACATACCTCTTGTATCAGCCTGGAACTGGGACTTTTAGCACAGTCTTCACAGTAGTACTTGAGCAAGGTGTTCAGAAATGACCTTTACTTTTCTGTTCTTAATTGCAGCAAGTCACTAATCTGTTTTGAAAAGAAAAAAGTGTAGGAGCCCTAAGGCATGAAAATTTTGTTACCTAACTTTGATTCCTAAATGACGTCAGTGTGACAAAGAGGGTCAGTCCTCTTACACTTGTGTGTGCACTAACATCACTGAAAAAAAATAATCTGGTTTACCATTTTCTTTTCCATTTTTCATAAATGCTCTGTTTTACTTTATGTTTGTAATTATTATTTTGGGGAAACACTTGTTTGCGTTTATATAAGAGATATGAAAGAAAAGACTACAATGTGTGCTCAAAGCTCATAAGTAGACAGCTAGTAAGATTGCATAGGCAGATGACCAAAAAAACATAAGAATTAATTGTTGGTATTTCTTTGCTCAGACCTTATTTGGTTGTAAATCACCTTCTAAAATTTACAAGAATTTGAAACACATTTAAAATTAATTATTAATTGAGCAGTTAACAGAAGTGTTGAAGTACTCAACGGGGAAGACAGCAGTGGCATTGTCAAAGCAACTGTAGCTCTAATTTGTTCATTAGTCCCATAAAAACGACATTCTGCAAACACTGAATACAGTTTGGGTTAAGGGTGTGAATGATTTTTTCACTTTAGCGAGACCATGCAAGTGACTTGGAGCGAAGCAAATGATCTGTCTAGACAGTGGTGTATGGTTTTTAGTTTTCAGGTTGATCAAAGGTGAAGCCTGTAATAATTACATTATTTTCAAAAGATGCAGACAGAGACAGAGGTACAGTGGGGAAAAAAATCTCTTCTGTTAGCAAAGTTTCAGGGTGTGGTGCCTGCTCTAAACTCTACTCTGTTAAGTATAGAATTGTCATGCCTTGGAGTTAGGTTACAAAACTGTTTGAAATGTGGAGAAAATTCAGTACAGGGATTTTTGAAAGTGAGCATGCTATAAACAGTGTGCCATCCTGTCATCATGGAGATGTTTTAATTCACCTCCATATCAATACTAGCATATTCATTTATGGCTTTTGCAGATGAAATATTTTAAAAGGGATGTGCTGAAAAAGAAAATGTATTGTCCGCATCTTTCCATTTCCAACCTGAGTATTGACTAATTCATTTTCTTTACCATATTCCATTTCAAATATTCCATAAACACCTTTATTATAGTACTTTTGTGCTGTGAATGGTAGTGAAACCTCACTGTAAAGCTCCTACATTATGCTATCATTCAGAAAGTTAAAGCTGGTTAAAATATGCAATTTCATACTTTTCACCTTCACATAGGTTAGTACTTGCATCTCTGCTGATATACTTGAATCAGAGGGCTAAGCACAAACATTTGAGCATGCAGGATTGTGTAGGTTGTGTGCCTGCACAAAATACAGATTGCAATTGCATTTTACAAGTAGGATTTCTGGTCTTTACCCTTTTGCCTAAGAGCTTTAGAGGTATTACTTGAAAATTAAATTCATATTGACAAGTGAAAATGACCAGTAATATGAGACTAACAGTATCTTCACAACCAGCTTTTAGAAGCTGTCATCAATTAATTAGTTGAGATGGATGGTTTCTTATATTATTAAGCAGAAAGATTTATAGTGGAAAGTCAGTATAATTGAGGAAAATGAAATTAAGAGTGAGGGATTTGTATTTTCCTTCTTAATTATGAAAAAGCATATTTAGACTTTTGTGTTTTAAGTGTTATTTACTGCCAGAGCCAAATAAGTATGCTTAACTTGATATTACTCTAACTTTCTCAGAAAATTTTAGTTGACTTTTTATCCTCTAGCAGCCCAAAAAATAAAGAATTTTTCCCATTCTTTACAATTCTTTAAATTAAAAAACAGTGGGGGGAGTAGGCACATGCTAAAAAGTAATGTCTCTACTTGGTGGTTATTTGAAGCAGGAGGATAACAGAATTCTTTAAAGAAATTCTCAGTTTGAATACAGACAGTATTTGTGGCAGGGATAACGGGCTTGTAGCTAGTGTTACTTCTTCCGTGGGATGCTTATCTGTGTAGAAAGCAATAGCATGTTCTGCCTGAACACACAGTGAAAGGGGGTGAGGGCCATGTGCTCAAAAAGTAGCCTTTTTCCAGGATGTTTCTTCCACTTGAACATCCTGAGGCTGGTTGTTCCCTCCAAAGTGAAATCCCTCTTCCTCAGCTTAAAATAAGAGTTTTAGCCTTTAAGTATTGCTTCGTAGGCTGGAGATCAATACTTGTTCAGCAGACTGAGCGGGGCATTCCTGTTGGATATCTGACATTTGAAGAACGGGAACACGTAACCATCCATGCCTCATGTAGATCATGGTCTGACTTCTTGGGTGCAATGTAAAGGTGTGAAAAGTGCCCCTACAGTAGTTATAGCCCAAATCCAGAGAGGCTGCAAATCTTTATAGTCCCTAAGCCATAACACTTTGAGTTGTCCTTAACCTACAAGCCTGTGGGGATTAGAGTGCACAGATGTTACACTCTGCTAGAAGCATCCATAAGCCATGAAATAAGCTGGCTTGGCTCTAGCTGATGTCCCCACATCAGCCAAATCTGTGATAATGGTCTAGGCTCTCTGTGTATATTAGTGGAGAAAAATGTGAGTTTTAGGAAAGAAATCATTTGGCTATTTTAAAAAGTACTGTAGAGTTAAATAAATAAAAATATTACCCTTCATAGGTACCTCTTCTATATTGATTAAAGAGAGTCTGGACAACTAGTTCATTGTATTCTTCTGCATTTAATAAAATCCATCTCACTCCTGATCTGCAGGTGACAAGTGTGTCAAAGTTGGCTAATAAATCCATATCCTTGATTTGGGAGATGAGGAGCTAATCTCACAGAAAATGTAAGGATCTTCAAGTTTGGCACTGCAATTCCTTATTTTTTGGTGGATTTCAGACCTTCATACCAGTGCTTAGATTCATTATGTGAAAAGGTTTTGTGCCTCAGGAAGTTGGGGATGAAGCATAGAACATGTGAAGCACAGGCTGTATCCCAAATTCTTTCCTTCTCTAGAGTACAAGTCACTGATGGAGGCTTGTGAGGAGATTCATCCAGACTGGAGGAATGTAGGCATGTAAATTTTTTCTTTCAAATCACTTGGTAAGAATGACTCTCTGGATTAAGTAGGGGAACTTTTTTTTTTTTCTTTTTTTTTTTTTTTTTCCCATCAGCATTGAAGCAGGTACTCAGAAAGTGGATTCATTACCCTCTCCAGCTGAAGAACTTTTAGTCCATGTTTTCTTCTTTCTTGGAGAAAACAGCAGACTATAGGATCAGTAGCTCAGATGGGCACTCACATACCTTCAGCTGTCATGGACAGGAGTTTCTCAAGGCTGGAGGGTCAGGAAGTGCATGGCACTATGGGGTGGTGGTCAGTACATCCTTGGGTTTTGGTCCTGACTGGCAAGATGTTTTATGAATTTTTGAGCAAACACTGATTCAATAAAACTCAGGACGAGTAGTAGAAAGACAAGTGTGGAGGATAAAGATTTATTTGCAGATTGCCTCTGAAGTCATATAGCAATAACATAGCTGTGCCACATGCCAAGGCATATGCAGTACTATCAGGAAACATCTGGGTTAATAAAAGCTGTGCAGTATCATCGAGCCAGTTCTTGATGCAGAGGCTATATCCATGACCATATCATGGATAGTAATATTAGCCACTGACTTTTCAGTGAGCAATTTAGCCTGTCAGCTGACTTTCTAAGGCATGGGTCTGGTGTACCTGTGTGCAAGCATGAATCTGAATTTATATATACAACCTTGTTATAAAACAACCAGTGCTGCATGTTATGGTGAAATGCTATCAGCATAGCTTGTATAACTGGCAGAATATCAGCTAAAAAGTAGTTCTAGCACAGTTTTTAAAGTAAATCTCATTTTCTATCCTAAACAGAATTGGACTATATAATTTATTTTAAGTAGAATACTTAAATGCGGTGCAACTTTCTTTTAACTCTTACAGCTTGCATACATGAAAAATTGGTGGAGCTGGAGCGATGGGAATTGCAGCCTGTTATTTTTAGGAGTGACTGTGTTGTGCTTCATTCTTTTTCCAGGGCTGTTCCTGGCTAACTTTCCCATGAGTTTTTAACCTCTTGCGCTTGTTCTGATGTAACAGGAAACAGGCTGACAGGAACAAACAAAACACAGCATATCAGTCGCACACATAGTAGCACTTGATTTAGTTAGCCCTGCCTTCGTTCCTCCAAAGTAGACACATTTGGAGGTTCAGATGTGCCTCAGCTCTTGAGTTGTTTCCCAGGGAGCAGCGATCCCTTTTGTGTTTAGTGAGCGGCACGGAGTTCCAGCAAATATGATAAAACAGATGCATTTCTTTTAAGGTTGAAATTTTGTGGCAGTGCCATGTCCTGGGATTGTGGATTTAAGTATCTGTTTGCTCTTTCTCCCACCCTTAAGGCAGGGGTTTTGTGCAAGCTTCAGGAAAGAGATGACATTGGACGGATTGAGCTAGTCCAGAAGCTGGCACGAGAAAACTGTCAGTTTTTGCAGGCGGATAGAAAACAACCAGAGAAGACTGAACAAGTAAGACATTTCTTGTTTGGGTTTTCTTGTTTGTTTCTGGTAGGGGAGGGAGATTTAGGTCAGTAAACTGAAATAGCAAAGCTGATGGTCAGATTCCAGGACACACATTAGTCATGGGGCTACAGCTGTTCTCTTCTGTCATTTACATTTCTCTGAAGTGCATTGAATTCAATAATTGTCAGCACACTTAAATTATTATGTTGTCAGTAACGGTCAGTTACTATTATTAATATCTTATGTGTGATGAAAAAGCAGATTATTTCAGGATGCTTAACACCAAATTGTTGTTAGTGATTATGAAATTCTTGTCCTTTTTAGGATGTGTTTATACAACACATAAGGAATATGAGTGCTTAGAATATTTAATTTATCTTAAAGAAAATTACTTTGCTGCTTTGGAAAGAAGCATTGGCTGGAGCTTTTCAGAGTGAATTAAAAAGGATAGGGAGTTCAGCAGTTTCATTTAAAAAAAAAAAAAGTGCTTTCAACCAAAGTTATACTAAAGAAAGCAGTATTCTCTTTAATGCTCCTGAAAGCACTTATTCAAATGTTAATAACTGGATTTGAAAAGTCACTAAAAGATGACTACTCTGCTTATAGCACAATGTATCCTAGTTTTGTTCTCCTGCTAAAGATTTCTATTCTGATTGCATATTCAGCTAAAGGTGCCCAGGCTAATAACTGCAAGAAACAACAAAAATCCTACCTTGTCCTCGTGTATCTTGCTGTCATATATATGTAATTTCTTCCATTTTCTACTTGCTGGACAGCAGAAGAAAGACTTACTCTTTAAAAAAGAATTACTTTTCAGCTCCTCTGCAAGCTCCTTCCTACTGAAGTAAGGCTGTACAAAGGAAAAAGAGAGAGATGAATTCTTATTTCGGAGCTTCACGCAGTTCTGTTCAGCAGTGCATACGGTCTAGTCTCATGTAGTTAAATATGCAATTGTATCAGTAGGTGCGCACAAGGGAGGAGAGTAATTAGCCAGGCGCAAATCCCTGAGATTGAATTGTTCCTCAGCTGATTCACTGGCAGTGGACAGCTGGCAGAATTTCCATATATCTATAAACCGTATCAGCAAAGTGCAATTAAAAGTTTAAGAGCTTAAGCAAAGAAGATTTTAAGCCAGGAAAGGTTCCTAATTGTGTTTTGGGATTTTGAAGCAAGATTACAGGCTTTGTGGGCAGAGGGGAGAAGGGTATATTGGGACGGATAGTCCAAAAATTCAGTAGTGTTTTTGCTGCTTACTCCAGTCACTGCAGAGGGTGGTGGGGTGTCAGCTGTGGTTTTGCAGCTATGCAGATTACAGCACAGCTCTAAAAATGGAAAAGAAAGAGGCGCTCAGCTTTTCTTCTCATTTGAAAAGTATGATGCTTTGCAATAGCTGCTATTTAGGACTTGAATGGCTCCAGTTTAGCAGCAGCTCGAGCGAGCTGCTCATGTTCTTACTGGGTGGTATAACACAGCAGTTATTGCTCTTGGGTAACGATGTGCCTTTAGATCTAGGAGTGCCAGGAAATACAAAAGCTGCCTGAGAGCCTTTGCAGCCCAAGTACAGGTCATTCCTCATATGCCCTTTATTTCTAGATGGGGAGCGTCTTACAGCTAGCACTGGCAATAACAAGCTTCAGTGTGCTCCCCCCACCCTGTTCTGCACTTTGCTGGTTGTAGGGTGGGTGGTGATGTGGCTGTTACCTACTGGCCTGGCAGCCCATGCCCAGCTGTGAGAGAGGCTTGCAGCCCTCAGTGTGGGCACTAACACCCCAGCTCACTTATTTCGTTAGGAATATACACCAGAAAGGCACCATTGAATGTGGGAAAGGTGTGGCACAGGCTTTTCAATTTAGCTTAGTCAAGTAATTTACTGCTGCTGGGAGGAAAAAAAAAAAAAAAAAAGCCTTGCCATGGTGGGGGCAGTGGGAACTCAGGTCACGAACATTCAGGAAGATGTGAGTGTCCATCCCTTCCTCTCCCTCCCTTCCCATCCGAGAGCTGCTCTGGCGCATGTGGCAGGATTTGGCTCTGGGCAGAGTTCACTCCTGCAGGCAGCTGTTCCTGCTCTTCTCTGAGGAGCAGAGCAGCAGGTTATTGCTGGGAGTGCTGCCTGTCTGTGGGCTTCTGGAGCTCCCCCCAGTCCTGCTGCTGTGGGAGTGATGGCAGATTCATTGGCATCAGCTTACTGCCCAATCCCTGGTGCTCAGTCGAAATGTTTGAGGAACAACATGTTCAGGGTGTGGTGTCTTCCTTTCTTCCTTTCTTCCTTTCTTCCTTTCTTCCTTTCTTCCTTTCTTCCTTTCTTCCTTTCTTCCTTTCTTCCTTTCTTCCTTTCTTCCTTTCTTCCTTTCTTCCTTTCTTCCTTTCTTCCTTTCTTCCTTTCTTCCTTTCTTCCTTTCTTCCTTTCTTCCTTTCTTCCTTTCTTCCTTTCTTCCTTTCTTTCTTCCTTTTAAAAAGCATTTAGCTTTCTCTTAGATTGCTTTCTCAGAAACACAGGATAATGCACGCTCCCTGTAGGCAGTAAAACGGAGCCTCTTGGCACGTTCTCCACAGGACCCTCATTTCTCAGCAAGCTTCTCTGCACTAAAGCTTTCACCAGCGTTCCCTCCTGGTGAGCTCAAGCTGCGCTTTCACGGATGGTCGGCCTTCCTCAGAAGGCTGCCGTTCGCTCTGTAAATGCAATGCACGAGCATCCCGCAGGGCCCCTCATTCAGCACGGCAGGAGCTGGCTGGCTAGGTCTGGGCCTAAAACTGCTGTTTCCTAGATGGCCGAGGGGGTATTGGGGCTCAAAATGGAGTTTTGATTTGTTGTCTACTGGGAATATGGAATAGAATAATAGAATTACTTTGGTTGGAAAAGACCTTAAGATCACCAAGTTCGATCATCTGCCTAACACTACCAAGTCCATCACTAACCCATGCCCCTTAGTGTCACATCCACTCATCTCTTAAATGCCTCCAGGGAAAGAAACTCCACGGCTTCCCTAGGCAGCCTGTTCCAGTGTCTAACCACCCTTTCCATGAAGAAATTCTTCCTGATATCTAATCTAAACCTCCCTTAGCATAACTTCAGGCCATTTCCTCATGTCATAATGTGAAAAGGAAATGTCTGATGTGAACAGGAGAAAATAAAAAACAAAGAACCTTGAGCACAGGGCTAAAATTCTGAATATGCATACTTCAAGTCTAAGTGGACTATATTCCACACCTCCCACTCATGTAAAAATGCCAGGAAGATGGAATTGTGGCTCCTCTCTTGCTACTCACTGTGTTTCTAAAACAGATCTTTTAAGACTAGTACAACCTCTCATTTTTTTTCTGTCAACTGAAGAATGTGGTACCCAATGTACCCAATAGCTTTTTCCTATAAAATGGATGAGGTGTGGAGCTGCTTGGGGAAAAGAACCTTGCCTGTCTTTGTAGCACTGAGTGTGATGGGGATCTAGTCTGTGGCAGGGCTGGTAAGCCCTTCTGTGGCTCCAGTAACTAATGACCAACTTAAACTGGATCTGGGAATGGAGCTTCTTGACTCATGTAGGAAAGGTAAATGACAACTGGGGAATCAAAAGTGCCTGGTCTTCCTACAGTGCAGAGGCTTTGGGGCAGATATATCTAACTGTGTTTTTCAAGGTATGATGCTGGGGGCTGTGGTCTGTGGCCTACAGTGGGCAGGTGAAACGTTCATTGCTTTGGGCTGCTGGTTCAGAATGAGGTGAAATACAATTATTTTTTCTCAGAAAGAAAAGCAGATGGTCTGGGAGAGGGGAAATGTGTCAGCTGGGTGGTTCACAGGAGGAAACAGCTCATTTAGGAATTGAGGTGGCAGAGATAACAGGGTCCTTGGGCCTGGATGTGTTCTGGATGGCACAAAATGGGGTACATATATATGCTGATTTTGTAAATGCTTACGTTTTTACTTCATACAACATCCAAGTCAGAAAGTCCATACTTCTTTAGTTTCAGGTTTGTGGTATGTGCTATCTTTTTTTTTTTAATTTTATTTAATTTTATTTCTTTTTTTTTTTTTTCTTTTCTATTTTTTCTTTATAATTTAAAAACTTTTGTCCACAAGCTCTATTGTATGTGAACTGCTTATTTGTTTCTGGCACCACAAGCTTGTTATGACCAGGTTAGACAGGTATATTGGAATTTGAGACACTTCTGCAGCACAGTGCCAAACTCCTCTCTAGTGAATATACTGTTTGCAAAATTCTCTAACTGTAATAGTGCTTACAGACTTGTTGAGTAAAACAAAAACTAATTTACAGTGATTTTTTCCCATTCTCACTTGTTAATGTGTTAGAATAAGGTTCTTAATTAAGGCAATGAACCTACCATATGTGTTAGGTTTCCTAAACTTCAGTTTTGCTAATGAGTAAGTAGTAGTAAATAAGCTTCTAAATAGGCAGATCAGCTTCTTCTCTGAGATGTCTCATTCCTACAAGGTAAAAATGTGTTGATAACCATTTTATTTTATTTTATTTACTTGCCTAAAATGCACAGAAGTTATTTTAACTTCAAATGTGAGCTAGACTAAAAATAACCACGCAAGCTTGCAGTTGTAATTTTATCATTACAAGCAAATTGTGCTCATAAGCCTGGGAAAAATGAAAATGGGATATTTGTGTTTTTATATCATCTAAATATTTCATTCCTTTAAGTTATAATATAGAAAACAAGCTCTGTACATAAAGCTATTTGAAATAATTTGTCATTGCTTTTTTGGTCAAGTGTACATTTGAGATGCATATGCATCTACATTATATGTTCTTTTGGACCTTCTTTTAAGCACCTTCAGGCTCACTTAAATAATGCCTTTGTAAGGGACTTGATGCTATTTGTACAGTATTTCCAGTTACTAATTCAATGAAGTGTTGAACTGATTAAGAAAATCCCATCCTTTTATAAAGTCATTGTCTTAACAAAACTGTAAAAGTGTTGTAAAAGTCTTTTTACCTCAGCAACACAGGGAAAATATTCTCTAGGTTATACTGTTGTTTTCATAGTCAGATGAGAATTGCAAATTCACACTAACGTTCAAAGAAAATTGACAATTCTCTAATGTGTAGAGACCAACCGAAGAATAAAAATCCATTTATTCAACTGCATAAATTATATTCTTATCTGGGGCTATTTCAGTACCTCAGTGCATTGGTGGGGAGGGAAGTGTTTCCTAAATCTGGTAATCCCTTTACAGATTAATGTATGTATTAATAAGAGTTACACGCTGTTTAAAAGTATGAACATACATACAGCTTGAAAGTATTGATTCTGTGACTTAGCCAATTCAAGATGAAAGAGCTATATCATAGCAAGGCAGGTACATTTTCAGAAGAACAACAGATATTTAAGGACAGTTTTGTTAATTTACTGGGCACTAACTTTTGTAATCAGTGGTCTCATTAAGAAGACGGATGATTTGCTCACTGAAGCAGGTTCGTGGACGGGCTGAGGCTGTTAAAATGCTTACAAAAGAAGATTAACGATTTAGAGCCTGGGGTTGTACAGATTACTCACAACTGAAGAATTTCTTGAGGAAATTCCAGCCATGAGACATCAAGGTTATTTCAGGGTGCACCTATCTGTCCAGCTGGATGCCTGCAAAGCAAGGAGAATGAATGTCAGGACATGCCCGGAGCTGCAGTGGTCATTACCTTGGCAAAGTGATGTCCTTGTGCTGATGCAGTCATTGGTTTGGTTGTCAGAAATCAGGGCTTGGATGAAAAATATTCTTTAAAACAAGTGATATCCAATGATGTCTGAATGCAGAAGGTGACTGAAATCTGTGCTTTACTTTTAAAAATACCTCATCATTACTTTTGTTACGTCTTCTCTGGCTGGGGTAGATCGATTAGGTGCCTTGAGTGTAGATTTACTGTTTTTGTGTCCCTCTTATTATAATGGAGGTTATTTTGTATCTGCAGCAGAACTGTGGATCAAATGGACATAACAGAGATAGCACAGTCAGTGTTTGTGGGAACTTTTGTGGCTTAAATAGAGATGAGATGGTACAGATATCTGAAATCATTGGAACAGAAGGAATTTAGCTATTTTCCTACGTATCTCTTCAGTCCTACAGCGTTAGCAGAGGCAACTGTATCAGGGAAAGATGTTTGCAATTTTGACTTTGTAGACTTCAACTAAAAGCCAAGAAAAACAACAACAACAAAAAAGTCAATCAGTGAGGTTGTCAGTTTATTGCTCTGATTAAGAGTAAGCAATTAAGAGATAGGTGCATGCTTGCCATGGAGGTAACCTGAAGTTCAAGTCTCTAGCCTGAATGAGGAGGAACAGGGACACGGATTAGTTCTGTCATGTTCCAGAGCGTGTCCTGTTCCTGAATGTCGATCTTTCATCTGCTGGAATGAATACATAGCCCCAGGTGATCACCTGCTCTGGGTAAGCCAACCTCTTTATCTTTTGAGAAGAAAAGACTTCTGCATGTCCTAGGATCTTTTCAGTGTGGAACAGGCACAGGCATCTTTTTGAAACGGAAAAAGTTGAACAGAGATTGAAAAAAATTTCCTGTTCAAAAAAGTTGAACAGGAAACTGTTCAGATGTGGAATGGGGATTGCTTGGCTGCTAGAAAAAAGTTTTGTTTCAGTCTCTTGAAAGGCTTTTTTTTTTTTTTTTATAAAAGTATTTTTATTTTCCTATGTTTTTAAGAGAATTTACTATTCCTTTTGTTGAGTGTGCTTAATGTGGCCCATGTTTTGGATGATAACGCCCAATTGCCAGCTGTGCAAAGAGACAGTGAGGTGGTAAGGTCCTTCTTCCTGTAAAAAATCCCACAATGGAGGAGATTCACACTTGTGCTCACATGATGTGCTGTGCGTGTAGGATGGGAGCATGTGCAGGATACTGGGAAACTCACTCTTTTCCTTTGAGTCAGGTTCTGTATTCCCATAATACTTTCTTTCCTCCAGATGCTTGGCCTAGCATTTAAAAGAAAAGAAAGCCTAATTTGTGCCTCTTTGATTTATTCTGTAACATTAAAGGACTTTGTATAGAAGGAAATTCCATGCGCACATTTTGCCTGCTGGGCTTTCTTTGGTGTGGGCGATGACTCACTCCTGCATGTGACAATAGTTTAGCTAATGGGGCGGAGGGGGTAAAAAGGGCAAGTGGTATCCCACAGGCTAACACTGAATGCTGGGAGTCCCAACACTTGGATTTTATTTTTGACTCTATTGGTTATTTAATATGTAACCTTCTCTAGGTCCTGTCCCTTCTCTGCACCTTTGTTTACCCAGATATAAAATGGGGTCCTGAACAGCAGGACCTTGAAAGGGTGCTATAAAACCTGCGGTAATTAGTGTTGATAGATTGCTTTGAGATCCTTGAGATACGGTTTGGGCATCCCAGCAAGCTGGAGGCTGGCTGGACTTTGAGCTACTGAGGGCAAGGGAGGAGATATCTTACAAACCTGAGCAGGGCAGCAGCAAGGCCAGCAGCTGCAGTCACTGAGCAGCCTGGGGTTCTACCACTCCCAACACCTTGTTCCCAGCCCCATCTGGTGCTGCTTCATGAATGGGCATGGGGAATAATCCTGCTGAAAAATAAAATGCATGCACCTCTCTGATGGAGTTGGTTTTCAATCAGATCAGTTTCCTACATGCTACAGGGAAGTGGGTAAGGGATGGGAGTGAGATGCAGTGACCAAGATGATCCTTGCTGGCAATAGCTGCCATGCTGCTGACGGCAGCCTCTTCTTGATGAGAGCTTGAATACATTCATCCTGTTTGGGCTTGGGCCTTCTCGTTATCCTCCCTGGAACTTTTTCTTTTTGTTTTGAAGTTTTATCCATCTGCATAATTCCTAGATCTTTCTCCAGCCCAAACCTTTGTAGCGGCTAGCCGTATTAGCTCTTATCCTTTTCTTTCTTTTGTTCCCAAGACTCATTATTACTCATTTGTGTAGAAACAAATTGTATGAACCACTTACCTGCTTATGTTTCCAGACTGTCCAAACACTTACATAAAATTAGATAAGCAGACTACCAGTTTATGAATTCAGAGCACCCATTGTAATGTTTTCCACATCTAAATTTACTGTTCTGTCCCTTTGTTTTTATGACCAGTGCATCTGATGACATTCTGAATGTTCTTTTCTCCATTTTTCTGACTCATGACATAGATAAATTCCCAGTTATGCTGATAATACAGTGGGTGTATCCTGCCACCTACTTCTGTACAATTACCTTTATGCTTGTCCTGGGAACTCTGAATAGGAAAAGCACCTGGATTTCTCAGTCAGATTAAGGTGGTTTGTTATTTAAATTCAGGAAGACTAAAACCAAAAAGTTGCTAGTGCCATGTATATGTACCTTGCAAACTTAAGTCAGAAATTCCAAGCAGCTTTTGAAGTTCAGGAGTAGTAGTTTTTTTCCTTCACCTTTCAGTGATGCAGAGCTTTTGAGTCACTCATTGCTTTACTCTCTTTTCTCTTGGAATTGAAACCAATCAAGGATGTCTGGCTTCAGCTCACTGGCTCACAGTGTGGACCTGGGTAAGATGAAACAGTGAAGGTAACTGGAAAACCATTGCCAAGCCAGAAGCTGTTGTCTGTTCACCACATCATCCTCTCTGGAGGATGTTTGAGATTTGGTAGCCTGTCATTCAAAAGGATTCAGGACTTCTAGTCTCCGTTTTTTTTTTTTTTTTTTTTTTTTAAATAAAATGTATATTTTATTTATTTTTTCTCATATATATATTCAAGAAGAACCTTCAGCTCCGCTCAAGTGGAGTTTTGGGCCAGTAATGCAGGAGACATGTGGCTAGTGTCATTAAACAAGTGAACATGTTTCCTGCAGACTGACATTGTTTGTACATGTTAGTTTGCTCATGTTTTGAGCAGAAATTGCACCAGAGCATGTTCTGCAGTAAGAGCTGCCCTTGCAGAAGTCGGTGTGGTTCCAGCAGCAGGATGCCCCAGCCAAGGTGAGGTCTCCTTTGATTGCAGGTACTGCTGTGCTGGCACCACAATCCTTCACAGCTACCAGAGCAACCTATCTTTCTGCAGATGTCTGACAACCTGTGTCATGACCTCACTGGAATAAATGCCATCAGCATTTGTTCCTGCAGGCAAGATCACCTGGAGCATGCTGGCATGAAAACTTAGCCTTTCCTTTTCATTCAGCTGCCTCCCCTTTACCAGAGTCAGCCTATTTGCATCAAGGGCTTCAGAACAAGAAAGGAAAGACAACTTGACCTTGCATTTATTTATTTATTTATTTATTTATTTTCTCCAGGATTTATTTATTTGAATCGTGATACAACCCTAAAATGTGCAAATCTTATCCTCTTGCTATAGCTTTTCTGTCACTCACTGTGCCTGTCTGCATTATAAAGCTTAATTTAGCCCCTGCTGATGTTAATAGGTGTTTTTCAGGGAGAGCAGGCTATAGCCCTTGGGGTCTAACGTTTCCGTTGCATTGTAGCCTTGGAAGGTGGTGGCATTTTGCAATATGTGCTTGACACAGTCACCTGTGGAGAATGCTGATTTGGTAGCAGTTAATACACCACTTGAATTCATTTTTCTTGGTTGTATGTGGCAGCTCAAAGAGCAAAGGAATGAAAACCCAGGCGATTAGTGGTATTTTTGCTGACTGTCCTTCTCTAAATCAAAGTGGGTATTCCCCTCTCCTTCCTTGATTAGTGTTCCTACTGCTGTGTGCAGCACCTTCTGTATTCTAATTCACAGCATGTAAAAATGAGGTCTCAAGTGCATATGCATGGATTTCGTCTTAACTACCCAGCGAAAAGTTTAAATTAGATGTTTCATCTAGAAACATGAAATAGGGTTTGAAATTAGCAATGACCTTGCAGCCTTCCTCGAGTTTACTTTCTGATATCATGTGGCAAGCAGTTTCCAGCTTTTTAGTTGCTCAGTGAGTGAAAGGTGCACATCAGCGTAGGGAATACTCCAATGTGTGGAAGTGACAGGCGGTGCTGGTTGAAGGAAAAAGTAGTTTAGCCTCATTTGGTGACTTGGAAAATAATAGAATGACCTAACACAGGAAGATCATGAATAGCATCAGGTATTTCCTTTAAAGGCTTGCTGAAGAGCATGCCTTAGATGGATTTCTAAGCTCCCTACTGAGGTAAGCCCTGAACAGGTGATGATAGTGATTTATACAGCTTTGTTTGGTCAAGGAAGAGGCATAGAGCCCCTGTGTTGGCTGTGCATCAGCTCTGCCCCCTACACATCTGGCTGACTCTGCTGTCTCACTTGGAGTAGCAGATGGAGAGCACCAGCCCTTCATTCTTCACCATTTTCTCTGGGAGGTGATGGGAGCAGTCCTGGGCGTGCTCTGTCAGGAGCAGCAGTTCTGTTTTGGCAAGTGCTGGGAAGAACCAAGGAGATTCTGCTCTTTTGTTAGGGTAGGGAACTAGCTCCAAATGTGAACGTACATCACCTTTTTGGTTTGGTTGAAATATCACAGTTTCTCTTCCCCTTTCAGGGGTGCTAATGCAATATCACTTCAGACTTTTTTTAGTACACACTTTTGTTATGGAAAATAATGGATTGTTCACCACAGGAATCTTAAAAATAACTGTGTAAAACTACAACAGTATACCAATTAAGTGTTTATAAAATATGTTCTTCGGCCATATTTAGCAGGCTAATGGAGAGAACCAATAAGGTCAGGATCAAGGGAAAAGACCCTCATCAGAACTGGCTGGAGTGAAGAGGCCAGTTTCAATTCTCACATGCAAAGCATTGCTGTTTAGGTTTCAAGCTAAAAAGCAGACACATTCAGGCCCAGGTTTCCTTGTGTGGATGGCACGTGGCTGGAAAGTATACCAACCCTCTGGCTTTGTCTCCCCACCTGTGCAATTTGAATCTTTTCAGTGGAATCAACAGATTGATTCAGTCTGTCTAAATAATCAGTCTACACACAGTACCTTTAGTGAGCTAATCATTGTGCTATATTGATTTTTTTTTTCTCCCTAGATGCAATGAACTTGTTTAAAATAAATAGGTAGCTTCTAAACAAAATTCTCTTTGCAGTAGGTTCTTTACTCCCATTCCCCACAGAGGCAGAAGCAAGCCTGGAGTGGAGGGTGAGGAATGTCCTGCTTGCTTTATCTCTGGCATCACAAGATTTTCCAGAGGAGTTTGAGCAGTGCCTGATACCCTGCTGGGAACCCAGATAACTGCAGATGATGGCATCTTGCATCTGGGACCTTTCCTATGATTTCATTAAGGATGTGGCAGCCTTCCTCCACCAAGGAACTTAGGGTGCTCATGGTCCCCAGTTCTCTCTTCTGTAGAGATATGTGCCAATGTTAACGCATGCTGTCCATATTTATTCATTAAATAGATTGCAAACCTTGACAAAATCAAAGCTGATTGCCTACAAGGAGTACTTATGGAACCTTTTTATTCATGCTGTAGAAATAAGCAGTCATTTCCACACAGTCTCAGTTTAACACAAAGAAACTACTTTCTCCTGGTGATCTGTCTGTTGTGACACCCTTCTCTTCTTTATCTCTTCAGATTGTATCAGTTTTTTCCTCTAGGAGTTTATGAAATATTTCAGTCTCCTTTCCAGTTCTTCACAGCAAACCTGAATATAGGGAATTGCATTTGAGACCTGCACAGACCTTTGTGCCCCTACCTCAGGGATGTCAGAGCTGTGAATGTCACCTTTTCCTGCTCTCTCCAGCCAGTGCCTGCTGCTGGAAGAAGCGATATGTGCAGGCTGTCTGGTCACTGGGCTACCTTGCAGATAACCCTTCAAAGGTACATGGGGCCATAGCTGGCTCCCTGAGAAGGAAAGGCTGGTGGCGGAGCCTGGCCACCAGGCTAGGACCTTATAGGACCTTAATCAGGTACTTCCTTAAAGGTGACCCTCTTTTTTTTTTTTTTTTTTTTCCCTCAAGAGGAACAGCCATAGCCTTCATTGCAGGAGACCTCTAAAAGTTGAGTGGTTTTATTCAATTTTGGGCATTTCCTTGCAGTAATCAATGCTGGCACTGGAGGAACACATTCCAGTTTTACAGCAGACAGGTAGGCACCTGCATTAGTTTGTAAAGGACCCATAGCCATTCATAAAACAAAATTGCTCTGTTCTTGCAGAGATGTGGGTGGCTGTGTGGTCCCAGTAACTCCTCTGCTCCCAGTAACTCCTCTGCTCTCACTCTTGCACCCTTGGCTGTTATAGATGCCCTTATGTATTCGTACGGATATGGCTGTCTCTTCCATATTACAAAAGTTAGTTTTCTAACGTACAGGGAAAGATGATATAATTCTACTTCACTGTTTTCCCTGACAGCAGCTGTTAAACTCCAGCTAATATTTACTTGTTAATCAATTGACACGTACTGTTTTCATTGCGGTGACATGAAAATAGTAAATATTTGTATTAGACAAAAGCTATACAGTAAATCATGCATATGTCTTGTTCTAAAATGCTATTAGTTTATAATTTGCATGATGTTCAATACGTAGTAAGGATACCATAAGAATGGAAATAAAAATAACGATAGTAATATAAAAGCAATTTAGTCATTAATTATTGGAGAAAATCATGTCTTACCTGCAGTAAGGAGAAATGAAGGTTTGGCTTTCCAGCAGAAATACCAACAAGCTGTAAAAGTTGGCTGACCATTATAATGTGAAAATTAGCTATAATCTCACAGGCATTTGCAATTTTCCTTGTAATTCATTAGAGCTGTGGTTTCCTGTATTCCAATTCTCTTGTGCATGGAAAAGATCTGCGTCATATAGTTGGGTGCCCAGCCTCCTTGAAAAAAGATCCTATTGATTAAGAACCTAATAATACTTCCCATTGTGGTTAGGATTTATTTTGGCAATTTTGTTAATGCAGCACAATTCATAGTATCAAAATGCCCGTACCACTTTTGCTTTTGTAACAAATAATTTGTTCCGATCCTTTTTATTTTTTTATTTTTCTCCCTTCTGATTTTCCCATGCACATACTGCTATAGCAAAATTTCTCTTTGCTACCTTAGACAATATATTTAATGAACTTTATCTGTCTTGCATTGTTAAGGGCAAGGAGCTAACTCTAAATAGACCGGGGCTTTTAGGAAAATGAAAGCCATGAAGATTTGCTTCATCATGGAAAATTGTTGCCAAATGTCGTGTGAGCTCTTGTTTTCCTGGCACACACAAAGTAGAGAAACATTTTCATTTATAGACCCTATCATCTTGACATTCAGCATCTTGACTTCTATTGCTTTACCACTTTTTAGTATATGAATGTTTTCCATCAAAATGGATTGTTATGAATACACTTATATTTAAATAACAAATGAGATAATATAAAGATACAGATAATTAGAGGCTTAGATAATGCTGTATAGAAACATCTTAATCAGATCAAAGAAAAAACTGCATTTTACTTTTAGCATAGTCTGTTTTTTAATAAGCCAAAGCTTAAAATCTGATGAATTGGCAATTATTTTCTGATATAATATTCAGAAAGAATGCATCCTGAATACCAAATGAATGAAAGTTACTGTGGACTATCATTGGTGTTTTTCATTTTGACCTTGAAAACTGGGTTAGCTTTGTATTCTGCACACTGCTAGCCTTGAAACACAAGCAATTGGAAAAACAGTGCTGAAGATTAGCAATACTTTTGCTACAGTTATCTTGGGGGAACAGTTTAGGGCACTGGAGGGGAATTGTCTTCAAGGTCTCCAAACAGCCTGAAAGTTCTGGTGATGACAGCACTTTCAATTATCATTATCCTAAAAATGTCCTTCTGTTCCAGTGAAGCCTCACGTAGCTAAAAGGAAAGGTGACTAGAGGCCAGCATTAAGTAATGTCACAAGAATGCAGACTCCTGAGAAGCTGCTAATCAAACCCTTTTGTTGCTATGCAAATATATCCATGTTCATCACAGATGTATAACCTCACAAAATATTCTTTGGTACAGCATTGTCATGGTAGGGAGAGTGAGTAGCTATGTGTAAAGGGTATAACCTTTAACTCATATGCCAAATGACTGCCCAGAAGACTAAGGTCTTGCACTACTCCAGTGCAAACTCTGAGTGTAGGTGGCTTTGAGGAGGGATGCTTTCCTCTGGGATAGATAGAGGTATAAAACAGAGGGGAAAAAAAGTCCTAGCAGATCTTTACGAATGTTAGACTGTGATCACTTGCATTTCAAGGGAGCAGAGGAAACTGTAAACTGCTTCTGTTTCAAACAATCTGAAATTAGGATTGATTTTATTAAAAATTTTACATAAGCCTAATATTTTAGATACATAAGATTTTATAAACGTTGTCATTTTTTATTGTTGTTGAATTATTGTGGGCTCTGTCTTTATGACTGCAATCTCCTAATCCTCCTATGGCTATGTTAAAATTCAAGGCATCCATAAGGCACAAGTCCTTCTGACCTAGTGCTGTAGTTATGATGATGCATAAAATAAATCATTGCAATTACTGAGGCAGTCTCAAGCACTTAGTAAGTCAGGCAATTGCTTCTTGAAACATGACTGAACTGAAGAAAGGATCATTAGTTATTTCCCTGGAGTACTTGGATATTGTAACCCTCTCCACAGGGTTCTATTAGAGAGTTAAGACCTGGTCATTTGTTCACACATCTCATTTTATCTTTCTTTTACTCAAATCCTCTCTGACAGCTGATGAATTCCAGAGCATGTCTCTTCTTCACCCGTGGCATCTCCTTAACTGTCAAAGTTCAGGTCAAACAGCAAATGGCCAACTGGATGGGAAGGAAGAGCCCAGCAACAGCAAAGAAAACAGGTTTAAGAAGTTATTACTGGCATGACTTAGGAGATAGGATGACTTTCTGAGACATACAACTATAAAAGTAATTTCCTGAATAAGAGGGAAGATAGGTGAGATCTCAAGTTTATACACAAAAAGAGTGTAAAACTCTATAAAGCTATATAACTTTTATAAAGCTATGGAAGTCAGGAAGGAGTCTAATCGATGAATGGGGAAAGAGGGGTCAAGATCAGAGGTGCATGAGAGCTTCAGTATTTCTTGGGTGCTGTCACGGGGACTTTGTGTGATGCTGTCTGGTGGTGATGGGATGTCCTGTGAGGAGGAGAATGGGATCAGGAGAAGATATTTGTTAGTGGACATTTGCAGAAGCTAGCAAGTGGCATCGTGCTATTGCTCTCTCTCTCTTCTTACAGGTGACACAACTTCAGGTTGCTCAGGAGGTCAAGAAGGAGGAGATATTTTGAGGGAGGAGAAAGGAAGTAGAGAAAGGAGGAAAAATCCAAGGGAGATTGCTCAGGAATCTGGTGGATTAAAAGGATGCATAGGGAACCTTGTTGGGGCATGATAGTGGTTGGAGAAACCACAGTCAGAGCCCAGAGAGTGATGGATATTTAGGTGCTTTGTGGATGTGACTGGCAGTAGAGGAATATGGTTGGAGGGGATTGTTCTGGAGAGAGCTATCTTTGTCAAGGGTTGAGAGGAGGGAAGGCCCCCTCAGGGAGAGGCTGTATGTTAGCTGCTGATAATATCAGAGCCTGGAAAAGCATGCAGCAGCGTGGTTCAGGACTGATTCAAGGGTAGATCAGATGTCCTTGTTTTGGGGGTGGCAACATCCATGAGAAGGGTGGGGCAGATGGCTGGAGGCAGTAACAGCTTCAGCTGCCCAAGTGGGATGTGCTGATGCTTGTCTGTGAGCTCTTCGTTCCATCAGGAAGATTTTTTTCTAGTGCTATTGTGAATGGTCTCCTGGTGCCAAGGACCAAAGTGGTGTTGAGGGGTACACTCCACCATTTTTCAAGCTTTCATAGTTTTGACTGAGGTGCATCCTAGTGAAATATTTATTTATTTAATTATTTTCCCAGTATTCCTTTCAGTTCTAATGACTGATCCAATTAAATTATCCCATGCAGAAATAAAATTTTGAATTACTTGTACCAACTTTTTGCAGAAGGGACAGTACTATCTAGACCCTGGGGTTTCTACGCATGTTCCTTGACAAAGGAACATTGTGAGGACACACGGGCAGTCGTATGAGTGTTTACTCAAGATGCCTTGCATCTCATTGCAGATACCATGTGATTTACCAGTTGCCATGGTAACTATGCATTTTTCCATTCCAGAACTTGAATAAATGTTGAGATTGCTTTTGGTATAACTAACTTACCTTCCTCCTATAGCTGGACACAATTGTATTATCTAAAGGAAGCAGAGAGGAGACTCCCAACACTCATACTGAAACACATTTTTAGAGCATATAAGTAGTTAAGAATCAGATGTATTATCCTGTCTGGAACAAAATAAAAATAATATCTGATTATTTAAAATCATAAAACAGGAGAAATAAAAACATATTTTTTGTTGTTGTAAACTTGCAACAAAATTTCTTGCTTGTGTTGTAACCTTCACTTTTGAATGAATTATTGCTCACAACAGCTGGTTAATTGTTAACCTGCTCTTACCTTCCTTCCCCTCCCAATTCTTTCATTTAATACTTTTTGCTAAATGTGGACAACAAATCTTCTAGCAAAGGAAAAGAAAATAAAAAACAAAACCTTTCTTTTGCTCTTGTTCATGTATGTAACATTTTTTTAATCTTATATAGAGGCAGCATGATTTCTCTCATTTCTGTAGTAGACTGTGTTGAAGTCAGTGAGCATTTTATCCCATGTAATAGATGCAGAATCAAACCTCCTGCTATTAGATGGAAGGATTGAGCTTTATTTTTCCTTCTACCCCATTTTTCCTTTCTTTTTGACAGCCTCCTTGTGTGCTCTACACATTGCCATCTACTTAGGATACATTATCAAGCCTGCAAGTGATTAGAGGCTTATCTATTTTTGAATGATTCAGATGTATGAATTAATTAAGCAAGAAAAGAACTATTAGAAAGCATTAGTAAAAACAGTGGCCATTCCAGGCTATTTTGGGGGGAGCTGAAACCATCATCTAAAACCAAGAAAATTATATTAATGGTGATTTGTCCTTTTTTTTGAAATCATAGCATTATATCCAACTTAGTTGGAAAAAACACCAAAACACAGGATATAAACTCTACTTTGTAACTTTTACTGTTTGGCTGGAAGTTAAATAAATTGGTTTTATTTTCAACATTAGCTTTTAATTATTTTTTTTAAATGCCTTACTCAGTGCTTTTTCACACTCTCTGTTAGATGCTCCTGTTAAACATCAGTGCATTTGAGAGATTTTGGTTTTGAAGTTGATGAAAATGAGCTCAATGACTTTATTTAGTGTTCTCATTTTTAGATATTATTTTGTTTGCAAGGCCTGAACCAGGTCCTTTGCTGACTATTTGACTGTGAGAAATCAACTACTTTCTTCTGTGAGCATAGGGGCTTCAGAGAAGTGTATGTGCCTTACAGTGATAAATGTAATGAACAGCACCTCAGTATAGTGGGCAAGCTGTAGTCTTCCACATTTGGATTTCTGGTTTAATGTGGATAGCATATATATTTATTTTTAATTAAAAAATTACTTTTTGATATTATTATTATTAGAATAATGGTATTGTCAGCACTGAGATGTGCTATGGACCAAAAGTAAGAGAGAAAGGTTTCTCTGGTAGACAATGACAGGATGTCAGTTTTTTAAAACAATATTTTAATTCACACCATGTATAAATTGGTGTGAAAGGCAAAGAAAGAGATTAACCATCTTGTCTGTTTGACTTAGAAGCTGTAGGTGTCCAACACTGGTAATTAGAGCACCGTAAAGCTGACAGCATCATATATTTACTGCTATATCTCCTCCATTCTTTCAGGAGACCTTATTTATTGCTACGCCCATTATAAAGGTTGTAAAGCCTTTGCACATGTGTCCTTACCAAGGTGAATATTAGTCTACGGTAATAAATGCAATCAACTAATACTAGTTATCTTCTGCAGTTTTCATGGCTGTGTGAAAGCTGTATGTGGACTGCCTTAGGAGCTAAGTTCCACCTCTTCTGGATGCTAATCAGTTTGTTATCTAGTTCCCCTTATATCCCAGTAGAATTTAACCCTTCTGATGTTGAGACTATTCTCAAGTAGAGCTTTTGTATATCAATTGCCTTTGGTTTTTCTTTCCCTAAGGCACATCATACTAACAGCACATAGTATGAATCTTGGGGTATCTGGGGTGAATCCTTCAGTTCTTCCCTCTTCCTAGACAAGCAGTACTTTAGTCATCATGTTATTTTCCTTATGCATTTTTCTGCTGCTACAGCACTGGAAGACACTCATGTCAGCAGCTGGCGGGTTGATCTTTTGCTTCATCTCTAAATGCAAGGGAGAGACTTGCATCTGGTGCTAGGACTTTTGTCCTGTAGGAAGCTTTACATTCCCTGGGGGAAAAAAAATCTGATTCAGGTGAAAATAATACAGTTGCAAAATTAGAGGAGAAATAGAGATTTAATTCTCCTGCTACCTACTCTGGAAACATTGGGATGAGGACATGCAGGCTCCAGCTGCAAGGGGCTGGGGAATCCAAAGCCCTGCCAGCCTGAGGTATGAGGCAGGCATGCGGAGAGCCTGGCAGCCTGGTTTCTCTTCAAACTGACATGTCCTGGCAGAATTTCAGTTCTGGGGAATCCACATTTTCTCAGTCAGAAAAAAAAAAAGTTGTGTTGGAAAATGTCCAGCCAGCTTCACACCACCACAATTCATTGCAAGGCAACTGGAAGAGATAGTTGGCATCTGCCCCTTTTGTTCTCAAGTCACATTAATTTGCCCTGCTATATTGCACGGTGTGTTGCTTGCTTGTTTGTTTGTTTGTTTACAAATACATGTGTTCTCAGCTTCCAGCCTCCAATTCTTCCATATCCTGGTGTTTTTGAAATAAGTGCTGCCCTGCTGTCTGTGAGAGAATTATAACAATATAAATACTGTCTAATGCCTTTTGTCTTTCTCTCGGTCCCCCCTCCTCCTCCTACCTTTTTTTTCCCCCTCAGCTTTTGTGTGGTTACAGAGGGAAGGTCTCCTAGGTTGTCCTTGCCGAGGTGGCAGCACTCTGTCAGGCTGTCAAACTTATCTCCTAAGAGCTATGAAGAGTGTGTGCTCAAAGAAAGGGAAAACCGAAATGCGTAACCTTCAGTTGTCTCAAAAACACATTTTTCATTACCCAACAAAGAGGTGTGGAGGGTTAAGGCTACAGTATCATTACTTTTGTGGTTGTGACTCCAGTAATGCTTTCTTTCATGTTATTTTAGTAAATATGCTCTTTTTCCTGCATTAGAGGTATTGCTTCCTTGCGTTGAACCCCAATCCATAAATATGTTTTAGCCTCAAATGGCAATAGTCTGAGGTAACAGAGGACAAACAGGGGTACAGAGAGCTCAGCTTGGACTCATTGTCGCTAACCTGTTGTGAAAGGCACTTTTTCTATTGCTCCTTTTGTCTTTCCTGAACTGTACAGATTTTTATGTTTTTAAGTGGCCTACACGATGAAGCCCCAATATTGCTTGCAGTGGGACCACTGATCGAGCTTGGGAACATAGGCGACTGAGGCTTTTTTGTCCCAGGATCTTTCTGCTCACATAAAGACTTGCATTTAGCAGTGCCCTATCCCCATGAGCGGTTTCTTTCTTCTCAGTGATAGGAAAAGCAGAAATAATCCTACTCTCAGCAGTTTTGGGATTACAGGCAAAAATTGAGTTCCTTGATGTATGACTGTGTAGGGATATTAATCTTTTCCCTGATGCCTGTTGTCTGTCATCTCTGTTTTACCAGCACTATCCTTTTGACCCCTCTACAAGGGTAACTTGTTATTAACGTTGTCTTTGCAGCACATGCTCAGTATGCAGATGACAGCTCCAACAATTTTTGTTACAGGGCTTACTTGGGGTATTATTGAATGTGATGCTCAAAATTATTTTCAGCAACAAAGGATTTTATTTTTTATTTTATTTTTTTATTTTTGTCAAAATGTGGCTCATGCTTGTTTCCCCATTGCTTGCAAAGAAATTCAGAGCAGGTTCTGTTCAACAGGGTATGGGCTCTTTGTTGTGCATTGCTGAGACAGATAGCTCAGCATGAGGCCACCAGGAAGTTTTGATATGATCCCTTTGCTGGGGAGATGGTGTTTGAATCATTTCAGTTGTTTTGTAGTTTTCCAGACTGGTCAGAAGTTGCCAAGACCTAAAATGAAATCCCTGTGTTAGCCATGTTAATTTTTCATTAGTGGATTTCTGTTTCTCTCAGTATGCTGTGGATTAGCATATGGCTTCAAAAGCAGATTTAACACCTGCACAGAGAAACAAAAATATTAAAGTACAAAGAGGAATGGGATAAAAGTTCATGAGATGACAAAAATAATGAAATGAAATGTGAGTATTCTATGAGCTATACTTTAGACTGAAGTAAAATAACATAACCTTTTGTGCATTTTTTTTTTTATTTGTAAGAATGGTTATATGAAAAGATGCTTTTGATGTTCCTGCAGTACTATAAGGCAGTTTTTCCCTTGAAATTTGGAAAAAGTGGCGGTCATGCAACTGACTACAAAATAGGCAGTCCCATTTAAAATGTTTCCTGCTGTGATATTTTAAGTAGAGGTGGAACAGTGGTTATGTTTTATTTCTATCTTTTGAGAATAAAGAAAGACTGCAGAGAAAATATTTACTGGTCTCTTCCTTATATAGCTCAGTTAAGATGTGCTGGTGACTTTGAAATGCTTTTCTCCTGCTGTAGTTGAAAGTGAATCAAGCCTATTAATGGGGATATTGGTCTCTCGAAACTCAGTGACATACTGCAACACATTCTGAGATGTATTATCCACAGAGATCAGAGATACTGTAGTCCATCTCCACTTTAATTGTGATATGTTCATTTCCATTTTCCTGTCAAACAAGGAGGGATATCCTGTAAAGAATAGGGCCATTTTTGTACATCTATTTGTACTTTGGTGACTTTAAATCTAAATCTGCACTCTCCACAATAAGAGATTCAAGGGAAGAACATAGCAAAGTGTAAGCAGGCAATCATCTTTGGTCTTTGATAGATGCTGTCTGAAAGAGTGTCTCTTTATAGGAGAAGCTGTTAATAGGATGGCTTTTTTTTTTTTTTTTGGACTTTATGTAGGTAATGTAAATATGTTCGTATCTTATAGCTAGGACTAATTTCATCGTGTACTACTAGCATTTGCAAATGCCTCACATTGTGAAAATCCATTTTCAGTTGTGTATGAGATTGTCAAGCCTTATCTGCTTGTTCTGAAAGGTGTCTGCCTCAGATTTTAATGAAAAAATGTAGCCAACATGGTTCAGCGGCTGCTAAGAGTGAAGTTCGATGTAAATACCATTTTGCTGTGTTTAAAAAAAAAAGGCTGAAGTTTCTCTGAAAAGCTCTTATGCCCTTGCACTTCTGAAGAGGGATTTGAAATCCCTTTGGGGAATAGTCTTTGGTGGTGTTTTGTGGTGGTGGTGGTTTTGCCATCTTCATGAATATCCACCCCAATTGGCCAAGTCAGAGGCCAAAAAACAGTTTATACAGGCATTTCACAGTTTATACAGGCATTTTGTCTGAGCTTTGGCCCAGGAGGACTCCTTATCATATGTTGAACAAAGCAGAGCTGTATTGTGGAACAGGGCAGAGTGGTTTTTTTTGTTTGTTCGTTTGTTTTGTTTGTTTTGTTTTGTTTGTTTTGTTTTGTTTTGTTTTGTTTTTTTTTTTGTTTTTTTTTTTTTTTTTTTTCCCAAAGGAGCTAAATTAAAGAATAACAACTAGTGTTTCCCTGGTTTTGGACGTGACTTTTTTTTTTTTCTTGACTGTGCTCTTGTAACTCCTTTTTTGAATGGGTAATATGTGCCAGGGATTGATTACAACAACTAAGCAAAACTCTACCTGTCCATGAAAAGTATCAGTCTGCTGACATGAGGATCTTGTTATTTGACGGCTTTTGTCCTGCTTTTTCACCTACATGAGCAGCTTCCCTGCACCTCAGTGGAACCTTCTTTATCCTTGTGTTTCCAAGCCCCTTCCAACATCCCTTGCATTTCACATGTCTTACACAGAAATATTTCCACGTGGGCATGGGACTTGTGTGCAGGGAAGCTGCATGGGTTCAGTGAGGGGGGACTCCTCTTCAGAACACAAACAGCCCCAGGAATCCTTCATGTTAGACTTTTCCTGTGCCTCTCAAGGGCATGCCCAGGCACCAGCATCAAAAGAAAAGAGGCAGAAGTGATCAGCATTATCTGATTGCGTTGAGTCAGTTTTACCAAACTGTGCTATGAAAACAAAATGTTCTTGCCCTCCTTGAGAAGTCAGTATCTGTTATTTAATGTGATTTTGAAGCAGATAGTCTGTGTAAAGTTTGCTATGTTGCTTATTGCTCAAAGATTCTTCTCTTTGCTTTCCCTTGTTTGGCAGCAGGAAAATCTGTATGCAGGCTAGATTTTTGGTGTTCCATTAATTTTACAGATGCCTTTATTCAGTTTCTCTCTTAATTTCTGTGTTACTTTGCCCACTAAAATCAACAATGTGAGAGACTCTCTGGACCTGGGTAGACTTGGATCAGGTCCTTTTATTTAAAAAGCAGGTGTACAGATACTGAAGCTATGTCATTGGGAAGTGCGTATTTTGCCTTGCTAGCTGGTGATGTTTCAATATAGCAGGTGCTTCATTAATGGCTAAAATTAACAAAATATTTGCACAGATGTCCTGTTCCGTGGAGGAGTTATGTGAAAATGAAATTTCTACTCAAAGGAGCAGGCTTCTGAACAGCCCGTGTCCATTGCAGAGCACTGTTCTTTTTAAGAAGGAGTGGGCTGCCAAGAGCTGTTAGGACGTACGGTAGCTTTTCAACTCTATTTCTAGCAGTGGATGTTTCTAGTAGCTAGAGGCAGCACATTCTCTGTGTTGGCTCCTGTTTCAATTAATTGCAAGTCCAAACTAAGGAATTTAAGAGATACGGAAATGTCCTTGACTGATATCCAAGTTATTGGCTGCACTGGCCGCAGATCAGGTTCTTCCATGCCAATAGCAGAAAAAGCAGAAGTCAAGTGTTTTCCTTAATGAAACTGGCATGCCAAGGCTATTTGCAATGCTGTCATAGGTACCTCTGCTTTCTTCTACTTCAGTGGTAATTCAGAGGGTCATATTCCTACCCATGCAAAGCGTAACCTGCACAAGTTAAGGCCCGCTAAGCAAGGAGTCCCAGTGTCTCATTCCAGTAAGCATATAAATATTTATACCACCCCAGGCTTCCTTTCATGCTGAAAAAAAAAAGGTAGTGCTTGTCTGCTGTTAAAATATATTACCCGGGAGATAAATGGCCTATCTCCGTAGGAGAAAGATAGATGAGAGCACTGGAAACTTGACCTTAATAGTGGTCAAAAGATCTGCCAAGTCCAGAGGGCCTTCCTGCTTGCTCAAAGTGCCTGCCAGTAAGTAGTGTAGAGGTTGATAGTGCTGTGTTTAGCTATCAAGAGGTGAGATGATTAATTAAAAGCTGTAATAAATGTGAAATAAACATTCCTAGCATGTGTGTAGCGTAGGAGCAAATGGTGCTTCTGAAGAGAAAACTGAGGTATGGGAGAGTCTGGGCAAGTGACTTGCTCAAGGCCACGTATGGAGGGAGACAACGATTAACCTCTACAACACCTCTGGTGTTCTTCACCCTACTGATGTGCCTCTGCAAACACATAAATGTAAACATACAAATACAAAGTAAAGTAAATGCCAAGTAGGCAGCATCAGGAGGCTCTGGGATGAGGTGCCAGTGTCACCCACCTGAGCCTGAGCTGTGATTCTGCCACTGATCTACAGCAGTGCCCTGGGATGGCCTCTCATCTTCCCATCCATAAAGGGGGAGAGATGGCAACCCTGAGCTGCTCTGCTCCTTCGAGGCTGGTGCAGGCTTCTTAAGGCTGTGTAATGGTCTGGAAAAGTGCTGGCAGGTTTCATTGTTAATTGACAGTATGATGAAAATGTCACTTGAGTCAGCATGCTGACTTTTAGGGACTCAGCTAGGGTGCTGCCTTGCTCTTCAATACATGCTGCTGTCACTTGGGGGCCCCTGGCATCCTCGTCCTCTTCTGCCACTGGCTGTAGATGGAGCACGCTGAGAGCTGCCTGGTTGTATTCCAGCAAGAATTAATTATTTCACAAACCATTCAGGATTCCAATAAATGAAGCATGCCATTATGTCATTTCAGAATAATATCGGTAGTGAAATCAGAACTTGTAAAACTGGGAGAATACATAGCACTTGTCTTTGTGCTTTGCTTTGTTCAGGTTAATTGTTGTTGCTTGCAGTATGATTAAAGGGCCTGGCTGAACACAAAATTATGTCATGCATAAGTAGGGTTTTAATGAAGCAATAATTCTTTCCTTAAAGTGAAATTATTTATAACAGATGATAGCCAAATAAAGAAATTCCCTATCCCTCCCCTTTCATGGAAATAATTATTATAGGCAATGAAAATCCAAATCGAACCTGACTGGCCTTAGTTTTGCACACTTTTTGTCCTTCCTGATAAAAGGGGTTGTTTTTTACTCTTCCTTGAAAATGATGAAAGGACAAAAAGAAGAGCCTTATGAGAATCTCACCACCGGGGTGCTGTATGCAGTTAATTTGCATACAGTTATCCAAGAGGGTTTTTTTTTTTTTTTTGGAAATAATTCTGCTTGGTGGGATGTTAAAGCAGGAACACTGTCTTCCAGAACAGACCATTGTTAATGTCCTTTCATTACAATATAGCTTTCGTTCTCCCTGTGCTCACTGTTGACTTGCTGCCAGCTGCTCCTGTATGTAAATGTGTATGGATACGCTTAAAACCCGTTCCCATATAGATGCTTTGTATGAACACAGCACCATCCATCACATGCATGCCCCATATATGCTGCAGTTTGCCATGTCAGTGAGCACAGGGAGATGAGTATCAGGGCTGTCTTAGAGGATGCCAGAGGAGAGACAGAGAGAAATGGAGAGATGTATGTTTGTATAAACCCCCTTGTTACTGAGTGGCTTTAATGCTTTGCCTGATTCTTGTTCTCGCGCTCCTTCTCTTTCGTCGCCTCTTTCATTGCAGCTTTTCATATATGTAGGCAACAACAACAAAAAAAAACAGGGCTGGTGAAATGGAAGATTACAATTATGCATCAGTATTCCTGTACCGTGTCTTCTCAGTACTGTCCCCTGGGAGTGTTACAATGAATATCTGACATTAATTGGCTCGGTACCTGTACGTCTGACCTTGCAGAAATTTAATAGATCAATTCTACATGTTGTTTACTGATAAAGAAAACTTCTTCAGGGCAGGGGCTGCATCTTTGGACATGCCTGCACCCACTGACAACCAGAGGTGGCAGTCAGACTAAACCGGGTCTCAGAAATAAAATAATCGAAAGGGGGGACCGTAAAGGAGTTTCTCTCCCTTGTGCTGCCAAGATGTGTTCCTCAGAAGATTTTAGGCTACTCCCAGTCTTCGTTGCTGCTGGGTACTGTGCACTTGACACACACATGCAGCAACAGCCTCCTGCTCAGCAGGGCCAGCTGCCTTTGGGTGCTGGGGGCAGAAGGGGCGAGTCCCTCAGCCGAGCCTCAGCGGGCCCTGCTGCCGGGCGGCTGGTCCCCGAGTTAAAAAGTTGCCTTATAAGAAGGAGGGAGGGTTGCCCACGAAGCGTTTGGAGAGGGGCTTTTGTTGCGTGCCTGCCCCACCGCTTTTATTGCCTTTGTTTCAGGGCGGGAGGGAAGCTGTGCAGAACGCACACTCATCCGGCACCGGAGCGCCGGGCAGCTCTCGGGCTCTTTTTCCCCGCTGCATTTGGCCGCTGGAAGATTCAATTTACCCCACCCCGGGGACACAGAAACCCCACATCCCCCTAGGAACCAGCGCAGGGCGCTGCCCCAAAGAGACCCCCCCCCCCCGTTAACCCCATCCTGCCATTGGGGCCGAGCCCCTCGGGCAGGCACTGACCGCGACCTTTCCCCTTGTATTTTTTTTTTTTTTTCCCTCTCCCCTCCTTTTCTCTCTCTGTGTCACGGCAGGCGGAGGATGGAGGCGGCGGCGAGCGGGCTCGGGAGGAGGCCGGCGCGGCGCTGGTGCTGCGGAAGGTGTGGTCACGCAGCCCGGCCCCCGAGCGGCGCGGGAGGTAAGGACGGGGCTGAGCCGGGCTCTGGGAGCGCTGTGCCGGGCCGGGCCGGGCCGGGCCGGGCTGAGCCGGGCTCCGCTCCGCTCCCAGGCGGCGGCGGCCCCCGGCCCGGGGCGCTGCGGGGCCGTGCGGGGCCATGGGCAGCGGCAGGGCGCGGGTGCCCGAGGCGCTGGCGGGGGAGCGGCCGCTGCCCACCTTCGACGTGCCCTACTTCAAGTACATCGACGAGGAGGACGAGGAGGACGAGTGGAGCAGCCGCTCGCAGTCCTCCACCGAGGATGACTCCGGGGACTCTCTGCTTTCCGACAGGTACGTGGTGGTGGCGGGGACGCCGGAGAAGATTTTGGAGCATCTCCTGAGCGATCTGCACCTGGAAGCGGCGCAGGACAAAGACACCGGTAAGGAGCGAGCCCCGACGGGACCCCCGGCCCTGGGGAGCTCTCCCGGGATGGGAACGGGGGGGAACGGACGGGGGGAGGCCCCGGGTACCCCCGGCTGGAAGCCGGCTGCAGCTTTTTGGGTACCCGCCGTGCAAACCGGAGGAGCAAAGAGAGGGCAACGAGAGCCTGCGGTCACCGGGAGGCGCAGCTCAGCAGCAGGCGGCTTGTGCATAGCTCGCTGGACGCGGCTATAACCGCACAAGATGTTCCCCGAGCCCTAAAGCATCCCCCGGACCACTGGGTGAGCGCTGCAGCCTCGCCGTGCTCCCCCCGAGTGCTTCGGCATGTTTTCCGTTTCATAAAGGCGGCTTCTAAATTTTCTCATAAGCCAGGATAACAGCGTGTGCAGCCTGATGCTCTACTCGGGTGTCTTCAGCCGGAGCCTGTAATTTGTTCCAGCCTGGAGCAATTATTATATTGATCGGGCTACTTGACATGCAGTTTAATTTTCAGCTGGATCTCTTGGCTATAAGCACAGCTTGCTGTCACCAGAGCTGCTGTGGCAGTTTGTCAGGAGTGCCTGCAACATGCAATTCCTAGCTAGTTTGAATGGAAGTAGCCGGGCTAGTGACAATTGCAGAGATCCCATCCCAAAATCACCAGGCTGCTGAGAGTTGCAGAGATCCCAAATTCTGAAGAGCCAAGGAAGAGCTGGCTGGAAAAAGAGCCTGGCATTTGGCTGTTCCCAACAGGGTTAAAACGCATACTCCTGATGCCTGTATATCTCTCCCTCTACAAATGAGATTACTGAGAATAAACACACTTTAATCCTTTTAAGTGACTGAAAATATAAATAACGTCTGTGATTCCCAGAGGAACGTCAGGACTGGGTCCTCAGAACAAGCCATTAGTTTAATGTGGGACAATAGGCATATTCCTGGCGAAGATGAATGGATGCCCTGAAGAAATATACGGAGTGTCTGGTGGCGATATTATTATGATATTCCTAGTGCTGCTTTTGTCTGCCTAGACATTAATATTTAGTGCAGAGAGAGGCTCTGATTGTTTCTCTTGCAGAGATGCGGTCAGTCCAGCTCTGTGATTTACTTGAGCCAGCTCTTGGCAGCGCAGTGAGGGTCCTTCGTTGACCCTTAAGGTCAAATGTTAGGTGCAGAATAAGTTCCCCCATGAATGTTTATCACCTGCACATTGATGGACATCAGCGACCCGCCCTCACGGACTGCTCCAGCTTCTTTTGTAAGCTCATAATCTTGCTGGAAAACAATGAGATTTTCACTAGTGTTATGCATTATATTTCAGGGGTTTTAAATACAAAGTGCTCCTTATGAAAAGCATTAGGTACTGAACATATCCTCACATTTCCTACCTTTTCTTTTTTCCCCCTCTTTGCATCACCGGGAGGCAGTTCATAAACCTGTTCTTATTGTTAGGGAGAGGGGCTGGTAAAGTGCCCTCCAAACAAATGCTAAAGCCACTACTAGACTGGTTGTTAGCAGATGGCAGTGTATTTAGAGGCTGATTGGCTTCTCCTCACCTCTTCTTGCCTTATCACTTCTCCTTTGAGAAAGAAGCAATTAGCTCTGTTCTGTGTCCAGGATTAGCTGGATCCCAGGGATGCAACAAAGTAGTTGTGGTTTCTTTTTTTTCCTTTTTTTTTTTTTTTTTTTCCATCACAACGAAGTGTGGTAAACCTTGCTCGATGGCTCTCCACTTCCTTGTGTAGTTAATCTTTTTTTTTTTTTTAATTTATTTATTATTTTTTATTTATTTATTTTTTATTGGTCTGACTTTATTAATCTGGTAATATAGAATTTAAAAATAAAACCCTTCAGGAGTTGTTTCCCAGTGTTTGTGAGGTGGGTGCCTCCATGACAGTTTTGATCAGTCTGTTTTGCAGACTGGGTAGCAGCTGATGTAAGGAGGTATGGGATATTGGCTGTATAGTGAGCACATCTTTGCATGTGCACCTGAAGGCATCCTTCTGTGGTTTATCTGCTTGGATTTGCTGTCCTTTGCAGGTAGTTCTTGTAGTTGCAGGTTGGCCTATCTCCAAGGATGGTTGAGTTTCAGGGTCCTGCAAGTCTGTGTCTTCCCAGGCATGGCTTTGTGGAACATAAAAGGATGATGTTGCTGTACCCAGCTGCTGCTCCTGCTGTTGGTTTGCCAGTTGCAGGATGACTTCTTTGGCCTCCTGTTTTCCCTGCAGCCCCCAGCCGGGTTTGCTTATTTGTGCTGCATGGAATATGGGAAAGAGCAGTTGTCACATATGCTTGTGCATATGGGGCTGTTGTTCTGTTTGACCCTTTGCACTGATTCTCAGGGAGGAGTGCTCTGCATGTTTTCGTTCCCAGCTTTTGTATAGCAAATCGTAAGAGCAGCCCCTCAGTGGTCATAACAGCAAATATCCGCTGTCCCCTGGGGCTAGCATGGTCATGGAGCACCGCTTTTTGTATACACTGACATGGCTGAATGATGCTCCACGTATTGCTTCCAGCCACCCTCCATTTCCTAGGCCAAGTCAGCAGGTAGCTGTTTGTTTTTTTTGCTGGGAGATTTGGGGATGGTCTGGAGTATATTTAACTGTGGGCCAGCCCAGGCCTCAAGGCTCCTTTCAGCTGCCACTAAACCTGTAGTAAGATACCTTAAGCATTCTTCTTTCACAAGAGCTGCCAAAATATAGAGTTGGGGATACCTTCTCTCACCCAGCCTGAAGAGATTGAACACTGTTACAGCAACTGAGGATGCTAAATGGGACATTGCAGTGTGCACACCCAGACTAGCCTGTAGCTCGGATGACTTCTGCTGGCAAGGATGTCTTGAAAGCCTGAGGTTTGCAAGACTCTTCAAGGTTTTGTACCTAATAACTGGTTAATGACAGGGTTTTTTGGTGATGTCTATATTAGGCTATATTATATGTGAGTTTCTCTGGCATCATCTTAAACTACAAGTCCCAGTTTAAGATGATGCCACAACAAATCTACAGTCTTCCATCTCAAAGGGAGAAAGTTTTCATCTCATTGAGTTGCTATAAACTGTCATGTACCCCCAAAGAAAGCTGTTCTTTTTGTTTCCTACTGTGAGATGGCTGAAAATTTTTCTGTTTCTGTAACTAACAACTTTTTGAATCATTTCTGATTGTTGGAGTCACTGGGGGTGTCTGCTGAGTGCATAGTTTAGAGGGCAGTTGGAAGTTTTTAGAGTTGAACAGTAAGGCCCTTCATATATGTCAATATCCAAGCAGAAAATGCTAGGCATACCTCCTGGCTAATCCTCATCAAGGATGAGGATTTGAACGAGTAATCTCTGAGAGGCCAAATCTTAGCGTCTCAGGATCTCTAATCCCTTCCTGATAACTAAAACTCTTCTTTCAAAATTGTTGTCTTTTCCTGCAAAAGCTTTTCTTTCCTGGACATGAGCAGCATTTCCTTTCCTGAATATTATCTCATCTAGTCTTCGAGTATCCTCTGTCTGGTTGCTATTCAAACATACCATCTTGCCTTGGAGTGATTGTGTTCAAGGTTTGATGGCCTCTGGAATGACCCATATTGGTACTTCCTCATGCCTGCCTGCATCCCACAGGCCATTTCCTTCGGTCCACTAGACCATTTCTCTCAAGCAGCTTAAGCTGAACACTGCTGAAACAGAAGATCATCTCCCCTCATCATGTCAAATGACACTACCTTCCTTTTAGCTCCCTATCATGGGATTCATTATTGGGGAGTGAGTAGGGAGACGAGACTGATTAGTGAAGGTCTTTGAGGGCAAGAAGCAGCAGGAGATCTGTAGAAAGGAAGTAAAGAGGAATGATATGACTGGAACAACATGTGATGGTGTCCATCTTAACTGATGGATCTTTTTAATGGACTCAGTGAAAAGGATTGTGGTGAAAGGAGAGGCATGATACTGTTGTCAGATGGGTTATTGCAGAAATTAGGATAGCAGGTGATGAAAACCTGAAGAAGAGTTAATGGGACAGAAAAAGAGGGTGAATCCTCATGACCTAGCTAAAATAGGTGTGGAAAGGTGTAATCTGAATGTCTTCAGAATAGGGAGGAAAGGAGTAATGACCTTTGTACCATGCTGTGCCATTTTATTTGGAGCTGTAGATGGTCCTGGGATTAGTGGGAACTCTCCCCTCACACAGAAGCAGTTGGAGATTTCAGATCATAACCTAGCATGCAGGAAATGTTCTCAGACCATGCCTATTTGTACTGGAAGTGCTACCTAAATAAAGGTTACCTTTGTTTAATCCATTGCTTCTACACTTGGACATGTAGTGCTTTGATGTTGCGTAAGGCACTTTCTGAGGAACTATATGTGACTTTTTAGGAGAATGGTACTGTCTTATACAAGCAGTCGTAGTCAGAGAACTGCTAAATGGTGCTGCCAAAAAGGGTTACAGCGCTGCCTCTCTCAGGTATTGTCTTTTATTTAATAATCCTAGAAAAAAAATATCTGATTGCTTTTTGTTTCTTTGTTGTAAAGAATGTTCTTGCTCACTATGCCTTGTTCCTGATGAGTAAAAGGTGTCATAAAGCGTACTCCTGTGACTGCCACAAAATCAACAGAAGTATATCTGATGCATGGGGGACTAATGTCAGGGAGAGTAAATATTTGCCTAACAGTTTGTGATCCTATTTTCCAGCTTTTAGTATGGAGAAAATAGAATTCTGCTGGCCCTATCTCTCGCTAGTCATTTGTACTGAAATGCTGTCTGTCGTCATTCTGACCATCTTTGTAAACTTTTCCCCAAAGTCTTGGGAAAAGTGGGTGAACTGAAGTGACTAAATGCATATTACTGTCATGCCTGTATTGAGGAACAGGAGTTTAGCAGAGTTAATGTGCACGGAGCAACGTCAGTGTGACAAGAGCAGAAAGCTGAAGCAATCGTTTATCTCGGTGTTCAGTGCGAGGAAACTCAGGGAGGTTCCTGGGCAGGACCATTTCTTCATGCACAATGAGTCTAAGCTGTCTCAAATTGAAGTGTCAGTAGAAGTAGGTTTAGAATAAATCAATAAAATGAATAGTTACAAATCACTGGGATCAGATGTTACTCCCCAAAGACTTCTAAAGGAACTCAGATATGAAATTGCTGAACTCCTAACAGTGCCGTGTAATCTATCATATAAATCAGCTTCAGTGGCAGAGGAAGGTGGGAAATGTGATGCCAATTAAAAGAAATAGTTCTATTTGGGGAGCATCTAAGCAATAAGGTTGTCATTTTACCAATCCATTATTCCAGCATAAACTGATGCTACAGCTACATCTGAAAGCAGCAGCTCAGCCCTCCGCAACCACTCATTGCTGCTGCCGCACCAATCCCTCTGCTGTGCTGGTCCAGCCTGCTGTGGATCCTGGCTGACACCAACCCAGGAAATACTAAATTACTGGTTTTAAGACTGATCATTTTCCTGATCCACTGAATCTTTCAGAGGCACAAGCTTTGTCCCTGCCACAAGGGAGAGGGCTGCACAGAGTGGGAAAGAGGTGAGGGCAGCAGGAGGGAAGGACCTGTCCCTCTAGCAGCTGTACTTACCAGAGTTGAAATTACCTGCTGAACATGGCTCAGATTATGGCTTTCCACTGGGAAACTGGGTAGCATTCCCATAAAAGCAGAAGGAAGAAATGCATGCAGGATTATGGCGCTGAGGGAAAGGAAAGGTAAATTGCCAGTGATCAAAATGGAGAGAAGTTGCTGGTGGAGACTGGGGTGCTGCTGAGTGGGATGAAAGCTGAGCTAACTGAACGTACTGATAATGTTAACTTGTTAACTGGTTGAGGATCTCATGATAAATGAAGCCATGGCTTCATTTTTGGTGGCCATGCAAGGTTATGTTCTTGTATGCCCTGTTATCCCTGCCTCTGACCACCTGTTTGAGCAGTCACATCGTACTGTCATATTGACAAGCTTTACTGGGCTGTCTCTGAAAGGTAGGTTAGATCAGGAAGCAGATCCAACTCAAAAATAGCCTCATGAAAGTAATAAGAATTGGGCAATGTGACACTGGGAATACGAGTTGGGAATGGGCCCACTCAAACCAGCCCTGTGGCTGAAGAAAGATAAAAGGAGTAAAAGTCTGCACAACTGGGTTATGAAATTGCAGATGAGATTCAAGTTTGATAAATGCAAGGTAATGAATTCTCTAACATGGAGAAAAGGAAATCCTTATCATCCGTATTCAGCAGAGGTGCTGAAATAGCAAGTACCATGCAGAAAATAGGTCTTTGGAGACAGTGTAGATAGTTCTTGGAAAATTCTGTTCAGCATTGATGAAAAAGGAAAATGATATTTGGGGCAATTAGGAAAGAAGACCAGCAAGAACCATAGTTACACTATTGTGTAACTCAATGGTATGTATCATCTGGTTCCTTCTTCTCCCATGGCTCAGAAAGGTTGTAAATGAACTAGAAAAAGCATGAAAGGGCAGCAAGGGTGAGTAGAAGTATAGATTAAATGTATCTGAGACTAAATAGTCTAGGGCTGTTCAGAATATGAAAGCAGTATCTGCAAAGGAGGGGATATGGTGTGGTCTATAAGACCATGGCTTACGTGGGGAAGGTGAATATGGAAAAATTATTCATTGCTTATAATTAGGAAGTCTTTTGTAATACAGTGAAATTTTTGGTTTTATAAGTAGTAAGGAACTTGGTGGTGGTGATTTTTTTTTGTTTGTTTTGTTTGTTCTTTAATATGATGCACAAATAAACTGTGAAACTGTTGTGAGTATTTTGTGGAAACCAAGGTCTGGAAGGGTTTGAAAACAAATAAGGCACAGTCATAGCAAAAAATCCAAAACTTCAGTGATGTGAATATAACTTCTGTTTGGGAAGTCTACACTGCCAGTTGCTGGAAGTTTGGAGGGTATAACGGAGAGAGAAAGACAAATAGGTATTAGTCATTTTTTGTATTTTTGTGTTGCTGTAATTTTCTTCCTCTGGACATCCTCTATTGGCCCCTGTCCAAGACCTGTTTCTGTTTTTTGGGGATCCTTGATCTGACTGGGTGCTTGGCATGTAGCACATTGCAGTTTGCAAGCAGTGGATCAGAATTTAAGGTTATATATACATTATAAGGCACTGGTTCCTGCGGCTGGGTTAGCTGAGCAAGGTACTAGCTCAGCTGGCAGAAGAGGGTGAGCAGTTTTTTGCTAAGCTGAGTATGCTGAATGGCCCAGTGGTGCCTGGAGCTGGGACCAGGGAGGCATGAACCCTGTGCTGGAACCAAGGCACTGGCTTCTGCTCAAATAGGGAGACGTGACATCCTCCGTTGGTCCACCTGGTCACCATCATGTAGCCTGTTCTCCTCTGATATACTTGGTTTGACCTTGGGCCAAGCAGATATATCGTCATAGGAAACTATATTTTTTCTCTTTGCTGGGGTTATTTTCTGTCACATTAGTGAGCTGAATCAGCCTGCAGAAGGAGTGTCATGTCTGGGATTCACTACAGACAGCGTGTCACACGCTGCGGTGCCTAGGCTAATAGGAAATGCCAGCAAGGGGAATGTGTCAAAGATACCGTCTCCTGGTAGGAGTTCATGCAGTTATTTCTGGGAAGTGAGGATGCAAAGCCTGAAAAAGTCTGTTGCTTTTTTTTTTTTTTTTTTTTTTTTTTCCTCCATTTGCGCTCAGGAACTAGTTTAGGTCAGTCTCTTGGAAAGGCAGATAATGATAAATGCTGCTCCTGGATTGTTACACCGTTGTATACAGTGAGGTCTAAAATCCTTAGCCCTCTGCTCACACTGGGCAATTTCCTGCTCATGATGCTGTGGGCAGACACTTCTGTCTGCTCCCTTGTTTCCATGAACCCAGCCTTCCTGCTGCACGGTTTCCTGAAGTCAACCTGGGAATGATGCCCATCCTGTTGTCTCAGCAGTCAGGGCTCTCTCCATAGAAGCTGGTGGTATTTTACAGTTCATCACCTCAAACAATGTTCATACGGTAAGCCTAATTAGCAAAGCAGACCCTTTCGAGGAGGGAAAGGAACCAAGGGTAGCCATCAAGCAAACGCATGGTTTCAGTGTGCCCAGGAGCACCTAGGCACCTCATGCACCTAAATAAACTTTTGGTATCCTGTGCAAGAATAGTTTTGGTGGGAGATGGTAGGGCCCCAGTTGTTTCATGTATTTTGTGTTTTAGGTAAATAAGATCATAATATCTTTAGTTTCTCAGACTTTTCCCTCTACTTCTGTGGTTCATTATAGCTAGTTGTCACCTTTTGCTATGTGAGAAAGTGATAAGGAAACACCATAAAAGCCTAGTGTAAAATAATTTATTATGAAGATGTATATTTTAAGTACTGTAAGGGGGCTTGCTGATCTTTGTGATATAAGTAGAAAGGAATTGACAAGCACATGTCTAGCAGGAGAACTTTTTAGGGGTGAATAATTTTCTTCCAACAGTGAAAGATGCTCTTTTTGTTTTTAAGTTGTAAAAGGCAGAATATGTTAATTCGTTGTACTGCAGAGTGGACTTGGATGATGTAAACATTTTGATGAGTTACCTGTGAGACAGGTTGCTTTGACACTGGGAATTTGGTAAGATTTCTAGAAAACCAAGTATGGCCCTAAAGAGTTTTAATCAGATACTTGTAAGATCATTCTTGCCCTAATGTCATTGGAAGTCTAGGAAATAGAAATGAATTACCAAACCAATGGAGTAAATGTTTCAAATATGTGGATGGTCATATGTATCTTCAAATTAATATATACATTACGTAGCTGAGATTGTAGAGAGACATTTGTATATTTGAGAAATATTCTTTTGGAAATTTTTTTCAAAATGGTACTTTTGATCATTGTTGATTGCCTTGTGTTGTCAAGCCAAAAAGTGAGTATGAAAGGGATAGAAAAATCCTTGCATGGCTTTATTTTATAGAAGTGCTTGTATTTTAGCGATGAAAGAGTAGTAGAGGTTGCCCCTTAATGTACTCCTTAGCCTGAATCTTTTTCAAATAATTCAAGAGTGGCTGGTCAGAGTCAAACCTAGCAGAAGTAAGTAGTGTTCTCAGATCTGATGGTTAGGACTGAGGGCCATATGGACAAAAATGAAAACTGAATTGCTGCACAGTGTTGGTACCAAAGAGATCTCTCTTGACAAGGCAGATGTCGTCTTAGAATGCCAGCCAGTTGGGTTGATTCCCTGTTTGGCTTAAATGCTATACAGAAGGTCTGCTCAGTTTGACAGCTGCAAATTTGGAGGCAAAACATGCCAGATTTCTTCTGTTGCAACCCATGTCATGCCCTGCAGATGCAGACCAGAGTTCAGCCCCTTTAAGTACACAGCACAGTGCAACATCGTCTGCTGTAGCCATCCTCCATTATCTGTCAACTGGAGGGGAATGTGAGCCTTGTCCCCTGGGAGGCTGGGCAGAAGGAACAGAGGAGACAGGACCATGTCCTAGGGATCCATAAGGATGTCTAAGCGAAGAAGGTCAACGCTGACGTGGACTTGATGCAAAGATGCGGCCAAATGGTCAGATGAGTCTAAACTGTGCTCTTACTTGTTTCCTGCCTACTTGGGCTCAGTTCCCCTGCAGCAACAGATTTAAACCACTAACAAGAAATATATGAAGGGAGAGACAATCCCTACAGTGAAACTGACCTGATTTTCTAAGTCCTCTCAGCACCCACATACAGCCCTGTCTTCAGGTTTTCCTAGAATGTGGCTCAAGAAGTTGACTAATTCTAAAACATACAGTTATCTCGAAGCTATGGTTTCCACTAGAGAAGAAGTGAGACGTGATTAATAAGGGAATGTCTCTTATTGCAGCCACTGATTTGTTGGGGGTGGTGGAAGAGTGAAGTGTTTCTTTAAGTCTGAAATAAACAAAGTATTACTGACCCTTTAAGGAGCAGCAGCAGATTGTGTGTGGGTTGGCAGGTTGTTTAACAGTGAGAGTAGGAACTGGAAAGGCAAAATCAAAATATCAGCATTGCTGCTTCTTGTGTTGTATCTGCACATCCTGTTCCTTCAACAGGAGCCACCAACCATGCAGTCCTTTGGGAACCCCAGCCACGGAGCCCTTCACCACAAGTCCCGCATCTTCCCTCAGTATTTACTCACCCTCCTCTGTGGTTGTCCTCCTTTCCTCCCTTTTCATTCTCAAACCCTGATCTTCAGCCTCTCACTGCTGCAGTCTGTTGAAAGCTGGCTGATATTTTCAGTGCTCTCTTTGTGTGTTCCTCTCCCACATCACAGCAATTCACCGCCTGCCGACATAAGTAGGGTGTTTGTACATTAATGACTCCTGTCGTGCTATTAGCACTTTGTGTGATGGCTGCTAAGTAGAAAGCTTGTCTGCAGAACAGAGCAAAGCCATCGTTCCTGAGATCTGCCTCTGTGTAAAATTGTAAATCTTGGATATGGTTCTCTGAAAGATTTTTTGGGGAAGATGACTGCAAAGGTGGGGGAGTTTTCTTGTAGGAATACTGAAAACATAAAATCTTGAACTGCTCACTGCATTTTTGCGTTCAAGAATACAGTTCATGCACTGTCTTCAGGCTTTGAATTCCAGTGTTTCCAGTGCTCAATGTCACTACAGCACAATGATTTTTTTGTGAGATTAACATTTTCTGAGGAATATAAAGAGCGTGTTCATTCCCCGCCCACAGGGTGGAAGGATGGATTCACTGGCAGACTGAAGACCTGTGCTTTGAGGCTGTGTGTGAAAAAGCTGAAAGAAATCTGTTCTTCAAAGCTGCTTTTTTCCCCTTGTGAACTAAATTTACTCTCATGCTGTTAATTCCTCCTTCCCCCGCAATCCTCCTTAACATGCCCTCAGTTCAAACAGTTTCACGGTATTATGGAAGTAGTAGCCTTGGTCTTTTCGTGAGCAGGACCAGGGCTGTTTTGGATGATAGCCAAGCTACAATTATTGTTACTTCACTAAGCTACCTATCATATGCCCTTTTATTACCATTCGGTGATACTTTGCTGTACAGTATGCTGATGCGGTTGTTCTCTTTCCAACCGTTCACTTTAGCATTTTCTATAAATCCCTGTGCTCAGAGGACACCCAGGTATATTAAGAACAAAAAGCCATGGCCAAGGACCTATTTATGAGCCATTAATTGGAACAGATTTCTGGTTATTTCCATATGCGTAGTGCCTGATGAAGCTTTCTGCAGGCTCTTAAGACCTCCCTTAAAAAGTGCTCCCCTTAGCTGGATTACAGCAGCAAATGCCTGTGCTTGTTCTACAGTTGAATAAACACTATTGCATGAGAACTCTTGTCTGTGGGATAGGCATGCTGGTGCCAGACAAGTTTTCACCCCACGTAACGCAGTTCCATAGCGGTGACTGCGATGTCCTGATTCAGACTGCTGCTGCTTCTCTGTTTCATCCTCCACAAAGTTCTGTCCTCGCTCTTCCTATTTCCTTTGCAACATGCTCTGGATTATGAAGTGTGATGGAGCTCGGCCATGCCTTGCAGTAGCTCTGACTGGTGCTCTCTCTACCATGACTGAGTTAAAAAAAAGGGGAAAGAGCATCTGTGACAAAACTTACTTGCAGCCATATTGGCTTCATGCTGGATGTGGTTGGCTGGTATTCTGATCTGGTTTATGTTATCTTGCTGTTGTTTTTTATTTTAACGGGCAATCCAGAAGATCAGCTATTGGATGTAGGAATAGATGGTTGTAATCAGAATAGTTTAGTGAAAGCTGAGGTGCCTGTCTAACCAGGAAATAATGGAACAGAGAGCACTTTGCATAAATTCAGAAACTTTACGAGCTTACAAGTTTGTGTTGATGCACAATGCAGGCTTTAAATTGCTACAGCTTTTGCAAAAGGAAAGGCTTGATCCGGTTTTGTATCTGCTGGGATATATGGCACCTTTTAAGGGAGTTTGTGTGGCTGGCATTGAAGACAGTTCTGCATGTTTTTTTTTTTTAAGACAATTTTGATCCTTTCACAGGTTGAAATAGGAGTAGAATTACACCACTTTGGCAGCCAAAGGTTTCTCATGATGTGTCAGTTGCACTCATGGACTATAGCTGCTTCTGGCAGAAAGCTTTTCAGAATAGCATCAGTTACTGCAATAAAGTAAATTGGTATTCCCATCTCTCAGACAAGGTGAAAAATACCTATGTGAGTTGTAGCTGTGGCAGTAGCTCACATAGCGTCTCCTGAGTCAGACTGAGATTGTGAGATGACCTTGTCTCAGTTAAAAATGCTTGTGAGATCTTTCCGACACCAAATCAGTACTCTTTCTCTGAAGTAAAAATGTGATGGCTTGTTTTCAAGGGCACTGAAGGGAAAGAAATTGGGGGGTGGGGGGATAGGAAAAAATAGATCAATGCAAATAAAATGGCAGCATTGATGGATCTAATTTTGATGGAAGCTATAATATAGAACTTATACATTCTTGTGACAACAGTTGGGATGAATTGTGATTTTATTCCTTTGTTTGAGTTTGAGTTTTGATGGAGATATAAATTACCAAATTAGGAATGTAATCATGAAGAAATCATGCTGTCTAACCCAGGGTTGCTGGAGATTATACCTCACCTTCTACTGATTTTCAATTTATTTCCTTTTTTTTTTTGCACCCTGTGTCCCCGCATGCTGCTATCCCTCCTCCTCCTGCCCACCATGCCCTACCAATTCAACAACCTGCTTTTCTTTAACCTCCCCCCACCCTCATTTCTTAGGATTTGGGGTTTACAGCATATCTCTAGGAACCGCTGCAGCTACAAACAGAAATCCAGATACTGGTTTTGTTCTTTCTCAGTCATGACTTCAGAGCCCCAACATCAATACAATAATGAAGCCTTTGTTGGGTTTCATTCCCCACCCCAAAGCGAGCCTTGTCTGTGCGATTTTGTTTGTTGTTACTGTTAGTACAGCATACGGGATGCACGGCCACAAGCTGGAAGCAGCAAACAAACAACAGCAGAAAACAGCCACAAACAAATAGCATTTGTAGGATCCTCTTGTCACGGGTTTTTCTTTCAAGTCCTCAAAGCAGCAGTGAGCGTATTGTGATGTTTTGCGTGCCCCAAAGCACGGAAACCACAAATAATGGGCAAATGAAAATATTTAGCCTCTCTAGGTGACTGCATTGTATCCCTGTACTGTGCTTCCTCCATCTCATTTCCATCCCACTACGTGCTGCGCTGCAGGCCCCTTGTTGTCCTCTCTGCCCTCTGCGTCCCGTACACCCCTGCCCTTTGGCCACCTGAAGCTTGGCATGGGCAGAAGCCCCCAAGCACATATGTGGAGTTTTTGGGGTCTGGGTTGTCAGTCCTGGGAGCGTTAAGGAGGAAAGGACACTTTGCCTGCAGCCTGCTTGTGTTGCAGCAACTTGTGCTCCAGGCTCTCCCTGGCTCTGTGGGGACCAGCTTGCCTGCCCAGGCCTGCTGGATGGGAGGGCCTGCACCAGCAGAAGCACGGCCTATCCCCATGTGTTCCCAACCCCTTCAGTACTCCCAAATATTTCTCTTCTCTTGCAAAGCAGCAAAAAACATTTTCCTGAGTTCAATGTGCTGTTGCTGGCTTAAGGGAATTTTTCCTACTCTCTTCAGTCTAATGGCCCCTCTCCCTAGGCAAAAGTTTCAGCACATCTCATGGGTTGCTTATGGAGCTTCTGTAAATATTTTGAACGGTGTTTTTTTCTTCTTTTTATTTTTTCTTTGATGTCTGCATGCAGATTCTGTTAGTGTTAATGAGTCAGATCTTCATATTCAGTTGAGGGTTTTGACATGCGGATGGGCCGTAGGGCATTTGATTTAACATCTCAGTTTAAAGGACTGGAAATCTGTTCAGGGAATCCAGGTTAGTAGATGCAGTTTGGGAAGTTAGAGCTATGTACTTGATTACAAAGAGTGATAAATATTCAATAGCAGTTTTATAAAAGCATCCGAAAGACATGAAAACACCATCAGCTTTGGAGGAAACTGCTGTACTGGGTTTTCTTGACAAATGGAGAGAATTCAGTGCCTCCTAGAAAGTATTGTCGTATAGAATTTAACAGCAAAAGGCCAGAACAGTTGCCCAAAGCCCCATTATTTCTGGGATTAGCAGAAGTGCCTGCTCCTTTTCTGAAGTCCTCTAGAAGAAGGGGAGTCCTAGGCATCAACCAGGGCAGAGAGGCTAGGGAGGTCCATCATTAGACCACATACAAGCTCAGTTGAGGTCAATGTTTGTGAGGATTTGGCTTGTGGACTCCTGGGATCTCTGAAAGGAGTTAGTGTAAAATAAGCCCATTGCCTGTGTGCTGTAGGGGTATTGTCGCTTACAATAGGAAATGCTTACAATCACTGAAATGAAACCAAACATGGTAACTTAGAACAACCACCAACGTCACAGGCAGTGAAGAGCATTGGTTATAAAACCCCACTTTGTGTAACCAACTGCAGGGAAAGGCAGTCTACGTATTCAAACCCCAAACTGAACAGAAAAAAGGCAGCTTCTGTATTTATCTTAAAATAATTCAGTGATGTTAATGGTTTTTGGATGTTCTTATTTCAAATGGGAAGTAAATGCACCGCTTACCCTGCTAATCTGTGAATCCAGACATTCACAGCTTTCGGTTTGACTACTCATGATTTATTTACTTTTTAAAATTCAGACATAGTTATGTGCGTGATGATTTATTCCTCCATGTAATTGGATACAGTGATTAAATGAGCTTGCATATTGTACTTCATTGTCCTTCTGGGATGTGGACTGCTATGTCTTTGAAGCAGCAGCTCCTAATAGAATTGATTCCAACTCCTGTATATTTACTGTAACTGCTGATGTGTTTCTGAAAAATGATTTTGAAATCTGCTTTTAAATGTATGCTTTTCTATAGGAGGTATTTAGCTAGCTGAAGAGATGTATGTAATCCTCAGTCTTCCTTTAAGATGCCTTGCTACCTTCTCCTGCAGGGACTTTCAACAAAAGTAAACACATGCTTACTGCTGTATGAGCTGAAAGAAGCTGTCGGCTACCAGGCTGTGCCTGTGGACAAGTTCTTGCAGTCTGTTTGAGGAGACAGACATCATGTAATTGGTGATTTTCTGCAGAATAACTAGGAATAGTATGGAAAGGATATTGCTTCTCAGTGGGGGAGAAAAAAAAAAGGATTTTTGTAATTGGCCTTAATAACCAACTAAATAAGTAAAGCAGTTTAATGAGAAAAAAAATACAAAAACAACAACACAGCTATTCGCAGAAACAAATGCGGGAATATATTGAGTAGCCATTTTACATATACATGGGCATTCAGCAGCCACACTGTCTGGCTGGTGCTATGCAAGCAGGAGAGTGCTCTGCCCTGGGAATTTCTAGGCTGCACTAAGGCAAGATACAGCAGCCTAGTGCAGCAGAGATGAGAAGAGCAGCAATAGACAACCTTGTTAGAGAAACTGAGATGGACACAGTTTGCAGAATTTTAAATAAGGAGAATATCTCAGTGATACTAGTAGTCCCAGTGCTGGAGATGGTATCTTTTAATCAAAGAAACAGTCCTACCAGGAGCAGCTTGAGGCAGTATGACTTCATCTCTTCTGACTGAGTTTTTTCATGTCTGAAGACATAGCTGTTCTTGCATGCAGCCTTTACTTGAATGAGAGAATAATTTGACTCTCTTCTACAGATGAACTTGATTTCATTATTTGTAGCAACTTATTATCTTTGAGAATTTGCTGCCCCTGTCCCAAATTTAGTTGAAATTTGTTAACAATTGTGTGAGCTTTGGTCATCCCTTAAGGAACAATAAAGAAAATGACATTCTGAAGAAAATTATAATACATTTAATGTGTTGGAAAGGTGTTGTAGAAGTTGTGCTGTTGTTAGCCGATTTGATTTGAAAAGGGTTTGGAAATTTGAAAGTGAAAGGCACTTTGCATTGAGTTCACTTTCTGAATTTGATAAATTTGGTGGCTTTGGCTCACTGGCAGGAGGCCAAATGTTCAGGTGTTCTCTGCATGTTACCCAGGGTTGATGAGCAGGGCAGGAGTAAGGACCCTGGGTTCGTCATCTCAGCTTTGGCAAGTACCTCCTGCCACAGCTGGTGCTGCTGCCGAGCCCTTGCATGCCTCCCCTTCTGGAACACTTTAAAAATACTGGAAAAATAAGGCTCATATGTTTTGTGAAAACCGTCCTGGCACTTCTGGACAAAAAGAGCTATCGAAATGAGAGATGGTAACAAGTGCTAGTCACTGCCAGTTGTTGTGTAGTGGTGAAACATGGTCAATGAGCCTATGAGCAAAGAGGCCCCGATTAATGCAATGTTATATCTATTATTGAAGTTCATTATTTTTTTTTTAATCCTAAACACTGCATTAGATTCGAGTATGCTTGTGCAGGAAGGTACAATTTGCATCTCAGCCAAGGAAATTCCTTTGTGCCCCATGGAAATCCACAGAACAGCTGGCAGGGTGGATGAAGGGGGAAACAGAACAATTTCTACAGGATAGAGAATGTATCTGTTGTGTTAGATGCTTTACAGGTTGTGCATGAGAGATAGTGTCACAAAAGACTTGAAAAAGAAGGATACAAAAGAAAAAACTGTCTTTAAGGAGTGCAAAGTTATGTTTATCTAAGAGTTGTTTTCTGATTGTATTTTTTATAACTAAGTTGTTAAGTAGCACTAAAAAATCTGAAATAATGGCAAAAGTGAGTATTCACCTTTAGAAAATCACCCCACTGGATTTTCATCAAGTATTTGCTTAATATCCCCACTTTCTAACTTTGAAGAATCATGTATATAAGTAGCCAAAGGTCCATGTGCAGTAACACAGTTCTGCTGCTGCAGGGAATAAAATAGCTGTGCAGGTATTTTAATGCTCACAAGTAGCTGTACAACAAATAATGTATATTCCTTGTGTCTCACCCACCCCTGTGTGATCTTTAAACAGTGCAAAAGGGAACCTTTTTCTTTTTCTTTCATTCTGCTGTCAGGACAAGGTTGTACTGACAAACTCTGTAGTTTGAAGTTGATAGATATTCTTACTACACATATAGACTATGTACAAGGCTTTTTTATTTCTCTGTCTTCCATTATAATTGTCAGTAATAATAAGGAGAAAAGCTGTCTTTAATTACATGTTAACCACTCAATGGAATGATTTGGGTGTCTCAGTATAGCAAGTGCAATTTCAGGTTCATAATTTAAAGACTATATGTATGTATGCAAGCCTACAATTAATGTAAAATTATGGTTTAACGCCACCATCATGACATATATTGTTTCTTTTTGGAATCCTTTCACTGTGTGGGGAGGCAAACCATGGCTGCCCTATGAGAGCTATGACACTCCTCACTGGGGTTTTATTCTGTGGAGATGTGTGCACACACCAACCATGCGGCACCTTCACTGTACCTTTTGCCTTCATAAGGCAGAAGATGTTGGGATGTGGGTCACTGTGCCCGAGGCTGCGTGGCAGGGTACCACAGTTGCCAATGTGAGACCCTAACCTCATCTGAAACCGTATACAACAAAGATGTCATTTGACCCAGTGCATTGCTGTTTGGCATGCTGGAAGAGAAATCTGTGAGTTATCTGTCTGTTAGTCCTGTACATGTTATTGCCATCTTATGCGGAGGTTTGGACCAAATCCCGTGGTTCTTGTTTGGATGCAAACACTATCGTTCCCTTTGTATGCAGTTCTGCCAACTCTGTAGAAGCCAGGATCTTTTTGCCTGTGGAGGCTTTGTCATTCTCTGTGTCCCTGAAGAGACATGGTGATGTTTATTGCACGTGTTCCTGTGCCACATGTTGTGGAGCTCATGCTGCTTAGCATATTTATGATAATTTGGGTCCCAGGGGCAAACAAGATTCCTCTTATATCTCCTTCCCCGGGCTGAAGCACAAAGAAATTTCCCCTTGCTTCTTTGTAGGGGGAAAATAATGGATCAAAGTTTCTTGCTAAACACTTTTCAAAATACACAGAGCAGATCTGTACATTTCTGTTCCCTCCAGGGACATATTGCTCTAGTTGGTATGGAAAGCAGTTAACAGCGGATGTGGTGGGGGTAAGGCTGCATGCTGAATTGTAGGCATTGCACCTGACCTGCAAAGCTTGAGAGGTGGCATTTCCACATGCCTTTTGGCTTGTTCTTTACCCATGTGATGCTCCAGTGTGGAGTTTATTCTGGTCCCTACATTGTACTTGTCATTGTAATTGACTTGACTGGATATTGTCCAAATGTAGTTGTTTTTTAGAGCCTGTCATTAGGCACTACATTTAAAAATGTAGGTGGCAGTAGTATTTGAAAATACTGCCAATTAAGATTTTTTAAATTACTCATTTATTTTTATAGATGTATTGGGGACATCAACAGAAGATTTTAGTTCTTGTTCTGGGAAATGCCATTGAAAATTAGGTCCTTCTAAAGTAGCTCAAGATGCAGACCCAAAAAAGAACACACAATCTCGTTTTGAAGATGTGACAGTATTTATGTATTTGATATGACACCAGATCTGAAGGTTGCTTTTTCCAAGCAGTTGGTTTTCCAATATAGCTCTCAGCCCCCCCTGAGGAGGTGACAGTGGCACCTGGACATTGTGTCATTGAGGACCAGGGCTGGAAAGCCTGGCACCTCTTTGGGTGCCTGGAGGTGAGGGTGAGGGCAGGGATACAAAGAAATCAATTTAAAAGAAGAAATAGAAAATTGTCTCGCACTTATCTGACTTTCACCAAGACAAGTGGGTGACTGGGCTATGTGTCTGCTGGAGGTAAAGAACAAGTGAGGACCATCCAGTGTGCTGCGCTGTTACTGCTGCATGCCTACCTCCCCTGCCCCACGAGGCAGCTGGCTGCAGGCAGATAGATGAAAGGGAACCATTAAATCTTTTATCCTCCATCCTGCTGCTCCAGGCACTCCTGGCCTGGCTGGCTTATTAGAAACAATCAATGGAAGGAGAGGATGTTGTGTTTTTTTTTTTCCTGAAGTACTTCGGGAGACTGGAGAGGTGAGCAAGGACTGGCTTCTTTCTGCAGCTAGGCTGATGGGAATACTTTGCACATATTTTAGATATCTCAGTCTGCTGTCAGTTGAAGTTTCACTGCATGGTAGGCTTGAGTGGTTTAGTTACAATAGTTTTTTTTTTTTTTTTTTTTAAGTAGCAATATCTTAGGGTTAGAGCTATAGGCAATATTTCTAATACTTTAAAATGTATAAGGTGTAGTGGATTTGTTCTGTAACTTCAAATAACCCAGACCATTATAGCTGCACATTAATCACCACGGCTCCATCCTACCTGGAGGGGGGAAAAAAGCTTCAGATTTCAGATGACTATGTGAAAAAAAAAATTAGTGCCTCATTAAAGCTAGACAAGTCTGACATTTGCTCTATGCCTGTGGTTTCAGGGCTTTTTGTCCCTCTAACAAAATATGAAACTGCTCCAGTATGTATGATAGCAGCAACTGGAATGCAACTTCGGGAGGATCTTTGACCTTACCAGACAGAATGTGTTTGATTAATTCTGCAGATGTTAAAATACTGCCAGAAATCACTGGGAGGTAACCTTAGAAATTATTCCTAGTTCCAATTTTTGTGCTCTAATAAAAATTCTGGTTGTACAGGTTAAATATCTTGCCCTTATATATTTTCTTTTTCTAACCTAACGACAGAAATAAATGCCTTGCTCTTTATTCCTTTGCACATTGATTTCTCAGAGCTTCAGTGGTTAGATGACATAACTACTATAATTGTTTTAATACATTAGCAGCAAATTATATATTGACCTTTATTTCTCAACGTGATTTTCATTTTTTGCTTCAAGCTGTGCCCATAGTGGCATAGCATTTCTGTAGTATTTGATTTTTGGATTAAGGGCTAATCCTGTGAGGTCCTGAGTGCCACTGCCATCTGCTGAAGGCAAGGGGAATTTGGGACTACTCAGCACCCTTGCTGTTATGAATGGTATCTTGCTAGATCAGACAGTAATGATAGCAGTTTGCATTTACTGTTTGTACTCAGGGACATCCTGACATTTTTAGTAAATTGCTGTGGAATTACAGATTATTGAGAAACTTCTATCTTTAAAAGGAGTTGCCCTCAAATCGTTTTTTCCATTTCTGCAGAACGAGCAATTTTCTGATTACTAGCTACAACTTGCTGGACATGCATTTGCATTGCTGAAAGGTTTCAGGGCATTGCATAGTATTATGTGAACCAGAGACTACGTGTAGCAGTTTCCACCTTGAGGTGTGATTATAATTTTTCACATTTTATGGAAAGGAGTAAGAGGGATGACAAAAAATTTGTCAAACTTAAGAGCTTTCAGCACTGAGAGGCACAAAAACTTGCAAATGCATTGCTGTGGCCCTCATCTAGTTTAATTTGAACTCAGTAAGTACATATTCAAAATAGCAAAAAATGTCTGTTCCCTGCAGAACAGTAAGCAATCAGCATTCATTTTACTCAAGCACGGGGATTTCATCTGTCTGTTTGCCCAGCTGTAACCCTATCTCATACGGCTGCTTTTCTGCAATTGTGAGAAATACAAGTTTTAACCATTTCTGAACATTATGGTATTGCTAACCCCATCTCTGAGTATTTTCTTAAATAAAATTAAAAAAAAAAATCCCACGTTTTTCTGATTGTGTCTTGAGGTCACAAGATACATTAGCATTGTTGAGTCCAACGTTTAACTCATAGACAGGAAGATATAAAACACTGAAGGATTTTTTTTTTCTAACATACTCAGTAGGGTGAGCCTCACTAAATGCTAAGGAAAAGTGGCTGGTCATGTGAGGTAGGGATGACACAGTGAATGCAAGAACAAATTTTGAAGTTGTTGGTGATTTTTAAATTTAGAATTCTGGTTAACACTGATTAGTTCATTAAAATAAGGAACTTCACAGGAGATGTCTGTATGCTTATACCATTGTGTTTGCATGTCATAGTCACAAATAAGAGATGGCGTAGATGAAGGGTTACAGCTGTTGTATTTTTTCTATATGTTATCTAAAACATATTTCCCCCAAAAAAAGTCTCCCACCCCGCCACACTCTAAAGAGCAAAGAGGTCTAATTCCTGCATGAAACTTAGAGTTTGCATTGATGTTTGAGAAATGTGTGTGTAACTCCAACTAAGAGTTCATGTTGCTGGAGTTCCTATGCACTGCCCACTAAATATATTATACTCAGGTTTTAACATGCCTCAGGATGGAGGAGATCTTCTGATCTCTTTCTGTTTGATACCTGAATGAGAGGTAAATTGAAGAGTAAGGGTATTTAGTAATTTCCTTGGCTGGGAAAGCAGAGGGTTTTGAGAGTTGTCCTTCTAACCCAAGACAAGAATTCTTCACCCTTTTGCTTAGTTCTTCACATACTCATAGTGAAATCCAAGAGTAAGGGCTGTGAACTTGACACTGTAAAAGCTCATTAAGTTTTAACTTACGAATTAACTGTGAATTCCAGAAGCTTGTTCTTTCAGGCTTTTTAGATGATTTTTTTTTTCCTCTGCATTCTCCATCTAGGTTTGGTCTCCTCAAGCAAATCCTCAGAGAAAGCTGAACACCTACTTTACATAAAGTGGAAAAAGACTTGCTTTCCAGTACTTTATCTGTATTTTCTTGTAATCCGATTTAATGTGGAATACAGGTCTAAAAAACCCTTAAATCTTTCTATAATTCTTGCACAACCATTCACAATGGATTTGTACAGTGCGAAGTGAAAGAGATTTATATTCAGAATGGGTGATAAGCTTTACAAAAAACTACATTAGTTGTTTTTCTTTACAGTTTAAGATTTCACTATTACCCTCTTAATAACTAACAGTACGTGACATAGGCAATCCGCAGATAAAGGGATACAGAGTCTATAGGCACAGAGCCTGTATGTTTGTACCCCTCTATACAGAGCAAGTTACCTTTTGTAAACAATGTAATTACTAGAAACAAAATTATGCATTGTATATTTAAAATATTGTTGGGCAGATGTTTTGCATAAATGTATTTTTTCTTAATATTTAAATAAGCATGTAATAACAAAGAAAATGGAAACAGAAACACCATAGAGTAAGAAGAACGAGAGGTAAAAAGTTGCTTTGTAGGGTCAGATATGAAAAGAGAAGGGTTCTTGTCATCAGGGCAATCTGTTTGTGAAGGAGACGTGTTTGGCTTATTTTTCACTGGTAGTTTTTTGGTTGGTAGAAATTGAGAAGCAGCAAAACAACAACTATTCAGGATGTAACAGGGTGATCAGAAAACCAGAACAAACTGGAGTTTGTCATCAGGTTATCTCTTCTTGTGGGTATAAAGGGATTAATGACTCAGTGCTGGCATTAGGAGCAGTTATATCTGGCTTAGCTGGATAGGTTGTCTAATATTAGCAATAGGTGTACTCTGAATAGTTTGATCTATTGAACATATTCATAACGTAAATATGTATAGAGTATACGTGTAGTGTTCTAGCTGTGATGATGTACACAAGTGTGTTTAAACCCATGCTAGTAAATAATACTTGGATATACAAATTGATAAGGTAGTTAGGTGTAGCTATCTGTAGCACTGGAATATTTCTCTACTTCTTCTCTTCCTTAATTCATTTTATGTGATAGCTAAAATATTTAATTTAGTAAAAATAATTTAACTTCTATTTCATTTGACAAAGATTAAGATCCTTTAGATTAAGTCTCTTTCCACATTTCTGTAACAAGTTATTAATATCATAATGCTCCCCTGATGCCTTGTACCACTATGAAAGCTTAAGAAAATGTCCAAGTTTGAGATTAATTTACAGGTCTTAAACATACCTGAGACATAAAAGTATACTGCCTGTGCTGGTTTCCTAAAGGTGTACCACAGAGGGTTTCTGGCTACAGCTCTTTATTCATTTCTTTTCTAAGCCTTGGTAATTGATACCCTGTCTAGAGAAGACAGTGGAGAAGAAAGAAATAAAATTTGTTGTGTAAATTCATGTGAGAAACCCACTCTACACTCCTGCCATTTAAAATTGTGCATATATAAAAAAAATATGCCCTCACACTGGGTTAAAATTTGTGGAGTTGCACCCTCAGAGAGAAAGGTTATGATCTATTCATGTGAGAGGGCACATGGAAAGCAGCAGGGAATCCTGTGGATTTTTTGAAGGACCTGGGAATGTACAACTGATTGGTTATCCAAATATATGACTGTTTACTGTCTCTGGGACTCAAGATCCCTGTTCCCAGCCAGATTGTTGTTGCCATTGGATCCCATCACTGTACACATGCAGTACAGCTGTAACTTCTCTTGTAGATGTCTTTTCTGGGTCTTCCAGTTGCCAACTGAAAGCAAATGTTCCCTGGGATATCCATGTGCATCAGGGCATCCCATGCCTATATACTGCTCTCTCCATCCCTTACCCATCCTGAACATATCTTGCAGAAGGACTTAGTGCAGAAAGTCTGGAAGAAGGGTACTAAGAGCTGCCAGTAAAGTTAATGTCTACATTGCCTTTTTTCACCTGGGGGAAGACACACAGCCCGTGAGAACCTGTCTCAGCAGAAGCTGGTGTGAATTGACTATTTAATAACAAATAAGCACAGTGCACTTTTTGTAGTTGTTACTATTTTTATGCCTATGGTGAGAGCGCACATTCAGTGTGGTGAGATTTACTGCCTAAGGCTGCCCCCAAAGAGCTGCAAGAGCAGTAGCCCATTGAACACATGGTGTTTCTGTTGCATGTCTCAATGAATCTTTAAAATGCTTGAAATTGTCTTTGAAATGAAATATTCCATAGCTGTAAGCTGACTGCATACTTTGTAGTGATTGCTTAACCAAATAAAGGTAAATTGTGAGGAATAAAGAAAAATTAGATTGATGACTAAAAGAAAATGATTAAATAAAAAATTCATGAAGAGAAGTTAAAAAAAAAATATAGCATCACAGGTTTTTGCATGAAGAAAGACTTTTCTTCCAAAGGCAGCTTTTTTTCTTTTTCAGCTATTACTGTGCATTTTATTCTCACTAGATATTATAAATACCAGAAAAACTAGGGAAGGTGGTCACAAATTTATGCAGAAACTGGGACAGTAAAGTTTAAAAGCTGAGGTACTTCACTGCAATTATGAGTGGGTGTATGGTGCACTGTAAATAATTAATGATGACTGGAATTGCTTTTTTTTTTTTTTTTTTTTTTTTTTTTTAAAAAAACTCTTAAATCAACCATGACTAAAGAGGAAAAAACAGAAAGAATTTTGTTCATAATTATTAGGTCAACTTGTACACTTAAAGCCCTTCCTCTTGACATGTACTCTTCTAAGTGTCCATTAGGAGCACAGAACAAATAATTTGCTGTGAATAAATTGTCTCTTGCCTAGACTTTCACTCTGGTTGCAGGTTAAGACCAACAAATTAGTAATTGAGAGCACATTACTCTTCAAAAAGTATTTGAGAAGCCTGCAATTGTTTGTGTTGAAGAAATTATTTTTGAAGAATCAGTGAGCACTTAGATTTTGTGTCCTTGCTATGGCATATAAAACTACATTGGAATTATCTTAAATTACAGTGCATTTGAGAAGAAAATACAGAAGATAGGTAGAGTGAACTGTACATATCTACTTAAGGGAAATACATGCAAGTTAGTACAGGTGTTTTAAAATATGAATATTATTACAAAGTCTTTATGTGATGACTGGCAATAGATATTTAATCTAGCAAAAGCATTTTCATTGCTTACTTGTTAAGGTAATTTAACAGATGAGTGATGCTATTAATGGATCACATGTATAATCTAGACTTTTTTGTTCAAAATATTCCTTTAGGGTTTACGTTTCTAAACAAGTTCAGAGGCAATTTGAAGAAATGCAGCCTATACACAAACTACAGGAATCATAATATATTGACTTCTTAGCATTTCCTTTGTATTTAAAAGAAAAAAAAAAAGTAACCCCTCTGTGACTTTGCGTTGGCTAAGTGGTATACCTTATTATGATAAAGTCGTTAGAAGCTAGAGAGTGAACAGATAGAGGTATGTCTGAGTTGAACGGATGGCTTAAAAAGAGTTGGTGGGACATCTGAAAAAATAAACAGTTTTAATTGTCACTTGTTTTAAAAAGAATTGCATTAGTAATATCTATAACACTGTTTGTGCAAAAAGTTTAAGCAAAAACTCAAATCATATCAAAACCAGCCTTTCTTCCTATCCTAACACTTTGGGATTGGAAAAGAATTGATAACAGACATCTGGAAAACACATGATCTGTATTAAAAATAATTTTTTGTATTGGTATTTTAACACCAGTTAGTATGATAAAGTCACAGTATTTTGAACAATTCCTCGAGTTCACTGATAAGGATTGAAGCTTTCCTTCAGCTAGTATTTCATTTCTCTTCTGAATATATGGCTATTTATTGTTGATGCTTTGGCATCACCAATATAGGACAGACAGTTGTGGAAATAATCTGTTGTAACCGTACCTTTGACTTCATGAGTATCACTGCACATACATGTAGTTTGGTCAAGAACTAAAATGAGAGATTAGATGTGGTGGTTGGCTCCAGGAACAACAGTTTCCAAATAAATGTTTGTGAAATCTCCAGCTTTAGTAGCTGCATTGTATCATCCAAAAGACATGCAAAAGAATGAATAGAAGGCCTTTTAGATAGAGAACAATCTGTTCACAACATCTTTTTCATTTACTGAGACAAAACATTTGTTTTATACAGAGATAGTACTTTCCACAGTTTTTAAGCAATGCTGGTGAAATATAAAGAATCCACTTGTTTTATTAGTGAATACAAGGAGCTTTAGCTATGCTTCTTCACATCAGGAGTCTTTTAAGAACTACTGGGCAAAAGGCATTGATCTAGATTTATTATTATTATTATTTGTATTTTGAATCCTGTGCTCGCAGGGTGGGATGTCATTAGCCATCCATCCATGTGATATTCACGTGATATCTGGCTCTGAATGATACATGGATGAATTTTTCTTGCCATTCTGCACCTCATCTAAGAGGTCAATTTACTGACAAGGAGGTCCAAGGCAGCTGTGACTTAAATTGGCCTAAATTATTGTGAAATTACAGCCTTAGTATGAAAAGCTGCTGGGTTGCTCTCCGTTACACACATGCACACAAGCACTAGCTTGGACTGGACCACATCATAAACAAATAGTGAGGAAGCCAACATACGGAAATGAGGGCACAGCTATCTTCATCCTGTGAGGGGTGTTCTGTGCTTCAGTCTCTACAGCTGTAAATCCATCACTTAAATCACAACTGAGTACTGGTAGCAATTACTAGTAATAGCTAACTAATAACAACTAGTAATACCACTAAAGTATTTTTGCTCTAAAATAAATACTTTTTATTTATTTATTTATATATTTATATATTTATATATTTATATAAATAATACAGTAATATAGCACAGTAATAGTTCAAAAAGAAAGAAGCTGCCTTTGGAAGAAGTCTTCCTTCATGCAAAAGCCTGTGATGCTATTTTTTTAATTTCTCTTCATGATTTTTTTATTTAATCATTTTCTTTTAGTCGTCAATCTAATTTTTCTTTATTCCTCACAATATATATGTGTGTGTGTGTGTGTGTATCTATATATAGATAGATAGATAGATATAAATAAAAGTAACCAGAATTTCCATTATCTGTCAGCCTCTGTTTATGCTCCTGTTCTCATCTGGTAAAGCAGGTGGTGCAAAACTGATTTCTTGTTAAAGGGAACACAGAGTATTTGCTGGAAGTCAAAGAAATACAGTGAATGCAGACTCCTCAAGTTTCAAGAAAAAATGCATTGTTTTATCCAAACAAACAAACAAACAACAACAACAATGACAAAAACTGTCATTTTTATTTTGGGCATAAAATGACTGGCATAATTCTCATGTCTGTTTGCAGAAAACTAAAAGATTGTGTTTGTGAACAAAATAAAAACTAATTCTGAGATCACACATCATGTATGAGTGATTAACTAGCACTAGAAGCAAAGTTGTTTGAGTTACAGTGTAGTTTTCTTTGGAAGGGACCTCCGGAGGCCATCTGGTCTAACCCTTGCTTAAAGCAGCTTTAGTAAGATCAGGCTGTGGTGCCCCAGCAAGCTTTGAATATTGTTGATGTTGGAGGTTCTGCAGTCTGTCTGGGCAACTTGTCCCTGTGGTTGTCCATCCTCAAAAGGAAAAAAAAAAAAAGTCCCTTTTATCTGTGTCTGATGGTTTCCTTTTGTCATTACATTACATGCTCCTGGCAAAAGTTAGGCTTTATCTCTACCTTGCCACTGAGCTGTTGAAGACCACCACAAGATTCCTCCTGAGCCCTCTCATCTTAGAGCAAACCTAGTTCTTTCAACCTTCCCTCTTGTGACTACTGTATGTAGGAAAGGTTTGGAGAAATCCTAAAATTAGTGTGGCATAGGAGTGAGGAATGAGAAAGCTCTATTGAGGTCTGAATTGACAGTACTGCTTGTCCTGACAACCTGAGGTCCTACATTGCAGTGGGTAGAAATGCTTTGTCAGCAAGTACGTTCAGGTCATTTTAGTAACACTGATAGAAACCATTTGGAGGAATGTCAGAAGCAGAAAATAACTTGAATAATATAATTAAGTAAACCGTAGAGTAAATGTCCCAGCACTTAGTGTTGCATACAAGATTTAACCAGCTAAAGGTTTCAATATGCGTAGTTCATGCTTCTCAAAAACTATGCCTACATGTTCATCACCGTACATGGCAATCACAGTTTTCCATCTTCTATTAGTAAAAACTTGTCTTCTGAAATTTTAAAACAATTTATCTGGTGGAAAGGTTGCTTGGCTGGAACCATCCAGCAGTATCAACCAGGGTGGTGGTGTTTATGATGAAGATTCTTAGTGCTGAACTCTGGCTTATTTTGTGCATATTTCTACTCTTTGTCTCTATGAGAGTTGATGTGCTTGTTAAATAAGGATCTCATCTGCAGTGGAAACATACTGTTAACTGTGTGAAACAGTCTTCAAACCAGTGATGTATTCTTCAGGCTTTTTTTTTTTTTTTTTGAGTTCCTGTTCCTGCCATGCACACAGGAATAGATAATAGATATGGTCTTCTTCCTTTCAACAGTATATTGTACCTTATTATTTTTTGTCTTCCTCTGCAGAAACTCTCCTGGATGACTTCCTTCTCACGTACACAGTTTTCATGACAACTGATGACTTGTGCCAGGCACTTCTGAGGCAATATCCTTTTAAGTGTTGTATTAGCAGGCGTCACACAGTGACACCTATGTTTGTATACTGTCAGGCCTAATTCATAACAACAGTGCAAATGCTGTTTTTTTTTAAAGCTATATAAATCTTCATAACTTTTACAAAAATAACATTTAAGTTCAGGTTTAAAAATACCCAGAACATAAATGTAAATTCTTAGAATACTTGTGTAATATACTTCAGAATATGTTAAGAGGAAAAAAAAATGAAGTATTCTACAATGTCTGTACCTTTTGTCATTTTGATACAATATATAAATCATTTTGAGACAAAACAATTTTTTTTCTCCTATTTCCAATTATTTCCATAAGCTATGGTGTATTGCTTGAATGATCTTGCAGGTATAAAATGAACCTTCTTTTTTTACTTTCTTTTCTTTTTGCCGTGAAAGCATAATCTTTTCACTTAATAAAAAAAAGAATAGTGAAGGGACAGGAACAATGTATAAAGTGAGTACCTTGTGTCATTTCGTATTTCTACTTTGTGAATAGATAACAATAGTGGAAATAGATTCTTTTACTCCCCCCCCCCCCCCCCCCCTTTTTTTTTTCTGAATAGCATTATTTCTGCAGATAGTATAATTTGTGCAGGGAAAAAGAACTGACTTCTTCTGCTCATTTTTTGTTGTTGTTGTTGTAATGATACATTGTCCTCCTTCATACAGATGTTCACATTGGCATCTGTGTGCAGGACAAAGGATCATTCCCACTTCTACAGGAAAGATATGACTCAACATCGTATAACTCCTTTTAAACCGTTTTTACGTTTTATAGACTTCTCTCTCTAGTATAGAAAGGAAAAAAAAATCATGTTGACACAGGGAATGAAATGACATTTCTATTGCTGAGTATTTCATTCCAAAAAGTTGAAATTCCTAACGTTTCAAAGAGGATAAATATGCATTTAAAACTGAACAGTTTAGTGAAAAAAACTTTAATTACTAAACAACAAACAAGGTGATTATGAATTTTTTTCTGTCACTTGATTCAGTGAAGTTTCAGTGAACCCTTAGTATATTTTTCCCTTAACCTACTGTACCTATTGTGCAAAGAACTATCAAGGGAAAGAAGACGACTCTGATGTATCCTGTAGGAAACGAAAAGTTTTGCATTTGGTTTCTCAGTGGACTTCTCTCTATAAAGACTGGTTACATGAAGATGAGCATTTAAAACAATTTTTAAAGGTATTGAAACACTTCCTGATGCATTTCAGTGTTTAATTATCATGTTTTGTCTAAAAAGCCTCAACAGCGAAAATTAAAAAAGCATAATTTTTCATATTTAAGATTAGTTCTAAATATCTATTTATAGTTTTTTTGCATGTTTTTCCTTAATGCCTTAGAGGAAGTCATGTTGAACATGCACCTGTTATTCATATATTCAAAATGAAAAAAACATTACTTTCAGGTATGAAAATTATAAAAGTACATGCAGTCTAGAAAATGTGGAAAAATAAAGAGGGTAGGAAGTAAAACTACAAAGTTGTGGAGGTTCCTTAGACACACTGGTCTTCCAGAACAGGGTCTACAGTCAGTATGATCATGGATGAAGGGCAAGTTTTGAAGTCTTTGTCTGAGGTACAAGGAAGAGTATAATGGTATTCCACAATGTTTGTATATTGAGAACAACACAGCTTTATGCATTTTTATTAAATGCATAAATATTCTGCCCCTCTTAGCAAGTATCTGAGTACCAAAACTTTATACTTGCCAAATAGCCATGTCTTCACTGGTCCAAGATCTATTAGATCTAGCTGATTTTTATGTTATTTTATTTTTATTTTTTTTTCTCCCTGCTGATAGAAAAATGAAAGTATTTTGAGAGAATTTGTAGGATTGATCTTTCACCTTTCTTGAAAACTTTGTCTTGTAACTGGAGATCTTCCTGAGGGCCTTTTTTCTCTGTTCAGTCATTCACTCAAGTAAAAAAATGAATATTTAACTAAATTTGAAGAAAGTCTTGACTCAATTTAAAATGTCTGCAAACATGAGGAAGTGAAGAAGAACATTTATTTTGAAAGTCTAAATCAAATTATCATCATTTTGGATGAGTGGTGATGGTGTGGTATGTCCTAAAGCTTCTGAATGGATTGTTCAGAACTAATCCACATTTCATGTAACAGCCATAAGTGCCATTTTATCTTTCTGTTTGTAGACTAGTGAGTTCAACGTTTTACTTTTTCACTTGGTGTTGATAAAAAGAGCGCTTCTCTGAAGACAAACTGAGCATTGAACTAGCCTGAAAATTTAAATAGGGACATTCTCTGCTGATTGCATAAAAACAAGGATGAAACTTATTTCAGTAGGCTAGTGCCTGAATTGATTTAGACTACTGATGTGACACCTTAGATTTATTTTTGAGTTATCAGATGTTTGCAGATACTATTTTATTTTGTAGACGATATACCGGAATGTATTAGATGATGTATATGAATATCCCATTCTTGAGAAGGAACTGAAGGAATTTCAGAAAATACTTGGGATGCATCGTCGTCAGTAAGTATTGATTATATTTGTGATCAAAGCTCATTTTATTTAAAGTGTAATTTATTTTTGTTGGCATCTTGCTGGAATTCAGTAAAGATAAAGGGATGAGTGATACAAATACTGTATTCACTTTTACAATACATCTCGTCTCTAAAGTAAAGCTAGATTATTCCATTTTATCTGATGTTTGTTGGGTGAAGTGTGTTCTACAATTGCTCCCATCAATTTTGGTTGTGATGATTTCCAAGTAAAGCAATAGTGTGTGGAAAAACTGGCAAAATGTAATTCAGAACCAGCAGTCTTTGACTTCAAACGATGCATTCTCTCTCCTCTTCCCTGCAGTATTGAGAAGCAAATCTCTTTTGCAGTGGTTGCGTTAGGGTTACTGTTTTACTAATAATTACTGTATTTGTGAAAGATATTTCCTCGGCACATTTTTCTAACAAATGGAATCATTTCTGTGATTTGTCCTTTTGGGAAATTGAAAGAGCTGTGACCCTGGCTGGCACTGGTATCAGTGTCCTCTGGGATCTCACAGACTTTCTTTTTTCTGCATTGACTTTGCAATTCACAGTAGCGTTTTCTGGTTGAGTCAGATGCCCTTAGCTTTCACTGAAGGAGCTCTGCAGCTATGCTCTGGTGAACATTTAATGTTAAAAAAAGCTTTTTTATGTTGTAAACTTAGATAGCTAGAACTTCCTAATCTTTGAGTGGAAAGAATGATTTGGATTTTCCTTTTTGTTTCAGCACTGTAGATGAATATTCACCACACCGAAAGGTAACACAAGCCTGTTTCTTGCTGGTTGCTAGCTAACTTACAATCTCACTTTCTTTCCTCCTCTCCACTTTCACGTCTTTTCTTGGTGTCTCAGTTGAAAGTGACGGGTGACCAAAAACATGACAGGATACATCAGTGAGGCTAGACCTGCAACATTACTTAAGGATTTTTTTTTTTTTTCCTGCCAGTGTAGCCTAGATATCAGTTGTGTGAACTAACCTGCAGTGGCTGTGACAGTATTATCATCTTAACAATACGTCCTGAGATGTCAGTGTTGAATATTTTGAACAACAAAGGTCTGGGAGCACATCCTGCCTGGCTGGATAGATGCGGCAAACCAGCCTGAGCACAGGCGTTGACTGCAGGTGGCAAGTAAACAGAGTAAAGGGGGATTTGTTGTGACAGGGACAGAGAAAGAAAGAAAGAGAAGAACATGGATTTGTCTATTTAACCAGAGGTAAAAGATGCAACTGGAGAATGTTTATGTATGAACTTTGCAGAGGTGAACTGCTGAGCTAGTGAAGTCTTCTGGATTGAAGCTGTAGCGTATAACAAGCTTAAAATGTTACTGCAGAAATGTAGAGGGCAGAACAGTGAAATTGCCAGGTAGGCTGATTGGTACATAGGAAATGTATATAAGAATAAGTGCATAAGAAATTAACTCTGTGCGTGATTACAAATAACCTTGAAATGTCGAGGCTGCTTGGCCTAGGCACATCTCACTTCCTCAGAAATTCCCACCTTTGCCATTATTTAGTAAGCAACTCCCAGTTTACTGATCCAGGAAAGGGTGGGTGGATTTCCTATACAGAAACCTCTTGGCCAGATGTATGCGCTGAATGCTATATTCTGTGAATTACTGCTTTGTAAAGGGCAGGAATGCAGAGAGTCATTGTTGTCTCTTTTTTTTTTCTTTTTTTTTTTTTTTTCCTCCCCCACTCCCTCACAGAATAAAACCTTTTTCCACCAGTTCAGTCTAAAGGAGAGCTGGCTGCAGCACAGAGGAACCATGAATGAAGCAGAAGAAAGTAAGTATGACTGAAAGAGTGGGGGAAAAGCCTAGTGCTCTGCCTTTAAATGTCAGGGCAAAATTGTTTCTGAGTAAGGGCTGCCTGTAAGGTACACATTATGGGACATACAGATTCTGAACAGGACCCTAGGGCCACAAACAAGAAAGGTTTGGCTGTATGAAGATTATCTTTCTGACTCCAGCTTTGCAGGGTCTCAGTGGTAGAATGATACCTCAAGGGCTTTCCCCCACCCAGTTCCTCCAGTGGTTCTGTGACAGAGCTATGTGATTCACAGGAGAGGCAGCCTATCCAACAGACTTTATTCCTGCCCTGTGTCATGATTTCAGTCTCTTGACCAAGATGTTTGGTGCAAGAGGTGAATGAGCCTGTCAGGTTAAGTGGGGCAGGATCTGCTAACTCTGAGAACTGGTGTCAGTTCCTTCTCTCCTCAAAAACCTTTCCTTCTGGAGGTTGAGATGCCACTATGCTTTACTGTCAACCATTTCAAAATATGACTTCCCTTCGTTGTTGGTAATGCAATAATAAAATTAAGTTCTTGCTGTCCCATAATGCCTTCAAGAGGAAGTAGGCAGAGAGGAGAATAACACCACGCAAACGAGCAGAGAACAGGCAGAAAAATCCTCTCCTGGGAAACCTTGCCCTTTAACAACAAATCTTTATTTCTCCTTGGGAACAAAACTCCACAAGTTCATGTTGAGTCAAGATATTTTTAGTGCTCATTTGTGACATGGCAAGAAAACAGCTCCATTAGTGCCAAGTCTTTTTCTACACTATGTTCTGCTGATAGGTAGCCTCTTTCTGCGCCTGAAAATCTTCTTGAGGTTTAGGCTGATGAAGCTGCTTCTGAAAATGTAATTTCTGGATGAGAACCCCCACATCCATTTTTCTTCTTAAAAAGTCTGACACCGCTCATGAGAAGGAAAGGTGCTGGCACAAGAGAGGGGACAGATCCCATGGCCATAGGCACAAGAAGAGTAGAACCCAGCAAGGCCATAAATTGCTTTGCTCTCTCTCTTTGTGAGCGTGAGCCATGGAAGATGCTGGTACTGAGGGAATGAAATAGAAAAAGTGGGGCTGGGGAGAGGAGAGAGATGCCTGGGTGTGACAGAGGGAAATGGGATGGGCTGTGGAGTGCTGCCAAGAGATGGTGCTTGTAGAGGATGGGTTTGTCCAAGCCACACCATGCCTCTTGCCCTCAGGGCCAGAGGTCAGACTAGAAGCATTTTATCTCCTAATATAATGTTACCTCTCAGGGTTGTTTACAGCCCATGCCCACAGCCTCCTGGTGGCATTCCCTCCTGCATCTCACTGAGGGGCAGCGTAGGCTCTTGAAGGGATGTCATGGTCCATGCCTATAAATATCATGGATTTGTGGAGGGGAAGAGGATCAGTACGATAGTTGTTCTCAAGGACCTGATTTTGTAGGTTGGTTCAATGCTAAATAAAGGGTATGTCAACAGCTCAATTAAAAGTTAATATATTGCTGTCACTTTCCCCTCCCAAATGGCAGAGGTGGAGTTTTCAAGCAAATTCACTGTAGGCAAGTTGTGTTGTGCTCTGCATATGGAGGCCAAATATTGCTGTCTTATTTATTTTTTTTTCTACCTTGTAATTTAGAGTGCAGTTTGATATATCTACCTTTTCACTAGTTTTATGCATTCTGAAGAGAGATTCTGACACACGATGAGCACCTGATTTACTGTCTGCCAGCAGATATAGGTTAAGAAAAAAAATATAAAATCAAATGACTTTTCTTCCCCAAGGTTAAATGTTAAGTTCCTCCTTCCTTCTTATCTTTGTTTTTCTTTTCTACAACACAAAAAAGATGCTCAGTAAGATAGAGTCCTTAACCACTTCTGGCATGGTCTCAGTTAATGACAGTGCCCTGAAGCTGTGAAGATTTGTACAACAGGCAAAATTGCTACATACATTTGTCAGTAAAAATACAACATTTCTGGAGAAGAATACTATTACCTTATACTGTCATGGTAGCAGCCTGTCTGCAATAACCACTTAAGTAGAAGAAAATGAAAATTTTAAGCACTTAAGCAAGTAAGGAATCCAGAGCTGTGGCAATTATCATTAGCAGATGTCATTTTGAAACATCTGTGCCAGTCTGCAGGTCTGTTTCTTTCCTTTTAAGTATGGCAGCTGTATTTCAAATATCTGGCTACAGCAAACTCAGAAAGAAAAAAAAAAAAGTAAACCTAAAATTCTGGGAAACAGGGAGCATACATCATTTTCATAGCAGAAACAAGGTACTGCTTGAGCCAACCACAGCGTTACCAATGGGAATCTCCTGCCCAGAGCCTAAACAACTCTTGGACTTCCGTGGAAGTTTTGAGCCCAGGGAATTTCTCCAAACCAGTCCCTTTTATGTGTGCTGCAAGTGACTCAGGAAGAGAGTTTTGGAACAAATCGCACTGCAGTTCAGGCAGCCTCTGCTGGTGCTAACATACCCCGGCAGTGCATGTAGTTTAGATGTCTCTTGAGGAACTTACTGCTCCAGGTGAAAGTGGAGGGGCAAAATAGTTTCTGCAGCAGAAGAATGGTGATTTATCTAAACCTAAAAGGAAGGGGCAAAACGTGGTAACAGCTGAGTTTGCAGAGAAAATAGACAGCAGAGGAGGTTGTCAGCTATGCATCCTCATGGTAGGAGCTCTTGAGTAGGTGTTGCTGACATGCATCCATGGAAATGCATCTGTTTGTCCCTGTCATCTCCCAGGAAGAGGGGGTGGTGAGGGGGAAAATGGTGATGGTTGGTGCTTAGTTTCACATCCCTGTTGGGCAGGGTGCGGGAGCAGCCCTTCCTGCAGATTGGGTATTGCAGAGACTGGGTATGTGCGTTCCCCCCTTTTCTGCTAGGGTCTCTGACTTCTGCTGAGCCTGCCTTTCTTCCTCTGTGCAGTATTCTGCCGCGTGTATATAACGGAGCACTCCTATGTCAGCGTGAAAGCTCAAGTAACCGCTTCGGCACAGGAGATACTGAAGATTATAGCGGAAAAGATCCAGTACCCAGAGGAGGAGCTGGCACTGGTGACAGTCACGTTCTCTGGTGGTAAATACCGTTCCTTCATCCAGTTACTCACCCTTTAGTGCATCACCTTAAGGGAGGGCTGACATTTTCTGGTGCAAGTATACAGCTGTTCCTGCATGGGCCCACAGCTGGATGACCAGGGAACAATGAGGAGCTGCATCCCAGAGTCGTTCCCATGGCAACTGCTCATTCTTGGGTCCTGCCGGATGCGGTGTTTCCATGCTGGGAAGGGAGTGCAAAGGACTGTCCGTATCCATCAGTATTACAAGATATTTTTTTTGTTCCCCACAGATAAATCTACTTTCACATCTAAATTAATTTGGAAGGCAATGAGGCATGGTTTGCTTTTAAAATATAAAAGGGAATAGCAAATACTGTATGTGTGACTGCTTTCTTATTTACAGCATGGGGAATGAATATTCTCCAGGAGAAAGGAGGGAGACATATATTTGCACAGTCAAGATACTGAGGCAGTATTGCTTATGACTGACATTTTTTGCCTGTTAGTTCAGTGTTTCTCATTTACCAAGAAAGGCTTATTGTCTTTACATGGAGGATCAGACTGATTGTGGGCTGACACTAGGGACCAGCCAAAAGCCAAGATTTTATTTGGTGTCTGTCAGGCCTTAAAATCACTGGTCAGGTTGTTTTCTTCATTGCAGTATCTTTTCTTATTGAAAATAAAGGAAGTGATGTAACTAGGTACATGGAAAGGATAAGCTGGACCTGCAAAGTAGGGCTAAGACTTGAGAATGCCTGGGCTGTGCTCTCAGCCAGCATTAACCAGTGTGGATCCCAAGACAAAGGGCAAACCTGTAAAGACACTGCATTCAGTCTTACTTCTTTGAAATACAGACAAATGCTGGCTTGTTCTGTTTATTTATCTGATTCAGAAGTGGAGGTCACATTTTCCCTCCCCCATGTCAAACACAATTAAATAACCTTTTTTTTTGCAGGATTTTGGTGTGGGTGGCAAGGAGATGGCGCCCTGCCCTGGCAATTGAGAGCCGGGGCGTGGAGCAGCCACACGGGAGCATTACATGTAGGCGTCCTGGCCAACTGGGTTACATCACTTGCAGATGTACTTGTTTTACCCTTGTGTGTGCCCAAACTCGAGTCCATTGCATTTTGCAGCACTGCAAGATCATTCTGCTGCTGTTACTCTTCGGGTGTTTTGCTCCCGGTCAGAAGCAGAGCAAGTTTTGCTCTGATAGCAATAAATCTGGTGCTAACTACCTAGTTATCTAAAGAAAACCAGCAATTCATAAATAATGAAACATGCTATTATCTCTAGACTGCATTGTTTCCTAAGAAAGCCACAGAAAAAAGAAGTCACTGCCATTTGGCTGTTCAATAAGAAGAAATCATTAAAATGCAGGTACAATAGGACTATCATTTGTACACGACCATTGTAATTTCCAAAATGCTGTTTGGTCACATGGAACGAATTAATTGGAGATAGCACAGTTTCAGTATCCTTGTTCCTATGCATTGCCACTTGTGTGCTGTGTGCAATAAACAGCAGCCTGCCAATGCTTTATTTTTTCCTTTGTTTTTCACTGTTTGCGTGACTCAGAGCTGTCATCCACCATCCACTTGGAGGGCAACAGGTTGAGCATTGAAGAACGTGTTTTTATTGTACTCTTTAAATGAACAAGCAAGGTCTTTTTATTCAAAATTATCTTGAAAGGACATACTGGTAGTTCAGCATGAATGTTTCTGGCATCAGTGTGAGCACAGGAAGGGGAAAAATGGATTGTTAGTAATGATGTTTTGCACTCAGACTCCTGCTTCTACCCCTCCCTCATAGGCCATGAAAAGTCAGCTGTCAACATGCTTGTCGTGCTTTTGGATCTACATTAATACAGTGACTGTAATCAAATTTCACGTCAGGTCTCCAGAAGATTACTTGGAGCCTGCAGGAAGAGACAGTTTTCCTAAGGCATGAGTGTTTAGCTGTGTTCTGGATCTCCACCCTCCCCCCCCCACCTTTTTCTGCCCAGAGAAATTGCCCAGAGCAGAACGCTGCCCAGTGAGTGGAGAAAAAAAGTCCTTTCTCTTTGCTGGCTGTTTGGTGTGTCCTGCTGGTTAGTAAATAAATTGGTAAAGGTCTAGAGGAATCATTTCTCTACATAAATTAATTAACAAGGACCTTTTTTTTCCCAGTTATTCCTCTGCTCTATGGGTTGAACAGTTACTGATGAGTTCTCCACCCCTGTTCTTTTTTCTGCCTGTGACACACAGCAGGTCAGTCTCTTGAGGATGAGACACGTTGCTTTAACTGAAGTCACTGCATTTGTGGTAGATCCACTGGGTTGAAATAAAATGTTCACTAATGCACAGGAGGTTAGACTAGAAAATGTAAGGGTTTCTTTCCATTCTATCCTCTGTGAAGTCCACACTGAAAGCAGGTTATGGAAGACTTTGTGCTCTCGTCCACCATCAGAGACATTTTTCTTTTATTATTCAGAATAGTGTGGAGATGATGAAACCATGATTGGTATATGTGTGTTTAATGCTTGGTTATGTTCAAAAAAAAAATAAGTGGCTTTACAAATATGTTTGTAATGTTTTTTTTCTCGTATTTATATGAAGCTTGTACTCCTTTTTCTGAAGCTTGTGTGTTTTATTTTCTATTTTTAAAGAAAAACATGAACTACAACCAAATGACTTGGCCATCTCAAAATCTTTTGAATCATCGAGTCGTATGTTTGTCTACCGAAAAGATCTGACTGATTCTTTGGTAAGGATGTGTATTTTGTACTTCCAATTTTTTATGTGTCTGACTCCAGATCAAGGGCTTCCTATTCATTTAAGAGTGTGTTTTCAGTACATGACTTATTTTTCAGTTCCTTAGTGAAGCTTACTAAGCTGTTCTATACCTGAAAAAAAATCTTGCATTAACAGCAGTTATTTGACTGAACAGTAATGGAATTTGTTCATCAATTTCAAATATACCAAAGCTTCTATAAAGCTTAAATCTTTCAATCTATGTCAGCCTAGAAAAGCTGGCTTGTGGTTGTACAGGGCTGACTGAGATGAGGATTACTTCAAAGCTCACAACTCCTTTTTTTAGCCCTTGTGCTTTTACGATACATAAAATAGCTAGTATAGAGTTACAGAAGGTGGAAGACAAACTCTACAAACCTACAAACGTGGAATTACTACATGTAGTTATGTATATATGTAGTGTGAGTTTTACCAAAATTACTGAGTATCAGCATGACCACAGTGTTGCGGCATCCACATGGTTATTTTGTGGCTGGTGGCATCTCCTTTTCTCTTCCGTTTTTCTGTCTTTCCATGTCTCTGGTGCTGGGGAGGGAAGCATGTTGAAAGGCAGAAGTTCTCTCATTCCCTCTGTCCTCAGGAAATGGGATTGAAAAATCTCTCTCCCTGTGCTTTCCCCAAACCTCAGTGAGGCAGCATCTCCAAGATTTAATCTTTTCTGCTAATTATTCATATGCTTCGAGGAAAGTGCAGGGACAGTATTGCATCTGACTTCTATTTGTTGTCAGCACAAGTATCTGTGCATTCATCCTAGCAATGAGAAATGTCTATTTACATTTTGTTGGATCAATGTGCCCTGAAGAGCTGACATGCTGATATCATTGTAATCTGTCATCCCCATTATCTCCAGCATTCTAGCCACCTCTAAAAATGCTAATATTAAGGAAGGGTTTCTAGTACAGACAGGTGACAGCCAATCTAGTTTCATTAGTTGCATAATAAAAATAGCAAAACTTGCTGTAACTGTCAAGAATATAGCACCAAAGTAATGGCTTAACTGATAAGAATAATCTTTCATCTTGGCAGATGGTTCATGTGCCAGGTTTCAGACTGATGAGGTTTAAAAAAAAAAAAAAAAACACAAAAGAAATACAAACCTTTGAAAATCAGAGCTAATAATGGAAATTCAAATGACCCTTAATACTGGCGATACCAGTGAACTCCACAGTGATAACCTAAGTAACTTTTATGAGTCAGAACCTGCAGTGTTTTACTATTTGTTGGCAACTGCACTTGGAGTAAATTATGTTGAATTTATGCTGTTTGTAAATGTATGTGGATTGGTGGCAAGTTTTGTATATTTATTCTGGAGCTGGTGTGTTTGCATGATGATTCCTTTACCTTGTAATACAAAAATTTCCTGGTGTCAAAATTTACTTTCTTGATAATTTCAGAAGTTATATTTTCATTATGTTCATTACCTGTTTGGTCAGTGTTCTACACTTAAGGTTTAGAGAGAATAAGAGAAAGGGAAGGAGAAATCCTAATCCAATGGGAAATCATTGATCCTATTGACCAATTCTTGTTTCAGGCTATTTATTAAATAGGCTATAACTCATTGATTTTGATTAGTGTGGAAAAAAAACACCTCAGTGCACTTAGAAGATTACTTACTCAGTCAGCTCTGTTTTGTACCTTGGTCTAACATCTGTTTCATTGTGAAGCTTTTGGCATTTGCTCAGAATTTTTTGTTCTTGTCAATTATTTAGAACCCATTTGCTGAAAACGAGGAGTTGCAGCAACGGTCTGTGAGAATTTTGGGAATCAACACCTGGGATCTTGCCTTAGAACTAACAAATTTTGACTGGAGCCTCTTCAATGCAATTCATGAGGTGAGGAGCACCATGCTCGCTTCAATGTACATTGTTTTCATGCAGCAGTATATTGCTTTGGTGTCTTGATATTGCACCAGGATTTTGGAGCATTGGTATTCCTTGGTTCTTGGTTCACTGTCATGACAATATGATGTCACAGTTCTCAGTAGTTGTGGTATTGAATCAGGTCCAAGACATGGGTTGTAATCCTTGATACTGCAAAAGTTTGACAAAGGTTTGTAACTTCCCTGTGGTGGTGCATCTCATGTTCCCTGTATACATCGTGGGTTTTATTGAAACTTGCCTCAAGAGAGTAAAAGATCACAATTATTCTCTAAAAACTGTCTGTATTAATGTGTTGTGGATGCAAATTGTCCTTTGCACTCAACAATATTCCAGTAAATACAGGACTCTATGAATAAGTGACCTTGATTTCACTTTAATCACACACACACACACACAAAAAATAAAAAAAAAAATCACTATTTCAGCAAGTTAGATGTTCACATTACTGCTCTGGTTAGGTTTCAATGAAATAAAAAAACACCGGGCAGGCTTTATAAAATGTCATAATATCCCACTTCAGTGCCCACTGGATTGTTTCAATGACTTTGATAGGTTCTGCTGTGAGGTTCTGAGTAAAACACACAGCTAACAGTACAAAATGTCACTTGAAAATATCATTCAGTGAAAAGTGTGATGACTTTCTGAGAAAGTGACTGGGAAATTCCCTTGCCTCTCATCAGATGCTTTCCTTGATCTTTTATTTCATGTTCTTTTGCTAAGGTTAGACACTTCAAAACAGAGCTAGTCAAGATATTTTTTCTTTGCACAGAAAGCAAGACCCATGCTTCTGTTCATGAAAATTTGGCCATTTTTAGCAAGAAATAGGAGTGGAAATTTTTCAAATTCTGCAGTGCTCTGGGATTTGGTTGCTTCTTCCTGCTGGAACAGAAGTGATGAAATTCAGAAAGAGACAGATTAGTTATGTCCTGTATCTTCCTGAAATGAGAAGTGGAACTGCAGGAAATCTTAAAAGAAAAGTACATCTTGCAGGACTTCCAGTTCACCTGAATACTGTAATAAGCCTCTAGACTGCTAAGCCAAACCAAAAACTGAATGATTTGTGATTGGCTCATGGACAATAAAAAATAGCCATTTGTATCCAAGTCTTGTCTCAGAAATATTTGTCATAATTTATAACTTCTTTATATTTAAGTCATTTTTGTATCCCTAATAATATTGACAATGTCTTCCAGCAAGAGCTCATATACTTCACATTCAGCAGACAGGGCAGTGCTGAAAACACTGAGAATCTCAGTCTTCTGCTTCAAAGATGCAATGAGGTCCAGCTTTGGGTTGCCACTGAGATACTCCTCTGCAGCCAGCTCTGCAAACGTGTACAGTTGGTCAAAAAGTTCATCAAGATTGCTGCCCAGTAAGTTACTAAAGTTGCAACAAAAATCCTTGAATTCAAATGCTTTATATATATGTATATATGGTGGGAAAAGAGAATTAGGTGCAAAGCAAAGACAAAAACCTAATTTGCCATCCTGAGTTCTAAGAATGTAGTAACCATACCTAGATAAAACAGAACATAAACAACGACAGCAAATACTGGCCAAAATTAGATGTGGTGGAGTGTATGATGTTCAAATCTTCCCCAGCTACTCTGCCAGTGTATTTGCAGCATCAACTGTAAAATACATGATGATGTAGGGCTACCTCCTTTCTTAGCAGGGCTAACCTGAGGAGGCATGTTGCAAAACATTTGAGCAGCAACACTCATTCTCCAAAGACTACAAGAGAACCAGAAAACTGTTTTAAAGGCCTACCTCTAGAGAGAAAACTCGCTTCAGTAAGCTGTTGACCCGTGCAAACTTTCCCAAAAGTTTGGAATACTCTTTTAATTTGTTGAAATGGGTGGGGGAGGAAGGGGGAAGGGAAGGGGAGGGCAGAGGTTCTTCACTAATTAGATATGGCAGTCTATTCTTGCACTATTAGTAAGTAGTACTGGCATTTATTCTATGCCTTGGAACAAAATACACATATACTATAGACAGAGAGTTCTTCTCTCTGTAATTATTCTTATTTGGGTAACCAAGAGAATGGAGCAATTTAAATATGTGCAACCATTCTTCTTGCCTTTCTCCACTTGTTGGTCTTTTGCAATATTTGAATATGCATGTTCATGGAAAATGTATAATTTGTTCCCCTCATCGACTGGGTTGATTTAATTTGCAAAGCAGTTACATACAAAAGGCTGTTCTCTACTGAAGCAGTGCCTTTGGTGAAATGAATTTTTCTAATCTAATCTAGTGTAACTCATAAATGTGATTTGATTTAGGTTGCAAGTTCTGGGGTATACAGTACTGCTTTCATTTTCTGCCTTATCAATGGCCAAGTTTGGTCCAGTTACGTCAAAACTGGTTGGTTCTGTGTGCCTTGCTTGCACCACAATAGTGTTAATTTGCATTCCAAGAAAAGTTTCATATGTCTCACATGAATAGGGATATATTTGTCTCCAGACTAGAATCTTTCTCTATGTGAATTAATTCTGTGTCTGTTAAGTGAATAGTTGAAGCTGTGGAAACTAAATACAGTTGTCAGTAAATGGAAGTCAGGCTCTCCCAGTGCACTGGATAAGCACCCATCAGATCAGTTATGTCAAAATCTGCATACTGCTATACAAATAGGACAGTATCTAGTTCGCTGAGGTCTTGTTTTAATCCAAAAATCATCTTTCTAAAACAGAACCTTATAATATCTCATAAATTCTGGACAAGTTAGGGTGGAGAAATAGTGTGCTATGTGCAGCCACAAGCAGCCCTGCTGTTTTGTTTATGACCAAGGAAGAGAGGTAGGGAGCTGAGAGCAGCTCTGACTGCTCCCTGTTTTCTCTTTTAACTTCAAGACACGACACTTGAAGTTAAGTGAGAGATGTGCCATCTAGAGATGTTATGCCATCTTTAGTGTGAGCTTTATATAAACTTGTAACAAGTGCCAGAGAGTTTCCAGTCTAAGGCCTTGGCATGTGCTTTTCCACGGTGATTAATCCAGTGAAGACAGTGGATTCACTCATACCTAAAATCATCTTAAGAGGATTCTCTCTTACACGCACACATCTTTTTATTTCAGGATTTCAAATTTCCTAATGGACTAGAAATAAGCAGGGGCCAACTGTATGTAGTGAAACATCGAAGAATAGAGGTATCAAGCAAATTCCACAGGGACCACTATTGGAACCAGTGCAAACTGCAACTAATTTATAGGGATATGTAAATTGAACATTAATCAGATTTTCAGACAATAAAAATGATGAGGGATTGCAAATGCATTGGAGGATTTAAAAAAAAAATTAAAAAAAAAGAATGATCTAAGGAGTCTAGTGGCATGTGCAAACAACAGTGGGATAAGATTTAATTTAGATAGATGCAAAGTAATTCAGCTAGGGAATGCTAATACTGAGCTGAAGAAATAACTGCGTGATTGTAAAGAACAGTGCTGTGACAAAGGTCTTTGGGTGATAATAGATGACAAATTAAAGACAAGGACAAAGTGTGACGCTGTTCCAAGTAAATATATTTTATATTTGTTTTATACTTGCATAGGAGAAAGATGTAAGAACTTAGAGGTGAAGCAGTAATTGTGCTTCTCCTTCTTTTCCCACTGTCTCACATATCTCCTTGGTAAGAAGTAGGGCAGGGAGAAAAGTTAAAATGAATTACAAAGAATTCAATGAAAGATAATAGCAATATAGAGAAATAGATTGCTCTCCATGACCACAAGGAAAAATTGAAGGAACCAATGATGTACAATTTACAGAAAAGATGAAAGAGGGGATGAAAATATTTATAATACAACACAATAGAGGTCAAGGAATTATTCTGTATGGTAAAGGACAGCAGAGAGTAACTTGGACATTGAAAAGGGAAAATTACTTCTGACAGCAAAGGAAGAAAAATAACCTGCCAACAACAGGGTTGATGAGACAGTGGAATGTGTACTAAAAAACTTCTTAGAGACCACATCACCTAGACTGCAGGTGGCCATGATAGGACATTTAATGAGTTCATTATGTGGAAGATGATTGTATGTTAGTGCTGAGAGTTGAAATTGGGCTCAGTAACCTAGGATACCTGTGCATTCCATTTATCTCTTATTCTGAGGACAAAAATCAGAATACAGCATTCATATTTTTATTCCACAGCTGTAAAGCCCAAAGAAATCTGAATTCATTCTTTGCTATTGTTATGGGTCTCAACACTGCGTCTGTCAGCCGGCTGTCTCAGACCTGGGAGGTAAGACACATCTTTGTATCTTTTAGACCCTGTCAAAAACATTTTTCATCTATGTTGTGTACTGGTGAATTGCCTTTTCTTCCTAATTATTTGTTTTTCATGCTGAAATCTAACAGAGGGCAAATGCCACAAGAGAAACTTTACTGTGACCTGAAGCCGTAGGTACACAGCCATTCAAATAAAACTAAATATGCCTTTCCAGAGCTTCTAAATAAGAGCAAAGCAAGGAGATCTTACCCGTTTGTGGAAGAAGGGGGTGGATGTGGATGGGGGGGAAGTCAGGTACATTATCTTAGCATTTTAAATATATGTCAGAACAGAAAGTCTTATAAGAAAGTCTTATAAGATTGGTTCTAAACAAAGCATACCTTATTATGGAATAATTTCATTTATTCAAGGTATATATATCTTTGCTGATGAAACTAAAATGGAGGAAGAAGTCATTTAATGTAATATGCAGAGAAATTTCATCCCTTGCCACCCGCCTAGCACCATAAGTGGGCAGTACTCAAAAAAATTAACATGTAACACAAAGTAAAAAAGAATAACTGTGATCTCCTTTGTTGGAGATGCCCTCGAGCACCAACAGCTGAAACCCAATGGCCGTTGAAGAGTCACAAAGCTATCTAACACAGTCCAGTGAAGTCTTTCCCTCTTAGCTGAAATCGTGCATGTGAAAACATCACCGTGTATGTCAGTGACATTGGCATGTAGAGAAATGAGGGCAATGACTGCTGCTTTGGGATGGAGTTTACAGGGACTTGGATAAGCAAGGCTATTTCAAATAACAGTTAAAGCAAAAAAATAGGAAAAAAAATACACACCTGAGGAAAACAACACAGAAACCCCTTGTTTCTCCAGCTACTAAAATGCCTTGCCCATGAGGGAACATTTGCCCTCTTATGGGTTGACTTCATCTCTTTTCTTTGGGCTTTGGTAGGAGAGTGGAAGGGGCTAAATACAGGTGGCAATGGTGGTGCAAGTGTCTCCAGCCTGCAAGCACACAGAGCTCTCCAGTGCGGTGAGACCCCTCTGAAAATCATGTGCCACAGATGTTCTTCTCTGGGAAGAACAAAATGTATTGCTTGTCTGAACAGGGAGTGCCTCTGCATATGTATCATTGTGAATATGTCAAGTTCCTGTGTGTAAAATATTTATGAAGTTGCATGTGTTTTTTATAAAAATTTACTGCACTGGAAATTTCAAAAGCAGAAGGTTATTTGCATTAGTAATGTGACTTCTAGAAAGTAGAGCAATGTTTATAAATTAATTATAATTACTTACACATGTAAATGAAGCCACCTAAATTTAAGCAACAATTTACACACTAAACTATATTGGTTCTGCACTTGAATTCTTAAATAAGTAATATACCCTGAGCATATTCTACATTTTTTTTTTCCACACTATGCAGCGTTTTAATGAGCCTAAGATTCACTGATTGAAGATATTAAAAATGTGCAATTGCAATTCCACATTCAGTTATCTTCGCATTTTAATCGTACAGCTCATCCACTTAATCTTAATTGTTCTAAATCTCTTTGGTAGTGTCATTGTGGCTGTTGTGGTCTAAGTACACAGGCAAGGCAAGATTTGTAGTAAGGGGATAAATTCTACTTGAGCTAACCAGTGTAGCTGGAGAAAAGATACGCAAACATTCAGGTCCACACACCCGTCTTCAAGTCAGAAATACAATAAGCAAAATTCAATTTGAACAACAATTGCTTTGAGTATGAGATGAATCCATTAAAGCATCTCAGAGAGTGGATGCTTATGGAATAGAGCAGGCATTAGCATATAGGGAATGAAGGAAGAAGTTATGTTGTACCTGAGCTCCCAAGGAGGGCATTTTGTGCAATTCCCTGTGGGATTAGGATGAGACCTCAGAGATGGGGTACTCGTTTTTTAAGGGAAGTTCTCGTTCTCTGAGAGCAGCATGGAATACCATGGGTAAGCACCAGGGTGGTGTATTGAAAAGCACTGAGTGTTATGCCAATTCATTTCCAGAGCCCATAGTTTAGAGAGAGAGAGCAATTATAAAAATAATATTTAACCTGGTTGTGATTACAGAATCTGAATCCTCAGTCAGTGCTACTATTTCTATCTTGATAAATACAACAGATATGGACGCTGGGCAAGAAAATAAAAATGGCTGCTAACGTGCAGTTTTTTGTAGAAGAATGGTGAAAGTGTGGAGACAAGGCTTCAGTCACAGGCATTACGTTCAGGTCTGTAAGTAGGGTGTTTAGAGCTGAGAAGCAGAAGTAACTGCCTGAGGAAGTGCAAAAAATCAGTCTCATGGAAAGAAAGAAAAAAATAATAAACATTTTTCTACTTTTTAAAATCAAATTTACTGTTTTTTTTTCTTTTTTTTTTTTTTTTTTTTTCTCTGTGTTCCCCACTTCAGAAAATTCCTGGGAAGTTCAAGAAACTTTTCACTGAACTGGAAAGCTTGACAGTAAGTACAGTGATGACAGCCCAACAGAGTTGCTTGTTGTTACTTGCCATCCTTCTTTGTAATTTATTTCAAGACCGTCTGTCATTATCTGGAGCTGAAACTTGGTTACATCACATCTGAGGTTTGCCATAGGCCACAAAGCTCTCCAGAGCTCAGAGGTGGTCTCCAAAAAAGAAACAAGCCCTGTTCCTGACTGCTGGAGGAAGGGCAGAGAGAGGCAAACTTGTCGCTAGTTCACCAGTACCAGTTTGGAAACTGTTCTGTTGCTGTGGTGGTTAATTGTCCTCTATCCAAAGAAATGTGCTGCATATCAGAAGACAAGGAGGGTAGTTTTAAAAAGCTAAAAACATAAAATAAAAAATCAGAGGCTCGGGATCTTTTTCACCATTATTAAAGCTGAGTAAACAAGTGTTTCCTCTGGCTGTCAGGGAGCTGGATGCCTGGTGAGATCGCTGCCTAGTGCAGGGAGCATGAAATCCAGCCTTTAACAATTGTCATGCTTTTGCACTTTGAGTCCTTTATTAATTAACATGTTTTCAAGATGTCTGTGAGCTGGTGTACAAAACCGCTTATTCATAGAGGAAATTGAGATGAGTTTTTGAATTACACAACACTGATGATACATAGTCTCTTATTTTCTTTGACAATGTCCAATATGTTCCTTTTATCTGAGACTAGGCAGTTTTGTTTCTTGGTTATTGGGTGAGAGGGAGCAAGGAAGGAGGTGTTTATTTTTTAAGAAGAAATTAATCGGCAATATATTCCAAGGGTATAATCAGTGCTAGAAAGTAAGCTGAAGAGATTTTGCTAATAGAAATTTGTGGGGAAATCATAGAGCAAAGTGAATCTGTTCTGCAGCTTACTCCATTTTTAGAACTGTTTCATCTGGAGGAACATAATTGCTTTTGTTGTTTTCATTGTTTACATTTCCTGTTCAGTTTAGTAAGTCACCTAGTTTAGAAAACCTTTATATACCTCGTTTCCGAAGAAACCTTTTTATATATAAGTCATGTTCAGATTGTAAGCCGATAATGGATTTAGAATTGCTCTTTTTATAGCCTATTGATTTTTCTCTCTATTACCCAAATGGTTTTGTAGGACCCTTCTCTGAATCACAAAGCTTACAGAGATGCATTCAAGAAAATGAAATCTCCGAAAATTCCCTTCATGCCCTTACTTCTGAAAGGTATTGTTGAAGCTTGTCTACTCTTTTTTGTCATGTCAGTGCGTGTACAGAAATTTGTGATGGTTAGTTAATATAATTAAAAGGTGATTTTTCCTTCACATGGGGTTATGATGTGTGTGACAGACACAAGGATACCTACAAGATAGTGCTCAGTCTTGATAATAATAAACACAGCTGCTTTTTAAGACGGGGAAAATGGCAATTTTCACACAGGTTTTCAAATGGCAGTGCTTTCCCTGGCAGGCATGGGCAGAGCAGCCTGTGGTGGCTGCAGTTGCATCCCCTTGAGGCTGTCAGGCAGACAGCAGTGCTGTGTGTCCTGCAGGCTGCATGCACACAAGCAACCATGGTCACACTGCTGTTGGGAGGGTTTGCCTGGCCTCCTTGAAGCAAAACTGACTGGTGTTACAGATTTTGTAAAGCTATGCAGAACAGGATCTGCCCCCTTCCTCTGTCCTGAGAGGAGAGGGTTGTCAAGCCTCCTGTAGGTCTGAGATACACAATAAAACTGCTTGCTTAACTCAGCTAGTTGGGCAGCTAATTCAGTGGCAGGTATTTCAAATACTTCATTATCTCAGCGTCATTAATTATTAATCGTCTTGTCTTGAACATGACAAATTCATTTGATTAGTCCTTTATTTGGAAAGTGTTCTCGTTAGGCTGTTTATGATAAGCTGCTACTGCTGCAGGTTTAAAATGTTTGAAGACAGGTCTCTAAACAAGCTGGTGACAGTTTGGGAGCCATAAGGCACTTCTCTTCTTTGCATGCATCTAAGGAGTTTACATAAATTCTGATGGATACAATTATCAAGACTTCAAAAGAAGGCAAATATAAACAAGTAACTTGTAGCAATGATGTTTGCACAGCGTTGCAATACAGGGTATAAAAGCATGCACGTTTTTATAAGTGCATTCATGCAGCATGTTCTCATGTCTCTAAAGTGTGTTGGATATAACAAGGAGACTGCAAAATGATACAGTAAGCTTCTTCAATACAGTGATCCATAAGGAGATGTTGCCCTGGCTGGTAATTCTCAATGTATTGTACAGTACATGTGACTACATGCTGTATCAAACGTGTTTGTATTAAAATTATCTACAAGACCAATAAAATAAGCATCAATAGCACAGAAATCATTAATAAGTCAACAAACTAACTGTATTTCAACACAAGAGGAAGAAAAGTTGTTTCAAGAAAAAAAAATCAGTATAAACCTTTCACTAATTATGAAAAATAACTTCAGAATGTCCTTTTAAAGTTAATTAAATGTAAATGCAGAGCTCTCTTACAGCACAGACAGCATGAGAAAGTCAGGCAGATTTTTCAAATATGCAATAAAATGCTGTGTTGTACCATTACAACATAGCTCAGATGCAATTTTCTGCTCCACTGAATTTATCTAGACTCTTAGTTGTTGGCCGCAAAGCAAATTTCTGTTCCTTCCACCCTGAGAGATATCCATTGCAGTCACAGACTTAAAAAGCTGTCTGGAAATTTCTGCTTCCAGTAGAAGTTCCTCATTAGAAGTGACGTTTTTTCACTGCACTGATACAGAGACAAGTAATGCCTGCCTGCCAGCCTGGTCCTGAAGCTGTGTCCTTTCTGTGTCCTTTTCCCCAGGTGCCCCAAAGGTGGAGGAGGTGCAGATGGTCCTGTTCCCTCCTTCCCCTCTGATTTTTTAGGGTTCCACCCAGAAGCAGAGAGGCACTGGAGGCATGCCCAGCGTATCCCCACGCTTGCCCCACTTGCTGAGGAGTCCCTGAGTAGATCTCGGCTCTCCATCCACCCCTCAGGCAGAGCTCTGCCTAATGAGTCCCAGCCTCGGGTTTCCAACCTCATATTGAGCCATTACCATTTCCATTCTAAGCAATTACAAAACCTCCCTCAGGCACAGAGTGAATCTTTGAAACAAAAGGAAATAAATCAGGTTGGCTGTTTTGGGGTAGGATGACAGAGGTTGGTAAAGCAACCGTCAGTGTCAGCTGCAGGTTGCTGTCCTAAACCCATCCGAAACTAGCACTCAGCCTGGGGACCAAGTGGACATGAGAAGGAGTCCTGGAGATGAGCACAGGGTAATGTTGAGATGTGCAGTTACACTGGTGTACTGGAGGTTGGCACCTCAGCAGAGAGCGAGCTGTGACTTATGAAGTAATAGTGTCAGAGTCCCATCTCGTTAAACCAGTGCTGGCTGCTCCTGGTCCTCATGGGTACATGTGCATCCATGCGGTGCACAGCTAAAGCAGGAGGAAAGTGATAGGGGGGTATGGGTGGTGATGGTGTCCCCTGACACCCCTGACTGATGTCCTCGACAGTATTTTTGTTGCCCAGAGGATGCACCACGGGAGGCAGAGTTTCAGTCCCCATAGGGAGTCTGTCCATGACCTCAGGATTTCATGTCTGAGGCAGGTATTGCTTCGTGTCCTAGCAGGCATAAGAAAAATGGAAAAAAAAATGACCTCCAGTTACAGTTTTAATTGTAATTTTAACCTCACAATGTTTGTTTTGCCTGATTTCTTTTTTTAATTTTTATTTTTTTCTTTCCCCTCCAGTTCATTACAGTGTGTTCAGTTCCCTTCCTGGAGACAAATATAAACCTTTTCCTTTTCCTCTCACTGACCTTTTTTTACCTTTGCAAATTCTCTCCAACAATGCTGTGTAAGAGTCTTTTAACTCCCTGGGGTTTGCCTAGCCACAATGCTTACTCCAACCTAGGGTTTCAACTCTAGTTTAGTCACTTGTGTTTAACCTCACTGTCTGGTCACTGCTGTAGCCCACATCGCTGTGGGGACTTCAGAGTCATGCTGCCCTACAGAGGGAGATGAAGGGGAGTCAGAGCTGACTCCATGCCTGGTAGCTGTGCCCCCTTGGAGCTCTGGGCTCAGGGACTAGCCAGCCCCTGCCTGGGCATGGCCATGAGTAGTGTGGCTGGATCGATCCCACGTGGTGCAGAGAGCAGGAAGAAATCTGGGCTCTCACTTGAAAATCTTCTTATTGCTATGTATATGTAAAGTCTGTCATGCCAAGCTTTTGTTCCCTTTTTGTAAGGTACTGTGGCCATCCTTTGTGGGATATTTTCCTCTTTTTTTTTTTTTTTTCATAGTTGTTTAGTCATTTTATTTCTTTGTACTGAACCACAAAGTCATGAAAAGTAATTATTTTCCCTTATATATATTTTTTTTTTCAGATGTAACATTCATCCATGAAGGAAATAAAACATTTCTGGATAACCTTGTTAATTTTGAAAAACTGGTAAGTTAATTTTGTCATTCCTGTTTTTCATAGAAATTCTCATTCTCTTCTTCCCTTTCCCCCTCTTATAAGACTAAAAGGTTTACTTGTGAGTGAAAGAAGAGGAAGTAAACAGAGGTTAGCTCTGCTGCTTCAAAGAACAAACAGGATAAGACAGCCATCAGTTGAACTCCCCTGCCTCCTTCCTCCGCTACTCTTCTCATTCCTTCTTCCCTCCTTTTGTCCTGTAAAATAGTTGAGACAGTGGTATCCAGCATCAGTGCCACACAGTCCACTCAGTTCATTCCCAAAGAGACCTGTTCCTTTACATCACCTTGTGGACTGTTTCTACTCAGTTAAGTCCACCTGCCTGAGCTTTCTCTGAGTTGTTTTATATTTTCTTAAGGCACCATAGAGAAGGTGGGTCCAGTTTAACACTAGTGCCTGGTATGCCAATTCCAGGGATTTCAAATTAAAATAAAATTTATGATCTAGGTTAGATGATGAAGATACTAATACCTAAAATGTGAATTAATCTGACTGTACGTATTACTATATTAACTGTTATATGGAAGGCAAATAATAGAAGTATCCTTGGGTACATCTATTCTATACATGCTGTGACATCTATGCTGGCATGATATTCCAGATGGAGTTTTGATTTTTCTCATTTGTACTAGTTCTTTGTTGATAACACTTCTGTAGCACTGAAAACCATAGCTAATATATCAGAAGAGTGTTGGCAAGGAGAAGTTTTGGTTTTGTTTGTCTGGCCTATTTGATCAAGAAACCAAAATGTTCTTCCTGGTTTCTCTAGATGTGCAATGGCACTGTGAGTCCAGATGGTTGTTCCAAGGGAATTGTTCCTACCTATTTTCATCATGTGTTTACATTTATTCAAGAATGAACATGCAAACAGGGTATTATTCATGAACCAGATGTTGAACTTTTTTTTTCACATCCTAACATAACTCATATTGTCTTTCAACTTATAAGCAGATGTAGACTTTGTCTTTTGAACCTGAGATCCTCTTTTTGTGTTTTCTATTTGATTCCCGTACCTTTTCTTGTTGCAGACTTTAGGAGATCACTGATTTGCATTTAATGAAAGGTTTCCTTGTCCCAAGTCCATTAACTGTTTGACCTTTAGGTGTTTGCATAAAACTCATTAGCATGTTCTTCTTCATTGCCTCTTGGAAGTACATCCAATTAACATGTAAATTAAACTAGCCCTTGATGCACAATAATTGTTACTGAAATCCCCCCACTGGCCCATATATTAATTTAGTGGAAATATACGATATGATTCTTATTTCAATCTTAGCCAGACCTTGTTTGTTTGTTTAATGTCATGTATACATTTAATGTATGGTGGGCTTGCTTGGTAAGATTTCTTATCCTTCCTATCACCACTGTCTCCAGAGGTGGTGGGATCTTTGCTAATTGACTTCAGTGAACCAGGATTTCACCTTTTTGATGTAAAAGGATAAATGGGGCATCTTAAATGGGGGAAGAGTCTGTGTGATGGTGGTGGGGTGAGGGTTGCTAACACTGACACTTCCTCCAAATTGTTAGTCAGATCACACCCTGGGGAACATGTTGTCTCATGGTTGTCCCAAGTCCTGTGTATGTATGAATGCAGACAACAGTGCAAGCTACAGAAGTGGAAGCTTAGAAGAGATTTAAATAGGGGTGTAGGGAAACTCAGACAGTATATGTATCACACTGGTTCGTTTGGATTCTAAGGTATTTAGTCTCTGGGCATGAATGTACTAACAAGGCGCTTCACACATCACTGTGTATATGTCCATGTTTCTTTTCTACTTGTAAAGGCTTTGTCCCAGTGAAGAAAGTCTTTTCTGGTGTTTTATTACTGTGCTGAGCACTTTCTGACCGCTTGAGAAAAATTAGGGTTGACATTGACTCCTGCTTAGTTTGGGTCAAGCTGCGGAACCTCACCTGCAAATTTGCTGTTGCAGAAAAAGAAGAAAAGAATTATTCTACCATAGCAGATTACTGCTTTGGGGAAGGAATTTACTCACTGTCATAAATACGTAGAGATTCTGCTTATGAATTTCAAAGCAAAGACGGTTTATTATGTCTTCATTTGAGTCAGTACTTTTGAAATATTTCAGGTCTGCATTAAGCACTTGACCTGAAGGAAGACTTGTTAGTCTGAACCATTGTTTTTTCCAACAATATCAGATGGTTTAATAAAATATATAAGCTCTTACTGCAGTCCCTGCTTATTTTATATTCTTAAGCCATCATTGCCACAAAATCCTACCATGAGTGAACTTGATTTGACATTACGTGATTGCAGTGAAGATAAAGTTAATTCAAAGTATAAAGAAAAGAATTTGCAAGGAGTAGAAAAATAAATGACCTTTTGTCTTTGGAATGTTACCCAGTAATAGCAAAATTTGAAGGGACTGCAGTGGTTTATTTAACTAAATGTTGGGTAAACTCTAGTCTACAATAGAGTTAGATTGCTATTTAATTCCATATACTCTTCATCTATAAATGAAAAGACAGCCTTATACCGTTACATCTGAAGATTTCCTGTGTATTTACTGAGTAGTTTCCCTGAATTGTGGCTTCAATTTTTTTTTTCAGTAGGCAGCCATCACCCATATCTTAACAATGACATGTCTTAGATACACTTCAACAAACTCTAATACAGGTCAGTGGCCATTACCGTTTTAGATAATGCCATCTTACATAGTATCTTCAGCAGTGAAAACTGTACATGCAGCTGAAGATTTTCAACCTTCCCCAACCCCCAAATATCTGTACAATTCCCAAGACTGAGCTTTTGCTATCATCAGTTAAAGGAGTGCTAATGATCCTAGGTAGCTGGGAGGCTGAAAACCCACAAGAAATGTGTTATTCATCACACTAATGGTACGCAAGCATCTGTTTAAACAGTAAGGAAATAGCATTTACTTTGCAGATGAGTAAGCTGATTTTCTGTATTACAATTGGATCCCAGAGAGTTGGAAATGGACAGACGCTCTAATTGGGCTAGTAAAGAAGAGAGATTTGGGATTCTGCTTTAATAGGGTGTTACACAAATAAGTTCTTCACCACCACAGCATCACCTTCAGAAGCTATCTTGCGATGGACCCCACACTGACTGATAAAAGTAGCAGCAAAGAATGAGAGTGTGTGTGGTAAGGGGGGGGGGGAGGGGGCTCTCTTAATTCTAGGAGCTAGATTCAAAGGGTAGCAGCTGAAAACTATGAAACACATTCTATGTTCCTATGTTAGAAATATCACAGTGGCAGCAGTGGTGGAAGTTGTAGCTTTCCCAATACTCGCACTATTGACCATGAAGGACATCGCTTGGGAACTTCATTATAATCGGTGCAAGAACATCAGCACAAGAGATTGTGTGATTGCATGGCAAATGAAGTACAACATGTAGCAAAAATATATTTTAAAAATTGATTCACTGAATGTGAAGTTTCCATTAAAGCTGTTTTTCCTGTGATAAGCTTTCCTGCAGAGGAATTCTGTAAGCTACTCCCTGAGTGTTGAGAGAAGAGCTGTTCTATGTCATTCTGATTTTATACATATTTTGCTGAGGACAGGTAATCTGTTCCATCTCTGTTTATTTTTGAGGGAGATGTAAGAACACCATGAACAGTTTTGCAATGAATAGTTAAGCAATTTGCTTAAATCATTGATCAGATTTGGTGAGAAGTTGTTGGCCAAATTCTGTATGTTTTCACTTTTCTATCACTGAAGCAATCAAATAAATAAGAGTAATGCTTCAACAGATGTATGGGTGAAATCTAGTGAAAATGAGTTTACTTTGCTGATTTGTAGTGAACAGTTCCAGTTTTTGTAGGTTGAAGACCTGAGCCTGAATGAGAAACCAGACTTAAACCTTTTATTTCCTCTGCGTAATCTAAATGAACATCCAAAATTTACTGTACCTCAGAAGAACAGTAAAATGACAATGTTTTAAATAAATGCCATATCAAAGTAAACCATGTATCATGAGTTATGATTTGTTGGAACTGTAAAATGGACAGATATTTGTAACTCAGGGGAGGAAAAATACTTGCAGGAGTGTATTAAGAAGCACTGAAGAGAAATCTCTCATGTAGCCTGAATTTCCTACCTGCACTACCATGATATTCTTCCAGAGAATGGCCAAGGCAAGACATTTCCAGTTCTTGTGGCACCGCTGTATGGCTGTTGCAGCAGTCTTTCAGATGAATTATGATTCTGTAACCAATGATCCCAAGATGGTTTAATTATTCTACCATGAGGGAATCTGAATATAAATAGCTGCTGAAACATTGTACATGGCCCCACACTAAATGGAGAGAAGTTGACAACTACAAATGCATCTTTCTTAATCTTTCTTACCTCTGATTTATGGATTGGAAAGAAGAATTAAAGTTCAAATTTAAAGATATTTTTTGTTCCAGCATCAACTGAAAGTGAATTCTGCAGCGCCATCATTAATACTTTGTTAAAAGTCATTTTTTTTTCCAATGGTATTCTGACTTCACATTTCATTTTTCCAGGACTTCATTTTCTCAGAGCATTAAAATCTTTCTTCTTTAGTTGGAAAGCCCAATAAATCTTTTTGTTCTGCCAAAATGGGACAAAATTCTCCTTTTGGGAGGCAAGAGAATAATATATTCCTGTTAACAACAGCTTTTTTTTTTTTTTAAATGGAATGCCATGCCTTGGAAAATGTCTGTGGAGATGTTAGGGTGTTTTGTTTATCTGGGATGTGGGCTGTATTTTTGTGTGTTGGTTATCTTACTACAGAAAACTGCTTAACTGACACTAGGACCTGCTTGTGCTAGGCAGCATATGGATATATGCTGAGGTTTTGGCTGGGCTACAGAGAGCTTGCAGCCCAATTAGACAACACATGGATACAGAAGGAGAGGTTGCAGAATACTGGAGGCCCTGGATAATGCACTAAAGACAGGAGTTGGATGCAGAAGTACCCAGCTAATCCGCACGACTTTCCTCTTGTAGCCTTTCGGTTTAATAAAAGTCATGAGAACAAAAAATAAGTAATTGTATGGCTGTTTTTCATTATTGCTTTCCATGGGCTCTTTGGGAGTTGTTCTCATTTAATCTGTGCAATACCAATAAGGACATCCTCAACTAACCTTGTTTCATCATATATTACCACTGAGCCAGAGAGCAGGGTAGCCTTTCTGTTGTTCCCCCACTGTCCTCATTTACTACTTTACTACAGTTGATTTTTGCTTTACAGCATAAGGTGAGGAGACTTTTCAGGATTTTCTAATGACAGAAGCCATCTCTGATTTTTGCACTGATGTTTTATCTATGTGTCTTTGCAGCACATGATTGCAGATACTGTTCGATCGTTGAGACATTGCAGAAATAACCAGTTTGGTAAGTAGACAGATTTGCTCCTTGATTTGCCTTTTTACAGACATGGGGGTGATTGTATTTTCTGTTTTGTTTGGTTTTCCTTCCTTCCTCCCTTCCTCCGTTCCTCCCTTCCTCCCTTCCTCCCTTCCTCCCTTCCTTTCCACTTGCTTTGCTTTATTTCAGCAGCAAAAAAATATTGCCAGTTACTTAAGCAACTGGCAAGAGGGGATGTAATTTCTGGAAGGTCAAGGCAGCAGTAACCAGAGTTGGATAAAGTTTTACTTTACAAAATGTTCGTAGAACATTTCCAGATTTATTTCTTTATATATATATATATAAATGATTTTCCTGCAAAAATTACTACCTTCCCAAAATACTGGGAATGATAAAACAAGATACAAGTGTAGATGTGCAAACTGCACTTAATAAAGGAGGCTGCTGTTTCTCAGTTTCCCAGCTATAACTCAGTTACCTCAGTTTGTTCTGGAGAGACTGACACCACGGAAGCATTAGACACCAGAGAATCAAACCCTAAAGGCCCATGTTAGAAGACCCTAGCTTGCTTTCTTCTGCTGGTAACACAGGAGGAACCTTGTTTGTTTTTCTCCTCAGCAATTCTCATTCTCTGCAGAGGGGTTAAACACAGGATGGGGACAAACACCACAGTTCTTAAGGAAGTGGTTAGAGTTTTTAAGCCAAACACACTAAATATGTAATTTACTGAGGCCACTAAAACCTCTTTTCCAAAGAGCTTCAGAACTGTGCTGTAGCATGAATGTGGGATTTTCATGGTTATGGAGAAAGAGTTTGAACCATCTTCTTTGCAGCTGTATTTTCAGCAGCTGGCAGCAGAGACACTGACAAAAATAAATAAATAAATTGTGTATAAATACATTTACACACATATAGAACTATAGGTACACACATATAGAACTATAGGTACTATTAAGATTTTTGATAATTTTTTTTCTATAAAATTACTTGCACATGTGCACTGACTTTTTAAAAAAGAAAGGTTGCTTACTATGGTTTTTATGTTATTTTGATACTTACATACAGAAAGAATGGGAGAAGAATTACATTTTTGTTTTTCTTCTGTTAAACCAGAAACTGAAGAAAGTAATGAATAATCCAACCCATACTTCTATGTTAAATGTCTTTTATTCGGCATTATAAAATGGTAGCATTGGTTCCTTATAACGAGGTGAATTTTTTTCAGCTTCTTTGCAAAGCTTTCATCTCATCTTTGCTTTTTTATTTTATTTTATTTTATTTTATTTTATTTTTATGAGAGGTTTTGTAAGTGTTGCAACATAAATCTAAGGTTAATACCTGAGATTTATCATATAATCTGGTAGTTTGAAGTACACATTGTTATTTTATTTTACCACAGACTTGATTTATTGTGAAGCTGGCATTAAAAAGCAGCTTATACAGATATCCCTGTAGGCACACTTTTTTTTTTTTTTTTTTTTTTTTTTTTTTGGTTAGATTCGTTTAGGCATGAAATGAATTCACTGAATATTTATTGAGACTTTATGGACAGTTTCCTTTTCTAGTGGGCTTATTTTGCTCTCAGGAATGTGAATCTTTCTACTGCATCAACTCCCAGATTGGCCTGAGAGCAGCAGGCATCTTACTGTAGGAAAGAATTCAAACAAAACCAAGCAAGGAATATTATTATTGTTTATGAACTGTATCATGTCTATTAAGTGTCTTTCTGGATCAGAAGCTGATTAGGTTCCAAGTAAGATTGAAATGCATTTTTAATGGAAACAATGCTTTTATATCCTGAAAACAAATAATAGCATTTCCAAAATCAGTCAAAGCAGCCTGAACAAATAACACAGTTGAAGCTTTTTGTAATTTCAGGTGTTAATGAGAAATACTAATGTTTTTCAATACATGAAGCACAGCTGCTGTGATCTATTCCCCAGCACCAGAAAGGTCACTGATATATTCTGACACAGATTTATCACATTGTCCTGTTCTCTCCCACATTTCTGAAGTCAGATAGGTGCTTAGAAATAGCTCCTAAAAATAGCTTCCCAGGAACACCATTAGCAGCTGCATGCAGAAGCTGCTGCTTTGACATCTCATGTTACTTGCATAGCATCAAACAGTGCTCAGTAGAAACGAGTAGGATGGTTGGTTCCTGGAAAGCTTCTCATGTAGCTGGAGAGTGTGGAAAAAAGGATGATAATGAAACAAAAGAGAGGGAGGGAGCGTGCAAGTTAAGCTGATTGGTTTGGGGAGTTTTAAGGGTTTTCTCCTTTAATTTATGGTAATGTTATTAAAAATTCCCTGAGGACAAGGACTGGAACAGAGCTCTTCAGCTTTCGCCAGTTTGTTAGCAGTCAGCAATGGAGGGCAATGCATCTTGTTGTTTTCTCTGCCTGTCTCAGTAGCAGTGGATTTAGCTTTTCCTTTTCTGCCTCTGCCGGCTGGGAGGTTTCACAGGCAGTGAGTTCCCAAAAGCTCGTGCCAAGCTTAACAACTGTAGCAGAAAACACACGCTCTTCAAGCCACCCTTGAATTTGCAAGTTGCGCAGCTAATTCCTCTTGCCATATAAGCTCCCATGAAAGAGCAGCGAGATTCTGTTATTAGACAGAAATCAAAAGCTTAACAGATGAAAACCCAGGGGCCTGCAGAGCAGCTTTGAAGAACTTCAGCATCCATCTGTTGCACTGTTGCCTTTCACCTTCTCCAAAGGAAATGACTCGGGGGCCTGCTGTCTTACCTATTTGTTCTGAAACTGTGGAGGAGTTACAGGCTGGATCACCCACCCCTGCTCAGTGTTACCTGTTGCTCTGCGAGGGAGCCCTTGCATTGCCCTGTCAGGGGACATGCCGCCCATGTTCCCAGCAGCAGCACATCTTCCTCCTGGGAAGTTCAGTGTCCTGCCACCCTCCTGCCCCTCCTGCTCTGCCTACATGTGTGCAAGCTGTCTGGTGTTGGCTACTTCTTCCTTCCTCCTCCCCTTTCCTGTATCTAGCTGTTACCTCATGGGTTGCACTGAAATAGCAAGTCCTTTGTGTTGCTGGCATGCAGAAATGAGTAGCAGGCAAGGTGCAGCTCTCTGATTCCTTCCCTTTCTCTGTCCTGTAGGCAATGAAGTTCCTTCAAAAGAGCACCATGAACTGAAGCCATACGTCCACCACCTGCATGTCATCGACAACCAGCAAGCTCTCTTCGAGCTTTCCCACAGGATAGAGCCACGCGTGTGAGCGTACACAGCTTCATATAACCTTGTAACTGCAGCACTTTGAATTAAGTGAATGTTTATGCCAAGCATGTTGCTTCCCTATACGAGAACAGTTTACTGAGTTTTATCAGTAGCTCACACAACATGCACAGGAAAATCGGGCAGAGCAAGCAAAGAAGCTGCTCACAGAGCTGCAGGGCAAGCTTGGTGCTGTCCCCGCTCGTCACCAAGCAGAGCAGTGTTCTTTGAGCTCAAGAGCTTGGTTTCTGTGAAAATATTGTTTGGTCCAGTGTAGCTTTCAATGCAGATTCTGCCAGTATTAGAAAGAAAGGAAGCGTCACATCACAGCAGCAAACCATTGCAGCAAGCAACATGAAGCAAGGGGATTCGCAGTTGGTCGCAGTGTGTACTTCGCTAATTCAAGGTTGCCAAAAATACTGTGCAATCCGGGCAGCTCCCCTGCATCCACCAGAGCATCTTTTTTGGGATGAGTGCGGACAACCAAGGACTGGAACATAAAAAGGCAGCACACCAGGTGAAGTTCAAGAGTGTGTCATGATTTGGAGGTCAGTAAACAGTTGATACTGTAATGGCCCCTTAGGAATCTGCTTTATAAAACACACTGTAGGAGCCAATCCACTTTTGTTGCAGTTTCTGGACACAATTGTTTGTACACAAAAAAATGTGTTACTTCCTTTTCATTTATCTCAGATTTAGTACTAACTGCATTTAAAGGGTTATAGACTGTTATAGAGGAGCTGCTTTTTTTCAGCTTGGATTACACCCTCCTTTGTGTCAATTCAGAGGCAATGCCTAGGCTCACCTACATTCCTGACTAACCTTCTGGAAATGCTCTGTTTTAGCAGGTAAGATTTCACCTAACTCACACAAGCTTCCAGTTCCTAAAGAACAGCACTGTACACCCTGCAGGGTACCAGTGTAACATCAGGCTGTTGGCGTTAGGGTCCCTTTCTGCTTCTGTGCACCTCACACATTTTCCTTAGCCAATTTTCATGTAGTTAAAAGTAGTACTTCAGGGCACGTACTGAGGCAGCAGTTCTAAAGTCCTGTCTACAACTGACCTAAATCTACACACCGCTCTCACCATAGCTCCGGTTTTCAGCGTGAAGAAGTTACACAAAATAATGTGTGCTGCTCTGCCTGGCACTCTCGTTCATACACAGACATGCAGTAACAGTCCCTTTGCAGAGCAGGGAGGTGGATACATTGCACCACTCTGCCCATCTCTATCCTATGTTTTCCATGTGAGGAAGATGTCCAAGAAGATGCTCCTTTACTGAAATGTGGATCTACTGAACTAGCATGCTCTTCATCATTGTGTTATCTCTGGTTTAAAGGGATTTTTAAAAAGCAGCTTTAATAAGTAGTCTGTGGGAAAAATCTGTAGAATGCATTCAGTTTTCCCATCTGTGAAATATTGTATAGATCTATTGTAAAGGAAACAGATGTTTCAGAAATGTATTTGCTTGTACTTTGTTATTATCAAATACTATATGATTTTTTTTTTTTAAAGAAAAAAAAATCTTCTTTTTACCCAGTAAAAAGAAAGAAAAAAAATAAACTCTTGCTGGCCATGGAGTAAAAATTTCCTATGTTCTTCTGTAGATGTGACTGCACATATTGTAAATAAGTCTTTTGTGCAAACAGACCAAAACTGTTCAGATGAGTATACTAGCTGCAGTGGACTCCCTTTTTGCAGTGTAAGAACACAAACCATGGGTTGAATTTGCTTCTTGTTTTGTTGCAGTTCTTCCTCTGGCTCCAGCACTCCCTGAATCCCCACCCTTAGATGCATTACCTGCATTGTCTGCTGGTTTTTGAGCTCCCCCTTGTGAAATCTCATTACTACAATGTTATTTTTAAGAGCCTGCATGTAGACCTGACTGCATGCATTAGCACATATGTTATAATGCTATTCCACAAGTTGTTCTGTTGAAAACTGTGGGAGAGGGAGCATAAGAAAGTACTTGCAGTTCACTGCATTCAGCTCTGTGATAGTTTTGGTGGTTACTGCTGTTGAAGCAGCAGCAGTGCCAGAGAAGAATAAAGGAAAAGAAAGAAGAGAGGAAAAATAAATAAATAAAAAAGACAACTGCTCTGGCTTTAATTTGAAAGTATGCTAAAGCCAGCTTGAAGGCTCCTCACTGCCAGTTCAAACTGGCTGAAGTAAGTTGTTGGGTAATGTACCAGTGGGCTTCAAGCCAGCCTGAGCATTGGCTTTCTGCACCACTGTAACTTCATACTGAATCGGGTGTTGTCTGTCCCTTACAGCTGGCATGAAATCAGTTTGAAGGCACAAAGCCAGCACTAAGCATGTTATCCAAGTTCTGGCTAACTGGACTATTTTTTAAAACTTTATAAACTAATTTTTGTAGTGGCCTTTATTATTTAAATATGACTTGATGGTCTGAGGGACCGACTTTGGTGCATCAATTTCACATTGAAAATATGGGTCTTTAAACTGTTACCTAGAAGAAAGGCAAGTAGCCCAAATAATGTGTCTAACAAACAAAAAGGCCTGTCAAAGTCTTCCTTCAACACCTGAAGTATTGCAGAGCTGGGCTTTGGACTGGCAGGCACTTTGAAGGTGTGGTGGGAGAAGAAACAAACCATGTGAAAGTGCCAGGGGCACTACATAGCCTCTCCCGGGGCCCAGCACAGGTAAAACTGTGATTTTTAAACTTCATCCTTGCCCAATACCACATTTATGTTACATGGATAAAATCCATGAATCCTGTAAGTTCAGTATATCACAGTGACACCTGAGGTTAAATATTCTGCATATTTTCATGAGTAGCTAGGAGGAGTAATTAGACAAAACCAAGGAAAAAGCTAGGTCACCCTACACATCTGATGTGTGATTTTGCTGCATCAAATGTAGATGCTTCCATTATTTGTTTGATTCTAACCCCATTTCAGATAGAAGTTAACTGCATTTGCATGACACTGGCAAAAAAATAAAAATAAAAAATATATTGAAACAATAAGATATGTGGCTGTAAAATTACAAAGAAAGATGTAAATACTAAACATTTTAGCAGAGTAATATTTATTTGCATAGCCTATTTATTGTCATCTTATTACACTGTTAAGAAATACTGGGATGAAGTCAGTGAGCTGAGGTAAGAACACCTGCCTGTTATGTTCTCTCTGAGTGCCATAATGCTGTCAGCTTGCATTAAAAGTAATAAAACAGAAAACCCCAAATCAAGGTATTTACCTAACTTCTCAGGGACTACAGCTAGTAGTTATCCACCGCTATGAGACCTGGTATGTATGAAATAATCTGATTTACCAGAATCAATGTTGCCAATGTTTTCCTTTTCATATTTCATGCTTGTCTGCCTCTGTACATATTAATTGTGTTGTGTATTTATGAGAGCTAGTAAGCAATAATTTATATGTCAAAATGGCCAAGCAATACAAGGTTAAAACTTGTAGAAGCAACTGTTACACTTATCTTGCATTTTCCAGTGTTTTTTAATATTGCTTTTCAAAATATAAAAACTACCTTAATGAAGACTGGGCTCTGTGCCTTCCTGCCTATCGCACTATCCTAACCAGAATATTTTATGCTCATACTTATTCAACTCCGTAGCCGCTCGCTGTGTTTGTGAGGTGGATGCAGTGCCTGGCTTGGGAGCCTGGCTCTATTCAGAGCCACTGGTACCTCTCTGGTTGGTGGGTCTTGCTGATGCTGATAAATACTAGGTGATTTCAGAAGCAGAGATTATATTAACGGGGTCTCAGCTGTTCCTTATCATCACCGCACAGTCTAAGAGGGGCCTAGAGCCACGGTGAGAAGTCCCTGTGGGAGAGGGGAGGAGTACATCTATCTTCAAATTCCCCGGAGTCTGCTTATCAGCACTTGATCCTCTTAGTGAGGGGAGCAAATGCTTTCCCCTCGCATCATTTGTCCTTGCTGCTGCTTCTCCAGTTTCCTCTCTCTTCTCTCAGCTTGTCTGGAGTGTGAAAGTCAGAGCCTGCAATGAGCAGTGAGTGTTCTGTAATGCACCTGAGGCTTGTCTGCTCCTTCCATCCTTTCCACTCATAAACTACGAACCACTAAGCCAAGCCTGGCTATTTCACACACAAATAACACTTGGTACCTATGGTGTGATGTCTGTTTGAAGTGCTTTATAAACAGGTAGTGCTTCATCCTCTAAGTGGCTGAACCTTACCTAGACTTTTAAACTTGATCAACAAAGTATGTGTGACAGCGTGATATCTAGGTAGGGTGTATAATAATTGAAACTGGAATAATTGAAATGGTACAAGCCCAAAATGTAGATACAGCTCTATAACATCGTTTAAAGATTTTTCCATGCTGTCAGGACCATGCAGATACGTAGGACTGAGGACAGGTGCCTCAGCTCCAGCTGTGCTAGAAGAGCCATAAGAAGAGGCTGCCGCACTCAGCAGCTGATCTCTAAATGTGGTTCCTTCAAACCATCTTGCTGAATTATTAAGGCAAGGGTTCCCTTGTTTTTCTCAACCAAAAAAAAAGAGCTTCAGTGGCAAAAACATGTAGTTTAAGCTGCCATGGGAAGGCAAGAGGAAGCAGGTGGGGGCAGTTTGCTGGGGTGAACTGTACAAAACAGGACTGGCCTGCCCTGAGGCAGTCTGCCTGCCTTGTGCAGACGTGATTCCCTCTTCTCTGTGTAAGAAAGAGCCAAGCCTGAAAAATAAACCTGAATATTTGCTCTGTTTCACATCTCAGCAGGTTTCCATGCCACAGTGGGCACCTGCCCTGGGTCATGCTCTCGTCTGCCGGGGGGAAGGCAGCTGAGCACACACACAACACAGCCCAAAGCAGCAGGTTAAACAACACCTCCTCGGGCTCCAGCACTCAGCCTTTACAGCTCCTACAGCGACCACCATGTCACGTTGACAGCACAAGTAGCTACAGTAATACCTTGAAATACGTGGCTGTATCAGGTATCAGAGAATCACACAGTGCAGTTAATCTATCAGTGTAGGCCTGAAGACATGGGGCAAATAAACAGTCTGAAGCAAGGAGATAAATATTTTCCTCTGCATTCCCTCCAGTCTGGAAGAAGGCTGGTGGACTTCATAAGACCTTTATAAAAGTCCAGAAAGCCTAGGGAAAGTGAGCTTTGGCATGTGCCCAGCCTCGGAGGTCAGGGATGATGCAGTCTGCATACTGGCTTTTAGCTTTCACTGCCATTTTCACTCCACCACCTCAGAGGTCTGTACTGCCAGTGATTTGCAGAGGCACCATCCTTCACAGATCATCCTAGACTCTGCAGTTTTGGGAACTGGCTGGGCTTCAGCATTATCTTCCATCCCTCTCCTATCCCAGGCAGACTATGAAAGGAGGGAAAGGGGGACAATCCTGAAAGCCTCAGAAAGCTTCCTTTGCTCTGAAGGGTGCTGCTAACTCTTTCCTGGTCCTGCTTCCCCAGGGGGAATCCTCAAGGTAGAGGTAATTTTTGTCCTTATCATTGATAAAAAGACAGCAAGCGAGAGAAAGCATTTAAGATCCATTTAATTTGGGTCTCAGGAGAGAGAGAAGAGCTATTCAGGAGGCCACATAAACCCAGCAGGTGAAGGGGAAGCTCTTTGTGGGTCTGACTGATTGCACCTGTATATTGGCCTGTTTAAGTCATTAACTTGTTGGGAGAAGTGGAGAATGCAGGGTTTGTGTATAAGCAGTTTGTCCTTGTGTGTGTGGACTAGCTGTAGCGTGTCTTAAGGTCCTGGTGCCATTGATTCCTCTCTGTAAAGTTTCAGCTATCTCTGAAGGACGGAATCAGAGCAGTCCTGGGGGTGCTAAGAAATATTGATTCAGCAATGTTTAGAATAAGATTTGGTAGCAAGTTCTTTGACCTTCTTTAACTTACAGAAGGTTGGAGAAGCACAAGTCTAAAATGAGTAAGAAATGAAGACTTTAAGCAGAACTAAATGAGCAGAAGAACACCAAAGGACAGTTACTGTGGTAGCTTCCCTTGATTGATTTAAATAATTACTTCTGTGGAAAAATAGGGTATGGACTGTATGATATCTGGAACAGGCTTTCCTTTTGTCTTGCACCTGAATTCTTGCAGAAAGTTGTCAAGGCTTCTAAAACTTGAGCAGGTTGGGTTCTTGCCTTGGCCTCCTGCTGTTGCTCTGTCACAGGTGCAGGTCCTTTCCTCTCCACAGGAATATGGGTTTGACGGAGCCTTACTTGTCATGGGGAAGTGACACTGACAGAAGTCACCCATTTAACCTAAGGGTCTCTTGAGAGAGGCACCACCAGCTGTGACAGATGGCTTGAGAGCACAGAGCTGGAGGGGAATTTACCAAGAAATGTAAATAGTGATGATTCAAACCTAGGGAAGACAAAGGATGGTGAACATCAAACCCCAGATCAAGCAATTCCACAGTAAGTTGTACAGGCTTTTAACAAATATTTGTGCAAGCTCTCTTTTATGCGTGAAGAAGGTTTGTATTGCTTGATGAGCAATTAAACTGCTGCTGAGGCCACTTGGGCCTGATTCCTGCATAGGCCTGCTCCCATGATGTGTGCTGTCAGTGGAGGTGACTAGGACAAACAAACTTCTGTTGAGGGATTTGGCTCAGCATTTCAGGGTGACGGTTTGTCAGCCTTAAATCCCCTGAAAATGTGGAATCTTAAGGTTATGTCAAGCACCTTAGAAAAAACTTCCATTGAAACAAACTCAGCTACTGTTGTAAGGGAATCTCTCCCCTTTCATTCAGAGCAACAATGGAAAGTTACGTTAACCTATTGATTGTTGGTTGGAAGCCTCTATGTAAGTCCAAACAAATGATGATGTGATGATAGGAACTATCAGAGAGGCATATGACTTGACTAGGAATGATTTGAATGAGTTCAAAATAGTATAGAATTAATATAGACATTCTTGCTTACTGTTTATTTGATGAGGTTTACTTCATTTTAAGTGAAGTAACTAACTTTAATTTTAAATAAGATTTTCTGCTGAATAGTATAATTCAGTTTAACCAATTACATTTTATTTTTATGCTTTTTGCCAGTGTGGATTAATTCTCAGAGTGATATGAGTGAGTCCAGGAGGCTTGATCTGGGTTTGTGCAAGTGCAAATAAGGAGAGACCTGGGCTAAATGCTGAGGCTTTCTGGGGAAGTTGAGTGATATCAGCATGGCAAAGGTAGGTATCATTTCCTGACAAGAACTAGAGAAGAAACTGCCAGTGCCAAGTTTTATGAAAAGACAGGCAGGGTTCTTACAGGGAGCATCTCAGTAAGGAGCACATCATTGTTTTGACCAAGGAGAGGGCTTGGTTGGTGTGGTTGCTTCCAGCAAAAGCTGCTGCCAGTTTGAACAAACTTTTCCTGCAGCCAACCTGCTCATAGCTGTAGCTTCCCTTTCCAAAACTCAGATACCGTTGACATCTAGTGGTGAAATCCTGTGCCTGGAGAGACAGTTTATTGCATCAAAACTGCCTGTGTGATCTCGAGGGACTGAAGGCCATAGTGCAGCTGTGAAAGGCTCCTGTCATCTGTGTGGTCCGCTGACCCCCGTTTATTAGATCTGTTGACTCAGATTCCCATTTAAGTGGATTGATGTGATTATCTGTTCAGCCTTTTTGTGCACTTTTCCCCCTGGATTTAGTTTCCAGCTTTTATGATGAGAGGGCACATTCACTTAGGACAGATGCTAATGGGAATAAAGACCTCCACCTCCTCATCTGCCAGTAGCCCCCCGAGTCAGCATCTCATCCAAAGCTGCTGGCTGCAACGTGAGCATTTGGCCTGGGCTAGCTTCTCCAAACATGCCACAGAGTTGTCTGTATGCACTTGACAGAAGCAAGCAAATTCCCTTCCTGCTGGGTTAATAACACAATGCTGAGCTTGGTGTTTCATCCAAGTAGCAGTTCTGTGAGCCCAAGGAGTGCTTTTGTTGATGGTGGTGGTTGTTTTTTGTTTGTATGTTTTGGTTTTGAGGAAGGTGCTGTTGTACATGTGCTCTGTTGGTGTTTGTTTGCAGCTATGTTCACCTGGCCTTTGAAAAGCAGGAGGTTAAGCTGTTTTGTATAGCATTGCTGGGCTTTGATCCCAAATACAATGTGCTGCAAATGTATTGCACTGTGAAAGGAAAACAGGTTGCTCCTGGTTTCAGATCTCTCAGGTGTATCTGTCAGGAGGCCAGAAGGTACAGCCCTGCTGGGTTGTCCCCTGGAGCAGACATGGGGCAGTGCTGCACCTGGGCTAGGTGCTTTGGGGCTGGTCTGCAATCTCTCTGCCATCATGGGTCATGTCCTCTTCACCCTGGGCACAGCACCCCAAATTCCCCATTTCTGCAGTGCCCCCATGTGCACAGCTGGGTCAGTGACTGAGCACACTGGGGCCAGCCAGCTGGAGCTGGCATATGGTGTCACAGGGAAGCTGCAAACACATAAAACAATGGAGCATTTGGGAATCAGTCATGTTACAAGTCACTGGTTGGAAGTCAGTGACTACTAAAAGGAGTAAAATTCAGAAAGGCTGAACATCTCTGCTGCTGGTCAGTGACAGCTGCAGGTTTTAGGGACTCTGGGAAAATCTGAATTTCCCCCAAAATAATAACTAGATTTTGATGTGACTTAGGGACTGGGAGAACTGCAGTTTTATCATACATGTATCATTTATAGTTATGAAGAAGCACAATGCCACTGCTTCTGAGCCTGCAGGCTAAGCCAGATCATGAACCTGGGAGATGTACTCATCTCAAGGCAATCTTCCTCTACGTAATAACCCTCTTATTAAAAAAAAAAAAAAACACACACAACTTGTTAACTCTATCCTATCACTAAATCCTGCAGCTCATTATGGGATCTCCCCAGAGTGTATTTGCTGTGCTGTTGTGACTGTGGTCACAGAGATTGTCACTGCTCAGCCTGGGGCGGTGACAAGGGCTGTTAACACTTGCTTTTTCCTGGGCTTAGGTGCTTGTGAACAGCAGATAAAAGAAATGTCAATAAATCTTATTCACTTAGTGGCATTTAGAGGGATCTGAAAGCACACAAAGATTAAGAGACACCATCGGCAGAGAGAAATTACTGTACCTGTTTCATACATGCAGCAACTTAAGAGAGCAGCAAAGAGGCTTGGCCAAGGTCACTCGCAAATCATGATCTAGGTTTAGGTTGGAAAAGACCCTTACAGTCATCACATACAACCATCAACCTAACAATTCCAAGTCCACCATTAAACCATGTTCCTAAGTACCACATCCACACACATTTCAAACACCTCCAGGGATGGCATAGATCTTCCCCTTGGGACTGGAAACTCAACCACAGGGTTGAGCAAGCTTTCCACATCTGCTGCTTCTCCTAAACCAACTTCCTCTTCCCTTTGGCTGGCTGATGGTTGCCCAAGTAATGTACTCTGTGACGAGCCTAAGGACACAAGTCACTTTTAGTGTAGGAAAGCTGATATGCATAGAGTCAGATACCACAGACAACAACCACAGACCTGAGGGGACATTTTAGAAGCTGGAGAAAGCTGGAGCACCTTTCTCAGGCTCCTCAGAGCAACCCCTTTTGGTAGAAAAGGAGTCCTTCTTCCTGGGGGCTGTTTCTGGTGTTTCTCCTTGCTTGCTACAGTCATGGCTCCAATCTTCACCCTAACATCTTTCTCAGCAGGCTGCTACTAGCAGTAGTTTGCTCCCTGGGCCTCCCAGTCTGCCAAAACAGCAACCAGATCTTACTGGCTTGGGTTTCACTACTATATAGTTTAATGGTTTTATTTTTTTCTGTGAATATCTTTGTTAAAGAGAGGTTGAAGAGAGGGTTACTTTTGTATTCCTTACATTGCAATATCTCAGGCTGAATGCCAGCAAGAGCATACTGTGACCAAAAAGCAGATAATTGGCTCTAGGAAAATCCTGTCCTGTCTTGTGCAGAGGATCGCACTATCAGGTAATTGGCAAAAGAAGGAACTATGAATATAAATTCTGCTTGAGTTTTGTTCTCCTTTATGTCAGCAATCACGTTTGTTGTAACCTGTGCTTGTGGGAGCATGAATTTGCTGCTGATACAATTGAGGGAGAAGAGGAAGCATTCTTAACCTAGTTTCTAAGAAAGAAAATGTCTCATTTGCTTGCTCTGTCTTATCCCTTGTTAACTTTCTAGTACTTGAAACTCATTCATCCAAACCTGAAAGTGTAATGAAGGCTTCAGAAATAATTATGTGCCTGAGGGGAACATGGAGGGCAGCTGGGAGAGATGCGAGGGAGTCAGGCAGGAGGGTGCAGCACTGCTCCCCAGCTCCTTGGCTCTGCGGCAGGCAGAAAGCCAGCTCGTGCCCAATGCTACATTAACTCATGCCCAGTGGCAATTTTGCAGGTCACAGGAATCAGCGTGTGAGCATGTTCAAGCAAGGTAACAATAGCACAACTTGCTTTTCCTCCTCAAGGTTTAATGGCTGGTAGAGCTGGCAACGCATTGATCCAGGGTCATGAGCCAGTTCCTGCTTTTACCTAATGTTATTGCTGATGTCCTAATGTTAGTGCTGCCCTGTTCCGAGCTGACTACTACCAGTAAAACAGCAGTGCCATTCAATATTTGTAATTGGGGTGTGTATGTCTTTTTTTGCTTGCTTTCTTGCTTTTTATGTCTTCGGCTGCTGTATGGAGAAGTGGAACAAGGAACAGAAATTGAACATCAGGGGAACAGAAATTGAGCATCTGTCCTATTTCTATCCTGGATATTTCACAGTGCAAAGACCGGTGCTTGACTATCTTACAGCATCTTTTCTGAAGGAGCATAAATGCTTTGGGGCTGCCAAAATGAAAGATCTATGGAAGTCTTAAATCTTGTCTGGCCCAGCAAGACGATACAATCTGAATATAACAGGATGGCACCAGTGAATATAACAGAATGGCAGAACAGCAATTACACAAAGCAGATAGCAGTGCAGGTATACTTTACTGCAACAACATTTTGGACTGGCTTTTAATCAATAAAAAGACATTTCTAGTTGGAGCAGGTTGGATGGGAATCAGATCAAGTTTCCTGCCTTGTTTTCAAGTAGTAACGTGGAATTAAGCTTAAGTAATTTGAACTGATATTTGGATAGGGTTATTTTGTATATATTTATTTATTACTTTCTCACTCTGTTGTGTAAAAATGAAACAAAAAGGGGGGAAAAAACTATTTTCAGATAGCACTCGGTGCTGCCGAGTGGAAGAGGAATATCGCAGCGCCATCTAGGGGCTTCTGCGCTCAGGAGAGGACTTCTGCAGGTGGAGCTGCCACTAATTGGAAACTAGCAGTGTGTTTTAGCTGTTCTCACTTTGCCAAAAGTAGTCCCAACAACGGATAATAGTTTATTATGAGCCCCCTCTCATAAGGGAGAGGACCATAAAATATTTCACAGATGTGCTGTCAGGGGTTAAGGGCATATACCTGCCATCCCTGAGAGATCCTGGGTAAGCTCACACCTGAAAAACATACAGATAAGTATTTACTATTTCCTCAATTTGTGTGCAAACAAGCAAAGAGTAACCTTAGTTGTGGCAGGCAACTTGATCAGACTTTGCTCTTCTACTCAGTAGCAGGGTTTAGGTACTGACTGACACATTTCTCTCCAGGAAAAGTAGTCCTCACCTCATTCTGTGCTTGTTTCTAGGTCCTGGTTTTTCAGTTGTTTTGCTAAGTACAAGAATCATTTATGGGCTTTGGTGAGCACATGGAGAGTCAAAAATCATTTACGGGTGAGGTGAGTGTCAATGGCAGAATTTGACTTGGGGAAGTGGCATCATCACACTCAGTTCTTCTGAAGCAAAAGCATTGGAACAAAGGCATCACATCAACTGTAACTACAGCAGCACTGGTGGCAGGGATGACTCTGGATCATGCTGATAAAGCAGGAGTGTATAAAAACACAGTAAAACTCAGGCTTTTGGCATCCTAGGCCCTTCCTCTGCAGCTGCAGAAGCTAATTTAGGCTCTCATTATTTTTATACATAATCGATTTTCCCCCTCTAGTTCTTCAGAGAGGAATGGTGTTTGGGGTATTTTTGATAACTGGTCTTTTGATAACTTGTCTCTGATCACGACATGGGCACTGGGAATACCGAGGCTCCTGAAAACAAATGGGGAACATCTCTAGCAGCCCTCGGGAACCTGCTGGCTACCCCTATTCAAAGTCCTCCTCGATACAGGTGTGCTAGACAAGGTAGATAACATGGTATAATGAGTTTCACACTGGCTTCAATGTGCTTTTTATGGTTCAAGTAGAATTCCCATTATTACCAGAAATTTAAGGCAACATTTTTGCGAAGTTACACACCCTTGATTAATCTTTAAAAATGGATTGGAGAAGTAGCCTTCAGTGTCTATTCTGCGAAGGTCAAACTCTGTGAGAGGAAACTTGTCTTGCATTTAATATGGGATAGACTGTAGTTGAATGAGAAGGAAAAAAAGAAAGGTTCATTTTCTGAAGTGACTTGCTGTGTGTGCTACAGAACAGTCAGAAGGAGTTTGTCAAACAGAGCAGCGCAACAATGACACCTTCTGTAAAACATTAGAAATATCATGTCTTGCCATTCAGCTTCTGCCTTGGAAATTTCTAACCTAGATGTTGGCAGAGAGCTGCTGCTGCGGCTTCTGAAGCAGACATCGCTACAGAGAAGTGGCTTCTCCCTGCTGGGCTGCACAAATGCAAATGTGCCCAGGTTGACAAGCCATAAGCTGAGGCTTGGTGGAAAAGGGAAATCTGCAAAAAAAGATTAGAAATATTAGAACCCTTTCAGCATTCTTATTCCACTTTTTATTTATTTTTTTTATTATTATTTTTTATTTTTTTTTCTATTCCAAAACATGTTTAAACAAATGAGTGGGGAGATGAACTCCTTATCTGAAGGGTTTCCAGTTCACAGTGTTTATGAGTGCCCCAACCCCATGTTAGAGGCACTTGCAGACAACCCGTTAAAAATATTCCACTGCATCGTATTTCCCAAATTAATTCGTTAAAAGGACAGAGCACAAGAGGGAGCCAGACTCTGCATCCTGATAAGCTCTTGGCTGTGTGCTGGGCAGGGGCAGGGGAAGCCTGGGCTTTGGTCCTGTGCTCAGAGCCCTTTCTGTATCTGTTCAGTGCCTTCAGCCTAAGGTGCACAAAGTCCTGTGGACACAAGGTGTAGCCTCCAGGTGGCCAAGGGGACAGCCAGCACTGATGCTGGTGCTAAATTTGTAGCATCTGAGATTTTTAGGGGTTTTAGTTCTAGCTGGTGTGCCTGAAGCCACTGTTAGAGCATGTGGAAGTTTGGGGTTGACCTTCTACGTCCTGAGCCTCAGTCCAGCATTTTTACCACCCATCAGCCCTTCAGCAGCACAACTTCAGCTGGCATGATCCTCCACACCCTCTGCTTTCTTGAAGGGCATGATGGAACTCCTTATCGGCCACTTAGCAACTCTGCCTTGTTACTGGACAAAGCGTGAAGAGCTCAGTTTAACACTGTAAAATTAATCAGATTCCTACATATTTGGTGCTGTAGTTATCAGATATCATGAGATGAAACAGAGGTTTTGTTGTTTTCACTGCTACTTGCGGGCTGGTACAGTGTGAACACAGCCCGTGATGTGATACGCGGTGTTTGTACAATGTGCAGGGCATCTAGTTCTGGGTACACAAATGTTGCATTGCAGCACCTTGACTGTTCAGGCTCAGTGGCTGTCAGAGCTTCAGGGATAGCCCTGCTCTGTTAATGCCAGTTCTTCCTTGTATAGTTGCCATAATGTTGAGCCCATAGTCACTAAATCTTCTGCCAATGCAGTTAGGGTTTCCCTAATTTCAGGAAAGCTAGAATGAGAACTAAGACTCCAGTCTACAACATACATCCTCAGGATTTTTTGCAGTGTAACCTGACCAAGTACGGTGGTGTTAGATTTTTATTTATTTATTTATTTATTTATTTATATCTGTTTACCTTCAGGATAATCCTTTTGAAACTGACAGGTTGGCACAGCTGAAAGGTAGATAATTTAATGGTTTAACTCATGCGTATTCAAATTCTTACTGACTGTGCTTCGTGGTGCCCCAAGTAACCATGTGTCCCTTCATGCATCAGGTGGCATGAATCAGATTTTAACTCTTCCTCTGTGACCTGCCCTCCTTTCAGTGTGCCAGGTATGATGGGAGTTAAGCTGAAATAAAGCAGAGAGAAGAGCATTGTTTGAGTGGTATGTTGTGTTTGGCACATCAGAAGTAATGTCAGGATAAAGTTATTCCAGCGCCTGCTCTCTGAAATTTAATATCCCGTTGGCTTTAAGTACCAATCATCGATATATAGTTGTGTAGGTGAGCTAAGTTGCTGACCAAGCCTCTGTTGATGACATTTGTATTCCAGTGCCTTTCAGATTTTACCCTTTTACTGCAGAAATTTAACTTTCAAAGCAGCTTCTTTGCATCCCTTGGCATGTGTCTTCTTGGCATCCCTTGACCCATGTGTCAACTCATTGCCTCCAAGATTTTGTATTTCCCACACCTGGCAGTCGATGCTAGGCCACCCTGGGGGACAGATGAGGTGGTGAGTGGCAGGTTTGACACCCCTCAGCATCAACAGAGAAGAGTCTTTTTGGGGGCTTTCCATTTGTTTTGGTTTGGAGTGATGGTGGCCCTTCTTGAGAAACATTGTAAATATTGCATGCCCCAAATCCCTTTTAGGACCAAGTGATGTCTGTCACATTCTGAAATTTCCCCAAGACATACTATATTTCTGCTTAGATGTATATCTCTCCTCTCCAAATCCAGCACACACAGGCACTTGTACATCTCTTACCCTAATAAAGAAAGGGCGATCTATTCATAGGAGACAGCCGGGTCGGACACTGGGGCTTTTTGTTTGTGCCCTGCAGGGTGCCTGATTGCTCAGCAGGGGTATGCATCCACTCCTGCACGTAATCCACAGTGTGCAGTGTCACCAAAAAAGAGCATTAATTAAAGGGTGTCAGGAGAGGAAAAAAAAGATGGTATTTTTTTAGGGGAGGGAGAAAGCAGGGAGAATACATTTTTTAAGAAGGAGGAAATAAAAAGAGACATTTTGTGGCCTTTTCTAATTTATGGAGGGATTTTTTTCTTTAAGAATTGCATGTCATATCTTCATATCTTCCATGCAATTTGCCAAGGCAATATTTTCAGGCAACACTGAAAATTGAATGTTTTCTTCTAGTTTATTTTCCATATTAATTCAGCACAAATACTTACACACTTTCAGATCCAACCTGATACTCTCCACAAATGTCAGGCACTGGCAGTAGGAAGAAGCAGCAATATCTGGGTACAATTTTGCCTCTTTTCAGTAGAGATAATTGATTTGTGTTAATCAGATGCTGTAATATGAAAACCTGAATTTCATCTCACTGCATAACATACAAACATGTATACATCTTCAAGGGATAAAAGAATCTAATTAAACAAGTGCTTGCTTCTCATAATGTGCCACAAGTGGTTTTTTACACAACACAGCAAGTTTGCTAAAGAACAGTATCAATTCCACAAATTAGATTACCTACAAGTAAACCAGAAAGTTAAAATTACTGGGATTAGCTCCTTCCTTGAACAGTGAAAAACCCCAGTGATCTCTGCATGGAATTACTCAGTAGGGCTGAGGTTATCTTTCACATCCAGCTATGATCTGAGCTGCTTGGGCAGTCATTGGGCACCCTTCCCCTGCCCTGGGGGAAGGAAGGCAGCAGGGGAAGAGTTATTTTGTTTTGCTTTTACTGGTTTTTCTTTTCCTTCCTCTTCTGTGTGGTAGTGCCTCTCACGCTACCCTGAAACAGCAAATTTTCACCAAGAGATGTCAAAATACTCTGTGGGAGTGTGCCAGGATCAAAACCGCTTTCTGCATTTTCTTCAGAACTTTTCAAAAGACTTTCTTATTCTTGCTTCCAACAGTTTTATTTTAACACAATATCTATTTGTCGTTATTTGAAGCAAGGTAATAATACTACCCTCTACCTGTAGTTTCTGCACTGTGGACATAATTTCCTTCATAAATGATGTTGCAGATTTCAGTGTTGCCAGCAACACTGATTTCAGGTTTGAATTAGAAAAATACTTTTCTTTTTCAAAATCCACTTCTTTCAATTTTTCCCCAGCCCACCAATATAGTACCAATGAGATGCTGAATACTAGTTTCTTTGTTAAACATATTGTTCTGTGAACAGTGAAATTAATGAAACCTATTTTTAAATTGGTGATTTCTATGTTAATTTCTATGCTTTCTATCCTACTGCATATCCACTGTGACAGACCCTGCTTTTCTCCCCATATACCAGTTTATTCTCAGCCTCTCTCCTCTCTCCACCCTCAGCACTGACTCTCCTTCTGTCCACCTCCCCCAGGGCTCAGCACCCTCAGCTCTTTGCTCGGACAGCCACAGGCTACGTCCATCACAGCTCAGCCCTAGCTTGGTATGGCCTGCTGCTGATGAGGTGGACCTCACTTGACAGTTCTTCACGGGAAGGGAGAAGATATTATCTTGAGTCTTTCTCTTCTCTTCAGTTGCAACTCCTCAGAAAACATGAGAAATTTGTATATCAAGTTAAGTCGCTGTTGGCTGAAGAATTCATGAGTTAAGGTTGAGTAATTCAGCAGAAATGGATGATAGTATTACATCAGTCTCCTTTCTTTAGAAAACCAGGCTAAAGTGACTTGGGAAGCCCAAATCCAGGGGAGACATCAGCATGTGAAGAGCATTTGAAGAATTGCTGGTGGCACGCTGAATGAAGAAAGTAGATTGAGTAAGCGGGGTTGATGGTGCGATACATTGGTAATACAAGGAATACTTAAGGAAAATAGTTGTGCTGAAGAAAGCCTTAGGAGAGTGAAAAGTTGTGGCATAAGGAATGGAAGAGGAACTTGGTCTTATTCTAAACAGCCAGCAGGAGTTTTACATTTTTAGTACATGCATTTGAAATTGTCTTTAAGACTGAAATAACCCCAGGTGCACTTTATGACAGTATTTTCCCAATAAAAGCACAAGTTGGGAAGCAGTTTCTAGGAGAGAAAACGAATCAAAAAGTACTTACAAGTTCATTTATTTTCACTAATTTCTAAATGGCCTTTCTAAATTCATGTAGTGTTATGCAAGGAAATTGTGAAAATGCTAAAGCTCTTCATAACCTTCACGGGAGTGCAAGCACACTTTACTTTTTTTTTTTCTCCTCAAACAGCAGCCAGGGCAAAAGTATATCTCTTGGGTATAGCACTGAGTTTTTTATTAGTGGTTTAGAAATACAATGTTGATGAGACATCTGGTGTGGCATGGGAGCAGAAGAAATGTGAGTTGTGCATCAGACAGACAGGGTCTTCCTGGGAGTTGAGTCTATGCCAAAATGTTTCTGATTTTCCTTTATGTTGTTTCCTCTGTGATGTACATGGGCTTCAGGGGCTCTTTGAACAGGAGTTTGGGTTGTGGCTGCTGGCTGAACAGCTGATAATTTTCTGAGCTCTGGCATAAAACCCCAGCTTTTTGGTATCTTTTTGGTGAACTAGCCCCACGTTATGGTGTGATCAGAGCAGAATACATAGTCCTTTCATGGTGGGAAAAGTGAGTTAAGTTGGGTTGTGTTGAATGGCTACAGACTCACAGTTCGGGGCTGCTGGCCTCAAAATCTGTTTCCTTTGTACAGACCCCTTTGTGTCATGAGCAGTCTGTGATCAAAGTGCGCAAATGTTTAGGAATAACTGAGTTTTTCATTGCTATTCCTGCTGAGACTTTGTGGGCATTTTTGTAAAATCTGTCCTACAATTGCTGTGAGTCCAGTTTGTAATCATGTTGGGGAAGACATCATTTCATTCAGGCACAATTTTTGCTGGCTGGAGGAGGTAGAAGCCAAGTTTTCTGTTGAAATTACCATAAGAGAAGGATCTTTCCCATGTCAGCCAGGCTAATTTTCATCTTTGAACCTCCTCATGTAGGAAGAGAGCATAGAGTAAGAGAGGCCAACCAATCTGGGACTTTCCTTCTTTGCCGTTTGCAGAATTAGTTCATCAGTAACAAAGTGTGCCAGGCCAGCTCTGCATGCAAATCTTCCAGAAAACCTCCATGGGCACTGCAGGCTTCATTACCATTATGAAGCAAGTAATGTGACATGCCTAGTCCCAGGTATATAGTCTGTGTTATTGCTTTTTCAACCTTCTTGCTTAAAACCATGGCTTTGCACAGCATACTCCAAGGATGCTGGTACCAAAGCAGTCATAAATCATGATAGTTATATGTTTTATTCAAGTAGGTGGAAGGGCAGGAGGAGTAATGCCAAATGGACAGGAGAGGTGAGACTGAAAAGGTTAAAGCTTTACTACTAAAGCTGAAATTTACTGCTTACTCACACAACCTGATTTTGGTATGGCTTTCCCAGAAAATATTTATTTCAACCCTAAAAACCCTAAACATTTCCTATTATGTGCATTCGTTAGTAACAATAAAACAAAAAAACTGTGGCAGACCTTTTTTTATGCGCTTAATTATGTAGCTGAAGCAAGTTGCCTTAATTTCCAAATCTAATCTGCATAGATACAAAGATCATGGAACAATCTGGAGATTTGTTCTTTAACCAAGGGGAAAAAAACAACAAAGGGAGTAATTAAACCACAAAAAGTATATACAAATAAGATAGTATCTGACAGAAAACCATGGGGGGCATCTTCCTTTGCATTTTTTTTTTTTTTTTAATAAATGCTGGCATTTAAAAGAAATGAGAGAAAGAAACAAAAGTCACTAGGAAATATATAAGCATTGATTTTCAGCTTTTGATGCTAGCAAGGTTGTCTTTTTTATTTTTTATTTTTACCATGTGTTTTTCCGTACTTATTATTCTCTGTTCTTTAGCTATACTTAAAAAATGATTTAAAAGATTCTTCAGAGCTGCAGAATATGAAAAAGGTACATCACTAATGAATCCTGGAACAGGCAACATTAGATGTGTAGATAAACATGTACTAATATAAGCACTAAATTATATTGAAGGTTATGTGGCTCCCTGTGAAATACTGTATTTGTTATAATTGGGATATTTATATCTTTATTTTCTCTGACAAAAAAGCATCTGAGTGAGACATCTTATGAAAAAGACTTCTGGGTTATGGAATGGTAAGGAAAAAATGCAGTAGAAATAAGCAATATATTTTTTCTCATTGTTGCAATATGGCTTGAACAATGAAAAGAGCCCCTTGCGAAAACAAAACAAACAAACAAACAAAAAAAAAACTGTTGCAGAAATGTTTGATTCTTAAAAGACATCACAACACTGGTGAGAAAGCAGTACCGAGGTACCATGGGGAAATCATAGTGCTGGAGTGATGTTAGTAAACAGGATGAAATCAGTATGTCTTTAGCTCACATGGAGACTTCTGAGGTTATAATAACACAGTAAGCTAAGATATGATATAAATGAAGAAGGCCTTTGCTGTTTTTAAGAGTGCAATAACGTATGTCACTGAAGGTACAGTTTTTTTAATTTCTGTAGAAGACTAATAGCAAGGTGTCTATCAACTGTAAAAATAATAGTATCTGGAACAGCACATGGCCTATTGATTGCCTAAACAGCCCTTTGAACTAGATCAAGTTTTAAAATAAATTAATCAGCCAAAATTATGTAAGATTTGTTATTGCTTTGCAATCCCCTCCAATCCTTGTTACACCATTCCAATCATTAATTAGCCCAGCTGGGAAAACCAGGTGCTCCCCATACTCTAAATGTGTTGAGATTCCACTTCCAGCTTTTAGATCTGATTAATGTCTTTGATTGCTTGTTTATTATCACCATTCCACAGGGGATTGGACACATTTATGAAAGAGAAATCCATCGATGACTGTTAAATGCATAGAAACAACACGCATCCCCAGAAGTCCCTGAACTAAAAATGCTTTGGAGGTAGGAAAGTTTTAGAGAGAAACATCACAAATTTGCTGTCATTATACTCTCTTCCCCACTTCTGATGCTATTAAAGAGATGGTATTGGACTCATCATTTTGCTTTGATACAGTCTAGCTGCTCTCATAGTTTTTCTATAGGTATTTAAAGTTTGTTTGCTTTTTTTTTTTTTTTTTTTAACATAACACGTTAGTTTTTAAATCCTATTTATCTAATATTTAGACAGTGCTCTCTGGCAGATTTGACCACAAGGCACTTCTTTGACCATTATGAATGCATCGCTTCAGGTCTTGAATCTGGGAAAGCAGAACTTGAGACAGTGTTTCAGTAAGAAAAACAGAATATAACTTCTCTAGAGGTATGTGACAACCCTTTCTGTGTACACACAAAGCTCACACTATCTTCCCACTACAGCTATCAGAGACAATTTTGCTTAGAACTGCATAAAATATGCATCTTAGGGGAACTTTATTTAAAGAACTGTGTGTTCTCTCTTGATAAGCATTGTGTATGTTATGTATGTTTTGGGGTGGGTAATCCAGTAGTCATTTCTGTGATCCATACAAACAAAATACACAAACCAATAAGATAACTAAACCTTTAATTACTGTAATGTATGTACTGAGCATTTCTCCTCCTCCCCACTTCCCGTCGCCCAAACCATCCTTAGTTCCCCTGGGCATCATCTACCAGCTAAAGCATTGAATCCGTCACAGCACACTTAAACGGCTGCAGGAAATTTGTTTTACAAGGCTGGTTTTAACTGAACTACCTGCTGTGCACCACATTGCTACTGTTTGTGAAATGAATGATGGGAAAAGCAAGTCTGTGATTTCATTTGTTCAGACCGATTAGTCACACGTTGCATATGGTATCATTTGCTTGTCACTTAATGACTGACCAGCCTGCCTGAATCATTAGTGCGGCAGTGCAATGAAAGGAAGACATAAACATAATGATGAGCTCAAGGAAGTGGAGTGCTGTTTTACCTAAAAGAAATGGTGCGCAGAAATCCAGCACAGCTGCAGGTGCTCCGACGACAATGTGGGAAGCAGTTAGCTTCCAATTTAGCAGAAAATTAAGAGCGAAAAAACTGTTATTTGTGAGAGAAGATACTCATGGCAAGCAATCATCCATGCTCTATATCCACAAGATGAGCATTCAGCTGTCTTTGTCGTGACTTAAAACAATTGGTATCTTGGGCTGCATTCAACACCAGATTGGTGCTTATTATCTGCAGTTTATTCTTTCTTGGGATATTTTGTACCCCCCCTCCTTTATTTTATGGTTAATTTGCTTGCTTGAATGTAAAGCCATTTAAGCTGAAAAATCTGGATTGCGGTTCATCATTGTGCCAGTGCTCTGAGCTGTGTGATGCAACATAATTGGCAATTTTCAAATTCATAATCCATTTTGTTGCATGCATGCACACACACACACACACACACACTGCCACTTCATCTCTTCAAACTGGTAAAAAACAAGATTAGAGCATGTAGATTCCTTCAGTCAAATAACATGAATCAACAAGAGGCATGTTTTTATAAAGTTAACTAATGAAACCCTGCTAGCCAAGACAACATCATTCCCATAGAAGAACTAATTTTCTTTTCCAAAACCTCCAAAGAATTCATAGGTCTGAAGTGTTCTTATCCTTCACCAGGCAAGACTTCCACCAGCTTCAGCAGGGCTTTGTACTGCACAAAAATCTCAAGTTTTCAATTACGCTATTTTTAGTTATTTTGGTAGCAGATTACTTAGCTTTCTGGGAATAACAGACATGTCAGATAGAAGGACTGTAACTTTGCATTGAAAAGGAAAATGCAATAATTTCTTATATGCGTAATAGTTTATGCTGATGCACATTGCTATTTGTTCAGCAGAACTTTAAATTCACTTTATGTAACTGATGTTAAAATGCAAAACAGTGAGAATTCAGGCCCAGAGTACTTCTGTAAATGCATTTAGTTTTTCTTCTTGTGTTTCATGCCTGCCTTTTTTTTTTCCTAGAGAAACTTTCATTTCTCTGTGCTTGCTTACAGAATTTCAAGGCCAAGGGATTTTCTTTGTCTCACCATCATAGCTTCAATGTATAGTGCTGGCAGGCTCCCTTCCCCTTCCCCTTCCCCTTCCCCTTCCCCTTCCCCTTCCCCTTCCCCTTCCCCTTCCCCTTCCCCTTCCCCTTCCCCTTCCCCTTCCCCTTCCCCTTCCCCTTCCCCTTCCCCTTCCCCTTCCCCTTCCCCTTCCCCTTCCCCTTCCCCTTCCCCTTCCCCTTCCCCTTCCCCTTCCCCTTCCCCTTCCCCTTCCCCTTCCCCTTCCCCTTCAGGAGTAACGTGGGGTTCTAAACACAACTCTGTCCTGTCTGAGCTTTTGTTTTTTACTACTTCCTTGTGCTCCCTTTCTGTTCTCACCAGCTGGCCACAGTGAATGCTCAGCTACACTCTATTTCCCTCTGCCTAATAGCCAGCCGCCTCTTCTGCCAATTCTGCCCATGATCATTCCAGTTTCTCTCTATCCCTTTCCAACACTCCTGTCAGCTTGTGGCATCTACTTCATTAAGCTTCATATTCTCTGGTTTATCAGCACTGAAGGGGTCTTTATGGTGCTGGGGCAGAAATGTCCTTAGTCCACCAACCATTTGCACACAGCGTGGGATGTGCCAGATCTCCAGGATCTGCCAAATCACCTACCTGGCAGGAGATCACACTGAACTGTTTTCCTGTGAGATATCTGTTCACCCCGCTATGCAAACCTCTATATCTGAGGTTAGTTTCACCTAAAATTGATAACATCATTATATCTAAGTCAAAATATTTCAGTAGATTTCATAGATCCATACCTCTCTTGTTTGAAGACTTACAGGATTGCTCCATTACCTTCATATTCACAAGGTCTATCTACTTCGAATTCCTCTGTTTTCTGGCTACCTCCCAATCGGTACTTAATCATGAAGTTGCTGAACCTTTAGACAAATGAAAGACACCCACAGCGACTAGTCCATGTCTTTTGATAGCTGAGTATTCAGAAGAGAAATAGAAAGTTAGCAATTGCTAGGGGAGGAACTGAGCACAAGCCAGAAAACATAATTTTGCTGCTCTGTAAACTACTGGTGTGCTTGTGTCTTGGGTACTAGTTAAAAATATAAAATGTAGAGAAGGGCAACAGAAATCCCAAACTTGAGACCAGGATTTCCATCTGAAAAAAGTGTCACCAGGACAGAAAAGAAGAGTTCCATATGATTGTTAGCTATGCAGATTGGTCTGAATTTTGGTCTTTTAAAACAAATAAAAGGCAATATATTTCAACCTAGCACATGGAACATTTTTAAGTAATTGCTGTGAAAAGCAAAGTAAGAATACTTCACAGGAAATATTAATGGAGGAAAAGGTTATCACTGCTTATAGGTGGTCTGGGTATGGCCCAAGGCTCTGGAAATTTGGGTTAACCACCAACTGGAAAGTTATGCTGGGAAATGACCACGCTGTAGGTACTTTCCTTGCTTCCTCTGTTCTTTCTCTGGCCACCCCAATCACTGTCTGAGGCAAAACACTGAACTGGACATGCCTTGGATCCCACCCAGTACACCAGAGTCTACAAGCCCTTATTGCTGCACAGACCAAGCACAAATACTATCTGCATTTAATTTTTCCGTAAAGCAATGTGATGTGACCTGGCTGGCCCATTGTCAGGCTGGGGCTTATGACAGAGCCCAGCACAGAAAGGAAAGCTAGCTCTGCTTCCCAGTGTAGCTACCAGACTATCTTTTCTCCTGGGATTTTAGGCACGTAGATCCATGCACAGGGGGCATTCAAAGAATGAAGAGGTTATGAATCAGTTTTTTATGTCCATTTTGATTTGGAGGGCATGATGGAAGTGTGTAATCATGGTTTTCCTAGCAAACTTCAGCTTCTTGCTTTAAGAAGTTTCATATATTGTGGATATGCATGCAGTTGGTTGTGTTTCTATCTGGGGTTGGAGCAACATCTTACCAGACCAGTGTTCAGACATGAAAAGAAATACAGCACTGCACTCAGGAACAGCTCCTAAAACTGTTCAGATATCCAAATGTAAAGGAAAAAACATGACAATGTTGGAAATATGTCTTTGTGATGAGCATTTGTAAATATGGCAAGGTTAATTCTGTTAAAAACTGGCTAACCAACTAGTTGTTTAACCCAAATGTTATCATTGCAGAAGTAATAAAATATTTAATCAAAGTTGGCTCGTGCTGAGTTTGTGAGCTTTGTCTATTCAGATGGTGCATAGGTGCAGTCCCTTCATCCTAACTGGCAGCAACAAACTCTCATGCTGGCAGCTGCCTATGTATAATGTCTCATATTTAAGAAGTATTTATACGGTTGATTTATTTACTCATTGCATTGAGAATATCTCTGGTGGCAGAGTTCCTTTGAAAAAACAAGTTATTTAAACAAGCAGTGGACTAAGCAAAAGGAACCCTGTAGGATCTACAGAGCATCTTCAAAATCATCACGAGAGACCCTTCTGACCTCCTCCACGAAACCCAGGTAGGAAACAACAAAAACTATCTCTAAACTCCCCACAAAATAACAACATGGATTCAAAAGAGAGAAATAAAAGTTTATGGTTTAATTTTTTTGGGGAAAGTATTTTGATGTATTTGTTTCAAACTTTATTCAGAAGTGAATATGAATTTAATTTGAAATAGTTAGCACACAGTCTCCCTTTCAAGTCCAATGGTACAAACTGCTTAGTTATCAAAGTAATTCTGGTTTGTTCTTGGTCCGGTTGGAACTGTCCACTACTCAAATGCGAACAACTTCTCTCCATCCCCCCAGCCCCGTCCCCCAAATATTTCTTTATTAATGTCTGGTCTTGCCTTTAAAATCCATATCTTTACCTTCTCTAAAATTGTTTGAATTGTTTGAATAAATAACTATTTGGCTATCTCCAAGTCCTCAGGCCCTCGCTTTCAAGGAATACTGGACTCAATATCAAGAACATGGCGTGCCATACCAGGTGTACCATTTCATATCCACCTGGGTATGAAAAATAACCAGAAGTCCTAATGATAAACATCTTTTGATCAAGATTTGTTCATATGCCAATCAGGCAAGTAGTAACTTGCGCTTTGTAACCTCTAAACAGACAGCTTGGAAATTCATTTATTTCTCCAGTCCCTATCCCTGTCCTCATGAGTGTGGTGCTGGGGCAGCCAGCACTTCTTGGGGCAACCAGTCACTTTCTTAGTGACTACATATAGGTCAACTTTACATCTGATGAACTGATGTTCTAGAAAATGTTGCAGTACTAATTTTTCTCTAAGGGCTTGCTATTTTCATTACCCATAAATCTCCGGCTTTTAAAAGAAAGTCGTTAAGATTTATCATTAATGTTTCAGAGAAAGCGTCAAGGGAAGTAAATGATTGGTGTTAGAAATATCACTTACAGATTAGGTAAGATGGCTGTAATGTAAGTTGTAAAATTTATTAGATGATCTTTTATTATTAAATGATCTTTAAGGTCCCTTCCATCCCAACCCAAAATTTGGAAATGTATTTCTTGATTGAGTTTGATTAAAGGGCTCAGCCTCTGAAATTAAGGAATATTCATGTGGACACAGCCACACAGGAACTAACTGGCAAATTTTCAGCTTCAGTTTCTCAGGAATCATGAAGAAGAGAAAAACTGTGTGAACAAGAAAATTAAACTGATAGAAATAATTAATTAGGTTTTAAAGTAAGTGCAAAATAGAAGGACAGAAAAAAAGAGTTTTTTTTTTTTTTTTTTTTTTTTTTTTTTTTAATGATGTGGGGATGAATAAATGGAATGCAAGAGATGCCTAAGGGAATAAATACACTTACCTCTGTACCAAACTAAATTGTGAGACAATGCAGTTTCTCTTAATTTCAATTTTTGTAAATAAAACAATGAAAAGGCATACTTGTTTACCACAACGAAAATGATAGCAACATTCAGCAACATTTGGGCTATCAGGTGGAAAAAAAAAAAAACAAAAACAAACATGTTTTCTGCTAATATGGTTACTGTGAACTTGTTTTTGCTTTCCTGACCAAGGAACTGTGAGCGACATTCTGTTCCCCTACTAGCAAGTAGTAGAAAAATAGCTTTGGATCAACTTTCAGTATATTACATACCCACATAACCCATCCTCCTCTCACATTAAGACAAAGAAACAAGTAAAATCAGTGTGTACATTTGGAGCTTTGTTTTTCTTTTATTTACTTGATCTTTAAAAAAAAAGTCATATGGAGATTAACACTGCGAGCCAGCATGAGGACCAAACAAAAACTAGAAAAACAATTACACTGCTGCTGCTGGCACTCCTGTACAATGCTCAAATTGCACGGTTGTCAGTGCTTCCTGCCACATTTTGTTTTTTGTAAGCCACTTTTGTCTTCAGCTAAAAGCATTAGTATATTTTGCATCTATTCCATATTCTGTACCATTGTAATTGAAATCTTTTGTAAAATAAAAATTAGGTATTTGAATAAACCTCTCAAGCATTGAAAGTGCTATACAATAGGAAGTCATTATGCACATGTATTTCTATATTCAGTCTAATTCTATAGCTACATGGAAATATCTTACTGGGTAGCTCAGAGAAGTCTCAGTTCACCAGACAGGGTAAAATGCCAGCAACATTGAAGCTATTCACCTCATGATATAGAAAAGTCCATACTAACTGTGCAGTCCGGTCAGCAAGTGGTCCTACAGAGAGTCTGCAGAGCCCAAACTATTTACGGCCAAGACATCTGGATTCAGGAGCCATCCTGCTCTGGAGGCAAGGTATCATACCATCTGGAGGTACAGGGTAGTCTGTGTACCTGTAGTGCTTACTAATAGTGTTTATTTTTATTAGATGAGAAATGTGAATGAAGAATAAAAAAGTGGTAGGAGATTAAAAAGAAAAAAGTAAAAGGATTGTCTAGTAGTATATGGTTGTCCACCGTTATGTTCCAGAATAAAAAATAAATGCCACGTTTATCTGGGACACAGGGATACTCAGATAGAAGTTAGAGTTCTCCACTTCTAATAAGACATCCCTTATTGACATTTCCTCTTCATCTATGTCAGTGTGAAGGTTGAAGCTTGCTCACCCATTTCCCAGGACTGCCTTAACCAGTGGGTACAGTTACAGAGTTGTCAGAGCTGGGACTTGCACACTCTTTCCTTTCAGAGCTGATCTACTGTGCATAAACCAGCCATTGAATAAGAGCAGAGTGCAGTGCACTGCCCCAGTGGCTAAGAGCCTTTCCTGGGTGATGGGACAAACATATTTCAGTGCTTGCACACCAGCAGCTAGGTGGCAAGAAAGACTGATTACAACTTTCAACCCTCTGTAGCAGGTCACACTAGCACATACTTTAAAGTTCCTGATAGTAACATGAAACAAACATTTCCTCCAAAACCAAACAAAAAATCAAAGAACAAAAAAACACAACCAATCAAAACAAAAATTAAAACAAAAGCAAACAAAAACTTGCTTCTCCAAACTATGCAGTCTTAGGTCAGGTGTAACGGAGCCTGAAGACAAATCAACACTTGTTACTCTTTTATTCATACAAATGTTTGTATTTATACAAAGTGGTACAAAATTTAAATAATACTTGCATGCTCCCAGAGTAGTTTACAAACTTATGGCTAATGCACACTGCTACTAAGGATGAGAGAGGTAGGGGAAATCCCAGACTGAGGAAAAGGGCTTTAAACAAGAGTTTCTATTAGTCTGGGGTTAGTGCACTAGTGACTCACCTCCTGAAAAAAAGATATTTTTTCCTTCTCTTATATGAGTCCAGCATTTATTTTCTTTCAGGAGTACCCAAGGTGTTTCATTATAAGCTGAAAGGAATGTTTCAACTCACGTGAAATTTCTGTCTGTTTGTTTCAAAGAGGAAAAATAAATAAATTTGAGCCAAACATAAACAATCTATTTACACTGCCCCAGCCCTGCATTTGCTCTGCTGCATTAGTTTACCTTCTCTCTTAAACATCTCCAGGAGTCAGCCTTTACATACATCGTTCTGCAAACTAAATTGGTGTTGTGGAAGAAAAGAAAGTTCAATCAGCCCAGGAACCTTTCTGTGCTACAGAGCGATAGCATCCATTTCCACTTCTGCAGCCACATTCTCCTCATTTTCACAGGCAGAGTTGCAGTGAAGTAATTGAGAGGGAAAAGTTGCTCCTGCTGTGGCAAAGAAAAGTAAAACAAGGATCCAGGAAAGAATAGTAGTTACAAGACAGGGATTTTCCCACCGAGTAAATTGGTTGTAGGAATCACATGGCTCCATTGTAATCATCCCCAAGGCAGCACCCTTCCTGGTGGCTTGCTGTTGTGAGTCAGCCTGGTAGGAAAGTGAGCCTTGCAAGGAGAGGTGAGCTAAGCAGTCATTATACTCCTTAACTCTCGCTCATTAGTCAGAACTATGGGGATTTAACTAGACCTTCTTCTGTAGCTGTCTAAATTCTTACCTTTAAGAATTTGTCTGAAGAAAAATCTCCCTCCCCCCTTCTGAAGATAAACTCATCAAAAATTGGTTAAGATGTCTTTGTTCTGTTCCAGTGCAGCTGTCTTGCGCATTCTCAATATTTGATACCAAAGTGTCTTCAGACCTTTCTTGGTCCTTATGAGAGTCATCAGGAATTAAATTCTCCCTGCACTTTGTGGGAGTGTAAATTCAAGCTGGCTTTTACATTGTTGAAGCTATTCTGGATTTAAAGTAGGGCCTTTTAGAGAAGTCTGTATTGACAGATCTTTGATTCATTGTTGATGAGCTGCAGACTTTGAGTGTGGCTGGGGCTCAGGAAACCTACATCTGCTCATAGCTCTGCCATCTCAGCTCAGCCTTCTAGGAGGTGGCTTATTTCATTTCGTGTGACACTGCTTGTGGAAGTAAAGATGATGATTATCTCTTCTGTGAGGAGTACTGAGGTCTAGAGATAAGAGAAAATGTGTTATGTAGGTGCTGCTAAGAATATATGAAGTTAGGTGGATGATGTGAAAGTTGTTAGTGAGAATTTTAGTGTAAATACTGGTTTATGTTCTTTCTCTCTCTTTTTAAATCTTCATGGCAGATGTCAGAGAGGAAGGAGAAAAGCAAATGAACTAAACTATTACAAGAACTTAATTTAGCTTTGCTAGTTATTTATTCAGATAGTCACATACCTATTCTGTCTGTCTGTCTGTCTGTCTGTCTGTTTATCTTTTAGTTATATTTTATATCTACCAGTACACTGCCTCTGTGGTGTAGGTCTTTAATAGCAACAATATTGTTTTAGGAAGCCATTGACTGCCACACTGCATGGGTTTCCATGAAAAACCATTATCTGATGGAAATTACATAAAAGAAAAAATGTATTTTGTACAAAGTCTTTACAATAGATAATGTGTCAAATATATGTAATGCAGTAGGACTATATAGAGCTAGATATGACTGATGAATTAAAAACTACCTATAAAATAATTTAAAAGTGAGTTGTCTTCCATATGACCAAAAATAGATCTAAACAATGTACTGAACTAAAGGAAGAATTACTTAGTAAAGTTGGTAACACTTCAGCAGCAAAGGGTGAAGGTGCTTGTAAAGCAATGATGCAAGTGGTCATCTGAAATTGATACTGATACATCAAATGCTATATGTGTTGTAACAGATGGCACACCAAGTGCAGTTGATGTGAATGTAGGGTTAATTGCGGTATTTGAAAAAGCATTTGGACACCCATATTTGGCGTTTCATTACAATGGGCATCAACAAGCTCTGGGAATGAAAATAATCAAGCAAAGGTTGAAGAAATGAGAAAATTGCAGCAAAAATAGTAAACTTCAGTATCTCATGTGCACTGAGCAATCACCAGTTCCAAATATATTGGAAAAAATCAAATTACTGTATTCAGGATTGGTGAAGCATAGCAGTATATGGTGGTTTAGCCTCTGGTGTGCAGCTCAATATGCCATTTATTGTTTGGAGAGAGACTGCACATGGCCTCCAAAGATTAGAATAATTCACAACTGCCTCATCATCAGAGGCTCATGACCTAATGGTTTTGTTTACTTTGATTTGCATTTGAAACACATACCAGAATTCTCAAGGACGTATGGATTTTGGGATATTGATATGCTAACCCAAGCTGCATTTGGAAAGCACTGAGTACTTCAGGACACAGTTGACAGTAATGGAAAATTGTAAAGGATAATAGTTTCTTTAATTCAATCTTTCCCAGTAGATTTAATTTGTTTTGAAAGCAAATAATCTAGTTTACTGCAAATCTAAACACAAATGATTCAAAATATTTCAGACTTTCATTTTCCTGAACACCTACAAGATGAAGGTTGCTTCAATTTTCACTCAAATTCAGTTTCCAAAACAAAATAATCAAACTCAGGAAATAAAAATGAGTAATCTGAGAACTTGGTTAGGAATTCTTAAATGGGAAGTACCAGTGGTGAAGAGGATGAGATTCAGAGGCTGAAAATCCCTGACAACTTGCTCCAAGACAATGAGGTGTTTGTAACTTGCTATGTCATTATTCGTGGAGCACCATATCCCTGAGAAGTTATTCTTACCTATGTAGTGCATAAAATTTGATACAAAAAAACTTTTAAAGCTGAAATGTTTGTGGCATATGTCTCACTGAAAACAGTCAAGATTAAGCCAACAATTTCAATGCTTCCCACAGAAACGTGAAATGAAAAAATGTGCTCAGCCAGGGAGGGCATACTGGCCTAATTTTGGTCATTCAAAAGATCTTCCTGGTACTGATTGCAGCTGATTGGGAATTTTCATCAGAGGATAGCAAGCTATTGGGATATGGTAGGAACACTGCAATATTGCAAAAGTGTTCCTGTATGCAGGTACTGTCTGATGGGAAAATAGACACCCACCTTGAAACAGCACCTAACTCTGTGGCTAAGGGACACCTAGATGAGATTTCTGTCTCTGTCTCATTCAGTAAGGTGACCTGACCTGATGTATTTCATGTGCCCTGTGAGTGCCTTTCTTACCTGGTTTAACAGCTACTCCTCAGCATAGATAAAGCTGTTGGGGAAGAGGGCTGGCGTACTGAGTGGCCAAGAATGACTCCAAAGCACCATCACATAGCACATGGAGAAGAAGGAAACCACCTCTTTGGGCTGTTTTATTACACACACATATATGTAAACTTGTGTGTATGTTTTGATCACTTTGGGCTTCATTTTATGGGCATAGCACAGAATGGGATTATCAATTTTTTCCCTCTCTGGAAAGAGATTTTAAGAGGGGAAAAAATCACAAGACTCATTCATAAGCCATTTCTTGTTCTAACCCTGATGACTTTTAAAACCTGAGAAGAATTTTTCCTCCCCAATTGTTTCTTTCTTATAGATTTTATTTATTTTTTTAGTTTGTACGGGAAATGGTTTTACGGCAAAAATCAGGTAAAGAAGGATTCCCAGATGATGAACACCCTTGCAGGTCTCTTCCTGGCAGGTGACAGTGAATAAAACAGGTAAGGCAGTCCAGATTCAGACTCACGTGTTGGAGCAATCTCAAACAGCATATCCTTTTATGGCTACTGACTCAACCAAAACTTTACTTTTGATGGTGCTGCTGTTCCTAGATGATAAAAATTGACCAAAAAAATGATAGAATTACTAATTACTAAGAAAAAGTTAGTTTATTATTATTATTAATTATTATTATTATTATTTTAATGACTCTTGCATTAAAAGAAGCAAAAATAAAACAAAAGAAACCAACAAACACCCCTCCTGGGACTGTAGTGTAGTTGCAGTCTGTAGGACTATGCAACTTTGCTGTGACTAGTGACCATGTAGTCACTGTACATGGTGTTGTGATAGTAGCTAGTGGTGCTGGGGACAGGAGCAATGCTGGCTAGCTGGGAAATCCTGACAACGAAAGCCTGCATGAAGCAAGAGCTCTTGGGAAAATGTCTATCTCCATGTATTTTGCTTTTCCAGTGGTCTTTGTCTTATTTCCTTTAAGTCATTTCCTTTCCATAATGATAGTCAGAGCACATAACCAGTCATCATTTTTTGAGACCATTAAAGCAGTTTCAGCAGTATTAGACAAATCTACCCACAAAGTGACTTTATTTACCAGAAAAAATGGTTTCTAGGGAAACCTCTTCTCTTTTTAAATGAGAGAGAAGAAAAATATGCTGTTTATTAGAATGGCTCACAGCAGACCTGCCACAGGTGAAGGTCTCCTGTGCATTTTCATTACAACCTTGCTTCTCCAGAGGTGAAGATGGAGCCATTCTGAGCACTGCACACAGTTTGAGGTGCTGCCCCTAAGCTTCATGATGGCTCTTTAAAGAGGCGCCATCCTGAACACGATCCTCTCTAGAAGTGTTTTTTAATACAAATCTTTTCAACAGTGATGAAAAGAGAGAAAAACATAAGACAAGGAAACAGCAGCATACACCCTGTTTACAAAGGATTTAACAAGGGATTCAGTAGTTAACTTTGGACTTTCTTTTCTTTTTCTTTCTTTTTTTTTTTTTTTTTTTTTTTTTTTTTAATAGTTCCTATTTTGATGACTAAGCAGATTTTCGAAGCAATAGGCAGATTTTTGAAGCAATAGGACAACACATTCTCCATCCCGTCTCCTTCCCAGTTTCCTCACCACCCTTTTACTCAGTCAGAGATCTTTCTCTGCCTATTGCTGAGTCGAGGGAAGATATATAGGGGTGAGAGGCATGTTGTGCCCAATTCTCCATAGGACACGGGGACACATCTGATGCCTTGTGAGTGCTTCTGGCTCTGCCTAACACCCTAACGTGCACATGGGGCAAACACATAGCCGTTGTGTTCTTAATATCTCCTCCCACAGCATGCGGCTCTCCCCAGATTCACCCCTACAGAGGAGCATAGGCAGCAGAGGCAGACTCCCTGGGCAGGGGCATGACCATAACATCTCCTGGCTTCTGGATTTGACCCTGAATACAAGGAGATTTTTAGCACGGAGAGCAGCAAAGCTCTGGGACAGCCACTCCCAGGTGCTGTGGGTCTGCAGAGCCTGGTCTGAATAGAGGCAGGGCTTGAGCACACTAAAGCAGTAAGGAATGCTGGAAAATGGCAGAAATCAGCCACCACAAAAGTCCTTTCCAAACCCACTGCCCCCCTGAGATCCAAAAGCCCTGGAGCTCCTCAGCCAGGCTGGTTGAGTTAAGAACTGCTAAGCAATCCCAGCTCTATTTAGCTTGAGAGAGATTAAATTATGTTTCTCACTTTATTTTAATGTATTTAATGTTTATTTCTATATGTGCATGAGTACTTAATTTAGCATAATTATTGAGATGAATTGCAGCTAACATTACAAGAAAATTGTAACTTGTCATAAAACAAGTGGGCCATATTGTAACAGAGCTGTTACCACACAGAAATGCTCTGCTAGAATAGTTTAATAACACAAATAAATCCATGCTCCCCAACATGATACTTCTTTAGGGATTTGATTAATTATTAGGAAGCAAAATGGCTAACAAAGTAGTATATATAAAAATATCTTCTCACATCAGAAAGATTGTAAATTTTAACTCTATTGCATGACAGCAAGTGTAAGCAAGAATTACACACAATGCAACTAGCTGAATGAATTAATATGCCTAGACCCTTTGTTGCTAGAAATACTTTGCTCTGTATTATAATCAGCCATTGTAACCACGCTCAGCTGCAATTTAGGTTTCTCCTCACAGTTTAATAAGTGACAGGCTAGTGCTTGAGCTCCCAACAATGAGCCTCTTCACAGCTTTCCCCATGTGTCCAGGGCCTGACCCTTGGGATCAGCATCTTTTCCACCTGGCAGGCAGCTCTGGATGAAGGAGCTGCTTTCACCTTTTCTCCAGCTCTAATTCCTGCCAGCCACAGCCTTGCCCCTTTAGTCCTTTAGCTCCTACAGTGCTTCCAAGTATAGTTGAGCCACCCAGCTACATCTTCTCGTGGACTCTAAGGACCAAGAAGTTCTGACCGTGCTGTTGTGACTTACAGAAGACTTTCCTGCATGGCTTTCCTTGGGGTGATTTGCTCACTGTCAGGCAGGAAACCTGAAGCAGACTCTGGAAATTCAGCCTGATCTCCTCAGTGCCAGCAAAGTGCTTGAATCACAAAGCCCATCTTTCTTCCTCTCACCTACCATGAAGGTAATGGGGTCACACTGCTGCTGTGGCTCCTGGACCTGTTGTGCTGGAAAATGACACTGATGTAAAATTTGTGCAACAAGGCAGGCTGTGTCTTTCCAGGTGGATTAAACCAGGGCATCAGTGACGAAGATTGTTATCAAATGGTTGTTTATGCAGAGCCTCAGTTGGCTTTGGCCACTATTTACAGAACTGATGGTCCTGCAAACCACCTTCTCTCTACGGAGATAACCAGAACATTAACACAGAGGTTACCTGGATGTCTTAGCAATATGTTATTTTCCCTTAACACTAAATGTAGCTCTAACCTTAAGCTTTATCATCCAACATTCTCAAACCAAAACTCATAAAACACATGACTTTAGAAACAAAATATCTTTTCAGTTTTTGTATTTCCTCTCCTCTTTGGAAATGTGAGTTTAATTTAGTAACAGTTTCATTCTTTTCTCTCCAGAAGGGAAGACTGAAAGTTTACTTCTTTTTTATTTTAGTAGGTGCTTCACATTAAGCAATCATATCAAGCTATTGAGCTACTGCATGAAGTAAATTTCTATTATGGAGGAAGCTCTGAAATCCTTGAAAAATCCAAAATAAGAATTAGTAGAACTGGCACAAGCCACATGATACAACTTCTTTGCTGTCACCAGTCCGACAGCAGGCATACGGATTTATTTTCTCTAATTTTAATGTTTGGAATTTTATTTTGTGGGCTGATCAATCCCGCTCGTAAAATGGGGAAAGCACACAGAACTGTGTTTATTTATTTATGTATTTACTTGCAGAGACGCTTGCAAAAAGTCACCATTACTTTTGCCAAAGTAATGGCTGGAGAACAGCCAGTAGCCTTCCAGATTTGCCACTCGAGGATTTGCTGCTGGGTGCAGCTCTCTGCGGTCTGTGATCATGCCCCTGAAGCTTCTGCAGATGGAAATGCCATGGAGTCATTAGACCCAGACATTTTTCCAAACCATGGAGGACGCCAGCACTTTTCTTTGGCATTCTATTGCATGGGCATCTGGTCTTAGTGTTGCTAAGTGGCTGATTTCACCAAGCCAGTCATGTGTCTCCACATCATTCATTTAGTCCAGAAGTGGAGAAGGATAAAAAAAGCATTTAATAGCAAAAAAATTACTATTATGGGAAACAAAATCTCCCCTTTCAGAAGCCTTTGTGTTCATGTAGGAAAGCCAGATCTGTGATTAAAAAGATATTTTAAATTAGCTACATTTTATTTCCTGCTCCTCTACTGTTAGGTTTTTGTCTCCATATGTCTAGCCAAAGTTGTTTGAAATGAGGGTTTATGAGTGCAGCCCCAGCTTTATTTCATGTGTGCTTCATTTTGAACTCAGTGCATAAAACCCTCTGACAAGGCATACTGACTGAATTTCACCTTTAGGTGCTGTATGCATATACTAAAGTAATGTTGCACGTGTCTTCAGAAAGGTTTAACAAAATGTTCAAGCTGACTATTTGTGCCGCAGCTGTGCTTTCTGCTGCAGCTGGGCTCAGGGCGTACCAATGCACATTATAACAGCACTTGCCCCAAAGTGTTTTCAAGCCTGATACACAAGGCAGGGGAGGAGGAGTATGTTCCCTGCTTCCAGCATCATGCCCCAGGATTGTTTTTCATTAAACAGAACTGGAACTTCACCTCTTAGGCCAGACCTCCAGTTTTGTGTGACTGTCCCACAGTTCTTGACTAGAACTCTAAAATCTCAACCCATTGCTGCAAGTCAGAAAAGCACCTTATCATAAAAGAACAATTCTATCAAGGCTGGTGGAGTGAGGTTTCTAAAGGACTTATACTGATGTTTTCAAGGCAAACAAGTAAAGACACAAAACAGCAGCCCTGTTTAGGCAACTGCATATTGAAAATGATTTCTCTTACATTTCGACTGTATGGGTCTGAGAATTCATTATAAATGTTACCTAGAAATGATTAGAAATAAAGGCATCACTGATGACAACAGGGTAAATTTGTTTATTTTTTCTATATTTTTTCTGTATTTTCTAAATTTGGAGGTCCATTGGATATACAAGGAACTTGTACCAAAGCAAGTGTTGATGTAGCATTTTGAAAGTCTTGCATTGTAAGACAAAACTATGTTTATGCTTCTTTTCAAAGAAGAACTGATCTTCATGGGAGCTCAATAAATGTGTTACTAGATAAACAGTGACAACTCAGCAAGATTTAAAACAGATGACCCCATGGAGGAATGCAGTTATTTCATGAATTAGGATAGTTTCTCTGGAGTACATAAGATTAAATTAGCTATAGCACCAGATCCAAAAATATAGATAGCCCTCTGCCACAGTGTTATAACATGACCGAAAGGTTGATAAACAACACTTGGAAAGAAAAGGTGGTTGTCAAGGCAGACAACTTAATGAGACCACCAAGTTTGTTGGTGCAGTGAACTGATCCACATGAAATGTTGACCTAACAAAAGATTTCTAGTACCTCCTTGGCAACATCCTCATCCCCACTCCCTGCTCTGCAGTGCCCTGCCTAAGTCAAATTCAAAGTCATGGGGTCTCCTCTTCGAGGCACTTAGGAGGTCAAAGTCACCTCAGAGTTTGGGATTGTCTTTGACAATTCCTGAGTTCCAAATCACATTTCTTCTATAAGACTGAAATCCTCAGTACAGAGACTGGGACTATTTGTCAGCAAAGCTGACAGGAAGTCAATGTGAATTTTACATTGCCATAGAGTCACTGTTTCACTGGCATGCCTTTGGTATTTGGTGCACATGGCTAAAGGAAGAAATGGATTATACCTCTTTGGATGTCTGGGGACTTGCTGAAACTGCAGATGAGATTTTGTGTCTAGCAGGATAAGGTAGAGTACGACACAACCTGCTCTGCACCAGCAATCTCAAAAAAAAGAAAGAATCAAGTTAAATCTAGACATATGCATTGTGAAAGAAATGAAAGTAAATTATTTTAGTCATATTCACTGAGCTAGAAGGAGGTCAAACTAACATCTGTTAAAGCAGCAACTGCTGCTATGATAAGGGCCACCACAGAAGTGCCTTCAGCCAAAAGGAAATATGTGGCAATATGATTTGATGCCTTTATGCTATACCTTGCAGAGCATATCATGCCTCTAAGCTAGGCTCTTTAAAAACAACACCATCAACAACAACAAAACTACCAACTTGAACCCACAAAGATTTCAGCAGCCTGCCAGCAAGAACTTGTCTTGGTAAAAATAAATAGTTCATTTGTAATGCAAGAGTAATGGTGTATGTTAACAACAGGATAGTTTGTGAGGCAAGGTACCCAAATGTATCTGCAGCTTCGCTGGTACAGGGAAGGGCCAAAATTAGCACCCAACCAAACAAAGTTTCAAGAACAGTGTGCAAATCAGGAATTAAGCTCCTACCAACAGATTTTGCTGCTTCAATGGTCTTTAAAAAATAATATAAAAGCCTTAGGATTGTGCTTGCCTCTGCCTCTCTGCTGTACCATCTCTATGCCATTAAACTGAGCTGTCTTTCCCTTGTCTGCTGATAGTGGTCTTCATCAAAAAGAAGAGCTGGTTACTCTTCACTGAGCTTTCACAGCCATAGGTTTCTGCCAGTCATGCTGTGGCTGCAGCTGAGCTGGGTGAGGAGGCCCCAGGTGTAAGAAAAGAAGTGCAAGCCCTTTGAAGCCCTCTGCTCTTAGAAGCAGTTAGACTACAACAGGATGTTTGTCTAGACTTGGGACACACAGGCAGTTACCCAGAAACTGCTCTGAGATGAGCTTGACTGAAGGCAGGAAAAGCATCTGCCCCAGAAATAATGAACTGAATGGGCAGAAGAGCAAGTGAGAAGTTTCAAAAATGGCGAGGAAACAAGGGGAAGATGAAAGAAAACTTCTCTTTAGATTTTTAAAGGCTCCAAATAAGTAGGGTTTATTCATGCTTACAAGTGTGTCCCATTCCACATTTTTAATTTGTTTAGTTGACAGTGGCTTACCTGCCATCTGGAGAACTCTTCTGAAAAATATATATATAAACTGAATCTTCTGTATTTTATTGTCAGTCACAGTGATTTGCTATCATCGTGGCCTGTGGGCCACAACATCACTGGGTGTTCTGTGGGCCTTCTCCAGGATCTCCCCAACATCAGCATGCTGTGCTCTGTACTTTGTGCTAGCACTGCTTGGATCTGTAGGAGTCATGCCTTGCCCTAGTTTGATGATTGCAGCTGAGTTATCACTGCATGGCACCAGCACCTACCTGCTCAGGGGCTTACAGGGCCCAGTGAATGGCTGGTGTGTTCAGCTCATTGCCACCTGTGCTCCAGCTGTCCACTTTGCTGTTAACCTGTACCATGGGTGCAGAAAAGTTCATGATGACTCTAGGCAAACCCAGCTTGGGTCCTACCAGGCATATTAGCTTACGTCTGAGAGTGCTGTGCAAATGCCACAGTGCTCTTGCAGAAGCCAGCAGCCACCAGCAGTGGTGTGGCTCTGAGCCCAAGGCAAGAAGCTTGGCCAGTGCTTCAGCCTGGCAGGGTGGCTCAGCTCAGCCTCAGCCCTGGCTGGGCCCGGAGCCACGTGGCTGTCACTGCTTTGTAATCCTGCTTCTGAGAAGGGACTTGAGCCTGGGTCAGTGCAGCAAACATGCTGGTCCTGGACCTGATAGCCTCTACCTGAGCCAAAAAGCATGAGAGGATGAGGAGTATCACCCAAGCTGCCATGGCAGCAGCTCAGGTTTGTTGTAATTCAGTAATCCAGACTGCCTGTTTTTTCCCACTCCCTCATTCTCCTAAAGAGTTAGGAGAAAAGCAACCTGAGCAAGCTAAGATGCTGTTCAGTTTCAGTTTTGGCTTGCCCTGGTCCTTCTACCATTCTATTTCTCCTTCTGCTCACTCGTTGCTCAAAGAAAAGAGCCTTTGCTGAAGCCAGCTTTGAAAAGCTAGTGCCAACCTGTTTTGCTTTGAGCCTAAATGAACAAATGAATAATATAGTTACACAAGACTGGCAGAGTGCCATCAATCACACACAGTAGCACTGTTGTCTGGCACTCAGCAGAACTGGCAATGGTGGCTGGAAAAAATAATAAAGACATTTATATTTTTATTATGGAGACATCAGCTGAATAACATCCTAGTGATGTACCATAATGCCTTGGCCTTATAGAGTCAGCTGTCAAAGGAGCTCAGAAAGGTCTAGGCTCTGATAAAACAGAGTTAGTTAAAGCACATTAGTATTCAGCAACCAGGACAATTCTGAAGCAAACAAACAAAAGCCTTATGGCCTTTAATATATGACCCTGTCTCTCCCTCTCTTTTATTTATTTATTTATATATATATTTTTTCAGTATTACTTCCTTGCTTTTATAGCTGCTAGCTGCAGCAATAGAGGTAGCATTCTTGGTTTTACCTTGGCCACTTGCTGTGAATTCTTCATCATAAAACAATTGCTTACACAGTGTATGGCAATGCAAAGCATGGCTGTTCTGAGCCATGTTACTCAAATCTGAGGTACTGAAGAGCATGAAAACATTCTTTTTTTCTTTCCTTTTTTTTTTTTTAAACAACTCTTTTTTGAGGTAAAAAGCCTTTACTCAAAAAAGCCTTGAGGCTCCTTGGTGTAGGAATGACATGAAGCCATAGATGAGCTCTGATTGCCTTTGGCAGAGCCAGAAGGCAGAATCCCAAATCCCTCATCAGCAAGAGTCCCTTGAGTTTTCCCGGCTGAAGGTCAGGGCTTTTGCTTGCTGCTTCTCAAAACATCTGTGCCCCTGACCCATGTTAGTCCTTTACTAAGAAAAAGAGACATAGTGACAGAGGTATCTTCCTCTTTGTGCAGCCAGAGCTTCATCCTTTTTCCAGCAGTTACAAAGTGGAGGCAAAACTCCACTCCTAAGCAAGGACAGAGGGACCTGTTTCTCAGGCATGTCTGCCCCAAGAGATGGGTCCTGTGTTGCAGCTTCCTCCTAAAAGCCCTGATCTTGTTATATGCCTCAATATTCACAGATCCTATAGTCTGGGCAGTGTGTGGGCTGGGGGCATTCACCTGCCAGAATCCATTGTTCCTCTTGATAACGTGTATGTAAGGAAACTCATGAGATATAAGGTCACGCTGATGGAATGAAACAAAGGGGGAGGAGGCAATGGTACCCGACAAGCTTTGTGTTTTTATTATCTTGTGCAGCTGTTGCTCTTTGTCTTCCTAATGTTGTTGAACTGCCTTTGTCTTCTTAAACTGTAAATTCTTCAAAGCGGGGCTTATTCTTCATTCTCTATGTGTAAAGGGGGTACATATTGCATCTAAATAGCATTTGTGATGTGGAGCAACACACAGAGTCCTTAAGAGTATGCAGTCTTGCCTGTCTTGAGGTTATCCACATTTCCATAAAATAGAATGGTATCCATTTCTTGTCCTAAGCTGTAGATTTGTCCCATACATTTTGCTCCAGGATTTACCCTTGGCATTACTGTGTTTGCATGCACAAACACTTAGCAAATTATAAAACACCAATCATTGCCTTTCTAAAATTTCTTGTGGGAATTAAAAGTTCCCGTTGCTACCTGTAATTGCATAAAAACCTCTGCCTTGGATCTCCCCTCCTCCCCCCCCCCCCAAAAAAAAAAAAAAAAAAAGAATCAAGCTTATATTTAAAAGCTGAAAAATGCATGAGGAAACCTAAATAAGAACAGATAGGAGGAAAGGGTTAATTGCCATGAAGATCAGCATAATCCTGACCTGCATTGATTGCGGTAAGGTTTTCATTAGCAAACAATTAGCAACGCCTACACCAAATAAAATGAATTTCTAAACAACAGGTAGTAATAACAAAATACACTCCTTAGCCAAGAGTCATTAGAAGGTAGAGAAGGATTATCCATAAAGAGAGGATTAGAAAAAAGAGAAACCCCTGATGTAGCAAAGGGAGCCCCAGCAGGCCAGCTGGCTAGATTGAGGTAATAATCCTGCATTTCTTCAAAGAAATAATAAAAGTAAAAAGAAAGATCAAAGCCCATAAAAGAACCCCTTCACATGATACAGTGTGCCATGGATAAATGCATGTGCCTTTTTAACAGTCATTTCTAACAGGCAGACAAAGAAGAATCAGCAGTAGGGTTCAGTAATATTTAAAGAGACCTAGGAACTGATAATGCCAGTTTTATACCTGTGTAACTCCACTGGTTTCTTGATGTATACCAATATAAGTGGGAGGAGAATTTGGACCCATACTGTACAGTACTGTGTGCTATAGGACAAGTTGTTTGCTGTTTCTCTGACAGTCAGGGGGTGGACAGAATGAACTAATAGGTACTTCTTTCTGATTTTTTTTTTTTTTCAGGATTTTTTTTTTCTCTTAGAAATCTTTCAGATCATGGTTATTTTCTTGCCTCAGTAGCAATCATTGTTCCACCCTCTTCATGCTCTGAAGGACAGAGTGGAAGTTTACCTGCTTTCACTGTCACCTCAAGGCTTACTAGCCTTCCCTGGTGCAGTATTACCATGGTACCTCTGCAGGGGCATGGAGTAATTCAGGGATGGGATCCCTTTCTGCAGCCAAAGCTCTGCCCCATCTGGGATGGCTAAGCCAGATTTTCAGCATGATAAATTAGTTTTTGAGGCTCTGCTCTGGGCTTAGCTTGACTCTGGTTTCCACAGGACACATTCTAGCAACATCCAGGGGCTTATACCAGAAGGCAGAGAAGTTCAACCATGTGGATTTTTTTCAAACGTGTCTCAAAACCGAGGTTTCCTCACACGAGTTTTGGTGAAGCCCAGGTAATATACTCAGTCTGGGCCACCTTGGCTAACATTTTCCATGTGACTCCCCTCATTCTGTCTGCTGCCACTTGGAACACCGCTATGATCCAGCACAGTGTCTCGGGAAGGTATATGCCCGGTGCTCACACTCTCGCACCAAGCCCTTTTGACCTTTCACCGGCCAACTGGCCACCAACTCGACATTCGGCAACCAAATGCAGTGTAAGGGACGCCAGCACCTGGGCCAGACCGTGCCCTTCGGCTTTGCTCCAGAAGATGGCGGCATTGCAGCACGGAAGGGCGGCGGGAGGCCGCGGGGCGCGGCTGCTCCTGAGGGGAGACATCGGGGCGCGGGGCTTATTCTATTTAGGAAGGTTTTTGTTTGTTTGTTTGTTTAATGTGAGTCTGAAGACCAAAGTGGTGAGGCAGGTGCCAGAAAATCCCATTATGCATGGTAACTTTATCTGGGTGTACCTGGTTTCCTGGGGAAGAGGTTATATAGTTAAGGAATGCCTGTGGAAAAAGTAGTTGAATCATCTCTTTCTTGTACCACACCTCTCACATGTGTCTTTGACCTAGAAGAGCAGGTTTACATCTGCCATAGGTCACTACATAAGGTGTGAGGAGTATGAATGGATCGTATTCCACCCCACGATATCTTCTTCATCCCCTCTTTGCAAGTCTGCTTCCTAATACTGTCCTCAATCAAAAGGGAGTGTCTGAGACAGTGAAAGCAGCTGAAGACACTACAGCCTCTGCTTGTTGCTGCATTGCTGATAAAGGTTGTTTTCCCAGCAGCCTCGCTGTGTGTGTGCATCCATCCCAGCCCAGGGCAGTCAGCCCCATAGCCGGCAGTTGATGGGAGCTGACATGGACTGTAACTATGGCAGCATCTCACCTGTGGGGAAACAACTTGTGAACAAAATGGGGCAGATGAATGTTTCCCAGCAAATCCTCTCACAGCACACACCTGTAAGCCTGTGCTGCACCACACCCTATGTCTCCTGCTCGTTGCACTAACTCTGTATGAGTACATGCTCAGAATTAGGAAAACACCTGATGTCTTCCTTTGGCTTCTGTTGTACCAAAACTGCAGAAGTCTTTGAGGTTCACCTGCTTTCACAGATCTTGTTTTCAATGAAGGACTAAATTAACATAAAGTGCTAGTGAGAACATGAGTTACTGAGCTGAGTGATGGCATGGAGAACTGTAACACGGTGCTCTAGAAATGTGTGGGTTACTAACACCAGTGAAAGTCAAAACAGTGTCCCAGTCCTACCACATGGCCTGGGCCACACCACAGAGCTGAGAGGATGCAATGCCTGTCTGTCACCATACTTGGTGCCACCCTTAAAAAAGAGCAGCTGCTAATAGCTGCTAGTAATGATGCCATGCTTCAAGATTGTCTTTGCTGTGTGCCCAGAGAACCACAAGCACAACGGCCATGCCAGGAACAGCACACCTCCCCTCTCCCAGCCTGCCTGAGACCTCCGCCAGAATCTTCTCCAGGTGGGTTGCCTTCTTACACATCCATTCATATGCACAAAAGGAGAGGGCAATGCAGGGAATGAGCAACTCCAATCTCAAGGGAAAAGCTTAGGCACAGTCTCAACATGGAAAAACTTCCTGGAGATTTCCTCCCACTCGGCTCCCTCCTGTGGTTTCTCCTGGAGGAGGGGGCAACCAGGCCCATTATTTATTTAACACCAGATTGTTCAAAAAGAGGTTTGAGCTGACTGTATAAAGAAAAGTAGGTTTCATTACCTATAGCGCTTCACATTTCAGAGGAGCTTGTATTGTTACGCAGTTTGAATTGTTTGACAATATAATTATTATTATTAGTCCATAATGTACACTAACAGGTCTGGTGGTGAAAGGCTGTATATTAATGCACAGTAACTATGTTTCTCTGGAGGGGGTTAAACAAAAACTAGGGTCAAAGCTATGCCTTTACTTCCATCTGCTAGAAACCATACAAAGTCACTTACATTTTAATTACAAATTAATCAAACAAAAATATGGCACATTTTGCACTGGAGGGGCAAAATTAGCTACTAATTTTGTAGCTAACCAAGAAATATCTAATATGGGAACGGTATAATGCTAAAGGTTAGTGTAGTTTGCCTTTGAAAATGCACCTGATAAGAACCTTGAATTTGAACAGAACACTAAAAACCAGGAAAGAATGACATGGTCCAGTGAACTAATTTTTACACCTTCTCTCTTTCTGAAGCTTCAGATAATTTCCTGGCAAGAGCTACTAAACCAATATTTTTTTTCTTAGTAAAGACTGACAAGTTTCTGGAGCTCTTCTATAGCTACAATAGTTTCTGGGAAGGAGAGATAAGCCCTTTCCTATTTGCCAAACAATGATGGCAAACAAAGCAGTATTCTACAGGAAGCAAAAGGCTTTTCTAAAAATGTGTTTTATTTGTTTGGCTCAAGGTAGTTGCCTGCTAGACCAAACAAGCAAATACATTATGTTCACATTTCCCTGTAACTCATGTTTCAGTGTAAAATACAGGCATTAAAGTACAGGTGCAGAATGCATTTCAGGGCAATTGAATTTCAGGTTTTTTCATATAAAAAGATTTTTTGTAGTAATAATGCCGGAGCTACAGCATGCTAATAAGAGTCTTTAAGGCATTCCTTGTACCTAGACCTGCAACCTAGACCAGGGTTGTAACTTGCAACAATTGGTCGTGGTGACTACAAAGTATCATTCCTTCTTCTGGGTTATCAAAAGCATAAAAATATAATGCTCGCTGAAAATAAGCGGTAACCATCAACTAACTAGTAAAACTCACCCAGATATGGACAAAAGGCAGAAGATGGGATAGTACTTAGATGTGAATTTTACAGATGGACAGTCAGATAGACTCCTGAAGGATCTCTATCAAAATCCTAGTGAAACTTTACTTTTAGGAACAAGCTTCTATCTAGGCCAATACAAACCTTAATGTCTCCCAATCTGTTCAATATCCTGTTTAAAATACCATTTGCTTCCCTGCATTAGGCACACAACCCAGTTCTGCTCCACTAGAGTTGCTACTCATGCTGCTTTGGATCGCACTGAACTCCTTAGGCAGACATGATGTAGGTTTGCCATTGGGGGACACCTTATGCCTTCAGTGTTCAACAAGCTTTGTTGTAAATACATCTTAGCACTGCAAAGACCAGAGAGAAAATGTACGGCAACTAGTGACAGTTGCCCCATCAGGTAGGTGGTTATTCTGAAGGAATCTTCCTTCCTGACAGGCTCTCCTGTGAGCTAGCACAACTCCCATAGATTACGTAGACAAAATTGAGTTTCCTCAAATCACTGCTTTGCTGGTGACAAGCCATTCTGAGGAGATGTAATCCTCCTGCTGTGGCTATCACCACCTCCTCTTTGCTGGGATGTGAGAACTCATCTTTGTGGTTTGCCAACGTCCCACTTTTTCAGTTCAGCTCTATCAACGGTGTTGAAGATGAAAGGAGAACTTCTGCCAAGAACCCATGGGAGTAGGAGGGAAGGGCACTGGGCTGATACATTTCTGACATAGCACTAGCACAAACCTGCCCCCATCCTTCCATTTGCTATGTGACTACTTTCTCCCTTGTGTTTCTGCCTGTTTTCAAGGAAGGTAATGTCTCTGAGAATAAGTATTTTGTATCACCAAGAGTTTGGGTTCCACAGAGATGCTAGTAAGTGTTTGTTCCTCAACCCCACCACTGTGTTCTTGCTTTCTCTGGGCAGAGTAGATGCAGAGCCTGTCCCAGAGATCAGCTGTACTGGGCATTACCATCCATTACCATCCTTCCTGTGGCACATGTCCCTGTAGAAAAAAAAAAATCAGGCTCCTGTTGCTGTTTGCTATGGGATGTTAGGAAAGGTCTCATCTTCTGTCCTGAAGGATTTAGTGGATTCAGTGACCGACTTGTCACTTTTGAAACAGGTGCTTCCTGAGGGAAGTGTAAGCAGTGATCTGTTTCTCCATGTTCTGCCAATCAACCTGGAGATATGCTTTTTAACTGTGTTGCCAGAATGTCTTCAGGCCTTATCTTGTTAGGCTCCGTTTCAGCATGTAGGGGATATTGTCCCTGTCACAAGGATCAATCTGAATAACTTGACATATGTAATGCTATAACATGTAGGCAAAGCAGGAGCCTACCACAAAGGATACATACTGTTCTCTTCAGGTTTTTACTTCTGCTTGAGTTTCCCTCAAAATATTTCCCTATCCTATCTGTTCCTCTGTACTCTAGATTCAACCAGTAACCGCTGCCTGATGAGTTGCTCAGAAACATGTGCAGTGTCATGTGTGCGCATGTGGGAGAGGTGTCACCAAGGACATTTGAGTGTTGTTAATGCTGGGAAAGTGGTGGTATCAAAAGGCTTCCCCTACCCTGCACATTCATCCCACGCTCCTATGGGAGAAAGGTGTGATTTCGGAGTATAGATGAGGTCATGACTTCTCCTGAATCTGCAAATCTTCCTTGTTTTTATTGCAACCCTTGTTACATCCCTGCAGTAGAAGGGATTTCTTCTTTTTCCAAACTCTGAAACACAAAGATTCAATGGGAGATACAAGGAAAGGGAGGATGCTAGAACAGGATAGGACATCCTGGAGCCAGGGTTTTGCCCCCAGACAGTGTGTAAGAGATTCTGTCTGTTTGTGGGGGAGTGGCCATTCCCTCACCAATCCTTTGAATTATACTTTTGGTAAGGGCAGGTGAGAGGTATGTACAATTCACTTAATTACTACCTTACCCTCCTCTGAAGTGTGGAACAAGCTTTATTTGTAATGAGTTCACTCCTACAACAACTTTTTTAAAGAGTTCTTAACAAATGACATAAAGACTCTTAAATATAGAGTACTTTTCTAATTGTACAGTAGCATAAAGCTGTATCTCTGTAATAGATATGCCCATAAGTCTTTGGACTAATGAATTAGCTGTTTACTTTTACTAAAGATAGGGTCTGATCCAGAGAGTCTTTGCACTGATACAATAGAGAAGGTAATTCTAGTCATCAATACATAGAAATAAAAAGAAAGGAGGCTATTCCTATACCAGAGTTTTACATTCTTGACTTCCTTGAGCCAGTGACTTGGGCAGGAAAAGATCTTAAAAATACAATGAATTATGAGGCATTTGGTTTTGTGCTTTACGAGACAAGGTGGAGAATCCTACTGCACTCCCTTTTTTAGTAAAAGAAAGCACCCCCACATTTTCCCACAGGATTCTGCTCACCATTGATGTCAGTAGCATGTATGGCAGCTATACCCCAGGTTAGGTACAACTTGGTATCAAAAGAAAGTCAGGTAATAATGATGTTGCAGCGCGACAGACGGTATCAAAAGATTTCCCTTGCTCCATGCGTCCTGTCCTTGTCCCTAAGAGGGAAATCTTGGTAGTTCAGGAGCACAAATGCAATCAAGACATCTCTTGAATCTGTGACTTCCCCTCCTTCCCACTTACTGATCACTATATCGACAAATTCTATTTTTCAGACAGTGAGTGACAGTATTACTCCTTAGCACCACCAGGCACTGATTAGGTACCACTCAGGGTCTTGCAGGGGTTTGGGCTTCTTGCATTCAGTGCTGTTAGCACCTTTCAAAATTTAGTACTAAAACATTGTTAGAATAACACAGAATTTTGTAGTGGTTTTGTAAGAGCTTTTTGCTTTATCTTAAAAGTGATTTGAAGTGATCATGGAGGTGCTTAGAGCTACATGGGTATAAGTTGGATTGAAATTAATTTCTACGGCATTTTCCAGGTTTTCTATAGTAGAACCTAAATTCTCTTGATCTGTGCCACTTCTAAATGCAGAGGATAAAGTTCTCTAACATGCACCTGAGAAGTTAAAGTTTTGAGATTTTGAAACTGTGTTCTAGGAAAATGGCATTGGAAATCCTTTTACAGTGAATTTCAATCAATGTATTAAAGAGGGAGTATGACATAGTTGACTATAGAAACAGGGAGCCGAATGTCTACTTTTCAAAGCCTGCTTTTCTAATGAAATGCACTGCTTCTTGATAAATTTTCCTGTGCTGTAACAACACTTGTTTGGTCCTTTAGCAGACGAAGAGTGAATAAAGCACAGGAAAAAAGTTAATTTGAATTATCCTAGTTGCACTTTGGCACTCTCCTGACCTGTGCTTGCAACACATGCTCCAGCCAGTGACAAAATGTAGATCCAAAACAGGTGGTCATGTCTACTAGACATTGAGTACTAGCACAAGTCTCAGTCTCTCCAGTGATAAGGTACAAGAAAGATGGTGGCAAATTCTTTTTTTTTTTTTTTTTGTGCTGTGGCTCTAGCCAACTCTTCCTGAAGGAGGCTTTATGGCTCCTTACTAAGCTGCAGAAGTAGCAACGCTCCTCGCTGACTGGAAAGCCCAACAGGCTACAGTCATAGACTGCACCCTCAGCAAGACACGGGATGCCTGGCAATGAGCCTAGATGTTTTGCATGAGTAGATGATGCCTCTGGAGCTGGGTGAGGAGCTTATTTTGGCCCACATGGTTGTAACAGACTCAGGTGGACAGGGCCAGAAGTGGAAGGTGACTGGCCAGATTGCTGCAGATCCCTGGCTAATCAGCTTGCAACTGGCAAGCCACCCACTAAACCCATAGTTATGGATGCTTGCTGGGGGGGAGTTATTGCTTCAGTTTGTTTGCAGGTGGCAAAAGAAGGGCAGTATTCCCAAAATAATTGCAGGCTTTCAGCGAGCTGCGATAGGGCCACTGAGGGCACACATGAGCCCATTATCTGCTTCTCTCTGCAGAATGCCAGCAGGAAAGAACCTCACACAGATGCTGTACAGGTGTTGGTGGAAAGCTGAGAGAAGTTTATGGATGCTTGCCCATTGCCAGCTTCAAAGTGCCATGAAATAATACCTGAGATACAGCTTTTTTTGCATGCTGGTAGTTTTTTTACCATCTAATTCTTTGGGGCATGGTGATCAGCTTGAATTGCAGACATCCAGCTAAAGGTTTTACAATGCCCTGAGCAGATGTGTGGTGCTGGCAGAATGTCACTCAATGATCCTGCCCAACCTATGAGAAGAAAAGGGGAAAGTGTCAGCTATGCTGCTTCTATAGGCCAGAGCCCACAGTCTGCGGATGCACCTCGAGAATTCAGTCCACATCCAGGAGAAGGAGGGAAACAAGGCTGTTCCCACAAGACAAGGCTAAGAGTTGAAGCTGCATTAGCACAGGTACCATTTTTTTCCCCTTCAAATTAAAGACGTATTTGAAAAGCTGGGCGAGGGCCAATGTTTCTGACTGCTGAGTATAGTCACTTCGATTCTAGTTGCTGGAATTAAATGCAAGCCATTAATAAAATGATTTCGCTAAGAGACTCCCTCTCTCACACAGGAGCATTTATTGAGGAATAGCCCATCTGCCAGAAAATAAAGCACAGTCAAATAGACAAAAGCAATGCATTCCCTAAGCAACTAGAGATCTGTGAGAGCAAAGTGCTGTGGCCCATGAGGCAGGATATTGGTCATCCTTCTCCCCTGCTGGCAGGGGAAGCTGGGTGAACTGGAGAGCACTCGTCCCACACAGAGATCTCTAAGATAGGACAGTCTCCAGTGTGAGTTTCCATCTGGCTGTATATCAAGGTGGAAAAGTGGTGGCATGGTCCAGACTAGGCTTGAATCCTCTTAGGTGTCTCAAGAGATGCGCCGCTTTGGCTGCCAGAGAGGAGGAGAGGCAAAGATCTGTGCTCTGCTTTTGTGTTTTCATCTCTCACTTCTCTTCACCTCCAGGATCTGTGCTGCTGTGGTCTGATTTCCCAGCTCTGGTTTACATTTTGTCCAATCCTCTCTGGCATGTTACCTTGGCTCCTTTTCCTCTTGCTGCATAGATTTAGTACGTGGTGCACTGATAGCAACTCCTGGTAATAAGTTAATCTCCACTTTCTGTTTAGTGGCTGTGAAAAGCAAAATGGTATCACATAATTAGGATTTTTTGAGGAATCCAGATGGTGCAACACTGTATCACAGGAAGGCAAAGCTTTTACCTTCTCATGCCTTATCCTTTGTCTTTGCTTCTCTACCCTTGTGGCTTAGACGTGGATGATATGTCTGTTTATTATATATTATTCAATGTGCAGTACAATTTGTAATATTCCATTACTGCTTTCATACTTTATTTTTCCTATGCGCCCTCCAAGAGGGGGCCAGGGAAAGGAAGGGAATAGATTTCAGAATGGAGAAACTGCTTCCTTCAGGTGAAACATAAATAACCTGGACAGCAAAAACTTCTTCCTTTCTCCTTTCGCTGTATTCTCAGCAGTAGTGTGGAGATAGTATATTCAGAGGCACCGTAACTTACACCATGACGCAGTATATGATGTGATACCACTAACTGCTATTAAGTGTATCTAATGCGGGTTGAAGCTGACGAGTCCTCTAGGTAGATTCTAGGCATACTATGTAAAAGAAGTGATTAAGCCTTTTAGGGATTAAATGAACTAACACAATAGAGGCCGCCTGCCAAAGTGTTGCTCATATGAAACGCCTTTGCAAAAATTATCTGAGGAGGAAAGAAGAGAGGCTTTCCCAGGAATGTCAATACAAGCACAAGACCAAGACTGAAACTGGTTTCAGATGTAGAAAGCAGCAAGGACGCTGGGCCTGAATGGAAGCTAAAAGAAAGCAAACTCTGGTTTTGGGCAGACAACTGGATGGGATGGAGGGACTGGAACTGTGCAGAATAAAATAGTCCATTTTTTTTTTTTTCTTTTTCCTATTTTATTGCAGAAATGAGTCTCTAAGCCCATTGTCAGTATATGGGAATGCATCAAATAAATACCTATCATACTCCTTCATTTTCTACTTCTCAATGAAACAAGCTGTAATTGCCTGTGCTTTTAACTCATTGCTTAAATCATGTAGGTAATTTCTAGGCAAGATCCAGAAGCAGAGGAGAAAAATCCATTGAGTCATGATGTAACTGAATTGAGGGAATCCCTATGTCAGATTGTAGAATTACTTGCAAAACTTCAGTATTGACTCATGTATTTGAAACTGAAACTGAACTTGCTGAAAGTACTGAAATAAGTCTGAAGTGTCCCAAGAAGTGATGAAGAGTGACAGCAGATTGTCAGAGGAAATCTATGCCAGGCAAACTTTGGTTAATCTGGAGTTTGCTAACAACAATGATCTTTAGCAGGATTTACTGAACTGACAAATCAGCCTCTAAAAGAAATAAAAAGGATGATGGATCATAGGGAAAAGAATCAGGAAGAGAACCCCCTAGAGAATGTAGATGAAATGGGACATTGCCATATGCTCCTGGCCTTTTTTTAACCCGTGGAAAAGCAGGAGGGGAAAGGTCAGATGATCCCAGCTCACGTGATACAAAACAACACTTCCTCTGAAGGGAAAATCCAAAGCTCACTTCTCCAAACAATAAGGCTCATTTGTCCCAGATGAATGGCTGGGAAAGTAGGGGAGAGAAGGGCATTTCCCTTAGCCAATTGAAATGGCCTGGCTCTGCTGATGCTGAAGAATTCACCCAAGGAAGAATCAGCAAGGAGGAATTAACACAACTCTGTCATGGGCAGTTTGGAAGAAGCCATAAGTCAGAGTGGGCTGAAATACGGAGAAGAATTACTAAAAACATTTGACACATGCAAATATCAACAAGGAAATCTAGGATCAATGGATTAATACTAAGAAGGACTAATACGTGGCTGACTACCTTGACCTGAGAGTTGTAGAATTAGAACAAGACAAGAATGCTGAGGATGGTCCAACAAACTTGGAGCATGGATTTTTGTATTGATTTGTTTAGTTATTTATTGCTGCAGCAGTAGTGTACTAGAAAGGAAAATCCCTCCTGTGAGGAACATGGAAGCTGATGTTCATCAACCCAGTGAGTACAGCTGTTGGCCAATTGTACTAGAAAGGGGGAAAGGTGGTACTAACCTGGTTCATCTACTTGTGAATGAAACTGGAAACAAAGCATCCATTTAAAATTTGAAAGAAGAAAATGAAATCTTCAACAGTGAAATCTTTATTGGTGACCCCTACACACCCTCAAACCTCAGTACAGCTGTTCTAAAAGAAATACAAGAAAGCATGGGGAAGATGTTCTTACTATTCAGGTCACTATTGCAACAGAATAACCTGAGGCTTCAGTATCAGATGATACGGTAAGGTTATGTAAACCTTGCCCTCAGCTTTACCCACAAACCAACTTGTTGCAACAGCAAACAGGTATGAGGAAAGGTTCTGAGATGGGTGGGTGGAAATCAAAGAAACAGGATCATTTGCGTTCATGTTCCTGTGTCAGCTACCACTGACTCAGACCCCATGCTTGGAGCACAAGTCACCACCAGCATCTTCAACACTAGCTTTTGAAGATACTTCCCACATTGACTTCAAGCAGTTCAGAAAATTCCTAGTTTTCGTTTGCACGTTGAAGTTATGCTTCTGTGGTTTATCAAGAGAATATATCATATTAAAAACTAGATTCAAGTTAAGGCAGTTCAGCATCTGTAGCTCTTTGTAGACAACATTTGAGAGAACTGCTTTGTCCTGAGCACCGTTCGTGTAGCAATGGTGTGTGTATTCATATAGCTATTAGAAACTAAAACAGAAAACATCAAAGAACCAAAAACAGTGATGGAAAATGTCAATGAGTTAATACTCAGGCACACAGCTTCTGGAAAAGCGTGACCACAAGTAAATCTCAGATTTGTTGTTTTCTTCTATACCTTCTGAGATGGTGAATTGCCCTGCACAGCAGAACAGATCTTGGCCTTTCTTTTACACTTACTAGAGGATTTGCAGAGCAGGAAAAGAGGATTACAATTCCTCTCAGCAGAAAGTAATCCTTTTAAGGTAGGTATGTCAGCATTCATTGAGAAGTGTGGGAAAGTGCATGCTACTTAAAATGCTTGACAGGTCTCAGAGAAATGTGGTGGCAGGAAGATAGGAGTGAAACCCCCAGTCGTGATTACAATGGCCCCCAAATTAGGGACTGTTGGAGGGGGCAGTGAAAACAGCGCTCAGGAGTGACAACTGATTTTTGTGTTTACCCAGCTTGGTGAATTTACAGCACTAAAGTCCAGAATTATAGCCTATAAGAGTATCTATTCACTTGAAACTAAATGCAAACAAATTTCTCATTTACAAAGCCACTTGTAGAGATGTCAGTCCTATCTTGTAATTTTACCGTGCATCTACATGTTAGTGACGTGGTCCACATAAACTGATGGAAGTGTTATTCTGGATACATATTCAGAGCAGCTATTAATTCCTTCAGTCCATATTTGTTCCATGCAGGAAGTTATAGTCCAGTTATAATGGTCTCACTCAGCCTGAAATAGAATTTATTTTAGGTGTTTGATCATACAGTTTAAGAGTCTGAAATCCTGGACTGAGACATTATTGGCAATGCTCTCACAGGATGATGAACAAGGTCAGAAGCTATTCTGGACCTGGTCACTGCAAAAGAAAAAAAAAAAAAAAAAAAAATCAGGTTTAATATATATATGGCTGAAGGTGAAGAGTACCTGGAATCTGTCTGAACCTCATGAGATTGAACCTGATGAGATTCCACAGGCAGGGCAAAAACGTGAAAGGTAGTGGGGATTAGAAAAACAAACTTTGAAGAAATATGAAAAGAGAGAAAGAAAATTAGCAGGAATTCAGTGACAGAAAATCCACGATAAGTATTTGCAGTACAACCTCAGACAAATTAAACTAGGGCAATTTTCAAAACCTCATTTCTAAAAGAGCAACGTAAAGAGCAACAGCTGGCATAAAGGGCTTGAAAATGCTGGGAAGGAGAATGGTTGTGAAAGTATAAAATGAAGTGGAAAGTTAACAGAAAAAGAGAAACAAAGCACCAAATTGCATAAAATAGCACAAGATATTACCAGGTGGTTCATAATGTATTTGTAACAGCATAATGGCTGCACATCTCTATTGTAACAGAATGCAATTTTATTCACTCTAGTTTAGCGTGGGACAGTCAACACAATCATTTCAAACCTGTTGTTCAGAACTCAAGATAGCATTTTGACAGCTTTTAACAAATGCAGTGCTTCATAATGTAGCCTGCTAAGGACAAGCAAAAGAACCAAACCCAGGGTCAGCAATCAAATACATAAACCAAACATCTTTCAGGAACGTGTGAGCTCCGCATCACACAAGAGATTTTTATTCTTTCATAATTTAAGAAGTCTTCATTTCAGTTTTGCTGATATTATACATAATTCCCACATTTCATCTGCTACTGAATTCCCTCCTCCCCACCTTATCCACAAAGCTTCTTGTTCCTGCAGTCTGAGTGACAACTGCAGGTGCCTCTATAGTGGATATTGCAATGCAAGCCACTATTTAAATGGCCTGCTTTGGCTAAACGCTTTTTGTTTGCATGTAACTACTTTCCTCACATTCATTTCTAACAAATACTCTCCACATGGCCAGAATATAAAGGCGTAGAAGTACTTCAATGGGTAGTCCACCTTGGGAATCTATTAGTGGGTGTTACACTGTGGATCAGATATTGCACAGAGGCAAATGTGGCAGCTCTTCCTTCACGGTTTAGAGTGGTTGTGCAGAGAAGGGCAGAAAAAGATAATTTCTCATCTGTCCTTCACTTTCTCACAAGAAAATTACTTTTCTCTGACTTTTATTGTAAGTCAATATTTACAGAACAGTATTTAAAATACCCAGCCAGGACTGGGAACCCATGATAGCAGGCAAACTGCACAATGCATTTTGGAGCAATCCCCTAAATTAAAACATTATTTATAACATAATTCTACAGTGTTCAGAAAGTATTAAAATAGTCAAAACAACTGAATTTATTTTTAGTGTGGTAATTCACCACTGGGTTTGAAGACAAGCCATGGAAGAACACAGTCAGTTCATAGGATTTGTTTTTATCAATGCAAAACCTCTAAGATGGACATAAGCCTAATCATAGGCTAATCATAGGCTTACTTCAGCTAGATTAGAGGGCAGATGAATGCCTCACTTTCCTAGTCTAAATATCCAGACCAGTGGGCTTGTGGAAGCACACCCCCATGCTGCTAGACAGAAACTTGACCATGGAACATGCCCCCAAACCTTATCCTGACATCCCCTGGTTTACAGAGAGCCATTGAGTCTTCTCCTATCTTCTCAAATCCCAGGGAGAGACTGGTTAAGACACGCATTTCATGGCACTGGAGATGCTGAAGGTACTTCCCTGCTGACTCCGAGAGGGCTCTTTACCTGTCAGCCGCCTGCAGCTGCCATCTTGGTCAGATGGTTGAGGAGCAGCTGGCTACAGCCCCAGCAGAGGTGTGTGTGTCTGCAATACTGTCACCGTGAACAACACTCCTCAGCGTCACCATGGGAGGAATGTTCAGATGCATGAAAGGGAAAGGGAGGGGGACTTCTAAAAACGTGCCTTAAACACAAGAGCGAAGTTAGTTATAGCCACACTGGAAATTGCACCATTGGAAATTGCAGGATAAATTTTGCAGGATAAAAATTGCAGGATAAATTACAGGTGAGGCCGCACCTCGAGTACTGCGTTCAGTTTTGGGCCCCTCGCTACAAGAAGGACATCGAGGTGCTTGAGCGGGTCCAGAGAAGGGTGACGAAGCTGGTGAGGGGCCTGGAGAACAAGTCCTACGAGGAGCGGCTGAGGGAGCTGGGCTTGTTCAGCCTGGAGAAAAGGAGGCTCAGGGGCGACCTTATTGCTCTTTACATATACCTTAAAGGAGGCTGTAGCGAGGTGGGGGTTGGTCTGTTCTCTCACGTGCCTGGTGACAGGACGAGGGGGAATGGGCTTAAGTTGCGCCAGGGGAGTTTTAGGTTGGATGTTAGGAAGAACTTCTTTACAGAAAGGGTTGTTAGACATTGGAACGGGTTGCCCAGGGAAGTGGTGGAGTCACCATCCCTGGAAGTCTTTAAAAGACGTTTAGATGTAGAGCTTAGGGATATGGTTTAGTGGAGGACTGTTAGTGTTAGGTCAGAGGTTGGACTTGATGATCTTGAGGTCTCTTCCAACCTAGAAATTCTGTGATTCTGTGATAAAGATAAAGGATTTAGGGGTGCTAACTGATGCTCCCCTGAACATGAGCTGGCAGTGTACCCCGGTGGCCAAGGAGGCCAACGGCACCCTGGTTTGTGTCAGGAATAGTGTAGCCAGCAGAACCAGGGAGGTGATCTCCCCTGTACTCAGCTCTGGTGAGGCCGTATCTCGAGTACTGTGTTCAGCTTTGGGCCTCTCACTACAAGAAGGACATTGAGGCCCTGGAGTGTGCCCAGAGAAGGGCTACAAAGCTGGTGAAGGGCCTGGAGCACGAGGCCTGTGATGAGTGGCTGAGGGAACTGGGGTTGTTTAGTCTGGGGAAGAGGCTCAGGGGAGACCTTATTGCTCTCTACAACTACCTGAAAGGAAGCTTTGGGGACCTGGGGGTCGGCCTCTTCTCATAGGTAACTAGTGATAGGAACAGAGGAAGTGGCCTCAAGTTGTGCCAGGGGAGGTTCAAGTTGGAAATGAGGAGACATTTCTTCACGGGAAGAGTAGTTGGGCACTGGAACGGGTTGCCCAGGGAGGTGGTGTCACCATCTCTGGGGGCATTTAAGGAAAGGTTGTACCTGGTGCTTAGGGACATGGTTTAGTGGGTGACATTGGTGGTAGGGTGATGGTTGGACAACATGATCTTGGAGGTCTTTTCCAACCTTAATGATTCTATGATCTATGACTATGATTCTATGATTCTATGACTCGGGAGGCTTGGGACATTTTGAAGTAACATCACCTCCTTTTATAGCGCTATCCAAAGGCTAACACCGCACGCGTGTAGCACAGAAATAAACATCTTAAACTAAGGGAGGACCCGAGCCAGGCAAGCCCGCAGCTTTGGCCTTGCGGGGTGCCTATGAACCAAAGGAAGGGGCTGCACCCCGGGCCCATCCCTCCCCGCCCCACGGGAGCCCCGCGAGGTGCCGCGGGCGGCCACAGCCCCGCTCCCTCCCCGCAGCCCCTCAGCGGCCGCCCCTCAGCGCCGGGCCCACCCCCGCCTTTCCCGCCGCCGCCGGCCGGCTCCACCCCGCCGCCGCCTCGCCCGCCTCCCGCTGCCCGCGCAGCCGGCGGCGGCGGCGCCCCCCGCGCTCTTCCCTTCCCTTCTCTTCCCTTCCCTCCCTCCTTCCTCCGGCGGCTCCCGGCGCGATGGGGCGGCGGCGGCGGCGGCGGCGGGGGCCGGCCGGCCGGGGGGCGGCGGCGGCGGCAGCAGCAGCAGCAGCGGCGGGCCCGGTGAGGCTGGCGGCGGCGGGCCGCGGCAAGGTGAGGCGGCCTTTGTCCGCCGGGGCGGCCGCCAGGGGCCCGGGGCGCCCCGAGCCGCCCGGGCCCTCCACGTGGCGCGGCTCCGGTGCAGGGGGTGAGGGGAGCTGGGGGGGTTCGGGTGCCGTGGTGCTGTGGGGTCGCCCAAAAAACGCCGGGGAGGGGCTTCCTGGGGCCGGGAGTGGGAGTTTTAGGAGTAATGGGTGCTGGGTTGGCGGTGCCCGCGCGTGTTGTCCGCAGGGCTGCATCGCGGGGTGCCTGCGGGTGTTTTGGGGGGCCTCCAGCCTGCCCCCAGCTGTGGCGTGGCCTCAGCGTGGATGCGCCAGGCTGCCTGTATGGCCCGGGTCTCGGGAGGCAGCGAGCGTCACGGCTCTCCCAGGCGGTGGGAGGCAGGCAGGATAACCAGATTTAATTATCAGCACGCTAATCAACTTTTGCTGATAGAGCAGGTAAGGGGGCTATGTGGCTGGCTGAGCAGCATGAGGATGCGGGAGTGTTGTGGAGGTGTCTGTGGGTACCTCTGACCTCCCAGGGACTCAGTGACCCTCCCAGCTGTGCACAGCAGCACATTCTGCAGGACAGAGCAGGGACAACAGCATCTCATGCTAGTGTGGGGAGCACTTCTGGAGCCCTGATTGATGGCACTGATGCATCTGGTACTTCTCACCTCCAATCCTATAGCGATCCTTCCTGCTGTACCTAAAGGCTGGTGCATCATGCTTACTTAAGGCCCAGCAAACGGAAGAAGGGTGCAGTCTGTTGTCAGTGCTCTTATGTTTCTTGTAGGGGCTTGTTTTGGGCTGTGGTCTTCCACTGGCTCTCACTGCTCCTTGCAGCTCACTAGTAAGCAAGCGGCGGGTGTCACTCGGGCTTGAGCCAGAAGGACTTGGCGGCCAAGGCTTTCTTGTCTCTCTGAAGCGATGTGGCATCTGCTGACTAGTAAATTAGTAAGTAAATTTGTAAGCAAACACATGTTGCCATTGCAAGGAACTGCCAAGTAGTCAGTAGTACAGAATTGGTTTGAATCGCGAGACCTGCTGCTGGATCTGTTCCCTGGCCCAGGGGCTGATTTGAAAGGTTTGGCAGCACCGCTTCAGTTCTTGGGGTTTGTTTAAGGGGTGCTGATGAACCAAGCTTGGCACCCAAAGGGCCTGAGCACCGGCAGTCTGGACACAAAGAAGGGGATGATGCATTGCATGCCTGAATTCCCATGAAGCGGCGTGGTTTTACAGAATCTCTTGAACCGCTGTGCTTACTTCTGCACGTGCTGTCAAAACGTGGGTGGTGGCCAAGTCGTCGTGGCAGTGGCGTCATACAGAAGTGTTTTGCTTGGAACACCAGAACCTGGAAAACAATTAGACACCACAGATAAAACAACGGGATGATCTTGAATTAGGCAAAAATAATTCAGAAATAATTGTTGCTATGGTTTGGTTCAGCGAGCTTATCCTTTGCTCTGAACATGTGCTTGCCTTTCACCATGCTATCTTGTGCCAGGTATAGTTCATTGTCCAGGTTCCAGGCTTTTTGTGTCCTGATGCTTTTGAGAAATTGCTGCAATCGTCTGGTATCATCTTTGTCTTACGGTATTTCATTGGGGTGAGAGTTGTTCCTCCATGTGTCTCATGCTGGTTAGATGGTGGTCATGGTCCATGTGTGTAGTTGGGTGATGCTTCTGCACAGCAGTACGTGACCTGGCTTCCCTCTGCCTTCTGTTTCTTTGGCATGTTTGTAGGATGTTTAAAATTAAGCTTTCATACAATGCTGTTCGCCATTATGGTTCCAGTGGAAAGAAGGGGATCTTGACTTGTAAATAGCTTTGGGGTTTTGGTTTGGCACCTATCAGCGTTCTGGCTGGGGCCCTCTATTCTTGCAGTGCTGGTGATAATTGTCAGCCTTGGAGCACTTCTCTGCTCAATTGTTTTGGGGATGCATGCCTGTAGCCCTTGGGTGGCATTCCTTGGGCTCGCGTGCCTACTGAGCCTGGAACAAGTCGAGAGGTTTTCCAGCAGGAGATGGAGGTGCAGGTTTGCACAAGTTTAGGTTGTGTGAATATTCATTTGATATTAAACTGGGATTACTTCAGTTGGACTAAAATGAATAAACAGAGTTTGAACGTTACTGAAATTACCCATCCTCTGCTTCACAGAGGAATGTCCATGCATTGTATAGATTTCAATAAGGGGAAAACACCCAAAATACTTCTTTTTTTTTTCACGGTAGAAGCAAGAATAGTGAGTTACATCGTTCCCTGCTCTTTCACCCATTACATTCTCCTGATAAGTTGCTACAGACGAAAGTGCTGGTGTGGGACAGTTGGCAACAAAACCAATACTTTAAGCTGCTAAGGGGCATTTGTGTGTACAGCTGACAGTGACGTTCAAATAATGTTGATGACTTCCATCAGAAGCCAGGGTGTGCATGCAGGCAGCCCTCTTCTTGGCCTGCCAGGGCGCTGGCTTGCAGGAGGGGAAGTTGCTTGACGTTGGTGTCAGTGAAGCTGAGTTTTAAATTGAGACACCAGAATTCTTCCTGTTGTTGTGGAAGGTAAAACGTCTCACCTCGGGCTCTTCTTTTTCTCCTCGCTTAACGAGACAGGTGGAATTTGTGGGGACAGTGGTGAGAGCAGTCGTGTTGTGACTGGTGGAGACCTCAGGTGCATTACTTTCTGTCAGTCATGTGCCGAGTGCCAGAGCATCGCGGAAACAGGTCTGACATCCCTCTCAGCCTTGTTTTCCCTCTCTGTCATGCTTTGCCTCTGGTGACAGGTCTGTCAGCCTGCACGGACAGAAATGAGCTTAAATGCTCCCAGGTCCCAGTAATTCTCACCGCAGGCTGCCAGACTTGAGGGCAGCCTTGATTGTGCTGGCAATATTTCTTCAGAGAGAAAAGACAATGGGAATATAATGAACTTTGATCTTCCGCTGAAGAAACATACTTAGGTGTGGTTATTCTGGAAGTGGTTGGATTGTGTGCTGTTTGTAGCAGGGAGTGTTTGCTTCTGTTTTTGAAAAGTGCCTTCTGGGTGTTATAACCAAGTAACTGTAACTTTATTTACAAAAATAGCTGAACTTGATAGGCATGCAAATTCTTATCAGGAATGATATGTAGACTTTCTCTGCAGCTGTGAATTTATTTCCAGCTTTCACTAGACTTTCAGTGCTTTTTGTAGCTGTTACCTTCAAAATACAATATTTCTCAAATCTGTAACATTACAGCAGACTTGCGTTTTCTCTGAACCCATGGGTTTTCTCGTGTTGAAGTATTTTCCCTGTGCAAGCTTGAAATGTTCATCACGTCTCTGTCTTCCTGTCACTTTTTTTAGAGGCTTAGCAGCAAAAAGATCATGTCTCGAAGTGCCTGCATCTTTCAAGTGCTTAGAACAGATTAATATTTTAACATCTCTCTTCAAGCACGTGTGTTATTTTATTCCTTGGTATATGCTACTTTGTTGACAGAGTTACAATGATAGGCTTGAATGTTGATTATAAATCAGTTTCTGAATGTGCTTTAATTGAAAACTAATAATGAAAAACCTGGGGCTTTCAGGACTGCACAGTGAGTAGTGGAGGATCCATCTGGCAGAGGTTTCCAGTGCAAGCTCCTGTTTCTGCTGATGGCAGTGGGCTTATGTTGGGAATGACCTTGAATTGTGATTTCAGATGCAAGATACTGTCAATGAACAAGCTTGGTCATGAGGAAGATGCAGAGGTGTGTGTGTGCCTTGCTGGTGTGGGTGAGCAAACCCGCAGTCTAGAATTTCAGGATCAGCAAACTCCCATTTAGAAGATCAGAGGCACAGCTTTTTAACAGCGAATCAGAGCTACGTCTAAAGCCTGCACCCATGTATAAGAGCAGCATAGTTCTTTAACTCACATCCTGTTACCTCCTGAGGGCAGTTTGAAAAAAAGACTTGTGTTGATCACATTTCTGACATGGCAGACAGACTGGTGCTGTAGGAATGCAAGTCTTAATTAGTCTTCTGTAAATTAGCAGTTGGCATCTTCAAGAGTTCTTCTTTAAAACTGCCAATATTTGTAGGAGATAACTGAGATTTTGGTCAAGCACTGTAATTTGGTATCACCTTTTTGTCCATATTCTAAGCCTTCATTTTCATATGTTTATTTAAAAAAAATGAATAAAAACTTGCTATTTTTTTGGTTTTTAGATGCTCCAAGATCAAACTGGAAGACTAACTGCACAGCTGAGCATTGGGTCTGGTCTTCACAGTAGTCAGTGAATCAAACTGAATGAACAGGTCACGATATTTTAAAACATACTATTTTAAAGCAGGCAGAGGAGAAAATGACACCTCTTGGCACTAAGAAAAGAGTTTTAAATGTGTGTTGCCAGGGTATTCTTTTCAAACTCTTGCAGTATGTCCACCTTATGTGTGTTAGTGTGTGTTCCCTGCTATTAAACTGAGCCATTTCAGTGAAATGAGGGCTCACCAATGATTTAATGGGTTTCTTCGTAGTTAGTGTGGGGAGCAAGTCGCGACCTAAAACTCTTTGAAGTTCTGCAGTAAGTTACTTAAATCAGTACATTAGTATTTGAGAATGCATAAAGATCAAAAAAGGTCTAATACTGGGAAAGCATTTTTTTTTTCTTTGTTCAGAATCAGTAATTACACCCCCATAATGGCTCCTCTGGTGCAGATGCAGAAGTAATAGACGAAGAAGAAGGAATTAGTTAGGCATACAGTAATCACAGCAGTGGCTAACTCGCTGTACAATAGCGCGAGAACTAATGCAGTGGCTCCTGGAAGCAATTTATTCATAGCAAGGAGGTTCACAGCTCCTTGTGTGTTTTGCCATTAAAATGCATAATGCTTCGTTTTTCAGCCTGCTCTGTATTGAGAGAATTCCATCACAGCAATGGGGCTGGGTTCTGGCTGTTCATTTTAAGAGGTGGGGGTAAGGAAATATCCAAAAGCTTTCGAACACAGACAGCAGGACTTCTGCAGCAGCGCACTGGGTTGCGCCGTTACATGCCTGCAAGGGTCAGTTGTGTAGAGGTGGATTCTGCTCTTGCTCAAGGAGTGGTAAATTGGTTTTGAATCAGTCTACATCGGTTTTGCAAAAGCAAAGCGAGGCTAAAATTAGCTGTAGCTTATTTGAGAGAGCAAAGCTTTGGTCGAGAAGCTGCTTGATCTTCTAACAGAAGTGGAATCTTGTCAGCAGTGGTACTTTTGGAGAAGGATCTGCCTTTGGGCAGTTACCTTGGCACAAAACAGTGCCTTCTGCCTTTTTTATTTTGTTTTATTTATTTATTTTTATGGCTGTGTCTGCTCATCCTGTCCTTCTGCACACCAAATCCTAAAATAGCCTAGGTGAGAGCTGGCTGAAGGCTCCTTAACTGGCCTGTTACATAGAGAGACCTGCCTGAAGTGGCTGATGGAGTACCTGACAGTGGGAAATGTTTAGCTCTGGTGACATGGGCCTCCTTTGGAGCTGGGGCTGAACTTGGTGAACTCTTACGTGGTGAACTTGGTCACCTCCAAGAGTGGAGCCTTTGGCAGTGCCTCCTGATGGCTCAGTCTGGAGCTTCTGGGAAACGAGACGTTCTTGATCAGTGTGGGTTTTCCCTTTCTTACAGAATACCTCTGAAAGAGCCCCGGATAAGTGCTGACATAAGAGGAGTTGCATTGGTTTTATTTTTGGAATTAACTAAGTGTTTGCTAAAATAAGTAATGGTACTGTTACCAGATGCAATGGTAAGGTTTCTCTCTACTTGTTCATCATTTCATTGCGTCTGAATCTGAGATGAGGAATAGTGATAGTGAGATGGGTTTCGCTGCAGAGAAAGGTGCCCTGATCATGCACTTGCAAGGCTGCACACGCATTTTTGTGTCTGAGAAGTGCTGTCAGTGAGTTAAACAGCCTGCATATTGCATCCCCTCCCTGGTCCCAAGTCTGGTGCCTGCGTTTAGGGATTAAAACAGTCTGCACCAAATATCCTGGAATTTAACTAAATGAGATACAGTTCTGCTATGCGTGGCGCATTTTGTAATACATACTTGCACTTGAATAGGAGCATAAAAATAACAGTTGTGCTCTTGCCAGTTGTTTTCCTGTGAAGCTGGCGTGTCTGACTTGTATCTTCTGCCTTGTTTTGAATCGAAAACAGATACCCAAAGAAGTGGCTGACATTTTTAATGCCTCTGGGGACAAGAAAGACTTTCTGGGGTTCTGAGAGGATGCTCCAAGACAGGTTGTTGTCAGAGGACAGCTGTGGTAGTTCTGATATCCAAGAGTCAGGAATAAAGATAAGAAGGGATTGCCATAGCCCAGCTGTGCTCTGCTGGTGTAGTAGTACTCTGAGCCTGTGTCCAGGCTGCACAAACCATAAATTCATAGCAAAACCAGCAATCTACAGTCTCATATTGAAAAATACATTTAAACAAACTTTCTGTTCTTTTTTTTGTATCGATGATTGCTTTTTAAAACTCTTTTATAATATGAAAAGGAAAATGGGTTTCAGTGGAAGGGTAGCCTAGGTGGAATAAGTGAGTGTTGCAAATAGGAGAGAGAAAATGACCATCCCAGGGTAGTGTGCACTGGATAAATAGGACATTGGAAAAGCATGATAATAGGTGGGTTTTGTGAGTATCCCAGCAAACTTCAAAGTATTTCTTTCAGAAATTAATATCCCTCTGTTGCTGTTTCTTCGATGAAATTACTATTTAAGTGGTGGCGGCCTCCAGAAGCCATCTCTGTGAGATTTGCTGGGTCTCTGGTATCTTAATGGTGAGATAGTGTGGACCATCATAACGATTTGATATTTTGCATTCTTTTTCATTTGGTAACTGGAAGTACCAGCTGAATCCCCAGAAAAGGAGGAGAGCTGGTGTGCTGTGTTGGCTGCCAGGAAGTTCAGTTTTCAGCCTTTTAGGAGCTTATAATCACATACATGTTGTGGTCCAGCGTGCTAAAAGATACCTTTGTAGACTATGTCATAGTCGAGGTCCTTCCATTGCAGTAATAACAAAACTGAGAACGTCTGTGTTTGTTTTGTTTTTAGCCCATCAGGTTAAAAGTTGCTGAAGACTATGGCTAGCAGTAGCAAAGGGAACAAGCAGAATGAGGCTTGTTCAAGGACGTGCTATTTCTGAGCCTTCAGAAGGGAATGCTGTCAGGAGAGGTTTGTACAAAGCATGGAAATGGTTTTGGAGTAGAGCTGCAGCCTGCTATGGCGATAGGCAGTGACTAAACCCAAGTGAAATATACTGGGCTCTAAGTCACTTTGTGACCTTGTTGCTCAGGGGCAGTGCCAGGGAACTGGAGACAACCCGGAGGTGGCTTGCTCTTGTGTAAGAGACTTGTGTGGCATCCTGTGCCTCTGCTGCCTGCTTGATGGCTGCAGATGTCTTACATTGCTTCTCTCTGCCTTGGTTTTCTAATGTGTAAAAAGGAGATTATGGTAATGATCTGTGCTGTGAAGCATTTTAAAATCCACTGATGGAAAATGTTGTGTAGGAACTAGGTACTATTAACATGTGCTACTGCAAATCCTACAATATTCCATGCCCCAAGTGAGACTTGTTCAGGATTTACGGCTGGTGGTGTAGCCTCTCTCACCATTTCTTTTTGCCTTGGGCTAATGATTATTTTAAACCGCTGCAAGCTTAATTCCTTTGCTGCTAAATGTTACCTTAAAAAAACCTAATTTTTTTCCCCCTGGGTTCCATCCATTTATCATGCCAGACACCACTGTTTCTGTGAAGGACCACAGGTACTTTATCTGCAAGAAACAATAAGGTTTTGGTGTGAAGAGCAAAATGATGAGAAGTTCAGAAAAAAATGACAGTGGATAGGAGGAAGCAAGGCAGCTGCTTTGCAGGGGTGATGAGTGGGATGTTGGTGTGTTGGGTGTTCCCTTGGGCATCGGTGCACAAATGCATTCATAAGTATTGACCTGTGTGTGTCTGTTTTTTCTCCTCCAGGCTTTCTGCAGTCCTACTGCAGAAATCTCTGTGCTTTGCTGAGTTTCAGCAGTTTCTGCTATAGGTATCCCTGACGCTTATTTCACCATGCATAGGCCATTATTCATTGGCGTAACACAGTTTAGCTCTAGGTGTGCTATTTTCAGTCACTTTAGCTAACAAACAGGTTAAGATTTTCCCCACCCCTTAGCCTTCATTGTATGTATTCTGTTTTCCTGAAATTCCACAAACTTCAGTTTCCCTCCGAGAAATGCAATTTAACTTTAAAGTAACTTCCCTATTGTGTTTGTTCCTTTCTCAAGCAGCTGCACTGCAGCTATCAACAAAGGAATAAAGTAATTTTGCTCAGAGAAAACTCATTCCAATTACCCCTAATAATTTCTAGATGTTTAAGTGTAAAGAAACAGCACATGCAGTAGCTCCCCCTCCCATTCCCCTGTAAGTTTTTTCCACTCAATGTATTGTATCTGTTTTTCGCCAGATATTAATGTAAAGAAGTGTGTAATTAAAGTCAGGGAAGGGAGGGAATTGAAAGGAAGAATAAAGATATTTAGCAATTGAATCATGTGAAAGGTCATTTTTGTATCTTGCGTGGGAGGAAGAAATAGCAGAGGAAAACTGGGGAAACAAACTGAAGTGAATGTTGCAGGCTCTCAAAAAGCAGGTGTGGTTTGAACGTTTATGTGCCTACTATGAACACGTCTTTCAGGGGACTAACAGGAACAAGTTGTCATATGGCCTTCTACCAATATTGATTAGAAGTATGGAAATATATTTCCGATTTAGTAAATGTGTTCAGAGATGTCAGAAACAAACACTACAAAAAAAAACCTACGAAGTTAAAATAACTTAGTGCTGAAAATGTGAGTGTTGTCTTCTGCTTTTTTTTTTGTTTTTCTTATTTTGGCAAGTATCGTCTTCAAAGTGTTCTCACAGCATATACCATCTAGTTAGTACCTGCCAACTGCCTTAGAACCTGTTGATTTTGACTGGATGACTACTTTGTGTATGACTGTTTCTCATACCTACTGGCTGGTATTTTTACAGGGTGTTCAATATCAGCCCAGATACCTTACAGAAGAACTGCAGAAGATTTTCACTGAAGACACTGACTCTGAAACTGAAGTGTTTGAAGGCTTTGCTTCAACTGAGGTGGATGTGAAAAAGAAAGGAGTTTTGGTAAAAACAGTATGTATATATATTTTTTCTGTTTCTTCCATGTAAACTTCATGTTCCAGTAAGCATGTTTCTGATAGACTATGATGTTCATTATTCATACTGAGGAAAAATATGTATTGTATTGAAAAAGTAAAAAGACCTTTATTTAATACAATATAACATCAGAAATGAGAACTTCTCCCCCTGCTTGCAGACTGACTGTGATAGGCAATACTGTTCATCTGAAGACAGCCTTGTTGGTATACCAGACAACATCGACATGAAGGTGTTGTGTTGGGAGAGCTTGCATACTAGTAACTCTTTAAAATCTGTTGATTTAGGTGAATTTGTAACAGTGTTCTAGGTGGTGAGGCTGCTGCTTAAAATTAGTGATTTAAAAATGCCCTTTTGTGTGTCACACTAGCAAAATGTAACACAGATTCATTCTTGCTTCCTGTAGGAGATGGAGTCAGACATGAGTGATGAAGAACGTGATAATTTATTGGGTACTGAGGAAGAAGAGGAAGAAGAATCAAAGAAGAAAGTTTCCCCCAAGAGAAGAAGCTTTGGTCTTCGTGTTGCTTTTCAGTTTCCAACCAGAAAGTCTTCTGAGAAAAAAGTGCCTGAACAGGATTTTTCTAAGTTACCTATAAAGGACAGTAAATCCCCCACTGCTGTTTCAAAAGAAAGAAATTGCAAGCGATGGGACAAACTAGAGGGCTCTGCTTCAGAATCTGAAGAAGACATTAAAGAAACACAGGAAGAAAGTTCAAGTGCTCTGCTTAAAAGAGCTATGAATATTAAAGAAAATAAAGCCATGGTAAGACTTTGTTCTCAGACATTGGCAACTGAGCACTTGAATTTGGCACACTTGAATTTAAGGGTCCTCGCTGGTGATGTGTGGGGACTCTGGGAAAATCTCATGGTGGTTTGACGTAGATATTTATTTTTCTTAAACCAGGGAGGACCCTAGAGAACCTTCAGCACTCAGACATTTCCTGTTAGAATAGTCTCAAGTAAGACTAGTCAGCTCAAGTTTCAAAGCAATGTCGAACCAAACATTTTGTATGTGGATGTGAGCACAGTTAGATACCCCTGTCATAGTCTTATATTCAGAACCTGTCAGAAAACCACCTGGTCCCTTCCAGTGGTTTGGTGTTGTTTGTGCAATAGAGCTTCTACTTTCCCTTTTGCGTCTGAGAGATCTCGTGCAGTTACTGATTGGAAAGCTAGCCCAAAACCACTGAGGATTATAAATGTTTCAGTTGTGTGGGATGTGTACGTTTATGTGCATACAGATAAGGGAGAAGTGAGACTCAGATCATTCCTAACATTTTTTTGTTTTGTTGTCTAAAATTCTACTAGCTCTTTTAATTATTACAATACTGTGCAAATCTGCATTCATTTTGTATCCTGTGTGACTCCTTCAGTTTTACTATACTCCAGGCTATGTTGCAGCCTCCAGACAGTCTTCTGTACATCTGTTGGGTGTGTGGGCCTGCAGCTCCCAACAAAAACTTAGATTTAATTTATATCTGTTTCTAATCTTACCTTGTTTCTTCACTACTGTTGTGTTCTTTCTGCTGTTCCTTCTTACCCCTCAGCCTTCCTTCTAGTTTCAATTCAACCACTGTAAAATTCAGTAGTGTCCTACCTGAGGACACTCTTAATAAACACCACAGTGAAGCATTTACTGAGAAGTGCTGCTAATCTCGTGATTGCTCTGGCTGTGTCAGAGACAACTAGTAGCTTGGCTAACCCAGGAACTAGTGGCTAGTAGCCTGGCTAACCCTTTCTATTGCTGGCTTTTTGATAAATAGCCTTATTGTGGCCTTCCAGAACAAGGCTATATTGTTTTGGACCTGTCAGCCACCACTTCGGTTGAAATGCACATCTGGGACATCTCCCACATGATGCAGCAGGCTCTTCCTGCTGCAGTACTTCTGATACTGCACACACCATGGGTTAGGGAAAGGAGTAGAGGGCCTAGTTGCATAATAGCTTTACAGAGGAATGTGCACACGTGTTGCTGGGAGTGTATACGCAAAGCGATTGGTACTTAACATTACTGTCTGGAGCTGTGAAGTTAGTTTTGTATGCAAAATTTTTTTTCACCTGGGGATAAATGAGCCCTACCTACACTGAGTGCACAAAACTGTACTAGAGGCAACTTAAGGCGTTCAGATGTAATTCAGTGTATACAAAAAGAGGGGATGATGTGTGTCAAATATATGCAAGTTTGCAATGACTTCAATATGGTATCACTTGCTTTCAGCTTGCCCAGTTATTAGCAGAACTGAATTCTGTACCTGACCTGTTCCCAGTGAAGACACCTGCCTCAACTCCTTCGGTAAGCCTTCATGCACTGGCTAGAGATGAAAGACATTTGTGGTAGACTTGTGATTAGTGCGTTTCTTTGTGAAACACTTTTTCACCAAGTTGTAGCAATACTTTGTATGTATTTGCTCTTGGTTGGTATTCAAGTGCCAAAGGTTATGTTAGGAAATGGACTTTGAAAAGATAATGTATGAAGAAATAAAAAGACCAAGACAAGGTTCTATTTTGTCATTTTTTGCCCTGTAAGTTCTTTTGGGATGCTAGAGAAATGCCTGTGTATGTGCTGATTAGGAAGAGTAGTTGCTGTCCTTTTTGTTTAGATCCTTTACATGCTTAGATCCTTAGGTATGTTCAGCTTGTGGGAAAATCAGAACCTTTAGCGCTAAAGAATACTGAGAACTAGCTTCTATCTTAATATGCCATCTATAGATTTTTTTTTTTTCTTTTTCTAGAAACAGAGGAAAATCCCAAGGAGAGCATTTTCCGAAGGCCAGATAACACGTCGCATGAACCCAACCAGAAATGCTCGTCCACCAGAGAAATTTGCCTTGGAGAAATTTACTGTCTCGGCCATCAGATTTGCAGAACACTTCCATAGTTACAAACAACAAAACCTCTTAAAGAAGAGACTGAGCATGGTATTTGGCAGACTTTGATATTCCTGCTAGTCAGGGATTAGGAAACATTCATATAGATTATTGGTCAACACTTATAGCAGACATCATATCCTACAGCAAGTTAGTTGATTAGAGCCTTTTGTTTGGAATCAGCAAGAGGAAGTTGCCTTCAAGTCTTCTGTCCCATCTTTCATCCATTATCGGGGCACTACTTGCGACTTGTCTTGTCCAAGCATAACAAGGCAGTTTACTTATTCTAGTGTTTACTATCTGAAAATAGTGGGATTAGAAATAACAAGGATATAACGATGGGAAAGAAGAACATATAAACAGAATAAATAGTAAGTAGAGTAGAGAAAGGATTAAGGAGGAGACAGAGAGAAGAGAGTAGGGGGGGTGGGTTGAATGGAAACCCAACTCTATTCCCTGTTCTTCCAGTGGTCCACGAACACGTAGTCTACCCCCTTTAGACTGCATATGCATTATAAATGAAAGAATTTGTCACCAAGTGTGGTGACAGAGTCTTCATGCCACAGAGTTGTTGAGATGAGTTTATTTAGCAGGGGAATTGTGGCGTGCGCAAACGGAGGAGATCATCAAAGTATTCATCTTACCGTCCAGTAGAGGATATTACTGATGAGGACTTGGACAACATTGCAATCACTGTTAAAGACAAAATCTATGACAAAGTTCTAGTAAGTAGCTGCTGTTTTCTTTATGGGACCTGTTGTCTTCTAATAGTTCATCTAGCCCTAGATAAAAGGTGTGCTTTCTGGAAGTTTTGGAGAGGGCAGCTCTCGCTATTGCACAAGCACAACTTGAAAGCTTTGCCAGACTTCTATGGGCTTGCCCATGCTGGTTAATACACCTCAACAATTTTTGCCTCTGGGAAGTGCTTTCTTGCCATAGAATTAAGTGGAAGTTGTTACAGCTATGACTCATAAGTGATAAGAGTTGAAATCCCATTTATCTTTTATTCTTGCTTAATTTATTTTTTGCTGTTGTGGTGGCTGTACACTTAAATGCTAGTGATCTCTGCTGCTCTTTATACCCCATAGAAACTACATTTTTGCAATGGTTGGCTGGTTTCCAAAGCACTTGTTGGAGCTCCTCTCCCATTCTTTCACCTTGTTTTGCTGTTATTAATGATCATCAAGAGCTAGATGATCATCTTACTGTGTTCTATGCATCACTGTATTTGCAGAGCTGAGTCACAAGGTCATTATCTGTGCATACTGTAAGCATACATAAGCCTTTTGCCAGATTGGAGCAAGGAGGAGTGATCAGAACTGTAGCAATCAGGTTCATATAGTCTGAGACTCCAAAGCAAGTGAGGACAGGCACTGTCCCTGTAAAATCTGTATCGTTTTATGAAATACTATATAATTGACAGAACATTCTGTCATATAGTATTCTGACATATAATCACAGAACTTACAGGTCTAAGATTTTCATTGCTGGACTTGACTTTGGTTTAAAGTCTGTGCTTTGCTCTTAGCAGACGTATTAGGAAAGTTTGGCAACAGGCATTTAAGGTCTTTCAAGCATACTTATTTCTCCTTTCCCACTTCTTTAGGGTAGTACTTGCCACCAGTGTCGTCAAAAGACAATTGATACAAAGACCATCTGTCGCAGCCAGGGCTGTGGAGGTGTAAGGGGACAGTTCTGTGGACCATGTCTTCGAAATAGATACGGGGAAGATGTGAAATCAGCACTGCTTGATCCAGTAAGTATCATTTCTTGGATTTGGAAAGAAAGTACTATGAATATGGATTTGTTAGTTGTGATGAGTGTATGCTTATGTTACCATGGTGTTTGAAGCTTTTTGCCATAAGAAGGTCTGTAGTACCATTATGACTGACACAGATCTTGTTGGAATACAAGTTTTCTCCCCCAAGGTGCTGAGCAAGGAGCATGCACAATGTGTTCTCATATGGTCTTTCCCTCACATCTGCTTTAGAGACTTACGATCAATTTTGAAAGACTTCAGAACTAAGGTCTCCAGTGTGCTGGCACAGATACGCTGTGATACAGACTGTTAGCACCTGCACATCTATGTTTAGTTGTTGAGCAGCTGGGAGATGCCTGACTTCATATACGTTCTGGTTAGTTTGGTCTCAAGAATGCAGCAGGCAGATTGAATGGAACTTTTAACAGTGGGAACCTATCTCTTTCTGCAAAGCTCACTATGGTTAGCCTAGCACAGGATGATTATCATTAGGCAGTATTACAGCTGCTTTTGGTCTATTGTGAATTAATATTGAGAAATACATCCCAGGACTCCGAGTCTTAAAGAGTAAAATGTATTCAAGCCAAGAGAGTAGTACTTGATTGTATCTTTAATTCTGCAGAATTTGGAAACGGTAACAACTGTGATTGGCTTGTTGATTCAGAATTTTAAAATCTTGCCCTGAATAATAATGTGATAAGGAAACCATACTCTTGTCTGGTAGAGCAATGCAAAGAAGAATGTAACCTTATTTTTCACTTGCCTTTAACTTTCCCCGCTCTTCCTTGCAGGACTGGATCTGTCCTCCTTGTCGTGGGGTGTGTAACTGCAGTTACTGCCGCAGGCGCGATGGTCGCTGTGCCACAGGGATGCTCATCCACCTGGCAAAGTTCTATGGCTACAACAATGTGAAAGAATACCTGGAAAGGTGAGGGTTGTGCCCAGTGGGCATCCTGTGAACTCAGGTATTGCTCCAAGACTAATGCCTAGGCTTGTGCTGAGCTCTTTTGAAATGTGTCTTCATTACAGACTTAGTTGGTACGAGTGTCTCTGACTGTGTCACTTCAAAATAGTTTTACAAATCCTTATTACTATCTGACGTTACGCTTAGTATGAGGATTAGCCTCTGGGACAACAACTAACTGTACAGAGTATTTCTTTATTTTGGAGTCTGACTGGAAGCTTAATCGTGGGTGGTTTTGCGTTAATAACAATTATTTACTTTCTAGGCTTTAAACCAAGATGAAAGTCGTATTAGTTCCTTTTTTAAAATGTTGAAGCCCTTTAACACTTGACTTCTGTGGCCTGGGGCAGATCGTGTACCTTTACAAAAAGGTCTCTTCAGATTTCTCCTAGGCTGAAATCAAATTTGTTGGAGTGAGTCATATTCCTGCGCAAACAACTAATTTTCTATAGCAATTGAAATGCTTTTCCCTGTTTTGAAATCAGTATAGACTGCTTCCAGCATATAGCAATGTTGTTTTGGAAATTGTCATCTTCAAAAATGGAAAACGCCTGTTCATGGGGAATCTGAGTTTCCTGAAAACTACTAACGGTGTTTTCTCATATGTCTTCTAGTTTACAGAAACAACTGGCAGATGGCAATTGAGAACACTGAACTCATGCTGTGCCTGCGAAATGTCTTCACAAGTTTTTACTTCAAAAGGTTGTTACTATGTTTTATATAAGATAGAATTTTAGAGTATAGTATATACATTTCTGAGTGTGGAACTTTTTTTATTAATGTGGTCTTATGCAAAAGATCTCTCAGGAAAACGTTTGGTAGAGAAATCTACATGCACAGACCTATACGTTAAGTGGAATGGCACTCTTGAACCTTGGAGTGGTTAATTTCTAATAGGGCTACTACACAATTACATGATGGAGAACTTCAGTGATTTGAGCAATATTTTTATTTATGTAATTGTACAAATTTGCAAAAAGGGTGTTTAACAGCTACCTATGAACCCTACCCTGTTTAAAAAAAATAAAACAAAACAACACCCCAAAACCCCTTCTGTTTCAATTTGACCACACAGACTCAATTTTCCAATCCTTCCTTTCTGAACCTATTCTTCCACTTGTAACATTTAGAACTTATCACTGCAAAGAAGAGAAGGGTACTTTCACCTGATTGCCATTATATTCCAGCCAAAGCTGATGTAACCTGCTAGAGGGAGGATGACTTTTGTTTTTAAACCCAAAGTGCAATTAACCACTGAAACATGAAAGTGGAAGTGTTTTGTAAAAAAGAAAAAAAGAAAATAAAATCTTATGTGATATACCTACTGCCTGAACCAGCACAGCAATCATAATTAGTTAATTGGTTTAAACCACAATGTTCACGATGGTTTTTTTTGAAATACAGTTCATAGTTAGATTTTTTTTCATTCGTGCAACTAAGCTTTCAAACAACTTTGAGCAATATGTTTGTATTGCAGTATGATTATGCTAAAATTTATGTAAGATACATATTTCATTTTATGTAGAAACAATAAAGAATAATCAAGAGGAACGTTTTATAAGTGAAACTGCACTCAGCTGATATAATGTTTTGCATTTGCTTTCCCATATCCGGTGTAATGAAGGAATGTTTATATAATATAATTATATAGAAAAGCATATGAACACAACACTTGAAGGATTAGGAAATAATGTGCCTAACTGTCATACTAAAGAATGTTTTTTTTGTGAGGCAAATATGCTCTAGCTGACTGTGAAAAATGTTTCTCTCCTTTTGCTTTAACTACACGGCAGATTGAGAAATCAGCATCTACTATTGAAAGCTTAGTCCTAAAAAGCCAAGAGTAAAGCGACACCCACCAGAACCCATTTAGCTGGCTTCTCTTTGCTTCTCAGTTTAAAAGTCCAAATGCTTTTGCTTTTATAAATTGGACATTCATAAACATCCTTAGTTTCCCTTTGATCCAGGGGAATAACTCTTACACAAATGACTGGCATTGCTGGAGTCAATTCCTTGAGCTGGACTTGATCTACGGTCTTGCAGTTGGATGTCCCACCTGGCACCTGCAGTAAACATAAGCAAAGAGATTACCAGAAACATTTAAATCTAAACGGTTGCTTATTGCTAAATATTTAAAACTGCACTTGAACATATGCATTTAATGTGGAATGTTGTAACATGGACTCTTGCTTCATCTGTTGTATGAACGTGAAGATAACTATGAGGTTTGGACTGGACTTCTGTTTTCATCTGTGCCCTTTGGTTAAAAGCAGGGACTGAAAGCCGCCTACAGTTGGGACTTTGATGCACACACTTGGTCTCTGGCATACACAGTATTTTCTCCTAGCTCTTCACTAGTATGTGGGCAGGTATTCCCCAAATTGGAGAACTACACTGAAATGTAACTAGAATGTTTGATAGTGAGACATTAACTGTACTTCAGTGTAGTTATGACAGATCAGTGCTGTACTGCTGAAGGGCTATGCGTATTCTGAATGGTACTAGGTTTTACTGTTTGTTCTTCTAATATAAACCTGCATAGGAAGTGTTGCTTGTAGGGGATTTTAGGAAAGTTTACATAGGAAAGATTTTATTTGCAAATACCAGTACAAGCACAGAGACTGCAGCCTCACAGGGTGCCTCATAGCTGGAGGCAGAATTAATAGCATTGCCCTTTGTGTAACCAGCTTATCTTTTCAAAATCACTAGGTGAATTACATGCTCATCATCACCACAATACCCCACCCTGGGTTTCCCCTTGTGTCTTATCTTCCGAAGAAGCAACTCCCTTTCAAAAGAGTTGCTTTCCTTTGATTACCTTCAGGCCCAGTGAAGAGTGTAAGTAATGGTTATGTTTCTCTAATTGCCTGTCATGGCAGAGTCATGCACCTTTCTTCTAATTAGCTGTAACTTAGCTGACAGCCTTTCTATGTTAAAACTAAAACCACATTTTGACTGCTGGCCTTGTTATTCCTGAACTAGATACGTCAGTATCAGGAAGAATAAAATTCCAAATGTGCAAGGTACAGTGTTTATCCTCTGCAAGTTGTTAAAACGTGGGTTGGAGCTCTACAGCTGAACACGATTTCCAAAAGTTCAGGGACATTCTCAAACTATGTTCTATGCTCCTGCACTAATCAACTCCTTAGAAACCCAGGTGAAAGCTCTATGCTTGCTGTACATACACATTACCCGTCTGGGTGTGTCATACCTCATGCTAATACAGGATTCTCAATTATTTCCTTGTTTCCTGGTATGTTTCCCCAACAGCCTGTAAGTACTATAATCTGGCAAATGAAAAGAGATCAGATTTGTTGAGTGATAACTTTGTGCCCTTGGGGAAGAAAAAAAGATCTTGTGAATAGTTTAAAAAAAAAAAAAAAGGGGGGGGGGGGGCTGTGCAGGTGGTTTGATCCAGGTTACCAACATCTAGTAAGATTAAGAGCTGCAGAAACCAGGTGACCAGTATCAGAGACTGAAGTTTAAAATATATGGACTTTAGGCTTCTAATCCTCAATTAGATCAGAGCTGCTGCTTTTCTACAGTGCAGACTATGTTTAGTCTCAGTTAACAGTAACTTAAATGCATGAACTCTGGACAGTGACAAGGACACCAAGCTGGTATGAAATTTAAATTCAAATGGACCAATGCTGACAATCTACCATCATTCCTAAACATCATCAATTGTGTTCATAGGATCACAGCACTTCAGTCCAGCTCCTGATGAACTTATTTATTTGAAGGGAGCTGCAGTCCCTGTAACAGCTTACTGAGATCAAGAAATTGAAATTTATTTCTTACTTTCTATGAAAAGCTGGCAGATACAGGCTTCTTCCCTGTGGCCATAATCTTCTTTAGTCTTTTTGGTAACATCTCCCATCAAGCAGAACTTATCCAAAGTCAAGTTGTTCTTGGACGCCATGCTCTGCTAAACAGCTTTAAAAATAATCACAAGAATTCAGTATCTGGACAATAATATCGATGTCAGAACTGTAAACATGTCCTTCTCAGGCTTGTTGTGCACAAGAATGAGAATGGCTGACTTTTTTTGTCTTTTTTTTTTTTTGTGCACTCTTTTTTTCCTTTGACCATTAATTGAAATAAGGCAAAAAAGCAGTATGAATGCAATTATTTTGAAACAAGTTCTGCATAGTATAGAACAAACCAACCCCCCAGCTTGCTGGCAAAAGAGCAAGACCGTTTTGCTATCCACAATCAGGCTTCTCTCTAGCTGCGTCCCTGTTCAGAACAAGCCATTGTTAAAATATATTCTAGCCTTCATATTGTCCTTACATCCCCCCCATCCCTTAATAGGAAAAAGAGCCCTGAACAGAACGTTTGGAGACAGACGGTAAGAGGAATGAAAAATACCCTGGGATTTCTTTATGCCTGTGGCACTAAGTGAGCACTGTTTGTGGACCTCAGCACAGAGGAGCAGCTGCTGTCAGCCCTCAAGCTCCTTCCCTCTTCTGCCTCCATGTACAGGGGGAGATGTTTCAGTAGCTGGGCTGCAAACATGGCCTGGACCCCTGCTTCCCATCTTCTCCAGGGAACCATGGCAGCCTAGACAAAGTGTCCCATAAGTTCCTGGACCCCTTTTGGCTAGGCTAGCGAAGGATTATCTAAGTATACATGGAATAATATGTGGCTGTGTGGAATTTGAGATGTGCTGTTATCAGTACACTGCTGGAGAGTTTTCATTCCCTACTGTAGCAACAACTGCACAAAGAGGATGTGCAGACTGCTTGGCTTTCCATGCTTACTCTGGTAACTGTCAGTTAATACTAACAAATAAAACAGAATGGTACTATAGCATGCACACTGAATTTGTTAAATGATTCTGGCAGGAAAACTTGCACTCAACCTTTTTAAACTATGAAATCGATTATTTATTTCCTTAGCAGCTTTGTCTTCTCACTTTTGTGTAGGACTGAAGGCTAGTTCAAATGGGTGCCCCCTGCTTTTAAGAGATGATTATTCATCTCTTATAATAATGGGTCTGTCTACAGGAGAAGAACTTGGACTGTAGGATTTTAAAAATGGGACAACTCTGCTAGGAGTCCTTGGTGAAAAGGAGTCTCTTTAAAGAGAGACTTACTAAAGAAAAAAAAAAAGTGCTGTTATTCTATAGAACATGATTACAACCAAGACATTTCAGTCTTAGTTTTCCTGCCATTTTTGTAATTTCTTAACTTTTCTATTAAGTTTAAGTATTTGGCTTATTTTCAATATTATTTTTTTAATTAAACTGCACGTAACCCTCCAAACAGCAGCACAAACACAGCTAACACCAAAGGTAAAAAATAAAATAAAAAAAAAATCAGTGTCTGGCAGTGAAACAACATACCTGGTTCCTTATAAACATCACTGCTTACCTGTCAGAAAGGACTGAGGATTGAACAAGCCAGAAAGCCACGCCACTGCTGGCAGCACAAGGTCCTGTCCAGACATCAAGTTCTCCATACCACAGAAGATCAATCACCCTAACAGGGAAGCAGCAAAAGCTTCTGCCTTAAAGTGTTTGTACTTTTTTTTAAAGACAAAATAAATTACGAACTTCCATTTTGAGTCATTATTCCTTTGTCTATGGAGAAGATAGATACATGGCTGAAGTAAGCAGAAGGTATGTACTTACATAAGCATAAGGTCACAGTTTTAGCTATTTCCCTGTTGTCTTCATGTCTGAAATCAATTGTAGAAGGTGATGAGCATGAGTGAGGTTGCTGACCATACCAAATGTGTGTGTGCTCAGTTGTGTAATGTTTGTCTCAGGGAGAAACCTGAGCATCACCATTAGTCATATTAACACACGCTCAGAAACTGCTTGAAACTGGTAACAACAGTTGATAGCTTCTTAAATGCAACTTGTCTGGTACCAACTTCAGTGGTGCACTTAAAACCCCAAGATAAGCCAGAACAAATACAAATCAAGAGCACAAGAGATTCTGACAGACAGCATAACAGCTTAGTGCAGCACACATTGCTGAGAGGTGTCAAAGGAATTTCCAAAAACAGAGTAAAAACACTGCCTATTTTTCTCCATGTCATTCTGCCTTCAAGTGAATACTACTGCTGGCAAGGGGAAAAGGAATTCTGTAAGATGCTGAACAACCCTTCCACTAGTGACAAAAGGAGGTGACAAAGCCTTGCTTTAGCAAAGTGCTTAGCGCTTCTGCAAAACTCACTTCAAAGTAAAACTGATTCCATTAAGACAAGTGTTAGACAAAAAATGAAACGAACAGCACTTCCCTGGAATAACTGCGTACTAGCTAAACACAGTTTGCTGTTGGCAGATAGAACAGTGTACTTACCAGTGGGCAAGGCTGTATGCGGATGGGTACTAGCTTAGTCCATGTGTCTGGCACAGCATCATAGAAGAGTGCAGACTGCAGTTCTTCCATGTGAGGAGAAAACATCAGCTCTCCCTTTGTTTGGAGAACAATAACAAGCATACTGGCATCATAAAGAACAGCTATTCTTTCACTTCAAAAACAAGCAACAAAAAGTCCCCAAACTCATACAAGAGCAACAATACCATTAATAATAAAGACACTTGCCTTGAGACAGGTCCAGCTTTTAAGAGACTTTCAGATGTCTGAAGGGGAGGTTGATCCTTTCACACTCCTGAAGGCAAACAAGTGTGCAGGGGCTCCTGGCAGTATTGTTCCACGTGATTTCTGCCATGTTAAACTCCTCAGGAAGCATCTCCAGAATATCACCCAGCACATTTCCTAACCTTTGCAGGCCAATACAAAGAGACCCATTAGCAACCACTGCTGTGAGGAACCATTCAACTCCTTTTTGAAAGTCTCATGTATTCTACAGGAGTGAGCGAACATCCCACCTTCCTAAGCAGATAAAAACCAGAAGTGCTCGCACACCTTTGCTGACTCTTCAACAACCAATTAACACTTAACCTCTATTTACCTCCAAATTTTCAAGTAACGTTACTCCAAAGTCCTGCCAACATGTCCCTGGCCTTGGGATGACCATTGCTATAGTGATGTACCCTGAGATCATGTTGCCAGCATGATGATTTGTATTTCTGTAGTGCCTAGTAGCTTCCATTACTTCCTACCTTCCCCCCAGTCCTTGCTATCTTAGGCACCAGGCAGAATACAGTGCAGACACGCACATGCATGTCTCATCCCCAAAAAGAGCCTCTCTCCCCTGCAGGCTTGCTCTGGATTCGAGTCAGAACACAAATGAAAAACAATTCCTAACAGCACTAATGACCAAGAACTGAAACCAAAACAGTAATGCAGCTCTATTTCAGCCCTTGGCTTTAGCAGAATTAATGAGGAATGCCATAAATAATTTTCCACACTCTGAACAGGAACCAAAAAATGCACAGTGCAAGCTCCCCTGGAAAATGTGAGATTGAAGCACGTTTTTGCTGCTTGTATCCAGAACTGTTGGATTCACATCTGCAAAACCTCTGTGACCTAATGGTGAAAAGAAGTGCCCAGGGGAATATGAGAGAGGAAGGCAAGGGTCGGAGAACTACAGAGCAAGAATGGCAGTCGCAGAGAAATTGCAATAACTGGTGAGGATGAGGAAAATGAGGAGCTGATGTCTGCCGCATGACACGCCAGCTTTTGGGGCATCTGGGCATTGTGTCTCCGCTGTACGTTCAGAAAGGAAGGTACAGAAGACAGCAGAGCCTGAGAAAAGATCTAGTATAAATTTCGAACTACAATTTCTTTTCCTGCTCATCCTTTTTCATTTAATCTGTTAAGCACTGTAAGTAATAGCGCTGTTCCATGCTAAAACAGCCATAGTCTTCCACATGTTTCCGCAGTCATTTTGGCTGCACTAGGATATCTGGGTATGTGAGTATGTAACCATACCCTTCGACACAGCATCCAACGGCCTGCTGTTGATTCTGTACCCTTCTGCTAAACTCCACATGTGCTATAAGGGAGGCGCTGGGGCTAAGAAGTAATCAAACAGCCTCCTTTCTCAGATTTCTCCCCTTCAGACTACTGGAAAACTAAAAATCCCAGAAAGCTGCCTCATCCTCTACCACAGCTTGCCAGGGAAACCCTCACCCAAGGTTCAGAGCAAGGGCCAAGGCTGGGAGCGGTGGGAGCGTGCTCTGCCCTGGCTGCTCCTCCCAGCATGGAGGCCTGACTCTCCCTAGCCAGGCTGAGTGATGGATCATAGAATCATTAAGGTTGGAAAAGACCTCCAAGATCATCTGGTCCAGCTGTCCCCCTACCACCAATGTCACCCACTAAACCATGTCCCTAAACACCACGTCCAACCTTACCTTGAACACCCCCAGGGACGGTGACACCACCACCTCACTAGGCAACCCAGCCCAATGCCTGACTGCTCCTTCAGAGAAGAAATGTCTCCTCATTTCCAACCTGAACCTCCCCCGGCACAACTTGAGGCCATTCCCTCTAGTCCTACCACTAGTTACCTGTGAGAAGAGAAGTGGATGTGGCAGACAATGCAGGAGTGCAGGCTGGGATCAGCGCAGGAGGGGTTTGTCACACAGCAGTGGGAACATAGCACTGGAGTGAAGGCTAGGCTCACTAGCTCAGCCACCTCTAGCATATTTTTACCATGTAAAACACACAAAAATGCAAGCTAGTTACATCTTTTGTTTCACACCCCATGTTAAATTCAAAGCTGAAAAGAAAGTCTCCAAAATGAGCTGTGTTCCTCTGATCCAAATTCCTCCCTAGTGCAGTCCACCACAGGTTGGCACATTGTCACCACTACTGTTAACATTCAACTCATCTCTCCATTCTTCTTCATTCTTTTGCATCTAAAAAGTTTCAGAAATGTCTGGAGTCTATTAAAATGCCACCTATACATTCCACCACAGCGGAGTAGGATTATCAAACTATTTTAGGATGGTTACTATTTGCACGCTTTTATGACATTCCCATTTTCTATAGTATCGAAGGACTGATACTGCTTTCTTTATGAGGATGCTCTGAGTTTATTTTAAGGACTGCCCCTACTGAGGCAAGTGTAATTTTTAGTACTGAATTTCTGCATCCCCTCCCTCAGAAAATGAGCAAGGATTATTATGCCGTTTTTGCAGATGAGTGCCTGAGACACACTGGTAACAGCCACACAGGACACCTGTGGGAGAGGCAGGACAAGAGCCTCAATCCACCTGAACCTAACACACGACTCACAGCTTTAATTCTGCTCAGTGTGCAGCTAAGTAGGGGTATTGCACAAACACACACTGTGCTCACAACTGCCCTCCAACTGACAACAGAACAGCATAAAAGCTGTAGCAGTCATATTTGTTTTCCAGTCTCTTGTGCTGTAAGGACTTAACTGAATTCAAAATGTTTCTCTGAACTAGTTTGGTCTAGCCCAGACTAGACCCTTCTGGGATTTAGGCTGGACTTGCAAGTTGTTTTTGCTGCAACCTATTTCTGACTATAAGTGGTGCTTTTCACAGGAGCTATTTCTTCCTAATGCAGGGTCCACTCCACAAAATCACAATAAAATTTAAAGGCTTTTGGCATTTAGAACAGTCAACAACAAGCTGCTGCTCCCACTAATACCAGTAAGCACTTATTTCTGAAGTCATTTTGGTTCTGCAACCAGCTATTTACCTGCACCGGAGCCGCTAACCTCACCCACAATAAGCTGTGCCTTAAGACCCCACTTTGATGCAGCGCCTGGGTGTTGAAAAAAAACCCTGCTAATCACCTTGAGTGAAAGATCAATTCCATCAGACAGTCAGCCGGCACTTACTATTCTCTGTGCTGGCATTTAGGATGTGTTGTGCATTAGGATGTATGTTCCTGGGAGCCACACGTGCAACGGGAGGCTGGGTGCTACCAGAGCTCCTACCAGGAACTCGCCACCCTTGTGTCCCTACGACAGTTCCCACATGTGGTCAGCAAAGCCGATCTGTAGTGGTTTATTATAACATACCTTGTGGTTGGGTTTGCAGCTGAAAGAATTTCTCAGCAACACGGGTAGGTAAAACAGGCAATCTGTCCAGCCAACACACAACATCAGTACTGATGAGATGTGCATCCACCCTGTTTGCATTCATCTGGCCACCAGTCAGTGCATGGGTTTCTGTTTTTGCCAGTAATTTGGTGGTGTAACAGTTTCCAATTAAGACAAAATGCTTGGAAAGATATCATCTCACTGCTTGAAATACCAGCAGATCCCCGCTCAGGGTTGGGTCCCTAAACTTTCCAAAGGCCATACAAATAGCAGTGATTCTCCTCAGGTTTCACCACCTATACTTATTTTACAATTATTTGAATGAAAGTTCAGGCTTGTGAAGGTTAATGGACTGCCTAAACTGGAAGCAGTAATTCTTTACTCATCCACGGGCTAGATGCAGAGCAGGGACCGCCAACACGAGCTTCCTAGTGTGCCCCTGCAACCCCAGCTGTCATTTGGAGAAATCAGCCTCGGCGGAGGTCACAAGTACAGTGGAGCTTAGCCTCCCCATCTCCATGGCAACTTGTGCTCAGGCCTCTTCTTCGGAGCAGTTCCTTCAAATTGTGTTAATCTGCGTGTGGCTCTTTGACATAGGAAAACCCACTCAGTACAGGCGGGGGAGACATGAGCAAACTCATCTCGCCCGGAGCCTTAAGGCAGGCTTCAGCAGCATGGCTGAGGGTGAAAAGTGAGCTTTGCCTAAGATAGCAAGCCTCAACAAATGGCCTGCTCAAACATAACATTTTGTTTTGTTTTGTTTTTCCACCCTTTCTTTCTTTTTTAAAATTTATTTATTTATTTTTTCCTTCCAAATAAGCATTTTACCTATGGACAAAGAAAAATAAGTCTGGAAAGCTCTTGAAAAAGGTCTCGGCTGATTTTAACAAACTGCAGTAAATTCTCTGAACCAACTAGTTAGCAGCTTAGGAGAATCAGCCAGGTTTGTTTTGTTTCATTTTCCTTTATATATATTTCCTTTATATTTCCTTTCTCTCTATATATGATATAAATCTATCTATATGTATGTACACATGAAAACAGATTAAAGTATTTCCCATGCAAAGTTTCTAGAATTAAAAGTAACATTATCTTTTGGTGCCCTTAGAAGTTCTGGCACTTCTTTGCAGCTAGAAGCAGCTTTGGCAGTCTTGCACCTTAGACTCATGGCTGCTCCACATGCAGTGCTGTCCAGGACCAAATCTCAAAGACGAAATTCAAAACATGCAGTATGCATCAGCTGGTGATGATCTGACAAAACTGCGGCTGCAGAAACAGATGTGTGAGAGGAACATGAAAAATGATGCGTAGTCTTACAAGCTGTTTTTCCTATTTTGGGAACAGAAGAACACCCGAGGAAATGTATAACATTTCCATGCTTTTTTTTTACCCAGAGAAGATGGCATGCAAACAGTTAAAGGCAAGTTTTGAAGATTATGCCATTCTGGACTGCTGTAACTGGTGAATCTATCAATTACATTGGTTAAAGCACAGTTTTATAAAAGACATCTCCTTATGCCTGCCCAGACATTTTTAAGCAGCAATACCTTAAAAGAAAGTAATTAAACTAGGAAAATGGAAACCTAAATGCACTGAACCCTAATGTCATAAGGCTGGCTATACAAGCCATGTTACAAAACACTGAGCTGAAGGTGCCAAGTAAGCGCCTGCAGAAGTGTTTAAACAAACTGCATGCCAAGTCACAAACCCTTGCAGACAAAATCTGCACATGATGAGTCATGGCACTCATTACAAATTGGGTCATTTATTCCACGACAGCTAGACAAGACCTTGGTATGGGTGGGACCGCAAAGACAAGAAAGCTTGTGGGCTTCCCAGAAGGCTCCATTTCTGAGAAATGAATTTCTCTCAGAGTTAACAAAGTATATACTCATTCAAGAGCTCTTGCTATGTATATGAAAGATATTATCACAGATGAGGCCTTGACTTCTTGCATATATATATAGCAGAGACCGTGGTCCCAGTGATGTAGCCACCGTACAAAATTTCACCAAAGAGAAAACACAAGTCTATTACCCAAGGTAACACCATTAAATAAAACAACAGAAGCTTTGAAAAGAACAAACCTAAGATGCCTAGAATAAACACTGTTATGAGAAACAAAAGACAATCAAATACTTCCTTCTACAAAGCTTCATGGTTATGTATTCTTATTACTGTTTTTTGTTGCTGTTGTTTAGAAAATAACTACTTTGAAACAGTTTTATTTCTTTCTTCCCCTCCCCCCCTTTTTATTTTTTATTTTTTTTTAATTTTTTTTTTGTGAGAGGTACCACAATTTAGTGGTACCTCTTAGGTGAGAAGGTACCAATTTAGTGAGAGGTACCTATAAATACCTGAGTAAAAATATCAAGTTTATGACTAAAATTGTCTAATGGCATAAAGCAGTATCATTGGAGCCTTATGTCGTTATTTTCTACCTTATTCCTTATAAAAAGATTTTAAGAGAACAGAACATTTTCAAAACACTGCATGATATACAAGAACATAACTCATTAACAAGTGCATGCATTTTCCTATACAGATCTTTAAAAACATAATCCTCATGAGTGACAGGAAGGTAACCTACTGTGCCTTTCTTAGAGGAGAAATAAAAAACTTGTATCTGATTGCAGCCTTTTATATCTCCTCACTAGGAAACACTGAGTAACTGAAATTCTACATTATTTGAATTTGGGATGTATTCAAAAACTTCAGCAAAAATTGAATTAATATTAATCCCATTACTACCACATCTTGTAAGCACTATGTTTATTGTAGAGCTGTAGCCATAATGCTGCTTTTACAGCTTGTGATTAGCAGTGGTAACACATTTTATTCCATGAACTACTGTCTTTCTGTTCTATTTGGCTTCACAGAGTTTGAAGCTTCTTTTTGCTACCCTTTGGTTTGCAAAATATGCCAGTTTGTGATGAAGCCTTTCCAGACGGGAACCTTTACACCCTTGGGGGCAGTATTTGCCTCCCAACAGTTCAAGTAAAAACTTAATTACAAGCTTTAAATATTGCATGATGTGACAGAACAGAACATGTAAAATAGCTACAACTATTCCGGTGTGTTTGTTACAAGTTTATTTCAGTTTGAATATGTGAAACTCTAATCCATCCTTCTTTTAAACTGGGTTGAAGAGAATGGAGAAAAAAAAAATAAAAAAGGAAGAAAGAAAAAAAAAAAGCCACCGGGACATAATAGACAACGCTGCAAATGGGTGTTGAGAAGCCCAAACAGAGAATCCCTGTAAAAAATGCCAACTTGGGTTTAAAATAATATGTTCCTTCAATTAGAAGAAACTTGCTTCTCTCCTTGTTGGCAATAGAAACACATTTAATATTTTTCCCATTTCATATGTATTTATGTCAAGAAATGGTTGTTTCCTTTTGTCTTTTAGAAGACAACAGTACAAGCTCATTCAGCTGCATACCTTTGGGGATATCAATAACACAGGACTAATCAAAGTTTACAATAGAAGAGGGACATTTTTACTAATGTGAGAAAACTGAGGGTTTTGCATTAGAAATCTTTAAATCTTTTAGGCTGTCAGGTTTGCATAACTGCTGTTGTTGTAATCCAGGGGAAAATGGCCTGTTTGAACTCAAAAAGCCCTTGACACGTAGCTTGTTGGATGGACACAGAGAGGCCGGAGTCCACATTCCCCTCAACACTGAACAACGACTCCGTGAACATGCGTATGGAGACAAGAAAGTGGAGGGAAAGAGTGGGACATTGAGGTAGGATCATGCATCCTGCATTTCACCTGAAAAGACCTTAGCTATCAGAGGTGACAACGGTGGAGTTCATCTTGCAATAGGAAAATGGGTTAAATCAAACTGAGATGCAAGGAGGTTAAATATTCCCAAGGAGAGAGCAAAACCAGTATCAATGATGATGGAGTTAAGACACTCCACTAGCTGATGGGCTAGCTAAAGTTTTCCAGTTTATGTTTTCTGGTCAGCCCCTACCTGTATTAAATAAATGTGTCCCCAAAAGGTACCAAATGAGAGCTATAGCTATAGTAATATATATATGTGTGTGTGTGTGTGTATACATATGCACATGTGTATATACACAAAAAGTTGCATCTTGAAAATCTATTCTCTCTCCTCTCTCTACAATATCTATGTTTAAAATGCTTATAAAGCCACAATATAATGAATCGCTAACCAATACAATGAAAAGGGACAATAAGCAGTATTACCAACAGGAGAGCTGAAGTGATTCTTGCTCTTACAGACCTTCCTAGCCCTTCCTGCCATCAGAACCCTCCCTCTCATTAATTAGCAGAATTAATTATCATGCTTATGAATTGTGGTTTGAAAAGAACCAAGCTTAAAGAGCAGCAAGATTTATTAGCAAAGAAAACTAAGGGTTGGAATAAGCTGATTTTATAGACTTGTTTTCTAAATGGGAAGCATTATTAAATCATCACTATAAAATTAAGCAATTATTTCAACATGACACCAAGTATCACAGAAGGGAAAACCAGTTTCAAGTCCTATTAGCTAAAAAAAAAAAAAAGAAAAAAAAAAAAAAAAAAAAGGTCAGTAAGGGAAAAAGAAAAAAGGAAAATTAATTTCCAAGACTAATTACAAGTTGGAAGATACAGAGAAAAGCATATCACCAAGGGCTAACATTTCTCTCTCTCTCTCTCTCTTTTCTTTAAAGATATAAATATCTCTTAGATTTATTTAAATTATGAGCATAGGAGGACCTATTCAGTACTATCTACATTATTCAGTAATAAATAACTATTGCAATTATTTGGAAATTGCATTTGCAGAACTTACATAAATGACCTCAACTGAGTAGTTAAACTATACAAGTGTAAAATATGCTGAAGCTCAAAAGTAAAAACACTCATCTACCCTTAACTTCGACTCAAGGGGAACATTACTGAGAAAGTCACAACAAGGTGGCATCCTTAATACATAATAATGACACACGCAGGAAATGCACCATTATTTATACATGTGACGTGCTGTAAATTGCTTCCATCATCAGAACTAATTGTAGTGATTATTAATGCAGTGTTATGAACTGTCAAAATTGCTGTATGTAATTACATTTGTGCAAATGCTTCATTACCTGCCTAATGAATTTGGCATATATGCACATGTAAACCACTGTTTTTGTTAACATAATGAAGGGCATTTTTTTCCCCCCTTAGCTAGTGATGTGGAACTGGTTTGACCTATATTATAAAGTTCAAGCATCCCCCACCAGAAAAAGAAGAAAAAAAAAAAAAGAAAAAAACCTTTGATCTGGTTTATTTTCATACTCAGCAACAGAACCACATAATGCCAGATATTTTAATAACAGCTTCAGAGAAAAATTGCTTTCCCCTTATTCAGTACAAACAGCTAAGCTGAAATAACCTTGGTGTGTGGGTTACTTGACCACATCTTACCTCTGTATGAGTCTCCAAATAATTGCAGAGGACATTGAGGCAAATGCTGAGGTCTCTAGTACCGAACAGGTATCTTTGATTCCAACCTGGAGGGCCTAATCTGAGTCTACTAGCAATGCAAGTGTGAAAAAGGCAGAGAGAGAAAAAGATGTTTTTAAATTCCTGTTCTTCGCTATGCAGTTCAAGGGTATCCTGCCAAAGTAAAAAAGGAATACATTTATCCACTTAACAACTGGCAATGTAATTGATAGCTGTGCCTGCCTCAGTTGCCAAAAGGAAGCACTCACAAGCCTGAGGTCTGACGAAGAGTGAGATACTGTGATAAGCGACTAGTAGGCAGTACTTTTGGCAGTATTTCCCAGAAGCAAAATTGTTGATGGTTACCTTTTTATTTACAAGTGTCCCTTAGGAAAGAGACCTGGTGTATAACTGAAACCAATGAAAGTAGAGCTCTATAAATATCACTCAGATGAGCATTACAGTTTCTTAGCAGAAAACTCCATAGACTTTATCCCAAGTAAAATATTTACCAGTTTTACCAATACCATTTATTGAAAAGCACACTGTTCCTTCCGATTTTATGCTGTTTCCTAAAAAGTCATGTTTGAAAGTGAAGTTTAATCACTTTTCTTTTGTTTTTGCTTGTTTTGTAGAGTTGGCAAAGAATCTTGGCAAAATGAGATTCTGTGAAGGGCTTTAATTGTTTTTTAAACTACTGAGACGAACTGTAATTTTCCTATAAAACCTGCGTAAATTCATTCTTGGTTCTTTGACAGTTTTCTATGTTCTTTTAGTTTGAGAAGAAACAGACATAATAAAAATGACTTTTGATACAAATAAAAACATAGATAAGTGGAAAAAAGCTTCAGAGGGATAAACTCTTGGCTGTCCAGAGAAAATAAATCATCCTTAGCTGAATAACAGGTAGCAAAAACTGGGTAAAAGTGAAGAATATATCTGACAAAAAAAAAAAATCCTTAGGTCAGAATCCTGAGTTTAACCATTCAACACAAGCTTCTGTCCTAAAGACACAAAACATTAAATTTATTCCACCTAGATTAGGCATGGTTTAGGCATAGTTTGATTTTCTCATTACTTTTTTTTTTTTTTTTTAACCTAAAAAAATAAAATATCATAATCAGAAATGTATTAAAGATGGTGTTTGTACAGGATTTTTTATAGTAAGCCTCATGGCTCAAAATAATGGGGGGAGAGGGCACATTCTAAAGTATTGAGCTTAGAAATTAGCTAATTAAAATACATACTTATACTTGAATTGACTGCAGTCCGAAGTGGGTCAGCAATGCATATGCCTTGCCTTTATTAAAAATGTCTAGCCTTTTCTTTTGAGCTTTCCATTTGAATTATTATCATAATAAGTTATTAAATAATAAAAATAATAAAAAAGAGAGCTGTATTACCAGTTGTATGTTTAGCCACAAAACCACAGACATTCTCCTATTCTCCCAAGAATAATCTTTCAGAACCCCTCATACTACTATAATTAATGCATTTGTAGCTGAGGTAGCTTTGACATGGCTCTTTCAGTGTAATGTTCCTTTTTTTTTTTTTTTTTTTTTTCCTGGGTGTTGGTTCACATAGTTCCCCTTAGAAGCAACTCTTACCCTGTTCACATCCAATCTCTGCCTTCATGTAGCCTATGTTCACATAAATGCATGTTAACAGAATCACAGATTATCCCAAGTTGGAAGGGACCCACAAGGATCATCAGATCCAACTTTTGGCTGCACTCAGGACTACCTAGAAATTAAACCACCTCTAAGAGCATTGTCCAAACACTCCCTGAACTCCAGCAGACTTGGTGCTGTGAGCACTTCCCTGGGGAGCCTGAATATATTACTAAATGGCTAAAGTAAAGAGTTCTGCTTGCCTTTATCGTGCTATGCTTTGCTGACTTGAGAAAGCTTGCTACTGCAGCACCTCCACAGATGACTTACCCCAAATTTGGAGATCTCTCTACAAGTTCCTCAGAGCAGGGATAACCAGGGACTAGGAGGGATGCAGGCTGAGCCCATCCAGGAACACTCCTGTTTTCCCCATTCTTACCTCGTCCTTCACATGCTTCTTCCTCTCACCAAGCAACTCTCACACAGGAAAAGAGCAAAAGACAACAACAAACAGTGTGTAACCCTTGGTCATAATTTTCCTTCTTTATGCCTAACTACAGAAATTCATACATAGGGTAGTGAGGCATTGCTTGAACATCTGGATGCATAAATCTACACTGTGGGAGAATGGATGTGGTCTAACCTACCAAAAATTAAGAGCTGCACAAAGTTAGCAAGTACCATTGAATAAAATAACATATATATATATGTTATATGTTATATATGTTATAAATATATATATATATATATATATTTTTTTTTTTTCCATAAGACAGCACTGCTGGGTAAAGCTCATGTAATAAGTGCACCTTTGTCTATCTTTCTAAACACAGTTATGCATGCCTATACCTAGATATTTAATAATATGCATGCAGGTGCTATTGTCACACCTTTCTTCCCAACATTGACAGAAAACATGGAGGCAGCACAGGACACGGGCAACAAACATCCTGTAGCTGCCATTTAGTTTGGAAACACAAAAATCCCAAAGTCCTGGTCTGCTACACAACAGTCATGAATACCATCAATTCTCCCCACAGAGGAGTGAATACTTAAAACAAACTAATGAAAAAAAGTCCATCTTTCTTTTACCTTGTCAAAATTGTAGAGCTTAGAGTGTAGGTTAGTATCCCCATAGGAGGTTCATTGGTAATTTTAACAGAGTTTTCTAGTATTCCATGAGGAATGATGTGCTCTTCTGGGGTTGGAGCTGGTTCAGCACTACCAAAGACATGAGAAGTCAGAGACTTTCTTCACTGTATTGCTCAAGAAGTTTTTCCAAAGATACTAGGCACTTGGGTACCAGATGTATTCCCGGGGATGGTTCTGCCTACCCACCAGAGGCTCACTTCTGCCTACCCACCTGAGGCTGTGTTATCTCTCCTGCTCCTCCTGGGAGGGTGAGGATAGTTTTAAGCAAAATATGACAACATATTAATATAATGTTTATCCTTTTATAAATTCAAGCTAAAAAGAAAATTATTAGCCATTTAACACTTCTTCTGTAACCCACTGTATATATTTTGTGTATAACCTGGGAACATCCCTCCAACTGAGCAGACACACACCATTGGAGAGGGCATTGAACACTCACTTGAAGAAGAACCCAGTGGCCACGTGTGACAGTCTTGAGTGCTTCCTCTGTAACCATCTCCAGCTCTTGTTTTAAAGAGATGTTATGAAATCTTCCAGACTCTATAGTGAAACCAAGCTTTTTGCCTGTAAAAGAAATAATTGGGGGAGAATGAGTGACAGAGGGGGAGGAGATAGGAAAATTAGCAGAGCAGAAAGGAAAAAGAATGATAATGCCCCCATTAATTTCACTATCACTTGTGCAATGCATATTACTTCTTCTGAAGCACTTCACTAAACCCTTACAATTTCAACAAGCAAAATTGCGAGCTCTCAACAGTGGCCTTATTGCTGGTATTAGAAAAAGCCTGCAGAAATCTGTTCCCTTGGTTTTAAGATAATGAACCTTTTGACATTTTGATAGATGCTCGGCATTGTTACTGAGCTTTAGAAACTCTTACAGGGGGTACAGAGCAATTCCCTTATGAAAAAGGGAGCAACATGTGGTAGATATCACATCAGTTTTTTAACTGATTGGTTCAGTGGGTAAATGCACAAGCCTCTCACCTTGTGAGGCCTGAGTTTAAATTGAGCACAGTGAGGTCACAGCTGTATTAACCTGGTATTCTCACTATTGTCTGTAGGGAATAGCAATCCTAAGTATAAAGCGACGGAGCCCTATACAATTGAATATAGTTTGTATAATGACCATTATTTAGTCACAGGGGGCACAAGATTACATGAGCATGGAGAAAATTGCCCTCTGGCCCTCATCTAGTCAAAAGGTAGAAAACAGTACAATGGAAACCTGCATTATGCCAAGCACAGGAATGCTCAGACTAAGAATTTCTTACTGTAACACTTATGGTCTTACACTTTTCATCCACCCAATTTATCACGAATATGGTGGGGGTGGAAGAAACTTTAGAACTTGAATCTTCTGCTGAAAATAAACTCTGCCCAACTTTCCCATCTTAATGTGTACTCCGTTTTAATGAGCGATTATTCCAGAGGGCTTTGCTCTGTTTAGTAAAAATACACATACATGTGTTTATAGGTACATACATACAAATATACACATAGATATCATATATTGATACATCTACAGATATGACCCCATATGCTCCATTTCACTTGGGAACTCACTTTTTCTTATTTAGTTGGAGCACAGTTGAGCGATCCTTGCACCAGAAGCAAATAAGGAGCTTACCTAGTGTCTCAATGTCTTCAAGTGTCTTCAAGAAGGACATCGAAGTGCTTGAGCGGGTACAGAGAAAGGCGACGAAGCTGGTGAGGGGCCTGGAGAACAAGTCCTACGAGGAGCGGCTGAGGGAGCTGGGCTTGTTCAGCCTGGAGAAGAGGAGGCTCAGGGGTGACCTTATCGCTCTCTATAGGTACCTCAAGGGAGGCTGTAGTGAGGTGGGGGTTGGCCTGTTCTCCCACGTGCCTGGTGACAGGACGAGGGGGAATGGGCTAAAGTTGTGCCAGGGGAGTTTCAGGTTAGATGTTAGGAAGAACTTCTTTACAGAAAGGGTTGTTAGGCATTGGAACAGGCTGCCCAGGGAAGTGGTGGAGTCACCATCCCTGGAAGTCTTCAAAAGACGTTTAGATGTAGAGCTTAGGGATATGGTTTAGTGGGGACTGTTAGCATTAGGTCAGAGGTTGGACTCGATGATCTTGAGGTCTCTTCCAACCTAGAAATTCTGTGATTCTGTGAAGTGGATTCACTTGTGGAGACAGAAGAAAAAACACAGGAGTGGCTGGACTGCTCTCTTCGTATGATTTTGCTAAGTCCATCCTCATGCCTTCCACATATTTTGAGCCAAGCTTTTCCTCCACAAAGTTTGTATATGTACAGAAAACATGTGCTAAAGATCAGAAATGATCTCTGCTACAGGCTTCTAGCCTGCACTATTCTTAGACTGGAGCTGCCGACAGCGATGGTCTAAGTGGTTTCATTAAAGACAGCGTCAGGGAAGTGAACTGAAGGCAAAAGTGGGAGCCAGATGGTGAAGTGAGACAGAGGGCAATCAGTTTGTTTTCTCTATGGGATAGAGACCACATGACAGAAGCCAGCTACTTTTGAATGAGAAAGAACCTGTTCAGTAACTGAATCCAAGAAGTCATTATACACAGGCAATACTGTCATGTAAAGCTATGGTAGCTGGACAGAATAATCACACAGAACAGAAAAACCGCTTCTTCAGAAAAACCGAATCTTTGTTATAGAACAGAATTTTAAAAATGGGAGACCCCCAAAATTGTCATCCCATGGGGTTAGTTAACAGTCATGATAAGGAGAACTAACACTTTCAGCTATTAACAACATATCTATTTTTGTTTATTAATGAGCACTCTCCTCGGGGTACCTATATACAATCTGAAAAAAATCACAAACACAGCTCTCCAAATATGCCACAACTTGTGTCTCACTACACCATCTCCACATAAATTCATCATCAGCAAAATATTGTCTGGGAATGGCCATAGTCACTGATTCCAAATTTCATTTGACCACTCAGTTTTATAAGTTATTTGCCTGCTTCTTAAGATCTCTTCCTTCTCTTCACTGTTACACAGAAGCCACCCTCTCACACACTCACCCTGGCAGATGTACTGTCAGATTTCATACCTGAGAGCATATGTCATTGTGTCCGGGTGGAGCACCCTCAGTATGATTAGTTTCTCTAGAGAGCTTTTGTTTTTCTGTATCTGGACATTCTGAGTCCACCCACTTCTTCTACCTCTCGGTGGATACTTCAATATCTTTATCTACTCCCTTGAGCACATCCATCACTGCCATAGCCTGGAAACATACCAAAGACATAAATGCAGAGGATGTACCTTCTCTGTGAAGGCTGAAAGAGGAAGATAAATATTGATATTTTGGGGATATATCAAAAAGCCTCCGTCAACCAATTACAGGGGTCTCAGGACTTACCTTAAAATACTAAATTACATATATACAGTATTTATACTATATAATACTATTATACTATATAATAGTATTTATAAGAGTTTATTTTGGCCAGTATTATCATACTGTCTGCTTACTATTAAATAACAAGATATGACAAACTGTAAACCTTGTAATGGACATTTACTATAATAAGAAGTGGTATGAAGATCGATATTATATTTCTAGGCAACTGGACAAATTATAGTATAACAGGATTTCCTCATAAACCACAACACTCAATGCCTAAGGAAAAATATATTCAAACCGCAAAGACAACTCTTTGAAAGCATCACTCTTTCTACTACAAATTCCTGTGGAATGTATTGCTTTATCTGAGATTGTCTAGTTGTAGCTTGCCTCCAGAAATAACATCAAAAAGGATTTAGAACTAAAAAGCAATTTTCACAACCTGCCCTAATGGCACGCCATGACTGAGTAGTTAAGAAGTCAACAGGACTCTTGTAAGTGCATTCAACTCTGAATCGAAGAAGGAAATCCAATTCAAGTGCTTCTCTCTCTTTACTTCTTAGAAGAATCTTGACAGCGTGCAAAATTGAAAAAGGTCATCAGACTTGGTTCAGAGCCACTTCTGCCTTAAAGTATTCACCACTCAAAGTCTCGTTGAGTAGGGAGCTCAAAGCCACAAGAATTCTTATTGCTGCATTTTCTGAATTTCTGATATAAGAATTAACATCTTGTTTTAAGGTTGTTTTAAAACATTGATTTGAAATCTATTGCAAATAGAATCATCTTATATATCTGCCTTTAAAGGTTGTGACAGATTTTCCCCAAACCATTCCTTCACACACACACAGCTGAATTTACCTTTACTGTTAAAGACACCTTGAAAATCAAACTCAATGTGACAGTCAAAGCTTTTTGAAGAAAATGTAATTGCTGTTCATTTATGTACCGAATGCCAAATTCACACAAGTTTTAAAATGAGCTAAACCATATTGGCAATTTTTTTCTGTAGTCTTGCAACAAGTCTTGCACACTGAAGTTAACCTTATGCAAACTTGGCTACAAATAATTTTACTACTGAAAAAGTAAATACTTCTCAATTCCATCTAATTATCTTCATGTGTCCTTTTTATGGCTCAAAAGATGGAGAGAAGGACAAATAGTGCACTCCTGTCTCCATCTTCATTATAGGCCCTCTGTATACTGCAAGCACTCACAAAGCTTTGGGAAATTTGAAAATCTTGAGTTGATTTTTTTTTATGATGATGGTGGTAGTTGTTTTGTTGTTGTGTTTTTATTTTTATTTTTATTAATTTACTTTTTTAACACTGTTGGAGGGATAGATTCAGTATTCTTTTGATGGCAATTTAGACTTTGTAGAAGTAGGCTGCAGAATCACAGAATCACAGAATTTTCTAGGTTGGAAGAGACCTCAAGGTCATCGAGTCCAACCTCCAACCTAACGCTAACAGCCCTCCACTAAACCATATCCCTAAGCTCTACATCTAAGCGTCTTTTGAAGACTTCCAGGGATGGTGACTCCACCACTTCCCTGGGCAGCCTGTTCCAGTGCCTCACAACCCTTTCAGTGAAGAAGTTCTTCCTAACATCTAACCTAAAACTCCCCTGGCTCAACTTAAGCCCATTCCCCCTCGTCCTGTCACCAGGCACGTGGGAGAACAGGCCAACCCCCACCTCGCTACAGCCTCCCTTGAGGTACCCATAGAGAGCGATAAGGTCACCCCTGAGCCTCCTCTTCTCCAGGCTGAACAAGCCCAGCTCCCTCAGCCGCTCCTCGTAGGACTTGTTCTCCAGGCCCCTCACCAGCTTCGTCGCCCTTCTCTACACCCGCTCAAGCACCTCGATGTCCTTCTTGTAGCGAGGGGCCCAAAACTGAACACAGTACTCGAGGTGCGGCCTCACCAGAGCTGAGTACAGGGGGACGATCACCTCCCTAGCCCTGCTGGTCACGCTGTTCCTGATACAAGCCAGGATGCCGTTGGCCTTCTTGGCCACCTGAGCACACTGCTGGCTCATATTCAGCCGACTATCCACCATCACTCCCAGGTCCTTCTCTGCCTGGCAGCTTTCCCACCATTCCTCTCCCAGCCTGTAGCTCTGCTTGGGGTTATTGCGCCCCAGGTGCAGGACCCGGCACTTGGCCTTGTTAAACTTCATGCAGTTGACCTCAGCCCATTGGTGCAGCCTATCCAGATCCTCCTGCAGAGCTTTCCTACCCTCAAGCAGATCGACACACGCACCTAACTTGGTGTCATCTGCGAACTTACTGAGGGTGCACTCGATGCCCTCGTCCAGATGGACGTCCTAGTCATCCCTAGTCATCCCTCGTCCCTAGTGCAGAACTATAGCAACTGAATGAATCAGTTCTGGTACACAAACTGAATGCAAACCAAAAAAAAAAAAAAAAAAAAAAAAGGATCCTCAGTTTCTAGTAGGCTTTCTTCTAGTTGTTTTATCTCTTTAATCACATATATTAAAGAAAAAAGTGACACCTTTGCCAGGGCACTCTATAGTCTCTCTGCTTCCTGACATAAATACATCTTTTCCCCTTTGTTAATAGCCCCTTCTCTTTCCATCCAAAAATGTATTTAAAAAATCAGAAATTTATTGTACCCCATACTCTGGCTTCTGTCTATGCTGTAATTATGACAGACCTTATTTTTTAGTTCTTGTATAGATTTCCATTGTTCTTGATCCATCCCAGTACTGCTGCTATAAAAAAGGCAAAGTTAAGTATCACAGTGCTACAAGCCTGGGTGATACAAAGAAATCCATTTGTATTATGATGCAGAGATATCACCAGTTTTCTCTCCCCTCACCCTTCTCTCTCCTTTCTCTTCCAGATATTTGTCTGCTTGTAACTCCCATTTATAAAATCTGTAGAGTGATTCCCTTTTTCCTATCAACCCCCTAACTAGATTCCCCAATTTATAACCTTTTACTTTCTTCATGAATGGTTAGCTTCTAGTTTAATCCCCACCTTTGTTATTGTTAGCTCTATGATACAAGATCTTTTGGAGCAAGCTCTTCAGGGCAAAATCTACCAGAAAAGTAGTAATCCCTGATCTTTTCCCAGGATTTACAGATTCTAAAATTAAAAAGGAAAAATAGCAGCCTGAATGTGATACCTGTATTATTAAGAGAATTCTTATTTTACTATGCCACATCAATTCCACTATTAATTATATAACCACAAGCAGTTAAATCATGTCATCTATCCTTAATGTAGCTTCATAAAGTCACTGCAGCATTTTAAATAAATAGAGTTGGATAAAAGTATCTTTGGAATTTCTGCAATTCTGATTTATATTGAAGCAGAAATCACACTCTGTGAGAAACTGCACAGCCATCAGGCAAAAAGATAACTTGCTTAGGCAGAGGCATCATGTTCTAAGATAAGAAACAGAAACCAATAATATCAGTAACATCAGTCAGAAAAAGTTTCCTCACCTGAGAAGCAGTTTGGGCCAGGAGATGAGCTTATCCTTGTCAAAAAGTCCTTGGCTCATGAAAACAAATATTGAGTATGTGACAGCTTCTGTCAAACTGGAGATACACTACTGAATGTCTTCAGCCTGCTTAATTGCTTTGTGGAAGACTGCTCTGAAGGCCTGAAAATAAAGAAAATTATTTTAATTTATTTAATTCCAGAATTCTGTTTGTTTTCCTGCATGCAAGATAACTAATCAGTTTCTGACTGTAGGCTTCTAAAAAGAGATGTCCTTAGCAGACTAAAATGCAAGGCACTACGGGTTGAACCGTTTCTGCCAAGAAGCTTTGAGGAAAATCAGCAATCCAGGAATGAAGGCTGCAAACGGCAATACTCTTCTTCTTCCTTATTTAACTTGGCAGGCATATCCCTCTCACTCAAGAAAGATGATAATTTTGCAGTGGGTTACCTTCCTTCCTTATAGCATCTAATAATTTAGATGATTTGCCACAGCAGGTAGTTTATAGAGAAACCCTGACAACTATCTGATCCTGCAGGACAGCTGCCCAAAAGGCAGGCAAACTTCAGAAGCACAGTCAGAAAACACCATCAGAACAGAGGCAGCCAACAACGAGAGGCCAGTGGGGAGGTACTGTGCTAGGAATCAGCAGGAAATCACAGTGCTCTCCTTTCTCAGACATACAGTGTTACCACTGCGATGTCATACCACCTCTGCTACAAATAATAACCAACACATTGGGCATCACTGCTGGAGGCAGGATTTTGCTCCTTGCACTGTGAAACTAAATCAGCAAGATAACTGTTTACCTTCAGTGAGTACCGGTAGACATGGTTGATGCTGCCCAGGCTATTACTAATGAATTAAAGAGATGCTCTTATAGGTGTTGGTCTGTAAAACTCTCTCATCACATTAATTTGAACATTTTCTTCGGCTTTAGCTATCTATAGGATGACAGTTGCCTCGTTTATTTTTTAATCTGTCATGATTATCCCACATAATTACCAAAAAATTTCTATCAGTACAAGAAAAAAAATATGTATACACTCTACCAAACTGACTTTATTTCAGACAGCAGCAAATATTTAAGGTAAGCAGGCTTCTGCTTGGACAAACATTAGGGAATAACTTTTCCACAGCAATGTGCCTGTTCACTAGTAAAAACATGGAAATCATATGAATACATTTATGCACATTTCATGCTGGTATTTCTCTTACAAGTACTAACTCAAGCACCTAAAAAGGAAAAATAAAATAATTGTGTGGCAGCTACATACCATAAATAGGAAATTGTGAGTATGTGGGTGGACAGCACTTGCTGGACAGACAGGAGTTTGACAGTTTCTAGTTCATAAAACTAATTCACTAAAAATAATTAATAATGCACATTTTTACAAGTGGCTTCAAGCTGTTAAAACCAGCTCAACCATTATTACATTGCACTGTATTTCTGCTGCAACTGACTTTGCTGATTTGAGTTTTTCTGTAAGTTTACTGTCATCTAAGAAACTTTCCTGGCAGCTGACAGGCTGAGCAGCATGTCCTTCTCCAGCCACTTGAGCTCAGTCTTGAAGCAGTTCTGCTGCTTGACTAGCACTGACTAGCAGAAAGAATGAAAACTCTGTACTCAAACAATAAAAAATAGCAGTAAAAATGCTGGTTTATAGCATTTGTGGGCTATTTTTCTTTAATCGCACCAGATGATTTAATTTAGTTTCTGAAAGAGGTAGTTCATCTTCTGTCCTAGTATGCTAGAATTAAAGTTCTGGGACACTCAAAGCAAGAATGTCAAGATCATGGTCAAGGAGGAGATCACACTCACCATGGACTAGAACTTCAGTTCTCTCCTAACCTCCTTCCTCCTCAGACTACACAAAAGGATTGGGATCTTGCCAGAGAAGGTGAGTGGTAATGGCAGTTGAGAAAACCAAGAATAGCATGAAGCTGGAGAACCCCACTAGGGGAGCAAGCAGGGTGGGGAAGTATGGTCATTGTCTGCTCTGCCGCACAGGCCCTCTGATACTGCAAGTATTTGCCCAGTCTTGTTGGGAGTTCTCTGTCAGAATCTGACCCTATCACTAAAAAAACCTACATGATGTAGGTGTCATAAGTGTACATCCACATGTGGAGCAGTGTGCTGATGCAGAAGAAAATGGAAAGTTGTTTTCACATGGTGTTCCCAAGTATATTGCTTTCATTCTTCAAGGGGTAATTAAGCTCTCTGACCCAGCTTGCCCTTGCATGAAGCAGAAGTACCTCAAAGAGATGCAGCTAATCTTCGCCGATGAAGTTTGATAAGTGTATGAGCTAACTGGACAGAGAAATAGGAAGAATTCTTACTACTCATTTCATACTCTTAAGTACCTTTTCAATTTTTTAGACCAGTCTGCTCAAAGTCCTCTTTATAATCATATATATAAGTATTTCTGTTCATAAAGTAGCATACATTAGCTATGACTGCAAGAACCACAGAACTGCATTTCAATAAGAATAAATTATAATTTATTAACCAAGCACCCCAGGTCCTAACCAAGTGCCATCATATCCTCTTATGGACTGGCATGAAGTTTTATTTGCACTTATTGGCTGAATATCACTAAAGCACAAAGCACTGTACAAGGCTTTAATACTATACTGTAAAATAATTGCAATGGACAGAGCAAACTGAGCAGTAGAAAGAAGTGTAGGAACAAGATCACAATAAGTTTAATTTCTAGCAAAGCTTTAGGTCTAGCACAGCCCTCTTGGAGCACCAATTTGAGCAAATCTGTAGAAACACTTTCTACACTTTGCGGTATCTGACCCTTAAAATCTTTCTAATATGTGGGTTACTAGCAATTACCATACAGCAGATTCAAACAGGCTTATTAAAGTTAGCCTTAAAGTCTCAGAAGGAGCAACAGAGAGATCAAAAGATAGTCTTTACCTTACGATTTTCCAAGTCAAGCCTTTCAGCACCAAGCAACACAGCCAGCTGCTGTTCTTCCAGCACATCCCTGGTGATAGTGAGATTAATGAGTGGTCTGAGCCTGTAGCTCTGGCTTGTAGTGAGAGTTAGCCAACTTAGTGTGAAAGACGAGACAGGAATTCCTGTTGAATTCACATTCTTTTTCTTCAATCTGGATATATCTAAGAAAGAATAAAATGCACAAGAATGGGAAAAAATCATAAATATCTTAATTACAAAAAGATGAGTGCTGTGTGGTCATGGCAGCACAAGAAGTGGATACAAACCAAACTTTATGTGCCTGCACCTTAAGGAACAAAATGATGATGACTGAGCACACCAAAACTATATGAAGAATACATACAGCGTTTCTTAATTGGCATAGCTTCCTTTCCACACACATGTATAGCAGACACAGGTAGATTATTCACTGCTGTGCTGAAGAGTCTGTGGCTGAGGGGTAAACTTCTATCTTTATTGCTTACAACAAGCTTAGGAGAGTTTTCAAACAATCTTTTGTCAAATAGCTTACACCTGTTTCTTTAAATAAAGGTTTATTGATTTATTTATTTATTTATTCTGTATGGTGATGACTGCTTTGAATGTTTTGTTCCAAGAAAGGAGTTCCAAATATTGATAATTGTTTGTTTGTTTAAAAAGAAATCTGTATAGTATTTATGCAATGGAATGCAAGTAGATGGAAACTCATTTCATAAAGCTCAAGTTCACGTTGTCTAATCAATTTTTTAAGTGATTGCAACACTACAGATACTTAATATTAAAACACAACTCATGAAAGCCACACCAGTACGTGAATAAAGCAATTCTCTGTACAAACTTAAATATTGCTTTCTTTTTAGGATATCACAGTGCACTGCCAGAGTCAGGGGCATATATTTCAACTGTCAGCATTCTTGCCTGCCTCTGACATCCCCTTAGCTAGAAGACACAGGCTAAATAAAATGGTGTGCTGAAAGCACTTTTGCATTTCACCAAGGACTAGGATGAAAAGGCAGTCACTTATGATACACTGCAAGTGAATTCCCAAGAATAACTTAATGTGTCTGGTCCTAGGAAACCCATGACTCTACAAGACAACATCGGATGTGTGCATATTGTATACTAATGCAATGCAAACTACAGGAGATGAGCATTCCTGTCTTGTGCTTGCATAATAGCCACATTCAGCTAGATACATTCAGCCAAACAGTTTTGTCCTTCAGGTAATTCAGCCTTCCTTAGATAGAAGTGAATTCACCTTTCAGTTCTGCAACTTGGATTTCAATTCCAACACTGTGGTCCCTTCATACCTTTTAAAATTGGCTACAGCTGTAGAGAATGAAACACTAGAGCTTGAAACAGAGCAATTTCATTGCACTTTTAACACACACACACACACACACGCACACAAAGGCAAAAGACAGAAGCAGAGATCTGACAAAAAGTGACTTTCAGTTTGCTTTGCCAGTGGAAAAACTTTACTAAGAGAGTCACGCTACATTCCAGAAGGTCTATGTAGTGATATAATAGGCTTTCAAGTTATGGATTCGAGTACTTACTTCATGGGTTCTCAGTTCACAAGACCAATAAATTACCAAGTTCTGTGATTATCATCAATGAAAGGCAAAAACTACACAATGACTTGGTTTTATTAACTGCTGCTATTCTAGTTTTTCTGTTAATTACAGATCTGGGAAAAATAAATGTTTTGTTATTGCTCTCACACCATTCAAGGAGTGCAAGCAACAACTATTTAAACAACTGCTTCATTTTTTTTTAAATTAAATGCATCCATTTAAAGGTCGACTCTGGTTTCTGAAGAAATGCAGCAGGTATAGGCACTATAAGGGCTATGGAAGCCCTTGATAGAAGACATAGCAAACAATTTACTCCAAAGAAATAACCCAAAGTTGTTTTAGTCTTTAGGAAATTTTTCTTCTTAATTTCCTATTCCACCAGCAGAGGTTGCTAGGATGGACAAAATTAATGTACAATTCTAGTTAGGAATAAACAAAGTATCTCTCGTATTAACTCTGTCTTTCTATCATGCAAATAACAGAACATGCAAAGTAAATTAAAGAGAAATTCTTATCTGCTAGTGTTTTCCTATTGAAATAGTCATAGATCTTGAAAAAATAGATTAAAAGATTTGAAAGGGGTTCCCAAGGCACTTTTAAAATCCTGTGTAAAGTTTAAGGAATAACTGATTTTTAGCAAAAACAAATACTAAGAATGAATATATTGCAGAAGCTTATACACACACCAAACTCTCATCTGTGAGAAGTCTATGAATGAGTCTGCCAGAATTCGAGTTACCAGCACAAAGAACTGCTTTTCCCTTGTCACTGGCTAAGGAAACAATGATTAGGACTTTCAAAGAGAACATCTGATGAAGACAAAAAAATCTTCAGCATACAAATATGACCTCTTATCATGAAATGGTTTGAGTTTATGCAAACACTTCATAGCAAATATTTTCATGCAACTCAAAATTAAAAAGAGTACCTTTCAGGGTGGATGTTCTCCAAAACATGCTGTGACTCTAAATGGCAAAAACTAGGATAGTTTCCTATAAATAAATGTTTTGTATCAGCTCAGCAAGAATGAAAAGAAGTGATAAATTCTTGGACAGAAAAGGAAAGGGAAACAATATTTTTCTGTTTGAAGAAAGAGGGATAAACACATTTTCCAAAGGAGCCTTCTTTCACTTCCTGCTGCTTAAAATTAAAAGCTTCTGGAAAAGACTTTCAAACTCCAACAAGTAACGTAGAGAAAGCAGTTGAACAAATCAGGTGAAAACAAGTGCAGAATGGAGCTGTTACTAGGCAATCTCAGTAGGCAAACTGTGTAAGTTGGTCAAACTAGTTCAGTTGGAAAATGCTGCCTTAAAGTTGCACAGTTGGTGAGACGTTCAAGGCAAGGAAAGCTATCCCTGTGGAGAAACCAAAGGAATTGTCTTGCTGTGTGTGTGCATGAATAATAGTCATGCCTCTTAAGAATGGAAACTTGTTCATACAAGCTACATTTGCACATAAATCAAATTTCAATGCATCTTAAATAATCCTGAATAACCTAATCTTTCAACTGAAGAAATGTGACTACCACTTTATGAAGGTACAGAGGAGATGGGTGGCTATAACAGTTCATATGGTGCATACAGGGTCTTATGAACAACTAATTTATTCATCTACCATCTCCCATGTGAGTCAAAATGATATTGATCTGTACAGTTAAATGCCTACATCCAGTTATCTCCAAAACAGTGGTTCTGGAGAGACGGTATAGGAATTACAGAGATAAAACTCTAGTATTAAAGTCTGTCCAGACCAAACCTATTCAGTGGTGTCACTTCTCTTCCAGAACTAGCAGGTTAGTGCCAAAAAATCTGTACAGAATTGGCACATGTTTACTTCCATGCCTTGATTATCTGCTTCACTAGATCTCAGTATGTGCATTCTGAATCACTTTTGCATACCTTGCTATTAAGTAAGACCTAATTCCCGCCCCCCCCCCCCCATGCCTTTCATGGTTACATACACACATGTACTACAACAGATAGTTTTTGAAATTATTTTATTCACTTATGTCTTTTCTTCATTCTCTCAGAAAATATACTAAATTATTTTAATAATAATTTTAGCAATTTTTAGCCATTGTCAACATCAGATCACAGTCTAATGTATATTAAGACCCACTGAGCAGGTTTGCAGGTCCAGAAACCTGAACTAAACTAAACTAAACTAAAACTAAAATACTCAAGCTCCAACACCAAAAGCTTGTTAGGCTTCTAACTATTATCTATTCTAACTTCTAACTACTTCTAACTAAGGCACTGTAAGTCTGATTTGCAGAGATAGCAAGTACCTGTAGTTCACACTATAATCACCCAAGTTTTGAGAAAAATGTAAATTCATACATATATCTGAAGTTCTCTGAAGCTCAGAATTCCTTTTGCAGGTTTCATTCAAAAACAATACCAGAAGCTGATGTTACAGAATATCAAGGAGTCTGATGCAAGAACAATCTTGGTAAACAATGTGGGGAGGAATATAATTTTATGAAGTTGCTTCACAGATCAGCAAGTTCTCTAATATGCAGGCTAGTAAATTTGCTTTGGAAGGAGTACAAGTTGATAAATCTCCCTAGCTATGCTTTCTGTCGATTGATATGATAAGATATATTTTACTTAAAATTAGGATTGTCTGAAGCTCAGTGGATTTAATTATTTGTAATTATCCAGTTGTTGTCAGTATGTGGCCATTTTATGACAGTGGTATCTACTGTGTGGGTCAGGTTCAACTGTATATCTTTTCAAACACAGAATTAATGTACTATTGATGAAACCATTACTAGAACCAAATTAAAGTCTGGGCTGATGTATTGGTCCACAGGGTGCTGTCAGACATGAAAGGAGTAATTAGTATTCATTACTTCATACTCTGCAACATTCCAATTATTAATGAACTTCAACTGCTGGACTGCACCATATCTATCACAAATACCTTTCTAGTCTTTCTTTATTAGGAAGAAAAAAAATCCAAAGTGCCTGACACAACTACTAAGATAAACAAATAACAGAAATTAATCCAGAATGAGGAAAACTCTGTTTATTTGGTAATAAAGGGGTGTATATATTACTATTGCCCCACGAGACCTGCTACATCTTCAGTGAGCAATGGAACATTAGGTCACGTAATGTTGCTAAAATATTCACATGGAGAACTTACATTTGTATCACAATAGCTTCATGCTTGTATGAGTGTGTACCGGTCTGCTGTGCTACATGGAAACCTCTGCTGAGTAAATGCAGATTTCTATAGCTGGGTCCCCATCCTCTTCAGTCCAATTTTTTTTCTGCTGTTTTACAGCCCTGTCTTGTTCCTTAAGACTTGTTATACCTTGCAATCTAATTCTCATCTCTCTTTTAGACCAGTATAATTCTAATTTTCAGTAGAATGTCTTCACTGCAGATTCTGAAAATGAACCTATATGGTTTTACATTGAAGTGCTTCAAATACTATTACCATTACATAGAAAGACAACAATAAAGAATCATTTCAAGAGGACATACTGCAGGGTAAAAGTGTATTCTCCGGGAGCTTCAAGTATTCACAGAGATGTAAACTGTTATTTAAATTTGCTATGTGAACATCAAAGCCTGAAATTCTGGAGGGAGAAGGAAGGAGAAAAGCTTGAGTAATATGTCCAAAACTAGAAGCCAGTTTTATTTAATATATCTTCTATATTTTCTCTTTGAAAAATCACATTCTCTGCAAGTAGTCTAAATGCTCTTAGAGTAAAATTTCAAAATGATCCAGGAGTGCTTCAGGGGTACCTCTGATTTCTTATTAGAATAAGCATCATATTCTCAAACTTGAAAGATCTATTTCATGGATGTGTTATTTGAAAATAGGATTAGAACAGAAGAATACTTTAAGTCTTAAAAATAAATCCACATTTGAGTGGAGAAAACAACATAGCATTTCAGATCACCAGATGAGGTATTTAATTAGGTTTATCAGGTTTACTATCATGCTACCAAAAATCCATATTATTCTTTAGGTTGACAGCTGCATTGAAGACTCAACACTTTCAAAGCCTTCATGAAAAGTGATGGAAGAGATTACAGACTAAAATTCTATTGCACCAAGTGCTTGAGTACAAACTCAATTACTTCTCCTATTATCATCCCTGAAAATGTATCTAGAGGTACCTTAACTAGATCATGGGAAATATTTTGGATAATGTTTTCCAAAATTTTTGACAACAGATGGGATTCGCAACCAACCCCTGAAAAGGACAGAATACGATGTCTGACTGCTTATCTGGTACCATCTACACTCCTGCCACAGCAATTTCAGAGAGGGAAGATGCAATAAACTCAGTGGTGTGTTACCTGGTTTGAACACGTATCTTCCACTTGAACACCCACCTCCAGACCTCTGGGCTGGAGCTCACAGAGCTGTGTTGCTGCCAGCAGGAGGGAGAGTATGGGACGGGCTCTGTCCTCAGACACTGCATGAGAAATGGGGCATGTGACTTTTGTTGACAACAGACCATTTCTAGGTAAAGCTGAAGAGACATTAACACCACCACTATGTCTGCCTCAAAGGATTTGAGGACACTGACAACTGGATTGGTTTCACACTCAGGGCATTGGCAATCATACCAACCAAAAACTGTTTGCTCATCTCTGCCCCGTGTTGTAGCACATCAGTTTTGCCTCATCAGCCTTTTACTTTATTTATTTATTTTTAAACCAGTTCCTTGATTTATTTCATGGGTTGGCCCAACAAAAATTTATGGCAACACACTGCAAAGTGGAGGTATTGTTTCCTTAAGCTGATATTCCAGCTTGAAAATCCTATATATTATTAAATCCAAATCTAGCCTGTCATTTCCAATACTTTCCCATTTTCTATAGATGCCTAAAACAGAAGTCACGAAACGTTTATTATATTTTGGCTCAGAAAAAAAGAAAATACCTTTATAGTAAAAAAAAAAAAAAGTTAACATTTTCAATTTGGTTTGAGAAAACTCTCATGCATGTCTATATTGTATTTCTAGTCCAATTTGAGAATTGAGAAAATAATTTTGTTATCTAATCAGATGCAGATACTAACATTTTAATATTTACTCATCAACAGTTTTAAAGAATAGCATTTTTAAAAGGAATAAATAACTCCATGAAGTGTTATGGAACAGTAAGCAAAAAATAGAAAATCAAACCATTGTAGATCCAGTCATCATAAAAAATTCTGATTACTCAAGCTATACTTACCTTCCCTTTTGTATGCCTTCCAATCAGGAAATCAGGCATGGGATCAATAAAATCACCGTGGTTTTGATTAGTATAATCTCTCCACAAGACAAAGGTCTTCAGAAAACTTACCATGAAAAAAAAAAAAAAAGTAAATATTAGGAATATTAGATAAGTGATGCTTATAGAAAGACATCTATAATAGAATTGAAGAAGCTTTTCTGAAAGAGCTTGGTTAAACCATACAAAACTGTTTGCAAAGTTGTTAAGTCTCAGTTGTTAAGAGTTCTATATCTGAGTTCAATACATTTATGCCATTTCAAATGGAAAATGTACTTTTTCAAATAGAAAATGATAGTATGGATAAAAAAGCTGCAGTGTTGTAATATCTCAAGTCTTCAAGTAAACACGTTCCAAGATGCATCGATCCCTTACAAAACTTAGAGGAACTTCAGGGTAGTGAATGTAAAAGACAATCCTTCAGCATGCACATACCCTTTCTGTCCTACATGTATGACTTTAAGGTCAGCTCTGTATTTAGTCTTTATCTATTTAATTCCCTCTTGCTGGTGATCTATCATAAAAAACCAGCACTTGCAGTGTGTTTTAATTGTGGCATTTTCTGCTGACATCCGATCAGCAGGCAGTCCCTCGTTACTCCATCCTGTAGTCGTAACATCATCCGTCAATGTGGCAATTGGGTCCAGGCCCTCCATCACAGGAACAGGAACCTTTGAAGCAGAGTGAAATATAATAAACCAGTCAGGTTACCAAGCAGCAAGGCATGACTCAGTGTAACACACAAGATACAGCTAGGCTGATATAAATTAAGATTTTCTATGGAGGAAAGTAAGGAGTACCTCTGTAGACTATCAGATGCAAAATAACATAGTAGGAAATGTGATGAGAATCATTTTGTTTCATTTATCTTGGGTTTTAAAAAAATGTGTTTTCATTTAAGACATTTAATTCATAAAATATATTTGATAAAGTAAAACTATACATTATAAATTTCATCGTATCTAGATTCTGATATTGCAAATTCCATGCTCAAGTATTCTCTTGAGCAGGTATTTCTGGTATATAAATATGTATTTAATAGCACAAAAATTACCAAGAGGATTCCCCTGGGATCTTATTAATACAGCTCAGCTATGTGTTAATGAGGTCACTTTCAAAACTTAGAAGAGAGGGTAGAGTAGCACCTGTGTAGCACCAGCAGCAGCACTCACGTGAGTGGCTGCTCACAGAGAAGGAAGCTGTGAGCTCCATGCACACTAAAGCAGCCATCAGACAGCCCCCCCTTGCTGGATACCAACATAACACTGTTTTTTACTAGCAGCCCCTAATTTTTCCATACTGAGATAAAGGACAAACTCTCACCAATTCCTTCACCACATTATTCCAAGCTTCCCTATTTGTCATTTCTGGATAGTATTGTAAAAGCATAAATTAAAGGAAAGAATAGTGTCATCCATATTTGTCTATCTTCAACACCATTCAGAGGTGTTTTAAATACTCCTGTAAAAAATTTCCTTCTCATTAGACGTGTACAGTCCTTGTATAGTCCTATAGTACTGGCTTGTAGATTTGAGATCATCTTAAAAGTGCACCCTAAAATCAAAAAGCATGCAAATGTGATGGTTATTTAATAAATAGAATTATTTCTTCTCTTTAATTTGAGCCAGATTTGCACATTAGCATTAATAATAATAGAACAATATATCCAGTGCAGTTTCTGTGGCACAAATGTCATAGTTGGCATACTAGGAAAACAATTGTCTAAACCCTGATTCTAATCATAGAGTCCAAAATAGACTTAACATTTGATGAACTTGCTGAAAATCCAAGCACAAAAGCACTAGACAGACAGACATCCCTGCAAACATTTAACATGTTAATTCCCTGCATATAATAATTTGTTTGTATATACCAAAAGATTGACAATGTTCTTTCTTTTATTCCTGCACTGTAAGGCAAGCACTACGTTCAGCTCCATGAGCTGAAATACTTCTTTGTGGAAAAACCTAGCATTGGAGTGTTATTAGAATTTCTAATACACATTTTGACACAATGCAAGAAATGTATTTTAGTATACTGATACATCTACTGTCCTTACATCTGTACAAAATGGATACTTTGTGGCACAGAACTAGTTGGTGTTCTTTCTAAAAATTACTATTAATGATCATCTATTTTTAACATCACTACCTACATGCTTTTCTCTCTTCCTTTACCACTCTTCTCCACCTGCAGGAAAACAATCAAATCTGAAAGGCACTATTTTATTTCAATACTGTTCAGTGAAAGCATCTTAAAAAATACAAAGTTAGAATATGAATTATTATTATTTTTTTTTTATAAAGGTGTTCCACCCATGTGAGTTTACTCTTAAGAGAGTAAAGAATGATGTCTGTTTCCAAGGTCCCACTAGTGAAACAAAACAAATAAAGAGAGGGCATTTTTCCTCACGCAAATTGTTAAATTCTTGCAAAAAAGCCCAAATAACTGCAAAGAGATGTCATTGAGTACTGAACTTGTGAAGCTTAGATTTGGCTTTAAATATGTATTTCTAGAGTGTCCTCAGGCAGATCAACTCCTTTGTGTGCCTTAACTTTGTGATTTGAAATAGGGGAAAGCATTCCACACTTTACATATTTGAGAGAATCATCTACATTGATTGTGGTACAATACTGTGATTTGTGGCACATGCAAAATATGAAGCAAGCTGGTCAAGAACACTTAGAGTAGCGAGGAGGAAAGGCACATGTCCAGAGCTCCATGAAGAAGGATTAGTGAGGAAGACAGTGACAGAGCTGTGAAGATGGTGACATGAGAACAACATAGTACAGAGTGTTCAGAAACAGAAGTGTTTGAAGAAGTTTCATGCTACTTATACCACATTATGCTACAGCCATACTGTATGACCAATTTTAAGAGAGATGAAGCAGTAGCACCTGGTGAAATAAGGTAGAAGGCATATATTTAGGAGGCCAAGGAGGGAGGAGGCAACTCTAAGAGTTAGAGCTGCTCTGCATTACTCAGCTCTGCAAATTTGTTGAATACTATTATGGTTTTCTCCATGTATGGAGAAAGGAGCATTATGAACTGCATGCACTGTTTGGAGCTGAAAAGCTAAACAGAATAGGTCTCTCTACATTGCTAGCAGTATTCACAGCATTTGCTATCACACAGGTGTCACAAAGAGCAGAATTTCACACGGAGAATTGGAAAGGGAAGGAACTTACTTTTTCTCCCCCTTCCCCCCCCTCCATTCTCTTCAAAATAATGAGGAATGTACATATGAACTAGAAAACAGACAGACTGCAATAGGTATTTTATAGGCACTTTTAAATACGATCAATAATCAATAAAAATACTTCAAATTTGTGAAAGACAGTGACTTTAGGAAAGCAGATCCTTCACTTTAGACTCACATTTTGTACTATATATATATATATATATATATATTGTACTATATATATATATATGTTACCATTTGTGACTTTAGAAAGGGAATTCAGAAATGCATCAGTTCCTGAAGAGATGGCTTTGTGAAGGGTCCAAAGTAAGACACAAATGCTGCTGCTAACATGACACCACCACATAAAGTTTTCTTTTGTACTTTGAGGTTTTCAACAAATTGGCTCCAATGCACATTTTCAAACTGCAAAGCCAAATTAGAAAATGACAGCTTCTGAACAACTTAGAAGTGACAGAACATTTAATCTCCATGTTAAATAAACAAAAGCACTACAGGAAATGTACTTTGCCAGTGAGGGTTAAACTTCCTAAGGCCATAAGGCTGAAAACAATCCTTGCTTTCTGGTGGCAATTTGAACCCTTTCAATCTGAAAAATTAGGATGGAGCTCTTCATCAAAAGCATTTTATGTCATTCCCCCCCTCCCCCCACGCTAATTGGTGCTTTTGTTTAGGGCAGGTACAGTACGGCAGACATACTGCAATATTGGCAGCATCTGGCAGGCTACTGGCAGCTACAGCATGGCAGTGGGGTTTTGTGCAATGTGCAGTCATTTCCAGCCAGATTCAGAAGTCAGCATAAGGAAAGAAGACTACTAGGAAAAAAAATTATAATGATAATTAAAAAAAAATAATAAATTAAAGCTGTTTCAACATCAACAAAGACGTGGCTTATACTTTCATTTATTTATTTATTTTTCCCAAGAATGGGGCGGGGAAAAAGAGTTCCTGTCTTTTTTCCTCTTACTGGTCTGGCTTGTTTTACCTATGAGTTCCAGAAATTTAACTAAGCTGTAATGATCTGGAATTCACAAAGTTTACCTTCTTTCTGATAATTGCACCTATACCAATTATACTTGTGAAAGAAAAAATGAACGAGTGCCAAATACTTAAAAGAAATACATAGGAGGAAGAGGTCACCTTTAAGCATAAATGAGAGACTGACTCTTTTATTTTCTGAGACATTTATTTTTCAGAGTGATGACTAAGCAAAACTTATTTTTCCTGTCCTTTATATGATCTAATCAAAATCAGTGAAAACCATGGAATAGAAAGCATCCCTCATAGTTTCTTTCATTAAAAAAAAATAAAAATAAATAAAAAATATATATGTGTACAAAAACAAAACAAAAACAACTGATAAACTTGATATTTATTCCACCTATGTTTTTCAGAAAATCAGAAGTATTTACTAAAATGGTTAACCAGAAGATTAAAGCTCTTCAAGTATAAAGTGGGAATGTAAAATATCCACTAAGGAACTGGAATATTCTTTAAAATTCAGTGCTTAAGAGTTAACATTTAAACTTTTCACAGTGAAAATGCAGGAACTCAGTATGTGAAGGCTTGCTAAACCAGTAATGTCCAAAGGAGATACCCAACAAATGACAAGCAAAGGGCCATTGAAAGCTCTAACAACAATCTTTGTAAGGTAGCAGTTCTGTTTTAAAGTATTTTAGACATCCATTTTTCCTACAGAAGTCATTGGATTCTTCTTTAAATCATTACATGAAGGCAACAAGACAATAAATCCATTAATTTACAAGCAGGCTTTTGATTTATCCATTCTCTCTTCTTGTTATCACTGACTGGTAAGTCATAAACAATAAAGAGCACCCACCTCATTCTCCAAAATAGCTTTGAAATTTGAAGATTTACTAAACATAGAATGATTGTCTATTTAAATCTTCCGTAATTTTACCATACCGCCCAAGCACCATAAATCACTAGTGACATTGGCTAACAAGGGTTTAAGAGTTGGAACATGCAGTGTAATAAATTTCCAGACAGTTAAAAATCACTGTAATTTTATTCTAATGCATTATAGATTGCCTGTAATGTCATCCTGGCCGGGGTGACCCATTTCTAATTTTGAACAGCTGTTCAGCTCGGGAGTTAGTTAATGATTAAATATAAATTGCCTGATTTATTAGTCTGAATGGTTGAGCTTCCAGGTCAATGCTATATAGACAAAATCATCAGTCTTGATGCTTTTCAGAAGTTAACTGTCTCCTGTTCTAGTCAAAAAGAATTTATTCTCAGCAGAAAAGATGTGACATTCTCAATTAATCCTTTTAAATATTTTCCCCCTTAACTTACACAATAAGATTGCTAATAAAACCTCATCTTGGAGAAAAACTTGTAACCACGCATAAACATTCAAAACCCAAGACTCAGAGACTACCTATAGGCAAGAGCCGTTGGCTTCTACAGGGTGTCCAAAGGCTTTGAGGGTCTGTAGGGTCAGGCCATCAGCAACCGATTAAGGCATCTTGAGACAAACAGCAATTCTCATAAGCAGAAAACAACACATCACTGACTTCACTGTTTTTTACTACCAAAACAAGGATTATTCATGTTTTAAATTTCTAACTATACTCATTTTAGAATCAGGTATAAAAAATGTATTATTATTATTATTAGTAGTAGTAGTAGTAGTTCTATATTCTTACAATGTTTTTCTTCCAAACTGATTTAATCTTCTTAATTGCCAAATTCCACTGAGAGATTTGCAGAAAGAAAAATATAGTTTCTAAGATCACAGAAAGAAAAGTCACAGGAGTCTTATGAAATCCAAGTTAAAACATTTATGAAAAAAAATATTCAGACTGCTGTGGAAACTCATGTAGTGGTGTAATTATTCTTTGTATTTGTATTTAATGGTATTTATATTTATTCATCAAAAAAAGAATTGTTAAAATTCTAGATGATGAACCAAGACAGTACGATTTCTGTAAAGACTTTGGAGAGGATGCATAGCAATGCTGTGGCTGACTTCAGTGACCATTAAATAGGCACATGCTAGCTTTAATGATGTTTGTCTACAAATAAAGGTAATAACCACATTGAAATATGTATAATTTTAACACACATGCATTTCATTCTTATTTAAAAATGAATGGTTTCTGCAAAAGGAAAAAAACAAAAGCAAACAGCAAATATCTGATTGGTGCCTTGCACTTATTTACAATCTAAAGTGCAGTGGGGGCAGACACAGGGCAACTCCATCCTGACCTATAGGATTATTCAGTCTTTCTGCTCATTAACTAGAGGCTGCCCAGGCTGTCACAGTGTGTTCTCAATTGTGTATAAATGTGGTGACTTAGTTATTGAGATTTCTCCTTAGCAATTTCGCCAATATCAGACACCTACCTGTGGTTTTTGCTTTTTGTTTTTCATGGGAAATGCAGAGTAATATTTCCCAGGTGTGGTGCAGCACATTTTACTCTTCAGAATTTGATTTTTATTATTATTTTTTTTAATGTTTCTTTCCATTTAAATTATTTCTAATGAGGGTCATCTTGTCGCCTGTCACTCCAGATTTTTATACACACACACTATCCTCAAAATTCAACATAATGTTTAACAAAACATTTCAGATATTTCAAAACTCATACTATCTAGAACATTCAGGCAATCTTCTTACCTCAAGGCCCTTGATGAACACTTCAGCCAGCTCAATAGTTTTGGTTTGTTGGCTGACATCATCTTGACATCAGACTTTCTATGCAACTGCTTTCTCAAATAATGAAGCCGTGAGTTTACACAGATTGCCACCCAGGATCTATTCTGAAAAAGGATGGATAAAGTGTTAAAGGTTGCTTTTTGTTTTCGTGGCTCTCCAACTCAGAGCAGAGAGCCATTACTCTCCATACTGATCCTGCTTGGATTGTGCCCTTCCTTGCACAATTCTTTTCAGACACAGAATATTTCACCATATTCATGTGTCCACACATAAAAATAATGGAAGTTAAGTACAAATTATACAATCTTTCTGCAAAAGGGCTAACCTGGCATTTTTTTTTTTTTTTTTAGCTTTAACTCTAATAAGCATACTACTTCACCTTCTCTTTTATTTTTGCATGCAAGTCATACTTGTTATATGCGAATGTAAAATCATAATTTTCACAAATATTTTTGTAGGTAATTGCAGTCTCTAAAGATGGAAATCTGATTTCATTTCACTCAAAATGCTTACAAACTAATTGATATTGAAAAAATAAAACTTTTTTTTCTTTTCTATTTCCTAACCTGTTTTTCTTTCCATTTAGTGTAAATGTATGCCAATTATTCAATGGGATGGACAAATGTACGTGTATGCATGTTTAAGTTTTAATATACAATAAAGGATGTGTAGACATCACCATCATCCTTAGAGTTATTTTCAGTCATCTTTAAAACATTTTAAATATTAAAAAAAAAAAACATACTGTATTAGTATTAGTACTAGTTTGTATATATTTGACATTAAAAATATTCTGTGACGATATTTATTACAATATTGCCCAAGTTTGATAAGAATTTAATTTGTCATTTAAAGATATATTCTGGAAGCCATGCAAAGTGAAAGGAGGTTAGTTTACTGTGCTGTCTAGGCTGAAGATGTATTATTGATTACTAACAGCTGCACCAATTATCATTACTGAAAATTGCTGCCCACAAAAACCTCCATATGAAAAATATGTATAACTCTCCTCTCTCTCCCTGCTAGAAGAAAGAAGCTGAGTTATGAGTCAGGGAGCACACCACATCTATGAATGCAGGAACAGAGATCACTAACAACTGATACTCTGCCTTCAAAGTCTATTCTTTAGAAAATCGGAAAGAGAAAGGTGGGAAAGAGACAGGCAAATAAATGACCAAAAAGAAAAGGGCAAGGAATGAACTGAAGGATAGGGGGCAACTGAACATATGGATTGATGTCTGGATACTGATAAGAAAAACTTTAATGCCACTTTAATGTGATGAATTGAAAGAGACAAGATAGAAGAGTAACTGGTTCATCACTCTTACTGAATTTGTTTAGCTTCAGAATGGAGAGGACTACTGGAAGGCTAGCATCAATAAATGACAAACAAAATCTCTCTCTTTGCCATACTGCTTGACCTGATGCAGGTCAAGATGCAACCGGATTTACACTGGTGGAGTACCTTCTTCCTGTGAGCTCTGCATACTGGCCTTATACAAGCTTAAAAGAAATTCGGCTCCTCAGAGGATGGCTGATAGGGCAGCACAGCATGTCTGCTTCTGAAGAAGAAGTAGTGTTGAGATGAAAACTTCCTGCCGATCAGATCCAGCCAGCAGGCAGCTCAGAGAGAGAGAAATACATAAGAATGTCTGTACTGCACTTGTGACCTTCCTTCAGCATTAGAAGACTTATTGTTTTTACAGGCTATGGATGCATACAACTGAAGTAAGGAACAGGAGCTTTCTACAGGCTAATGGTGTACATAGGGTTATCAGCAGCTAAGGTAAACAACTGAAAAAACACTGAGAAATGCCTGCATTGTACATTGTTTTCCAGAATATATAAGTTCACCTTCTCTGTCTGCTCATTTCACAGACTCCCTTATATAGTGAGTTAAAATGCCTGATATGAGCCACTTGGAACTGTTTGCATGGGACAGAGGTGCATATTACAAAATAAGGAATCAAAATATTAAATGGAGAAGATCAAGAAGTTACCACTGTTGGAAAAACAGAGCTGATGAAAGTTTGCTAGATGTAAGGTTTTCTGAGAAAGAGGAAGACATTGGTGAATGTTTATACACCACACTAACTCTAAAAATGGAAACCAGCAGAAAGTTGAAGTTTCATTCTGAACTTGTATCTTTTCATCTGATAATCATGGTTAATAATGCTGCTGTACAAAACAGACCTCACCCTGGGAAATTGTATTGAACATCATGTCCTTTAGCTTTGGGATTAATATAAGTTTCCAGCTGAGGAACTCAAGCTGATTTTAAATGTAAAGCTATTTCACTACAGATTCTCACATAGTATATTTAGTAGGGATGAAAAACTGCAGACTAAATTATTCCTTGCTGACCACGTTTTCTGCATATTTAGATGGAGAAAAAAAAACTAAATCCTGAAAGCTACATGCTAGGCTCTATGAAATGCCATCTGTAACTATGGTTAAAACCAAACCAAGATTATTGTTGGATTTCATGGAATTAATGTGAATTCTGTTAAAAAGCAGAACTGCAAAGGCAGGAAAGGACCCTGCTCTGTACCTGCCAATCTGCACGGTTCAATCTACCTACTGAACTTTATTAATGTTTCAGCCTGTCATTATCCTCAATCCTCTAATTAGAAAAATGGGCACTGAAGACTGGATGTAAGTGGAAATGCATCTGTCAGACATACAATTTTATTTTTTTTAATAGTTGAAACTTCTTGGATTAACATTTTGTAAAGTAGGTGACACAGCCCCAGCTTCTTAGAATTCCAGATGCTTAAACTTCTTGTTTTCTATTTTTTTTTTTTTTTAAAAAAAAGCTCTGTCACATGCCAATTTACAACTTTGTTTTCATGTTTTCATCTATTTGTCAGTCCTGGGGAAAACAACAACAACAACAACAACAACAAAAGGCAAACAAAAAGACAAACAAAACAAAACAGAAGGCTTTTATACACGTCTTCAGGATATGTACTATGCTTTTACAGCCCTTTGCTCATTTCCAGTCTGGCACACAGATATCAGATAGTGCATAAGGCATAATTTAAACATGTAATTAAAACTAAGTTACTCCAATCACTTTCAAGTCTTTTCTTTGAATGGCATTTTAAAATCTCTCAATGAACAAGAAATTACACTCTTTCCTTTCTATGAGTACAATAGATATATAAATCATCATTAGTCCAAGTACGCATAAGATTATGCATGATATGCCCTATTTGGATACAGAATATGTATAGGTAAGTAGCTTGTGGAAATAAGCAACTTCAATCACTACTTCAATCAGTACAGAAAGCGACATGACAAACAAGTTGAGAACCCTATTGCCAGCTGGAGTGTTTGCAATACATTTTAATGATCATTTTGCATTGGTTTGTGCAAAGAAATGTGTTGTAATTGAAGCTTTTGAAGTAAAATATTTGGAGATTACATAGCAAAATATTACAAAATGAAGGACGTACATTTTTCTTGAGAGTTGAGATACAACATGTGGACTGTGAGAAGCACAGACTTTTCTGGATAGGAATAATACGCCTTCAAATCAAGATTGTACCAATATCCTCAGTAGTTAAACGGTAGATTAAAATCTGAATTATGGAAGTGTATATATATATATATATATATATATCTTTTAAGTTCCTTCACATATAAAAATTGAATCCCATTTTGCTATCTTCAGATTTCTGGACTCAGTCACAAGGCAACTCTCTGAGTAAAATGTGTGCAGTATTTTTTTTACTATACCAAAACACCATTCTCTTATGTTTCTCTCTTGTCACAAATACATTTTAACACACATTATTTACAAACTGCATAGACAAATATTTCTTTTTTATTCTTTTACTGAAACTCATCTTTTTTACAAAATATTATTAGATGAGGAGGTTAGTGAACTAAAGTTCCAGCTCAAACCAAGCCTTCAAACTTGCATCTGGTTGCACTTGACTTACATGATTTCAACCTCACTGATTAATGAGGTTAAAAATATCCAAGAATAACAAATAAAAAATAATCAAGATACACAAACAGCTCATTTTTTTTCCTTCCAATATATACTATTTTACATTTATCATCAGTGAATTTCAATGGCTTGGGCAGATAATGGTAGGACAAGGGGGAATGCTTTTAAACAAAAAGAGGAGAGATTTAGATTAGGTGTTAGCAGGAAATTCTTCACTCAGAGGGTGGTGAGGCACTGGAACAGGTTGCCCAGAGAAGCTGTGGATGCCCCATCCCTGACATTCAATGTCAGCTTGGATGGGGCACTAGGCAACCCGGTCTAGTGTGTGGCATTGCAGGGGGGTTAGAACTAGATGGTTTTCAAGGCCCCTTCCAACCCAAACTATTCTATGATTCTATAGTACTCTCTATTCAACAGCCTTGTGAGCTCAGGAGGTATGAGTAATACCTACTGGAGAATCACAAGTTATAGCTACTGCTACCTAAAGATGTTAATCAAGTCAATCAGCTATTGTATGAATCAGTTATAAAAATAATAACTTTTAACTGGAACCTCCCACTTTGTAAAAGGAAGCCTGTCTGAACTTGCACTATGTATAAAGTAGTTCGGAAAAATACTCATATTAAATGACAATGTGATAACTTCTAGCCTAACACAGGAAACAGATAACTGCAGAGGGAACTGCAGCTTTGTCTGTGGTGCAGAATTCTTCCCAGCAGGAACTCAGCACAGCTAAGAAAAAAACTGTTGCTAACGATCTCCAGAGAAATTTATGAAGAGATGAAAGGAGAAGTAAATAAATATGAAAAGACAGGACTAGACTCTAAGTTGCAAGCTTACTGAACAGCAAGATTCCTTAAATAAGAGAAGGTGCTTTGAGATACTGCCAGACAAGGAACAGAGATATACTAACACTCTTCTCTGGGGGATGCTTAAAAAAATAAGACTCCATGAGTTTTAGGGGTGACTGCTGTGTATTAAAATTAACAATTAAAAAAAGAATTAATGGCATTTTTTTGCCCCAAAAGTATTTGCACTTAATAGACATACATTAGTATAGATGTGTGAAATAATAAAAATGATTTTTCAGTCAAGCTATTTTTTTAGTGTAGATACAAGCTTCATTAGGGCAGAAGCGCTTCGATCTGAATAGGCAACTCCAAGGTTACAAGGCTGTATGACATGAAGGCAAACTACATGTTGTACCAGAAGAGGAAAAGAAATGAATGCTATCTTTGCTTAACCATTCAATTTCCTTCAGAACAAGAAAAACTGAGTACTATGATAGCAAGAGGAATAACCGGGCATTGTTGAAAGAAAGAAACTTTTAGACACCATTGCCCAAAGATTTCGAAGTGTCTCAATAAAAGAAAATCTTACTTGTTCTCTTAAATTGATACCTTAAGAGAAAACAGTGAAAATAACCCCACATCACAGAATTTTCCAGTCTTCATTTATTGCTTGATAGCTAAAGCTGTAAGATTTCAGATCTAAATATTACAAAAACAAACAAACAAACAAAAAAACTCTTCAAGCAAGTCAAAATCTTTTGAATTCCACTTCTTATGAGTGTGGAGATGTGCGTATGTGTATGGAGGTCCTTCGAAAAGCCAGATTTGATGACATTTTTATGATATGATTAATGACAAGCATAAATACAGATAAGCATGAGGTATCAAACCCCTTCTAGAAGTTATTCCTATAGTTCAATAGGTCCTAACTCATATATAATGCTTGGCATATATACCTAGTAAAAATCATAGCTAATTAGTTATATCAATTCTCATTTTGGTTTATTAATTCATGTATAATGTGCCTATATGGCTTTGAGGAAATTCAGTCAATTTCTTATGAACAATTTTGTGTACTACTGCCAAAACCATTGAAAGTTTTTCAGTAGGTTTGCAGGAAAGAATAGTGACAATGCTTAATGTGAAGGTATCCTTAATACTTGAAACTAGGAAGTAATAAAATCAATAAAAACCAACTAAATTAAACAACAACAACAAATCAATAAAATTAAATGGTCTCAAGTTATTAGAGAAGAATGCTTATTAATAAAGCAGTATTTACAAGAAGCTTTTTCCCAATCACTTCTAGTTTTTCTGTAGCCACTACAAATTGAGCTTTTGTCTGGACCAATGCACAGTGCTTCAATTCTACCTCGCCATACAGCTTTAGAAGGCATGTAAAGTAAGTACATTAGCCAAAAATTTCATCTCACTTTCATTATTAAAATTTCAAATAGCTCTCAATGAAAGTCTTTCACATAATTCTGCTAGTCTCTTATTACATATACTTGCTTTAGAGTCATCCTTCTACACATTAGTGAAGCATGCAGAGGTTTCTTTCAATATTTACCTAAAGACTACAGGAGGTTTAATTATAGTTTATATAAGGATATCTTAATGAGTACTTCTCTCAGGTGGGTCTACTCTCAAGCTAAAATAAATTTATATGCAACACTTTTATGGTTTTAGAATACAGGTGTTAAGTTTAAGTAGATTTCTAAATTGATTAGCTGCTTACTATTTTGTAATTACATGATATCATAATGTATAGTATATGCTATCATATCAGGTATGTATATGCTATCAAACTAGGATGAATGGAGGAATCCTGCTACCAGGTGCTCAGGGGAATCAATGCTGATGAACTCTATGTCGTACATTCTAGACAGCCAGACTCAGATGGACATTATCACGTGAAACGTACATCTGGAGATGAATATTTCCCACTGTTGTGTCATAATGACAATTGAAAAGGCCTGGACAGCCACACATCTTTTACATCCTTCTACAAGAAATAAATACATGCATACATGCTGTTAAGCACTGAATACCTCCCTCTCTATCTGTGGTTGCTGTTGGATTCTCCCCAGAACACTAAACTTAGATTACTAAGATAATAAAGACCTTCAGAAAGAGAAATTCTCCCATCAATGTGAGTAAAGAAAGGAACTGATAATATATATAGCTCAATGAATTTTACTACATTGCTAATCCAGGCACAGAGATTTTGCTGCTGCAAAGGACTTTGTATGAAGATATTTGGGTTGAAATCTGGACCTTTCAAAAAATGTTCTTTGATGACTTCCAGACAATTCTCAAGAATGCTCTCATTATCATAGCTGATTAAATTTTGCAAGAAGTCATCAACCTGAGAGAAGTTCCAGTACATTAATCCTTTTCCATTTCAGATAACCAAAAGCTATCTCCTACTTTCACCACAAACACAAAATTGGAATCCTGCACTAGGTTATTGTTTTGGAAATATTATGCAAAACAAAAATATCGTTTCCCCCAAAAGCTGGACATATTAACCTTCACAAACATATTTTGTGATTTTTAACTCACTTAAGAAAATTTTATAGATGAGATAAATATTATAAAATTTTCTCCCTTTGATTTTTCTTCTACTTTTCCTGTTAATAAAATACAATGGTGTTCAGGCTGGCTTAAGCTTGTCATCAAGCTCACATTAAAGAGGACAATGTGGGGTCAGATCTTAACCTATAGACTCAAACTGTGAGAAAACAAAGATGTCTCTCCATTTCTGGCTCTCATTTTTAACTATTTTTTTCCTTCTCTCATCTCAGCTACTATAATGTCTCACTGATTGTTACCTTTCCTATAAAGACTTCTGCAGCTTTCCTGCTTTGGTTTTTGAGCACTTCCCTTTATGTGCCACTAAAATCATTATTGTAGCAATAACAATGGTGGGTTGATGAAGGCTTTCAATACTGTAAAATTAACCCCCCCCAAAATACGTGAGATACAGGTGTAGATACATGTGCATCGGCAATGTTGTTCTGCAGAAGCTTTCTGATTACCAGCAATTTGAAGATTATCACTAATCCTATTATGTGGTGAAATACCCATGATCACAGCCCTTCCCTTGCTCTGCAATCTTATGTGCAACTTGACAAAGTAGGCTGATGCAAAGTGTAATGCCAGGTCAGGTACCTGTTGCTGCCCAGAGATGATGGAAGTTTGATCACACTGGACAGCTTGACACTGGAATGACCTTTTAGCTTTGAACAGTGAACAAATTGTTTTCAGACATCAAACTGTGCAATCTTTACCTTATTAAGCGTGCCCAAGGCTGCTGTAGCACCAACAAGAAGAGGTTCGGCTTGCATCTGGTCATCCTCACATTTTTTTCTGTTTCTGATGTACTTCTTGGAATGCTCTCACCTATTAAAACAATGAACCTTGAGATTTATATTGAAAACTAAGACTGTAAATCAAATTAGAGCTGCTGAAGCACACAGTTGCATTGCAATGTCTGTATATGCAAAAAGATTTAAAAAATATATTATTTTATTTTATATGAAAGAAGCCAGACAAAGAACAATAACAACAAAACAAAAGACACCTACAACTGACAGTTAAGCAGGTTTGTGAGTGGCTCTAGACTCGTATGTTGTGCATTGTAAGAATCAACGTCTCCTGTTTGTGCAACCATATGACAGAAGAGCTGGGGGGATGCAGCCCCAGTTACAGCTGAGTTCTGTAGTAGCAGGAGTTCCATCAGACACTGCTTGTGTCAGTAAATCATTAAGTTAGTTGACCTATGCAGCTGCTCAGGAGGGAAGCCTTCTGGGGATAGGGTGATGAAGAGCTGGAGATAGTCATGTGCTGGCAAATCAGCTACCTACAGTCACTAGAAGTCAACAGGTTTCCGAACTACTTATCATGTTGTATTCTATCTGCTATTTCTACCAAAACAGTATTTTAACCTCTGGGTAGCTAGATCACATTTATTCTCATTGCTCCAGAGAGAGAATATGGCATGTGAAGTTCCTTTCTTCCCTGCTGCTCTGAATCATGAAGCATCTCAATCTCTGCATGTTGCCCTGCCCTTGAAGACAACAGCATGAGACGGAAACCTGCTGACTCCCCCTTTTTTGGAGAAAATACAGACTGAGTATGAAAGAGATGAATACATAAACTAATGAGGTAGAAAACAAAATAGCTTTAGATAGGTATACCTGAAATAACTTTTGTTTATATTTATGGACAACTACCTGTATTATCAAAGACTCTTTATGTGGATTCTTTTAATAACAGAGTATTCACCATCACCCTTCATAGCTCAGTTTTGCAAATAGAAAATCAAGAAACTCTAGCTGCTTTACCTGCTAAAAATGGTCTATATCTGAAATACTTATTTTTCAAATTCTCTTTTTCATAGGATGCTCTGATTCCAGCCTCAGAACTTTGCCTTATTCTTACACTTGTATTAGATGTACATGTAGTTAACCTGATGAATGTTTCACCATTGTTGTACTGAAGAAAATACAGCGCTTCAGCACAATTCTGGTATCACTCTCTAGATCAAAGCAGAAAGGAAGACAGCTCTCTCAAAGTCCAGTTCAGTGTTTGTAAGACTAAGCCTCCTGGTTTGGTTAGCCAACTGCTGCTTAGCATAGTCTTCAGGGTAAGGAAGTACAACATGCCAATGTCATGGGAGGACTAAGCGGCAGCTTTATATAATTTCTATTCATTTCAGTGAGACCATAATAAGCTGTATATATTCTTCAAATGGGTACTGAATTAACAGGTTATCTGTGATATCCAATTTTGTTCATGCTTATGACATTACGACACAAAATATCACAAGTAATGCATTATTTTCCATCTTGATATCTAAGGACATAAAAAAAGGTACAGCTGTGAGAAAGGTAATATATATTTACAAGACCAATTGACATATCCTGTTCCCCTTCCCACCCCAGATAAGCCTTTAACAGCTCTTGCTGAAAAATAAATAGTATGAAGACTGTCCTTCTGGCAGATGTACCTGTAAACCTCAGTTTTCAATATGGAAGTTGATCACTGAAGGCTGAAATGAGAAGACCAAGCATGTCCGTATGGAGGTGGAATACCACCTATTTATATAGATTACTTGGAAAAAGGACCCTGGAAACTTATGAAGACTTATCAGACAGTGAAGGGTCCAGGTTTACAACAGAAACCTGGAGATCACTGCATGAGATACAAAAACTGAGGAGGAGTCCTAGTCAGGACTCTATACGACAGTGTAGGATGAAAAGGTGAGAGATTTAGTAAAGAAGAATTGGAAACCAGGTAAGGTATGTGAAATAAAATGCTGGGGAATATTAGGGCAGAATGTTACTTTTGAGGAGTTATCAGACACAGGGGAGAACTCACCAGCTTACACCATTTCAATAGGTAAGTTGAAAGCATTTAAAGGTCTATGTTGAAACGCAGCAGCTGGAGATAAACAAGACATGTATGGGAAGGTGAAGTGAAAATTTTTCAGTAGATTTTGAGAACCACAGCATTTTTTCTCTCACTCCCCCATATTTTCCCTTCTAAAGGATTCCCTTTTAGAAAATCAGAGAAAATACCATTGATCCAATGGTAAATTCAGGTGATGCACCTTGTTTTTCCCTAACCAACAGAGAACATTGACAACATTTTTTAGGCCTAGGTAAACATATCGGATTCATTAAAAACAGCCTCCATCTTATGGTAAATTTGATCTTTTCTTTTAATTCTTCTGTATCTGAAACCATAGGCCTCATACAAGGAATGGAACAGAAGAAAATGAAATATTCTGTACGAAAACAGTATATTTTAATTTCAGGTTTGGAAATTAAGCAGATACCAATCTAAGCATATTTGTCAAAACTCTTATTTTGGCCTAGCTGTGGCTTAGATCAGTGACTTTACATCAGTTAGTGTCAGTTTTAAGTGAAATCTGAGTGCTTCCACAACTTTCTGCACTGATTTAATTATCTGTTTAAAAGCTGATTATGATTCCATTGGTGCAAATCTATCTGGTAGATTAACCCCAGAGGGCATTCTGTATCATCTGCAGTAGCATATTTGGGAGATTACCGTGAACACTTCTAAGGATATATTGCCTAGGGCTGGAGTTCATCTTTATCCTTCTACCTCATGCTCGTCTCACAGGCACATTTCCTGTTAAGTCTTGCTTAAATAAAGTCTAATTACAGAGAAAGAGGATATTACAATAATCACGATGTTAATATTTGGATCAAGCATTATGCATTGGTAGTAACAAGCCCCTGTAACACTTTAATATCCTTACAAAACTTGGCCGTACAATTATCAGGGGAACTTTCCATATATACATTTATTACAAGGGACATGCACAGACATTATAGCCATGGAAACAACAAAAAATTAAAATTAATATTACAATACAAAGGTTATTAATAACATTAAATAATTTTCCTGTCTCTTATGAAAGTGCTGAATAGAAATGGTGTACTTTTTAGAATGAAATTCCCAATGTTTATTGGTTAGCATCTTACGCAAAACATATTTTTGAAATTAAATAGCGCATATACAGTTACAGCTTTGGATCTGTTTATATGGTCTCTAACATGGTTTGACACCCATGTAATTGAAATTAACTTAAAGGAAGAAGTTTAAAACTTAGCTAAGATACTCATTTGGTTAAAATCATTAAAGATCTAGCCAGATGAACAAGTACTACACTTATTTTTCTTAAAGGAGGAAAAGTAAACAGGATAGGTTGCAGTTAAGGCTTAGAAAGGTATTTCTCAAATCTACTTCCCCTCACAAAGAGATGGAGTTTTTCTTTCTTGAGAAGTTTAGTCCTCTTCACATCAATAATTTCAGCAGTATAGAGCTCTTAAATGATGGCTAAATTGTTAGAAAAACTGGAAGAAGTGTGCCCCTTGTGTGTGACCTTAGCACTCAGACCATGAGTAGAGTGGCTCAAATATACCATGTAAATAAAGTGTACTTCAGCTGAGGGAGTTAAATCAAAAATGCTGGTCAGTCTGGATTGATCTTTGTTCCTAATCTTCAGTTGTCACTGTCCCCCATCCTAACTACACTGTACTCTACTTGTTTTCTTCCTCTGAAGGGGTAGGGCCCATTTTAAAAGGCAGTGCACTTACATCATCATCTGTAAATCTCTTTGGTTGACATCATTCACAGCACAGAAACAGCCTGAAAAATAACAGCAGCAGTACTGCTCACTATTTTAAACCTCAGCAGAATGACGTTCATAGTCAGAACCTTGTTGATTTCTGTATGGATACGTAGCCCTACCATGTTTACGGGGTATCCAGACTGACACCACTTTTCCTGATGAGTCTGATCTAAAGTGACTTCCACTCTTCATCTTTTCTTAGGTAATGTTTAACTCTAAGACACTATCTCTAGGACATATAGTGGCTTAAATATTGTAAAACTCAACAAAGAAGCAACACCAAAACAAAACAAAAACAAAAATAAACCACCACTTTAATAAGCTTCAGTTTGAAACCTACATAAAAGATAAACCAAGACAATTTTTAGGGGTGGCAGATTTAATAAAGATGAAAATTATTCATATATTACTTAGCTGGAAGATGAATTTTCATTTGCTGATACACTTTTCTTTTTTTTTTTTTGTAACAAAATTATGGGAGAAGATTAATATTTAGAAACCATCATCAACCTTATAAAATAGTTTTAGATTAATGTAGCACAACATGACACTTCTGTTCCAATGGAAACATTTCAGAAGTCCAATAAAGCAATGAACAGAGGAGTACAGTAATCATTAGTGTCATGTGCTGAACGTTGTCCCTGAAACAAAGTTGCCCAAAGGTGTGATTATCCCACAGTAATCACTCTGTGTTTCATCTAGTTGCTTAATGAAGTAATTTGAATTGTTAAGGGTGTTTTTTTGATCATTCTAAATGCATCATCAGCATATGGAACCAATATGGGAAAAACGTCACTGAAAAGTGTTTGGTAGGACATTGAGGCTTTTTGATTCAATTTGTGCAAGCTTAATTAATCACACTATTTTGACTTTAAATTTCATTGCAATTTTTTAAACCCTTTAGAAGGCATGGACCAGTGAAAGGCTGAAGTCTGTAATTAACATAAACCTGAGAAATGTAAAGGTCCTAATCCAGTCTTCACTTATAGCAGTGGCAAAACTCACTTTTCTTTCAGTAAAATTAAAATGAGACATAAGGTCATTATTGAAAACACTAAATAACACATAACAACAAATTTTAAGGAAGTGAAACAGAAGAAAATTAAAGACAGTTTAAATTGCTCCCAGACAGTATAGATTACCCTGTTCACCAGCATCTGAAAACTGTTTACAAAGGTTTTGGCAACTTGAAGCTTCCATAGCTCAAAATCAGGTGTTAAGTACTATTACGAGTCCTTCAAAATTTCCTCTTTGCAGTATTGATAAATGGCATAATGGACATTAGGTTTTGTAGCAAAGTGACAGAGTTGAGTGAGCCCTTCAGATTTTAGCACAGAGGAACTTCAGTTCATAGTATTCAACACCATGATGTTTTATTTCAGAAATGGTGCCTTTAAAATTAAATTAAAATTTTAAAATTGTGATGGGACATTTCTATCGAATTTGTGGTGAGTGCTAATAGACGAAAACCTGTTTCCAATATAAAAGTTGATAACAAATGTTATTAGGCTGAACTGAGAAGAAAAGGAAGAAGATTCAACACTGATGACACATACTATTAGAAATGCTATTATAAGCTTAAAATTCAAGGTTTGCACCTTGCAACATTGCAATGTACTGGAATGGACTTTTGTATCAATTGAATTGTTCAATTCACCTAGAGCCTTTAAAGCCTTTAGAAATCTGAAGTGCTCAGAGATGACTCTCTGACCTTTACTGTATTACAAATAGGTCTGATTCTCAAGATCCACATCCATTAAATGCTTGAATGAGCTCAGTATTTATTGTTCTTTCATCTCATTAAAACAGCTAAAAGGTTGGGGAAAGGCATAATGTAAAGAAAGGTCAAGTGGTAATCATGGTGTGAAATGCTGTTACATGTGTAAGTATAATAATTCTTTAGACTTTATGCTCCCTGGAGAGGAAGTTGTTCAAAACTGTTCACCTAAAAAGGTTTATTTTGTGCTAAATATAGCTCAACAGCACTAAATGGGGGAATTAGACTGACCTTTTGCTCCTCTGCATCAGCAATGGCCTTTTCTTGGCTTACTTTCTCAGTCTGAAACCCTATTTTAGCAATGAAAACTTCAGCATCTTTATTTCTCAGTTACAGTTCTGCCTCCTGGGAAGCAAGTTTGGATTTTAGATCTTCTACCTACAGGGCAAAAGGTAATGCATTATTTGGGAGTGAGGGCCATTAGGTATCACTTTTGAGAGATTCTACCACATATACCCCAAAAAGCTGAAAATGAAAAATAAGATTCACGTACATTTCATGGGTCTTGGTACCGAAAGTGTCACCTTTTCTTCTTTTATTTCCATATGTCAGCTCCACATTTTAGCTCACACAGAATTTTGATGACTTGGAGAACTGAATAAGAACAGTTTACCTGTACCCACCAGGGACTCCACGGCTCCCTCAAGGTGCTCAAATATCTGTCTAGTTGCTGTTTTTGTAAGCAAGTGTCTCAGCAGTGCAACCAGACTCTGCTGCAGGACTAAACAATGGTACAAATGAAAAAGCAGTTACTGGAAAATGCTTAGTAATTCTGGAAAATGCTTCTCTGAGAAGACGATTCCAGCAGCAGTTTGCTGAAAGGTTAAGACAGACTCAGAGACTGATTAACAAAGACTACTTGTTAGTTTGATGAAAGAACAACTTACCTTATGGCCTGCCAGGCTAGAAACCTGTATAAATATATCCAGCAACACTATCTTTCCATATGTAATGCAGATGTTTTAAATACCTGTTTTTTTAGTTTTTCCCTATCTCTCCAAGCATTTTATCTCACAGCTTTTCTTGATAAAAAGCTAAATTTTAATCAGAAGGGACTCTCATTGACCTGATCTGGAAAGAGGTGATAAAGAAGGCAAATATTAGAGGCCATAAACTTTTGTCACACTGAAATTCTTGAGCATTGTTCATCTTTGGTGGACTCCTGAATTCTCTTACAAAACCTACAAAATGCATATTTCCAAAATTTGTCCATCTTGAAGTCAGGAGACAAAGCTGTAAAACTGAATTTGTCAAAACAGATGACTGTAAAGATCCCCAAACTCTCCATTCACTTTTTTTTTTTTTTTTTTTTTAAATTATTATTTTTAAATGATTTAACTTTATGTGTAGTTCTTTCTGAAAATCTAAATAGTGCTATATTTGATATTCTTGTCCAGAGTTCCAGAGTACAGGGACAGAAATGCTTTAGTGTTCAGGTAGCTGGCTAGATAGGAACTGTGGCTCTGTCAGCTCACACAGCATTCAGCACTTGAAGTTGTCAAATTACAATTCGGTCATCATCAAATTAGAATTTAGAGGGAAAAAAAAGTTTTAATAATTTACTTAAAATATCTTATTAAAAACAGATTATGAAAAAGCAGTCATCCTTTTCTGAAGGGATGCAAGACACAGACTCCTGATGGCTCTTGAACAGGAGATGTTTAATGTGCTTTTTCACTACTTCATATACTTTCCCCATAGCCCCACGTGCTGTCCACCTGCCTGAATCTATCACACAATTAGTTAGAGACCCACAGACATGTGCCTGGAGCCAGACAGCAATTGGCCACTGCCCAAAGTTCATCTTAGCCAACACTGTAGCAAATTTACTTTATCTCAACCTTGCTCAAGTTTTTTGTTTCTACTGCCTGTTTCCTCATTATCTCTGATTCAGGGATGTGTGAAACAGTGTGAAGCCACTTGCAAATTCCTTTCCCACATTTTCCATTGACTATTATTTTTTGCAGAGCTTCAGCCTTATGTGGGAATAAGCCACTCAGCTCCCATTGTTAACTGCATTGCAGCAGCGCAAAGCTACAATGCCATGCAAGAATGTAACCAAGCATTTCATTTGCAGTCTTCATGTAAAACATAGACTTTCTGCTTGGAATAAAGAAATTCCTTGACTATGGTTTGTCCTGAGCACAAAAGACTAAGGAACGGGTTGTGTGTGGAGGGGAAAGGCTTCAAAGCAGTCTCCACTCCCTTTGGTCTTTTGGACCAACTAGCCACAAATGAGCCACAGGCAGAACCACCACCACCCTCTACTCTCCCCCTGTCTTTCCAGATGGATGAGTTCTTGCTCAGATGGATAAACCCCTCCTTCCACAGCCAGCTAAAAAGCTGAAACACCTTCCACATGAAGAAAAGTTTCCAAAATCATGTAATTTCAATGAAACAAAAAGATGCCATCCCACAACTAATTGGTCTAATTAAAAGGTCCAGTCACAACTTTGTTTTATTAGCAATAAAATCCAGATTATTTATAAAGAATGAAAGAAAAGGTTGTGACTTTCACAGATTACCTGTGAAGTTGTTGCCTTCAGCTTCTGTATACTATTCACCATGTGCTCTGATATTCTTTCATGTTTTTTTCCCAAGTAGGATCTTAAACAGTCCAATTTGCTCCAGGAAACTCACTAGAGTGGTGCAATTGTATCACCTCTTATTACAACTGTAGTTGGCACTTGGCATCTTCACACCAGTGCGGGCATAAGCCATGAAATTGTGTATGGAGTCCTGGACAAGCGGCTGCACATACCCAAGGAACAGGAAAAAATGAAGAAATGAAACACAGAAGCAAATAAATGTTTCAAAAATGTCAGAAAAGGTTACGTTAAAGATAGCTCATTCACAAAAATATTCATCAGAGTCTACCCAAAACATAATTCTGTTGGCATGCAAAAACTATTAAACCTAAGTGACTATCCCCAAACTTTTTTTTTTTTAAAATATATATATATATAAATTAGTTAATTCTGTGTTGGCAATCATAAAGTCTTCAGATCCATAGGAGCTAAGTGCTTCACCACACTTTCATTTTCAGAATAGATACCCCCAAAAAGCTAAAACCAGAGATGATGTCATTCTCTATGCTGCCACATGCAGTTAAAACTATATTAATTTTTCATTTCACCTCTGGAAATCCTGCCTAGAAAAAAAAAAATAAAAAAAATAATCCTGTATAAGTTAAAAATATAAATGCAGTTTTTACTGTAATCACACTGATCTCTACATTCCTTGTAGATCATCAAATTCCTACTCAGAAGGAAATGGATTTTTTATGCCGTTAACTTTGGATTGAAGAGAAATGGACTTGGTGTTTTTCCCTTCCCTAGACACTACCATGCATCAGCCCGAGAAGCATGCCTCCAGCTCAGAGCAGAATCTGGCAGCACCTTGCAGAAGGGCCCCAGGGAATCCCCATGGGAGCAGAGGGGGCATAGGTTGGGAGGCTTGGTCAGTTCCAGGGGCTGTGTCGGATACCACACAGAATTATGTGAGTTTTCCTTCTCATCGTGGGAAGGAAAATGCAGCAGCGTGACTGGAAAACTCTTTTCATAGACTATATGATAATCAAAACAGGCTATGTGTATTTAAAACAGGTCCAGGTGGTCATTTCTGCATGCTCCTGAGCAAAATGCAGAGGTAAAATCCCTGTCTGAATTCACTTCACACAGCAAGAAGGGGAAGGCATGGCTGAGAGCTGGTTCCAGTGCTAAAGCTCAAAGGTTCTTTTCCTTAATTTTTTGAAAACTAAACTAGCAAATACAAGATACTACTATGTTGCTTTGAATTACAGTATACTTTCCTTGGATAAAGATGTAGTAAGAAACACCCTAAATTCGTTTTAATTTGTTTTAAAGTATCCTACCTACCTATCTATCTCTTAGAATATATCCATTTACATGTCTAAGCAGGAATACTGTATGTGAAAAGAACAGAGAAATACTAAGAAAGCCTATTTAACTCCATCATTGTAACCAACTTTCATTTTGTCCTCTATGACTTCTAGCATACTTAACTTGATAATTTGTGGAGTCACATCTCCCTCATTTTAATGATTATTTATTGCATTCTGTACAAGATGAACCCAGTTCAATTAATCAAGGGAAGCCTAAAAATCAATTAATATGAATTAAATGAGCTACACCAACTCTTAGGAAAGTCACACATAATTTACCAAAGCATTGTCAATAATGCTTAGAGAACTTTGGGAAAATTGCTCATGAGTGGTTGTTGATGCAGTTAAATGTTTTAAGCCTACATCATTAATATTACAATCAGGCTGGTGCAGAAAGGCTTGCCATTTTTCTCAGTAAGAAACCTCACTATTTTCCTTTGACTTTAAAAGACTAGTTTGAAAGGATACGTATTTCACCTGTGATTACTACAACAGAAATTAAAGCAAGGACTAAACAAAGAATGATCTGCATTTGGGGAAAGCAGAAATAAATTGCTTTACAAGTTAAAAAAAAAAAAAAAAGTTGAAGCAAAGCCAGCATAAATTCATCTTATATCACACACACCTCCAAAAAAAGCTGTTTCTAAAAGCACGACTGGTCAGCAGGAATAGACATTTTATGCAGGTTTGACCAGCACTTGGCTTCACGCTTAAATCTCTTACAGCCTTTCTCTCCTTTCCCCATTGTTGATGATATGCACACCCAGCCATACAGATCTTCCTAGGAGAGACAACCTTCTCACACATGATCCTTATGAGAGGTCTCTACTCAGCAACCCTGAAAAGCCCTCTAACAACAGTTTCATTTGTAAATCGGTGAGGGAAGAAGTGGGTTTTGGTAGAGCTGGAAGTGGCCCGAGACAACTTGTCTCAATGGGGCAAAATAACTATTGTTATCGAGCTTAACAAAATGGCACAGCATGGGAGACATACTGAGCCAGAGAGCAGCTGGTTGTAATTCACACTGTTTTTCAGAAAACACTAATCGTTCCCGAACAGACCTCTTTGATGATTGGTCTTTCCTGCATTTCCAATTTGTCACTTTCTCTTATGATAAGGTCAGCAGTGACAGCACTTCCTGACATTAACAGCTGTGGCTTTTAAAAGGGTCATTGTGGAACTACTAATTGCAGTAATTTCATTAGCATAAATTATTTATTCTGCCATTCATTTATCTCTCTTTTTTTTTTTTTTTCTTTCCCCCTAATACTACATTGTATTTTTCAATATATGCCCATTCAGGGTTGTAGGCAAAGGAAATTATTATTGCTAATTTAGCCTTATTACAAAAAATCAAACAAAAAAGAATTGATACAGTAACAAAATCTGATTTAACTGCAGTTCACTAGAAAGTATAACGTAGCTTGAAGCCAATAATGAATAGACTGTTCTGAATCAAATTCAATAGTTCCCCAAACTACTGAGCAATAAGGCTATATAAAATCCGAAAGAAAATATAAGGGTGATGTCTGTTCATTCATATGTAATCTCTCTATTCCAGGCCTTGTCTGATTGACTTTAAGCATGCAAAAGTGAAAAATTGAAGTTTCTAAGAGAGCTTAGACACGAGTTTTGACTGTGTCCTCCTTATTATTTTCCTAAAGATATAAATCTGTCCTTAACAAGTCAAATCATGATAAATCAAAAAAGACCAGCATCCCTGAACTTGAATGCATCCTGCAGGCCATTATCAAGCCTGGGAGTAACAGGAACCCAGCTTTGGAAGGATGAGAAAACGGGGAAGTACGTGTGTATATGGGGAAAAGAATAAAAGGCAAGGAGAAAAGGGAAAAAGTTGTTTCAGACTTCTTTCCCTTATCACCTTATCATATGTTGTAAAACACTTTGGAGTATGATACCGTAAGAACATAATTAATTTATCCTTGGTATGCTTGATAGTGTGCGATGTTTAGTGCTAAGACACGAAGAAGCAGCATGAAAGACAGCTGCAGCAAAATATATATTCAGATCATATAGCAGAGATGTACGCTGAATTTATTTTAAAAGGGCTTGATTAAATAATTCTGGTTCTTTTATTCTGTACTCAATGCTGATATATGAAAGTAGCTGCATGTAAGGGAGACTGTGTATATTTTGAATATAGGGATGAAATATTTATGTTAAAATACTTTAGATCATGTTTTATACCAAATGAGGTATGTAAGTTCATTAAGCTCGGTATGTGTATTTCAGTAACATTTCAGTGTTTGCTTGTGCTCTTTTTACATGCAAGTTCAGCAATTTGATTATTGAAACAGAAGAGGGCTCTTTTCCTTTCTTTTCTCTGAAGGAATCTAAGACATCCAAATCAATTAAATTTTGGATACTCTCCATTTCCCTGCAACTATCTCTGGATTGACAACATCTTAACCCACACTTTGGCCAGTGTCCCGAGTGAAAAGGAGAGCATGGTACCTATGTTCTGGGAAGCTTCAGCTGGCACCAGAATTAGGTAGGATCACCACTTCTTTCTGTCCAGATACTTTCACACAAGGCAGACAGGACATTCACACCATCCTTCATAGCAGCTCAGCATCTCCCTGCTGAGCTCAGTCTGCAGCCTACTTCCCCAGATAGGCTTTATCTTCCAGAAAAGTGCCTGGACTTGATTTGAAAATACAGAGATGGAGAATCCAAGACTCCCTTCCCCATTCTCACAATCACCCTGTTTTTTTTTTTTTTTTTTTTTTTTCCTAGTTTTCCCTTAGCATTTAAACACAGAAATTTTCCACACCCTCATCAGGTATATATAATGACATATCTATATAGAACTTTTACAAGGAAAAAAAAATCATTAGCTTAACTTCAAGCTACCTTAATTAAATATGCAATATAATTATAATTATACAGTTACATAAAATCTAACAATTACTTTTTTTTTTTTTTTTAAATACTGAAAAAGGATAATTAAGAGCTAAGTGTCAATTATGCCAAGATAATTACTGATCTTGCATCACTCTTCATAATGGGCAGCACAGTTACGGTATGTTTCAGGCACACATCAGTTGTCGCTAACGATTTTTATACTAGCAACAAACAAAATTCCTGAGATATCTGAAATGGAGCAAGTGAAACTGTATCAACACAGCAGCACCAAGGCCCAGAAAAGGAGGCTGCCTGCTATAAATCTCTGACAGACCAGATGGCAGTCTGCAGCCTGTATTTTGGGGTGGTCCTTTGCCATCCTGCTCCTCTTACTCTGATAGCCTAATACCTCTGCAATGCTCCTGAACCTGCTCCCTTTACTACCTACCTTTCTGTGACCATTCTCCCTTCACTTCCCATTTATTCATCCTCTATCTGCTGTTTTGATTCTCTTCTCCTTCGGTTGAGCCCCGCTCCTTTTATAGCACTGTCATAGTTTCTCTTATTTCCACACTACCTTATGACCTCTGTGCTCTGGGTTCACTTTTTCCATCACTTTCTAATTATTCTAAGTATTCTCCTAATACTTTTTTTTTTTTTTTTTTTTTTTTTTTTTTTACATTCTGCTGTATTTGTTGCTTTTCTGTTTGGCTGCACACGCAGGCATGACTCAGGCACCACGTTCGGCTTTACATGTGTTGATGACAGAAACCTTCACTCATGGACAATAGAGCAACATGTTGTTTTGTTACCCACCATTTATTTCACTTTCTGGGAACTGAACGGGAACAATATCTACTGGGAACAGTTAGCACCTATGTGCAAAAGAGACTTATAAATGGTTGCTGAGATCAGTGAATTCTTTCCTAAATAACTGGAATTATATAGAAATATAGTCCTTAACTATTAAAAAAAAAAAAGTTTCAGTATTAAAAGCCTAAATTCTGATGACCAGATGTATTTTCAAAGGAGAAAAATATAATTAGTTAAGGATCGGGAAAAAAAAAAAAAAAAAAAAAAGGCAAATTTCTATTCTCTCTCTCTCTTTTTTTTTATTTTATTTTTTTTTCTCCACATTGTCTTTAAAAATAAATGGGAATATGCAGGTTGGTATCAAATTCAAAAAAAAAGAAAAAGGCAAAAACCCCACTTAGCGCACTGGACAGCAAATAGCTGTTATACTCACACTTCACATTTTCTGTAAACTGATAAAATAAAGCAGGAGGTGCTGGTGGAAAACAACCAAGGAGGCTCAGCACAGCCCTCTGCTTCCCTTGCAGTCCTATAGGAGGCACCAGCACGCCGCGGAGCAGCCTCTGCCGCTGGACCGCAGCACTTTTCTGCCCAGACACCTGCAGGCTTTTTTTTTTTTTTTTTACCTTTTGTTGTTGTTGTTATTATTATTACCTTTTTTTTTTTTTAATTTATTTTTTTATTTTTTTTATTTTTTTTTTATTTCACCTCCTCACCAAAAGTCACACTACAGACTGGTCAGGAGCAACGGGGGAGTGAGTACCCGGATATTAAAGCTCTAAACGTGTTTGTCATGTGGTTCCAGAGGAAATTTTCACCTGCTTGGTTGCTGAGCTGAAGGAAAACTTGCAGCTTTTCTTTAGGTAGCCTGGACTGTGCGCTGCAAAATTGCAGCCTCACTTGCTACAGCACTAGTATATATATTCAACTATACTGTGAAGGGTTAAATAAATTCTGAACTTATGAAGATCTTAAACACTCTAGAACTGAAGGATTCTGCAAAGACAAGAGTGCTATAAATTACAATGCTTTTTTTTTTTTTTTTTTTTTTTCCCCACTCACTTCTTTGCCTGAGAGACCTATCTAAATTCCTCTGAAGGACCAGGGCAGTGACATGCCCCCAAAAATGCAGCAGGGTGAGCTTGAACAAAATCAAGGACAACAAGTATGCAAGAAGGGATGAAAAAAAAAAGCACTGTATTTTCTTTTTCCCCATCAGCTTATTCAGTTATTGATCTTTCAATATTCTCTTGCTTTCTTATAAGGCTGACAAGCTGGAGGCTCTGTACCTCGACCACCTCAGTTCCTCAATGGACCTCCTGTGGATGGAGCACAGGGCCTCCTGCAGCCACGGCAGAAGCTATCAATAGTGGCACAGCTCATGATGGCTGGGAACTTCCAAGCTGGGGCTCTCAGCATGCATCCACCAGGGAGAAACACAGAATGATCTGCAGGGAGGAGGGAGGAAGAGAGGAAGAAAGGAATTACACGGCGAGTGGAGGCCTTCAAAGAAAGGCACGTAGTGAACCATGGCCCCGCGCTGGTGCAAGCCAGCTCGCAGCTGAGACTCTGAACCAATTTGGCAGCTAATAAATTCAGTCAGCTAGAATTTTACCTTGGGCAAATACGTTTTTACTCCCTTTGCACTGTACGCATACTGCATACTTACTGTTTCCACCCCATCTCTCCATGTGGAGATAGTTGCTCAGTCTGATGTCTGTAAGTAGGAATGCAGCCACACACACGCACTGGCACGCAGACAGCCAGAAGGCACGCATTCAGATAGTCCCTCTGACGCAAAGCCAGCTCTTGGGTTCTTAAACCTATTCAAGCCACTTCCAGCCATTCTAACACACACTGCAACTCCATTAAAAGAATGTAAAGGAAATGAGATTAGGATCTTGGTTTCTATGTGACTGTTTAGGGGCCATTTTTTACAAAAGGGGAAAGGGATGCCCAAACTAGGCTAAAATAGTCAGAGAAGACTAAATCTGTATTTGGTTTATCCAAGGCAATTCACATTTGAGAAGGATTATTCCAGTCTCTTAGTTGTTGTCTGTGGACCTACTTACTGCATTAGCATACGGTTTGGCTACTGTGTTTGCTTTTGGTTAATTAGCAAAATGACAGACATCAAGCTGTTAAGATGGGTCCGGACTGTTCTGTCTTAACACTGAAGTGTATAGGACCACTGTCTTATACACTGAATCCCATGAAATAAGATTTATTTATTGAAGTACAGGACTTCTTAAATCATACAGCAACAATATTGTTCATTTCAACACAAAATATCTAAATGGTATCAGAACAGATTATCTCTAGCCCAACAACCACAAGAGGCAGGAAAATTTTGTTGGGCACACTAAGGAAGTGATTTTTTTTTTTCCTGCCTCTGGAGTAATCTGTAAGTGACATTACATGTTAAAATAAAACTATCTGAAAAAAAAGCTAAGCCAGATGAAAAAGACAGAAATGCAGAGAGAGAGAGAAAAAAAAAAAAAAAAAAAAAAAAGGAAGGAAAAAAGGAGGAGGTTGACCTGGGACAATATCTCACTGGGTTTTAAAGCAGTCAGAGAGAAAAAGTGGTGAGTAACAGTGGAAAAAGCTTCTATGCATTCTTGAAAGAAAATGGAAAAGACTTGCTACTATCTTGTAGTTTCTAAAAATACATCTCTGCACTAGAAAACTCCAGACAATTTCTGCAATTAAGCTTTAGTTATGAGAAAAGATGATTAAGTTTCAGTAGAGCTAAGTCAAAACAAGAAAATCTTTTACCATTATTCATAACCCTCCCAGACAGAAAAACGTCTCCTAGGGTATGTATAACTTTGCAAGGTTTGGATTTTATGCTGTACCATAGGTAATATGCATTCTTATTTTCCACTCTTTTTAGAAAAATCAATTAATAAGTGGTCTTTGATCACAAGCACTGGTCAGTCTGTATCTCACAGAAAATTTCTTTCTCATGGCAGCATAAAAGGAGTGGGATTTTGAGATTATTGAAAGCTTCAGATCAATGACACCATTTTCAGAAGCGTAACAGCAAGAAAAACAGAAATGGTCCAGTTCTGTTGGGAGTCATGGTGGAAATAGGAAAGGCAGAAGTGAGAAACAATCATAAAAGCAAGAAGAGGTAGAAAGCTCAAAAAAGGTATGAGGAGGAAGCAAGAAAGGCAAACAGAAGTATTGATGGTCTTCCATGTTGTGGCAGACTGGAAGAGAAATGATACAGACAAAAATTACAAGGGGCGTAAAATAGAGAAGAATTCACTGAAATTTTTACTGATGGGTAAACCATAAGTATTAAATAAGTTAGAGCCCCACTGCACTGTGAACTAACTGCATGTTCCACTTTTTAAATCCATTTTATTTTTTGTTTCTAAATTGAGAGTATTCACAAGTCTATTTTCAATGTGCTTACCAGTTTCCCATAAGTACAACATCTCACAGTACATTTTTAATCTGTCTCATAAAACTGGATGTGGAAGACTATTTCAAGTTAAAACAGAGTTTGAATCCCCCTACTGATCTAGTTTATTGTCAGAGAGAAAATACCTCTCTCAGGTGAGCCTAAAATGCTTCTAACCACAGGTGAGTTGCACATAGCCTAGAATGTATTTGCGAGTGTGTCAGCAAGAGAAACCAATGGTTTAAAATCAATTGTGGCCTTTGACAAGAATTACAAGCATCAGTGCACGTTATCTCATTTGAAAGAAGAATGTCCAATGCTGTTTTCTAGAGTCTCGGCAGAAATATAACTTCTGGTCTATGCTCATGCAAAAAAGACAATGGAGTCTAGGTAGTCCAGGGACAATACAAAGACCAGCCACCTGATCAGCAAAGTGGTCAGAGGTACAGAGAAGATTTCATCTACTTTGAATGTATTCAAGAGAAGCAAATGGCAGAAATATCCACACAAAAAATCCATTTTAACAAAGTAATGAAAACTGTGCTAGAATTTTAGAAATACCACAGAAAGATCTTGGAACTTACAGCAAGATCTTACCATGCTGATCAAAGAGAAGAACAAACAAGGAAGCAGTAATCAAAAAGATGCAAGAATAAATTGTTTCCACCCCAAAACTCTGAGTTAGAGAAGTAACATAGATGAAGAATCTTCTAGGTCTGTTTCAGGATTCTCAAATACCCTAGACAAATCTTAGAACTTTCTGGAGTTTCTTCTCTGTTACACCATAAGCCCTTTGATTAGACATTCTCATTCACATCAGTTTGTTTTCTGATAAAATTCTAAATTCAGTTATAGTATTAGAAAAATAGTGAGAAATGTTTACATTTGGGGCACCCCATTTTCTGTTCTCATTCTTCTAGCAGCCACCTTCTTGGATCTGTATACCACCCTTAATATGGTAGCAACAGTAATGGAGAGCCTAGAGATATCTGTCCCCCCTATAATGTTCTTCTTACAAATGCCCTTGTTGTAGCAGTGGTGCCAGACAATCTATCACACCTTAAAAGCTGCAAAACACACAGAGACTTGCTGGAAGTTATCTTTTCCACCCTCCTACACTGCTCACATTGCTCATGTTTGGACTTAGCCCTCTAAGTATTGGACTGCAAGAAGAGTCCAAATCAAAGTTTGGGGCGGTATGCCAAACAGCAATCTTTTACTATTCTATTTTGCTAAATCTATTTAGCATTTTCCTTAATTCTGTGCTTTACATAACATTTTATGCTTCCTAAATATCAATTTGTATGAATGATTACTATTCGTGCTCTACATGTATTTATACCAGTCTTATGTTGAGCTTTAGGGGAGAAGGTACTTCCTCTAATGTCATTTGATGGGGGTGATTTATAAGATCTATTAACTATAAGGAGCTGCATTAAATTATATACACTGTGGATCCCTGAGAAGATAATAGTGGAATTTCAGGATTGCGTACTAACTTTCTGCTAGTCTCTAAATGTCAGATTTAGTAAATCATACCCATAATCCATCTGCTTGCTCTTTGATCTTGGCCACCCCACCAAAAAAAAAGTCTGAAAGTTTAAGAGTACATTATAGTAGTATGTTCTAATCTTTATTCTAATCTCATGCTTATCCAACACTAGAGCTCGTGGATTACCGCAGTCTCTCAACACTTCCATAACAAATGAGCAAGGAACAGGGTGTAAACTGACTGATGAGTGAAGGCAGACAGGAGAAAAATGGATGAAATATCTAGCAAAAGCTGGTAAACATAACAAGTGAAACATTTTCATGCAGACAACCAAGATATAAAAATTACAGTAAGGGTATCTCATACAGTAATAGAAAGGCTTAAGAAGTTCTCCATGGCAAATCCATTCCTTTCTTTGAAAGAAATGTGGATTGAAAGGTACAACACAAGTCTTTCATATGACATTTTTAAGATTTAAATTGGCACAATTGTATCACAAAGATAATAAGTGTGGATGGAGTACTACACATATCACTATGTCACTTCTCAGCTCAGCCTCTTCCCGCTGTTCTCAGATACATGAGCCCTCTAGGTTCGCTTAGTGCTTCAAACAAAGCCAGACAAATAACAGTATCTTAATACTAACGAACTACAAAGAGCCACAGCACAGGCTTGACCATTGATCTGATAGAGCCCATTCTGTTTAAGTGTCAGTACACTCACTTGTATGGTTTCGGTCCCTGGGAAACTACATGGTGCTGTGGCAGGAGTAAAGCACTGTACAGACCAGGAATCATCCCTAGATGGCTCTGCAATGACACCACCATTTTGGGGGCAGAGCAAGGGAAAAGCTGTGTTACATGGATGCCAGCCATGTCCTGACACTAGTCTTCAGCATCACAAAATGGACTTCAAATTTACTAGCATAGATATATCCTTAAAAATCAGTTTTCTACAACACTCAAGATGTAAAGGCCAACATCCAAATAAATTAATAATAATAAAAAAAGCTTGGAGCTTTTTATGGAGAAACATGAACCTCATAAGAACTTGCCAATTGCAGAAGATACTTTTTGTGCTACAGAACTTATGAACTCTGAATAGGTTCTCAGCTGTCTAACAACATAACTGAGCCTTCATTTGCTGGGGGAGCAGTAGCTGCATCTGCCTCTCCCTGGTTCACCTGCCTCCTTGGTGGCAACTGGTTCGTAACTTCAGAAATTGTTTGGAAGGTGGGATTGTTCAAGTGTTAGACAACACCATCTCTTGTACACTTACTTCCCCATGAATCAGACAAAAATAATCTTGTCTGGGCTAATATTAGTCTAACACAGAACCAGCATCCCTAAAAACGTGTATCTCTGGCTGGAATTAAAGCATTCAAGTTGATAGGCATTTATCCCCTTGAAGAAACAACAGTGACAGCTGGCCAAAAGCCAGGCCATGTTGGGGCTGTACAAGTGCCTCTCTGCTTCACAGATGAAAGATGTTGTCAGTTGCAAAACAGACCACAAGGAAAAGCTAACATGCGCTGATGAAAGAGGATTTGGAAATGAAGATAATAATTTAAAAGAAAGGTATTAGTAATAACATTACTAATTACACCTCAAGATTACCTGTGGTGATACGATGTAGGGCACCTGCCTATGTTTTATATTAATTCTGGCTGAAGCATGAAAATGCTGGACTGCTGAGTCCCTTAGAAAATATGGCACCAGATAAATACTAACAGGACTATGCAAGGAGGAGAACATGATAAGGATGTTATGGCTAAAGCAGTTTAGTCCAGTTTGAGTATTGGAAATGCACTGGAGAAATGGCATTCCCCCAAAATAGGAGAATAATTAGTTCTTATTGCTGGGACTTAGCAGCAGCCAGAATTGAGAGACCGTAAACTTAGAAACGTGAGAAAAACAATTAATGAGGAAACCTGTTCAAGAAAGGGGAGAAAACATTTGTAGCAGAGATCAGCAGCTTATGAAGAAAACTGGCTACACGGATATTGAATAACTGAGATTCAGTTAGAAAAAAAAAAAAAGCCATATAATATGTAAGGCTTTATAATATATAATAAATTTTAAGAGCACTGAGGAAATCAAGAGAACTATTAAGAACTGTAGAACTCAGAAAAGTAAAGACCTGAAGAAGCAACTATTTCTCAAGGGCATGGATACGAGGCAAGAACAGCTAATCCTTGCTGTCCTTTGAACTCCATCTGATTTTGTTATTCTTTTGTTTTTGGCAACCTTTCAACTTTTTCCCAAAACTGGGATCAGGCCTAAACACCTTGGAGCTCACACGGCCTATAGAAACATACTTCTTAAATGTAAACTTTATGGTGAGCATACTCTTTCAAGTATTTCATCCCTGTCTTTCTTTCTAAGAAATTGTAGTAACTTGCAGAGTATTCGAGAGTGCTGCACAGAGATGTGGAATATTAAAAAAAGTGGACCTCCAACTAACTGTGAGCCTAACTTGTTAGCCTATGCAATGGTATACCTTAGCTCTGTCAGTACATTACCACTTACAGTGTTTAGCCATCAGTAGTGTTTGCCTAAGGAGTATTCTTATTTTTAATTTATTTCATCATTCATCACCAAAGCTTTTAAAATCCTCAGGTGCATATACATCCCTGAACACACTTCAGCTGTGGACCCATGTTTTCTAATGGTACAATCCACTGTCTTCAACTGACATGCTTCCAACTTACACTGACATAAATTTATACCTACATAAATGGCATGTTTTCAGTACATTAATAGCAGAATTGATTGTAACTTCTCGACTGAAAACAAACAAACAAAAACAACACAAAACCAAAGAAGTATGGTGGTCCAAAGAATGGCATTGTATAGCATTGTATAATTTAGATTCTTGAGCTGGGTTCTGTGTGGATTAGCACAAGATCTTGATTTTTTTTTTTTTTTTAATGAAATGGGAAAATGAGACTATATCACTTCACTAAGGCTCAACATTCTGAAACCGTCTAAATTGTCCCCTTTTGTTCTCTTTCATGTTTTACTGGTCTTTTATTCTTCAAACCCAGGGAAAGTAGGAGGCAGGAGGTCACCCAGCACTAACTAAAAGTCCATACAGATATCTGCCAGTGTGTTAACTCATGAAATTTATGTCTTCTTTAATACTATAATGTATCTGCTTTGCTTCCTTGCAATATGAATAGATATCTCCTTCTCTTGCCTCCAGAAGTGCTAATTTGCACAGTGGGTGGACTGGTGAAATGGTTGCGAGGTAAAAGGCATTTGAAAGCTGGCTTTCAAAAAGCTCTTAAAAAGGAAAAAAAAAAAAAAAAAAAAAAAAAAAAAAAGAGAGAGAGAGAGAAAAATGTAGAGGGGATAAGGAAAACACAAAGGGAAAGAAATGGGGAAGAAGAAAATAAAGGGATATTAGAAACCATATTTTTCCGGTCCTTTCTTTAAAAATGTACACAAATGCAACATAGTTGTCATGAAACATAGACAAATAGTACTGACTAGAAACAGATATACTTAGGGTAAGGACTGCTATTGATCTTGTCACTGAAATCCAGGAAAGTAAAAACAGTATGAATATGTCAGACAGAATAGAATGTCAAACTAGACAATTCAACACTGGTTTTTAAGTTCTATAACTTAAAATAAATATGTGGAGGGACAGAGGTGATGGGAATGAAATTAGACATAGGAGGGAATGTCAGCAAAACTGAAGCAAGAAAGAAAAAGAGTGAAGATGAGTAGAAAAAAAAAAAAAAAAGAAAGAAAGAAAGAGGGAGAAAGTGGTATATTATAACCACTTTAACATCACAATAACTACTTTAACCTCATGATGTTCAACAAGTACCCAAGAAGTACCTCCAGCAGTTTTCTTTGGTGTCTGTCAATCCCTGGTCTGGGACTTCTTTTTGGACTCCTGCAATTATGCCCTCCACGTCTTCATCACTGAACAGATCTGGAACTGCTCCTGTGAAAAGACAAAGGGGAGGTTAGGAGAAGCCTTACACAATACACCCAGAGAAATAATCTACCTGGTATTTGGCTTGAAGGGGTTGCAGCATGTAACTAGAGATATGTTATGATAATAGATCAAGTAACAAAACAGTTTCTCTCCTGTTCCCCTTACCTTTTCACCTAAAGAGAACAACTTTTTTTTTAAGGGAGAAGAAACAGCATTGCTTTAAAAAGGCAAAAATACTTGCCAATAGAAAATTCACCTACTAATGGTGTAACCCACAGAATAGTGGTTCCATTTTTTTTTCTTTCCCTTCAGGCTATTAGAAAAATGTTTTCCAGTTAGGTTTCAATAAAAAAATAAAAAAAATAAATAGTAGTTACAACCCTTCAAGATGTTCTTCAACTGTATAACATTTTCTCTTCCTTTCTCCACATCCACACATTCAGAATTAAGATTCTCTTATGATGATCTTAAGATGGGTGAAACTGCATTACTGTTTGTTACACCCATACAGTCACAAAGAAATTTCTTGAAGTCAGTGAAATCATACAAAAGAAAGCATGATATTAAGTGAAAGAGATTCCCATCTCCCCCAAATCAGTGCACTTATGCGTGGTAAGCCTTAGCAATTTGTCTCCTCAGCGGGCTATGTTTTCTTAAGCAGGTTAGACGCAATTGTCAAGCTGGCTGGGTTGATTTGGCTTCTCTAAAGGCTTCCCTTACAAATACCTGAAAGAAACAATCCCTTCAAAGTTCAGTGAAACCACAGATCATTTGTCTTTGGAGATCTTTCAAGAAATGTGTTGGTCTAATCACCTGATGCCAACAAATCATTAATCAGCACAAGAAAGCGTTCATCTGGAACCTGGGCATCTGTCAGCAAAAACACTGTGGGCATGTTCTTGGCACCAGTCTTGATGTACAAACTGGCAAGATCTACCTGTAAGGAAAGAAGGCAATAATTCATGTTCTGTTAAAACGTCGATACAGAGAAAGTGTGAAATGCATGTTAGTGAATGGCAATGCATTGCTGACTTCTTCCTTTTTTCAGTTTGTTTACATATTGCTCATTTGCTGCATAACATCCAACGTGAAAGGCAGCTTGCCTCTGTCCTCTGTATCTACTAACAAGCATTGAGGCTTTGACAAGACCAAGTGGTGAAGATAAGAACAGGCCACTAATGAATGAAATCCTCCTATGAATATACTAAAAATGGATATTTCAGCCCTACTGTCATGAAAGTCTTTTTTTATTTTTATTTTTTATTTTTTTTTCTTTTAAATGAGAAAGCTCTCCTAAATAAATTTACTTAAAGGCTGAGCAGTGAGGAGCTGTTACTTTTTCTGTCAAAACACATGGGTGCTCCAGAGAGAGACATGGGACCATTGTGCTAGCAGCTGTACAAACATAATCAAAGGTTGGAAAAGATCCCTGTAGTCATCTGGTCCAACTGTCCCCCTACCACCAATGTCACCCACTAAACCGTGTCCCTAAGCACCATGTCCAACCTTTCCTTAAATACCGTGGGGACAGTGACACCACTACCTCCCTGGGCAACCCATTCCAATGCCTAACTCCTCCTGAGAAGAAATTTCTCCTAATTTCCATCCTAAACCTCCCCTGGCACAACTTGAGGCCATTCCCTCTAGTCTTATCAATAGTTATCTGTGAGAAGAGGCTGACCCCCAGCTCCCCACACCTTTCTTTCAGGTAGCTGTAGAGAGCAATAAGGTCTCCCCTGAGCCTCCCTTCTCCAGACTAAACAACCCCAGTTCCTCAGCTGCTCCTCATAGGACTTTTGCCCCAGGCCCTTCACCAGCTTTGTAGCCCTTCTCTGGACATGCTCCAGGGCCTCAATGTCCTTGTAGTGAGGGGCCCAAAGCTGAACACAGTACTTCAGGTGCAACCTCACCAGAGTGGAGTACAGGAGATGATTGTCTCCCTGGTTCTGCTGGCTACACTATTCCTGACACAAGCCAGGATGCCGTCAGCCTTCTTGGCCACCTGGGCACACTGCTGGCTCATGTTCAGGCAAGCATCAATCAGAACCCCCAGATCATTTTCCTCCGCATAGCTTTCCAGCCACTCTCCCCTCCAGGCCTTTAACATTGCATGGGGTTGTTGTGACCAAAGTGCAGGACCTGGCACTTGGCCATGTTGAACCTCATCTCATTGGCCTCTGCCCATCCACCTGTCACCCCTTCCACCCCTCAACCTGTCCAGGTCCCTCTGCAGGGCCTTCCTACTCTCCAGAAGAATGACACTTCCCCACAACTTGGGGTCATCTGCAAACTTACTGAGGGTTCACTCAATTCCTTCATCCAAATCATCAGTAAAGATATTAAAGAGGATGGGCCTCAACACCGAACTCTGGGGAACACCACAGGTGACCAGTCACCAGCTAGATTTCCCTCTGTTCACCACTGCTCTCTAGGCCGGTCCATCCAGCCAGCTTTTAACCCAGCAAAGAGTGCACCTGTCCAAGCCATGGGCTGCCAGCTTCTCCAGGAGAATACTGTGGGAGACCGCGACAAAGGCTTGGCTGAAGTCTAGGTAGACTACGTCAATAGCTTTTTCCTCATCCAGCAGGTGGGTTACTTGGTCATAGAAGGAGATGAGGTTGTTCAGGCAGGACTTGCCTTTCATGAGCCCATGCTGGGCCTGCCATCAGTTGTGATGGAGTGTAATTACATTTGAAATAAAAAATAAGGTCAATGCTGTCTGATATGATCATATTACCACATGACCCAGCAGACAGCAACTCCTTATATTTTTTTAGCAGAGTATTATAAGTTTCCCACTCAGAAACAGCACAGGGGGAGTGATGACTTGTGCCTACACCTTGCACTACATATCATTTGCCCTGGGAAGGCGAGCACACTTGAGAGACCGTATAAGATATCAAAGAATAGTCACCACCTTGACAAAACAGAACAGTGCATACCTCCCTTCTCTGAAAGCTGATGTCTCAGGCCGCAAGGCTAATATATAGCATCTGGGGAGACTACCTTGCACAAAATTTGGCCATAATCATATCCTCATTCAGCCTTGTCTGAGATTTAGAAGCATTGATTTTTGTACACATCGAGTGAAGAGGAAGGAAACATTTTGTTCCTTCCATGTTTGCTCACATAGATAAGGCTCAGCCTTGCAAAGCCCTGAGGCCTATAAGCCTGATAAATAACCTCATTGTAGTAACCTTCCTTATCTTTACATGAGCAGTTTCACTGATTAAATGATTCACATGCAACAAGGACAAAATTTTGCCCTGTGTTCACTCATAGCAGTTTTATTCACTACATCAATAAATGTGCAAAAAACTGTAGCAAAAAATTAATTTTAAATACCAGAATTTCAAACACATCTTGGTAACGTGTGATGTATCTGTCTTGGAGGAAGTGAAGAAACTACTAAATTTCTGTGGAACGTTTAAACAGACAGCGAGATATTCTTTGACCACCCCATTTTTCAGAGATAAAGAAAATAAGAGGTACATCTGAAAACCACATGAACCACAGGGTTTGTTACTGTGAACTACGCTGCCTCATCTGTGATTTTATCAAGCATGTGCAATAACAAAGCAACACATTCTTGAAGTAGTCAACTCTCAACAGACTCAAATAATATATATTAGTTTACCCTCAGGTCCTGGATCCAATAGTTTTTATTCAGTGTGATTTGGAAGATCTCCAGGGAGTAGATGTATGCTGCCAGCCTTGACAGGCTTTGTTTACCACTACCACCTACTCCAACACGAAGTACGTAACCCAGGGACTTCCAGAATATGACTGATCTGGCAGCTGATGACAAAAAGTAGTAACATAATGTAGACTTCAGCAACCAGCTGCAAAATTTCTCAATTTCTTTTTAGCACATTGAACTTAATGTGTCCACTTTTGTGCCAATGTGCTCCTGACACCCAAAGGTATGTTATGTCCTTGTCAGCATTCAGTTTCCTTCCAATATGTGAGCAAGCAGAAAGAGATGCTTTCCTTGGTCAGATGTTGAAAGTAACTGTAGTGCTTTACAATGACCAGAGCTGTCTGGCAGCTCATTCTTTACACTGCGCTGCTCTAAAGCATCATTCCAAGATCCTGACAGATGCTGACTTGCTTCAGGATAAAAAACTAGTTATCTTCAGAATAAAAACCTAGTTACCTTGAAGGGTTGCTTGGCTGGGCCCTAGGAACGCATAAGAATTCCTTTTTTTTTTTTTTTTTTTTTTGGGGGGGGGGCAGGAAGGAAAGGGGGGTGGATATGAATCTCCTCATTCTCTTAATATCTCATGCCCTGAAAAAATTTCTGCCCTCCCCCCCAACACCCCCAACAACAACAACAAATATATATATATATATATATATATATATATATATAAAGATATAAAGAAAGAAATACAAAGATAATGTACCTAATCTTGATCTAATCTTGATGAACCTAATAGGGAACCTAATAATGTAGAAACCTGTTCAACCCAAATATTACTGGAAGCCAATCCTCTCTGACCTCATGATAGAATCTTGTCAGCCTTATTCATTATTTCACAATGGAACCATGAAAATAAATGATAAAAGCTGGGGGAAAAAAAACCACAACTTTACAGGATTTAATTTCACATTTACTCTTCAGGGACTGCCAAACTGTAAAGCTAATACACCATGCCACTTTGTTTGCCAAACTGGGATACTACCCTTGGTCACTAGACTTCAGAGAAGAAGATAATGGCTTACCAACATTTTCAAGCAAAACTGGTGATACCTGAGAAGGCTTATGTCTGAAATGCTGATGATTATCACATCAACCTCTAAATCGGCAGAACAAGATCTACAGTCCCTATGAAAGATCCATACGATTATCTTTGTAATTTAATCTCTTTCTTAATCCTCTTGGATAGAAACTACTATAATAGACTGCTTTGTCAAAAGCACCTTCTCTTATATAGTTCCTGCCTGAATAAGTGCAAAGTGAAAACAACAATGACATTGAAATTCTAGTCCAACTTAATAAGAAAAGCTTCCATGTTAAATGATTTGTCACTACAAATAATAGAAAATGCTTTAATAAAACTAAGCTCTGCCAGCATGGGCCTCTCTCTCTTTCTGGAAATCATTGAAAATATATATAACAAGAAAGACTGAATATGTTGAAGAAGGTTTATAAATAATGACAAGGAGCAACAATGATGTCTGTGACTCACTGATTCAACAAAATCTTCACTTCATCTCCTGAAAATAGGCTGTTTTTCTTCAGCACAGGAAAACAAAGCAAATGTACTTTTGAACTTTTCAGAAACAGAAACTGCTATTTTGAGCCATAGTGACATTAAGATATTACCCAACATGAGAAAAAGTACATTAAATAAAGATAAGGTAAGAATGCATACGAAAAAATCTACAGGTAAAAAAAAAAATAAAAAATCACACTTAGAAGTTTGGGTTGGATTAGATCTAAAACATACAAGGCCAGGCAATTTAAAGCCTGACATACAGTGGTATCATTAAATATCTGTATGTTTAAGGTATTTTCTTACTTGTTCTTATTTTGAATTAATCTAATTTTAAAAGCATTTTCCCTTTCTTGGACATAAAAGATAAATATTACTTTTCTTATAAAGGCCAATTACTTCATTAACTAATAAAGCAGACTACAGAATTATCGATTATATTTTCAGACTCGGGAGAGTAAGTGTTGTTCATCTGTGCAGTACAAAAAAGGATGAATCTCTGCTTAAACAAACAAAACAGAGCTTAGCTTAACCACAGAGCCACAATCTACTTTTCCATAGCAGCACCAATATATTATGTTTAGCAGAACTATTGCTGCATGATATCCTCCCATAACCCTTGCATTAGGAGTGTTATGAATCAGCACTGCAACCACCTCTAAAGAGCAGATGCAACAATTTCATGCAAACATTATCATCATTATCATTATTAATTATCATTAGAATCAGATAAGAATCATCATTAATTACTTGCTCCCCATAGGAAATTTTATAGATACACTACTTACACATGCTGCATGGTACCCTCAAATAAGTCTAGGTTAATCAAAGCATGCATTTCATTGTAGCTTTCTAGGAACTCCTTAAGTACATTCCTTAGTACTTCTCATCCCTTCATTGGTTTGTAGCAAGAGGCTGCTCTGCTGTTTGCAAAATGGCAATAGATGGGCAGAAATTGCAGCAGCACTTGGTCTTCCATGTTCTACCACAAAGTGAGAGAAAAAAAAAAATTAAAAATTGCCCCAAACATAGCACAAAAATATTTTCTGAAAGAGTAGTCCGTCATTGTAGTGATCAACATGCCCATGCGCTAGCAGTGCATTCACACAGTGCCTCCAAACAGCCAGGCTTCAAGCAACTGTTAGCGAAGCTGTCTATGCCTTTAACTGTTCATGTCAAAACTATTTAAAACTAAGGAAAAATAATTTGTTTGTGACAGGAAGTCACTGCTCACTCTATGTCCACAGACTACCAAATATTTAAAATTTTCTATTTTGATGTCATTTATACATGTATACTTATTCTCTCTCTTTCACTACTTTTTCACTCGCAAATGGAAAATAGAAAGGAAGAAAAAAAAAGTAAACAAAGCTGATGTTTTTCAGTTTCCATTTGTATTGAATAAATTCAAATATTGCCCCCCCCCCTTATTCCAAACTGTCAAGAAAACTTTTTTTTTTTTTTTTTTTTAAATACGTGAATTCAATATGTTTATTTTAGTTCATGTTTTTGCTGCTTTGTCTGGTGTAAAAACGAGCATGCTTTCAAGTGAAAAGTTTTTGAAGGGCATGTAGAAACAGTAACATGGTCCTTACTTGGTATTGGCACCAACATGCACTAATTCCAGAAGAAACTATATATGCCATAACTATTAAATAACACATGACACTATTTTGTCTTCCTTCTGCCATGTCTGATAAAATGAACAATACTGAGAAGTACTATATTTCATTATGTATGACAAGTTACGGAAAAAAAGGCATACGTTACAAGGCTTAACTGAGAATATCGAGGCAAAGAAACATACTTGTATCCCAACTTATATCTGCACATACTTGTATCCCAACTTATATCTGCACTCTGAAAACCAGGTAGTTGTATTATGCCTCATCATATGGAGCAGAAATACCAAAATGAAACCTGTATACCTATTTTATGTATGTTTTGAAATTTACGGTGCACTCTCTCTTATAGTTTAATTCTAAAAACAGATCTTTTTTTGGACTACCAACAATGCTCACAGTTCAAAAAGCACACACATTTTACTGACATACATTCTACTGCACAAAGAAGAATGTAGTTTAAAATTAATTGAAAAATAACTTGATTTCTTTTATATACATATGTATACATGTATACATATACACACGCATGCAGTTAACACTCAGGTTAAACTATTCAAGGAAGGAAAAATAAAACAGAAGGAACAATTAGGAAAAACAGAAGTATATTCTTGTAGTTGGAAGTACAGAATTTGGAAACTGAGAAAACAAAGACTACAATTTGTTTCTCCACACACAATGAAGGACATGAAGAATCATGTCCATAGACATGTTGCTACATTCCCATCCTAGCAAAGGCTCAGGTGTTTGTTTTAAGTTACTAACAACACTGCAACAGAGGTATTTGACATTACAGTCAAGGCAAGAAAGTACCACCTCTGCAAAGACTAAAACCAGTCTTCTCAAGGGGAAATCTTCCTTGGTTTCTTCTTATCTCTTTCTCTGACACCTGCTTTTCCTTGGTAAAGAAGATGCTTACAGTGGGGGCTGAGAATGAGAAGATAGCATGCTACTGCTACTTACAGTTTCAGTAAATAAGAGCTTTCTCTACCCAGTTTTCGATTCATTAGCATTAGGCAAAATATTTTCAAGCTACTCACACATACCTCAAAATGCCTGTGCATAGCATCCATTGTCATTTTATGAAGGAAATTATAGTCTTTCTTTTCCACCAGTTTAGATATCAGTCAGATTCTTTCCTTAAATACATTAACCCTACTGATTAGATATCTAGCGCATGTTATGCTTGAAACTATACAGCCTTTAACGTGAACCAGAACATCTCTGTAATTTAGCAAGTTCTTCAGCCAGATGAGTCTGCAAAAGTATAACTAAAACAAATGCCTGCTCTTCATGGGCTGGCACATCAGGTCAGTCATGGTCTGACAACCTGCTGCAGCACAGGACACATACTGCCAGGATCTTATGGATCTTATGTGTTCACTAGCCCCATTTTGCAATACCAAGTCCCCCACCCCTGAACAAACAAACAAACAAAACACAGTTCATGGTGAACAAATTAGGACATTCAAAAACATTAAACTGTTATCCAGAATTCTTTCCTTAATAAATCCCATGTTAGTATGGTTGCAGATATGATGGAGATGCCCTAGCCCCTCATGCAAACTGAAAATGTGTTCTACAGGGCAATGTTATCAGGAGACTTGACAAATCCATGCCTCCTTGTTCACTCTGTCCACGGGATGTGCAGGCAAGAAAACTATTCTGGGGGAGGCTAGTGTCCAGAAAGTTGCTCTTCCCTTGGAACAGAAATTGACCTTCTGTTGTCAAAATAATAAGTAAGCATGATGAAATTTGCAAACCATTACTCTATTTTCATTAAATATCTTTTCTATCTTAGCTTTCTATATACCTGAGCATAATCACCTCAGGGCATGGACTATTGTACAAAGAGCATCCATTCTGCAAATTGGTCCACAGTGATTTATCTCATTAAATAATAAAGAACAGCAATGAAAGAATGTCTTCGGGTAAAAATATAACCCATGATATAGACCTGTAGGACATTGGAGAGGTCTGTAAGGCTAAAGATACAGGGAAATTTAATAGCAGTTGGTGAGAAGTTTTGAACCACTGTCTTTTGAAGCCATGTGGCTGCTTGTGTGATGGCTGGAATATTCTTCAGTACTGATGGACTGAAAGCATGCTGCTGAAAGTGGAAACAAACTAGCTTGCTGTAGATGGTAGTCAGAGAATCCGAGGAAAGGAAGTTCAAAGTAAATACTGCAAAATGTCATTGAAAATGAAAAGGGAAAAAAAAAAGAGAGAAAGATTCCTTATCACAAGACAGCAGATAAGAGTCAATGGAGTGTTAAATTATAATACAGCCTGGTGAAAACACAGTCACTTGTGTGTCACAGGAAATACTTCATTTCTAGCCTCATCCTTGGTGCAGTTCCACAGCAGTTGCATGTCTGGCTCAGAGCCCCAGGGGCAGGTGAATTTCATGAGACTGCAATTGCTATAAAATTCAGTGGATTCTCAGTATTATGATGCACATGGCTTCTCTCTCTCTGTTTAGCTATAGGAAGAGCAGGATTTGAAACCTGTGCTAAGCTGCAGATATGTTTTCTCCTATCCCCATTAGTTTCCTACCTATTACAGTGGGTACCTACCTATTACATAGGGTAAATGATAATTATCTCATGTATTAAATCACAGAATCACAGAATTTTCTAGGTTGGAAGAGACCTCAAGGTCATCGAGTCCAACCTCCAACCTAACGCTAACAGCCCTCCACTAAACCATATCCCTAAGCTCTACATCTAAGCGTCTTTTGAAGACTTCCAGGGATGGTGACTCCACCACTTCCCTGGGCAGCCTGTTCCAATGCCTCACAACCCTTTCAGTGAAGAAGTTCTTCCTAACATCTAACCTAAAACTCCCCTGGCTCAACTTAAGCCCATTCCCCCTCGTCCTGTCACCAGGCACGTGGGAGAACAGGCCAACCCCCACCTCGCTACAGCCTCCCTTGAGGTACCCATAGAGAGCGATAAGGTCACCCCTGAGCCTCCTCTTCTCCAGGCTGAACAAGCCCAGCTCCCTCAGCCGCTCCTCGTAGGACTTGTTCTCCAGGCCCCTCACCAGCTTCGTCGCCCTTCTCTACACCTGCTCAAGCACCTCGAAGTCCTTCTTGTAGTGAGGGGCCCAAAACTGAACACAGTACTCGAGGTGCGGCCTCACCAGAGCCGAGTACAGGGGGACGATCACCTCCCTAGCCCTGCTGGTCACGCTGTTCCTGATACAAGCCAGGATGCCGTTGGCCTTCTTGGCCACCTGAGCACACTGCTGGCTCATATTCAGCCGACTATCCACCATCACTCCCAGGTCCTTCTCTGCCTGGCAGCTTTCCAACCATTCCTCTCCCAGCCTGTAGCTCTGCTTGGGGTTATTGCGCCCCAGGTGCAGGACCCGGCACTTGGCCTTGTTAAACTTCATGCAGTTGACCTCAGCCCATTGGTGCAGCCTATCCAGATCCTCCTGCAGAGCTTTCCTACCCTCAAGCAGATCGACACATGCACCTAACTTGGTGTCATCTGCGAACTTACTGAGGGTGCACTCGATGCCCTCGTCCAGATCATCGATGAAGATATTAAAGAGGACCGGCCCCAGCACAGAACTGTTATGACACTTAAAATCATACCTGGAGCTTAGGGTGGATTGTGAAGCTTCCAGTGGATTCATACAGGCAATATATTGACAATTATAAACTTCTTTAATAGTTAGCTTCTGCCTATCATACCTGTAGCTTGATTAATGCTAGTGACAAAATACCGTACATTTTTCAGGCACTTACCCTCAAGTAGAAGAACCAACATTACTGCCCTATGGGAAACTCTGGAATAAAAATGGCCATGGAAGTATCAAATTAGGATTCTCATTTAAAAACAAAACAAAACATGCAACTCCCTCATCCCCCGGCCCTCCCAATTGCTAATGCAAAATATAGAAGTTCAAATCAGTTTGAGAGTGCAGCCATGGTAGATAACAACAGATAAAATTAACAGATTTCACTATGAAAAAAAAACGTCAAATAGCAAAGATCATCTTCATATGCATGAAGAAAGTCTCTTAGAGCTGTGTAAAACAACTGGAACCAAGCACATTTCAGAGAAACGATTATATAGTAAAAAGGGTAGCTTATAAGATCATTCCTGTTCTGCTGTATAATATAATAAATACTATTTCTGGCTCTCCATATGATACTGCATAGATCTAGGTAAATTTTAAAAATAAAAGTTGCCTCCTTTTAAAATGGATTTTCAGTATCAGGCAATTTTGAGTTCCAATTGCCCAAACCTGTTGACAGCCTTGTTTCTTTAGAAATCAGCATACAACTGAAGGAGGCCAAGCAGCTCAAACAAAAACAAGCAAGCAAACAAACAAACAAAAAAAAACCCACCAAAACCCTTCAGTAAGAGGAAAATCTATAAATAATGCAGGCACTCCCTACTAAATCAATAAATCCTTCCCACAATTCCATACTTAAATGCATCTCTTTCTCAAATAATTGCATTTTTTCTTCCTGTATGTGTACAAAAAACCTCAAATTCTGCTCTACTTTAGAATTGTCAAGTGGTTATGTCTAAAATTCCTAAGTGACGAGGTCAACTCTTCCTCTAATTTGAATTGCTTTATAAAATATAGGTTTTTAGTTTTGTGTTAAGTTTTGTTGCAGAAGGAAAACTCTAAACAGAGAAGCATGAATTAACAGAAAACCAGTGATAACTGTTAAGAATGAAAGTTTGAAATTTTTGTGAGAAAAGAAAAAGATTACAGGCTCTAATAGTGTATAACTGGGAAGAAAACAGAAGGGCACTACAACACATTAGCTTTGCACAGCACTAAATTAGATGCAATTCATATCACAAGCTGGAGATGCTTTAGGTTTGAGCAGTCGCTTCTTCTTTTCTCTTTATGACTTGTTCCGTAACAAAATATTCAGCTGAAACTTGTTATTGTTCTTCCACAAGATGAAATATTGCCTAATTAAATGCTTATACAATTCTATTGAATATACATTAAAAGAGCAAGAACAGTACAGAAGTTATTGGTCAAGTTGGTCACTAACCGAGTGAGATTTTTAGTGCATGTGACAGCAAAAAACAAAACAAGAAAAAAAAAATTAAGGATGGTGTATGTGTGTGTGTGAGACCAACCTGAACACGTCAAAGAACAACATTGAAAAGATACACTCAGCCTCCTAATACTGAAGTATCATTGTTTGTAAGCATATAGCCTGCCCCTCTGTCCACCTCCTTTTGACAATACACTGACATGTCTGTATGATTATTTTTTTAAATTATTATTATTGTTGATCACTTCTCTCCTTTACTCGACAGATAACATGTTATTTACAGGTGGTGTGAAGAAAACACAGGACATAAGTAACATGCTTGTACAGTAACAAGAAGAAACCAATTATATTTATAACAGCAACTGTAAGTATTTATGTAAGACATGGATCCTGTATCAGAACAAAATAAAACATTAATTGGTTGATTTAAAATTGAAAATTACCTCTTTTCACAGTATCTGGTAACAGGATACTAATATATTAATATATTTTTATTTCCACATTTTTTTGTTTTGTTTTGTTAGTTGTTAGTTTACTTTTTTTTTTTTTTTTTTTTTGATAGTGGGGGGAGTTGCCTTAATTGTCCAAATCAACTTCAGTGTGGTTTTTTGTGTATGTTTTTCTTCTCATTACAGAGAAAGAGCATTTGTTCATTTGAACCAGTACTGTAAATTTTCTGCAGGTTTTGCCTGCAGGGTGATGAAGAGATAGGTAGTATAAGTCGAACATTTGTCAAGCTGCAGTTTAGGGCATCAGCTTCTATACCTCAAAGATGTGTGTTCTCATCACATACATCCATGGGATGCTCCACCAAGAGCAGCTGAAGAATACTTTCCTTTTCCAAGACCAAGACTCTACAACCTCTCCACTTTCTGCTTCTCTTTTCTAAAACCGCTTAAAACTCCAGGGAGAGTATGCTTTTTGTTGTTTTTTTTTGAAGTAATTCTTGAAGTTTTTCATTTCTATGTGTTTTAGGGAGCCTATCATGGACCACAATATTGAAAGTTGTCCTATAATTTTTGCAAGAAGTAAATGTTCTACAGTGTTCATAATCTCTATGCTGAATCAATACATGAGGTATAAACCATATCTATCCACTTTAGGCATATTCAAATCATTCATAAAATAGATACATTTATTTCTTATTGGGCCATAGTTACAAACATATTTTTCCTCCATTTGTTTTTTCAAGCACCTCTGAAAGATCACTCAGCATACATACTCAGCATACATAAAAATGATTACCATGCTAAGCAATGCTGAAACTAAACAAACCAAGAAATCAAAATCATGCTGGCTAGGATTTATGAAATATTTCCACAACCTATGAGGGTTTTCAAACTATTAAAGTCCTTAGGAATCAATGAAATTCACAAAATTCCTTTAAAAAATGTCAGATTGTTCTTCTGAATTCCAGAAAATTGTTGTTTGATTTAGTTAGTGCATCCTTTGGAACTGAGATGCTTTTGCATGTAAAATCCCCAGGTATTTGACATTCAGCAATTTTACCACTGAAGTAGTATATTTTCTTCTTCTCCTGAGAAGGATTAACAAGAATTTTGATACATCTAAAGGTATAAAAATACAAATTATAACTATCATTTAATCACTAAGGAATAAAGCTGATTATACAAAATTTCAGCCTGTTCCCCAGAGGTGCTTAAATAAGGTTGAATGCAGACCATCAGATAAACTTACTATAACAGTAAGCAAATTAATTCAAATAATTTCATGTATTCATTACATCTGTAAAATCCTATGACATAAATTTGAGGCATATACAATTTTTATCCAACTGCATGTCTTTCCTTACAAATATGAGGAAGAATAACTAGAGAAAGCTGATATCTTGAAAATATAAGATAAAACTTTTGTTATTAGGCATTATTAAAACATTGAATCTTAGTATGATGTGATCCTCATTTTTTGTCACTTAGTGAAGTATTCCACAGGATTCAACCTTTATATAAATTTGACTTCCAACCACACAAGCAAATCTTGTTTTTATTTTGTGCATGGAAATAAGATCCTGCAGAAATCACTAGGAATTTTTTAGAACAGGGATGGGCTCAAAACATCTCATCTCCTTTCCTATGTCATTAATTTTTGCTGTTTAAATGATCATATAAATGTTCTGCAGAAAATGAAACCACAGGCTTAAGTGGACTTCAAAGTAAACTTCTCAGCATATTCTAGTGAAAAAGGCTAACGTATTTGGTTAGCAGCCTAATTTTGGAACCATTCTTGGTTTCATTCATAGCAGGGATTTTAAGCAAGGGTGTTTATGAAACTTTAAGAAAAAGGATTATTTCCATGTATACTAAGTAGAATAGATTATATGTTCAGTCATTCAGTATATCCTAACTTTGTGGACAACAGACTTCCCCCTCCTCTTATTTTTTTTTTATTATTAATATTTTTTTTATTTTTTAAACACGTTATAGTAGGTTATATGTTAAAATCTTTTTGGCTATATAGGAAAAGTGAAAATTAAACACATATTTTTAAGCTTGTCTTGATGATTATCTTAACAACAGGGCAACACAATCAAGAGATCTTGTAGGAAATGAAAGCAGCAGTTGTGTAGTGACACATAAATGCTCTATGTCAGAACTACTGTAGTTCTGACTTGTCACAGACTTTTTCATTTCATGTCAAAGCAGTATGAAAAAACATCACTGCAAACATCTTCCATTAGAATAAAAGGGACATTGTGTTGTCATCTCAGATTCTTTAAACAGTGAAATAAATCCTTTGCATACTTCAACCGTGAGTTTGGCATGCCACTTCAAGAAAGGTAGCAAATGCTCTCAAATACATTTCTGTCTAGCCACAGTTGGCTAAAAGAATTGTTACTGACTATGGAGAACAAAAGCAAGCACATGAAGAGTGAAGGCGCACTGGCAGACAAGACAAAAATGAAGAACCTTAGTGTATTTGCAGCTGGATGATAAAATTTGGGAAAAAAAAGATCTGTCTGTCTGTACTTATCCTAATTTTCTACCACAAAAGGGGAAAACATGCAGAAACTATCTGTATATGAAAGGTCTAAAGTATCTTAATTGCCTTAATATCTTAGGAAAAAGAAGACTATTTTCTTCATTTAGAAGAGGTACATATATACCTGTACTTTTAAACCCATAATTAGGAACACTTCTTAATCCTTAAACTTACTCAAATTTTAAAGTGTCCACAATTGTCACCTATTGATCCGATTATATTTTTTCAAATACTGTATTATTACGGTACAATAAGGAAATATATTTCACTAAACCCCATTGTACTTAAATGTTTATGCAAATTTCCCTGTGGTACTGTTCCAGACTTTAGTACTACTAATGATCCCAAACTTAATGTGCCAATATTATCTTGCATCAGAAACTGCCATCAAATAACATTTTGAAATTTTCTGATTTTCTAGAGGGAGAGTGGATGAGTCATATGCCTTGGGGAATGCTAAATAAAACCCAGCACTTCATGCTAATCTCACCCACTCTAGCAGATAGCTCAAAAGAAGTTAAGCAGATAGAGATAAGATGGGAGCTGGCAGAAAATACCACAAATTAAAAGTGATATGATATGTAAGAAAAATCTTTTAACCTCTAAACTCTGGAAGGAACATGACAATGTGAGGAATAGCTGTACTTCAACAAGTTCAGCTTTTAAGCTCTTCTTTTTGAGCTGAGACTTAATTGCTCATTTGTGTAATTTGATGTGGATGCCTCTTCCCATTTAAACAACAACCACCTGATTGTTCCAAACAATTTCTTGGAGAGGTAGCCAAAAATAGGCATGCATCAAAATATATCACTTGAATTCATTGTATGGGAAGAAGCACTGGTATCCACAAACACTAGAATAACATAAGAGGCAGTCATTCTGAGTGATACATGACAGAACAAAATTATATTGTTACAGCTCACCAGAAAGATGTTGTAAACACAATGGGAAGCAAACACAATATATTTGGTATGCACTGTTATGCAGTTCTTCACCCACAGCTAGGAACTTGCACAGACTTGCACAGAAGAGCACTTAACAAGAGGGACTTGGCTGAAGAACAGTGGAGAGAAGGAAAAGCTGCAAATAGAGTCCATTTCTTTGTTAATCTGTTAAAAGGAGCAGCAGATGTTTTACAGTATAAACTTAAAATCTGAAGGAATAATACTAACATTTCATAGCAAATCCTTAAACCTTTGTAAACTCACAAGTTTTAGACCATAGTATAGTTAGTGGGTGCTGCTATACACTTGCATAGAAAGCCCCTGTGATGCTGCATTCACCTATTTCATTTATTTAAGAAATTTCCTGTTCAAAGAATGTATAACCCCTTTGGCATCAGTTGCCTAGAAGCCTTTTTTTTTTTTTTTTTTTTAAATCAGCTTCCTTTTGCAATGGGAAGTGTTATGCCCTTGTGCTCCAGTGCCTTGGCCATGGTTGCTGCTGGAATGGCAATCATTAGCTAAATGATCCTTACCAAAACAGGAATATCTGAAAACTTTCTAAGGCTGTTTCTACATTAAAGAACTTTTGACAGTTTATATTCATTTATGATCCCTCTCTGAGGCACATCAGATTTCTTCAAATCTCTCCATTTCAAGGGTAGAAATGTTATTAAGTTGCTTTACTGTAGGATTCCAATTTAGTATGAACTTGGAAACACTTCAAAAAATGAACTAAGTTACTAAGTAAACTGAAAGTGGTATTTGCTTATCCAACCTGAATAAAGAAGTAATCAACAGAAGGCAGGAATGAAAACGCAGGGTAAAAAGTTATTCAGTAGAGATTTGTGGATTTAAGACTTTTTAAGCCTAGTGACAATCTGATTCACTAGCAGCAATGCAAGAAAGAGACATGGGCTGAGGAATTCTCAACTGGGAGTACAGGTAGGAAGGCCATAGCAATTAAATTCTTTGCTGCCCTCTGAAATCCACCATCCTGAAAAACAGTTGTATTCAATAATAACAACTCTACAAAATTTTTCACCTTTGAAGGAAGTAGGATTCTGCTGACTGTGTATAGCAGTTGAAAGGAATGTTAGCCTTGCTGCTCTCTCCAAAGACTATCACCTACAAAGAGTTTGTCCTACTCCAGGATTTCCAACAAGCCAGACTGGTTTGCCTGTTAAAAGTAAATCAATAAAGTATTTGAGAGGTGCCACCTCGGATGTGAGAACAAAAATTAACTGAAATTGAAAAGGAAAAAACAAAAACAAAACAAACAAACAAACAAAAACACTTGTACAATGCAGTTTAGTTTTAAAAGCAAACTTTGGTTTCTGTTTTTCTCCATATACATGTATGCCCAAGACTGAACTCTAGAAGCAATGAAATGGGATACACTGTTCTTTCATTTGAAAACATAATTGCTGGAACAGAATGTTCTACTGGATTATTTCTTCTGTTCATAGTATTTCTACTCGAAAATTTGTACTCTTTTTTTCTTTTTGTAGTAGGAAAATTTTGAAATCAGGTTTTCACTGAAATGTGTCAACTCCTTCTCAGCTTTTACAGAGTGCTGGTGTCTCAAAAACTGCTAAAAGAAACAAAACGTTGTTGCAACAGGCATTTTGTTTAATTTTTCAATTAATATTTCATTTACCTTTAGGTCTGGCATTCAGCATACCTCAAACTGTTTCAGCAAGTAGTTTAACTTTACTCACTTTGAGCACCTAAAACTTTCACTATCTGATACAGCTTTCTTTTCCAAGCCTTATATTTTCCTACCAACTATTATACTACAAAAAAAAAAAAAAAAAAAAAAAAAAAAATTCAGGATAGCTGATAATGGATAACATCTTCTGATCAGTAGCTCTATGTTTCTATGCCCATCAACTTTCAATCCCCCCAAAGAAAATTCCTACTTATCTAAGCATTTAAAAAGACCTAAAAATTAATGTAGTCAAAGCACTGTAAAGCATTTGAGAATACTGTACGTGAATCATACTGTATGTGAATCATACCGAAAAAAAAGAGCAAAACTAACTAAATGCCCCATGAGGCAATTTAAAGTTTACTAGTTCATGCTTTCTAATTCTCCACTCACAAGCATATGCCATACTTCAGTACTGAGTCTCTAAGCTTCACTTCACATACCTACCAGATTTATAATAATTTTAAACCTTTATTTATTGTTATTATTTATTTTATACTGCATAGGGCCACATGCTTAATGGATGTTTCAGAAACACTGTTCCTTAAAAAATAAATAGCTTTAATCCTAGTGCCTGCCTTTACCATCATATTTTCAGGAATAGGAGTAACAGTTTGTTTTGAGTTTGTTTTGAGTTGTTCCAAGTAGGGAGGCACGTAATCCTGCTGTATTTCTGAGAGCTACTTTGACAGCTGAGTATACTGGCATATGGTTATACCCATTTTCCTTGACTACATCCTTTATTCTAGAGAGGGCAGGGAGAAGGAACCAGATGATGGTTTTCTCCTGCTTTCAGAGGGCCAGACAACAAAAAGCAGGTGGGACCAAGGATTCCATATTTTTTTCTGTTGTTTTAGAACAAAGTACTTAAAATACCAGTGTGTAAATTGTGCCCTAGACCAATGATTATGTGACACCCAAATTCAATGTGACTGGCACTGCAGACATCTACAGTCATATATATAAAACCCAGACTAGCTGAAAAGTCTGGCTGAGTACAGTTGAAGACAATTGGAATAAAAATATAACTCTTCTCATCTGCTAGTTCCTATCACAACCAAAGGTCTAAAAGTCCTTTTTGTTATGCAAACTATAGCATATGCTTCAGGTTAGCAGCCACATGCCTTACTGTCTCTATTCCAAAGGATTAGGCAATTTTATCCCCTACTTGTGCTCACATAGTATTAGTCAAACACTCCCTAAACCAATTATTTACTCATTCACAGCTATTCTGTTTGAACAGTTTGTTGCCTACTGTTTCCATCTCTACACTCCTGTTTGCTGTGAGAGATCATATTGCTTCTCCATGTCCATACCAGTCTTCTGATCCTGACCCCCTAGGTGGGCAGCTTGAAGCAGCTCAAGCTGTTTAATTAAATTCTCCTACTGACAAGACTTCTCTGGGAAATGTGTGCACTGAAGGCTTCTCCAGTTGTCCTGACACAGTACTCTAAAAATGGATGGCTAGAACTAAAACGTTGACGACATGTTGGAGTGCTGAAAAATCAAATTTTGTTATGAAACTGCAGTAATGCTGCTTGAAAATAAAAACACTGATTGAAAATACTTGACTCCATTTTTACTAATATTTGTACGACTGTATTGTTTTAGATCAACAAAAGACAAAAGGAAAAGATCACACTGGACTGCTTAAATTATTGTACTGTGCTTTTAACAATTAAATTCCCTTTTATACATGGAGACCCATGTTCTTTAAAAAAAAATTGTTCTTGTGATTAATTTGAATAAAACACACATGTAAAAAGTCAAAAGAGGAGTACTGCAATCAAAAGGGGTAGGAGGTAAAGAAAACCAAGCTGATGTAAACCATTATGTCCTTAACAGTATCAAAAATTGCAACTATTATTAAAAGTGACAGGAAACAACAGCTGATTTATTTACTTATTGAACACTCTGGATAAGAGGGAAAAATAAAACACTTAACTTATGCTGAAATCTTCCAAACTGTATTTAACAATTTACATAACCCATTGACTAATTCATCCCCCTATTATCATAGTAGGATAATAATAGCATCTAGTCCCATTAATTTTCAGGATGTATCTTAAAAACTTTAATTAATATCATCAGATCCCCACGGACTCTAGCCCAGGTCCTGGGTGTTCAGATAGAGGAGGCCAGCTCTGGATCCTGTATCTGGGGCTGCAGCTTTTAAGTGGTGCACCTCAAACAGTAGCTGCATTGATGGAGTCATGGGCACACATTTGTTTCCTGTAAAGGTCAGAACCTGGAAAGCTTCAGTACATCTCAAATACAGCTAAATAAAGATTGTTCAAACATGGCTATGATTTTTGCTTCAGAAACACAGAGGAGGACAAGTTCAAAAGGTTTTACTTGATCCTGTGTTTTTCCACAGTTTAATCCATTCAAAAGAAGAGTAGCCTGCTTAACCAATAAGAGTACTCCTGAAGGCTGCTAAAAGCAGGAGAAGCTAAATATTTCTCAATGTCAATAGAAAGAAATGATTGAGAGCAGGAACCTAAATTTGGGTGCTCCAAAATGTCCCTTGGAAATACTGCTTTCTGTTCAATAGCTAAAGTCAGGCTATGTGGATAACCCCAGACAAGCACCTTTCAGAGTAACCTGAGAATGTCACCACACAGAGATGGGCTTAAGTTCTCAAGAGAAGAAAGCTTAACAGAATGGAACAAACCACAATCATCATTTGAAAGTTACATTTAGATTTTAGATTTGGATTTCATTACATTGCAGCATTTTGGCCATACAACTAAATTGGTTTCACTATGTAACTAATGAGAAGAGAATAAAAAAATAGATACTACTGTTAGTTCTTAAGCTGACTAATTTCCTATGCTAATAGGTAATTTCCATTAGCATTTCCTAATGCTAGCCTTCCTTGCTACAGTGATGTTAGGACTTAATTAATTAAATCTTAAATCTATTTTACTGGAAGGTTTCACAAATGCTGGTTTCAATAATCTTATGATTGACAACTTGAATTACATCAATTTATACACTAGGAGGCACAATGAGCCTTACAGTATATGTAGGAAACTTGAAGACTTTTTGCTGTACGTAGAGGCAAGCAATATATTACTCAGATGCCAAAGAATCACTTAGTAATAGTGAAAACCAAAAGAAATGAAAGGAATGGAAGAAAAACTGTCTTCAAAAAAGTAAAGAAAGGGCAAAACAGGTAGAGAAGAATCTAGCGTGCTTGCTTCCCAGTTGCTCACTTTGTTATCATCTATAACAGTACTGAGTGACTCAATGCACATGGAATCTACATCCCCATCCAAAACTAACCATTTTGACCCCTCATGGGTAATATTAATTTGCTCTCTCAGAAGAAAAGACAGCAGAATATAATTTCTGCTGTAAATTACATTTCAACAAAATCTCATCACTTTAGTGCTTAAATAACAGCAATGTACAGCAATTAAAACTTCAGGATTCCTAATGCATCACTGAAACAAGAAGCTTGTACAGCATAAGAAAACTATGCTTTGCTTAATAGATGGTTATTCATAGTTAAATAAAAAATATTTTCAGTGAACTCTTGATACAGCAGAATAACTGTATTTTATATAATAAAGACCTGTCTCCTGGCTACAGGAGAGTATGTCATTATTTTTTAACAATATTGGTGAGATACGGAAGTCTTCATGGGTCTGGAGAGAAAATAACTGCCCTCTTAGGCAGCTGAATCAGCATCATTCAGTTTAGTACTTTCCTGTCTACTAGCATTCTGTCCTGCCTCCAGTCTTTCCACAATTACCAGTGCTCTGCATTCACATCATATTGCATTAAAACACAGAAAACAACAACAACAAAACAATACAATAATTCACTCTCTAATGCCTTCATTGAATTCTGGCATTGCCTATTTTTGATAGAGAACTATGCTTCTAGGAACATGTCCTGATAAGAAGGACATATGCCATTTGCCATCTTTTTACTCTTGTGTTGCACTGTGTATAAAACCAAACAGTTTGACAGCTGTCAGAGCTTTTGGGTTGAGGCCATTCCAAATGGACTTTTGTTGCATGTTCACATAGGTGTAATGCACAGTTTTGAGTACATAAAGGGGATGGACAGGCTGTGCGTTAGTGTCAATTTTGACACTGTAGGAATTTTTGCTTTTCTTTCTAAACTGGGTATATTAACGACATTAAGCCTAATTTCCGTTAAGCTTCTGAACACATAGATGTAGAACTTAGTAGCATGGTGTAGTGGTGGACTTGTCAGTACTAGATTAAAGGTTGAACTAGATGATTTCAGAGGACTTTTCCAACTAGAATGGTTCTGTGATTCCATGACAGCAAGGGAGAATCCCATTCTGATACAGCTGCACTCCACAGCCTATCTTCCCTAATAGAAAATGTTGAAAGGGGAAGAAAATCACATACCGGCCAAAATTTTGTAACAGGAATAGGCATTATATATTAGGAATCCTTGTCTAGTGTTTTGGCAAAATATTCCACTATTTCTGTCTAGAAGCCTAATTAAATCATCCTGATTCTCCTTCCAGAACAATATATTACTTAGTCTATCTGTCAAATAGCATGCTCATTACTTGCTGCCACTATTAATTTTCCGTTGGTATTTGCAAACAACAAATAAAATGTTACGAGCAAAGTGTACATTTGAGTTTTGCCATTGCACGCCACATGGCTGACTGGATGGCCTTAACAACATGTTACCATACAACAGCCTAAAGCAAAGGCAACACATCATGCAGAATATTTTCTGCAAGAACCAAGGCAATTTCTTTGCAATGTGAAATCAAAAACCCACTGTGTTGGCCAGCAGGTACCTTGCTTTTTCCAGTCCTTGCATTTCCAACAGCAAACATGGAGCAACATACTGTTGGTAGCTCTTCCAGCTTAACACCCTGCCACACAGGAGGGATACATGGTGAGACCCTTTGCTCTCCTGTTGTCCTCTTAACAAAGAAAGGGAAGTATGCACAGAAGTTCTCTCTCCCCTTCTCCCCTCTTTTCTATTCCCTTTAAAAAGAAATAGGAACTTAGACCTTCACAGTACTTATCTCTGCATTGTATTATACAGAAATAGCAGAACATACATGAAGAAAAAAAAAAAACACACAACATCGGTAATCACACATTCCAAATCTATACCTTCTTATGTACATTTTTTTTTTTTACTTCCTTCACCCCTATAAATAATCACCAACATTTGCTAAGCTACTGTGTACAAGAATTTGGTGCTGTAAACAATCATGTTTGTCAGTGGAGACAGCCTTTTTGAACAGATATTTTTTCCTTATTTATCCTTATTTCCTTAATTCTATATTTATCATACTGAGTTCCTGTACTGCCGTGACAAAATGCCTTTGAAATACTGAGACTTTGAGGATGCCTTATCAATAGTGTAACATACTCAAAAATAACCTTCATGTCTAATACAACCCATTTGCAATTATTTTGATTGAAACTCTTAAGGGGAATAATTAAAGGCAATGAATTCTTTTGCTTTGAAAATAAAGCTCTCTTCAGGCTACAAGTGAAGCTCGGGGGTAAATTGTTTAACCATCTGTTCAAATTACAGGTTCTTTATCCTTGGAACATCCAGAGCTGGAAACAGGTCACTGATCAGGCCCATGAAAATTGGGATATCATCTGTCACTATTTTAAGCAAATTTAAATCTCTTAAGGCTCACATAAGCACCTGGAAAAGGATGGTAAGCCACAGATCACAAGAGCATTAAACCCTTCTCTTTTTAGGATTCTGTTTTTATTCAGACAGAACACCAGGATCAACTCTTACTCCTGCTTGTAAATGAAGGTTGTACCTGATCCTCAGGTCTGTTCTTTCTTCATTTCAGTAAGCCAGCAGCTACCAGAACTGACTTGATAGCATGAAGTCCCCAGTCACAGTGGTTCTTGGAAAATATTTTAATGGATTGTGTTAGCACAGGAAAAGAAACCAGGTGGTAACGTATAAGAAAACAGTAAGTTTAAAGTGGCACCTTTTTGTTCCCTGTTTACGCTGTAGCCTTGCAGTATTTTTAGGTCAATGTCAGAAGCATAAAAAGGTTAAATGTGTATATCTGTCTAATTTTTAATATCCCATCTATTTTTACATGGCAAAATTTGCACCAGAAGTAAAACCTCCAGTATGATACTTTGAGAATATGATGTCATGAACTTTTGGATCCATTTCCATCTTGGTTCGTCCAGTGACAATCTCACACTCATAGACATCATTTACAAAGACAAGGTGCTGACTCCTCTGGAGGGATGGATTTCAGGAGGAGGCCACACACTGTTCTTCCAGCACAGATGCAACATGTCTCCTTCCTGTTCTTGCAGGCTGGGCATTTACTTGGCTGAAGTTTAAGATGTCAGGGTGCACTCTAAAAAAAAAAAAAAAAATCACTTATTAATCCTTAGGTTCATGTCACTTTTCATGTCACTTCGATGTCTCATTTTTCTATCACAGGGGTAAGCTGTGGGTAGGAATTATGAAGAAGTGGTCTCTAAGACCAAGTTTTCTTGGGAAGCTGTCCTTTTTATTAGTCATTCTCAGCACTTACTCACAGTCTGCATTTAACTATGTCCTCATATACCTTCCACTATATTTTAAAGTATTATTGTATTCAATACCACTATGCCTCCACGATGAAAAAAGGCAAGCAGAAAAATTGCTGCCAAACATCTAATTTGACCTGATGTTAATACTTTTCTTTTTCCAAAAGAGAAGACTGGGTAGACTAGCAACATATTTTACATCAAACAACAAAATTAAAGGACAAGAGACACAGGTAGCTACTCACCCTAATAAAAGCCTATGTTTTTTTTTTGTTGTTGTTTGTTTGTTTGTTTGTTTTTGAAGAAACATATGGTGAGGAAAGAGCTTAAAAAAAATGTAGATTTCTAGGATAGTTATTCTGAATATAAAGTCTTCCTAGGATAATAATTACTTAGCACTGCTGTATTTATTTATTTAATTTTATTTTTTTTTAAACAATCCTCCACTGTATTCACAGGCAAAAGTTTAAACAAACATTCATCCAAACAGAATATATTAATTGTTATTCATAATAATTCCTACCCTGCTTTAAAGTTTTTCTCTTCTCCAAGAAGTGTTTTTTTTTTTTTTTTTTCTTTTTTTTTTTTTTTAAACAACATCACTATTTAGCTCAGCCATCTCAGGTACTATATAGCGATTTACAATTTTTTAAACATGAAATTAATGCATTACACATGTACCAAGGTCAGAGAAAAGGGCATTTTATTCTAAGTTCTTATGTGATGGTAAAGTAGGGATGGGCATGTGATTTAAAGTATCTTAAAAATAAAAAGACCATATAATTAAAATAAATAAATTAATTAAAAAAAAAAAAAACAACAATTACTCTACAATGTCCAGCTGCACTGTTTCCAAGTGCCTATGTGTTAATTAACACATAGCAAACCCAGAAGCCCAAAGAGACCCTTACCTATTTAGAGAACAGTTTCCTGCAGAGAGTATACAAGGTGCTAAACTTGCTGTTGAACAAGCACATATCAATAAACCTTTCAACAACCAACAGAATTTCACAGATCAGTTCAATGTCAGGGAGAACCATGGCACAGGGCCTAAGGAAGAAAACAAACCCCATAATCCAGATACACAGATTAGTACTTAAACATGGTAAGAATAAGTCACTTAAAACAAATGACTGATGTGTGCAAACATTTTTAAAAACAGAGCTCAAGAGAGTCACAATTAAGAGTGTCAGTCAAAGCTAACAAGGACCTTACTTCAAAGCAAAAGGAGCTAATTAGGAACCGTTGATTGTTAGCATTCAGTAACATTTCTGTACACAAAGGAAAAGGAGACAGCTGAGAAATGCAGGGCTTGCAAGACAGGTACTACAGATACTTTAAATAGGCAGTCTGCTGCAGTGTCACTTGCCATGAACCACCAACAGATATTGCCAGGAGCTGTGCAGGGTCTGGAAGTCAGATGCTACACCCTGCCATTGCTGAAATGGCTATTTATTATTTTATTTTTTTTTTGAAGGACTTGGATTTTTGGGATTGTTTAATGCTCTTGTACAAGGTTGTGTTTGCCTTTGGAGGTTACACTGTTTGTTTTTTCCTTTTTTATTATTATTATTTTTTAAATTATTATTATTTTTTTTCCCCTTAATTTAACCATTAGTTCAAACTTCTGGAACACAAATACAACAACTCTTCTAATAGTATAATTCACTAAAAGCACTTGTGGGACATATTGTCCCACCAATGTTTGCTAAGACTCAGCTTTAGGGTCTTAGACCAGTTTACAACTGGCCTTTCTCAGAATGCTGTAGCAATGCTGCATGCCTGCTGCATCCTTCAGAGCCCAGCTACTGCTGCATCTATGTTGCTGTGTCACGCAGCCTGTTACAGCTGGGGAAAGATCCCCCAAGGTTCACGACATTAAGATTGTCTGGATTAGAAAGATTTCACCTCAGAAAACGAGCACAGAGCATTTGAAGAAAAAGCAATCCTTTTGCTAGGCTTTGCCCCACATTGCGTGGGATTAAAGAGGGCTGATGGAAACCTCTCTAGCGAAAGTCTTTGCAGAGGCAGATGAATCCTAACCATCTCCTAAACATCAAATCCTAACCATCTCCTTATAACCAGATGTTGCTTCCTACTTGTTATAAATTTAGGCCCAAAGAACAAAAAAGCTAATTGCTGCTGCCACCCAGCCCTGCCATCTGAAGCAGGATGTTTGGTTGGTGAGAGGAGATGTGCCTGAGCAAACAGCTTTCCAACTTTAGCAGACTTCTGTGTCTTTCTGCTGTGAAAGCACGAAGGAGTATGGTGTCATAGGTAAAGAAAAAATAATACAAATACCAAAATGTTGGTCTATTTTAATAGATAAGCAGGTAGACTCCATTTCAACTTGCTCACAGAAGCACCAATGTGAGGCCCAGTTCTGCCCCAGGTTTCTATCTTATAAAAATCACGGGGGTTTACTGCTCAGAAAAGCAATCCCAGATATCAACTCTATACTTGTGCCTCTCCAGACAGCTTGACAATGCCTTGCAGCTTGCCCTACCGAACTTCAATATATTGAGAAATGAATTCAGTGAATCAAATTGTTCTCAAGTCTTGGTTAAATCAGTGAAAAGCATCAAGGCAAGAGCATAGATTTCAAGTAACAAAGCAACTTACAACTTCTTTTTAAGCAAGCTCTGCACTGTTAAATCAAAGACCATCATCACATAGTTTATAACACAGCTCCAACACTTTGTTGGAATAAATTGGCATCATTAATTCAGCCAAAGAACACCACTTTGATATTAACTCACTGAGTGCAACTTGCAAAATATGGTTAGATCTTTTAAAAATTAAACTTCTTCCTTGAGAGACTGGTGTTAAGATATAAGGCATAAATATGTACTTTAAGAAAGAGATAACAGGCTGTCCTGCAGCGTCCAAAACCATATGAAATTTTTTACTGTGTACCATGCTTTTCACAGCTTCTCACCAATCACACATTCAGTAGCTTACTAGCAAAGCATACGGCTTAAATTGGAACTGGTAGTCACAATACCTCTGAGTAGGCATACCTATGCTCATGGCAGAAAGTGATAGCTAGGCACTTACACAAGTAGTTAATTTACTAGGTTAAACCAGCTGTAAGGATTCCCATTTATGGAATCTATTCCTACCACTAGACAGCAAATATTCTTGTGTGTATATGTACATTTTAGTGCTCACAGGTATATGCATATCCTGGGTTCACAGTGATAAATGTTGTAACTGATGACTTCAGTGTAATATTTTGCCCAAGGAAAATCTTTGTTATCTTTACATATACATTGTGCATAATACAAAACCAGTCATCAGATGACAAAGGTTTATCTTTCCCCGGATCATGTCTCACAAGGGCCAAAAGCAAACGCCTAGGAAAGTTTATGCTAACAGAGCAGGCATAGTGGCAATTCTCTGGTGGGCGCTGGCTTTTAGTAACCTTTCTAAAGTCCAGCATATAACTTGGATAGAAAAGTTTGTACAGTTAGGGCAACAAAGAGTGCCTACAGCTGAAATAGAAGGAACTAAATTTTAAAACTTGCATTATAAATGCAAAGAACAAGAGTAAAAAAGGGAAATTCTGATGGCTGGTAAAAGACAGAGGTATACTCACTCAGTACAGCCAAGGCAACTGCCAGAACTGAAGATGAAAGTGAGTGTAGAGCACAAGTCCATAAACCCCACCAATAAAACAAGACTGAGGCAGGGATGAGGTGGTCTTGAAAAGGCCAGGAGACAACACTGAAGAAAGGAAGCAAAGGAAGGAGAATGATGTGGTACAGTGGAAACAAAAGGCCTGTCTCAAAAACACTGGGAAACCCTGGAACCCTGAGACTTCTTGAAAAAATGAGCCCCACCAAAATTCTGGCCCATACTGTGCAATGATTTCACATGGTGGTATTTGAACAAGTCCCAAATTTCAAGAGCAAAGCTTTAATTGCATTCCTGTAGGGCCAGGAGGTTACTCACATTTATTACTACATCTTGAAGATGAAGTTATGTTGACGTAGTATATTACACGGGTGATATAATGTTATTCTCTACTCCCTTAGTGCATTTACAGAAGACTTCAGATGAAATTTGCAATATTTTACTGATTCAGTATTCATGGTCTGTAAAGGACAAAAGAAAAAAAAAAAAAAGTGAAAAAATACTTCGTTTTCTTGTCCCTAATTGCATTCTGAATCATCTTTGCATGTACTGCCACCACCAACAAAAGTTCTGCTGAGATGCAATTGAATTCTAAGCATCCCCAGGCTCCTGTCAGGACCAAGTTACAGAAAATAAATTTCTTAAGAATCCCAGTCTAAATCCTAAAATATTTTGAAAATGCTTACAAAAATAAAACCAGCAGATAATTTCACCGGACTTCTTATTTTTCTGTATCACATCATGATGGAAGTACCAATGCAATTATAAAGGATGTATCAGTAGCAACACTTGGAATGAAATTGTCTAGTATCCCAAAAGTTTTTTGTTTGTTTGTTTGTTTGTTTTAAACACATCAGAGCTCCACTTCTTTACGGCAGGAAGATGTCATCTGCATGAAGGTCCAGGGTTCCTAGCCCACCCTTTTTAAAGCAGAACAAGTCCTAAAGTCCCCAGCACATATTATGTCCACTCAGAAAGCAGAGACAATGTGACAGAGACAATGCTTGAAGTCACAAAACCAGCGGCAACCACAGAAACGTAGCCTTGCTGCATCACACAAAGGTTCATTGTGGATCACTCTTTGTCATTCATAGAACCTAGCAGAAATTATTTAAAAAACAAACAAACAAAAAAACAATAAAACAAACAAACAAAAAAAACTTAAAGCAAGCCCAGGAGATGAATATTCTGGGAATATAAACCATAATATACCACTGACACATCAGACAGGATTTACTAAAATAAAACAACAAAACCAAAACAAACATGTACAAAAACAAACAAAAACTAACCAAACTCAAACCAGTGGAAACAAACAAACAAACACACACCACAAACCACTCTACCAATTTTATCATCACATTTAATAGCCATGAACTGAAATGAAATAAGACTAACCATTTATTTGACCTCTTTTTATACTTCTGTCATTCTGTAGCCAACTGTTCTGTATTTTAAACTGCACACAGCGTGAAAGTGTTTTTTTTTGTTTGTTTGTTTTTTTTTTTAAACTTTGTTGCCTAATTATTTCAGGTAGTGCCTATTTGCATTTATATTATGACAGTGAACAAAAGATCTTTGTCCATCTCCTCTATTATAGGGATAATTTTAGGTATCTCTATCAGATTTTCCTCTCCTTACAGGTGTGTTTCTTATTTGTATTTCCAATGTGGCAGATTTTCTAAATTGGAAAAGAAAACCAGGCTACTTAAGTATTCAAAGGAAGTGGAGGTAAGCAAAGGTGAAACAAAATTCAAACAGCAGAAGCTACTCTTCTGAAGCGGAACTAAAATAAATAAAATTAGAAGTAAACTGTTTGGTTTGACTCACAAAAACAACAATTTCTGCTTCCTTAAACAAATACATGGGTTTAATATTTATATCTATACTGCTTTCATACTTTGTTCTTGTTACACTAACATGGTTGAACTCTGGTAGTCTTTGTTCTTACCTTTCATCTCAGTTCAGAATTGTCCCATGGAAAACCCAGTAATCAAGATGTACTCAAAATGCCCATGAGATAACAGAAACTGAAGCAAAAGGACTATTTCTTTTCTTTTTCTTTCTTTCTTTTTTTTTTTTTTTTTTTTTTCCCTCCCCATAGATGCTAAAAGCAGTTAATTTACTATAAGACTAAAATTATTAAATATTCTTTTATGAGACCATTTTCACACTGTGCTAATTTTCCCTGAATTATGCAAAAAGACACCTATGAATACCTATTTCTTGTGGTAATCCTTCAGAACTCATTCCCTAGGTTTCTCTTCCAGCCTAGTGAATGCCATTTCTACATCTGAAACCCTTCAGATTTTTGACAAGTATGTGCAACCTAGGCTGAGTAGTCAAGAAGTTCTCTCTGGTTTTCTTCATAGGACAGTATCACCTTCCTGACGTAGAGACACACTATTTTACATAGAGTTTCATCAAGGTGTAGCAACCAAGACTTTTTGAAGAAAAAAAAAAAAAAGGCATAAATCTAAGCACATAGCATAAATTCTATGTTTTATATTAACAAAATAAGAAGCTCATCTCTTTAATCCTTACAAAAGATGTTCTCCATATCAACATTCTTTACAAACTTGAAGCGAGGATTTTTCTATTTGTTTGCTTTTTTTTTTTTTTTTTTCCCCCCCATTTTCTCTTTCCACACTGTTTCTTCAGTAGGATTTAAGATTTAATTCTGAGGAGCCTTTCCCAATTACTGGGACACCAGACATTGTTTTGCTTTACATATCCATTTGATTGAAGCACACGGATCTACTGTCTTAGAGCTTAGAGTTTTTCTGTTCTGCAGAGACGGAGTAAACACAGACAATACAGTCTTTCCTATGTCTCCAGGCACTCAAATGAAGCTGTGTCTTGGAGAAACTATCTCTAAGAGGCAAACTGCATATATTTGCCCATTCAATCTCTGGCTTCCCTGCTGAGACAATCAATCATTAGAACTACATGCAACATTGATTTTATGCAATGTGAATGCTTATCCATTCAGCACTGTTGTGAGAACAATAAGTTATTGTCTCAGAAGCTGCTGATCTGTTCTTTCTGACCTACCACTACCCAGTTAGTACGCGTACTGGCTGGCCAATTAGCAAACATGAGGCTCAAAAACAGCTAAACCCATGTTCAGCTGATAGGGGACATGGGAGAGAGCTTGAGGTCTGGAGAGGTGTGCTTTAAAGGATTAGAGAGAAGGAGAATGAAATTGTTGTGGAAATGCAGAAGACAGAAGTATGAGGAAAGTAATGTTTAACCATAGGGTTCATTAGTATAAATTATTAGTATGGGTTCAATGTTCTGTGGCTTTCAGCACAATTTTTCTTTTTTGATTGCTCCTAAACACTTAACTCTCTACACTTCTTTATAAGCTTCCACACAAAAGGCAACTAGATTATTAAGTTATTAGTTTATTAGGCAGCTCTGAGCAATGTAGTAGTGATAACAATATTTTGAAATTTGGAAAAGATATTTGTAATTTTTTTTAATGATTTTTTTTTTTTTTAAGTTTCCATTTTAAAAAGTGACATTTTATGCCAGTCTAAGTGTCCATTTAATCTACATCCCAAAGAAGGGAAAATCCATGAAGTAAATTTCATATAACTCAATATACCTGACCACTGCAATCACACTCCTCGTGGAAAGGAACATGCCCCTTTTCTCTGCTGTACATTCCAAGGGCAGTGTTTGTTAATTCCTCTATTTCCTCTTGAAAATGTTTCTTCACATTCAATTGATTGTAGCAAGTAAAATGCACCAAATGATGGGGTGATTAACAGCGTTTCAATTGTAAGTTTTAAAAACAATAGATTTTTTTTTTTTTTTAATGGTATTTTGATATCATTAGAACACTTATGCCAATGAAACAAATAAGAAGAGTATTTCTGATTTCTCTGGTGGTACAGCCTGACACAGCAACACTGACTGTTACATGCTTACTACACAGGAGTTTTTTTTATGGGAAAAGCTGGGTGGAAACAGTCACAGAGCGAGTAGTGAATAGAGTTAATGACACTATTGTCAGTTGTCAAAGAGACTGAAGGTATAAACTCAATATGAAACCAAGATGTCTTGAAATTGTTATTAATTATTGTTATAGATTATTTCACAAAAAAATTGTTGATTTAGGTATAAATGCCTTGTGTAACAACACACCTCTCCAAAGACCGTAGATTTTGAAGATCACTGTCTACACACTGGCATGGTCTATTCCTGACAAGTAGAACAGAAGATTGTCTGGCTGCTCTTCTTATATATAACATAGAACAATTAATGGATGAAACAAGTCACTAAGATTTAGTTATGTAAAGCAGATGGGAGAATCTACGATCATGTCTGAAAAGGCTCAGTGTTTTGGCCTGTCAAATAATTCATCCTCTGGGAAAATATCAGTTCTTCTGTTACATGTCTCATCCCTTGTAAAAAAAAAAAAAAAAAAAAAACAACTTTGCCTGAGACACACCAATAGCTCTAGTACTCAGAGAATTAATGGCCATAGCTAGATCATCACTGAGGCCAGGAATATTATCTGACATGTAGATATATCTGGCATGTGGAGTATAGAGGTCCTGAAATGAAAAATACCTGTGCTTTAATACAAAGTGGTCTAAAAGCATCACAAAATCTAATAGATTATTGTTGAAGGGGAGAAAACAAGGATAGCTACAAAAATATTGCTTACATTAATGGTCAACAGTAAAGTCACTAACAACGTAACAAAGACCATGGATCTCTCAGTCTTACTTATCACCACTACGCATAACATTTCTGAAATTTGATCAGTCAGCACCAGAAGCAGAATTGATTTGATGATCTTATTGGCCTTTTCCATTTCTAATTCCTGCAAAGTTATGATCTATACACATTCAAATCATACACAGCTAAATTTCCAGTAAGAGACAGCACAAGATTTCTGATATCTCAGAATGATGGTTTAATCTCTCCTTGATGAAGACCTTGTACCTCTCCTAGCTGTCAGGAAATAGTTACTGCCTTACTTCAGAAACGTGAATATTTTGTATAAGTAAATTAACACTCAAATTAACATTCAAAAATAAAAGTGTGATACTATGATACTATCTTCTCACATCATTACCTGGAAATATATCCTTCTATCGACAACATGAAGTACAAATGTATGCAAAGAAGTTTACCTGTTCTGGCTGTGTTCCTATTGGAAGAATAGCTAGCAAGTCTGTTGAAGAAACAAAATATAAGTATTCGATAATATATTATCGAATGATAAAAAAAAATCTAAGAAAACATAAGTTTAGAAAACTGTAATTTCATTAACTCCTACATCAAGACAGGAATTTTCTTAGAATATGTACAGTTACATAGCATGCATATAATTTCACAGGACTAACATCTGGAGAAACTGTAACTCACAAACAAAGATTCGTGAAAAAAGTTTTTAACTAACCAAGCATATGAAAGGAACAACTGATGATATACTAATAGTATTTCTATTAAGCTCTTACTTTTTTTTTTTTTTTTTTTTTTTTTTAATCTAGAGTTTCAAGCAGATGTTCAATTGACTTTATTAAAGGAGCTCTGTTCCTGTGATTTTCTCCATAAGAAAATTCCAAGGCAGCCTACATTTGGCTGATTTCTGCAAAAATCTGGAAGAAACAACAGTAGTTATAACCTCTGTCAATAGTCTCCCTAAAAACTAATTCCTAAAGAATTTAATAGTAGGCTGATGTTTCAGGAGGCTTATTTATTTCCTCACTTTTCGTTTTTACTCTGCCCCTCATTTTCTCTAGTCATTATCAAGAAGCCTTCTCTTTTCTTTTTTTGCTTTGATTTTTGTTTCTACTGTTGATTATTAGGAAAACTACCTTGCTGATAAATAAGATAAAAATGATGAGATTTGTCAGAAAGCTCTATTTTCCTGTTTCAAATGCAGATGTTTGTGACAGCATAAGTCTATGGAAGATTGTATTGGAGTCAGTAGATAAAGTAAAAGTTCTGAAAATTTACTTTCCAATATGATACTTTAAATAATAAATAACTACTAACACAATGATTTTATAATTCCAGTTGGATCAGAGCCATTTATTCCATCGCAGTTCCAACAACTTAAGCGATATTCTTATTATATCACTGCAGATAAAAGTATAATAACTTTAATAACCCTCTGTGAATTGCAGTTCTGGCTATAAGGGAGAGTTCTGTGTACACCTGAATGTGATGAACATGACACAAGTGATCAGCCTATGACCAGCAGTGGCAGTGATCAGCATCTTCTCTATTCTATGATCTGACATATATGCCATAGTGAATGGTGTGAAGGCAGAAGGTCAACACAGCGATCTCAGACGTCCTTGCTTTTATTACCCCTACCACGGCATATTACTCCTGTTATCATGTAATGAAACCTATGTATTTCTGAAAGAAATACATACATGAATAAGAAGAAATATACCCATTAGGTTCAAGACTTTCTTAATTCAGTACTCAAGTTTTATATTGTCTGCGGATCACAGCTACTCCTTTAGTGTCCTCCAAATTATCTGGGGTGCTTCTGTTCTTATTTTTATTTTGTTCTTAGCCTGTCCCATTGGAACTCTCTTCCGTAGGACTACTACCAACAACACATTGCAAATACTTCAAAGTGACTTCCCTTTAAAAAAAAAAAAAGAGCATCTTTGCCAAATCTATGAAGCTAACCCAACTACTCTGGAGTTATGTTAGGAGTAGAGCAGATAAACCTCTGCAAATTCCATTTGTCTCTAAAAATGACGACTTTCATTTGGTCATTTCTTATTCTTTCATTATTTGTTCACACACCGCCACTATTCAGAAAAGTGACAACGTGGATTTACCATGCTCCTCCGCATGGATTGGAAACTCAGCCAGAAGAATAAAGTTTTAAAGGGAAGCCCCAAACCAAAACATGTTCCAGAATATTCAGTTTGGACATGAGCAACAAATCCACTGAAACATCAAAGTGGGTGGGAAGAGTGAGGAAGGGGTGGCACCAAGACAGATAAATTGTACAAGCAGACAGCTATGGAACCTGCCTTGGCAAACCTTCTGAGCTCTACATCCATCTGTTCCCCATTAATCTGTCTCCACTGGGTTTTAGTCCAATCATCAGTGATGCTCTGAAACAGAAAGTACAGATAAAAGTGTCAACAACATTTGGTACAAACAAGCTTCTGCTATATATATCTGCTATAACAGATAGATGGATGCAGGGGGAAGGCCTAGCATGCAGGAATAGCTTCTGGACCTTATTACTTGTTTCCAACTCTATACCACCACTACCTAGAAAGCACACAAAATAATCAATTTTCTCAAAATCCAATCCAAAAGACAAGCATTTAAACTATTTAATACTTCAGTTTCTGATAGTGCCACAAAGGTACATGTATGAATACTTAATTAAACACGCCAATATGAGGTAGCTGGGAAATGTGAGGGAAACTGCCCCATTCTCTTCTACACACACACAAAACAAACAAACAAAAAAAGCTGTATATACATTTCTAACCTTGCCTATGAAAACCAACATCTTGATGTAAATAGAACTTCAAAAGGCTGATTTCCCAAACACCCTTTTTCTGGATTCAGAATCAGATACAACCATTGGTGAATTGGCTTTGCTTGTAGCCTTCTATATTTTTCTCATTTCTGAAGTGCAACTTCTGAAGTTTTACTCACCGATTTTAACTATTTCAGCCAACTATTGGTATTAAGTAAGCTTAAAGTAAAACTACAAAAGTTGTTTTACTTTGGGATTATCTTGAATTTTGTTAACCTGAGAACAGAAATATTTTTAATCTGGTTATCCTAGAATATAGCAGCTATAATTTCAAAAACAAAAGGAATATGAAATTATTCAATATTATTATTATTATTTAAATCAAATCTATAAGCACTTCTAGGATCAAATTAAGAACACAACATTCAGAATATATTTTAACCTTTCATTTTCTTCTTAATTCCTTTCAAAACAAAGAAAAAAAAACACAACACAACACAACAAAACAAAACAAAAACACCATTAATATAACCATTCATATCCCACACTTTCTTGAGCAACTGTATTTCTTTATTTCTTTTCAACACTGAAGCACTTATTCCAAACTACAAGTAAAAGAAACAAAATTTTGCAGATTCCTGCATTAATAACAATTCTTTATTCAGACAGTGGTGTGACACTGGAACAGGCTTCCCAGAAAAGCTGTGGATGCCCCATCTCTGGAAGCGTTCAGGGCCAGGTTGGATGGGCCTTTGGGCAACCACAGCAGGGCGGTTGGAAGCAGATGGTCTTTAAGGTCCCTGCCAACTCAAGGCATTCCATGATTCTACATATCTTTTACAAGTTATTCGAAGGTAAATGAATAAAATACATTCTTTCTTAAAATACACTATTCTTGTCATCAGTCTAGTGGATATTCCCTTTTTTATCTTCCTAAAATATTAAGTTTCCATTATGTGCAGGCTACAGAATACAGTACGACACCCAAGATAGAAACTCACAGCACAGACACAGAGAGAGAAACATTCAGCAAATTTAAATCAACCTTGCATAAAAAGGACAACTTCATTCTGCTGCTCACAGTTGCAGAAGTGGGTGAAAGCATGAGTAATCCTTTGGAAATTATCGGGACTACACTTCTGTAAACTGTGCAACTGAGAAAACAGATGAGGCTCAGGACTTCATGACATGCTATTAAGTGAGAGCGTAACTAAAAATAAACTTCTTGCCACTTACAATTAATTGGATTCAAGTATAAGAGAAGAAAATGAACCTGATAATATTCTATTTTCAGGTGGTCTGCTATCCTTTTCATTTGGGCAGACATTAAGAAAATATCACCCAAGAGTTCATTGAAGGTCATAAAAGCCATCACCAGCCTTTTTATCTAGAGAAGATTTACATTGAATCTCTGTGGCATTAAGGATCATTGGTGCTTGAAAAACTGGAGCTGGCTTCAAACTTTCTTCTGTGTTCTCCAAAAAGAAGTCTGAAGACTGCATTAGAGTGTTATATAAGCCATCAATCACAATATCATCAATGTAACTCTTCCTAGAGCTTTAAATTTCACTGAATAAGGAAACAAACAAGCCTTCTCACAATTAAAAAAGCATTCTAATTTATGGTTGTGTTAATGTATGCCTTCATTCAGTAAGCTTCCTTGTTTCTATACTATGTTATAAAGTTGATGTATAGTTGAGTATAGTATAGTTGAGTTGACTGTTGTGTATACAATGTCATAGATGTGCATGTCTAAAAGACATGAGTAATAAAGTCTGTATTCCTGCTCCAAGACAATGTCTGCTATACCCGTTCCATTTCCAAAAGAAGTTGTTTTAACCCTCCCTGAAAGGTTTTCAGAAATGAAGAGCATGTCAGTTCTTCTAGCAATCTAGTGATTCATTATTCTTCCCATAAAGCAGTTTTCTCATTTATTACACTTGAACTTTCTGCACTTTAAATTAAGCTCATTTTGTTCGGGATGTAGGGAACAACCTATTTCCTTCCTGTATGCAGAAATCTTTAACATCTTTGAAGATTTGTCTGTTCTCAGCCTTTTCTTCTTTATCCTCAGTAACTATTGAAGGATCATCTTTCTTAAAATGTAATGATTACACCTGGACACAATACTTTGTTAGAGGACTTATCATGGACGATAATAGATATGTAAGATTTCTCCTTGTCTTTCAAAATGACTGCCTGTTTGAACATCTTACATGCTTGCTTTGTTCTTAATAATTTGATATCATTGACTCAGGCTCTGCATATGAGCAATCCTGATCTGTATCTTGAAAAACTGTTTATAATCAACTTTATTCATCTTAGATTTTAATTATTCCTGCTTTAGAATAATATATACCACTACAGAAACATGTTTTAGCTACCCAATTTACCATATACCACACTGCTGATGGAAGAGCTTGGATGCAAATGACAGCCATGAGATTCTCCATGCTTTGTGCAGTCAAGTACAAATACAGAATGTTGGTGAACAGAAAGTTTCTTCAAACTGTCAAATAATTTTTTTACTTCTTAGCTATGGTTCCTGGAAACTCCTGGAAAGAACCTGCGTTTTGAACATCATAAAATGCAAACAGACTTTGAGGACTCACAATACTTCAGACTTTGAGGATTGTACAAATGAGATACTTCACAAAAATTACATTTATTCCAAAGGAACCATAGTGCCCTTGTAGTTTCCAGCTTCAAGTGATGTCATATTCTTAAAGTTTATGTACACTTGTGATGTACTACCAAAGTACTTAGTATTCAAGGCATTCGATTTACCAATAGCTTACCTAGATAGAAACTCTAATTTAGGCAATACACAATTCTTTTCTTTTTCTCTCTCTTTTTTTTTTTTTTTTTTAAATAATAAATGAAGAATAGTTTTATGTAAATAAGTACTATCCTTGAACACAGATTCTAAACCTGAGCAGTCATGAAATGCTACACAAAGAACTGAGACAAGAGGTCTGTCTGGATCCAGACTTTTGGTTTTACATTCAAAATAATCATCTTTAACTCCTATACTATTAAAAACCATCTCTCTAAATGCACACAAGATGACTACAGGAATTTGTTTAGAGATATTAGCATAGTCACCATGATTATTTTCAGGAAGCACACAAATCATATTTTGTATAACATTGCTTATAGTTTGTTTCTCTCAGATTGTTGGAAAGATAACATCATGATAATATCTTCTTCAAGGGTCATCATGCCCCTAATGGTGTCAAGAAAAATAAAATTAGAAATTGACATGTATAGATCTGCTATTCCTCTAAAGCACGACCACCAGAGACCACAGATACAGAGCTATATCCCTCCCTGCCAGCCCAAGGAAAATATTGAGGCAAAAGTACTTTTCATTAACCGTTTCCTATTATGACTTGAAAGAAAGGAGGAATGAAAATACAGAGGCTAGGCTGACATATATATATTTGAGTTCTTCTTCGAAACAGTGGAATACTTTGTGATGTGAAGGTAACATGCTTAATTTGTGGGAAAATGTGAGCATTTAACTCTACCCTGTGAGCTTATTGACCCAGTCTGGAAACTTCAAAGGTATCTCCAGGAGAGACAAGTACTTAAATAAAACACAATTTTTGTGCAACATACAGTATTTTCTTGAAAGATAGGTGAACTCCTTCTTGTGAGCATCACGAGAAACCTAATTCTCTCTGAAAAACCTGAAACTTGAACTGTGAACTAGTGAATGTATTAACTTAAATGGTTTGCAAGCTAATTTCCTGTTCCTCAGATGAAGTAGATAAAAATAACTGAAAGCAGCTTATAAGTAGCTTATTAATGCACACCATGTGTTTCTGAATTGTCTACCACACAGAATCCTGTAAGTGTTGAAAAATCCCCAGGAATCATGAAAAATAAAACCACGCTAAAGGTGTCCTTGATCTGGTAATTGCACATCAACAGTTCTCAAGATGGCTCACTCATGAGAGACAGGACGTATCAGATCAGTAAAAAGACCTGAGAAAGGCCTTACAAAACAATATTATTGCCTGTATTTGAAAAAAACAGATGCCTTATGTTATTTCTTGCTCAAAACAAAGTGACCACAACACCTCTGAGAACATTTTCTCTTCCCAAGCTCTAAAGGATATAGGAGGAGTGCAAAAAAATAGGACAGGCTGTGGACGTGAGGGGGTTCCACATGCAGAAATGGTGAAGATGAAGGGAGTCATGGCTCTTCTGTTACTCTGGGGTTTAAAGCAGGACACGGGACCTACAGCTCTTTGACCTTCTTTCCTTCCCTATTGTAACTGATAAGCAATGATCAGTTAGCTAAGTGATTATTATTTACAGAAACTGAGTTAATAATTGAAACATTTACTTAACATTTCAGATTATTTTTAATTTACAATGCAAGATCTATACCTGTGTACCAGTGATATAGATATTCAAGGAAAGCAACTTATTACAATATTTTGTTCAGGAAGCTTGTTAAGAGGAATAGCCATCTATGCCAGCTAATACTACTCCTTACTTTTATGCTGCTACTGTTAACTCTTCTGTTAAACAAAGACCTTCTCAACAAGTTTTAACAAGTTCCAACTATCTCTGCATGTTATCATTAAATAGGATATTATGAGCATCAAACTTAAGCTACTCAAATACTTTGCCAACTCACTAAGTAAACAGTATGTTTTGACTCATTGTTACATTTAATTAGATTACCTTAAGAATCTGTATCTGTCGCATGTTCTAGGCAACAGAACAACAGTCCTTTTCTATAGCACAGCTGTACTTTCTTAATACTTATACTAATTAACCACATCCACAGATGAGCACTTTTGGAAAAATAACAGAGCAGGAAAAAAAAAAACTGTGGCATATTAATGCATTCTCATGCTAGCTGTGAAGGAAGAGTTCCATCACCTTCTTCTAAAGGACATCAAAGCACAAACAGAAACGTGCTAGTAAAGCTTGTTCTTTTGTTAAATGTGTTAAATGTTGATCACCCCTGAGAAAGTAGTCATATTTTTTATTATTTTTTTTGCACGTCACTTGGGGTATGGAGATAAATACAAGTAGCTGAAAAAGACATTTCAGTAAAAACCAGCAAATTTAAAAGGGCTTATCAAACCAATTTGTTTGAGTCTTTTACCTTTCTACTAATGTGCTTTAAAAATAAACAAAACCTCACTGCAGGAAAACCACATATATATTCTCAAAATAGATGGGACTGAACAAGGCAGGATGAACTACACACACTTCTCCATAGTCAGTAAGGAAATTCAGTTTTAATTCTGTCACTGGCTGTGATACACATTTAAAATATGTACTTCAGAAGTCCACTTAAGATCTGAGAAGTCCATATGTGTACCCTAAAGGCTGAACTTCCTTTGGTCCTCCTCAGGGTCAAAATCCCCAGTCCCATCACAAACATAATCATTGCTGTGCTCTGGATTTCACGCAAGTCTAGCCACATATTAACCAAACATACAGCACATTGCCTATTCAGAAGTATAAAAAACTCATTCTTGGAAATATCTTGACACTATTCAAATATCATACATTGAACAGCATGAACCTTGAAACTTGTGACAAAAAAATTAACTTTACACTGACAGCTATTGTTTGGTGCAGCCCCAGATTATTACTGTAAAACCTAAAGGTAAATACTTTCTGAAGAGACTGAAAAAATATTTTAGCAATGACAGTAAAAACAACACAATTATTGATGCTTATTATTGTACTTTTACATCTTCTGTCAACACTCAGCCTGCATACATGAATGAATAGGAGTGGCTCAGGCTTGAAATCTAATTCTTGTTGGCTATACTTTACCTGGAAAATCAACAAGCTCACTGTGCAGAATGATTGCTCAGAAGTGCACTACAAAGGCTGCTTTTGCACCAGGTCAGTCAAGTCACTAAGGAAGGAATCACTGCCTCAAAACTGTATTAACCTCAACCTTCTTACTTACGATCTATGTAAATATGATATTTGCCACACTTTAACTAGCAGTTTAAAGTTGTTACTCAAGCATTGTCAGCAACATTTCCATTTATATACCAAGTATGCAGGGAATCCTTCCCTGAGATAAAGGCAAAACCAGACAAACTGCATACAGCCCTGAGAAGGGGTGACATGAAACCACAGCTCCCACAGCCAAGGACTAAATAAAAGAAAGAAGTACAAAAACAAAACAAACAAACAAACAAACAAAAACAAAACAAAACAAAACAAACAAACAAAAAACAACACAAAACAAACAAACAAACAAACAAAAAAAACAAAGAAGCAGTAGGTCCTTGCTACCATTCACCTCTTTCTGGAGAAGCTTTGTACCTTTGTGCAAGGATTATCAGGAATTTAGTGTGAATCATAAGGGATTTTACAAGGAGTGATGACACGTAGAGTTACGTTTTAGTGAATCCTGACTGTATGAGGACATGGGAAGGTTTGCTTTGGATATTACAGTACTGCAAGGATTTTTACCCTAAATGCATTAACAACTTTGCAAGGCTTCTGCATGAATTAAACCTGTGCCATTGATTTAGTTCAAATCTGGTTTACACCCATTCTGTAATTACCTAGATTAAGTCACATATTTGCAAGAAAAATCAACATGCATACACACGGAGGTTTTGTTTCCTACCACATCAAATAGAACAGTAAATTTCTACATTTTCTAAATAATAATTATTATTTGAATAATAACAGTGTTAAGTTTTGGGTCTGTTTCAGAATATTTGCCTGTAAAAATAACACCTTACCCGAAGTACACGTTCCTTGCACTTACCAAAAAGAACAGGTCCAAGCTCCCACAAGCCAACAAAGCCACCCATGGGGAGGCTGAGTCCATCTCCAAATTGTTTGCATCTCTGCAAACCCAGCAAGGCTTGTAGGTACACACGTTTCAGGAGCACAGGGAAATGGCAGGGATACAGCTAGGAGGACCAGCTGACCCAAGCATTTTTTTGGAGGGAGAGTGTAAGTGTAGAAATAATAATTGGTCATCCAGTAGAGAATAATAATAATAATATTCAAATGAAGGTCGGTCAGCAGACAGAATTGAACAAGTGTGTTGTTAAAGTAGCTTGTTTGGGGTGATTAAATCCCGCTTGTGATAGTGCATGTTTGGATCAGCAGCAGAGAAGAGACACCATGAAACCTGCAGCTGGAGTCAGGGCTGCCTCCCTCTTCTACTGCTCACATTGCGGGGCTGGGGCACACACCTGTGTGGGGGCACACCTTGGTTCAGCAGCATCCCCACCTCAGGGGGATTTAATCAGCAGCCCCCTAGCCCCTGCTCTACAGTGCTGCAGAAAAAAAAAAGGGAAAGCATGGGGAAATTTGGATCTGGATTAAAAAAAAAAAAAAATAAAGGGGGTGGGATTACAAAGGCTCTGGGCTCTGCTGGGCTCTGCTTGTCTGCCAGAAATGCCAGGTGGAGCATGAACAAGTCTGAGGAAATGTTCCAGCAGCTGGGGCACTCACCTGGAAGCTGGATGGCTCTGTGCTGCTCTTCATTTCTCTGTGGCCACTGTTTAATGCAGATGCATAAAGCATCCTGTGTGCTGGACCAGAGCCCATGCTGAAGACAGCTGGGTGCTCGAGCCAGCAGGCAGCTGTGCCAAGCCAAGTAATGTGATCAGGTACTGCTTTGTTTGAATTTATATTAAAAGAAGATTAAATCCTCCAGAACAAACACCCTTTCCCAAGTTTACAGTTATTTATAGCTATGAATTGACACCATAATCTTGAAAACAACAAAAAAGCATCTCTGGAAAGAACAGTAATAAATATTCTGTTCTACCAAATATACGTACAATGGATGAATATACTTATAAGGAATTGTTTTAACTATAATTGTAAGACAACATTATATACCAAACATTTTTAAATGTTTCTGTATTTTCAAGTGGAATCAACTGATAAATTATTTATGGTTCTGGTGTATACAGTTAATCTCTTAACCCTTCAGGAAAAAAATAATAAAAAAAATTACAGAACTGACTGATGGCAAAAATATTTATTTATTTATTTATTTATTTTTATTTTGGTTGATGTTAGTGGGGGATTTTGTTCCACATTATCCAGATTTTTTCACTCAAATTTCCCAGTTCCACAACCTCCAAATTCAGATACTTTAAAATAAATGAGTATATGAAGGCTGAAATGCCCATGTGCAGGGTGCAATTTGACAACACTATTGTAATCTCAAGGATTGTATGCTCTCTTTGTAAAAACTTCACAGCTTTCTGTAAAATCTTCATCTGCAGAAGTTCACTTAGAACTTTCCCCACTATTCCATCAAAGTCCATTTTTTCCATCTTTTGAAATCCCAACACATTGATGAAAGTTTGCTAGATCAAATGAACAAAAATTAATAAACAGTATGTTTCCACAAAAGAAAAAAATAACAATCCTGCTGTTTGAAATGTTTTAGCCTCATTTGACTTTCCCTCTTCTTGTCTGGCAGAATGAGAAGTTAAAACCTATCATTTAAATACTTAATATTAAAAAAAAAAAAGTGATAGAGTAACAGGTAATTCCAGCAATGGTTTATCCTGGCTGAGTTACTTATAAGATTAAAACACAAGTGGAAATGAATTGTCCTATAGTACATACAAATTTAATTCTATTTTAATTTTATCAGATTAAGTTTTAAAAAGTCTGAGCTAAAGTGAGTAAACACTAATAAACATACTTTCAAGTATAAACATGATTTATTAACATAGCCTTTCACTTAATGCTGCTCTGAAAATTAAACATAAATCTTTCTAAGATGAGTAAAAGTAAACCCACTCTAACCTCCTTTGTAACATGTGCCAAATTAATTTCTACGGTCTCCGATTTCACTTGAATGAAGTAATTGTTTTGTGCCCCAAAGGGATGGAAATAACTGGTTCCTAGTGTGCTTAGAAATGTGCAACAACTATTCAGCAGCGAAACAGTCACAGATTCATCAAGCAGGCGCAGGTCTGCATGTCACAGGTGGTCCGTAGACATCCAGACTCAGTTGTGACCTACAACCTGGCTGCCAACCTGACCTACAACCTGGTCCCCCCATCATGAGGGGACCTGCTCCTGCAAGGCAGGGCTCTCTGTTCCACTCAGCCTTCCTCAGGCACCTCAAGCCTTGATTCAGGTTGACCATAGTAAACTCAGTGTGGCTACCACCTGTATGTCAGGAAACACAACTGCCAGTACCAGTTGGTTTATGTGTAGTGGTGTATGTAGTACGTGATGCCTCTGACAGCTGCTCTTGAAAAATTGCTGGAGTGGTTTTGTTCCTAAGCATGTTCAACAACCATCCAGCCTGAGCCCACAACCTGTATGTCTGCCAATAGACAGTCAAAAGCCCATGTATTTACCCCAAAACCCTTTCAGGGATTGCTCTGGTAGACATTGTCAGACACTGTGGGACTACATTTCTTACCCTCTGATAATATTTTAGAGTGGTAGGATGGAGAGGCACACTAGCTAAATAATTGCAGAGCTAAAAGGCAGCTTTTTCAAGCTCAGATCCCTAAAGTGAATCTCCCACTCCTCACAAGGTCATCCTAATCAGCAGGCAGCCCAGATTCCTGCTACAATTGCTTCCAGGCTCAGAAAAGCACAAAAAATTCATGGCAGCAGTATCAAGAACCTATGACTGCTCCTGCTCTACACAACCACCCTAACCACAAGAGTAGAAAACAACATTCTACCTTCCCTGTCTGGCCACAGATTTTTCATCTTTTTTTTTGCTTGCTGGCACAAACTTAAAAGCAGAGGTGTAGAGTATTTTGTCTCATCCAATCTGTAACCTAAAACACCACTTTTTTTTTTTTTTAAAGCTATTTTTTTATTTTTTTTTTTTTAAGTGGATGACTTCATCTCAGTTCTTGAAAACAAGACAAAACAAAACACAAACAGATAAAGATGATGCATTCAGGAGAAAATCCTAGCTATGGACACATATGAAGTCTTAGCCTAGTATATGAAGAGTAGCACTTCACTCAAGCAAATTTAAAAATCTCAGGAAGGGCCAGATTCAGGAAACACCTATTTATTTATTTATTTATTTGTTTGTTTATTTGTTTATCATTTCTTCATATTGTTAATACCAGCCTGCTCCTTGCACAGCATACAATATTTGCATTCTACTCAACACTCCCTCTGCATTTTAATTCTTCATTCTGGAAATTACAAACCCAAATCATGCTGTCTGTATAACTGAGAATAATCCATGTTTCTCTGGTTCTCAAATAATATTTTTATATTTATTATTAACAAGATAGATCAATACCTCGATCTTCAGTAAGCAGTTGAGAAACATCAGATCTTGTAAAATACATCTCAGGTCTGAAATCCCATGGTTTAAATTCCATGACACAGGTGAAGTAACTTTTTGATCTGTTTCTATGATTGAATATGATTAAAGCTTTTTAAGGTATTTTTTGTTGTTTTCACATGTTCCAATGTTTCTTCAGTTTCACCTTTGGAAACATTTTCTGGTGAAAGATACAACTTAGACTGGAATGTAAATAAACAGGCAGCAGAAAAAAAAAAAGGTAACTTTTAAAATAAAAGTATTTTAAAAAATACACTTCATGACATCACATAAAGTTATTTTCCACTTCATATATGAATATATGAAAACAAAAATAATTAGCTTTCTAATTTTTGATCTCAAACTCTTCTAGTTTTTCAATTATCTCATAAAACAACTCTCACATTTGAGATGCTCACAATGTTCAACTACTTACATATTCCACCAACTAGACTGATCCTGAAGTATCATATTCTGTACAGTGAACATTCAGGAAATAACAGAGCTAAAGGACTTTTTCCCACCCTCAAAAGGTGACTAGAAATGTGTTTGCCTGTTTGCCATAACACCTTCATAATCTTTGGGTATTAATCCTCAGGTAGCATATGTAGTCCCAGCATATGCACAAATACCTACACAAATCCTTCTAGCTTTTTTATTTAGTAAATTAACAGAAGAGGGCTTCTCCCAGATGCAGAATCAAACTTAGGATACATGTTTACCTAATGTATAATTCTGGATAGTATCATGAAGAACCTGAGAGGGAAAACCAGGATCCGTGGATAGCCCTGTTTGCATGCAGTAAGATTTTTTTATTGGGGCTAGTGGAAAGTTTTTGTTTGTTTTTGTGTGTGTGTGATTTTTATTTTTATTTTTTTTTGCTTACCTCATTAGTTTATCTAAAACTGGTACAACTGACATTTATTAAAGAATTTACATCACATATTTGATGTGAGTGTGTAAGCTAATGCATTGAAAGTAAAGTCTGCAGGGGAAGAATGTAGGGAAATAAAACCTTTTTCTGATCATAGTTCTCATTTTACTTCCCCCCCCTCCCCTCCCCCTCCCACTCTTCTACTTCACGTCGACACGCCTAGTAGTTACTTCTTGTCCCTTTTTCTCCAAGACTTACAATTTAAGGATTATATAAGGTTCCATCCAAACCTTTTGGCACCACTTCAAAACCTGCTATTTTGGGCTGAGATCAAAATGAGCAGATTTGACCTTCATCAGTGCAGGCCTTCTAATGAACAACGATAATTTGTCAGGCATTCAGACTAATTTCAGTGACAGCATTATAAATTAGTCCATTGAAGTCCAGCTAAAACATGTGAGGAAGGAGATGGTGCAAAGTCAAAGGAGTGGCAAGTGAGGCCTTGCCACACATAACGGATGTTTGACCAAGTGAAAATAAACAGGAGGTCTGATAGCATAGTGAAGCGGGAGACTGATTTCTTCACATAAGTTTCCCTTCTAAGCAAATCTAATCTAATGCACTTTGCATTCAGTTCCTATCCTGTTGGAGAGGATTCATCCAGTGTAGATGTTCACAGAACATTTATTTCTTCTGAAAAAGAGGTAAGTACCCTCTATTCACTCAACACTCACCACTCCAATACTGCTGTACATGTAAGCCCGTAAGAGAGAAGATGGAGATTTACTCCTCCAGGTGCTCTCAGAGGGCCCCTGCTCAGTGGCAGACCTGCTAAGCCTCCCCCAGTTCTGTAAGCATGAACTGGGAGATGTTTCTTGCAGGAGAAAATCAGTCTCTTATCTCATCCCCTGCTCACAGGTTACTGTGGAAGCTGAGGAGACTGGCTGCCTGCTAGTCCCTGGGGAGGATTTTGGTGACCATCTAGAAAGTACAACAGGCTGGCTTTGAAGGGGATTATCCTTTTTCTTGATCAACAGAATTGCCTCCAGAACACTGAATGCTACAGAATGGCCTTGCTTGCCAACATGTGGAAGTTTTCATACTTCCACCCCACTAGTGGATTTTAGTAACAGTATGAGAAAAGTTCATTGATGACAGGACGGAAAATGCACTAAGGTGGCTCATTCACAGCTTGCAGGCAAATGCCATATTGTCTTATTTGTGTAGCTCTTGTCAACTTTTTGCAGCCCATGAAAGCAAATACCTACCATGAAAGCTGGAAAGAAAAGAGAGGTAAGAAGCAAGAACCAACCTGAAAAGGATACATGGCTTGCAAAGAAGTTTTCTCTCACTAGACAAGAAATATGTTTCATTCTTAAATACATAGTATGTGAATGGTACAGCTGCTGACTAATTATTCAATTTACAATTTAATGATCTGTCTGAGCATATCAAAAATATAATTACATTGTTTATTAGAAAACTAACAAACAAATTACAACTCGGTTTTTGGTATGATGCATAACATTTACTTATTAGATATTTATGAGGTTTACTACCCTTACTGAAACTACCTGGCCAATGAGCAGATTGCAATATTTCTGCAGCAGAACTCCTGTTCATGCAGGCATGTTGTAGAACTTGGAGTGACTCCATATCAGGCAGATGGTGTGAAATAAAGGTGGGATTAAATTATGGATCTTTGGGAATTACATCTCCTGAAAAAGCCAAATGTATTTTTTTTCAGTTGTCTCTGATATAGTGCAATATCTAAAAGTGCTGTAAAATATAAAAGAGAAAAAAAATTCTACAGCTTAAGAGATGACCATTTCCAAACAAGCTTCAAAGTTATCCTTTATTTATCCAATGTAGGTTTTATAGTCACATCTTAAGCCAAAGACTGCTTATGAAGCTGCACAGAGGCTCAACAAGTGGACAGGCCAAGCCTGTTCACAAGAGGTCAACTGATGATCAGTTATGCTCCTGGCTAATCTCGCACCAAGAGGTAGGTGCACTTGGGTATTGTGGAAACGGGTGTGTGCCCCATCACACTTTCCAGTATTATGTTTAATGGCCTGGCATTTTTTGTCAAAGGGGAAGGATTCCATGATGGGAGTTTAACAGACACCATCAGCTTTTCTCTTTTCATAGGCTGCAGAAGCATGTGAAGCCTGCCCTTCACCAAAAGGCACAGCAGGCTTGCTCTGGGCTGCTGCTGTTGTGTGAGGTCCTGGGAAGGAACCAGACATGCAGTTATGTTTGCCCTCTGCTCAATGTAGATGAAATCTATGCTTTTACTGCTCAAAACTTTAAAAGAGTGAAAGTGTTAGAGAAATACCAGCCTGCACAGGTGTCCAGGAATTGTTGAATACTGTCTTTACATTGCCAGGTAGGTACTCCACGCATCTCCAGCCTCACAATTTCAGAAGACACCTGCAAATTTTTGCATTCTGCCATTGTAGATTATTTGCTAAGTAAAGACACCTTATGAACTATTAAAATTTCAATGTTTTTCTCTAGTCATACATCAAGAGAAAAATGGCTTAAATATATTTCAATTCACTAATACAAATTTTTATTAACCATCAAAATATCAAAATTTTATTACAGTATATTTTTCATTTTTATTTTTATTTTTTTAAAGACTTCAAATCTGCCAATAATTTAAGGTTTTATTTCAAAATTCTAGGAGATTTTCCTTTGTAAGTAAAATAAGCAAGATGATACTTGTGAACATTGTTTACAAAGCTAGTACCTCCTAAACTGAATAACATTTAGAAGAAGCTGGCATTTTATTACATTCCATTAAAGCTTATTTTTATACACAGTAGTATATTAGCCAAATATTTCTTTTTTGCTAACTATATTGTTTAATGTTATTTAACAGCAGACTTTATCTATCATCAAATTTACTTCAGCTAAAGAATCAAAAGAGATGATGAAATAATGCAAATACTAATTGATTTTGGTACTGTTATCTCTCCTCTATTTTATGATATGAAAAGTATCCACATAAACTTAAAAAAAAAAAAAAAGACACACACAAAACATAAATAATGAGCCAATTCAGAACACAAAGGAGCTTGATTTATCATATATACCCTTGAAACCTTGATATATCTCAACATCACTACTTATACTTATTTTTAAGACAAATCATAGATTATTCTGTAACACGCATATAAACAGTTAAAATATACATATAATTCATCCTACCCTTATCATGTTCTATGTCCCTGAAAATGTTCTGAAAAGCAGAATAATAGCTGTTTTCTTTGGCTTTTATGATTTTAATCATTTTTTGAATAACTGGACTCTGAAGCTAGAATTTAACAAAAGAAGAAAAAAAAAAAAAAAAAAAACAACACTTAAAGATCATGGTCACCTGTCAAAAGAGTAGAAGGACAAGAAGGGAGAATTTGGGACAACTTACAATCACCCTCAGAGAATTAATGAATAATTTTTTTGATTTTTTTTGATTTTTTTTTTGATATTTGAGTCTACCGGTAGATAAAGGCTGATCCATGCCAAATGAAACCCCCTGGAAAGGCCCCAGACACTTTCAGTGAACTGGGTTCTTCACAATGTTCACTTACCTGAATTTGCAACTGTGCTGATTAAGAGCACAGAAGATGTAGAGGTTAAAAACAGCTCCCAGCAACATTTCATATTTGGAAAGTAAATACCCTTGCATATGTTTCTAAATTAAAAAGATATATTTCAATCATAAATAATAATAATCACGACTTTTTAACAAGAGCATCAGTTTCACAGCTGTTGTTGGCACCAATTTCCCCAACAAAAATTTTATTCTAAACCTTATTTTCTCCAGAGCTTTCTGGAGAGAAAAAATAAATCAGAAGAGCAACTTTCTGAATCTTTGGACTAGAATTTCCTCACTGAAATTTCCTATGGAAAATTAATGGACAATTATTTAGCTATATTTTAATGCATGTATACCCTGAAAAACAAACAAATGAACAAAAACAAACAAACAAAAAAAAAACACAACAAATCCCAACTGAAAACAGCTTCAAATATAGGGTTACAAAATACACTGAATTCCTGAAATATTTTCTATTATTTTTTTTTTCACATAGATTTGGAACAGTTTGTCCTATGAAAGCCAAATCTTGTTTTTCTAGATTAGTGAAAAAAGTGTCTGTACCTTCCATTTTTTGTAGAGCTATTGGGACCATGAAGAAGGAGAGTTCATAAGGTACATCAGAAACAAGAAGGAAAGGGGATGTTACAGAAAATAAAGATGGAAAACAACAACAACAAAAAAAGTAAAGTAGAAAAAAAAAATGAAATAAATATTATAGCTGCAAAGTAAATAGAAAATCAGATAATAACCTGATACCAGTCCTGTCTCATTATTCCTTCATCCTGTCCTCAACATCTGCACCCTATTTAAAGTTAGACAATGATCTAGGCAGATGAGGGGAACAAGTAGGAAAAATGCCAGAAGAGTACAGGAAATACAGCAGAGAGGCAGGAATTCATAAACATAAAGGCATCACGGTGTTTCTTCTCTCCTGTGTGAACATTTTAAAAATATTTCAACGCATCGCTGACTACCAAAACAAGGCAAATTTAAGAATTTGCTACATTTAATTAGAAAGGACTGATCTTTACTGTTGTTACTAATGTTTCTTGCCTTTAACTTTGAAAGCAATATGCAATACAAACTTGCAAAATATTAGAAAAGATGGATGGAAACAACAAGGTGTCCAGAAGTCCTTATGGCTACATAGTCCTTCAACACTAATTTTACTGTCCATTTTAACTCCATTTTATTTGGTAACTTATGCAAAGCCTGATAAATTTGGAAAACAACTAAAAGCTATTGTTAAAAATAAAATGTTAAAAAGTCATTGTGGTATCTCACTTTTCAGAAAGTAGGGGAAAAGGCAAAAAAAAATAAGTTAGCCTTGATGTTTAAAATGACATCTGAAATAATTTACCTGGTTATTTATATACAAAAGATTGCATTTTCTTGCTTTCCAAAACTTCATTTCAATTTGGGGGCCAAAGGCCATGCAGAAGAGGTTCAGCATGATTCTCATTCACAGTGCTGTGGATCTGATGCAATCAGCTAATAGCCACTGTTTCAATGGCACATAGTACTTAGAATTAACATTTTGCCTGCATAACAGGGAAAAGAACCCCAAATTTCAAAGCAAGCACAGTACTGTGATAGTAGAGCGATAACCCTGCATCCCCTTTACATTCAAGAATGGACAACATTAAAGTTTGGAGTCTAGTTACAATCGAAGTCATAACAAAAAATTTGAAGACAGATCTAAAAGTACTGTTCATGAATACAAGGATCACAGCCTCAGGTGTATTTACAAATCAAAACCATGGCCAAACATCCTCAAATTATTGGCAGCAGATTCTTTGAACAGTTCTTTGCACTTATTCCAGATGCAAATAATCTGATTTTTTCTGTTTACTTTTCTAATAAATAAGTTACATGCTAATTTGGTGCCCGAATGGGCTCTGAGTTAATATAAATATTGAATAGATTTTACGTATTTTTATTAAACTTTGCCAATGTTTACAAAAAGAGGAACTAACAATATGTGTCAAGGCACTTTAATAAATATTAATTGAACAGAGTTTACTTTCTCCCCTTTCTACTCTATTTTTCCCTTCAGCCCTTTTATTTAAGCTAATTCGTTTATTCTGCCTTAGTTTTAAGTCCATAGTTACACAATTCTGCCTGGCACACCTAGTTCCTTGCCACGGCATACAATAAGCAGCTGACCCTGATGGGAGCCTTGAGAAGTTATTATTGATAGGATCATAAATCTTTGTTCATTGAGCAACTGATTACCAATCATCTCTGTACACAGACAGTCACAAACTTTTATCAAGACTTTGTTCCTTTGTTTTACTTAAACTATGAATATTCTGGGACATGGTTCAGATTATTGTTATTCCTATAAATAATCGATGCACATCATAGTCATTATTACCATGCTCCTTTTTGATGCCAACCTTTGAGATAGCACTCATCTCACTGAAAACAATAAGATGCCAGTTCACATTAAATGCTCAAGGCAACAGAGGAAAAGTGCAATCTGTCAAAAACATATTGAAAAGGTAATTCAGCAAAATAACCTTATTCTGTACTCTGGGGGCATAACTTCCCATAATTCAAAGTTCTGGTGACACTATGACAGCTTAAGTCTTGAAATTCATGTTTTCGTATGACATAGAAATTACAGCATTTAAAATTTATTAATTACACAGAAAATACTTCTAAAAAATTAATGGTTAGAAAAAACTGAGTGGTAAAAATATTACATTTGGAACACTATTTAATTATTTTCCTGTTAATGTAATTTATTACCAGTTTATACCTGGGACTGGAAACTACCAGAAGGAACTTTTTTTTTCTTCTTTTTTTTTTCTTTTTAACTGTGTTGCATAAGTCACACAGAAGTCTCCTTACTTATTTTCAGCATATACTTGATGCAAATCAGTCTCGGTTGCATCTGTAATGTAGGCAGATGAGTTCTTCCTGACATCAGCTCTTTCATAATTTGTGTTTTGTTTTTCATGATTTCCACATGCTGCTCCATGTTTTAGGAAATACAACCTGACCAGGATATGTTTTTTTCTTATTGCTTAGGATAGGCACTAACACCTGCAGACAAAGCAGGAAAAGCAACATTACAAGTCGGTAATAGCATTAACTTGGTTATTGGTAATGTACTACAAATCGTTTCTTTATGTGTGAGAAGAGCAAGTTAAGCCAAGCCATACTTCTCAAACTCATGACTATTTAAATCATAATAAACTTAATGTTTTCTTTATTCTGTCAACATAAATACACACTTCAATCTCAGTCAAATAGTGTTGTAGATGGAAATACTGTTTTGGAACAGCACTGCTTATCAGTCTGCTGAAAATGATATGAAGCTGCTTCAGTAACCCAGAAGACATTAACTCCATTTTTCTCATCTCTCTCTTACTTCCCTCCCTCCTCCCTAAAAAGCAAACAGAGTGGTGGGAGACAGGAACCTGCAAAGTCCTATATCCACTAACCCAGTATTTCTAACAGGAGAAGCAAGTCCTGAGAGTAGCCCAAACCTGGCTTTCCATGGTTTAACAGCCACTAATATATACTAGCTGAATCTAGCATATTTGCAGGCTAGGGGTTCATATTTAAAATGATCTCTGACAAATAGATACATGTGTTAAGTCCTTTATAAACATACATTTTTACATGGTGCAAATGCATAACACTAATTATGAAATTTGTTGCAGTTCAAGTTCATTTATTTTAAATCCTTTACCTTCGTTCCCTACAAAAAACATTCCCCAAACTTCTCTCCACATTGTTTCTTAAAACATGCTATTACAGAGCTCTGCTCAGAACATCATGTAGAAACTTGATATTACTATTTTTCATGTTTAAAATTAAAATTAAAATTAAAATTAAATATTTTTAAATGAAAACATTTCACTGACCCAGGTCCAAATCATAGACAGATTAATTATAACTTTGCACCAGCATCCCAGTGGGTTTCTTGGAGGAATGTCTTCATCAGTGTATGGGTTCTAGTCACAATAGTTCTTCACAAGGCTCAAAGTATTTCATTGCCAAAATCAATAATGACAAATAACTTTTGAATTACAGAATTTAAGGTTGTGATTCCCTTCCCATGAACTCAGCCTCAGGGTTTAGTAGACCTACAGGTATTCTGCTACATCTATACTGTGTTCCATTTACTCCTCTGTGTAGGAATAATTTAGAAACAAGAATATGAAAAATAAACAGGAAGAGAAGCAGTAAGGAGCAATAAGCAAGTTTGCTCGTGCACAAGCAGTTACAAACTCAGGGTTCACTTTTAATGTTTAGTTTTGTTTGCTTTGATAGCAAAGACATGAATTGCTCCAGAGCAGCCTTGTTGTACCTATTGCTTTGCAATTATTGCTTGACTATGATGGGTAAGCAAGCAAGCAAAATACGAGTTAAAGAAGCTGGAATGAGCAGCATAGTGCTTCCATTGATCTGTTTTAACCAGCACCCCTTAATTTATGAGGCCCTTACAAAGTATTTCTTCAGCTCACACTCCACTTTCCAAGCCTCCACCTGAGCACTGCCAGATGTTTCAGAGCAGAGGAGCCCTGCTTTTAGTATAGTCTTTGTCTCTTGAAAGCCTTGTTAAGATCTATCATTAGGGCCAGTTCCTGGGCCCAGCCTCCATCCTTCCTCAAGGAATGGATGTCCACAGCTCTCCTCCTCAGCTGCTGTTCAGTTCTCGATGGTGTCCTTGGCCACCACCCTATAGACCCTTGACAGAGGAGCCCTCCCTGTGAAGAAACCAAATAAAATAAAATTTGTCCTGAAATGAGAACTTGGACATGGGAGGCCTCATATGGCACAGGAGCTTTTCTGGCCCTAGATACATTTCAGCCCTTCACAGCTTGGTCTGCTGAGCTTTCCCAAGCACCTTGTTCATAGAGACGGCATGCCTTAGACTTGTATTATATTCCCTATGGACACTGAAGAGGCATTGATTTAACGATGATTTGTAGCATGTAAATAATGCTTTGTAGCATTGTTTAGGAAGTTATACTCCCTTAAACCTCCCTAACTCATTAGTCAGAGTTTTGCTTTGCTCCAGTAAGGAAAAGAGAAACTAAACCCACTTCCCCCCCCCCCCCCCACACCCCAGTTGCTGACATCCAAAGCCAGAGCATATGTTACAGCAATTGAGAGACTAGATTTAGATATCAAGGCTAAACTTCTTGTGTATACACTGAACAAGTACTAAGTTCATGTTAAAACCTAAGATTTTATTTCTCGTTTAGTCATTTAGTCTCTCTCCAAAACATTTTAATTTTTTTTTTTTCCTGAAGCCTTTACATTTCTTTGCAACACAGATGAGCAGCACGTGAAGAATGGCAATCATGAGGTATGTAAGAGTTTTAGCAAGGTGCTACTGCTGGGAAATTTTGGCTTCTCTCTGCAGAGTGAGTTAGTTAAGAAAACAGACACAATTTCACTATAAATACTGTTTATGACAACCAAATCTTAGATATTTATTTCCATGACATCAAACCAAGGGAGAAATAATCCCATTCACAGTTTAACCAGGCATATCTAAGCCAGATGAATGCCTATATTAGCTTTCAAAAAAATCAGCTTCCTTAATAAATATAGATAAATTCACAGTTCATTGCTAAATCTAACAACTTCCTCTTTTTTTCTTTTCTTTACACTATGCATGGTTTAACTCTCATTCTTTATCTCTTCCTTCAAAAAAAACTTGACCTTTCTAAATTACTCAACAGTGGATTTCAGAGGCATTCAAGTTGCTGTGCTTGAGATCTTTCTCCTTTGAAGCTGATGGAAGCTTTGTCATGGGCTTCAATCAGGAAGAGATTTCATTCCCAGCAGGAGAGTTGCAATTCCATCACCACTCCTATTCATAGCCAATGTCTCTCAAAATCAGGAGGGAACCATCACTTCCTCTCAAACTGCTGAGATAATGACCAGCCTAAAATGTGAATACTGATAACAAGGGTACTAAAAAGCAGAAAGGAGACAAATATTATTTTATTTTTTTTGTCATTGTCATCAGTATTTATACACAGCATTTGCAGTATTGTGGCATAAATGGCATAGATTTATTCCCTTCAGGAAACATAATTTTTTCATAGGAATGTAGGAGACACAACGAAAACAGTTCTCTGAAACCTGTTTGGCTGTCCTGTTCTTAAACTTGGGTTTCCTGCATTTCAACTATGCACAACAAAACACTGAATGTCAGTCTCTTCCTCAATTCAAGATTTGATCCTGGATCTGTAATTACAAAAATGGACTCAGAACTAGAGTATTCCCATTTGAAAATATGGTGTTGTTGGTATATTTGTTTGTTTGTTTTTGACAAGCCAACACTTCTCAAAATTTTGAGGGGGAAAAAGTAAAAAAAAAAAAAAAAAAAGTTCCAGATACTTGAGGTCAGGACCACAGGCATGACTCCAAATCAGGAAATAAATGCACGATGTTTTTACATCAATGACACTGCTTTTTTGCATTAAATGTAAATTCACTGTCAGTTTAAAACAGAGCTTTGAATGCAACATTAGGGTAATTTTTCTTGCACAAATAGAAGCCTGACTTAAATTACCTCAAATTACCTTTTTTTTTCTTCTTTTCTTAGAAATATTTAAGTAGAGTCCGCTACACTTCAAAATGAAACATTTTATGTAATTCCAGAATTTTACAGAACAAATATACATATATATATTATCTAGATCTATTCTTGTATGACTATTAGACAGCATTGTTAATAAAGCAAGAGCTTTTTATGCAACTTTAAGACTAATTACACTAAAAGAAATTGCAAATACATTGCACAGAATTTCTTGTGCCTTACTCTTTAAGAAAAATCTCATGTAAATACTTGCTTTTATATCTTAATCTTAGTAACTCTCATAAAACAAGTTTAGGAGCTGTATAGAAATCCATGATTTCCATTTCAGAAGCAACACAATTTGGGGAAATCTGGTATAATACTATTTTCCCTCCTTATTATTAACTTCTTACTTATGAGCTTTCCTCCTTCATCAGCTGTAAAGACTTTCAATCATGTGACGACATACACTGTTTTTACATCATGTAGTCAGCAGAGAGCTGATTTGTGGTGATGATTCCACAGGCACCTAGTGATGCTACCACAGCAGCAGCTATTTCATTGCTCCTGAATGAGCAGCAGTTAGTCATTACTGCCCACCAGGGAAGTGACTCATCACTCATGTTTCACAATGACATGCACTGGACAAGAAGTACACCACCTATCATTATATCGAGGATGGCTCCAGAGACCTGAGCACAGGAAAGAACGTATATTTCATGCTGTAAACAATTTAGATGACAGCAGTCACATCCATTTTATGAAAAGCAACAAAGAAAATAAGAGTGACTTGCTGCACAGAACTAAGCCTCCAGCAACAAGTCTTCTCTGATGAACATCTAAGAGAACAGAGTAGCTACATTTTTACAAGACTATGCTTTTCCTTTCTTAAGAGTTATTTTTCATCAGTTCTATCTGGTGTCTTTGCTGCTTTATTATGAACATGTGGCTATAAATACCTCTTTATAAAAACTACTGTATGCTCAAGTGATGTTTGAGACAGGTCCCTGAGCTGGAGGTCCTTTCTGCTGCTGTCCATTCCAAGGCACTCTGTGGTCTTCCTCATAGCACAGACAGCTCTGTGTCAGCTCACGAGACATCTGAAGGAAGTAAGATGCAGGTTATCAGTCTGATGATAGCAGTTGTACTACCACTTAGACAGGAATAAACGAGATTAGGAGAGCCTCAGCTAGCCATCAGAGCTCTTCAACAACTCAGCCATCGCAGAGGTCAAAGTCTCAGCAGGCTTTGTTTGGACTGAGCAGAGAAAGAAAAATAGATGAGTTGTGAGTTCAAGGAATGTTTCCCAGAACACCTATATTATGTGAGCACATATATATGCCTAGACTTAGGTTGTTCTCTTAAACCTTTTCGAGCATCTCTATAGATGTGTGCTAGCCTTTTCCAAGCCTCCAAGCTTGGACATATGACCAAGCAAATCATATTTTGAAAACTATCTGTGGATATTCCATACCACCTTTCACCGTGATCATATTTTAATATACATAGCTGCATATAGTCATCTATACTGTTCCTGCTCTCAAGATGATGTATTGTTCTCATTATCCCAGATGGAAGCAAGCAAAATCTACTGTGTAGGTAGCAGATACAGAAAAAGGGGCTCACTTTCAGATACCAGTGAGGTTGCATTTTATTTAGGACATGAGATAAGACTGCCTGCCACAGACTAAATTCTGATCAGCTCTATATGCACATGCATATGACTCCTCCTTAAATTAGTGTGATTGAAGGTTTCCAACAGCATAATCTCACCATAAATTATAAATATATGTCCACAAACAAACAAACTCTTAAAAATCTTGTCTGCCAGGACTCTGTATTTATGGCTTGGCAGCTCTGCAAGTTACTGTGAATGCCACAGCTTGCTCAGAACCTGAATATTCATTGAAGCAAAACACTTTTAACCTATCTGAAAAAGTTAAAAATGATAACTGAGAAGTGGCTAATCTGAGCACAGCCTGGGACCATGCTGACAAGAGGTCGTTCACTCCACCATACCAACAAGTGTGTATAGCATTAAGTGACCCTTCCAGTTAGGTTACAGCCCACAGAATGCTATCAGGCAGAGTGTTAAGAGGGACTGAGACAGCTCCTTAGCAGAGGAATAATTCTTTCAAGAAAGGCTAACGTGCTCCTGGGATAGATCAGCAACCAGAAGTACAAACACCAGGCAAATTGGCTGTAGCACAAGCATCACTTCATCAGTGAAGGGAGGGGAAAGAAGGGGAGCCAAGCACAAAGTTTCTGCATGTTTTCCCAATGACACTGTTCATAAAAACAACTGATTTGCCACAAAGCCTTTTAACCAGGACAGTTTACACAGTTATTACATTCCTAATTTGCAGCACATACGGTACAGAGGCAGCATAGTGAAGAAGAAATCAATGATATTTGTCAAAGTAAATGGCACAGAAAGCATTCAGAGACACATACTTCGAAGAGAAGGAGGGAGAGACAAGAGAACGACTGCCACCGCAAGCACCAGCATTTCCACCCCTTCGTTAGTACCACCAAGTTATTCTTAAAATATGTTCCACTTATCTGGGAAGAGCTGCGGATGCAGTGAGGGTTACACGAAGAGCTGATTCCCAAGCTTCCGCCCTCTCTTCTTCCTCTCAACCCCTCCCCTCGGGTCAAAACCAAAACAACACCCAAATCCATACAAACCGAGAACCATGCTCTTTTGTTGTTGTTGTTTCGTGCTGAAACTAAATTTCCCCGAGGGGCGACATCCTCACCGCGTCCGCTGCCCGTCGCTGAGCCCTCCAGCCTCTCGGGAGAGCAACCCGCTGCTCCCTCCCACAGAGGTGACGGAGGGGGCCAAGAAGCATCCTCTGGACTAGGGTTAGAAGCACTGGCAGAAGCAGGCAGCGGCCGGCCCCGAGGCTCCCCTACCTCCTCCGGTCCGTCCCCTGCCTCCTCCGGTCCTTCCCCTGCCTCCTCCGGTCCTCCCACCGCCGCTCCGCCCGCGGCAGCCCCCGGGGCGGGGATGGAGGGAGGGGACGCACGGGCTTGGAGGAATCCGTGCTAATTGACGGCACCTATAGCTCGGCGCCTATACATAGCACGCTCTCCCTGTCACTGCCTCCCCGTCTCCTTCCTCGCCTTCCCGTCCCCTGGGGAAAAGATTTGCCAAACCGCCTGGTAAGCCCCCGGCGGGTGGGAGCTGGGAGCCTGACCCACTGCAGCTCCCCGCTTCCCTCCCGTGCTCTCCGGGGCTCCCCCTGCGGAACGAGGCACTGCATCCTACCGTAATTTCGAGCTGCTCTTTGGCTGGCATTTTTATTTTTGCAGAAAGAATAAGGAGAAGGCACCGGTGGTTGCCTTCACAACTTCACAGCTGCTAGAGCTGCCCAGTTAAGCACAAACAACATATCCCCATTTGAAGACTTTTCAAAGTTTTTCAACCCACTGAAAGCAAAAATCTGTTGATGTTCAAGAAAAACATCCATTATGTCAGCTGCAAAGAAAGCCGGCTTTATTTAGTGAGTGACAGTGATTTCCCTCCAAGGTTTGCACTTAGCAGCTGCTCATTTCTTTTTCTGCTTTTAGGGTGGTCAGCCAAGCTGCTGGTCAGCCAGGCTGCAAAGAATCTCTGGAAATGGCTTCTCATCACAGCAAAAGTTGCTTTGCACCATGTAACTAAAGCAGCAATAGCCAGAAGACCTCCATGATCATGAAGGGCTTTCAAACACAGATAGAACCTAGGAGAAACAAAATAATGAGCAGGAGTTGAACTCTACTCCCAACATAACTTAGAAACCAGCACCTGTATGTCTGTGAGCCAAGATCTGACTGTTCAAAGCCTTGCTCTGACCCTTATGAAGCACTCTGGAAAATTGAGCACAAGTTTTGAGGTAATGCCTCCACTGCATGTTGGGCTGCCGCCCAACAGATCCTTGAAGCTGTTCTTCCTTCTTGTTTTGTAAAAGGAACAGTAAAGCCCCTGGATGATTTTTTTTTTTTTTTTCTTTTCTCAAATTCTTCTGCAGTACAGGGGACGTTAAATTTCCTCCCTTGGTTTCTTTTCTGTGAAAAGAAACTCTATCTGTACAAAGGGATTGCTTCCCCCTCTGCAGGGACCAGCAGTGTTCCTAGAGCTTGGAGTTGGGCTCTCACCCATGCCATCCATTTCAAGCTCTTCATGCTTCATTTGATCAACATTTAGCACATAACAAACTTTTAGAGCACTTTCCAGCTTTTTCAAGGAAACAGCAAGAGAACCATTTGCTTTCAACTCCTCTAGCTCTTTGGAGCTATCGATCTGCACAGTATAGCTCCTCACTGCCAGGCTTGATCTGCTTTTCCTTTCTGGAATCACACAGTGGCAGAAAAAAATAGCTGTCCTGGATAAGTGCAGAGGTTTTCAAGGCTTGCTTCCCTGCAGACAAACCTTTCAGAACTGTCTACAGGCTTAAATGGGCACTTGTGGAAAAGCTTCATCTATCTATCTTTTGAAGGCAAGTAATTTCCCCATGTCCATGGGAGAAATAACTGCAGTGAAGAAGATAATTCTACCACTAAACAAGGGATAAAAATCCAAAAGATTGGCCCTAAGTTTCCTGACTTCTTCTGTAACCTCAATGACTGACAGGAAATGTCCCCAAGTTTTATTCTCCTCATTCTTTGCTGTCAATTCGTTTCCTTAAATCTTGTCTCAAACAGTTCAGCAAAGCTGAAGGTCTTGCAGTGCTATTTGGCAAGTATAGTTGAAAGCTTTAACTTTGGTAGCTATATCAGCTGTAGCATGATGAATAGATATTCAGCAAGATATGTAGAGGGAACATTTGAATCTCTCAGCTGGATAGTCAGAAGGAAAATTAACAAACAATTAACAAATTCAATGGTATTTTGAATTCATAATCTTAAGTCTTGAGGGACACGAGGTGAGAGTTGACTTGATGTACAGGAGATAGATAATGATCTCTAAGGTAGAAGTAGTGAAGTAGTTGATCTTTTGTTCTTTGATATGAAAAAGATTAGTACCTTCATAAAAAGCTATTTCTGACCCTTATAATTAATTCCTTTTTATAGAATATTTATGGTGGCTAGTTCAGCTAAGAGATTACATGGGACGTTCTGTGAAGGCATTTAAGTGAAGGGATTCATGCAGATTGTTGTGATACAGGAATTTACTTTCTTTTTTTTTTCAATATGACAAAAAGGTAATCCCCCCAATTCCTTCTCTGATCTTGTGACAAATTTGAGATCTGTTACCATTTTGCCCACTAAATTTCACTTCTGTTTTTCCTCAGCATATCACTGCTGTTCAACTGGCAGTTGTTTGCAATAAATATTTGTTTCAGTCATTTTTTTCTTTATTTTTTTTTTCACTGCATGTGTTCCTGTGTATTTTCTAGACATCTACTCAAGAGCAAGATAAACTTTTTTTTTTTTTTTTTTTTTTTTTTCCTCTTTCCTTCAGGCTACAAGCAGAACTTAAAAGAAAGGAAGTGATCAGGTAGAGAGAGGACTACATTTAGCATTTTTGCTGATAATGTCTTTTTATATATTTTCTTGTTATATACTCCAGTGCTCTCCAGAGAATGCTTCATATTTGTTCTCCTGGATGATTAGTTGGCTCCCACTGATTAATTAGAAAACAATCGAGTAAGTACTAAGATTCTAAATGAACGGTTAAGTTCTTAAACAATTTTTTATTCTAATAAACATTTTTTTATTCTAATAGCATGGTAACAGAATACTGTGCTAAAACCAAAGATAGAGGCTATAGCACAGTCATAACTAAAGGAAGAACAAAGGTGCAATCAGTCATTATTACTGGCTAGATAGCAATAATACATAGCAATCAGCGTGGTTTCTAGGTGACTCACAATGGCACAATAGTTTTGAAATTTGAAGTACAAAAAGACAAGGCTACCCAAAGGTCTCAGTATCACTTTCAGAAAAGGTTTCACATCTCTAGTTTAACAGAAGTGAAATTTATAAACGGTAACATGGAAGCATGAATTGTACTCGACATGAAAGCCATAATGACCATGAGACATCTGAATTACATCACTTGAACTATTTCAGTATGTTGATATTGGAAGACAGTGTATGGACAGGTCTGCCCATATTTAAGAATGGGATCTTAAATGTATTGCTATTTCATGTCTTAAGCTCTTGCTATTTAAACAGAAGTATTTTTATTCCATCAAGGTTACTGACTTGATTTCTGAGTAGTTGCATGCTGCTATGAAAGAGGAGAGGAAAAAAAGCTGGTTTATCTATCTGTCTATCTATCTGTCTATTTATTTATTTATCTTTCACTGTAAGTAGAAGAATCTTTCTGTTTTATGACAGCGTAAAAATTAAGCCTGTCTTAACGTAAACAGATGGTAACAGATCCTGGATGACTGACATTTACTATGCCCACGCACAGCTCCCAGAGGACTCTACTTTCAATGTATTCCAGTGGAAATCCAGCAGTTTAGGGATGCACTTTCCAGTTTTACAGAACTTTTAGTACTGAATCTAAGACTTCTGCTTCTCATCAAGATAGAAGGAAGCTGCCTGTGCCATGTGCATGAGCAGTGTTTTTTCAAAATTTAAAAGCATAAAAAAGGGACATTAAAAAAAAGCATAAAAAAGCAACTGCAAAGGGACAATCCTACATATTAACCATTTCCTTATAGCTCCAAATGGGATCTGCTACTTTTCCTACTCCTCTATGATCATTTTATATCCCATTCAGGTTTATCCCTATAATTATCTTTAGTCTCCTGTTTTGTAATGTACTCTTTTACTATCCTTCTTCTGCTAGTTATATATTTTATCATCCCTCTCATCCCACTATAAAGTAATTCTTGACTCCTTCAGTTAGTTAATTACTTTGACATCTTTTTCCTTTGCCAGCCTGTACTAAACACCTTTAGCAATAGCGGAAAGTGGCAGCGTACTTTAATGATGGCTCCAAATAAAAACCTAAGGCTTTAGGGGAAAAAGGTACACAAGCCAAGTGTTTCTACCTCTAAAAAAACACCACTTTTCCCATGTCTAGTTATGGAAGTTTCCTGTTATGAACTGGTAAAATAAAGTGACAAAAATGTGCCATGCCTAAGAGGTCAGAGTAAACATGATAAAATATGTGCCTAAAAAGTTAATTAACTGGTTTGTTTATCGCTTTCTTGGTTTTGTTCCACTAACCTGTAATTTTATGTATTAGTTCCCTAGGTTTTTAAAACTGTAAGCAGAAGTGTATTTGTAAGGTTGAAGTAGAATTGACTAAAACGAATTATAAAGAGGAGGCTATTTTTAACGCTTGCTGGCAGACAAACATAAAAACCACTCGTAGCTTCTGAAGATGCACACACATCACTTACACGCATCTTACCCATTAGAAATAGTTGAATTTAGCAGATTGAAAGAATGGCTGTGAAAATAAATCAATACCTCATAATTTCAATTATATTAAAAACAAACAAACAAACAAACAAAAAACAACAAAACAAATAAACAACAAAAAACAAACAAACCTATATATGTCCAGGTCTACAGAGAGCATGCTTCTCTTAATGCTTGATTTTAGGTGTTTTAAAAATCTTCCAAAATTTTGACAAATGTGTCAACACTAAAAGGTCAGCCAACTTTGAAATTGGATTCCCAAGACTTTCCTTTAAAATGTAAAAAACTGCCATAAAGCTGTGTATTGAACTTAAACCAGCTTAAAAATTAACACTTAGCCAGGTTTCAGATCAGCACTACAAACATTTTTTAGGAACGCATCCTGCCCTGCAAATTTATGCTCTGTTTTAAACTCTGCCCTGGAATATGCTTCTATAACTTGGGGTAACATAAAGACCTTGTTCAACTAATAAATACTTTCCAAAAAAGTTTGCCACCATAAATATTTAAGATGGGCCATTCTTTTGTCAAGTTTATGTATTTCTATGATGATTTTAGCAAGAAGTAGAAGATTATTAATACAACAGGCTGTGGCATTTGAGAACACAGTAAGAATGGTGCAATTTGCAAGTTTTTGAGTGAGATTGCTTAGAAGTTCCAGTACCTCTGCAAACTTCCTTCCACTGTAAGACATTTTGGCAGGATTTAATGACTTTCTAAAATTCCAAGTGGCACAAAGCCTGTAACATTTTCTGTTGTTGTGGCAATGGCATTTTTTTTTTTAATTAACTGTAAGACATATCTGAAGGTATATAATGGAAACCTTGGGCTAGGATACAATGTAGGGTAGAGATGTCAGAGAAAGTGAAAAAATCTAGAAAAGCTGTAGGATATATTGCTGGTAGAGACAAAGAAACCTCTGAATATTTATGGTCTCTGGGATACTTAATTTTAGAACTGAATGGGTTTCTTCCTAGGGGAAAGTTTAAAGGTTGACATGATTTCTGTATATTATTTTTAATGAAAAGTCAAGTTAAAAACCATTATTGGAAGACATTATTAACGATGGTTCACAGCTAGACATTTTCCATTGATCAAAGTAGAAATTATAGGCAAAGCTTCTAGTCTAAAATTTACAAAGTTTATTAGATTGAGCACTGCTACTTAGTGCTGCACTATGTGAAAGAAATGCTCGTTTCCTCGTCTTTGGAAGTAGGAACTTTTTTTTATCCTGGTTTAGAACAAACCAGGAAACAAACAAATAAATAAAATATGTACTAACAACAAACCAAAAAGACTTGAAAAATTTCCAAATAGCATAGCCTGTTAAAATTCTTTGTGAATATATATACATCTATCCCAAATACTTTCAGAGGACAGATAATTCCATGGCAACATGAGGGACCTTTTGACATTTTTGTTAACATTAAATCACTTCCATTATGGGACAGGCACGTGGAGCCAAATCCCAAAGTGTTGGGGGTTACCGATCTACCTTAAAAGACAAAAAAAAAAAAAAAAAAGAAAATGCCCTTAGTCTTGTTCCCATCAGTGGGTTACATCACCAATCCAGCCACTGCCAATGACTTTTTTGGGATTGGAGTTAGATGATCTTCGAGGTCCCTTCCAACCCAAGCCATTCTATGACTCTATGTCTTCTAACAGTTCTGCTAGAAAAATGTATCTTGCTGTCCTCTCCCTTGGAAAGTTATTTGAGCAAGGATAGCATATAGTAGCCATTGGTCTCCCCAGCATTTGCAAGGCTCAGGATATTGGGAAATAATGCATGTAGTTTTGGAGAAAGGAAAAAAGGATGGAAAACAGGGACATGGAAAGCATAAAAAAGTGAAAGTGACATCAAGAAGCTTAATATGAATTAAATATGAATTTTACACCTGAAAAAAAGTCACTTCAGTATTTGCTACCTAGCTGCATTAATTTATTAATTTCTATTTAATAAAATATAAAAATAATTTCAGAAAGTTAGAGTAATGGTATTGAATGTACTTTAAAACTGCAGGATAAACTACTCTATTTAGCATTATATTCTGTTTCACAAAGTAGATCACGCTTAAAATACTAAAAGGGTAAAGTGAAATATGCATACTCATCCTTAATTTCTGGTGTTAAATTGTTACATCTGATATTATACCTCAACAATAGCTAAGTGGAGAACTAAGTTCTTATAATTAATCTAGAAAATGCTACTTGAAAACAATTCTAAAAAAAAAAAAAGTACCACAATATTAAAATCTGGGTAATTAAAGCATTTTAGTTGGTCAGATGAACCTACTTTGAATTATGACATTTTTTACTTCAGTTAGTAAGGTTGTTTGATAATCATTGCATTCAAATAGATCTTAAATAGGTTGTTCCTCAAACATAATAAAAATAATTGACTTTAGGTCTGAATTAGAAGAGAGGAAAGATGATTCTGTCCTGCAGTACTAGAAGTCACAAATTTTCAATTCCATCTTCTTTTGGAAGATGGAAGAAGCAAGTTGTTTTCTTGGTATTTATTTCTTCCTCTGTGAAATACTACTACTTATTCTCTTCACAAGTACCGTACTTCTTGATGGCTTGCCAAAAAATAAAAATAAAAAAAAATCTGTTAGTATGAAAAAGCCCTAGCATTTAGTATACTTCTATAATTAGCAGTTTGGTATGAGACCAAAGTTATTTAAGTACAAGACAATGCAGGAGCTCATTTACATTTCACTAAGAAGAAAAGCTCAGTATAGTTTATACAAGTTGAAGTAGGTTCATTCAGCTTTCCATTGTTTCATTCTGTTCATTTCCTGTCTGCAAGACAATCATGACACTTCTATTATTTACTTCTCCCTATAATTTTTAAATTTTGTGTGCACACAGTGGGTGGGTGTTCCTATTCCTTATGTTAGCGAAGTTTTTCCTTCAGTTGCTCCTTCAATATTGTCAGGAATAACTAACTTCCATTTCCAAGACCTGAACAAACCCAATGAATCCATGATGTCCATGCTGAGCTAGAATCTGCTGTTTTAATTCCCTGCCGGGAGCCTGCCAGTTGGGAAACGCTGACCAGCAAGTGCAGGTCTTAATTACACAAATCCAGAAGCTGCTGCCAACCTTTCCCCATTGAGAAGCGTTTGCTTTCTAGTGTTCTTCTTGATGAACAGATTATCATTCAAACATAATTCATTGCTGCTTTATAAGTAATTAAATGAAGAAACCTTTTAAACTCAAGGGAATTTTAATAGGTTACTTGCAAAATGTTATTGCAGGCAACAACTTGTACATGATTTTAGTTCCAAACCCACCAAAAAAAAAAAAAAAAATACAAATCAGCATTGTAAAAGTGTCAGATTAGTGCCTTACAGGCTTTGCTGGCAGAATTAAGTTCTAAATTCTAGATGTGGGGAAATGTTACTCATTTTTTTCCTTTTCCATTTTTTTTCTTAGAAAAATTTACAAGTGAAATATTACTACAAAACTTTTTATAAGGATTTTTTTTTGCAAAACATTTACATTTTTTACCATCAACTATTTTTCTGTTTCAAAATCATTATGTAGATTTAATACCCTATGCTGCACATCAATTCTTGCGGGATGACAATTCAGTGACATGCATAAAAAAACACCACAAGGCATTAAAATGAAGACTTAAATACAAATATTGTTGCAATAAAACAGTTATAAAATTGAAAAATAGGACCTAAACATCATGCTTACCTAACTCTGACAAATTAACTTTTTCTCCTAGATTACACACTTTTATTACTGCTCTCATGAAAGAATGTGATAAATAATGACTTAACACCAATTTCTAATGTAATCGGCAACACATACACAAACCTAACAAAAAAAAAGTATATCGTAAGAAAAAAACTAGTCTAACACTGGAGTTCTACCATGGTAAATACACTTTGCACTGATAATTACAATAAAGCAAATTTTTTAACGGTGGCAAAGGGAATGAACAGTGAAATGCCATTAAACAAGATACTACTGCACATCTGTGCCCTATTACTTACAACAGCTATATCCCACTGAGTCAAATAAAGGACGTCGAAATTTACGATCCTTTTAAGACAGAAAAGTGGATTCAGAATGGTATGCAGAACAGACTGTCAAAATGCTTCTAATTTCATCGGTAAAATGTGCACCTGCTAACACAAGTTAATGTACTTTAGATGCTAGGAACCCAACCAGATTTAGATTTTGATACATCTACAATAGGGATTCATCATCAATTAAAAATGACTTCAGTTTCCTATCTGCATATGTAAGTATGCATGAACAAATTATATACGAAATGGTTGTGCAGAATGCTCATAACTTCAGTTTACAAAAATTGTTAACTTCTAGGAAACATGGTAATAACATTAAGAAACTTTTTCTTTGCATAAAGAAATTTATAGCACTGATTGTGAAGCATAATGATAAAATATATATTTGACATTTCATTTCCTATATAATAAAATTAACAGTTAATACTACCTAATGTTCATCTGTATTAAATGTAACATCTAATTGAGTCTGATGTTTTAATTCCAGATACATCAGTTAAGAGTACTTTAAATAAAATATACAAAATAATGTACAAAACCCAACTAAAATTTAAAGACTGTTACAAGTCTACAAAAGCTTTAAGAAACTTGAAATTTATAACCACAGTGTAAAATTGTTTTTCTTTAATCTCAAAGCTTTTTCTTTTTTTTTTTTTTTTAATGTAAACTGAAAGTATAAAATACATTCAGTTTAATATTTTGCTACAAAGGGCTGGCCTAAAGTGTACACAGTGTAAACAATGATTGGTATTTCTCTTGCTTCAAAAATACACAAAACACCACAAGATTGATAAAGTATTCAGATGAGAAGTATATGTTTTGTGAGAGAATGCACAAGGTATCTGGTATGCATCTCAAACCAACAGTTACCAAACACATTCTTCCCTTTGTAATTTGCAGGAAAAACAAACAAAAATCTTAACCTTCTTACACTGTACTTCCTTTTGTTACATCAAAAATATTTTGGTGTATAAATTTTAAAAATACAGATCATGAGAATTGTTACCAAATGACTATATGTGTAAAAGGTTACATTTATGATTATGGGAAACAATTCAAAATCCTGAGCATGAAATATTTGGCCATCTTTCCTCCTCTTACGTACGGCAGTTTTTACGTACGAAATGCAGTTTTGTGTTATTGTTGCTTTCCATTTCCTCTATATTCCTATTAATCTGACTCATCTGAAAATATAACCAAACCTTTAAAATCAAAAGTCACGTAATAAAAAGATAACCATATTCCTCTTTTCCCATCTTGTTTTGTGGTTGGAGTCTCAATGTAAGATTTGTCAGGTAACAGATATTTATTACCAGCCCACATATTATCCTTGAAGAGAAAATGAAGACAGTAATATTTAGGGGAAAGGAGAGAAAATGTTTACTTACAATGCCTTTTTTGGTTAAAATGTGGTAATTAATTCTTTTCTTTGGCTATTAAGTCAAAGCATAAAGAACTCATCACATTAACCACAAAAAAAAAACCAACAAACTAGTATTTACAGGAAGATGATACAGAAGAATGATCTACAACACTCATGGAGACAATTCTCTGATTGATTTCCATGAATTCTAACAAAATTAAAACATATAAATATCTAAGATTGAGTTTTTATGATTCATGTTACCTATGAGTTAGAAATGAACTGCTGATGCTTTAAAATATGAATATACTAAAAACTGACCCAAAAGTTGCCGTATTCATTCTTTATCCTACATAAAGACACCATTAGTTTTGTAAAATCGTATGTTAATATCTTTCTATGGTTTAATCTTTCCTACTGTATACACTAATTCTACATAACCTTAGCTCTCCAAAGAAAGAGAGGAATTACAACTCACTGATTGTCATTTATACACACTACTATAATGTAGTGGTCAAAATTAATCTGAGGTCCACCTCAGATTCACTTTGCAGCAAGCACATATCATCCAGCTGCTATTCGATTAATTCCAAAACTTGAGAAAAGACGGCCAAAATAAACTGACATGTTCTGTGGACTGAGCAAAAAACTAAACTATTTTCACTATCATTCAATCTATATTCAGTTTTGCTGTTTCTTATGGGAAAAGATGTTCTCATGAAAATATTACAAATTTATATTAAAAACAAAGTACCTTCATCAAACGATATTAATTCTAGTCACGGTCCACCCTGTTTTACATTGTAAATTCAGACAATATCAAACACTTTAACATACAATGCCAAAAGAGAGGGGAAAAGTTCATTTAAAATCATTACATGATATACAGACATATAACTAAAAAAGTACAGTATGGAAATAATATTCCCCCATCTGTTTATCCAGTACATCAATTTGCGCTGTTTGTATTTTTGAAATTTTCGTCTTGTTGCACCAGTGTACACTTCCCATGCTGACCCTCCAGCCTGGAACAATTACAGAAGTCAAGACTGAAAACATGATTTCCCGCTCTGTAATCCACTTTACCAGCCCACTTCCATATCCTGAAAGGTATGTAAACTTAAGTGCAGCACTAGGCGTCCATATAAATTATCCTTTCAGAATTCTTCCATGTTTGTTGAAACATTAGGGGTTGCTGGGTTTGAATCTTGAGAAATGGCAGCAACAGTGACAATTCTTGGAGAACCAAGAACCTCAGTAACTGAAGAGTCCAGTTCTCCTGAGGTAACTATGGCAAGGGCTGTTCCACCACCTTTCTTGTTCTGATGAGTTTTGACATGTTTCGAGAGATGGTCACTTCGCATAAACCTTTTAGAACATTCAGGACACTCAAATCTCTTTTCACCTTTTTAAAAAGAAGGATGAAACCAAAACGTTAGTGAAAGAGAGCACCAAATGCTTTTTTGTTTAATCATTTAAATCTGACGCTTTCCTTTTTGACATTTAAATTATCTTTCAAAGGATACAATACTTTCGTCTCTACCTGTCTGATTTCCAGGTCATGAGTTTACAGTCATAAGTTCTTGGCAATCTACTCTTCACTATTAAAATGCTCTTAACAAACATTTGCTATGCTATGATTATTTGGTGAGTAGTTTGAATTTCCGATCACCAGAAAATTTTCCTAAACTTCCATAAATCTGACAGAGTAGCAGAAGTACAAACAGTGAATGAAGCACTTGATAGCATTTTAAAAAAAAACCTTTTATTTAGATTACAATTACAAGAATGGAATGTGGACACAAATTTGAATCCCAAAGCTCCATGAATCTGTCTCATGAAAATGTATAAAATCAAACTCAAGAAAAAAAAAAATCACCATACTAAATGTTCCAACACTGTTTAAATATCATTAGACCTCTTTTGAGGTGTTACCTTGTGAAGCTTTAATTTTGAGTGGGAAGAAGAAAATAAAGCCTTCTTTGGGCTAGAAATATGACGACTAATAAAGCTTAGTTTCTAAATGGTCCACCTTTCTAATTTGAACTGTTAGGAGATCTTGCTTTATTTGTTCTTACCTGAAATGTCACGCAATTTCCCCAAACCACCAAATCTGATGAATGGACAAGGTTAAAAAAATCTTAAGGGCCGGGGCTAATCTAAGTGAGGAGAACTACTCCTAATCCATGACAAATCCTATGTGCTCAAGAAAAATTGTCAAATTTTGATAACTAACTTACATCATCGATGATGATGTCTCTTTCTAGGATACGTACAGAACAATTTGAACAGATCTTTCTTTATTTAATTACTCAGTCAGCTTGCATTAATGAAAGCTGAAATCTACTGCTTTCACTGTCTCAAGTTACTGCATTTACATTTACATTTAAAAGTAATTTTGAGAGACCCTAATGAGTGAGATTTTCAATATCACTATTTATTCATGGTTACTATGATTCAGAGTTACTGTACTATGTATAAAGAGAGGGCTGACCAACCTGTGTGGGTTCTTCTATGTCTTTGCAACTCATCGCTCCTTGTAAATCGCTTGCCACAAAAAATCCAGTTGCATACAAATGGTCTTTCACCAGTATGCCAGCGCAGATGTGCCCGAAGATGAGATGTCTTGCCATAAACTTTTCCACATCCTTCAATATGGCAGATATGTTGCTTCTTTTTTCCTGGCTCATTGCTGCTTCTAAAGAGAAGGTTTAAACTGGTAAGTAATCTTATTCTAAAATATTATTAGTTGGCTTAGGAAAAATACTTCATGATAATAGATACAGTTATAATTTAGTAGTCTCTGAAAATAAATATATAAACATACTTTCTAGTGGATAGCAATAAACAACATAGACAATACAAGAAAATCTCAAGCCCAAATGAGGAAAGCCATGACAAGATGCCTAAATATGTATTGATAAAATTTACACTTATGTATTGATAAAGTTTACACTCACCTTCCTTCTCCCTCTCTACAATTAGGACATGAGCAGGCAACTCTTCTCAGTCTCTTGCCAGGTTGTGCTTCCTGGTCAGAAGCTTGCTGAGCTTGTTGCAGCTGTACTTGTGTTATCTGATCAGGACTAACAGCACCAATCGCTGCATTAGCAATGCCACCTACTGCTACAGTAACAGGAGCTATTGTAGCTTGCTGTACTTTTACTCCGTCCTGACCTTGCTGTTGACCTGTAAAACAAGACAGTGTTTTTACCTTTTCTTGGTAATTTCACAAATAAGTTTCATATAGTTTATAGAAAACTAAACTACTTAAAAAGAATCATAAAACAAATATTAAATCTAGCCATTTTTCTGAAATACTACAAGAAGATGTACCTGCTAACTCAGATAGTGCTGCTTAACGTAATTTAATGTTACCAGAACAGTACAAGACTGCAAATGATATTAAGAAATGTGAATTAGTTTAACAAATCCTACCCCGAGCCCCAAATGCTGAGATAAATGAGAGGACAATATTTCTGTGTAAGATTTTGTTAAATCTATTGCCAGTGAAAACACAGAAGCACACCTACACTCAGAAAACTTCAACTAGCTCATTTTGAAAGTTATTTTATGACACATACAGAAGTCACTTCTACAATCTGTACTGACTAAACACTAAGCCACAAAGGAACTTTCACAAAAAAAAAGAAAAAAAGAAAAAAAGAAGGGTCATAGGTCCAGCCTTAAGCTCTGCCTCGCTAGCTTGTTCATTTTGTTTTGCAGAAGGGAGTATGTTTTCAAAAAGACTGGAAAAGCAGATTGAATCAAATACAATTAAAAGACTGACATGGAGAATTAAGACTTCAATTTCACTGCATAAGTTTATCAATCTCATTGGTTTTCTTGATCAAAGGAAATCAGGACAATTATCTTGATATTAAAGCAAAATAAAGAGTATTCCCATTTAGGTAAGAAGTGAAGTTTTTTGAGCAGTAGGGTAGTATTATATTTACTTTAAAAGTTATAGACTATAGGGTCTGAGAAAATAATATGACAAGCAATCTGACACAAAGATGTCTGCGGTCTGACAACACTGAATACCACTCCTCCAGGTAACAGGTATGGTAAAAAAAATATCATCAGATACTGTCATTTTCAAAACTTCATACAAATGAAAAATAAGAGGAAACTCTACCTACTTATTGATAGAGTGTAATGACCAACCAGAATTCCCAAGAACAGACTTCAATATTCCAAGACCTGAAAGTCTGCAGTATTGAAGCACTAATTTAAAACTCTGAAATCCCTTAGAGGTAATATGATTCAGAGATATGCAAATAGGTACTCAAACTTACTTCTCAGGCATCTGTAATAGAAATCAACACAGACATGAGTGAGAAGAACACTCAAGCCTAAATTGCCTAGCTACTAAGCAAGTTCATATACAACAGTGTGAAATAACAACTACTTTATTCGTGTGACTGCTAAGGAGCAATATCTGCCTGGGCAGGATATGTTGTGTAGTGCCGTGATAACACCCATAGACTAAACCTAACAAACACTAACGGGTTAGGACTGAAGAACCTCCCAATGTGACATGACTGTCATCCAACAGGCTGTAGTTCACTATAGGAAATAGAATAAATCTGTGTTGTGCCTGGGTCAGTACCAGGTTATTTTCACCAGAAGCACTGACCAGTAAACTCTCTTGGTTTCATTCTGGAATTTGCACTCAATTCAGCTAGATATAAATAAACACCAATTCCATGTTTTCTTTAGCAGGCCACAAATATCAGCAGATACCGAGTACTTTTGGTTCTCTGACACAAACAAGGGCAAACCCAGAAGTGATAATGATTGAAACTCAATTGGAATTCACAGGATTTTTTGGATAGACAGTAATACAAGAAAAACATTTCTACAAAGAGTCTGGAATTGGAAGCAGAGGAACTATAGAAAAAGAATTAAAACGTTAACCTTGAGTGTAGAGCCTCCATATATCCAGGCTAGAAGAAAGACTTTCTTTCCAGAATAGGAATATACTAGAAAAAAAAATTATTTAATAACAGGAAAGAAAAGCACTCACAAGAATTCTTGAAGGAGAATAGGATAGGTTAAGGAGAACAGTGAGGTATAAAGGCAGATAGCAGTATCTAACACTTGGGTCTAGCAGTAGCAGAACAGGACATGAGCTTCCAAAGTGCTAGTCCATGGGCAATTCCATGTCAGGCCATTAAGCTGCTGAAGTACTGAATGCTATGAATAGCTAGAGTCAAAGAAGGCTGATTGTTTCTGTTATATGTAATACTTATCTTAACACATTAATGTGATTGCTTGTGTTAAAAACCAGCTGTAGTTTTTAGTCAGCCAAAGGTAAATAAGTTAACAAGAAGAACTGGCTCTGCTTGTAGTCTTTTGCAGAGACACAAACTGCTCTCAGTGTGCTAAACAGACCCCAGATGTAAACTCCTTTAATCCACAGGGTGAGCACTATAAGTGATGGCAGTCTAGCGACTGTCACTGCAAAACTAAAGATACATCGTGTACTACAGTCACACCCACAGCAGCATCTGCTGCTATTCTCACAGTCAGGTGTGCTTTCAAGCACATTAAGTTATTCTTTGCCATCAGAGCCTGTTAGAGAGATTACTCCATCCATGTCAAAGTCCTATTTGACAAAAAAAAAAAAAAAAAAAAAAAAAAAAAAAAGCCCCATGACCTGTTTTCTCCCAGTTTTCTTTTTTCTCTAAGATTTTCTCTAATTGACATTAATGCTTCAACACAACTTTTCCCAGGCTGCCAGACTAAAGCCATTTCAGTACAATGTGAATTGAGGCACTCAAAACTCAAATCCTGCTCAGGCAGGATGACTATTTTTTTACTCCATGACTATTGCTAGAGTGATGAATGTCTGACACATAACTCTTGCTTGATCTGACCAATATGCATTTATGTGGAAGCCTGTTCAGCATTTCTAACATCCCAAAATATAGTGCTGATTTGATATGAACCAACTTTCAGTCCAAGTCATGAGACAGCCAACCACACAAGGGTCTTCTGATACTTCCTCATAATATCCAGCACTGCTGCTTACGTACTTTATTGATCCTACACCTTCCCCCATCTTTTTCATTTGTTCTCCAAGGAAGGCATGCATGGTCCACATAAGCATCTGGGGGAATAGGATACACACTACTGAGCTATAATCTCTATCTATTTATTTAACATGATATAACAATACATTTCAGTAGAAATTCTTCATAATAACTGTAAAGGTGACAGCAAAAATACAAAAGATAAAATGACAAAAGTAAGGTTGCTCAGGCAAAGAGTTACATTCTTCATATGATTTCAGTTAAACAGTAATTAAATGACTGCTTTTCAGATGGCATTAATACAGTTATTACATTACCAATGTGAAGAGAATCAACATTTCAGTTCTTTAAGCTCACAGAGTTATTTTAAACTTCCCTTTCCTTGAATTCCACATAACCAAGATCAGAACAGAAGGTTCTGAAATTCCCAAAATATCACACAAATAGCTTTATTTAAAGATCCAGGACACAATATTCATAGAGGTTTGCTTATTGAGATAAAAGAATGACTGCAGGAAGTACAGATATGTGATAATTTTTTTTTTGTACTTTTGAAAAAGCATCCCAAGAAGTTAGCACACTAGTAGCTACCAAGATAGAAAGATGTGCATCTGTTTTTATTTTTTTATTTTTTAACTTATAGAATCATAAAGGTTGGAAAAGACCTCCAATATCATTTGGTCCAACCCTACCACCAATGTCACCCACTAAACCATGTCCCTAAGCACCAGGTACAACCTTTCCTTAAACGTCCCCAGAGATGGTGACACCACCTCCCTGGGTAACCCGTTCCAGTGCCCGACTGCTCTTTCTGTGAAGAAATGTCTCCTCATTTCCAACCTGAACATCCCCTGGCACAACTTGAGGCCATTCCCTCTAGTCCTACCACTGGGTTACCTGTGAGAAGATGCCAACCCCCAGCTCCCCACAGCTTCCTTTCAGGTAGTTGTAGAGAGCAATAAGGTCTCCCCTGAGCCTCTTCCCCAGACTAAACAATCCCAGCTCCCTCAGCTGCTCATCACAGGCCTCGTGCTCCAGGCCCTTCACCAGCTTTGTAGCCCTTCTCTGGGCACACTGCAGGGCCTCGATGTCCTTCTTGTAGTGAGAGGCCCAAAGCTGAACACAGTACTTCAGGTGCGGCCTCACCAAAGCTGAGTACAGGGGAGATCACCTCCCTTGTCCGTCTGGCTACACTATTCCTGACACAAACCAGGGTGCTGTTGGCCTTCTTGGCCACCTGGGCACACTGCTGGCTCACGTTCAGGCGAGCGTTGACCAACACCCTGCACCAAAATATGCAGCAATACTAAAACATAGAATAGTTTTCTTATCTATATAATGCCCCAGCACTGTATCATAATAAGCAGAGCCTCTGATGTCCCCCAGAACTTTTAACAGGTCAGTAGAAACTACAACACGGTGCCAGAGCTCCTCAGTGCTAGTAGCCAGATAAGTTGAACTAAAACTTGTCAAATGCACTGTTGTACTTTTTCCTATTATCAACTTAGCTTTAATTAAAAAACAAACAAACAAACAAAAAAACACACTTGATTTTAAAACCAAGTAGTTGAGATGACATTACACATAGAGGAACAGAAAAGACTAGCATCACTTTATAGTGAGTATTAAAAATAATCCATATGGCTTGCTACTAGGGGCATAAAAATATCATTTAAAGCCTTCCAAAAAATGTGCTAAAATCATGAGATCACTTAACATTATTTCTTTCTGATGTACTCCAAACCACAAGACCTAGTATCAGTATACTTCACCGTCCATAATCAAGCCTTTCAGTAACAAGAGCTCTCATGTTTCAACACAGATTTCAGAAATAATTCTAAACAAACCATTACATGAGGGAATAAACAAAGTCACACTTCAGTTCATCTGTGTTGTTATAGATGAGTTGTCAAAGCAGCCACCGCACATTTACAGCTGCCTTTAGAAGACAGTTTTTCTTAAAATTCCCATGATTTCTTTTTAATGCTGATTTTCTGAAATTGTGAAACAATTTCTGAAATTGTGAAACATTCTTGATCAACAAAATCATCACTGAACTTTATTGCATGTGCTGTCAGGTTACAACTTTAAGTTACAACAATATGCTACTGCACAAAGTAACACTGACACCAATTACTGCATTTGATTTTATTTCTCTCAGGTATAAGTACTCTTTCTTTTGGATAGTAACCACTGCATGTCAGCCTGCATCAAACAAAACCACAAGGCAACCTGATATGGAATTTATTTTGCAAACCAAGCACAGGAAGCCTCTCACTAGTTAGAATATTGCATATACGATTATGAAGATACAATTGAGAATGTTATAGACGTTCTCAAATAGAAGGACCTTCTCAAGGTCCTATAGACCTTCTCAAATAGGACTTACATGTATATAATTTCAGTCACTAATCTTAAACACTTAAGCATTTAATAAATGACATCTCAAAATACAGGATTGCGCATCTTTTGTTTTTCAGCACCACGTTTTCTTCCAATTTTGAAAAGAAAACCACAATCCTGCATCTTAACAGTTACATCACATATACTTTCTTATATATACGAGTCTAATGTGTTCATGCAAGAAAACATTTTCAGGTACTTCCTATAAAGCCAAATATCATAAGAATACATATCAATTTTAGTTTTCAAAGCTATCTTGCAAAATAAGAGCTCCCGTAACACAACCCAAATGACAAAGAAAGCTAATGTATACAACCTAAGGAACACCTTCCTGTAGAGCGACTTTGCTACAGAGTGATCTACAACTGAAAATCATTGTCATTAGGCTCGGCCATCCATGGTCAGTCTAAATCAAAAAGTTTCCTTTTACTACACATTGCACATGCATTCCTATCACACTGTTCTTGTTCACCTGATGCAGTAAGAATGAAAAACTACTCTTTGAGACAAGTATGGTGGATGCGGAAAAGGCTGTACTTTGACAATCCACAGAAGTCACTGGAGTCAAGCTTTAAAAAAAAAAGGATCTTGGACAGAAGAGAAATTAAGACAAGAAAAGGACACTTCTAGTTTCTATCACTCAGTTCCCCAAAACAATTAACACTGAGTTCCTGTTGCTGTTGTGCAGCCAGCATTCTGCAGTCACAGAGATGTCAGCATTAATGAGAGATATCTCCGTATCATACACCTTACTGCAAAAGCTGCGGAATGCTTTGCAAAATGTACATGGACCCAGACTGGCTAATGTTAAAAAAACAAAAACTTGTTTAACTATGTATTCTAAAAATGAAAGAGATAGTTGCAACTGACACCCATATCTCTATGTATATTACTAGAGGACATGTAAGTAAAAGTAATAACAAGCTGCAAAGTTTCAAAGTTCTACAAGTGCTGGAGCTGACACACCAACTTGCCCATTAAATAACTTACTGATAGAAAAGAATGGGGAAAAAAGAGGTCTCAGCTCCTTTCCCCTCTCTGCATACTTTAACTGCAGTCAGCTTGCAAACATTCTTTCGCCTACTATTTCGCTTGAAAAATGACAATTTAAGATCAGCCAGGATTTTAAATTTTAAACATCTCAGTGCAATATAGTTGGAAAAGATGATCTTTAACATCACCTGCTGGAAAAGTTTCATGCTGAAGAATGAGATGAAAAAATCATGCTTTAAAAATAAACATAATGTGAAGACAACAGTGAGTTTCAATATTGATACAGAAGACAATGGGATTTGATGACACTTAAACATTATGTAGACAATGCAGACTTCTCTTTTGTCCTGAAGTAGTAATTTATAAAAGGTTTGATAAAGAAATGATATATGTCAGGGGAAATATTTCCCAGAATAGGAACTTCTCAAGGGTTGATGCAATGGACCCACACAGTGTTCAGAGAAGAGCAGTTTGGAGTAGAGAAAGGAATTGGATCCAACCAACTACTGGAGGAAATGTCGGTTGTCACAACACATTGTGTCCAGATGCTACTACAATTTCCACTACAAACTGCAGTATCAAGTAGATTGATTTCTTTTCTACTGCCTACAGGGACATTGCAGCAAGTTTCTATTTTTCCCTGTTTCTGACTTGAACAATATTCATAGGAATCTATCGTCTCCTCAAGAGACTTTTCTTCACACGTCAGATGGGATGGTTTGTTCAAAAGTTGCTAACCAGCATCACAAATAAACTTAGCTTTTGTGAAAAATACTACTAAGAAGCATGAGGATTAAGGCAGAAAAAAGTTGTAGAGTTTTAAACACCTTAAAAAAATGTATTGTTTTTTCTTTTGTGCAAGAATCATAGTGGCAACACAGAAAAACAAAACAACTACCAAGGAGTTTCATGAAAGTACTTTAATAACTTTTCGAAAAATTTAAGGTTTTTCACAAGTGCATTAGGACAGCCTGAAGTCAACTTAGTATTTTCAGACAAATTTTTTTTCCAGCTTGCATTACCTTTAATTGAAAGCCTATTTTCTCTTTATTATTAAACTCTGCAAAGAGCTCTCACAAATACAACACAAAAAGATCTATACGGGAACAATACAAGGAAACAGACATGGACCTATATTTTCACAAAATTTAGCCTTGCACAACCAAGTAGACGTTTCAGTCAAAGCAAGGCAATAACTAATTGTTCGGGATTGTTGCTGCGATTTTAATAGGCTTCAATTAGAAATAAAATATGTTCAGTTTTTAGATATTTTAAAGGAGCTGGAAACAGCAAAAAACACTTTATCTTACTGCTAAGGTCCTTTCAAAAAAAATAATTATGTTTTTCTCCTGTATTAAGAGGTCAAATAGAAAAGTGCATTTAGGATAAGTGTTTGAGAACACTCCTCTGCGGATGAAAGTAAGTAGCTCCCTGTATATTGAACCTTAGAGCAGATAGATAACTGAAAATCCAACTACCAAGTGTGCTGTTGAATGTTAGGTGCACTGCATGGAACTAGCTGTAGATATAAGAAATGTAGCTTTTAAAGTTTATTTTTACTGAGCATCTGCCTCTACTCTATCATCCCATCCCAACTCTCAAGTTATTTTACAGGTTTTAGCCACAACAGAGCTTGGTTCTGTTCTTTTTTCCATCTCTTCCCCTTTACCTTGAAATGGGGATAAGGCAAGAACCTTGTTGATTATTAGTCTCTACAGCCTGACTAGAAGAGCTGACTACCTCCCAAACTGTAACCGTAAAGAAGTTACATACACATCCTACACAGTTCTGACATACAGAAATCAAAATACTGCTTTCTGGGATTTCTAGGAAGTCTGTTTTTCAGCACCTCAGTTCAACTTCTGTATATTACCATGGAAATAGAAATTGCCTGATCTTGAAAGGAGGCTGACAGGAGAAAGAAAAAACAATAAAATAAACAAAAACCCAAACTAAGGTTTCAGTATTGTCTTTTTGTTTGCTTTTAACTACAGTTTAGATGGTTGACATATTTTACGCTTTCAAGTCCACACTTGACTAGGTTTACAAATGTCCTCGAAATAAACATTTTGGCTACATGAAATGCTATCTTCATATTGATTGAGATAAAAATAAATATGATGCTATGCACAGGAGTTTGGAAAATGGAAAATTCTTTCAACAGCCTAGTTTTGAAGTCAGCTAACTTCCTGTCTAAGTCATGTATCATTTGATAATTTGTTCAGAATTAAGAAATGCTAGCGATAAAGATTAATTTGTTTATTAAAGCTGAAACAACTGGTCTTGCCTGATAAAGGCTCTAGCAAGATTACAAGAGAGCTATATATCTTATAAAGGCCATGTAACTCTCTAAGATCAAAACCCTCAGCAGTTCTTCCAGCTCTTCTGTAACATAATCACTCCTGTAAAAAAAAAAAAAAAAAGTATGTTTGATATCACCTGCTCTTCCTTTCTGGTTTAGAACAAATTGAAAAACTTGATATTTTACACAGAGTAGCTTCCCAACAGCCAAGGAAACAACACAAACAAGGCACATATCTCTTAGAGTTCAGAAAAAAAAAACTTTGAAAAAAGATCAGAAGAAACTCAAAGCAAGAGTGGTCACATCACCTGAAACCGTTCTATGATTAAGGAAAGCCAGACTTGTACCTAAGATGTGTGCCAAGTTGCTTTTGGCAGGAGGATATTAACCGGATGTTTTCTTTACACGAGAATGATATTAGTCTGCCAGTCTAGCAAGACTAATTATGCACGTTGGGATAACATGGTTTAAAGACTGGTTGATCAAGGTATATGACTATTAGCCACTGTCAGTAGTACTAAATACCACAAACTCTATTCATTTCTAAGAATGGATGAATGCAGAAATCTGAAGAAATGATACCCCAAACTAACCTAAACAGATGTTGAAATGCTAAGCTTCTCAGGAGATTGTGGATGTCTGGAGCTTGTTTTGGTGAAAGTTTAATGACAAGAGCAAAATAATCATGAAAATTACATTTCATATGCAGTCCCAACTACTACACTACAGCATATGAATAAAACTTTTATTAACTTTTATCTATCAAATTGCAAACTATTTAAGAAGTTTAGTTGTGTTTCAACAATACTGTTCATACTCAAAATTAACCATTCACCTTGGAACATGATCTCCCATTATGTGAGTTAGATTGTAAGAAATAATCATTAACATCCAACATTTTTAATACGTTAGAACAGTGAGAATTTCTCACTTCTACCACTACCAAAATCACATGAAACTAAGTATATCATAATATAATGCATGTTACACTGAGGAAGGTATTAAAAACAGGAGTGGGGGAAGCATATTTACAATCTCTCTCCTTTCCAGGAGCAATTAGGTTAGCTTAGCATTGATCCAAGCACTCTTAAAAACACAAAAACAATTAAATACTAACAAGGTGATGAAGACGTGCAGCATCACTCATAAGCATGTGCTTGCTTGACATTTGCTGAACAAGAAAGTTCTGCCTTTTGATTTCCTGCTCTACGTATTCTGATTCTTGGCAACAGGGAACTAGAGAAGGGAGGGCAAAAACTGATATTCTTAGAGAACCCATAACACTCAAATGTTTTTGTAAGACCACATACTCTAACTGGGAAATGGTTTTACTAATGCTCTACTTTGAAGAGCTTAAGAACTTGCATCTAATTCTTCAAATTGATAGCATAGAAATGGCTCATTAGAAACCTGTTTCACCTTGCAATTATGACCAAAGCTGGTACTTGAAATACTTCCCCTTCCTCCTTTCCCTGGAAGCAAAAACTGTCATGCCTTGCCACTGACAGGCAAGGCAAAGGCTTATTTTACTGAGGCATTTTTACCAGGTGATTCTCCAGTTAGCTGAATAGGAAGATTGTGTACACCTTACACATCAAGTTTACAACAGAATATTGACACTTGATTTTAAAGCTGCCATCACCTAGACAAGTGTTTGCTGTCACCAGCACAGTTTGTTGTTAAACTGTTTCTGCCACTGTTTTGAAATTCAGTTTAAGAAAATCCCACAAACAGAGTAATTTTGTTGTTGGAAGACTAAGTACTTTTAATTACTCTGAAGCATTTGAAAAGAATGTGGGTGCTAGAATATTTAGAACTCTGTGATTCTGCAACAATTCTCAGATGAAGGCAACCTGAGAAGAGCTGCGAATGACCTTTCATGACTTTGGAAGAACTACACTAAATTGCTATTCACTTTCCAACTATAGTCTCAAAATGCAAACTAACAAAAAAAAAAAATGCAAGAACTAAGCAGAACTCCTGTATTTGTTCTGTTTTTGCACAAAATAGCCCTGTTCTTCATACTTTTTTCCACTGCAGGCTCCATAGCTTTGCAGCTAGTTTCTTCCCAGGTATTTCCCACAGCTCACTTGCCAATGAGCATCCACAGAAGCACTGGATGTTGTTCAGAAAACCTCCTCACAGGGCCACCACCCTTTAGCTTCTCTGACTTCAACACATGGCAATTGCCTTTGCCAGTTTGCTTCTATACACAGTGGATATTTTGAACCCTTTTCACCTTGTCACCACCTGCAGACATCTCTCCTTGCTTAGCTACTCAACTTACTGAGTTCTAATTCTACATGTACCCACTGTTGCATCAACAAGAGCAAGGAGAGCCACCAATTACACTGTAAAGAAGATGCTTTTCTTTCATTTGATGGCTTAAGTGTAAAATTCTAAGACTTCAGGCTAAACACCTTCCGACAATAACTATCATAATATCAAAAATGGCAGAGATAATAGAAGATCATGAGTGGTACTAAGGTGAATCAATTTAATTTCTCATAATAGAGTGGTCTGAGAACATTAAATAAAATGTCTTACACAACTGAGACACTGCATTTACTGCAGACAAGTAATAAACATGTCAAAAATTTACACAGACTCAAAAAAAAGCAAATCCATGGAAGAAAAGTAATCTAGAGATTATTAAGTACTAAAAAAAAATATAGCACTTGTGACTCATGAAGACCTGAGCTGCTGATCATTGAAGGGTGGGAACCGTACCTCAGAAAACCCATTACTCTTGCATGTAGTCAGCATCAGACATGGTCAGAAACTAAATATTTAGTCAGAAACTCCTTTAACTCATAGATTATATGCATGTAGTTTGGGACTATTATTTTATTCCTGTTTGAAGCATTTTAACAAATTCTTTAAACTCCCTTGCGAAGTCTGAAGCAGAACATTTACATTTTGTTACCAGTCTCTTCAGCATTTGAACAGCAAGTCAGAATTAATGACTCACACAAGAAGAGTTAATGAAGAAGCAAAGGGAAGAGAAAGCCTGAAAAACAAGCTGAAGATGGATGCTGACAAATTTGAGAAGTACATGACAGGAAGAGACCTGGAGGTACTACCAAATTGTGTAACTAGTAACAGTAGAACAATGAAAGTATCTGGCCAAAAAGAAAGAGAAAAAAGCCTTAGTAACTCATATTATATACTATAGGGTATGAAAGAAGGACAATTACATGTTAAGACGTCCCCTAATGAGAACACTAAGTATTGGACTTCATGGTCATTACCAACTGTTTTAGAATCCCCTTCTGCACATCCCTGCAGAAGACTCTTAAAACTCTCCAGCTGCAGTATTGCCAGGCCGCAAACTGAACACTAGTCATTCTTCCATGTTATTTAGGTGGATGAACTCCAGATTCCCCATAATTCAGGCCGTGCCAATGCTCATGGGTTAAAATGGCTTGCACTTGAGTTGCAACGTGGTGGGATCTGGGGACTCTTGCTTAAATCAACTAACAAAGCTTGGACCAAACACTTGTATACAATACAAGTAATATTTCTCACTATTTTTAAAACAAAAACATCCCATATAAGGAGAGCTAAACACCATTGTCACATAACAAAATTATTTCGAGAGGTAAACAACGCTGATCTATTACTATTTTTTCTTCATAAGAAACAGGGAATTCTGAAAAGCCATTGTTTCCACCATGAGGACAAAAATCAATATATTTCCAATGTGAGCAAAAATGATAAAAAAAAATGAAAAAGCAGCTTACTACCTCTTCTGAAGACCCCTGTGTAAGAACAGGGGGCACACAAATCCCTTACATTGTAATGAAATGCTGCATATTCATGGTTTGTCTGTAACTTGTCTTAATAAAATCAGACGTTTTATTTCACTCCATATTCATTAGCACCCACAAAAATATTCATGATTTGTGCTACTCCTAATGCAAACATACTTCAAGATCAATGTGTTGGAGGGACAAAAAAACCTTTAGCCCACCAAAAGGAAATTGTTTTATGAACTCTATTTTCTTAGAATCGTCTTGTACTACAAGTTCCTTCCACAGACTCACTTTTGTCAATTAACACATCTTGACAATTAAGAGGGCATAAAAATATGCTTTAAAAAGGTAGAAGCTACCCTATTTTAAGAAGAGAGAGGAATCCTTGATCTTGATTTTACACCTATCACAGCAGAAGCTTTAAAGAAAGGCAAGAGAAAAAGAGAAAAGCAATCTAGCACCTGCTTGTCCCCAAAGTTATATGGGGTAAATTTGGGATGTCACCATCTATCTTACATCCAAATGACACAAAAGATTATTCCATTCCATGGGGAATCATGTATAAAACAACTGTTAATTCTTATAGTACAGAAAAAACGCAGTTTACTTTGCACAGAATTATCTTGTTTAAAGTCCACAACAGGTACTGACCTCATAGCCAGGCAGGTATTTGTAGATCCCTACATGTTAAAGTAAACACAGCTGCTTTTAGGTAGTCTATTGTTTGATTAGCACTTCACTTAGTTTCTTTATCCTCCTCAATCCAGATTCTCTTCATACCCCCCTCCATTTGCCCCTATATTTTCAATTATTCTTCTGACTGACACTTTGTACATCTTCTCTGCAGAGCTTCACAGAATCACAGGGTGGTGCAGGCTGGAAGCAAGCTCTGTAAGCCACCTGGTCCAACCTTCACTCGAGCAAGGGCACCTGAGCTGGCTGCCCCGGACCATGGGGCTTGAGTGTCTCCATCCGTGGAGACTTCACAACCTCTCCAGGCAATCTGTGCCAGCTCTCAGTCCCCCTCACAGTAGAAAAAACTATCTTCCTTCTGCATCACTGATACTGAATGAATTCTCCTGTGGGTCTGAAAATGAAAAGACATGAGGAGAACTCTGCTTTTGCCTTCCTTTTTGACCACGCACAACGTACAGCTGAAAGCGTGGTACCTACCAGTAGCAACCTGTTCGAGATTTTAGCTTAAAAATTGAACAACTACGAAAGAAAAAGCACACCAAACATTTTTTCATCTTTCTTGGTTTACCGTAGAGCCTACACACCTTAGGACAGTAAGCAGAATAACAAAGGTTATAAAAAAGCAAACCAAAATACATCATTTACTCGAAGATGTAAGTATTTTTCTTCCCAATGTGAGATCTGTCTCTATTGGAATTTAGAATCTGTTAAGCCAAAACAAAAAACAAAAAACAAAAAACAAAAGAAAAACAAAAAATGCCTAAATAGGCTTTCCCAACATAGTTCTATAGCTTAACATTTCCATAAGAATTTTAAGCCACAACTTATTATTTGCAATTAGAGTTCTATTGCTTTGTTTCATTTATTACTGAAAAACTAATAAAAAGGCACCTAAATTACCCATTTGTAAGAATAACTAGGAAAAAACAATGTCCATGAAAAACATATGGCACAAATAAAAGAACAGTTGTTTCCGACAGCTACTTATTACAATTTTTTTTTTTTTTTGGTTCCCCCTGAAACTTGGCTGGCTTTATCAGTTGAGCTTGCTCAAAGGACAAAAAAACTTTTTTTTTTTGTCCTAACAAGGCTAGAGCACCTGAATCAATGGAAGGGTTGAATCCTTCACTCCATCTCTTCCCTGACACTTTCTGGACATCCTATGTACTCCTTATTTCTAACACCTACTTCCACTGCTCATTTGTAGTGAATGATCCACTTTTGGAGAGTTCAATTAACGTACAAAAAGAGTTCACATTGACAAGCTCAGGTACTGCAGGAAAGAGAATGGAAATATCAGTCTGCAGATGTTGAGGTAACTGAGCAGTTTATTTTTTTTGAAGACGTCCAGTAACAATAATAGCAAAAATAATTTAAAATAAAACCAACACAACAGTGAATCTGAGGAAACTAATAGCCCTGAACAAGACAACTTTTCCCTTATAATTGGCAAGTAAAGTTTAGACTTTTGCATGTTTCTAATTTTCTATTTTGTAACCATTTCTTCCTTGAACACTTATTCTAGCATTAACACAAGGACTGAACATCATGCTCTCTGCTCTCCTTTCCATGCTCTCGGAATAGCGATCAGAAGTTTTACAGGAGAGGCAGAGAAGTTATGATTTCCTTCTTTTATTTCTCTCTCACATTCTTGAAGTTCTATCTCCATAACCTTAAGTCTTGGGGAACATAAATAGTACCTCATACACGGAGGAATGATTGATGGACTCACTGCTGCTAGTATAAAATTAAAAACCCTACAGAAGCAGCTTACCTGGGCATAGGGGTGGGGAGGAAGGCGGAGGGGAATTCAGCGGTCATACAGTTTAAGTTTAGGTAACATATGAACCCTTTATGAGTAAGGCTTGGCTTCTCCAGAAGCATACTTCTGACTCATTCCCCTTGCTCAGTAACAAATCTCAATCCCTCTATTCTCCAGAAGACATCACATGCAGTCAGAGGTGCAGACAAGGTAACTGAGCAAGATGATATTCAGAATTTCTTGTCTGAACTGCCACAGTTGTAAGCCATCAGTAAGCAGGGAAGCAGAAGAGAACAGCACGTAGGAAGATTTTTCCCACACTCCCAAATCTCAGCTGCTTCCAAAGCAGGCTTTCCATTCCTTTGTCCCCTGCCAAAGTAGGCACTTTTGTCTAACAGTAGCCAACCTGCACTTTCCCATCAAGGACAATTTTCCAAGACAAATTAGACTGCAAGACGTTGTAGCAGCTGGTCAGCTCCAGTGAGCCTACAATTATTTTTGAACTATTACAGCCAAACACAAGGTCAAGTTTTTAATTCAGATAACCCTGATTAACATCACTGTAACGTTCCTTAAGTAAGGAAAGTTTAAATCATCCAACACAACCCTTAGCATTTCCGTGTTCCATCAAATGCTGGAGAGCATTGTAGCAGACAAAATTCTCCCAATAGCAAATTTCTCATTGTCAAAGTACGTTTAGTTTCCTTGGAAGTACTTCTGTTTAGCTGAACAATCCCTCGCCCAGTTAAACGTTTTTCATCTTAGCACATGATTATATAAAACAGATTAAGAGTCAATATGATACTAACATTTTTCATGTTGACTGGACAGTAAACACATTTTTTCTTACAGTTTTGTATTAAAAACTGACTACTACAGTTGAGTTACTGTAAATATATGAGTTTTTATTAAAACTAATACAACAGAAGCCTTTTGCTCTTATGGAGTTAAACCAAGCTCTTGTAAGCAGTTATCAAACCGGTGAAGAGGCCCTCAAATTTTATCTATAATACTAAAAGTTTGCAAGTTTTACATACAGAGTTGCCCTTATGGGTCACTGCACTCCTTGTAGTGAATTTATTTTAGAACTAAGTTCTTTATTCCAGCCTAGAACCTTTTAGCAGCTCTTTCCACAACTAATAGACCAGCATAACCACACAGGCATTTCATAATACACGTCAGGAGCTCATCATCAAGCACCGAGGTGGTTACAAGCGGGTTTGTTTGTTTTTAAATTAAAATAAGTCACATGATCAACGCTGTGTGTAAGCATACCTTACTCCATTCAAATCTCTCTGCAATATTTGGACTTTTGAGGGAACAGCTTTATGAGCTAGTACAGAGTATAATGTAGTTACATACAAATGCATGTCATGACCCAGGATTTCGTAGTTCACATACTGCCACCTTCCTCATCCTACATCCCCTATGCAGAAATAAGGAGTATTGCCTGGTTGAAAAAAGTTTTTGTGTTGCTGGCTTTTGTTTATATATTATATTGTATATACACACACACATATATACATATATATATTGTGTATATATATACAAACACACATATATGTAATCATTATATTTCATATATAATATAAATATAATATATACTTATAATAATACATATTTATGTTATATATCATTATATTTCATATTTTTATATATAGTATGAAATATAATGGTATACAATTTATATATAAAATCAACATATCAAAGCTCTAGTAGTCGAGTATCACATTCCCTCCCAAAGCCTGAAAGGTTTTAATAAGATGGAGAAAAGGGTCACTGAAAAATAGTTTATCAAATACAAGTAGTTCTACTTCAATTGAGTGGGTTTTACTAGTTTCATCAATGTTTAGAAGCGTCAACTATTTTGAAATTTGAATTTCATTGATAAGGTATTTTCTCGCAGTTAGGGGTTTCAAGTTTATTACCAAAGAAAAGCCTTATAGAAGTATTAAGTATAGAAGTATAGAAGTGTTAAAGATGATCTGTTATTCTTGCAACAGTAAAAGTAAAAAATAAAAAATACGAAAAATCCCACCACTTTGTCAGACCACTCACCTGCAACACTGGTAATGGTAACTGGAACTCCTTGAACTTGAACACCGGCAGCACCCAGGTTGGCAACACTTACTGTTTGGAGATTAGGTACTGAAGCAAGCTGGGCAGCATTCAGTGTGATTGGGGTACCAGCAACAGCCACTGGTGCAATCTGAGCAATGGTTGTGCCACTGCTTGAAGACACAGGGGTAATGGTTAGTTGTTGGGGCAACCCAGCATTTTGAACTTGAAGGTTTGAAAGGCTTTGCAGATTCTGAACCTGTACAGTTTGCCAACTGATCTGCCCCGATGGTGTTAAAGTTGGAGCCCGGATGAGCACCTGAGTCGGACTTACTGCCTGCAGCTGAACATTCTGCAGAGGCTGCTGCTGGATGGTCTGTATAGTTTGCCCTGACTGGAGCTGAAATGACTGGGGAGGAATGGCCTGAATAATCTGCTGTTGAGGCTGCTGGATCTGGATCTGCTGTAGAATAGGCTGACCTACAATCTGGACCTGCTGAAGAGAACCTGACTGATCCTGTACGTTCTGTAGTCCATTGGACTGAAGCTGACCAGAGCTCTGGCCTTCAGAGTCCGTCGCGGTGGTTTGAGGTTCTTCAGTTGTCTGCTCCGAACTGCTGCCTGCTGTGCTCGTGTACTGGCCTGCTTCTGCAGAGCTCACTAATGTGTCACTGCTAGTTAGAGATGTTGAGGCAGTGGTTGTAGAAGTGGACGATGAGGAAGGAGATTCTGGCATTGAACTAACAGAGGCAGTAGTGACAGGCGTCGACGCTAGCTGACTTCCATTGGAAGCTCCACTCTCCGAAGACTGTCCAACTTGACCTGAGCCTCCTCCTGCTGCCACATTGTTTATCACAGGCAAGGCTAGGGTTACTCCACCAATGTTTATAGGTAAAGTTGTTACAACTTGTGCCTGAGTACCAGGAATAGTTTGCAGTTGCAGCGGTATAGAAACACCAGGCCTGATTTGGACCGGGACCGTCTGATTTGCTAAGTTTTGAGCAATAACATTCCCCGAAGCTGTCCTGTTTGAAGCTGTGAGAATAGCTTGATTATTGCCCGCAGGAATAAGCTGAATTTGACCCTGTATGTCTTGTATACCAGTAGCACTAGAGGGATTAATTTGAATTTGTTGACCTTCTGTTGTCTGAATCTGTGGAATCACTTGGTATTGGACACTACCGCCTGGATTTTGTACTTGAATGACTTGAAATTGCCCAGGGGTCGTTGCAGAAGAATTGCCCGATTTGGTTTTTGAAGGAGATGTACTTCCATTGTTACTACTGGAGGGACTTGCTGCGCTTGAGGCAACAGAAGATCCTTGTTGAGCAACATTATTTTCTTTTGAAGCAGGAGGAGCAGCAGCAACAAGCTGCCAAGAGTTCCCAGCAAGCTGAGTTGTTACTAATTCTAACTGTTGCGGCTGATTTTGAAGCTGCACCAAACCTTGATTTGGATCTATAATGATCTGCTGCTGTCCAGTTGCTTGATTCTCACCAGGAGTTCCTATTTTGCTGCAAGTGGCTGCTAGCAAAGCAAGAGGTGAAGGCTGGGAATCCTATCCATAGGGAGAGAAAAGAGAACAGATTCAGGAGAAGAGTACCAGTACTGATCACCAGGAGTAAGCGTTAAGATTTGCACAGGAAACAGACCTAAGTATGTTTCTGCATATAAAGACCAATGATACAGCTCTGAATAAGGAAGTGCATGTTTCTTTAAATAATCTTTAAGTATAGGCCAGCAGTTATCAATGAGTATGTGACAGCCAGGACCTCAACCACTTCCTCACTCCAGTCTTTTTTTCCTATACTAAGGACAATTTAAAAAAAAAAGATCTCAGTTACATGGGAAGCATCTGATCGCTGTAAAACACGATCAAAAAACATGTCCAGGCAGTAAAAATACTGTACCCAAAGAACTACATTTCATCCAGCCCAAAGAAAGATGCCCTGAGCAGGAAACACTGTTAGCTGAACATTTCATTTTAAATGCTAATAGTTTGGGCACTTCCCTACTCGGGTGTGTGTGTGTGCTTTACCTGCGAGCCTCCAGTTTTCCCTTTTTTATTATTATTGTTGTTATTCTCTGCCTCGGGAGATTTCTCTCCCTCTGTGGGCATAGTTTCCTCCTTCTTTTGATCTGCAAAAAAAAAAATATATCAAGCGTAACAGGTTAATTATTCACCTCCATTCCTACAACAACAAACCCTACGAGCACATCCCTTTTCGCTTCCCAGCCTCTGGCCCGCACCTCCCCAGGAAAACAACGGCGCAAGCCATCGTTACAAAAGAGCGAGTCCTGAGAAACGTGGTTTGAAACCCAACCCATGGGGGCTGGAGAGTTAACACCCAGAAAGGGGAGGTTTGGTTTCCTTCTCCCGGAGACAGCGGGAGAAAACCACCCACAACCCTCCTCCTCCTCCTGCCCCCTGAAGCATCGACGGCCACTGAGTGGCCGTCGATGCTTCAGGGGGCAGGAGGAGGGCTGTGCATGGGAGGGAAAGAGGGAGGAAAGGAGGAATGAAGGAGGGAGGGATGCGCACGGGAGGGAGGGCTGCCGAAGAAAGGGGGCACGCAGGAGGACGAGAAGAAAGGGGGCGCGGGGGGCGACGCCGGGGGAGCGAGGCCGGGGTAAGAGGGGTTGGGGGGGGAAGGGGGGGGGGACACGGAATAAAAAAGGGGGGGCCCGCGGGAGGGCGGGCTGGGGGGGGCCGAAGGGCGGAGGGAGGAGCGGAGGGAGGGCGGGAGGGAGGGGGTTACATACCGCTCATCCCGCATTAATGCCCCGCCGAGGCGCCGCTCTAGGGGGGAGGAGAAGGAGGAGGAGGAGGAGGAGGAGGAGGAGGAGGAGGAGGAGGAGGAGGAGGAGGAGGAGGCGGCGGCGGAGGGCGGGGTGGGGGGTAGCGGGGAGAAGGCCGGTCGCAGCCGGAGCGGGGAGGAGCGGCCCGGCCTATTTTTCCACGAATGGCCGCCGCCGGGGCTGTGGCGTAGCCGCCCGCCTCTCCGCCGCCGGCCTCGGCCCGCCGCCGTGAGTGACAGCCGCGGGCCGGGCGGCCGGGGGAGGAGGGAGGGAGGAGGGAGGGAGGGAGGAGGGAGCGCGGCGCCGGGGGCGGGGCCCGCCGCGGCCCAACCGCCGCCCCCCGGCCCGGCTCCTCCCCTCCCCTCCTGCCAGCCGCGGCCCGGCTCCCGCGCTCGGCACACGCGCTGCTGACAGCCGGGCTCGGGGCGCTGATTGACGTCCTCCGCGGGGGGCGGGGCCTCGGCGCGGCGCCGGCCAATCGGGTGGCGGCTGCCCGCCTAACTGACAGCGCGCGGGAAGTGAGGAGAGCGCAACCCTCCCCCGCCTCAGGTCCCCTCCCCTCCCCTCCCGTCCCGTCCCGTCCCGTCCCGTCCCGTCCCGTCCCGTCCCGTCCCGGGCCCTCGTGACCTCCCCGCGGTGCCGGGGGGTTCCTTGACACCTGCCTCGGGATATTACCCGCAGGCGCCCCGCCCGCTCATTGGCTGGGCTGCCGCGCGCGGGGCACGCCGGAAAATGTAGTTCGCGGCGGCGGGGGGGGCGGCGCATGCGCAGGGCGGGGGGCGGCCGAGCTCAGGCGACGGCCTAGGAGGGGGCGAGGAGGGAGACGATGGCGGGGTGCTACGGGAAGGGCTGGGCTGGGCTGGGCTGGGCTGGGCAGCAGCGCGTTAAAGGCAGAGAAACGAGGGTTGTGCCTCTGGTTTCCTCCACAGGGTCTCCGCCGGCCCTCGTGCTGCCCGTTGGCCGCCATGCCGTGGTGCTGAGGAGCGCTGGTTGAGGCAGGGCTGGCCGTGGCGTAGTGGAAGAAGCGGAGGGTTTGTGGGACCCAGCCTGCCTGCGCCAGTTTGATCTGGGAGAACAGCGGTGGTACTGCACACGTGTGTGGGTGGCAAAGCTTTGGATCTTCGATTCAGGCTTCTGGAATGAGGGAAATGTGGAAACACCAAGCCTTTCCGTTGAAGACAAATAAAACGATATGAAATATAAACGGCCTGGGTCGTTAATAGGTGTTGTATGTGCCCTGAGCATGCAGGTCACATGGTGATGCATAAGGAAATGGCATTATAAACGCCAGCGTATCTGTGTTCAGATGAGCAAGTGGCATTATCTCACAGCCAACAGCTCAGCCCAAGCTCAGTGCCTTCTAGACAGTGTCAGGGAGCAGGAAGAATGGGGCTGCCCCGGGAGGGAGCTGAGGGCCAAGGTGATGACCCCAATTCTTGTGGGGTGGTGCCCCCATTTGGGTGCAGTCCCCCATGTCTGAGCAGAGCCAGGGTGGTTACAGGATCTGGTGATGGTCCGGTGGTCATCACACAGCACAAGCTGGCAGAATCAGGTAGCAACCAGAGAGATGAAGCACGGCCTTCTCTGCCATAGATGTGGGGCTGAGGTCACTGGCAGTGTGCATCTGGCTCCTCTGGGCTCCTCGAGCTGGTGAAGGGGACAGCAGGGACAGGGCTGGGCACAGCCCCTCGGCAGTGTAGTTCCAGCAGGCTCAGGGTCATAGGGCTATAGGGCTGAGCTCCTGGCCCATCCCATGGAAGATGGTCATGGCATCACAGCCTGGCCACACGTGCGGGACCCTGAGGACCCCAAATGCCAAGCACCTCATGAAACATGAGAAGCTGCACGAAGATTGAACAAATATATTAGCAAGGCTATTTTTTTTAATAGAGACTGGTGTCTTAAGTCCTACTGAAGCTTTTAAACTTTCACTGGATTCCTGTTTTCATGCGTAGGTACAGTCCTTTTGAAAATCTGGCCCTAAGGTGCAAAGAGTGCAAGCTGTCTCAACTATGTGTGATAGAAATAACAGATAAAAGATATTGGTGGTGTAGGTGGTTTCAGTAGGGGCATCGTGGTTTTTATATATCTTTGCCATCTACAGTTCCACTACTCTTCCTATACCACCTACTCTTTCCCAAATATCAAATGTCATTCCTGTTGAAATTATTTCTGCCAACTTAAGTGTTCTGAGCATGCCACTTTCAGCTCTCAAAGAAGTCAGCAGAAGTCACCTGTTGGTTTTAACATGAGAAGAATAGATCCAATGATGTACATGTATATCCATTGTTACAGGCATCCCATATGCTGTTGGGTGAAATAAATAGGTGAAACAAAACTATCAGAAATAGGGAAAAATTAATCGAAAAGTGTTCATCACAACCTTCTTTAAGGGTTAAAACTTTAAAAGTATGTTGACACCCAGAAACAGAGCACAGCTTGGAAACACATGGATCAGCAGAGACCCACCGAAGGGTGAGGTTTCTGGCAAGACTTAGCTCAGACGTAATATCAGATGAGGGTGGTAGTTTGCATTAGAGCCCAAACTAATAAAATTCATTTAATGCTTGGCATCTTTTAGTGTTTTGTTTAATCTGTAAAGGTTTATTTATCTCATTGCTTTTAATATTTTTAATTATGTATTATCTGTGATCATATGTGCTGCTTTCTGTCTCTTCTATTTATCAGTTTTCAATTTTGTTTCAGTTTTTCTAATCTTTTGATGACTTAGTACCCTGATTCCATTTTCTTCACTTTCTCCAACTTTTTCCTCTGTATATTTACTTCCCTGAATCTTGCTTTTCCCATTTTCTTCTTCTCCCTTTCCTTTTACATTTCTTTTTATTTTTCCTTTTGCATTTTTTTTTAAATCCCTTAGTGTCCATTGATTTTTTACCTAGCACCCTGACTTAGATTTTTAAATGTATTTAGGCATTTCTGTACTGAGCACAGCAAGGCTTGTAATGCTGAACAGAGTAACACCTAAATATCTTTACAAAGAAAAAAAAAAAAAGAGGGGGGCGTGAAGGGGGAGGGAGAGACAGCTGGCTGCATGCTCCAGTTTCATTGGTTAACCTCTCTACTATCTGCCAGCACTTACATAGGTTGCATTTGGACGGACAGTGGCTGTAAACAGTGGAGAGAGTAATGAGACGATGGCTTCACAAAACTGTAAATCAGGTGGTAGTGCAGCAGGTGTTAGATTAATAATGCTGTATCCCTTAGACATAAGATGCTGGACTAGTATAAAACTACTCTATTTGATTTAAGGTGGGTGTTGGTGGTGAGAAGAGGGAATAATTTTAATCTGGCAGGGTTGTGCAAGATCAGGTGTCAGGTATCTGCATTTCTAATGAACCTTCTTCGGACAGCCCAAAGGCTCTTTTGCCAGTTCCTTCTTGCTCCCTTTCTCCTCTTGATACTGTTTTGTTATAGAAGCCAAATATTTCCAGGAAATTACTTTTCTTGTGTATATGCAGGTTCGGGTGCATATTTTTCCTCTTTTATTTAGGCCTTTCCTGGAATCCAGTGTTTTGTTGTAAGCTGTCTTGGCTCCAACAACAGCAGCTTCGAAGAATTCAGTGACGACATAGTGTTACTGATCAGACAGATCCTGGACCAGAGCCACAGTGGAAATCATGTGCTTGGCAAGCATACTCCCTAGGCTTTGCTCCACGTGATCCCAAGTGGACCAACTCAGAGGTATTTGACCTGCTTGGAGTCTGTGGAAAACTTCTATCAAAAACACCGTGGGAAGTCAAGGAATGAATTCTTCTGTTGTGTCACGTCTTTGCAAATGTATCAACCTGACGGATCTCAAGCAGTGCAGCATTGGGTTAAGAATCCTGCCTCCATGAAACCCAATGGTAAAAATGAATGTTCCAGTTCTGACAGCCAAGGCCCTAACTTGTCCAAGCTTGAAACATGAAGTGCTCCTTCCCTTCTACCGCTTCTGTACTCATTGCACCTGATTCTTACCTGATGTTTGCCTAGGATATTCTCATGTCATAATGATGTGGTGGTAATGAGAAAATAATTCAGTCTGAGAATCAATCCTTTATTTATTCTAAACAGAAATTATGCAGTAATGTCAACTGAGACAGGGTCCATGCACTCCCCATCCCCCTTACGTATCAACCCTGGCCATTAAGTGACGTTGTGTCACACGTTGTACAAGTGAATTTTAGCTTCAGATAGAACAATGGAAATCACCTGATGTTACTCAAGACATCTGGCTTCATTCCTTGTCACAGCAACAGGTCACAGCTGCTATCCAGCAAATCCAAGGACACAACATGCACATTGGTTTCAGGACAGCCATTGATGGGTTTCCCCTGGTTTAGTCAAAGATGTGCTTCTTCACCACCCAGAAACACATCATCCAGCACAAAAATGATGTGCATACTTTAAGAGGGTAATCACTTTCTGCTGTGCATTTTTCTATGCTGAGCTATTGCAAGTTTGAAAACTGAAACAAAGCCTTACCCAAAGTCTATTTGATCTCGGTGAGCTATGGGCCCTACTTATCGTTATTACTGAGAGTCCTTGGCTTGTCATTTCCTGTCCCTAACTTCTGACAGATCTACATCTCTGCAGACATCTTTTTTCTTCCAAACCAGAGAGCCCCTGTTGCTGTGTATGTGACCTACCATCATCAGTGCTAAATTACATAGAAATGAAAATCCCTGGGATGAACGTCCTCAGAATTTTGAGACAGTTGCTTGTCCAGCTAGGGAGACTTTTTACTGTTAAATAAAATAAATAAATCAATCAATAAATAATGGGAAGGCAGTGGTTAGAATGAAGTCTGAGAGAAGACCGTGACTTTTCTTTGAGCTGGACAAGCACACATCTGGCTACCATTTGACAACAACTGAGGCAGTAATAGAAAAGGCCTCAGTGAGTGAGCTGAAGAGCTGGGACGTTGGGGTGCAGACAGTCACCAGTGGCTCTTGGTGGTCCATTGAGCTCAGCGTGCTGGGAACTTGGGGAATGGCAGCCTGCTTCAGTTGGTATGGCCAGGAAGGAGAGAGCTGTGGGAAACCCAGGCATCACACACCTTGCTAAACCACCCAGCATTGGCTTTGTCTCCCACAGTTATCTAAAACAGTTTGCACCACTGTTACTCTTTCCTTTTGATCCAGAGCACGGAGAGCTGAATATACAAAGAGTATATATTTTTTTTTCCCTTCAGTGACCTTGAATACTTGAGAAAGCTGTTGAGAAAGTTGTTGAGAAAGAAGTCTGCTGTCACTTATCAAAGTGATTGTTTTCATTTCCAAAATAATCCTGCTTGCTGTTGATTTTCCAATCTCAACATGCTGCCAGAGCACTAGTGTTGTGGAAGTATGCCCTGGGTTGCCACATGACTAAGTCCTCCTCTACGTGTTCAACAAGACACTTATACTAGTCATTACCTCACCAAATAAGGGTTGAAGTTGTCACAAATCTACCATTAATGTTTTACTTCCCATTCTAAAAGTCTCATTTCTGTGCTGAACCGCCCCACCTATGTTTGTTGAACTCTCCTCAAAGAGCCAGACACGACACTCAGAGGGATCTTGTCTTTGTCATCAGTGACAATATCTGACTCTACAGAGGGTTGTACCTGATGTAACTCTGACTTTGCTGTCTAGTTTTTTTGTGGTGTGTTGTGTGCAGGAAACAACGCTTCTGGCTCAGGAAGTCAGTGTGCATCTGAACTGCCACTGAAGCACCACTGCCGTGCCCAGACACATGCTTCCTGCTCAGTTGCTTGCAAAGACTACAAAAATGCAGAGGCTGTGGTGACGGGTGTGGTGACAGTTCTGTAGTGTTTTATATGAACTTTTTAAAGCTGTTAAGTACTTCAAAGACCATAGGATGCTCCTTCTCCCATATTCCCTGCAGTGAAACAGGGCTGGCAGCTTACAAGGTACTGGAGGATGAGAAACTGGGATGCAGTTCAATCTAGGATAGTAGTTAATACGCCTATTAACACATAAGAGTAAAGAAGATAGCCTGTGCTCTGCATAAATTGTAGTTCATGCTTACGTGTGATCTAGATATTGTGTATGCCCCCAGTGACCCTGTTCTGCACAACCTGGTATTAATAAGTGTGGAAAATGCTGCATGAGCAAAGTGTCAATAACGATATTGGTTCTTGTTTGACAATATCAATTAATACGTCTAGTCCACAAGTACAGTAGGTGTATGGGAGAAATGTGAGGTGGAGCTTCCACTCTTGACCTTTAATAGAAAACAAAATGAACAAAATATGCAAATTCTGTATTCTCAAATATATAATTTTTAATTTTGACTCCTCAGTATGATACAGTTTTGCTTTAATGAAATTTCTTAGATGAGAAAACTGAGAACATGAGACAGACTGCATTTTTATCTGGATGTAAGTCTCAGTACGTTTGGTGGTAGAAGACTGACCCCTGTAAAGCAAGAAGTACGCAAAAGAAAAAAAAAAAAAAGGATGCAAATGGAAGCAAGCTAGTAGTAAAAGATTATTTCAGCTACCCAGGATTAGTGGCTCAAATGTCACAGAAGGATATTGCTAAGAGTACCAAATTCGTGTTACCACAAACGACTGCTTTAAGCAGTAGGTAGCTTTGCTGGTGCACTACAGATTTAGTCTTAAGTAACAAATGAGATCTGTTTTAAGAAGTAATTACAGCTGAATCCCACTGTCACAGTAGCTGGAGGATAGTGAAGATTAGTATAGTGATCCAAACTGTAGTGTGTCCAAAGACATAAAAACACAGAACCAAAAGTAAAGTATTTAAGAAAACAAGATCCTTAAAATGAAATTGGTATCTATTTAAGTTTATGCCTCAGTAGAATGGTAAAACTATCAAAGATGTTGCATTAGATAATTTATTCACGTAACAAATAAGTCTGCCAAGAGTTAAAGGCAGCCAGTGATACCAGCAGGAAGTGTCACGAACAGCGGCAACTGAATTCTGTAGCTGACATGTATTAGAGGAGCTCGGTAGGGAAACATCAGATGCAAGTGACCAGAAATAAATCTAAATAAAGATAAATATTTGGAATCAAAGACCCGTAGGCATCAAGAGACTTGTTAAGCTGTCTTGAGAGACTGGATCAAAGTCACCATCAGATCTAACCTCTCTGCAGATGTTACTGCTTACAAGCAGCAGGCCACCAGGGCATGCATTTCTTTTTGCAGATAAGACAACTCAGTCATTGTCAGAACTTGATATGAAAACATTTGATATCAAACTAAAAGAGGTCATTTAAGTTAAGATATTCTGTTTCTTTTATAGTATAACAACAGTAGCTAGAATGAAAAAAATACAGGAACCCATACAGTTTGTCTCTTGCTCTAAGGAACAGAGAATCCCTGATGTGTTTTTATAACTTATTCTTTAAAACCTGAATGATGGAGATCATTCACATCCGCATCTTTAGTGATCTATTTCTTTCCATAACTATTCTTAGAGTTAGGTTTTCCAATTTTAGCCTAAACCTTTCCTGCCACAATTGAAGCCAGTTAGTTAGTTCTCAGTGTCATGAAGAACAGTCATTTGCACCTGTGTTTATGAGAACCTTCTACATGTTGGAAGTTTATTGTTATATCACCACCACACCTGCCATCAGCCTTTACTTTTTAGAGCAAATATATCCATATATCCTTTCCCTTTTTCAATTAGTCTCCATCTTTTAAATATCAATTTGTAACTTTTTTTTTTTTTTTTTTTTTTTTTTTTTTTTTTACTAGCCCATTAAACTATACCAAACTAAGACTTCTGAGAGGTGAGTTAAGAAAAACAATTACTACTGGTGTCTTGCATATGACACATCTGTTAACATGTCCCAGGATGAGTTCTGTTTTTGCATCAGCATCATATTGTTGACTCATATTCAATACATGGTTTACAGTAACACCCAGGTCTTTCTATGATGTTGTTACTATTCTCAATTTTGTGTTTATGCATTTGACTTTTTCTTGCCTCAGTATAGTACTTTGTACTTGTCTTTATTGAATTTCACCTTATTGATTACAGACCACTTCTCCCATTTATAAAAATAGTTTTGAATTCTAATCCATCAGCTTCCTTGCAGCCCCTTATACTTTGGCATTGTGCAAATTTTGTAAGTGTGCTCTCCATTCAGTCACCCAAGTCATGAATGAAAATGTTGAATTGTATCTGATCTTAGCTAGACCCAGCAGAATTCTATGTCTTATAAACTTTTTGATTGAAAATGCAGTATTGGTAAGTCTTGGAGTATTTTTTTTCAAGCAGCTCAGCATCCACTGTGTAGTAATTTTTCCCAGAAAAAAAGTATCTCTGACACTGTCTATGAGAATGTCTTGTAAGATGGTACCCAAGGACTCCCTGATGTCAGTATACATCACTCCTGTCTCTTTCACTGCAGGCAGATATTCTACTAAAGAAAAAAAATACATCCGTTTAATGAACTTCTGTTTGCAACAAACCTTTGCTGTCTCTTTCTTTTTCATTGTGCCCTCCAGGTGCTTTTAATGTAACTGTTTAATAATTTATTGGAGTGTTTTTTTTTGATATCAAAATTATGGTGTATCCTTTGTTTCTTAATATTGTATACATATTCACTTGTCTTCCATGAATTCTTGAAGTCAGGGATGGCAATGAGATGTTATGAATGTTTTAATTCTAGAACCAGTACACAGAAAATTAACAAGACAGAAAAGAATATAGTAGAATAATGTATCAGAAGGAAAATTGTATAACCAGTGTATTAGTATTCTATGTAACATTTACAGGCTTTTCCTTCTAAATATTGCTATATCATTATAAGAAGTTATGATTAGAGACTGTAATCTCATGCACTAGAAAGTAGTTAAGTAATGGAAATATATATGAAATCTTAACGTGTAGACAAAGGTATTTTTTGTAATATTTTTAACGTTCTTTACCATAACTGCATTGTAATAAAGTGCTGGTTACCAAGTTGCATACTTGAAACTTGTCATTCAGTGTGCAAAATGAGTTTCTAAAGCATACAGAACGTTAGGATATAAATAGTGAGGTATGGAAATACTGAAAAATAATTTTTCTTATGTCATTACATAAATGAATGAGACTCACACAAATTGTGTGTTCATTTGGTTAGCCTTGTTCAGGAAAGCACAAAACAAATGTCAACACCAGTCAGGCGTAAAATATAGAGGAAATTTAGCTAAAAGTGTGCACTTAATTTCAGAAATCAAATAATTGAAGAAATATATCCTCTGTTTGGGGATGTTTTGCTACTGAACTCATAGAAAGGGCCATAAGAGGGTTATACTGAATGAAAGATAAGGAATGTTGCCCACTGGAAGGCAGCCAAGAAATGTAAGCTACAAAATCATTGAATCACAGAATGGTTTGGGTTGGAAGGGACCTTAAAGACCATCTAATTCCAACACCCTGTCATGGGCAGGGACACCTCCCACCAGACCAGGTTGCCCAAATCCCTGTCCAACCTGGACTTGAACACTTCCAGTGATGGGGCACCCACAGCTTCTCTGGGCAACTTGTTCCAGTGCCTCACCACCCTCAGAATAAAGAATTTCTTCCTTATGTCCTACACTCTTTTAGTTTAAAGCCATTGCTCCTTGTCCTATCCCTACACTCCCTGACACAGAGTTCCTTCCCAGTTTTCCTATAGGTGTTTAGGCACTGGAAAGCCGCTATAAGGTCTTCCTGGAGCCTTCTCTTCAGGCTGAACAACCCCAGCTCCCTCAGCCTGTCTTCCTAGGAGAGGTGCTCCAGGCCTTTAACCATCTTTGTGGCCCTTCTCTGGACTTGTTCTAATAGGCCCATGTCCTTTTTGTGCTGGAGAACTGAACCTAGTGCTTCAGGTGTGGTCTCAAGAGAGTAGAGAGGGAGAACCACCTCTATCACTCTGCTAGCCATGCTGCTTTTGATGCAGCCCAGGATAGGGTTGGCTTTCTGGGCTGCAAGTGCACATTGCCTACTCATGTCAAGCTTCTCGTCAACAAACACTCCCAGGCCCTTCTCCTCAGGGCTTTGATGATAAGGGAAATGATAACAGAAAATTATAAGGAAAATATATCATGCCATTTCCGACTGCCCAAGAGAGGTGATGCTGCTGCAAGAGGTACTGTCAGCAGGCACACAAGCACCTGCGTACCCACACAGACCTCAGAGTCACAGAAACATGAAATGGTTGGCAGGCACCACTGCAGGCCATCTGACCCACCCCCTGCTCAAGCAGGAACACCTAGAGCAGGTTGCCCAGGACCATGTCTAGGCCAATGCTCAGAGCACCCACATGAACACAGACATCACCAATGGCCTCATGAGGCTCCCCGTCTGGCTGGACAGGATAAAAGTCCACTTGTGAGAGTACGAATATGCATATACACAACATGGATCCCTCCAGCACCCAGGCTTGGACCTTCAGTCTGCCCAGTAGCTCCCACTGAATCCCAGTCACCCCAGTTGGCACGTGGACAGCCCAGAGGCTGCACCCTGCTCCAGGTGCTGTTACAGACCATCACAGCCACACAGCTAGCCAGGACTTTCCAGGTCCCATTGCTGTGCTCCAGAGAGCTGCTTTTGGTGCCACATCGTGATCACCTGGACATACGAGCCAATGGCTCTGCTGGGGCAGGCCTGGAGAGGCCTGGTGATTGTTCTTCAGGAGTCCTTGATTTGGGTTCCCGCTTGCCACTGTGTGTCCTTGTGCTCCTTTGCACTTCTAGAATCAAACTTTTGATGGGCTGGTGGCTCCTGTGATGGGCTTCAAAGTAGTCTGGCAGGGTATTTATGCTTCCCCACCTGCTGTTCACTCTCTGAGCTCCTTTGAGGGTGTGCAGATGAGCTTTGTCACACAGCCTAACACAGAACAGCTCTTCTGCTGTAGGTCAGACTCTGGACACACACACACACAAATTATAAAATACAATTGGAAATTTTCAGATGCAACTGTTTTTGAGATTAAACCTCTCAAGAAAACACCCATATAACCCATATAACATATAGGTTCTTGTAAGGAAGCTACCCCCATTTGATGTTAGGTGTTGTGGAAGGTCCAATGATTGCCTGAATCTGTTCTTTGTTCTCTTTTAAGGAAAAATTGTCAACAAATCAAGGAAGAAAATGACTGTGTCACTCTACCCTAGTCATATTTTGTTTTGGATTTTTTTTTTTTTTTACGTTGAATTTTGATGGAAACATAAAAAGTACTTTTTGTTTTATAAAGAGGTTTGTGCAGATTGCTGAGATTCACCTCCAAAGTGTTAGAAGTTGCATTCTAAATCATAATGAAAGTCTTCTCTTTTCATCAAGTTTTAGTTATTATGTGAAAGAGAAAGGAAATTGCTTTCTGATACCCCTTGGAATTATGTGATGCTATAAGATGCTGTTGCTAAGAAATAAGAGAGTTCAACCTTTTCTGCTTGGCAAAAGAATGTGGCCATGAACAACTCTCCATCTGCCTAAGAAGAGCACCTTAATTTATAGCTGCTTGTTTAAATTTTTATTTTAGAGCACAGGCACAGTGGCCTGACATCAAAGGCAGCTTTTCTGGGCTGCAAATTTATTGCACTTTGCTGGTCTTGGTAGCTGCGTGTAGCAACAAGCAGTTCACAGAAGTGGACAGGACTAATTTGACACCATGCAACCCATTAATGTTAGTCTTTGGATTGAGAACAACTAAAGAATTTTAATGTCAGGCTTGTGTCTCCTGTAAGGGTAGATAACTCCAAACTAGCTAGACACTTCAATAGCCTTCTACTACTCTGTGAGGTGAACAGGAAATCTAATTTGTCTCATGCGGTTTCCTGCTGAAATACGTATTTGCAGTGACAAATGTATGAGCACTGCAAAATTCAGTTACCAGATAGTGAAAGATATCTCTTGTATTTTTACAATTTTTTCAAAAACAGTGAAACACTAACCTTGCCAGAAAAACGTCTAAGAAACTCAACGTAAAATCTAATACAGAAATAGTTTCTCTCTTTACCTACTTGAAAAATAATAACTTAAATATCATTAAGAGATATAAGCCCTTCATTTTAATATGTGTGTTTTAGATATTTAAAAGTGGAAGATGTTCTTACTGGAGTAAAGTCTGCCCCAAGCTTCACAAGGACACCTCACAGCTCTGGAATAAGCACTGCTTTGCTGCATAGCTGAGATGACTAAAAAACATTCATGGAGAGACAAACTCTTTGGGTACCATCAAGCCTCACTCTATGGGAATGCACATGTTTAATTACTAGGGAGAGGTGAGGGCAGAAAACAGCAGGGAAGTGGCTGCTGTAATCACATAGTGGTGAAGACCAAAGATTTGATAGCAAGTGGCTAAACTATTCTGTCAGTTTGACAGCAAATTATACCGCAGCTAGAATTCCCTGGTCCCCATCCTCGGCCTGACACTACATATTTTTCCTGCTTCAAACAGGTTGAGAAGTGGAACATCAGGGAGGGCCAGAGCCAAACCTTATGTTTCATACCAACTTATGATTTTTGCAGACTTCTTGCCGACTCTCTCCATAAAGCTGACATGACCAGCCACGAACACAGCAAAGCAGGAAACATCTCCAGAACAAGAAAATCATCACAGTGGAGCTTTTGCCAGTTTTTTTTCCTGTCTGCTATCCTGGATCAGAGGACTTTATTTTGATTGCTTAGTTTCAACTCTTATTTAAAAATTATTTGTGTTTTGCCAAAGTTATTAATCTCCTTTTGTTATATAAAACAACAGAGTCTTCAGAAACATTTAACATTTATGCTTTCTCTCAGTTTGCTGGTGCCTGACAATACTCTGCCTATAGTCAGAAAAGCCATGATCTGGAAAATCACTGTGATCTATGTCAACCTCAGTGGCCATTGCCATGTGAGCTGTTAACAGCTGCAGCACTACATTAACAACAGTCTAATTAACATCTGCTGGGCTCTTCATTTAGTTTTATGTGCTGATTCACTTGCAGCCATGTACTTACCTACTCTGGGTTTGTCTGCAGTCTTGTGGTTTCACAACTATCTTCAGCCAGCTTGAGAAGGTGCTCTTCCAAAAAGTGCAATTCTCCTTCTCACCCTGGTGCATGTTACCAATGACTCCCCTGTGGTAGTGCTGGTGCTTGTGTGGCTACACAGTGACTCAGAGAAGCTCACTAAACCCAGCTGGGAAAAACATTTACAAAAAATGTATTTTTTCACCTAGGTCAGCAAGCTTTTACAGCTGACTGTACTGACAAAGCAGCACGGCACCAACACAAAGGAAAGGTGAGGAGATGTAGCCAGGTGGAGGGAGGAATTGCACCTTTCAGCAGCAGTGGAGGTCACTTACCAGAGGAATGAAACCACTCCTCTTTGGGGTTAGCAGAGTACATCTGCACTGATTTTTCTTGTTATCATGGGCTCTAGTTTCCCTCCTTCATAATAGGCTCAGTCATGCTGTGAAACTGCTTGTAGTACAGCTAAAAAGAGTTGCACGCTGTGTTTGGACCCTTCAGCCACCTCTGCTGGCAGCATGGCCTGCCAGTACCTTCTAGCTGTTATTTCAGCTTAGGTGTCAAGCCAAAACTCCACATTTGTCCACACAGGTTTTTACTTCAGTTTGTGTGTTAGCACAAGTGGACTGATGTGCTAGAAGGGGAAATTCAAGTAGGAAGTGTGGATGGGAGAAGTTGGTCTGACCGACTCTTCACAAGCTGCACGGGGCAGAGCTGGCTTAATGGAGAATTAAGCCTAGAATTGGGGATGTATCAAAAAAACTCTGCTTGAGACATGGTATACAAGAAGTGTCAAGAGATGAGATGGTGTCATATGGATTTTAAAAGTATAATTTAAATTTCATACTAACTGCCGGTGAGCCTAAAAACAAGCAACAGAGGTGAAACAATTGCCTCTACTTCTGGAAACATTTCTGAAAGTTGTTCCCCTGTATACCATGCCACTGCTACAGATATTTACAAGGAGAGGTCAACGTTGCTTTAACAAATACAGCACAGCAACATTCCCTGGAGAGCTACTATGGCATGTGAGAATAGCCGGTCAGATAGCAACTTGGCCTTGCTCCCAGCTCTTTCTTTTATGGCAGAAGCTGAATAGAGTGAACCAGCTATTCTACTGGTTTTACAATTCTCAAAGTATTCCATGATTTACAGAAGATCCTTGGCTGGACACTTCATATTATTTAAGACCTTTAGATATAAAATTTGTTAGCTTTTTTTTATTACAGACATTTTCTAATTTATTTTCAAGGAAAAACAATTCCTGATCAGCCCAGTACCTCCCAGCCACACATACAAGTTAATGATTATCATTGCTACATCCTGGTGTTTGGCTTCTGGCAGAGGATACCTGTGCCATTAGTTGTCCCTGCATTTTGAAGACAACTTGTCAAGGTTGCTGTTAGCCCAAATGTCTAGTTTTGTACTGCACTGAAAGAAGACCCCAAAATCTGAAGATTGTGTCTGGGATATGACTCACCAGCAAATACTGAGCATACTCCAGAGAAGAATAACCTAAGTATCACCTTAGCAGGAATAAACCTGTATTGTTCCTTTTTAGCCTGTACTTGGGTTGAAGTAACACACTAAAAGGCAAGAGTCATCAGTGAGTGACTGTGATCTCAGTTGCCAAGAAAGCCTTATTCCCCAGCTCCTTGCTCCTCCTCTTCTTCACCCAGGTGTTCATGCTCCTTCAACCCCTCTTCCTTCCTTGTTCCAGCTCTGACCATCAGCAGGCTTTTCTGTAGGTTGATCTAACTCACCCAGCAACCAGAAATGATCCCTTTTTGCTCTTTCAATGAATGAATCTGGCTACTAGAAATATTTCATTAGCTCTGGGGCTGGCATGCTGTAAGCAGCCGGAGTAGCTAGTGCTGGGGCAGAAAGGTGAAAGGGTAGGGTTGGGAGCAGTGCATATGTCAGCAGTGTTAGAGTGTTAATTCAGCTCACCAGAGGTGTGAAACTGTCACTTGGAGTCAACAGCCTGTCTTGCAAGAAAAGGCAGTGAAAATACCTACCAATAATGTTCTATAAATCATGGTTAAATGTATTACTACAGTAAGTAATGGGGACAATAGCTAAAAGGGAATATCATCCAAGACCCAGGTCTTCATCCTCTGCAAATGCACCACTGTTAATAGAATAACGCACAATCAAAACATAACTGGAACATTGAAGGCAGCTAGAATTATTTATAGTATTTTATGATGAATTTAATAATAAAAACTGTGTGGGTTGTAGTATTCATTTTTCTATTTAATTTATTTTAATTATTACTTCTATTAATTATTTATTTAATATCTAATTTTGTGTGGCACCTTTTTTTGTATGATTCCTAATTTGCATTAGAATTTAATGAGGCTTTTTCTGTTGTTAATAGAATACATACACACTTGCTAAACTTTTGCTTGAGACTATAATGATGAAATCCATCAGAATCCAAGACTCAGAAAGGGTGTCTTTTCCCTAAATCCTTATGCCAGAGTGTTTGTAACACCTCTAATTTTTAACATTTCTATGCTCACAACACTCTGATAAAATTAGGAAGCTTTATTGCTACCAGTACTCTTGGGATATCAAATTGCAGAGGTGCTAAAGTCCATCTTCTTGACAGATATTTTAGTGCATAGACCTGACTAGCTGACTTGCCTGAGGTAGTAAGAAAAACCTTTGTGAAACAGGCACTGAACTTCAACCTGCCATATCCAAGAGTTCCTTCTTTACTACTGGCCTTGTCTTTGTTGTCTCATTCTGCTTACAACAAATTGTTCATTTAAGGCTGGGTTTAGTCTACTTTGGTGTGGAAAAATTTTCATATAATGGGAATTTTGGATGGAGGTCATGGATGTGGGAAGGATATAAAATAGCTGCTGATGCATAAAGTTTTGAAAACTCATATCCATGACATCAAAACTGAGCTTAAATTAAGGAATACCAAGATACGTTGAAGCTCCAAGACCTTGAAGTCGGAAGAGTGGAAGAATTCCTCTGAACTAAAAAAAAAAAAAAAAAAAAAAAAGGCAACACAAGAAGGTACTCTGTATATTGACTTAACGTTGCTTTAGAACAAGATATTACTCAAAAAGCTGGTCTGGTGACATCCTGTGCACCTATTTGGAACGCATAGCATGTAAAAGAAAATGAATCAGTTTTAAGGCTAAGTCTAAATTGTTAATACACAGGGTGCTGTTTTCTTTGTGTTGCAGACTTGCTTTGCTATATTAACGTGAAAACACTTCTTAGTATTTCAGATCATTTATGAATATAATTATGTCTCTAAATTTTGTAGCCTTATTTTATATAAATCAATCTGGGGAGATATTTAGAGGGGTTTTACATGTATTTTTTACAGCTAAAAAATGAAATTTTACATGGAACAACTATTTTCCAAAGGAGTTTTCCCTGACATGAAAGGAATTTTTGATAGCACTTCTTATTTCTTATACTGCCTATAGGATACCAACCAGCCTGTAGGAACAAAAAAGTTGAATTTCTAACAGGTGATGTACAAAAACTAGGCTATGCTTTATTCTGACACGCCTTGTTCTGGGAGTTTAAAATATCACTGGTAACAGAATAGGACTTTGGAGCAGTGCGTGAGCTTCCCAAGGCCTATATGTGGTGTGCAGATATATGCATGGATACATCTAAATTACCTATTGAGAATGGTTCTAAGGTTGACTTCAAGGTCTTTTCTCAAGATGTTCTTAGCCCGCAGAAGTCATCAGGCTTCATGTGAACCAACTTTGTATATGGAAGGGTGAATGCTACATTTATGGCCTGCTGGAAGCTGCCTTCAGACAGGTATGTAGGTGGTTGCCCTGTGGATCTTCATAATCATGTAATTATTTGTTGCTATTTTTATCTCTGTGCTAAAGGTATTAATCAGACAAAATAGACAGCACACACTAGTCTTACTTTATAGGATAAGTTTCTGCTCAGTATATCTGTTTATATTTTTATATCATAGTAATTAGCTTTTTATTTTCATGATATTTTTGTTTTCTTTTTTATTAATAAAACTTTCTATGAAATGCAGACTGTATTGAAAATCAGTATTTAAATGTTATTTTAGCGATCCCATGGGTAATGTTTTATATTCAAAATATTTTGTTTTTATTTAGTGCTGCAATAAAAAACTTCTCTTCAGGGTATTAAGAGTGTTTGATTTAATAAAGGAAAATTGGATTTAAATGCAAGAAGTTAAGACAGATGCTATTGAGTAGCCTTGAAACAATGACAACAACAATTGAGTACATGAAACTTGTCAGAAAGCAACACTATACTAAAAACAAAGAAAAGAAATATGTATGCTAAACACATGCAGTGTTTGTTTTGTCATTAGGTTTGTCCAGTTCAATAACCTGTTGATTTTACAAACGCAATCTGTTCTCACTCTATTTCATCTTTCTTCCTTTCCCTTAATATAATTCCTGGCAATACAAATATTGTATTATACAAATAATTAATTAATATTATACAAATAATTAAATTAATACAAATTCCTGGCACACAAATAAACACTGACATATTTAAGAAAAAAGAAAATAAAAAATTTCCAGGGTGTGTTTCCATAAGTACCCCTGGGCTTTTCTAGCACTGCCACCTGAAAAGGGGAGCTCTTGTTCCTCCTGTGCTCCAAGGATCTCCTTACAAGTCTCTCTTCTGCATGCACTCTCTGCTACCAGACAGCCCTTTACTGTATCCTTCTCTTTGTGCTCTAATACTCGTCTAATACTCGTCAGTCCCCTCCCTGAGCCAAATGAACTCACTATTCAAGCAGGACATGATCTTTTTTTTTTTTTTTTTTTTTTTTTTTCCTTTTTTTTTTTTTCTGGGCTTGTGTCTAGAAGTAAGTATCCTCCAAGTAAGTTGTAAAGTTGTAAAGGTCTTTTTGTGTTAAGTCAGTTAGGGTGAGGACAATGGGGGAGCTGCTTGTGGGAATGTACCCTGGGTAACTCATAGCAGAACCTGACCATGAGCATCTTATACTGGTATAACTTTTAATATGGTACTGAATTAACCGGTAAGAAATTTCAAACATTGTTTGATAAACATTATTCTAAAATGATATAGCTGGAGACAACTGCAATGAAAAACTTTTACAATAAGCAATGTCCTTTTAATTATATTTATCTATTCATTTATGTTTAATGTGGCTCTACTGCATTTGCTAACACATTGAGACTTTTAGTTCTCAGATTCTGTGAATGTCTACGCTATCAGCATCAGCTCTTTCCAACAGCCAAACAGAAGTGTTGAGGACTAACCCAGCCTCCTCCCTGCAGTGTCCCTACCTGCTGGGGATGTGGCTCAAAGCACAGTGAGCTGGGCTAGTCCTGGCACCCACCAGGCTCTATCTCTAGTCGCTAGAGATCATGGAGGTTATTACATTGCTGCTGTTCAGAGCAACTGGAAAAGTGAAATTATAAGAAAGACATCAAGCAGAGCTATTTTTCAGTTTATTTCTTCAGCTTACTTATTCCATGTTTGTGCTAGGAACTGCAGATCCTAGACCTCCTCCTGAACCAGCCTGTCATCTCTCAGGCTGAATGCCTCAATGCTGTAGGCAGGGATGAAGGTCAGGCATCAGTCAGTGGCTATCCAGGGGGATACCATTGCACAACTGGCTGTGTAAAGTGGACCTGTGCAGGTCAGCCCGTTGGCCCCTTCCAGCTGGCTCCCCTGCCCCCCCCAGCTCCAAAGAAGACACAGGAAAGGGCTAGGTTTATAGATAGATAACTCAAGTACTGTTAAAAAATGGGCAGTTTCCTCTTTTAAAGGAATGTAAGAACAGTTATTTAAAAGGATATAAAAGCTACCTGTGAGCTTCAAGAGGCTGTAAGTAATGTCACTTGTGGTTGTCAGATGCTTTAAATATGTGTGATTAGGCTTGAAGGGGAAGAATAACAAGCATCGCTTTTTAAATTAAAGAAGCCATTGGCTTTTCTTTTCAGCACTGAAAAGACAGAATCCAGTACTTTGGCATTTAACGGGAATTATTTTTCTGTGTGCCTGGTTGAATGGAAGAGTGAATGAAGAAGAGAGTGACAAGCTTAGGACCCAGTTGCTTCTGTTAGCTTAGTGAGGTGGAAAACAGAAGAACAGTTATTATGAAGAAGAGATAAGTTTCAAGTGTATGAGATTGCAAACAACACAAAAGATGATATCACTAATGACAAATTAGTGAAAAATCCAATTTATCAATGTTTTCTGGAAACATTATGTTTTCATTTCATGAGGCAGATGCTTCCAGTGAATACCATAAACACTCAGTTATTTTTTTGGTTGCTATAAAACAAACATCTAATTATTGACAGATTGACCTAACTACGTTAAAAAAGGGCAGGCCCCAATTCCTTGAGCTGCATTCAGTTTCAGATTGCAGTATTTGTGCAAGGCAAATATGAAGACTTCTGAATTATTTTAAAGTAATTCTTAACGTTACGTTTTTGTTAGTGCTTTTTTGCTTTACTCAAGCTCAAACATACTCCCAAAAGTAGCTTAGGTTTAGAATAACAATGAGGTGTGATTAATGGAAGGAAATGCACACTGCAGTCCCAAATGCTGATCACAGCACAGATATTGGCATAGGCTCAGGTTTGCTGCAGAAGTAAAAATCTGTTGAGAGTCAGTAGGAGTGTACAGCTTTCTTGTGGCTTCCTCTTGCAACTTGTCTATACCGGTTAGGCAAAATGCAAATCAGTAACCAAAGCCCTAGTCATTTGGAGTAATGGTTGGCTTGAATGAGGATGATGAAGCATCCTCATCAACATGAGGATGATGGAAGCTGAAGGATGAGGAAGTGTTCAGGAGAGAATGAGGCACAGATGTGGCCCTGGGAAACTCCCTCTGGTGCAAACTTACCAGATGACTCTTTAGTAACCACATTTTGACCCTGTGCTCACCAGTTATCCCTCAGCAAGGATGTCTAGTCACTGTACTGTATTAGTCACTGGTGCAAGGAAAGGAAACCTAAACCTACCACGTGAAGTACTCAGCACCAGGACAGACACCTCCTTGGTTTCTGCTTACTTCAAAATGAAAACATTTATCTCCTGCATTTCTCAAACTCCAAGGCTGATGAGGAAGAGTCTGAAGACAATTAGATGGGTTATTCTCTTTTAACCTGGTGTTAACACAGAAAAATCAGAAACTATATGGTATTTCCATGGTCTCAGGTATCATGTGACCACAGATGAAAACAACTCCTCTCCAACAAATTTTGTAACAACATTGACTCAACTGAAAAAGGAGCTAATAATATGATGGCAACACATGAATCATTTGGTCTACGTAGATATTTCATGGTAACATGGTTGCATCCTGGAAAACTGTGTCACAAGCAGATGATGTATATATTAAAGTTGATGGATAATACTACTGCAAACATTTGTTTCTCAGCAGAACCTGTTTTATCATTTTCTCTATATTTTTATGTGTGTCAGCAGCATATTTCAAGAGTTTTGTTCTAAAACCATAGTTGAATTATTGTTATTAGGCATCTCAATTTACAAGATATCTTACATTTGACAATCCACCACAGGCATCTACCTCTGCATAAACTTCACTAGGTCTTATAATAATTTTATTTAGGACTAATAATTTTAGGATAATATTTTTTAGGATAATAATTTTTATTAGGACTAGGTCTTATAATAACTTTTTTTGCTACTTTTACCCATCTATATAAAACAAATTTTCCATTGATTTTGCTGAGAAAAATTTTTGCTTTTATTTTTTAAGTAGTGAAACAGCTGTCCCCACTGTTTCCATCTAAATAGCTATAACTTGATTAAAAAAATATATATAAAGATGATGCTTTCTGTCAACCTCAGGTCTTGTACTTACTCTTTACTCATCACAACCATATATAAAGTATCTAAATCAATATATAAAAATTTATATATTTTTGATATATCAATTGATATAATAATATAATAATTGATATAATATATAAAATTGATTTAGGTACTTAAGCCATTTATTGCTATTAATATGTAATAAATTTTTGGTATAAGATCCTAACTAGCAGGTGAGAAGGTTCATGTATAAAGAGGTTGACTACAGAGATGTGATTGATTTAAATTACAAACATGCTTTTAAAAAAATTAGTAGCAAATGGATGCATTTCTGTAGGAAGTTTGTAAGGAAATGAAAGATTTCTTTTTTGTCTTAAAGTTGCTATGTGTTATCTGCTGTTTGCAATCAAATCTATGAGATACTTTATAAATTTGTAACATCATCTTCAAAGAGTTGCTGTCTTCTAGTAGCCTGGATCAAGGATTTTACATTTGACTGTAAAATTGGAACAAGCAGTCACCAAAACTCATATGCATATCTTTTCCTTTGCTGAAAAATAATCTTCTCAGTTTGCTATTATGTTCTTTGGCTGACAAACTGAATTATATTTGAATGATATTTTACTTCAAAATACAAACATTGATTCATTACCTAAAATAGACCACATTTTTAGATTCAATCCTTCCCATTTTAATTTCATAGTTTATTATTGGTACTAGCGCTTTGAAATAAGTTGGGTTTGTGGCAGAATCCCATACGCACGTGATTTCTGTCAAAAATAGCTCTTGGCAAAAAAAGTTTGAAAAATGGAGACTGGCCTAAAGCTAGAGTGAAAATATCTTCTGTGTACAGACGCTAAGTACAAAGAGTGAGTCAGTCTGGAGAGGGAAATTTAGGCAGGGAGAAAAGAAGGCAGTTTTGCAAAAAGATAACATTATAATCTCCAGAAATATTTTTTTTTAGCGCATATGTGGCAGTGACTCAGTGGAATAGGATGAGCAGTAACCATCACTTAAGGCTTCTGGACTTTGCTCCTAACCTTGGCTCTGGAAATAGCTTATCCTTGCTCTAACATGTATCCACCATTCCATCTCCTGAAGACAGTCACAGCAGATCACCTTGCCAGCACAAATACCAAGAAGGCTATGTCATACCCATTTAGGCAAAATCCCCCAATTGTCTACTAAAAGCATTTATATTCATTCACTGTCTGGTTCCCCAAATTTGAATTACTATTCTAGTTACTGAAATAAAAGCATGTGCGGTTATTATGATGAACTTGTGATGATGATGTGAATACTTTTTAACCATTTATTTTCTCAAATTTTCTTGACTGCTCTTTACAGAGGTTGCATTAGGCAAATTAACCAGTTCTGCATCAGAATTTGGATAGTAAGACGCAGTGCTGGACTGGTAATTGTGGAATGTCGGTAATGAATTCAGTGCTACAGATTGTAAGAAGAAGCCGGAAGCTATTGGTTTCATTACTGATTTGCACACTCTTTCCTTTTTCTGCAGCTTACCAGTCACTATCAAGCTCTGAAGGCAAATGGAGGAGCCAGATTCTTTCAGACTCTAACAGGAGAGAATGACAGCTCTTGCCAATAACCAGCCCTCACAGTTTTAGAGGTCACATTACTGATTAACAGCCCATATGTATTAGCTTTAGTCATCTGAATTATTCTGGGTCTTTAGTGTGCATTTTAGTGTGCATCTTAGACTTAAACTTTAGTGTAATCACCTAATTTAATGTTATTAAAGCGTTTGTCTCCAATATCAATGTAAACATCATAATCTTGTTGAAAAATAGTCAGCTAATGCCAAGGTGACTTGTGAACCCCTGACCACATAGAGCAACAGAAAGCAGGTAGGAGAATAAATTAGGGCTGAGAAACCATAAAAAGTCCATGCAAAGATAGAGATTTGAAATGTATATGATACAAATCTGTCATTTTATTCTTGCCAGAAAATTCACAGCATGTATGAGAAATAGGACATTTCTGAGCATCCTTCGTAGCCTGCAAGGTGAATTCTGTGTAGAAACAAGGAGTTAGTCAATGCTACCCATGTTACCTGATCTGTCATTCCCACAAAGCAAGGAGCAGCAGAAGAGATGAGATTTACTGAAAGCATGTGTTACCTCAGCATTTTTTTTTAAAAGCATGTGTCCTTTAAAGTTAATAATCACTATGTTGTAACATAATGTTCATATAATCTTTAATACCTAATAAGACTGCAGATATGTCCTGTTGAAGGAATATTGATGTCTTCTTTCCCTAAATGGTGATAATCCTAGAGGCATTATTTGACAGCCTAGGAGAAAAGAAGGTGTTATTAATATGCCTTTAAAAAAAAAAGTATACAGAAAGAGCTTTAATGCACTTTGCCATCAGAAAATTTACTTGATGTGTACCTTCATGAGTTACATATATTGAATACAGTATTTATGATGAGTTTAAGAACCAAGACATATTAGTATGTAAATGAAAATTACTTATGCTTTCTTTTTGCAATTAATCTCTGGCATAAATATGCAATTAAATCCACAGCAATTTAAACACAAAACCCTGAAATATAAGATTAATAACCTGGAATTGTCTAGTGCTATTGAATTGTAGGTAGAAATCTTGTATCTTTAAATGTAATTAATTTCATTTAAATTCTGCACACATGAAAGATGGATGTGCTGCAGGACAATATTAAGAAAAAATAAATAGATTAACAGGTACTGCAGATCTTGGCAAACAGTATTAGTCTTGCTGTAACAAACTTAGATATAAAAGGATTCTAACTTAAAATTCGGATTTTTCTTTAAAAAGAAAGCATCCCATTCTATAAGTTTTGACTTTATTATTATTATTATTTATTATTTTTAATTCTTGTAAAAAGTGAAATCTCTACTTTAAAGCACCTCTAATTAATTTACCTCCATTTTTTATTTATTTTATTTTATTATTTTTTTTTTTTTACAAATTTACATCCTTTGTTATTTACTTTCTGAATAATGAAAATATTGGGTAATGAAAGCACTTGTGAGAAGCAAGAAGAGAAAGTGTTCCTCTTGCCAGCTGATGATATTTCCATGATTTAAAAATCCTAAATGACCAGGAACAGAGCACAGCCTGTATTAACACTTTCAAATGTTATCACTTGAAATGTCTGTCAGTGCTGAAGGAACAGGTGATTTTTGTCCCTTAAGTTATTACTGAAATTAAAATAAACCTATAAAAACAGTCATGGCTAACCAAATGTAGTATTGATTAATAGATAAAGAACTAGAGGCAGTCCTATAGAAAGATATTTTGGCATCTGAGGCAGGATGTTGGTTTGCTACATCCAGTCTGTCTTCACAGAATAAAGAGGAAAGAGAAGATGCTTCTCTCTTTTATTACAGTGTTGCAGTGATAAATGGCTTTTTAGAAGCACTTGGATTTCAAGGATTCAGTCTGCTTTTTCCAGTTTGGTGCTGTTTCTGAAGTGGCACTGGGGGTGTGTGTGGGGAAGGAAGCTGGCCAGGGTTGGGGTACTACTCTTCTGCTGTCTTGCATGTTGTCTTAGCCAGAAGTGATGGTCATTGCGATGATCTATTTTAACTTCACAGTCCTCAGATCTCTTCAAATGGTTCCCTTTGTCTCTCAATATTTCTCTGAAACTTACTGTCTTGGCAGATATTGATATTGATTGGGAAGAGCTAAGTGAAATCTTCAGGGTCCCTTTGGCAGGTTTCTCATAACCTCACTCAAATGGAAGTGAAATGAGAATGAAGAGGTATGTAAAAGAGGCTGGAGAAAGCATTTTTCAGAAAAAAAAAAAAAAAAAAAATATATATATATATATATTTGAGGAAAGAGTGGCCTTTGTACCTTTGCTAATTTATGGCCTCAGTAAATTAAATCCCAGAGAAAAGATGAATTTAGGCTCTATGCACTGTGCAACCTTCATCTGGCCATACTAGTAAAGAAATTGGCCTTACAAAACATAAATCAACCTTCACCAATTCACAAAATATAATAAAATATTTTAGTTATGAATCTCCTCAAAAATTGGCTCAGGATTGTACATAAGTGCCTTTTTTTCTCTAAAAACGTATGACTACTTAATTTGAATTTCCCCTGTGTGAAATATGTTCATCTGATTTGTGTCAGTATGGAACAATGCTAGGGCTGCATGGTATGATGAATGTGACCTTCTGTCTTACATACCCTTGTATAACCACAAGTCTAAGAAAAACAGAGTGGTTAATGTATATAGTTCTTGTATCTTGCAAAGGAATTTTTTAGCAATTCATGTCAATAGAGAGCTTGAAGGGAAATGTATTTGTAGGCTTTTCCTTTAAGGCTCTGATATCTGGGGGGGGGGGGGGTTCAGAATAACTGCTACCTATTATGACTATTGCATGGGACACTATGCAAGTCTCTGATATGTGGCCAGGAGATTAAGGAGACAGGGAGAGCTGAAGAACAACTAAAAGACAAAGCTTGCAGGGGACGCTGCACAAGTCTCCGACATACACCCAAGGTGGACAAAGGAGAAGGACAAGAGGGAGGAATCTCTTCAGCATGAGAGACCCCTAGAGACCCCCAGAGGGACCACTGGAGACTGATACGCAAGCTCCAGTAGGAGGGTTTGGATTCTGGAAACTAATTATAATAACACTGTTGTGTTTTGTTTTTTTTTTTTTTTTTTTTTTTTTTTTTTAGAAGTAGTAATGAATATGTATTAGCCTAGGAGCATAAAAATCAGCTGCTTGATGTACCTGGTGTATGTCTTGGTGGAGCAGAGTCTCCCAGCGCACCCAGTGCTGTTTGCTTACCTCTATTCCTTTAATAAATTGTAAACTTTGATCATAGTCCTATTTTGAAGATTGAGCCATTTATTACACCTGAATGCATCTTTATAGCCTCTTATATGATGCCTTTATAGGATAGGCACCTTATATGATAAGTTCTTATAGATGCCTTTATAGCATCTTTTTGATTTGTCTTGTTTTCTATTTAGTTTATATTTTAGCATTTTTAATAATATTTACCTTGCCATTCTTAATAGTATTTACATTTAAATTGAATTGAAAACAAGGTTTTGGCTGATTTTTTTTTTTTTTTTTTTTTTTTTTTTTTCCTGTAGACAAAAACTTCTTTTACAATGTGCTTTAAATTGGTCCATACTGAGAAAGTCTGCCGAAGTTGTGTTTTTTTTATGGTTGTTGTTGTTTTTAAGGTTTAGTATAAGAGTCATTTTTGATTGCTATTTCATAAAATAGAAGATCACCACTGAATTAGTACCAGCAATCTTACTTTCCCGAGCTGGATCTGCACCTTCCTGGAAGCAGTGTCCTTTGATGCAGAAGAATGCAGGTTCTTAATATATATACTCACAAAGGACTATTACTTGATAAATGTATTTTGTTAATGTCTGATAACTTTAAAATACAGAAACGTAATATAGTAGGACTAGAAGGGAATTCTGCAGTAATCTCATCTGTCTCAACACCTGTTTTTGAGGAGCCAAAGTACCACAGTGTTGTTTGTATGAGCCATTTCATGGTTAGTCAGAGAGAGATGAGCAGAAGAAGGCTTTTATCTAGACATGCAATGAGTTTCTTTTTACAACTTTTGGAAGAGGAACTTCTCAAAGGACATCTGGAAAACAAGTAGTTACACAAGATGGCAGGGAACTGAGCAAACAGATCTGAAGGTAAGGTTGGATACTCTGCAGATATTGGCAGAGTATGGTCAGCCTGGGAATGTCACTTTGGGGCAAGATCATGAGACAAGGGTGAAGGCAGAACATCAAAACAGTAGCAGTGAACAGGGTGGAAATGTATGAGAATGGTGAACTAGCACATGCCAGGAATGAAGAAAAGGTCAGATGTCCCTTTCTTGTGTGTATGTCAGGCTACAGTTTCAAATGGACACAACCTGCACTCTGGTTGAAAGAGCTTCATCAAAATTTTGAGCTTTAGAGACTAATATAATGCACATACTCATTTAAATATTTTTATTTTTAAACATGGAGAGGAAAGAAGAGATCTAATTCCCACATATGATTGTACTGGCAGTTTTGTTGAAATGTTAATGATAAGTAAAGGTAGTGCTTATTTTCTGTTCCACATTAGGAATCCACAGGATTAAAAATCTGTCTCCACAGTAATAGGTGGCAACTATAAGTCAGCATGTGAGGTGACTGAATAATGGGTTGTGTATATGTGGAAAGAGAAAATGCTGGAATAATGTTTTAATTGTTTTTGGTAGCCAGTACAGTGTGTTAGCCACAGAACAATCTTTCCTTGTTATGACATTTAGTAAAACATTTTTCACAAAACCATTTCTACTGGAGGCTGTGGCCTGTATTTTATTCATATGAAAAGGTTAAAATTCTGTTTCAGTCTAGTAGATGGTAGATAATAAATGTAAGAATAAGGTTGATGTTCAAGATGCCATGTCAGCGAGCTGGTATCTATGTGGAAATGTAATGGGCTGTTGACAAAATGTGTTCTTCTGGCTAAGTACCCACCAAATTCCCCACTAAGGAGGAAGTTTTAATTGGTGACAAGAGGATTACTTCAATTATACCCCACAGTAAGGGAACATACATGAAGAAAATGACTATACTATGGAGTTTCAGAGAAAAAAAAAAAAAAAGAAAAAAAAAAGAAAAAAAAAGAAAAAAGATATTTACAGGGAGAGTGAGAGGGAGAGTGTTGGAGAAGAAGTAAATTAAAATGCAGAAGAAAAGGAAAACAATTTTTGAAGCTCTCTAGCAAAGACTAGTCTTTATGCTTGTGTTGAACCTAGTTCAAAGTACAATTTATTTATTTTTTCGCCTCTTACAGTCCCAAGGGAAAATTACATTTTGAAGCATTCGAAAGGATTCCCAAAGTTTTTTGCTGTCTGCTCTTCACAGGCAGGAAAGCCAGTATTTGAGGAGAACCAGATGCTCAGAATGGGAACTCCATCCTGTGGTTTTGTTTGCAAAGCAGAGAGACAAATTCTGCCTATACAGGTTTGCATGTGCACATGCATATGCTGAAAGCTGCAAACTTGTCCTGCACTGTACATTGGCAACAGGTGTTGTTTTTCCCAGATACATGACTATGATACCAAAATATTTAAAAAGAAAAGTGGGAGATACTGTAGGCAGTACTGACAACTTGCAAATACTGTTTGCTCAGAATGAAATGGAACTACAAAGAAGTACCTAGTGAGAAAGTTTACATCTGCTAAGTAGGAAAATGGTTATATTTTAAACAGGTCTTAGTTTGACAGAGGAGAGTCAGATTGGTTTTGTAGATATTTTAAAGAAAAAAAAAAAACACACAACAACAAAAATTGAATTAATAGGAGAATTTATATTAAAGAACTAAGAGAGAAAAAAATAAATTAAATATATTATTTACTATCAAGCAACTGTTTCCAGAATCTGAGGGCTCTTGAAAGTAGCACAAAAGCAGAATAACTACAAAGATAAGTAGAAGTATGCATCTGTTCACCATATACAAAAATTCTGAATAACAAAGTGCGTATTTTCCTGTCATGTTTCAGTTGTCCCGGAACAGATATTTCATTTACAGTCTGAACAAGTCCCAGAGTTAACCAATATTCAGGAATCAAGAGAAAGAGAAAAAAGTTGCAGGTTCATTTTCATTTTTGAAAGCTCTAGTCCTCTGTGAGCTACATAGCTACTGAGTCCAAGGCATCATCATATTGATTTATACAGATGTATTTGCTCCTGAAATCAGTAACAACATTTTACACAGCTTTTAATATATCTTATTATTGTTTTCTGGGACAGCTGACTCAAAAAGTATGTTTTGAGGGATGATCCTATGTAGCACAGAGATAAATATAAATCCCTAGAAGTCAAAGAAGTCCCAACAAAAGGGGATTGGTGGGCTGCTTGCTCAGAATTATGCATGAAAATACCAAATAAGTAAAGCTGAGTCAAAAACTCAGAAAAAGAAAGATTATTTATGAATGTATATATTAAATCAAGCTTCTGTAGGAGGGAAAGAAGAGAGGTCCTTTGTGCTCTCTCTCTTCTTTCTGCCTTTACAGGGGAAAAAAATAAATATCTGTGCCTTCTCTCTGAGCTGAGATCAGTTATCAAAGAGGGAGAGGACTTCTTTACAGTCATCTTGCTAAAGGAATTACAGAGCTCTTCAAGGAGGTGACATGCTTTTGCATACTGTAACACCCACATCAATAATATTAAATAGCATTTACTATTAAAGGGAATCCTGTTACACATGAATTTCTGGTATAAAACTCAGATTCCAACTAATCTTTTAGTTAGTTTCATCCTTTTGAGACAGCCTTGAATAGAGACATTAGGTTTGCTCAAGCTGTATAGCATTTCTTTAATGCCAGCAACTACAAAGACCTTTTTGCTCAAGAGCCTAGAAAAAGATCTGGAATTTCAGGTATTGTTTTAGAACTTTTTCAGATTTTTTTTTTTTTTTTAACTATGAAATATTCTCTCTCTTTTTTTTTTTTTTTTCTGAAAAAAAAAAAAATATTATTTTCTGCAGCTGCCCTTAGAGTCCAGTTTTACACCTTCTCTTTCAAATCACTAGAAGCCTGTAATTAAATGCCTGTCATGTCTTATCCTGATTTGAGAAGAATGTTTTATGCATGGACGTGTCCACTCTCATACACAGAGAATCATAAAGGAGGAATGTCCTGAGGGAACTGGTGGATGTAGGTGCTAAGCCACTATTTTTGAGAAGCTGTGGCAGTCTGGTGAAGTTCCTACTGACAGGACGAGTCAGCAATGTGAGCTTTCAGCCCAGAAAGCCAATTGTATCCTGGGCTGGATCAAAGGAAGCATGTCCAGCAAGTGAAGGGTGTACTGAATTCAGCTCCGCCCCCCCATCCCACACAAGAAGGACATGTGAGTCCAGAGGAGGGCCATGATGATGATCAAAGGGCTGGAGCACCTCTCCTACAAAGACAGGCTGAGGGAATTGGGGTTGTTCAGTCTGGAGAAAAGAAGGCTCCAGGGAGACCTTCTAGGAGCCTTCCAGTACCTGAAGGGGAAAAAGCTGGGAGGAGGGTCAGGGGGTGTCAGAGGGTGTAGCGATAGGAGAAGGTATAATGGCTTTAAACTAAAATAAAGTAGGTATATTAGATATTAGAAAGAAATTCTTTACCCTGAGTGTGGTGAGGCCCCATCCCTGGAAGTGTTTAAAGCCAGATTGGATGAGGCTTTGAGCAACCTCATTCAGTGGGAGGTGTCCCTGCCCATGGCAGGGGATTCGAACTAGATGATCTTTAAGGTTCCTTCCAACCCAAACCATTCTCTGATTATATTATTTTGTAATGGTTGAACAGATGTAAAGTGATCATCTTATCCATCCTCCACCCACATACCAATTGATTCATATATTATGTTTTCAAGTGTATTTTTATATGTTAGACACACACAAGGAGATTTTTTTTTTTTCAAATTTGCCTTTTTTTTTTTTTTTTTAGTTACACTTTTGCTTGTTACATTTTTTTTTGGAATTAGTATTTTCCCTGTGTCTCAATAGTCAACTATTTGACACCTAACTAGTAAATTGATTATATTCTGCTCAAAGTGCTTTTTCTTTAAGAATCTTATCTGCTGGAATATAAATTGTCTGGCATGTATGAGATAAAAAGCCAACTAAGTATTCAAGAAACTTGGCAGTTAAAGAAGAGAAGACATCAGCTCTTGAACTTGTCTCTCCTTACAACTTTCTCTTTATAACTACAATCTCTTTTATGAGAATATATTGAAAGGAATTGCATTGTGCATTGGCTCTGTACAGTATATTCTCATAACCCACTGAAAAGCAGGAAACAAGCTCTCAAAGCTAATCTTCACAATTGATCAGTGAGATGTAAAGTGATCTGAAATATATTTTTCAACTTAAAACTGATTGTACATTGCTGAACATGCATGTTAACACACACTCATGCCGTTTGTAAGACTTTATCATGTCATTTCAGTATAGAGATTTTTGCAACTACTTATGAAAACCACTATCAGGAAAATTGCTTGGGAAAAATACCTCCCAAAATGGAATAGAATTGAGTCATATATGCATTTTATATATATATATATATATATACATTTTTTTGTACTAATAGATTTTTAAACAAAAGTTTTCATACTGGGATGTACAGAGTTGCTAAGGCTCTTAAGAGAGGCCTGCCAAGTGTAGCTGCCAGATAAAAACACATTACACTTTCTGCAAAATTGTGTCTGTGTGCAATTGCTGCTGTTGCTACAAGAAACATGAGAGATGTAAGTGAAACAAGAAAAGGTAAATGGCTGGCAAGGTGTTTCTATGCAGTTATCAGTGTGAGGAAAGGAGGACTCAGAGTTATTTTTCTGCTATCAAAAGATTTAAAAGTCCTATTTCAGGATACCACTTCAAAAAATCCATACAAACTGACATGTCCATCAAAATCTCCTTAAGCAAACCGTTTTTCATTGCAGACAAAGAACAACTTACAAGAAGTGTGGAATGTATACAGAACCAGAAAAATAAAACATTTCCTTGAGGGGAATTTCACACATAAATCACTTGCACATACATCTAGTCTTCAGCTTAGCAGGATGGATAAACATACACATGCACATGCATGTACACATACATACACATACACATACATACAGCCATACATATGACTTTTTCTTTGCAAATACATATTTACTTTAAATGCTTTCTGCCACATGCAGGGTCTGGAGGGATGCCCCTCAGGGCTAATGGAAGCACTCTCCATGGTCCTGGAAAAAAATCACCTGCCACTCTAATGACTGAATCAGGATTACAGGAAAAGACCATTTGTTTGACTTCAAGAAGAAATTAAAGCAAAAAGAAACATTCTTTCATGCAAAGCAGGATCACTACTATTACTGCTTTTCTACTTAATAAGCAGAATTAGTAATTTAGGGGATCATATGGCTCATTTCTCATTGGTTGTACCTAGGCTCTGTTGTACAGTTTCTCTCCCCCCAGAAATGCTTCATAAGATATGAATTGCACATAAGAAAAACTAGTCAAAAAAGCAATTAGAAATTAGAACAGAGAAAGTGTGGATCTGTTCTGCAAGTGCATGAAGTGAGAGTTCAAAATACAATTGGATAATTAAGCAGAGAAAACAGGGTAACTCTCCCTCTCATATTGCAAGCAAGAGAGATTCGAGCAGTAATGTAATTATTTTCTCCCCACACCCCCTATTGCACCCTGTTACTTCACTTATTTTTAAACCAACAAACAAGATACGTAGAAGAACTGATACGTAGCATATCTCCAAATATGTGAGCTCTTTCTCACATGAGTGGTGGCTGTGTATATAAAACTGAGTTGTGTCAGTGCTGACCATGTGGAGTACTTGGCTGCTCCTCTGAAAATGAGCTGGAACCTGCAAAAAAGATGAACCCATTTAGGAAAATAGCTACCAAAATGATACCAGGAAAAAGATGAGTGATGAAATATTCTCTTTCTTGTACAGCTCAACTGTATCTCACATTAGTCACCAAAGGCAGTCTGTTTTTCTTCATTTTCTGAATATAAATTCTGGTCCATAATTCTGTGTCTGTTCTCCTTTGCTAATCTCTGCTGCCATCAGCTTTGCCTAAATTAACCCTCCTTCTCATCATAAGCAAACAGAAAATTTAAAAAATAAGAATGTTACAGGCTCATGGGATCTCACAGGCTAAGATCTGGGATGAATATTTCTGTATATAATTCTGAAATGAACTTACTACTTCTTTTTGAGTATACATGGTGAGTATGCTTCCTATTCTAAGAATACTAAACTGTTCAAAGTAACAGGAATCCATGTTAAAGTATGTATTAAATCTCTGCTTGAAAGAACCCCAGAAACTCTATCTCCTCAAATTGAGACCAACTTATTTTATATTTTCTTTCAGGAAGAATATATAGCTATGTTGGTGGTAGAAAGATGAGATGAAATACCTGAAAACATTACTTTTTTTTTTTTTTTTTTTTTTTTTTTTTTTTTTTTGGTTGTTTAGCTTTGGACATGTGAAAACAGGCTACTCCACTGAATTTTGAACATGGAATCCATTTTAATCCTCTCCTACTAGTTGTTCTTTGAGATTTCCTCCTCAGTATTGGTGCAAGTTTTGGAAAGAGAAGTTGAGAAAATAGAGCATGAATTAACCCTTTGTTTGCATGGTGATTGGTGTGGTCCATGACCTTTCTCACTGATTATCTCACATTACTTGCTTGAGCCCACTGACTAACAATTTGTTCTGGTGAACACTTGATTCTGTGGGCCCCAGAAACAACTTTCCCCACGAAACCTGAACTGGTCAAGTTCATCAATTAAATGACTTGTATAGCTATTGTTAAGTATTATGAAAGAGTCATTTAAAATTTTTGTGTATATGAGGTGTTTTGTAACTAGAGAAGAATGTGCAATAACAATTTTTATGGCCTAAACTGTCAGGAATTTTAAGTGCTGATACACCTTGCATTGTAAAATCTTTTTTTTTCTTTCTTTTTTTTTCCTTGCTTTTTTTTTTTTTTTCTTTAATTATTTAATATAATTAGTTGCTCAGAAAACAAAAATCAAGCAATTAGTATTTCTTAAAAGAGTAAGAACATATAAAAGTTACTTGTCAGCACAGCTGGAAAGCTAGAAGGGAGGGAATGAAATAGTTTACTTCTGTGTATGTTTTTATAGCACATACTGCACCAATACTGGCCAATCATGGTAATTCACAACATAAGTAGTAAATCACATCTACTGTAACATGTCACACATACCAGATTAAAGAGAAGAAGTCTTGTTTTCATTCCAATTGCAGTTTAAAATTATTATTAGCAACTATGAAGCAGCTATGATCCATTACTGGGAAACTACTGTCAAATGCTATAATAAATCAATGAGGTAGAAGCAGTCAGAACTCTGCAAGTACATAGCACTTACACTTTTTATAAATGTTCTTTTGTATGCTGTATCACTTGTAGATAGAGACAGATGTGTCTTTTTATGGAGTCCATTGTCTAGTAACTCACGCTTTCCTAGTCTTTTATCACTAAAATCTTTCAGCTTTTGGCCTCTGTTTGCATGGCCTCCTTCCAAACACAATGTCCTGATTCCCTAGAACAAATCATATCCCAGGGCCTGCACTAGGAAGGTGATTAGATAAAATTTCTTTCTGGCAACAGAGTACCTGGCTCTACCACAACATGAGTAATCCAGAATGCTCTCCAAATGCACAGCTGAACAGGACCACTCCAGAAACAGAATGAGGAAAACCTGCATGAAGAATAGTCATGGTTTGAACAGGCAATGCTGATTCTGCATATTTTTAATATGATTCTTCCAAATAAGACAAAACCCACAGAAATTAAACTTGTTCTTTCCACACATAGCGTGCAGATTATTTTTTTTCTATACACAGAGCATCCTCTTACACCAGCTAGGTGGTTTAGGCCTCAGATGAATGTATGCCAATTACAGGGGAAAAAAAAAGCAGACGCAAACAAGTACTTCTGTGAAGCGTAAGCACTTCATCCAAATGCCAGCAGAATCCAGCAAGAAGTGGCAAGGATGCCACTCACCTGATTATTGGCTCTGTGCAGTTTCAGTATAATTCAGCTCTGTTGCACCAAAGTGGGGAGGCAACTTGTCCTCTTGCATTCAGTCAGCACCTGCTCCATTTTGTAAGCTGTCAACAGGCATCATGTGCTTGAAAGTGATATAGGAGATTATGGAACTGGAGTATGTGTCATATAGGGATAAATGAACCTCTGTGATTAAAAATGGGATAAAGGAGACAGTCTGCAAGGGAAAACTAAACCAAAATATATATTGCCTGTATTAATACATATTGCCTATAGTAAATAGAACCACATAATGGTTTCTCTGGTCTTCCAAGGCTTCATGACCCTATATGAAGGTGAGGGACTCATTTTCAGTTCACAAGAGATTCCTTGATGAACAAGTATGTTGGGCAAGATTGATAAAATAATCTGCAACAACTAGCAGTATTGATAAAAAAAAAATAAAATTCTCAATTATTTTCATGATGTTTCATCAAATAAATAGTTGCTAATAAATGAGAATGAGAAAGAGATGAGTTTATTTAAGTTCTTTCTCTCTCTCTCTCTCCCCCTCACCCCCCACCCCCACTCCTTCAGTCAGTATGCATCCACAACCAATAGTTTCTTATTTTATCACCTCTGGTACATTACGTAAATGTTAAGCAAAGTTTCCATATCATCTTATGAAAAATATTATATAGGACTTTCCTTCAAAGTTTTCTTCAATCAAATATTATATAGGACTTTCCTTCAAAGTTTTCTTCAATCATAAATGTATTATAAAGTTAACATTCAGAAAATTTTAGAAATAAAAATGAGGTCTGTACTGGCTGAACAGCCTGGGATCCTACATTTTCACTGTTCTAGGGTATTTGCTTTTGTCCTTGTAGGTTGCAGAACAGAAACATTGAGAAATAGCTACACTAGGGCATTCTTATAACATTTCACATTCTGTTGTGATCATTTATCTCTCCCTTAAAGGTCTGTGCAGTTGAATTTATGATACTAAGCTGGACAGGTGGAAAAAAAGAATATGAAAAAGTGAACCTCTTTTTTATTTTATTTTATTTTATTTTATTATTTTTTTTACTTATCCTTTAGGACATTTACTAACATATTACTTCTTGTGAAATGTGAGCTAAACATAATTTGTGATGTCATGCTCTGGGACTAAGAACTTTTTTTTCTAGATTTTGTTGTTCCAGAACTATTTTGTGACTTTACACTTTGCAGTTCATGTGAATCACAGCTATTCATTTTTCTGTGTGTATACCTATATAAAAGTTCCTTTACAATAAAATAAATACACCTTTTAAAAAACAACAGCTTAACTGAATTCTTCCTCCAAGATAGACATACCCTTCAGTGCAAAGGTGTGACAATGGTGACACTGCAGGTCAGAGTATGTAAAGTAATGCTCATTATTCTGTATTTTTTCCCCAAAGACTATGACCTTCAGTGAAAATAAATAACATTTTGAAAGCAAAGGTAATGCAATTATTCATAGACTGTTTTGGATTAGTTGACAGAAAAGCAAATATTTCAGTTTCAGCTTGAAAATCAAGCCATTATTTAACTTTCAATGTGCAGTTCCGATAGTAAATTCATTTTTAATGGGATGGTGTACCTGGTTTGTGCTTGGTAATTCAGCTATAAGAAATCTGAGCTGTGCCCCATAAATCAATCTGAATGGTATGCCATAAGACTGCAATAAATTTATGAGATGCCTTAAAAAAAAAAAAAAAAAAAAACAGAGTATGTATTAAGTATTTTATGTGTTGTACAGATCACAAGTCAAATTTTTGACTTTAGAAATACAACTGTGGGAGGCTTTAAAATCATAAAATCTCTGCTGGATCACCTGGAATCCTTTCCATTTAGTACATCCCCAGCCTGAAATTGAACTTTGAGATCCCTTTCAGATTCACTGCAAGATTTGTCTGTGAGTCAGTTCCAAGCAGCTTTGCTGATATGCTTCATAGATAATGTACATTTGTGCTACTGGAGAAGCTTTGCTAATGGGAGAGTGTAGCTGTGTATGTGGCAACACTGTTTATCTGTGCAGATAATTAATTTCATAGATGACAATGGGGTCCCAGAGTTTTATGACACTAGCCCCTCACAGAGGTTTTATCTTCTGTATTTTAATGATTAATCTGTTATGCACATGGCATCCAGAAAGGTAAGAGAAGAGCAGAAGCTTAAATAGAAGTATAATGACTTGTTAGCACTGTCTATAGAGGTATTGTAAATTAAATTTGATACAACCAGACTTCCAAACTCTAAGAGACACTGGGAGGTTAGGAGACTCTAGATAGCAGTGTAGAGGCCTGTGATGAGACTGCTCATGGAAGCTTATGTTCAGTATGACCAACATAAATGCAATGCATACTAAATACTTACCTAGACCTAGCACAACTGCTGCAGAGCTCCTCAGTGCCTCCACACTCTAATGGCACAGTTATTAACTGAGGGTCAGCAGTGGCTCTAGGCGTGTTCTTGCAATACATGTATTTCATCCAATGAATATGCTTTCTGCCAGGCTCCTTAATGCCTACTGTGTGGAAGTGTTTGGGCTGACCTTGCCTTTGGCTGGCCAGAGGCTGCAGGTGCAAGTGGCTCAGCCTCTCACCAGCCCCAGTGTGCTGTGCTGGAGTGTGCAGGGATGATGAGCAGTGGTGTGGTCGAGGTGGGAAACCTCCTCTTCAAAACCTGGCTGCAGTCCTTCTCAATGATCTCTTTATCCATGCCACAATTTACCCACAAAGGAGATAGGCTGCTTCTGTGTAGCTGACAGCAGCGTATGTTTGGTGCCAGGGTTTCTAGACAGTGAGAAGCACAGAACTAGTAATGGCTCTGAGTGAGTGCATGGAGCTGTGGCTTTGCTGAGATGCCAACCTGGGCTTAGACAGCAGTAGACTCTCCCATGGAAACAGAGGGAATATCGTACTCAATCAATTTAACAAGTGGTTCACGCAAAGCTGAAAACCTGACAGACCATGCAGTAATAATGTCCTTATCCCCTTTCTACCTACAGAAAGAAAAAAAGTGTGGAATTTAATAATTCTAAAATCCTTGCCTACAAGCTGAAAAATGAACCCCCTTTAATCAATTACACAATGTTTGGTTTGATAAATCAGAGAACAATACGCTGTGTTGTACTGAACTTTTCCACTCCTCCTTTTATTTATGCATACCTTAAATTAACTGTGCTAAGGTTCTGTCTGTGCTTATTTTAATATGAAATCTAACTTCTGACCAAACATATTCGGTCAAAACCACATTGAAAAATGTGTCATCACTTCTTCTGTAAAACATTAAAGATGTAAAAACTAGGAATATGTACTAATGTATGTTAGATAAAGAACAGTTTAAATAAATATTAATGCATATATATTGCCTGATATTATTGTATACAAAAGAAACATTCTGTAAAGGAAACAATTAACAATCCCTTCAAATTGAAATACATTGTTGATTTTCCATGTTCTTGACAGCTAATGTCATAAGCAACACACTGGAGTAAGTGACTTTTATATGAATCTATTTATTCATGTTAACATATTTGGGCTAGACCTAAAGGGGGAAAGTATGAACTGAAGTCTTGGATGTAAGACAGTGAAAGACTCAAACCCCATTATTTGCATTTCCAAGGAGTGATTAATGGGTAAATGCTTCAATTTTCAGAATGCAACTGGAAGTCTCTAGGTTTTTTTTTTTTTTTGTTTTGTTTTTTTCCCCAGCATCTGGATGGCAAACTTTACTCAGTGTCAAGGCTACTTGGTATTGGTAAGCATGTTTTTCTCCTTGTATGTTAGTAACCTCCAAAAATTTTGCATCTCTTTCTTTCCAGTAGACAAGAACTTAGAGAACAATATAATTCATCATACTTAACTTTTCATGCAAGTTACTGAACATCTGGTTTAAATCATGTAGAATATGTTGACAGGTGTTTCAGTGAAATGAAATTTCCCTGTTAAGTACTGTAGTTCATTTAGTTATTTAGCACACTAACTAAAATAATAAAATACAAATATTTGAAAATGTACCATTGGTCTTACTGTACACTTCTGCATCATTAATCTCTGCAAATTAGATATCTTCTTAATATTATTTTAATATTGGAAGACCTAAAAAAGATTCTGAAAAAAAATTCCTTATCTTAGGAACAAGTGATCTAAAAATAGAGAGGAATTTGTTGTATGCTGTACATTGTAGGTACAGTACAAAACAAAGCTATGCGACTTCATTCACAACATGCAGAATCTAAATGCAAAATCTTACAGGGTAGTCCCACTTGTACCTGAGCAATGGAGTAGATTCCTTTTGATTTGGTTTTATTTTGACACAGTCTGATTTTTGGTCAGGAAAGAGAGTAAACAGTGAGAATTTGTGTCTCACATTGAATAAAATATATATTACAGAATCACAGAATCTTCACAGATTTTTTAAATGTTAGCATGGTCTAGTTCCAGAAAAAGAGATGCCTAAAATCCTGGAAAAAAATAATATTGAAGTCAAATGAAAGTTGCTATAAGCAGGCTATGTTTTCCAGTTGAAACCCAAAGTCTTACATATTTCATGCTAACTTTCCCATGCAGACAGTTCTTAAGCAAGACTGATTGAAATAGTGCTAATAACTTTTTTTTGATTGATTAATTAACTAAATTGATTAAATTTGAAATTGAAATTGATTAAAATGGTGAGACTTTGTGTTCTCAGCAGCAATAGTGAGGGACTCAGGAGCCAGACATTCAAATGAGCATAAGCTGTAATGTCAGCTGTTCCCCCTCTCTGTCTGCCTCAGTGCAGACACCTATGTACTTCTGTACATTGGTATATTAAATTAAAAATAAATAAATAAATAAATAAAACATAATGGCAAAGTAAGCAAAGCCCTCGTTCCCCCTTCACTGAGGAGAACCCTATGTACAACTTTGCTCTTCCACTACTAATACACACACATATGTACATTACTTATAAGAAAATGGTGAGTTTGTCTGATCACAGCCATCCTCTACTCATACTAGCACTCCTTCCCCTGCTCTCTCTTCTGTAAATATTTCCTTAGCTGCAAGCAAAGGAAATTCTGAAAATATCTAAGTAAAAGACAAACCCGTGTCTGATTCAAACATCAGACAGAGCACATTCACATCCTCTAAGCACATCTCTTCCACCTTCCACGTCTTCCTCACAAGGTTGACAAAACCTTGTCTTCTGCAAGTCCTCCTAGAACTTTTGCTACCTTTGAAATGTAAGTAATCAGCTACACTTCCTGAAGTTCTTCATGATGATAAAACCTGCAATTAATCAATTTCTTTCTTGACAGAAGGCACCAGTAATTCCTTTTAATCTTTTCATGTCTTTAAAACAGAATTTTGATAGTACCTGCAGATTTCTTGTCCTCTTCCTTTCACTCCAAAAACTTTTACATAGGTGTGTAAATATATATATATATTTAAGATATCAATAAAAATGGATTACTTTCCTCAGATGATTTGAAAAATAGCCAAAGAAATGTCTCTAACGATAAATAGTTTTTAACATATTTCTAGTTTTACTTTCCTCAGTAACATAGTATTATTATTGTATGTTACTGACCACAAATATCCAGTTCTTCTGAAAAGACATTTCTGAAGCTAAGTAATATGGATGTTGTGAAGAAGCAGTTTTTATTTGTAAGTTTTTTATTTTTTATTTTTTATTTTTTTTAATGAAGATTTAACATAACAGTGTAGCCCTATCTGGCAGAAAGAGTAGAAGAAGAAATTAAAAGAGCTAAGGAAAATATCTACATAGTTCAAAAACTATCCAGTGCACTAGCAAACTCTCAGACTACTCCTCAGTCTACTTTTCCAGCCTGCACCCCCTCATATTTTAGGTAGGAAATATATGAGAGATGGTATCAGAAGGCCCTCCTGCAGTTAAGCTTGTACTACATCTACACTCACCTCTCATCCATATAACCAATATAAGTCATGTTGTAGAAGAAGAAAAGGTTGGTCGGGTGAAATTTGCAGCTGGAAAATCCACCTCGATTATTCCCAAATACCTGCTGGTCCTTCAGGTGCTGGAGATGGAGTCCAAGAGGTTGTGACCCAGGTGCTTCCCGTGAGCAAGGATGGGGAAACCCATCTGGCAGGCTTATGCTTTTGTTACAGCTCAGTATGACATTAGGCATTTTCCAGGCACTGAAAGTCCACCCCCAAAAGCCAAGGTAGAGTTCAAACCTCTTAATTCCTAACTCATCATGGCTGAGTTTCTTTTAGATTAAGCACCAAATGAATTTCATAATATTTTTTATGAGTTTACAATTTCTGCATTTGAAAATAATGGCAATATAGTAATTCCATAATACCTTATGAACATCTTCTTCAGTTTTAATTTTATAGCATATTTTTGAAATTCTAGAAATTATTGCTTTTAGTGTCAAATTTCCCAATTTTATAGAGAATAGAAAGAAAAATGAAGTAATCTATTTGAAATAAAATATGTAACTATTAGTTCTCTTTGTTCTCAGGGAACATGACCAAGTTTCATTGCAAGTGGCAATGAAAATACAGTTTTCATAAGTAGGATTAACATACAAAGATTAAGACCAAAACCCATTTAAATATTGTTAGATGTTGAGATTACACTCTTGTAAATACCACCTCAGTCTTGAAGGTTTGATCTAGCCTTGCATGATCCACACTTAAATAACTTTGTGTGTTTTAAAGTGCAATTGCCATGGGTTGATTATGGTTGCTGTTTTATCACATGGACCTATAGGACCTTATTCTGAAGTACTCTCACATTTCTCATTCCTTTCTTTATCTCTGGAGTGGAGAAAATATTCTGTATAGTGTGAGTTTAATTTCCCTTGTGTTCCTTTTTTTCACCAATGTACCTATAGAAGCCTTCTTGTTGCCCTTGACATCTCTGACCAAATTTAATTCTAACAGGGCTTTGGATTTCCTAACATGATTCGTGGCCTCTCAGATGATTTCTCTGTATTCCTCCCAGGCTACCTGTCCTTGCTTCCACCCTCTGTAGACCTCCATCTTCTGTTTGAGTTTGTCCAAGGGCTCCTTGTTCATCCATGAAGGCCTCTTGGCCTTTTTGCCCAACTTCCTCTATACTGGGATGCATCACTCCTGAGTTGGGAGGAGGTAATCCTTGCACAACTTCTTGGTGCACTTTACCAACTCTTCTGTCTTTTTCAAATAGTCCTGTCTTCCTTGAGAAAATGAAACAACTCAGTGTTGCATCAAGACTGTCTGCTCCTCTACTAAACTGGGAGTGAAGACACCTGGCATGTCCTAGGTAGCAGCAATCTAGAGGAACATTATTACCATATAGAAAGAAACTGGCAATCTGTTGAAATGTGCAAATTATACATAACTTTTCCTTTACAGACTGAAAAATATAGATAGAAATGTTCTTGTTGCTGCTGAAAGATTCTTTCCAAGCTGTATTGTCGCTCATAAACCTGTAAGGTTTATTTTGTCAAACATCTTTACACACATTATTCTGACATAATACAACATTCTCTTCAACAACTCTGAGAGCAAGCATGAGATACAAGAGTGGATGTTAGACAATGGTGTGAAACTAGCTGGCAAGACAGAGAGAGGTCATCAGCTAGAGGAATTAATGACAAAAATTGCATGAAACTTTTTCTCAACTACATTTTTTTGCAATATTGTATGCGTCACAAAAGCAATACCTGCATCATAAATTAGATTGACTTTAACTTCTGCACAATCCCCTCACTCTTAAAGGGGAAAATAAACAGAATAACAATAGGTGCAGACACTGTCTGGAAGGGCCTGCAGCTCCCCAGGTAGTATGTGGATTAAGCAGACAGAGAGGTCTGCTAAACATAATTTTAAAATACAATTATACAATCTGTGACCAGCAGTCTAGCATGCAAGTGTGGCCAGTGTATATCCTTTAAATGTCTGAAATATAAAAGTATGCAAATATATTAAAAAGAACCAAAACATCAAGTGGATAGAAGAAGAAAAGCAAACTTGTTTCAGAAGTGATGCATGCAGACTGTAAGTGGACCTATATTTCAAGTGTAGCATTTCAATGCCCTTGAAGAGGGGAGTTACTGCTGAGCCATGCAGCAGCCTGCTGCATGAAGGAGCCACTACCTAGAACTTGTAAGGCTGGTCCCTTTACGTAAGTCACTATGTGATAATGTCTCCCTCTGCTCACTCCAAAAACTGACACAACTCTTTTCTGTATTAAATAAGGATGTTTCTAAGAGAGAAGAGAGGAATGAGGTAGAGGAAGAATGAGCAGAGGAAGAAGTATCTGACACATCCCACCTATAACCAGGTGCACTATTGAGTTCCTGAATATAACATAATGTCTATTCACTGTTTTTTTCAGAAAGACATTGCCAGGAAGTATCTTCCCTTCTTTCCTATTTCACCACTTTAGGGCTGATAAACACTGCCTATACTGTCACTGTTGCACCTGCAGATAGTGAAGAGATGTATTCACAACAGCAAGCAATTTAACAGCATGAGCACTCAGAAGCATTATTTATTACTAACGTTCAAACTAAAAAGTCTGAGGTTGCAAAACAGTAACACATACAAGATCTCATCACTCATATGTAATTTGCATTTTTCATGAATACAAACCTGGCTGGCTAATTGGGAAGTCATTTGACTTGAGACTTAATATACTTTTACTCTGTGATGGATTCAGCATGAAGAGAATATGGTGTGTTTTCATTACTTTGAGCCAGGAGCAATTTTCAACTTTGTAGTTTCTAGTTTGAAACAGGAGAAGAGATTTGTCTGCCAGAGTAATGGACTGGTCCATCAAATTCAGCATACATCTTCCAGCAGTAACCACCAATGCTGTATTCATTTCCTGATAATTTAGCTATCAAAGAATACAAAGTTATACAAAAACCTGTAGCAGTAATAGATCCAGTAAAATTCCTCTCTGGCCAGTACAGGTGATGGGCTTAGCAATGAAGCAAATAAAGCCTCCAGTTGTATGTTCAATGAGCAGGTTGAAGAAAAAGGCACTTAGGCTGGAAAGTGATCTTTCAACAGATAAGATCATCTTCTATTCCCTCTCCAAGCACTGCTTGTCTTTACTTCCAGAGCTGCTCATATTTAAATACACATAAGCAGATTCTGCTCATTCTCTTTTGTCAATAACTCAGAGAAAAGTCAGTTTTAAAATGAGAGGAACACAGATAATAGACCAGGATAGCATCTGGCTGACAAAATGTTGCCAACATGAAATATGACCCAACAAACAGCTGCTGACTCTCACAGGGAGGTGGAGGGCCTCCATCTCCACAGCTACTGCCAATGGAGGCGTTGGACTTGTGTCATCTCCTGTCGTGGCTGACTTGCTGGGTGGAGAGTGACCACAAGTAATTACAGAAAAATAGAGAGGAACATCTGGATGAATCTAGTTTCACCCAGCAACCACTGACATGTTTTGACTTTCTAACTGCTTTGATATTGTAAATATATTTAACCCCTTAAATCTGCCTCAAGACAAATCAAAACCATAATTCATTTTCTCCTCCCCCTCCAGAAGGAAAAGAATGCTACACTTTATTTTGCCAATTATGTGAAATACTTAACATAAACGCTATCCTGATGCACATCTGCAAGGACTGGCAATAGAGTCAGGAAATAGAGATACTCAAGTGATAGCTACCTGGCCACAGAGAAAGATACTTGTTTCTGCACTTAGCTGTATTAAGCTGTCTTGTTGCTCTCATGTATCACTTCAACAATTTCTTAAGAAAAAGAAAATAAAAATCAGTGCAAAGCAATCTGCCTCTTTACATTTCAGTTTGAGTGACTGTGCTTTTAATTCTTTCTGACTTATGATTGGGTTGATTGCATGTATAAAACTAATATTACTGTAAACCCCCCAATTTCTTAGTATCTTTTCCTCCCTTCATGCAATGAACAGGAGGGTACAACCATTGGGGGAGCTGTGAAAGCATAATCCTTTTGCTTCAATAGGCTATGAACACTTGAGGTCTCCAATAACATTCTAGCAGCACATCAGGGATGTTGACAAATAGAAAACACCAGTTATGTTATGAAATTCATGTTTTTGGTTGGTTATCGTTTTCCAAAATCTCCTCATGCACCACCAGATATCCATAGAGGACTATTCTAATATTTTGTGATAGAAACTCTTGCATGTACAATCTCATCTGCCTTGTATAGGCATGTAACCTGAGAGTGAAATTCAAAAAATTCAAGGTCAAAAGAGCAGTCCCACTAACACCAATACCTGATCTTTCTCAATCAGTGTGGAGAGGAAAATGTCTTGAAAGGTCTCCAGAAGGAAAGTTTCCATGTGGAAATCCTACTTACTTTTCTGAGTATCTGAACTGAAGTTTGGTGAAAGGATGGTAAATATCTAAAATATGCAATAGATAAAATGCAAACATAGAGTAAATGTTACACATCTTCACAGGTGACACCATATACCAGGACTCAGTACGGAGCAGAGGCTTGCTTGTGGTTTTGTTAATGATGAAATATGCACAAAGGCCCTCCATATGGAACAGGCTGTCAAAAGAGAAAGGCTGAAAGGGTGGAAGACTTCCCTCACTGTGGCACAGCTCTCAGGGAAAAACACCTTCTTCTTCTGAAAAGAATTGATGCTTACCAATACAGAGACATAAAAAGGTCTACCCTGCGCACTTCCTAGACAGCTTTCTTCTTGGAGAACTTACCTGGGAATCTAGATAGAAGATTAGTCCTGGTCTAATAATATATATACAGCCTAGAATGCTTGAAAAACAAGGCAGCCTTCTGTGTCTAGCTTGGAGATATACATATTAACTTTTGTTAATATTTCTTACTTCTGTACAGCAGAAAACATTATATATTACAGCAGAAAAAAAAGATAAATATATATATATATATATATAAGCATGTTTATGACACTATGTATTACATTTGGAGTAACTATTATAATAGACATTTTAGAGGCAGGTACAAAGGGTACACCCCACAACTAGCTGTTGTCTGTATAATATTTGGCAGTCAAAGTCTAGCCTGAAAGAAAAAATGAGATTTTTTCTGGAGGTGTGATTACACCCACACCTTCTTCCTTTTGTGTAGTCCCCATTCTCAGGTACTGCAGAAGGTAACACAAGTAATATAATAGAAATAATATATGTAATACAGTGCATACCCCATTACAGTGTGACTCAGAAGAACGAGTCCTGCTTCTGTTTAATGCTGCCCCAGAGTTCAATCTGTCCATAAAAGAAACCTTCACAACAGTCTTTTTAGGTGTATCATATGTACTGAGCACAACAATATGTGTTTGTGAAAGCTCCAGTAATGAAATAGAGATACATCAATCAAGTGAGTAAACATGTGGAAGTAATGTTACGCATTAAGGATTTTTGATTCTGTAATTTTATAATTTCATTGTATGCAGTGATTCAATATACTATGTTTATTTATTTATTTATTTTTTAAATAGGAAGAAAAAAGAAAATATTTTAACGTTACTCTTAAAACAGCATAGCTATAAACTACACGAAAGTTGATCTGAGCAAAAACTCTGCAAAAGCAGAGTGCCCTCTTGTGGTTACTGGGACTGATAGAAAACAAGAATATAACTGTTGTCATGGGAATATTATACAATTAGAATCTTCTGTCTTGAAAGTGATTTCTATATATTAATTCGATTATTTTTGAGGAAAATTTGAAAAAAAAATCATTAAGCAGAAGGAAATTTATTTAAATATAAACACTCCAAAGCATTTTTTGTCTTCCATTAAGTTAATGCTGTATATTTTTCATCATTTTTTTTTTAATGTTAGGAATATTAATATTTAAACTTTTAAAATGTATATTATTAAATTTTATTTATAAATTAATTTACTTTTTAATAATATTTACCAAAAATATATATGAAACTATTGAATCATTAAGATTTTAAAGAACATAAAGGAATGCCACTATGAATGCTTACAGGGATTGTTAGTTTTCCAAAACACTCTTGTGTTCTTCTTTTAACATTTTCTCTCTCTCTCTATCTCTAATATGATGAATGTACTTTAAAAGATTTTGTATTACCATATTCTCAATTTAATGAAACCTCAGTTTTATGAATATATGCTTTAATTATAACATTAGGAAAAAAAAAAAAAAAACAAAAACAAAAACAAATACAAAACATCTTGAGAATAAATATCATGAAAGCAAAAGGCAAGATCATTGAAGAATAGTTTCTATTTTTTTTCTCTTTAATTTCCAGACTTTTGACTTAAGTTTATATATTTGGTATTAGAAAATAAGTATTGATTCTTCATTTTCTTTACCTATTTAATAGCAATTTATCCTGTTTCAAAAGGTATATTGTCTGTATGTTTTTATGCTTACCATTGTACTTCTGAATATACACACATTCAGCATTACAACCTGTTTCTTTAACCCTTGGTATTGTAGTCATATAAAAGAAATTAGACTACACAATTGTTACCTTTTTTTTTTTTTTTCCTTACTACATCTTCAAATGGTTACAGAAGAATGGAAATTGGCCCTCCTTTATTACAAAATAACATTGAACAATAAATTATTCAAATGAATCATTATCTGTACAATAATACAGACACAAGTTAAATTGAACTATTTAAGTAACATATTAAATGTACACCATTATTTAACTTAACATCCATTATGTGTGATTCTATTTTCAGCATTTAAATAAAATATATAAGAATACATTTTTTATAAGTTTTTAAAATACAAATATGCCACTTTCAATGTTGACATCTTCAACCAATTAACATATGAAACAGTTCTTGGTATGACAATGTTTTCATTCAGCCAACAAAGAGATGAAAAAGGAAAAAAAAAAAAAAAGTTCTCATCTTTCAATAAATCTCTGTTCAAAAATTGCAATAAAATTTACTGTTTTATCAAGGCTTGCTGAAAGTTAGATCCAAAGAGTCACCAACATACCAGGACATCAATTTTAATATGTCATGTAGAGACAACATTGGAGCTAAAATCTGTGCTCAGCTATTTTGGCTTTTGGGAGAACATGGAAGGATTAAGTAACCACCAATTACATTATTTTTTTTTTTTTCCTCACCGTATTCTGTGGTATTTAGTGTGCCTATTTGCATTAAGCCTGAGAAAGTATAATTTTTCATTACATTAATAGAAACATGTATAAATAATAAATATATCTGGAACTGTAAGAAACAAAGAACACACAAAGAATACTTGCATATGCACATGAAAAGAAATTGCTTCCCACTAACATCACCAGGTATATATCTTTCTAATCATCAGGATTACATGTAAATTTATGGTAATGCAAGAGGTCACGTTTTTTTTGTTGTTGTTGTTTGTTTGTTTGTTTTTTTAATATAACTATTTTTCCTAGCACCAGTTTTAAAGTGAATACCTTCACTTTTGAAAAATTTGCATTATTTTTCTTACTGATGAAACTATAAGATTTGCTGTGTGAGAGCTTTAATCTGTTAAAGGAATCTATTTTGATCAACAGAGGGCACTCTATGGTTTTCAAAGGGGCTTAATAGAAGCCTAAGAGGGTTGAGTAGGAGATGACTGAATATGGTTTTCGAAGAGTGTTTAGTACTGGTCAATCTATAATTTATTGGAAATGTTACTGATTTCTACAATAACATAGAGTACAGGAATGAAAGAGAACCCCATCATTTGTAAAGTCAGATACTAGGATTAAACCTGTGATGAACACAGTCAGCTCTTAGTTACATCTTCAAAATTGTAAATTATGTGTAAAAGTTGTAACATACTCTTGGTTAAAAGTGCACTTAGTAATGCACGTTTTACCCTTGCTGATTGTTTAAAAATGTTGACTTCAAATATCCTAAGTGTAGACAGGTCAGAAACTACTGCTGTTCCATATAGGTTATTTCTTCCAGGTCATAAATAGGTTAGTTTCCTGGCACCAGGAAATGTTATGCTATTGATTTTACAGACCATTTTGATTTCTGTTGTTTGTTTATTTTCAAATAAAAATCATTGTACTTAAATCCAGACTTTGAAGGGATTTTTTAATTATTTTTTTTTTAGAGCAAATTAAGTATTTTTAGCGTATCTGTCTAGAAAGTGGTGAAGTAGAGTGGAGTAATCTAAGGAAGACATAACACAAAAAATACAATATAAAACTTCACAAATGACTTAGTATGTCAACTCATATAAAACTTTACAAATGACTTAGTATGTCAATTCATAGTAAAATGAGATAGAAAGCAAACTATGAGTATTTGGCAGGAGTACTGTATGCACAACTATCGTACATTAAGATAGCATACATGTATTAGTAGAAAGTCAAAAGATCATAAAAATTAAATAGAGAAACACAGGAAAGGCCCGAAAAAGACAGGAGTCTGACACTGATGCAGTTTTAAATATGTTCTTGATGTTCAACAAAAACTTCAAGCATGGGATGAACACAAAGATGAGCGTACTTGCATTACAGAGTATAGACATCTCTAGTTAGAGGTAAGAGATTGAGGGTTAAAGCAGAGAAAAGCATAGTAAATCCTCATTTTATCCATTAATCTATTTTAATCCCCATGGAATTGCTGTATATGTTTGTAATTACAGACAATAAGAAAGCCAGTGAAGAACTAGTCAAAGACGAGAGGGCAAATTCTTCTCTCTTTTCCCTGAATGTGGAATCAATTGAGTGATTTCGGTGGTGCTGCTGGAAATGTGCATGGATCACAATTTAGCTCTAATAAGGAACAATAATACCTTTCTTGCAAAGCTGGCGAGTGGAAGTGAAAAGCTGTTTTCCTTGATTTAACACTTAGGTTTGCCAACAGCTGCTTCAACATTTATAGACATGGTACCCACTGACCACCAAATAACCATAAATTTATTTCTTCATATTTTTGAGTTGTAGGCATAAAAATAATTATGTCCGATTAAATCTATATTTGCTTTCACATTTTACTAACTCTGTAATAGATATGAATTGTTGAATTGTTGCAATGTATTATATCGAAACAAAAATCTGACAAGTTAGAGGCAGGCTCTCTCCAGAGGTTACAAAGCAGTAATTTATTAGGTGCAGTCAGGTTGCTGTATTTCACAGTTTCATTCCAGCTAGAGTCCATGGTGTCTGGTACACGACAACATAACTTGGGGTAGCATGCTGTAGGAGATTCGGGTGCTCTTTTTGTCTCCAGGCTCCTGTCAGTGAACTGTTTTAACATAGAAATCCAGAAAAAAAATATATCTCTGTAGGATAAAGAGACCTTCAGAGTGCTGTTATGAAATATTGCTTCTTTGTATGACATATTTTCTCCACCTGGAAAATTAAGTTATGGCTAGTGTTCCTAAACACTTGTTTCTGTAAGAAAATGTGCATTCGACTTGTTCCAATATGAAATCTGTGCGATGATAACAGACACTGTGCCTGCAAGTGTGGAGCTACAGAGACTGAATTTTGCTTCTTCCTGCTGAGCACATAATGCCTTTCACCACATAATATTTAACCTTATGTGTTCTACCACAGTCCTTGGTAACACTTCATTTTAAGTGTGCCTGCATTATTAATTCATTTGGTATTCACTGTAATAACACTGATCATAATTAACTTGTTCTATAGCCTGGTGAATGTCGGAAGTACTTACATGGAATTCCACTGCAATTCAGCATTAATTAATGTACCACCTAATTTTTGTACTGAAGCAAGCATGTGTAATCTGTCTCACGAAGCAACTACTTTAACATCTCATAGTGATCTAAATATTTGGAGCATAGGGGTGTTGTGAATACATTGGACATGTTCATTCTCCGAGGAATATTGTAGATACTGCATGGAGAAATTATGCAAGAATGACATTGTCTAAAATACAATACACACAACATACTCTGCATGTCATTAGGTAAAGTATATTGCACTGCATTTAACACTGATAAGTATATTTCTTTCTACTTTACAGTACATGCAAATAACCATACTGTATTTCCAGAATTAAAAGGAAATTATACAAGAAATATCTTTACATTTATTTTTTTTTCTTCTTACTTTTCTAAAGCTATACACCACTATACATATTCATATATAGCAGCTGAAGTGATTTTGTTATATTGAACACTATGTAGCAGCTTAACCAACTTGTTTAAAGCAATGTCATTGTGAACTAAATCTACCGTAAACTAAAAACAAACATAAATACTTTTTAAAAGGGAAGGTAAATGTGAAAATTAGCACAATGTAAAATAAAAATACATTTCAAAGCAACTTAGTGAAGTACATATACTGCTACTTGATTTCAGTGCATCCCTTAAACTACTATTTTCAGGGACTCAAGTTTGTGGGGGAAACTGAACCTAGGCAATAACAAGACAGGCATTGTCTCAGCATGAAAACTGGTTTTATTTCAGAATGACCCACTGTTGCTTATTTTCTAATGATGGAGATGGCATATATGTATAAAGCATATGTATATATTCTGCATTCACACAAAACCTGTTCATATCAACAAAATATTTGGGATGTCTGCTTCAGCTTGTTTGATATTTCAGGTTTTGTGTGGGAGTGCATGTGAATTTTTCCTTTTTCTATGCTAAAAAACACCTTGGTTATAAAATATAAGTTTGAAAACTGAAAGCAATGCCATATAATATAGGCTGTTGCCTCATGTTTAAATCACATTCATTAAACTAACAGTCCACAAAGTCCTCTGAATGAATTTCTCTTGGTTTACGTGAACGAACCAAGGGAATTTAAAATAAACAGAATTCAGCCAGTAAATGTCTTAAAATAATATTGATTTCTTTTGCAGTCCAAACCTGTACTGTGGAACACTCTCAGTATTGGAAATCAATGACAAAATTTTAATTGACTTCAACAAGACCAGGCTATCATCTATTAAATTTAAGATTGAAACCATGCTTTATTTTTTTATCCAACGCACTGCAAATGATAGTTTGAATAGAGATTTTCTCATCTTTAATAAGTAACTATGATTTCCATTAGCAATAACAGGTGTTATATAGTAAGTGGAAGAGGAATCCCAATACTCTATGCAATGTTAACTAGTAAGACAGAAGATATGAGACAGCAGAGATTTTCAATATTTTATTTCTTGGAACTTCCAGGGTTGTTTTTTTGTTGTTGCTGTTGGTTTGGTTTTGTTTTGGTTTTGCCTTCAGTATGAAAAGCAGATCTTTGAACACATTGGAACAATGAGAAAATATGACTTCAGAAGAAAACACAGCATTTAGTTGATTACTTCTTCAGTAGAAGATCTGTCACCGTGGCTACTTGAAGGTCACTAAGGGGTGACTTTCTGCTTTGGAGGGTGAACTTAAAGGCATTTAGGTGCCCATTTTAGCCACCAGTAAGTTTTCATAAGCTTTAAATGTCAAAGCCCTGAATTCAGCTCCCTAATCTGAACAAATATACCTTTCACTCTGTGCTTCCTATTAACCTATTTTGGATTTTGGAGTCTTCATTTTCTAGAAGTATTTTTTCCTCACGTGTTTGTTGGATTATATAGCCTGAATTTATTCAGGCAACACCCTCCTAAGAAGGAAATTTGAGAGGCTCGCTGTTGCAATAAACTTTCTTTTTTTTTTTTTTTTTTCCTCTTGCCTGGTGATCATCACATCCTAGTAACTGCCAGAGCAAGAACTTTCAAAACCTTTCAGCTGAGTTACCAGGACAATATATTTTGTTTAATATTGAATTTCTGTAGTATTTCTCATATGGAATGAGAACTGGATCCTGCATCACGAAGATCAGCTCTCAGTTAGACCTTCCAAAGGGCTTGTTGGACCTTCGTCTCATGAAGCTGTATCTAGACACCTTCCTGGAAATACTCTAAATTCAGTTTCAGTATTGGTGTTATTTGGGTAAGCAGATGACTTTCTTTTTTCTCAAAGTTCTCTAAATAGTAATGATTTGAAATGTTTTATCAATCTCAAAAAGACACACACACAAAAAAACAAACAAACAAACAAACAAACAAAAAAAACCCACTTTAAATACATAAGAGATCCAGGTGTTTTCTGTTATGCAGAGGAGCGGCAAAAAGGAACGGAGGAATATTAAATATCTTTCCTTTTCCTCCTTGCTTATGAAAAGTAAGCTGCAATAAAAATTAGCTGGACTACATTATTTGGAAAACATGTCAGAGTACTAGTGCCAATAAAAGCAGTCCTTAGGAGGACGGGATTAGGTACTGTGATCAGAAAATAAGCACTTTTTCAATAATATAAAACAGATTAAAAAAATAAAAAATAAAGCAAACAATAACTGTAAAGTTGTTAGAACAGAAATGGTGGAAAGAATGTAGGATTGGTATGAAAAGAATAAACAGAGTTAGGGGAAAACCACAGAATCGATTAACCCTGCAAAAATTTCCTACTAAAGTAGTGTTTACCATAGTGGGATAGTCACATGTTAATACAACATTTAATTATAATACTTATAACCTCAGTGTCAGCACAAAAAGCACATTCTTTAAAATTATATAGAAGGAACATGAATACAACATTGTCATATGCTTTCGCTTTATTTCTGATGTGTTTTGTGTTTAGTTTCTCTTCACCAGTGGAACAATACTCATTTATCTTCCAGATAGGTACAGTTATTTATTATGATTTACTTCACAGTCAAAAAACCTTTCAGAGATACTTGTGTTAAAAAAAAAAAAAAAAAAAAAATGGTACCAAAAAACTAGTTCTAGTCCAGAGACTAGAACTTAAACTCCTCTAGAGCATGAACCATGATTGCATCACGATAGCAAGATACAGTCTAAACATGAGATGTGGAACAGGAGAAAAAAAGGAGCAGTTAAAAGGCAAACAATATTAATCACATCTGATTTATAGTTCTTTTACATTCACTTTATTCCAGTAACATCAGTGTTGCTTTCCTGATTTATTGCTATGCTGAATATAAAGTCAAAATATATATCTACACCCCACACTTCATTCAAATCTGAACTCAGCCCACATCTCACCCCCATCCTGCTGCTGTTGTGTCCCAGTACTGTGTCATACATTCAGGGACATTTGCCAACAACAGGAGCTAAGCTACTGCAGCCATGATGGTATAAGGATGTAGGCAGAGAAAAATTTGAGCTGTAGTCAGGCCTGTGAGCACTTCTCATGTGTTTCAGTAATGATTGAAGTCTCCTTTCTTGTCTTTGTGCTGAACCACGTTAGGGTGCTCTTGTGGTCAGTTACAGCTAAGAAAGGGTTTAAAAATTCTCCCTACGCACAGCTTCTCCTCACTGAGATTCTACCCTGAAAAGAAACTTTGAACCTGGGTCTAGGTAGGAAGAGTAGAGCATTAGACTTGATTTTCCCAGGTGGCTTCCAGGAATGCTCTAGATAGCTGCCAGTCAAAGTTTTGGGAGATGAGAGTGTTTGGATGGTCTGTATATGAATATAGCGGTGGTTTAAAACCTAAGCAGAAAAGCGGATCTTGAGAAAAGGAAAGCAGAAAGAAAACCTCCTGAGAAGATTTAAATTTTTTTTCAACACCTGAGAAGTTTTTAAAATCACAAAGAATTAGTATCAATAAGACTATGCCAATTGCCAATGACACACAGGACGTAATTGGATACAAATAAGCCAAAATAGATTTAAATCAGACAATGAAATAACAAAACGTAGACTAAAAATATTTTTTTCGTACCTTGATCCATATTCACAATTAAAATAGATTGGTCTCTAAGTCAAAAGTAAAATACTATTGAAAATAAATATCTTTGAAGAAACAAAGTTAGTAACTGAACATACGCTACAGTCTAAAGCTCATGGATTTCTTATAGCAATCATAAATCTTTTTCCGTTCCTCTTGGCTTAACCACATGATATCTGAGTTCAGTATAGTGACATATATCAGCAACATCTCTATTGTTCTTGCTTGATTTAGCATCTGATCTCCTCATATGTGTTAGGTGAAGCAGGTCTCCAAACTCAGATATTAGCATATCAAAAAAATTTTCTTGATAAGTCTTCTTCATCTTTTAATGCTAAGATTTCTGCTTTGCATGTGTAAGCATGTGTGTTTCCTGTTAGGCTATGAATTTAGGCTCCCATAAGAACCCCCATGAAGCTTAATGTTTTTGATATTTTAGCTGTATGACTTTCATGAGCCTAAGAATATAGCCTCAGAATACCACCAAGAAGCGATGGTGTCTCTGCCTTTGTGGTGTTTTTAGCTTTAAACAAACAAACAAATAAATAAATAAACAAATAAAGGATGGTTAGAACTTTGTGAACAGTTTTTTCCAGAATTATAAGGTCTGTGGGTAAAACATCGATCTGAGAACAATGGTGGTTTTCCTGATCAGGGAAAGAAAAAATCAGTTCTAGGCATGAGGATACTGCCTAGACTTGACTAGGTTTTCATGAGTGTGTCCCCTCAGCTGCTGTGTGATGTCAGGTGACTCATTAACTACTTTAAGGTCCCATATGTAACACGAAAGTCCTAAACTTTAACATGATTCCTAAACTTTCCCATAATCTCTAGAAAAACTCCTTCCCCAAGAAGCAGTGGGAGATTATTAAAAGAGCTGTTTTACATCTCTTTTATTAGGTAAGACTACCTAACGCTGTAATTGCACTTAATGCAATTGCATGCTGCAACACTGCTGTAACTCCTGTTTTCACAGGTTCTGCCATTATAAACTCATCCATCCAGCACCATTGGAGGAAGCTTGAATGAGTCCTACTGACTGTGACTACTGTGACTGTGACTTTTTTTTTTCTAGCAAAAAATGACACTTCTTTGCATGGATGCTGTGAGCAACACTTCACAGCAGTGCTGTCAGTCAATGTCCATAAGTGTCCATAGAAGTCCCGTGCAAATGGTAATGGAAGATTCCTGTTGCACACTTCTACCACACCCTCTTTTCTATCTGTGTCTGCCTTAATTTGTGCTCACAAATTCATTCTCCAAAGCTGAAGGAAAACAAACAAACAAACAAGCAACACTAAGATGCCACATATCCACATGAGAAAAGACCCCTTACATGTAAGGCTACTGTTTAAGCTTCAGCTCCCTAGAAACACCAACACTCAAATGAAATCCTGATATTTCAAATACTGCCCATGATATATGAAGTTCTCAGAACTGAGGTCTTGAGCTGGAGGTTTTTCCCAGTTGTACAGTAGGTTGGAAGGTTTTACACTGACATTTTTTTTTAGCAGAGATTTGTAATGTGTGTGTTTGGAGATGTCCTCAGCCAGTAAGCTTTTGCTTGCCTTGGGGTGCAATCTCTACATAGCAAATTCCTTTGGAGTGAAACTAAATCAGAGGTGGCATTAGCTGAGCAGCTACTGCTTTAACTGCTAGTGGACATCTAGACCACAAGATTAGAGGTGAAAACAACAACAACAAAAAGAAATAAATAAATAGATAGATAGATTGTTTTCTGTTTGAATATTTCTTCCATCTCCTCCTCTAGCAGCTGCATAGCATCACAACAGGAGCTGAGTTAAAATACTTGGTAGTCCTACTCTTCCCATAACATCAGCTGTATCATCAATGAGTGAAAAAGGATATCGTTAGCACAGTGTATCAGATGTCTTTTTTTTTTTATTATTTTCCTGAGAACTTTGTATTTTCCAATGTTTTGTGTATATTTAATCCTTATGCTTTTAAAAGACCAAGAGGAAAATGTGCAATTTTCCTGCAATTTAATGCAAAGAAAAAAGGGGAAAGGGAAATGGACTGTAAAAAAATACAAAGGAGTATAATGCATTTTTGCCCTGAAGTTTTGAAAACATTCATGGTTTTTTTTGAGCTTGGGCTCAACCAATGCTCATGTGCACTAGGAAATACATGTTTGTAGGAAGAATGTCAGACAAGATTACATGTAAGGACCATTTGTAACTATGGATCTGCTTTTTTATTACATGGTTAGATAAGAAATGTTTTATATTTTTCAGGAGCCATGCAGCAAAGAATTTGCACCACTTAGTAGAGATAACACGTGAAGTATCAAACAGATCATTTCAACCTTGAACTCCAAGCAGCTCACTTGTAAGAATTCCTGCAACAAAGCATGAAGACAGGTGAAACACATCTTATGCTTTTTTTTGTGTGTGTGTGTGAACTTAGAAGTCTGCCCTACACATGCGTGACTTCATCACCTTGTGTTGTGTTCCCTGTTTTCCTTCTATAAATATCTCAAACTTTTATGAATTCAGTCCTTCTGTGCATCCCAGGGAAGGGCAAGCAAGTGCTTGGTAGTTCCTTGTTGCTATTTAGCAAGATTCCTCTACCATAAATAGTTCTTTGAGACTGACAAAATAAACAAGGTTTTAAAAATGTCTTTAGATATGTAAAGAAGGTCTTAGGTACTCTCTGGAATTCACAGACATGCCTTAGTGCCACCAAAATATAGAGGAATGATATACATAATCTACCTTTTTTTTTTTTTTTTAATCACATGTAATTTATATCTGTTTAACCATCGAAACAGCCATATATATGAACTACAGGTTGTTCTCAAGCATACAGCACTAGCTATACTTACTGCACACTGCCTTTTCAAGATCATCTTGAAGAATACAGAACTAAAAACTAAGCAGCCTTTCCATTAGTAATCTTCAAGTTCATGAGACTCACTACATTCCATCATTTCAAAATCTGAGTATATATCGAGATATGCTTTTCTATCCTGGTTTTTCAAAAAGATGAAACATATCTTACATTACTTCTAATAAAATTGACTATGTCATTTTTAGACATGAAAGAATGGCTTGAAATTCCCATTGATAAGAAAACAGTTTTATAAAAAATATACTTAAGTGCAATGTAGTAATAACAATAACCAACATATGCAGTAGTCAAGATTTCCATTAAATTGTATACTGCTTCAGAAAAACAAGCATTTAAATCATCTACCCAGAGCCAGGAAATAGGTTTATTCTTCTCAAAAGGTAAGGGAAAAATAAATAAGTTTGATGGAAGAATTCATAGAAGCTGATAAGTAGTTGGTCCAGAAAAACAACAACAAAACATAAAGTTCTACAACCCTGTTACCTCTGTTACCCTGTAACAACTGTTACCTCCTTTAAAAGGGATGTAATGATGGAGTGAGTCCACAGGAAGTCCTTCCTAGTATGTGGTGAAGCCACAGCTGGAGAAAGAGCTGCAGTATTTGGCCTACACTGTTGTAGGCACCGAGGCCAGGGTCTGTGCCAGATCTGGGGACTGATGGCCAGCTCCATGTTGGTTTACACAATACCTGAAATCTGCTGCCTCTGGACTTCAGTCTGGAGCTCTCTGACTGACCACTGCTCACAGAGCTGGTGAGATGTTGTGTCAGGTGGGCAGCTGAAGCTGTAAGTGCCATTTGTGAATCCTCGTGCCTGGGAAGAACAGTCTGAAATTCCCAGGGTCCTTCAGGTTCCCAGGAGCAGCCAGCACACAACAGCAGTGAACTTCTGCCTCAAAAGTTAGCAGCACTTTCCTGTGACAAAGCTGGGGAGCAGAGTGCAGGGCAATGGCCCTCAAACCTATTTCAGACTCAGACTAAGGGTCAGCTCCTCCTCCCACATCAATCAACACCCTATATTATTCCCCATCCTCTCACCACTAAAGGGGAGCCCTACAGCTGGGATCAGAGCTTTCTTATTTAAACCATGTGAGGAGAAACAGTTTACTAAAAAGGTCATTCATTTCAAACTTTCCTGAACTAACAGCAGTGACTGAGTTATGTCACATTTGCAAGAGAGAATCCCAAGAGAAGCTGGCTTTCAATGATCACCATGAATTTTAGTCCTATCTTTGTGCTTAACCATATTGTGCCTAATTTTATACATGACTGTGTGCAAAGAGTGGCTCGTAGCCACATTATTTCAGCTGGGATGCCAAAGGGGAATCACATTCCAGGCAGTGATAAGATTTTCTGTGAGTTCTCTACCTGAGCTCCTGCAAGGTGGGAGTTTCTCCTGTACCAGCCTCAGGGATGCTGCTCTTGGTTCTCAACACCTGCAGACAGATAGCAGGGGAGAGCTGGGGCCAGGAGCTGCTTTTGCTGTCTCTCATTGGTAGCAAAATAGCACTAAACACTAATTATAGCTCCTGATTTTACCCATCTGTGCCACACAGAGATACTTACCAAACATATAATATCAGTATTTGGGATGCTTTTAATGTCGCTTACTACTTTTCTGTTGCATTTATTCCTGGAGGGTCTACCTCAGTGAAACTACTCTGCATACTGTTTCTCATTTACTTGAGGTATGGTTGAATATGCTCAGTAAACTTCTGAAATGTCCCTTTACAAGGTAAGGTAAAAGAATCTTTGTAGCCATCATTAGATGTCTTCACCACAATATTTACTACTGCAATCAGGACAAAGCAAATGGATGTTTTTGGCAGCAAAAAGCAGCCTTAAAAAAGACAGTGAGTATTGTTGTTTTCCTTGCAAAGTATAAAATTCCTCAAAAATTACATGGTGTCACACAGCCTGCCATAGCTTATAAAAAAATGATGCACTGCCTTTAGTTTTATTAGGAAAATTACACTGTGTTAACTCTTTGTGTCTTTGAGGGCATGTCTCTGCATTGCTCAGTAAAGCTCGTTCCAGACAGATCCATACAATGTACATGGCACAGTGTAATGCTGTATGGAGAAACTTACTGTGGAAAGACTGGATCAGAGCACCTCATCGGCACTGGCAAAGGCTGCAGCCCACGGTCTGGGAGCCAGAGTGCTCCTGGCTTGGGAAGAGGAAAGCTCAGGAGCACAAAGGACCTGCAGGAGAGCCTCGCTCTTGCTACTGCAAGAATGGAGGCATGGCAGCAAAGATGAAGCATTTTAATGTTTTCCTCAGTAGCAGCAGCCAGTTTGGGTTTTTGGTCCCTGGAATAAGCAAAATAGGTGGCAGAGTAGCTCAGTACCAAAAGAAACTAGAACTGTAGTTAAGCACCCAATTTTCTAAAACCTGTCATGAAGCAGACCCACTAACTCCAAACAGAGTTCCATTGATGTAGCTGTCCTGCTCCTAGTGACAGGGAAGCCTGGCAGGTGCTCACACATGTTCTTGTGTAGCGCAGACCTTCCCCAATACTCTGGAGCAATGGATTTTCACCCACATGTGCAAAGGAGCCACTTTGTGAGGCTGTTGTTCAAAGTAGAAAGCTACAGGCTAGTCTAAGAAATGTTTGAAAAATTGACCTTATGAAAAGTACACTACCCAAACATTAATACAGCTCCCATAAAGCAAAGTTGAGTGAGACAACAAAGCAAAACCACAAGGACTGTATGCATCAAATATGTTTCTGCCTCTCACTCTACTACAGAGGAGGTGCTCCTGCTTAGAGCAAGAAATGTAGTTGCAGAAACAGACAGCCACTTCCTGCACACAAAGGAAAGATTTTCTGCATAAAATACTATGCAGCATAAAATATTGTTTCAAGGATGCAAATTCTTGGTGTCAGCCCTTATGGCAACCAGGAAAACATGTAGAAGATGAGTCCAGATACACTTAAAATAGAAAAAACAAAACAGAACTAACAAAATTTCTAAAAAAAAAAAAAGAAGAAGAAGGAGAAGCCTTTGGCCAATACCTAAACTAAATTCTAATTGTATTTAAGGGTGCTGCAGATTTAGACAGACTGTTCATTGCCAGGACGAAGACTGTGGGGTGAATGCCCTACCAAAGCACACACAGTTGTACACACATATAGCTTTTCAAATTGGGAGAAATCTCTTCAGAAATTCAATGCCTATGTGTTCTGGACCCTCTCCTGCTTAAAATCTTGCAGCCTCACAGTGTTAGTTACCTGTGGCTTTATCAAAACAAGTGCTGTAATTTCTTCTTTGTATTAAAAAAAGAGTGAAGACACATCTACACAATTCATCTGAAAGTAGAATTGACAATATTCCTTGTTGGCACAACTTCTGACATCAATGGGGCCATAATAACACAGAAAAGAGAGGAAACAAGATCTTTTTCTTTAAAAGAGCAGCATACAAGAAGATAGTGGGGAGATTCAAATGAGGGGAATCATTTTCTAACCAAGAAGAGCTGCTATGCTATCAGCACAGACTTGTGCTGTGGTTTTTGAAATGCAGCCCATTAATTATTTGCTATGCCAGTTTCGAGAGAATAGGAGGGTCTCTGTAGGAGAATAGGATGTGCATATGAGCATCCTTGACGGGAGTTAGGAGCATTCATCAAGACAGACTTCTTATACTAAATTACAGAAAAGAGCTAAATTCACAATATCGATGGGTTAGAAAATACCATGGAGTAACAAGGTAACAGAATATTTCTAACCTTTTTGTAAAAGTCACCTTAGAGGAGACCCAGCCGGCAGTCCTTGTTCTTCTGGAGCTTTCTCCCCCAGAATCTGAAGAAGTGGAGGCATACACAGAGAGAAAGGAGCCAAGAGAGCCACTATTTTGGAACAGCCATAACTTCCAAACCAGTGTTTTAGTGGAGATGGCACTCTTCCTCTAGTCTTTTTCTGAACACTGTAATTGAATGGGGTATTTTGGATTTACTTCTGTTACTTTCTTTTATGAAAATCAACATTTCATAATGGAGTTTTTTGGGGTATTTTATTTATTCATTTTTAATGAAAAGACATGCTTAATATTAATGATAAGCATTAATAAATTCAGTCCACTCCTGTACAACGGACATAATGCTCTTGGCATCACTGCAAGAAACAAAGCAGAACAATTATGAGTCATCAAATGTATTTGTCAGAGGATTTTGTATTGCAAAAAAAGCCTGTTCATGTTAGCATAGAGCTGAAAGACAAGGAGTGAATTATAGCTTGGAAAGTGATGGGATAGATATAAAATCCAAGGGTCCAGAGGCCAACTGACTATATAGGCTCAGCTGGAGACAGAAAATACATGTTATGTATTTTTTCAATGGGTTCTTCCATTTATCCTGTTAAGAAGTAGTGACTCCCCAAATCAAATGTGAGTTAGGCTAGAATTTTAATCACACTGGAAACATTGCCACTGCAATTGGTATTTGAAGCTTTCCTAACTGATTGTTATGTTATTTGTTCTACTGTGAATGCAGAGAACCAGCAACACAGACACAGTGGCTGTGGAGAGCAGGACAGGCACAGTGATGTACATGAAGCGACATGAAAAGTGTATAGCTCCTGATGAAGTGGCACATATGCATCCTTCCTTCCTAGATGCTGGTATCAAAGGCAGTCCTGGCTCTGTTCTGATAACCCAGACAGTTTGCAGCAGGGGGTCACAAAAACTTTAAATCTCCTTTGTACTGTTATCATTGCTCAAAGAGAGCTCTTAAGAGGTACCTTCAGGGTATATGCAGATAAGAATCTGTCTCTTGTCATTCTAATTTTAATTACTGGGACTAATTTAGAAAAATGACATCGTTTTTTTCTTTTTCTTTTTCTTTCTTTCTTTTTTTTTTTTTTTTTTTTTTTTTTTTTTTTTTTCCGACTTTAGCAGAAGAGCTTTAATTACTTTTTGCACATTTTTTGAGGAAAATAAACTTCTGCTATTGGAGATTTTTATTTTTGTAAAATGAAAACATGAGATTGGGGAATAGCCTAGCATTATACTCACATTCAGGGTGTTATTTTAGGATAGTAAATGAAGACTTCAAAAATTCATGAGAATTGAGGTGGAACTTCAGATGGAAAGGAGCTGATGTTCTCATCTTTTAACTTTATTTGTAGGCTTACTGAATATCAGGAGGTTTAAATCAGTGTAGTACAGGAAGTTTCAGTGGATGCAAGTTTATGTTCTGTCCTATAGGGAAAGTAATTTTAATACGAAAGCAATTCTGACTCCACAAGAATTCTTTATAGATATGTTGTTAGATAAAAACAAGCAACTTAAGAAGAAGGACTGACTGTGTGCCCCTGAAGGCAGTAACTGAGTTTTCTGCAAGGGCTTTCACTAGGTCTTGTTTGCAGGTCCCTGACATAAAGCTTTGGTAGGATCTTGTGCAATGAAACAGTCAGCCTGACAGAATTCTAAGAAAATGAATGAAACAACCAGTTTGGTGCAGGAATCCGTTCTTCTTGCAATCCTTTGTGGAACTTTTTGTCTGCCTTTTGTTTTGTTTTGTATAAAAAGCCATTTACAGTAAAGAAAATTCAAATAATTATGTTAATTGAGCTTAGTTTGAAATCAAAACTAAGTGATAGAATTTTATGTGCACTGAATTTGGAAGAAAAGTAACAGTGGGAAGAACTGTGACAATTCAAGATACTTCCATCTCAGCAGTCATCTGCCCTGGGTCAGCTGTAAAACTGGGATATTGTTCAGACACTATTTTTTTGCTCTCCACATTGAAGTTCCACAGAATAGAATTTTTTATTTCAAGCACCATTTCTCTTCCTGAGAAACAAGTAATACTCCTCTGTTGATCTCTGTGAGATCTTACATTAGTTAGAGATAGAACTGTAATATTCTGGGGATTTCTTGCACTGAGTTCTTTCTTTCCAACAGAATTATTTCTTTATTATAACATAAGTTTATTTTCATGAATACTTTCTACCTTATCTTTTCTCCCATGAAAAAATAGGAGCAGAATCAAAAGAATATGAAAAGTTTATCTAAACTCTTTCATGTTATGAGTTTAGTAGTGTCATTCTCAAAGATGTAACACTTGTTTGACATACATGAAAGAAATGTATAAATGAAGATAAGTAAATGGCTACATTTTTTTTTTGTAATGCTCCCAACCAAATGGCTTCCCGTTCAGCTGAAGAGAAGGTTTTATTTCTCTAAAATAGCTTAGTAATACAGTTTTTCAATTTCTCTCATGAGAATGGTTTAAATTTACTCTTCAGAAACAAGAGTATACTCTCAGCTCTGGTGAGGCTGCACCTTGAGTACTGTGTTCAGCTTTGGGCCCCTCACTACAAGAAGGACATTGAGGCACTGGAACATGCCCAGAGAAGGGCTACAAAGCTGGTGAAGGTCCTGGAACACAAGTCCTGTGGGGAACAGCTGAGGGAACTGGGGTTGTTCAGTCTGGAGAAGAGGAGGCTCAGGGGAGATCTTATTGCTCTCTGTAACTACCTGAAAGGGTCAGCCTCTTCTCACAGGTAACTAGTGATAGGACTAGAGGGAATGGCCTCAAGTTGCACCAGGGAAGGTTTTGGTTGGAAATGAGGAGACATTTCTTCTCAGAAAGAGTAGTCAGATATTGGAACGGGTTGTCCAGGGAGATGGTGGCATCACGGTCCCTGGGGGTGTTTAAGAAAAGGTTGGACATGGTGCTTAGGGACATGGTTTAGTGGGTGATATTGTTTATAGGGTGATGGTTGGACCAGATGATCTTGGAAGTCTTTTCCAACCTTAATGATTCTATGATTCTATAATTGCAGACGTTGGTGGAGCTTTTCTTGATTTCAGCAGGCATGCTGTTAGGAATCTCATCCCACAGATATTCACCCACTGACACAGGGATTCATCTCACCTAATTTGGTTGTCTAAAAATTAGGTTATGGCTCTGGCCTCTTTATTTATGCTCTTTCTACAGACAAGGGAAAGATACAAGTACCTCCAGAGAGCATTTAATTTTACCAGTCTTTGATATATGCTACAGCATGGGATAAATCTTCTCTCTAAGTGCCTGTCTCTCTCTTCAGAGGGAACCTAAGAAGTTAAGTGCAAATGGGGCACTTAACTTTGGGACGGCTTAATACACTGAACATATGAAACGACTTCCTTGTGATGACTCTGTTAGATAAGCTGGCAGGCACAGTGGCAGCACTTGGAAAAGTTATGTGTCAGCCCTCTACCCAACATACAGGTTAGAGGTAGATACTGTTGCAGCATGGATGTTAGAAAGCCACATGTACCTGAAACTCGGTCATCCCAGTTTGGTGTAGTGTATTAACTGAAACCCACGATGCAATCGAGTTTGTGTTAAGATGCGAGGCTGTGAACTATGACAGTGAGGGTCAGGCAGGCAGGCTGTTTGCTGCTTGTGCTTCTAGAGAGCAACCTCTAGCAGAAGTGTGGGGTAGAGGACAATTCACACAGATAACATCCCTAACTGGTTAATTTATAAAAGATTCTGCCAATCCTAGTAGAAGATTAATTCAAGCATCCTGGTGATTCTTAAAGGCATAAAGTTTGAGCCTAATTTTCACTCATTGCCCAACCTTCCCTTTTGTGTACTGAAAAATCAACCACAACTAAAACTTGAAATAAATCATGACATCTTCTATTATTCCATCTTCCTCAGATCACGGGTAATGTTTTAATTGTGAAAACTGTAGCTGTACTGCAAGGATGACAATTGTAAGGATTTTTAAAACAGTTCCATATATTACATGTTAACAGACAAGGTGTTTTTGATCAGAAAGGAAAGAGGTGAACCCCCCTCACTACTTTTAAACACTACTGAAGAAAGACAAGCAAAAGCAGGAGACCAGGAAGAGCCCTGTGAGTCTGCAAGCCCAGTTCTCTGGGGGCAGGCAGTTATGTGGACATCAGGAACTGGGGCTCTCATTTCAGCTCTAAAGTCATGGCACACAGTCAAAGTTATTCCACAGTCTGAAACAGCCGTGATAATCCTGGCCAAGATTTATGTTGCCCATGGAGACTAGCTATGGGAAAATGCAATTAGTATGAACACAATGTAGTGAGTAGTGTAACTGTACTGTTCTCTATTACAGATATGCCATTTACACATATTAAACCAAAGATACATAAAGGTATGTTATTAGCTAGGCATTCACACCAACTATGTTCTCAATGCATGATACATACATTAATAAAAATTATCCATAGCTAGTTCCACTGTTCACTAGTAAGATTCCCTGCAGACTTGAATACAAAATTGTTTTTTATGTTGTATAAAAGGGATTCCTATGGCATTTCTTAGTTTGATCCTTTCTCCAACAGTTTCACTTTAAGATGACTGAGAATGTGCAAATATATGAAAAAGGTAATTTTAGGCTTATAGTTAAGTAATTAAAGAAGCCTAATAACACATTGGCTTATAATATGATTTCCTTCATTATACAAATTTCTCTATTTTGAGTTCCCTGGTTTGATATACCACTGTGTTTAGTCACCAAGTTACAAGAGAAATACATGTTTCTACTAGGCCTTTAAATCACACTATAGTGATTTAAAGTCGTTTAATAAGAAAACCTACACATAGATGTGATGCTTTACAAAACTCTTTAAAGAGGCAGTCATCTGAAAGTCTCTGTGTTAGTTATTTCAAATGTTAAAATATTATACTTTTCTCTACATCTACTCTGGCCATTTTCACCTATGCAAATAGACAACAAATTGAAAAATAATGGCCCGGGGCCACCCAGCTGGAAAGCAGCTCAGCAGAAAAGGACATAGGAGACCTGGCTGACAACAAGTTGAACATGAGCGAGCAACATGCCCTTGCCATTAAGAAGGTTAACAGTATTCTTGGCTGTATGAGGCAAAGTATTACCAGCAGGTCAAGAGAGGTGATCCTTCTGCTCTACCCAGTGTTGATGTTTCACCTGGAGTAACACATTCAGTTCTGGAGCTGCCAGTACAGAAGAGACATGGACATACTGGAAAGAGTCCAGTGGTGGGCACAATTAGGATCAAAAGACTGGAGCAACTCTCCTATGAGGAGAAGTGAAGAAAATTGGGACTGTTCAGCATGAAGAAGGCTCTGGGGGCATCTATACATACCTGAAGGGAAGTTGTAAAGAACATGGAGACAGGTTCTTTTCAGCTATGCCCAGTGCCAGGACAAGAGGCAATGGGCACAAATCAGAACACAGGAGGTTCTGTCTAAAAGTGAGGAAGGACTGTACTGTGATGGTGACAGAGCACTGGTACAAGTTGCCCAGAGAGGCTGTGGAGTCTCCCACCTTGGAGAATTTCAAAAGCCACCTGGACATGGTCTTGGGCACGTTGTTCTGGGTGGCCCTTCTTGAGCAGTAAGGTTGGACAAGATGATGTCCAGAGGACCCTTCCAACCTCAACAATTCTGTGATTCTATGCCAATCTTGTTATGATTTAAATGCGATAATGCCCATTAGTTACTGTTCTGTAAAATGAATAGTTGTCATTATTCTTCATTTCCAACCACTTCTGCTTCCAAATGTGCAAGCTATGTGAGAGTGCTGACAAACTTGAATTCTCCCACTGGGATGCAGGCTGCATATAACTGGACAATGCTGATGAATGGCTGAACTGACCATCAGCTAGTGACTGCTGCATCCAACTGAGGGAAGCTGGAGTACTTTCACAATAAGGTTTATGGAAGAGCTCATGAAACAAGTGTAAATCATTGCTATTTTCAGACCTATGTATGTATGAAAATAAACTGACCTGAATTTCAGCTTTTCTTTTGTAAATCTGTAAGAATTCTGGACCTTTTTCATACCCTTTCACTTGAGTTGTAGGACAGATGAGCGGTATGGTAGTTGCATCAGCCAAAATTCGCAAGTGTTGTGCTAATACTACACTTTCATTTGCAGATTTAAATGCCTTCACAGGAAAAGACAGGATATGCCACAAAGTCTCATTCTGATTTTGCTTCTGTTTATAGCAGTGTAAATTTACAGACCTAGTGGAAATCCTTGTTTAAAATAGTATGAGAGGAATCTGCCTTTGATTCTGCAGGCATAAAACAAAATAAATAAAGCCCTAAACTTTTTAATAACATAATCTAAAAGTTAAAGCAAACCCCACTAAGAGTCTAAATGTAAGCAGGGTAGCAAATTTAAATCCCTGTGAATAATAAAGTGTTTCAATAACACCTTTAAAGTTAAAAATATAAATGTTTATTACACTAGCTAAGATACTTTACAGTACTTAAAGTTTCAAAATTTTTGGCTCAAATAAGTAAATATGGACAAATAAGATACGTCAACACTGATAATGTTAGGCAGAATACTGAAATTTTCAGTGCAAACGTTTTACCTTAATGTAATACAAAGGGAAACAAGGTCAATAATACCTAACTATTTTTTCAAAGCCATAATACATAAAAATATATTGGACAATTCTACAGTAGTAGCAGATGTGGTGTTATCAGAGTTTGACAGTATTTTCACGTAAATTATTGTGTAAGCACAGTTAATCATTATGTACAGGTGGTTTGCCACCTGTTTAATTCAGTTTCAAGCTGATTTACACAGCTTTTAAGGCAAACGCCTTCCCCCCCCCCCCCCCCCCCCCACACACACACACACACACAATTACAGTTTTGCTTGTGTATCAACTAATGTGGACAATTATATTTCACTTCCCACCACCCCCCAAAGACATGAAGTGGAAGCAACAGCTTCCTTCCCCCTTTAGATCTTCATTTCAGTCAGTAAGGAATATTTGCCATCTATATGAACACTTCTGTTATCATTGCTTGTGTTTCACCATTGTGTCTCTAACTCTTTATTTCTGTTTGTATACTGTTGTCCATGGGAAAGACCAACCCCTCTTTTGCAGGTTGAACAACCTCCTCTGTAGATGTTATATAGACCAATTGGTTATGACATAGAAATCCTTGGTTTTGGCTGTGTATGCAGGACCCAGAGAATGAAGCATCACCATCTTTCCATGATGAACCAGTTTCTTCATTCCTTCATTCTTCATCTGAACAGCATTACTGATCCCCTAGTGAAAGTAGGAGAGAACATCAGCAGAGAAGGTCATGGCTAAGCACCTTATCTTTGGTCTGCAAAAAGAATTTGCCAAAGAGCAGACACAGCAGATCCCTTTTACTGGGTCTGGCTGGGATGTTAACTTTCCCTGCAGCAGCACATACAGTCCTGTGCTTTGTAGCTAGAACAGCAGTGGTATCACACCAGTGTCGTGTCTGCTGCTGAGCAGTGCTGGCACAGCAACAGGACTCTCTCTAACCCTTCTAGGTGGTGGGCAAAAAAGTGAGAAAAGAAACAGCACCAGGGCAGCTGACCTAAACCAACCAAAGGGATATTCCATACCATATGATGTCACACTCAGAAATAAAAGGTGGAAAAAGGAAGAAGAGGGGAGGGTGCAGGTCCCAGCTACAGATCCTGCAGCGTCTTGACAAGGTGCAGGGAGTGCAGTCCCTCCATGCCTCGACAGCAACAGCTTGTCCAGAGCTTTTCTTGGCACTGGGAGCAGGATGTGCACAGATGGCCCCGATCCCCACTGGACACCAGCCCCGGGGACACATCATAGCTACACAGGGCCCAGGAGGGACCACAGTCCCCGGGGACACATCATAGCTCCACAGGGCAGGAGAAGCTGGGAGCTGGTGACCACACAAGCCACCAGGCTGGGCCCTGCATCTGAGAAGGTAGGGCCGGGCTGATGGTGGCAGCCACAATTACCATGTCATTAATTTATTATATTATTTTTCAAAGCCTCTGCCTGCACTCATTGGTTTGGCGCCACATGGAGGGGACTGAACACAGCCCGATCCCGCTGCCTGTGCCCATCTCACAAATTGGTTTGGGGATGTTGACTGCAGATGGGAGAGGACGGATAGATGGGGAATGGCTGTGGGGAGTGGGTGCCCAAAGGAGACTCGGGAATAGAAGTCATTGTGGGGGTGGAAAATCATCATGGGAATGGCAAACTTTGTTAGGGGGAGCAGCCATGAAGTTGACCATGCTGTAGTGGGAAAAAGGCTGACAGAAGGTCTCCTGAACATGTGGCTGAAGAAAATGCCTGCCGGCCTGAGAACACTCTTTCCATTCGGAAGAGTGTTGCCAGCAGGTCAAGGGAGATGATTCTCCCCATCTAGTCAGACTTGGTGAGGCAAAACCTGGAGTATTGTCTTCACTGCTGCTCCTCACAGCCCACTTACTGGTGAGGACTCCAAAGGGCCAGAGTATTCCTTTCTTCCCATCCCAGGTCTGAGATCTTCTCAGATGCTTTTATTTCTAAATATGATATATCCAAGATGATGCAAAATTATCAAGTTAGGTTTCATCCTTATTTCATTCTGCACTCTGTGTCTACTCAAAAGCAGAAGCTCTACCTATTGAGGGAGACAGTTTTGTCTCAGTTTACATTGGAATCATGGTCTTGTAGGAGTTACAGTAACACCTGAGTACAGACATACCTTTGCACACATCACTGTTAACCATGTTAAAAGAATATTTTCTGGCTGCTGAGATCAAGCTTTATAAAGCTGGTAATGCCAGGGTTTTACAAAACTTCTTAATCCTGTCTCCCTTGGTGTCCATCCAGTGCAATGAATGGCACCCCGAAGTTGAATATCTCTTTCCAACCATTTAATTAATGAGGGTGCCATAGCATACAGACAGAAGATCACATTCAAGTTTATGTGTAATTTAATGTTTCAAGAGTTGATTTTTCTTTCTAAATACATGCATATTTTGCATCAAACATCTCAGCAAGGCATAAACTAGGCAGCTCTGCAGGAGGCTGCTGCTACCTCCCATAAGTCAACTACATATGCAGGAGATGGGAGGAGGAAAGAATGCCTGTATACACCAAAGAAATGCTCTGCTATGTGCACCGCTACTCCCAGCCCAGGAAGAAAATGTAGCATTTGGTAGGTGCAGTGTCCCAGGATGACGTGTTCAGCTCTGCTTATCTTCATAGCTCTTAGGTATCATATATACCTATCAAAATAGCTGCCAATAATAATGACTATCATTTGAATAGATTCAATCTTTTAATTTTTAAGTGATCAGGGTTTTTACAAATATTTTTGGCATTCTGCCAATGGTTTTTTGAAGAATGTAAATGCCTGAAGAGAAGCAGTTGATTTTCAGCACTTTATCTTACCAAATGCTGAGATACATGTCATGAAATTCAAAACATAAAAACAAATGAAGGAGAGTCAAGGTGTATTTTCCATGGTCCCTTGTCAAATTTCAAAAACCTGCTGAGGTAGGCAAGGCATAAGTGAAACATCTTAATGGTTGCAAAAGCAACTTCTAATACAGAAGTTTGCATTTCCAGTTGGTCTCTAACAATGTAAAATAGAAGCTGTGTCCTTCCTTTTTTGCACTGCTGACCTAGACTAAGAGAGGGAAAAATGAGCCCATTTGTTGATTTAATTCACCTGGGAAAAAAGAAAAAAAAAAAAAAAGTTTTTTTTTTTCTGTTCAGTTCTATAGGACTGACCCACATGTGCAAGGTGTTGGGATGGATCTTTGGGGAATGGTACTGCTCAGGACAAAGCTGTGGCTGTTTGTAATATAATTTTACTGGGACAAAAGCTTTATTTATTTGCCCACCATGCAACCTACCTATATGGCTAGGAGCTGACAGAGAAGGCAGGTATGTTGCACAGCAGGGGAAAGACATGGCAGAGGCATTTGATAGGGTATTGGACAGAATCACATGAATTACAGAATTACAGAATTTTTATTATTCCTACTTCAGGTAATAGAGTAAGAATGACCTAACTATAGGGACAACATATGATTATGGAAGTCCACTATCTGGAAAGCAGATGGGCTGATCTGAATGGCCTTTGCTGCTGAGAAGTGGGAAATGAGTGGCAGTAGGAGTACTTGTCTTCAGTTTGCTTGTCTAATTTACTGAAGGGTCCCTAAGGTTTAAGTCTGCCTGAGAGTTTCAGAGTTCATCCAGAACATTTTCATCTTGGTGCATCTGAAAGCAGACATTGGGTATCACCTACATTTCTATAGTTAGTATCCAGGGAAATGGTGCTAGAATTAATTCTCTTGCATGAGATTGAAAACAGGTAGAAAAATACTTGTGCATTTACTTTTTTTTTTTTTTTTTTTTTTAAGTAAAGAGTCTGAAATTGATTTTCCCAGTTAGAACTGTGTGCAAGCATTGTAGTTTAGTGTATAGGTAACATAGGTGGCCTATTTTATTGCAAGCTGTTACCCTGTTGCGAGGGTGCAAGATTCATTTGATTGTACCTGACTATCATCTTAATGTGTCATTTACCTGACTGCTTTTCTATCACTGCTTCCCGTCCAAATATGAGCATGTGTGTTTACATGACTATTAATAAAGGACCGGAAAAAGCATTCATGGCAGCGGTCACTTAATGAGGGGACGTATTTAATTGAAATCATGAATCTGACTAAGTTCCTACTCTGATGTGATCTGACAAAAATGATCATAGGATAAAATTGCTGCTTGCTGATCCCCACCTATCTTACATCTCAACTTGCTGCAAGATTGAGGCAAACTGCACCAATTTACTGCTCCCAACTGCCTGATAATGGACACTTTGCTGTGCACTCTCCCTTCATTACAGCACAGGTCAGGGCTGTTAACAGGGGCTCTTGCCACTTTTGACAGATAGTCACTACCAAGATGAATGGCACTAGCCACATGACCACTTAGTACTATGCTTTTCCTTTCTATCACCTTTAAAGCACTTATATTTTTTAAAAACTTACTTCATCCTTTAACTCTTTATTAACTAGGAGAATCAATAGGAATCTGCTAGAACTGACCTCATGCAATTCTTCTAAACTTAATTGGACACATCACTGTGAATATATCTTGGCATTTGTTGCATGCCAGTAATGAGAGATTTATTTAAGCATTTATTTTAAATCCCTTAAGGGCTTTCAGACAATTTACTCTGATTTTCTGTATGTACCTAATGCTAGGTTTCAGAATAATTAAAGTCATAAAGGCTGCAAGGACTGAGTCAAATCACTAATTATTACATTTTTTGCCTTTCTAATGAAATTTTTTGAGCTTGAATTTATGGCTTGTTGAAATATAAACTCTTTATCTTTTCCAAATTTCCTATCTCTGCTTTTGACAATGTTGGGCTAACGACTGCCAATTTTCTCTTCAACAATTTTTTGTTTTACTAACAGACTTGGGAAAACATACCTTAAGCATGCAAATGCAAAACATTTCATAACTAAGTTGCTTAGGTGTATTCAGTTAGCTAAGATAAATTGTTTCTGAGACAGTGCTGGGCATGGTTTGAATACATGGGTTTTTAGTTAGCTCACTGCTTTACATGACAGACCAGCAAATAGTAGTTTCAAAAACAGTAGAGATGATTAAACAGACACTCTGTGTGTGCTTGTTTGTTTAACAATGTATATTCCTTTATTTTTCTTATATTTTTAAATTTTATTTATTTATTTATTTTTATTTAAGTGTGTCTGAATTCCTATGTATGGAAATAGAAAATTAGCTTTTTGCATAAGATAAAATACTCTGTTCTTGGTATGCAGCAGACCAGTTTTAGAAGCTGATCAAAACATGATCAGCCAAAACAGGACCTTGGCGCCAGAGGTTTTCATGTTCTGAAAGTCTTCCTGGCTGTTGTTACTTAGTCAAGGGACTTTCATGAACTAAAAGCATCAGTTGGATGATAAGCATAAGTTGGGCAATGAGAGTGCCAGGAACAACAAGCTGATTTTTGGGACCCACATATGAAATTTATGGTGCAACTGATGTTTCATTAGGAAACCACCACAGAAATCCTTCTGGCCAGCTTTGAGTTACTTCACTGATGTGCACTGTTTTAAATGGTAGCATGCAAGAAACTGCACCAAGTCTGCAGCACGCATGTTGATGAGCTTTTGAGCGTCATTCAGAAGCTCTCATTTCTCCTATGCTTTTGGCAGATAGAAAACAAGACAGGTCTGCTCAAGAACACCAGTGCACTCTCCAGTCTGCTGAAGATCTGCTTTCCACTTGTGACGTCCATTTACGTCTTCATTGTTACTCAGACTATGCGTGTATTGCTTTCCTATTCCATCTTTGGCCTGTGCTTCCTCCTGTATGACTGAAATAGGGTTGACACCCCCAAAGGGCATACTGTGAGCCACATGCAAGCCAGGAAGTTCCCGTTTTGTTTCTTCTCTAAAACCATGGGAACCAGCAGAAGACCTGGGAACTTAAAGTTTTTTTTCTTCTCTTAATTTAAAGAGCAAAAGGAAGGTTTTGTGGCAGTGCATGACTCCCAGGAGGCAATTACTATGCAAACGTCTCTCCAGCACAGGCAGTAGACAGTGCTGCAGGGACACGAAGAGTGAATACAGACCAGGAGCAGGGGAATCACAACAGGTGATATCTTGTCCTGTAAGGGAACCATGATGAAGCCCTTTCATCCCTGGATGTGAACATTATTCTCTCCCGTCTGGATTTGCAATTTCAGGGTAGTGTCCCGACCATACTTCTTCCATTTTTCTGCCCAATGTACCAAAACTACAATGTCAAGGTGAGGTTTTTCACCGTTCTGGGTAGATCATGGAGAGAATCAACACCTTCCAGACCTCTGGCATAGGTGGCTGCTTGATTTCCACATCCTGGCCTGCTGCTGCATTATCTCTTGTGTTGGCCTGTGTGCTTCAAATTCCAGCTGCTGCTAAAGGTAAGAGGGATTAGAGAAGGCATGTTATGTATGTCATGCTACGTCTTCTGGCTGTAATTGCACTAACAAGACATTTTCTAGAGACTTTAAAGAAAAATTACCTTCAAAATTAAGATTCCTCTCTGCTGTAGAAAGAGAAGCACTTTGGGTCTTTCCAACATCATTTATTTTTTATTTTTCTATATTAACAAACAGAAACATGATGCTCCTTGATTCTATAGGTTACTACGGTGCCATTAGAAGGTAGGCAGAGACCAGTGCTCTAAAGAGAGACCTGTATCCATGGCAACGTGTATTTCATCATGTATATTTTCAAACATATACAAGGGCAAACCCTTTATCTAATGTTTGAGCTTTAACATGGTCACGTGGCCTAGAATGGCCACAAACCTGCTGCCTGTGCTCAACAGAACATTTGTAGGAGACCACTGCCTGCAGCTGCCATTTTGCTGGACAAAGCTGATGCCATGAAAGATGCCCTTTGCCCAGCCCCATGTGACTTTACTTTTGTTCTTTCCTGTTTTGTTGCTTTCCTTAATCTGAAATAAATGCCGTTCAGATGGAGAGCACATGCCCGCTCTCTGAGCATGCAAAAGCATAACAATTATCATGGCTTCGATTAGCAGCAACAGTGACCTGGGGTCGGGCATTTCCCCAGCGTTAATGACCGCCCGGGTGAAGGGCCCCCTGCTCTACGTCAGGTCCTCAACTCTTCCAGCTGGTCATTAACAGGCGGAAAATGCTTGCTTTTGGGGTCATTATTGTTTAATTAATGCAGACTATAAAACAATTTTCACATAGTTTTACTCTGTAAAATCTCCAGCAATTGAGTAGTATCTCTACATTGAAAGCACAGGAAAGTTATTTTGTATTATTTATTAATTTGTCTGCTTGATTTGAATACATAATTAATGATACAGGACCATTTTAGGGAAAGATCTAATAGAAATAATTACACTGAACTCACAGGCTTTTAGGGTTACAAGAAACTGTCACTCAGTTTACACACAATTAATGTTTTTCTCTCTGTGTAATTCTTGATCATTTCACTATGCTTTGCTCTTGACAAACAGTCAAATTATGTGGTTACCACTGCTATTAGATTTACATTGCATTGTCTAATTCACTTTGCCTCATGAAATTAGATGAATTATTAAACACATAATCTGTTATTCCCTATTAAAATTAATTGATTTTCATGTCAGTTTAAAACTAATGAATCGTCTAGGGATACTCTCATAAACCTCATCACATAGTAGAAAAAATTATTTTATTTCTCATAATTTCTGGTAATGATCTTTAGATTATGATACCTCCATGCCTACACACAGTAGCAAAAATGCAATTATTCCAACACAAGCTTTTCAAGTGGTTTACACAAAATACTTTCAACTGTTTTGTGTCAGAAAAAAATGTAAAAGTTATAAATGACCTGAACAACAGAACAACTGTCGTAAGTTTAGTTTAGTTGTCTTCCTTTAGACAGACATGCACGCAACAAAGATCACAGGCTGATTCAAGATTATAAATTTTCTGAAGATACTTTGCGTAACAAGTTGATACTTTGAAGACACTTGGCATAAAAGAGAGAAGAGAAGGAAGAAAGGAAGGAAGGAAGGAAGGAAGGAAGGAAGGAAGGAAGGAAGGAAGGAAGGAAGGAAGGAAGGAAGGAAGGAAGGAAGGAAGGAAGGAAGGAAGGAAGGAAGGAAGATGAGGAAAGGGAGGGAGGGGGAGGGAGAGAGAGAGAAAGAGAGAGAGGTGACCACACTGTGCAAATTGCCACTTGTCTTCCTGCTGGTTAAAACAACAAGTGGTGAGGTAATCTCCTCCCCAGTTTCAAACAATATTTGACAGATTAAAAACCAAACAGTGTATCATTTTAAAGTTGAGAAAACTATGAGTATTAACTATGAGCATTTGAGAGACTTCTTTAATATGTTGTCCCTCAGAATATTAATATTTCAGGGGGTCATCCAACATTGTCTGGATTTTACTAACCATTTTATTATTTAATATTTTATTCAGATGCTCTCTCCCCACTCTCCCCAGCCTGGTTACTTTAATTTTCCTGAATTCAGCTGCATCATTTAGTATATTTGACATTGTTATATTCCTATAGACATTATAAAACCCCATTCAGTTCTTTTGTCTGTAAGCAGCTCAATTGCTTCAAGCAACACAATTCATGAACTGACTTTTAATACTCTTGATTGCAGTGCTCATCTAAACCAGTGGCACTGGAATCAAACAGTGGTCTGCAGCGTGTGGCATTGACACAATAGCTTCCCAGGGCTTTCAGAAAGCTGCTAATTTCACCTTTCAGCCGAGATAAAGCATTTGCAAAACTGAAGCAGTCCAACAGTGTTCCACAACATTAAAGTTCCCAGGATTTCAGCTGAATAGACTTTCTCTTTATTTATTTATTTTACAGCTCATTCCCATTTTATCCATATGATTGCTATTTACCAGGAAACAAATAATATTTATACATCAAATTTTAAAATCATGAAAGGATGTGTGTTTGCTGATTTCCTTGTAACTCTGACTTCAAGTGTGTTCTTTGACTTTTCTTGCTTTCAGAGAACTAATTTCAAACAAGCCAAATAATGCTTCCTTTAAACATGTCTCTTTGTTTCAGTTCAGTGCAAAAATGTCAGAATGAAAATTAAAAATGGTTAAAGGAACAAAATAGTATTTTATAATTGTTTTCATGCATTTATCCTAGAAATATTTATAGTATAATTTTAAGCAGTATATAATGCTTATGAAATTTGACTTGTTACTAACTTTCTGAATGTTCAGGAATTTTAATTAAAACAAGGAGGAGCCACAACCTTTTTGGAAATGATTGGCTGAATCATAGTGAACAAAGACATGCAAAGACAGCATGAAAAACCTGTAGTTAATCTGTATGCTGATATCCAAACTAAGATTTTTTTTTTTTTGTAGGTTTCTTTTAGACTGATGAACAGGTATGATGGGTTAAGGGGTTGGCTGTTCCTCCCAAAGCCAATTTGTCTGTTCTGATGACTGGTTTGTGTTTTATGATTATTCTTTACAACTACTGTCACCATAGGATCCATAAACTTTCCACATAAACTCCATCATCAAATAAGTGACAGTAGAGGACTTCATGGAGCCCCTGTAAATTTTTCCCAAAGGTCATTACCACCCAGTTCTGCTAATGGGAAAATCTGAATAAGACAATTTTTTTTTTTTTTTTTATTTGTATTAATTTTCCTATCCTATGGTGACAAGTGTCCCTAGACTCATCTTCCCCAAAAGTTATACTGTATCATCAATGTTTTTTCTTCTAGTCTTGAAAACATGGTTCATGACTTCTGCTCTGAACTGTGTTGTCCCAAATAAGCACAGCTGGAGACTGACCCAATAAAGGTCTTAAACATTAGGGCCAAGAATCTGACATAACAGGGTAGTTGTCCAGAGAAGAAACAGCTTGCCACATTCTCTGCCTTCTATTTTTTCATTGTCAGCTAAAACCTGCTGACGTGTTTCCTACTACACACAGGTGCTGACTCCTCATAAGCAATGTGTCACGTAACCACACTCCTGTAAGATGTAATTGGCAGATTGCTTTCGGCAGGGTCTATCATCTCTCAGTACAATGGTGTGAGGTCTCCCGTGTTCACTGGAGCAAAGCAGGGTCAAGATACATCCCTATGGGAGAGATCTGTGAGGGCTTTTCATAGTTTTGTTTTTTTTTTCTTTTTTTTTCCCGCACATCACAGCTTTTCTCTACAGTTGAATATGGTGACACTGATACGGTGTGTCAACTACTCCAATGGTCTAGAAGACAGAAAATAGTATTATCTTGCAAACAAAATCTGAGATGAGGAAAGATAACGCTGTGGCTTCTGTTAATTGCTGCAATAACGTGATTTGCATCACCAAAGCTACTTCCACTGTGTCCTTTCTGACACGTGGAGGCTGTCTGGAGTTTGGTTGACCCCTAAATATTGTCCCCAAAATGAGACAAGAATCTCTCCACAGAAGATGTGACCTTCTGGAGGGTGGTGTACGTCAGTGAAGGTACTTGGTGCTTGCTGAATCCATTTTCTGTGGATTTCTTCTTCCTGCAGGTGCTGGGACAGGCTTCAATGCTGGGAGGAGAACACAATTGTAGTCAGTCCCTGTTAGGCATTTAGCGTTGCTTGGAGTCCCTTCCCCTTGTATTTGTGTTGCCACTGCCATGGTGGGAGAACAGAAAATGGGGATCATGGGAGATCTTTCTCCAGTTCCATAACAGGAAGCAGTCGCTGGACGTGACCACATGGCCAGGGTGGAGTAGGAGTCTCTCCAGGCAAGTAAGATATGAGGAGTGTCATTTAAAAGGCTGATGTCCCTTCCCAGGGAATAATGTGAGGGAGGGAAGGAGCCCAAGAAGTGTCCTGTAGCCTTCCTCTATGTGAGAAGAGGACTGTCTCTACTATGCCAGTGGAACATTCCTTAATCCAAATCTAGCGATAGTAATGCAATCACTTTTCCCCTATGAAAAAACCTGTCTCCAGTGGGATGAGATATTTTTATAGCCCCACAACAGGGAGGATATACCCACCTAATAAAACCATTAAAAGAATTTACCACAGGACAACACAGTAAAATGTTGCTTATGTGTTATCAAGACCCAAATAATTTTTTTGGTATTGTCAGTAAAAATTAAGATTCCACCTACCTAACGGTATTGCAGCAGCAGCAAAGCTCCAGGGAAATGCTTCTCTATGAAAGACACCATGGCAAAATGAATTTATTATTATACTCCTGTATTTATTTAAAATACTACAAAAAGCTAACTTCATATTAGCAATTCACACCTTTATTTTTCATTAATAAAGCATAGCTTTCTAATCTTTATGATTAAAAATAAAGGGATAATTTCAATTACTTATTATTTATTCAGTAAATATGTTTATAATAAATTCAGGAAGGTGTTTACTATGATGATTACTATTATTATTTATTATTTGCATTGCCTTAACTCTTAGTACAAAATTATTTTCTGAACTGTAAATGAGAAATGAATTCCCCTTTCAGTTTCAACAATTCCATCACCACTGTAAGTACAATTTCTTCTTTCATTATACAGGAAAGTATTAGGAAAAGCTATAGCCATAACCTGAGTTCCTCCATTTAATCAAATATTCAGTATAAGTTCTGTAAACGTGGTCTAAACAACAACAGGTTGTTGTTTATGAAGAACAGAATACAAAATTCAATGTACAATTTCAAAAGCCAGAATAGAGATATTCAAAAGCAGAGCCCTGTTTGGAGCCATTTTCTTCTATGTAAGTTGTATCAAAGGTTTTAGGATCATTTTGAGTCCAAAATGTAATGTAAAAATAAGTCATCATTATGGTTTCTGTGGCTGTTGAGCTGATTCCTGCAAGAATTCCAATATACTGTTTTAATGTGAGATTTTTCTACCAAAGTCTTGAAGTGGAAATTTAAGCCATTCCTTCAGAAACTAAGCAAATTATTTGCTTTGTTAGCATGGAGCCAAATATCAAGACATCTCAGTGTGCAAAGTGTAACCAGTTTATCAGGAAGAGGTAGCATGGTGGCAAATCAAGCTCTGTGTCAGGCAACTTAGAACAAAAATTCTCCAGCAGTGAATATTCAAGTGCTAAACAATGTCAAGCAGGATGAATGTTGGCTTCAGTGCCAATAATAATACAGAGAGGAAAACAAATATAAAACTTTTAAGTCTTACAGATGTAAAAATATGTGTACTTCACTATAATACCCAATTGCAAAAAAATAAAATAAAAAAAAAAAGAAAAATCTCTATACACACCCAGATGCATAAGCTTGCAAAGAGAACAAAGACTGCTATAAATATTCCAAGAAGCCAATAAAAAAACTAGGAGTGGTTAGTTCTCGGGTGTAATGGTCTACCATAAAAGCTTTTATTGTTAAGGGAGTTACTTTACTAAGAGCTGTATGAAGAAAAACTGAATGAATGTGAAAAATTGCATGCAATAACCTGAACTGAAAGATGATTATCAACCTCTGAGTTCTGTGCTTTTGAGTGGGTGCTGCTGTTAGAAGATTGCCGTTGTGGTTAAAGAAAAGCTTGTTTTGTACTACTATTCCTCCTCCAGGTGTACAGAGAGTCAGTGTGTTCTTCTCTCATGCCTTTGTCTGTCCATATTAAATGTCATTTTTAAAATTGAAGGGCCTGATCCTGCAGTTTTGCTTTCAGGAGTCATTTCTCCTGTGCAGTGGAACATTTCCATCGAAGGCTTCAAGGGATGGATGCCCCCATCCTGGAAGGAGAAGCACTTGTGGCTCACTATGACAGCTATGTTACACAGCACCAAGGAGAGTGGTAGCCTGCAGGCCAGAGTTTGTAAGCAGAGTGTGCTCTGCTTTGACCTAAAACCACAGAACTCACTCCCTTGAGTGACTCAAATGACTGCTGAATTCACCACTTCCCAGGAATAAAAGCTAAATTCCTTACTGCAACTGTTTTTTGCCTAGAAGTTATTTACAAATACACCAAACACACACTGACAAAAAATACAAAACTGTTTCTCATACAGCTGTGAAGGAAGGAAGTAGAAGACATGATTATTTCTATACCTAGGGAGGTGCTCTGAGTGCTGTGCTAATTAGGACCTTATCAGTAGCTAAATGAATAGTCAGGTATCATACGCGTTCCATGTCACTTCAAAGGGAGCGCCAAACTCTGAACATTTACAACATCAGGCCACTTAGATATTGCCACTTTACAGAAAATCTTTCTGCCTTTGATTCTCCGGCTATTTTTTTTTCCTTTCCAGCAAACACAACAAGGCCAGAGGATGATTGCAAATCAGAAGTAACCCATTAGATACACCTGCTCACGGTTTCCCATGGAAAAAGCTATGTGTTTGGTGGCTCTCTCTCAAAGTTTCATATGCGTTCACAATGATTTAACATTCTCCCTGACATTCACAGAGATCAAGTCAAAGAGAGAAAAGCACTAACATCAGCTTTACCACATTCCTTTCTGTACTGCTTCCAAGTAATAAAGGTATTTGGAAAGAAAATTTGAAAGGAAGGTATTGTTTGATTTTAGCAAAATCCTCACAGTGAAAATTGAAAACATAGGAATTGGACCTGCTTTTATAAATGTGAACCAGAGTGCCTCTAGATTTGCAGAAGTATGCCAGTTTTTTGTTTGTTTGTTTGTTTGTTTCCCTACAAAACTCCAGGGAAAGCAGTACTTTGTCTTAATACAATTTTTACTAATATTGGTGTTAATGACTTTAACATATCTTAATGGAAATGCCCATTCCCAAACTCTGAAGCACTAGCTCATTTTCAACTTTAGCAAAGATCATACAAATCTTAGCTAATTCTCCCTAATAGGCGATAGTCTGAACACAAACAAGGTTTGCCCTGGGTTGGCCATTAGGCCAATATACTCACAGGTTAACAAATCAACGCTGCCCACAGTGGACCTGGAACACAAGAGAGGAAGTGCTGTGCCGCAGCAGGAGTCTATTCAGTGGTGTGAGGCTCTGCTGAAGAGCCTCTAGGCAGAAATCATCTCTCCCCGAGCAGGAAGCATCTCTTGGACTGCATAAAAGCCCCTTGGGGAGAGAGAACTCTCAGGTAGGCTGCTTTCAGACTGCTTGATTCACTAAATATAGTTTCCGCTAAACAGCCATAAATTGTATAAACCTCAGCCTCCCTGAAAACAAAGCAAAACAAAACAAAACAAAACTCCCACACAATGCACACTTCTCTGTACTTGTAGCTGTTTTTTGGAGGAGGCTCAGTGTCTGTAATTACTTGCCCCAAGCCATTTTAACACCTCTAAGTAGGAGTGGCAGGAGTGGCACTTCATTGTTTTCAGGTAGTTTATGCAACTGGGAGATTAAGGGGACCATGGGCTCTGCTTTTTGTCTATAAAATTTACCAGACTGGGAGAACACGTTGCACTCATGAGGTTGAAATGTATCCATTTTTGCTTTTTACCATTAGGAAATTTTCAGAGCCCACATCTCTAAGAGGGGTTCCAAAGAGAGAGTGCCTGGTCAGGTCTGCAAGACTCAGTCTAATTTTCCACTTCCACCTGCTGTCTCAGATGCAGGCCACATTTGATGGGGAAGTCAGTCACATGTGGCTCCTTCAGCTCTGGGTATTCAAACAGTGGAACCATTAGGGTGGGGTGTGAAAACTGTGAGGGGGTTCCATGCTGATAGGTTTCACATTTTCATAGAATCACAGAATCAGTCAGGTTGGAAAAGAACCTTAAGATCATTAGTTCCAAACATCAACTTAACACTAACAAGTCAAAAAAAATATATATATATTCTCAGCAAAACATGTGGCTGTGGGGTGGGGGGTGTCTCAGGCTAAAATCACTCCCCAGCAACATGGAATGGAAGGCACATTTTGACATGACACTTCTTCCCAACCCACCCCTGCAGATCCAGCCAAAGCTGCTTTCTATTGCTTGCACAGTGCACCTGCTACAAACCCCAGCTAACCTTAGTAAAGACATAAATTGTTTGCAGCATTTCTGGGTGAAATTAAGTTCTCTTTCTCTCACTGTCATTTCTCTGGCTGGGATAATAGGTTGCTGCAGACCAGCTGCAAGAAGCTGGGAGTATTCCAACCGGATGAAGACTTCTGAACATCACAGCAAACTGCAAATAGTAGAAGGTTATTCTGAGCTGTGGTTAGAGGAGCAGCTGGGGAGTGGTGTTTGCATAGCTTTCTCAGGAGAAAAGATCATCCTTTGAAACCTCCCTGCAATATAATAATACTTTGCAATATAAAAGTTTTGTTATATCATGGGTGGACGAGGGAAAGGCTGTGGATGTGGTCTACCTTGACTTCAGCAAGGCTTTTGACACCGTCTCCCACAGCATTCTCCTCAAGAAACTGGCTGCTCTTGACTTGGACTGGCGTACGCTTCGTTGGGTTAGAAACTGGCTAGATAGCCGGGCCCAAAGAGTCGTGGTAAATGGAGTCAAGTCCAGTTGGAGGCCAGTCACTAGTGGCGTTCCCCAGGGCTCGGTGCTGGGGCCGGTCCTCTTTAATATCTTCATCGATGATCTGGACGAGGGCATCAAGTGCACCCTCAGTAAGTTCGCAGATGACACCAAGTTAGGTGCGTGTGTCGATCTGCTTGAGGGTAGGAAAGCTCTGCAGGAGGATCGGGATAGGCTGCACCGATGGGCTGAGGTCAACTGCATGAAGTTCAACAAGGCCAAGTGCCGGGTCCTGCACCTGGGGTGCAATAACCCCAAGCAGAGCTACAGGCTGGGAGATGAGTGGTTGGAGAGCTGCCATGCAGAGAAGGACCTGGGAGTGATGGTGGATAGTCGGCTGAATATGAGCCAGCAGTGTGCTCAGGTGGCCAAGAAGGCCAACGGCATCCTGGCATGTATCAGGAACAGCGTGACCAGCAGGGCTAGGGAGGTGATCGTCCTCCTGTACTCGGCTCTGGTGAGGCCACACCTTGAGTACTGTGTTCAGTTTTGGGCCCCTCGCTACAAGAAGGACATCAAGGTGCTTGAGAGAGTCCAGAGAAGGGTGACGAAGCTGGTGAGGGGCCTGGAGAACAAGTCCTACGAGGAGCAGCTGAGGGAGCTGGGCTTGTTCAGCCTGGAGAAAAGGAGGCTCAGGGGCGACCTTATTGCTCTTTACATATACCTTAAAGGAGGCTGTAGCGAGGTGAGGGTTGGTCTATTCTCCCATGTGCCTGGTGACAGGACGAGGGGGAATGGGCTAAAGTTGAGCCAGGGGAGTATTAGGTTAGATGTTAGGAAGAACTTCTTTACTGAAAGGGTTGTTAGACATTGGAACAGGCTGCCCAGGGAAGTGGTGGAGTTACCATCCCTGGAAGTCTTTAAAAGACATTTAGATGTAGAGCTTAGGGATATGGTTTAGTGGGGACTGTTAGCGTTAGGTCAGAGGTTGGACTCGATGATCTTGAGGTCTCTTCCAACCTAGAAATTCTGTGATTCTTCTAAAAGTTGGTGTGCAAATGGATCCACCCATAGCACTGCCAATACTACTCCAAATGTTCTTGGGAAGTCTCATTGTGCTGGCTTGGGTTTCCAAGCATGCCAGAATGACTTAATCATAAGGTATCATCCCATCCCCATCGTCCCACTCCTGAGTGTTTACTTCCTGCTCTTCCCTGAATTGCTTAAGTTGTTTGTAAGTCAACAGCTTTAACTGAAGAGGTGCTCACTTATCATTTCCCCAGGAAATAAAGTGTATTCTTGAAAGCCACCAGAACCAAAAAATTTAATACAACAAGCATGTAGAGAACAATTGTGGCTAAACAAGCCAATACTGTAGCATTACTCAGGTAAAACTTGCAATTAATGAAGGCTTTGTTTGAGAAATGACTTATTATTGGATCTTTGGAGACATAATTGGGGAAAAATGCGCTATCATGTTGGGCTACATATGGTCACTTGTTGAGCAACAGTAGAATATTTTGTTCATAATGAGAGCTTATTGAGTTTGGTTGCCTTAAGTTTTCAGCTTCTAATTATGGTCTTTAGAAGACAATGGAGACGGCTAAAAATAATAAGAATGCTGTAAAATTGCTATGGCTGCTGCGGTGTTACAAAGACAAATGTTGGCTCCCTGTGTATAGTATACATTTAACCTGTCACCAAACACAGAGCATTGTACAGGTAAAATGTAAAGGGATGCATTTAGTAGCTATCAAATGAACATTTTTTGTTGTATTTGAAAGTAACTACTTAAGTTAAAATACTACTTTATTAAATTATAAATTAAAGTATGCTACATCAAAAATGCTTGCAATTTCCTTCTGTTATTGCATGAGTCATTATAATGCAAAGTTACAGGTTTCTGGAACATAATGAAATTCAAACTTGCATTCTTAGTGCAGTTGCCATGGCCAATTCAGCTGAAAATGAGAATTATAGTGAGAGCATTTCCTGGTCTTTGACCCCTCTTATAGGGTTTTAAAAAGCATTTTTTTTTTGTAGAGCATTAACCTCATTCTCAAGCAATCCATTCCTCTGAGTAATATGAGAGGTGTTAAAACACTTCAATAAATGGAAAAGTATTTAAACATCTTTTATTCCAAGTTTCAAAAGACTGGACATTTAACTTCAAGGATTTCTAGCTGTGTAATGCAAAAGACTTTGACTATAGAACCAACTGAAATAAAATACAGTCTCTGGTATATATACATATTCATCAAGATAATGCCTCATGACAGGTAGGCAGTAAGAGACAGGCATTTTTGGCAAGTTATAGTTAAATATATTTTATATTTGTGTATTTTTCTCAATTTTCCTGTTAATTGCACACAATAAGGAAAAAAAAGTGCTGTTGATCCTGAACAACGAAGGGAATTTCATGTGTCCTAATTGTATTCTGTGAACCTTTCTAGAATGTCATTGTATGTGTCCTATAATCCTATAGCACCAACTGGCTCGTCCTGATCTAAAACAAAATGCATACTCTGAATGTCTTAAAAGTTCATACTATATATATATACTTGCACTAAATTATGCCCATGTGTTCTTGCAAAAAGTGATTCCTGATGAAGTCAATGCCAGTTGAATTTTATACACCAGAGAAGAATCTTATCCTCTCTGGCATAAATAAAAAACTTGCCTGACTAATACAACCTAAATACTCAAAACTAAATATTAAATACTAAATACTAAATAATAAGACTGTTCAGTTCCAAAATTTTATCTGCTGTATGACAGTGGTAAGAATGAATCATTGCAAATACCATGTTATCAGTCAAAAGGGCTAAATTGTTTACTGCATAGTTGGATTATATCTGCTTTTTTTTTGTTAGTATAAACTATATTGGCATTTTATGAGTTTTGATTTCTTATTTTTAAGCTTTGATAAACAAGCATCCACTTATCACTGAGGTGGGCTTGTCAGAGTTGTTACTTTCTAAAGACTTGGAAATCATAGTGAACATTGTACACAAAGTACTAGAGCAAATTAAATAAATTATTCAACATACAGAAATAGCATTATTTCATTATCTCAGATGAGAATTGTAAAATACAGGTGTAAAAATGTAATGCTGAGGGAGGGAAGACTTAAAAAGAAGATTATTTTTTTTCAAGTCAGGGTGTAAAGATGTGAGAAGTGTCATCTAATGCCATGGCATTAAGCACCTAATCTGCTGACCGCAGGCTGTAGTGTTGCAGGCTTTTGAAGAAAAACAATGGCAGAATGTTATATTATAGGGCACGTCCTTTCAGGTACTGTTGTGCATACATAAAGGTATGTGTCTAGGAGGAATTGATGGAATTTCTCAAAAGGGAACCAGTCTGGCTCTGATTGTACATTTGAGATTGGCCCTGCATTTGGGAAGATTATCTTCTTTTTTTTTTTTTTTTTTAATCTCATCATACTTGATTTCCCTGAAACTCTCCTTTGAGTTACTGCTAGACATCCACCAGCCCAATCTGATGTAAGGGTGCATCAGCTCCAACACATTGACCAGCATTGCAGCTCTCAACATTTTGTTTCTACAGGTGTCCAGGACATCACAAAAGGGTAAGTGTGGTGGAAACAGTGCAGCTGCAGTTGCAGACCCAGCTGCAGGTGGTTACTCTGGGGAGGTATATGGATCCAGTGAAGCAGCTGCTCCAAAGGTAACAAAAGTAACAGAGCACAAGGATGCTGTGAGCTTCTCAGAAGAAAAGACCTCTTGCTAAAGGGGAGGACTTGGGTCATTTAGTGAAATAGGTGTAAGCGGTATCTTTATAATAGCAACATTTCCATATACAGAGGTGCCAATCCCAATTAAGGAAGAAAGGGCACGTAACAGAGGTACCAAAGTGCTGCTGTTATTGAAGATACAAAGCATATTAGCTCCTGGAGGTTGAAGAACCAAAAGCTCTTAGCTTCACAGCTCAATCCAACCCTAACATAAACTGATACATGCTGTCTCTGCTTTGTGTAAGTTGCAACTGAACCCCTGCATTCCCAATGATGTGTTCTTGAGCCACTCAGGTGCATCCATCCAATATGTCGCTGCACCTTATTGGAAGTAAAAGCACAATCAATTCATCCATCGAAGGCGTACTGAAAGTGCTTACAATGAAATTGCTATGTAAATACATTATTACTTGCTTTATGTTACTAGAGAATAAGAACATCAGCTGGAGAACTGGTTTACAACAGAATGACAACTACTCAGTAACGTGTATTTTGTGAGACACATATCTCTTTTGGAAAAGAGGAGAATGTAACTTAATTGACACTTTTGCATGCAATGGTTGCTTCCTTTTCAAGTGTTCACCTAGCTGAGGAAAAAATTGAAATGCAGCCCAAGATGTAAAATATTGATGTTGCATTATTCAAACGAGAAAGCTTTGGTATGTGTCTCTTTTGTTTAATCATGCTAAAAGCAGAAGTGCACAGGGCATAAATGACAGAACAATAGAGCTCTTATGTATTTAAATGACATCAGATTCACAATGCAGAGCAGAAAATAAAACGCCTCTAAACCTAACATTTCCTAAAAATATCACAGACATGTAAAAAGATTAGAGTTTATTAATATGATCCTGGATTTATTATTATTATTAATGGTAGTCTTTTTAAGAATGCTGTTCTATTTACATATGCTAATGTAAGCAGAATAAATATTACTGCGTATGTTAAGATTGCCAAACTAAATATTCAAAGTTAGGAGATTCCTGTATAATCCTTGTTTGGGCCACTTTAGTTTATATGTTAAAACACAATCATTAATGATACAATCATACCCTGTGTTTTCCATCAGCCTTCTCCCTCATTCAGGGCACAGAATGGACAATTATCACTTAAGCTACTGTTCAACATTACTTTTTGTCTGTATTCAGCGTGGAGCCTTATGACGTGTTTATTGGACTCCTTGCTCTGAATACCAAATTGTTAATATTCTCTTGCTTTTCTTGTTTATTATAGTTATCACCACAACATTTGACTTTATCTCACTGTTTCTATGAGGCAAATTGACTTTTCTTTCTGTTTTACAAATGAGGGATTGAACTACACAGATATTAATTCAGGAAATGGTCTCTGATTTTGTGTCGAGTTTGATATCCCTATAGTCTAGTTTACCATAGTTATTTTATAGTGATGAACAGCTCTGCATTATTTAAGTGTATATATCTCCTTGTTAATATTTGCGTTTTGACATAATTTTGTAAAATTAATTGGTTTCTTTCCCTTTTATAAAAGAAGAGCTACTTGTCATGTGGCTGCCTGGCTAGGACAGGTAGCACGGTCTATATATCTTTGTTACCAGACTGAAAAATGAATTGATACAAACAGCAGCCATGATAATCTACACAGAATAAAGCTAAAACCAAATATTTTCCCTTTTGCTGAGGGCAGAGTCGGGAGTCTTGGGTTCCTCTCAGGTAGGTCAGGTTCTGGTGACCTATCTGCCAGGTCTTCATCAATCCCTCCTTCATCTAGCTCTCATTCCAACCCAAGTACTGATTAAATAAGTGGACAGTGAGGAGATCTAAAAACTAGTTATACAGCTGGTCTCAAAGGATTGTGACCAAAGGATTGTGAGCAAAGTTCAACCGGAAGCCAGTCTCCAGTGGTGGACACCAAGCTGAACAAGAGGCAACAGTCTACCCTTGCAGCAAAGCAGGCTGCACTGGGCCTTGTGTTGCCAGAACAAGTGAAGTGATCCTTCCACTGTGCATGGCACTGGTGGGACACATCCAGAGTGATGTGTCCAGTGCTGGGATCCCCAATGCAAGAGAGACAAGGACATACTGGAGAGACTCCAGTGACAGCCTTGAAGGTCATGAAGGGACCAGATTGTATGTCAAACAGAGAGAGGCTGAGAGAGGTGGGACTGATCGCAGAATCACAGAATTGTAGGGATTGGAAGGGACCTAAAGAGATCATCGGGTCCAACCCCCCTGCCAAAGCAGGTTCCTTAGAGAAGTTTGCCCTGGTAGGCTTCCAGATGGGCCTTGAATATCTCCAGAGAAGGAGACTCCGCAACCTCCCTGGGCAGCCAGGACAGGTCTCAGGACGATATCAACAATGTACCTAAATACCTCATTTGGTAATCTCCCTTAGTGGAGATATTCAAACCAAAACTGCACATCGTCCTTGACAGCCTGCTTTGGCTGATCCTGCTCTGAGCAGGGGGTGGACTAGGCAATCTCCAGAGGTGCCTTCCTACCATGTCCACTCAATGATTCTGGGATATTTTAGCTGTGTTAGAGGCAAACAATTTTGAGAGAAGGAACTGGTATGTTCCTTCTTACACAATTTGTGCTTAGTTCAAATTGATAAACTAAAACTGCTTTATTAAAATTGTTTGTATTTAGGCTGATGCTTCAGTTCAATCAAAATATTACCGGCATAAATTTAAATTCACGAAAAAATGTATAGTTGTGTTTAATCAAACATGATTAATATTCCATATCTATTTCTCTTAGATTTAGTACAAAGATTGAGAAATGAAGCTAAATATTTTCATATTTAAAAAGGTGCCTTCAATCAAGGAAAGATGACTAGTTTAAGATCACAGAATTTAGCAGCTTAAAAATAAAAAGATAAGCATTTCCAATGCAAATTAAGGAAAATTTATGGAAATAGTATTAATTGCATGATTTAATTTCATAAAGCAAATTACTAGAACTTAGAAAACAGAATTATATTTGTCTGTGCCTACTTCCCTTGTTTTTCCTTAAATGACCTATTTTGCAACAGAATGAAAAATACAAATAAGAATGATTATTTTTTAAATACTATCTAAATTATAGTAAGTATGAGTTGGAGCATAATATGTAGCATTTATAGCTTCTGTGATTCAAAGTAGATGCCTAAACTAGCCTGTGAAGCAGAATCCATGATGCTACTTAGCCATTTTTCAGAAGCTGGGATTACTGCATGAAACAAAAGGACTTTCCTACTCCTTCACTGACCAGGTAATAAGAGCTCTGGTGGGAACTTCCTGGGAACTGCACCACCTCTTGCTTATCCAGGGACAGAGGCCACTTTTCCATATCAGATCAGTGGACAGGGAGCACCTTCCTGCTCAGTGTTACCAGAGGGGATTGGATACCTCTGTGTGTTGGGGTTGGGACTCTATGTGATTACGTTGGGACTCTGTGTGGTGGGTCTCTACATGCCAGGGATGGGTCTCTATGTGTTACAGGGCCAGCAGAGGAAAGCCAGCACTCCCCAACTGCAGCAGTCCCACTGCAGTTGCAGACCCTGCACAATGGATAAAGCTGGCTGGTGGGCTGTCTAGATCCCTACAGAACCATGGAGCTGAAGAATACAATGTATTGTAAGTAGGAGAGAATAAAAAGAGAGGAGCTAACATCGCCTTAACACCTTCCTCCTTCTGGCTAATGCACAAACAAACATCTCTTACTATACAGGTGACTTGCCATAAAATGGTTTTCTGAAAGGTTTTGGTTGGTAGACTTTTAGCCCCCTATGTCTTAACTCTTGGAGTGCTACATATCTCAGCTCTCAAAATCTTGTATAGATTCCTCCATAGATGCTCAGCTGGAGAACAGTTTGGGATGAATCATTTTCAAAATGTTATTATAAGCTGTGAATGTTGGTATTTTTATTTAAATTTAATTTAATTTAATTTAATTTAATTTTATTTTATTTTATTTTATTTTATTTTATTTTATTTTATTTTACTTTACTTTATTTATTTATCTATTTTTGTCACAGAGCCCAGGTGAAATCAAGCTGGAGCTTGCACATACCAGGGAAGACTGTAAAATTCTCTTTGCCCACAAGAGGGTACATCCCACACTGCTCAGCTTCTTAGGGTCAGTACAGAAATTCAAATTATAAAGTCGTAAGGAACATGATGCAAAATTGGCAACACTTTAGATTCTCAATCTCTTACACTAACAAGATAGAAGAGAATTTGGTGTGTGGAGTCCTAGAGAGTAGCAAAGGATAGGAAGATGTAAAAAGTACTGAACTAGACAAAATCAGCCTGACATGGGCTTGAATCAAATCATGAGGCAGAGAAGAAAACAGAACAGCATCATCAGTATGTTCTGCAGGTCAAGCCTCTTATTATGCCCAGCAGAGTCCAGCCACAAACCCTCAAATCAGAGAATATTTGCCTTATGAATCTGTGAAGCATTCATTTAACTAAACAAAAATATCTTTAGTAACACTTTTTTTGATTTTATATAAAAAAAAAAAAAATTCTGAGCAATCAAATCCAGAAGTAACTAACTCCCTGGGAGACAATCGGCAAACATAAATAAGCCTGAATTAAAAAACATACAGTAAGTCACACTACACAGAATCCTTATCGTGTTTTGAAAGACCTTAATGACAGAAAGAGGCAGTCTTCTGTGATTTCTAATAATCCTCATCTTTCCGTGATAAAATCTGCAAACATGCCTTGAATTTTATTGACAAAACCTTCATGTGTCTGGTGACTTTCAGAATTATACTTTGTGCTTGGCCAAGCACCATGAAAATATTGTACACTGATACTGAAAAAAAATGTATGCGTATGAAAATAGAGATGGAGACAAACCAAAGGTCAAGGATCACTACATTTGCATGGCTGAGAAGATCTATGAAGTGAACTGTCAGCGCTGTATTTCAGTTAAACTGTTTAGGAGTTTAGAAATTCATGTATGTTGCTTGCATCTCCTGGGAGAGAGATAGCGGGCTGAGCCCAACATGGGACAGGCATTCCCAGAGCTGCGGGGAAGCTGTGGGGTGGCCTGGGGTGGCCAGATAGTTTGATGACCTCCTCCTCCTTTTTCATCCTGCTCCCCTTTTCTTCTGCCTTTTCCCGTGGCTTGAATGCATGGATGCTGTCTGCTGTGCTGCCCCTGTCCTGAGTGTGTGCAAACCCTCTTTGTATTATGGTTAAGTGGCACTTGACACCTACATCTGCATCAGAGTAGGAAGGACTTATTTTGTCTTGAACCTGGCACTAAAGTACCAGTTCATTAAGGCTGAGGAGCATTTGTAGACCAAAGACAGTTCCCTAACTCTGTGATGCTTTGTTCAAGCCCTTGAAATCCCCGATAAAGCAAAGCAGGGATGTAGCAGCGACTGGGCACTGAAATGTAATCTGCTGTCTGCAAAGACTTTTATTTACAACCTATTGTTGCTACATTACACATAGCAGCTACGGATGCATAATTCTACATATGCATTGTTAATAATGTTACTTTTACTTAGCACTGTCTTACTCTGTATTATATTCCTGTACATCTATATGCATAGACTTAGCTCACACAAATGAACTTGTAGGGTGAAGAAAAGGTTTAAATGGTAATTAATAATTTTTTGCACATTCCAAGCTTTTCTTTCAGATTAGCCAAATATTTATTTCTGTACTTTCGAGACTCCCATTTTTTTAATTTTCACCATTGCCCCTTTAACTGTAATGGATATAGGGGGAACTTCAGAGATCTTTCTATGACTGCTAAACTCCCTGGGTGAGACTACAATATCCCTCACTTTTAGCCGCTCAACTACCAGAGCTTTATGTCACATTGTAGATAAGAAAAGGCTTTCCAAAAATAATGATCATATTTAGGATTTTGGTTCTGTATTCTCTTGGACACACCTAACAATTTTACCCCAAAATATATGGGTTTACAGCACTGGAGAAGCTCAATGAAAAGGAAATAGACTTAAGTACATGTTCCCCAGTATCTGATAAGAATAAACATAAGATATAAAGGAATGAGGGAAAAAAATAATATATATATATATTATTATGAATATATATATATTCATGGGTTTTAGTTTTCTATTTGTGCATGTCTGCAGTAAATACCTTTAATTTAAATTCAAAACATACAGGTATCTATATATTTGCATATCTTCAGCTTTCATACAGAGTCTATTGCACTGATATGATAAAGCAGATATACAGAAACGGAAGAAATATTGATCTCAAATAAGACAGAACTACATCTCATTCACTTGTCATGTTCAAAGGAAATGGTTGGAAGGATTTGTGGCCTTCCAATACATGTGGGAAAAAATAGAAATGACAGACTGTAATTAAAGACTGCATTATAATATATGTGGAAAAGGAGACAACATGAAAATATTAGGAGTAAATTTAATTCTCCCATTTCCTATCATTAAAGTGTTTGGCTTTGTAATTTCAATATTTTAACATCATTTTTGTTGTGTTGTGTATATTTGTAGGACCCCACTTTTTAGTTTATACCTCCTGAGGGACTGAATGCTTCAGAGTTAATGAACTTTCTCATCAGTTGGCCATTAGTTTGAACTGAAGCCAACTCATCAGGATGAAAAGCATCTTGCATCTAATGGATGTTTGGGGTTCCGTATAGAATGAGTTTGGCAGGTCTCTTTCTCTAGCTGCCACAACACAAACATGCCATAATGCTCTGCACTAATTGGCAGATTCAGTGAAGAGGCCAAATGGTGGCTGATCTATTGAGTCTGATCTACCCTTTCTACCCCTGGAGGAAATCTTCCACCCCAGGTATACTGTTGGGGTTTGTTAGTGTTTGTTAAGCTTACCAGACTGCCCTCTTTAAAGATCCAGAGGATATCAGTCGTGAAGGCTGTCTGGTGATGCCTCTCATTATTGCTAAAACCACACAACTATTTAAAGAGGCAGTTTACCATGAATACATTTTTTTTGCACATAGGCAAACATCTCATTAGCTAAACTGAATAAAATATCGCCCAGCTCCATACAAAGCCTGGCAGCTACGTGTAAGTTTGCAAAACTCCTACTTGCTTCAAGGAGAGTTTATCAGTTTCTTCACGTCTGACTTTGTATCCCAGTCTCATATCGATAAATGTTTGTGCTTACCCAGAATTCCCTTATATTGTAATCCTTCAGCCTTTAAATCATACATTCCAGGTGTGTGTGTATGTATAAGTATATAAGTGTTTAAGTATATATAAAAGTATATATAGTACATATATATAAAAGTATATAAGTACATATTTACTTGTGTAAGTATATATATAAATGTATATATATAAATATATATAATGTGTATTTTATATATAGAGAGAGATATGTAATGGAAGTACATTCAATATTCTTCCTTGGAGGAGAAAAACAAAGAGTCTCGTCTTGATTTCCCATATTTCCCAAATTAGTCCTTGGAATGCCAATGAATGTACATATTAAAAAACATACTCTAAAAGCATATTTTTGATTCTGTTCCTTTTCATCATTTCCCCCCCATTAAATACATAAACTAATTGAAACTGCATGGCTTTCACAGATTCATATCCTGAGTTTATATTCAGGATGGATATAGAGACATGCCTGGATCAGATATCACAAAAGGGAGGTGGAAAGAAAGAGGAACTGAAGGATATAAGCTTGTCTGCAATTTTCCTGCCTAAAACCTGGTACTTAATAAGGATTTTGCTCTCCTGGCCACCAGCTCCTGCACTGAAGCAGGACAGTCCTCCAAATCCTTGGATTTATACTGCCTTCCAATGACCATACAGAAATGTAGCAGACTAACAGGGAAGAGGGTGATCCAAGTCTCTGAATGATGCTGACCAGCATTTTCTACCTTTGCTGGAGAAGGAAGGATTTCAGGGAGAGTTTCACCACCAGAAATCAGTGCAGTACAGAGGGGTAGAGATTCATGTTTTCTGATGCATCACTCTGGTGGGTGTCTCTGTAGAGCTGAGATATTCTAGGAATCATTCCATGTTGTTCTCTTCTGGAAGGTATCTTTTCTTCCCAGGCATCTATTATTGTTATTGTTGTTGCTATTGTTATCGTTAAATATTATATAAATACTATATATTTATATTTATAATATAAATATTATATATATATTTATTTTTAATAGTCCAGCAACGAATACAGAATCTGTGTGGAACAGACTTCTGTTTGCTCCAGCCGTTTCCATAATGTACCTGCAGGTAACCTGTGCCAGCTCTGAGGGGTGGAGATAGTATTTGTGCTGCATTATTCAATCTTCTCAGCAGTTGGCCAACATCCTTCTCTACTACCTTTACTCCTGCTCCCTCCTGCTTTGGGCAGTTTACCTCATTTGCTTTCTTCTTTTTGTTCCTCTTCTGCTTTTACTTCTGGTGATGAAAGTACATATATGGTTGATGTTCATCACTTTATGGTCATGTCACAACACCACTGAGCAGTGATACTTCTATCTGTTTCCAAACAATATAAATTCTAACAATTCTTATGACACCATATAAGGGAGTATTATTTTTTTTCTTGGATCATTCATTTTGTTTAAGTTCTAGATCCTTGTTTTCTGCCTAGCAAGTGTTTAGTTCAACTCAGGACACCTACCAATTACCACTCTAAAAGCATCATAAACACTTATCACTTATTTAGCTCATTTAGCAGGGAAAAGTTTGAAAGCCTAACTGGGATAGTGGGACAGGGAACACCAAGGTAATAATCCTATGTATTAGAGTAGCTTAAAAAATTTAACTTAACACTGTATATAATTCGAGTACTTCACAAACGTCTAGTTGAATTAAAAAATTACATGTTCACACTTGCTTATGAACTTATAACTTTCTCAATCTCATAATTCCAGTTTTGGGACAATTCATTAGCACTAATCCATTAAATATTACTTTAAATTAATTGTTAATTGTAGATTTTTTTTTGTCCCTAGCTTGGATTCTGTCTTACAATAAATGTGTTGAATGAAATAGGAGACCATAAACTTGATCTGTTTAGACTATCAGCTGAGTCTGCAACTAAAAAACCTATCTTAAATATTACATATTTTTCAGTGTCCATGACTGAAGTCAACAGTCTACAAAATGTTTCCACCAATGCTGTAATTTTGCTTCTAAAAGAAACAAATACTATTTTTCCTCACTTAGTCAGCTGTCACACCAACTCTAGCATTTCCTTCTTTTCCTCCAAACTCACCTGAAATGTGCCCAGTTTCAGGCAGGACTGTGCTGACAGACCTGTTTAAGGACCTCTTCCAGATCCTATATTATCACTGTTGTTGAAGTCTGCCCAACTCTGCTAACCTCTCTGTCAGGCTGTTCTTCATCAAAAATTTGACAAAAATGAATGATCAACCAACAAGTCAACCAAAACATCCATAAAGTCAAATCTCTCATGGCAGAAGCATGACAGGAAAGCATGACAGGAAGTCATGACAGGAAGTATCAGGCTTTCCTTGGCATTTAAAGCTTTGAGGATTTAACTTATTTATTTATTTATTTATTTTTGTTTTCCCAGTAACAAGCTCCCAGCATTACTGCTGGAAGAACCCAATTTTAATTAAATGATAGTAAGGGCTCAGCTTACTTTTTTTCTAACTTTTTCATATAGGGTTTTTCAAAAAAAAAAAAAAAAAAAAAAAAAAAAAGGTAGTCTTCTGTCTCCACTCCCAGTTTTGAGTTTAACTTCTTAGCTAGTGAGCCTGCTCTAAGGAACCTGCTTTGGCAGGGGGGTTGGACCCAATGATCTTTCGAGGTCCCTTCCAACCCCTTAAATTCTGTGATTCTGTGATAAAACATTTTCTATCTGTTAAAAACATTTCCATCCTTCCCAAACTGTTGTTTCTTTGAAATATTTATGAAAGGCTTCAGGGAATATTTTTCCTCTTTCAGCCCTCCTTATAAGTTAACTTTCTTCAGTTTATTCTACTGTGAATCAATGAGCCCATCCCATTTCTGTTTTCAGTGTTGGGTTTGGAATAGGAAGCAGAGGACTGAAAAAAAGGGAAGAACTGAAAGCATGGAAACTTCGAAGAAATTAAGTCAGGCACTGGATCAGTTTAGTAATAAAGGAAATGTTACAGTCACATACAAAACCAAACAAATAAGGGACATTGTCATTTGCTTACTGATTCAGGGCCAGAAACTGCTCATCTTTTAAGAACTTTATAAAGAGCTATTCATATGTACAGAGCAGATAAGACTGTTGCCCTTTTTATTTGCATTTGTATAGACAATTTACTTGTATTTATATAGACATTTTTGAATAGTTCCCCTTAGTTATACACAATTGAGAGGTTTAGAAACTGCTTGATGAGTAGGTATGTCTCAAACTCTCTAATGCTTTTGGTTTCACATAAAGATATCTATCTACAAAGGCAGATGTTAAATGCTTGTACAGTGATCTATATTAAAAATCTACAGCTCTTTCATAGGCTTAATTAACTCTTCTTCTGTATTTTTAGTATTCCCTATGCAAATGAATGAAATACCACAGAAAAGCAACAATTGTTATCTGTAAGTAATTAAAGGGTGCATTGGTGACTACCGATGCAGGATACTGTAGAATATCCCAAATTCCATATCCACAAAAAGCAGCATAGTTTTCACGTGCAATTACAAAGTGAGCTAATAATTCATACTTTACAGCAATATTTACTGAGTAAAAGGGGTCATGCTACACTTTTCCCATTCACAAGCTTCAGCCCCAGACTTTCCAACCCTTTATTTTTCAAAAATGAAATATTATTTTAACCATGACCTTTTAACAACAGCCTGTTCACAATGGCCAAATGTTTCTATTGCTGACCTATTAATCTATTATAAAACAATAATTTCCCTGTGTTGTCTTTTTTTTTTTTTTTTTTTTTTTTTTTGAGAAGCAAAATAAAAACACAAAGATTAAAAGAGTACGGATTAAAATAGCCTGAAACATTCACCAAATACAGAATTTTTTCTTGTTTCCTTTGCCAGAATACTTGAAGCACATACTATAATTTATAGCTCTCCCCCCTCATATAAATCATGAATCTACACAGAAAAGAAAAAACAACAACAACAACAAAAACAAAAAACAGTTCTGTACATACCTCTCTTTTAGTAATTTTAAGTTTTCCCATGTCCATTAGGCCCTTACAACCTAATCTTGCTCTGCCAATTGCTCCCATGGTGAGATCATTAAGTAAATTATTTAAAGATCAAACAGCCTACAGTGACAATGGAGTTCCATGTAAGGTAAATGCTTCAAAGCCACCCTCCCCCCTTCTCAAATTATAGCTCTACAGGCTATTCATCACCTCTGGATGGGGCATGCCCCACCATTACTTGGCTTTTTGCTGCAGGCTAAGGTAGCACCACTAATTGGCCTTTGTAACAAAACTGACCTGTGGACAGGATAAAACTTGTTTGGAGCTTTAGAGACAACAATTATTCAAGGTTAAAAACACATCAATGCCACAGCTACGTCACTATAATAAGGGTGAATGAATTTCTTCCTCTTGATTCTTAATGCGAAAGAATGCGTTCATGTTGTGCCCATGCCAAACAAAAGCTCCTTCAGGTAGTTGAACCAGTCCACTTTTCTTTCTTTCCCCCACCCCTTCTTTTTTAGCTCAAGGACAAGTAGGTCTATCATTTGCTTTATTTCTCCAGAGCCCCTCACAGTGAGAGCTCTTTGATCTCTGAGAAGAATGGTAGATGGAACAATTTAACCGCTTCGTACAGGTGCAGGAGTTTATTTGACAGGTTGCAGCTTTTATTTCTAGCACATTAGCTGTGTGCATACAAATGGGCCCTTGACAGATTCAAGCAGGTAGATCAGAAATTTTTTTAAGAAGACTCAACAAAAGCCTGGTCACACCTGCGAGGATGGCACGATTTAAAGTGCTGCATAAATGAAAGGCAGGTAAGGCCACCAAGCTTCCTGCTGTGAGGGAATTTTTACAACCCAGGAAGACAGCGTGTAAGAGGAAAAGATGCTCAATCAAGTAAACAAAATAGGATCCAGACACTTGTCTCTCAGATTAAAGGACCCCTACTTGATCTGAGTTATTTTAAAATAAATAACTGCTAGACGCACGGTGTGCTGTAGCACTTGCATTGTATTTCCCATAACAGAACAGAATGCAGGATGGAAGGGAAGCAAAGTGAAGGGAAACCATTTTCAAATCATGTTTACTCAAACCAGCACTTTTTTCCTAAAGAATGATTATCTGTATCATTTATCTTACATTTGTGGTTTCTCATGATTATGACTACTGCAGTGAAATTCTGCCCTTAGAAGATTTGTAAACTGATTTTTTTTTTCCCCTTCTTTTTGGTTTTTCACTTAGTTTAAGTGTAGTTAAAATGGCTTGTGTAAGAAGATGTTTTTCAATAGCCTAACAGCTAATAATATGTCTGCTAAAGCTTGCTTCTTCAGATAGATACCACTTATGGAAGTCACACATACATTTTCTGTTTATTTGTCTCCCCCTTCCTGTTTTAAGCTTGATGTTGGTTTTTCGGTACATTGTTGTTCTTCAGAGAATGTCCTGCCCTCAAAGCCACTGCATGCATTTAAGAGAAATGACACAGATCCTGGATATTGAGTCTCGTAGTATAGATGTAGTTATGCAGGCATCAAGATATTTAATACTGGTATGGCTTATTTGTGATAATATTCATTCTAGGCTAAATGTTTTTTCCATACATTGACATTGGTCTTCATTTCTATTGAAACAAATGTGACAGAGTGAGGTGTGAAGAAGTAAGACAAGTGAGCACTGCTGAAAATAACCCCAGGTAGCCCTTTGAGGACCAGCAGAGCACCAGTTGTGGGTCATCCTTTCCAGTTCAAACCACTCCATGCTTACTAAGTGCTTTGTTGCTACAGCATGCTGATAATGTGCTGCTTCATAGCTAATGCACTCCTGGAGGACACGTGGCCCATTTATCACCTGTGTGGTAACTCTAGTAGCTGTTAAACAGATTTGGTGAAAATTACACCCCAGTTTTCTAGGGAAAATAATTTTCTCAGATATGTAGCAGAAGTAAAAACTGCACTGAGGAATGAATGCTGAGGACAACTGTTAGTCAGTTTAACTCTTTTAAATCGTGCACAGTGAATCACATTCAGATTTACATGAAACGTGGTGTATTTATTCAGGTAAGCTGTTTGCCTTCACATAAACAACTTACTCCAGAAGAGAGCTTTAGCCACCCTTAAATGTTTTAGAGGGAAAGTCCTAACATGATAGAGAAGTTCCTAAAGTGAACTTTCCACTGATAATGTACAGAATACTGAAGTCTGAATTAGACATAAACACATTTTTGCTGCAATAGTATAACATCCCTAGAGGATATCACTACCTGAGAAATTTCTGCTATGGACACACCTCTAGAGGGCTTTTGGGATCACCTGTAGGGAAGGGTAGTTCAACTATGCTGTTGCATGCTCCTTTTGGTTGTTGCATCTCCCCTGGAGGCTCTACATTGCTGTAATGTTGAAAGGTAAGTAAAAAGCTTGTGAGGTTGATGTAACTCCCACAGAAATGCATCGAAGATGTTCTACTGCTCATGAGTGGGGCTGTGAATGGTTGCTGTAGATCATGCTAATGGCAATACAGTTCCTGGTGTAGTCACTTTACTGTTGGGAGAAGCATCTTAGAAACAGAGCAAAAGGTAGGTGACCTAAGCTACAGAGCAGCAGATCGCTGGGGAGCTCACAGTTTCCACCTCATTGCAGGAAATGCTGCAAAAAGCCCATAACACAAAGGCAGGCAGCTCCTCTAGACCAGCCTGCAGGCTCTGCCTTGGCAGATTGTCCCATGTAAGGACTCAATGGGAGATCAATATCTGGAAAAAAAACTCAATTCCATATTAAGTTCTTTCTTCCCTACCCCATACCAGCTGTCCTAGGATGCTGACCAACAGGCGCTCCTCGTTCTAGAACAAACAGCCCCCTTCTTTTTTTGTTTGCCTATTAATTAAAAGCAAATTCTCATTTGGAAAAAGCCAAACATCAGGATGTGGGAAAGACTGGCTCAGAGACACAGCTATTAGTCCTGTCGGCAGTCTGCTGCTCTAGCTCCCATAGTCAGAGTCCAAAAAATAAATGTGACATGCCCCAGCTGCCAAAAGAGTTTCAATAAAAAAGGGGATGTGAAGCACATTAATGGTCAGATCTTTCAGCAAGATCTAAACAAAAAAAAAAAAAAAAAAAAAAAAAAAGAATTAAGACTTACCCTACTCTGCCTGTTTTGTCTTTTCTATTTTAGCATTGAAGATAAAATATGATTCTGCAGAGTGTATTTCTGTTTCAGCTATTATAGGTTTATGAGAGTGCTAAAATGGTGCAACAAACATGGAAATTAGTGTCACAGTCTTTTAGGGTTCTTTATTGCTCTTATTTAGCCAGATGTATAACAGCTATACAGCACTTAAATTTAAGTAACTAGATTTGTTTTTCAAAAATTTGAATTTGTGTCTGGTAACTAATCAATCAAACTTCATTTCCAAGCATTATTTTTTAAATATGAATCTAAAAGAATTCTGGAGCACCAGATTCCCAATATCCAGTGGATTAGAAGATGGACTACAAAAAACACAGCTTCCAAAAAAAGTTGGTACATAGTCAGAGGCTGCACCAGTTACAGTAGGGGTCTGTAATAAATATTTTCTCATTTGGTTGGCTTTGTTTGTTTCTTTGTTTGTTTTTGAGGAAGTTAGTAAATTTTAGCCAGTGCTAGTGCAGGATGGCAGTCAGAAAAGACATCAAATAGTTTTTTTAATTATTCTGGATTTCTTTGCTATGGATTTTCAAAACAGGTTGGTGCCTCAGAGGGCAGTATTCGGGAGAATTGAATGGCACTCCTCTTCACACAGTGGAACTGCCCATAGAAACATCCGTGACATGTCCCTGTGGTCCTAATGTTCTGTCCATCACTGACTATGACAAATATGTGCAGGGACTTTCTCTTGAACCATTTTGAGTGAGCAACGTCAGCTGGATTTATATTTTTCCACAACCATTTTCATGTATATTGGAGATACTGTATTTCCAGGCAGAAACTGATTAGGAAATATGGATAGAGCAAATAATCACAATCTTTATTCCTAGCAGAGTTCATAGCTCAGAGCATATAGATGCTATATGCAGCCATCTCCACACTGTTGAGCCACTGCTAAGGGTCGTGTTGCACCTACCTGTGGTTGCCAGAAAGTATAACAGCTCCATGATACCACTGACTGTACCGCTTTTTTTTTTTTTCCCTGTAATTTTTGAACCTCATTTGATCTTAGCTAGATAGAGCATTTGATTCATTTCTAGAGAGCTCTGCTTTCAGGACATAAAATGAGTGGTTCAGCATATCTTTTTCACTCTAAATTCTCTATCTCTGCCACTTGATTCCCCATAGGGAACTTGGGAAATAGTTCAGCGATCAAATATTCAGTTTCACTATTGAGAGTAGAAAAAATTATCTACCTTCTATGTTTTACATAGACCTGGGTTTATTCTGCTATGTAGATGATAATTTAAATTTAAGCTTATATTAGTTCTACCAATTAAGTTCCATAATCTTTGTTTTCTATATCCAACTGAGGATGTAATCACCTTAACTCAGAGAAAACACAGCTATGTTTGAAGTTAGAGAGAGAAAGCTTGTTACTTCTCAAATGACCAGTGGAGACTTGTCATGATTTGTTTGTTTATCATAAGATCCTACTCCTAACTCAGACGATTTCAAGGATGAAATGCCTGAACTTCTTTGATGCCCAAAGAAGCTGTGGATGTCCCAACCCTGGAAGTGTTCAAGGCCAGGCTGGATGGGGCTTTGGGCAACCTGGTCTAGTAGAAGGTGTCCCCACCCATGGCAGGGGTGTTGGAACTAGGTGAACTTTAAAGGTCCTTTCTGACCCAAGCCATTCTATGATTCTATGAAGGACCAAAACTGAATTTGACACAAATTGTTCACCTGATGCAATTTGCTAAAACAACAAAGATTTTAGCTTTCTAAGATCAGTATAGCTATAGTAAAAAGAATTATTAGGGTTATTAATAACTAATTTTCAATATATAACTCCCAACAATTATATGCTCTATTCAATTTCTGCATCTCAAGATGACAGGTTTGTATATCTAGAATTTGTAAGTTATGTTTTTGTCATAAAAATTAATTAAATTATTATGTATTGCTTTAGACTATATACATATAGTACAGAAACACGATATTTTTCTTAGCTATAGTGAATAGCAGAGATTCTTTGGTTTAACAGGTATTTACTTGTTTATTTACAGCATTAAAGGCAACGTGTCTTCAGGACACAACCTTCTTCATAATATTCCAGATGACAATCATAAACTTTTTCTATAAATATCAGGAAAAAAAAAAAGTGAACGAGTTGCTCACAAATAAGGTATAATCAGCTAGTCCCATAGCTCATCACATACATGTATGTCTAGCACAATGTTTTGCCACACTGTCATCACAAATACAATTGCAGTTTGAGTAGTGTTGACTGAGGCAATGCTCATTTTACTCTCTTGCAAAGCAATGATAAAAAATATTTAATTATGTATACACCTATAGCCATTCATTATAGTTTAAAAAGTATATAAAGCCCAGGTGTTTTGCATAACTCTTTATGAAAAGTCATCAGTTTTAAGAATGGACACAGGGTACAACAGGTGTTTGCAATATTCTGGTTAAAAGATACCCAAGATGTTGGATCCAGTGGTTCCTATTTAATGTCACAGTACTTTTCTTTTAATGACCATTCTTTTGAGATTGAATTCAAAGTCAATGTAATCAATGAGGATATTTTCAGTGACCTGAAGGTCTTCAAATCTGAATCTCAACTGAGCTATTTTCTGGATGTTTGGCCTCTCATATATATTCAGCTAATTTGCATAATCTTGCAATCTTCATGTCTCAAAATGCTTACCTCTTTTGAATATACTTTTGTGTGTGAAAAAACTTTTGTATTGATTTTTTTTTTTTTTTCCTTCACAACCCTCTTCTAGGGACTTTTGTATTAGTTTAGCTGCACTGTCGCTCTGCTCCTGAAGTTTGTTCATCTACTTTCAGTAAATTTTGTCTTTCAGAGCCAGCTGCTATTGCTATTACTAGAGGAACATTTTATTTGAGGATTGCTAAGGACAGAAATTTTAGATTTCAAAATAATTTCTACTGGCTATGTTATGTCCTTAAGTGTGCAATTACATCTTGTTATTTACTCTAGCTTTACATGAGTAGTCTTGAGTGCTCTTCAAAATCTCCCAGCAAAATTGTAACATTTGGACATGATGATCTTTTCAGGTCCCTTCCAACTGAACTATTCTACTTTCAAACCATAATGATGAAGTCCATTTTGGCCACTGCTCTCAGGTATGTAGTGTGCATGCATACAGTGATAACTGTTGGTTAACTGGCTTTACATTGCAGGTGGGGTGCTTTGCATGGTTCCTCTGTGTGTGATTTCAACCTTGTAACTACCAAGTAGGAAATGCTCTGGGTTGCATTAGTGGTAAATGTAAACATGCATCACCAAACACCTACAGATACAAGGCAAATTTCCACTAAAAGAACCCTGCCAGCTCACTAAATCACTGATATCACTGTACCCAACAGGTCCAGGAGTAAAAATCTGGAGCCAAATTTTAGGGTTTTTGATTGATTTCTTCAGGTGAAACTTGTCTTTGCAGATGTTAGTAAAATCTTTGTTGGCCTAAATCAGTCAGGATGTTACCTTCTGTGTAGTTTAGAATTATTTCTTCTCTAACAGTTATTTGCAAGAACTGGCTGGCCACAGAGGTGTTACTGTTCTCAACTCCACTTGATAAACAGCACTAGAGAGCAGTAAAGTCCTGATGTGTGCCTCGAATTAAAATAAGATGGGGAAGGGAAAGGGAACAAAGGAAAGGGAAATAGAAACAGAAATGGAAAAGGAAAATGAAAAGGAAAAGGAAAGGAAAGGGAAAAGGACAAACTAAATAGACTATTCTTGGCTAGTCTTGTCGGGGTGATAGCCATTTCTCAGCACTTTTAAGAAACTTTGATATTGAGTCTTTCACTGCAAATAAATGTCAACTTAGGGTAGGTATTTTAAGTATTAAAATGACAGTTTCAACATCTACACTGGGAAAATAATAGAAGATTTATTTAAAACAAACAAACAAAAACAGGTGTATTCTTAATTTGTTGTTTTGGCACAGTTAGTTTGGCTAGCACCGTTCACTTGCTGTAGTGACCACAGTTACAGGACTGAGTCTTCTATTGCTGGCTAATTTCATTAATAAAGGCAATGTTGTATTATTTATCAGTGGTACAGAATTATTATGTTTCCTCTTACAATTAATAAGAAGAGTCTTTACCTGAAAAAGTGAACTTTTCTCTTGGCCTATGAATACTATGGAGAATTGTCACTTTCAACCCTTCTTTAGACTGAACCACAGAACTGCGTAATACTACTTCAGTCCATTTTGAGATGACTGCAAATTGTCATATTTTTCTTTTTTTTGTTAGAGTAATGATCAAATATTGATATTTCTTCAGTTCATACAAATGGATACAACCTTTTTACATGCAACTCAGTCAATATATTCTGATGTTCACATTAGGGATTTGGAAATCAATGTAGTTTTCCTGTTATTCTTTTATGATTAAATCAATTGGAGTTATTTACTCATAGCAGAAAATATGGGTGATTGCCAACCCTACAGCTTGTTGAATTGCTTTCTCACTACTGCTGCCCTGTAATGAGAAGGTACAGGTTCTCTTCAGGGGTTGACTAAACTTGCTCATGTATAGCAGCAATTTGAGGTGCAGAAATTGTTTATTATTAAGGGCTAGCAATGTTTCCTGCCAAAGGGCATCTTCATCATTTGCCATTACATTAACTTTGACAAAGCATGGTAATACTAAAACCCAGCAGTGCTGATCATATGGAGGAAAATAGCAGATACTTGGCAATTCAGTTTAAACCGGCACACTTCATGCTCCTGGGGTAGAGAGACCAGTTAAAAGACAATAGAATAATCAAATAGATGCACAACAGGACCTTTGGAAATACTAATCCTGAGACTTGAAGTTACAAAAGATAGAAGACTATTCGTTAAAAAAATTGTATTAAAGCTACACATAAAAGCTGCATAGGCATAATCTGGTATTCTAGAGTTTGCAAACAGATTTTGTCTATCTTCTACAGGCAGGAATAAATATTATTTCATATAGCAGCTTTAAGAAAAGCTACAGTTAATGCATTGGAATACAAAGTTTACATTGCTGGAGTTTCCATATTAATTTTCTTTCCTTATGCATAGTGGATACCTTTGTTTTGGAGTGTTTTGTGTATGTATGTAATGTACAAATCTAGCAGTTCTCTTAGTGCATTTAGAGAAGAGTACCTTTCATTTAAATGCCGTGAGTCTTAGCCTATTTGATTAACCTAAAACTTGATTAAGTATGAAATTCCACTATTCTTAATTTGTGCAGCCCATTCTGGAACCTTACATTTGGAAACACTATGATCCAACACAAACTGCTAAGGGGAAAAATTCACCTAGAAATGCTTGGTTTTGCTTTAGTGCCCACTGCTTGAAATTAAGGCAAAGAAAATGACACAATGATTGTGGTCGTGAGCTTCCCATGTCTTAAGCAAACCACCATTTTAAAAATCACAATGATATGTGATTTTATCACAGTTACCAATGTTTTAAAATGTGTGATTATATAAGATAGCTGCATATCACTGATGAAAATTGTTTAAGTTCTTGTTTTAAAAAGAAATCTTGTAAGTTGGTATATGCTTGCTATGTACTATGTATACATTTCCATCTCACCAGCTTTAGCAGTATTTAAGAATATGCTTATGGGATACTCCCATACTGCTGACACCATGGAAATATCTATTGATTTAGCACTCATTTCTCACTTTTCCTCCTCACCAAACATGTACAGTTCTACATGTGTACACTTGTGGCCTTGTTCTGTACATCTTCAAGCTTACTGTAACAGTCCCATTATCCTAAAGATAATAAAATCCTCCAGCATTTTTTGGCTGAGCAGAGGTGGTGATAATAGTAGCCTAAGAAGTTTAACTTTAACTTTTTATGTGGGAGGGAATAGAAAGTCTTATAACTGATGGAAAAACAGATTTTCACATGAAAAGAAAATTAAAAAAAAAAAAAAAAAAAAAAAGGGGGAGGGGGGAAAACCCTCTATTTTCCTACCAAAACTTAAAATGTACTTTTCCAGATGTTTCGTCTTTCCACAGAACTTTGATTGTGTTATATAAAAGCGTTGAATGAAAAGGAAAGTAGACCAAATTATTTTGCATAATTTGGTGCCTCTGTCTATTTTTTACAACAACATGTGATATTATTCATAATTGGTAAGTCCTGGACCACCTGAACAATACTTTAGCATTTAAATCACAGACTATGTATTGATTCACAGAGAGTTTATCAGAATTTAAAAGCCCAAAGCTTCAGATTCTCTCCTGAAGCAAAATACTTTCCATAAGGGAAAGATGAACACAAACAGGTGAGTCGTGGTGCTTTGATTCACTGAACCTCCTGTAAATTAGAGCAGCTCAAGTCTTCTCTAGACTTCATCAACTGGAAGTGGCCCTTACCTACTTCTGTATGTATTTAGATGACTTTTACTGGATATGGGATATATCTCAAAAAACAGAATTCTGGCTTTGGGAGAATAAAGGAAAACATAAAGGCCTTAAAGCTAAAATGTGGTCTTGTTTTGGGTAAAGGCAGAAGGAAGAGAATTTCTGTTATGTCCTCCTGGATGACCATTAATAAACATACAATTCTGCTGTTAAACAATCATAGTTATTCCAAATCCTCAGAAAATCTGGATATTTATCATTGCAAGATGACCAAGTACACAAGTAGAGAGAAGGAAATTCCTAAAATAAATAAATAAATAAAAGTAAGATTTAAAAAGTTAAACCCTGGAAAGAGATTGTGTCTGCTGAGCCTTAATCAAAAGTGATTTTTATGAATGAATATTAAACTTCTTAAACCTGAGTCTGTAATGGAAGCACTGACAGGCCCTTAATTATATCAATAAGCCTGAGTGCCTCTATAATGAAAGTCAGGAGCCAATACATACATGTGTTAAGTTTAAGATGTGGACAAGGATATGAAAAAAATTGCAAACTTTGTAAGGCAGCAATGTATTTAGATCTCACTTGAGAACCAGAGGTGATTTCTATTGCATGGCAGCAGTGATACCATTAATCGAGCTCATTGGTGAATGTTTTAAAATATTCTCATCTTTTCTCAGCTTTTGACCCAAACGGTCTTCCACGCATACAGCTGCCAAAGCCAAGCCTCCCCAAAGCAGCATTCAAAAGCTCTCATTTCTCTAGAACCAACCATCCAAGTTGTCCTTGTATACCTCCAAAGTAATTTTGAGAAATTCCAATATCCAAGAAAGCAGAGATGAGGAGGGGCAATGAGGCAACAAAGGTGTGTGTATTTTCATGCAGTTTATATGTCTGGATTCAACAGCACTTTAAAGTTAAGACCCAGATCTCAAAATCAATATCATCATGAATTTAGGCATTGAAGGAATAACTTAAAAATGTGGGCATTATGGCCAAAATATTTGAAATGGCCACAACAAGTGACAGGCAACATGGAGTGAAGACTGCTAATAGGGGCTGCCAGGGACCCTATTAGCAGGAACAATAATTCAGGCTGGAGGTAATGAGGGTACCTACAGGTGTCAAATATCTGAATGCTAAAGGAGCACTGCAAGTATTTATTAACAATGGTAGAAAAGTGACTGTGTAATATACTGAGCTGATTCCTATCTTGACTTGTACAACTGCAAATCTAGTGTAATTCCCCTGATTTCACCATTATAACAGAAAAGAAGAATGTGTCTCTGGATCCTTAAAAAAGTGATGTCAAAATTGAACACACTGCTGAAATGGGAGAACACTGCAAAATTCGTATATTTAATAAAATGACTTTGCGCTCATTCAGATGACTCCTTAATTTCCTTCTCTCCCTCCCCACTGTGAAATGACCTTGCCTACCCTTTACATCTTGCCAGACAGAGAAGGGAGGCTTCCCTCATGGCAGAGTGTGTTCACAGCCCTATCCATGTCAGTGGCATGCTGCTTCCCTCATTCCCCAGAACTGTCAGCACATCATCAGCATCCTCCTTCTTCATGCACTCAGACCTGGCCAGGAATTCCAAGATCATTTCCAAACCTGGCTGTCCTTCAAGCCATCATCTTAGTAAACGTTGCCAATAAAATGCTGGCGGTCAGCTCTCTCTGGGTAAGCAATCTTCCTAATGAAAATAGGTCTGAAGTCATTATCAAAAATATCATTTTGCATATAAGCAACACAGTTAAATACCTGGATGGAACCTACTAAATTTTAAGTACATTTTTTTTAGAGTATGAATGACAGGCTCTTTGAGAAGAGTTAGGAGACAGTGTTCTGTGACTGCAAGCTCAATTTGCTAATAAAGACAATACCTTACCCTGAAGGTTTTTTCCAGCTGCAGCCCCTGAAGCACGAGCATTGAGCATGTATCACACAGAACTGTCAGTTACTACTGGAGCCAGAAAATTGTTGTTTCAAATGTTACAGTACAGGAAAATCGCCTCTCTGCACTTGCTGCCAAAAAAATGACAACTTAATTTATGCCATGCTGAAGCTACATTACAGAGCCATTCAGCCTGGCAGTTAAGTACACTCCATGTTCACATCTTCCCCCTGTGCAAGTGCACTGGGGAGAAATACACAGGGACTGTAATAAGGACAATTGGGTGCAGTGTTTTCCATGTCACTAGAACTAAATACAGGTGAAACTGTATCAGCAATAAAATACATCATCCCAACCTCATATGCAAAACACAATTCAGTATGTGGATTCTCGAACAATCAAGAAGGATGTGTGACAGAATTGTTATGCATGAAGTGGATTATAGAGGTTTGCTTGTGTCAGACCCCTGGGTTTTATGTTGAAGGGAGGTGCTGAGGTATTACCCATGCCTTTGAAAATTATGTCAGTATCCTTGGTACAGACCTTCAAAACTTGGCAATGTTTACACTTTCTGAAATTAAAAATCTGACAGTATTAAAGCACAGCCTAGTGTCGATATTTGTCATCAAGGTTTTCACAAGATATTAAAGATGCACATGACATTACTTAAAAATGAACCACCAGCCAAACAAACCCCATAAAATTATCATCCTAAATGCATCCTGAGATTGCTATGTAGTTTTTTAAGGCCAAAGCTTAATTTTGTTTGACATTGAAACAATGATCTTCCATGTAATAGAATGAAAGGAAATTATCATGTCTGTTCTTCTGCTTAGTTTATTCATATTAATCACATGGTAATTATGTCCAGAAAGATTGATCTTAAATAATCTTGCAAATGAAGAATTGTAATTCATTTCATAAACTCATCAAGATCAAAACTAGTTGATCTGGATGTCAGTTAATTTATTTCCTCTCTTCTTCCTTTTCTACTCAATGTTTGTACGAATTTTAATGTGTGCAATATTAATGCTTACTACTTACCTTTTAGTAAGAATGAACTCATTCACAGCCGATGAATTTCACAGCCATATTGTGATGTGGGGGTCAATAAAACAAAAGACTTTATAAAATAAATCAAATTCATTCACTGATGTTTTTAAAGGGCAAGAAAAAAATCTATTCTACCCATTCTATATTTTGCCATGAAAGTTACACAGGGTGAGTAGCACTGTATATAAAGTCACTGTGGGTGGTTTGAAGAAAACGTTTCTTACTAACCAGTAAAGACATTCTTTGAAATTCTGTGGTTGACTAAATAATGTTAAAATTCATCAACAGACGATGTCAGAACAATATCAGGCTCAGAACAACCATAGTTTCTCCAGGAACACTTCACAGGTCTTGTGTCCATGTTTGTTTTGGCCAGAATTAAATATTTCCCATTCCTGTTTTCAAAAAGTTTTATTTTCATTGAACCCCAAATAAGAAAACAAACAAACAAACAAAAAAACCTCACATGAAATGAGAGAAATGTGTCTGTTAAATTAGAAATAGCCAACAATTTTCAGGGTTTATAAGCTGAATTATAAATCTTGTTCTTGTCCACTCAAAGTAATCAAACAATAGTCTTTCAGCAAAGTAAGATGAAGTCTGTCGTTTAGTAAGGGAAACCAAATGAAAATGTCTGAATTTTGTAATTTCACTTAAATTTCAACTGCAATTTAATACATTAACAGTAAAATATGTTTTAGTCTTTTCCTGAAATCTCTTAGAAATGTCTAAATGCAAGCCTTTTCAAACTCGTGTCATGTGAAATCCCATTCTCTCCAAATTGGGCATATAACAAAGTTTTCTTTTACAATGCTTTTTTTTTTTTCTTTTTTCTCTTTCTGTGTGTGTGTGTGTGTAAAGTCCCTGAATTGAATCCCTGTATTTGTGTGCCTATTGATAGATTGACACCATCAAATCCATAATCTCTTAACACATGCAGGGTGTTTAACAGAAGGCATTTTCTGTGTGAATTAGGAACACTGTAATTTATCAATTTTCATTTCATGAGAAATAGGTTCCTCTGCTACAAAGGTCTGTGTCAATGCTATTCTTTGGAGAAAGAAACACAATGTGTTGTTTCTTAGGAGTAATAATTCATCACTAGCTCTACCACATAAGCAACAGACTCATCTTTAGCATGTATATCTCTACTTATCTGATGTGTAAAAACTGTCTATACTTCAGCTGTGTTGGGACTTGGAATATTACTATCAGAAACAAAGAAGGGGAGGCCATACACTACTGTAAGAATGAGTTTCATGCTCCTCAATGATTAATGATCAGTTATCAGACACGGAATGTGTTTCATCATAAAATTAACCAACACAGATACAGAAAGGGAAAAAATGTCATAGGTGTCAACTACGAAGCCCTAGTAATTTTGTGTATTAACAAGAAGAACAGAGCTTTACAAATATAACACAGTCATGTTTTACAAAACTCTCAAACTGTTTTTTCTCCTAAGAAGAAGGACAGTGGTGTTGCAACCCAAATATATGTGCAGCTCTTACTTTTACAGTGTTAGTTAAACTTTCATGGTTTAGGCAAAGGATTCCACTTTGTGTTAGGAACTCCCCCAAATCAATGCAAACAAGTCACAGCTGGTTATCAGGAAGAGTCATTAGATGACATTTAATAATGTAAGAGTGTTTTGAGCTTTCAAATCTTTAACTAATGAATTTGAAGTGCACTCCAATCCAGTATGATATGGAGAAAGATTTCCTAGATTGGGAAAGACACTTTTTCCAGATGCTAAGATACTTTAGATAGCAAACTAATATATATTTTCTGTGTCTATCTTACACTCTGAGGGTATTCTGAAGGATAAGAATGGGGATTCATATGAAATACAGAAATGTGTATGTATAACATCACATCCTTTGTTGGAATTTATGAACATTTTAAAAATTACACCTGCATCAAGCATGCAATTTTGGTTCAGTATAATATGTGCCAATACAGAACAAAACTGCTTTCTTTGAATATTTATTTTTTTTTTCTGTAGGATAGAGAACTGGAGTGATTGTGGATGAGGCTGAGCCATTATTTAATTATCCTCTGTGCCTTAGTTTACCCATCTGTGAAGGAAGATAATTGCTTATCTCACAGCTTGGTTTAAAAACTGATTGTCATTTTAAAAGCATTTCAGACTGTTATTATGATTTCATAGTGTCAGAGATATTCCTAGTTCTTCATGGAAGAATAATAAAATAAAGAGACTTCTGAGCCCATGGAACTTCAGTTTCTGGATAAAAGAATACAATTGTTCAGACGATTTCTTTCATTTACACTTATTGTTTGTCATTATTTGCCAGAGAGTTTATGGTAATACAGTTGAGTACACTGGGTGAATTATTCACTAATCTTGTCTATTATCCTAATGGACATGCGTGATTCATTGGCCACATATCATATTTCTTTTTCTAAGGCTCTTTAGAACAGATAGGGACTGGCAAGTTCTGAATAACAATAGATTTTCAAGAGAATGGCTGTTTGTGCTAGTGACTTGATTGTGCATTCAACAGTTTAATTGAGTAAATAATGCTGAACAGTGGATGGCTACCCCTGAGATTCACAGTTTGTTCAGTGCTGCCTTTGATTCATCTGGCATTTGTCTGAAAGGTGTAAGAGAATCGGCTTCATCATGTTAGAAGATAGTTATATGAGTCACCAAAAATTTCAGCAACACGAGTGCTACCCACAGAGCTTTTGTACCACTTCAGTCATTTGTGCTACATCAGCCATATGTACTCCTGCAAAGATAAACAGTTTAGCAGGGAACTTTATGTAGTATACGTGAGATCTTGGCCCATTTACTTCAGTCAGATTGCAAAGGCCAGAATTTCTCCCACTTGGTTGACTTTTATTTTTATTTTTTATTTGGATGAGAGTACATTTTGCATCATCTGTAAACAAATGTAAAAAGGAACCAGTTAATCTCTAACAGTTTATATGGATGTGTAATGTGGATGAAAAACAGTATGCATAGAAGAAATATATATGCTGTTCCTTTAACCAATATTTTGTCATATATTTATGTAATTAACTCACTGGAGTACCAATAACAGACATCAAGTGAGTGCAAACACCCAACAGATCAGAAAACTAGTAATACCATTTTCACAAATAAAATATATGGTGGAAAGTAATAAGATGAGGCTTAATTGTGAATATAACTTATTTAAATTATGAAATGAAGAGTCTGAAGTTAAATACTTAAAAAAAAAAAAAAAGAAAAAAAAAAAAGTAGAACTTTGTAACCATGCATGACAGCCATTTTCATCATGTTGATAAAGCCAAAGAAGATGCCTAGTTCCTACTTCAACATGCCAGAAATCCAGGTTTACAAGAAATAGTAGAAAAACAATTTCTAGAGCAGAATTAAATCCTAAATCTTTCAACAGGAGGTAAGAAGATGGTGTAACTGAGTTTGGCTTAATTGTATATACAATATAACTTTCATTTCTAATAGAGCTCTGCCTATGAAAACTGTATGCCTACACTGGACCCCTAGCATGGCTGGGAGATGAAAGTCACCAAGTGACTTAAAGTTGGCAATCTACATTTTCCACTTCTGTGTAAAACAGGCGGGTTATCAGCATTGTCACATAGACTTTGATAGGCACCACAGTTTTCTTTTTGCCTGTGTTTCAATAACAGCAACCTAGATCAAGTTCTCCTAGAGGTTATTAATGAAGAGACTGAGAACTGCATAAACTAATTAATTGCACATATATATGAATAAGTTAATTGCAGATTAGATTGAACTGATGTAGGTGTACCTGAGGATAAAATTACTGAAAAGATAAAATTCTTTGCTTTCATTAGTCAGAAGCACTATTGCATCTTTAATTTACATTTTGGAGTGATATAATTAACAAAGATCTTTTCAGAACTGGAAACAGATTTCACCATTATTTTTCTTCCTTTTCCTGAATGTGAAATGTAGATGGAATAGGTTTTGTTTAATGTCAACAACCAAAAGCTATTCTGTACTGTGGACTCTAAAACAGCCCTTAAATAAGCACTAGCTTTTGTGATGTGAATAACAGCATGTGATTTTTGGGAGCCTGTTCAGGACTCAAAGCTGAAATGCTCATGTGTGTGGTGCAGGACAGACCTGTGCCACTTTGGCTGGCCCATGACACCTTCCATTCCTACTGAGGCAACCTGCCATTGGCTAGAAATATCCTGGCCAGTAGGTTAACAGGGCACAGCACTGGCCAAAACAGTTTTAAATCTGGTCACGGGGAGCAGATGGCTGGAGGCATTTGTCACATGCCTCTGACATTTTTGTTGCAGCAGAGTTCACTCTTTGCTTTATTGATGTTCACTGGATAATTTTTAATTCCTTTTGTATCACATGCTCTCCCAAACTAATAGCATTTAAAAGGAAACTTTTCTAGAGCACCAGAGTAGGTTGCCAGGTAGAGAATGTGCCAAGCAAACTTCCTGATTGGGTTAATTATTTAGGAGTGATGAGTGTAACACTTAATCAGGCATTCATTGGGAAAGCCAGATTTTGCTTTTTCCCTTGGAGTAGTCTAATCCTTACCATACAAGAAAAGTTAGGATTCAGTTGCAAAGGAAATACAACCAGCTTTGCTTGTTGACAGCCTCAGGCTGACTTTTACAACTGGACATATCTCCAAAGTACCACAGGATCCCACAGGCTTTCAACTGGAGCAGAAAATAGTGGGACATGTGAAATACCATTTCCCCTTTTTATTAGGTGGAATTGCAGCCTTTTCTGCATCTTTCAAAACCAACTCACATATCTTTGATCTCATTCAGGCAAATCATTAGGAAAATAAGGTACCAGAAGATGTTTCAAATGATCTGTTTCCAATAAAATAGGGGTAGTATTCTTTAACAAAAAAAGAACAAATAATGAAATAATAAAATCCCTAGTAACATATCCACATATTTCTTATTTTTAATGGTTTATATTTCTGAACTGCAAATCAGTTACCTACATATCTTAAAAACACACAGTAGAGAGTAGACCCAGTCCACAAAACTTGTGTGAATTTTCCATCTTCAGGCGTATGAGAGTAATGGACTAATGGGACTAATTAGGATTTCTCATGTAACTATTTGCTTGGTCATACATGCCATACAGTTTCTGTAAATGACCAATGGCTACTGCACATTGTTTACATTTTCTATCTTAAGTTTATTATGTGTTAGAATGTAATATTTTCAGTATTACAATCCAAAACCAGTTTTATTGTATTCAGATATTTGACTTGATAATTCAAAAAAATGCCATGTAGTTGGCTAAAACCTTCCTTCCATATCACCAGTTCAGCAAAATGAAAAATATAAAAATAAGTCATGGATCTCACCACCTCTACTTCTGGCTGAAGTCTCCTTCTTCTGGTTAGGCTGGTTACGCTGCAGCACCATAAGAAAAAACACCAGAGAAAAAAACTGATAGATCATACTCCTTTACTCAAACACAGGCTCATAGTCTAGCTGCTTAAAGCCCCAAAGAGCAGATACCCAGCCACGCTTCTCCATATCATCGATACCACATGATAACCCTGTCACAAACAGTGCAATGAACACTTAAACCTGCTCTTCCTTTCCTCAGCTTTTCCACCACCTCAGTGCCCTTGGGAATGTTTTTTTTTTTTTTTTTTTTTTTTTTTTTGCCAGAGTGCAGTATTCTCCCTGCCCCTATCTTCAGTTCAGCCCTCTGGTCTTATCTGGGTCCTCAGATAAACACTGATGAAAACAATGTATTTTTGGCTTCTTATATTTTGTTCCTCTTTTACACTAGATTATTCTTCATTTCCTTCAGCCGAAACAATGATCACGCTATCTTATCTCAATGGAAGGAAGTAAAAGCTATATTCTTATTTTTATTAGTCAATAGTCAATAGTGTATGTGGATTTTAATGCAAAAGGAAATGTAAGTTTCTATCAAAATGCTAGTTTCAAACACAAAGGCAGTCTTTTCTGCAACAGGAATACATATTAGTTAACACACAGGGTTCAGTTTAGAACAAAATTACAAGTGCTTAAACATACCACTACTAAAACCTGTTAGAAAGCAATGTAATTTATTGTCTTAATTGAATAATTTTATGCACTAAGATACTTTGCTTTTGTTAATGTTATCAATCAAGCTTTAAAGTAGCAGCTTATATTAAATCTAAACCACCACAGAACATACATTGCAAAATTTCTTTGGCAACAAAAATTATGTTTTCCTTTTCTGAAATTGCTAGACATTGAATGAACTGATATTTTAAACAATAATTAACAAAAATATCTTCATAGTAAGTATTAAGATTTTCTCATCGCTCGAAAATATTGTAACTAATATTTGGAAAGAACTTTTTTTGCTTTGTTTTAGGCTCCATCAAGGCAGATGGAGAGGAAGACAACGAGAGCAACTAAAATGAGAAATGTAAATTCTTTCCTTCAAAATTGAAGTGTTTTATAATAAACAAAGAGCTAAATTTCTAGTTGCTAAGAGACCTACGTCAAAACAACTACCTTTTCCTTCTAAATAAGGACCCAGAATAGGCTACTATTTAACTCTTTGTGGTCTTCAGCTTTCTACATCATAATGTCAGGAGTGAGCAAGAAAAAAAAACACAACAGATTCATACAACTGCAACAAAGACAGTCAATAAAACATAATTTACTTGAGTATTTTATTCAATCATATTTAGAATGCTGTTGAAGCTTCCTTTTTTCCTCAGGGAAAAAAAGGAAAAAAAGAAAAAAAAAAAAAGTCTGAGTATGTCTGAGTACATAAAATTACTGTGTTTCATTTAAGTAATAAGATGAACTGTCTCCAGAACATGACCCTTTTAAAATCAAAAAGGAATGTTTTGAGCAATATGTTTAAGTAGTGCTTGTATTGTATTGACTGGTTCTCACAGTGTTGGTGTCTTTGATCCACCATGTAAGAGAATGTGTGGCTGCAGGCCAGCAATAACAACTACAGAAACCTTTAAAGAGTCAGGACACCCTCCCCCTCCCCCCCCCCCCACACACACACTTTTTTTTTTTTTTATGTCAAGGAAATCAAACACACAGCTAAAGGGCATCATAAATATATCTGATAACTGTTCTCGGGGTTTCCAAAATGGGCCACTAGAGAGACTGTCTTTATTGCAAGACCAATCCCAGATTTAATCAAAGCAAATGTGCTTTAAAACCTAGTTGATTAAACTGGAGTAAATGTCAAAACAAAGACCAGAGAACAGTATTTAAACAGAAGACATGTCCCTCATGTTTGTGCAATGCCAAGGACAAGTTTCTGCACCATTTTGAAAGCTGTCTTATTTAGCAGGAAATTTGTCCAACTACTCTCTTGTAGGCTTCTGGGAAGCACGGACTGGAGGAACTGTACAATCAGCATTTCAACTGTTTGATTCTATCCATAGATACTTCTTGTGCCTTTCTCATCCAGCTTTCATTGACTTCCTCAGCCACAGGACTATGAACAATAGTCATTTATATTTTGGGGGGGTCCAACTCTTTAAACAGTCCTGCCTGTGAAGCCAAGCTGCCTCACCTAGGACCAGTGCATGTGGATACATATTGCTCCAACTCACCTTGTCTTCTTGCAGGACTAGTGGAAGAGAAAAATGCCAACTCTCAATCTGATTTAAACTAAGCTCTATAGCCAACACACCATCTAGATGATAATTTCTGCTACTGAACAGGTTGAAATTGACACCTGCTTCCAGATTCTTGCTGACTGTGTTTGAGACATTTTTTCTGGCAGAGAAAGGAATATCAAAAGACAGAAGATCTAAATTGAGAAGCACATGGGAAGTTTGATTGTTGCCAGCTTGAGCCATGTTAGGGGAAGTACCACACTTTGCTCATAATGAACATAAAAATGTATACAAAGAAAACATAACTGGAAAGAAAGGACAAAATATTCTGAGTAATTGTGTGATAGCTCAGAAAACACTAAAAGGCAGGAAAGAATCTTGTGTATTGCAGTTCTCCCTCCAGGAAGTGACTTTGATTCTTCTAGCTTTGTAATGCACCTGAAATCCTTCAGAATAGCACTGTTTATCAATCCCTCCTAAGTAGTTTGAGTATCTTGACTCCCTCAGACAAATGGTCTGTCCATCACTCTGAACAGTGTGGTGAACCTTCATTGGGACCAATATGTGTCATTTCAGCATTCTGGAGCAGAGCATGGAACTGCGAGTTAGCAGAGTCACACAGGATGTCCCATGTTGGCTGGGACAGCTTGCTCTCTATTTTGGATGTTTTCACCATATGGGCTACCTTCTAGGTATGCATGGAGGTATTCTTGTTCTTGGAATCAGCTCTCTTACAAGATACATTCCTGATATAACCTATCAGGAATGAACCTGATAATGAACCGTGAGATATTTGGTAAGATAATGTCTCTAGAGGCCATTAAATATGGCCTCTAGAAAACAGCACTGCATATTTCAGAACACTGTGAATATTGTAGTGATAATCAGTCACCATTTTCAGTCTTGATACTTTAGTCTTCATTTTCTTAGATGATAATTCTGTGATCCATATAAAATATGTTATTTGTTACTCAAAAAGGACTTACTTATTCTTCAGGTTACATGCTCTCCCATGATGGTTATATTCATCTCCTGCCAAAATCATTACTTTGTTGCCATGCAAAAGTGTTGTTGTTGTTGTTGTTGTTTGTTTGTTTGTTTGTTTTATTTTGTTTGTTTGTTTTTCTTCTGTTTCTGAATTACTACAGAAGCAAGGCCAAAACAGGTCATGAAATCGCATTGTGTGTCCTTATTGATTAATTTGTTTGGTTTATAGATTTTTTTTTAAAGCATTTGCTGCTATTTAAGTCAGAATTTTCTTTTTTTAAACTTAAGAATAAAGCTTGCTCTCAGTACTGAATATTATACCAAAGGAAAAATTAGATGTTTCCTACTTCTGAGGGGAGCTGACTGTCTCTTGTACCAGTCACATAACCATTTCTGCCTACCATTGAAGGAAGTGACTCCTGAGGGTTGGTGCTGCTATTTTCAAATACAATTTTACACGAAAAAGAGATGAGTTCCTAGCACTGCTGGTCAATAACCACTATCTGTTACAGCAGTAGGAGTGGATACACTTCAGCTCTTACACTGGAAATTCACAAAGAAATGAATGAGATTGGTATCTAACCTTATGACTGCAGGTGATGGAAGGATAAGGTGACAGAACAACCTTGAATCTTCGGCCTTCTTTCCTTCTTCAAACCAGACAGATAGCTATGGGAAATATTTATTATAAGAAGATGCCTTCTAGAAAAATAGCAGATGCTTAATACTTGCTCTTCCCTGTGACAGTCTGGAAATTTATGCATAACTTACGAATTCTGACTTTATGAACTCTTCATGTAACTATAACCCTCAATGTTAAGAGTTTCTGGCAGGGTTTGTGTCACATATCACATACTTTATTGAGAGGCAACTAGAGGACAACTGAAAAAGTCACTAACATGGGATAAGTGCCTTGGAAAACAATGAATATGCTGAAAGACTGAGGAAGTCATGGAGCCTGCAGAGATCACTGTGGATATCAACTGGCCACTTGAGACCAACAGCATAGCTGGCTGATCAGATAGATACAACCGTCATTGCAGAGCAAGAAAGGAGAAGAACCCATTGTGTTAAAAAAAGCTGTTTACAATTAAAGCGATCTCTTAGCTCTCTAGGCCAGGAGATCAAAACTAAAGAAGAAGGGGAAAGAAGAGAGAACCTAAAGATGATAAGAAGATGAGACTTTGGGGATCAAAAGGATTCAGTGATAAAAGAAGGGCCGGAAAGTCAGAAGACTTCCATAGAGGAGAGGAAATTAAACCAAATGTTTTAATGTGCAGATTTTGCTACTTTTGTATGGACCTGTAAATAGCTCTTTTTGCATATGAACAGAGGGAATGTGCTTTAAAAAGTTAGTTTAGAAAGCTTGTGTTCTTTGTTGTAAATGAACCGAAAGACTAGGGAAAAAAAAAAAAAAAAAAAAAAAGAAAAAAAAAAAAGGAAGAAAACAGCCCTAGTGAGAAGGTAGCAAACTACAGACTGGGGAAAGGGACTGTACCAACACTTGTTTACTTGTCTGGGGGGGCTGATGACACTCAAGCACTTCCTGAGAGGAACTTGAAAGGGGAGTAACTAGACCTGCAATGAGTCAGGGAGATAGGCCATGGGGCTGGAGTGCTGTGAGGCTCAACAGGCCTAGAAGAACCAGCCCAAACATAGATTTTCTGAAACAAGATGGTGTTCTGAAGCTTGCCATGGTCCATTTAAGAAGATCCATTTATTGGAAGTACAACCTGCTTCTTTTATTCTCTCTTGAGAAACAGTCAGCTGAAGACAATTCCCTTCTGCTAATTCTGTTTGGAAATTCTGCCCAGTTATAGGCTGAGAAGAAAGGACAGGGTGCACCTTATTTGAAAATTAGCACATCCAGTCAGAACTGTATAGGAGTCTGTTCATACAAAGCAAAGTAGTCAGTATTGTTTATAATTAAACAAATGGCATTAACTTTGTTCTGTTATAGTCAGAAGCCTAATTGCTTGCTCTAAAATATTAGTTTCAGTACTGTATATATTAAGTATGTCAGATATTCATGGGAGAGGCTCACAGAAAGCTTTAAAATATTAGGTTGGGGTGTGTGGCCTTATTTTATTTTCCAGGCTTTGTTCCTTATTTTTAAATGCATGCTTTGACTTTAGCATGTCACAGCACTTCAGACACATGACCCATTCAATGGTGTGGTTCAGTGTTAGTCTAATCAAAACATGTTAGTCACATGAATATTTGTGAAACACATAGATGACAGCTTCACTATATGCATCCAGGATGAACTATCTCTTCAAATGAATGACATCAATGTAATCTCTCTGAATTCAGCAAACTATAAGTCATGTCAGCTGTGTTCTACCAACTTTACAAGACTGTAGGACCCTAATCAATCTCACAGTCATGTTTTTAATCCAAAATGTTTAACCTTGCCCATTTACAATGTCATGCCTTGAAACTCGCATAGCAAACCAGACTCATTTCCTTTCTTAGAAATTGTCTTTAATAATTTCTGTACTTGCTGACTCATAAACAATATGATTGTCAGGGAAGTATAACTACTTTTTGCAAATGACTTCTATGAAATATTATTTAGGGTGCTATTTTAAGTTGACTGAAAACAAACATAAAATGAAACATTAAACATTAGAAAGACATATTATTCTATAGAGTATAAAAATATTTTTCCTATACACTCACATTTCAGGAGGAAAATTTAATCTTGTAGCCACAATAATTATATAGCTCATAATCCTTATATACTAAAGCCGCCTTGTGTGATGGAAGCATAATCCTGTCAAAAGAATTTGCATATGGCATGCTGGCTTATTAAGTTCTCCATCATAATTAACTGATTAATTTTAAATTGTGTAATTTCAAAAGAAGCTAGAAAAAAAGACCCAATAAAATACTCAAAATTCAAAATAGCAAATTTTACAGTATAAGACATGATCAAACATAGAATCACACAAATATATCACATCAATAAAGCCGTTAAGTATATTTTTGCATTAATTTTAAGGGCTATGCTATTAAGGGATTACAGTATAGGCAATATTTTCCAAGACTAAAGAATGTTCCGCTGTATGGTAGGTGCTGAAGAGAAGGCTAATGAGAAAAAGAGTGATTGTGACAAGCAATTATGTCACCTATGTGAATGGCTTAATTTTCTAAATTAGCCACTTTGATAATTATGACATCTCATTTGTCTTTTAATTCCATGAGCTGTGAAGTTTACCTTTGATTTTTTTTCCAATCAGATAAGAGGCTTTGATAAGCCAAGGGTCCATTATGTGCCTGAAAAACTCACATTTCAGTCTGATTGTCTGCTCATCTGCTTGAACCAGAGCAAATAACACTCTTCATGAGAGCTCTCCAGACAAGGCTGTCACTCCTTCTATTTGCACTAGCTATTAAAAAATATTTGCTAAGCAAATTAATAATGTAAATAAGGCTGCAAGTAGGAATTTAGCCAGCTTAAGAGTGAAGGCAAACAAACTGTTTTCAAGCACTTTTCAAACCACTTGAACAGACTGTTTGCATACAAGCAATTAGCATGTTAATTACATAGTTCTTATTCTTATCTTATTAGAAGATTTCTAAGATTCATTGACAAACATAGGTCTTTATTTATCTTGACTTGTAGGGGATACATAGAAGCATGCATGTAATTAAATTAAAAGCAGAAAGTAGTATTTTAAGAAATTAAAAGCAAATAGTATTTTAAAGTATTATGTTTGATTTACGATTTAAGTGCAGTAATTTTTATAACTTCTTTGTTCAAGTGTAAGACATGCTTACAATGATGTGGATGATTTATATATAACATGGAAAATAATTATTTCAAGTGATTTTTGAATATTTGTTTTACTTAGTTTTCATTTTCCTTCACTAAATAGGTATGTGTTTTATTTTGCAGAATCTGGATTGACAATTATGAGGGTGTACTGGGTCAGAACACAATAGTTAAAGATTTATGGAGGAATCTGACAGAGTAAAATGTCATTTAACACATAAGCTTGTTTAACGCCATCTTCCCCTCTCTCTTTGGATGCACTGGTTACTACTCCACAACAGGGGAAACAAGAGTGGACATACTGTTCTCAAAATAAAAGCTGCATAAAACACTGCATTGTAATTGTTTCTATATCATGCCTTATTGGCAGAAAACCAGCAGATGTCAATGAAAAGTATGCTTTAGTCTCTAATAACAACCACAACTGGACAGAATATAGTTCATTTGCTTTGATCAGAATGTCAACATTTGTGATACTGAGGTGCAAACCATACCAGCTTTGTAGTGGGCAAAAGTTATGATGTTCAGTTGAAATACAATAGTACGTATGCCTCCTCGTGTAAAATACTTGTATGGTTCTTAGTCAAGGAGCCTTTTCTGTTTATTTATTATATAGCAAGGGAGGTTTTTTATTGCTTGTTTTTTTCCAAAAGCATTTTCCACTTTTATTCTTAAGACTACACAAACGTAGGAAAGACATTAGAAACTCTCTTGGCCGATGCTAACTGACATGTGTAAGAGTTATTGCTGTTCCAAACTGTCTTTTAAATGGTATTGAAGCCCTCTGATCTCCAACAAGTACCTAGGTGAAACAGCAGTTAACCATGATGATAGATTAAATCATAGCTTCATGAAAGTAACCAATTCATTCGAAATGTCATGTGAGTTTTTGCACTGTATTCTTTTCCTGACAAGTTCGAGTGATGATAATGCTTTTGGAAGAGTGTTAAAAACAAAGTTTTTTGTTTGTTTGTTTGTTTGTTTTTTAATCCATATGCATTTCATTTGGTTTATCATATTTACTCAAAAAAAAAAAAAAAGAAAAAGAAAAAAAAAGACTCAACTTGTAACTTCCAGTATTCTTCTTTAGCTTCATTTTGAGAACTCAGGTGACCACCTGCTACCCCACCTGCTACCCTCACCTGTAAAATCTCCTTTGGCAGGAGATAAAGATTGATCTTCTCAATGTATTCAGACTTCTGAATATTCTATGAAAGTCTGCAAAAGAGGTGTGACTTGCTATGATATGGCTACCTGAGAACCTGAGAAGACACGTCACTGGGGCCCTGGGTCTTTTCCACCCACTTTTCCTATGCGTCTCTTTTGCCATTTCTCATGGCTCTTCTTAGTCTGAGTCTTCTGAAATATCTGAGCATCCTACTTTCTGCTAGATGGAGTGAGGCATTTAGGACTGAGGTCTGTATCACTCATGTAAAGGGTTTTGATAACTTTCATGGTTTTGTTGCTGTTGTTGCCTTTATTTTATTTTATTTATTTTATTTTATTTTTTTTTTTCTCTCAAAGATGTTTCTGAGGAAATTTTGAATGATATTTTGTCCTCAATGAAGTCATGGATCATGATTTCATTGCCAGCATTTTACTTCCAATTGCCTACCCCAGGTTTCAGTAATTCTGTTCAATGCTATATTTACTAGAATATGAGTTTTCTTAAAAAATGTACACAATTTATATGGCACTTTAAGGTTTCTTACTTGTTGAACTGACTCCAAAGAAATATAGCTAGAGGTCTTTATAAAGCATAGATTAACACCTGTTTCTGAAAATCAAAGGAAATAATTAGCAGGAAAAGACTCAGAATATGAATTTCTAATTATTCACTAAAGTTTAGGCCATTCTTATTCTATCTTCACTCTCATTCCATTCACCTTAACACCATGAGTTTGCTTTGCAATATGTGATACAATGGCACAAAAGTGGTACAGTCCTGTGTACCAGAATTACGCTAGGTGGGATCAAGAGTTTCCTTCCAACCCAAATGATTTTGTGATTACCATTCTCCTACTGAAAAATCTTGAAACAGAAACATTTGTCTAAAACACCTGGATCAGTAAATGTCGAACTATTATATACAGACTCTACTATCTGCAACTTGGCACTGTAGAAATTGAGTACTGCATAATTATAACACAATAAATCTCTCTAAATTCTAGAATGGGGAAAAAAAATACAAAAATAAAAACAAAAAAACAACAAACAAACATAATATAATATGTTTTTTTGTTGCCTAACACAAGCAAATTGTAATTATAATTATATTTTAATTTCTGCAGAACATTCTTTTCTTTCTCCAGGGCCAAGTTGTTTATAGTTGGACATTAAACAAAGCCATCATATGGAGATTATTACATCTAAATGTTAGAGTAGAGCAAACTTTAAGTACCAGTACATGTTTTTCATTAAAACCATAGACAAGGCTGGGTCATCTATTAAATAATAATAATAATAATAATAATAATAATAATAATAATAATAATAAAGTATCTTCACCATGCAGACATTTGAATTCTCATTAAATTGTGAAAGAAATAATACTTTTATATTGCACTAAAACATAGAAAAAAAAATCAACCATATTTGGATAGATTAAACATTCTATTCCCATATAATTCCATTATAAAATGCTGCAGAAATCCATTCATTACCTTGCCTGTTCAAGTTTCTCTCTGTGCCTCTGTAACTTTTCTCTAGTTTCTCAAGTGTACTAAACTATGTTCCTTTTTTTTTCCCCTAAATTTTCACAGCTCAGCATATGGCCCTAGCTTTTATTTCCAACTGTAGTTTTTCAAATTCACATAGGAAGTCTGATTTGCTACTTCACCCATCAGCTTCTCCTTCCCCTAGTTCTGTGGGCCTTCCCCACCAACAGAGGCAGGACCTCTTTACTTTCTCACAGGAATTGAATTACTAATTTAATAACTTACTTCTTCCAGTGTTTCTTCTGAAATTCTTGCTGCATCTCTACTTTCCTGTCTGAGCTGTTCGAGCTACTACTTAGATTATTCCATTTTCAATAGGTGTATTTCCAACAGCACACACACATTTGAATGTGGCCCTAAATTTTGGTTAAGTGCAAGATCCAAAACAGCAGACTTTTTCAGAGTTCAGCTCCAGTCAAAAAATTAATTAGTGGTGACTACATTTTAACAAGTTCTTGGCACAGTAAGAACCAACTGGCTAGAGACAATACAGATTACACCCCAGAAAGTAAATATATAGACCTGTTTTTAGGGGAATAATTTTCCACAAAAGTTAATGGGAATTATGCATGCATTTTTTTGGAAAAAAAAAAAAAAAAAACCACTAACACTGAATATCCAAACAAAATCACAACTTGCAATATAGAAAACTGATATTTTCAGATGTATAAGTGGACAAACTGAGTTCTTTAGACTAGTGAAGCAGTGGTGTACCATTTCATACTTGGGAGATATTTGCCTACTGACTTGAGTTTTCAACATCTGTGCTCTCACCATTCTTGTTTTATTTTCTCACAACTGTTCTACCTTGATCATGAGGAACCTTGAATAACAGCTGGAGTAACACTCTGAGTTTCACTGATGGTTGCAAGACACAGATGGTAAATTCTCAAAAATGTTGATGGCAGATATTTTTACTATTGGAACTCTCTCTCTCTCTCTCTTTTTTTTTTTTTTTTTTTTTTTTTTCAGTTCCCTTAGCTGAAGCTTTGCTAAATGCAGAGCAGTCATTTCTTGGCTAAGTTCCATTCAAGCTGCATTTGGATCTTGCTGGGATGGCTACAACCTCATAAAAGTTCATTGTTTATATTCACTCTCACTCATGAAGAGTTTGCCAGCTCAAAAGCACTCACATTCTCAGGAATCCTTCAAAACTGCCATCAACGGGATGCTTTAACTACTTTTACTGCAGAGAAAATCCTTTTAGAAAATCTTTGTCACGCTGTTTATATATACTGTACATTTTATGTGGAGTTATTTATAGAGCTGTGAGAGTTTTGAAAGACTGTCATTCTCTTTGTTTAACACATCTTTCAAACCATAAGCATACCATAGGTCCATAAAAAAAATCTCCAAGACAAACATTTTCTTTTGTAAAGTAATCCTTTCTGACCAGTCTTCTAAAACATCTGTTAATATCTTAATATACAAATTCTGGTGTTTTTCAAACTACTTTTGTCATGCTTAGACTTACAGCTGAATAATGCCTGGATTTGATCTATCTCATAATAATCATTTCAGCCAAGTCATTCTGAGTGAAAGTGATATTCTTAACTGATGACTCATCAAGCAAGGCTTGCCTACTGAATCTCTGCTAATAAATGAATGTCATGGAAAGGGAAATTTTGATCTATAATACAGAAAATACTGTTTGTGAGAGAAAATATAAAACAAAGGTCTGCAATCCTGAAAAATGGTTCACAGTCCTGAAACTGTTACAGCAAATTTCACCTAATTTGTGTGTTGGCATGTTCAGTGGGGTTCAGTTTGTTAATTTTCTCTTCCCCTTTGAGTAACCTCTCTAAAAGCTACTTATAGAATCAGAAAAAAAATGGTGTTCTTCAGTTCTTCTGCTAGATTTCTAGGCAGTGCTGCTGTGTTTCATTCAATGTCAAACAAATACCCCAAATACATGACATACATTTTGAAAAAGGCAATCAGGGATCTCTACATCTCTAATATTACAGTATGGAAAATAATGACATAAAGAGAACAGTTTTAAAAAGAGCCACTCATTGAGCAACGATAAGTGGTGAAACATGAGAGTGCTAACAAGCAATAAAACAAAATTATGTTGAACTATTTGCATGTAAAGACCCAATGTAAAGCCTGCTGAACTTGATTGGTTTTTCATCTTTGCTGGTTCAACTGTTGAAAAACAACAGTTTCAGAGACTAATCTTTGGCAAGTAGCCAGTAGTCAAATATATACAACTTCAATAGATTTATTGTTACAAATCTTTCAAAATGAAAATGAAGATTTAAATGAATCCCCACCACACACACACACACACACACAAGTTGGCTTTGTAGACTTCCTTTGGTGCACTAACATCTTTCTTTCAACTTTTCAGAAAAAAAAAAAAAAAAAAAAAAAAATCAGTCTATTATATTAATACTAGTTTCAATAAGAACCCCAGTTTTCCAGGTCTTCTCTTTTCCTCAGGAGATAAGAAAAATTGGACCTTTATACCTAAACTCATAGCAAATGAAGTATTTTAAGACAGGTATTTCAAAGCAGAATGCAGTAGAGGAGGAGAATTCCCTATCTCTGTAGGTGTTTGAGAAGAAAGAAAAAAAACAAATTCTGGCAGGTTTCAGCTATTATGACAGCAGTTTTGAGCTGCTCAGGGAAAGAACCAGCTGAAAAGTATAGAGAATGTAGTGCAGGTAAGGCAGGCAAAGGGTGTTAACTACAGTAAATACAGTTATGGTTATAGAAATTTATTACAGGGATATCAAAATATATATTTAGTATAAATATCTATAAATGTATATCTAGAGGCATAAATATAAATCTCTCCATATAAACTCAAAGATTCTAGCACTCTGTTGTCACCACCATTCCCTATCGAATCCACATTTAACAATAGCACTATTTCCTGTTACACTATTCAAGATCTGCTTAGAATGAATTTTCTTCTATTCCCTGCGATCTTTTATCTAACTCTCTTACCTGTGCTAATACATTCATCATTCTCTCTTTATACTGTCATCCCTGTTTTATTGTCACTCTCCCCAGCACATTGTTTGCATCCATCCCTGGGTGTTTTTATGCAGTGCCCTGTCACGGCAGGAAAAATATATGGTTTGTTATTCATTCTCTCTATAGCTTGTTGAGCTCTTCCATATTGCCTTCTTAGGCTCTCAGTCTCCTTCTATTAATAAATCCTAACATTAGAATCAGTCTTAATAGGAAAAAAAATAATAATCCAAACCTATAATTTTTTGTCTCTTCCTGCAAACAAATTTTCCTGCAGTAAAGCCTTGAAGTCATCATGATCAGGCAAAGTTTGTAATTTTACTCTTGCAATTTTTATTTTCTGTTAGCAGAGATGAGAAATGAAGGCAGACTTACTTAAGCCAGAACAGGGCACACTGGATAGCATCTATCTTATTGCATTCCCTTCAGTTACTAGCTCTACAGTGATTTTTACAGTGTCCTTCTATGTTGGAGAAAGATTCATTTATAAGGAATTTCTACAGCTAAATATTAGTAAAATTACTTTGAAAACATTGGATGAAGTCTTCTTGTACATCAGCTTTGGTGATATGTTTTTCCTCATTTCAAATGCAGACATAATATAAATCCTCATAGGCTGGCTTCTTGAGACTGCAATCCCTTCTGGAAAAGAGGTACATGCATGTGGTGCTATGGCATGTGTGGGACCTTTAGTAACACAAAATTAAATTTGTTAAGACAAAACAAGACAGATAGTATGTAAATAAGATATTAAAAAAAAAAAAAAAAAAAAAAAAAAAAAGAAGATGAAAAAGAAAAAATTCACAAATGAAAGAACCTAAGCTCTTTGGAATGTAACTCTATCTATTTTTTAATTCAAATTTGTTGGTTTAACTTAACTGCCATGTGTATACTGTGCAGTGTTGATTCAAATCAATATGAATTATGAATTTTGCCATTAGCTATACAAAAACAAATGAACAAACAAAAAAGAAAAACACATGGCTTGCAGGTTTTTTATTTTAAAATATTTATTTATTTTCTTCCCAACTTTGAGATATTTCATTTTCACCAGTACATCTTGATCTATCCACTTTTGTTCCTGAAATCTGAAGGTTGTTTTTCAGGATGAAAGCCATAATAAAAAGAAACAATAATTATATAAACCCTCCAAAACCATGTTTCTGATTTTATTTCCCCCAGGTTAATATTATTTTTTGCATTTATTTTACATGAACTGATTCATCCAAACAGTAGAGCTGTTTGATACAATTCGTATTGAAATTTGGTGGTTACAGTATCAGCATTCAAAAAATGGCATCCTGATCAATGATAGACTCATTTCAAGAGGCTTAATTTTATCTTTAAAAAAAAAAATCTAGGAAAAAAACGACTGTGTGATATTTTCCTGAAAGTCTGAGGTCTGATTCAAAGGGAGATGAATAATAAGGCAGGTAATGCCAATATATTAACAATGCTGATGCAGTTGTCATGTACATTCTATAAAGCGTATGCCAAAGAAAAATGCTGGCACATGCTGTGTTGAAATACCAGCTTAGTTAAAGGATTCATGATGAACCATTTGTCTTTTACCCTTACCTCACTAGTCTTGCCAGCAGCCCTCTGTCTGCCAAAATGTAAAAGGGACAGCTGCCAAACGGATGGATTTCAAAGTGTGATTTTTTGTTTGTTTCAGTTTTACTCTCTCCCATCTCTGAGATTTTTTTCTCCCCTAGAAAATGAAGTGTGTTGGATAATAAGATGAGTTAATCAGGAAAGCTGTTAGCTTTGAAAGCTCTGTTTAGGCTGATTTTTTCTCTGAGTCTTTACACAGAAATGGATGGAAAGCCTGAAGACTTCATTGGCTTCCTCTAAAATGAGTATTTTTGTATCCAAACCAAAGTCAAGCAAGACTAGATATATAGACTGATAGATAGATAGACTGATAGATAGTAGATATAGAAGTAGATAGAAAACTTCCACAAATATTCCTCTGCCAAAACCTTTAAGGATTGTGTGGTCAAAGAGTCTGGAGTATTGGTTCTCTGCGTATCTTTATGTGGCCTTTGTGAATTTAGCTAGAATAGAACCCTACCTGCAACTGATTTTCCTCAATGTGCTGTTAAAGGACTTAAGAGTAAGCTTTCTGTCCAGGAAGCATGGTATAAACTCACTAATTTGGCAGATAACTGGACCTCCTGAGCCAACAGTGACCCAAATCAATAGATTTAATACACGGGTAGTCTTTCAGCCCAGCAGAAACATGGTGGGGCCAGCAGTGTAAGAGCCAGATGAGTTCTCGCTTACCCATGCAGAAAGGTCTGTCTTTCCTATCATTCTGATATATATAATGACTTTCATTCTGGAATAAAAGAGAAAAATAAGGCAAAATAGAGCAGGCTGTCCCATACAATGCACACACATCATCTGGAAAATTTGCTAGTTGTTGAAAATGGTTGCTACATTCTCTTATGCATTTGAGAAGTGTAATGGAATAGAAACGTTGTCCGGGGAAACAGTGCTTATAACACAAGTTGATTAACAATATTATAAGTGTAGATTTTGAATTTAGTAGCATGGTTTAGTTATGGACTTTAGTACTAGAGTAAAGGTTGGGCTAGATGATTGTAGAGGTCTTTTCCAACTTGAATAATTCTGTTATTCTATGATAGCACCCTTCTGCCTTACAATGTCCACCTACTCAGTATAGCAGGAAGGTCTTGGAGAGAGATGTGAATCTTGAATGTCTGGCAAAAATTTTGCATAGTGAAGGCCGTGAGTCCCAAATTTGGTGACAAAGTAAAACATGAAAAGTGTTTTCACTAATTCAATTAACTTTTCAGTCCCTCTCTTACTTTTCTATCCTGATGGCATCCACTCTCTAAATGTTTACATCTGTGACCCCCTAATAAAATTCTCACATAAAAATTTGAACTGTTCTAATTGATAAACAGACCCATTACAACCCAAAAAAGAGATGAGGTATAAAGTCTATGACTTGATGTCAAGTTTTTTTTTAAAGTATAATTAGAGGAAAACCCCAGTCAGTACCCTCAGTAAGAGAATGACTGCATTGAGAACTCACTTCTTACATGAGATATCAAAGAATTTATATGGCAGAGCAGCTGTAAGAAACAAATTCATACTAAAATGTCACATAATGAAAAGTAGTAATTGTGTTTCTCATAGAAACACTTGTTTTCCTAGTAAGGCTGGCTGCAGAATTTTACTTGCTAGTGGAATATTTGAAATAAATTGAATAGCTAAGTAGGATGGACAACACCACTGATGAATCTCAAAACCAAAATTGCTCCCCCTCCCATGCAAGCTGGCTTACACAGGGGTCATATAGAAATGCAAATTCCTATGGAGCATGTTGATCTCTATGATAAAGAATAAAAAAAAATAATTAGTTTTTATACTGCACTCTGGGGATAACATTTAGACTTAATCTTGCAAATAAACTTGTAATGCCTCACTGTTGTTGTCACAAAAGTTTGAGCTATGGCTCATAAAGGCATCCAGAATACCTTTACAAGGCATACAGTCCCCAAGCTATTTACTGCCGGCACTACAAGCCTTTTGTCCATTCTGCCGTAAACAAAATGGAAGATCCAGAGTTGCCGGCTGTTCAACATATAATGGCAGGGTTGCTTTTTTTATAGTTCACCTACCATACTCATGTGCAATTGAATGTGTCTCCCATATACTACTCTTGCCAATTCTATCTCCAGCAATTATCCCGTTCTAGTACTCCATTGCAAAGTACCTGCCAATAATGAGAGATTTGCAGGTGGTAGCTACAAAGCACCACTTCTCTCTCTTCTGTTTGCAGGCACCCTGTGGTGGCAGCTGAAATGTGATGGCTCTGATGTTGTTCACATAGAAGGCCATGACATGGGCCAGGGCAACAAAAGTGCTGCCTCTGTTTAGCCTGGTCCAGATGACACTTGTGCTGTCTTTTACACACCATCCTCAAGTGAAGGTGGGTGCTGCCTTCAACAACAACAACAAAAAATCAAGCTACATGCTGATTTTTTTTTTCTTATTTTATACTTATTTTCTGATTACTCCAAATTAGCTACTTATTTTAAAAATCTGTTTAAATGCAAGTATTGGGGCTCAGGACTTTTCTGACCATTAAAGTGACACCAGCATCCAGCATCTCCATGTCTGGGAGTAATCACTGGCTCACATAATAATTCAGATGCAAAGGAACCTCAGGACATCTCTTGTCCAACCTCCTGCTCAAAACAAAGCCAGCTTGAATGTTCAGATAATTTTGCACCAGGGCTTTATCCAGTCTGGTCTTGAAAATCTCCAGGGATGGAGACTGCAAATCCTCTCTGAGTAATATCTTCCACTGCTGGAGTGTCATGGTGAAAATACAGTCTAAATGTCTCTTTCTCTTGACCTCTCATCACACACAACTGTGAGGAACATGGCCCTGTCTTCTCAGTAAACAACCTGTAGGCACTGTCAGGCTGCTGTCAGACCACCAAAAATGTCAGGTCAGCCCAGCTCCCTCAGCTTCTCCTCATTGTCAAGTGCTTCATCTTGGTGAATCATCTTGGTGAGTCTCTGCTGAACCTCCTCCACGTAATCAAAGTTTTTCTTGTACTGGGGGCCCACAGCTGGATGCAGTACTGTATATATGGTCAAAAAAAGTGTCATGTAAAGGCAAATAATAATCTACTGGTTTTTTTGTTTGTTTGTTTTTGTTTTTGTTTTCTCCTGTTAATGCAGTCTAGGATGCTGTTGACCTTCCTTGTTGCTAGAGAACACCCCTGGTTCATGTTCAGCTCATGGTCTACCAACTATATATATATACATATTTTTATCAGGCTTCTCTTCTAATGCCTGTACCAACTGTTTTTGTTTGTTTGTTTGTTTGTTTGTTTGTTTGTTTCAGGTGGCAAGATGCCAAAACATTTCTTCTTGAACAGAAAGAGAAAACTTTTTAAAGATTGTTTTCTGTGAAATTGCTAGAATATCTGACAATAAAGTGAAGTATGAAGATTTTAATAGGAAAGACATTAATGCCATATTGGCTTTGAGTAAGGCAGACAGCTTAAAGTCTTGCTTTTACCCTTTATTCTGAGTATTTGCATGATTGTGATTATTCTTATCCATTGTATTCCACTCAGAGTGACAAATGTTTAAATCAGTGACAGAAGGGTACTTTTTAACCAGTTCCTTTGAAAAATCACATAAGTCTGTATTGTTCCATATAGAAAATAGAAATAATATTAGCCATAATTCAGAGAGGACTAATTTGGGGAGTGGAGGAAGCTGCTGAATTGTGACGAGTTCCTATGTTAGTTCTCCCTGACTTTCCATCTCCTGAACTTATTTAAGGACTGTGAGTACTATCACCACAGAGGGATTTTTATACCAACAATGTCCAACCTAGCTTAAGCAGCAATGAAAAAAGCAATGAAAAAAAATAAAAAAGAAAAAAAGAAAAAAAAAAAGAAAACGAAAGCTCGACACCCTACCTCAAGCAAGCCTAAAGCAGCATAAACTAAGAGCTTGAAGAATAAAAGCAGGTAAGGCTGTAAGGCTTCATCAGCCCAGCCTTTCTGGTCCCTACCTGTCTGTGATGTGAGTGATCACTTCTCATCCATCAGGCAGTGTGGAGGTTTGTGGTTAACTCTTTGCAGGTGTGACTTCACAAGAGCTGTTTGTGTTGAAGTGGCCTCTTGTGGAGGTGTAATTCCCATCGACCTCTTCCTCTTGTTTGGCCAGAGGCTGTTTTTGACCTTTACAGGCTTTGAAATTTGATTCATTTTGTATTACAAAATATCCATTCCTCTGGGCAGTGAATAAAAAGCCTTTGAAGTCACCACCTAAGGCTCCTTAAGTGTTTTTCTGAAGGAAGTAGAAGTGCCTGCTGACCACTGTTTTGATGTCCTTGCCTACTTCCCATGAAGACACCAGCCAGAAAAACTGCTTTGGTGGAAGAAGGTGAGCAGAGAAGAACCTGCTACTAACCTCGTCTTCTTCTCCTCTAGTTGTGAAACAGTGGTTAGCAAGGGCTGTACATACTGATGTGATGGGAATTTGAGGAGAGAGATGAGGCAAAGTAGAATCAAGACAGGGATAGGGTAATGACATTGCCACAGAGACCATAACTAAGCGTGACTATCTTCCACATCTAAATGTAGTGGAAGAGCAATGACTGAAAATTGCTTGTAACCACAGTGTAATGAGAGCTGGGAAGCAGGAACAACAATAAAAAGTGTCTTCCTTCCCAGGAAAAATGATTCATTCATCCCTGGTTGTCACAGACAACTTTTCTGCAAAATCCATTCATACACCAACATAAAATGTGGTGTTAAAAGCTGTGTGGTTGTAATACTTTCTGATTGATGCAGACACCTCTGCGGTAACTGACTCCCCACCTCTTCCCTAGTAACTATTACTGCCTCCCCTGGACAAGAAAGCACATTATGCCCAGCATTTTTACCTCCTTCACAGCACTGGAAAAAATCTTAATAACAATCTCAGCAATATTAGCTGACACTCATGGTTGACGTTTTCACAGGATCAAATAAGAGCACATTAGTGAGTGCTGAACTGATAACATCCTAATGGAACCACAAGGAGACAAATATGTTGTCCTACTGAGGCAAAACAGTGAACTTTCCATCTTGTTTTTACATCATCTGTTGAATGTTTGTAGTTTTAAAACCAGCATTTTATTCTTAAGTTTTTATTATATAGAAAAAGTTGCTCAAAGCAAATTAGCAAAAGTAGGCATCAAATATATCACTGGAATTAAAAAAGTTATTATTATGCAGAGCACCAGAATTATTTGATTATACTGCCATTCAACAGGCACAGGCAAATATGAGGTAAATTCATCTGAAAAGCATTTCTTAGTAAATTCTCGCAAGAAATAGGAAAAACTTCTTAAGCAGTTAAAAAAGACACATTTGCACTGCAGTAACTAATGCTGGGCTTCAAGTTTTTTTTTTTTTTTATTACAAATTTTACATTATTCAAATTAAGGGACTCATTTCTCATTTTAGTCAAAATATATATTTTTTGAGTTTAAACATCACAGCACACATTCAAACCAATATGATTTCTTTGTACACTAACAGTATTTGAAACAGCTAGATCTCAGTGGTAAAAATGTATTTTTAAAGCTACACACCAGCTGAATGGGAAGTTCTTAGCCAAGTTTCAGGTCTCAGGGATAACAAAGCAAATCACAATTTTATTTATTTATTTATTTATTTATTTTTAACTAACAGAAGACATTGCCTTTAGCTCCTCTGTGTGAAAAATAACAACAGACCTTGGGAGTCAGTGCAGAGGCTAAAGTGTGAGAGCTCAGATCTGTGAAAAACCTTCCCCAGCACTCAGCAGGTAGCTTACAGCCTGGGAAAACCAGCTGGTGTGCAGCTCCGTGATATGCATATCTACTGGTCTTCATTCACACTTGGCAAATGTGAAAAAGATGGTAGTGAGCTACCCTAAGCTGAGCACCTCAAAGATATGCCTATGTCTGAGATGAATATGTTAAATTACTTCTACAGTCATCAAAAGCCATGCATATCTACAAAAGGTGATTCATCTGTCCTATCTTAGTATGTGGTGAATCACCATGTATTGATATATAGTGCCTCTTCATATATTCCTATAAACTGAGGCCAGGATGACTAATTTAGACTAACACATCTGTCCTGTAAATGTTTAAAAATCAAGTAAGAAAATATCTTCTAAAATAAGGACTCTGCTAAGGCTGTTGATGCTGTTTTATTGTAGCTGCAAGGTTTAGAAGCAGAAAATAATTCTCTTTTCTTGAGAGTTTTTCTGCATAGATAACCATATTATAACTCAGAAGTAGGGACGAGCAAGATTTTCCTTAGAAAGATTTCTTTGATGAAAAGAACTGTCTATATTAAACAACCCTTACCTTAGGATGAATCTCACAAAATGACTTTTACAGGATCTAGCAATGGTACATACAAATGGTGTTTTAATTTACTTCATTAAAACTCATTATGATGGCCACTTATCCCATTGTCTTTACATTTTCTAACTTTCTGATTATTTCTGTACCTGATAGTGGGAATAGTCAAAGCAATAACCAGTATTATTTACAGGTCACTCCTTCACTTGAGATTATCTGCATCAATATTTGTAAAAAGCTTAACTATCTCCTAGATCTGGAACTAAATCACAAGATCCAGCAAATCAGTATTGGCAAATTGCTGTTTCCAGTTCTGGGGAAGAAGTTAGCTCTTCATCTTCACAATCAGTGTTAAGTTCAACCATCTGAAACAGGAAAGGAAGCAAGTTAGTGCCATACATAAAAGTAGCCTGGAAAAATAGACATTGCTGCCTCTATGGTCACATCTTTTCAGTGAGTGATAGAAGGGGAAAAACTGCAGATAGAAGAACATAAATGAGAGTGAGAAAAGAAACATATCTTTTAAGAAAAAGCTACAGGAATAAAAAAAAAAATAAAAAAAAATATTAAAAAAAAAACATTATTTGCACAAAAAGAATCTTGATTAGAAAAAAAAAAAAAGACAGACGTAATATGCATTATTTTAAATTTAGAAAACCTATTAATCTATAGGTTGGAAGGGAAGGGGGCCTTCAGAACATAGACATGTAAGGATCAAGTTTCATCCCTGCTCTAGAGTATGACATCTAATGGCTAAGGCACTGCTAATTAATGCACTGAAACACCAATTCCATCTGATGAGCCATTTGCACACACAACTCAGTTTGCTAGTCTGGACAATAACAGTTATGCTATTTCAACACATAATAACAAAAAGCTACAGATTACCTGCTTTTTTTTTTTTTTTTCTTAATTTATAGCAAATTTTACATTTACCTACTTTAAAGATAACATAAAATCCACATTCTTGTAAGCATTCATTCTCTGGCTTACTAGATAATTTCTATTGTAAAGGGAAGGTGCTGACATTTGCATGTTTCTTATGAGGAGGTGATCCCAGACAACCTGCTGTTGACTACAATACGAGTATCAATGGAGTGCTTCCTGAAGATCTGACCTGCAACGTCCTTAATAACAGCAGGAACAGCACTGGTCCCCATCAATAAAGTACCATAGAAAACATATTAAACCAATTTCACAGTAACTCCACCCAAAAGACTTGCAGGACCTTCTCTGGCAGTAAGCACACAATAAGGCAATGGGATGAGTATAAAATTTTTACCATTCTTGGTAGATTTGCAGCAGAACAATACTGATCATTCATCGTAAGTGCTGATGTTTACCAAAACTGTGCTAATGTTTGCCAAAAGATTGCCCCTTCTCTACCTGTATCCAGCCCTGGTTTAAGGCAGGATGTAACAGGTCCATGAAACAAAGAGGTAAGAAATAAAAATAAGGTAACAGTAAATGACTTATCTGTGTGCATAGTGTGTAGGGAGAGTGTGTGAGAGTTGACAGGACAAGGCATATTTGTGGAAGCTAAAGTAGTAAAACTTGTTCTACAGACACCTCTGTGGAAGACCACTGAGTGAACTACAAGGTATGGCTTGTGTAATGCAGGGACAATTGGGATATTCATGATTCAAGTCAGTTTGTGCATGCGTACATGCACAGTCATAGGAGACAAAGGGTTTTGGTTGCTAGAAAGTGTTGCTTCAATTGCCAAAGGCTCTTTCTTCATGGTTATACATGGAAAAATCTTATTAAATGTAACACCTTTATTACTATGGTTAGCACTGTTGCAATCAGGGAGGAGCTGCTCAGTAGGCATCTCTTGAGAGATACCTTTCTGAGAAGAATTTCACCACTTAGATACTAAAAACATATTCCTGTGCTGACCAGAGCAATACAAACTCTCCAGACAATAAATGTTATTTCATTAGTAATTAAAAAAATACATAGACTCTTGTTTTCCGTTTTAAGTCAAAAGAATGAGAAAAAGTAGATTTGTTCCTGCCCTCTTGCTCTCAGTTGTGTGCTCAGCAGCATGGATGGGCACTAAAGAGCCACCACAGTAAGACACATTTTTTCTCTAAAATGCTCTGTATAAGGGTAAAAGCAGATGCAAGCCATGGGAACTTCCAGGTATAAAGAGAAAAAATGGAACTGTCATGCCAGGGAAGCAAAGCTAAAATGGTAAAGAACAAAATAAATAGAGTTTTAGAAACAAAACAGGTAATCTCTCCCTAAGTGCATTTCTAAAATATAAGTTCTTCTAAAGAGCTATTTAAATTAGTAACATAAAGAGCTATACTAACAGAATATGGTTTGAAAATATGGTCTGTGGAAGAACAGCTTGTTCTTCTGTGGCACTATTGAGTTCTAGTCTCTGTTAAAAAAAAAAAAAAAAAAAAAAGTAATTCAGAAACTCATCTCGGACCAGATGTCAACTCTGCACACCCTCTGATTTCAAATTTATTTATTTATTTATTTATTTTTTAATGCAAGTAATATTGAAAACAGACCTTAAGAAATAAATCCAAGGGGGAAAAATAGTATTCATTCTAACCTTGGAAGTGTCTTTGTAAAATAAATGTAACTAAAACATATAAAATAGCACACTTGTTTCTCCAACTATAATTGAAGAAATTAAATATCTGTCTGTTTTTTATATCACAAGTATTGGATAAATTCCAAAATATATTTCAAATACTATCCAGAATTCCGGATTAGGAACATGCTTATATTATCAGGATGTTTACTCCTTTGTTACTAGAATTTATCCCTTGAATTTTCATAAGCACAAAGCAGAAACAACAGGTTGTGAGTGCCCATCACCTGCAGCAGTGACAGCTAAAATGAGCACGAATTTCACAAAGGGATTCTAAGTTCATATATTCCTGCACTGTGGTCTCACACTGAGAAAGGAGAAAATGTACTCATTGTAGCTGTCACTACTTTTCAGCCTCTTCATGTTGCCTTTTTAATTTATCATTTACAGCAGTATTGGCCTAATAACAGCACCACTTTTCCTTTTGGCAATTTTATAATGCTTTTACAGAATTCTTACTAGTTACTCTTCTTCTGCACCAAGAATTTTATTTATTATAAAATACGAGAAAAATGTCAGGTTAAGCCCCGCTGAATATCAGAAATGGAAGAGTATTAGCTGTTTCATGCAAAATTATATGTCTGGATGTGATGAAAATGCATCACTTGTACTAGAAATAGACACATCATCCCTGATTTCAATGAACTTAACCAAAATAAATAAGAATTTGCCCCCAGAGGCATAGCTGTATTATACTTTTCTCTCAGATAGCTCTATCATAACATCACACACTCTCAAAACAATATCACACAAAAGGTTTATACCTGTCTTGCTCTGACTGCCTTAAATCACTACAACAATGCTGGTGTTGGACTTTTAAGAAATCATTGTTTTTAACCACAGGCCATTTACTGCAGTGAATCACTCGGGGAAGGGGGAGGCTTTGACAGGTTTTCTGAAGTAACCTTCAGAGATGAACTTGGAAGCCAGTTACTTCCGTTTAAGATGCTGTCCCATCGTAAAAAAAAAAACAAACAAGGTTTTTAACAGACACATCTGTTGTTTCAAAGCATTTTCCTTGTGAGGTGTTTGTATATTATCCTTACTACTACATCTAGACCATGAAGTATAGCTCAATGAATAACTAACAGATGATTACATTTATGAGTAAAGACTACTCATAGTAGACAGCTACTTCCTACAGGTGACAGGCAATCTTCAGCTAGGGCTTCACCTGAGTAGTCATTTTGGGACATGATCACAAGGGCTGGAGACTGATGAAATTATCCTGTCCAACATCAAACACAAAGTGGTTGTAAATCAGCTGGGGCCATGGCAGAAGGAGAACAACTCATCCTTTATGCAGTCCTGGCAGCTCTTTCACCTAGTAGCTACATTAAGAATCTTAACAATGTCATTAAGTGACCCCAGGAAGAAATGGGTAAATTTTTATTATTGACATTTGTACATGTATGAATTTAACATTCATTCAAAGAAAAAAAAAAAAAACAACAACCTATGAAACACAAAGCTGTGTTATCGTAAAGCACTAAAATGGTTTATTGGGGGGGGGGGGGGTTGGAGCATGCTGGGACAACACTCACAAGATACATACATAAAATATACCCGTTGTAACTCTCTGCTTGACCTTGTAGAGCCATGTAGGTGCTTAGCTGACATACAATTATAATATCCCAAAGGCTTGTTCCATAAAAAGAAAATTGTAAAAATCTGACCTCTGCAATATAACATTTTCTTCCTGCTATATAAATGATTGTTTTTCATAAAATATTAAATTTCAAATGTAAACAAAAAATGTTTCATCTGCTGCTGATGACCTGACATAGACATGATGCAAAGAAATTAATTTTAGGAAAGATTTTGGATGTTACTTTTGAGAGATTCAGATTAATAAATACATCCATAGTTGTCCATATGGAGCTTATTTCTGTAACTTCTTGAATTGCTATTAGAGAGACGGTATGCAAATCTGCCTGCAAACAACAAGATGAATAAAAATTCTCTCTATAACTACATAGAAAATAAATACCTTGCAGATGTAAAATAGCGGACAAAATCTCTATAAGAGAAATATATTCTGAGGGGAAAAACAAACAAACAACAGGAAAAAAAAGCCCACGAGACTATCCAGGGAAGTCAGAGATTCAGTAAAGACCTCCGTTTTGATCTTTAAAAGCATGTACACCTGCTATGCAAGAACATTTGAGCATATCTGCATGAAGGGAAAATACATGTTGTGGTCAGCAGCTTGGACTGGGAATGGGAATGAAAATGATATTTAGATGTTTGTGTATTCTTTAATTCCAGTGGGTGATCCCTAGTTCTCATTGCTCTGACTAGTTTCAGTATTTCTCTGTAGCTGTGTGCAGAATGTAACTGCTCTATATAACATTCTGCAGCATGTGATATGTACACAGGGCCCTGAGCTCATGTATTTTGTAAAAAGCTCCATTTCATAACACAGTTCTCATAGCTCTTTCTCTTTAATGTCTTCCCACTCTAACTCTCATAAGGAAAAATCAGTTTTCACTGTCCCCTGAAAAAATCATCTCAACCCCATGGAATCTGCCAACTTCTCTAAAACATGAAAATCTGAAGATGGAAAAAAGATCCCCTTCAGGGGTAGACACTAAAGAAAGAAATGAACAGCTGGAACAATAATCCTCCAATATGCCAAAGAAATATATTTTCCAAGTGCTTTACTTAATGGCTATTTTTGTGCTCTCTCGGCAGTGCTCCTTCAGCGCTTACACTTTAATTGCCCTGCATTTTATTCACAGAAGGTATGGGCTGGCTCACTGCCAATGTTGGCTAAGATTCGTCTTGTCACTACAGTGTCTAACAGTGTGTACAGAACAATATCCCAATTAGATCCATAAGTTCTAGAAACATGATACACCGCCCTATGCTTCTCTGGGACTCATAGGTAGGAAGTTTTGAAAAATAGATTGACTGTGAATATTCAATCTGATCTCTTTCACTGTGAGTATTCACTCTGATCTCTTTCACAGTAATGGTAAAAGCCTTGAAAATAGTATTTCTGGAATATTATAAGTTGTGGCCCTGATCCTGCACTAACACTTCTAGTGTGTGTTAGAGGGGATTGTTTTTAGCACCATCCCTATAGTCATTTTATTATGGTCATTTTATTATAAAATGATATATGTCATTTTATTATATACAGTCATCATTTTATCTTTTAAAAGATATAAAATATTATTATTGGGTTAAAATTATAATCCTATCGGCATTTTTCCTACGATTCCCTACAACATTTTTCAACAAAAGGATCTATTTTACCCTTCACTATATAGATTACACACACTGGCCTTCTGACTGGAGAAATATATAAAAAATTTTCTCCACTAAATTATTTTTTAATCTGTTCTCCAATGTGGCATGAAAACTGAGGAGGCCTTCTCAGTAAAACATAAGGAACAGAGAGCACTGAATATTGTGAGGAATTTCACTTGGAGAATTTCCTTCTATCCTTCTTTTAAAAAAATGCAGCTATGAAAAATATCCAAACAATTAAATTAAGTCTTCAGTCATTTCCACTCTAGGTATTTTGTCTGTTCCCAACAGTCACTTTTGCTTTCATTTTTAAGAAAAAGAATGTTAAAAGTGGAAAATAGCATAAGTCCCTCACATTATTTAGCTAAAGCTCACATTTCCAACTTTGTACTATTTTTAAAAATGCACTGATGTATAAACACTTTTGTAAGCTTATTTGAAAAATAAAGTGAATTGGATACTCTGGATCTGTCCTTACATGTTGTCAAACCTACACCTTTAAAGGCAAGAAAGAGGAGATTACATCCAAAGTCTTGTTTGGTGAATATTTTTTTTAACACTAGGTGGAGAAAAGAATAGTGAAGGGTGAAGGACATATCTGCATAGGTGACACAAGCAGGTTCTATACTGCCCTTTCATGGACTGAGGCCACTAGAAAGCATCTAGGAGATCATAGGAGCCTTAAATGATACTGTTTATTATATAACACTTGCTCATGATGTCTCAGGAATAGGCACTGATAGAAGAGTGTGTTGGGTCTGTCTGAGCTGGAGTCACCTTATCCCTGCAGCAGCCTGCACAGTGCTGTCCTCTGCACTCGTAGCTGGAACAGCACTGATATCACTCCAGTGTTGTGTCTATTGCTGCATAGTGCTGGCACAGCATCAGGACTCCTTCCAAGCCCCCGAGAGCCAGCAGGCTGCGGGTGGGCAAGTGATGGGGAGGGGACATTGCTGGGGCAGCTGACCTAAACCAACCAAAGGGATATTCCATAACACCTGATGTCACACTCAGCAATAAAAGGGGGGGCTCTCGTGGGAGAGGGGGCTGTTCCTCCTGAACAACCACTACGCGTTTGAGGCCCTGCTTCCCAGGACGTGGCCGAACACTGTTTGTTGATGGGAAGTAGAGAATAATTTTTTTCTCTCTCTCTGTGCTTCCGCGTGGACTGATTGTTTCTTTTGTTTCTGTTTTTCCTCGACATTCCCTTTCCCTTTAATTAAACCTTTCTCATCTCAAACCTCGAGTTCTCTGTGTTGTATTTTCTCCCCCTTCCTCTTTGAGGAGAGGGGGAGTGAGAGAGCGGTTGTGGTAGAGCTCGGCTGCCCACCTGAGTAAAACCACCACAAAGAGGTGTCATGTAATTGCTGTACCTACATTTTCCCAAGAGAATTAAGTGCTTGTGAACAGCAGAAGACATTCTGTAATGTGCAGTCCTATTGATGCATAAATGGGCTGGAGCCCCACAGACTTCCTTGCACTTCCCATTCAGTATTCCAGTTCCCATAGATGTTGAGGTCTTTCCCTGCAGAAGATGCATATAACATGCCAGATGTCTGAAGCATGAACAGTTTTCCAGTTCCCAACTCAATTTTATATCTTTTGCATTAACACTAAAGCTCCTCTGCTACATTCACACATTGCTTTATGTGCAGAAATCTCATGATGCTGTAAGCACTAACATCCAAAGGTAGATATGGACAACAAAACTGTTCTGTGCAGCAGAATGAGCCAAGCAGACACAATATGGTATTGCTGGGAGTGTGCATGAGGGATCTTTACCTTGAATGAATTTCTGTAGTAATGAAACAGAAGAAGCCAAGGAATTTCTTTGATGTGCTAGATTCTTAGCAACATAATAATATTTAGGTCCTAAACACATCTAGTATGTGATACACATACAGATACACATACCTCTGCGGGTTCCCTCTCTGCCAAAATTATTTACAAACTTAGTCTTCCCATGTTAACATGGAAAAAGGGACCAAGACTTTTACTCCAGAAACATGCCAGGAAGCTGTCTTTACCACAGGGGTTGTCTACAGAGGGAAGTCCTCCAGCCTCTTATCCACACCAGAACAAAGACATGTCCCACACCAGAATGAAGACATTTGCCCAGTATGAAGCATCTCTTTGCCTTCTCATCCCCTGCATGAACTCCAGACAAATGATTGTAGGGCAGTTATGCCACCTACTGTGCCAATGTAAGGAGCCTTTTTATTTATCTTCTCTGCTTCTTTCTACCTTGTCTACTGCCCAGCCTTGTCCAAAACAGAACAGGCAAAAGAGTCTTGTCATTTCCGTGTGACACCTAGGGCAGTATTTGCTTTAATGTCAAGATATTATCTACATTTGGGTGAACACATGACACACCTTGATCCATCCAGGTTACCCCTTCCCCACCTTCAGTGCCATTTGCTCTGGGGTTTCTGTAAGGCCCTGATTAATTGGCTTCCCACAAGTGCAATATTCCTATATATTCCTATAAGTCTCAGATTCCCATAATCATGTTGCAGACACCTCCAAGATCCTACCCCATCTCCTCATTTGAAATAATCCCCATGCTGCTGCATCTAACTTGCAGTCTGTGGAACAGAATTTGCCTCAAGGAAACATTTGATTGTAGCATATATGAGAAATAGACACTTAAAACCAGCATGAATATTAAAATGAAAGGTTAGGTGGCATATATCTTAGATTTTCATAATAGGTAAAAGTGCATGATATCATAGAAAATTCACCCACATTAATCTGTGGTTGAGTTCTAGATAATAACTGGGTAGACACAACCTGTCTATGTGGGCCCCCTAATCTTTAAGGAGATTCAATTGGTTATAATTAAAGGTTTCAACCAATATACTAAAAAGAAAGATACAAACTGTCTTTCCCCAAAAGAAGCTAGACTGGAGTAGTGTAAACTATTGCTTATTTTACTGCTTATTTTCATTCTGCAGTGAAGAAGAAATACAGAGATTTAAGATGAATGCAAGTCTTAAGAACTTAAAACTTCCAATTTGCCCTTCAGCCTTTTTTTTTTTTTTTTTCCTGGTTTACACGAATAAATTTATATTCTAATATAATATTAGAATAGATATCCTAGACATTCACAATATTCTCCTTTGCACACAGGTTAAGCTATTTAGTAGAGTTTAGTTTTAATTTGAAATGTGGGTTAATATGGTGAGCCATTCATTTTATGTGGTAGCTACAAATTATTGTTCATGTCTGTAGCTGTTGTGATTCCAAGGGATAAAATCTTCCAAGTACCTGAAAAGTAACTTATCCAGAAATAGTAGTAATGATCTTATATCTGAAAAAATAGGATTTCTTAAAATTTTCTAAAGTGCAAGTCAGATAAGAATATACGTGGATGAAGCAAAGTGAATCACAGAATTTCTAGGTTGGATGAGACCTCAAGATCATCGAGTCCAACCTCTGACCTAACACTAGCAGTCCCCACTAAACCATATCTAAACTTCTTTTAAAGACTTCCAGGGATGGTGACTCCACCACTTCCCTGAGCAGCCTGTTCCAATGTCTAACAAAAGTGACCACAATTTAATTCAGCTCATATGGCTAGCACTTCTAGTCACAGAACCTATGATGTCAAAAATATAGAAGTGCATTAAAACATATGTAGCATGTGGTCTTTCTACCATTAGCTGTGTGGTAGAAAGAGGAAGAGCTATCTCATGTGTTATAATTTTGCTTCTGTGCTATTTGATCCTGGCAATTAAGAGTCGAATAAAACTACTGCAGAGCAGAGATGGGAAACTTTCCCTATGCAACCCCATTTGGAGTCCTATGGCAAAAGTCTGGTATTTTAATAGATAATGAGATTAGTGACAAAAGGTTCTTTTGTAATAAATCTGAATAGAGTTTGCATATTGAAGACAAATATGAAGGCAAAAGAAAATAAAAAATAAGAGGTTCTTGTCATATGTGAATACTTGTGGCAAATTTTCCTTCTTTTACTGTGTCACTTTTTCCTACTTTGAATGAATTTCTTCCTTTGGTGCAAAAGATTTATACAAGCAACAAGGAAAATGATCAAAAACCACATTTCAAGGAGAGTTTGAAAAATTAAAAAATGATTAAAATTTAATCCTGAAAGACTAAAAATATGCACATGTGTTGGAACCCATTAGAATCAAGTCTATGTGTGTAATTGTTACTGATCACATGGAACAAACAAGAAAGTGTAATTTTTATACATGCAAGTTTTGCGTGCGTTCAATGTAAAGTATGTTTGCAGCTCATGGATTTTTGAGAAAAATCAAAACCTTCCCATTAAAATCTGGATTATTTCTTTATATATAGCATACACACTCAGAAGAGACCTGCCTCATGGCAGCATAGAGATGGATCTGGCATTGAGACCTGACTTCCACAAGGATGATTCACTGTAGTGTAGAGCTGACGTGACAAAAATCCAGCAGTGGGAAGGAAAGATCTTGTTTTGGTGGTCAACATGCAGTGAGATCTTCAGGCCAATAGCATAACAGTCCTGTCATTTTCATGGTTGATGAGGAGCAACTGGAGCATCAGCTTGCACAAATGAATTAGTTCCTTGTTTCATCTGTTTTCAAAGAAGAATGGAAACCCCCAGCATTCATATAGCTGGGATATAAAAATTTCCCTGGGCTAGGTTTCTGTATTATCTAGCCCAGGGAAAGAAAGTTGCTCATGGCATATATCCAAAAGGTAAACAGATAAAGGTAAACTTCAGCTCTGTGATAAAATGCTGAATTAATATAGCAGAAATAATCCAGGCTTTCCAGAAGGACCACAACCTGGGTATCTTAATAGCATGTGCCTCAGTAGTGTGTTACTTGTACAAATCAAATGTACAAATCCCTCCTGATTGGCATTAAAGCTTTTGCTGTTGTATTAAAAACCTTTCACCCCCACTCTCTAAAAGACCTGTGTCTTGCCTCTCCTCCTGTTTTCCAGAAACCTGACTCCTCTAAGCATCATTCTGTCCTGAGTGAGGGCCCTGTTACCTACCTACATCCCACACCAGCTGGATGGATCCCACACAGCACGATGGATCATTCTGGAGGCGACTATTTGGATAATAATATTCACTGAGGTTGCAGTGTTCCTCCCCATCTTGATTAATTACAATCTAACTAAAATTGCTACACTTTGGCCCTCTTCATTATTCTTCCCCCCATTGCCCCTTACTTAAAGACAAACATACTTTTATTTCATTAATAAGGGTTGGAGGTTTCCTGAATAACTTTATCTTGGGTAAATACAGCTCAGCTAGAGCTCACCCACTTCTAATTGAGCAACGGAGAATTTTGTCTCCTTCTTGCATGTACCAACCAGTTGAGTTTAGTAATTCTTTTATTGACCTCCATGGCACCAGGTCTATGGTCCCCCTTCCCTACTTCCATAATAAAAAACTTTAAAACAATTTGTTAGTATGTAGAAGGTGGAGGTAAGAGAGAAAGAGAGAGGGGAGGGAGAGAGAGAGAAAGAGAAATAATGTTAGTCTTTGCACCTGTGGTCTTTAAGTTATCTCTGTTTTCATGGTTCCTGAAAGCTTACATTCTGTGAAGTTTTCATTTTATTTCAGATAACAGTCCCCAGAATGGCAAACCCAGTGAGTAAGGAAAAAAAATCATTCATGTACAGTAATAAATGGATTTCTGCCAATGACAGGTCATGATACAGAAAAAAAAAAAAAAAAAAAAAATCTGTGATGACCCTCTTTCCTCTGCTCTCATTTATCTCCTCCTGGTGTCCACTGATAGATTTCTGCTGTATGATTTATTGCAGAAAAACACCACCTAGAAATGGGCTTTTGATAAAATTGTTCAAGGATTCCTGGACAATAAATCCTAATCTTTACACGCATGCTGCAAGATGTTTCACCTTTCTTATGCTATAAATAATATATGCCAAATGTGATAATAAATCCATACATCTAAGCACTATCTGTGTAGTTTAAGAAATAACATTACAATATATAAACTTGATGTTAATAGCAGCTACATAATGCTGGGAATATTGATGGCTTTTTTTTTATTATTTTATTTTATTTATTATTTTTTTTGAGATCCAAATTTCTATCAGTTTTTGCTGAAATTTCACTGTTTTTATCAGCCTGGATGGTTATGTTGTGTAAGGAAATCTTTGATAAACACAATGGACACTAGCTGGCTTGAATTAACAGTGTTGCTCCTCTAGGTTTGCCAGGAACCTTGCTGAGGAAATCAGCTGAAATTTTCAGGTCTAGTCTATGCAAAGACCTCTCTCTGTAATTAATCATCTACAGTAGGAAGTGTATGATCACATCTGTCACCTTTCTATGACCCTACAACTGTAACATTGGAGTTGAATGTGCACAAGTATAGCATTTAAAGCTCTGTACAACCATAGGCTCAAGGTCAGGATCCAGCTTAATTTTACTTAAGAGTGGAAATGAAGTATAACATCTGGTTAGAGTTTATTTACTATGGAAATGGGTCTGAGCCCAAAGACTGATTTAAATACTGAGTCCTGAACAAGATATAAAATATTGCAAGCATCTTTCCCTTCATGAGCCCACACAAAACAAACAAACCTTTATCTAGAATATGAAAGTGAGCAAATCAACTATTTGTCATCAATTTTGACTGATTTTTCTGGATTATTTATTGTAACATTTGAATATTGTTATAATTGTCTGCTTTTTAATTTCCTACCTAAAGGAAAGAAAATATCTTTCATATATACCTGTGCAAGGCAGAGAAAGTTATCACAGTATTTTCCATACATAATGACTTGTAAAGAATTTCCTGATAACTTCTGTGAAAGGGGTATCTATTCTATACAAAGCAAAACAAAACAAAAACAAACAAACAAAAACTGAGAGCACTAAATTTGGCAACCATATTTCAGAGACAATAATATTGAAATACTGAATGCAGGCAGGAGCGGGGAGAAGGAGAGAGAGAGGGAAAACTTAAAGGAAAAAAAATAATCCTATAACTGGAGGGGGCCAAACCCACATAAACAATGTATTTGATTTCAACTGTGTCCTCTGATCTATACTGAAGGTCAAAGAAGGGAATGCCACAGAAGTTATGATTATGTGAAATGAAGTGAGAAACAATGATTTAGCATAATAAACACTTCCCACAACTGCAGAATGTTCTGCTCACTGAAATTGTCTCCCAGGTGTCTGCCTGTCTCCAGGACGCACAGATAATCCCAGGCTGAGATGACAGTGAGGCATGTTATTCTTGGAAATACATGACTAATGTTGGTTTATGTGAAAGGAAACTCACCTCACCTCTCTAAAATGCAGCAGAAACCTCTCCCTTCTGGTTTGCTTGAGTCAAAACATCAACTTTCCACCTTAAATTCCTAGATTCAAATCTCAGTCAACTGTAAAAACCAATATGATTTTCTTGATAAATTCCTCTGTCCTCTCAGACACAAGACAGGCTAAACTACTCCTATACTTGAACCATGTCCTAAAGGGCACTTATTTCTCTATGGGCAACAACTCTACAATTCTGAGAGGAAAAGATTCTGACAAAGCATTACAGGCTATCAAACCTCTGCTGTCATGCTACTGCACTTGCAGTTTATGAAACTATTGAGCTCAATTTCTTGTTTTTACAAATGGACCCCAGATTCAGTGTGGTTTCAAATTTGTTTTCTCAGATCAGGTATTCTGCCCTTGCCTATGTTAGAATTCTTTATATATATATATATATATAGATATATATTGATATATATCTATATATATATATTGATATTGATATCGATATATATTGATATATATTTTGGTTCCTTTCTGAAAATACAAAAACACTATTAATTTATGAGCTTTCGTCTTGCTTCTCCATGAGAAGTTTTCTTCCTTTTCTTTTCTTTTCTTTTTTTTTTTTTTTTTTTTTCCTGATGCCATTTGAGTAAAGTTGTGTTTATTTGTAAAGAAAATAAACAATAAAAATAAAACGGGCATGGAAGGCTAGGCACAAATTAAGAGAGAGTATATTTTAATAAAATGAAGGACTTCAAATTCAGAATAATATTTTGCATGCAAATCCTACTATAGGGAGACGTAAGGATGAGTAATGTCCTCCAGAGCAAAAAGAAACTCTTCTGAAAGGTCTGAGTTGAAAACTTTCTTAAGTCTACTGAAATCTATATTTATGTAAGTGATAACACTCTTTATTTTGTTAGAAATCTGGTCAGATGTAACAGACTAAAATCCTCACACTCCTCCTTGGTCTTAGGAACTCCTTCATGAATGCACTCAGCGTTATGAAATGAAAGTGACATTATGCTCCCAAAATTAGAAAAGTGCTTAAGCCTGAGCCTATTGAGCCTATATCTCCATGAAATTTAAGGTGCCTTGATGCATATTCTCCCATAAAACCTGCTCTTTGGGATGTGTGGTTTTGGAGGGTCCATGCACAACTTCCTACTCTAGGGAGCAAAGATGACCCCACTGATTCTGTAGGACAGTGTCATCAGAGTTGGCTGCTCACGTTGTACCCAAGGTAAATGTCTGAAGGAAGTTAAAATTCCCTCTCTCAGGAACTTAGCTACCACTATTCAGTGAGATAAATTAAATATAAGTCTTGTATGGTATATGGTATATATGGTGTATATATATATTCACCATACATATATATACACACACACGCGCACATATATGTATATACACATACACATACACATATGGTATAGGAAATGTTAAGCCTCCTCATATAATGCTGATGCCTTGCAAGAGTAACACAATAACTACTACCTCTTTGTTCTCCCTACCTATGTTAGTCTTGTTTATGTACAAAATCTTCTCTAAGTTTTTTTGAAAATCCATGGATTACTAATATGTAGAAACCAAAATAGAAATAAGTTTGGCTGAAATAAAACTCAAAATAAAATCCTGGAAGACATCTCTTTTCACTGAAAGTTGGGCAATTTGTGCTTAGAAAATTGAAAACTAAAACATTTGAAACCATTTGGCCTAGATTTCAAGGACTAGTATTCATTATCTTTTTAGGAAAAAATATCAAGTTTTCACATTTTTAAAAATAAAATTTAGAAAATCACTTGAGACATATCTACCACTATGTAAGCTTTTAGTATAATGTTTTACATAATTATATTATAGTATTACTATATGATTATTAATTATTCTCATAACATAAATTTTATGAAGACCTGAATGTAGATTCTTTTATCAAAAAATGTCTACAAGAAAAAGTCTACAATGGAGTAATAAATATATCAATAGAAAATTTATTCAAAGATTCTTTTCTACTTCACTGATAAGTTCCATTGAGAGCTGTTAACAAATTTTACACCCACACAGGCATAAGTTCATCAAAAGTAAATATCACCTTGTATGACCACTATAGCTGTTTATTAAAATAGATTATGAGTCACTGAATTAATAATTAAAAATAGAAAATATCTCTTGATGGTTTTTCACTAGACTGGGCTACTATGGGAAATATTTAAAATCATTTTGGCTTAAAAGTAGAGAGCGCTTTTCAAAGACAGTTGTAGTAAACATGTAATAAACTGTTCAAAGCATTAATTTGTTCTCCATTCTGCAGGCTCTTGCAAATTTAAGCGGGGCAGGGTAGCAAAGAAAGGAAAAGAGAAAAAGGAAGAAATCTCTCCTGTCAGTGTCTGGTTCGAGCCTTGGCTCAGGCACACCTGAGATAATTTATGGGAGCATAATGATCTGCATCAGGAATCTCAAGTTCAACCTGACGCATGACTGAGCTAGTTTCTATAAAGAACCTAGCAAGCTGGCGCCACAGCAAATGAAGAAAATGAGTTTAATCACTTTACAAGCTTTCTGTTTGTGGTCTTTCTAACCATATTGGAATGAAACATAGGAAGAAAATAGTCACAAAAATGTATGCTGAATGCCTGTGTAGTTGATTGTTGGGATTTGAGGGGATGGGAGGGAATTAGTATACCTAAGGGGATGTCAGACAAGTGAAAACAAGGATGTTTTACAAGCAATACACTAGAAGTCTGTGGTTCACAATGAGAAGGATGTGAAAGCAGTTAAATGTCTGTCCCTTAGGAGGGAACCAGGCAACTCTGGGGTAAGGCCAATCATTGATAACTGGGTAAGTGGTAGAGCTGGCAGCAAAAGCAGCTTCCAAAGAAAGGTATTCACATGATCAAAAAAGATCTGGCTGCACGTGTACTATTTCTAAATAAACTTCTTCCCTGACCCTTCTGGAACTATAGTCATTGATCTGCAAAACAGCTGTGTTTAAAAACACATTCAGCAAGATCTGTTTCACTGTTGTAGAGTAGGAACAACTTTGCAGACCTAACTATGTAAGGATTCATATCAGGCCAGAGGCAAATCAGAAAGGTGAGAAAACAGGATGAGAAGAGAGATATAAGGAGAAGGAATCTGGAAAAAAAAAAAAAATACTGGATATTAATTTGGAATTAATCTGTAATACAGTTTTAGAAAGGACACTGAACTAGACATAAGCAGAGGAAGAACTAGATCCTGCTTTTGTACAGAGCTTAAAATTTAGGGGACAAAACTAAACAACAATATGTCTGTGTGTAGCTCAGTGAGTGTAGACATTAAATCATCAGATTCTTATTTTTTAATGTCTTGATAGTGCGTTATTTGATCTGTTGACACAAATCTGTATTATCAATAGCCAAATTCACACTGTTCCTCAGAGGCCTTCCAATAACTTGCACATGGGAAGAGTTCCCATCAATTAACAATTCCAAGGAAGTTGTGCAGGTGGTAGTCTCAACATCATCAGCAAATAACAGGAACCAAAGTTTTGGTCTTCCCAGAATGAAGAAAAAGGCTACTTTCATCAGCTATATTGTGCCTTGTTACTTTTTCAAGTGACCAGAATATTTTGTCTTAGCAAATACTAGAAAAGTATTACATTTTGTTTTAAATAAAAAATAAATAAGAAAAAACAAGGACAGAATAGCTGATACATTGTGGTTCCTTCATTGTCACAATATTGAGGCACAAACAGCTTTGATTTTTCATCAACATCCACAGAAGAATAGAATACTTGAATGGATGCATTGCTTCTGACATTGCAGCCTACACTGCATTACATCAGCATTGATGGACACGTTAAGACAGAGAGGAAAAACAAAGAAGCAGAACTAGATGGCTTAATAAGGCTTTCTGACATCTTTTGTGGTAGAAATAGCTGTGTGGATAGTGGTGTCATTATTAACATCTAGTGCTACTGGCCTTATTCACAAAAGTATTTACACTGAGGGCAACCGTCTGAATTTATGGCTGGGGTAACTCCATAGCAGTCAACACACAGAATTAATCCAATTGAGCAAATATTGTAATCAATACCAAGATTTCCAAGCATACGGGTGTGGTGCAGGGAAAAATCTAATATTTGCAAGAGATTTTATTGAGACTTTGAATATATTGCTTTCATCTGTTTATGTAGTAATGTATATAAATTTATTATGCATATTATTCCATACCACTTTTGAGGAATATTATAGATATCCCATACATGGCAAGGTCAGGATATCACAATCCACCTGGAACATGATGCTTTTTTTTAGAAACAGCAGTCCCCAGGAGTTGGATATGGTTTTGTTAGCCAGCAGTCCCCCAGAGCACTGCCGAAGGCCTAGTTTTAGGAGGGTCCCATGATCCCACCAAAGAGTTCAAACAGATGAGGCAGTTGGTGCTGAAGATGTCAGCAGAAAAAGTCTCCTCAGGGGAAAATGATGGCTGTGGTCTGAACCTGCATCTGCAAACAGACTAACGGAATTATTTCTTTCTGGCACAGGCCTTTTTATAATATCTGACTAACTCATTCAACACTTCATTATTACAGAATCACAGAATCGTTTAGGTTGGAAGACCATCTAGTCCAACCTCTGACCTAACACTAACAAGTCCTCCACTAAACCGTATCACTGAGCTCTACATCTAAACATTTTTTAAAGACCTCCAGGGATGGTGATAACCACTTCCCTGCGCAGCCCATTCCAGTGCCTGACAACATGAATTTTTTTCTTAATATCCAACCCAAACCTCCACTGGCACAACTTTAGCCCATTCCCTCTCACGCTATCACCAGGCATGTGGGAGAATAGACCAATACCCACTTCGCCACAGCCTTCTTTAAGGTACCTGAAGAGAGCAATAAGGTCACCCCTGAGCCTCCTCTTCAGTCAATATATCTAAACCAGTAAGCAAGCTCACACTACCAGCAGCTTTCTATCACCTGCCTTCATATCAGTTGACAACTTTTCTCTTTGGGACCCACTGATTAAAAGATTGCAAGAAAAGTTTGTTGCCCTGAGGGAGAGGTGTGAACAGTGATGGAGAGCAATCCAGGAGAGAAAAGATGAGCAAACCCTTGGGTGGAGGAAGACTTTCTGATTCCTACCTGATTCCTTGGAGATTTTAATAAAACTTACCCTATTTCTGTTCCAGTATTCAATCACTGGAACTCCACTATCCTCACTGAGTTACTGTTAGAGTTACTTTTAGAGTTAATGTAGATGCCACGTATCAGTAAGTCTTAGAAACTCATGCATTATTTGGATTTTAAAGAGCTTTCATTGAATCTACAACATGATCACATTTGAGAATACAATCTAAATTAATTGATATTGTCAAAAACAGAACAAATTAGAAAATTAAAGGTAAAGCTTTATAATAATTGTTGCATTTGAAAGTTATATATACTAATATACTATAGTCATGTGTAGCTGGACAGGCTCGAAAACATACTTTAGACTTCCCAATTAAATAGCAAAAATATAAAGTAAATTGCAAAGAATATTACTTTATACAGTTGCCAGAGTTAAGAAAGATTAAATTAACACAATTTCAGGTATAAAAAGCAGGATTTTTTTTTCCAAGTTTTGGTTATGCAAGAGGGAAACTAACCTAGAGTCCTCTGTACCTTAATGATTTCCCTGCCTCCATCTCCAGTAATGTTGTCTCTTCTCAACAATCCTGTTGCTTCTACTGGTTCCTTCTTCAACAGCTTTGTCATTTGATTTTATGCAGATTATGAAACAGCACAGGGACTATCTAAGGGGAAAATCATACATGGGAAAATAGGAAATTCAAATCTGATATATTATATATATACTAAATTATATAGATCTGATATAGATTATATCCACAAATTACACACACAAGAAATAGAAAAGTCCATTAAAAGAAACAAATAACCTTCTTTTGAGCTCACAACAATAAAAGTTTTGTTTTGTTTTGTTTTGTCTTGTTTTGTTTTGTTGTTTGTTTGTTTGTTTGTTTGTTTTTACAGGAAATACTAATTATATGTTCTTAGAGCTCACATTTTTAAAGAGCTTAGTGCATGGAGCAATAACATCACTTATGAGGCAACACAAAGTCTTACAGAGGAGTTGAAAAGCAGCATGTAACATCTGCTATAACATGGGCAACACAAGCATAGAAGGTATATTGGTTTTCCTCTTTGGCAGAAGTGCAGAGATGACCAAACCAGAACCCATACTAGTATCCTCTTTTCACCACTTCATCATCATGCTCTTCAGCATTTTCTATTCAGCCCACAGGTGAATTCCAGATTTGCTGCTTTTGTACACCCCTGGCTCTTCTGAACTGCATTACAAACCCTATTTTCAATCTCTGATTTGTATCTTTAATATGTTAAATGTTTCATGGTTTTGAAAAAATGATCAAATTAACAGAGAAAGCCTATTCTGAGCTATGAAGTTCAAGGACTATCTGTTGTCCCTCCCACCAGAGACACAGAGGATGTTCTGGGTACAGCTCAATCTATCTTTGCCTTGTACACAAAGATAGTTGTCCACAACTCCATGGACAACAGCCTTTAGCTGATGTTGGAAGCAGAGTGGGAAGCTAGATGGATATATTTTGTATGATCTGGTACAGACATTTCATGCTCTTATCTCACCTCTGCTGTCATGTGGGAAAACAAATAATTTTTTCTGTCTTTGATGGTTCAGGGATGTCAACAGCTTCCCTTTGCTATTCTCAGGGCTGAGCAACCATACAGAAGGCAGAGAAACAAGAAGAAACAATACTCAGCAGCCTACTATCAGATAAAATATAACTCTAACATTCTGCCTGTCACAGATTTAAGAATAAGGAAAGACTTTTTTTTAATTTATTTTATTTTATTTATTTTATTTTATTTTATTTTATTTTATTTATTTTATTTTATTTTATTTTATTTTATTTTTTACTTAAGGTTGGCACTGGGGATTCTTCATATCAACAGTGGTCCAGTTGGTGCTTAGTCCATCCTCATGGTTTGTATTACTTTACAACAACATATATACCTTTAAAAACAAATCTGTATAAACAAACTAATATTTTTGTGTAATGTTAATAACCAACTTAGACAGTAGGTTTAATTTTTCAATATAATGCCATTATGTGACAAGCTTTGTTGCGAAAATTAGGATTTGTACCATTTTTTCAAATAATGAGTGACTTTTCTACCTCTGAGATCTAGTGTAGTTCAGCAATTCAGTCTAAATACACAAAAAGGTAACTAAAAATATAGCAAGGCTTGACTAATAATCGATTTGCAGACTTCTAAGAGCTGTCATGCCTTGTCAGTCTTAGAAAAGCAGGTAAAAATTAGTTTTCCAACACTAAACAGTCACAAATAGCAGTGGTTTCCTTGGAGACTTAGCAGCAGTTCTCAAAACACTGTACTTGGAAGAAAAAAAAAGGTATTTAAAAGATACATTCACTGTCCAAAAATTAATTAATTCCTTCCCTTAATAAAATACACTTACATCTACTGTATATACTTGATGCTTATCTCACTACACTTTCGTACCAAGTCCTTTCTCATAGTACATGGTATACATATATATATGTAATATATAGTTGAAATATGTAACTTGAAAGGATTTTTTTGCTATTAACAAAGATGTACAAAAAATCCCACAACTGTATGGAAAAGTATTTTGTGTGTGTATGTGGGGGGGGTGGAGGGAGGCGTGGGATTAGCATGTATTTTCTTTAACTGTCTAAAATGATAAAAGTAACTACTAGGTCTGAAGTACTAAGGTTCCTGACCTAAAAACTGCATTGCAGATGAAAACAGCAGTATTGTCTCCTCGGCAAAAATCATGAAGAAAAAAAAAAAAAAAAAAAAAAAAAAGCGCTTGATTTCTCTGCTGAGGATAGAGATGACAAAAAAGCAATGCAAACTAACATTTCTCCTCAAGGTGAGCTTTCCACTGCCTAGTGAGACACAATTTTTTTCCATATGTGTCAGTGGGTGTATGCTGTCCTATCTTCAAACACTCCTTCTTGACCCCTGTGCCGTGTGGTGTAGAAATCAGAGGGTCTGTTTTTGCCATCTACCTCCATTTCACAGATCCACTATTTACTTTCAACACCAGAGGCATGACAGGAAGCCTGATCATAAGTGGTTCTGCAGTTTCTACAAGAATGTATATATTCCTTTTAAAAACAATTGATTATATCTATATCTACATATAGCTATATGATAATTATATATGAGAAAAATATAACATTACCTCTAGGTAAGTGTACTAAGACTAAAGGGAAGATCAGTACTATAATAAAAACATTCGATTACTTTGTCTAACTATCACTGAAAATTTAATCATTGAGAAATGTCTTCAACTGCTTAAGTAAAAAGCAGGCAAGAAATTCTAGCTTGGTGAGAAACAGCTTTCTTGATATTGCAACTGAAATAATTCAGTTGTCATATACTGAACAAGAATTTTTGAGGATGGTAAAAGGCATTTTTTAACAAGATGAGCTAATTAAATGGAGTGCTGATTAAACTGTTCTAAGGGTACACTACTAATCATTCAAAAATTCTGACATTTCAGAGCTAGAATTACATATTTATAAGTCACAATATACTCAAGGAAAATGTTTCCTACCCAGAAGACAAGAACATCTGACAAATAACCTAGAAATCAGAAAACAAAATGTGACACTGGTGGGAATTTAGCTTTAGTTTTATGACTACTGAACAACATACAACACAATACCTTTCATTTGGTCTGCTATGGACCTCATAGTCTGGGGATTCACTTGACTTTTGTTGTGGATACTAATCATTTCAGGCTTAGTCTTTTAGCACCATGAAAAACAGCATATGTATTCATTCCATTAGAAATTTTATCTTGTTGATTCAACAGCAAATACCATATCCTTTTCATTATTCCATGAATATTTATTCATGTTATGTCATCTTTTTAGACTGTTACATACTTTTAGACTGTTACATATACCAAGCACCTGTACATACACTTTCTTTAGTTCATTTTTGTCACCTCATCTCAACTTCTGCTGATGTCTGTCCTAATCCTGAATAGGACAGGAAGAGTGCTTGTTTGTTAGTGGATCTGGACTTGTTATTGTCATTTATCTCTGATCTTAACCAAATCTATATCTAGTACAGCAGAATACTGATTTCCTTTCAAATTGAAAACACACAGGGCCCAGACTAGAATCTGTAATCTACATGGCTGTAACTTTGTAAATAATCTTCATTCAAATTACTAGAGGTGAACCCAAACCAGTAATTCTCTTTAAGGGGCAGATCCTAAATAAAATAGAAACGCTGTTTAGGTCCAGTTTTAAGGAAGGTTCTCTTCAACAACACTACTCCTAAATGGTCTAAGATTATTATCTTAGGTGATAAATTAATCATCTAAAATAAACCCAATACTGTTTGCAGATTCTGACAGCAGCTAGCTAGACCCAGAACATATTTGGCTTTCAAACCAAAATCAAAACTTAGCCTAAAATCTAACCTATGTTATAAGCTACAAGCCTAAAACTCCTGGTTCTCTTACACTTCTTTTTTTGGTCTTGGGCCATCATTCAGTGATGTCCAGTAACATCCACACCCTCCATCCTCTCCTGAAGGTGCTTCTTCATTCAACAGTGGTACAGAAGTGTGTCTATAAACAAGTGTCTGTTCCTTACTGTATCCTTCTACATACAAGTTATTGCTATAGTGCCAGACTGGGTTAACATTTCAACATAGTTGATCTATTCTGATTCTATTTGTTGATTTTCAAGAAGTTAAACTCTTTCCTTGAGGCTTCATTTTTTTCTCTTACATAGCAATGTATCTTTACATTTTAAAATAAATAAATAAATAAATAAATAAAAAGTCACTTAAGTATAACAGATAATAAATATATTATGTTATCAACTTTCCATGTACAGCAATAGAACAGCCATGCTGTTTCTATTGACTTTTCTGGTTCCACAATTAAATTTTGACTACCACATGCATTTATCAATTTGTAAGCAGAATTGTCAGGGAAATGAGGATGTAAAGTCCTTGTCTTAAATCCAACCCATAACACATGGAACAGCCACCTCTTGAAATGTGTCACATACAGGATACATAAATGCTTTCTGAAATAAATGAAGTTTATGGAGGCATGAAGCCATGTAGTGAAATATGTGAAGAGATAGTGGAAGGTAGCTCACGCTGGTCTCATGATGGCCAGAAAGGCTCTGAAATCTGTGTGACTAGGGATGTTGAGGTCCTCCGTGAGACATAATTTTTGCATGGCATTTCAGCACATCTTATTCATGTTGTTTTAGTTTTAGCTTTTGTTTTGTTGTTTGCTTGGTGTTTTGTTTTGTTTTGTTTTTTGCTTGTTTGTTTTTGTTGTTGTTGTTGTTGTTTGTTTGTTTTTCCTTTTTAGTATATTTGTGCACCACTTCTGCTCTTTAAGATATATGTATACATATAACAGAATTCATTTTGTTGTACTTTGTGCTTGCAGCTCTAGTAATGGGAGTTACACTGACATTTCAATAGCTAAATAGGTTTTTGTGTTTTAATCATTCAAGTATTCATTCTCAGTTCAGTGGCACCCTTCCACCTTGATAGTCTGTAATTATAATAATCTATAGCAAAAATAAATGAGATGTTTTAAAATACTTCATACTTGGCAATCTAATGTTTCGGTATTTTGTTTTAAGCTTAGACCTTCTACTTGTAAGTATGCTTTTTGGGGTGGGACTTCATTTTGTGAACTTCTAAATCAAAATATGGATGCTATGTAGACGATAATTTATATTTGCATACACAAAGCTAGAGTTCTTAATTTTTGTACTATAAACCTTTTACATCATAAATGCAAGGAGGACCTTTATTTATAGTAAATGTGATCACACTGATAAAAGTGTGTTTTCCTCTGCTTCTACTAATTTATTTTATGATTAGAGCAAGACATTGAAAGGACAGATGAACTCATCTGCCTTATATTTCTGTGTTTAAATTCCTACTAAATTGAATAGCTTCAGAATCAGAATCTCATTCCTAAATACACCTTATGAAACTGTACTTCATACTTTGGTTAAAACCTTGCTATGACTAATCTAGTTGTATCGTTTTCTGGGACAGACTTAAAATGGGTTTTAGGCAGAAGGCTGCAGTTCTGAAGGTTAATGTACCACCCATTTTTCAAGTGTTACCAATGCAAATGTTATTTGCTATATGTTATATATGCTTATGTGAAAACTTTTATGTTTATGGGAATTTGGAGAAGAAATGGAGGCGAAAGTGGATGGAGGGTTTGATAAGGCAAAATCTAAGGCTGCAGTCTTACATTATCCCCTGTAATAATATCCCCTGTACCAGCTGAAAAGCAAAACCATGTCTCCTTTTCTTCTCTGAGCTCACCTATTGACTACTTATCCATAGAAGATAGTGGTTATATTTTTTAACAAATACATCATTCCAAATAATTATTCAACATCAAATTGCCAAACTTTTACTAAGTACTCTAATGATACTTTTATAAAGCTGCATGAGAAAAAAAAAAAAAAAAAAAAAAAAAAAAAAAAAAAAAAAAAAAGGATCACATTTTCTTGCCAATTCTGTCAAAAAAACTCAAACTCCTACAACATAGGGACCAGTCACGGTGTGTTATCCTTTACATCCATACCTCCCAGGCTGCACAAGCACAAGTTAAATATCTCTTGGGAGCTCTTAGCTGTACATACAGTGTTCACTACTTGAAGCTTAAAAACATTAAGCTTTAATGTAATTTAAATAAATAACAAGAGAAAATAAATTTGGCTCTTCTTCTTTTTGTCTTCTCACTGTGAGAAGAGATAGATATGTGGTATCAGGACCATTGATGAGCTGCTACATCTATTTCAATTGGTATTTGAATATACAGCTTAGATTTTAGTTCCATCTTCCGTCTTTAGAGCCTCTTCACTAGGTTCAACGTTATTAAGGAAAATGCCTTAATGCTGAAAGAGGGAAAATCTTTTTCCAATGTTCCTATCCCACCCAAATTCAGGCTGGCACAACAGTTGGATAAGTTGAGGAAGGCAGTGTGTGGGACAGAATGATCACAGATCCTCTCTCAATTTCCTTGAGAGAACAGAGTATCCAGGAGCCCATCTTAAGTGCTTGTACACAAGTATGTGTTTTGTGAAAAACAAACAGGAGGAACTGAAGGTCCATACTTGGATAAAGTGCATGGACATCACTGGTCTCACAGAGATGTAGTGGAATAACTTGCTCAACTCGAGTGCTGCAATGGGTGAATAAATGAAGGCTCTTCAGGAAAGACTGGCAGGGAAGACAAGTGGGTGGAGGCTGCAGTCTACACAAACAAAAACACCTTGAATTTCTGAAATTCTCCCATGAATTTTGTGACATGCCTGTTGAAAGATCAGAGGGGAAGTTTACAAGGTGGGATGTCCTGGAGGCTGCCTGCTGTGGACTGCATGGTAAGGCTTAGTACATGAATTCATAGCAAAGGGAAGACCAAGGAAAATGCCAGTTTGATGATGAATAGAGCAGCAGATTTTGTAACACAGGACAGAGAAAACAGGTACTTAAAACTTTCTTTGTCTCAGACCTTACTAGCAAGACCTACTTTTAAGTGTCCCAGGTCCCTGTGCCAAATAGTATTATTTTGGGTGAGAATAACACAGTTTATTGTAGACAGAGATTGAGTTTAATTAATAATAAGCAGGACATGCATAAGTTCATAGAACCAAATTAAATGAATGTGAGCTGGGCAACATCATTGAACTGCCAGTTATTATTATCTTTGAAAAGTTGAGGTGCATGATGACCAAGAAAAGGTAAATGTTATGGCCAACTTCAAAACGGACAAGGAGGATTTGGGGAACTACAGCCTGGTCAGACTCACTTTGTCTCTGGAATAATTAAGAGTAAGTCTTCATGGAAAACATATTCTGGAACTGAAGGACAGGAAAATTAATAGCAACAGCCAGCATAGATTTATAACTTCAAAATCTTACCTGTCCAGGCTGCCTTCTGTGGTAGCATGAGTGGCTTGGTGGCTAAGGATGGAGCAGTGCTGTAATTTACCTTGAAATTACGAAGGCTTTCAGCACTGTTTTCCATAATTTGCCTGAAACTAAATTGGAGGTTGGACTGAGCAGATGGGTGAAACCTGGGTGAAAAAAATGGCTTGATCACAGGTTCAAAACATTGGGTTAGCTGTTAGAAGTTTTACTGGTAGCCAGTTATAGATGACACCTCTCAAAGGTCAATATGAGGTTAGCGCCATCTAATACCTTTGTCAAGGAATGATCAATGAGATGGTATGCACATCCATATCAAATGTCACGGATCACACCAAATGGGGGAAGGGTTAATACACTGGTGGGCAGGGCTGCCATACAGAGGGAGCTTGACAAGATGAAGCATTGAGCCGGCAGGAACATTATGAAATTCAACAGATGAATGCACAGTTCTGCATCCGGGTTATCTGGGGCAGATAATCCCACTCATTGGTACAAACTGGGAAACATCTAGCTGTGCAGCATCTCTGCAGAAACGAACCTGAGGATCCTTGTGGAGACCTCAGCCACCAAGACAAGAGGAGAATGTTTTGTTTCATTTTGTTTTGTTTTTACCCCTATTTGGCATTAATGAAGTTGTGTTTGGAGTATTGTGTCCAACCGTGGCTTCTGCAGAATAAACTAGAGTGCAGAAGGGTACTACTGAATGGTTGGTTGGATGGGTTTGCTATGCTTCCAGAGAAGCTAAGGGGAAACCTAACTGTCTTACACTGCCTAAAAGGAGGTCTGGGAAGGTAGAGCTGTACTATTCTCAGAGATTCATAGTGGAAAATGGAAGGAATATGACACAGATTGTAGCAAAGAAAATTCCAGGTGGAGATCAGGAGAACATTTTTTGCCTTGAAAGCAGATAAGCACTGAAACAGGTTTCCTACACAGGCTGGGGGATGAAATATCCATCCTTGGAGATGTTCACTGTAAAAGTCCCATAGTAACCTAAAGCAACTTTTAATTTAGCCTTGCTGTTAGCAGGAGGTTGGCCTAGATAATCTCCAGTTATCCTTTCCAACTTATTTTTTTTTTCTATGATTATAATAGGCGTCATTTGTATCTGATTCCAAATGTGTATTCTTTATTTGTAGGTAAATCACCAAGTACAAAGTTGGTGTCTGTTAAATAATAGTAATAATATATAAATCACACACCACTGCTACATGTGGCTAAAGTAGACCAGTAAGAAAAATGGCACTTCCCTGAGAGAAGTTGCCAATTGATTGTTTTAGATCTGCTCCTCCAAAACTAATGTTATCTGTCCACTGTGTCATAATGAAACAAGCAGTTGAACTTGTCAGTATAGACTATGTCATACTAACAGACGGAATTGAACACAGGCAAACATCTGTCCTTCCCATATTTATAGAACTGCAAAATCACAGGGTATTTGAGACTGATAGGGACCTCCTGAGGTCTCCAGTCCAAAATCCTGCTCAAGGTAGGGCCAGCTATGTTCTGCCTATGTAGGCCTTTTCAGGATACTTTTAGGCCCCATGAAGCTCTCTCTTCTCTGGGGTGAACAAGCCCCATTCCCTCAGTCTCTTCTCCCTGAGCAAGTGTTCCAATCCTGATCATCTTGGTGTCCTTCCACTGAAGTTGGTCCAGCTTACCAATCTCTTTCTTGTACTGGGCCCAAACCTAGATGCAGTACTTTAATACCAAGTAGAATGGTCATTTCTCTTGATCTTCTGGCTCTACTCCTGTCATTACAACCCAGGATGCTGCTGGGCTTCTTTGTTGCCAGGGGACACTCTTGGTTCTTGTTCAGCTCATTGTCCACCAACACTTACAAGGTCTTTTCTGAAGAGCTGTTCCCCAGCCAGAAAGTCCTCAGCCATACTGTAAGAGGCTATTCCTTTCTGGTGTAGGACTTTTCATTTGTTTTTGTTGAACTTCACCTCCAGGTCATTGATTAAATATTACAGGTTCATTTCACAAGTACCTGTGGCATTCAAATGGTTAACAGCTTCCAAATGGATTATGGTTTGCTAACCACTAACCTCTAAGCCCAAAAAGTCAACCAGGTTTTTATCCATCTTGTTGTCCACTTACCCATATTTTGTAACATCCCAACTTGGATTCAAGAATATTGAGGGGGGGACAGTGTTGATAGCCTTGTCAAAGGCTATATTTCATCATAAATGGTAATCCAACTGGTCATGTAGGAGTTACCCTTGGTAAATCCATGCTGACTGTTCTTCAGTCACCTTCTTCTCTTTCATGTGCCCAGAAATGCTCACCAAGAGGACAAATTCCATGATTTTTTCGGGGATGTAACTGAGGCTTCCTGTAGTTTCCCAGGTTGTCCTTTTAGCTTTTTCTGAATATGAATGTAACATTTGCCTTTCTCCATCCTTTAGGGATTTACCAGAAATGTTTACCTGTTAAAAGATGTGTAATTTTTAATTCAAGCCTGGAATAAGCTTGTAAATAACAAAATAACATCCCAGGTCATCTAAAGAAAAGTGGCTTTTTTGTAGTAGTTTTGTTTGTTTGTTTGCTTGGTGTTTTTTTTTTGTTTGTTTTGTTTTTGTTTGTTTGTTTTTGATTGTTGTTGTTGTTTGTTTGATTGGTTTTGTTTTGTTTTGTTTTGCTATCTTGAATGGACCTTTGCTGTAGATAGGGACATTCTGGAAAATAGCAGTCAAGTATTTCAAATATTGATAATCTTGTTCTTGTCTCTACTAGGGGACAACAGTTTGCAGATGCCTGAATTCATAGGCATATGAAATGGATACATTCACGTCAGTTGTAGCTTCATAAAACATCCTAACTCATTTCATCATTTAACAGCCTCTCTCAATATTTCCTTGTTTGATTTCAGCAGTTTGCATCATGGAATTTGGTCTGACAGGTTACTTTTCTTTTAATATAGAAAGAAAAGTAACTAATGAAACAGCAATGAATCTAAGAATACCTATGTGAAGAAAATTGCAAATAAAACAAATCAGTTTATTGGAAGGCTTGTATGTGATTTGATGGGGAGCAGTATTCAGTAGAAACACAGGATGTGTATACGGAAAGATCAAAAGCAAAACAAAATGGAGAAACTACTGAAACTGGCTATAAAATCAGACGGTGGTAACAGAATCATACTGTAATGGTAATTTGGTCTGAAATACAAGTGTTTCATTGTATGTGATGCTTGGGAAGGTGAGAAATAAAGGAAAATAGGGTGGAATAGTATTAGAGTAACATCCATACCAGAATTCTGAAAGAGCCAGACCATTAGTTGAGGATAAGTGAGAAAATGAAGGATTTTAAAAAGTCAAGATTCAAGAGAGATCATTTACCAGAAACTTTTATTTTAAAAGAAATAGAATATGGGCATCTGATCCCCTTAGTATGAGGTACTTGCATATCAAGTGCTTGAGAGAAAATTTTGGGGAAAATGTAATTAAAGTGTTAGGGAAAAGAGGAAGATGTGTACATTGCAGCACAGGTATAATAAATGTAAATTGAGCCAACGTGACCTGCAAACTTTACATTATTAGCTACAATTTTTCTAGCAAAAGGAAATGTGCTGCATATAAAGCTTTATATGCAAAAGCTTAAGCTTTCATAAAGCATGGTATAGTGACACAAAATGAGAGACATTATTATGACGGAAAATATAATAAAATTTTACAAAAGAGTTGTACAAACCTTAAGGATCTGGTTAAAAGGAAGGTAGAAGGGAGTAGTGCTAGAAGGGAAGATACATGTTGGGAAGATATTAATGAAGAGATCTTCAAGGTCAGTTCTTACCCTTAGGACAGAGATCATGGAACAGAATTTTTTGATGTTTTCTTTTGAAGAAAGATAACAAACCTGGCACAAGAACAAACTTCTATAAATCAGCCATGAATTAATATCACCTACAAGTTAGAAGGCTTGTTATGTTAGTCTAAAGAAAGCAGTGGGGCTGCCTTTCTGAAGGAATTAAAATGGAAAAGGAATGGGGTGGAGATGACACCCAACCTTTATATTATGTAAAGACTCCACTGTGCTGTGGAACTTCCCAAGCAACCAGGTCTATCGACGTCATGGTCGGCTTGTGCTGAGTAGAACAAGCCAGGAACTTGCATGCAAGCTCTTATTTGTATCAACTGAACAAAACATCTTTTGAGAATTATATAATCTTTGGCCTACCTGCTCAAAGAATGTCATCCCAGACACGTATAGACACATATCCAGATGCACATAACCAAACAAAAAAACCACTTTAGGGTCATCTCAAAATTAATGGGAATTAAATATCTAAACAGTTTTGATACCTTTGAAAATCTCTGTTTCCTTAGGGTCTGAAGGTCTGAATACATCTGAAAAGAAAAAACCTTCTGCAATCCCTAGGATGTCATTAACAGTCTTGTAATACCCACAGAAGGAGAAAAATATACGTTACTAAGTGACCTAACCTACATCACTACCAGGAAAATCCATTTAAACCAAGCTTATTTTAAATAGACCTAAGTGATAGAGCTTCTAGATTTTTTTCTCAGAGAACTACTATGCAGTTTAATAGGTCTGAATAATGTGCTCTGATTTCTATCTTGGGGTTTAAAAAAACACTTGTACACTAGCAGATTTCTCATTAATTTTTCTATCCATCCAGCCAGTGCAATAGCTGAATATATTAATACCTCATGGTTTCTACCGACTGGGCCTAGCTGTACCCTTACAAAAAAAACACTTTGAGACACTTTAATAAACTTAATATAAATTAATACACACAAGTCATACATGCAAATAAAGAAAAGTGATTTATATCAGTTTATTCATAGCATGACTTGGCTAATTAAAGTACACCTTTTTCTTATTACATTTTATAGACTCCATTACTGTAATGCAGGAAGTACCAAGCAGTAAGGGCAAATGAGCTTGGGGAGAAAAAAAATGAACATTTGCATCCTTTCTATAAGTACTGTGCCTTTTGATTAATAGAAGACAACACATTGCTCTAAAACAGTTAGAGGAAAAATATCCAATACCCATAGTATATTGATAGAAATCTAATGTCTTTGAATTGTAAGCATTGTTTTGTGAAAGTGTGTACATTTGTATTATGGACCTTTATGAAAGCATATCCCAACTTGTTTTATGCTAATACAGTAATAATACTACACATAATGTAATAATACAACACATGTTGATAATGTTTGCACTTTTCAAATGGTAAAGAAATTATATTATCCTTGCTAATGTTTTTAAGCTTCACTATAACAGATGATTTGTTAAACCATAGAGATGTTTGGTAAAATACAGCACATTTAAAATCTGACTTTAAAAAGTGTGGATTTTGTGGTTTCATTGATATATATATATATAGAGAGAGAGAGAGAGATACAGAACACACACACAAAAAAAAAAAAGGATAATTTTACTAAATGTATTTTACTATACTTTTACTAAAAACAGTATAATTTAAAATAATGCAGGTTCTTCCCCAAGATTCTCCAGAAACACTTTATCATCCTTAAATATTTCTCTAATAACTCAAGAACTCTATAGTGCTACTGATCTGTAAACAAAAGATCATACAAAATCTTGGAACAAACAAGCTAAAAAATAGGTGTGTTGAACCTCAAATTTAAAATTCCTCTTTAAATAATCCGGAAGTAGGATAACATAGAAGATCATTCCAACTTGTATCATGGTCATTCAAAGCAAACTTAGGTAACTGCAACTTTCATACTCATCCACACAATCAGAGACCACTCAGATCATATAAAATATTGTGTTATATGAAAATGTAGTGGTGCTTTCTTTTAACATATAGTTTTAAAATGACAAAACAAATAGATTATAAATGAGGGGTACAGAAAATGGTAAAGAAAAAATAATGGAACATTGACTTAGAGATGCATTAAAAACCCATTGTCTTAAATGTAGCAATGGTACTTACAAATTTCTTGAGTTCTATCTCCAACCATGGTGTTAGGTGCATTCTGTGTTTCCATCCCATCCAGCTATAGTAACATACAAGAACATTGTACAGCTTCTGTGCACTGAGCAGGCTTTATGGAAGCAGAAAAAAAAAATGAAGGAAAAAAAAATAAAAAAAAATTACTTTGGTTTGATTAGATTTTGGCTATTTCAATCTGAAATTATGGAGATAGGAGATACCTCACCCTCTGCAAGAAATTAGGTGATATCCTGTTTGAAGTATAAACATGACATTTACATGTATTTTTATTTTTATTTTTTGGAAAAGGAAAGGGCTAACATTAAGTAACCATCCAAAATTCATTAGGCATATCAAACACCTTGGTCTGAGAGTACAGAATAAATTATCTTTATGCAGATAAATAGTTCTTTGCAACCAGGAAAGAATTGTCTACTGAAATCAAGGCCAGATGTATGAACTGTACCATGCCAATCAAACAAAAGTTGGGCATGAGTGTTGTTAAAAGCTTAAATAAAAATAAAGCTCTGGTTAGCCTGGAGCCATTTGTCAGCAATATAAATTGTTCTTAAACATACATTTAGTAGGCCTATGTGCACCGTTTGCTTCTCACACCATGTTTTATGCAGTGAAAAAAAACACATTTTTTAGGTAGAGTTTTCCTTACAAGGCAATATAACCAATTGAAGATACAAATAGTCAATGGGAAATAACAATGATAATAAAACATATCTTATATTTTGTGAGTTAAAAGTGGGGGCTTTTAGTTTGTGAAAATTTATGGTAGTTTTTCACTGATGTTTTGTACATCGTGACAAAATCTCTGCCATCTGATTATTAATAAAAAGAAATACTGTATCTTATTCAAGGACATACAAAAAATACACAACCCACCATCCACACTGCCTCCAAAAATATGTTTGTTTATTTGATATGGTAGTATTGAATTTAACTTGCTTTGCCAATTTTGTTTACCATAAAAATAAGAGTTATTAAACCTTATTTAAAACAACTGCATGCAGGAAGAAGGAAATAAACTACGTTAATTTAATCTTCTTTCCTAAATGTTAACAGCAGTGTAAAAATGGATGCTCTCATCCTTGTAATCAGTTGCACGGTGCACAAGGGCAGCAGTCTCTGGTGCCTCATCTGTGAACTAATCTTTCATTTCATAGCAGATCTTTCCATATCAAACAACACAAATGACTTAATTTGCATGACAGGATTTGTAACGGGGCAAATCTAGTGTCAAAGTCGATTAAAGATTACACCGGAGAACTATCATAATCAGTACTCTAATGAGCCTAAATAGTACATGTAAAGTCTCCCCTTTTTGCCATTCCAGTCATGTATAAAAGGGAATGTGTTTCTTTTCATCGGTGAGCCAGTCCTTTGGTTTGCACATTACGCCCTACGTTGAGCTAAAGTCATGTCAGTCTGGTTTCAGAGGGAGAGAAAGGGAAATAATAAAGCAAACATCACTTCACAAATGACATTGCTTGGTATAAGCCAACGTTTGAAGCCCTTAATTCTTCTAATCTGCAAAATAGTCAATGCTAATGGGTTTTTGCCTTTGTGAAAGCTGATGCATAGAAAGAAAAACTTTAATGAGCTGCCTGGGTTGTATGCTTACAGATACCTGTCAAATGTCTGTCATCTTAGCTATCGTTGAGGCATTATAAAGAAAGTAAGAAGGAAGGAGCGACAGTATTTGTACAAGCATTTTCATGCTAAAATGGCACAATTTTCTTCCTGTCATAATTTCATTGTATCTGAAAGTCAGAAAAGCTTAACCCTTTCAATAGCACATCCTATACAAAATATCACACGTTTGAACTAGCAGCTTTAAAAATAGCAATATGATTTGGTAAACAGCATCTTCTGTTAAATTTTGTTTCATAAAACTAAATTATCTATATTTAAAAAAAATGTGACAACAAATTATTGGAATCAATTGCTGCACTTCGGAGAGATCAAGAGTTTAGTAAATGTAACAAACCCTCAATGTGAGAGTCTGTCATCAGAATAATTCCTTTCTCAGTTCTTAATTTCATACGCCTTTGTGTCTTTATGCTGGCAATATGAATAGCAATGCAAAAGGGTCAACAAACTCCCCTATTCTTACCATCTCTTTTATTAAAAGAAATGGGAATTTGAATGCATCTTATTGCAAGAACACCTGCTAACTCTGCTGTTCTAAGTTGTAGTTAAGTGTAGTCAGCCTTGTTTTCAGATGTTTACAATAACTATGTAAAAAAATATATCTATGAACCGAAATCATGCATTCAGAAGTCTCAGCCCAGGTGTGCTCATTCACCTAGTTCTCTTTCCAGATTTATGGTAAATCCTCATTTCTTTCAGACAAGTCAGGCATCAGAAGTATGGACATCTCTGTACAGACCCATAGTTCCCCCTATCCAGGTATCAAGCTCTAGTCTGAGGGTTTGCATGCTCCATAAATTTGAATACAGCTTTGGGAGTCTAGTTCTAAAAGGCACTTATGTACTTGCTGACACCTATTCATGCATGGAGTTGTTTGTGGAATCAGGGCCTTAATTCATACAGAGGACATACCAGAATATATAGGGAAAAGGTATTTTTTCTCGAGGCATGCCTGCCAAGCCTGGCAGAAAGCAGGACCAGGGCTCGCTGCGTGTCACTGAGTAACTCACTTACACACAGTGTTTCCATATCCACAGTGTAAAGCAGGATAAATGTCCTAAACACTCACTCACTTGGAAGCCTCATATATTCATGCCTCTGAGTCATTTGGTGATATTTTTGTTTATTCTTTCAAGCTGTCAGTGTCAGTAGTCCAGGGAGGCATTTTTGTTATTATTCTGCTATGTCTCTGTTGTTGTTTTTACCTGGATTTGTCAATCCTCGTTCAGGAGGGCTGCAATACTTTGTCAAGGTATACTAAGGCATGACACACTTCAGTGCATCTTAAATATTCTCAAAAGACCTCAGGCACCAGCTCAGACATTTTCATTGAGCCATTACAATCCAAATAGAAAAACTTTAATGAGTGTATTGCTTCCAAAGGACTCACTGGGTGCTTGCTGACAGCATCTTTCATGCTTCTGTTGCAGGTGAAGATCTCAATGGAAGGTTTTTCTCCCTTGTGCACTCTTTTTTTCTTTAAGTAAACTCACACAGAGAAGAAAAAGATAAGACAAATTAAAGGCTTTAAAGTCTGAGATTAAGCAAATGAAAACAAGGAACGATAATTACAACTGAACTTCTTCACCCAAGCTACAATGGGTGAAATTTGTACTGATGTCTCCCAGCACATACATATCTTACCTGTACATGCAATGTGGTTAGGAAATAAGGAGATTTAGAATAACATGGCTTAATTATCAGCAAATTTGATATTCTCTTGCTTAAGCTGTAACTTACAAGTATAAAATGCCCATCAAATCTTCACATTAAATTTCACTGAATTTCAGACCTTCCCGTACTGAAAGAATATCACAACAAACAGAAAGGTTGCTGCAGTGGAAGGTTGAGAAAATGAGGTTTGCACAGTGAAATTGGTGGGTAGCGCTATTTTTCCATCTCATGTTACATCTTTTAATTAAGGAAGTTTTCAGGTACTGTATCTAAAAGAGCAAGCTTTCAGAGGGGAAATACAGCTCCCTCTAAGGTTCCTTTAAAACCACAGCATCCTGTCAAACTATTCCAAAGTGAGGAGGGGTGGAGGGGTGGCAGGATCACCCCAGTGCTTTCCCAGAGGTGATCTTTCCAGCACATCAAATAATTTCTTCCTAACTTTATCTAAATGTTATGGACACAAGCATGCAGCAGAGGAGACACTTGGAGACCCCTCCAGTCCCAAAAGAGAGCCCTGGTCTTCCAGCATGTCACCTGCCAGTCCTCCTAGGAGGGCCCCATCTGTGCAGTGTGATGGTATGGCAAACACACCTACTTTTGGGGGGAAACATATACTTATTAATCATTCTCTATTTAACCTTACGCATGCTGTGCACTGAATGATTGCTCATGCTTCTTGACTGGTGTGTTTGGTGCAGTGGCTGCTGTGTCCACACCATAATCCGGAGAGCTCGAAGGGGTTAGCGCACAGACGTAAATAACATACATTAGCCATGCATGTTTAGTTCTGACTTGGATTTCATCCACTTTCCAATATGAATTATTCATCCGCCATCCCTGTCCGATTGTTCTTTTAATTCATATTGCAGTTGTTAAAAGGTTATAAGCCACGCTACTGAATAATCCTTTACTGTTTCCCCATGGCAATTTGTGCCCAATTTTTGCAGATTTCAAGCCTCTGCCGATCCCCGCCGCAGAGTTCATTTTTATGGCGATCGCCAGCTAGCCTTTTCCCCTGCACACTACCTCCCTGACCCAGCCGCTGTACCTCTGCTCCCCTGCACCCCAGAAGCTGTCACCAGTCTCCCTCCTTCCCAGGAGCTGAACACACAATAGAGAATAGGCCCTGGCTGCGAGGTTCAGCAGCCATTAACCCCTACCAGCTGTTCCTGCAGGGAGCCTTCTGTGGCTGAATGTCCTTTCTCTGCGGAGGCCCTCATTTCCACTAATCTAACTATTGTTGGGTAGGAATGCTGACAGGAGAAAAGAAATTTTTCTTGTGTCCATGCAAGTGTGTGTATCCATGTGTAAGTGAAGGAAGAGTGAAGGCTAATTTCTATAGTAGACATGAATGGAGGGATTGGGAAAAAAAACTAGTTAAAATGTGTTTACTTGCTTAAAAGGCTCAGTCAATTTAAATAATTTCAGTAGTATGCTCTATTTTGGGGGGGGGGGGGGGGGAGGGAGGGAGGAATGGGAAGGAGGAGAAAGCGAGTTACTACTACCATTTTATGTTAAAACCACTGAGACATTTCCCTGGATTTCCTAAGCACTTCTTAAAATCTGAAAAGAAATTAGGAGAAATTGATGAGGAAAAACTGTAAAACAAACAGAAATGCCTCACAAAAAAATCCCATCTTTTTAAAACAATAGAACTGGGCATCCAAAGAGTTACCTTTATTTCACATTGATTATCCATTTTCAGTAGATGGATGATTCAGACTCTCTTGACATACACAAAATGTTTGTCAGCTTTTATTAACAAATTCAGGATTCTGCACTAATACTCTAGAAAGAAAACAAAATCAATTGGGAGGAAAAAACCATTTGATTTAAATGATTGACATTTTCAGATAACCAAACTCAATTCCTTAATGTCTCTCACAGTGGCATCATTTCTAATTGCATTTCAAACTTACAATTTAAAATATTTTCATGCAAACACTAATAGACACACTAAATCATGCATTACTGTTAGTGTTGCTTTTCCTTTTCAAGCCTCACAGGTGAAATAACAAAAAGAAATAACAACAATTTAATTAGCAAGAAAGAAAACTATTTTATTTGCTGGAAAGCTGCATGCCATTTTAAGTTTCAATTAATTCTTTCTTTTCTCTAAAAAAGATTGATAACAGAAAGTGTTTTGAAATGTAGTGCTCCATTTTATCACTTGATAAAGTTCAGCAAAATACAACAGTTGGTCTAGTTCAAATCAAATTAGAAATAATTCATGTAGAAATATATTTTCTGGGCAATTAGACTGTATCGTAGTAGGGCAAATGTCTGATATAATAAAGCTCTACTTTGCATCTGTTCCTGTGTCTAGACGGCTGCAATTACTAGTCCTTACAACAGCAGCGGCAAGATAAAGCACTGCTTACAGGTTATAGTTATTAAAATTCAACGTTTTCTTTCTTTGCCCCCTTTATTACCTAAATCATTTGATTGTTATAAAATTTAATTTAATTGAATGAAGTTGCACTTTTATCGTCTTTAACACAAACACAAACAAACAAACAGTACAGAACCCAGCTCATTGTTTCTCCCAAACATTAGCTGCCATGCATGGATACTGGTTTCATTGAAGTTAAATATGTACAAATAATGCTTGTGCAGAAACCAAATGGCAGAAATGGCTCTGTGGGTAAAGAGAGGATCTGAAACCCTATGACTGTCAATCTGGCATCCTTCAAAGGCACTATAAAAAAACACACAACATACTAAAGAACACATATCCCTAATTACTATATTTGGAAAGATTAAGGGCCCATGCCAAGAAGGGTATATTTGTGGGTAGATAGTTGGGTTTACATCACTAATAAAAAGAAAAAACATCAGTAAGCCAAATACAACATAACGCCATGCACAGCCCTGTATCTACAGGTTGAACTCCCATTGCCATCCCATGACACTGGCAGGAATTCTGCCTTCACACCAACATCTCCACTCCGCTCTGCTTTGCCGGAGAGGGCTGCCAGAAGTGAGTAGGGTGTGCAGTACCAGCTGTACTTCAGACGTTTTAAATCAAGTAATTTGGGGTTGGAAAGGATTGCATGAGCAAACAATGGGTCCAGTCCTTGAGGTCACGTGGAAGTGCCACTTCTTCAGAATTTTGGCTTACCAAGTACATGGAGGGATTATTTCAGCAGGATTTCTGAAAATGCAGTTTACACAGTTCATGGGCATAAACAGTAGTTTCTGGTGTTAATGAAACTGCTTTCTCGTTCAAGTTCTCCCTATAATTACAGGGTTTCTGGGTTTCTAAGCAAACCTGAGCAAATTTTAAGTAGGGTTTTGTTTAGACAATCTAAGATATTAAATCATAGTCTTGAAACCCTACAAAGAATCAAGCACATAGCAATAAATGGCATTTGTGAAATATTTCATGCAAAGAAAGACATTCATTGAAACAAACACAGGCCTCTTGGGTAAATTTGGAAATAGCAAAATGCAGAGTACATGGCACATTAAGGGGACTCGGTGGTACTTACAGGACCCCAGACAAAACTCTAACCAAGGCATGCCAGTATAAACAGAACATCAATACCGTCCATATTTATTTGTGGCTATTCCCACTCTGATTCTGTTCTTGTCATATTCATACATTAAGTTGAGTGAGGCAGTATCTATGTTGACATGAGAAACCTTCAAAGAAAGTTTGGGTGGCAGAGGGAAAATTTTTAATCTTGTTTGGAATAAACTAAGTTCTTTAGTTGACTAGGCCACAGTCAGATGCCTACAACAGCTATATGCCTATAATCTTCCTGCATTGACTTCTCCCAGCAGCTTTAGATGTCTGATTTATCTGCAACATCTCACCTTTGTTAAATAGGCTGCCTTGTTAAGCCTGGAGAGGTCTTCTTTTTAAGGGTTAATATAATTTGTATCATAACTCATATTTCAGATAGGCCACAGCAGTCACTAGGTCGCTATAAAATGAAGACCACAACCCTGTTTAAAAGGAAAGCACGGATTGTACACCTGACTCAGCTGACTGCTAAGAGACTGTCTGGAATTGACCCACTGACAGTTAACTTGTCATGCAGCTGCCACACAGTACATGCAAACATACAACTTGTTTCTTCAGCCTCATAATGGATATTTTATCACCAAATTAACCTCCTAAGAAGCTAGAGTTTATTTCATCTGTCTTTTAAAAAATGTCGATGGACCTCGTGTTTCACTTGTGTCTGAAGGTTTTTTGTTTTTTCACCTGTGTCTAAAGGTCTGTGTTTCACTTTCTCTTCACAGAGAAACTCACAGAATGTGCCAGTTGCAGAACAAATCTCTAGCTTCCCAGTCCTAAATACTAGCACATACCATCCCTAAAAATAAATGAGGAGCTCTACTCTAGGAATATTCAATAAGGTAACGATGCTACCAAATAATGTCACATGTTATTCTCATCTCACTTGCAGTTCACAAATAGCACAGAATACAGCTTTGATATAGTAATCCAAACAAATACCTCTTTGGAATGGCTCACCCAATATTTTATACTACATATTTTGTGAAATCTGCAATTCAAATATAGCAAAACATGGGGAAAAGAACTGTGCCAGAATCTTAGGTGTATATTTTACATATTCTTACTTTGTCAGGATGATGTGTGAGCGTGACTCATGTCTTAGTCTGCAACGAACTTGAAACACCAATTCTCAGAGACACAAATTTCCCCAACAACATTACTCTGGCTCCAAAGGACTCTGTGCCTCTGCAGCTGAGAATTTGATTTTTCCTTCCTCTTGTACTCCAAAATTCAGGTCTTTGTATCAGAAGTGCAGCAGGTGGGCACCCAGCTCTTTATTACCTCACTCCTCAGCCTCCTGAGATCTGACTGCAGCTTCTTTCCCCCTGTATTTCACCTCATGCCTGCAAATTATTTGGATTACAGCACAGGTTACAGCCACTGTTCATCCACACCAACTGGGCAGGTGGGAAGGGAGGAAGAAGGTGACTGTCCAGCTCATGGCCAGGATGACTTGAACTTACCTTGAGTGAACTGCTTGATGGTGAGGCCTTTCTTCCCAACCGTGTGATGCACCACTATATGAGAGTTTGGCAGTTGGGTGGATGACATAACTTCATCCCTTAGAAATTGTGCTAAAACCATCAGGGGATACTAAAAGCTGACAAAATAAAGAAAGCATTTTCATGATCTGTGCAAAGGCAAACAAAAATTGCAATAGTGTGAGCTGCCATTGGATCAATGACAACACAGGAAGATCTATACACGTGTTAAAAGTGAGGAAGGAGACATGAAAATTAAAGTTTTCCCAAATTCTGGGTTGTTGAGGTAGAAGCATGCACGTGCATGAAAGAAATAGGGACAGGCTGGACATTTCTGGGATTTGTCATTAACAAACTGCCTGGCTGTGATGAGTCAGATACAACCAGAAAAATAAATAAAGCCTTGGGTACTTCTTGAACAGAGGTACTCAGCTGGTTATTGAACTGACTGACTGGCTCCTTACACATCCTGTTCCCAGTTCTGTTTCTCTTACTGACTGTTATTTGGAGCTTGGTATTTTCTTAAATATAATAATTTAAGAATACAATATTTCAGGAAATGCTGACATGTCAATTTTTCTGCTTTTCAGGGGTAATCAGAACTGAAATGGTGCTTCTATGTCTTTTTTTTTTTTCTTTTCTTTTCTTTTTTCTTTTTTTAAACATAGGATGTTAATGGGTTTTCAGTCATGAGGCACAAAAAGATGACATTAAATGTCACCTGATGCTGGAGAACATACAGATAATGTTTTATGAAATTGCATTGAAACCAAAAGTTTCCCCATCTTTCTTTCTAGTGAAAAGTCTATTATTTGCTTTACTGTTTGCATGTTCAGATGCAGAACATAAAAATGCTGTTTTTTTGTTTGTTTGTTTGTTTGTTTGTTTTTTCCAGAGACTACTGGACACATATATGTGTTTTTAGTAAATGATTTTAGCAAGAAACATGGATTTCAAGCTATTGCATCAACAACCTGGTCATTAACAATCTTACCTAAAATCTCTTCATACTTTCTGCCATTTGTCACTTTTAGAGATCTATCTTTCAAACCAATTCATGCAATTCTTTTCACAAACTGTCATCCTTGGGAGACTAATAATAATGTCCTGGGTATTACTGAATCAGTTTGTATTTACACAGGTTTAAAATCAGATGTTGTAAAACAGCAGAAATAAGAAATCTCCCCAAGCAATAGGCAGCTCCTAATCATAGAAGAGACAAAACAGTAGCCTTTACTGATGCATGCTATGAAATAACTAACCCTGGTCCATCATGGGGGGCTTAAAATGAGTTTTAAGTTCCTTTGTTCACCATTTCTTAGAGCTGCAGTCATCATTAGAGACTCATGACCTCAGAGATGCCTTAAATATCCTTCATATTTTTAGTATTTATGAAACAAATGCATTCTGCATGACAAATTACATGAAGATCAAGAGATACAGTTGCATTAGCTCTTATGTAAAAATGAATTGCAAAGGTTTTACTACTCACAAGTAACACAGCATTCCTTAACATGTCAATAAAACCATATGACAAACCACAGTGGGTACTCCAGCCACACCCGCACACACACACACACACACAGAGAATCAGGTTCTTGATAGACTTTAATGAATATATAGATTACACACTTTTGTAGCATAATCTTACATGCTTAAATGGTGACAGTATTATGCCACATTTTTTTAGGCCATAAAATTACAGATGCCTTTTTAAGGAAAGCTTTTTTAAAAACTTTTAGGTCAACTAGTTTACCCTAGAGATCCCTATTCCAAAATATCTGTATTTATTCTAGTGGAAGAATAAAGAAGAATATATTTAGAAGAACAAATTAAACAGAAATTCAAGACTACAAGTAAGAGACTTTATTTTCTGAGAAATGAGACCCCTGTAAAATAAAAAAGATGGTAATTTGAAGTAAGTTGCTATCAGAACAACAACAACAAAAAAGACAATCTCTCCTTACATCAACAAACTCTTGGGGGCTATTTCTGGGGATCTATTTCTAGATATTTGTACAAGAAAACAATTTTTCTGTCATGTGAGAATTTAGGATTTTGAACTGCTTTTCCATTCTGAAATTTAAAAGGCCTAAAACTTCAAACATTCATAAAACATTGTTATGAAATATTGTGCATTGGGGTACAGTGCTCTAAGAAATCCAAAATATTCTAGTTTGATTTTGACCTATAAGTTCAGTGAGGGAGATTTAAAATGTTAAAGTGGCTATTATTTCAAACCAAAGTCTGTAAAGATGACATCTTTCAAATATTTAACAAGACTGTTTTAATAAATTTGGAAGTGGTTCTTTCTAAATATTTTAGAGTCTAGAGATTTATTGAAAATAACACTCCTATGGGTTAATTTCATCAGTTCAGAATGTTCAAATAAATTAAATACTTAGAAAATTATTAATGTGTTCTATTTTTTTTTCTCATTTTTTTGCTGTCATCAGACACAGCAAATAAAAAAAAACAGCCTTAGACTACTATCTTAATTAATTCCCTAATACACAAGAGGTTACAGGCTAAATTCAGTTTCCATTTACACTGGAGAAAAAAAAAATGTCTTAATACAATGAAACTGAACTGGTGAAACTAAAGAGACTTTAGCCTTATACAATATAGCAGTCATACAACAGATCCAAACCATATGCACTTGCTGATATTCCTCTGCTAAAAAGAGCATCTTGGGCTCCAAAAAATTCTCAAACTGGAGATCTCTGGAATGCATCTGAAACATGATATGTGTAAATATATTTTTAAGGACACTGCACCCTTTTAATTATGCATGAAAACAACCAAGCTCCTTTTCCCTAACTCATCTCTTTGTCTAGGTAAAGTCCTAAATTGCATGGACTGTTTCCCTGCCGATTGCGTGTGTGGCTTGGTGTTTAATTCTGCTGCCGTTGCTCTGCTAGTAACACTTTCCTATAAGGTGAGGTTCAAATATTTACCCATCAGAGCAAGGCTGTGGAACTCTTATCTGTGACTATTTGCATAATCTCTCCCTCTGTAGCCCATCTACCTATCAGCCACAGGCAAACATGCACACACATACCCTGCAAGTGGAGAGATAGAAACGCAGACAGACAGACAGCCTCTCTGAGCAGGGGTTCTTTAAACTCCCTGCTTCACATGGGCTCGAGATCTTTAGAGAGCCAGTATCTTTCAGAAAGCATTATATCTAAGAAAGGGAAAAAATACAACTATTAAAACGCACATACACTGCTGGCACTGTTGTGACAGCCAGCAGTATCGGCGTCAGTCAATTATCTTCACAAATGCCTCTTGTGCTAATGAGCACTCACAAAAATCACCAGACTTTTCTGGCAAGGAGAAAAGATCAGTTTCATTGCTTGCAGAACTAATTCAGTGTACAAAAGTGAAGGCTCCACCATCACTGCCTCTTTTACTGCTCCTTTTGTAAAGGCTTTTGATGTGCACTGAAGAGATCGGTCTGTGTTTGGGTCTCTTCATCTCCAGTTCATTGCCTGTCATTAACATACATATCCATATGAAAAGTTTGGTAAGTCACTAACAGCTGTCCAGAATGGAGTTTCAGGAAAAAAAAAAAGGACCTATTCCTTCTCAAAATGCTGACAATACTATTTAGCCCTTTTTGGCAATGATATACCTAACTTTTTAAAGCCGCCTTTCACTCAAAAAGCAACTAGGCATAATACTACATTCAAACGCATAGTGGGTTTCATTTTGAAACAGTCATTTGCTGTATTCAGAAAAGGCCTATAGTTGCCAGAAGCAAAAAGAACTCCATCATTCATTATAAAATAAATAAATAAATAAATACTTTCTGAGTATAGCTTTTCAGTATCCTGATAACCTCACATATCCGATTTAACACAGGGAAAAAAGCCCACAGCAGATGCTCCTGAAGGTCATTTTATGCACATCGAGTTCCTAGTCAAAATTATGAGACCTCACAGCTCACAGTCACCAGCAATTGTGAGTATTAGCAATGAAAGAGCATCAAACCATGTCCATTGCTGTTTAGCCATAAGATGTTAAGGAAAAGCATAGCCAACACAATTCACAATACTTTTGAATTTCCTGGCACTTACACCAGGGAAGGTAAAGACGACACAAGTGTTAATCGGAGGATATTGCATTACGTAGTCTCCACTCCTAGATGGGTCCACAGTAAATAATTTGAAGCAAGCTAAAAATGGCTTCACTGTATGTCAAACAGAGTATATTCAATAAAACATATTTATTTTTTTTCAAAAAGAAGAGTGAAGAAATTAATCATGAATTTACTCAAATTCTACTAGTAAAGGTATGTCTGCCTTTAAGGAGTGATCAGAACATCAAACTTAAGGAGGAAAAACAACAACAACAACAACAACAAAAGAACAACATAGCTTTAAAAATACTGAATTAAAGGATTTTCGCTCCCAATCACTTGGGTTGTAGCATAGTCATGTCAAGCCCGAAAGAAAACTTCTGATTGATAAACGCTTTTCTGTCCGTCCCTCTCCCCCCACCACCACTCCGGAGTTCATGACCCCGAGCCATAATTTACAATACATCGCGCCCAAGGTTTTCTAGGTCTTAGTTTGAAAACTATAGTGGGTGCATCTGTGTCAATTATCAAGGGGTTGACATAGTTTTACAGGCATTTTTTATCAGAAGCGAAGTGCCCGGCAGGCTACCAACCACTAATTCTGGAAAGATTTTATTCCTGTACTGATCCTCCCACCATGCAAAACCAGCTTGTGCTGCATAAAAAACAAGACTTTAATCCCACTTGTTGCTTCCTTTTTTTCCTCCCCCTTTTCAGAAGCATCTCTCTCTCCCACATCAGTCAATAAAATCTTTAACTCTGCCTATTTTGATCTGAAAATTAAATCTTATTTATTATGCATCCTGTTTGTTGTCTTTGAAGAACTTGAGCATTCATTTAAAGAGGGCCAGAATGACTTCTTAAACACATTTCTCTCTTTGCTGCAATTAAACAAAGTGGAGCTGTGATTAGTCCACCACAGGGGGGAAAGAAAAAGACACCCTTGAATCAAAATGGGGGGACCTGACTGTGCATTATTGTCTCACAATGCAGGAGTTTATTGCTGAAACCTGCTTATCGCCTTGCACTGCAAACCATGGGAACTTCAGTCAGGTGGAAAGTTATTCTCTTCTCTGCCTGAAGCAGCTTTAAGTATCGTAAGAACAGCTAAAGCCACTAAAGCTCTTCCTAGTAACTGAGACATTTAGGATAATCTTTATGAGAGTTTTGCATGAGCTTCTGCTTTTTGTTGCAGTTAGAAGCAGAGTTAATGATGAGCTTTCACTGGCTTTTTTTTTTTTTTTTTTTTTTTTTTTTTTTTTAATCTAAGCCAAAAGCGCTTGTTTAAGTTAAGTACCACCTCCCTCCAGCCCTTGGGAAACCACTCAAGAGGGATTTGCTTGGCTCTGTGTGCATGACACATAATGAAAACAATTTTACGCTGTGGAGGGAAGTATCAGGCAATTACTGATGTAACAGCCACCTGCAGAAGCGAGGCCCTTGCCGGAGCACTGGGCTGTTCATGAATATTTTATGGTGTGATGTTATTTTGAATGGCTGGGGCAGGTGAAGGGGGCTGAGGATGTAATAAGTAACTCTGCTGGAGACTGTGTCGCAGCTCTGTTTCTCTGCAGTAGTCCATAGTGTAACACCAAGAAGAATCCTGACCCTGTATAAGACGATGCAAGGGCAGCTGAGGCTGAGGAAAGATGATGTGACAAGTCATGGTGGGCACCCTTTAAAATCTGTTGTCTAGCGATTTTACACATGATGTCCGGCTTAAAAAGCCCCCACATCAATCTTGTCCAATTTAATTTGATAAACTAAGTGTGGATAAGGATTAAATGAGAATTTTGTAATGGAGAAAACTTGTTCTTGCTCTTTAATCCATTAAAGATATTACGAGGTAAACCACATAAAAAGTAAAGCTGTTGCTGTGGAAAACAGTGTCACTTCTTTGTTCTGCATTTGTTTTAAAATATGCTGTCCTCTTAAGAAGTGGGGTGCAAACACGTGTATATATATATGTATATATACTATTCCCAGCATGAACTCACATTTTGCTCAGAATGAGTCACTTCAGATAAATGTTTTTAGAAAGTTGTTGTAATAAATGTATTAATATGGTGTCACTTTTTCCCAGCCATCATTCCAAAATATGTATTTTAACTCAAGTGCAATGATTTGCACACATTTGTGATCTTATCCAAAAAAAAATAATTAAAAAAATCATTCCTGAAAAAGAGGCAGTGAAGAGTTAAACCAGATGTGATACAACAAAACAGAGAGGGGATATATTCAGAACCCTTAAGAATTTGTGATGACCTTGGCATATTTAAGATCTCCAAACAAACAAACAAAAAGGAATCAAATGTAGCAATGGGACAAAAGCATTAAAGGTATATTTTACATTTACATGCATAAAATGAGAGAGAATCATATACAGACAAACTGTCTCGCATTGTGATAGAAATCAAAGAAATGTGGAATAGTCTTTAAAAATATTTTTCTGCTTGCATATTATATACATTTGTAGAATATGGTACTTGGAAGAAAAGCTGAAGACAGTTTCACTCTAAGCTGCAGACTGAATAGCTGAGGAATTTCTTTTTTAAGAATAGAACATGTTTAGAAAAAGGACACAAAAGATTTACAGAAACCTTGGACAGAAATTGGCAACAAGAACTGAAATCCTGAAGAGTGACTGAGAAAGAAAATGTAGCTTACCATACGCTGAAAATAATGTGTGGCAACACAGGAATTCCCAGAGTGACAATTGGAAGATTATAACGATACTCTTTAATTTCTGTAAGAGGTAGTTTTGTAGATATACTCATAACATTTCATAACATTAATTTATAGCTAGCACCAGTAAGAAATAATACAATGTTATGTTAATTTTCTATTCTAACGTCATCTTCTTAACAGAATTCTGAGGTTCTGCTGCTCGAGATAGTTGACATAGTTGTCTGTCTTGTTTGTATGGCAAAAATTACAGAAGTAGTCTCACTAGGATGATGGTGTGTTATACAATTCAAGCCATAGTTTGCTCTAAGATTTTCTGGCTAATTATCTACAGCCTGATCTAATCAATCAACAACTGCATTAAATATCCAGTGAATAATGCACAAAATAAAATAAAATATGCTTGAATGTTTTTCATTCTCTTACTGAAATGTTGATATATTCCTTTTTCAACTTCAAGTAATTTTGCAGTGAATAAATAAAAAATGCCAGCACATCAGACACTCTTATCAATAGCCTACCTTCTTGGACTACATCTACTCAGTACAAATGTTTGGAAATTTAAGAAAAACACAATAAGAAAAATCAAAAAATATTGTTACAGAATAAATTATATTTAACATTGAAATGGTGTCCAATAAAGAGTGTGCTAATTCAGCTCCAGCATAAATGTTAAAGGTGCTGTGTTTTAGCAATTTTATGTAGACTGAATAATAAAACAGCAAACATGCAGTAAATTTTGGATACTTATAATTAGATTTTCAACATAAGAGATGTTAAGCTCTGTATGTAAACGGCATTATTCAAAAGCTTGTCTTGTAAAAGAAAATTGCTGTTTGACAATTCTATAGAATATTCAAGAAAGGTAATTATACTGCGCGGGCTGTTAAAGACGCAGGTGTTGAATAAAGTCACTGCTTCAGCTTTTACAGAAAACTATACAACACGAAGAGAAAGGAGACAATGACAGTAGTATGGTTCCTAACGTGAAATATTCACCTCTCTAACAGAAGTTCATATTATCCAACTTTCTTTATAGATATTCCAAAATTATGGATCAACACCCCTTGTCCTCATATACTAGGTTAGATTATTTGAGCTCTTCATATTTTCCTGAAAAAAAAAAATAATAATAATTAATTAATTAAAATAAATAAACATATACAAGGCCCTGATATAAAATTCACCCAGGCAAAGTCTATTTCCACAACTAAAATGGAAATGGCAAGAAACCAGAGTGCCTCGTTTTTTAATGAAAGGCCACATAATTAATCTGGAAAACAAAAGTGATTGACTAACACCAGTGTGAAAGAAATGTACTGACTGACCCCCAGCGACTACACAAGTGCTCTGTGTCACTGTTGATCCACAGCTAACTGCTTGCTGAATTGCTTGTCCTTTGATACAATACACCGCTCAGAGAAGCAGTCTAAAAATAAGTTCATTATTAGAGTTACACTTTTAATTAAGATGTTAGAACAATCAACAGCATGCGTGAAACCAAAAGAGATGACATTTGGAAATATCAAACCTCGTTAAGGGCTACATTGCTATTACCACTTCTTATTTTCAAATGACAAATGAAACATTCAGCTGCTACATAAAGGATGCCTTTCGTCCACTTCTGAGAGACAGGCTCACATAAGGACTTGCATGTGGTGACACTTGACTATGCCTCACATCAAAACGCCCCATGCCAGGGGCACCAAACACAAGCCAAATCCCAGAGCCTACATTTGTTAGGCTGGGCACCCAGGAGGTACCACAACCCTGCACAGCCCACAGGCATAGGCATCAGACAACTAATAAAAACACATTTCTTACAGATCTGAGGGCCAGGCTGCACCATGTTGAGTAGCTATGATGTATGGCATTGCAATGCGTGTTGCAAGGGTCTAAAAAGCCTCCTACTTTCTTGACATCCAGATTACCTCTATAGACCATGTCTGAGCAGGTGAAGGCACCATGTTCTAGTGGTTGCAGCATTCCCATACAAAGCAAGTCCTCGATATGCTCAAATTCATTACCTGCAGCAATAAAATTGTCCAAACAGCCAATTTAGAGTCAAGGTTATTTTCTGTACACTTTGTGGGGATAAAGATGAAAAAGTCAACAGTAAGGAAAAAAAAAATAAAATAAAATAAAAAGAAAGGAAAGAAAGGGGGTGGAAGGGCAAACCAAAACCAAAACAAAACAAGCATTCTTGTTTGGGCTGGGAAAGGGAGTGCAAAAATTGGATTACAAAGGCTTAGAGAAGAAAAAGGCACCAAGGTAATTAAGGACATGTGGAGCTTCTTCTAGAGACATTCTGTGAGCATCCAAAAAGGATTTCTGAGACTCACAAGAATATAGGTGCCTATATCATTCTTACATTGCATTTGAACCACCACCTTAAGATCTTTTTTTTTTTTTTTTTTTTTTTGGAGCTGGCTTAAATGTTTGGGACACTGTCTGCTCATTTTTCTCAGCTCTGCTGTTACCAAAAATGTAGTGAATTAACAAGGATATGATCATGCATTTAAGTGAAGAAATTTGGGGAAAAAGACAGAATTTACTGGTAACAGGCAGTAAATTTCATTATTTTCTCATGCAAGAGTTAAATGGGATCATATTTAGGTTTAGGATAGCTTCCCTTTATGCAATAAATGAAACTCAACTAAAGGACTTGCTCTGGCATCTTTCAATGCTAGGAAAAAAACCAAACAAACAAACAAACAAAAAAAAAAACTGTAACAAGCTCAAAACTCTACAAATGTCTGTCTTCTGGACAAGTTCATGGTACAATAAATAAAAGTTTTGTTTTGCTAAGATTCCCATTATTTCTTGATGATAAAATCCATCAGAAGATATAACTAGGTGGGTTTGGGGCCTCCCTTTCCTATCAAGAAGCTTCTTAAATCAAAAGGAGTAGGCTGAACTTAATGGCTACCATTTTTAGACAGGGCTCTATTATGCAGCTGACATTGCAGAACACAGAGATGAAGGGATAGTTTCAGCTACATGCAAGAAGCATAACATATCTTGGCCTGCAGAGGCTCTAGAAACTAGGAAAAATGTTTCCTGTCCCAGCAACACTTACTTATCTGTACCCCTACAAGTCCTTTGAAATCAACTGGCATTCAAGCACCTTAACACCACTGATGACACTTCATATAGACTCATATTAAGTCCAGACACAGCTTGTAAATGCAGAATCTAAAGGTTTATTTAAAGGTAAAATTAAGGAAGCTTCTTGGTACTAGTGAACAAGACCCAAATTATTCCAGGAATTTATGTTCCAGATACAAGACAGAGATTTTTCCAGTCATAAAATCAAAAAGCAAAAACATGGAAGAAAGAAAAAATGGATGTAGTCAGTGGAAGGATTAGCAATACAGAGGACAGTGGAGAAAAGAATACTAGAGGAGGAGAAATATACTTAGCACTGATTTTGTTATAGTAAGCAGTGGAAACCCCACTGGAGATAAATATCTTCACAAACTTTTGGAGATGGGAAGAAGAGGATTCAACTACTGGGTCACTAGTCATATTTGAGGTATGATACTTCTTCCTTGTTTTCCCTGTTTTGTTTTTTTGTTTGTTTGTTTGTTTGTTTGTTTTCTTTTTTAATAAGGAGTAGACTATCTTGGTTTAAAAAACAAACAAACATAATAATAATAATAAATAAACAAAAACACATTATTTAAGCTTATTATATAATGGCATATATTTCAGACTTTCTTGTCTTTTTTTATACCAAGAACATTAAATTATCCAACATCTTTACCTGTACCTGCAAAGATAAGACAACTTAGACACAGACTAGAAATGTCATGGTCCTGTTTCCACAGAGATTCTCCGTTTAGAGTATAAATGGACCAACACTAGGGCAGCAGTGAAAACAGGCCAGATGCTCACAGCACTGGCTATACAGTGTGCTACACACCCTACAGTGTCTTGTACAGGCAACTTGAAGTGAGAAAGATGGTGGAGTTTAGAAGAGCTCCTGTGCTTATGGCCCTACCTGGCTAAGCTGGAGAATTCTGGGTGCGAGTAAGAGTGAAACACTTTATGGATGAGACGTAACCTCCAGCCATCAATATAGGTGTTCTGTTTTGGAAGAAAAAAGCGGTCCTGGCAGCAAAGAGAAGCAGAATGCAAGGACAGCTGGCAGCACAGAAGACAGAGGCAGGTCTTGGCTGTTTTTATCCTGCCTCACTTTCCCAGAAAAGTCTTTCAGGACTCCAACAAATCAGATCCAGAAAAAAGGCACCCTTCAATGTGTTCTCTATATCATGGATAATAATATATAATAATAAAATAATGGTCTGTTCTGAGAGCAGGAGCTGCATTTGGCCTAAGGAGGCCAGAAACCCAGACAGAATTACTTAGCTGCCATGAAAATGGTCCTTGATTTCAGTCTTAACTCATCAGGATGAGAAAGCAAAACTCTTGCTGTTTGTCCTACAAACCCTCTCCCCTTGCTTTTGTTTTCTCACAGAAACTGCTTAGCCAAAGAGTTAATTTCACACTTAGTAAGGAGATAGATGTCTTTTGTCAAATACTGAGTGTCTGTTCCAGAAAGGGAAACAATGTGGTTTGGAAGCTGTTAATTCCTCTTACAGAGCCATAAAATGGAAATGCACAGATTTTTTTTTTTAAAGACAAGTTAAGTACCTGTGATTTAACATAAATAGATAATAGAATGAGCAAAGATAACAGCAATGTCAAGAGTGAAATTACAGAGGTAACAGAATGAGGACAGAGAAAACCTCTTGGCAATACATTTATTTTTATCCTTGTTTTGAGATGTCACAGATGGGAATTTGTGTTTGCAATCATTTATGTTATCAAGTTATGTCAGTATTCTCTCTGGACTTGGTTTGACTAATAAGCCTTCCATGATGTTTTCTAGGGGAAGCAATGTTGGGTGACTAAGTGAAGGCAAGAGAGCAGATGAGTGCTGGAGAAAAAGTTATTGTGAAAATGCATTTTAAGGAGAACAGTGCATCTGATGTCTCTTTGTCATGTACGTCATAGAAGAGAGAAAAACGTGAGATGCTTTTCCCAATCATGGAAATCACATTACAATGGAGCATTCTGACAACAAGTGATAATGCATGGAAAAGGGGACCAGACAGCAAGGAAAAGGCATGGAGAAATATCACCTCCCAAGTCCCTTTCCTTCATAACATGTCATTTAATCAGTGTGCTTTACCAAGGAGGTTGTTCTCCACCTAGTTTGTTTCCTTTTTCTTTTGTTGCTGTTGTTTGTTAGCAACCTTCCACTTTTATTTCAGACTACCTGAAGCAACAGCCAAGCTTTCAAATGTTGGTGATTCCCAGAAAAGATACAAAAATACCTGTGGTTGCTATTTTAGCATATGTGAAGTGAATGTTCAACACTTGCATTATAAAGTGTGGCTACAATTCATTTTAACAATGCTATATCAAAAGTGTATCTCAAAACACAATGAGGAGGCAATTGATTTCAATATGTAAGATTATTAATACCAGTGATTTACAGAGAAATGTTTTTTTCTCTTTTGGTACCTTTATTTGAATGATAAATGGCAGGTGAAATCTGCTTCAGCAAATGAATTCAACTGCTCCCCAATATGTGTCTAAAACTAAGACAACTACTTCAAGAAAAAACTGCAATTAGGGAAAGGATATTATAATGATTTCATAAAGCCACAAAACCAAGATAGTCACAATAGTAGTCACTACTAAAAACTTCCCACTCTGTAACAAATATTGCTTTAGAATTCACAAAATCAAATCATCTGCTGCTGTTTCCAACATTCTAGTAGAAAGGGAGATTCATGATACAGTAAAAACATGTATATTGCTATATGTTGATTTACTGTCACTATTCATATCCAAAAGGATATGGATTCCAGCTATACTATGGCTATATCACTGTACAGCAGTTCTGAGCTTTCTTGGGATGGGAAGCACTTGCAGTACACAGACTGTAAAACGTGTTCTCATTAATACTTCTCAGTATGCACAACCATAAAGAACATCAATCTAGTTACATTTTCAGATCAATCCTGCCCCCCACTGAAGTCAGTGGAAACTAACCTGTTGGTTTCAATAGCACCCAGCCCTTTATAAATTTGCAGACATTCTTATGTAAGAAACATGAATTCATTGTAAGAAAAAATGAATTACTGCTGAGAGCAAGCTCTTACAGCTATGTGCTGAGCATTATGAAATGTTGTGATTGGTATACCAGCTACCTGCTTCTACTAGTGTTCATAGAAAAGCTGTGGACAAATTCCACAGCTTTGAAAATTTGTTCCAAGATGCTTAATAAGTATAAAATGAGATTTTGAAATTTTAGATTCTCCAACAGAGTAACAAGATAGGTAACGAATACTGTCAAAAAATGCACAAATCCTTTTTACACAGATTTCTCATTGTAATCATAAACCTCATAGATCAATATTACACACTTGGCTGAATTAACCATGTCAAAGTTCAAATGTTCCTTAGCCCTTTTTAAGACATGTAAATCTCAAATTTTCCTGTTTCCCCCTTAGCTTTTGCCAGTGGGGCCAACACACCAGTTCTAAAGCATTTGAATATTCACTTCATATTGTCGTTTGCTGCCTATTCCACCAAGAGTTCACAGGAAATTGCAAGACATCTTCCATCTCAGCTGTCTATCCTAAACATTTTTGACAGAAAACTAAACAGTCTTAACCAAAATCTCATAAAGAAATGTGTAACATTCTATCATTAATGATTTGTTATCTATAACAAACAGTTCAAAATCAAGAGTGATTCCCATCTAAATAATGTTGTTTAGACCACCATGACATAGTTACACTCATAAAACACTTCAAGTAATCATAGATACTATTGCACATTAGGTCTCTTAAATTATTATCCCTTTATGAACATATCCACACTGATATGCTGTGTGTAATTAACCTACTTTTCTAGTGTTTAAACTAGCTTGATTCATTCTGATTTAAATTCTGTTGTTTCCATGGGATGCATGGAAGTCTGACTGAGAAAAAGTTCGAGGGATTCATAAATCCTTGCTATAGCTCTAAAATCTTTTTCTCTGCATTCAAAGTTCTTAATCCTGTCAGAACTTCTTACTATTCTCAGAAGAAATCTAAACTGTTAAGTCTCTTGGAGACTACATTCCTATCACCCTACTTTTTAAAATAAGAATTTCAGTATTAATTCTTTGATCAGTTACTGCTTATTTTGCTTAGTCACATGATGAAAGAATAAGACAAGAAACATTATGTTCATTCACTAAAATCAGTGGCAATACTAACATGAATAAGAAAGCTAGTAGAATTATCACTTTAGCAGGCTTTTAATTTAAATAAAGTGAATTTTGTTTGTATTTCTAATAAAAAGCATGGTATTTATAATTATTTTTTTCTACATAACAGTCCACAGATATTTCTTCTGTATATGCACTAAACATAGAGATCTTAAATTAGAATCACTTCTTTCTACTAAAATAATCTAACAAAAAAATACACGCTCAAGCCTTCAGTGACATACAGGCATGATTTTAAAACCTTAATACTTGCAAGGGACTTGGAATGTTACCCTCTGAATCTGCTGTGGGTAAAAAACTCGCTCAGGTTCAAGTGTCTGACTGTTTAAGTGTCATAGAAGAAGCAATGGAGAACAGGTAGAGGGCCTGCTGTAAATGTAATGCAATCTGGGATACATGTACTGTCATTTGATGTGTGCATTATATACACAGCTTTATATTTTTACTATGTATTTCTATTATATATTACTATTAAATCCATTCAATCCACTCTACTATAGATGCATTTTTCAAGGACAGTATAAAAATGTCTACTATGATACAGTTTATAAACTTATTGCTATATTTCAGTCACATTCAAAACATGTTTGAAAATACACCTGTTCAATAACACTCAGTTGGAGCAATTCTATTTTGATGGAGATTTTCTGACTTGACTCCCAAATTCAGCTGATCTAGATATGTGGCTAGGCAGCATAACCACTATGAAATCCTTTCCTATCACAAATGCTTATTGCCTTTGCAAATAGCTGGCTGTCACAGGGGTTTACAGATTTGTAATTCAGCCAACAATCAGATCAGTGTTTATCTAACCTAGAGGCGATTCTGTATCTGGGGATAACCTCTGCATTTAGTTTGCCATAATTGTCCTCCTAATGTGGAATTTTACTGTCTGAAGGAAGTTTACAGCTTTTTCTCTTAAAAAAAAAAAAATAAATAAATCTTGATGGGTGGCTTGGGTGACACCCTACAGAAGACAATATATCCTGTCTCTGCCCTGAAGGCTTTTTAGCTTTGACCTTACCTTTGCCTGCTCATCTCAGGGTTATCAATGCCAGTGTCGCTGCAGACAGAACTTCCAGGAACTTGGGGATCAGGCCATGCAAGTCAAGTCCAAATGAGACAGTTGGTTCTCTGCCTCCTGATACACAAGGACGGTATAAACCTTATACTTATATTTAGGTTAGCCTAAATACTATAAAAAGATGTTTTAACAGTGGATATCAGAGAAGATTTTTTCATACCTCAGATGTTACTGGAAAGTAGCCTTGTGGTAAAAACTGTAGATCTGCAGCAAGGCTCGACCTCCTCTGGAGCACTATCTTCTGTAGTGAGCTATTCTCAAAGTATAAATTTGGCATGTAACAAGAAAAAAAAAGATGCATCAGCTGACTTACGAGCCTTTTCAAAGAGAAACATCACTGAAGCACATCCATTTCAGAGTTTAGCTCAACATATTCAATTTTAGATATATACATATTTACAATTTTTAAAAGCTTTTATGAGCTTCTGTAAAAATTCAAAATTTGGTGAAAACTTGAAAATATCTTGATTGGTAATTTTCAGATAAAACATTTTGATGAAAATATCATATCTGCTTGATGAAACCATCAAATGAACTTCCTTAGCTTAGGTGAAGCCTGCTCAGGTAGGAAACAGACGGGCCAAGATCTCATCTCACCAATGACCTCCCCATGAAAATTAATTAATTAGCATGTGCTGTGCTTTGTTAAGGAATGGGAATAAGATACTTCATGAATATGAATTAAATTCTTGTTAAAGTCAAGAAGTCTTCTATTTGAACTACCTCTGCTTGTTTTCTCAATCAAGTCACCCTAGAGGTATATAATGAAGTTGTAAGTAAATAGCATATATAGTTACTAGGAACAGTTGCGGGAAAAAAATAGAAAATATTAGCTTTTTCTTTCCAAAAAATATTTACATGCTATACTTCATCATTAATAGACATATCATTTGAACATACAGAGACACAAAGGTCAAGTTCATCTTAATGTTGAAGCAGAAACAGAAATATAAAATGAACTGGTACTTATGTTTAGAAGTTAATTCTCTACAGGAGATATACACATAGAAGGGACAATGGCTGCTTAGCTACAAAAATGTCTATGTTTCTGTGTAAGGGGGTCTAATCCCATAATATTAACTCTTGTGAGTTGCCTATATTCACTTTAGCAGTCCTATGTATTTCAGTGTGACTGCCTATGCATGAGAAGGCTGTGGGACTAAATTGACTATTTTTGAATTGAAGCTATTTTTTAAGAACAGCCACCTTAGTCCCTGCATCCACCCTCACAAGAGCAGATGGAGGAAAATCAGCCTACAATGGAGTTATACCCACAGCAACACTGAACGACTTTGTTTGAAGATTGAAAAAAGCCAGTTTTAGTGATTGCTCCATGGCTCCAGTGTGTGTGGTAAAATGTTCGAGAGGAATGTCAAAAAAGTCTTAGTAGACAAAAAAGAAATGGAGAAAAAGAGCAGAAGTAAATTAATCTTCCTGAAGTATATTACATAAGGGGAAATGCTTGGTAGTCGTTATTTGCTGTAACAACTCAAGACAAATGAGCAGTCAGTGTGTTAGTTCTGATGAAGGACATGCAAGAAAGACAATGGCTTTCCATTTTTAAGTTAATCAGTACCCAAGTGATGTATTTCTGAAAAATAATAAAATGGATTAATCAGGAGCTCAGGGAAAGAAGAGGGCAGACATTTTATTTCCACCACGTGTAGATGAAATATACATAACATAATAAAGGGCTGCTGTCGACTATCTGCAGGAAGAGCACCTGGAAGATTAAAGCTGTGGACATAACATTAACAAAGTACAGACCACACTGAATTAATGAGCACTGGAGATAGACATTCAGTGGAGTCTTAATTTATTTTCCTTTTCTAGCTCATCCTTTAAGAAAATGACAGTGTCTTCTTATCGATTTTACACTCAGAGATCAATCAGAATTGCCCTGACTCAGACAAAATTTACAGCACTCCCTGACAGTGCCTCGAGCATCTGGGCCTAAACAGACATTACAAGGAAGCAATATATCATGTTTGTATGTAGAGCTTGACATGCTTAAAAATAAGCTAATCTGTAGTGGAATTTCCTTCTTTTTGACAAGTTGTTCTGCCCAGCTCTTCGGCCCCTTGTTATGAATTTCTCTCCCAGCTCTACTATTAATTATAACATGCACATAGGATTCATGTATTTAGACCCTGAGGGAGGTCATCTGCTCTGCAGTTTTAGATAAAATATAAACTAACAGATCACTCCTACTTAAACAATGTGAAATGTCACTCTGATGCACTCCATAAAAAAAGCTAGAGGTGTTCCGTCAAGAGCTATGATCAATTCTGACAACCCAACAATATCAGAGCTAAATGATGGGCCTGTACATTCCTAAACAGCCCTCCATGGAAATTGCTGTATCCGGAAGCTCTTTTGTGCAAGTAACTAGCTGTATTAAATGCAATAATTACAGAAAAGACACGAGCTGTGATGCTTAGGCAGTTGTTGGCTAAGCTAACTTGTTTCCACATTGCTATTTATCTCATACCTGGGTATTTCCTCCTCCAAAATAACTTAGAACAAAAAAGGAAGACAGGTCTCTTCTGTGCTATAGACCCTTGTGGGCTCAAAGGAGAGACCTGTTTTACAAAATATTTGCTGTATTTCACTTAAAGGATAAAAATCAAGACCAGGATAAAAAGGATAAAGGATAAAAATCAAATCCGGAAAGAATTCACATGCATCTGAAACGGATTGAAAATTATCGGATTTTCATAAATTCAAGCCTGTCATCTCCTTCAGGCAGTGGTTCATTGGTTACTTCAACACCTACAGAAAGCATCAGGACACCAGGAGCTAAAACCAGTTGGAACTTCTCAAAATACAGCATATTTTTGTTTGTTTGTTTATTTCATTTTTGATCATCTGATAAAATACTGGGAGAGGACGGGTGTTCAAGTCCTTTAAACATAAAATGTTTTCTACAAAATTCATTATCCTCTGTTTTCTTCTATAACTACCTTTACTAATTCCTACCTCATTAAGGGTCCTGTCCACATTTCACTGCATTGAAAATTAATAAGCAAAAATACAAGGTCTTCTTACTTGTGTTAGCAGAACAGAGACATTGTCAAAGGTTTGGAAATACACGTAGCAGCAGGGGATTCTTTTGTTTTCCCATGACCTAAGTCCTCATGGTAGTGGAAGTGAAAACATACAGATTTTGAACTTATCTTGAATGAAAGATGAATAAACAAAACTGATTCCAAATGAGTAGAAAGATATAAAAATAGCCCACTTGCAATCCAAACTCTGAAGCACAGAAATATGACAACATGCAGAAAAACAAATGTTGCATGGTTTATTTATGACACCTTGGTATGATTTGCCCTTAAGTAATATGACAGTAAATTACTGTGGTTTCAAAAACTAGTATGATGACTACTGATTTATTTATTTATTTATTTTCTCTTTTCCTTTCATTTATGATTGTCTGACACAGTAGGACCAACCCTGAAGAAATTAGAAAGATATCATCTTCCATGAGGGATATTGCACTTATTTTGCCTGAAGATGTCTTTTCTTCCTGATACCGTCTGCCTTTTTTTAGCCTCTTGGTTCTCCTCCCTTAAGGGATAGTTTTATGCTACCTGAGCACCTGGCTGCTCTCTGTGTAAGTCTAAAAAGATTTCACCAATATAGGGACAAATTCTAAATTCAATCAATTTTATTTCACTTTTTGATATGCAGACACCGACATAGACATTTACCACGATCAGCAGATTACCTTATACAAAAGGACACTGAACTGACTTGGTCTCCCAAGAGACCACAAGCTCTGTCTAAAACCAAGGACACAGTTTTTGACATATTAAATAATTCTTGGATACCTCTGCCAACAAACCCTGGTTTTAGATTAAGCTTTTCAAATACTCAAATACAATTACACTTGATCTCATTGCTTTTAATACCTCTTTTTATAGAGTTTAACAAACTGGTATAATTTTCCAAAGTAAGAAGCTTTCTATTGTCACATTTAAAGAAATGTGTTAATGAAAAAGCATCAGATATGTTATGCAACGTGGTGAAGAATAAACTATAGGATGTTATGTTACCTTCTGAAACATTTTAGTCAATAATACATCTCACTATTTTTTAAACTGATGGTGCCTAAGAAATTAAAAAGATCTAATTAAATTACATGTATTGCTTTAAATATTTCATAAAGGGTAGGCACTGTTAATTATTATATTAATTATATTGTAAATTATTATATATTTCCTGAAGGAAATAATAGTTATCGCTACAGTGTGTAAAATACACAATGGAAATATTTACTTTTCAATGTACATAAAATATCTGTGCCAGAATCTCTTGCTCTAATGAAAGAAGAAATAGATTATATCTCTTCATACACAGGTAGGACCATGTGTCTTCCTACTAGTCACACAAGGAATAACAGGTGGCATTCCTGTTGGCATGCTCTCTTGGGTGTTCTGCCATGCAATCAACTGTCATTTCAGTTTACAATTCAAATGCTACAGCAGACCTTAGGCAGAGAGAATGTGAAACTACTCATCAAAACTTTTCTTTACTACCCCAGTGAATTTTACCATTCACCTGCATAAAATCAATACTACTGGCTGAGTGGCATCACACACATCATATTTCCTTCAGCATCTTAATATACCTGAACTGTAGAACACATCATACAAGATACATGCATCACATCAAGCAAAGCAAAAATATGGACATCTCTGAACCCTTGCTGATCCTGAAGAAAGCTCAGCATCTCACAATCACAAGGCCAGAGACAGAGGCTCTGGAGTATGTTGCCTTGAATTTTGCTGCATTTTCAAGAAAAGCCATCACTCTCACATTTAAGACATTGCTGCACACATTCAGCTCTACTGTGTGTGGTAGTGTTAACTGTCTCTACTAATGACAGACATAATGGAGATACATCATCGGAGCCTGTGTAAGTAAAGACTATTTAAATAACATTGGTCTGTAAGACATAAAAAGTAATCAGCCATATAATATCCTCCCCCAGCAAAATAAAGTACATTCTGTGGTAGTTTCTTTCCTCTCCCCAGACACAAAAGGGGAGAAACTTTGAGTTTCCAAATTTCAACAAAATTAAGGTTTTCAACTGATCTAAAGCATACCATTAAAAGCAACTTAACTGTGATAACATTCCACATTTCTGTATGTGCAGGAGGTTAGTCACCTTGCTGGGACTTTGTTTCTAATCCCACAGAGGACTTTTGAGGGTCCAGAAATTGGCATGTTGAAAGAATGAAAGCAGAGAACTGCAGGGAGAAGCACGTTGCACCCTACAGCACCTGCTCAACATAGGAAGAAAGACTCATTAGCCTCCCAGACCCAGAACCTAACCATCAGTGCTGCTGAGATTACTACTAATTACATCACATAGGTTTGCATCAGAATTCCCACTGAACTCCAGGAACTCTTGTTGCTTAACCAGTGTCTTTTTCAGGAGTAAAGGAACATGTATACTTCCTTAGCAATTCAAAAGGTAGGACAATTATCCAAAGGAAATTACACTGTGTTTAAAAAATGGCTTTATACTTTAGTCTGCTGACCTCGTATAATCTCTTTGCTGAAATATAGTATAATTGATCAAGCTATATTTAGTGTAAATTCATTGAAATAATGAATCTCATTTTCCAGGATCCTTAGGGCACATGTAGGCAAAGCTACAATCAATCTATAAAACCACAATACAGCTACACAAAGAAATTAAAAAGTGTATTACCGGATTCACCAGTAATTAGAAAGCTCTATGAAAAGGTATTGAACATCCTAAAAGCCCTTAGCTTTCCCTTGCAAAGAGGGATGTTGCAAGTAGGTTAGGAAAGTAAAATCACTATGTATAAACACTTATTATTTTCAGTGTCAATGTCTGTTAATGGTAGGAATAGACTGAATACCTGAAGAAATTTGGATGGGAATGTATCGTATCAGAGTGATCTGTCCTGACATGGACCTGCTCCCCTGAAATCTTGAGCAACCATGAAGTTGCTTAGTGAGCTTTTGATGGCTGCAACCAAAAAATGTATTTGTGAATAGTTTACAAACTTCTGCAAAACACAAGCTGAACCCATGTGATGACTCCAGGCTGAATTATAAAACAGTAATAGCAAAATTCCAGGAATTTCAGAAACCCAGTGTTTCAGAAACCTGTCCACCTCACAACCATATTCTGTTGATGTTTTATGCACATCCCGGTTGGTATGGGTCTTACTCTGGTGGTAGAGCTTCTTCTGAACTGAGCACCTCTGGCTGTCCTATTGCAATTTTATAAGGATACATGTTTCCTCCTCAACCAGAGAAAAGGTGTAAAGGCATCCAATTACGATGAAAGCACCCCAAGTCCATCCTATAAAATACATAATTGTAAATGAGTAATATGTAACCACCCAACTTGGGCTAAAATGCACACAGAAGTATGCAAATACTAAAAATAAGAGAGCAGGGGAAAATAAAATAAAATAAAATAAAATAAAATAAAATAAAATAAAATAAAATAAAATAAAATAAAATAAAATAAAATAAAATAAAATAAAATAAAATAAAATAAAATAAAAATATCAGCCATTTTTTTACTTTGGAATCATGAGGTCTGAGTAAGAAAATGAAGATGAGAAGGAATGCAAGAGGGAAGTGAGAAACCCAGCTAGGAGGGAAGAAGGGTTTCCAGGCAGCAGCCACATCAAAATGTCAGCCTCACGGAATCAGTCATGCCCCTCGTTGCTTTAAGCAGACAGACCCCAGCATAGCACCTGCAAAAGTCCACGCACACAGGGCTCCCATTGCCCTGTGTGAGGTCTTACACTACATTCCCCTTTTCATCTCTTAAATGCTGGGTTTTTGTCAGTGTGGGTCTTCCTCTGTAAATGAGTGGATGAGGAAACTAATGATATGTATGGATTAACTGGAGTAACAATAAGCTTCAAGATTGACTGGTAAGGATAATGTTGCACCATTAAAGCATCACCAAAATGTACATGATTCTATTTCTGAAGAGAAGACAATGTATTCAGGTATTTCATTTGTTCCCTTGACATCTACTACTATAACTGCAAAACTATAATAGTAGGATGAGTGTTCTTAGCTGGTTCAATACTGTAAGACCAAGCACCTGTTGCAGAACTGAAGCAAATCTGGGTGCACAGAGGTGGGAAATGATCTGCTTATAAGAAATAGAGTACAGAGGTGATCTGGGTAGTTCCATGGTTCCTCCTGATAAAGTAAAAAAAAAAAAAAAAAAAAAAAAAAAGAGAGAGAGAGAGAGAGCAATAAATGTCTTCATCTGTTTGGTGTCAGAATGACCATGAGCGGTTGACTGGTCCAGGACAGCAAAACTCCATTTCCTGCCATGGGAGAGAGCATCACCAGAGAGCTCCTTGCAGGTAGGCTGCCTGCAGGACAGAGAGCATAGTGTTTTGGTTTTTCCTTTCCTTTCCCCTTAAAAGTTTACGTATTTATTTGAATGGGAGGATAGAACATGATGGGAGAAAATGAATAGGAGGAGAACAAAGGAGTTAATGCTACTGCTCTTGAAAGAAGTTTCCTCTTTCATATTCTGCATAAACTCCAGTAATACTGGTATTGCTGGTGGGTACTGGTGCCTGTTTTCTTGTGTTTTTGTGTGTGTTTTGTGTGTGTGTGTGTTTATTTTATGCTATTACTTTTCCTTTCTTCTTTTTTCTTTCTTTTTTTTTTTCCAAGTTCCAAACAAAAATATTAGTTTTCCAGGCAGCAGTACTATTGTACTGCAATAACTGGACTCAGTTACCTACAAATATGGTACTAAAGCTTGCTAACTATATCAACACTACCTCTTCAGCTGTACAACTGCATAACAGAGTTTATGTAGGGTCTCAGTTGCAGAAACATGAACAACAGTGGTGTCTAACAGCCTGAAAATAAGGTAGGAATGTAATTATAGAGTAGCAACTGATACCACAAAAAAAAAGTCATAGCAGGCTAATGTGATAAGGTACTATATCATCTGATGAGGAGGAGTACTAACATTTCTGTATTAAAATGGTATTAGTGGTATATTAGGCTAACATGATATGACAAAAAAATTGCAAACAAAATACTATAATTTAGTCTAGGGCATAAATGTGAGGGAATAAAACCAAATATTGTCACAGAGGAACACCCTCTTTTCATTTAGAGGAACATGTGGAAATTTTGTGATAGAATTTGCTGTCGTGTCATACTGATAAAGTTCATGAGAGATTATATATTGCTATGGGAATTGTAAGTTATTACAAATGATATCTTACATCTATGTACCATTTTTACTTCACAGGACTTCAAAGAGCTTTACAAACTTAAAAAGAATGTAAAATAATGCCTTGATACTTATCATCAGCCTCTAACCTGCAGCTGAGTACACTTTCTAACAATCCCCAATTTGTTAATTAACCAAAATTTTACCCAACTACTGATAGCGAGACTCAATTTATAGAGTGGTTGTCTATTTAAAGACTAAGTTTTACATACGAAAATAAAGCCCTTCAGACTCCAGATCAACCATACTCTGAAGAAGCTTCTGTTTGCATGAAACAACTGCTGAAAACTGTATGTCCATATGGGAAATAGCATTCCTATATAAATATAGCCTACAGGTACTGTCAGTAGGACTAATCACATGATACTTGTTCTGAATACAATAACATGATTTAGACACCAGAAAAATTTTCAAGACAAATTGTTGTTTAATTCCTGTCACCCAAACTGAATTCAAACTTCTGAGCAAACTTCAGTGATGTGCCCACTCACCTTTTTGGGAAGTAAAGATGCAAAAACAGGTGTGCTTCCGAACCAGTCTCTGCTACGCTCAGTTCAGAAGAATTCATCACAGAGCTTATGCTGCCAGATTTCTGCTCTCAGGCATTCTGAAATCCAAACCGCACATATTATATATATATATATATACATATATATATATATATATGTATGTATATATATATATGTATATGTACACATGTGTATATATATATATATATGTATATATATGCAAATGTATACAGGTACTGTAAAATTGGATGGATCTCACTTAGCCTTCGTTTATAAACTTTGCAATGTTTAATGACATTCCTCCATAAAATGGCTAAAAAATGGTAATGCGTTTTCCTTTCAGAATTTATTTATTTGTTCTGCTTTACAAGCCTCCTGGATCCTTGCAGTACTCAAACCAGTGGCAAAAATCTGTCCCTTAGTTTTATACCTATTTTATGACTTTTATGCATAATAAAAGAGACTAAGTAACCAGAATTGTTAGTCTGTAAGTTTTTTATTTTTTTTGTTTTTTTAATAAACATATATAAATGTATCAGTGCAGTGAGGCAGAAGTCTCTGGTAGTTCACCAATAACTGTATTCATTTAAAGGTGTATTAAGGACAACAGTTTAGTTGTGGATCATAATATTTACTTGCAGTGACTGTGTTACTGCCATTCCATTTATAGCACTGAAGGCAGAGTCAACATTGTAGTCAGTGCAACAACTAAGCCTTAAAGAGTATTATTCAACAAAGTACTAATTACTGACGGAGAACTGTGGACAAGATTTACACAGTACTTCCTTGTTTCTGTTCATCCATTTTGTCTGGAATTTTCCACTTTAAAATATGGAGAAAGAGAACAGATATGAACATTTTGTGCCAAGGAAGTTCTTCTCTCCCACAGATGGTGTTTCACCGTCAATGAGAAGTTTCTGTAGCCAACTGCAAACTCCTTGAATTTCCTCTCATTCCTTGTGTTCACAAGGTAACTCTTAATACATTTCAGCTCACTTGTATCATAATGTAAGGCTGACCTCAGATTCCTCTCTGTCCTTAACACAGCCTATTGAAATCTTGCCACTAGTTCTCTTATTTTGATACTTTACATTGCCTCAAACCCATGGCCTCTCTTCGCAGCTAGGCTCTCTCTCACTGCAGCAAATTAAAACCCCTTTCTTCACCTTTCAGTTCCTTCAATGCCCACTTTCTTCAGCTACGATTCACTTCAGTACATCAGTAATACCAGGTTTGATCTTCCACTTATTGACTGCTGCCACATCACCATGTTGTTTTCTGAAGAATGAAACACCATTCTGAGATGATGCCATCATTCTTCACAGCACTCAGAGATGCCTATAAGAAACTCACAGAATAAGTTGAAGGGTAACAGGCTATACTTGACAATGTGTTTGTATTATGAACATAAATATGAGAAGAGAAGATGTTAAAAGGCTCTCTTCCTCCTGTTTCTCTGTCACTTCCCTCATATAATTATTTTCTAATACAGAAAATAATTAAATTTGATATCAGGATAATTTTTTTTGGCTCTATTTCTTCCTTCTACAAAGACTAGGATATGGACAGCTTCCTCTCTTCTTGCCCCCCAGAGTTTATCATCTGTATTTTGTCTTCTAAAATGAAGTTATTTAGGGGCTGGGTCACTCTCTGTGTGTGCACGTGTGCACACATGCGTGTTTATACATACAATTTACACATTAAGATCCCTAGTATTTTATGCAGTTTTCCATGGTATAGAATGGGAACTCTAATGTGTAAATGATTCAATATGCAAATTTGTGAAGGAAAAACAGATTTGAATCAGAATCACAGAATTTCTAGGTTGGAAGAGACTTCAAGATCATCAAGTCCAACCTCTGAAAGAAGACTTCTGCCATTTTCTAAAATTGAGAAAATAAGGATTTTATATTGTTTTCAGACAAAAATATGCTTCGTTACAGTAGATTTCAATTATATTTGTCTTACACAAATTAAAAAAAAATACAATTGAGGAAGCACTCTGCTTTTCTTAAGAGTATGGCTGTAAATAAATCATTACATAGCATCAAAAGTACTAAAATCATCAGAAAGCTTGGGCAAAAGATTTTTTTTTTTTTTTTTTAATTGGCAGAAGAAAAGAGAGGACAGAGAGTAAAAGAAATCCTTTCAATTTTTTGTTGTTACAATAGAATTCTTAACTGTAGGGGGTAGAATGATGCATCCATTTGCACTTACAGTACCATATTAGGGAATGACTAAATTACTTGTAGAGCCCTTTCTGTGTCACCACTTATGAGTAATGATATAATTTCCTAAATCACATAAATAAATACACAAACTAAACTCTTGGAATCTTGTATTTTTTTATATATTTATTTTGTATCCAGCATTATAAAAATAAATGAGAATGGTCATTTTTTTAGAATTCAATTTTATTTTCTGTACCAGAGCATATTCAAACATTTGCATCCTATTATTGCTGAAACCAAAATAGATAATATACAGCTTGTGAATTACATTTTTCTTTCTCTGTGTTTGTATTTAGAAGACAAATAGCTGGCATCCCTGTTCTAGTGCAAGGAAATGTTTACATTTACCTTTATTTATACTACTTGCAGTATTTCAAAATATTTTATGCCTAAATGTCTCGAAATATAAGACTTTAAAAATACATTTTGTAAATGTATAGTGACTTGAATTTTCATAGCAACTCAGATTTTGTATATTTATTTCTGTGTCTTAAAAAAGGAATCTCATATTATTACTGAAGATAATGTATATGTCAAAAAAGAGGCATCAAAAGCACTTCCTGTGCACTTGACAGGGTGACAAAATATTTCTCCTATCCTTTCCTAATTGAGCTGCTGTACAAAGGGAGACATTATGATAATATTAATAATAGTTACATGGATATTTGTAGGTACTGTGTAACCCTTCAGTCCATTTTCCCAGACAATGGTGACTACAAAGAGGCTTCAAAATAGAACATCACACAATATGAATGCCACTTTTTTCTATCTTACATTTTAAAAACATCATTGAAATCAGAAAGTTCATTTACAAAGGACTGGCAGTTGCAATCACAGCAATAATGTAGTGCTGAGAAAAAAAGGGTAATTGGTTTGGTAAAGATCGCTTTCCATTACACCATAAAGCACTACACAATAGGAAAGGTCGCCAATTAAGCAATCATGAATACCAAGTACTGAAGCTGATGAAAATAGGGCAGTGGTTTAAATAGATTTGCAAGCAATTTACCTTTTCACAATGTTGGCAATCTGATGCAATTTGCTTGCAATTTTGTCTGCTTTCAGTAGCACTCGAAGCTGACACTACACAGACCAAATGGCAAAGAGGCCTGCATAGAAAATGTAAAACTATCTTGGCTGCATCAGGGAACCAGAATGGTGGTTCATCAGGAAAATTACAACAATTAACATAAGTGCTGCAAAAATCAACACTTTAAATGTCACACTCACTAGTCTGTCCAAAGACTGTAAAAGTACCATCTCCATCGCTGGACTAACAGTAAATATGAAGCAATCACCAACAAGCCTTGAGGCTGATGGCTTTACAATTGATGTGACATTCTCTGAGTGATAAAATAGCCTCTCATTTTACAAAAGTAAGTATTTTTCTTTTTCAGATTTAACCTGGATTATGTCAACCCAAAACTTATATTTAATTTTTTTCAACTCTTCTTCCAGCAAATCTGTTTTGCACTTGACTATGTTCTTTACTTGTTTTGATATTCTAAAAAACTTTAATGTTTAAGGGAATTTAAGCCAAACTGATAAAACTCAAATATTGATCCATTGTTTTTCCATATAAATTATACCCAAGATTTATACTAAAATGTGTTAGATTCATGAGATGATGCACTGGTGTCTAAGGCTTAGTTTACAGTCTTGGGAAGGGGGCCTCAAAAGGTAACTGTAACATCCCTTGGGTGTTCATTCGGAACACAGGATGCCTTTACGCATCTTTGTCAGTGTAAACTCAGCAAATGTGAACAACGACTTGAAGTAATTGATATCTCATGTAATGGTTCCCATGTTAAAGACAGATATAGATTTGTCAGATTGTGAGGATGAATTGACTTATGGTGTATATTTAATGATTTATTCTTTTTTAGTGAACTGCAGAAGAGAATACAGCAGTGATGCCTTTTTCTGACATCACAGAGAGTAACAACTTTTTCTCTGACATCACATCCTGGAAATAACATACCTTCTTTGTCCGATGTTCGACCCCACAACTTTAATAAGAGAAAAAGTGTCACTTTTTATGATCTGATTCAGGATATGTTTAGGTCAGTGGAAATGCATGTAGGACATTGTCCTTAATTCCAAAAATTCGCTAGATTCAGAGAACCAGAACACTTATACCACTCTTTTTCCACATCACAATATATGCACTCTGACAGATATGGAAGCCAAGTTTTGTTAACTCCCAAAGCCATTTCTTTTACATCATGTATGCACTTGGAAATGGCTGATCCAGTGAACTAGGCCATTGTCATTCATCTTACAGGACTGTTACCTGTTGTGTACTGAGCTGCAACTGAGTAGATCCATAGTTACTGCATAGCTTATATTCATTCAAATGGCTGGTCTTGACCAGAATCAGTCAGCTGTTAAGGACTGGTAACCCTAGGGAACTGATGAGGAGGAAACATTTCTCCAAATCTTCAGAGGTGAAGATTCCCATCATTTTCCATGATGGGAAAAGTGCTTAATAATTCTTTTTTTTGGTCTCTATCAAAAGGAAGAAAAGCTCTGAATGGCATTAGCTGCTTGGTTAAATGCGAAATAAGAACAAATACTAGATAATCAATATGAGAGATACCTACTTTTCCTATGATGTATTTGAAATGTCCCACCAGACATTTGCTATATTTTGACTAGAATCTGACTAAAATTTTTACCAAAATAAATAATTGTTGCAGTTAAAATTGCATACAAATCCATAGAAAAATGCTATAGATAAGGACAACAGAGAAAATATGAATTTAAACCACTCACAGGATTCTGCTGCTATTCCAAAAGCCTTTCAGCTAAACTTTGCTTTCACAGGCTTCCCACAATACCCACCATTTATCAAAGGTTACATATACAGTTCTAAATTAGCTTTAATTTCCATCTACTTTTATTTTGAAGCAAGGCTTCCCTCCATTCACTTCTTCACATTCACTTCCCAGTCTTTCCCTTTCCTATTTATTTGCTTTTTATGACATCCTCCTCTCCTGCCTTTCTGCCATCCATGTAATGTGGCACCGACATGATATTTGACAATTGATCTTAGCAATGTCCTTTTTTTCACCATTTCCCATCCTTCACATGCCTCATTATTCGACTTTCAAAAGTTTTGTGAATGTTCAACGTGCCTCATTGACAACTATGTAACATTAAGGACAATGAAGTGCCACTTTCATCTAAAGGAACAGCACAGGGAAACCCAAATGGTAGTCACTATCTGAACATAAATTGCACCTTGCCTAATCTTTCACCTGTTGCTTCACAACCCCTTTCTGGTTGGTACCAGTGCACACAAACATTACCACATTTATTGCCTGCCTTTATAATGTACATTTTGTTTATCAGTTGGATCATTTCTTTTTAATTAGTGTGTTCTGTTCTAATGACCCAATAAGAAAGTAATACTGACCATGACAAACACACACATGTATCTTACACTGCTGGCTAAAAGAAGCATTACTCTTCCTTTAGCTCTACATTCAAAAGTTGAATAACACTTTCAACCAACTTTAATTGCATCTCAATTATGCATTGAAGCTTCCTATCATAATCATTGGTATATACTCCATTTCATGGTGGTCACTGTTCTTTAATAATTTACATTTCAGTGAGATGCCACTGCAGTAAAATTTGAAACAACGCAGGAGTCAAATATTTGGAACTGATTTTAAACTTCCACAAGTGAAAAATTGAGTACAGAGTTCCTACTAGGCTCCTGATAGTTATTGCAAGCTGAATGAAGAATTAAAAATGGCAGAATTTACAGCTTTAATTTACTCATAACGGTTTTACAAAATCAAACTGGCTAGTGTTTTTCAGGAGAAACCATTTCCTCAGAAGGGTGTGTAAATTCAGTCTTCTTTTTCTGTAAGCTGAGAATAGCAAAGAATAAGGGAGCCTGGAACAGTGAGCCTGAAAGACAGCTCTATTGCGTAAAAAGTAAGTGTGCCTGGTTTTGCAAAGATTCTAGGGTTTCTCCTCAGCTTTATGCTTAACAGTCACAGACTAGAATAAGGTGGAGCTGAATGGTATTGTGAGTGAAGTCTACTCTCAGATTTTTTTATTTTTTTTCTTGGAGCCCTCCACTCTTAAACAGTCATACTCTGGCTGAGACCCAGGAATAAACCAAGAAGAGAAAAAGAAGCAGAGGTTTTGCAGGAGCTCGTCAGCTAGGACTGGACTACCAGAAAACTCAGGAATCAAGCTGGAGGTCTCCACATTTATTCTTTTGTTGGAAACCAGCTTTCCTTTCCCCAGGATACAAGAGAGAGGAGATGACACAATTTTGTCCCATAAACGGATGGCCAGTCAGAAATCATTAAACCAAATTTTCACTTCATTAAACCAAATTTTCACTTTTCAGCTTCCTGAATGGAGCTACATCATAGAGGAGATGACTTAACTTGGAAAATAATTCCTTTTGTTATTTCTTAAAAGAATGTTCATGGCACGAGTTGCTGCTCTACCAACAGTCCACAAACTTAGAAATGAAAGTAAAGGACCAAATCCCAGGTTGCAGTTATACAAATGATGAAGAATTATTGTGCCCTTAGTTAGTTTATTACATATTTATTTTATTTTATTTTATTTTATTTATTTTTGTATGTGTATGAACACATTTTAGGACTAAATAAACCATGATATTTGACTGAGGACTGAACTAACTTTTGGCAAGTGTCATCTGAAAAAGAAATTAATTCAACAAATGCCAGTTTCTCGGTTTGGCTCTAGTCTTTACTGTTGGGAGATAAGGGGAAAGCCATCAATCAAAACACTGATTTACTTTCACTGAATAGGATTTAATTCTTCATTATTGTTAAGTCTGTGTACCTTCTCTAATTGAGTTGCAATACTTTATCCCAGCTGAGGAATTAATTGATTTTGTTCATCTAATACCTCTATTGTAGGACTGCAGTATAAAATAAAGAAACTTAGTACACCCTTATTGAGTAACATTTCTGCCACTAATAATAACAAGATCTCTCTGACTGAATAAAACAAAATAAGATATTAAAAACAAACAAAGCCCTCTCCCCAACATATTGAAAATAGTTGGAATACCAACCTGAAGAATTTACATCTAACATGAAAATTTAAATATATGTGTATATATACACACTACATGAAGTGTATTCATGCATGCTTGTTCCAGTTAAGAGATCCTGAGTTGTTTGTCTAGACTGCAAAAAGACAATAGCAGAGAACACTTTTTCCATGAGATTTCTTCAATTTCTTGCCATATTTCATACTCAACCCAGAAATACCCTTATTAAAAAAAAAAAAAAAAAAAAAAAAAAAAGACAAATTGGTCAGCCCAATATTGATTTTATTTCAATCACCACAAAGTGGTAGCTTGTAGCTTTAGGAGAATGAAAAGTCTTCAGACCTAGTCAATGGATTAGGATTAGAAAAATATATAGACCTCTTAGCCTGACTGCTAGGACTGCTTTATGTCAGTTCACAAGTTTTGTGGGAATAAAAAAATGGCACAGATGGGACTATAACTGACCATAACCTGCTCTATTGTATTTCCAACAATCTCTAATTACAGCAACACACCAGAGGAAGAGATTTGAAAGGGCAGGTGATGGGATAGGAGAGAAACCTGTTTGACTTAAACAGCACAGGATCCCTCACCATCAGGGCTGATGTACATCAGCCTGACAGCTAATTAGGGTAGACATGAATTTTTCCAATGTAACAGATGTTCGCTAATCAGGCCAGATTTGGAGCCCTTGCGCCAGCAACATTTCATGCACAATTTAACTATCTAAAAGGAATAAACTACTTAATGCATTGTACTGGAGGCACAGCTGTTTCACAATCAGAAAATTTGCTGTCAAAGATGTTCTCTTTAAAACTGACATGTTTTTATATAACTCTGATGGGGTGTTTATAATGTATTAATAGTTGTCAGTAAGAGCTGCTGTCATCATCAAGAAGTAAAATATTTCTGAAGGTATATTAAAACGAGCAGACTCCTTTCTCTTTCCAAAACCTATTTAGATAATTTACTTTGAATATGGCTGTTTAATTCTAAATACACTTTAAACAAAAGACTTAACATGTATCTCTTAAGTTACATGAGTAATAAAATATACAGATCTAACTTCCAACTAGTAAAGCTGAAAATTCTTATCACTGAGCTATAATGGAAATGTATTTTATTTGCAGGAAAAGCATGTACACATAGTATACTGTGATAAAATTATGTGAATGGTCTCCCTTCTGTTCATAAAAGATCAGTCACAGGATTGAAAATTCAGATGAAATGTATCCACAGGTTACATAGATTTATATGGACCGTTAATTAGGAGACCAAACAAAAAATATGTGAGATTTTTATTCTTGCATCTGCATTTCATATGCCAGATCCTGGAGTAAGTGGGTGGATCTAACTCTCTTTACAGAAAACAGAGGCTCTTTTATTTTGTATCCAGAATTAAGATAAAATATTTTCATTCTATTAACACAATTTCCTTTTAAAGCTCTGGTCTTTGGTTGTTTTCTGTTGTTGGTGGTGGGCTTTTTGTTGTTTTGGTTTTGTTTTTATTTTACCATGAGGAAAAAAAGAAAAAAAAAAGTGATTTAGCACTTTATATACTGTTAGAAAAGTTTGAGAAAACATTGCATAACCTCTAAGTTGTGATAGTGTGGGACAGAGAATAGAACTGGAAGGAAGAGTTGCAAAGAGTCCAAGACAAAAGCAACCTTAAGGAAAACAGCAGGTAGCAACTATGCCATAATACTTACACTGATCAGGGCCTCCAGTGAAGAGAGAGAAGCTGAAGATTCAAGAACAATATTCAAGACCTTTCACAAAAATTCGTCGGAGACAGAAATTAGGAAGAGTATTAAATTAATGATTCAAAATGAATGATAACTTAGATAGTTGTAAAGAAAGTTTTGAAAGGAAAGTAACTATTTTACTTTGCTCAAATAATAATAAAAAGCTTGAAGGAAATCACTTGAGAAATTCCAAAATGTTTAAACCAGTTGAGAGAAACTGCATATGCATGGTTACTGTGAGAATTTACGACTTGATACAGCCCTTATGTTTTTGTTTTTAATGATATTTAAGTGCTTAGGAAAAAAAAAAAAAAAAAAAAAAAAAAAAAAACAGAAATGAAGCAGAGAGGAAGAGTGATCTGAATGATAAAAGCCTAGCTTAAGTAACGTAATGACTAACAATGAGAAATTTTAATAAAATAACTAAAGGATGTGAAATATTTGACAGTTGTTTACCAAGAGTACATTTTCCTGAACTAATTGAATCTCCCTTAAAACAAAACAAAACAAACAACAACAACAACAAATAGAAAGTCAGATAAGATTTTAATCTTACAAGTACATGTTTAACTTTACTCACACGGGGAATCCCCTCAGCTTCAAGTAAACACACGCATGTTTTTATAGGATGGAGTTTTAGGCAGCAGGACACAATGCAGCCAACCTACATAGATTTCATCAAAGCCTTTGAGTTTAAAAACTGACTGGTATAATCTTGGAGAAGAACAGGATTTAGTGGGCTGAAAAGTGACTACAAGGAAAAGATCGTGTTTTGCATTGCTGAGAGGTGTTTCAGGAGGCTTACCCAAGGGGAGAGAATAGTTTTGTCTTGCTTAACATCTTCAGTAATAATCTGAAAGAAGTAATGAAAGTAATGATCTTAATGAATTCACTATCATAATGAGCTAACAATAGTAATTTAGGAGGAGCTGAAAGTACCAGTAAGAACAAAGACAAATAATACAAAGGCACCCTGAGAGATTAAAAGCATAGGCGAAAATACTGTAACAAAATGAGGTTTGGACTCGAAAGACACAATTCCCAACGCATTTGTTGAAAAACAATCCAAAGCATGAATATTCAGAGACAGAGTCAGACATTAATTGGCAATGCAAAATGGCAGGGGAAAAAAAAAAAAAAAAGCTTATTTTGCTGTCCATGCATCAGCTTCGCAATGTCTTCACTTGTCTGTGAACAGTAACATCCATTTCAAAAAAAAATGCTTAGCCTTCTAAACAACAATAATATGAACATAATAGATTCTCTTTTCTAACTGCACACAGTCAGGGCAGGGGGCTTTTATTCTTCCTCTTATGCACTGGAAATTTTTGAGCTCTCAGAAAGAACACTAGAACTTAGAGATAAACAAACAGCCAGGGTCTTGTACCACTATGGGTGTAATGTAAGAAGAAAAGTGTTCATGGGATGGTGAGGTCTGAACAATAAAGCAATAATGTTATCTGAACACTGAGAAGATTGGCCTTCAAGGAAAAAAGTATATGTATGCACACTTCCACTTAGAGAAGACTAAGTGGACCAACAAGAGACCAACAAGAGAGTCTACAAGTACCTGAAGTTTAAGAATACAAAAGACAGAAAAATAAACCTTGTACTATCACTAATGTAACTAGGATGAATGCTAGAAATAGAAAATAAATAAACAAACAAACAAATAAATAAATACTGGATATCAAGAAAACAAACAGATTTGTGTCTGTGGGATATCAGGGATTGTTCCACCACAGGGACCTTCCAAGACTTGTCACCCCCCTGAGCCTAACTTAACTTTGTCACCAGAAAGCTAGGAGCTCCCTGAGGAACTGGCCTTGTTCTTACTACTGCTTGCCAGAACATGGAAGGGGTAAAGATAACAATTTTGTGGCCAGTATCATCTGGTTCACCCCTGAGCAGCAGCTTATTTTGCTGCTGGTTTTGGCCAGCCTTGCATATACCCACTTTTACAGGAGCCATGAGTGGGCATTTGTATCTACAAGTCCATCTCGCAATGTAAAAACATGCACTTCTTCCAGTGCTCAGGATAAGGCCAAACTACATCTAACTCTTCTTTCCATCTTCACACCAGGAAATTCATCCCTGCAATAATGGCCTAAAAGAAGCAAGGAAAGTCTGTAGCACCTTTAAAGACAAAACCCTAGAAAGTGTCACTGCATTGTCAGAACTGCTGTCATACTGATCAATAGTGTCTAATTGTTACTTAGGTTCCCCCATCTGTTTGTAGCCATCTGTTGTCATCTTATATTTAGGGTGTCAACATCCTAGGTACAGAGACGCCTGAACTGGGCCAACACTCTCCACCAGAAGCACTGAGGAGTATTTGTGGACAGTGACTCTATGGCTAAAGTCTAGAAAAAAGGAAAGCTGCTTTCTCCTCCTAGTAGAAATGTACAGCAGGATCACACTAACATGCTGTATTGCTTTCCTAAGAATATTGGTGTGTCAGCACAGGGAGACCAGCAATTTTCCCATGAAAAACATACCAGATTCCCATGAGACATACCAGATATATCTCTGAGATACCTGTGTACAAGATACATGGTACTTAAGGATTTTCTTTATGTGTAGCTTTGTTAAATACCAATTACAGTTAAAATGCCTGTTACAGTATATCTTGTCAATACATACAATGGGAATTATATAAAAAGATTTCTCTAGAACATGTCTAAGAGTTTAGCAAGGCAATGGACAGACATGAGAACTCATATGCAAATCTGCTCAATGACTGCACAGGTTCTTTATTTAGAGTTATTACATGGACATGAATTCATCCATATGGGTAATATAAGATAATATAGGGGATCTACACTTTGCCCTTCTTTGTAAAACCTGTACAGATTCAGAATGCCAAAATAAAATCATTTGGGCCCTAAAAAAACACTTTCTTAATAAAATACTAATAACTACATTTTAAACAAGCATCTCAAGAAAAGAGTTAACAGGACTGTCCAGCAAAGTTCTCCCCCTGTACAAAATGAGCCATAGCTCTGCTAGTAGCAACAAAAAAACTAACTGACAAACCAACAGAGCCCTCAGCCCTCCCACTGAACTCAACCAATCCATTGCTGTACAGCCTTATTGTGCAAATCTGTTGCAATTTCTAGTCCTCAGCTAAAACTTTGTTGGGGTAAGTGAAATTCAGAAAAGGCTTAAAATTAAATTCCTCATGCAAGCATATCCCTTTTCACTTTTGTTTTACAAGTGCTAGTAGATCTTCAGAAAGGTTAATTATAAGCAAAATTTGGTTGATTCATTCAAGCTTTGAATTCTCTCGTACCGCAACCTGACATCCTCAAACAGATGTGAATGCAGTTTGTGGAATGCAGGCTACTGCATTGAAAACAACTAGCATAAAGTTATTGAAATTCATCAGCATTTAATGAAGTGACAGTATCTGATGATACATCCATTTCAGATATCTCAATCTTTAGCTCTGATCTTGTACTTTAGATGTCGAATTTGATTAGTTCTGGGTAAATTTTTGCATGCAGCAACGTCTAGAAGACAGCAGTCAGCATGACTAACATTATCTTAGTATTAGCAGTGAATGAAGAGTTTGTGTAAGATGGGGATGAGAAGATAACAACGAACAGTCAGCTTTCAAAATACAAATTTTATGATATGCCTGATATTTTCCTTTGAAACTTTCTTTGTTATTTACCTAATTTGTGAATTTACATGCTCATTTCCCACATTGAACAAGTTTATTTTTTTTCTTTCTGCTGAGCATTGCAGACCCTGCAGTTTAGCCAAAAGCAGAAAGACAATATCCAGCAAGTATTCTGATTCAGTAAAAATGTTGATGCCATTAAACAGAAATATTTTCAGAATAGAAAGCATACTAATGGAACTTCTATTTATAGACACTAATGTTTCAAATCAAGGTGAAAATATTGTGTTGTTTCCCAAATAGTTTGCAGTTGTTTAATATATGTCTGCATATAAGTGTTAAAATATAAAACTATTCTGCTATCTGCCTTTTTTTTTCAGGCACAGAAATGGCAGCTAAGAATATCCAGCTTGGGAGAGAACTCTGTGGTTAATGTGCTTGAGTGTCTTTGCAAGCCAATAAACCTTCCAATGGAATATGGCTGCAGATCAAGTGTAATCATTTCAGCCACTTTTCGATTTATGGACAGTGTGAGTAGATGGCTTCTTCTAACATTTGGCTTTTTTTTTTTTTTCTTGCTTTTTTTTTTTTTTTTTGGCCAAAAAGCTTGTATAAATTAACGGTATGTATAAGTACATACTGCTGCACTGTAATGGTGCAAACCAGGAGGCATTCCAGTCTGTTCTTTCAGCAAAAGCTCTGAAATGTTGTTATTCAGCACAGTAGTGCTTTATTTTCATCCATTAAAGCAACTCATTGTATTTCTATTGTTTTATGTTTTTCCTTGTCACTTCTGGCCATACATATTTTGTTTGTTTGTTTGTTTTTAATCTTGCAAGAACTATTGCCAATATTAGTAAATCTGTCTTTTAATACCACATATCTCACTTAAAAAGCTGGCTCAATCTTTTCCTCAAGGAAAACAAGACTGAATGAAGTAATTTTAACCAATTTTTTGTTATATTTGTTTAATCAACAGGGACGTTTGCAACAGAAAGGTACAATTCATGGATGGGGTCAGGGTAATACACTGTAAGCCAACACTCTGGTGTCCTGCTCCGTGAACTCAAACAGCTTCACCTCTAGCTGCATGTCTCTGCTGTCTATTTATCGTTCTGGTCCCTTGCTGCACTCAGAGTTAAAGCATGTGAATAAACAGCTTTCCAAAACTGGAATGTGTTACTACAGCTGTAGTGTGTACTTGTGGTAATTCTCTAACACATCATTGGTAAATATAATAATAATATTAATAGTTATAATTAATAATGATAATAATAATAATATGCCAAAAGCATTGAATGGAGTAAATGAGCAGTCCTTTCCAGTGGTTAAATTTAGTGGGAGGAGGAGGTGTGAAAAGGCAAAATGAAATCCAGATCCCTAAAAATTGGAAGCTGCAGTCTGCTTGGATGATTTCATCCTGTCTGCTTAACAGCAGATGCAATAAGCAGTAACTCATAGATCACTATTATCCTCCTAGGTGGGTTTTTCCTTGACCTATTCTGATTTGTATTTTTAATCTCTCTTAAAAAGACTGCAAGTCTCTTCAAAGCCTATCTAGCTCTTGTGTCAGCTAAATAACGTTCTCTTAGATTACATCACTCTCAACTATAGCATTAAACTTTCTTTCCTTTGAAATTCCCTACCATGGAAAGCTGTGAATATCACGGGGCACTAAGCTGCCCTGTTGGTGCTAGAGGTGGCACAAGACAATTCCAGTTTGTTCCCTCATTTTGCTGGTGGAAAAGCAAGCATTTGGCGGCTGATTTGCCCAGCTTCTAAATCATTTAATGCTGCTAGAAGTGTAATTACTATTAATATCTGTATGTGTAATTTCAAGTATATGAATCGTATATATGATTTACACACACTTTTTATCATCCCTTTACATTTTCAGGGAGACAAAAAGAGATTTCAGCAAAAAGAATAGTTAGGCAACTATTATTTGGATGCCGTTTTTCTGCTGATCCAAACATCAGGACGTGCTAATCTGACACACAGAAGACAAAAAGAACACCAAAAGTGTATTATTTTCCCAAATAAATACAAAATTAGTTTCAGCCTTAGAACTATAGGAAAAACAGTGGTTCACTGTCTGACAGCTGTTTTACCTGCGGTTTTGGCTCATGCTCTAAGAACTGTTGAGTGCGAGTGGGGAAAAAGAAGGAGTTCTCCTCCTTTATATCCAGGCAAGGGTATCATGACTGACATCTCTGTTGTCTTGTGGAGTACAACCCAGTAAAAAAAAAAAAAAAAAAAAAAAAAAGACCATCGTCTATATTTTCCTGCATTCTACATACTGAGTAAATCTGTAGCTTGAATCTGTTCTGTTTTTAGCTATGGTTTCCTTCCTTCCTTCCTTCCTTCCTTCCTTCCTTCCTTCCTTCCTTCCTTCCTTCCTTCCTTCCTTCCTTCCTTCCTTCCTTCCTTCCTTCCTTCCCCTCTCTCTCTCTTTCTCCATTTGTCTTTCTGTATTTTTAAAAGAAAACAAAAATAAATTTTTATTCTTCCAGCATCAGAGAACACACCACAAGGTGTGATGGAAAAAAAACTACCTCCATGAAAAATAGGCACCTTTCATACAGTCTAAATTTGTTGATGGCCTTTCGTTTATGGTTCCTGTCAGATACTGTGCGGTGGCTGAGCAGGTTGCCACCTGCAACCATCATCTGTGCCAGAGACAGCTGTCTTCAACCACCCCTCTGCTGGAAGTCATCACCCCAGCTGGCTCTCCTACCCCCTTCACAGGTGGAAAAGAGGCTACGGGTTTGCTCCTCAGGGACCACAGGGTAGAGATTATTGGTGAGGAGTGCTGTACCTTTGCTATACCACAGCATGCTGGGCTGTGAGGAGTATGTACAGTCTCTGCTCCCTTGTTTCTGCTACAGGATGAGCACCTGCTCACTGTGGGTCAAGGTGGGCAATGTGGGACAGCCACCAGAACTGAATGACAGTGATCATGGAGTTGTTACAAAGTTGTTTATAAACTCACATTATTAAAATTATCTTTTTCATAAGGAAATCTATGACTATGACCAACTATCCTCTTAACCTTTCCTGATAAATAGATTTTATGAATTTCCTCTCTCTCTCAATCTGACTTTCCACTCTTTTAACCTTACTCTTATACTCTCTGAGTCCTCCTCTTACCTTTTAACATCATTCTTGCATGGTACAAACTTATGGTCAGCAGACTGTCTGTTTTGAGATTCCAATTATTGTCATTGCTTCTCAAGAAAGAATGACCCTGTTGGGAGTACCCAACATGGAGTACCCCTTCAAACTGGATATGCTTGGAATGGATTGCATGAGAAAGTTTCTACAATTGCCAAAGATGACCACAGTTCTCAAACAGTTATCATTACATAAATAGAAATGTGGCACTTCTTTCATCACATACAAAATTAAAATGTATAGATTTCAAGTCTGAATATGCCAAAAACACCTTCACATTTTTTAATGAATAAAATTTGTAGCAGTTTGCAACATGGACAGCATTGCATTGGAGCCACATTCCTTCACAGATACCATTTGAAGGTAAAAATAGTGGCACAGGCAAAGAGTCTGGGGAAAAAGATCACTTCCTCCCACTGATGCTTATTGCCAATTCATTAGATCTCTCAATGTCTTAGGTTGCCCCTATAAAGAAGAAATAAAAAACATATCTCTCTCAGAATCACTTTAGGCCATGGAATCATTATTAACAAGGGCACAAACAAAGTATTATTAGCCTCTAAATTTACTCTTCTGTGCTTTCCAAAATCTCTTTCTACTTATAACTTTGACAACAAATATACTGACAAATTGATAATATTTGGTAAAACAATAGCAACAAATAGCTGCAACAAATGCTGAACCTTTAGCTGCCAAGACTCACCACAGAGAGAATTTTCATGGGTAAACTACATAGGCCTTAGAAAAATAACCATCTTTAATAGAATTACTGACAGACCTTCAACTACAGTATTGGGAATAGTGTTATTTAACAAAACAGTGGTTATTATTTTATTCTTTAATTGAGTTGGTTTATGTCATCATTTCAAAGAGAAGTCATAATAGATTTCATCTATCTTGAATAATAGAGTAGGGAGGGTAACCAGCATAAATCAAAGCAAAGATAGCACAAAACATATTTAAGCTGCTTTATATTCACAAAATTTAGCAGTGGAAAATAATTGCCATAGCACAGAATGAGTTCTGCATAGGACCTCAAAAATGCAAAATTTAAAAAGCACAAAAACAGTTAAGCTGTAATCAGGCCATCTTTGCACATGTAACAGTTTACTGTGTTCAAAAGCAGTTTTCTTCATAGTACAAGAGGATGGGAAAACGAATATACATTTCACATTTTGTACTGATAGAATTCCTTGTTTTATAAATAAAGTTTTCTAGATGAACAAAAAAATAAGTAAAACTTTTTACAAAGTAATTCAGCTATCAGAAGTTCAGGAAAAAAAGTCTAGCATCAGAGTAAGTAGACTGAAATCAGAATACTGAAATACACTCAAAATAGGAACATTTTCCTGTGTCTAACTACAGATTGCACCTTGCTTTCAATACACAGAAGAATTAAATGGATAGTCAAAAGTAGTGCTTGAGCTACTACCTACAGTGAAACTGATTATTTCTTTTTGGATTTTTCCCCCTATGAATTTAACAATGCAAATTTAACAATGGATTCTGTCCAATGATTGCCAATTTCAGCAGTGACATTCTTGACGGAATAGCCTGATTAGAAAATAATTGTACTTCTTTTCAGCTACTGTTACCTCACCCACACTTTTCATTTCCTATAAGGTACAGTGGCAAAACTGCATCTTTCAACTCTCCCTCTTTTATCTGATGTAGTGGATGACAGGTAATCTAGCTGAAAGTTCCTACAATTGCACCACCAGAAAAACACTGGCTGATGAAATCTGAGCAGTTATCACACTAACCATCACCTGTCAAGCCTCCTGCTTCAATTTAAGGGTGCATCAATTTTCTGAAGAGGAAATCAAGGGCAAAGAATAAAAGCGCTACAGATAAACACTGACAAAGGCCCTTTCTGCTTTTTTTTTATTTATGATGGGATGTACTATCATAGGTTGCTCTGTGAGGTTTTATCAACTGTCCTGATACATCCCAGATAGCTTGGAATTCTTTGGCCATTGATGAAGTGCTATACTTGCACTTACTGAAAGGGCAGAAGATTTCTAACTGAAAATTACTTTCACTAAATACCACAAAGATATTGAAGTCAGAAAGAGCAAGGAGATGGAACAAATGACAGCTGCATATAACAATGAACCTCTCTGTTCTGTGAGCTGCCAGACAAGGCTGATTAGAGTAAGAACATGAAATAATGTTTTCTTAAAGCCAGAGAGCATATTGTGTAAAGTGTCAGGTACAAAGGGTTCATATGTTCTTTGTAGTGAAATGTGAACACATTTGCTGCTGACTGTATTTGCGCTGTACTCACCCAGGTTTCTAAAGTAAACAACTGTGCAAGGGTACCTTCTCACAAGTGGGGAAAAACTGTGAATTACTCCAGAGAGGAAAAGAAGCCTCAATAACAAAATGAGCCAAATTCAGGTAGAGAGCAAGCACATTCAGCATCACTAACTTCAATGGGATGATATTCACTAACATCAGGTCAGAAGCTGGCCTGATTTACAGGTATAAATTATGCTCAATTTTTCAAATGTTATTACTTTTCTTTTGTAAAATGAGCAGAAGGGGAAACTCTAGCTTAACAGGTGCCCATTTGCCAGCCATCATGCAGGAAAGAAGATGAAACAAGTATTAGAAAAAGATGCCATGGCACAAAACTATCCTTGTATAGATTCACACATGATTATGAATAGTTGTGAGCCCCTAATATTACACAGGCACTTCCTGATTTCTTCCCAATTAACAGAAGAACAATGTACCCCAATGAACCCCATGATGACTTCCTGATAACTTCCATAGGCTTTCAACTGAACATGAAGTATTGAGACAAGTGAGACCAGAAAAGCACAGCCTCTGCTCCAGACAAGCATTAACTGTAAATTCATTCTTTTTTTAATATTCCAGTCCACAGTGAGACTATAAATTAGGACAAATGCCTCATGTACTCAGTATCCTGCAAAAGCTAGCTGCTTTCTCTGAGGGTGGTGTGCTGACTTTGGGATTCAACAACAGATAATGGAGATAGATCAGTTCAACAAAGTTCACAGTCCTTCTTGGATAATATTCTTACATTCATGTCATGTCCTACAGACATGGCCCTTGATGCTGACAACCTGTCAGGTGACAAATTGTGCTGCTTCTGTCAGGAGTATTTTAAACAGGGCAATCTTCAATGGAAAAAGTGACTGTCATTCACACAGTCTGCAAACATTCCCTATCAATAGAGCAAAACGTTAGCAAAACATGGTTCCTTGTTAGTCCAAATTCATCAACTAATCATTCATCATTGAATTCATCATTGCACAAATCATCTTCAACCACTGCATCATTTGCAGACTGCTTTCATAGAATCACAGAATCATAGATTTTATATGATCACCCAGTAATCACACAGAATTGTTTCCTGCTTGACTGTATAACGATATCTCTAAACAGAATAATGGTCACTCCACTGAAAAGGTTTCTCTCTTGGATTTCTCTAGTACTTTAAACTTCAGCTCTCAACTTTAAATGATATCTCAAGAAAGCCAGCTTTCAGATTTGGGAAGTAATTTTTAGATCTCACTTTTGTGGAGAAAAACTGAAAACATTAATGGAGTACAAACTACGAGCTTTGAAACAAGAAAGTAACTTCAAAGTTCCCAAGCTTTTTAATAGTTTTTAACTTTATCAGTGTTTTTAAACCATCTGCTGGCTTGGAGGATTGATTAATAAGTTTTGAGTGTCTAAAGCTGGAAATCAACAAAACTACAGACAAGAACTGCTAGTGCCTGGTACAGGTTCCAGGTGAATACTTAATCAAGCTGAAATATAGGACATCTCCTGGGTTTATTGGTCTTTTCTCTAAATTGGAGACTATTTCAGTAATCCCAGAGGATGGGAAGTGTACAAAACTAAACCTATGACATCAGGTTCATTTCTGGACTTGGAAATCATGTTCTTTAACTATTTAGCCAGCTTAATTTAGCAGTGATTTATTATACCTTTTTTAAGTCACAAAGCAATTCTTTTGATATTTTGTCTCATATGATACTAAAACTGCATTATTAATATTAAAATCTTTCCATATTTTTGATAATTTTTCCTCTTGCACCACTTATGTAATACATTGTTATCTCCTTTCTGGCAAATGCAATTTATTTATTTATTTATTTATTTTAATTCTGAGTAATCAGAATAATGGATTCCAATCCTGCCTTAAGAGTTTTCAGATAGTTCAGGTAGCTCTGTAATATATGTAAGCCTCCTCTACAGAGAGTTATCTCAAAGCCTTTGGGAAAAATAAATAAATAAATGATTGAATTTGGAGAATGGAGAATGTCTATGGAACACACATGAGAAAAGAGGGGGTAATACACTTGGGGTTTTATCTACTGCTAGGTGGATGGGCTACCCTCTGCCAGCAGTGCCTACATGCCCCTTGCCTCCACAATTAGAGCAAGTTCAGCTTTTCAGAACTTTAACCAAAATAGGTAAAGGGGACATAGCTTCTCCCAGCTACCTGTTTTGTCTGTCCCTAGAGCCAGACTGCACTACAGACATCATCATTGCCATACTGCAAACCGTTTGGCATTTCAAATAAACAGATCAAAAGTAATACGGATTCCTCAAAGTTTTCTGAATTAAGTCACCTTCCTAGTATGCTAGGAGGTATTGTGTTACAGTTCCAGTGCCGTTTGAGACAATGTCTGGGCATTTATTGAAATGGTCACAAGCCTCCTATATTTCAAGAATTCATATTTGCCCAGAAGCAAAGGTCCACATTTGGGAAAGCATGAGAGCACATGCTTAAATTCAGTACAATCCAAAATTCTTAGCAAATATATGTTTAACATAAGTGATTTTCTGAGAACTCAGTTTCCCAAATACAGTTTATAGATCTTATGTTTAACAAGTTTTACTACCCTAGTGAAAAAAAAATGAAGATTTAATACTTTGTGATCAGGCTCAACCCTAGACTCTATGGACAGAGTTGAAGGCTTTCCATCTTTCCATCACAAAGTTAATGAATGCTTTGAATGTTTCTTTGTTTGTTTGTTTTCTGTTGCTGTTTAACCTATTGTAATACAGTGACCAGTTATGGAAGTAGGATCTATATTTATACCCTACACTCATACAACTCCCAAAATTTCTAGATTTAGGGCCTTGTTTTAAATCTATCTGTATCAGCATGGGGAGAAATGTTCTGAACTATCAGCATGTGGAGAAATGTTCTGAACTATCAAACCAATATTTTAAAAAACACATTGGAGGATATGATCTGTCTATAACAATGAAAACCAGCAAAATCTGAATACAACACAAATGAACAAGTAATAGCTCTTGAATTTATTGAACAATTTATGAAGTATTTACAGCACTTTTAAAAAAATGTATTAAGTCTTTTACAGTGTTTAAACAGGGATTTCAGTAAGAACCTTGCCAAAGCAAATGCTGTTGGTTGAACTCTATTATGAACCACTGTTCACTGTTAAGTAATCTGCAGTTAAGAAAAATGTTTTGGGTTTTGTTTGTTTAAAAAAAAAAAAAAAAGATTATCACAGCTTCACAGCTGATGACATCCAAACTTCTTCTAAACTTCTTCTGATTTCCTATTTGTGATTCTTTTTATAGACACTTGTGAAAGAAGAGTACACTTTCAAAGGAAAAAAAAATTAATAAAAGGGGGGGCAGTGAGGGGAGTAAAAGGGGGGGGGGGGGGTGAAATATAAAGAGGGGGATCCCCTAAAGCAATCTTCACTCTTTGGCAATCAACCAAATGGTGTGATCAACTGGCCCCATTAAAATGAGGCTAATTGTTTCAAAAATGTTTTGAAGTTTATTCTGTGGAAAATATTAGAGTTTTGCTTCCCAAACATTGAGAAAACTACTGATTTCATGAGAGCAATACTGCACAATCCATACCTGAGCATGCTATAGGATGTTGCTGTGCTGCAGTAGTCAGCGTACAAATTTCCTGGATGCAGTAAGAGTGGGTTACTGGAAAATGTGTGGTGTGAGCGAGCAGTTTCAGAGAGGTTGATGTGCCTTGTATGTACTACAACTGCATCTGAGGCCCACAAAATATGTTCACAGAAGGGCAGGAGCCAGGACTTCCAGACTGAGAAAGTAGAAAGCTACTCTATCAGAAACTTGGCCTAGCTCTCAGGGGTGCTGGGCCGTTTACACTGCAACAGTAAATATCACTAAGAGCTGCAGGCTTGGGTGCTCGGTGCGGGAGTGTTGTGCAGAATGGTGCACAATGCGTGAGAACAGGTCAGTTTGCAATCTTCTCAGTTTGTTTTAAACAAGTATCCACAATTATTTTTTTGAATAGTGCTGTGCTATTTCTGGGTTGTTGAAACAGGTTGAGGAAAATCACCCACAAGGCAAAAGAAACATGGCAAAATGTTCCTGCAGTGTGTTGCCTTAATACATTTAAATGATTTAATGACAAGTAGGGGATTACAGCAAAACACAATGCACACTGGAGGTAGCAAAGAACACCCGCTGCCTGTACTGTGAAATTCAAAATGGATTCCAGGAAGGGAACACAATGCCAGGCTGCTTTAACTATTGCTCCTACTTCCTATACTATTATTATTGCTCACCAGTCTTGAAGTCTGAATGACAGTGGTCTAAGCCCTTTCAAACAACAGCAAGAAGGTCAATTTTTGTAATGAGGAAATGGAAGTGGTGGTGCAGTGGATCGCTGAACCTTACAGTTTCTCCTAAGATAAAGTAACGGTGCTCAAGCAAATTATGGTGTAGGAACACAGTGACAACACCACCATGAAACACACAACAGATGAACTAACAAAAGCACTTAAATGTGTGTGAAACCAGTGTGATATTGAACCTAAGTTTGTTCCTACTTTCACATGGCAGAACCACTGTAACTTCTCACCAACATGGCAGAAAGCCACAAATGAAAGGAAAATCACATTGCTCACAAAGCCACTCTTCTGTCCTCAGTGCTTAGATCCCAGTCACACAGTAAATAAAATCTATTGTATGAAAAGCTTATTGAATGAACTGTTCCAGAGAATTAAAATGCTTCACATCTACAAAACCCTGCTTTGATTGCTACTTTAGCTCCACTCCTTCTAGGACTTCAGAACTTACTGCAGGTGAGCAAGCCAGCATGAATAACCTTCAAGATTTTAAACTACTGTCAACAGATCTGCAATTACAGTACTCCAAGACCACAGTGTCTTTGTGCTTATGCATAAAGCTTCCCCCAAGGAACAAAAATTAACAGCTGTAAGCTACAACTATTTGACCCTTGAAGTCTTGCACAGTAGTTTAATGAGTTCAAAGTACCTCTGTAGCCTATTCACCTCATCCTCCCCCCTTTCAGATACAGTAGTATTAAGGGAAATGCCTAGCAACAATATTCACATATTCATCAGCTTCACATTTTTACTTTAATTTGTGTCCCTTTAGCAGCCTAAGTGACTCTAATGAAAGGGAGCAAACCTTAACACATAAAATCTATGAAAGAAATTACAGAGACAAACAAGAAATCTGAAGAATAAAAGCAACTACCATGTCAGTAAGTTAGCAAAAAAATATCTAGTACATCTGAAAGAGGCTGATCACCAGAGAATAAGAGTTTATTGCCCAAGCACAAATCAAATAAGGAGAATGAATTAAAAAGAGCTGGATGATTTTCTTACATTGCACTTTATATGTGAGAATAATGGAGAAACACCAGGTAGCACGGGCAGGACAATTTCAGGCATAAACCTATAGATGAAATAAAAATTATGGATCAATTGGAGAAGTTAAATAACCATTAACCAACTCTGATACGTCTTTTGTCCAAATATTGTGAAGGGAGTGAACTAATCTTCAAAGACCCCAGAAGCGAGATTTACCAGGAAAGATCCTCCAACAAACCAACAATCAGACAGTTTAATTGGTAAATCTTTATTGTGTCAGCCTGTCCTCTGAGGAATGGTTTTGACTATTCATGTAACTTATGCTCAAGAATATGCTTGCTACAAAGTCATCTGCTTCCAGGTATATGCTCAATTTTCACCTAATTATTTCTAAAATATGTTTAATTAATAAAAAATATAACATGAAATAAATAGTAATTTGCAATAAATGCTCTACTATGTTCTGTATTCCAATGAAATCAAGTCACTTCAAGGCAACTTCATTTGTGTATTTAAAAATCAAGGAACTTAAGCTAACCAATCATTTTAGATCTCAGTTAACCTTCTTATGATAAGTACATTTACAAAGTAGTTGAAGCTGTATTTTCTGGTCCAAGACTTCAGTGGAAGATCTTCATGCTTCTGAGCAGAATCTCCAGTTCTTGCAAGAGTTCAGTTACTGACAGCTAATTTTTTTCTATTTGTGCAAGTCACCTTAAGGTTTTTGTTCATTTGTTTGTTTGTTTATGTGCTCTTGTTGGTCTATGGTGAAAGTAATGTGTTTCTTTACTGGTACACCAATACATGGGAAGTCCCTGTGGAGTTCTCTAGGAAGCTGCTTGGACTTCATGATTTTTTAAAATAGTCCTGGTTGTCTGAACAAAAAGAGTAGCTGAGTCATGGCACAATCTCTATTCCCTCAGCCTGAGATGTTTGCCACTGCTTCCATTATATCCTCACCCTCCAACAGGCCAATCTTTGATGTTGAATTAGGAATTAATTTAAATACATATTAACAACTGAAGGCCTGTTTTTATGTGAAGTTCTGTAACAACTTAAAAATCATATTTACATTTTATGGGACATTTAAACAAGCACGAATATCACAGGAGTGCTAGTTTTAATGGGAACAAATATATGTTGGCTGCTGGTATGAAAAGTTACAGTAACTGCTAAAAGGCACACATTCGAAGAACAATACATCAGTATAAAATACCTGCAGACTTTGAGTCACTTAAAATACAGACAGTGTTTTAGGAGTCATTTATTTTCCTGTTAGCATAACTAGGACAAGAAGTACAGATATTCTTTACAGAAAGCTAGTAAGTTAGCTTCCCAGCCCCTAAGGGCACCACCTACCAGCTTTGCAGTATGATTCTCCTCCTCACACATTATCAACAGCTCTCAGGTATGCTCCTGTGCCACTTGGCTGAACACAATGGAAAAGTCTCCCCAGTTTGTTTTTTGTTTTTAAGAGATATTAAATGAATTGCTTCTCCTGAACATTCTGCACTCCCGCTGAAATCAATGACAGTTGAAAGCAGTTAGCAATTCCAAGGACTGTGCTCTTGTCAACTTTCTGTTATTTTTTCACTCAAAAGTTTGTTTTCTTCTTTCATTGGTCTCCTTTCACAATAATAATTCTCTTTATATTTTATACTTCAGAGCTAGTAGTTGCAATATCTCCTTATTGAAAGGCCACAATAACTGCTAATTTATAACATCTATTCAACTATTTATCATGGAAACAGCTTGCCTTTGCAGTACATGTCCATTTGGCTTCTCTACTTAACTATAAGTTTCATTTCTGCATTTTTAGTTAATCAGCAGGAGTAGCACTTTGAATTTACCCTTTTTGCACCTGCGGTATTTTGAATCAGATTTTGCAATAATTAAACTATCACTGAAGAATAAAAACATTCTAGAATTTTTGGCACTGAGTCGATGCTCAGGTAGACCGCAGGGCCTGATCTAATCTAATTGAAATTAGATTTAATGGATGATTGGTTGTAGGTCACAGAGACCACAGCATCAGACTCACCAGACAAGACACATTCTGTGCCTCAAAGGGATACATGTCTGCAATATGCCTACTAGATGTACTGATAATAAAATCTATGAACCAACAGACAACATTTAAGCACAGGCCACCTGTAAGTAGAACATGAGGTACATCCAAGAATAATTTTTTTCTCAAGCAAGAGTATTTCATTCATCATTTGTATCTCAAGGGAACGTGCAGGGCACACTTCTCATAGCTCTTGAGAATTCTGATTTTCGCACACTTTTTATAACATCCAGAACTCAAAGTAATATTCACTAAAAGTCCTAAGGACTTGAGCTGTATCTTGTCCTAGCACAGGGGAATATGTCTCTATTAAATCAGAATTAGGAACTGCAGCAGACTCTATATCATAGCCCATGTAAGTGCACTCTTCCAAGGGGAAAAAAAATAAATAAATCCCGCTGTAGAAGTCACAAGGCAGTGAAGAGAAAAACAGATCTCCATTGATGTGTAGGGAGCAAGCACAGTTTTTAAGAAGGATCTGTAGCACCTTCAAGACTGGTATCTTGTATGGTTTTGTTTGGTTTTGGTATCTTATTGGTTTACCAGTTGGATGTTGTCACTGAGAACCACTTGTTGAAACCATGCTGCAGCTATTCAACTAGTGTGTATGCAAAAAAATCCACCACAAATCTCCCCCTCCCTTTAGTTATTTTTAAAGAATTACAGTAATTGCATTATATTTTATTAATAACTGTCCTTTAAATAATCTTTAGTGCCTGTCTATGTATCCAGGGAGAATGCATATTTCATTATCTTAATGTTAATCTAATCCTTAAATTAAAAAAATACAGTAAGTGAGTCTGCTAACAAATGATTCTCATCAGAAACAGTGTCACCAAACAATGTTTTTGCCTTAGAGGTAGTTCTTGTTATTCCATGTGCTCACACATATCATTGCCAAGCCAAACTGTCCCTTACTGACTAGTAGTCTCAGAAATGTTATCTAATTTCTTAGACCCCTCCAAAATGAGAACTTGGGCTCATTGCTGGTATATTGGGAAGTGAATAAGAATAAAAGGATGGAAGTTCAAGTGACAAACGTGTGGCCTATTTCTCTTATCCCTGTGAATTTGTATTATTGGAGTTTTCAAGTTAACAGTACATCTTTGTAGCTCATTTGTCTTCATTGCTGCCATGGTATACATCAGTTGGTAGGAGTTGGGTGGGAAACAAGGGGTTGTAAGCAAGATACAGGAAACACTCAATAAGATCTTTTTCAGCTGGGTGCATATCTTGATTCTTCAATACAGTTTTGTGAAAGTAAGGACAAAGAGAGGTGCTCAGCAGACTGGAGAGAGGCAAGGTCACAGACCTTAACATGACACACACTGAAAAATATGAATGGCAACTAGTATTCTGACAGAAAGATAGGGGTGCCAGAGAGGCATAAAAAAAAAAAATAAATAAATAATAATAATAAAAAAAAATCTATGTATGAATATCTATTATTTTTATAGCCTAGAGGTGGAGTTAGTTGGCAGCTGGACAGATAGAACTAGTTGTTCTTACTTGCTGCCATTTCACAGTGCTACTATTCACCTTAAACCCAAGGACACTCAACTGCTAGACTATAAGCTACTTGTTGTCTGATGGATAAACTCTTCCTAGTCACACCTGCAGCTTCATTTCATGAGTCTGTTTGCCTTCTCAGAGCTCTGTCTGTCCTTACATGGCAATGCTGCTCCTGTTCCTTGACTTTCTCTTGGCTATTTTAATTCTAAGCACAAAATTCCACCAATAAAACTCAAAGTTCTTGCAGGTTCAATCAGTCCCATCAAAAATCATCTCACTGCTCAAGAAACAACGTCAAATGAAGATTGACTGTCCAATAAAACACAATTTTGTATGGTGCACATTCCTTTTTAAGTGAAGGGAACAATTGTCAACTTGCCCAAGAGCCTACTGCAGCTTGTGCAGTTCGGTGGCTTGTGTTAAATAGGTGCATCAGCTTCCCCTGTTATAAAAAGTTCAGTTCATAGAATACTTGACTGCTATTTCTTCTCAGTCCAGATGCTACCCACCCATCAGCTTCAGCAAGGCCAACAACTGCTTGGAGATCAAACAGCCTCCAGGTAGTACAAAAATATCATTGCTTGTTGCATTAATAATCATTCTACCCTTGTATAGAAGAGAGGAGTTTCCTTTTAAAATAACTTTGATATGAGTTGTTTGATTGAAGGGAGTTTATAGAGCAAGACACAGGTATGTTTTCAGAGAGAAGAGAACAAATCATGTGTGACAGATGTCAGTCATGCTACTTAATGCACTACTGGAAATGCACTTGAATGCTGCCGGATAATAATTTTTATAAAGACATCTAGAAGAATACTAAGCAGAACATGTGTCATGGACTCACAGATGATCATTCAAATAGATGCAATTAGTAATCAAGGTTGTAAAGTAAGCCTTCAGGACAACATGGCTTACTGTAAGAAGAGTGAAAACATACATTTTCTAGTTACTTGTTTATTTCAAGATTGCTTGTAAAATAGCTTGCTTTGGATGAAAGCTTATGAGAATGATAGCAAACTTGATGCAAGTCAATGATGCTACTCTGTAGTACAGAAGGTAGGCAACAAGCATCAGACAAGACCTGGAATTAGTTCCTTTGTATATTACCTCTCAGTTTCTCTCTGTGGAAGATATTGCCAGAGTCTCATGCCTTATTCATATATCTACCAGGCTAGGAAAAAAAATACACCAAAACCAGTTTTTGTTCATTTTAAATCAACCTTGCTTCACCCCCCCCCAAAAAAAAAACACCTTCTGGTCTCTCTTCATCTATGATTATACTCAGGCCACAGCACACAAAATGTTGAACAGTGAAGCAAATGGTAGTTAGCACTTTCAAAGGAAAGATCACTTACACAGTAGTATAAATACCTGTCTTTATAAATGATATGGCAGTGGTGACAAGAGGGGGAGAGGCCATAACAGCTGCTTGCCAGCTTTTCTGGAAAACAAAACAAAACAAAACAAACAAACAAACAAACAACAACAACAACAACAAAAAAAAACAGACAACATCTCACATCTCTTCTGTGAACTGAAATATTTGCAGGTTGCCAACCTCTAGATCTATTTTAACCACTTGAGGCTTTGAATGGATATTCGATTCTTTTTTTGGACAGACATCTAATTAAACTAGTACTGAAATGTATTTGGTCAATTAGGGAGAGACTTAAGACAGATTCTAAGAACAGTTTATCTGATGTTTTTATTCCCTCGTGATTGTACAGACCTATTATGGCTCCTAAGAGAAAGCAGTAGAAAGAAATGCAATACCAGTTTATCAGCAGAGATATCAGCAGTGCTCAGATAAGTCCTTGTATCCAATAGTCTATACACACACTCTCTCTTGTAATGACTTTTGCAAGGTGAATTCATGCAAAAGCTTTATTCTCAAGCTGTGTCAGTTGCGCACTAACCATGCAGGATAACTGCTTCTTTTACTTTGGATGTGTATGAGGAAAACAAAAATAAGATTGCCAAATTTGCTCTCCATTTTCTAGACAACACTTTTTGTGTCAGATTTCCCAAATGGATCTATGTTTTCAAATGTAAAAGGAAAGAAATAATCCTTCTACTTCCATTAGAACATCTTTAGCTAAAGACAAAAGCACTAAGGCAGAGCATACATGTAGCTAGCTGTTCATTAAGTGCTCAAGAAAACAGCATTCGAAAATGAATGTTCATGTGGAATTCTAATTGTAGCTGCAAACAGAAGCATTACTTGCCATCGATATGCTTGCTTACTTATCGAAGTAAGACTGCAAACAATGAACACTTAAAGTTAGAAAGTGCAAAAGCAGACAGTACAGTATAACTGCATTATGATACAGGTTTATATAAAAAAATGTAGGTCTAAAAGAAGACCAGCAGGATCTCTTATGACTTACACTGACTGCTTCAGTCATAGTAAACCATTTATGATGTCACTTTCCATAAACATCTTGTAGGTGTTTAAATATTATTACACCACAATTACATCCTCTTTTTTCATCATGCAGGGTGTGAATGTCACTCAAAGGGTTAACCTTCTCTGGGGGCTGCATAGTGAATGAAGTTGTTGTCAATCAGAAGCTTGTCTCACTTGTTGAAGGAGCTGGAAAAGGCACATGGGAGAGCCAAAAGAGTATAGGAAAAACAAGGGCAAAGCCATTTCTAGAAAGTTACTGATGAAGAGCAGTATATTTTCCCATTGTCTGTGATGTTGTTCAAGTTTCACAAACCCAAGTCACCTTCTGTTTGATGTCAGCAGGACCTGAGAGTTTAATTTATGAGCCTTTGCTATACCGGCTACAAAACACAGTTCTAAGGCTGTAAAGTTCCACGTGTCTTTGGGATTTTCTGCACAGACTGTATTTCACAAAATACTACTTTTGTGTAGGAATAGTAGGATTTTACTACCCACCAACCATAAAGTGCTTTATAGCATGTGTAGTTTCACACACACAAATTCTTGATGTTATGAATATTTACCATTTTAAAAATTAAATTATTTGAAAGTCAAGATTAAAATTAAAATTCTATTACTTCCATATGTCAAAATCCACTAGATTTCTTAGATGTGATTTCCATTTCTTTCTACTTGTACACAGTGTTCTGTCTTGTTTGTAATCTGCTTTTCCTGGCACCTACAAAGCATAGCAACAATGAAATAAATGGAAACCTATCAAGCTTTTTGAATCTACTGCATTTTCAGAAAACTCATATGTATATGACATGGGTGTGCTGTCCCAGAAATGAATACCTTAATTCATGAGATGCAAGCAGTCTTTCCCCTCCCACCCTCCCACTAATTTAGATCCTCATCTCAAACCTACTGAAATTAATGGAACAAGCCCTGTTGTTTTAAAATGGACTTTGAGTAGAGAGTCCGTTTGTTCATTAGGTGGGTTAATTCTGTTTTTCTTTACTGCAGTTACTACAGTAAAGTTACTACATAACTCCTTGGAACAATATAAGAAGTTTTTACCATGTCACTGCTCTCAACATTTCCTTGAATGCACTGCATTTAATACAAATACAGATAATTTTTTAAGCTCCATTTAATGTTTTCCCTCTGCATTTGAACAGACTACTTTGTTGAGTCAGTGAATTTGGTACAAGGAGGAGACAATTTGTTACCTCCTTCTGGGGTCCCCAAAGACATCAATTAACTCAAAGCACGAGTTCTGACAGCACAAGCAGGAAGAGTTAACCCCCCACAGTTATTCTTTATATTAGTCAATCCACCCTCCTCATTCCCTCAGCCCCTCTTCATTTTCCTTTCTAATGAACAGGGACAGATACCTCTTTCTACTGAGATACTTCCACTACAATGACAATTCGCTGGCTCTCCCCAGGTGATTTACTTTTCAAGCAGTGCCCACTTATTGATCTCTTCTGTGACAAATTTCAACACATGCACAGTCCTAGCAAACATTTCTGGAGATGAATCCTTCTTGCTGTTCAAAGAGGAGGATTATTTTTATGTCATATATTTCAATAAACAGCTCCAGCTATGGAATCACTTTCTGTGTGAGAATGCAGCTACTAGAGAGTTGTTAAGTACAGCTGAAATTCTTACCCTTACTACTGCTTAAATATATAGATGAAGTGTAATTTTCATTGATATTCTTTGAAAAATTTGAGATATATTTTTTGATTTGTTTTGTTGTTAAAAAAAAAAAAAAAAAAAGAAGTGTTGCTGTCTAATAGGTTATCTAATACTTTAGAACTATTTCAGTTCAAAACTAGACTGAATCTGAAAAACAAATATGGAGATACTTTGTGGTTTGCAACTAAACAGCAGATAAAAATTACTTTATGAGGAACTCACCTGTGATAAAACATTGGCCAAGAAAGACATATTCAGTCCCTTCACTTCCATATATTAAAAGTACTCTTCATTCCACTCTAGCCAAGTTGCAGAAGAAATAAAAATAAATAAATATAAAAATAAAAATAAAAATATCCCAGGAAGCATGCTATTACAGTAGTATTAAGTATGTTAAGTATTAGGGCCATGTACTGAAAATAATAAAAGTTGGAAATAAAACACCATTTAGCCTCTGAAAAACACCACCAGACACATTTTATCTTTTTTCTTTATTAAACAATGATTTTACATAGGCAGACACTGCAAATCCTAGTATAGACCTCCATTTCCACAGTAGCACTGAATGCTGCTAGTCTCCATTTTTTCTTGCAAACACATAACCTGAAATACCACTTTTTTCAAAACGATTGATACAAAGCTCTCTTGGTTGTTTGTTTTTTTGTGTGTGTTTTTTTTTTTTTTTTTTTTTTAAATCAAGAATAAATCTTCTACAAATTGATCCTGAAATTTTACTGATGGTATCAGCTCCTCCTTCTCCCTAGAAACCTAAGACCCTTGATAACTAGATGCTACTTCTTGGCATTTAGCTGCCAGAATGAAAGTACCCCTAGAATCAAATTTAAACAGGAACAAATTCTATAAACTGGTTACAATATGTTTTTCCACTGCTTTCTGCAATACTGTATGTTGTATTGCCACTGACTGATCATATACCATGATCTTCCTAAAAAGAGTCAAGATTGTGCTTTTCCAGGCAAAGGGTTCAGAAAGTAATGCCTTCCTTCAACTGCACTAGCACTCCATATTCTCTAATTCTTTGCTTTGAAACACTCCTTCTCACCTTGCTCTTCAGTAGCATTTCCTTTTAATGCTTGCCCTTGCTTCAAGCTACAGGCTGACCTTCCCCATCATGCTTAGTCTGACTTAGCTCTATAATACTTCTCTTCTTTTAGTCTCTACAAGTCCCGCTGTACTTCATTACTCTTTCTTTCTCTCCTTCCCTTTACACAAAAACTTTAAAGAAGTAATTTCAGCCAGTTTAGAAAATCTTACTCGCCAAGTACATCTTCCTCTTTTGAATAGACAAGCTGTATCAGTGGCTGTATCACACAGCAAAACTGCGAATAATTTTTTCTACACAAAATATATTTCCTCTGCAAAGTCAGCTTAACATTTTCTACAGGGATGGTCCCTAAATCTGTAATACAACCTGAGACTTTGTCAAACAAAAAATCTTCACACACCCCATCCCCCAAAAAAAGAAAAACAAATAATATAAAAGTTATCTTCTCTCCATAATGACAGGCTTAAACGTAAACATTAACTAAAATCAAGTTCTTCCTTAAGAAGAAAAGCTAAAAATAACTGAGATTAAAACTAGATATTTACATCAGGTTTTGTTGTGTGTTGTTTTGTTTACAATTGGCTTCGTTTTATTGAGATAGTTTATTATCCCAATTTAAATCCTTAAAAAAACGCACTCTTTGTCAATGGTTCCCCCTGATCTGTAGCCCTCATCTGAAAGTCAAAAGAATGCTACAACCTGGCAACTAAAGCAATATAAACCATGGGAGAAAGCTCATTTCCCCTCCTCACTACCAGCTTGTACTATAACTCTGCATTTGTCATTAAATCATTACCGACATGTTCCATTTGCATAGCTGCTAATGTTTCTAGGTTACTTACTGGTAGAACATTTGACTAGAATGTACACAAAGCTCAATATGCATTGAGTAAGTTTTTGCCAGCATCTGCTTTTATTCAAAGCAATGACTAGTGGGGGGTCGATTTGGTTCAAAACAGAGTTTTAATTTTGATTCTTAATACCCAATCTTTAGAGTGACCTGAGACTTTGAAGTCTTAAATACAACATTTCTTAAGTTCATGAAGTTAAAACTTTATGGAACACTTGCAAAAATCTCCTGGCCTGTGTAACAGAACCACTCAGTTTCTATTGCTATACTGGGCTATTTAAGGAGAAAGGCAATCAGGAGGCTTTCAAAAGACCAAAGCTTTCTGCCCAGTGTGTGCCACAATGGGAGCAGAAAGTAAAAGTGGGGCTGGACTTTCTCCCAAACCTATTTTACAGTCTGAGCCTCTGCACGCGACACATGTCCTTTTGCAACACCCCCTGTCTTTACAGTTTGCAAATGGCAGTGGGCCACGATTCCCTCATAATTTCACATTTTCCACTGAACTAGTGGCAAAATTTCTGAGCTGGTGCCAGCATCCATTCAAATGTGGTGACATTGCTTTCCATAAACATGCACGCTGACGTATCTGGGCTACGTGGCATTCATAAACAACTGTAAGTAGCAATCACAAAGGGTAACAGTTACTGAAGTAATCAAGGAAAACAGGTGAAAAGCATTCAGAAGGGGGAATTACATACATTTAAATGTGATTGGATTGCAAGAAATCCAGTTTGGACAAGACTGTGTTTGAACTTTACATGACTTCTTTGGTCTAAATCACTTAGGTGGGAAGCTTTAAGAAGAAGTTTTAATGGGAAAAACCTCCCATGTACTTCCTTCTTCCTGTCACACCAGGAGCAATGCATGATTCATTTTGCTGGTGCTTCATCTCCAGTACTTCTGACCTCCACTTCAACTAAATGCTGGCAAGAATTCAGCAAGTTTTACTGAACTTTAATATTTGGACTTAGATTCAGGAAGATTCTACATTTTTCCAAACTTGATTTCTTCCCCTGGAGTGTATACAGATACTCTGATGACACGTATACAGTGAGTGAGCTTTGCATTTCAACAATAAAAACAAATCATAGCTAAGAAGCTGGGTGAAACTTTCCCTGTAGTGTCTTATGCAAATGAACATTTTACACCCACTCTCTCCCTCATTGTTTAAACAAAATAATGTTTTCAGGTGAAAATTGTCTTTACATCAAACCGTAACATGCTAAAAGAGTACTTTCTGGTAGCTGAGATGAATGAGACTACTGAGAACCTGGAGAAACCCCAGCAGCACTGCAGTGCCTTGCCTGGTTCTCCTCACCACATGCTGCTGGCTCACATCCCCCTGGACCTACAGTTCAGCTTTTGCCAACAAGGAAAGTGCAGAATGTGAGCAGCCACAGTGCTGTGGAAGTGAGGCAACAACGTAGGAATGGGGAGAGAGTGGGAGGGTGGTGGCAAAGGCCCAAGGGATGGTGGGAGTGGGAATGGAAATGGAAATGAGGGAGAGAAGAAAGCAATAGCCAGGAGGTCCGCATAAAGCAGGTTGTGAATTACAGGGCTACGCATGGTAAACCATCTGTCACTCTTCCTCCGGCAAGGATACTGTTTCAGTAGTGAGATGGATAATACTTGTCTGTACTTTTGTTTGTCTGTACTTTTGTTTTCACAGTAAGCATTTCCTTACTCCAAGAGTGACCAAATTTCAGTTGAGACAAGCCACGCTGCTTTTAAAGAGGCATGGGAGGGTTATATCCTTTGATCAAAGCCATCTACACTACCGAAACGACAAAGAAGATGTCAAATCACATCACAAGATATCCAAACTGCTTGTCACAGTCCAGTCAGCACATTTGTTCTCATTCCCTGACAGTCACAGACTCCTCACATGACTATTCGAGTCTCTAGAGAAGCAATATCATTGAATTGTCAGGCTACCTCCCTCTACATTTAAGGGTATGACTTGATAGACTCTCAGTTCTTATTTTCAGATACCCAATGGCTTAGATATGTACTAACCTTTATCCTCACTTTTCTGATCTGATGGGGCCACATTTCTTTTCTGTTATTTGTATTGTTATAACTCTGAAGAGCCCTAGTCATGGGATAAGTATCCCACTGCTACTGAAGCTCTGCAAAGCCAAATGAAAAATGATGAAAAATTAATTCCTGACCCAAATAGTAGTGTAGGTATGAATGTTTCTCCTTTGGGGAGGGTGCTTGACTGGCCATGTAAAAAGCTCTAAACTCACCTTTACGTTATTTATTTTATTTTATTTTATTTTATTTTATTTTATTTTATTTTATTTTATTTTATTTTATTTTATTTTATTTTATTTTATTTTAATAAAATCATGGTATAGTTTATGTTGTAGTTTATGTTATACGTTGGCGTTTATGTATAGTTTATATTTGAGGCCCTCATCTGGAGTACTGCATCCAAGTTTGGGTCCCCCAGCACAAGAAAGATAATCAAGGGGCTGGAGCACCTCTCCTATGAAGAAAGGTTGAGAGAGATGTGGACAGCCTGGAGAAGAGATGGCTTTGGAGATACCTTATTGTGGCCTTTCAGTACTTAAAAGGGTCTTATCAAAAGGCTGGAGAGGGACTATTTACTCAGGTGGATAATGACAGAACAAGTCTTAAGCTAAAAGAGGACAGATTCAGATTAGACATTAGGAGGAAATTCTTCACTGTAAGGGTAGTGAAGCAAGAGAACGGGTTGCCCAGAGAGGTTGTGGATGCCCCATCCCTGGAGGTGTTCAAGGACAGGCTGGATAGGACCTTGGCCAATCTGATCTAGTGGGTGATATCCCTGACTATGGCAGGGAGTCGGAGTTAGATGATCTTTACTGTCTCTTCCAACCCAAACCATTCTACAATTCTATGATTAGAAGAAACCCTGAAATGTTATTGGGTCCAATCACTGCTCAAAGCGGGGCTAATTTCAAGGCTAGACCAGGTTTCCTGGGGTCTTGTCAATCTGGGTTTTTAATATCTCCAAGGATGGAGATTCCACAGTGTTTCTGGGCAACCTGTTCCAGTGCTAAATCAAATTCCTTATGAAGACTCACCGTTATTCATAGATATTTACCTTATTTCAACTTGTGTTCACTGCCTCTTGTTCTTTTGCTATGCCCCTCCAATAAGAGTCTGGCTTTATCTTCTCATTAACTAGCTGTAGGAATTAAAGACAGAAAATTGATTTTTCTTTACCATCTCTTCTCCAGGCTGATGAAACCCAGCTGTTTTAGCCTCTTCTCATACATCATCTGCTCAGTCCAAATGTTTGCATATTCCTAACAGGGCAAAACTGGCAAGTCTTAATGGAATATTTTCACTACTTGTTACTAAGGTTATTAATGTGATTAAGTGGATATCACACAGTGGGTAATCCAGCCAGAGAAGTGGTAGGTAATAGGACCTCTGGCAAGACCCTAAGAAAGCCAGTGTCCAGGGTTTCACTCTTAGTAGCTATCACTCAGTTTGGTTTAAGAGAAAAGAAAAATTCTAATCAGCCAGTACCTATGCCTTTTCATTTTCCGGCACAATTGTTTTCCCAAACCTTTCTACCACTAAAGTTTATCTTGATTTACCAGAAAGGACACTGATTTAAAATGTCTCCATTCAAAACCTGATTGTCACTTGTGCTCCCATTATCACTACCGTATTGCACCAGCTTATTCATCAACACTATTTTATTATTTGATCCTGCCCTCAAAATATGTAATGCTGCACCCAGGCAACTACCTTGGAAAAAATCAATTACCACACATGCATGCACAAATGCAGTAGCTTTTCTTTTGATGATACACCACATTGCAGTTTGCATATACAAGTGCAGATTGAGCTTTTAAGATACAAGAAAATAAAAGCATTTAGGAGTATTCAGTGTTTAACAGACTCAGACTAATCTCTTCCTCTCTGACAGTCAGGCTTCAGAGTTCGCTGTGTGTGCATAAAGATGGGTAATGAACAGATATTTATTCTATATGGAATTCAACAGCAGAGTGGAAAATCTCCCGTTTCTACTGTGTGAAATTCCAGATACCTTGCTGCAGCAAGACAAATTGTTACCCTATATAGCGCTGCAGCTATTCTAAGCAATATTCTTTCCCAAAAGTGGACTGTACTTCTTTCATTACACACCATTTATGATCTTGTTTATAAAACGTGTGCCCTTTTCAGTCTTGTCTTTCTTTAAAAATAACACAATCGTGCAACTAAATGTTAGACCATTCACTGCACATGTACATCTACCTCTTTGCAAAGAGAATGAAAGCTGCTTCTTAGAATCTGAAACATGACTAATGACTAATTTTGGTCTCTTAATCAAACAAGAGAGTGCATTTTATCATTTAATTTATTCTCACTGCTTGAAATGAGCCAGCTGCATAATGGGAAGTTTGTTGACTTCCATCTAAATTCTTATCTTTATTAAATCACTAGTATTATTATAACAAATAACTTAATAAATGCACAAAATGCTTATCTAAATGTAGTCAGTGAGAGTTAGTGAACCAGACAATTTACCCTTAGTTTTCTGAAAAAGATAAAACTATGCTATCTCACTTAGGTCACCAGGGAAATTAACTCTTCCACTATCAAATCTCTAGTAAAGTCCAGCCCCACTGAATGAGCACTTGTCCCTTCTTTAATTGTCTCTTTTCTATTGATACCTAGAACAACCATTCAATGACCTTTCTAATAATTCTGCTTTTGGAATATAAGAAAGGTAGAGTACTGGTTCCTTCTGCTCACTTTCAGTTGTCCTTTACACAGAAGAAGAACTTAAAATCATATACATTTTACTACTGGCAAGCACAGAGAATCAAATATGTCTCCTTTTGTGCCAGTATGGTCAGGGCTAGCAGTTCTGCAGATCTGACTGCTTCCATCTCAGACAGGTGAATCAAGAAAGGGTCCAGACAGGTTCAAAGTGATCCTGGTGATGCAAAGCACTGTTAATCTGTAGGGAGGCTTCCATTTCCCTTCTGAAAAATTCCCAGCTATATAATACGTCTTCTCAAAAAGATTTTCAGCATCAGCCAAAGTCATTCCAACCTTCATTGCAAAGTTCATGTCTCTGTTTAAAGGGCTGCATATTCTTTATAAAAGTTATTTTGTTTTTAAAAACAAAACAAACAACCCTGCCAGACTGACATTCATCTTCAGTTAGTCCACAAATCAGCAGGAACTAGATGACAGCAATTCTCTTCAGAAATGTCTGTAATTCACACTACTTGTAAAGGTATTTAAACTTTACATGTTGCTGAATGCAGCTCTCTTTAGCTATTAGTGCCTTTAACTAAATCATGGAATGTCTACCCTGCAAATATTTCCTCCACCTGGTATATTAAAAATAAAAAAGATCCAGTGCTAACTGTCTAATCAAAGTTATTTCTGAATTTGCATTTCATAAGAATGAATGCTTATAATTCCCTCAAGACAATTGATTTTTTTTTCCAGGAATAAATTTCATGCAAGTGCAACTATTTGTAAACAATGTACTTCTACACCAGCCGAGAATGAGAAGCTACCACCAGAAGTGAAACAAACACAAACCAGATAGTGTGCTTTTGATTAAAAAATTAGAACCTGTTCTCTATTGGCATGACTAGAGGTGTATTCACCACTTATTTATTTTGCTTCCTACTTATAGCCTAATGCAACGTAAGTAAAATCAAGGTTTTCAGTTAATACATCTAGTTCATCACCAACAGCATTTCAATTATGATTTAAATAAAAGCCTAAGAGCTCATCTGCAAATCATGTGTTTCTGATTTGCTGTGGGGCAAACTTCCCTGGAGGTGGTGTTAATTGAAGCATCTCATCTGAAACACACAGATTTTCATTCTTTTACAAGAAATGCTGGGATTAATGATATTTTAGATTGAAAGTAAACACCAACTCTCTGCTCAGATTCTAAGCATTAGCTACGTTTTAAATATCCTGATGATCTACCTTAAAATATCATCTGTCAAACATCTTTGAAAATGAGAGCTTTTTCCAGTGTTCATGTCTTTCTATGGGTCAGCTCTTGCCTTTTGGTTCATTCTGTCAGTGAGTCATGGGAGTTAAATGCTAAAATGGCTGCGTTTGTATTGAGCCACATACAAGCTGGAAAAGGGGGGAGGAATCAAGCTCTGTTCTTGAAATCACCTAAAGAATGTACATAGTTTGAAACTCATGTTGTTTAACAAAAGCAGAGTTATAGGACTTCAGATTTTACCTGTAGTGAGACTAGTCACAGGTATGAAGCTATGTTCCTCAGTAAAATTGTGGCCTTAACTAGCTTTATTGATGTATACATAATTAATTCTCTTTAAACTGTCCTATGCTGTTTTATCTACCCAATAAATTAAAACAATTTTAAGCAACAAGAAGTGAGTATTTATATTTGGCATCTTCCTCCCACCAGGTATTAAAAAGCATTGCACCCAATGCCAGCAAGTGCAGTATCTCATTTATTTGCAGCCCAACTCTCCAAGTATGATCCTCTTTCCATCGATGGCACATGCAACAGGTACCCATATGTTACTTGCACAGATTGTCACAGCAGATTTCTAATCTATAATAAAGAAAGAGAAGTTTGCATTGACTGAAAAGCAATGAAACTTTCTGTCAAGATAAATTCTACACATTAAATCTGCACCAGGTTTAGATCAATGCAGATAGTGCCAAATAAAACAAAACAAAACAACAACAACAAAAAACTTACAAGGGAAGATTCACAAAAATTGATTGTGGCCAAAATACTCCTCAACACTGTTAAGAGGTTTGCTTCAGTAATGCCTGTGGTCATTGACTAGATCAATGAAACTCATTCTTTCAACAGCATCCAATTATCAGTTTATTGTGGAGCGAGCTTTCTAATAAATCAGTATACTTTACATAAAAGTAGACAAAACTACAATGAAACTTAATAGCAAAGTGTGAAAACATTTTGGTTCCAGGAAGTGAAGGCTTCTATCACACCCAAGAAAAACAGCATGAATGATTACTTTCTTTATTCAAGTCTGATCCATAGTTAGTAACATTTTGAGGCAGTAACTTTCTGTTAGCTGGTTTACGGTTAGCAGTATAATTGAGTTTGTGATTAAGCGCTTAGGATAGGTGATCAATATGCTTCTGTCATATTTACACAATAAAAAATTGGCATGTACAGTAAGTGCCAAACAACATAAATTCAGGCACAATATCAGAAAGTCAATTGAGAACCACTTTCTGCAACTAAGGATCTGGAATGTTTTCTTACCAACACTAAATGCCTCAGGTATGTTTTTCCATACCTTTGGGTAAATAAGCAGCCAGCAAGCATTTAAACTTTAAAATAGCACTGTGTACTCCTGAACTTCAGGAGCAAATTTCAGGTTCTCAGTGACCTTTTTCTTCTCTGAAAGGTAACTGTAGAAGTAGTCCCCATACCAGGAGTCCCCCCTGCCAGCAACTGATTGGAAACATATAAACATGATCACCTCACAGACTTTCACATTTTTCTGTCATACCACTTCTGTGTTGTAAAGATTTCCTAACTCTTTCTGAATTGGGAAATCAGAATAGGGGGAGATGAAGGAATAGATCCTAGAAAGAGCTTATGCAGAGCATTTTAGAAGTTGTGCTTGGCTGTCACATAAACCTAGGGGTAACCACACAGAGACATCTACAGAAAGGCTATAGCACCAGCAGCCAAAGAATTCAGAATCCAGGTTTGGAAGACCACAACTCATCTTGTTCTTGGAGTTGAGAGCACCTAACAAGAGATGCAGTTTGAAAAGAGGTACCAGTAATTCTTCCTGATTCAATGCTGGGTGAATGTCTCAATAGCAATAACAGGAACAGAAGTGCCAAGAATGGGATAGTCACATCCATGTTCAAATGTATCCCCAGAAGCCTGAGGTAAGGTTTATAGGGTGCGAAAGGCCATCAAAGTCTCCCCTGCTCCTTGCAAAGCATGTGTGTACACCCAGTGAAACTTGGTCAATATTTTCACACTAACAGAGTATATTCTACAATTATAAAGTTGTTGCTGTTGCCAGTGGTGTCAGTTAGCCCTTTAGTGTGCTCTGAAGAATTGTACAAAGGTGATGTGAGGTAAACAAGTGTGTCACTGGCAGTATTTCTGACATGTGCATTCATACTGAACCTGATGCTGCAGCTCTTACACTCCCAAACAAAACTCAAAAAAGATTTTTGTCTAAGTAAAAGTTACAAAATCTCAGCACCTGAGGTTCACTTGACAACATGTGCTCTGTGTGATGCTGGCTTCATTACAGTGCTAGAATTAGTAGGAGGAAATCAAAGGAACAAAACCTACAACTTCTGAAGTTGAGGCTGACTGCTGCTCTACATTGAACAGAAGCACACACCCAGATGCTGTACCACACTGTCTCTACATGTTTGGGTTTCATCTGTAGCACCAGTACAGGAGTGGGAGTTGTTTCATATACTCCAATGGCTGCAGCATTTCTGCCATCACAGCAGCCATAACATGAGCTTGGAAAGCAAACAAACAAGCAAAACAAAACAAAACAAAACAAAAATGGTTGGGAAATGCCAAACACCAAATACGAGTTGTTGTTTTGTCAAGAGAATGGACTGAATGCCAATTATTTATAAACCTAACTGATCAGTTACAATTGATTCTGCTTTGCTTCACATCAATTATCAGGCTCAATGTAACAGAGGAAAAATAAATTCCTCTCTTATATCTTTGATCCTGAGGTAGAATTGTGGCATTGCTGCATACAGCAATGGGCTGTTCTTTATAAACCTGCAAAGGATACAAATTCCTATTGACAGGAACACGAGCAAAGGTTTGACAACTTCATTCCAAATCTGATTGTACTGGAAAACTCACAGTATGTATTTCATTATATATGCACCACGGATGGTGTATTTGTACTATGAGCCAAACAAACTCTGTGGCTATAAGAAACAGAATATTGCTGACAAAAAATTCTCAATCAGTTCAGACACTGGAGTTAGTGAATCATTTATATTGAAGGCTGGTGTTTGTGGGGATATTTATATGTTTGTTTGTTTGTGGATAAACCTGTGAAGATGGGAATGGTTTCACACACCTAGGTTCAGACACAAAGCAAGCTGTGACTGAGCTATCCCTGCAGAGCCTCCTTCATTGTCTGCCGCTGAGGCAGTGTACTTTAAGGAAGGGGAGATCTGTCCACAGTGCCCCAGCCAGATAGGGGTCTTTAGATTAAAACTCATACCTTGAATTCCATCCAGGAATATACTGAAAATCTGAGCAAATAACAAGCACTTTGGATTAGAATTAGGCTGATCATAGTACAGGACTTTTGAAAAGTCATGACATTTCTTTTAAATGCCTAGATATGAAGTTGCTTGATGTTTTTGGAAAGCTATCTAAAAAATCCATAACTTATGTGATGCTCATAGCCAAATTAACAAATTATAGATTTAAGTACTCTCTTTCTGGCACCTTTTTTATTTTCCATATTTTAGCCTTAAACTCTTCCTTCACTTTCAGCTTAAAATGCTTACAAATTCATATTTTGATATTATATTTTACATCTTCATATTTGTTTTCCTCACAGCTTCAGTTTCTCCATTTAGAAAGTCATTATTTAAAATGCAATATCCTTCTCTCAGTTTTGAAGCATAATTCTGAGATATCCTCAAAACCATACTATTCTATTGTGTCTCTATACAAGATCCATTTATATACAGATAATTAGATTCTAACACTAAACCATCTTTTACCTTGCCTGTTAAAAATAAATTTATAACAGACTGATTAAATCTTCCCTACAAAGTGCATACAAGCAAACTCAATTGAAAATGATTTGTTTGTTTAAAGCCTGCATCAAGATAAAAAACAAGGAGACAGAAAATAATGACTTCTGTTGCCTTCTTGTAGCTTACTATGAGAAAGAAATTCACAAAAGTTGTGGATGTGTATATAGAGAGACATAGAGGCACACAGACATTTAGCTGTCACCTCAAACAAGTGAAGTTTCTTTTTTGTATTTTGTTTACTTACCAGCATTTCTCTTTCATACAGAACATTATTTATATGTGAAATTTCTATTAACAATCATTTTAACATATTTCTTGTTATAAGATGTAAGAAGAAAACAGCCAGCATCATAAATTACTTATTAGTGTATGGTTTATTATTAAAAATTACTATTAATAATTTGCTGTTAATGCTAATATTTGCATGCACACAGCTTTATACACTACAGCAGCTTTTATTCAAGTGTCCTGAGGCATTTTAAAAGTTTATATAAAAATCACAGCAGTAACATGGACCAGAGGTTCTGTGGGTTATAAGTTCATATGTATAGACCCTAAGATGGGAAAACACTGATCATAAATAAAAACTTTGTATGTGAAGGAGTTAAGTAAAAAATAATTAGTAATAGATTTTTATACTGTCTTAGTCAGGAGATAACAAGGTGATATACTAGTTCTAGTGTCAATGCATTGGATAAACCACCATTTTCTGCAGTGACTACCACCAGTAAGCAGTGTTCAAATATCCCTAGACAATCTGTATTCATCAAGTCGTTCACTTTGTGAAGTATCGGGTGGGTTAATTTGCAAATCTTGACCCAGTATTACTTGCTGAAACTCTTCCTGTGGTGAGAAATAGTGACTGGAGAATAATTTGAAGCAAAAACCAGTGGCCTTGGAGAGAGGACGTTCTCTATGCTGTCCAAATAATAACAGTAGCAATCATAATCAGGATATCTGAATTACTTGTGTTAGAATGCAAAGCTAACTCTCAGTCTGAGAAGATACGTAGGAACTGAGAAGGACTGAGGGCCAGATCATACTTGGAATTTTGAAAATGATTCAATTATTTAAAAAAAATACACTATGAAATACTGTCCCTTCTGGCTTGGAATATTAAACAACTACATGCTAAAAACACTCACTAGTATTTAACTTTAAACACCAAGGGGAACAAACTCATCCACTTGAATTCAAATGTTTGCAAACCATGGGCCATAAACTTGGTTACAATTACTTCAATACTATATAAAAAACATCATCTGTGTAACTAGCCTTAGATCATGGATTCCCTGTTGTTTGATGATATGAATTTGCACTGAAGAGTAAGTATCTCCATAGGCATTCTAATACTTGTGGTTTTTTTGTTTGTTTGTTTGTTTGTTTTCTGTATAAACACTTATTGACATGAATTTCACTGGAAATTCATGCAATTGGGCCCTCTATTCTTATCTGTTCCAAATTGCTCAGCAAGTTAAAATTTTAGTGAAGGAAGACTGTCTGGGCATACTCATAGATGTTTCACATTAACCTCCTTACGTTGTGAAAGCAGGCTAAAAATACATACAAATATCTTCTAAGTATGTTACTGACCAAGTAACGCTATGTCTACATATATAAAATAAGTAACATTTATTGAAATAACGTAATGGTGTGTTAGGATTAGCATGTTTAACTTACTTCTTTCTGTCTTTCTACTATTTCTATGCAGATAAAGCACATGACAGAAATGCATGACTATGATTATGCTATACTTTATGTTGTATGCTGATGCTCTAGTCCAGAATGTGAGTCATGACCCAGTAAAATAGCAGAAGACACACGGTAGCATATCTGAGCCTTGAATGGCTCTTTAAAAAAAAAAAAAAAAAAAAAAAAAAATCATGAATCATGAGGGAAATGTTACTAATGTTACCTAGAAATAAATTTGTACTAAAATTTTTGTAGTAGCTGGAGGGTTCTACCAAGTGAGATAAATTATTAGCTGAATATGCAGATATGTTTCATGTTTGCCTTAGTCCTAATGCTGTTTCTACTGCAGAATTCTTTTTTTATCATGAACTGCTTAATTTTCACACTTCAATGCTCTGTATAGTTAGGAAATTATTACCAAAGCCTAATGATCACAATTTTAATTTTCCATCCTTCTCTCTTGTGCTGCTACAAAAGAAAAAAAAAAAAAAAAAAAAAAAAAACTCTAGTGGAGATAATAGGTGAAAGTCCTTAGTATTGATACAGTGAGAACACCTTGATAAAGTCAAATATGCTTGTGTCATCAGCTGAGAACAGTGAGTTGGTAGTAGCATTACTGGGAAGAAGAAAATCAGATTAAATAATTAGTGTCAATTAGCCCCAGCAAAATCATTCTATAAACAATTGGTCTCTAGTGCCCTGCTTAATTATGTGAGACTTTCATCGCTTCTTATCAAGTCTGCTTTGATTTATGTTAGACTCTTGAGCATCCCAGAAGTATAATTAATTATTGCCTTGTAAATAAACCCTTGTTAATTAATGGTAGCAGAAGACAATACAGTATCTTTAAGAAGTATTCCAGTATGAAACTGTGAATATTTGAAAGCTATTTTAAATTGCAAGGGAAAAAGCTATTCACACTGTGGCAGAGAGCAAGATTGTAACTAACGCACAACTAAGTAGAAACAGTGCTACAATAACTACTGTTTTATTAAATAAAAAATAAAAAAAGAAAAAAAAAAAAAAGAAAAAATGTTACTTACTATAACCACTGTACACATTTACAATCTGACTTTAGATTGCAAAATCTGTCTTAAATTTAATTCTCAGTCCCTCCATTGGAAGAAATTAGTGTTGGTTTTTTTTTCAGATATAGGCAGGAAATCCAATTTCTGCAAAAGAAATGCATAGCTAAGATAAAATTCTTATTAAATGAGAATGCTTTGAAATCTCCTTCACAGACATTCTTTTCTAGATACAACTTCATCTAATCCAAAAGAACTACAAGAGGACAAGCCAATAGGAGGAGAATAGAAAATCATTCCAATTGCTCAAATAAAACATATTAAATAATATGAATTGTGCTACTTGCATTTGCAGATGTTCCTCCTGTAAATCACTTGTTCTTATACTCTTTTATTTGACATCTTTCTTACACTTGGAAAAATAAGTGCAACATCCTTCAACTTGTTTGGATTCATCATACGGCACTGCACGCAGATGTTGTAGTTGCCTTCGAAACCATGTGTCCAGAATTCCCTCCCACAGAGATTGGGGGAGATGGACTGAAGGATGGATACAGGAAGAAAATGGGGGGAGAGAGACAGGGCATTCACAGGCATTTCCATCCCACCATGGTCTTGGAAATAGCTTGGACATGCATCCAGATGCTGGATTTTCCTACAGTTTCAGCTATAGTGGGGTATTAGACCATTGCCTCTTTCCTACCAAATGCCAAAACTGAACTTAACTCCATCATTTCTATTTATCTTTTCTGCATATTTTTTTTCCAGATTAAACAAGACCAGCTTCTTCAGCCTCTTTTTGAAAGGCAAATAGTCTAGGTTCCTGACCTTCATAATCATCTGCTGGCTCCTCTCCAATGTCTACACATCCCTTTAGAACCAAAGAACCCAAGGTTACAGATATTTCCAGTACAACCTCCTCAGTAGATCTGCTGGCCTCATTCTTTGCAATGTGGGCTAGCACAGGATTTGTCACATTTGCAATGAGACTGCACTTTTGGCTCATACTCAACCTGGTGTCCATGGTGGACTTCCAGACCTTTTCAGACGTGTTGGTTTTCAGGCAATGGCTTCGCAGCCTGTATTAATACACGAAGTAACTCTGCCACAAGTGCAGGATCCCATTGAACTTTGTGAATTTTATGTTTTCTCAATCCTCAGATTGATTCCTCCTCCGGAGAGCTTCCTAGGACACTCTAACTAGCATTTACTTAAACAAGCTGAAAACTACTGTATTAAGGCCAGAAACCTTACTCTGCTTCCCAATCTGACTATGGCTGAGCACCTGCCTGCCAATGGGAAGCAGCAAATGGATCCCCTGATCTGTTTTGCCTGCACATGTGGCTTTGCTTCGCCTAGTAAATTGTCCTCCTCTCAACCCATGAGTTCTTGCACTTTTACCTTTCTGATTTTCTCCCCCATCCCACCTGGAGAGAGTGAGTGAGCAGCTGGGTGATACTCAGCTGCCCACCAGGGCTAAGCCAAAACACATTGCAACCTATACTCTCAGCTCCCCACCATTTTCTGCATCTTCCCTGCCTGTGAGCAGCAGGTTGAGTACAGGATTACCTTGGCTGACATTTGTGCTAGAAAATTCCCTTTAGAAGCCAAGAAGTTTCCTGGATTGCTTGCACACTGCTATGCTGCCTTCACACCACATTTTTGGGTGGTTGAAATCCCCCAGAGAAGACAAGGGCCTGTAATCAGGAGATTTTTACTAGCTGTTTGTAGAAAGCCTCCTCTATTTTGTCCTTCAGAGTAACAGTAATATGGAAGGCTGTCAGGTTTGATCTTGTAAGGAGATGCAGTCTTTCACTTGGAATTGAGGTTGCTGCTCTGTCCCAAGACTGGGACCTGACTCCTTGCATTCTAACTGTACAAAACCAACTGCCTAGAAGGTAGAAAAAAAAATAAAAAATCTTGGAAAATCTGGACAGTGAAGGACACATTCCTTGCATCTCTTGCATAAACATAACCAGATTACAAGTGTATTTAAAAAGACAGAAAACTGTGCAGCTGTAGAAATTGTAAATGTTCTTAAAAAAAAAAAAAAAAAAAAAAAAAAAAAAAACAGGCTGAACAGTCAAAAAAAAATATTAGTATAAATGAAAATGTTGAGCCAACCCAAGTGTGACAAAGTCTGGGAGACAAAACTTCAGGTGTAGGGCTGATGCAAGTTCAGAACACTGGGTTATGCAGAGAGTTAAAGCAGACAGCAGGCACAATGACATGTTAAATTACCCACATGATGTATAGCTTAATGAACCCCCTTGTGTTGATCATGCTTGGCATTAATCAAGAGCCATGAACAGATTCCCTTATTTTCTCAATGCTGCTCTGATAAACTGCAATTTCATTTAACCTTGGACAGGAACTTTAATAGCTTCCACGGGACAACTGTCAATACTTTCCTGGGTATACAGTGATTAAACTGCAACACAAGATGCATGTCATGAATTTTCTTCGTTTGAAATTAGAATTTTCATTTTTAACAAATATTTGCATAAAATATGCTGAAGATATGGAAATATGTAAAAGGTTTACACGTTCCTTAGATAAAATGCACCAAGACAAAGTTTTTTTTTAAATAAAATAATTAGCAACACACTAATTAACATATTGAGAGCTTCAAGTAACCTTCTGGTTGGGAAACAAGACAACAAAAGACAAGAATTCAAAGAAAGGCCTGACAGTATGTCCTTAAGTTAGCTCATTATGCATCAGATATTTGACAACATTACACGCTTCTTTAGGCTTTCTGCAATACTTAGAAACCAAGGGATTGGCAAAGATGGAGAAATGCTTTGTTTCTCAACTTCAGCAGTTTCTATAGAGGCCTTTGGGTGCTTTTCTTCTCTAAAGCTAGAAGCTTGTTTCTCCCTAGGGTGGGTCTGCCTGCCTCAAAGGTACCACAGAAAAAAAAAAAAAAAAAAAAAAAAGAGATCTCCAGTCTGGGTGCCTGGAGGTTACTGGCCCAGGTGAATGACAATGGAGACAAAAATTAAGATAAATATAGATTCAGTGCCTTTCCTAGGCAATCTGTTCTAACAGAGCTCTACAAACAAGTTCTTTCCTCCTACGTTCATTTACAAGCTATTTTTGCTTGTAGCCACTAATGACAATGACAGAACAAAGCAGAGTCACATGTAACTTAAAAAATTGTTATTATGAATTCATAAAAATCTTGATTTTAGGTATGGACTACATTTATGGGAACTATTTAGGCACCATCATTTGGTTTTGTCTTTTTTTTTTTTCTGTGTTTTCTTTTCCACAAAACCTAACTAATCTTAATGAGAACAAAATACATTCTCCACTTTCCCAAGACTGCATTGGTAACAGTGAAAAGCCCTATTGGCAGTACCAGTAGCAAAATATATGCAACAGCACCAGCTAAACTGAACTGGTGTTGACTGATGTAGGAGTTTTAGAAGCAATTGCTCTCTGCAAAATCAGCTGGCAGAGCAGTAACACCCTGAATATTTTCCAGTCTCTAAAATTCTCTTGTCCTAGTCCTAGCTTTATCACCCAGGCAGGATAAACATGGTCTGGGACTTCTAGAAATGTGCATCTCACCATTAAGGCAAAATTTTCCACAGAAAACAAATGCAGCTATAAGTTAATTAAGACCTCTTTACGTTTGATTGACTGATTGCACTATCCTGGTAATACATGAAACCTAGCTGCTCTAATCCCTCTGAGATCCCAGAGGCTGATGGCATGCTATTGGTGAGAAATGTTGTTCCTGTTCTCTCTCTAAGAACATATTATTGTTTGTGTTTCAGTGTCTGGTCATGCCAGGTGCTGTACAAATGTACAAATAAAACAGGGAAAGGACAGGAAGCAAACCAGAGACAAAGAATGACTCCATCCAGCTCAAGCACGGGCTAAGAGCAGAGATAGAAAGAGAAACCAGGGATGGGATGAACATAAGCACATCATCTAAGAGTAAACATTCTTAAACTGCACATGTGAAGGTGGGGTAGGTAAGGTTTCCAAAACTTCTAAGAGAGGATCATAACCTTCAGGCTAAAATATAGTCTTAGAGAATTTCCATTTGTGCAAGCTAGCTCATCTGCAAGCAGGAATGTGAAACTCCTTGGGTAAGAAGGAAAGCAAAAAAGATCCTGCTTTTCAGCAAAGACAGAGGAAACCTATACAGTAAGGCAGCACTGGAAACAGGTTGACAGGATTGATGTCTGTGACATGTACAGGTTTTCAAGTACGTGTCCTGATTCAAGCAGGATATAAGCAGACTGAATCACAACTCAGACTCCTCAAACCATATTAAATCATTGGCCATACTGGTGCTAACTCACAGGCCAGAATACCAAATAACAATTTGTTGTTATTGAACTGGTGATACACCTATGAAGTGACAGTTACTACTGGTGATTGATGACAATGGATCAAATACTTCTGTGTCACTAAGAAGGATATTTCAACAGGTCTCTGCCACAAAATGGAATGTAGCTCAGTGGGGCTTGGGAAGCCTTGGGCACTTCACACAGCAGCTCTGATGCAAAACCATGAGGTGCCAAGGAATTTTTCTGAGCTACTCATTAGCAAATAGGTAAAGTTAACACACCAAAGGACTCTAACTATGAGGTAGCAGCAGAGAAATCTGTTCTCTTTACCTAAAAAAAAAAAAAAAAAAAAAAAAAAAAAAAAAAAGTTAATTAGTGCTATAAATGTGGACAAAGTATTTTTTTAAACTTAGTTTGAGACTGACCTGATGTATATAAATAATTAAATAAATAATATAAATATATAAATAACAATAATAATAAATCAGTTTATAAGTTGGTTATCAGTACTGGAGTTTATTGCAAAAGGTCAAACAGTTTGCACAAAAGTTGCTTTATCATTTCTACCACTCGTTTCTCAAGGTATGTCTACACTGGAGACTGAAATGAGACAGAGGTAACAGAGTTGTTTATGGTACTGTAGGCAATCCAGCCACACCTCCAAAATACAATCTTCAGCATAGTCATATCCTCCAAGAATAGAATACTGTTTGTTTAGTTAACTGTTTGACTTGACCTGGCAGTTGCTCAGGTTTTTGCTTTCAGACTTCAGTACCTCTCTATGTACCTCTCTAGGAAATTGAAAACTTTTATTTTTATTGGTTTGGGGTTGAAACAAGCCTTGTATAAGATGAAAAACTGTAGTTCTGGCAATACATCACATGTCTAGGTCACACGTTGTGGGGTGAGTTGTGGCTAAGAGCTTAAACTTCAGGCTGAATTAAAGAAGGATTGGGAAAAAGGACAGTGCTGTCTTACCGAGGACTTTCCTTTTCTCAACTGAAGCTGCCCTAAATGCATCAAGCAAGTCATGTTCCTGTAGTTGCTGGAAGGCATTGAGAAAACTGATGTTATACAGGCTTCTTTTTTTTTTTTTCCTTCACAGTTGCTCCATGAGTTATGATTTAAATTTACCCCTCCCACCAAGAAAAAGTAGTGGTAATTTGATTCAGCATTTGATATCCAGAAGAAAAAAAAAAAAAAAAAAGCAGTCTGTGAATAACTGGAGACTTGTTATTCTCTTTTAAGGGATTGTAATGACCTGGACAGCACTTAGTATAAATTTAGAGATACTGCTGAAAGAATGCCTCGTGCGTGCACTTGAACATGAATCACACATTTTCAGCCAGACAGTTACGATCATGTACTCTGCCTTCCCGCATAGCACACACTACAGGAGTTCTCCCAACAATTTCTGCCTCAAGCCACAGCTTGTGGTAGAATTGCAGTGTACCTTCAGAAAAACATGCAGTTATGATTTAACATATATAAAATTGATTGCATCCTTTGGCAATCTTTTCCACTGGTTAATTGCTCTCCCTGCTCAAAAGTTTCCAGTTTGAAAACTGCTGACTTTGGCTGCTGCCATTTAATCTAGTTATATGTGGCTTTTTTCTTTTTTTTTTTTTTTTTAAAAAAAAAAAGTTTTCTTGCCTTAGCTAATATTTCACTATGCAGAGGGATATACAGTTAAGTTGCTTCTTTACCTTTTAAATAAACTAAGTAGATTAAGTTCCTTCAGGCTGTCAGTGTAAGAAGGGCTTCCAATCGTTTCTGTAGATTTCTTCTGAACCTGCTCCAATTTTCCATCATCCCTTTAAAAAGTTAATATCTTAATGAGATGCAACATTCCTATAGCAATGCTGATGTGTAGACACTATTTATTAATGATAGCCAAACCTCAGGTACCTCTCTAATATCAAAGAACATAATTTCATCTAAGAGAAAAATACATGTGAAGCTGACTCAGAAAGAGTTTCTTTCATTTAATACTAAATTAATCTTTTACTGGCAATTTAGCAGCCCGTCACAGTACAGTAAAGCCAGGAATAAATATGTAAAAGTTTTAATTTAAAAAGAACAGCATGAAGCTTGAAGGCTGATTTAACAGATATTGCCAAGTTTAATCACCTGATATTAAGCTGGAAAACATTTCCATGATGCCATGAGAAAACAGTGTTGGCCACCAAACTAGGGTGGAACTAATGCTGTTAGGTTTTCTATGTATTGAACAAGGTAAGATTCCTGGTCCGTAACTTATAACATATTTGACAAATCAATGTGGAAAAGAATTAAGCCAAAACAGCAAGCAATGAGCAAGAAAACTTGGAAGGTCTATTTCAGCATGACTCTCTGTAGAGTCAGCTTAACACAGGTAACAGACACAGTTACGCTGTGTAGCACCTCTATAAGCCATACTGAGAAAAGAGGGGGCTTTTCCACTTCCTTTATAAAATTCAAAATACATTCTATGTCCCCTGAAAAATCTAGGGATCTACTCTAAATACCAGATGAAATAGCTGTAAGGCTACAGGAACATGTTTCTTTGTCAGAGATAAGGGTTATTTTGGGACAGATTTTGTGACCTTTGGTTTTGCCTAAGTTTTCCAATTGATTTGGCTGAGATTAGACATCTAAAACCCCTAGTTTGTGCTATCTTCTTCTAAATGCTTCCATAAAGAGGGCATCTACTAACCACAGGTAGGTGAGTGGCAGCTTACGCTCACTCTTTTGCGCTTCCCTCCGTGCTCAGCTGGGCCGAGTCCTCATAGCATCCAGCCACCAGTGGCAGCATGAAGCTGAACAGGAGCTTCTTCCATTCTTTGTGGTTAGGATGAAAAGGGGGGGTGGACGACACATTAGTACTATGAGGCCACTAAATGAGGGTTACTATCACCAGCCCATGCCTTGGTTTGTAGTTAAGCCACCCCAGCAGTGGCTGCTGATTCACTGCAGTTTAGTAGGGGCTTGGTTATGGAACCACAACACTCTTCAGCTGAATTAGTTGTGTACCTTGAACACGGCTAAGATCAGTGCTTACCCACAAGGGAACAGTTTCCTCTGGTGTGGACATGGGTGTACAAGGAAGGAGGCACAGGGTTCCTCCTCACCTGTGCTAGCTACTTCCCCCAACTAAACACAGAGTCTCCACAGCCACCAATTCTTTACTCCAAACAGAGGGAACAAGTGGGGACTATTTGCTTCCAGAATGGTCCTTTTTGCAGAGAGAAACAAGCAACCGTGCTGCCAGATATATTCGTAATGCAGAACTATCCCTCCCCATCATGACCGGTAAAAGAAATGCAGTGTAAATCTACATATGATAAGGACATATTCAGCCCTAAAATAAGCTCATTTCATGGCATCAGTGTCTATTTGGTGATATTTTAGGGGAATTTCCAAAAGATAGGTATGTTATTTGTTTTACCATGTTAATGCTATTACCAGTTATACTCTTACATACTTAATGAACTTAGTGTATGATTGGTAAATAAAGGTTTTGATTTATTGAGCTATGTCAACCAAAGTTTAGAATTACATTTATGCTGAGTTTATTGCCATTTGTGCTGTTAGAGAAAAGCTTTTTGAGCAGCAGCAGTCTAAGTATTAACTAGGTGGTTGCACAAAACTCTAATGCAAGGGAGAGGAGAAAGATAAAATTGCTTTAAAGAAAAAAAGTAAAACAAGAATTCATCTACTTAGGTATGCTAGCACTGTGTCTTATTACCAGTCAAAAGTCATTGACTAACAGGAATATTAAGGCAAACTGTTCCTGAAAATGAAAACAGAATCTGCAATCCAGTCAACAGATGCAAATTACTAAGTCATTTTTTGCAAACAGATGTTTGGAATAGCTTTTTACAGGAGATATATTTAAGTAGGGAAGTGTATACACTGAAATTACTTAAGTCAATCTGTTTGCTATTTAACAGCATATTCTGAAGACCAGGTATTTTGATGACTAAAATATTGATAATGTACATTTGCATAGCACCAGTGATCTGGAAGAACCAGACCTCAAGGCGATTTAAAGATTGTAGGTCTGACTATATCCCTGAAGCCTCAGAAGAGAATGTATGATGCATACAGAAGTATAAATATAGAGATAGCTGGTACCAGTTTGTGCTTTTGCTGCTGATTCTAGCTAGAGCAAGATCATACTGCAGGTAATCCACACCAAATGCATCTTAATGCAGAAGCAGGCAAGAAGAGGAACGTATTATATTAAAAATTGAAGCTCTGCTTCAACTAGAGTCTCCATCCCGTCAATAAATGCTAATGCACGGAAAATGGCAGTGTCTACATGGGACAGAGTGAGAATGCAGAAAAGAAACAAAATGAAATTGTAAATTCTGAAATGCTTGTATTGTACTTAAATGTTCTGCAAGATGCCTTTGAGAAGCTTGGAAAACAGCAACATAAAAAGGCTTGGTGTTCATGTTCTTAACTGTTTATTCATCTTTCGTATCCACAGCACATGCAGCAGTATTACCAATGAGCCACCAACTCCCCTTACTAACTGTCAAAGAAAGTTAGGTGTACTTAAAACTTTTGCCTGATTCAAGGTGTGCTGTGAGACAGAGTATTTCTGAAGTATTCTTGAGATCTTCTGATAGATGTCTCAGTGCATAATATTAATAAAATATAGAAGCTTTCCCCCTTCCACCTCCCCCCCCCAAAAAAAAGACACAAAAAGACAACTGTTTTGATATATTTTTCAAACTCTGAGAACTAAAAGGGAGAGGATTTATTAAGAACTTTTCTGACACAGTACAAGATCAGTCTTAAAGGATAGAGACCATCTTGCAGAGTATTTGTATTTCAAATACTTATCTCGGGTTATTTATATTCTTGTCACTCCCCCACCCCCAGCTAACATGGAGTCAGATTCTATTCTCAGTTAGCCCAATGAAAGTCCACTGAAATCAATGGAATTACTTTGGATTCACTCCAATGTAATGGAGAACAATGGCACTGAACATCACTATTGTGCTTTTGCACTTAAGCTGCTCCTTCAAATCATAAGTATTTAAAGACATTCTTGCTCTTTAATTTCGATGAAAATACACGTTTTCTCTTCACCTGAAAATTTTAAGTAAACATCAATGTCCAGTCTGTTTACAGATGTATTCTGTTCCAACACACTTGGTAAATAGTCTAAATTGACCTCCCTTCCCCCCCTCCTGGTACCTGTTTCCAATCACACTCAAATCATGTTACTTATTATTCCTACTATGAAAATCATCAAATACACTAGGTAAAGATTTATTGTATCTCTTTAAGAAATAAATAATTCATTGAATACATTATATGGAGTATTGTAGACTTTCTGAAAATCAACCAGATAGCTATTTCTTGCAGCTTATCTGGTTTAGAATGCTTTTAATCTTGGAGTAGATAATAAGTTATGTTTCTGAAAGAAAAAAAAAAAAAAAAAAAAAGTAAAAAGGAGAGTTATGTAAATAAACAGTGAGGCATTCTCCTTAGAAAAGTCACTGTGTTCAGAAAAGCATTTAGAAATGTAAATACAATTAAGGGTTTACTTAAATCAATGCAATAATATTTTAAATTCTCTCCTGTACTGTTTTCTTTGAAATGAGCTTTAAATTAGCTTAACATGAAAATCTAACCAGGAACAGGACTACAACTAGTTTGTAACCCATTGCTTCTGTTATGAAATCTGAGATAAAATGAGACTAAAGAAAAGGGAAAGCAGATATATGTAGCTATATTAAATGACCAGTCAAAAAAATAAAATAAAATTTTCATTCCAATTCTTTCCAGCACTTGAAGTGTTAAGTAGGTGACAGGTTTGAAATGACCAGATTGTGGTCTGTTCACAGATAATAGAAGACCACAGTGTTCATTGACTGCTCTAGGTCACTATGAAAATCCAAGCTTTTGGTCTTTGATCTAAAGATAGATGACACTAAAAACAGACCTACATTCTTACATAAGACAGAAGGATCCAGCAGTCTTATTTTTATTGTGAAGATCTCACAATAAAAATCAGGATCAAGAAATCTACTCATAATTTAGATTAGGTTTAATACAGATTACATATTTGGATCAGGTAGAATTTCCGAAAGATTGGGTTTGCATCCAAAGATATGTACAGTCAGTTTAATCTAACATCTGTGTTTTAGAATTTGATTGTTGTGGTTGTTGCCATTTCATTATAAATGAGAAAGGTATTCAGTCATGCTGAATGGGGATATTTATATGTAAATATAGGAATTTTTGCTTTGGCAATAACTTCATTTCTGGGATGGAAGTTTACGTGATTCTCCAAATGCTACATTAACCACCAAATACCCTGACACAAAATAGAGCCAAAAGACAAGCCTGTTACTCTGTCCTTGGAACACATTTAATGTCTCACTTCTACCCAGCAGCCACTATGAAACTGTGCAATGAGACAAAGAAGATGGTTTGAACCAAATTCAACCCTGGAAATCAATACATTTGTTCCCAGGGTGAACTGGGCCACAGGGCTGTGATGTGTAATTGGTCACTGGGTTCACTGGCACAGAAACCTTTTGCATCTTCAGGAAGGGAACACGGAAACACGGAGATGATCACACAAAATATTTGTGTTGAAAGTATGTTCTTGTTGTAGATCTAAGCCCTCTAAACTTCCGAACAATCAGAGTTAAGCTTGCCTTTGCAACTTTAATTTGAGCTCATTGCACATATGCATGATAATAAGTCTTTAACTGCACAGACACATACATCATTCAGTGCATAGGATGGACGATGCTCCCTGAGTGAGCAGCTGTTCAATATTCTTTTTATTCTTATCACTCAATATGTGGCTCCATGCCTTCCTTACTGCACATCATTCAAGCCCTGTGTAGAATACTGAATTATTAATATCTTTATGGGTGTTTCTACAGCATTCTCTGCTAGGGTTTCTGAGTGCTTCCCAAACACTAATTAATTTATCTTTAAACCTGCAAAGTGAGACTGTACTATTAGACCCACTTTACAGATGGGGAACTGAAGTGCTGAGCCGTTATGGTCAAGATTGATGAACATGTCCACTAATTTTGGGCCCTCAGTATGATCTGCTTAGAGCCAGATTTCCAAGATGCTTAGCATTTTTATGGTACTTCATATATCTGAAGCACAAGTCCCATTGATTTCAGCAGCATCTGTGATACTCAGCACTTCTGTGAATCAGTCCTCAGTAAGTTGTGCACTCAAAATACAGAATACACATCAAGTGGCCACCTATGAAACATCTGCTTTAACCACATGAGGAGCCTGAGACTACAACAGGAACAAAATCCAGATAGACAAGAGGTGACATCTAGCATTATGACTCTGGGAGAATCCCTCTATCCACCGTAACATTCAGCTGTCCTCACCCAGGGAACTTGCTTTTTCTCTATATATATTCTGGTTTCACTTATGACAGCTTCTAATTTTTTCATAATATTCCAGCAGGTAAGAGCTTCTCATGTGAAACCACACTGGCTCATTCCCTAACAAACCCCATGCCAGTGCCCTGAACAAAGTGGAAATGCTGTAGAAAAAGCTGAGTGAGTGTGTATTTAAGATTGATTCATAATATTAAGGGGGATAATTAAGGCTACCAAGGAAACTTCAGTGTGCCATTTACCAACCTCTCAGTTGAATGCATGGCCCTGAAACTTTTTAGGGTGTAGATTTTTAGTATACAGATTTTTTAGCTGCCTTTCTTTAACTTCCTGAGTAAACACAATTTCTCCTCTGCAGATCCACACTGCCATCAGGGTGACTCTTTGATGTGACTGGTTCACAACACCACCTTCTACAAATCAAGATTAAATAGGGGCAACAACAATGGTAGCTGCTGAGCTCCATATGAAGTGCACGCAACATCCTGCCAGTAGATTTTACAGCTGTTTCTTTTGCAGCTGTGAAATTTTGAGATAAATCTTGAAGAGAGTGTGTGCTAGCAGTGTCTTCCTCCTACCTTTCATGTTTTAATGTCCATCTAGCCCTATTCAACAAAAGAATTGTAAAATTCTTAAAAAATAATAGCCTTTTGAAACTGATGGAATTGTAAATTCTGAAGTATTTTTTTTTTCTTTAAACTTTTGGAAAGGTTTAAGATTTGGCAGATCCCTAGTATGTAAAATTTCCCAATTTAATGGAAAATTTATTGACATTATAAGAAGCCCAAGAAGAAAGACTTAGAATAGAAACTCCTGAACTCTCTTAACAGCAGAATATGGGGTGGGGGTGGACAACAACAATATATTTATTCCTGGACAAATTATGACTGTTCTCATTGTCTTGTTGCTTTGTTTTTGGTTTTGTTGTTTGTTTGTTTGTTTGTTTGTTTTTACATTACTACTCATATCTTTATCACAATCAAAGACAAAATGATTTATACTTTGATAGCTACAAGCTTTGTGTGCGTGTTGTGAGAGACAGAGAAAGGGAGAGAGAGATCGCTTTACATCTGGCTTTGTTTTATATTTGTCTACTTGGTGATTTTCACCTTATTTGGTAGCCTGATTTTGTTGTAAGGAACATACAAGCTTTGCACTAGGATGCATTTAATACTTACCCACAGACTAGGCTAGGATTTGGCAGCTATAGCCACTGTACTCTGCTTCTTAGCAGCCTGTTGAAACTCTAATGACGGATCTAATAAGCCAGAAGTATTAGAAGGTCAGAGTGAACAACATTGCTCAGTTTGACCTTCCATTATTTATGGTTTGTCACATCAGCTATCAAAGCTCCAAGCAAGGGGCTGATAAAGAGCTGAATCAGCAGCACAGGCATGACACCGCAACATTCTCGCATTGTGTGAGTAGTGACCCTGCGTTTTGGTGACCTGTGCAACCACCCATGACACACGTCCCTAAAGGTGGTCCCTGCCTGTTCACTGCTTCATGTAAAAATGCTTTCTGTGAAGTTGAAGACTAACAATACAGTTGGCATTCATTCAACTACTTCTTTTTTTTCTTTTCCTTAAAAGGTCTAGACCCACAAATAATCTTTGGGTTCAAGGGTTCCTCTTTTCTTAATAGATATATTTTCACCCTGTTCAGACCACAGTTTAACCATTAGCTAAATTATGTTGTGCAAAAAATCTAGAAATGCAGTCTAGAAATCAGGGGCAATCACAACTCCTTCACCTCAGACAGAGGGAGCTCACCCAAGCAGCAAAACTGCTTGAGGGAGCTGGAAAGAGTGATTCACAGCCTGAAGTGGACTCCTGTCTGTATTTTAGTACAGGTCAAAAGGGACTGGAATAAGACTGAAACAATTCTGTTGGTGAATTATGCAGTCTTTGGTATGATACAGCTTAATTGGGATCACTGGGACAGCAATCATCTACTGGAATAATTTCCATAAGGTAGTTGTCTAGCCGTGGGATGGCATGGATGCAAAAGACTAAGAAACCAGTGATCCAACTGTGATCCAAGCTGGAGATTGATGTAAGACTGCTGTCTCAGTAACAGTCATTCCAAAGTTGTTTATTTGTATGTAGATCAGGGTAACTATGTTAACAGCCCTGTTTGCCTTGTTGCATTATTTTTTATAATTTCTAAGTGATAATGCAAATTTGAATGTTCTTTTAAAGGATCCTAATATAATTGATAGTGGTAAGTTTTCCTGGAAGCTGTCTGACAATATAATCTTAGTAAGGTCATTAAAGGCTGCAAATTTGTCTCTGTCTACTTCACTTAATTTCACTTAATCATGAAAACACACCTTTGAAGGTTGCCAATCCAAAGCACAAACTACATGTCATAATTAATAAGGAATTTAAGTGTGATTCCTTTTCATAGGACAAAGACAGATGCTCTGAGTTACTTCAGTTTCTTTGTACTCATTAAACTCTTCCTAAGCTTATTAACTTTCAGGATCTGCCTCCCTGGAAGGATCTGGGGGTGTTACTCAGTCATAATACCCCAGGGCTGGTTACAATATTGATAACTCTTGCAATTTTATTGTGAGTGTCACAATATTTGATGTTTGTCCCAAGCTTCAGGTCTGAGAAAAAAATACTCTTGCAAAAAGCTCATCTCTCATTAAAAAGGCATAACAACAAAACAAAATTTTACTGTGCAGTCTCACAAAAATAAAATAAAATAAAATAAAAAAGGCTTAACATGACTGCACTCCCCAAACTCATAAACCAGAAGGAAAATGCAAAATATTTAATTTGTATCATCTCATGAAAAGGCTGTGAAAAACTGGCAATGGTTTGTTTGTCTTCTGTTCTAATGTCCAGGAAAAATTCTACACACAGTGATGTGGAGAAAACTTACAGGGATATTTCCACTGGAAAATGAAATTTACAGGCTAGAGTTGACTTAATTTATGATGTTAAGAGGGCTGTCTTTTCTGAGCAATGAGATAGCCAACAGCTAACTCAGCTACTTGTTGGTTCCCCCAGCAGACACAAGTAGAAAGATGTCCCATCTTTGGGTTGTCTAGCAACTGTCCTTCCTTTAAGCTGCTGTCCTTTTGACTAAAAACTTACTTTTGGATATCAGATTCCAACACTATGGAGCTAGAAGTGCAGAAACCTGTACACCTAACCAAAAACCACCAAATCAATTGCTGGCTCCAAAAACTGGGGGGGCTAGATGAAGACAAGTATGTCACTCCACACAGCACAGAGAAAAGTTTGATTGGTATGTGTAAAGAGAGGAACCAGCCTTCTGTTTCAGTTCCAGATCCAGACAGACTGAGGGGGAAAGGAGGAGCTCATCATGCATGACTCTCTTCTTCAGTGTAGATTTCCTATTTCTGTTTTTGCTTTTGTTTTGTTTTCTGAATTCTACAATAGTGCCTGTGGACCTAAGACTCTTTTTCTATCCGTAAATAGCCAGTACCAATAACAATTTTTTTATTTGATCTTTTTATGAAAGCTTGGACATAATTTTTGCAGTTGGTGATGCCACTTTAAAGTCTTCCACAAACACAATCTTATATGGCATATAGCCATGGCCCAGTAGTTCTCATTGTTCTAGGACTTTCTAATAGTAAATTCCTTGGAGTTAGACTGGTGCATCTGCAGAAAATGTAACTCGTTTATTTTTAATTAGAAAATCCTAAATGGATCAAAAACAACTTTGTTGAGAAACTACTTCCTTTTTTGCTGTCATTCTTCTGTGTCTATGATCAGCAGATAAACATTAAGTAACACACTTGAATCTAAGTAGGAGGTAACAGCATGACTGTGCAGCTGAGATGTTCTTTCAGCAGCAGCCATGGATGCAAGCCAAATCAAAATCACCCATAACCACAGGCTAACCATCACCATAGGTGTGACAGGGAGCCTGAAGGCCTAACATCAGATTGTAGATTACCCTGGGCAGCAGAGCTGGGTCTCACAGTGCCTAAAGCCCTCCGAGCATTCTGCACTTTGTGATGCTTTCCCCAAATCTTGGAACTGTGAAGTTTAAATTGCAGGTGAGAGAGCTGTATACCTAAAGCAATTGCCACTGGCTGGGACTCTGAGTATTAGTGCAGTAGTTCTTAATTGTTATAAGAAAAGTAACATACAATCTACTATTGACTACTAGTTTGTTATTGGAAGAGAATAGTATAATTCACTCAATAAATTAGTTGAAATTCTTTTATTTTTTATTTTTTATTTTTGCTTTTGACTAATTTGCTAGATAATAAACCAATGGACCGGTGAGGATAGGTGTTGAAATATTTTTAATTGTTTTGCGGTAGCATTTTCTTCCCAGCTTCTTCCCCTCCTCCCCCTTCCTTTCCTTCTCTTTTCTTGTCCATACAGACATATCTTAATAGATGTCATTTTTAAGCTTATAAGGAATACATTAATTTACATCCCTTGTTTTCATCTTCATCCAGAACTCAGCAGTTGTAGCATAACTCCCAACCTGTAAGAATAAATATATTCTGCTTTACACTCATGTATAAATTTGTGATTTACATGTCCATATGCCATACAACTTTGTAAAAATTATTGCTAACCACTTTAAGTACAATTAAAATGCATTCTATTAACAAACACAAGTTCAGAATGAACTAATTAGACATTAAAGAAAAAAAAAAAAAAAAAAAAAAAAAAAGCACATAGGAGGATTGAATTTCCAAAGACCATTTAAACTGCAAATTCTGCTATTCAAGCAGTGGGAAAACAATACAATTACATGCAAGAGCTTGTAGAGACTTGCTTAATGCATGATGAACACGCTGACCAAACACTCAGTCCTCCTACCTCTCTATCCCACCCAGAAGTATCTGAAAGGAACAGGACAGCTGTAGTCTTCCTGATTTTGGGCCATCGCAGAGAATGGGATGACAGATGTTGAGCTATTCTTTCAGTGCAGGCGGGAACTCCTCTCTGTCAAACAAAGAAGATTGACAGTCTCAGAGCCCAGTTTATTTGTATAAAAAAGCCAGCTGCTTCTTTAACAGTTGCAGGCGGTATCCCTAGCATAGCAGAAAGTAGATGAATACATTAATAACTGCGAACATGATGTTATCTGTTGAATGATTCTGTGGAAACAGTAATTCCACAAAAAAAAAAAAAAAAAAAAAAAAAAAAAAAAAGTAGCATAGACTTAACGTCAGTTTCCCCCACAGAGTGAAATGTGTCATTACTGCAGAACATACCAAGTTCCTAAATTCGTATTTGATGCCACCCTCGAGTTCTGTGTGATATCTCATTAGTACCTATCACTATTGTATATGAAATCCTGACTGCCTTCTATATAAAGAAATAAATTTAAACTTTCTGCCTAGAGGGCAAGTTTTTTCAAGGTAAACAGACTTCTAATTTACCAATGAATGGACTTTAACCACTTCAGAAAATCCATTTAGCTATTCAATATCTCTTTTATCTACTTTTAATACAGTGTGATACAAGGTGATATTTAAAGGGTACTTCTTTGCAAAACCATTCAATTTTTCATTAGCCAAGAACGTCGAAGGAACAAATAGTTCATTCCATAAAATAGAGAAGTCAATTTTGAATGGTGGTATTTGAAAAAATACCGAGTCAGCATACAGACGAATTATGTCCCAATTACAAACATTTAGCAGTCATTAAAATTGCAGATTCCTTTAATTGACGATCATCATACTGAAGCCTACATATTCAGATCCGAGCATGGGGAAGCATATGAAATAATTTTGCTACTATCTGTCAGCGTAGGCTTTGCTTGCATGGAAAAGGAAAGAAAGAAGGGAAGAAGTGAAGAAGAAAGGAAGAAGGGACGAAGGGAAAGAAAAGTAAGATTTGCGTGTTGACAATGACGATGTTAAAAACTCTTGTGCTCTGCAGACAGCAGCGCACCAAGGCGGCCTGGGGAAGAAGGAGGTACGGAAGGTAGGCCCGGTCTGTGTGTGCAGCTCTGGGACTAGGCTTTATGCAGAGAGCCCCTGAGAAGCCCTGGTGCAGCCAGGAGCCCGCGGAGCGGGGCGAGCCCCCAGCCCCACGCGGGGCGAGCGGCCTTTTCCAGCCTTTGGGGCTTTCCGCTCCTCCTGGAAGAAGCCTCGGCCCCGCGGGGGGACCCGGGGAGGGCCGCGTGTGCGCGGGGCGGGCCGGGGCCTTCACCCGACCCGCCCCAACCGCCCCCCGGCAGCGGGACCCCGCTCGGCCGGAGCTGGCGTCGGCGGCCCGGCCTCTCCGCCCCGCTCCCCGCCCCGCTCCCCGCCTCGCTCCCCGCTCCCCGGCCGCCTGTGAGGGCGCCGCTCCCGCCGAGAGGGCGGAGCGGGGCGGGAGCGGGCGGCGGGGGGCGGAGGGGGGCCGGCCGGGGAGGGCCGAGCTCGCCTCGGCCTTTTGTGCTGCGCCCTCCCCGCCTGTCAGCGCGGGGGGCGAGCGTGATTGAGAGGGAGGGTCGCGGCCGGCCGGTGGGGAGGGCGTGTGAGGGAGCTCCGGGAGCGGGCAGGGCGTCGGGGGGCGGCTGAGGGGCTCAGCCACCCTGAGGGGTGGCAGGATCACGGCTGCCGCCCCACAGACGGCCCGGGCCGGGCAGGTGTGAGGGTGCTGCTTCTCCACACGCTGCGCCACCTCCACCTTGGCCTGAGTGTCTATCTAAGTGTTATTTTTTTCCCCACCCAGTGACAACCCCGTCTCCCACTGTGGAAAAGTTATTTCACCTTTTTATTTGCCCTTTCTGTAAAACAGGCAGCGTCAGTGAAGCCAGGCTGAGACTTTGCTCCGTGTCTGAAGAACGATTTTCCATCAGCACAATGAGCGGCCTTTCAGAGGAGCGACAAGTTTTACTGCCAGCCGCATCCGCCGTGCTGAGGGTCGCTGCGGCCTTTTATCTTGTAGCTCTTGTGCAGCGCAGTTGTTAGACAATTAGCTAAACATACCGGGAGCAATGGCATTGGCCTCTCCTTGTGCAGGCCTAAATGCTCAGAGCCTGCTGTATCTAAAATGTCAGCCTGTGTGTTCGTTTGGGAGCCGAGCTCCCGGGCTTTGCACCGCTCTGACGGCTTCTGCCATTTCCAGAGGCCGCACTGTGCCTTGTGTCCATCAGAGACCTCTTCCCCTTCACTGCTGGACCGATTATGTTTTTTTTCCACTTAGTTATGACAGAAATGCTGAATCCAAAGTCATTCAGAGCTTACCTGTTTGTCCACAGTTGTTGGGTATACCCTTGACAGATACTGCAAGGAATAGGGTGGTGATCCCTATCCAAAGGGAGAGAAACAGCCCCATGTTTTGGATCTTGGTGGAGACAGACTCCTCTGAGAAATTTTATGGGCATCACAAGCCAGCACGATTAAAAAAATAAATAAAAATGAACTCAGTTACCTGAACAGGCACAACATATTAGACAGTTTCACACAAGAAATCAAGATGTTCTCCTGCTCACTTCATGGCTCCTGAAATTTCCTGCCAGCTCCCAACAGAGTTATTCTCCTCCTTCAGTTCACAGGTGTAAGGAGTGCAGAGATGTTTCTGTTCAGCAAGGACACATTAGTGGAACAATACACCCATTGGGACTGTGATCAGTGAGTATATTTTGTTTAAGGAGAACATCAGATATCAGTAAATATCCCAGAAAGATGCCCACAGAGTAGCGAATAGGACGGGATAAAGCCACTTTATCAGCACCAGGTATGTTCCCCCTAGGCACAATCCCAATGGATACCTGTTCCCACGTAACAGGTGAAATGAAGTTAACCTGTTGATGGAAATGTTGAATATTGTACTTCTATACCAGAGGGGCTAAGTCCAATGAAGTTTCCGCACGGAGCTGCCATGAAAAAAAAAAAAAAATGTCCTGTGGTTTGTTCCTGAAGATGTGAGCAGAGGACTCCTTGTAAGACGAAAAGAAAAACCTGCCACGGATTAGGAGGTGTTGGAAGACTTTCTTTCGGGGACTACCGGGTTTACGCTGCGAAGGCAAGCGGGGGGGAACATGCCAAGGTGGTCTGGATCCCCGGAGGAGAGGGGCAGGATCCGTCCCGCCCCGTACAAAGCGACAAAAGCTGCGACGGACAAAGAAACGCCGGGCTGCGGGCGGCAGGATCGGGCCCTCCGCCGGGGCTGAGCCGGCCGGGGGCAGCGGGGAAAACGTGTGCCTCTGCGGCTGCGGTGGGGCTGCGGGCTCCCCCACCTCCCGCACCTCGCTTTCGGCTTCCCTCCGAGCATTGGGAGCTTTGAGAATATATATGCACCGTTCGGTTCTGCAAAATCGCCTTTGAAGTTGTTTACCCAAAGAGGTGGCACTACGGCAGCACTTTATTGCAATATAATGCACTGGGGGGAAAAATAGAAGGGGCTCATTGTTGTGGTTGATAAACATAGGAAAAGCACATGCCTGACCTTCCATTTGTACAATTAGTTGTTCCAGGAGAAAGAAAACGAGCTGTAATTGTGCACATTTTCCTAGAGGATCAGCTGTGGGTGCCCCTCCGCGCTCAGGGAAAAAGGCTGCGAAGTTTTCCCAAAGGCTTTTATGTTCCACTAGAACAGGAAAAAGAAGAAAGGAAGATCGCTATATTTCAGGTTATTCTCTTCTCCTTCCCTTCCCATCCCCCAGTTCCCCCCTCAAGTGAAAGAATATTGAACTAAAGTCCTATCTAAGCAACCTGCAACGTTTCCTTCAGTTCTGTAAAACGGACTTTTCCTCACGCACTTTCAGTGCTATTTCGCACCTGTAGTAAGGAAATATTTTATAATGCTCAATCAAAACCCTTTTCGGAGTTCGAGTCAGCCAAAAGCAGCAACTTAAACCCGCGCTCCCGATTTGACTGCCGAATCACGTTGAGAGCAGTGGGTGGTCACGGTTACAAACAAGACTTCCCAGCCCCGGCACCGGTAGCCAAATGATGTGCTTGCATGCGGGATGCGAGGGGCTCAGCTACTGCATCCTCACGCCCACCTCGGTACCCGCTCAGTACCGAAAAAAAAAAAAAAAAAAAAAAGCTGTGGGATTAGGGACCAGGGACATCGCCGCTCAGGGAACGAGAGGGACAGGGCTCCCGGGGCTGGGGACCCACAGTGATGACAGTCCCGTAGCCCCAGCGGGGGACAGAAGCCCGCCCGCGGCTGAAGTTTTGCCTCCTTCAGTCCACCCTAAAGCCCCTTTATCGGGCTGGTGAGCGATGCCCCCGCGGCACTCATCCTGCCGGGGAGCCCCGGGGTTCAGCCTGCGGGGTGGATGGAGCCGGATCGGGCCCTTCCCGTGTCGCGGATCAGATCCCGCCCGGAGAGCGTGACCGTCTTAAACGTCCCTCTTCTCGATAGCGATTTTTAATCTCTAAATCACAAAGGGACGCATTCTGTGTTCCTTAATAGAGCACGACGCCCATTGACTTCTATCCCATTGACTTCAATGGGAGTTTCGCTCCATTAAGGACTGCAGAATTTGGCCTAAACTGACCGCAATAATTTTGCTGCCGGTAATGGAGCTTCAAAGCCGTCTCTAATTAGGCCGTGAGCAAGAATCGTTAAACATGCTGTACAATTCCGTGTGAGCTACGCGGGGCTGCGGAACAGCTGAGCGGTCCCGTTCAGACCTGGAGAGACACAGAAACCCAATTGGAATGTCACCGCAACTTTTGCGGAGTCTGCTCGGGGACGGGGTGTTAGACGAGCCCTTTCTGGTTTCATTTCTGCTGTGCTAGCGCAGAAACAGGAGCAAAGAAAGCACTGAAAAGTTATGGAAGAGTTGATCACAAGCTGAGATTTCCCCCCCTTGGAAGATGCATGGAAACGACTCATGGGTTCTGCAGATTCTTCTATTTATCAAAGATCAGCCTAATTAGTTTTGTTTATCCATAACCCGGCGCACTCCTCACGAGTTATGCCGAATCCCACAGTGCCTCCGAGCTGTGGTTTGGGCTGGGCTGACTTGCACTGCGGTCTGGCACCTTCACGTCTAGCTTTCTGCCCAGCAGCTGCCTCAGTCCGGGGGGTGGAAGGGGAACCACGGTAGAAAATCGCAATCCGCTGGCGCTGAATTCATCTGCAAGGGCACTTTCATAGCACGACGTGCCTGCAGCTTGCAGACACACACTCTTTCCCGAAATCTGAAGCTGTAGATCCAGCACCGCGCAGAAACACTTCGCAAAGATTGTAATTTAAAACCCTAATTCTTAGGTGCTTAAAAACGTACATTGCAATCCCTGAAGACCGTCTATTACCTGTAAAATGTAATTTGGAAAACAACATTTTCCTCTTGAGATAAAATATTCAACCAACGAGAATCGTGCGAAGGTTCTCTGTCCTTCGAGGAGAAATACAGGAAGGAAAAAATAAATGTGGTTGTTAGATAGCATCAACTTTTAAGGTTATCCCGTAAAATCTTCTCGAAGAACTAGCCCATGTGAGAAAAGAAAACGCCCGAAATCTCTAGGCATAGACATATTTAAAAAAAAAAAAAAAAAAAACTGCTTGTAAGTTTTGGTCAGTATTCTAGGCAAAATATGCTCAACAGATGATAGTGGAGATGCAGCCAGAAAACAACTCCAGCTATTTAAACTGCCAAATGAGACATAAAGCCGCATTGTAAAAATCATCTGGAAAACAGGTTTTCCTATTGAAGTCGCTATGTGTTAATTACTGTGATCTGGAAGAGCTCTGTATCTAAACGCCTGGAAGCCGACTTTCACCCCGCATATGTAAATGAAGAAAGTGCTGAATCTAAGCCAGAGAGTTCATGTTCGGATTCATTTCCGTGCATGCCTAGACATTAATATGTGTTCATGTAGGGTTCGTACAGTACGAGGTGTTATTTCCTTATAAAGAAACACCAGGTCTCGCTTTCCATTCTCCTTACAAAATTATTCGCATTATTTATGCTACATTGAGCGATCTAATTTCTTCGTGATAGTCAGCTAATTGCTCTGGCAGGTAATTAGAAGCGGTTTACAACGCAAAGGGCTTTTGCGGTGCCCCTCGGATTATTAAGTTGCTCTGTAAATTATACCATATTTGCCGAAGAGAGGGAGGGGGAAGGGGCTAACGATCTTTTGAGAAGTTCTCCTGCGATCAGAGCCGAAACACGTTCCCCCCCCCCCCCCCCCCCCCCCCGCACACACACACCAGCACTTAAAAAAATGGGGGGAGGGGGCTTTGCCAGGGCTCGGAGTCGAATTATTCTAAAGCACGCGATCTGAAGCCCATTTTGTTCGTGCTCACTGGTCCAGAATAACTTGGCCATAATGGCCGGGAATGGGCCAGGTCTGCAGCAAGCTTCCTGCGCCGTGGCAGCATCCAGCAGGCATGTGGGAAAAGAATGGCTTAAATGGGGACATCTGTTCAGTGTTGCTCATCTCGCTCCTACAGCCAGGTCAGGTTAAGGGAATAACCTGCTCGCCACCTTGCCTCCTTCCCGCTGCTCTCCTGCCTCCCCTCCCTCTCCCATCAAGTTAATAAGGCTGCTGGGGTGGGGAACGGGGGTGGGGGGAGCGGGGGGGCGACCTAATTGCTCTGCTATATAGGCAAATAACGACAGGGAAAGGTGGCAGCTACATTGTAAAAGGAACAGTAAATATATCAATATTAGGGTCTCTCGAGTCAAATCGCAGGAGAGCTGCACAACAAGAGAAGGCTGCGATGCACACTGAGTGCGTGAACCGGCACGGACAAAACCTTCCTGGCTGCTTACTCCGAAGGTACGTCTTGCTCGGAGCGCCAGGGATTCTTGCACTTCGTAAACGGCAGCAAGAAAAGACGTGTTGTTTATATTTTCTTTGTAATTTTTCCCAGGTTGTCACTTCTCTGCTGTTGGCAGAACATGTAAATAAATAAATACGTACATCCGTGGAAAGCTTTCATTTTCCTCTGTGTTCTCTGCAGGCTGTGATTTTGGGTGCTGTAGGTTTTGTATATACAAGTGTCTGGACAAACCACACGTATGCATACGCACACATACACAGGAAAACATGTATATTTAGGTAGATATATACGTTTATATATAAGCAGCATATATGTCGGGACATGACCCGGCTTCAGGCAGCCTGTCTGCTGGGAACGTCCTGCCTTGCACACCGATTTTTCAAACGTTTACTGTATCTTGTCACCCGTTTGTAAAGCTTCTACAATGATTTGAACACGTGTGGTTAAACCATCGGACCCAGAGCAGCTCCTAGATTATTTGTAATTAAACACAATTCCCAAAGTAACATTTATCTTCCCGAAACTGCGATTGCAATTGTCAACCGTCTGGAGGAGACGCGGGGTAATCTGGAAGCATTACCTCCTCTCCTAACGGAGCAGAATGAAAAGAAATCAATATCGCCGAGGAGAAGAATTTAGTAGTTTTTAACTGGAAGCGGTGCCCGGGAGAAAGTGATATATAAGAGAAAAAAAAAAAAAAAAAAAAAAAAAAAAGCAGTTTAAACAAATCTATTCGACGAAGGACCGAAGGACCGAAGCGGGGCTCCGCACCCGCGCTGCGCCCTGCGCCCAGCCCGGGGGCTCGCTCATCCCTCCGGCGCCTCCCGGTACTTACATGACCGCCTAGGAACCGAGCACGGCGAGAAAATAGCGGGGCTGGGGGCGGGTGGAGGCGTGGGGAGGGGGGTGGGAGATGAAAAAAAAATAATAATAATACCGAGGGGGGGAGAAGGAGGAGATGCGGATCGCATCTAGGCGCACCCCGACAGTGTAAATAGGGCGGGTGCGAAGGTGCCTCTTCCTCCCCGGGAGCGCACACACCGACATGTGCACGGCGGCTCCCCGGGCTTAATCTAATTACGGGGACGTTTCAGAAGCACGGCCAGCTTGCCTCACGTTTATTTATTTATTTACTCGCGTTGACACAGGCCCAGACGAATAAATAAGTAAGCGCCCAAACGCCTCTCGAGGTGAACCCCCTCCGGCGGCTGCCAGCGGGCAGGTTGGCGTGTGCCGTCGCCAAAAGGGGGCTCGGCGAGGAACCCCGGGCTTTGCCGGGTGGAGCAGACAGGCCTCGCATCTCTGTTCCGTGGCAGGGTTGGGACATGAGGGATGGGGAACCGGGAGGGGTTTGCGGGTATCTGCCCCCGGCACTGCTGCATGGCTGGAGAAATTCACGTCGGAAAGCGACGGGGCGATGGATGAGGCACCCGCTCACACCCGCCTGCACCGGGTGCCCGGTCTGCCGTCGCGATGAACGAAATGCCCCGGTCGGGCAGTGGGACAAACGTCCCAGGTAAAGCACGGCAACGCGGCGGTGGGAATAGATGCTAAATCGCGACACCCAGCATCACCATTGCTCGCTGGCCGCCCGGCAGCGCACGGGCTGCCTGGTGGCTGGTTTATTTCATTTACGTGGTGTTCCCCTTTTTCCTCTCCCCGTCCAAGCCGAGCCCTGAGCTCCTGGAGAGTTTGTTGTCACCCCGAGTGAATCCCCCAGGTGACAGCTTGCAGGTGCAGGGGACCCCGCCGGCCCCCATGTCCCCGGGGGAGGCGGGCGCAGCGCAGCGGGGCTCCCGGGGGCTGCGGGCGGCTTCCAGGGCACGGAGCCGGGGGAGGGCGGGGAAAAACCCTCGCCTAGGGGGCTTTTCCCACGGGAGCAGGGCTGGGGGCCGCTCGGCATGCACCAGCCAAGGCTTCGTCCCGGCTGGGCGCTTGGAGGACGGCGATGGAATGGCGAAGGCTTTAGGTGCTCCAGGCTGTAACGGGGGTGCGCCTAAACCGGCGCAAGGGCGGCACAGACCCGCAGAAAGCACACCGCAACTCCAGGGCACCAAATACACTCCCTCGCCGCTGTTGACATTCAACATACGGCGTGGGCAGCGGCCAGTTTAATCTTTCCGGCTGTGCCTTTTCAAACAGCCACCGAGACCTCGGTTTCCCCCAAGAACAACCTCTCCCCCAGCCCTCGAGAGCTGCGTGCGGGCAGACGACGACCCCTGGAAGGGGGTTCTATCCATCTCTCTGCTTGCCGGCCGCGGCGTGGAGGGCAGGGGATTTCTCCGGGGAAAGTCCCCCCCCCCATCTACCCAACCACCCACCCCATAAAGGTTAGCGAAAGCTGTCGTCGTGGCTCAACTTCGGAGATTGCTAATGTATATTGTAGACACAAGATGCTAGGTAGACTTGAGCAAGTTGTTCCCAGGATGTAAATTAGGTCCCAAAAGCTGTTGTCCAAATCGAAGAAACAGAGAAATTAATCTGGGAGACTATCCATCATAGCCTGTAATAAAGGGAGCGACATGGATGAGACAGATGATATGATTAAGGAGCTGTGGTCGTTTTAATTAACTTTTTGCTGTCCTGTAATGATCAAACTGGTCAACAGACCCGGTCAATAAGCATGTTAATATCAAACAAATAAAACCAGGGATGATTAAAAACCTCCTGGTTTATTAAATTTGAAATTCAAATGAAATTTATGCTGCAGATGCATACAGAATGCTAATAGATTTTAGCTTTATTGAGAGTGGATCCCACAGGTTTTCAAGAAACAGCACGAACATTTATCTACTCCCGTACATTAAACTTCAAATGGGGGGAAAAAAAAGTTTTAATTAATTTCGGGAAAACCTCTCCTTGTTGGCTCTCACCCCCCTCCTCCCCCAAACCTGCATATTATGTTGATGTACTGCACCCTTAAGTGCAGTGGTCAATAACGCAAATGCAAACAAAATTGTAAGCTTCCTTAAATCCTTTGCCCAGCAGGCAATGTATACAAAGGGGGAAGGTTACAGATGTTTCCGTGGTGAATTCAGAAAAGATCAGCTCACCGCTCGCAAAGTTCAGGAGCTGCTGGTTTTCCAGTTTCAGTGAAACTATCAGAGTAGCAGGAGAATGCCACTGACAGTACTTTTGTGCTTTCTGTTCAGTTCTGATGTATTTGCTCTTTTCCTCCCTCTCTGTTGAGCTCCCTTGTAAGGACTCCTACTACTATTTTTACAACGGGTTTTTCACCATTTCCAACACGGTGGTTTTAAAGGAAAAGCGTGCTGAAAATTAGCAATCTTTAGCCCCAAATGAAAAGAGCCAGGGCGAGCGTCGAAACAAGCAAACGCGAAAAAAGAATCAAGAAAGGACACGTTTCCTCTGGCCAGACGTGTGCAGACAAAATACGGATCCGAAAGGAAGACCCACCCGGCAAGGCTCTTCTAAAAAGATATATCACTGCCGCCTTCTCCTTGCCTGGTGGATGGCAAGGTCTCTGGGACTTTCTGGGGCTGAAAGGAATGCGTGTCGATCTTTTTACGCAACCTGGCACACCACAAAATGCGATTTTCTGTTCCTCTAAAATAGAAGGCTCGCGACGCTTGTTTTGCTCTTACGCTTTCTGATCTATGTCTTAATAGTTACTCCCCACCTCCAGCAGATAAAGGAAGTGGAGATAAAAAGTTAATAAGCATTCATACAAGGGAGTATCTCTGGGAAATGTTCTTCCCCTCTTTGCGGGTGATAGTATTGATTAAATTAAACCCGAAATTTAAACAAGTGTGCATTAGGTCTGTAAAATGAATATCATTATAGAAGGAGACCAAAGCAATGAAGTTAATTCTTTTTTATTTGTTAAACGGAGTTCCCTCCTTCCCCCACCCCTTCCTCCTTCTGGGCTGGCCTGTCACGCCTTCTCAACAGGCTAAAATCATTCAGAGCAGCTCGCGGAGAGAAACGCGACATTTATGGTAACCGTCAGCCTTCAGAGAAAGAAAGCAGTTCATTAATTTACTCCCCTCTTGCTTCGAAGTATGATAATGTCCCTTACCCCCTTGATCAATAGATATGATGTACAGTCAATATCCCCACCGCACGGAAACGGGGCGAGGGGAAGGGAGAACGGCCCTTGGCAGCCCAAATCCGAGGGGTGAGAGCACCTGCGTTATGGGGACCGGTGGGCAGCGAGGCGGGGGTTATTCCCCGGGGCCGGCCTCGGGGAATAAATTGTTCGGGGAGGCACCGGGAACGGGGAGGGAGGACGAGGTGAAACGGTGACAACGTCGCTGAGAAGATGACGGGGAAAGGCAACAGGACCCGGCCAGCCCGGAGGGGTGCGGAGGGGAGGCCGGGACCGGGTGAGAACGGCACCGGGACGGGAAGGACCGGGAGGCACGGCACGGGAAGCGGCCGGCCCCCACCCCGCGACGGGGCTGCGCCGTGCCGGGACCGAGCCGTGCCGAGTCCAACCCGTGCCGTGCCGTGCCGAGCCGTGCCGGGACCGAGCCGTGCCGGGTCCAACCCGTGCCGTGCCGTGCCGAGCCGTGCCGGAACCAAGCCGTGCCTATCCGAGCCGTGCCGTGCTCGACGGCGCCGCTGACCTCACGCGGTCACGTCGGCGAGCGGCGCGGCGGGGCCGGGGATTGGCTGGCGGCGGCTCAGCGGCACTTCAAAGGCGGCGAGGGAGCTACAATTGTGGTGGAATGGGCGGAACTGATCATTGTATTGCACACCTCTAAAAAAAACACTGCCTCCGATTTATCAATATAAAAAAGATCCTCTGAGAGGAGGGCACTTTTGTGTGATGGCAACTTCACTTCTAGGGGTGAGTCTAAGGGTTTTTTTTCTCTTGCTGGTTTAATTAGTTTCTTTTTAGTGGCGATTGGAGGGGGTTAAAATAACCCCTGTCTTGACCGGGGCTATCAGTCTCCTCTATTGAGCCTTTTTTTTTTTTTTTCCTTTTTTTCTTTCTTTTTTTTTTTTTTTTTTTTTTTTTTAACTTAAGTACAAGCGAGTTTAGGAGAAAAGAAAGAGCGAGCGGGGGAAAAGGGGGCAGAGTCACTTTTCAGCGAGCAGGAAAAGGTTTTGAAGGGCATTTGTAGAGACAACCTACAGCGCCTGGGCTGTGCTGCTCCTGTGCCCCCGGAGAAGTGGCCTTTCTTCTTTCCATGTGACTGCGGGAAGGGAAAAAAAAAAAAAAAAAAAAAAAAAAAAAAAAAAAAGCACTGTCGATTTTTTTTTTCCGGTGCAATTTCTAATTTGCAACAGATTTGTGGCTTTTTATTTCCCTTTAAAATAGCACAGCCCGCCGCGTGCAGCAGGTACGTTGAACTCGTGCATCCATCCATGTGTGCATACGCGAAATTGATGTCTGTATTTAATTACCTTCGGTACGCGAGCGAGGCTCTTTGAGGAAGCCTTTGTGTTTTTTTTTTTGTGTTTTTTTTTTTTTTTTCTTTCTTTCTTTCTGTTTTTGGAAGGGAGCACTTTGCTAAGCCTGCACTTCTCTCTTTAACTATTGCCCGCGGAGCGGAGACCAGCCGGGTCCCGGCGAAAGGGACCGGCGCAGACGTAGCTGCCGCTGTGCCGGGGGCGTCTTTTAAGCCTGGGTAACAGGAGCAACTTTTTTCCTCCTCTCCTTTCCCTCCCCTTTGGCTCTTTCCCTCTTTCTTGGGAGGCGAGGAGAGGCCGGGAGGGCGCTCGGAGGCAGAGCCGCGGTGCCGGCAGCCCCGTGCCCGAGGCCGGGCGGCAGAGCGGGGCGGCGGGGGGCGGCGGGCGGCAGTGGGGCCGCTCCGTCCCTGACGGCGTCGGGGCGCCCCTCTCCCCTCTGTGCCCGCAGGAGGAACCGCGGGTAGGCTCCACGCCGCTGGCCATGCTCGCCGCGACCTGCAACAAGATCGGCAGCCCCAGCCCGTCGCCGTCCGCCCTCTCGGACAGCGCGGCGTCCTTCGGCAAAGGCTTCCACCCGTGGAAACGCTCCTCCTCTTCCTCGGCCTCCTCCTCCTCCTCGGCGGCGGCGGCGGGCAGCTGCGGAGCCGTGGGCTCCGGCCTGCCGGGCTTCGGCGTGCCGGGCGCGGCGCGGAACGGCTCCTCGGCGGCGGCGGCGGCGGCAGCGGCGGCGGCGGCGGCAGCCGCGCTCGTCTCGGACTCGTTCAGTTGCGGCGGCTCGCCGGGCTCAAGCGCCTTCTCGCTCACCTCCAGCGGTGCGGCGGCCGCCGGCTCGCCCTTCGCCAACGACTACGCCGTCTTCCAGGCGCCCGGCGGCGGCGGGGGCGGCGGGGGAGGCGGCGGAGGAGGCGGCGGCGGCGGCGGGGCGGCGGGGCAGGAGGCGCACCAGCCCGTCTTCATCTCCAAGGTGCACACGTCGGTGGAGGGGCTGCAGGGCATCTACCCGCGGGTGGGCATGGCGCACCCCTACGAGTCGTGGTTCAAGCCCTCGCACCCGGGGCTGGGCGCAGGCGAGGTGGGCTCGGCGGGCGCCTCCAGCTGGTGGGACGTGGGCGCCGGCTGGCTCGACGTGCAGAGCCCCAACGGGGCGGCCGCGCTGCCCGGCTCGCTGCACCCGGCGGCCGGCGGGCTGCAGACGTCGCTCCACTCGCCGCTGGGCGGCTACAACTCGGATTACTCGGGCCTGGGCCACTCGGCCTTCAGCAGCGGCGCCTCCTCGCACCTCCTCAGCCCCGCCGGGCAGCACCTCATGGACGGATTTAAGCCAGTGCTGCCCGGCTCCTACCCGGACTCGGCCCCCTCGCCGCTGGCCGGCGCCGGGGGCTCCATGCTGGCCGGCGGCCCCGCCGCGCCGCTGGCCGCCTCGCCGCGCTCCTCCGCCCGCCGCTACTCGGGCCGGGCCACCTGCGACTGCCCCAACTGCCAGGAGGCCGAGCGTCTGGGGCCGGCGGGGGCCAGCCTGCGCCGCAAGGGGTTGCACAGCTGCCACATCCCCGGCTGCGGCAAGGTGTACGGCAAGACGTCGCACCTGAAGGCCCACCTGCGCTGGCACACGGGCGAGCGGCCCTTCGTCTGCAACTGGCTCTTCTGCGGCAAGCGCTTCACCCGCTCCGACGAGCTGCAGCGGCACCTGCGGACCCACACGGGCGAGAAGCGCTTCGCCTGCCCCGTCTGCAACAAGCGCTTCATGCGCAGCGACCACCTCAGCAAGCACGTCAAGACCCACAGCGGCCCCGGCGGCGCCGGCGGCCCCGGCCCCGGCGGTCCCGGCCCCGGCCCCGGCGGCAAGAAGGGTAGCGACACCGACAGCGAGCACAGCGCGGCCGGCAGCCCGCCCTGCCACTCCCCAGAGCTGCTGCCGCCCCCCGAGCCCGGCCACCGCAACGGCCTCGAGTGACGGGGGGAGGCGCGGAACCGCCGCGGCCCGGCACGTCTCGCTCTGGCACGGCTCGGCCCGGCCCGGCACCCCCCCGGGCGTGCAGCCCCGCGCCGGGGACGCGGACACGTAAGTAGCCTCAGCCCCCGCAGCCGGGTGGGCTCCGGGAACGGCCGCGACCCGAGCGACCCTGCTCGGGCTGCGTCGAAAAAGGAAAAAACAAAACCAACACCACCAACAGAAACCCCAACCCAACAGAAAAACCCACGTTCTCTCTCATTTTCCTGCTGGAAAACGGCCCGCGACCCCCCCTCCATCCTTCCTTCCATCCCTCCATCCGTCCTTCCTTCCTTCCCTTCATCCCTCCTTCTTTCCTTCCCTCCGTTCATCCCTCTGTCCTTCCGTCCCTCCGTCCCTCCATCCCTCCCTCCAGCGCCAACAAACCAGCGGCGCCCCGGGGCCCGGGCTGCCCCCGGTGGGCTCCGACGGTAGCGCCCGCAGCGCCGTCGGGGCTCCCCCATCCCCTTACCCACGAAATCCCCCCTGCTCCCGGAGACCGGAGTATATTCGTCCCCCTTCCTCTCCTCGCCACCCCCACCCCCGCTTTATTTTTATTTTATTTTATTTTTTAAACACGTCTTTTACCTCCCCGAGTCTACATTTTTATTCCGTTTGCCAGCGCATTTGTTCTAATTCTCATTTGAGTAGGAATCGCGAAATACGCTGAAATTAATTATGTTCAAAGGCATATATTTTTTAAACTCCAAACAAATGAAGAAGCACCGTTGGTTTCAAGTGAAGCTGTGGTCCGAATGCCAAAAAGAGGGAGGCCGGGGGAGAGGGATAGGAGAATAAAATATTTGTAAATTACATCCGAACCTATAGGTTTGTACAACCGGGGAATCGTTCTAGATTAGCTAACAATTAATTATAGCTCCACCAATATATCGGTGTGAGCAGCAGTTGTCCAGGAGACGATTTTGTATAGTATTTTTCTTGTAAATTACTTCCAGTAAATATTTGAAAATATATTGAAGTACACTTGAGCTTTTTTTTTTTTTATTTTTAATTTTTTAATTTTTATTTCTTTTCCTGTCACAAGAAAGCGTTATTGTTGCAGTCCTAGTTAACTGCATTTTTTTCTGGACTCGTTTCCTGAAGTGTACATCAAATAGCACTTCAGGATATAGGTTTTGCTTGAATATTAATTTAGGTAGGCATACAACTGTAATTAAGCAAACAATATTTGATAAATGTTGAATGACATTTAATTTAATGGAGCATGTACTTATTTGCATTTGCTGGCAGTTCAGGTATAGTTACAGTGAGAGTTCTCCTATATTTCATAAAGTGGGTTTGCCACGACCCATGTATTAAATAAACTGTCCAAGTGAAACTGAACTAACGTTGGCCTATGTGTATTTCCTGAAAATAATATTGATAAATGGTAATAAACACTCTTGACACTACATTAGCGGTTTGCACTGCTGCAAACTAATTGTCTCATTGTAATGTTGAAATAATTTGGATATTTCACATTGAAATGGAAAGCCCTTCGCTGGAACATTTTAGATTTGCATTTTAAATGCATGAAATGTAATTGATTTTTATCTGTAATATTTTAAATGGTATTAATAAACTCCAGATAAAACATTCTACCTTAGGTCAGCTAATTGTTTTTCTTCTTCTTTTTAATTCCACTGCTGCAGGCAATGATTTACTTTGAACTCCTGTGACTCGAGGAGTTCTCTAGAGTTTCATCTAAGAGGGAAAATACAACGAATTCAACCCCGTTTGTAAACCATAGCGCCCAATGCAAGCGACTTTGAGGTATTCCAACCAACTCGCTGGCACCTTGCGGGATGTTTTCTTGATGCACTGGTAGAGGAAACTAAAGGAAAGGCGTTAATACTCTTTGGGTTCTGTTTATTTTATTTTACTTTATTTTATTTTTTAAATCAAACTAACGATGCGGTGCCTCTCGCTGAGATGACTGCGAAGGACAGCTCTGTGCTTACCTCCTCGTTTGCCTTTATTTCTCCCAGCGAGCCACAGCTCCCTTGCGAAATGTGATTGAAGGTGGAAATCCTGAAGATAATTATTTCTTCAGAGGACAAAATAAAAAGCGGGCTGCGGCTTTTTATTTTGAGACGACCGATTTGCGGCTGGGCGATGGAAATTGCAGTGCCAAGCTGGGACTTCTGCAAGTCTCGGGGGTGGGAAACTTGGCGGGTGTGCGCGAAAAGTCCCTGCTTGAGCTGGGGGCGCTTTTCCCCCAGGACCAGGGGGCCGAGGGCTCCCCAGGGTCGCAGCGGGTTGCCCACCTGCTGGGCCAACGCTCCCGTTTAGCCGCTGGCCCTGTAGTAATTGCAGGAGGGTTATGAAAAAAAAAAAGAAAATCCTAGAGCCTTGTGCTCGGTAGAAAAGCGGTTAGAGAGGTTGCTTGGCGTTTGGGCAAGAAGTGCTGGGACCACTCCGTGGACACCTTTTCGGGGGGAGGTGTTGCTCCTGTTGGGAACCCCGGCCTCCTGCATTACACAGGGAGGCGAAACACTCTGTCGGGGCACCGAGAAATCGGGACTAAAGTATGGGATTTGCATAGGAGAGGGATTTATGTGCAGACACGGAAAGCACATTCCTGGAGACAGCCTGAGGAGCAGGCGTTAAAATGCGGAGCGAAAAAATGCAGAGGAGTCAACTCCAGATGGGTTTCGGTTCTGTGCGTGGTGTAAGGGCTAGAAGGGGCTTTGAAAACACACCGGGAACAGAAGTTGCTCCAGTTGTTTCTCTGAGTTGCTTTCTGAATTTGTGGCATTACAATTGCAGCCATCGGAGACCTGCAAAGTTTTCTGCAGAAAGAAAGCAACAGTTTGCTCTGCTTATATATATTTTTCTATTCCTTAATAATAAAAATTATTATTATTATTTTAATGCCATGGAAGTGGAGCCATGTAGCAGCACCAGATTTCTGCAGTGGGAGCAGGAGACGGTGTTTGTGTTACCTGGAGGTTTTAGTCCTGATGGAATGGGATGAGCACCAAATGACAAGGAAAGGGAAATGTAGTGGTAGGTAACATCTAGTACTGCTTCTCCAATATGCCCTTGAAAAGAGAAGGATACCAAATGACCACCAGCCAGGAACCTGCAGGTGTGTGTAGGGCACTGCTTGCTCTGTCTCAAGGCTGTCTGACAGTGGGACAGAGCTGATGACAAAACTCATCCTTCTCTCGGGAAAGAGATGCCTTTTTGGTTCTGGGCCGTGCGAGGACACACATATTTTTTGTTTCTTTTAGCAGCAAAACCCGGCACTTGAAGGCTGAATAGCTCCTTTTAGTAGTTGATTTACTTTTACTAAACCCTTCCAGATAAGGGCATTGAGTTGTTTGATAGGAGCCGGGAACTTGTCTCGCATTGTGCAGATCAAGGTAGAGTTAAACTAGTTTGCTGACCCACAGGTCAAACCGGTGTCCATCAACTTACCTTCCAACTGCCTTCGGATGATTGTGGCCATTCCCATTTGCTCTCTGACCTTTTAAGTCTCTCCCCTTCAAGCTTGCAGCAATGTCTATCGAATTTCGTGTCCTGCTTTTCCTATTATTCCAGCTTTTCATTGTCATTTTCCAGTTTAAATTTTCAATAGACCGGTGATGGGAGATGTGCACAGCTGAAATGATTTAAACCATCACTTCGCTTCTGCCTGCCTTAGTGCCTTTCCCACCACCCGTGGCCTGTGCCTACCAAGGCTAAACTGTGATCCAGGGGTGTTGGCTTCTCATCTGCTTCTGGTCTAGGAATGCAGAAGAAGAAAGTAAGAAGTGAAATCCCAAATGGTTTATTTGTGGATGTGATGGCTAATCCGACCGTCAACACCTTTACAGCTATAGGGGCGGAGGAGCAGGAATACTTGATGCAGTACAACAAATCTTTCAGTACAAATGGTTATAAATATGCACTAACCCAAACCTGCCACACTTCAGTTACATTCTGTGAAGTGACCTCTGCTTTAGCTTTGGGAAGAAAGAGCAAGAAAAAGGTGCGAACAAATGAGGTGTGTGCTTGCTCGTGCTTTCAGCCGATAGGATAAAAGGACAGAACTTTTGTTGTATCAGAATAGCCTTGTGTTTCTCAGCATAGATCAAGGTCTGTTTTCTGAGCTTGCCCCATTGCACCTTATTGTACTAAAGGTATTTTTAAAAATCCTCGAAGTTTTTTTTTGGAGGAAATCACACATCTGTTTAAAATACAGAAACCCAAGTTTTTGACTATTGCTTGTGTGACATCTTTTCAAGCTAGCTGGCCGTCATGTGCAGAAGTGTATGGGGAAATTGTTATGCCTCTGGAAAGTGTGCATTGAGAAAAAACGCACCATTTAGGACAACTATGGCGTTTCCAGTTCTATGGTTTTCTAACTGCTGCTTGGAATTATTCACTTCGGTTTTTTTTAGAAAGGGATTAGGGAAATAGAGGATAACGGCAAGGAATACTGCATAGAAGCTTTATTGGAGCACTCTAAATAGAGTAACTCCACTTTACACTTGTGGATTTCGAAACAAACTATGAGTCTGCCTTACTCCTGGAGTGGCAAAGGTGTACTTGTACTGCTGTAGCTCCCCATGAGAGGGTGGCTGATGGACACTTCTCGTGGGGACCGACCTTGGCATTGGGAGATTTTTGGTTTTCATTCTACAAAGTGCAAAAAACAGCCATGGAGCATTTGCAGGTGAAGAGTCAAGAGTCTCTTCGGGTCGGGGCAGGAAAAGGGGGTGTTGTGGGCTTGTCATGCTGCAACTACTCCCATAACAAGAGAGAGAGAGAAACTTCCTCGCCGGTTAGGGAGAGGGCAAGAAGCCTCTTTTTTTTTTTTTTTTTTTTTTTTTTTTTTTTTTTTTTCTGGCAACACTGGGGCAAAGAGGAGGCGTTGCATCTTTCCTGGCCTTCCTCCGCATCACCTCCTGGCTCCTTCCTTCGGGAAGGAGCTGCCCGCCACACGTCCCCTCCCCTTTTTCTGTCCCTCTTCCCCGGCTGCCCGCCTGTCTGGGGCACACTCACGGACACACGGACTCAGGCACAGAGGGGCTCTCCCGGCCCTGCCGTGGGCTCGCAGCGCCCCCCGGTGTGTGCCGGCCCCGCTGTCCCCGGGTCTGCCCGTGGGGGGGGGCCGAGCACCTTCCGCTCCCGTCGGCGGGAGCAGCGGCTCCCCCGGACTCGGGACACGGCCTCGGGGCTGCCGTCGAGCCGGCAAATGCCGTTGGACCGCCAAAGCCGCCGGAGATTTGCCAGGGGGGCGCAGGAGGGAGGAGGAGAAGGAGAGGAGCGGCATCGCTGTGCCTCGGCATCACCGGAGCTGGCACCGAACCTTTTTCCTTGCCGACACCTTCGGGCTGTGCGTGTGAGCTGGGCTGCCCTGGGGACTGCCGACGGGCCGTCATCCCCAGCTCCGAAAAACGGCACCCCCGCAATCCGGCAGGCTAAGCGACCAGCCGCAAGTGTCTTTAGAAGTCGTGTTTCGCTCTAGATCTCGGCCAGCTCCTTCCTTCCCTCCTTCCATTCTTTCCTCCCTCCTTCCCTCCCTCCCCTCGACAAGGAGCGCTCCTCCCCTCCCGTCCTTGCTCCGCGTCCCCCGACGGCACTCGGCGGGGCTCCCGGGGGTCTGGCCCTTCTCTCCCTGTCCCTGAGCTCCTTCGCGTCGTGGGATCCGAATTAACACTTAATTAACGCTGCTCCCGAGCTCTGCTATCTTCTTCGAAAGTTTTTTTTTTTCCTTTTGTTTTGTTTTGTTTGAACACTTCGCGCAGTGCGATATTCCTCCAGCTCTTCTGGCAGCTGATGGGGAAAGGGCTGAGCGGGAGCCGGGAGGGCCCCTCCCGCATCACCCCGGGAGGGCCCCCCCCCGTCCCCCGAATCCCCCCAGGGCTCCCGGCGGTGCCGTCCCCTGAGATTTCCCCAGGAGAAGGCAGATTTTCCCCCAGATGCTCCTGAGGTTTTCCCCAGGGGGTAAGAGTGCAGCGGAATGGGCACGCTGAGCAAAGGTGTGCTTGCAAAGGAAAGGTGGCTGGCGAAGAAAATGACGCCAGGAGTGCTAAGCGAGGTGTCAAAGTGCTTATGCCGCTTCCTTTCCTGCCTCCAGTCTCAAGGAACCGACGGTCAGATTTTGAACAACTTCTGGGAGGAAGTTTTAACGCTCAGAAGTGCAGGGACCTTCCCCTCTGCACTGCTGTCCTGTCTCACACAGTCCTTGCATAGTTTTAACCCCTCAGTTGCCTCCAGCCTTCAGATTTTTTATTTTTATTTTTAATCTTTATACCTCTAAATCAGATATGAATATCTGGAAACATGTATGAGGCTTTTCTTCTCCACCAAAGTAATCCATCTGGTGTTGCCTGTCCCTGCACACCTTGCCAATTGCACAAAATCTCAGTGAGTCCTGTGTTCTGCAGAGGACAACAGTCAAGCCGCTGCTCTTTGCCCATAATCATGGCTGGGTTTCTCCAAATAGATAAAGGACTTACAAAGTGAAATTGATGAAAAGCTGTGAGTGCTGAGACTGGATTAGGAATTTATATGGGCAACTGGCTATCTCAAGAAGGAAATCCCTAATGGGTGAGAAATTGTTACCTAAAATGTCAGTAAGAACTGGCATCAGTGCCTACTATGTGTGTTTGCTTTGGTTTGTATAGTTCAACCACTAACACTATAAGAATGGAGTTTTACTTAACCATATACATACGAAAGAACAAAGCTGAACAGTGAAAACACTTGCCAAATGCAGTTTTAAATTGTTTCTTTTGCCAAATACAGAAACACGCTGCTAACCCTTTACAGACATTTCTATATTAGGAAAAACACAAGTCTCACATTTTAGAGGTCTCCAGAGCAGGACTTCTCTGCAGAGCACAGGTGCCACTCACACATGCAGCAATGTGTGCTCAGCACACACTTGCTCAGCAGCCAGTGTGGCTCACCAGTCTCATGCACCAAGCCTATGGTTTCCAACAGTCTTCTGCCCTAATGCCCACTTTGACACTAGGTCACATCTACTACACATCTACTCTATGTGGTCAACAGAGCCACACCTGTGGGAACAGCTTGCAGGGTAAATTGTTTTGCCAAGCACAGAATTTTTAGAAGAATGAATGAGTTGAAAGCACAGCAAACAGCTATGGCTAGGAAAAATATTCTCAAAGCTCTGTGAATTCTGAAAGACTTAGATCCTGAAAAGTTTCCACTTGCCAAGGACCTCCTTGAAAAGGTAGGTGCAATGTATTTGTTTGTAGTTCTGCCTAATCCTTTCTGTCTTCTCCCTTAATGACACAGAAAAGAAAAAATTCAGTCTGACCTGTTTCTACTCATAAATGAAAAAATGCACTTGACTTCAAAACCACGATGTGGATCTTGCGTCTGTTCTGAATAACTACCCTGTACCCAGTTACAAAACACATGGTCTACGAGGATTTATAATATTTTATAGACATTAAATCACAACCTGGCTAGCATTTATGTTCATGTCAGGCCCTGCTAATTTTCACTCACTATGGCAGACATTAGTATTTTTCTGGCTGTATGAGTCAGGCAAGAAGGATGATGGACTTCTAATTATTAGCCAAGGTGCTAAGTTTCCACATCTCTTCCTTCTAGCCTCTTGGCAGTTAAATATTCCAGAGTACATTTTATACAGCATCGTGACATGTCAGAGAGTGGATGTACAACATCCATTACAAATATGTCCAAGCTGAAATAAAGATAAGCAGAACAAAAGATTTTCTTTCTTTTACCTCAATATTTTGTTTTTAACTGTAGAGTAGGCGAAGATAATTTCTATTTCCAGTAATATATTACTTATTATGCAGTTACAGACAGCAGGTGAAACTGACTAAATTGTCTACATAGGACAGACTAATTGCTTTCAATATCTTTAAATTAAACTTCAATAAAAGATGAAAATCAATACTAAAATATGGCTAATGGTCTTAGTTAAGACTTTTTAAGGTAGTATTTCTCAGTTTTGTTTTGATTTTGCAGTTTGGAAGCAAAAAATCAAGTTTGTTTCATAATGTGATTACTGGCTTGCTACCAAGATGCTACATGTAATAGCAGAATGAACAGGAGTTCAAAAAACATAGAAGCTGAAGACAATATTCTCATTGGCACTTCCCATCATGTACATGGTGATGAAATAGTATGAGAGAATGATCAAGGAACCAAGTATGAAATAAAATAATGTTCAGTCTTTTGTAAAAATCTTGGTGAATTGCACTTCCTGATTTTGGGCTGACCACACATTTTACTTTCTGAAATATACTTAAAATAAGATATGGGATTTATTTTATTATTATTATTACTATTTTTTAATTTGGTAGACAAGAAAAATGCATTTGTGAAGTCAGGCTTAATTCAAGAAAGTTATGTAACAAATACTTTCATATAATTTATCGTGTTTCTACAGGCACAGAAGGTATCAGAAGGCAATAGCTGCATCGACTAGATGCATTTTTGGCACATAATTTAGCCACACCTCCCCTATTAGTAGGAATCATGTTTTGTCTGAAGCTGGTATCCTTCCCTTGCTTTTTGTTTTTGTTGTTGTTGTTAGCTGCCACCTCTAAACTGACTGTAATAACTTCTCTGACGTAACTTATGTTTGGTCTTACTGGACATTTTTTTCATTCCCATTGAAACAATGATTTTATGGGGACCTTGCCAAGGTGAAGACTGATCTGAAAATTCGTGCTGTGCCTCCATGGTAAGGTGCTTAAGACAGGTGGAAGAAGCAGGGATCTTGATTACAGCTAAATCTCCAGGCTGCTTTTGCTATGCTGCTTCCCTTGCCAGCAGGGGTTTCTCTAGGTTGGCATTTCAATGCTTTGTGAGGCATAACCTGTATTTCCAGAGAGCATAATACCAGCAGAGAATGTTTACAAGATTTTTTTTTTTTTTTTTTTTTTTTTTTTTTTTCCCCGCTGCTGCCAAAAGATGCAAGATAAGAACCAGTCAAGAGAAAAGAAACAGGAAACACAACATGGATGCTTGGCTGCTGCCAGAAAGCACTGATAGACACCTTACTTGACAGGCCCCTGTGTGCCTAGACTTGCATCTCCTCACGCGCCCTTGGGTTCTGTAGAACTGACCAGTCTGTTGTCTTATCCTGCCAGGTCCCTTATGAGCCTAATCCTGTCAATGTGCTTCCAGGATTCCCCCGTACCAGGGTTTATGTCCCCACATAACATGCAGGGAAGACAACAGCTGTGTATCTCTACTTCCCATGAGATCATCTCTTGCCTGGGACCCTACTTGGAGGATATGTGCAGGGTAGGTCTTACAACTACTTGGAGAAGAGGTGCCCAAGTCAAGAAGAGAGCAGAATTTCAGTTACATTGCACACAAACTTTATCTAAATGGTAAATGCACATGGGTAGAGCTAAGTGTTTACTCCAGAGATCAAATGATGCTTCATTTCCCCTGGATTCATGCCAATCCACAAAGAGATTTGTATCTCCGTAGAGATGTGAACTGTGACGAAACCTTCTTCTGCAATGGGAACATTTACAAAAACTGCCATGCTGTATATATAATCTAATGTGTAAAGTGATGTCAACTCGGCCTTCTCTTTAATTGAGGTACAGTAATAATCTCTACTTCTGAACTGCCAATTTAAATTTTAGAAAGCTGATTGCCCCTTGAACCAGCCAACGGATACAAGAGATCCCATGAGCTGTACATAGGCAGACTGGCAGTTTGATCAGGTGAGATTATTTTTTATTTCTTATTTTTTTCCCCATAAGAAATAGCTTCCAAACAAAGACAAACTTAACCAGGCATATGCAACAGAAGCAACCAGAATCTCATGATCTACAGTAATCTGTACACTTTTTGGTTAGTACAGGAATATGTCCTGGTATGACTAGACACTGCTTGATTGCTTGAGGTGGCAGTTGCATCTAATTTGACAAGTGTCATTGATCAAAACTCTCTTTCCTGTTACACAAAGCTGGTATATGGAACTGAGGTAATGGGTTCAGTATTCTAAGAAAAGATATTCAGAAGAGAATTGTAGTACACTTATTCCAGAAACATAAACTAGTTTATTAACAAAAGAATGTTCAACACAGAACCTCATACAAAAGGCTTGCAAATTGCAGTCACTAAACTGCACATCAGTTGTACTAAAAAGTATTGCATTACAACCTAGTTTCACATGGGGATTTTTTCTGGAATAGCTTTTGTTTGATCAAGTTAAGTCAGCAAATTTCCCTGAGCAGACAGAACCCTAGAGGTGCCCTCCTACCTGCCAGGAGGTAGGAGGGCACCTCACACTACCTGCCAGGAGGTAGGAGGACACCTCACATACTGCAAATTTTGCTTCCAGTACCAGTTGCATTCCTTCCCTTGGGAAGCTTGGAGTATAACACTGGTACCATGGGGATATTCTGTATGACAAGCCAATACCAACATGGAAAGCAGCATACTTAGGATGGATTCAGGGCTGTTTAAAAGTAGCTCCTTCCCAGTGAGTAAGGTGAGGGTCTGATCTTCCTTCCAAGAAACACAAAGCCAAAATGCAGCAGCTGTAATGGTTAAGTACATGTTAAAGTGGAAGAATAGTGGGAATGTGCCTGAATACCTCTGCAGTTCGAAGAAATACAATACCTGGAGTATTTTCAAAATCTAACAGGGAAGTAGTATAAATAAATAGATCATTTTCCCTATCTACACAGGGAGATATGACCATCACAATAAATATGAATTTATTAAATAGCCTGCTAATTTATGTGAAATTAAAAGTCTTAATTTACTTTATTTGTAAACTTGACTGAGAATATTTTCACATTTTTTTACAGTAATTTCCAGTCAAAAGTTTCAAAACTTACATTCTGGAAGTAAAATTAAATCAAAGATGCTGAGGCAGCTAGGTAAAATCACAAGTGAACCCTGTAATAACATACTGAATTTCTTTGTCTCTTTCCTATGTTTTTCACACAAAAAGATCCCTTGTAACAACAATAGATATACTATTATTATCATTGGGAGAGTGCCTGAAGACTTCAGTCAACATTGAAGGTCTTGTGTTGGGTGCTCAGGTCAATACTTGTCCTGCCTACTGTAAGATAATTTTTTTTTTTTTTTTTTTTTTTTTAATAGGACCATAGGCTAGACTACCTCCCTCTGGCAAAGCTCAGGTGAAACTACCACTATCACAGCAAGTGTCTACTTGAGGATCTGTAAAAAAACAAATGCCTTCCATACAGGCATATTCACAGTTTGTTTCCTGAAGTATCTGAAACAAGTTGAAACGAGCAAGTAGGACAAGAGGGTGGAGGTCCCAAGCGAGCAGCAGTATCTACTTGCAGGGTGAGTCTCTGTCCCAGCCAAAGGTTCCCAACTGCTGCCTGGATTGTTTATTTCTTTTCCAGATTTTATAATGTAAACCAGATATTTCCAGGTAGACCTCCAATTCACTGAGCTGTCATACATAAGAAAAAGTATTTAACAATATGCAATCAGGCAGCCAAACTCTTCTGACAATCTCATCTTGCACCCTGGAGAGAAAGAATGCCTCCTAGAGCAAAGTGACGGATGAAAAGAAGACCTAACTTGTAAGGCATCCCAAAGAAGACAAACATGGTAACTGAAATTCAGAAAATGACAAATCTTACAAATCTGTCAAAAAAAAAAAAAAAAAAAAAAACAGTAAAATAAAATATTTATAAGCTTAGCTCTAAGAAAAACAAAGGTGAAAGAGAAGCTTATCTCTAAGAAATGCAAAAATTCAGAGATGGGACTCCAGCCTGCCTCTCAATGGTCTTCCTATTCCTCCCTTCCATCCTCTCTCCCATTTCCCTCTTAAAAGACCAGTCATGTTTGCACTTGTGTGTATTGTCACCTAAAGCTTTTAGGACACAGTCTCCTGCCCAGCATTACTGCCCTACTCCTAGCAGTGACTGCTCTCTTGTTCATATCCTAGTGTGAATGAGTTCACACAAAAAGAAAGTAACAGGTACTTGTCATTAAACTCAGAAAGTTGGATGTAGGATTAGGTGTTGGAATGCAGCAAGAAATAAGAGGAACTAACTTGGAAGAATCTGTAAAGATGGTCCAAACAGTAGAAATGTGTCAGAACAAGAAATTTTGGTGATGTTTGCCTCCAGTATGTAAAGACAGTCATGAATGTTGCAGATATCAAGTGGTAATTTAAATGATCATATTAAAAACAAACAAACAAACAAACAAAAACAAACAAAAAAACCTGCCTTGTCAAAAGACACAGATTGTGCCTCTTAGTTTGCTATTTAGTGATATTATTAGTGATGGTGTAACTGAAGGAAGATGCAGAAAAAAATAAGCAGTGAAAATCCACAGGAACAACTGAACAACTGAATACAACATAAAAAAGCCTGAAAGAACACTTATTTCTAATTTGTGGAAGGCAAGAATAAGTAGTTACACCTGAAGTATTTGTATGAAAAAGGAAAGGTTCTTTAGACTCCAGGTTGCAAAGTTTTAACTGTGATGACAAATGGTCATTGGAATTAAAGTAATCAATTATTGTAATTGTCATCAAAGGCTACAGTGGCTACAGTAAAACTTTTTCTAATAGTAATTCTTTAATAACTTTTTTTCATAAAAGAAATAAAATATAGTGCAGGCAGGAAACAGTTTAAAGAACTCCCTGGTAAGTATTATAGAGATAATCACAACAGTCCTCTACAAGGAGTTTACTATCTCTGAAAATATGGAGATATGCTGTCAAGTGATAAGCCATAAAACTGCAAAATTATGTGACTACTGGAAGCTGTAGACTCTGTAGTCACTGTTTCACATTCTGTGAGAGATTGACTAGGCTGATCCTGAACTCTTGGTTCTGTTCTGATGAGTTCCACCATCAGAAAGGACTGAGATACTAGTTGAATATTTAGGGTTGAGTGGGTTTTTCATTTACTCTTCCATGTTTGCATAATAAAATCAACATTTGATTTGATTATTAGGTGAAAAACTGTGGTTTAAGAAAAAAATCATTTGGGACAGTTTTGCTAATTAATTAATTTAATTAATGAAAATATTTAAAATTAAATAAAATGCTGACTTCTGCAGAACTTTGTTTTACTGTTGGTGAAGGATCACATTTAGCCTTCTTTTTGAACTTGATTCATGGCTCACTGAAATTTATAGGAGCCATTCATTAACTATAACGGGCTTTGGAATGGGTCCCTTGTGAAATGGACTGTTAGATGAGAGCAGATGCAATCATCTTTGGACTTTTAAAACCAGAGCTTGATTCTGAATTGTTTACATTCATGTGAAAGTGTGCTGACTTATAAGAGGTAATTGTAACAATTAAATGCATCTACCTCCTAACTTTTATTAATTGCTTCTCTATGAATCTTTCCTGCAAGCAGATACATACATGGAATTTTGCAAGTTTCCCCTGTCTGTGGTAACATTCAACATTTTAATTAATGACCTAGAGGGAAAAAACAAATATGCCTATTAAATCTGCAGACAATATGATTCATTTTTGAGAAAGACTTGATGCTGGAGAACAGGTTTCTAGTTCAAAATGATCTTGACTAACTGGATAAATTGTCTTAAAAACATAGGGCTTTATTCAGTAGAAACTAAACTCAGCAGGGAATAACCAGTTGCACAAGCACAGGCTGGGAGATAACTGATAACTGACTAGGTGACATTTTTATGGAAAGAAAAATATGATTTTACAGTTGAATGAAATCTTGACACAAGTCAACAATACCATGCTGTTGCAAAACACTCTCCTGAGATACACTAAGCAGGAGTATAGGATACAAGACGTGACAAATAACCCTTCTGCTCTACTCAGCACTGGTAATGCCTTATCTAGAGTCTGCTACCTGACTTTGGAAAACAGATTTCCTGAAGGATGTGTGCTAGCTGGAAAGACCCCTGCAGAAAATGGTGACTGATCAGAAAGATGATTCAGGCTAGATATCAGGAAAAAAAAAAATAACCCTTTCAACTTCAAGGAGAGTGAAGAACAGATTGCTGATGTAACCATCAGCATTTTCAGCACTGGAAATCTTAAAGAACTATTTGAACTGATGTCTTTCATGAATGGTACTGGTGTGGCTGACCTCATCTTGGGTCTGAAGGCAATTCGGGTGACCTCCTCGGGTGTCTTCCAGCCTTCTGGTTCAGGAATACTTAGGACGTGAGACTGGCTGTGGCAGAAGTCAAAAGTCACCTTACAACTCTGAGTTAGTGAATGGTTTTAGATTTGTTCAAGCTCACTGCATAATGAGAATGTTCTCAACTTGAATCCATGGACTTACTTTTATGCCTAAAATCTGCCTGCTCTGTTCTTCCCCTGATGTAAGGCGTGGCCTGCTGCTTCAGCCCCATTGTGACTATCAGCCTGGGAGCCCTGACACTACCCAGCCTTCAGTGCTTGCTTTATTGTCACTTTCTTGAAAGCTTCACACTTCTCAACAATTATTGTAGTTTATTATTATTATCATTATTATTATTGTTATATAAAGAGCACTGCAACTCCACTGGTCACAGTTACAAATATTTGCAACCTTTATGCATATTTGCAGGTTTCACTCAGTCCATGACTGCAGTAGATGCCCTGTTTTGAGTTTAAGAGTTGATTTCTTTTGATCTGGTATCATACAGTATATGAAGAATAAATGAAAGTTAAAATTGCAGTGAACATCCTCTTTGTGCAAAATGGCATTAGCTTATTTGTTTACATTCCCATTATCTTGGGTAACTTTACAGTAAAAAAGTAAGGACATAAAAATGTTTATATAATAACTTTGCAAACCTCTGTATATTATAATATCTATAATATATTATAATATTACTTAACATTAATTATATTTATCACTACACATATATTTGCATAACATTATAATATTTATAAATAATATATAACTATGGAGCATATTTAAATTACAATAATATTATATAATAATCACATAGTGAATTCTCTTAATGGAGAAGAGCTCCGCATAAAACAGTGTATACTGGATGAAAATAAAGTTCCTGCTCGGTGCTGCAGTTTCATGACTGTAATGGAAAAAAAGCAAGCTCTTTTCAGATTATTTTTGATGACTGAGACAAATGTTAGCCTTGAGAAACACTGCCAGAGGCTGTCTCAAATTCTTATGTACTTCAGGCTAAATTCAGGAAAATATTATTCAGTAGTTTTTCTTTGTATCTAAGAAAGAATATATAAGATTTTGATATAATGTGTTTGGCTCAGGCTGCCTGAACAATTTCTGGCATATGGAAAATAATCTTGAAAAGTTTCTGTATTCTTTATTATTTTCAAATCTTAATATCATGTGAATATCTTCACTCTTCTATTTTAAAGCAATATGGATCAAGAGATCTTAATTCTATTGCATGCATTATATTTTGATATACTGTAAATCTATCCCTATGTGAGAAAGCTGAAGGTCTGCTTTAGGCTGACCACCTGCAGGTTTAATAATTTTTTCAAATAAGGTGGGACTGTGTTTATTCTCATGTTTGCATACCATAGTATGAATTAGTTAAGCTTCAGTAAATGCTTTTAGATCTATCTACCCTAAAGTGGTCATGTTTGACATATGCTGTTTAGAAGCACCTCACGTACCATTACCCATGTATTTCAGTCAAGTTTATTCTTTATTTAAAAAGATGCACAGATTATTTAGCCATAAGAATTTCAAAGATTTTTAATGCTTTGCCAATTTATTTATTTATTTTAAATGAGTTCTAATTTCCTAAACCTCTGATATAGTCATAAGTAGCCTGATTAAGAGTAAGCCATTTACTAATGTACATATGTATATATATTCAGATGTAACTTCAATAATACTGAGGGTCAGACAATAAATGAAAAACAAAAGTCCTACCATTTTCTAAACCATAAGTAAAGTCATGACCTTTATAGAAATGGTGATGAATCTCTTAGTGCACTTAAGGATTCAGCATTACAAGAGATTGAAAACTAAGCACTTATGCAATCTGTTTTTCAGACACTTTATCCAGTTTGTCAGGAATACATGCTTTATTAACATTTCTTGTTTTCTTGGTATTCAGCTGGCACTGTGGGACAACATGCATCTCCGAGGGAGTCAATAGTCTTCTACTATTTCCAGTTCAGTGCAGGATACTTCACTGGAAGTGAACTGAGATTTCTTCTAGAAAGAAACCAAAGGAAAATCTTTTTTAAATGCATGAAACTTTGATGTTGTTGCACCTTAAGGAATGGCTGATAAAATGATTAAAAAACCTACATTTTTCCTTTTCAATTCTCTTTTAAAGAAGCCTAGTTTAGCCTTGAGGTTGTGAAGCTACATGGAATCATGTTACCAAAAACTGTGTCAACCGTATTGCCAGTTACGCACAAATGTGAAAGGAAAAATACATTTAATTAGTCATAAAGCTGAAGTTTCCCTCCAAAGTGTAAGCCTTGTGACAAATATTTCTCATCATATTTTATCGTGATTAGCACTTTTCTATCAGTTGGACTTAAGGTACTTTACAGGCAACTAATAGTAATTCATATTTGCACAAAGGGAAAGAGAAGCATGGGAAGAAAATATTTAGGGTGTCCAAGGACAGACAATTCAGGAGAAGAATACAATACAAATCTTTAAAAGGGATCTATAGTAGTTTAAGTTGGAACTGGAAATGGTTAAAAGACTGAATATTAAATTAAATTTGAGCTGAGGAAATTTTATTCTGAAACCAGAACAAAATATTTTGCAAATTTCAATTTGTTTAATCTGAACTTCCAGATCAGGTCCATCACCAAGAGCTCAGTATAATGATTTAAACTACCTCTTACAAAAATTAACATAAAAAGTAGAACAACAATTCAAGATTATACAGCTAATTAATTATATCTGTCACTGTTAGCTCCAAGGGAGTCTGCTCAGTGAATATTTTATGGAGTAGGAGAAAAGGAGGTAAGCACTTGAGTGAAAAGCTGAAAAATTATCTGCAGCCCACATTCGCATTCAACTCAATATAAGTGTGTATTTATTCTCTGAAGGCAAGAATACTGATCAGGTTAAAAGACTCCTAGTCCTATGTAGGACATGTGTAATAGAAAAACAACAACAACAACAACAAAACTGTAAAACCACCAGGTCAGACATCACCATTTTGATACCAACTGCTCTTTTTTTTCTTTTACTTTCTTCTTTCTGACAGCTATTTCTAGAGAAGACCTCAACCTACTGATGTTTTATGGCAGTGTTTATGGATTTACTAAATTAAAATATGCTCCTTATTTTGTCATCTCCGTTGGTGAATTTCTACTATTTTTCCACTGCTAAACACAAGAATAACTGTGCTGGCAATGGTCAGCAAGTGATTGTAGCATAGGTCCTTCCATTGCAGGCACACACAAGAGCTTGTCCTACCACCTGAAGAAAAATAATTAAAAAAAAAAAAAAAAAGTTATGTGTTTACTCATTCAGCCAAGAAGATCAATGGTTTTGAAAGTCTCTAAAAGGTAACACAATATATGCAAATTTTGGCAAATTAGGTTGATAGGATCTATTTCTGTAAGTCTGCAAAGTGTCTAGAGGTGATACCTCTGCCATTGACTGATGATGATAATGTGCTTTTGTAGGTCTGCTTCACCAAGATGAGTTGCATCCATTGGGGATCTTAGTACAAGGACTCTTGCACATTATAAATTTTTGGTAGTACTTTGTCAACAGGACACACTGGCACAGGCTTCTTTCTGAAGTTGATTCTAATGAGATAAACTAATTATAAGTTTGGTTCAAACTGTAAGTTTGACTGATTGGACTATCAGTCCAATCCAAACAAAACTGAAGTACACAGAGCATTGACAGGGCACTAAACAATACCAAAATAGGTGATTATAGTCCTGCATATGTTAGGATATACTGTAAATTAATGAACAAATTCCCTCGCTCTTTTTCCTTAGGTTAAGCAGTTCTGTCATTACTGTGCTGCAACTTCATCAATTATGTGTTATGAATATCAGGTCTGAATTTTCCCGTTCCAGGGAAAAACTGAAGGGTTTGTCTATCTGGGGAAATTTTCTGCCAAAACTATAACTGTCTTTCTGGACACACTTTCTCCTTCCATCCCCATGGGGAATTACAGTGGTATAGTTGAGCTGGTAAATTTTCCTATTCAGACAAGCCCAGACATTTCAAGAAACACTGCTAAATTAAATGCTTCTCCTGAGGGAGCAGTATATATACATACTTTCTTCAGTTTTTGGTCATACCAACACACACAACAAACAAGTTTAAAACACAGATACCTTCAGTTATGTTACAAGGGTGCTTTTTATTTTTTATTTTTTTCCCTGCCATATTCTGTCAAATCTCATTCATCCTGTAAATCATAGCCCAGCTTGACTGTCCATGACCCTGGGCCCGATTTTGTGAGCTGAAAATCCAGTAGAGGAATGGCTACAGATCTTTTTCTCCCAGAAAACCAAAGTCTATCTTGGGAAAATTACAGCAACATTGTCAAAAATGCAGGGTAAAATATAAATAGTTATCTATTGAGAGAGATTTTTCCTCTTCTGAAGGAGTAAGATTGGAGTCTGGTGGTGGTGATCCCATGCTGATGTTTTTGTAGCTTAGATGAGCATTGAAGGAATATTTTTGTTTGGTTGGTTGTTTGGTTGGTTGGTTTGGTTTGGTATTCTTTTACACTAAATAAGTACTGAAAGAGTAACATTAGACTAACAGTAGAAGATGTATTAAAATTACTTTCTACACCACCCTTATGTTTCAGCATACTCTCAGGGGTGATTTATGATCTCATTGAAGTCCACAGGAACTTTTAAATCAGACTCTCTTTTAAAATACAACTAGGTATACAAAGTACACATAGTCCCATATGTCATCTGAAACTATGAATAAAATACTACTCAATGTGATTTTAGGTATTCAGTATCTTGACTAGAACAGTGCAGTCCACACAGGAATAGTCTTTCAAATATCACACTAGGGTCACACACTAATGCATACCTTGCTCTGATTCAACAGCTCTATGAAGATCATAAATCATTGTCCAGATGCTAGCAATCGAAGGCTTTATCTGGCTGTCAAGGTGTTAAGTTCTGAAATCACCTTCTAGATTTTCTCTGGTGCTAAGAAAAGTCATGACTGTTCATCCCCCTGTGTCAGATGTACTGTTTTTTTGATGAACTCTAAAGGCTCTTGGCATGCACCAGTCTAACTATGCTTTTAAGATTTTAATATCTATTTTCATTCAAACAAATAAAGCCAAAATACCTCCAAAGCCTCAAAAATACCAAGTTTCCCTGCCACACATTCTGGAAAACAAGCTTGTACAATTTGATTTGTACACAGTACTTATCTGAACAACTGCAATGCCAGTGCATAGTGGATGCAACCTGAAAAACTCTAGTACTTCAAAGAATGCTACGGCAAAAGAGGGTAGAAAAATAGCTCTTTGCATTAAAATGGCAGGCAGCAGGCTTCAACAAGGTCTACAATGGCTTCAAAAAATTCCTGAGCACTTAGTTTCATCAGATCATAACAACACCTTGGGCTTTGGTATGTTTTATGAGTATAACTGCAATTTATCTTCATTTAAGGAAATTGGTAGGGGGTGAAAAGACAGCAAAGAATTACCAGTTTGGGAAAAAAATTCATAGCTGTATTAGACAAATCAGATACTTAGCAAGGTTAACCACAAAAAATAGAAATAAAGGAGTCAAGGATTACAATAAAGTTCAGAATTTTGAAACCTAAATATTTAAAAACTAGAAGAAAAGTACAAATAAATTCAGGAGATTATTTTTAAACTGAAATAAGCACAGAACTTGCCCCATGTTCCTACATTTGCCTTGCAGAGTCTTAGATTAATGTGTTTCTTTGCAAGCAGCCGAAGTAATAACCCAATCTAGCTGTGCATAATGGAGTAACATAAGAAACTTGACCATTTTTTACCCACTTTACATTTTTGCTGGGGCAAGGACATAAGTTAGTGGTTCTACTTGGAGTATCCACACTGGATCAAATCATTCCCTTTGGTCCTACTTTCTCCCTTTTTCTTGGCACATCTCTAAGGAACTCTGAATTTTTGTACATGCTTTATCTTTTCTGAGGGCTTTGCAGGGAAAAATCACAGGTGCTCCTTTCCTTGGAGATGGCAGGGAAGGGTGGCTATTGAACAGCAGCTGTCTCTGTGGCTGCCACATGGATCTAGTGTGATAATAGATTTAACTTGCTGGGTAGCAGCAATAGATAACACCATCACAGTCCTGGTACATTCACCAGTGAAGAGGACAGTGACAAGGACAGAATGTGACACTGGCCAAAGGGATGTGACCAAACCACGGGGTTAAAGAAGGTTTCTAAAACCCTAAGCTCGGTCAGTTGCTGAAGCTGAACCACCCTCTACTGTCTCCATCTACAGAGACACAGAGGCTGAAAGTAGCATTTCATTCTATTTAAATCAACTGGAATTATTTGTCAGTAAAATTGCCCTGGCATGAGCTGATGATTGTTTATGTGTCTTATCTGCTGTAAACAGGTAGAAGTTTATGAGTCTCAATGGAGTCACGCTGAAGAAAAGCAAAATAACAGCTTTCCTGGTCTTGGTCTGCAACTTGTTCATGATCATTTTTAAGCTGAACAAGGAAAATTGCATCCTGTTTTATTACAGATGTAGTGGGTTTACATGGCAAAGTTTTGGAAACCGGGAGTTGCAGGAGCGGCCTCTGTGAGAAGAATCCAAAAGCTATCTCTTGTTAGATAAAAGCCAGTTTCAGAGACAGCTCCAAAGGGACCCAGTGCTGGCCAGAGCTGAGGCAATAAGTGATGTTATTGGCAGCTCTGTGAGAGCAGATTTAAGAAAGGGAAAAGAAATTGCTGCACCACAGCAGCTGGCAGAGCAAGGAGGAAGGAGAACCAGCCATGCAGCCCCCAAGGTCAGTGCAGCAGGAGGGCAGGAGGTGCTCCAGGCAGGCAGCAGCAGTTCCCCTGCAGCCTGTGGAGAGGCCCCTGGTGGAGCAGGCTGTCCTCCTGCTGCCCATGGGTCCCACATGGAGCAGATCTCCACCCTGCAGCCCATGGAGGAGCCCCCAGTGGAGCAGGTGGATGTAGCCTGGAGGAGGCTGCGGCCCATGGAGAGCCCCCGCAGGAGCAGGCCCTGAAATTACATGTGGTGTTTCAGAGCCACCTTGAGAATTGCTGCTGCAAGTAACATGAAATTGTTGATAGGGAACTTTTCTTGTGTTTATTAACTCCATCTGTATGGCACGTAGGGGCAGAATCACTGTAAGCCCATCAAGACTTCACAGTACTTCCCTGTAAATCATAATGAAATCTCCAGTGCAGCTCATTGTAGCACTTGCTCTTCCACAGGATGACTAACGAGAATTGTGTTTTCCTCATCCACAACTGTTGACAAATGCTACGTTGTCCAATTTTGCTTTTAAGGGACAAGCCTTGTATGATGGAGACATTTGAGTGAGATGGATACACAAAAGAAATGTCATAGAGCTGTAAGCTCCCATCAGATGTGATGTGATCAACAATGCTTACATGCTGCATAGGTTCTAAAAACTAGCACATCCATTTAGACTTAAAATTGAGTCTAAACCTTAAAAATGTTATGTCAGATTAAGAATCTACGGCACACCTGCATAGTTCTGTTATGCTCAGATGCCCTGAAGTCCTTGAAATGCTGGTGTGGGTGTAATGGTGACTAACTGTTCTGAATAACCCTTATTAGCTGTTCTCCAGTTTTATTCTACTATAATCAGCCTTTAATTTTAGTTCTGAAGCTACATTCTTAACACTTCCAGGAAAAGAATTTGCTCAATGTTTGCATGGAAAATGATGGCTAAAGTTGACTTCATATGTCTCCATGCAAGGGAACGTGAGATGTCCTTCTGGAGCCGAACAATTTTAAAACACTCAGATAGAACACAATTATATAATTACATCAGCCTTTGGGCTCTGAAACTCTTAAGATTTAAATACCACATGACTCACTAGTGGTCTGAGTGCCCATCCTCTACAATCTCTTGAAAATCATACAAAGACATGGTGAGACTGTTATCTTTTTATAAGATTTGTTATCTTCTAGTCACCAGTGAAACTGCAGCATGAGGGTGGTGTTTAGTGTATACTTAAAGCCTCCACTTCAGTTCAATCATGCTTGTTCTGAACTTTGTTTTTACAGGTTATGAACTTACTGTGAAAAGATCATGTTTTATGGTTATCAAAGGCCATAATGGGATACAGATGTTTTTTTTTGTTTGTTTGTTTGTTTGTTTTTTGTTTTTTTCTTTATGCTAGGCTGTTCTATAGTGAAAATATTTTCCTTGCTGTAAAAGTTCACACTCTTGGAGGTCTAATTCTGTAGTTTGTTCTGTACAAGTAGTTCTTTGCCTGGTAGGGCCACTAGGCTGAGGCTCCTCCTCTATGGAAAAAAATGTATGGATTGGAGCCTAATGGGAGGACACAGCAGAGCAGGTGAAAGGGGAACACAGCACTGGAACACAAAAATAAAAAGTGCAGGATTAGGAACTGTTACACATGTTTGCGAAGAGGTTATAATCACCCATTAATAGAATGACTTGTGCAGCTCCTGTTATTAGGTATCAGCATGCTTTGAGCCCAGCGGTAAAGGAAGCAATTGCAGCCTTATACTGAGTGACAAATGGCCCCATATCCCACAGTAGTGGGTTTATGTGGCAAGGTTTTGGTAGCAGGGGGCCATAAGGGTGGTTTCTGTGAGAAGGATCTAGAAGCTGCTCCATGTTTGGTAAGGGCCCCACTGCTGACGAGAGCCAAGCCAATAAACGATGTTGTTTTGCGCCTCTGTGAGAGCATATTTAAGACAGGGGAAAAACAAAACAAAACAAAACAAAACAAAAAACACTGAAAAATACAGCAAAAATACAGCAGCTGGGAGAGTGAGAGGAGTGAGGAACAGCCTTGCAGGCGCCAAGGTCAGTGAAGAAGGAGGGGGAGAGGTGCTCCAGGCACCGGAGCAGAAGTCCCCTGCGGCCTGTGGTGAGGACCATGGTGAAGCAGGATGTCCCCCTGCAGCCCATGGAGTACCATGGTGGAGCAGGGTTCCACGCTGCGGCCCGTGGAGGAGACCATGGTGGAGCAGGTGGACCTGCATCGATGGAGGCCTGTGGAAGACCCCTGCCAGAGCAGTCTCCAGGCCGGACCTGTAGCCCGTGGAGAGGAGACCACACAGGAGCAGGTGACCTAGCAGGAGCTTCTGCCCATGGGGGATCCAGGTTGGAGCAGTTTTCTCCTGAGGGATGGACCCTGTGGTACGGACCCATATCTGGAGCAGTTCTGGAAGAGCTGCTGCCTGTGGGAAGCCCACGCCGGATCAGTTCATATTCTATGGGCTAGAATAATTTAATCAAAATTCTGTATTACTCTTTATTATTGTTATTTATTATTAATATTTTTCATTATTTTTTAATATTTATTATATCCAGGCTCCAGCCTTGGCACAGTGATTGTCTCTGAACCCCCCTCCAGAACAGTGGATATAGCTCACCGGGGCCTTGGGCATGGCTCTGTGGGTGGCCATCAGCACAGCCCCCTGCACAGTGCTTCCAAGAGGGTCCAAGGTGACTGTGAGGAGCATGGTGACTGCTGAAGGGTGGCTGCTTTCCATGGGAGGGGAGGTTCAGTGGTGCCCTCCTGGCTGTGGCAAGGGGGCAATAAATGTTATTGGTGACTAATCCATAGGCACTGTTACATTTACACCATCCTGGGTCTTGGTGAGTTTTTTTTTGTCCCCATTCTTTAGCGGAGAAAAGAAGGAACAAAGTTACTTCTTATCCCAATTCTACTGTTATGCACCATTGCCAGCACCAGTGGACTTATTCCCAGTGCAGATGAGGACAAAAAGTGAGTTTCATAGGCTTTCATTTTAATAGTCAGCTATTAAAAATGCATCCCTCTTCACTAGTGGCCTCTCTCTCTCGCTTTGTGCCTATCTCTTGTACTCTGTCCATTGATGTAATTCTCTTCTCTGGCTCTGGGTGGTCATATTACATACATCTCTGTCTGGAATAACTACATTTAGCACTTAAACATTTTTAATATGGCAAAACTCTGCCAGGCACTCCCCCACTTGGGGAGCTATTTAAAATTTTTGATCATCTGCCCTTCAGATCTGTCTCACTTACATTGCCAATATCTTCCCAGATATTACTCGCATATGTGATTAGGCACAACAAGAGTAAATACAGTTTATTGCCAAAAGTATGACAAAAGAATCAGACAGGATCCAAAAATGTGTCATCATCAAATGAGTTTTGGATCAAAATGCAGAATATGCCTAGACTTTTCATTTTCCAGTTAAAAAAATCTAGTAGTAAGGGGACAGAAGGGATGCCTGATGAGGGTATAAATAAACCCTGACAAGCTGAGAAACTTTTTTAGGTTGTTTCAATTTAACTGTGAAATTCTTATCAAGTTTCATAATGTCCTGAAAATCAAATCCTTTCTTCCAGGCTCTGACTTACTCATGTGCTACACACTGTGATCTCTCAGAATGCTTCTGGGCACATCCTGTGTTTTGGGTGTGCAGAAATAGCAGGCACATGGTCATAGTGAGTGTAAGTGTACTAGCCAGTTTCCACACTACAAGGATTGTCAAGCATTGACGTGCTTCTTCTACATATGTTTTATCCACCAACTGTATGGGAATGTGCATGTCCTTGGAGTCAGCAGTTGCTTCTTGGTCAGATTTGAAGACTCCTTTTTCCTGATCAAAATCCTCTTATTCACACCACCAGACACAGGCAGTAATCAGATATCAGATATATGGCCATTTTCCAGGACATCAATGTAGTAATACAATTTTGCGTTAGATCCTATTCAAAACCTCACAGATCTGGCACAAACAGACCCCTGGGCCCAATTAAAAATGAGAGGAAAATTCCCAAGAACAGCTCTGCATGTCTCTATCCTCCACTGCAAGCCTCCACATTTGCCACAAAAGACTGTTGCTGAAGAGTTCTGAGAGTCTCTAGCCTTTTAAAGAATACAGATGTAAAATAGAGTTTATTTCCTTCTACCCAGAAGATGATTTATCTTAGTGACAGAGAGATATTCTACAAGATATGAAGGGAGGTGTAAATCTGCACGCTCTTAGTAAACATATTTATGTTTATTAATTTATTAGATTTACATGAAAACACCCTTCAAAGTCAGTCCCACAGGAACAATCAGATACACCCTGAATGGGAATCCTGAAATACAGGGAAAATACAGAAATTCCTAACTTAATCTTGAACAGGACCCACCTATCACATTTATATTATAAGCATTTCTGCAATATCCACCATTTATAAACATAAATCAGTTGTAACAACTCAGCAGCATCATTTACATTTGGAGAATCAGAGGGTTCTGCAAAAGGGATAGCTTCACAGATGTGCTCAATCTATGCGGAAAGACAGTGGGCACAGTAAGCTGCTCCACACACAGAGTGCATGTGTAAGTGGAAATACACATAACATTGCCTAATGCTACACCTTTCCCTCAGTTCCCACCAGGGGATCTGTATAAATGATGAGTTATCATTCAAGTGCAGTTACAGGCAAATGATTGGTTGGAGAAGACTTGTAAATATATTAATTTTTTAATACAGAGCATATATCACTACAGATAAACACCTGTTCCTGCCCGGATCTTACACTACCAAAGCCACCCACTACAAGAAAAGGGGTAAAGAAAAAGCTTTCTAGAACTAGTAAGAGCAGCATCCTCTGTGCAAGGCATCAGGGTAGTGGTTGCCAATACTACATTGCTCCAACAATACTTGCTGGAAGCCTATTTATCAGCATATTCCTAACAGTTTTAGTGAGAGGGTAGTTCAGCTGCACTTCTCTTTTCAATTTTTTTTTTTTTTTTCCTAATAAATCAACAGGATCTCTAAGATATCAACAGGACTTGGTCTTATTTTGCGTAGGTCACCCAAAGTAAACAATACCTCTCTCTCATATACTAGAGCAGAAGTATTTACAGGCCGGAAAACCATACAAATAAATGTTAGTTTCAACTTTTTTCTTCAAGAAACTAATCTTCAGTCAGACAAATGTAATAGCTTTGCTATATAAGAAGTACCTAAGTATGAGAAATGGTGATCACAGCAAATATTATAGCTAGCTGAAAAGGGGTAACAAAGAACAGTTTATGATGCTGTACTATCTTTGTTCCTTCTATGTTTCTTTTTTCCTCTCAAGTTGCTACTGAGACTGTTTCCTCCTTAATAAGCCTCTGTGTTCACCTACACTAATACAGTTTTTTTGCTAGCTTTTCCCTCCTGTGGACTTTATTGATTGATTTAACTTTAAATTGGTCAATGAAGTTAAAAAAAAACAAAACACTGAAAGGGATGATTGTAAAAAGGACGGAAAAGACAGTACATACCCCTTCAGTACTCCCAGTAATGACTAAGATCATTCAGGTTAGTACGAGCTAATTGCCTGACATTTCTGACAAATATAACGTCTGTGTACTTTTTTAATGCCCCTCTTATTTTTTTTTCCCCAAAATATTATTTTTGTTAATGAAATGGAAGTTCTTCATAGCTTTAGTTACTACCTATAGTCAAACAGGAAAACAAACAAACAAACAGACAAAATTACCCCAAACAAGATGGAAAAAATGCCAGTCATTCTTTCTGATGATATCTTGCTTTGGAGTTTTCTTAGCAAGAGTATCGAGTACTTTGGTAGATGTTATACAAGGTACAAGGGGAAAAAAAGAAAAAAAGAAACAGGTCTTAAAGGTTATGTGACTAGGAAGGAAGGGCATGTGCCTCTTTACAGAGCACACAAGCAATGCACCATGGCTTTTCTCTCACTCCATAAAACATCAGCTCTAGCTTTAGCTTTGATGTGTGTCAGGAGGAAATCCACCACCTGGTCAATCCCCAAGAGTTATGCAAGTAATCTCTATGTTTGCTGACAGTGTTTGGCTTGTCTCTTTTAATTCTCTGTAATAAATCCTTGTGATTTTTGTGAGTTTTAATGTGATCTTTGCAGAATAAAATGTTCCCCCCTTCCTGAATAGGTGGGGATATTATCGAGTTTGCATGATAACGTATATGTAAAATATGACAGTTATTGGTTCAATTGTGTTACTGTATTGATACTGTGTAACAGTGGTGATACTGGGTATGCATCGTTGTGGGAGCCCCTTCACTCTCAGGTATAAGACCCCACTGTGAAAAGCTTGGTAAAGGTGGAAACAAACAGTGCTGTAGAGAAAACACATCTTAATGAGGCCACAGCCAAGACAGCAGCACCTTTGAATCGTGAAGATACAAAATGGTACTGGCTCACCTTCCCTAATTTTTGCAGTCTCTTTACATCCTGGTTGGCTATGGCACTCATTGTTATGATCTCTAGCATTCCTGTGACAGTGAACACAGATGCTATAAAGATCATTAGTCATCCATATATAAAAGAGATAATGACAGAAAAACTAAAGATAGAGGTGGTTTATGTTACAGCTCCAAATCTTGTGCCAGTAATATAGAAACAGGTAATTTAAAAATAATAATAATAATAATGTTTGCTATTGGGTATTAAGTATTAAATTAATTTTAAATCTCATCCCCTGGCTCACAGCAAGCACTATAAAGGAGTGGTGAAATGGAGAGGAGAAAAATAAGAGGCCATGAACATGTCAGCAAAGTCATTCTCCATGGCCTCATCTCACTTGACAGAAATGTGTATTGCAATCTGTCAACCACCCAGTGCCCATTTTTTCTTTTTTTTCTTTTTTAAACACTATCTGGGCTGAATGCATCTGCACTCAGTGTGTACAGAATTGCTAGTCACACTGAGCCGGAGGTAATATGTTTGGAGAACAGAATCACACAACCCTTGTTAGGACACCTTGGCATTTCATTTCTCTTCTCCCATTCTAGCTTGCATTTTAACACCAATCTTTGAAAAGCAGCCTGTCCCAGGATTTTATGTCAACTGGTTTCCATTCAGACTGGAATACAGAATTAATACCATTGAAAATAATGACAATTTTTAGTTTGACAGCTGAGCCACAAATGTAACCCAAAGTTGGCCCAAATCAGAAAAGTTCTTTCTTTCCATTTTATGAGTTATTCCAACTTCTTTGAGTGTTGTTTGTAAAGCTGAAGTTCATTTTGATCTGATAATACTGCTTTGAAACAGAACATTTCAGCTTGAAAATGTCAAAACAAAAATGTTTCGACTTACAAATTCCTCTCTTCCCTTTTCTAACCCTTGCTATTTGCTGAATTCAAGAAGTTGCTTTGATTCTTGAAAAAGGAGAATAAGGAGATTTGCAGTTTGCAATTTTTTATTCAAACTCTGTTATATGTCTGGGGTCTCCATAAGAGTTCAGCTGAAATACATTAATTCATGCATTCTGTCTACTTATCACTGATTCAATTGCTTTTTCTGGAACTGGGCTAGTCTGAAATCATATCCCCCAGTACACTTAAACTTTAGGGAACCTTGAAGTTTGGCATTGCTCTCTGCAGTTGGCTGACCTTATAATCCAGCTGAGCAGAGAAGACTCAACCTTTTGGAAAGTTGCAGTGCAAACTTCAAGGTTCACAGCTCAAGCCTACTGCCTCTTCATCTTTTATGCTTTAATATAATATGTTGTTGTTGTTTAAGTGCATGCAGTCTGTGTTGGGCTCTTCAAAGTGAAGTTTGGGTTTGACTGCTCTTGCTCCTGTCTGAAGCCTGTCTGTGTTCCCCTAAGTGTGACTTACTGTTCACTTTGCTGCTTTGTTGTCTTTCACTGTAGAAATAGGCACTCTGTGGAAAGTTTGATATTATTAATAACCTTCAAGACTGACCCATACTTAATGTTAACATTAAACTGACAAAGAAATGCCAGAGACAAACACAAAATTAGATTTTTTCCCCCTTTCTCTGGCTAACCTTGTCAAAACTCCAGTATTATTTTTTTCTTTACCAAAGCAGGGTGTTTCCTATAAGAACATACTGAGACAGAGGATGGGGGGAGAGGGAGAAGAAAAGCGGTTATTCAGTGTGTAAGAGGCTTCTTCTCTCCTTCCCACGTAATTATTAACAAAATCTTCTGTGTCTGCAAGTGCATCTGTTTGCACATGAAAAAAACACCACATGCATTAGTTCAATAGTGCTTCTGCTAATTAATGTGAACACTTACACATGCAAATCACATTAACTATCAGTTTGTGCATGCAATTACTTGATTTATGCATGCAAATGTCCATCTGAGGCCAGATCTTAACCTATTGTAAACTGGCATAGTTCTGCTGACTTCAGTCAAGTTATACTGATATATATTTGCTACAGAATTATTCCATGGTATTTTTGCGGACAACTTTGCATTCTTGGCAGTACTATAGATGCAGTAACAGGTTTGCTTTAAAAAGTTGACCTTTTGCATTCTTAGTAAAGGCACTATCTGACTCTAATGATAAGCCTGGATTTTACAATTTCTTTAAGTCCTATATGCTGAACCTCCTTTTTCTCCCTATGAGCTCTGCTCCCTCTATAAATCTTACTATGCCCTACAACCTGCAGCCTGAAAGGAAAGGAGGTCAGCAATTAGCCTTTTCAAAATGATGACATGTTAGTGTAAGGGCTTTGGGTGGTCCTATATATCAGACTGACTTTTAGTTACTGATCAATTGAAGATCATTTATGGGATACAATGAGAAATTAGATAGCCTGCTGCTCTGTTAGTATCTGAAAAAGGTTGATTCCAGGGCTGGAGTGGAGCTAAGGTAACTGGAAAATGAAGATCTGGAAAAGGCTTCATTATTCAAGTATGTCTCCAACCTAAACTTCACTATAACAGTGAGCAGGCTGTTTTGATGCAAGTATTGATTTTAACCGAGAGTACTTCCATGCATCACTAGAGTCCAGTTCTTCAGGAAATGTTGGGGTCCAAATGACTTCAAAATGATCTTAAAAAAAGGTTTCAGGCAAAAATAAAATGCCTTATATTGATCTAAAGAAAGCATGTCAAAACCATAGCTAAAAACATCTCAGCAGATGTATTGCAAAGCTCATAAAATACAGAATCTATGTTTTCTTGACATCAGAAAGATTGATCTGACCCTAAAGAATATAGAGATGCTTTCACTGGGTGCAGGAGCAGACCTTTTCTATAGAAGTTGTAAAATAACTGGAAGATGAATTCAGCTCTACTTCCAGAACCAGCTGTAGAACCTGGTCTGCTTATGGCAAATACTGATGGGCAGTAGATACACAGGAACACTCTTTCTGCGACATCTACCTTTCGTTGTTCTGAGTCTACAGCCTCTGTTGCTGGTATGGCCATGTTTGTAAGCATATCCATTTCCACCCAGAAAAATGCATGCCGCTGGTGTACCACAAATACCTTGTAAATGGTTTTTGATACAATGTCCCTGAAATACCCTGCTGGACCTGACACTGGGAACGGGCAAAACTGAGCTCTCAGAGTAATCATGAGTGCTGGGATAGGAGATGAGACATATAGGTGATTCTGGAAAAAAAAAAAAAAAAAAAAATCACTGCTTTCAGCCAGAATTGTTTGATTTGTCTTAGCTGATGGACCTGGCAGCAGCAGAAGTAAAGATGCAAGGAGCAGCATAAAAAGCAGGCAGTGACAGGAACCTCAGAGAGATGTAGAGGACAAACTCCAGGACATGGGCAGCTGTGAAAACACCACCTAGTTTCTCAAGAAAGGCCCAGCTTCAAAGAGTTTTGATACCAAGGAATCCTCAGAAAAAGTGGGAATCTATGCAAGTAGTAGTGAGATTTTTCAGGAGCATCATGCAGACAAGGACTGTAGAATAATCAGCTTGACCTTCTAAAAGATCTGATGTGGAGGCAATTTTAGCATCCAGAGGGGACTAAATATATCTTTCTGCTCCCTGGCAAACGAAACAGCTATTTTGTCCATGAGCCCTGCTTCTTAAAATTACTACTTGATTTACAGCTGTTAAGTCATTTTAAGGACCTGATTAATCACTTGCTCTTGGCAGGCAGAGTTATGACTGCTAAAAATAAGAAACAATGTCTTGTGTCTTAATCAGTGAAATGGGGAAGGTAGTCAAACAGGAGAGATTCTTGCAAACTTTCTGTGCACATATGTTTATGATATGTGTTGGAGATAAACATACAAACATTCACCACGGTCTGTTTGGTTAATTGAACCAATCATTAAAAGGAAGCTGAACTACAAAGCATTCACACTGCACTGTAGTGCCATGACTGGTCAGGGAAATTGTGTGAGAGAATAATGTTTAATTGTGCATGTACTTAGCAAAGCTCTCTTCCAATACCAATAGGTACTCCAAATATAGGTAATTTCCAAATGCTTCAAACATTTTTTTTTTTTCTTGTAGAATTTTATTAAAAAAAATAAAAGAACTACAGAAGAGGAAAACGTGAATGAACCTCTTTCCTATTAAGTTTTGCAATACAATAAAAAAAAGTTTTGTGTATATTAGTGTGCCTAATACCAACCTGACTAAGAAAGGTTTTAAATGTTATATGCATTAACATTGTTCTTAGAATTTCTCCCTCTTTACTAAAAAGAAATCATTGCAAGAAAATAACTGTTCACATATAACATTTCAATTTTACTGTATTAGGCACTCAATGCTATTTTTACATGGTGTATATAATTTATTGCAGTATCTATTAAAATAAAGTACTACAAGTAAATACTAAAATGACTGAATCAAAACAGTTTCACAGCCAAGCACTTCTTCACTTTTCATGCCATGATCCCTTGGCTGCAGACACAAAATCCATCACAATTTAAATAAGCAGAATGGAAACTATTTCTTCAAAGAGTTATTCTATTGAACATAAGAATTACCTGCAAAATTTAAGTGATTAGCAAAATATCACAAGTGTAATTGAAAAGACATGGTTTCATTCTGTTTAATTTCATACTGTTCTTAGTCACAGTCTTGATAATAGAATAGAGAAGAATGGAAAATACTATATGAATGAGTATTTTCAGACTGAGAATGAGGACTTGGTGTAAAGTTTTCCAAGACATTTGTCTTGTAAACTCTGTACACAGTCATTGAGATTTAATGTGCGTTTTGAAAGAACACCATTAGCATGTCAGTATGGGTTCTGTTAGTTCTAACTGTGACTGTGGAAATAAATTTCTGTTGAAGACACAATCTAACCTCACTATAACAAATCATCAGTGTGCTAGGATAAATATTCATGATATCAGATTGTTCAACATAATAGGATTTGGCTGTTTGCTGCATTAGAAAAATGGGTAAACTTGCAATTTGAATTAAACATTTATATATAGTGCTTTTATCAAAATTGTTTTCCACAGATAAATATTTAGATGGTATCCTAAAAAAGCACAAAATAAATTAGAATGGAAATGAAAAGGAATTTTCCAGACCATGTACAACATGTATTGGGGAAAATTATGAATTTTAAATCTATACTAGGATTAAGTTGATTTTTTTTTATTTTTTTTTTTAATTCCAACAGACTAATCAATAGCATAAATTCACTCTTGCTGATAGGAATGTTAAGGTAGGATATTATGATGAAGTTAGGATAGTGATTTTGAAAACAGATTATGTTTACATAGAGTATTTCCATTAAAAAAATGACAGTTTAGGAATTTTATACAGCCTTGTTTACATCACACAGTCATTAGAGGTTTGCTTAGATCTGACAGGTGGATTTCTACTGTACAAATCTGACAGTCTAACCTATGCTTATCTACACTGAATACATGTATTTAAGATACACCTAGATACACATATAGGTATGTATTTCAGCCACACATTGAAAAACTATTTATGTAAATACATTTTTTGAAATGTTTATATGGTTTCTTGACCAAGGCACTGCCTATCCTGTGAGGGACAGTCTTGCTCCAGTTTTCAGCTTCTGGCTACCGGCTTATCAGTCTTATTTGTTTTATATGTGCTGTTCTATTAGTATTTGATGATCCTGTTGGATGATACTATGGACATGATGAGCAGCATGCCCTTGCAGTGAAGCAGGGCAACTGTACAGAGGACTGTTAGTGTAAGAGTGCAGACAGCAGGTGGAAGGAAATGATTATTCTCCTCTGTTCAGAAACAGCGATGATGTCAGGAAGACTGTGTCTAATTCTGGGCTTTGAAGTACAAAAAAGACATTGACATACCTACATGAGTCCAGCAGAAGGCTGCAGAGATAAACTGAGCTCTGGAGCCCACAGTGTATGAGAAGCTATTGAGATACTGAGATAAGTGGGCTTGTTTGGCTTGTAGAAAGGGAGTATAGCAATTGATGTCCTCAGCTACTTAATGGGAAGATATAGAGAAGATGGAGCCAGCTTCTTCTCAGAGGTACACAGCAAAAGAATGAGAGGTTACAGGCATTAGCTGCTTAAACAAAATTTTGCCTGATATTAGGAACAAACTGTTCACAGTGGGGTGACCAAACACAGGCACAAACTGCCAAGAGAGGCTGCGGGATCTCTGGAGATAATCAGGGATTGTCTGGACGAGACCCTGAGCAGCCTGACTTAGCTTCAAATCTAGCCCTTCTAGCCCAATAAATGAACATGCATATTTGTTTAATTTCAGTATCTTCAGGCAAGACATTTGGGACAGAGATTCCTATAAAACAGAAATTAAAACAAATATTTTGGTTTAGTTTTTGTTATTCTGGTATTTTGTTTTAAATTTATCCATCTTGCCAAATCAGCAACATTTCTCAAAGCTATTGCTGGGTAAAGCTATAAACATATCTCTTAGTAGGAAAACTATTATCCTTTAGTAGGAAAACTATGTATAAGTCTAAACGGGAAAAAAAAAAAAAAAAAAGTGAAAAAAGGGTGAACGTGTTGTTTCAAGCCCTAGGAAAACTATACTTGTTTTCCCTCAGAAAGGCTAATTCTGTGCAATTTTGAAAGATTCCTGAAAGCATCCATTGATTACAATGACAGATGTAATTGCTCAGCATCTCTTCAAATAGCAAAGTTTGCAAGCAAACAGTAGATTCCTACAGGCATTGACAACTTTCAGTTCCATTGTTTTGAATGTTTTGGCAAACTCTTCAGGAAATGTCTTTGGTGGATGCTACAATTGGTGGGTACATGTTTGTCAGTGTCTACAGTTTAACAAAGATTCTGATATGGCCAGGTAGGACCAGATTTCAAGATTTTTTTTTCTGTTGTGAGTTTCTTTATAGTTCTAACCACTTCCTCCACAAACACAAAAAAAGCTCATGTAGCTAATCCTAGGTAGTAGGCCAGCAGGACTCCCTGGCCATAGCATACTTCCAGCCATGGCAGAATCACACCTACCAAATGGTTCACATGGCATTCCTGGGTAGGGCCAGATAAGTATATGTTTTAAAGATGCTTTACAGAACATAGTTTTTAATGTGCTTTAGTAACCTCTGGAAATCTGGACCCACTATTTTTACTACCCATTTTAACTTGGTTGTGGTAGACAGGAGTGTCTAAAGTTATGCTATGACAAATGGTATGTGAACTGACAATGTGCTTGGTAAGACTTTGTCTCTTCTGTAATGCTGCCAGCACTTTTCTGCCTGTTGGTGTTGACAATTGCTCAACCCTAATTAGATGGCATGGTGGAGAACCCATTCATACCTGGCCTTCCTCTGTCCTTCTTATGTCTTCATTTGTACTTTTCATTTTGCTGATGGAGGTAGACCAGCTTGAGAAAAGTGATCCAGGCTTTTAATGTCTGCACAAAACCAATATTTGGCTGGAAGTGTTGGGAAATTTTGTGTCCTCCTATCGGTTTGGTTTTAGTTTGGCTTCCACAACACAGGTAGGTTCCACATTTACAGTCTAAGCCTCTGACCTTGTCTTGAGACCCCACTTTGAACAGTGAAAACCTTCACCCACGCTTCTACCTGAGATTACAGGCACAGATGCTGCAGGCAGTTTACAGAGGAACTGAATTACAAGAAAGGTGTGGCCTACTTTGGAGATGGGTTGATTTTGGCAATGTCTCAGCGCCTAGCAGCATTGACAACTTGGTACAGAAGGGTTTTCCCACTGGAGGCCAATGTTTGGCTCTTATGTCACTCAATGCTTCTGCAGTTGTGCTTAAGTGCCATTTTAAATCATGCAAGGTTATGGCTGAGGCATGAACAAGGCTTTCTTTTAAAGATCATCTGAGACTTTCACAAATAAAAAAAGTCACTATGCTGCATAAAAGAATCCAGTGTTGTAAAATTGCTGAGTAACAGATACATCTATGGATGGTCATGTTTCCAGCTCTCACAAATAGGATTGGGTTTAGTGGGGACTCGGTCTGTGATATATCATCCTGCATGCTATGATTATACAAATAATAATAGCAATAATAATAAAAGTACCTGTGAGGTTGTAAGTGAATAATCTGTCTCCTTTTTCTCCATCAGCTCTGTGTGTGTTCCCATTCAACCACTGCGCCATCCACAATGCCCACTGTTACATCTGCAGTCTGAGCGCTGGAGAGCCAATGAGCAATAATAACAGTAGTTTGACCTTGCCTGGCCTGTAAACAAAATACCAAACTGTAATTCATGTCCCCTGTTGCTTGGTGGTTTAGAGTAATTCATCTAATTTATCATATTGATACTGCTGTTACATCCCATTGATCTCATCTGTTGAACACCAGTACAATCCATGTTTCTTTCACAACCGACTTAAACTACAACCCATTTCCTTCCCTGACATGCTGGAGTTATAACCTGCTTTCTGTTTTGGTTTATTTGGCTGCTTCTGCTTTTCTTGGAGTATCTCTTGTAGTTTAAAATTCTATTTAAAATCCCATCCAAGAGGTATAAAGTTAGGATTATTTCCCTGGAGGCTGGCTTGTTGGCAGAGGGCACAACAAGGGTCTGTGTTTTGCTCTGTAAGTCCCAGTGATTCCAATAGCAGGGCAGAAGTTATTTGCTACTTGAAAACATTGTCTAGCATTACCTGGCTGAAGACAACTTGTCTGCTTTTAATAGATAGCTTTGGGCCTCTATTTCCACCTAGACACAAAGGTTTCACAATCTTGCAATGTATGGAGGAAAGCTATTGATGTCACCCAAAAGCAGAGGCCTGATTTCCAGGAACAAACAAATATACAGGTTAGTACCTGCAGCCTGTCTGTATAACCAAAGAAGAGACAGACTTCTTCCAAACAGCCTCTGACTCAGCCTCCCTCTGAGTTAACTGTTCTGAGTTGAATATTCAAAGGAGTGAATTGTCTTAAGTGAGGCCAAGTGGAAATCATTGTTTTGGTGGTGGTGAGGTGGAAGATATGATAATATTGCCACAGAAGAACAGAGAGCAGAGGCTTTTTTTTTCCTTTTTTTTTTTTTTTTTTTTTTTTTTTTTTTTCCCAGTGAATGGGGAAATAACACATGTCATTTCTTCAAATCTGCTATGGAAAATGATAACTGTCACTTCTGTCTCTTCTCTGAATTTGAGTTAAATGCGTGATTTGAGAAAAGAGAAATAAGGGTTATATCAATGACAAATCACTTACTTTTCCTTACACTTACTTTCCTTACACCCTTACACTTTTCCAATACTTGTAGATAAAAGTAATGTTTTCTTGTTACATGACATTTCCTCCTAGAAACTGAATATCAGTGCAAACCCACTCTAATTCAGCACACTTGTCCACTGACATAACTTAACGCATGTGAGCGAGTCCCCTGGTAATAGCAGCGACATTTGTCAGCCTCAATTTATATTTATATTGAGCATCTTACTGAAGCAGGGATCTGTTGTACTTACTAAAATATTTTGAGAGCTGTAATTTCCATTTTCGACACAAGGTGGCTGCAGCAAATCACTCTTTGGGTTATGCTGAAGGCCTCCACTCCTGGGTTTCACTGGTTTTGCAGAGGGACAGATGTACCCTTTGTTTGGGACCAGCATGTAAAACTTTTCCCCATCAAGATGTCAGAGATGTCATTCTAACTTTTAATGGTTCACTTGACCACCTTGTAGCTTTTGATTTTGTTCTTTCTACCCATTATTCCATCTCTCTATTTTCAATCATTTCTGCATCCCTTAGCTTTCATTTGTGTGTTTAGAGATAAGTTATGTTTTATAGATAGGCCCACAAAATTCCTCCAAACACATTAAAAAAATAACTTCTATTCAATACTGAACTTCATGCCAGCTCATTTCCAAGGAAGAAAGATGTTTGTATAACAGGGAAATCCCCTAGGTTAACATATATATTTTCTTCTTTTGTTACAGTTGCGATTTCTTCATTATTTTCTTTGTCTTGTCTTATACCAGTTCTAATTGTTCTAATCCTTGTGAGGATGGCTGCTTGTCTGACCATGCCCTGAATTTTCAGAAATATATATATATTTTTTCCATCATGTTCCTCCAGTGTCATCTATAGAAAAATGCCACACCCTTATCAGAGAGAAAGACTTCATTTTATGGCCTTTCATCTCTTGAGCAGACTGAATTTAGGGCAATGTGATACCATTTTAACGAGTCACGAAGTAAGAGTTTGTCCACATGAGGTGTGTATACAAACATCCCTGCAGATTCTTTGTCTGGGTAAAAAATAAGAAGTGATAATATGTATACATACACGTTTATATTAAGCAGGCATAGAACTGACAAACTTTCCCCTGCATTTTCAAAGAGGAGTACATGGTACTGGAATTTAGACCTGAGAGTATTTTGCCACAGGGTTAGTGTCTGGGTTTATGGCATTACAGATTGATCTGGAGAGTATATACATGACTTAATGACTTCAGTTCTGTTAACTTTCTTATACTTAATTCCATCTACAAAAGCGTTAACCCAAATTACATCATTATCCATTCTTTCATTTAGGTTCTCTGGAGGCCTCTTAATCTTCTCTCCAGTGATTATTAAGGGAGCCTAGATGATTAGCTTAGGCATGAAGTTAACTGCATGAAGTTCAACAAGGCCAAGTGCCGGGTCCTGCACCTGGGGCGCAATAACCCCAAGCAGAGCTACAGGCTGGGAGAGGAATGGTTGGAGAGCTGCCAGGCAGAGAAGGACCTGGGAGTGATGGTGGATAGTTGGCTGAATATGAGCCAGCAGTGTGCTCAGGTGGCCAAGAAGGCCAACGGCATCCTGGCTTGTATCAGGAACGGTGTGACCAGCAGGGCTAGGGAGGTGATCGTCCCCCTGTACTCAGCTCTGGTGAGGCCGCACCTCGAGTACTGTGTTCAGTTTTGGGCCCCTCGCTACAAGAAGGACATGGAGGTGCTTGAGCGGGTGCAGAGAAGGGCGACAAAGCTGGTGAGGGGCCTGGAGAACAAGTCCTACGAGGAGCGGCTGAGGGAGCTGGGCTTGTTCAGCCTGGAGAAGAGGAGGCTCAGGGGCGACTTATCGCTCTTTATAGGTACCTCAAGGGAGGCTGTAGCGAGGTGGGGGTTGGCCTGTTCTCCCACGTGCCTGGTGACAGGATGAGGGGGAATGGGCTTAAGTTGAGCCAGGGGAGTTTTAGGTTAGATGTTAGGAAGAACTTCTTCACTGAAAGGGTTGTGAGGCACTGGAACAGGCTGCCCAGGGAAGTGGTGGAGTCACCATCCCTGGAGGTCTTTAAAAGACATTTAGATGTAGAGCTTAGGGAAATGGTTTAGTGGGGACTGTTAGCGTTAGGTCAGAGGTTGGACTTGATGACCTTGAGGTCTCTTCCAACCTAGAAATTCTGTGATTCTGTGATTCTGTGCTCTAACTTCTAGATGGTTAAAACCAGGCAAAATAAAATGTAAGGATGATTAAGTTTAAACTTAGAATGCTTTATAAGTAGAAATGTTAGAAACTGATGAGTAAATTGTTTTCAATGCTACATGTCTCCTTTGGAGAACCAGATTGTCACAAAGAGACAACAAGGTCATTCTCAAACATTCATTAGCTTAACATAAGTAGTTATTATTGGTTCAAGTTTTACAGAAAACCTGCAGGCTCCTGCAGTCAGCACAGGGAGAATTTTTAGCTGGCCACATTATGAACAGCACCATTTCACCTGGAATCTTGTGGACAGAAGCAAATCCAGCTTCATCTCTCTCTGTTGTCTTCAAAATGCTCACCTCTACACATCAAGATATTGTCCAAAGAAAAGGCAACCTGACCTTTCATTAGGCTTTATTAATCACAGAACGTTTAATTAGTATTTGGTGAGAAATACTATCCCTTTCTTCTGTTAAATCCATCTATAGCTTATGATGTTCTCTGTAGCTATTTGAAATCAACAATTAAATGTTCCATGAAGTCACATAATGTTGTTCATGTCATTTATTTATTTAACCAGAGAATAAGTTATATTTTTGGCTTTAATTAGTGTAGAAAGTGATTTTCATGGTCACCTCTCGAACTTCAAGCCATTTCAATTCTTCTAGCACAATATTTACACCAGACAGGAAAAAACATGCTTTAATATGGCTAAGACCACTTTTCTTTCCTGTTATATTTAATTTCTGTTAGGTAGTTGACCAAGATAAGAAATAATTTAGTCCTGTTTGTGAAAAACAAACCAAGGTGGATAGAAAAGATAAAAAGGCTTGATTTCAGCATAAACAATGCATTAATTTCATGAAGAAGCTTCATACCTTTTATATTACACTTAAAAAAAAAAAAAAGAAAAAAGAAAAACTTTTTAAATTATGTATACAAAATTTTATATTTATTCAATGAGAGTAAATACTTTATTTTCCTAGGATAAGATTTCACAAAACAAAATTGCTTTTGGAGGAAATAATGAAGTGCTTTTTCAGTTTGTACAATCCATAGGTAAATAAATTATTTTCTTCTGTCTTTACAATTACCATAGCGAACTTAAACCTCACGATAAATCTAGGTTTTAGGTTGATGCTTATGTGAAAACATCTCCCTTACTGAAAGAACAATCTCAAAGACACAGCCAATACGGTCATTAAGAGTGAAAATAGATGCTTCTCTCTATATATAAACAAACAAACAAACAAAACACCCACAAAGCTCATAATATCCGTTTATAAATTGCTTCACCCGACCAAGAAAAGATCATAGAGCAATTGCTTTTTTATACTATTGTTTTTTGCTTCTAGTTTAAACACATAATTTCTAGTAAGAAACACTTCAAGCATTGTACCTACAATGAAAATCTGCATCAAAAGGCCGTTATATGCTAGTGAGGGCAAACCAGCTGATTTCTTTCTTTTTGCCTCCAAAGGCTCCCACTACTGATACTGATGATTAGATGTTTTCAGCTGTTACACCTGCACAGGTACAGTTTATTAGTGCCTTACTGGTTACTTTGATAACCACCTACAGGCAAGGGGCAGAAAGAAATAAACCTGAAAAAAATAACAAACAATGTAGACCAGCTTTGTGCAGACTTCCTGTGTTATCTCAGTTGGTCATGGTGACAGAAACACCTGATTTATGTTTTCCAGCTCCCCTGTCCTTTACTGCCAAGTTGCACTGGTGCACAAAGGTAGTCTGCCTCAAGTGCAAGACTTTGTGTTTGCCTTTGCTGAATGTGCTGAGGTTTCTCTCAACTCCTTCCTCCAACTGGCCAAGACCCCTTGGGTGACAGCCCTGGCTCCTGCCCAGCTGTATCAGCCACTTGCCCCAGTTCAATGTCTTCTGTGAACTTGAGGACACAATATGCTCCATGGTCCAGGTCATTAAAGAAAGCATCAAATAATAGTGTTCATGGAGAAACACCACTTGCAACTGGTCACCTGCTGTACTTTGAACCAGGGACTATTCTCAGAGCATAGTACATCTGTTTTTTCACCAGTTTTGCAGTCCAGCTACCCAGCCCATATTTCCTCATTTTGGCTATTTCTGTGTTATCTATCTATCTATCTAATGTATGTATATATGTGATCTATCTAATGTATGTATATATGTGTGTATGTATTTATCTATCAAATATAAGTTTGTCTTCCATTCATTCAGAGCAATTACATTTCTCTCTGCTTTATGGCACAGCATGTATTGTTCCAATTAAAAAAAACCCTTACTTTTACAAGTACAGTACTGTTTCCCAATTTTTAATTTTGAATGCTTCATCCTAGTATCCTAGTTCTTTCAGTGACTCTACTGGCATTTTCAAAGGAAGGAAAAAAAAAAAAAAAAAAAAAAAAGGAGAGAGCAAAATAGCTGTGGAAACAGAGCACCAAAAAAAAAAAAAAAGGATGGACAGGACATTGATAGGACATGATTTGATGATTTGGACTTCATATCTCCCTGTGCAAGAGCAATAGCATAATTTCAATATCCAAGAACATGAGAACTGTCCATCTGGAACTCAGCAGGAACATTGTGAGTTCCGTTTCCAAAAATTGTTTCTAGCCTTATGTCCAATACACTAGCCTAGACTATACTGGACTTTTTTTTTTTTCTGATTTTGCCTTACAAGCCTGGATGCAAGTTACCTATTTAGGGATGCACTTCTTTTACTATAAACAAGTCATCTGATACAACATAATGCTTTCTACAATACTACTACAAAGACAAACATTTCTTGGGTACCAAAGAGTTGCAAACATGAGAAATCACACTTCCTGTCCATATACAGGACATGGTAAGCAGGTTCAGAGGGCTTTCCAGTGCATCTGGAGTTGGTTGAGGTTGTGCAGAAAGTGCATACAAATAGCACATGCAGGTCATTTGCAGAGAATTATTAGTTCAATTGCAACCAATTTTCTGCCTTTTGCCATGGGAGATTGTTTTGCATGAACTTATTTTTAACTTAGGTTATTACAGAACTATTACTATGTTGCAATGGCTACAGGAGTACTGTTTTTAGTTTATCAAAGCAAATGTTTACTGGCAAAATGTGCACTTATTCAGACAGGATGAATACACAGAAAAAAATACTCCTTTATTTTAGAATCAAAAATCATAGCAAAAGACATATTGAGAGAAACGTTAAGAAATTGATGTCTGAGGGATCAATAAGAGAAAAATGGAGAAAAACCATCTCCTGTGGAAGATGTAGCTTGTTGTGTTAACCATCGCAAGAACTAGCACCTCAAGTGGCAGTTCAAGCCAAGCTGCTGACTGCCTGTGGTGTACAAGAGGGCACTCAAAGAATTGTTCCTTTGGCATTGAGCCTTCGCTGCTGACAGTTGTCAAAGGTCCCTCAATCATTGCTGAAGCTATCCTGTCACATTGTTAAGCCTGAAGGTTGAAGGCACCTCTGAAACCAGCCTCTTTAGACCTCTCACACCTTCAGATCTGCAAGTTCTTACATCTGTGCTTTGACTCTAGAAGCAAATAAGTACACAACTCAACTATGCAGCATTGTCTTAATGATTACATTTATCCAAACCACGCTAGGAGTTCAAGTCTCCTTATTCTATACCAGTTGATACACCTGTATGAAACCATAGCTTTCACCAAGAGTTTCCCAGTTGCCAATGAGAATAAAAAGAGGTATGGCAGAGTGAAGGGGTGCCAATATAAAAAATAACAAGGAATACAGGGTAAGAAAAACAGGGAAATGGGCATGTAATTTAAATCTCTAAGTGATTAAAAGGTGAAGGTGTTATTAAAATTCATGAGCATAATTAACCCATAGATTTCACTGTCTTCAAATACAGCGGAACCATAACAAAGCAAACATTTTAGTCTTGAAAAAGTAAATTGACAACATGTAATTAGCAATATATGGGATTTTTTTTCTTTTAATTTTAATTGAAAGACAAATGGAACCTTTAACATTCATGACAATCTATTCTCCCATTGATTTCACTACTCATCAGGATCATAAGTGTGTTAACTTCAAAACTTTAGAATGAATTCTATTCCACTGGATTGAATTTCCAGGGAAGTCAGTTGGGTTGAAGAGCTCAGATACTGAATACAGAGGACACTTGAAAGGATTTTTTATTCAGAAGAAAGTTACCAGGAACTGAACAGACTCAGAATATATATTCTTTGATAAAGAATACTATGAGTGAACAAAGAATCCGCCAGAAGGGGAAAATATATTTATCATTTATATTTTAGATGTCAGAAAACATAAAGATGAAATAAGATTTTTTTTGAAGTCAAGCAGGAAAAAGTCAAGAGCTGAAAAAAAAAAAAAAAAAAAAAAAAAAAAGACTAATATGAATCTTAATATCTTAATATGAATATCTTAATATCTTAATATGAATATCTTAAAATACCTGGATAGAAAATGAAAGAAGCAACAAGACCATACTGTGTAATTGCCTCCATCATAACTGCATAATCTATGTATGACCTCAGTCAGTACACCTTGTCTCAGTTTTTTAGAAAGCTGGTGATGTCATGTATGGAGGAGAAACAGAATGACAAAGGGGACAGACAGCATGGAGAAGGAAATATTTATGGTCACAGAGCTCAAAGGTTCTGCTCAGATAAACTGTGTTCCAGAAAGGAAATGGTGTGTGCAGTTCTGCCCAGGGGCATACAGTCTGAAATGTTCTGGATGCATCAGAGGCATATTGTATGCTTTACTTGGCAGAAAATCAATTTTAAGAATATTTTTGGATGTAAAGAAACAGATAACACAAATGATTCCATCACCTTTTGTACTTGTGTGAACTGTTTATGTTATCTTAAATTTATTTTAGTGAGTCAGTGGTATGTATAAGAGGAATAAGAGAGAAGTGTAATTTGCATTCAATTTGATCACCAGTAATTTAATTTAATGAACTCTTCCCACATCAGCAAGAATTGAATTTAAATTGTCAGGTTAAATAATGAGTACCTTTCAATACAGAACTGAGGACTTGTTAAAGTTTCTGGTGCAAATTTTCTCTGTTACCCAAGGGATGAATTTGACCTGCAAATTCAGAAAAGAAAAATATTAACTGGTATCATACAAGGCAACAGGGTCACCTCCACCAGCATGTTCTATTCACAAGACATGTCAACATTAAATCTGCAACTCCTTTAGATCCAGACAGTATATTCTAACGTACAAAGTTCTTGTTTAAGACTGGTGATTCATTCCACTACTATTGCATATAAAGCAGAAGCTCGGACCAGGAATGATTATTTCATTGTTGCCTTCACATTGTATTAAGCTCTTCTGAGGCTTATATAAATTATACATATAAATTACATAATCGTAAGTGATAAAACACACATGAGGTGTAGAGCACACAACCTGGCTTGCAAAGATTAAGCTAAGGTTAAAAATATGTTTTTATGAAAAATGCTTGTATTTGAGATATGTCTTTCTCCTCACTTTCCTTTGTACTTACATTCTGTGGATTTGGTAGAAGGTATAGTTTTTATAAATACTTCTCTAAAGTTAATATCTTTTGCAACACTTTCTTTAGGCTCTTCCATTTAAGACAGTTGTCTCCTCATATTTCAACTATCTAGCAGCAAGCTGGCTTTCTGCAAAGTACTGTTCTCTGTACTCACAGAGGAAGGTTACAGATGTCCAAGCAGCAAGTAAAAGTGGGAATGGCTCTGCAACCTGCAACCTCTGACCCATTCACAACAGTGAAAGAGAACAGTCATCTGAAGCAAGGAAGTTTTACACTTATTTGTTTTGCAACTGAATCTTTATCTTTTGCTGAGGAAGCAGCTGACAGTTAAAAAGATAAATGAGGAATGAGAAAACAAAGAAAAAAAATATTTTTTCCCCCAAACATGCTAACTAAACTCAACTCCAAACTGATCACCAATTTCATAGGGACTGACATTCCCTTAAAGAGGTCTGTCATGTGCAGCAAAAAAATTAATTTACTTATTTATATGATTAAAATAAATTGATGGACCTTCTTATTTTTAAACATTTGTAATAAAATAAATACTACTGTGTGATTATAATAGATTTATTTACTATATAATCACATTACTTACAATGTTACATGCATTAAATTTATCATTGCACATGACACATACTTATGCACTGTGTATATATTATAAAATTCATATTTACATTCTGCTGGGTATATATAGTTTTCTGCAGAAAGAGTATCTGAGCCAGTATATGGTGTTTGCTTCATGCATTATCCTTGCTTTTACAGTATAACTTTTTTTTAAAAAAAAAGTGTTGTGATCAATTTTTCCATGTTGAGTAACTGCATGCTTATAGGCATACTTAAGCTTATGAATATTAATGTCTTTTTATATTTTCCCATTAAAATAATAACAAACAAGTTTTTCTTTTCTAAACAAATTCCATCCTGACCTTCCCTTTCCCCAAGAGTAATGCTCTTGACTCATACGGTATTTCAAAATTCTGGTAACTCTCCAACTGATATGTTTAAAGGATTTTCTTACTAGCATCTGCTTTGTGTTTCTTGGTGAGATGTTTGGCCCCCAGCACATGATCAATAGTTTGCCAAAACATATTCATTGGGATAGCTTCTCAGTTTTACACAGAGGCTTTTCTGGATTCACATATTTTTTTTTTTTTTTCCTGAGAATTTCTATGGCTTTGTAAATTTACAACAAAATTCTGATGGAAATAAACACTACTGCCAAAAGTAAATACACAACTTACAGCTATGGACCACAAAAATAAGCTTCATACTTGAACAGAAGCTTTTAGATTATGAGAAAAATGTGCTTGAAGACAGTATGTAGCTTGGAGTAGGAAGATGTTTCTTTTCTGAAACAATAAAATAATTTGTTTTTAAATGACAAGCCATTTCTCTGCAGAATTATGAAAGTTGCTGGATAATGGAAAGACATACTGCAATTTGGAATAGGCTTTTTATTTAGAACATTTCCTCTTCAATTTGGTTTGACTTCAGCAAAACACTTGGATGAGGGGGACCTTGCCTTTTAGTCTTTTGAAAGCATTTTCCTTGCAGAACATACTGGAAAATGTTAAGCAATCCAGAAAAAAAAATGTGCATGTCTATCCCTCTGTGTGATAATGTTTCTTCAAGCCACTGGCATCAATACCAGCTCTCCAAATTCATCACAAGTATCAGGAGACATCACAAGCTATCAGGAGACTTCATTTTAGGGATAAAACTACAGATAATGCTCCTTCCCAAGTCCAAGCTCCAGTGGATTTTGATACTCCAGGAGAAGACACCAGCCAGAATTTAGAGAAAAGTAGAAAAGCTACTAAAAATGCATTTAAAGTCTCTGCAACCTACCAGTTGCAGAGACTTTAAAATGCCAAGATTACCTGCAGAACTGAAGAATGAAGCATTGCAATTTGACCGACACTTTATAGAAAAGTATAGGTCATTTGCAATGTGACTTGTGCTTCTTTTTTGCTTCAGGTGGTTGACCATCTAAGCTCTATGTATCTTTTTAGCTCTTAAAACAGTGACTTGGATTATAATCAATACCGAGTCCTTCCAGCTTTAATATAGCTTTTAAACCTCCATGTCTGGATTCACAAATACAACCAATATAATCAGCTGTAGAAAACATTCAAATAAAAGGGAAATCTTAAATTTAAAAATAAAAAAGGAAAAAGAGAATGAAGTTTTGTGAAAACATCTGTGAATTTGCTTTCCCTTATCTTCAGCCCTGGCTCCAGGGACACAGTGGGAATGACACCCAGCAGGATGATTGCTGGACAACCCTGTAAGCCAGGAAGCATTATCATGTAGTGCATGCATAAAACTGTTCACCCAGGATAGCTGTGATGCCACAGGTTTACTGACAAGCAATTTAAACAGCAGCAGTCACTAATTGGCTGAAGTTGTCTCCTGCATGTGAAAACAAATCATGGTTGAGTGATTTACTTATGTTTTTAATCAAACACCATCTCTCTAGAGGAGACCTGACTGCTCACTGGGGATTTTCTTGCACTGCTATGTAGAAAAACTACTTTCTTCTTCTAGAGGCAGCATTTGTCTCTGTTTGAGCTCTATTTTCTTAGTCATTAGCAGTGAATGCATCAGCTACCACTTCTCCCTAGGCAACAACAATGACTGTGACCACAACAGAAATCCAGTCTCCTCACAGTCTCTTCCTTCTCTGCTTTTGTTACACAAGATTTCATAATATTGGGTGATCTTATTCAGCTTAGGTTTATTTTCACATGGCTGGTTTAGATGCTATAGAGTTGAAAACCATTAATATAATAAAACCTGACTAGACACCACTTTTTACAAAGAATAGCTAACATAGTAGAAATGAAAATCCATTTTAAATCATGCTTATATGACCTCTTCTCTCTCTCTCTTTTTTTTTTTTTTTTTTTTTTTTTTTTTTTTTTAAATCAGACTTCTCTGATGTACAAGGAAAGCAGCAAACCAATATATTCTGGTTAAAATAACTGGTCTTTTAAGCTTTTCTCTACATCTTTTTATAGCCCCACAGTGCTAGGTAAACTGCTTGCAACTGAGATAATCAGGAATATTTTAACTGAAAGACTGCTTAAAAAAACCCTCTAAGACTAATAAAACTGGAGATTTAACTTGACTTTACAATGCTCCTGAAATGCCCGAGCACACTGTATTCTAGGGACCCAGTTTATCCTCTTGCACTGAGCTGCACAGTATCACGTACAATTGTGGAAACAGGAAAAGATCACTGGGAGTTAGTAATAGTTATTGAACAAAATACTCAGCTAGAATCATTATTTTGGCCACACAGCAATCAGGCAGCTCTAGTTAGAAGCAAGCCTCAAAACACTTAAAACTTGCCACCCCAAATCAGAAAAGGTGAGACAGCCATGTAAAAGCAAATAAGAGGGAGTAAAATCACCTGTTTATTGTTCACATCCAGGCAATGAAAAATGGGTAAAGTATCTAATGCCCACATTAGAAGGAGCTAGATAGCATTTGTCTGCATTTACTTTCAGCCCTAGCTTTACTATGGCTCTGACTAGGAGAACAACCACAGCAACCTCAATTCACTCACTGGCAAACTCATCGTTTGCACATGTACATGCAAAATGCCCTTGTGGCAGCTCATCTGCTCAGCCTGCTGTGTGTCAGCATTGCTGCTCTTCCAGGAAGAATCCAAGAGATAATAAATTTGCATTTATCTTGATTACTTGCAGGAAACTGTCCCTAAGACCCTTCCTAAAGGTGCCTCCAACTCACTGGGTGATTCACTGGGGGCACTATAGGACAACCTGCAGATCTCTGCTCTGTCTGAAAGCACAGGTGTGAACTATTTCCTTGAGAGTATTTCACTTACCCTCTCAAAGCACAGGATTTTTGAAAAAGGGATGTGGCAGAGGAGCCGATTAATAAATTTCAGGCCTTAATGAGAATAAGATATCTTATCCAGGAAAGTTACTTTTATGGTGCAAATTGTGTTAAACCTGAAGAGATGGTCTGGCAAGTGAGGTGATCTAAAATCACCATGAAGCAGCCTAATTTATGACTCTCATAACTCTGCAACACCCTCATGAGCTAGGGAATCTGGAGCGTGTGGCACTTTTGTTTGTTTGTTTGTTTTCCTTCTATTTTATGCCAACAAAAGATTGGGAAAGGAAGTGTCACTCCTTTGACTACTGAAAAATCTATTTTGAAAGGAGACCTGAAGACAGGATTTTCATACATGGGACATCCATGTGATATTATGCATTAGCTTGCTAATTAGTAAAAACAAAACATACAAAAACAACAACCAAAAACAAAACAAAACAAACAAACACAAAACAAACAAAAAAACAAGCTTGATGCCTGTGGCCTGCATAGAAAAGCTGATCTTGCTAAATCTTGTGACGTGGAAAGCAGATGGGGGAGGCTTGCACAACACTGCTGTCATCCTGTGGGGTAAAAAAGAGTTTAAACAGAAAACTAAAAGCAAACCTGAAAAATGTTTGTTCTGCATTTTATAACTAACATTATTTTGGAGGTGTTTCTGTTAAAAAAAAAAAAATATATATATATATATATATATATATATATATATATATATATTATACAATCTGGTTTCTGCCCTGGAACCTGCCCTGCAAAAGGTACAATGTTTATGAAGGATGTGTGGTGACCTTAACCCAAGCAAGAGACTGCAGGTGCAAGGTGAGGAGGTGGTTCAGGTTCCCCAGCAGCTGGGGTTCTGTGTGAGGCTGGGTGTTCTGCTTAGACCTGTGGAGGAGCATGCTGGCCACAGCCACTGCCCTGCAGGATAGGACAAGAGCTGGAAGGAAGGCACTTGCCCTTACAGTCAACCTTCTGAGAAGATGGAGAGGAGGTCTTCAAGTGGTAAGTATTATTCTCGTAGTTGTCTGTCTGATTATGATGTTTTGTCTTTTTGCATTCCCTCTACATTTACCTTCTCTCTTCCTAGTCCTATGCAACAAGTTAGGTTTTCTGACAGTGTAATTTCCCTTGAAGATGACCAAGTTCCCTGGGGCTACACTTAATACATAACCTCAAGTTCTGTACATCCCTAAGGGAGAAATAGTCTTACTAGCAGCCTTGGATCTAATGGTCTTTGCCTGGAGAACTGCTGGGTTCCCAAGAGAGAAGATTTTTTTGTGGTGAATTCTCTTCTCCTTCTAAGCTAACGTCACAAATGTTTGTGCTACAAGTGCATATTTTCACAGGTGGATGTATCTTGGGGGGGGGGGGGGGAGGGGCAGAAATGGGTCTACTCTGTGTGTTGCAGAAGCATGAACTGCAGCTTTTACTGTGCAAAGAGAATAGTCTGTTCATAGTCGAGAGTAAATTTCTATGCTTTTTAAGGGCAAGTTATCCAAGGAAGTCTTTACCTGTAATCACAGCAGCATGCTACATGCACTCATGGTATTGCTAATGCAGATTAAAAAAAAAATGTGGTAAACAACCAATGACAGGCGAGGTCTGTGTGCCGATAGATGTCACTGTTGCATACCTTATGTAGCTTCACATTTCTGGCAAATGCTGTCAGATGTAGATGTGCTAGGCAAGAACTGTAAATGTGTCCTGTTTTGTTTTATAAACTCTTGTTTGTGATTTTTAATATATACGTCTTCCCGTACGACAAGGAGTAAGTGAACTGGGGATTCTGTTGGCTAGTGCTTCATCAGCTAGATTGTTAAAAATAAGTTGCATTTGTCACTTAATGATAAAACCAGACCTTTACCATGGATCTGTTTGAATTTGTGGGCCTGGCAATTAGCAACACCATCTGCAATCCAGTGATAATTAGGCTGCCCAGAGATAAGAGAGGTGAAGCAGAGGAGCTGCAGAGCTGTGCCCAGCAGTGCCTAGCCACTCTGACACCCCAGTTAGTCCTGACATAATATCTCCTCACATGCCGTGCTGCTGTGGGCACATGCATCTGAGAGCAGGGCTTGGCACAGCATTTTGGCAGCCCCTGTGGCTGACTCACACTCTGGGAGAGTTACCAGAAGTCTTCTCTGCTGCAGCATTGGGGAAGTGTGCCTTGTCCTTACCCTGCTCGTCAGCCCAAGATGCTGCCAGGAGGCATTTTCCAGGGGGGTTTGCTCTCTCACCAAGGGCTTGCTTTCCCTTCCTCACCGGCTTATTCATCCTGGTCTCATTTCACGCCATCTCCCCCTCTCATGCTCCTGCACCTCTGGATGTGTAGCAGGGGAAATACAGAAAATGTTACTATAATTAATGTGCCACTTCAGGATCCCGTCTTGCTTGTGCTCTCGTTCCTGGCTAATGACTCATCCCTGCTTTTCTTCCCCGTATGGCAATCCATGTGCATCAGTGCTTTTACCCCAAATGGCAATGTTTTTGTTAAAGACAGCAAGCATGCCCTTCTCTCAGCGATGCCAGGTAGAGCACAAGCAATTTTGATCCTACTGACATAACCGGAAAGTCTGAAGAGCCTTTTTGGCCTCCCAAATTTCCTGCATCTCATTAGGCCACTCGGTGCACATCTGTAACAGCTCACAAGCAGGCCTGTCAGCACATGGCTCATTAAAAAGCCATGGCTGCCAGCTTCTCTTGGCCTAACTCCTTCCCCTCCTGGCCTAACACAAATGCTGCTCTGTGCTCTGGATACCTTCATGGGAGCCTGAGGCAGACCAAAGTAATCTCTTATCAGACAGCTCACTTCTCTGTGGGTGTTAGCATATGCTGATGTGCAATGGCCTCCATGCTTCCTGAGTGTGATGAAGTGGAAAATCGCCACAGATGAGGCTCTAACCTAAGGGATTTGCCTTGTCATTCACACAGAAGGGTCCCACTGGTGAGAAGGTTTTGGTTTTGGCCTCCTGCAATTCCTTTTCTTAATCCATCTCTTTCCTTGATCATATTATACCATATACGACTTGCAAGGTGTATAACAAAAAATAAAAGAGAAATATTTAGTCAAAGCTATTTTTCCATTATCCCATTACTCTTTCCTAATTAAATAATAATTTAAAAAAAATCTGGTTAATTATTAGAATTTACTTCTTGTATGTGAACTATTAAACTTACATCAAGAACCAAAGTATCACAACCTTAACCACAGAATCATAGAATGGCTTGGGTTGTAAGGGACCTTAAAGATCATCTAGTTCCAACCCCCCTGCCATAGGCAGGGATGTCACTGACTAGATCAGGTTGGCCAAGGCCCCACCCAACCTAGCCTTCAATATCTCCAGGGATGGGGCATCCACAACCTCTCTAGGCAACCTGTTCCAGTGCCTCACCACCCTCTGAGCAAAGAGTGAAGAATTTCCTCCTAATCTCTAATCTAAATCTCCCATTTTTTAGTGTAAAACCATTCCCCATTGTCCTGTCATTAAACTGCCTCAAAACTTTTGTCATCCCAGAAACCAGAGCCGAAGGTATAAACTGAGCATCATCACCTTGCCCTGCTAATACTTCTCTTTCTCAGGAATTTCAGATGTTTCCTGGACTGGGAAAACAGAGAATTTCTCACTAAAACATTGTTTGAGAACATTTTTTTCTATAAGCCGCTTGATTTATGGCAACTTAAAAATGTTTTCAACTATCTGTTGAAGCATTAAAAACCACTGAGTTGTGTGGATTTGTGCTAAGGAAGGAGGAAGAGTGTTTTTTTTTGTTGTTGTTTTTGTTTTTTTTTTAGTACTATCAAGTCATTTTTTCCAATTAGGAAAAGTGTTAAGATCATGTAATCAAACCAAACATGATAGAAAACATGGGCGACATTTCCCCATTCTCCTCCAGCCCCAATTCGTACCATGAGCAAGTACCTCAGAGAGTCAAACTTCTCCTGCTAAGCCCACACAGGGTTCTACCAGCAGGTCCAGGCCCCATTCATTTCCCATGGGAGAAGAGGGGTGGCAGGGCTGTCCCACCTGGGACATCCCCACTGGTGAGGTGCAGATGGTAGGCAGGTGTAGAGCAGCCATCCTCTGAAATGAATGTTTGTGCTGTGAGTGCTTGGAGAGGCACAGCAGGGATGGGCAGCAGCTGTGGCTTCCTGTCATTGACCTCCCTTTCCTCTCCTACAGATCTCACCACAGGCTCCATACATTTTCCACCTTTCTTTCTGGGCAGCAACCATGAATTTATGTGGGGTGGCCATGTCCCAGCTGGATGAGAAGAGCTCTCCAAGGTGCACATGCTCTTCTTGCTGCTGGTTTATTAATTTGCTGCTCCTCAACCTCCCTTCCCCAACAGGAGTCACCCACTGAGGTTGTATCTCCAGCCCATTAGCACTAGGACTGGGTGATTGGCTTTGAATATACAGTTTATTTAGTAAAAAGGCCAGTGGAGGTTAAAACTGCTTGCTTCTAAATATGAAAAATAGCTTTGGCCACGAAATTGCTGAGAAGGTTGAAGCTCTTCATCTCAGTGCTTCTAAACCAAATAATTTTTACTTTAAGAAATTATTTCTAATGAAGAATTTTTATAAACAGCATATCTGCTTTCAGTTCATTATACTTTCAATTTTTGCTTCAACAAGCTCTTTGAAGTTGTTGGCTTAGCTAAAATATTTTTTTTAGCAGATGCATTTTCATTCTGGTTTCCCCAAAACAATCTGGGCAAGAACATCTTTGTAATGGTATTGCAATTACAATTTGCTAGGGCAAAACTTGCCATGACAGAATTAGCAGTGTCAGGTAAGGCCCTTATGCTTTAAAACCTGTGACTGTGTGAGCAGATTGTTTTTCTCAGCTGTTGTTGGATGGAGGAAATTCCCTGTCTTGTGATCTGAGCATAATGAGGCTTCTTTAAAAAATGACCTTTTGAAATCTCTCCTACTAATCAGCCAGAGAGCAACAATACCCAACAGAAATCCTCTTTCTTTGTTAGTTTCCTGAAGCATCATTACTCATCACTTCTGGAGTTTGCTTACTCTTTTTGTTTGTAAGACTCTTTGTTTGCGATACTTTATTATTATTGTGTTCCATGTGATGAAAGTATTCAGTGAGGATTGAAGCTGAACCATGCTAGTCATGTTATAAATGACTTTGGGGAAATATATCCCCCTCTGCTGACGGATTTGCCATTTAATCTGAAGCAAGATAGGACAAGTGAATGTGATGAGCTGAAAGAGGGAAGGCCACATGAGAGCTGCATGGCTAACGTCCTTGTGGCACATCACTTACCCCTTGAGCCTCCTGAAATATTTCCAGAAAGCACATACATCTGACTGTCATTTAATTCAGCCTTTACTTGTTGCCAAGTTGTTTTTTTTTTTTTTTTTTTTTTTTTTTTTTTTTTTTTTAAGGTTAATATAGTGCAGAGACCTGAAAAAAAAAATTTTGGAGATGTTTTTGCTTGTACATATCCATCTAACTATGAACTTAAAGTGTTTAGTTTTTTTTCCCCTTATTTATTTATTTTTTTCTGGATTGATCTCATTTGGGCACAGGATTCTCCCTGGTGCTTCAGAAAATAGCTGGCATGTTTTAGAGGCAGTTGTCTAAATAATAAATATGGTAAAAATTACAGTAAAGCCCCTTCTGACTTTGATGTGTCATCAAACTGGGGTTACATGGAGCATCTGCCTCTATACTAAAAGTTTCTAGACATCTAGTCGATATGGTCATTTTTATTTTTCCTTCTGGTAAATGAAATGCAGCAAGTTTGTGTTCAACTTCTTGACATACTGCTGTTTGAAGGGGAGCCTTATGGTGAGTAATGCAGTCTCACTAAGTGGGCTCTTGTTAGTCTTAGTGAAAGACTGAAATACCAGGGTAGCCTAAGTTCCTTTTCCATGGCAGTGGTTGCAACTGAGACATTGACTAATATGTGGGGCAATCTAAGAAGAAATGAAGGGAGGTAAAGGAAATTCCAGTAGATTTTGGAGAGGGAAGAAGAAAAAAAAAAAAAAACCTACTATTTAGAAAAAAAGATATGTAGCTTTTAAAAATGATTTACAAATTACCCAATCAAATAACACAACTCAGGATACATAGCATTCAACAATATTTATCAAGGCCTGATTTCTTTTGCTTGTGCTTCTTTAATTATTAAAAATAAAAAGAGAGAAAGATTAAATATGACTTGTGTTAGCACAAGTTTATTATAAACACATGTGAATGCTTATATGAATGTGCCAGTCCTGATGGCATTATGATTGAGTGTGCTTAAAGAGGAAAAGAGGATAAAATACATTTTTTAGATGTACTATACTCCCCAGGAAGATGAAAACAAGCTGAAGAAGTTATGGCAAATGCTGAACTGGAACAAAATGTGTTTTAAATGACACCCACGTAGTACAGCTCTTTAACGATTCTTGGCAATAACTAGACAATTATGACTAGGGTGGTATGAACCGTGCTCCTGTTGCCCTGAGATACTTTTTAAGGGTGCTCAGTCTGGCAGTGTTCTGGTGTACGGCATGCGGTGGCACTTGTAGGCTTCTATTGCGGTTCCCCAAAGGTGCTGGTTCAGAGCAGTGGTAGTCACTGCTGGCAGTGTTTTTCTGAGAATGAGGATAGCTGGAAGCAGAATGTAAATATGAAACCTTCACAGGAAAGCTATACTCTCTGGAAGAAAGCAAGCCTCTGGCAAAGCGGAGAGATGAAGAGAGGTTTAATTTTGTTCTGAAAAGTTCTGTCAGAGAAGTTGGTGTGGGTTCTGTAGCTTTTCATAATACCGTTCCTCATGAAAGCCAGAGGACAGCTTCTGGGGTCCTGACAGATTTGCTACTGACTGATTTGCTACTAAAGCGAGCAGTCTGGGTTTTTCAAGTGCATGGATTTTAATTGCTTTCCCAGGAGGTATGGCTAAAAGGCCCAGACATAAAAACTAACAGAGGTTTATCTACTGAAAAGTGGAATAAATCTGCATGTGTAGCTAACATCATGTGGGCAAGAGCAGTATGTGAGTCAGGAGTGATGGCTTATGTGTCTGACTAAGCTGAACAGAGAAATTGCATCATCAAAGCTTGATGACTGTCAAAAAAAAAAAAAAAAAAAAAAAAAGGAAAAAGAACCAAAACACTGAAAGCAAATTGGATTTTTTTTTTTTTTGATTGATCATCTAGTTTGAGTTCATTTCAAACTTCTTGCCATGAAGCAATCTCTAGTGCATTTAAATATATATGAATATATATTGGTTAAATATTAATCTATATATCCATTTAAGTATGCTCATATATTAAGTATGCTCATGTAGTGTAATATGTATACTTTCCTCTAGTCCTTATAGGATGTAAATTAGAAAAAGCCCACCCATAACTCCCTTTATTTTAAAGAAACAATGATAAATGATCAATACAAATATTATTGAACTATGACGGACAAAGGCAAATTTATCAGGATCAATACACATTAACACAGTGCAACTAAATGTAGGATTGTGAAATAATTATGTCAAGGTACTAAGATCTAACAGGAAAAAAAAAAAAAAGAAAGCAAACATAACTTCCAGAAGGATTGGCATATATTCATGGAAAATGTTGTTCCAGGTCTCAAAGTATGTGTGAAATGTAAGAAACTGAAGAAAACAATCATGTGGGTATTTATTGGGAGCCCTGTTTATTCCAACTAAAACTACTTTACTAAGTATTAAAAAGTAAATCATGTTGCAGATACCTCTTCATATTGCTCTAGAATCATAAAGGTGACCCATTAAAATTTCATTTTCATATTCTGTGTTGCTTATATACACTTCATTCACTGTAAATAAAACACATGTACCGAGTTTATAAGTGAGTCCATTAGTGCTGTATAAAGTGATAGCTGTTTTGTTGAGTTTCCTCTGAAGCAACACATACACTAGATTGCCAGGTGTATGTTCATATGAATAGCAGATGTGAGAATGAGAACTCCACTTACTATTTTTAATGTGGTTTCATAAAAAATAGGCAAAGGATTGGCAGAGAGATCATATTTTGATCCCTGAAAATGTTAACTCCTTGTTTAAAATTCCCCTCCTGCTATTTTGGGGGAGAAATCCTAATTCTGCTAATTCATTCATTATTTTAAGCCATTTTGGATGCTTCTGCAATGTGTGAATTTACTTTCCATTTTACATACTCTGGATAAATAACTCCTGTTTTCTGAACATTTGTCTTTCACTTCGAACTTCATGCACTGCTGATATCCAGATGGAGAAACTTCACTCTCATATGCTGCAGAGGCCTTTCCTCTTCCTCAAAGCTTTCCTTGTCTGCAAGAGCTGCCTTTGTGATCAGGGACTCCAAATGTTATTTGCAGGACTGATAAGCTAATGTAGCAACCTTTTAAAGAAAGATCAAACATTCAGGGTGGCACTCCTTTCACCTCATGTAAATGCACAACCTGAATGAAAATGGAGAGCCTCCATTTACATTTATGGTAAAGAAGCAGGCACTTCTCTGTTGTGGCTCACGGTGTTCTAAGCAAGACACATCGGGAGAGATGAGTCAGATCCTAGAGGTGCTTTAAAAGCCATCTAATGTATTGCTTCATCCCTACCTATCTGAAGTGGAAGTGTCCCATTACAGTGCCTTTCCCCCCTTTTTTGTAGAATACCATGCGCTTCTGCAGGAGCGCTGCCTGTTCTGGATCAAATACTAACAAGTCTGGGTGAATCTCAACAATTATTTGCACAAAGATAACCACATTCAGATTATTATCATTATTATTATTATTAGGATCTGAAGGACTGCAACAAAGGGAACTATTCTCGTGGTGACTAACAGTAGGTGTTTTTGCTTTTGGAATATATATGAAAAGGATGACATGGAAAAAAGGATGATGTCACAGATGCCATTCAAATTGTTAAAAAAAAAAAAAAAAGTATTACTCCTATGGAAACAGCAGAACAAATATATAATAATCAATTCAAACATCCATAAAAACTTTGTTTTTGAGTTGACATGATTTTATGATCTCTTTCTGTGAAAGCATTCAGTAAAATAAAGATTGGCATCTTCATAAGAATTACAGGAAGGCTTAGTGAGTTTTCTTTGGAGCATGAGATACTGATGTCGTTGGATGGGCTAGGGATAACTACAGCGGATGTGTGAGCCTCCCTAAGGGCACAGCAAATTATTATTTCCAGACGGAGAGACATGCTTCATAAAATAGTTTCTGGACATAACTGCTGATGAACCAGGTAGGCAATAAAAGCTCAAATGAGAAGATGATTGCTGGGATCTCAGGTAGATAAGAGCTGGTTGAAGTCTATATTTGACAAAGCACAGCACAGTGGCAGATGGAAGCAATCCAGTGGAAATGATTCACTTACTGAGAGCCATGGCCAGTTCTGCTGAGGAATTTTCTTGAATTTAGAATGTAATCCTTTTGCATCTCTATTGCTTTTGGCACATCCCCTCTCATCTCTATCTGTCCTTTTACCTTGCATCACATAGTACAGCATCTGCTCTGCGTGCTCGTGCAGGTGCTTGAGGAGGAAAAGCAGCTCAGGCAGCTGGAAGAGAACATCCAGGGAGAGCTGTAACTCTGGAAAATGTCAAAGTGATGGGCAATCTGTGATAAGGATTATAGGGCAGCTGGAAGTTGATAAAGAATAGCAGAGCATCTGGATTCTTCTACCTTTGCATGGAAAACTAGGAGTCCTTCGCAAGTACCTAAGGATCAGTGCTTAACAAATTAGTCCCTTGAGAATATTTTACTTTAAGATACTACATATATGTTCTTGATAGCTTCATTGCCTAGCTATTATATTTCTTCCTAACAGTTTAGAAATACCTCAGTATATCAGACTTTAGATACACAACAATAATTTTTTAACAGAAGTTTGTCCTACACATAGCACTATTGATGTACAGAAAGAGGTCAAGTAATGTACATAAAAGCTTGGAAAAAGAAAACCTTGATTTCCTTCTTCAGCAAGGTACAACCATGGCTCCAAATACTGTATGAACTTTCCTGATTTTGGTTGTTTCTTTGTAGAAAGATGAGTTATCTCTCAAAACCACCCATGGTTGCAGGCAGTAGGTGAGTTCTGCTTTGAGACGGAGCTCCAGCATTGATTGCTGTGAAATGCTCACTCATGGAAGAGAAGGCCTCGTCCAGAAAAGTATTTTAATCCTCAAACAGAAAGCCAAACTCTTGTGCTAGATGTCGAAAGAAGTTCACTGAAGGTAATGGTGCTGGGTTATCAGCTGTCCTACTGATATCTATGTGTTAGGATCTGATAGATCAAAATCTGGCTTTTTATTACCAGTGCTACAAGTGTTGCTGTTTTCCTAGAGCAGGCGCAATCCAGTAAAGCACTTTCACTTCAAACCCTCCAGCAATGTCAGGTGAACGGACCTTAACGATCCTGAATAGTTTCTTAACGTTTCCCCTATTAATTAGGTGAAATCACCTACCATTACCATCTAAATAGGCCTGTTTCTAAGTGGGACAGGAATTTTCCTAGTACTTGGCAGAACAAGGGCCCTGAGAGCTCTCCCCTAGCCTCGTTTGTACTTACAAACTCAACAATAAAAAGTCACCGGTACAATGTTGATTACAGCCAAAAAAAGGACGAGTTAGTTATTGCCTGCCACGGATTAATGGAAGTTTTCAAACTTCCTTAATTTTAATTAAACTCATAAATTTAATATCATTTTTTAAAAAATGGTTAATATAGTATTTCAGCTGACCCTAAGTAAACTGTGATTGTTCTTTTCTCCCACTTAAAATAAATAAATAAATAAATAAATAAATAAATAAAAATTCTAAAAGGAAAGGATTGAGAATAACAATTTTCACAAAAACATTTATCTTTGCTATACAATCATCATTATCAATAACTTCTTTATGAGGCTGTGCACTTCTTTTAGGTTTTAAGTGAATATAAATTTTACAGGCTACAGAGGAAAGTAGACTTTTGGGGAAAAAATAATAATAATAAAAAAAAAAACACGAGATGGTAAATTTTGCATTCCTTTACTGTTTTGCAAACATTTTACTTCAATCACTGACAGGTATTTCAAACCGAAATAGTACATCCAGGAATGGGAAACATCCACACCCACTAGGACTGTGAGCTCCATAGCTCACATGAGGACAATTAACTCTTTGAGCCATAATGATAATCAGTTCCCATGCCCTCTAGTTCACATTTTTGTCAACTATTTATCTCATCTCTAGGCTAGGTCATCAGTTTGTGTTAGTAACTAACTTATTAAACTAGATTGTCAATTTAAGAGGCTGTCAATTCTTTCTCCAAAACACCTTAAGAATGCTTTCTGAAGTCTTGACTCTTCTTCAGCACATGGTGCTTCATCAGTTCATGAACAGGCTTAGACTAGGGCTGGCATAGAGCAAGTACATGAACTAAGTGCTGCTTGTCTAGTCAAGAACGAGGCCTCTGGTGTTCATTGGCAAGTATGGGCTGATGAGCTTCCTTCATCAATCATGGTCGCAGAAGCAGCTCACCTTATTTTGGACATGTTTGGAGAACTCCAGCCTCTTCTTGGGCAGGGATAAGGAAGCGTAACTCTAGCACATGGGGTAGATGGCAGCACAGGACAAAGAGTGCTGGGGCCAACAAATCCTCAGCTCTTAGGATCATAGTTCATAGGCTTTTCTTTACTGTCAGGGTTAATTCTTTTGATCTCTATACCAGCCTGCTGGTGCTGAAAAGGTGCTTTTAACATGCATTTGTCTCTGAATTTACATCTGCTTTTAATTGGAGCACAGCCAGTCTGCAAGCTGTATGGGCATATCCAGCTGGGGAAGGTGACGTGAATGGTCTGAAATAAACCATCAGAGCACTGAGTTTGCTGGTAATGCCTACAGGCTGAACAAATTAATCTATTTACAGATTAAGGGAGTCACTAAAGTCATCCAGCTCAGCCTGACAGTTGCAGGCATTCAGTACTCTGCTTTTCTGTTGTTTTAACTGATGGTTGGGATTTTGCTCAGTTTCCTTCTCCACCATCTTTCATGGGGGGTAGGACTTGATTCTGTCTAATGGTTTTCTCACATCCGCAGAGAATCTTTTAATGGGGACTACGACATTAGCAGCTACGACATTAGCAGTATCCTTCCATTGAGATAAATCTGTAAAACGCATTCTTATGTTAAATAACGTTTCACTTGTTAAGTAAATGAATGCAATTTGTGTCAGTCATGTTTTCTGTTTCCCTGTTTTAACTACATAAGAGCAGAGGACAGCCTGAGGCACATCTGTTAGACACTGCTCTTTCACTGCTCAGCTCCCACAGCCCCAAGCAGTGCACACCCACTCCTCTTGTCACGACATCAGCACCTGCTCCTTCTGGCCCCAGCCAAACTTCAAGTCCATCTTTCCACACGTGCTGCCAAGCATCTCACTTTGAGACCTTTATTTGTTTATCCCTAAAATACAGAGCTGGTACTGAGACTGTCCAGCTATTGCACCATGAGAATGTTCTATATAAACAGGGAAGAGGAACATGCCAAAAATGATGCAAGGGTAATCACTTTTCTTTCCATGGTAGGTAATGTTGACCTCTGTAAGAGCAAATAAGGGGAAACAAGTCCCAGTAGTCACAAAACTTATTTTTCTAGGCTGACTGTGGTGTAGCTGTTTCAGCACCTTCCAGGTCAAATAGTGCACATTTCCTCACTCCTCTTGCCCCTGTGTTACTAAATAATTCCAAGCTGGGCAGTAGGAAGCACCTTTTGGATTCTTCACTTACCTGCATGGATGTACGCATAGTATTTTCCACAAAGATGTTCCATTAACTGACCTCAGATGTTAGATGATTAGTTTTGTTACAGAGCCTTAGCTTATTATGTGCTATCTTTATTTATATAAAAAAATATTTTACTTGTTCTAAAAGTGTAATGAAAAAGTTTCTGCAATGTTGCAATTTATTACAGTAATAATGCAAAAGAACCAACACACAGATGCATGCAATCTAAAGGAAAAAATCAGTCTTTGCTTCAACATGAGGGTAGATTAATATTTTTGTATTTTTCCCTCAAAAAATTGTAAGTCAAAATCTGCTACCTATTTTAACTCCAGTGAAGAAATAAAACAAAGAAAAAGGGAATTATAGTCCATTGAATAATTCAGAATGTAATGAGGACAGCAGTCTTTGCCTACCACAAGTAAAAGGTCACACAACAGGGGTGCCTGAATAATTGATAACTTCTTTGTAACAGTCTCTGAAAATGACTGCTGTGCGAGGGAGAGTGACTATTTATTTTGGCAAAGCTGAGAACAGCATTTGTTTTCTTGTGTGTATTCTTTTCCCGTCATGAACCTCAATGCTGGAAAACAATTGAGATAAGCAGAGATGATCATTACTGTAAGTCTGCTCAGCTGTAGCAGACAAGAGTTATCTGGAAGCGATAAAGAACTGCAGGTTGCTCCAGGCCATAAATCCTAAAACAAAGCCACAAGCAAAAGCCTTGGAAAATTAAAATGCTGTAATTGGGTTTAGCCAACCAAAAAACAGCTTCCAAGTCACACTCTTGGGCTACACAGTAGGTATTCCACAGCTGCTGAAGGAGGTAGTGCAGCATCATGAAGGAGCAGGTGAATAATCTATTACTACAGAAAATTTGTGTAAACTTAAATTTTTCAACACTTTAAACAAGCTTCAAAATTATTAAAAAAAAAAAAAAAAAAAAAAAAAGAAAGAAAGAAAAGAAACAAGAACAGATTTTTTTAAAGCTATTTACATTGCTGATGTGAGTCTACTCCAAAGGAGCCAACCTAACTTTTTTTTTTTTTCCCCAGAAGACTTCTGAAGTGACCCTGATGGCTGCCAAGAATCATTAAATTTAGGTCCTCAGTTGAAAAATACTAAGCAAAACAATAGTATATTTTATGTCAATTTATCTCTATATGGAAGTTTTGCTATTTTGCTACTGTTACAATTAATGTCTGAAATAAAATACTGAATCCCCAAGAAACGTGTGAAATTGTATAAGAAATGTGTTTAAAAAAAAAAAAAAGACAAAAACAAAAAACACTCCCTTCTCTCTCAATTTAATAGAAATTATTTTATTTTGAATCTCATCTGTGAAAATCAACAGTTATTAGATAATCAAGAAGACTTTATGGCTGCATCTGGTTGGTGAAAAAAGCCCAGGGACAAGCATAAATACCAACCCCTCTGCTTAACCATGACACTTGGTCACTGTCACACTCCTGTACCAATGTGCAAGAGTCTGTGCCAACTTTATGGGTCAGGGTTTGAGGGGCCAGAAAGACCTGGGTACCCCACCAGAACCAGTAGAATGGATGAGACCAGTCCAGATATGGTCTCATGTTGCTCTCTCCTGATTGAATGATCCCTACAAATGTAGATGCAGATTCAGACCTTGGGATGCCCCCATGCACCTACCGCTTCTTGGCATACATTGCTCATTTCCCTGGGTATATGGGGAAAAGAATATTCTACCAGGTAGAATAACCAGTCCTTGTTCATCATGGCAGATACAGCTAGCATTACTCCTCTGTAAGCTTTTTTTTTTTTTTTCCAGGAAGATGTGAAAGTGTCCGAACAGCACTAATTAGAGACTTGTGCATTTACAAGGGCATAGTAGTGTCCTTCCTTTGCCAGTAACTGGCTGTGGGTGCCCTGCTCCACCACTCTGCCATTCTGGATCACTGCAATGATGTCTGCATTCTGTATGGTCGTCAGGCGGTGAGCAATTATGATGCAGGTTCGACCTTGCCGGGCATTATCCAGAGCTTTCTGAACAATCTGCACACAGATGTGAAAATGCTGTTAGTACCTGGAGAGCCTTACTTGTAGGAACCACATATGATTTCTTACTGTTATCACCTCAGTACATCTCCTGTAGATATATATGTAAAGTCAGTGCATATAAGACACCCTTGCTCAACAGGGTTTTGCTTTGAGGCCAGTCAGACTTGTCATTGAAAATTGGTTCTTGTGCATTTAGGTTGGAACAGAACGTAAATTCAGTATTTACTATCAAATGCAGCTAACATGAAGACTATTGAGGAGTTATCTTTCTGGAGGTGCTTTCTAATGTTGCTGGTTATTATATATATATATATATATATAATTAACTTAAGAAAAGGAAACTTTCTTAATAGATATGCACAGATTCCTGCCGCCTTTTAATTCAAAGCTTGCAAATGGAAAAGCTACTGATATACACCTGCCTGGTTGTTTCATAGCTGAGCACCTGCAATACTTCATGTTGATTTCTCTTAAAATTTTGTTCTACAGAAAGTAACTAACCATGTATATAGACATAAGTAGTTCATGTAACATTCACTACTCACCTTTTCACTTTCTGTGTCAAGTGCAGAAGTAGCTTCGTCCAGAAGTAGAATAGCAGGATTACGAACCAGAGCACGGGCAATTGCTATTCTTTGTTTTTGACCTCCAGAAAGTTGTGTTCCTTTCTCACCCACCCGGGTATTATATTTCTGGATATTAAAAATGAAGAGAGGTGAAAAATAAATAATAATCATGAGAATACTCTTAGAGAAAGGAGAGAAAGATTAGAAATAATGATTTTACGTGTAGCTATAAAAATAATCAGGTATTTCCATGATGAAAGTAAAGAAAAGTACAAATGGTTTTAATAAAGCTAAGGTTTTATAAGCACCTCAAGTATAAACAGTTTTATATAAGCCACATGTTTATACCTGGCCTGAAAATTTACTTCTCCAAAGACTGGAGTACTGCCAGTAATAGTGGTAAGGCGTCCAGACATTTGGCCATGAGTGTATGACCATAAGAGTAACAATGTATTTAATGTTTTGTGACATATACATCATGGACTTGATCCTTGTTACTTGTGAATAACAATACAAGATCCCAAACATCATTAGTAGTAAGAAAAATACAGTATTTTTCAGCATCATTACATCATTTTCAGTTACGCAGAACTACAGCAAAAACAAACCATCAAAGCATTTTTTCTTGCTAGAAGCAAATTCTTGGCAGGCATGAAGGTTAAATGCCATGTCATTCACTTTTGATTTATCAGCATGTGTTATTTTAAGAATCACTCCCTATGCATGCACATCCAATTAGAAATAAAGCATTTAGTTTTACTGAAATACTCTAAGATGATTTTTTTCTAAAATAATGTGAGAAGTTTCAGCTGTAAAAGGAAAAAAATATTAAAAATTGAGGACATGAGGAAATATTTTTATGCAGTGTCCTCATTTTTTCCACTCATTCTCCTTTATCTACTGCTATATTGATTGGAATATTGACTTTTGTTTTCAACAATTTAACAGGGATTTTAAACTTATCACACATGCTGAAATTTTTAAGCATCAATTCTGTATTTTCTCATTTTCAAGTGTGCACTTTAATTCTGATCTATATAAGCATATTGCCTAGATTTCTCTATGTCACTCTAGATATCTAATTGTGCTGTGAAGAGAAGACCACTATCTCTTACCTCTGGCAATTTTTCAATGAAGGCATGAATATTTGCTGCTTTAGCTGCTGCTTCAATTTCCTCCTGACTAACAACCCTACTGTTGTCTCCATATTGAATATTTTCTGCGATGCTGCAGTCAAACAAAATAGGCTCCTGTGACACCAGACCCAGTTTGGACCTCAGCCATTGTAAATGCAAAGATTTAGTATCAAATCCATCTGCTAACTAGAAAGAGCAAGAGAAAAATGATGCCAAGTTCACTACAGAGCTCATCTAGAGATACACGGTGTAAATAGGAAGCATGAATTGTAACAGGAAACCTGTTGTGTGTTAGATTTCCAGCTGAAATCAAGTACATTTTTCATGCAAAGTGGAATTGAACCAGCAGTATAGATAAATATTTCCTTTCATTAGTTTTTAATTTTGTGTGTGTTTTCACTTCTACTTCCTAGCAAACAGAAGCATGGAGAACACATCGCACAGGCTGTTCCTGCAATCCATCCAGCCCTGCCGAAGCCAAACAGTATTTGGAAACTTTACACATAAAAAACATCCCTAAGATGCTGCATGCAACAACTTTAGCCCAATTTTAAAACCCCCAAGAAAGTTTTCTTGGACCTTCTATACATATTATTAGCAACACATCGCAAAACCCATTGCACCCCTCTGATGGTAGGATCCTGTGAGATTACATTTGTATTGTCCGGAGTGCATTGCTATGGCTCTAATGTGTGAATTTGTATTATGAGAGAACTCATACACCACCAAGCAAGTGATATGAGTGTTATGCACTAGTGTGACCACATTGTGAGCAGCTCTGGGGAGACAATGCAGTCTGAAACTACCTTTTTCAGTGGTATCTGTGCCCAGAGTGCCTGTGTGCCAACACAGGTGCCAGCGCTGGCCTGGTAATGCGTGGAGGCAGGCAGTGACAGGGGTCTTGAGGTTGATTACAGCTGCAACCTCAGTAGCCCATACCTCTGAAAGAGGCAGCTCTCCAGAGATATTGCCAGGATTTTTTAAGGCCTCTGAAACTCTGGAAGATAAGGAGTTCAGTAGATTCAACAATTATTAATAGCCACACAAATCTATTTTTACCACTTGTCCTTCTGCAGGGTCATAAAATCTCTCCAAGAGCTGAATGGATGTGCTTTTGCCACAGCCACTGCTTCCTACTAATGCCAGAGTCTGTCCTTTGTTAACCTTCACGGTGAGTCCTTGCAAAACTTGAACTTCTGGCCTTGTTGGATATACAAAATTGATGTTTCTGAATTCAATGTTGCCTTCAAAATTACTCTGGAAAAAAAAAAAAAAAAACAGAGATCACATGATTGTATTAGCATTTAGTAGCTTCAACTAAAATAACCAAGTGTTAAATGAGAGCTGAGTTTGGGATGGAGTTTTTGAAATCACTTTTGATGCTCTTTGCTATTACATATTGGACTGCATTCAGTATTGTTATTTATGGTACAACCTCCAGATGCAAATTGCTAGATCCTTTGGATTTTTCTGCATCTCACTCCTGTATTTGTTTTTCATTTCAATTTTCAAGGATTATCTTTATTTCACAGAAATAATGTTAATATTTTTCATTTGTGATGCACTTAGTTGAGGCAATTCTACAGCATTTGCTTTCCTGACCTCATGTTGTGGGTAGCATGATTTGAATGAATAAACCACAAGTTCATGATCAGATATTAAGGTAACAGAGCAAAACTCTTTAGCAGATAATTTACAAGTATGTAGGGCAAGATGTGTTTTAAAAAGTAACTGCAGTTATTAATTAGCTAGACAGACAGATTTCTAAGCACAAGTGGAAGAAAGGAGGCATGCATTAAGACTTTGCCTATTATTTGGGGGCAGGAGCCAGTCCCACGTACATGTAAACAGCAGCACTAGCACAGCAGCTGAAGATCTAATTTAAGGGCCTCAAATCTTTCCTTTGCTGAAGTCACAAGTCTTGCTCATATTTGAGTCTTGTCTATAACAGAAATACTTAGTTTCAAGTTTAATTTTACCAGGGACTTTCTACTAAATCTTTTGAAGTCTGTGCCTGAGGGCTCTGTTTCAAGAATATAAATAAGCATGATCCTAACTATAAAGGTTGAAAACCCTGTGTAAGAGCTTAATGTTAATGAAACCAGATTACAGTTGCCTGAGTAGTGGCTACCACATAACACCTACAAGGGGGTTCATTTTGAACTGGATGTGCAAACATAATCCTTCCAGATCATGTCAAGTTTCTGCATGAAATGCTCCCAGTTTAAGTGCCAAGATCAGTTTCCTTAACGACTATGTTGGTTTAAAAGTGAGATATTTTAAGCCTCTGGAGTAAAATAGATTATTCATTAGGTTAGTTCTGAATCCTCAAGAGCACATTTTTGCTTGTGAGAGTTTCCACAGTTGTATGAAGACGGATTTTGGCAATACTCTTCTGTCTCTGAAAGAACTACTCCTACTTGTCTACAAAAACAGCAGTAAAGTGCATTTGGATTTTATTTCTCCCATAAACCCTTACAAAGACAATGCAACTGTGAGTGGAACTGACATTGTCAGTGTTTTCCTGAAACCCCTTAAAATGTGGGCCAGATGAATAAAAAATCATTTTGAGCTCATTCAGAGCAAAGCTTTGAAGGCTATACACTTCTGACCAAAAAAACGGGAATAATATGGTCCATTAAAATAAGAAACGCAAAATAACAAGGCAGTACCATTATTTTATAGTGTCTGTCTTTAGTGACACCCTACAAATATGAAACTCTGTACATACAGTTGTAGACAATAAAGCATTACTAAGTAGTTATATAAAGGTTTTTCTGAAAAACCTTACCAATCTTTCACCTTCTTTGCTGTAACTGTCAATTTGAGGTTTTCTGTCCAAAAGATGAAAGATTCTTTGAGCTGAAATTCTAGCTTTACCATAATCTGGTGCCAGGGAAGCAGATTGACCAACATTCATAGCTGCAAATATGACAGAAGAGAAGACTCTAAAAACAAAAGACAAAGCATCATTATTTTTTTTTCTTCACATGTAAAACAAGCCCTCAAAATAAAGTTTTCATCATCTTTAGATTACGACATTTGTAGAGCACTTTCTCCTCCCTCCTCCACCTCCACCCCAAATGTCAGAGTATTAGAAAAAAATATTTGTTGCTATTTTATAGGTAAGTAGTTTAGGTTAGTGTCATGTCATTTGCCTGTGTAAAACCCTCTGCCTGGAAGGAATGTCAAACTGCAAAGACCCCTTCAGAGACTGTGCACTGAGCACAGTCACATGCTTGCTGCTTCACTGCCCAAATACACACCTTTCCCCAAAACAGCCCTTCTGCTCAAACTGCACTCCCAACCAGACTGCAGATTCCTGAGTCTCCACACCCCATTACCTCTGTAATTAGATTAAATTTAGCATGCATTTAAATCACTATCCCATGTATCCATCTTTACCTTCACAAACTATACTCACATAAACACACTTTCAAAGTTGCTCAAACAATGGGCAATGAGCCATGCCCCAAATCTGAAGACTGCTGCATTAACAAAGTAGTTTGCAGACTGAGCTACTCCATAGGTAAATCCATAGAAAGGGGCTTTTGTTAGAGAATCTCTGATAAAGGAAGAAGACTTTCTGTAAATAACTCATAAAATAGAAACAGCAGACACTGGCTTGGGGATGGCCAACTTTCTGGGTTAAGGTTTCCAAGGAACACAGCTCTTTCCCTGAAAACACAACTGATAACCCAGAATGTGCACACACTCACAAACCACCCCTGCCTGACCCTAAAAACACCATGCCTCGTGATATGGAGCTGCCCTTAGGACGGAAAATTAGAGCAATGAGATCCTTCATCCTCAGTTATGCTATTCTGAATCTCTCCCTTTGCTTTTCTACAGCAGGGCAGGTCACTGGAGCAGATAAACATATTTTAATAACTACCACATATGACCCAGCGTATTAAGAAAACAGGCAGGCTTCAGCCCAGCTTTAAGAGCTGCCTGCGGCCTTCCGACAGGTCTTCCCATCCAAGCAGAGACATCTCATCTCAATTCGAAGCAGGGACATATTGTTGGGTTTCCCCTCAGGGATTTAGACTAAGCCTCTCTTTCTCAATCTGTCCTTCTGGAGAAGTTTCATTTTGTGTAGCTAATTGAATGCACACTGAATCAGAGTCAGGAGGACTCTCTGCCCTTGTGGTTTAGGATGCTCTCTCTGAAGGAATGGAGATCTCCTTTCCAATCTGAGCAGTAAATCAGAGACTTTTGATAGTCTAGGCAAGCATCCTGCCTATATCCTGGATAATGCTAGTTTACCAGATACTAAATTTTAATACTGTTTTGTCTGAGGGTAGTTTTTTTTTTTTTCTTTTTTTTTTTTTTCCTTCCTCATTTTCCATCTTTTACATTTTCACCTTGAAGGAGGAAAGAAACAAATAAGATTTTAAGCTATTTCATTTAAATAAAATGGGGTTAGAAAAATCTGGCAGCCATGGTGGTTTGAATGCATTTCAGCAGAGACGAAGTCAGTGGCAGATAGTAGGTCAAACAAGGGAAATGTATGAAGTTTATTTTGAGGTTTCGATGTCACATGGGTGGAATCAAGCTGGTTTATGTTATAATGGGTGTGGCATGGGAGGTAACTGTCTGTTCCTGAGTTAACAAGTATTAATCCAACATGCTGAAATTGAGTGAAAAAGATATCCTATATCCTATGTATACACAAGCAAACAATATTCTGTAAAATATGAGGAAAATAAATTTTATAAAGTGTTTGCATAATGAAAATGCAATTCCTGCAAATGTGTGTTTAATTAATTTATTTATTTTTTAATCTCCTCTAAACTCTGCATTCAAGAAAGTATGTTAGACACCAAGAAAGCATGAAAGACACCAAGCAAACAAGTTTCAAGCATATGGAAAAAGGTTATTGATATCCTTTCTAATCTTGTGGGTATTGGACAGTTTGCAAGAAGTGTATTTACAATAAATCTGAAGACTAAACTGTTCAAAGAACAGAATTGAAGAAAAAAGATCCTACCTATACGGACCATTCAAACTTGTTACGTATTTTTCATAAAATGCTTCTTCCCTTGTCAGTGAAGCTACAGTTCTTATATTTTCAACTGATTCTGTTGATATCTAAATTGGGAGATAAAAAATAAGAGGTAATACCTTACACCTGAAATCTACAGCATCTCTCTTAAATGCTTGATATCTTCTCTAACATTTATTAGTTTAGATCAGAAAGCATGTACTTAAGAAACGAAATTGAGGTCTGTTATCTCCGGGAAGGAAAGCCCAGAATAATGAAGTTACCCCAAGGTCACAAGGCAAGGGGAGTCTGCAGCCAACAAAGTATTTGAATTTTGAACCTTTACATCAGGATGTAGGAAGTGTCAACAGTCCCTGCCCTATCCCATAAGTTGGGATCTAAATAAAATACTATTTAATAAAATAAGAATAAACTTCAGTCATCTAGACACAGTTTACTTTTTTGCATGGATTACTTCTGTCTCCTTGAAAAGCAGTATCAGGTAAATGAAGGCAGTACCCTAACTCTTGAGCACATTAAGAGTTTGTGTTTTGTGACAGAATGAAGAAGCAGTTGTGTCAGGGCTTGGTAGCTCAGCCCTGCAACACTTCTGGCTACAGCACAGGCACAAAACACAGCAGTACTGCTACAGCTGTCGCTGCCCAGAAATCTGCTACAGAGGCATTCAAATGCATTTTTATAATCCAATTTACAGATGTTTTGCGTTATCTATGTTTTGCTTTTCTTGGGGATATATAAACATTTCCTCCATCCCCCCACCCTGTCTTGGCCTCTCCCCCCTTCATTTATTTTGGATAATTGAGTCAGCTGTAATGTTGTCCTTAAAAGTGATCTCACACCAAAACCCTGTAGTTAAAATTGGAGAACTTACTCTTCCAGCCTCTTCCAAAGCTTTTTGATCTTTTGCTGCATGACCAGACACCGAGCTAACACTTGCAGCATTTGTAGCAATAACGAAAGGAATGCAGGCCAGGATAAGCAAAGTCAACTGCCAACCGTACACAAAAGCAATAATGATGGCAGTCAGAAGGGTAAAGACCGTCATAGTCATCAGTCCAAGTCGGCTTCCAGTTGCCTAAGAAAAATCCAGAAACCCCAAAATATCCATCATTAGGTTTTCTTTTTGTTAGTTATATCACCACTTGAAATCACTATTTACTTGAGGCCAACAGTTCAGCTGGAAAACTAAATCATGCATGGTCTTCTGCACTGACATTGTGCATGTACTTATGTAACTGTTCCTCGACATTCCTCTATCTCCCAGTGTTCAAGCCTTCAAGGGAGGTTAAAGATGTCTCAAAAGTTGTTCATAGAAGTTGTATAATATATATCTGAAACTTCCTTTGCTACCTGAGGCACACGAAACTGTGGTCACTGTTGTAAGAAGGCAGATTGGGTGCCCAGCAGTAGGCAAGAGGAGCTTAGTTCTAATGACAGTCATCCATTAACCCATCCCACTAGCAGCAGTGAAACTACACATCTCCAAGTCCTTGCATTGCTCCATCTAACATTTTTCTGGGAACCCAACCCCAATTTGGCCACCCTGCAAAAATGCTTAATCTCAGCAAGGCTAATGAGTGGAAAATATTAACTTGTACTGAAGAACTCCTACCTCCTCCCAGCCTGTATAACCTTTACATTGAGAGCTTTCAAAATGAGATATGATTAGTATCCAGCATCAGGGTGGCTGGATACTGCTCTGATGTGTAGTAAAAAAGGCCTGAAAACAGCCCCGTGGAAATAGCTTGTCTTCCAATATTTGGCTTGATGGAAAATACAAAAATCCTCGGGCAGGAAACAAAATTCCTCTCTTTTGCCAAAGACTTTCCTGCCCTAAAAAGACTTTTCTTGTTCAATACAATTTAAAATAGTAATAATTAAACCAATGCCAAGGTGAATTGCTGCCATATGTTCCAGGGGCTGCACATAAAGATGAATTTGGAAACTTCAGCCAGCACAGCATGAGGCATGGCACTTACTGACACTGCAGCGCTTCAGAGAACACAATAGACTTGGAGAGCAATTCATGCCCTTGGTTGGTTTTTATAGTTTGAGGGCCCAATGCATCCCCTTTTTCTATTTCTGCCCTGCATGATGATGTAGTTCAATGCCACTGAAGCAAACTGCAAATTTGAAAGATGCAAATGATGAAATTTTTCCAAAGACTTTTTTTCTCATTACCAACCCATAAGAAAGGAGGAGGACAGAGGACTGAAAGAAACAAACAATATCTACCGAGAATGAAAAATAAAGGGATTAAAGGGTTTTTGAGTTACACATTTGAAGGAAACAAAACCATCTTACAATGAAAAAGCCAACCCTTCCCTTGCAAGTCCTGCAATGTATTTTTTTTTTTCCCAAGGAATGCTAATGAGATGAGCAGTAGGTGGGACTGTGCACAATTTGCTATATTCTCCTGCCACCATCAAGTGGCCACCTCTCCAGTATCAGCACCTTGAATCATCTCCTTCCTTGGGTATTACCCTCTCTAGTATTCTTTATTAGTGCCATAACATTTCTTTCTGTTTGGGCTTCTTGTGTGTAAAGCACATTTTGTAGGGGATAGGAAGAATTCTCTTCATTAAGGCCAGTAAGAGTCTGCCTCATCTGCAGATGCAGCTTTCATGGTACCCTGATGATACACATCATAGAGTGCAAACACTTGGGGGTCCATTAACTGTGTATATCCCCAGCACATACACCGTTTCTATTTTGTATAGTGATGTATTCTACAATTATATGTTTAGCTTAAAGGCTTGTGGAGAGAGAAATGAAAGGTACATGAATATCTGCTGGATTTCCTATAGTTTTCAAATTATCAGTTGGAAGCCATGCTCAAAGTGTCAGCAACATGCTATTTAAATGCATCCGTCAGTCTGTAGAGGTAGATTTACTACCCTGTCTCCTGAAATAATTTACTACCCTGTCTCCTGAAATAAAAAATTTATTTCTCCTGAAATAAAAATAAATAAATAAATAAATAAACACACAAAATACAATCAACATACCCCTTTGACTTGGGAAGCATCTGTAGCAAGTCGAGTTAATAGAATGCCAACAGCATTTTTCTGATCATCGTACCATCCAATCTCCTGTAAGAAAAAAGTTATTAATTTTTGTTTTATGAAGTTACATGTTCTTATCACATTTCAGATTTATCAGGTTTACCAGTAAAATGGATAAATATTTCCAGATCAGATAGCATACAGGGAAATGGAAGTATAAGTCAAGTGACAGCTAACTGCATTATTCTTCCAAATAAAGTAAAGAAAAAGCTTAAAGAGCATGAATAATTACATGTTGCACGCAGAATAACAATAAAGTGTTATTAATGGTAATGTTTTTCTGAATGTGCCTATTTAGGCAAGTTTTATTATAATCTGCTTTTATCCAGTCTTCCTTTGGGCCTGAAGAGGTTAACCATTCTCTTTTTACAAGTTATCTATTGTTTTAACTATAGAGAATGAGTTGCTCATCTCTATTTTTTACATAAAAGGGCCTTACTCTCTCTATATATATCTCCAGAGACAACATGAGTTATTTTTTAACCACTTTTAATTTTCCCTCCCCTAGTTCCTTTCAGGTGTTTCTATGAACATCTGGGCTCTTGCCAGCTGTCCCCCAGTGGGTGCATGGTATTCTAAGTCATGCATTCTTAAAAGTCCTATGCAAGTAACACAAAGTCTCATGAACAGGAAATATTTAGTACAAGTAACTTCACTCTTCTGAATTAATTCTTGATGCAATAGGGCAATTTGAATTTTTGCATTAGAAAGTTACCAGTCTGTATTTATTATGGATTGAAGTACATATATTTAAATTGGAATAGCCAAACAGATAAGATTTAAGTAAGCAGAGATTAAGTTTTTGGTCATCCTGCAGGAATCTGGGTACACACAGACAGCTGCAAACCATGCGCATATTAGAGTGTCAGAAATGCTCATGTTTGCAGTGACGCTCCTTCAGAATTAGACTATTGAGCTAAGTTACATGTTACAGGAGATTTATGTTATATTAAGTTATATTTTTTTCTAAGCTAGTGGTAGAAGAGAAATGTTTTTGTTTTTCTTGTCTCCAGATCACACAGTTGAAACCCAACATGTACCTTGCAAGGTCTGCAAAAAACATCTGGCTCTCATGGCAACCTCACTGCATAATTCATACCTGCTGAAGTAATGCTCTGAAGGACAAAGAACGCAGTCTCATTGTTAGTATTTCCCCAGACTTCCCAAACATGAATCCCTGCAGGGGAAAAAGTCACATTTTCTCATTTGATGCTTCATCTCTGTTTATAAAACCACACAATAAAAGCAATTACATCTAAAAGTCTCCTACAACCCTCTGCACATACGTAAGTTTTGGGAAGTGTGCCATTCACATTCCTGGAACCTGAAACTCTCTTTTCCCACAGAAAGGGAGCAACGTGACAAAGAAGTCAGGAGCTTTGTTGTAATGCCTTATTCACGTGCCTCAACAGCTTTAGAGGATAAATTGGCCTATCTAGTTGTTGACCTCTATTCCAACCACTACCAGAGGCGTCCACTCACAGCAGTCATACCAATGCACTTTATGGGATGGACATCAATATGCAGTATTTCCTGCAAGCTGCAAAACAGTAGTAAGAGGACAGCAAATTATGGAATTTGTTTGATGGTATGGCCCTTTCAGAAAGCCATTTTATATTTCCTTTGGCAAGAGCCTACAGACTGTCAGTTAGAAATGTTGGTTTTTGACTTTTATGGTCTGACACTCAGCATTGGTTTCAGTCATGCTGAATTGACATTGCCTTCAGTGGACCCGTGCTTATTTAGACAGAAAACATGGCCATATATTTAAGTAAATACATCAATAAAAATCAGGCATCTCAGGAAGAATCCTGGCACTTGTGCATGTTTTTGTAAACTCTGATTGGTGCTTTGGCTTCTCAAACTGCACTGATACAAGTTATACCTGCAGCCTGCTGGCGAGTTAAGACCTTCCAACATTTCTGTGTAGTGACACTTACTTGAATTATGTAAGCAACTAAAGTAATCACTCCAAGTAAAAGAAACATTAGAGAAAGAACCAAAGTGTTTTTACTCCTCTTTTCTGCATCTGTTTCTTGAAAAGCCTGTGCGAGAAAAAAATAAATAAAATGGAGTACACAGACAGTGACTGCTATGTACATAAACTAACACATAAACCAACTTTCATCTGAAGAAACATGCTTGCTTTGAATTCTCGTGGCATATGTTCTAGATCCTGAAACCCACCTGCACTCAACTTTCTGTTGAAAGCCAGAATGCAGTCCAGCTTTCTATTTAGCCTACATGTCACTAACTCATTTCTCCAGCTCCAACTATTCCTCCTTTCCTCTACTAGTCAGGTGCAGTCACACTGGGATCTACCTCTAGAGTGTCACTAACTTTTACCCATTTTTCATTGGATTTGGCTGACGGAGAGACAGGATCCATCACTCATCAAGCTGCTTGGAAATCCTATCACCCTCCTTTATGATCTCACTCCAGTCTTCTCCAACATGATAGTCTGTCATCCTACTTCTGCACTGACAACTTTCAAACAGTTTGGGGTAGGAAATGCATGGGAGATTCCTTAACCCTTATAATGTGGGAAATACAGAAGCAATTGTTTACAAAGTCTGATTGTCAGTGCCTTTCAGAATTATTTGAGATATCCTTGAAGAATTTAAGAAAAAAAAAGAAGCTCTAAGGGCAAGCATAAACAGGGGGTATGTACACAACTGGAGCAAACCTGGTGAATTTTTAAGACAAACCTGAGGCCCACAAGACAGCTAATTCCTATACATATAAAACTATGGGGATGGAATACAGAGAATACAGTTCAGTTGGAGAGAAGTTCTGATTGAAATTACCTGGATCAGAGAACACAACAACAAACCACAAAAATACCAGCATCCAGAGGCAGTAAGGGATGCAATTCTGATGTGGCAGGGATGTAATTCTGCTGTCTAAACATGTAGCTAATGCCTTTCTACATGATGTTGGGCATCTGAGACACCTTTGGAGGTGTCAGGAAACCTACACTTATACACGTGAATCTCACTAGTCTTGCATAGAGGGAACTGGCTGAACATGAATGAAACTCAGGATTGCAGTGTTCATTTGTGAAAAAACTCACCCCAATGATTTTTCCAAATATAACAGCAAATGCAGGATGAACCCCACCTGAGATAGCAGCAGCAATCACTCCCAGCAGTACATACAGCCACTCAGGTTTGTTCAGAGCCAGGATTCTTGAGTAAGGCACAGCAGGAAGATTTTCTTCCTACAAAAGAAAAAAAAAAAAAAAAAAAAGGAAGGTTGCAAGTTTTCCTTGGAAAGTTGCAAAACATGAAAATCCTCAGGCAGCAGTTCATTATGCTTTGAGTAGCGATCTGTCTTTGTAAACTACTGAAAACCCTCTCTGTGCACTCCAAGTGAGCAAACATATTGGAGAACTGCAGCTTTGCTGTTCCATACTCCAGAACTTCAACTGCACTGTAAAGTTCAGAGGCAAAGATTTAATAAAAGGCTAAGTCATGAGGGGTGAATGAGGGCCAGTGCACTTCATTGAAAGTTGGACAGGGCTGGTCACCATGAATGGCGACTTTAACACTTGCATCATTATAAAGAACGTAGAGTCTCACTGTTCAGAGCCCAAAAGAAAATCCCTCCAGTTCAGCTAAATGCTAGTGGGTTGGCAATAATGTAATTGAGCATAGATGTAATTTTTCTCTTTTGCAAACTATAGCTTATGCATTGTTACCAAGAGCATAAAAGAGGAGTATTTAACAGTGAGTTAGCCTGTATCTCCTTTGAAATTACAAACAATGTCCTGTTCTGCTTTAATAATTTATTCAAGTGTCTGTGCCTCCACAGAGGGAGTTCTGGAAAAGCAAAAAATGAAAACATTGGAAGTGAGACAAAATATTAGGCAGGATTATAAGTAAATTGCTCTTGCTTCCTGGTTATTTTATCCCATGCTTCAGATGCTGAATTAGGGGGGCTAAGCCTTAGCCATAAAAGTGGGTTGAACTTTTTGAAATAATTAATTACAACAGCTGGACACTTGATTTCTCTCTTCCTCTTCCCCCATGTGTATGAATGTAATGAATACTTCAGTCATAAGCATGAACATCCACTACTTCCTCTAACAAGGTCTTAAACTGTACAAATACATAGACAAAGTATTTTTTGAAGTTGTATAACTTTTAGTAATAATAGGAATGGATCCAGTTCCTTCATACTGTTCAATGTATTAGTTGGAATCCATATTCTAGTGAGAAGGAAGATAGATGCAAAGTACACTGAGGTTTCCACAAGTGTGTTGAATAATCCAGTTACAGATGAAAACCTAACTTCAATAGATTTCAAAGAATCCATGATTTGTATTTCAGAATTTATAATTTATTTCCTCACTTTGATGGTCCTGAAGTCAGGTTAAGAAGAAAAAAAACACAGACATAACACAACTTTTAATACATTTCACACACATACAAAAAAAAAAAAAAGCTGCAGATCAAGCAGTACAAAATAGGAAAAAAAAGTTAAGCTTCTTTTGACCTGCCTGCCCAAAAGCTAACCACATCCACTAGAAGTCTTCTCTTATGGACTGCAGTGAGCAAGTTTTACTCAACTTTGACAAGTCAAAGTTCTGTTTTTAAAACTGATTTTTCTATATGACTTATATTCTTATTTAGTATTGGTCAAAGTGTATTATGTGAACGAAAAGCTCAGTGTTTGAAACCATATAATAAGGCACAGAGATTGAGAGGCTGTAGGAGGGTGGTGTTGTGGGAGACAGATTATTCTGTTATTTAGGTAACACCAAAGCTTCAGGGTTTTGATATGTTTTTTTTTTCCATTTGATACACAGTATTCTAAAGTGCTGTAAAGCTTAGTACACATGGATTATATTGTCCAGTAGTATTTGCAACAGTGATTACCAGGGAGCAAAGAAAAATCCTGGAAATTAAATCTCACAGCTTGTTTTAATTAGATAGAATTAAAATTTCAGTAGTAATGAAATAATATACCTAATTTTAGGAAGTATGACAAACCAACAACACAAAATGTTTCCCAACTCACTTCGTTAAGTCAATAGTGTTAAAGCAAAGGTTTTGGTAAGACATGACCACCCTTGTCTTCCGAGGACAAACACTCAACCTGCTGAGTACTGCTTCTCATAGGACCAGAGAAAGGGTTGCATGGCAACCCCTTTGTGCTATCCCAAAACAATTAAAATTATGTGTTTTGTGATTATGCTTATATATTATCACTAAAATTCCAACTGGAAGTTTTAATACTAACCTCCACCTCCTTTTTTTTCTTTTTTTCAGATGACTTTTTCTTAGAAGAGCACCTCTTGCTCTTGTATCTGCTGGATCTTCTACGAATACTGTTTCTCCCAGAGACCACCAATTCTTCAGAATGATCTTGAAGGGTCTGTTCCCCCACAAAATCACTTCTGTCATTTTCCTCATGTTCCTCATCTTCTGTCTTCTCATCTTCTTCTGATGCACCATCATCTTGAACATTATTGCTACAGCCCTAGTGAGAATTCAGGATACAAGGTCATAAGACATTTTGAGCAGGGAAAACAAGAGTGAAAATTATTTCTCATGATTGCTGCTGCTTCAATCACATGACTGCTGTTACTTATAGGCCACTTGTTTCAGTGTCTAATGGCAGAAGAGCAGACTAGCATCCATAAGACATTACACATCTTGATGAAATGGATAAATAAAGCAAATAAATTGCACTTACTTGCTGCATTACAAGAGAATAGTAGACTCCCTTCTGCAACATGAGTTCACTGTGTGTTCCTTGCTCAACCACAATTCCTTTCTCAAGTGCAGCAATAGTGTCAGCAGTCCTGATGGTAGACAGTCTGTGAGCAATCACAATAGTGGTACGTCCAGTCCGAGCCTTATGAAAAGCAACAAAAGCAGTTCACATTAAGATGCATGACTACATCAGAAATTAACTGAAGTTAATTTAGGCATTTACAATACAAGAGATGCAATGTTAAGATATGTCCATGCATATTTTCAGGAGGTATAACACCAGCATGGCTTTCAATAAAGCTTAATGAGAAAGTGTAGAGGAGTGGAGCACATCTTGAGTCAGAAATATATTTTATCCATTTCCTAAAACTCTTTCCCAGTCCATCGAAATAAAGTACAGCTCAAATGTTCAGCTAAGACATTCTCCACAGAAGCCTGCTGAGATTTTGCAGCTAGAGCCTCCAAAGCCTCAGTCTGCAGGTTACATGTTCCAACCCTCTACAGTTCCCACATGCAGATGAGTTGTTGGCACAGTCCTCATGCAGTGACTGAGCACACACACAGGTCAACTTGCAGCTGCTGGAGAAAGTGACCTCCCTCATGGCTGACAGCTGGAGCAGACAGTGACTTGATGGCAGGAGGACATATTCGAGGGGACCTTGTGCAACATTTATGTTCTGTAGTCAAGGAGCCTGTTTAAAGTTACTTGCCACAGAAGTCGTACAGTGTACAAGCACAGGAACAGGGGCATGGAGATGAGGACATCTTTGGTAGATGAACACTTCCATGCAGATTTGTATTCTTGCCCTACCCTGGCTCACAGATCTGACATGAGTCATTCAGAGCCTTCACAGGAGGTCAGTCTTGGTGCGGTTTCCATGTCTTTGCCCTAATATGCAGAGGTGCATCACTGTAGCTGGGAGCTGTGATCAGAACTTTTAATATTTTTAAAGCATTTTGCTTGTTATCTGAAAAAAACATCAGATCATAAGGATCTGCACATGACCTCTCAGAAGAGGTGTGCATTTGTGAGGTTAATATCTTTGCTCCCCAGTTGTAGACAAATGACTAATATTAGCACCACTTTTTCCACTCAGGGATGCGGAGAAGAAATTCATAAACCCCATTGAGAGACTACACATCAAAAAGCTGTGGAAAAAAGGATTAAGTTATGATTCAGGGTTCATCATGGCATGATCTGGGAACATGCTGAAGCTTGAGGATAAACTATATATAACAGTTGCCTTAATTCAGTGTTCTCCCTTTATGTCAACCACTAAATGAAGCAAGTTCCTGGAAAAAAGTTAGTATGGAATTAAAGAACATGCAAAAGGAGGCTATATTATAGTTGAAGCAGCAACCTTCTAGTACTTGACTTTGCAGTGATATCACTGATATACAAATATTACTTTGACATCTTTGTATTACCTTAGAACCAATAACCAGTGCAGTCTGGTGAATATAACAGACAGCTACATTTTACCTCAGATTTAAACTGACTGGTGGCAAAGGTGGTAAATTCTGTATTTCCCTTGAGCCATACTTGCAACTCTCACCTCTGTTCATAACTACTGAAATGAAAGGTAGGATTTTTCACTTAGCTTTTTAAAAATACATTAAGTATTAGATATGTGAAACAACATTCCCATCCAAACACGTAGTAGGTTTTTTTTTTTTTTTTTTTTTTTAAAGTCTTTAGGTTCCATTGCATCTTGGTGGAAATTGCTGATGTAAAAGTGAAGTGAAGAAAGGACCATGAGCTGGAGGGTACAGAGGCACAGGTATAAGCTTACAGCTCTGCAGTACTATCTGCCTTAGAGCAGCGGGGCTGATAAAAATAAATAAATAAATAAATAAAAAAGAAGGAAAATTTGCATTCAGCCTCTGTAAAGAAATGAAATGGCTAATTCCAAAAGCTTTCTGAATATTATGAAGCAACTGTTCAATGAAGAACCAGTACAAGCAATATTATACTATACTTTGCTGTTATTCTTCCTGAAAATAGTCCAAGTCCTCATGCCTTGTCTTGATAACATGGTCCCCATAGTTCACCAGCAAATGAACAAATGATTTGAGAAGAAAGCACAGGAGACCTAAGTTACAGTTGCACTTAAGTACAAATGCATTTGTTTTTTAGCATTATTACTAATTACTAACTGAAATGATTCCTAAGCAAAGTTTTGATTGCTTTAAACTCAGTTTTAACACTGAAATTGAAACATCCATCCAAATTTTATTTTCCAGTATTCTTGATTCCAGTGGAAAGCTGCATTGAAAACTGTGTTAATGTTTCTTAATTGCTATTGCACCTTTTCATAGTAATTGACTTCAATAACATAACCCTTACCTTATCAAGAGCTGCTTGCACTATGGATTCACTCTGAGTATCTAGCGCAGATGTAGCTTCATCCAGAAGAAGAATCTTAGGATTTCTTGCCAGGGCACGAGCAATAGCTATTCGTTGTTTCTGTCCTCCACTCAGCTGAGCCCCTCTCTCACCTACCATGGTGTTAAATTTCTGAGAAAAGAGAAAACAAAACAGAAGTTGGGGAATGTCTCAAAAGAAATCCCTACTTCTTTGTGCAATAAGCACTCAGTTTCTAGACAAGAGATATCAGGACCAAAAGGAGGGCTATAATATCATCCATTCCTAAGGATGGATTAAATAGTTAATAATATTATTTTTTTCTTTGAAAGGTGTAAGGCATCTACTGAGTTAGCTCAAAACTGAATGCCAGGTATAGAAAGAGCTAAAGTTTCCAGCTGCTAAAAATGGTCTTGGTTCAGGGCATACTTTCCTCCCTCATTTCCTACTAAGGAAATGTTCCTGATAATGCTCTGGATTTCTGGTTCTCCTCTTTTAAAGCCCAACTCTTCCCGTGCCATGTGAGATCAGTATGGATGGTAATACAACTGTGTAGCTTCCTTTCTCCTGAATTAAGGCATCAACACTTTTTTTTACCAGACTTAGGCACAAATCCCTTGAAGGCAACTAAACAAAAGTACAATATCTAGCTTAGAGAGTCCCCAAACTGAAAGCTGCTGGAGGCTATGAGTATTTTGGGAAGTTATAATATAACATGAATTCCCATGCTCTCCATGTCAGAAATGGGACACCAGCTTAAATGGACCTTTCGTTCTTCTACTCAAAAAAAAGTTCATGAACTCACATCAGGCAGTCTAGATATGAAGTCAAAAGCATTGGCTTCCTTGGCTGCTTTCTCAATTTCAGCGTCAGAAATATCTTCCCTGCCATAGCGAATGTTTTCAGCTATTGTTGTTGCAAACAAAACAGGCTCCTGGCTCACAATACCAATATTTTCTCTTAGCCACTTTACATTTAGTGCCCGAATATCCTGACCATCTAAGGTAACCTGAGAAAAAAGTGTATGTTAGAATTTGAGGAAATGCATTTTGTTTATAATAAATCCATTGTTATTATTTAAGTATCATCTACAAGGACAATAAAAAAAGAAAAAAGGAAAAAACAGAAGAAAGAAAATTAGTGTCCTCTTTAACAGAAAACTAAGCCAAAGAAATTACAACAGTATTTTTTCCATCTACTGCACAAACTAAAAAACAGTGAGGAACAGCATAACCAGAGAAATCAGGGTTTTGTCCAATAACTATGCTGTCCAAGAACAAACCCAGCTTAAAAGTTTCCCAGCTTCCCTACACATTATTTACTATGTTTTCATGCCCCTGTGCCACAGTTTGTGGTCCTCTCAGTTGTGGCAATGCTTTACACCACATCAAAGAATAATCCAAATAGACTAAAGTGAAGTGAGAGGTCGTTTTTCTTACCGCTTTTCTTTTCACTTGCAATGTGACCGTATGAACATTAGTATAAGCACAGGAGTGAAACAAAACTGTGATTGTTCATTCTTGTCCCCATGCCTCAGAAATGGCAAGTATAAAAAGCAACTGTGTTGATAATTGATAACCTTGACATGCAGCGATAAATAGTTCAATGGTTAATAGCACTCAACTATTTAGTGTTAATAGCACTGAACTAGTGTTAATACATAGTTCCATCTGTAACTACTGAGTGCCATTCTTTGGCTATTAAATACAAAAAGAACATTATTCTTAAGCATGTTAGTGTCGTTATTCTACTTTTTTCACCCCTTTGGAAATTTGCAATCAGAAAAATGATAAATGCTTCTCATATCTAGTGCTGAGTGTCAGTAGAACAGACATATCCTGTGTAATGATGGGAAGTTTTGCTCTGGGTTATCAGAGACAAAACAAGCCAAAAAAAAAAAAAAAAAAAAAAGACCACTTAAAATAGGAAAATCTCTCTAGTTTACGGTCGTTAAAAAAGCAGAAAAAAAGTATTGTTGTATTATTCTTTACTTTAAAAAGTTTACAGTATCTTAAAAGTCTACTAACAAAAAGAAATTTAAATAGATAGATGCAAGGATATAAATTTACAGACTTGTGGTGTTTACTACTTTTGGCATCACACTTGGAGGAGGAGACGTATGAAGTCAGGCCACCAGAAAAAGTACACTGGAAGCTTAAATCATGGAAATACAGATCTGTGAAGACTAATTCTCAAATCTGATAAAAAATCAAAGTTCAGTTAACATGGGAAAATTCATGCTTATATTAATAGCATTTTTTTTTTCTTCAAATACAATTCACTTGCAGGCACTCACTTCTCCCTGGTCAGGATCATAGAATCTCTGCAGCAACTGAACACTAGTGCTTTTTCCACAGCCACTAGCTCCAACCAAAGCAATGGTCTTCCCAGTTTGAACTTTCAAGTTCAGACCTTTGAGAATCTAGGAAAAATACATCTTATTTTGACAAATTTGATTAGAAAACAGTCTGTCAAGGTAATTGTAGCAATAATCAATGTAAGGCACAGAGTTTAAAGGCTGGGCATTTAATTAATTAATAGCTAGGAATGTTCTGGGGCACTATTATGAAAGAACATGCATCTATGCTTCTGAAGTTTATTAGATTTTGAAACAGGGTGGCTACATACAACCTGCCTTTTGGGAATGGTCCCTGGATTCTTCTGGCTACCAAACCAAGCCTGGGAATTGAGAAGATTGATAACTGGAACAGGCCAAGCTCATGCCAAGAAACATTTTAAGAGTTCCCCTACATAGACCATTACATTCCATTGCCTGGGAAAATTCCCAGCACACTCAAAATCAACTAATACAGCCACAGTATTCTAAATGTGATAGTTCAGTTTATTCTATTGGTGTGATCTGGTAGCAGGCTCAATGTTCTGTTGTCCCATTTTGCAGTGCTTAGACAGTGGCATAACAGTAATGAATCTCAAGGGTATGTAGCACCTTTGAAATATTATTGTTGAGAAACAAGTTTGCTTTCTTCTACTTTTAGAAAACAAAGTTGTTTTGACAAGGTAACTGCTGGAAAGTCCTTACTAAAACCCAATCCTTATTGTTAACAGCCTCAGAAATCCAGGGAGTAGTTACAGATAAATGGTACCTTTGTTGCCATTTTCACATTTAGGAACATCTTACCTCAGAAGATGTCGATTTCATATATGAGTAATGCTGTGTAATTGCCAAAATATTTGGCTGCTATGGGAACTCTTCTTGTTTATAATTTTGCCTACACATGTTTTTGCAATGAGAGATTAAAATAGTTGCAATATTGTTCTCTTCTCCCTGTGTTACAACCAGTGTGGTTTGTACTTAGAGAAGCTGATATCCTGATGCCTACATTGTCAATCTAGAGCTACATTATGGATACCATAATTTCTCCAGGTGCAAATAGTCACAACAAAAATAGGCTATTTCTAACTCTTATCAAGTTAGCTGTTGTCAAGACTAACACTGACAATAGCTAGACCCTAATCTAGTTTAGTCTACACAGGGAGATTACACTGTGTTGCATCAATCACTTGAGAGATTGTAGGTAATTTATACATCTTTGCTGATTCTTTTTGGCTCTATTAAATAACAGATACTATTAGCAGGGAAAGCTGCTGACTCAGTAGACTTGGGAAGGATGACAAAATATTTATTTCCCTCCCTTTTGGCTTGCAGGCTCACAACACAGCTTATCTGCCTGGGAATTTCTAGGAAGATGGATTAACAGTCTGACGAAGGGTCTGCTCTGTCACTTCTGATTTCTCAGCCAAGAGTTAAATAAGATGCACTAAACTGCCTTCGGCTAGGCAGAGAGCCCAGCTCTGGGCCTGTCCTCCAGCAGCCTCAGTGTCCTGGAAACAGATTTGATGCATAATGATTTGATACATGATGGGACAGACACCATATAACTGAAGTGAGATGACCAATCTGAAATAACAGCCACAGTGATACAAACTTCCCCATTCTCACCCCTCCGTTGGCATGACCAGCCTTTACTTGTTAACACTTGAAATCTTTATTTCTACTAATTTCTTCATCATCAAAAGGCAGTGGCAAATCACTGTATTTTACCTTTGAACGTCTGTAAGAAACTGCTTGCTGAATATAGTAGAGATAAACCAACAATATACAACTGTATCACCAAAGGAGCAGATCACCATGGCAACATAACACTGCACAATAAGGTTACTGAGGAAGTTCAGCTGGCAGAAAATATGGACATCTGCTTATTGAACAGCAATTTTAACATTTTTCCAGAAAAACATTTGATTTCCAAGGTAGGTAGGTTTGAATTCATTTGAAGTCCTATTGTTATAAAGCCTAACTATCTCACAGGTCACCTTTCCTCACATAGGACATCACAGCAACTCAGGACAACCGAGGGACTGAAAAGAGCAACTTCATGGATTAACTGTGTAGGCTCTAGAAGTCTTAGTGACTAATTTTGAAGGGAAAAAACAAAACAAAACCAAAACAACAAAAAAAAATCTTATTTGGTTTATCATAGATCTTATTCATAGAAATTCAGACTAAGAACAACACATATCCTTTTTTTTTTTTTTTTTTTTTTTTTTTTTTAGTTTTGTCCAACAGAGAAGAATAGTGAGCAAGTGGCCAGTGGCAGTAGTTCTAGAGCTTTGTCTTTTGACATTATGGATTTATCCCCAGTAGTGCACAATCCCCCAATATAGGATGCATTTTGCATTCAAGAACATCATCATAATCAAGATTAGAGAAAGAATCTTGGACACAGGCTTCAGGATTTCAGTCCAGCAGGTGCATCTAACATGAACACTTACTTTAACATCAGGTCTAGATGGGTAACTGAAATGGATGTTTCTGAATTCGATTTCTCCTATGAGCTTGTCAGGTTTGTAGCCTTCCTTAGAACTGCTATCTATAAGCCGTTTCTGGAAAGAGGTTTTAATATACTGCTTGTTACTACACTTTTGGAACTGCTATTTCTGCTGGTTACATTGTTCAATACTTTCTTAGATACTAATTAACACTGCACCACACCATTACAAAGCTACATTTTACTTACAAGATGCTGAATGCAGAGAAACCGAATTTTAATTCTACAGGTATAGCACATTTGAAAATGAGGAAAAAAATGAAAATCAGTAATTCAATAACTTTACGTTCTTGCAGCCAAAACATGGCTCTCAATTATGCATATAGGAGGGTTATAGACACACATCAAGATGAATGATATAGACATTTCTGTATGAACTTCCTAGCCCTACTTGTTTTAATTATTTTATATACACAGATATCGAACCAGCAATAACACAGCAAGAGGGAGATAATAGTGTGGAAACCATTTTCCATTTTTCACAGCAACATCAGCATGTCACTTTACATTAATATAGCTTTCAATAGCACTATTTAATCCCTTCTGCAATCCCACCCTTTCCCCAACCCCCCTCAAACAAACAAAAAAAAAAACAGCTCACCTGAAATCATGTATACATGCATTCAAGAAAAAAAAAAAGTATAGTGCCTTATTACTTTCCCTCTGGAGTTGCAAATCTAATATTGGAAAAAACTGTACCAATAAATAATGTTGTACATGCCAGGTCAGGTTTCCAAATATTAATTGTAACAAATAATGAGGCAGATTTATTTATTTATTTATTTTTAATATGTGGAAATACTGGCTTCAGTGGTAGGCATCTATGGAGTTTATGGTTTATTTATTTATTTTTTTTTTTGGCCATTTTTGTTACACATCAAGGAAAGATGAAAATTTTAAGTGTGGTTGAAAAGCTTTTTTACTCAGATTCTTACCTTATTGATAATTCGATATACTTCATAGGCAGCCCCACGCGCATTAGACACGCTCTCCAAGTTGGGAGCTGCCTGTCCCAGGGAGAAGGCTCCAACAAGCACAGAGAAGAACACCTGCAAGGGAGAGAAAGAGAAGCCTTGTGGTTAATCATGACTTCAGAGTCATTAGTGCCTGGCTGTTAAATGTTAAAAGCCTTTTTTTTTTATAGGAAAATTAAATGTTGAAGTTAAAGGTGTATTTCAGACATTTGTGTCCACTCCCATTTTCCTGAAGTGAATAGTTAACTACTTGTATTGGGTTTACATGGCAAGGTTTTGGTAGCAGGGGACTGCGGGGATGGCCTCTGTGAGCAGAGCCCAGTAGCTGCCACATGTCAGGTCAGAGACAGCTCCAAAGGGACCTGCCACTGGCCAGAGCTGAGTCAGTAAATGGTGTAGTTTGTACCTCTGTGAGAGCAGATTTAAGAAAGGGAAAAGAAATTGCTGTCCCACAGCAGCTGGCAGAGCAAGGAGTGAGAACCAGCCGTGCAGCCCCCGAGGTCAGTGCAGCAGGAGGGCAGGAGGTGCTCCAGGCATGCAGCAGCAGTTCCCCTGCAGCCTGTGGAGAGGCCCCTGGTGGAGCAGGCTGTCCCCCTGCTGCCCATGGGTCCCACATGGAGCAGATCTCCACCCTGCAGCCCGTGGAGGAGCCCCTGGTAGAGCAGGTGGATATGGCCTGGAGGAGGCTGCGGCCCATGGAGAGCCCCCGCAGGAGCAGGGGGTCTGGGGAGAGCTGCCACCCTTGGGGGACCCGTGCTGGAGCAGTTTGCTCCCAGGGGATAGACCCCGTGGTACGGAGCCATGTGGGAGCAGTGCTTGAGAAGCCACTGCCTGTGGGCAGCCCCCGCACGCTCAGTTCTGGAAGGATGGCATCCCGTGGGAGGGACCCCACATGGAGCAGGGGCAAAGAGTGACTGTGAAGGAATGGTGGAGAGGAAGCATCAGTGACTGAAGCATCAGGGACTGACCGCAGCCCCCATTCCACTGCACCACTAGGGAGGAGAAAGTAGAAGAGGGTGGATAAGAAAGATGTTTTTACTTTACTGCCCTGGCTTATTAGTAATAGGTAAGAAATTATATTAATCTCCCTATGCTGAGTCTGTTTTGCCCATGATGATAATTTGGGAGTGCTCTCCTTGTCCTTATCTCAACCCTTGAGCCCTTTTCCATCATATTTTTTCCCCTTTTACCTTTGAGTAGGGGGAGTGATATAGCAGTTGTGGTAGAGTTCAGCTGCCACAACCAGTAAAACCACCAGGATACTGACATGATTTTTGGCATAAAAAAAAAAAAATAATCAAAAAGAAAAGTCTTTAAGTTATCTACAAACAGAACACATCTTTCTTGTTGCTTTCCAGATGTCACCAAAGTTAAGGGACCCTCAAAATTTAGTCCAGAGTTTCCTAATTGAAGTCTCACATGTGAGACCAATGCATAATTAACTTCACTTGCTATGAGGAGCCATAGTCAGAGAACTTGTTAAAAGTCACTTGGGTATCATAGCCAAGCATGTAGCCAAATTTATGATGACAAGACAGCTAAATATTCTCAAATCAATACTAACTTAGTCATATTAGTAATGGATGGTAAATCCTTGCAAGTAAACAATAACAGCAGACATCATGGCTAAATGAGATCTGGAGGATTTAGCAGTACACATTCAACACATTGAGATTCATTTAGTCCTAGGAGCTAAGCAGAGTTTTGTTGGAAAGCCAAGTAATTTATCTTTGCCTCGTAACAATCAGCTCTAGCTTGTTCATCCTGTCCTGTGCTTAAGACAGGGTAAAAAAAAAAAAATATATTAAAAAAAATAATCAATCCTCTGCATGTAATTTTGTCTTTACATTGATTAGAGTGGGAACCCGGGTGCCCTGCTCAAACCTGTAACGTCAAAAGCTAGGTAAGATGAATGCCTTCTTTCCAGTTATTTTATACCAAGCAAGTTTGTAACTTGCTAATTTAGCAAGCACTTAGGAGAAAATAGGGATAATCATATATACTACTTACATATCAGTATTTTCTTCAATTTGCAGAACATTTTTCAAAGCTGCATTGCTATACTTACAATTAAAACATGGCCAATGTCATAATTTTCTTTCTCCTCAGCAGTGAGCTTGGTTCCATACCAAAATGCAAGAGCATAGGATCCAAATATAAGGAACTGTGAAACACCTAGAGATACGTTGGTGGTAATGGATTTTTTCACTCCAACGCTTCTAGCCAGCTCTAGGTTAGCATCATATCTGAAAATGGATGAGGAAACAATTAATCTGACATGCCATTCAGATTGATATTTCCCATGCCTCTTTTTAGTTACCAGGTCTTTCTGCCTTAAAAGCAATTGAAGTCTCACATGCTGCAGAGAATATTTTTGACAAGGGACTAGTAGGTATTCAGATTTACTCCTTTGTGTAAATCTGTTCTGACATTCCGACAATATCTAATCTTGTCATTCACAGGTTTAGATGATATCACTATGGAAGACATACTTTGAAAACAATTGGGTAGCATTACTTCATTATCATGACAAAAGACAAGATACCACTCTTGAGCAATTTGTTTGCATTAGTCCTGAGAGGAAGTCTTGAAAAACATTTATCAACATTACCTATCAAAGGCAAGGTTTGGTCTTCCACATTTGAAAAAAACAAATGAACCCCCCCCAAAAAAGTGGGTACTGTGGTTGAAGGCAGGCAAATGTATAAAAGCCAGGGCCTTCTGATGCCAGACCAGAAGATGACTAAAAGTCCCTTGCAAAGATAAACATTGTGAAGGCACTGTGCAGCGAAAGATTGCTTTTCCTAACTCTAAAGTCATCATTCAAGAGCTATGTAGGAGTCACAATCCATAGATTAGAAAATGCTCTACTCAGTCCCTAGTGATCAGCCATATCTGATTCGTAAAAGATAAATCATTTGATGGATGTGACTAGGACATGCTGGATTAGGCCAACAGGTGTTATTTGCAAACCAAAGTAATAAAAAGCAGTGATATGATTTTACTTAAGACCATTATCCAGTGAAGCTTAAATATAAGTCATTAATCAAAGATAAAAACAGCAGTACATATGCTCTAGAAGTTAGTTAATCGATCACATGCTTTGCTGCATTTGACAACTAGGTAAAGATAATCCTCCCAATGCTTTCATTTCTAAATGAGAGTCCAGATCTTATTCATAAGAAAAATTTGGGTCTATGATGCTGTCCTGGTTTTGGCTGACCCTCCAATAAAACAAACCAAAACAACTCCCAGAGCCAAACTCAAACTCACTTTAAATACAATTATTAATTCAAGAAACTTACTTTGCTAATGCCTTCTGCTGTCCATTGAAAGCCACAACTGTCCTGATTGCAGTCAAAATTTCTTCTGCCACAGCTCCTGCTTTGGCATAAGCAGACAGCTCTTTAGCAGTAAGGGATGCCAAAAGCTGGAAAGTTGAAAAATGGGTGTTATTGGAGCATCCTGAAAGGATACACACATTGTATTGGTGAATAAGAATGATCAGTGGTCAAGGCATAAGATGACATTTCAGGAAAGCTAGGGTCAACTCCTTTGGGCCCTGAATTTCTCCAAACTCTAGCTTCTCTCATTGCATCATTGTTACAGTGAACACCTGCATCAGCATCACATGGGCTCCATGACTTAACGCTTTTCTCCCACACGAAGGAGAGCCTATGATCTGCCCATACTGTCCCACAGTGTTGTGTGTGTGGGATCAGGGAGGCATGTTGCAGCTGCTCTGCAGAGTGTCCCTTGGCATACCTATGAAGAGGTTTGGGAACTCTGCTTCATAGGAAAGAAGTTAATGGACTGCAGAGATAGCTGCGTTCTCTAAATAATGGGGACAAGGAGCATTTTTACGTAATGGTGCTCAGAGCATAGAAGTATCACCTACTGAGGTGGTTCAGAAGCTAGAGCAACAGCAAACTTTAAGTATATATATGCTAGTTGTACTACAACTTCTTAAATGCTTTAAGAGGAAAAAAAAGAGTAAGCACTCAGAAATACAAGCAGTACCCATTAATGTGGCCACAGTGGATCGCAAGGGAAAAAAAAACAAACACATTTCCTTGCCTGAAAGTGAAACCTGTCCAACTATTTCATTAATTTGTTTCAGTCCTGTCTGTGGTAGCTGTATATACACCCTAGTGTCAACTGTAAGCAGCATGAAACTTAGTAAAAAACATTTGCAAGAAATGTGGTGTCCTGTACATATGGATGGAAAGAGCTTAAAAGGCACTTCTTTTAACAGGGAAGAGATCATGAGCATGTGCCTGGGCTGCCCCAGGCAGTGTTCTGCACAAGGAAAATGCTATGTGAGGAAGATGCTGGTGCCAGTTATCCTCTTGCCACATGGCATGAGAACAGAGTAAAGAAATGAGAGGAATATGACATGCAAGTACATGCTTGGGAACTCAGAAAAACTACAGAGGAAGCAGAAATCATGAAGGAAGCATGGGACAAACCTCCCAAGTTAGAAACCACACTAGGTTTCTCCCATTCTCTCTCCCCCCCAAACCCCCCCAAACGCCCTCCCCCCCCCCCCCCCCCCCCCGCTTTCCTGTGCATGAGAAAAAATGTAATGTTTTTCTGGTTTGCTCTGTTTGTTAATCCCCAAACACTTACAGTTGACCAAACTGCTGCTGATGCAGCTAGCAGAGGGCTGACTGACAAAATCACCAGTGTCAGCTTCCAGCCATGGATGAATCCTATAATAATCCCTGCCAGAAATGTGGCAAAAAACTGTACAAATATACAGATTTTGTCTCCGATGCCTTCATGGATGGTGTTGATGTCACTTTAAATAACAATAATAAAAAGAAAGATTTGTTAGCTTTGAATGGCTTTCATTCTACCTCCCCCCATTTCATACTATGTGGCCTAATGTCAGAAGTTTTGTCATTTCCTAACTGGCATAGCAAAATTTCTAACCACAGCTACTGTGCAGTACCACTGGTCTCTTGCGTGGCCAAAGCACAGCAGACACTTTTTTTTTTCTAGTTTGATGTACTTTCCATCATTCTCTAGTGTTTCTATACACCGTTACTAGGTCACAAATGACCTAGTTTCCTTATCCAGTATCCAAATGGAGAAGTAAAAGTAAACAGATAAATGGCCTCCTCACCTCCTGTGACCCTACCCAAAGGATTTTCCTTTATGATTTTCAATGCATTATGTTCCTAATTTTGGTTACAGCCTCAGATCAGGTGTTATTTTCACTCTATCAGAAAAACATTATTTGGAAGAAACTTTGTTTTTCCATACACATTTTTCTTTCACATTTTCTCTTCCCAGCAAGTACAGATAAGATCTGAGAGGGATTTTATTTAAGCTTCTCTTGCACTTTTCAGGACATAGCTCTTTCCAAAACCACCTCAAAACCCAGAAAAGTCTGTGCTCATGCATACTGTCCTCATCCCTAGATCTATTGAGAGATCTGGAAGAGGACCAAAGACCAAAGACTAACTGACATTGGACTGAGTCCAGTCTGAGATCTGGCTAGATGTAAGCACAAGCTCATTTCCATTCAAGTGTCAGAGCTTTCAGTGTTTGTAAACTAGCTGGAGAAAGCAGAGCTGTTTATCTACTGCTGTCTGCCATGTACTTCACAAATGTTACAAAGGTGGTGCCAGATAAGTAGAATACTGCATTTCACAGCATAACCCCTTCAAGTATATGTATCACAGAAACTGCACAAAGCAAGTGGAAAAACAGTAACAAATTTCTCCCTCTGTGCAGTATTGCTTTTTTTTTTTTTTGCTTTGTTTTGTTTTTTCCTCTTTTTTCATTAAAAAAAAAAAAAAAAAAAAAAGTAAAAGCAGTCTATAGGTGATCCCATAGATGTTTAAAAGAAAACTGCCATTTATCATCATGCTTAGAAGGTCAAAAAAAACCACAACAGCTCTCTCACTCTGTCAGTCTGGTGTTCAATGTTCCTATCTGGGTACTATCAAACCAAGCCATTTCTTGATGGAGCACTGCAAAAAAGAACTTCTGACGAATCCTTGCTGACTGCCTTGTAGCAGCAACCAAAAATGTCCATACTTGGATCATGCTTAGGATCAACACAGCAAAACCAATTCCCACATAGTAGTAAGCAAACCTGCAATAAGGAGACAAAAGGCCATATAACCACAAGGTATTTTGTTGGAGAAATACACAGATAAGCTACAATCAGTCTTTATTTATCCCACCACACTAAACATGGAAGTCTGGGATATTATTGTGAAGCCTTTCTGAGGAGGTAGAAGTTTGGTTTCTGCTTGAAGGGATAACACAATAAAAGAAAATCCCCCAGTACTCTGTTAACAGAATAACTACAAAGATTCTTACTTTGTCATTTCAGCTTCTATATCTATACCTGGAATTGATGGACAGATGGAGCTATTTACTGAAGTATCTGCGGGGAAAAACAAATATTTAAGAAAGTGTCTTCTATGTATGATAAATCATGATGATACAGGGTCATCACTTTTGGAATGATTTGTATTTTGGCAGTAGGGTCAGACATGTGGCAGATACACATACATTTATTTCTTCTGAAATTCTAATAACAGTAGATACCTGATAAGTCATGATACAAAAGGTGGTTCATTCTCCTTACTATACTACCCAAAATAGGGAACATAACCAACACACTGCCTTTGTCCAGTTCAAACCATTAAAGTTTAATATGAATGGGCAATTTGCAGCAAGATGAATTTCACTCTTGTTCTGATAGGTAACATGTACATTGTCTAGAGAACAATCTTAGATCCTGTAGCAAAACATAACTGGTACACAGCAAAGTCTATTTTTAACTTTACCTTTTGATGCATTTGAATTCACACCACTTAGCACAAAGCTGTTTGTCATATCTCCAAAGACAATGATCATAAGTGGTAATCCAGTACCATTTGCAGCAGCTGCGATCAAGCCAACTACCATCAAAAGTATATCCAACCAATCAGCATAACGAAACTATGTGAACATTAAAGAAAGAGTAGAAGTTATGCCTGGCAGTTCATACTACGTACAATACAACAGACTTACAGAATACACATTTCTTAGAATCATAGAATGGTTTGTATTCTAAAAAGCAATGATACTACAGCTGAAGGCAAAAGAGAATGAGAAGAATTTTGTATTAGGTTCCACACATCTTTAAATCACTTATTCAATAAGGTTGCTGAGGGAATGTTGGCAAGACATATGGTTACTCCCCAGCTCAGCAGAAAGTTAGAAAAAATAAAAATGTATATCTTACATTTTCTAAGTGATGGACTTCTCTGCACAATATACTACATTTAGCATTCCAGTAAGTTTCATATTTACCAAGATAATGCCTTTGAAATGTAAACAAGAGTGAGTTATTGATCAGCACCTGGCTTGTATCTAATGGGAGAGTGTTTGCAGCAGTGATTGTATCTTAAGACTTGCCTATCCTTCAGTGTTTCTTTGGTTTAAAAAAGGATGCAAATTTAAATCTCAATAGCTGTTCTTGGATGTGATTCATCTGAAACAAGCCCATTTTATTGTTGACTGCCCTAGCATAAATGGACATGGAATAAACTGGAGAAGAATAAAAGTTCTCTTATTCTGGAACAAGCAAGTTTACACGTAGGGTTAATAGCTATTGTATAGAAAATGGAAGCAAAAATGCACCCCTGGTTCTTTCAGACAGCAACTCCCTCAGATATCAAACACAGGATAAATCCTTTACTAAATATCACCAAGGCAAGGACCTGCACAGTATGTGTAGCCCAGATCAGGCTAAGCATGGGTGAAACTCATTCTTCAAAAGCACTAACATTGAATTGCTTTAAGTGCTACCAATACACTAAGATGGCAACCTGACATAACAGGTCAAATTTTAAAAGAGAACTGTCATCAACATTAGCATTTCATAGGTCTCAGGATACTTCTCCTTTTTTGATTTGATAGGCAAACAATTTGCAATGACAAATAAAGAAAAGGAAATCTAAGATAGACCATCAACCTGGACACTAACCAGTTCAAAAACGCCAACCACCTTTTTCTCTGGCTTATTTTCCTTCCTAGAAAATACAAGATACAATTAAGATAAGCTTTTTCTAGGAGAGCCATATTAAAAATAAATCCATACACCCAACACACACATGGCCAATATGTTCAGTTCAAAGAATGCCTACGTTTTTTTCTTGGTCTTTAACTGGTCACTTTGTTCAAGATCTTCATCATGTTGGAAAGAAGGGTTGTCATATCCCTTACTTGCTGATTCTGTGGAAGAAGCGGCAGACTTTGTTAACATAATATTCCGTATTTTCTTCCAGTTTCCTGCAACTTTCATTGCTTATTCTTTTGCTTTTCAAGCTTAAAGATCATTTCTTTCCCTCATGTTCCTGAAATAGCCCAATGATATTTTTTGAAACTTCCTTTCTCTTCAGTTCATCTCCTCCTCTTCAGAAGAAGCTGCCAGCTCCATTTCTGAGTTGAATACAATTAAAAATATACCTATAGAGAAAAGTTACCAAGGACTAAAAGCAAGACTTGAGCAGTGATTCTGCAAACACCTACTACTTCCTTTGAAAAAAATTGAAGTTCTAATGATAAAAATTGAGTTGCTTATCAGTTAAAATTGATGTATTTAACAGTAAAGGCATGCTAATTCACTGAAGAATCATGCCTTTGCCTGTAATAACCCTCATTATATTTTCTTTGTATTACAGTAGTTGCCACACACCCAGCTTCTTTTGTACTAAGGACTTTAGAAGTCTATACAAAAGAGGAATCCTACCCTTGAAAGCTCATAAATCTAAAAACACAGGATGTAATAAATGGATAAAAAAATTGATGAGCAACCACAGTAGGGAGCCAGCTATCAATTACACCAGGAGAAGAGGGTTCAAATCAAGTGTCTCCCATCTGTACTAAGCTGAGTAAGTATAATTATCTGTATACAGTTTTTCATGTGCTCTCATCCGTCAGTCCAAAAAGAACAACTTAGAGAAACATTTAAAGGCAGTAATATGCTTCTACCTTAATGAATTTATCCTAGAAGCATTTTCCTGCCCAGCCTAGGACCCACCTAAATAGTTTTACCCATCTGAATAAGTTCGTTGAACTTGGTGGAATGACTCATGCATAAATGTTTTCTAGGTGGTGGCTTTAATTCACTAGAAACTCACTAGAAACTTAAGGAGCTGGAATCACTAAGGAGAAAATCAGAGGTGCCCAGCAAGTCACTACAGAATACAAAGATTCAGATATTGTTAACACTTTATCTCCTCTAAAACCACTATGACAGTCAGGAAGGATTTATAACAGACTTTCAGATTTGGAGCTGTGGAATATTTTCCTTAAATACACATGCTGTTTTTATGTATGTGGCTTACCAGCATCAGAGAGGTCCTTTTCTGTTGGATTTACAAAATGGTCCTTCATTTTTTTCTTTGTTGTATGCTTCTGAGGTGAAGATAAAAGTTACATTAAGCAAGATCTGCATATGCAACAAAACCTTTGGAAATAGTAGGTATTTAAAGAGTTTAAATTATATTTACTTTTTTTTTTTTTTTTTTTTACTTTTTTTTTTTTTTTTACATGAATCATATTTGGTCCCAACATTGTCCTATTAACATCAACAACAAAAAAAAAGATATAACAGCACAATAAAAAGACTACTTTTAAGGAGATATTATAAACAGTACAAACTGGAACAGTGGCACTTATTTCAGTAGCTTGTTTTAGTAGTCTTTGGTCTTTTTAGTAGTCTATGGCAAAGCCCTAGATCATTCATATTCAGATTATTGTGGATGATCTATTTTAGAATAGATGATTTCCTTCATTAGTTTGAGCAAAACTTACTTAACAGTTGTAACAAGATCATGATTATAATGGTAAAGACTACAGATACACATATGTATTATTGCATGCACTAGCTAAGCAAAATTTAGAGGTAGTGACTGATGCTCAGTGTCCGCAAGCTTTTCTTCTTGATGCTTCACATATAGCAGCTTAAAAAACACAAGCAGAAATAGATATGAATTTGATGCAGGTTCAAACAATAACGAAAGAAAACACAGAATCAACCTGACATTAACACTTGACGTTAAAGCTTGTATATTTACATATAAGCATCCTTTCTGATAGATTTCTGGCTGTTGCTGTCCTCGTATTACCTCGGCTTACCTTTACACCCAGTGCTGTGCCCACACACGGGGGTGTCCGTGGGGATCAGCCCCACTCGCGCCCCTCACTGGAGGCGAGGTTGTGCTTGCCGCCACCCAGAGACTACGGGGCAGGCTGCCCGCTGCCCGCCGTGCGCTTTATAGCGCCGGGCACCGCCCGCCCTCCGGCGGCTCGGGTTTCAGGTGAAGGTCGGTGCCGCAGCCCGGCGGGAGGTTGCCTCGGCGAGGGGCCCTCAGGCACGTCTCGGTTGGCTGATGGCACACGCACCGGTTCCTGTCTTCAGAGCCAGGTCGGGTGCTCCGGCCCTGCAAGTCCCACAGAGCGAGCCGCTTGGCCATGCTGTCAGAATGGACCTTTCCGACTCGGTTCTCACCATTAATAAAGGTGGAAGGATTTTAGTTGGGAAAAGTATCACAGTGACCACTTCTGCTCCCTCCTGTCATCTTGTTCTAGCAGGCAGAGGTTGCAGGGGGATGAAGTAGAGTCACTTGTCCACGGGGATGGGAAACTCATGAAAACTTGAGCATCACATTTTGCTCATGTAATTCTTGCTCCTTCCCCGTAATTTGTGTGGAGTTTCATTTTGGCAAAAGTCAGACTGTTTCTTGCTTTGGGTTAATTCAGAAGTTGCTCCCTCAAACTCCTCTTTGGGAAACAAACAAACAAACAGGTACACAAACTGAACTTTCTGTACAGCCCTAAAAACAGGGATTCTTAATCACTTTCACCTGCACATACTGAAATATCTATCATTTGCTTCCAGTAACATCTTCAGAATTTATGAAAAACAAACTGTAGTTGTTTTCCCATCCACTCAAATACCACTGTCCCAAAGCTGAGTCCCAGTCAATTAAGATAGTCAGTCAGATAGCTGAATTTATTCCTGAGTAACATGTTCAGAACTAAAACAAAATTAAGCTTCTCTTTTCAGCTGGCCCCATGGGATTCACTTTACATTTTACATATTTATTGTGGTGCCCTGAAAGAACCTCAGAAGCAAAGGCATTTTGCTTGCTGAGCCTTCATTGCCTTGCTGCTCACTGGGACTGTCTATGTTCACTTTAGAAAACTTAGAAACTTGTGTCAGGCTTATTATTATTATTATTATTATTATTTTAAATATATATATATATATTTACCTTTCTTATCTCATTAGCATTACCCAAGTCTTATATTCCAGACTCAAGTTAAGCCCACATAACCCACATCAGCAACTGTGTTTTCTGTTCCAGAAAGCTTACAGAAAGCTTTAACTTCTGCAGCCATGAAGAATCTTCATTTACGGACTTTGACAGAAGGGCGAGTGGCAAGCTGAAATACCTTGCTGCCCCAGCCCCAAGGTTCACAGCTGCATGCAGAATTTTCATCACTAAAGACAACTTTTTAAAAATCATTTTTATTATTTATTTCTCTCACGATGAGCAAGAAGTTAGAGGTGACCCACAAGGATCATCAAATCCAACTCCTGGCTCCACACAACCAAAAAATTGGACCATGTGTCTGATAGCATTGTCCAAACACTTCTTGAACTCCTTCAGGCTCTGTGCTGTGACCACTGCACTGGCGAGCCTGTCCCAGTGCCCGACCACCCTCTGGGTGCAGAACCTTTACCTAACCCCCAGACTGACCCTCCCCTGTCCCAGCTCCATGTGGTTCCCTTAGGTCCTGTCGCTGTCCCCAGAGAGCAGAGCTCAGTGCCTGCCCTTCCGCTCCCCTCATGAGGGAGCTGCAGGCCGCCATGAGGCCTCCCCTCAGCCTGCTCTGCTCTGGGATGGACAAACCAAGGGACCCTAGCTATTGCTCATATGTCTTGCCCTCCACACTCTTCACCATCTTCATTTGGACACTATTCTACCTCCTTTGGACACTAATTTGTGTCCTTAAATTGTGGCACCCAAAACTGCACACAGTACTTGAGGTGAGGCTGCACCAGCACAGAGTAGGGTTCACTTTTCAAAGCCTTGTTATCAGTCATTCACACACAGTAGCACTGAAGCGTCAACTAGCATTCAGATCCATTGCTTTATGCACTGCACACCTGGTAAGAGAAAGTCTCAGATCTCCCCAGCTTAGAAAATACAGACTCAAAAGGGTGTGAAAATAATGAGGGCAAACATCTCATAGTACAATGAAGAGAATCACAGGGTGTTGCAAGGAAAGTTATTTCCTCCTTTGACCTCCCCACTCCCCTTATAGTTCTTCCTTCAGGAGTGATATTAAACCCCAAAGGGAGACATAGACCCCAACCACAAACAAATAAAAGAAAGAAAGAAAGAAAGAAAGAAACAAACAAACAAAACCCTTACCAACCACAACAATCAACCAACCAGATAAGGAGTAGCCTCTTAGCAAGAACCTTCATCCAGTCTACTGAGCAACATGGACTCCTTCCTCACTGAAGTATAAAAACAGTAAACTACTCTTTGTTTCAATCAAAAATAAGTCAGCATAATTTGCCTTTTTTTTTTTTTTTTTTTTTTTTTTTTTCAGAAACAGAAGTTCTGCACTAAAATATGCAGATGTCAAGGATAAAATAGTCCAGTTTATAGAGAATGGCAAGGAAGTAATGCAAGAGCTGGTAGTTTGTAGTAATGCCTCTGTAACTTTTTTGGGGACTGGTACAATAAAATATCATATGTGATTTGGAGGTGAAATACTGTTTTCTGTTTTATCCAAAAATATTTTTTAACTTCAGAAAACACCTGCTACATCTGAAAAACTCTCTTCTAATCAAAACAGAGAGTATGATTCTATGCATTTGGTTCTGGATATGTCCAGAACAGCTAGCAACAGGAATTGAAGAAATAAACACAATCAAGTAGCATTAATTAACACCTTCTATAACTGACTTAACTAGAAGAGATACCTACTCTGAAGATCTATTAATCAGAATCACAGCATAATTAAAAACAAATAGAAAAACAAAACAACACCAAAAATTCCCCCAAAGCACAGGCTGGAAACAAGAATTAATGTCTTTAGCAAAACAGTAGTACTAATGAGAATGCAATGCATGGTATGTGAAAGCAGAAGACACCCAATTTTACTGGAACATCTCATCAAAATAATAATCAAACAGAAAGAAGGTGCATTGCATTTTACAAGCATTGTAACAACTTACTGCTTTTCAACTTTTGCAACAGCCCAGAAGAGCATCAGTAAGACACCCAGTCTGCACCCATGAGCTACATATGGGCAGTCATGGGTGGTATTTGATTCATTACCTTAATTGTAGCTGATCTCTTACCCTTCCTATGTAGCTGGGTCATAATTAGCAGGATGGAGCTATAAAAAGCTTTCCTTACTACTATTTGGAATAGTTGTTTTGTGATTCTTGCATCTTTGTTATGCTTGTGATTCAGCCAGAAAAGACTTGCCATAGTCAATTAAAATATATATTTATATTTTATATATTTATATACACAAATATATATGATATAATATTATATAAATATATACATATTTATATAATGTATATATGTATATATAAATAATGTATGTATATATAGATATATAATGTATGTACATATAAAAATATATATAATGTATGTATATATAAATAATATATATATTTATATATATATATTTATATATTTTTTATATTTATATAAATAAATATAATATATAAATAATGTATATATATACATATTTATATAATGTATATAAATATTAAATTTATTTATATACATTTTTATGTACAAAAATAAATCTGTTTTCATTCTTATTTCTCAGAAATATGACTAAAACGGAATGCATGATTGTGGAGCATTTCTAGGCTTCTGTGTCTTTTAGAGGATGCCCTTTTTTCCCCCATTCTCTGTTACTGTGGTCCATACTAAACCTAGCTGGGGTAGTACAAAACAGAAAGCCCACCATTTAATACCAGCTTGGGCAAAGAGTTGGGGTAAACTCTGTTGACTAAGATAAACTTAATCATAAGCTTAAGTTAGTTAAGCTTAAGCTGGTTTAAGCTAGTTAACTATGATTATAAATACAAAAGGAAAGCCTCACCTCTTGACAGCACTTTCATTACTTCATTATTTTTCTGTTGCCATGAAATGTTCTATAATGACTGAATGTATGAGGTAGTCCTGCAGCTGATAAAAGCTGTTGAAATCTGTAACTTTAGGGCCATAGACCTCTCCTCATGCTGGATACTTTTATCAGTGTAGACATAACCACTGAAAGGGTTTGTTCACTGGCAGAATTGCTTAGTGTTTTCCTAACATAACCCTGGGTGAATGAAGCCCTGTGGGTAGAAACCACATATCCTGTTTCTGAAAGATCTTTTTTCGGGGAATTGGTCCTATCTCACATTAAAAAAAATAGGTGATGTAGAATTATCAACACTTCACATCTGAAAACGTGGAGGAAATATCAGATGCTTTTATTGCAAGTTTAGCACTAGCCAAGCCTCTTGTTTTGATCTTAAAAACATTCTGAATGTGCTGCAAAGCCCTAGCCAGGGTGCAGGCAACACAGAGAATTTCGGTTCGCTTATTACTTAAGTCCCTACTTTTATCAGTTTAGGGACCTACTAAATGACAATTACTTGTCTTTAAATACTTGTATTTCTTAATACAAATCTTTTCAAATCTTGAGAGCAAGGACCTCTCTCTTTTGGTCTAGTCTCTCCTCTAATAATCCAGTTTTGTAGATTGTGTGTGTGTGTATATATATATATAAAATTACTGAATCAAGCAGGTGTTATTCATATAAGTAGAGCATGTTTATGACTGAATAACATTCTGATGGATTGTTTACATGCTCCCAAGGATCAATGAATGCTGTCCCTTTCTTCTAAACCAGTATAAAAGTTCCTGCTCACTGAGGTTATTTCCATGCACCTTGTGACTTTTATGAGCACATCACTGAATGTTTTCATTGCCAGGACAGACCACAGTGAAAATGGAAATCCAATTTCAAATATTCTTCTATTAAGAAGAAAAATAAAAATGAGCTCCCTATTTAAATAACATCAATGGATGCCACGTGGTACAGTAGCACAGCTGTTTCTTAAATCACCTTCTACAGCCCCCCCAAGCAAGTGCTCCAAGCCATAGTTGTCCTCACTCCTGAGAGCTGCGGCACCTCTGAGTTAAATGATTCCTGAGGGCATGAACAGGGAAAGACATCCTAGTATTAATGAGAAATTATCTTGAAACAGGGGGGATGGAGCAAGTTACTGAAAGTAGCTGCCTTCTTCTAAGATGTACAAAGTACTATGGATCAGCAGAAGAAATTAACCTGGTTGTAAACCTTGCTTAAATCTTGAGTTGGAGAAGTAGCTTCTGCTTTTAAAGTTGCACTATGTTATCACAGTATTGTTTTCCCTTGGGGTAGCTGTTTTTTTCTGTGGCAGCCCATTCACATGTACTTGGCTTTATTCTCCTCTGAAGAAATGTGTTTTGGCACTACAGGCAACAGCTGTAGGATTTCTGCCAATCTGCTGTTTGTGCTTTTCAGACTTCTGTGCTCGTGGTGGTTAATCCTGATGCTGAGTTCTGTGGGACCAAATTCTGGTTAGGATGGAACAAAACTGATTGCCAGAGCTGAGGGGCGGTTTGAAGTATTACTTTTGTTACTGATAGCTTGTGATGAGACATAGATCAAGAATGCCATGGTCCAAAGCAGATTTATTCAAACCCCAGTGATTAAAAGGAAGACACAGGCATCTTCTAATTATCCACCCCTTTTTATTACTGTGTGGTAGGCTCTCAGATGTCACTACAGTCTCCTTTTTCTACTTCTTCCTCATTTCATTTGAGTAGTAACAGTATTCACTGACCTTTGTTTCTGATGTCTTCTGCATACTCTGCAGATTGATATCTAACACTGCCTCCTTTTCCCATAAGTTCACAATCCAGTTCTTCAGCTGAGAGGTGAGCAGTTTAGAAACAAGTTTTGTCCAGTGTAGTCTTAAATGTATCAGTAATAATTTACCATCAGAGTAGTGAAAGAAGCCCTTCACATGGAATAGGGATTGCTGAGGCAACTCAGGGGGCTGGTGAGATCCAGATCCTGTTTTTTGTCTTGTTCCTGTAAACTCTAGATCAGGACTGTCTGTACAGTTTTCATGCAGTGCTGAACTTTTAGCTCTAAATGTGTTTGCAATATTAAACAAGTTATGTAACTTTGCATTTTTGTATGCATCACTGCACAGTCATGCTTAAGCTTTTACAAAACCTTCCTTCTGTTGTGCTACTTTCTTAACAGATAACGAGAACTCTAAACTACTTCTGGTTGGACCTAAATTAACATAGGCATCATGAAGGTCTAATGAAGGATATTTCCTTTTAAAGAGGAGCTAGTGCTGCCAAGGTATGCACAAGAATATACCTTAAGTTATTTCTTGCAAGAAATAACTTTAAAACGACTGTAAGTCGTGCCATATACTTTAAAAAATCTTCTTTATTATTAAAAAAAAAAAAAAAAAAGATGCCAAATTATCGGGGCTATATGACCAAAATCTATTTGAAGCTTCTAAATCATCTGATAATTGTCTAATGAATGATTTACGGAGGAATGAATCCAAATAGCACATCAGTTAATTAACTGGCCCACAGTAAACTTGTGTTCAGAGAAGCAACAGTCTGTTTTCAGGGATCTTTAGCTGCATTGCAGAGTGATGGGAAAATAGAGCTTCTAAAAATAACAATTTGGCATCAGTTACAACAAAAATAAAGAAAAAGAAACAATTCTGTTTTAAAAGTATTGTAGCTCAAATTTTGTTTTGATGTATTAACGGATACAAATTTATTTAGGTCAATAAAAAAGCAGAAGAAAATAAAAGATATTTTTCCTTCTCATTGTCCCTACTACACTCTAAGTTATTCACTAGGACCTACTTGTACTATTCTAATGAACTGATTCTTATGGAAATAATTAGAAAATCCCATCTGCACTAGTCATTACTAGACATCCTTGAAATCAATATGCACTATTTCCCCTTTTGATGTCATTCAGAAAAAACTTTTAATGAATTACAAGTAAATTCATACCATATGTCCAAGAAAGCAATCAGAAGAAGAGCTTTCAGACAGTATCACTGCATTGGGATTTTTAAAAAACTTTGTTTAAATTGGATGCTGCCTTATACCCAATAAGAAGTCACGATCTGAACATTTATCATTTACTTTGCAAGTCAAGCCCATTTGTATAGTAATGCTGTAGAACAGAAACATTCTGCAGTGTTCCTCTACTTATAAGCCTAGCAAAATTGAATATAGGCTCAGAACCCAGTTATTTCCCCCGAGAGCTGGAAGATTTATTCATTCTTTAATCAAGAAAGCTATTATTGCCTTTCTTCCAGCCCCAGATTCCAGTGTAAGTTTATGATAACTTTCAGCAGAATCCAAGAGGGAACAATCCCTCCCCAAAAGTACATAAAAGTGCTGCCACGGAATAGGATAAAGCCAAAATACTAAGTGCTTAAAAGGATAGAGAGGGAGAGAAACACTTTTCTGCTGCTAGCTCGGAAGTCACAGCACTCTGACACTGCGGAACACACACCATTTAAATTCATTCTCTGCTGGGCATAGTTCTGGCTTTGAGCCTCCACCAGGAGAAGCATACTGCAGTGCCAGGACACAGGTTCCCTTGTAGCAGGAGAGAGGAGATGAGGTCTTGCTGATGGGATGCCTAGTAGCTGGTAGGGTATTTGAGTCCTACTTTTCATTCAATTAATGCTGAGTTATGTACACAGCATGAAGTGGTTTTACAGGCAAGATTAGATAACTTGTGATTAGCAAATTCTCTTTGTTAATGGGGTGGTATTAAAATTCTCTCTGGAAAATTATGGAACTGCACTTAACTCTTCTACAGCTTCCACTGGGAAGGGGGTTGAGCTGACAGACTCAGATATCAACCTTTAAATGACTAAGTGTCAATGCTTGCAATTAGCTGTGTGTCCAAATTCTGATTACAGACAAAAGAAATTTAATCAAGACTTTAGATATCTACTTTAGGGTGAGCTGACCAGATTTCTGCAATCTGGATATCTCATTTATTAGGTCTCCATTGGCAGTGATATGAGCAGAACATCTTGACATGCAGATATGTAAAATGATGTGTCTGAACACGGGAACTGTATCCCACCTTAAATGTAACATCATGGCGTTTTTGCAAATGTGAACCCATTTTTTTCTCAGGTGAAGGCCTATAAAGAAGATGGTTCAGAACAATCAAAATGTTCAGTAATCATGTTATTTGCTTAAATAAATCAAATCCAGAATCCACTGAGCTCTAGCACCCTCTTGAAATGATGCACTGGAGGAATTGTAATTGATGTTCTTGTGAAGACCAAAAATTATGTGGACTTCAGATTAACTGCTTCTTGCTGTCTGAGACTCAGCACATAAGGCTAAATGATTCTAAATAAATAAATAAATAAATAGCATCCAACATGATTAAACCCTGAATGGTGAAAACCTGTACATGCAGTTTTTCCTTCTGATTACTTTCATTTCACTTGCCAACATGTGTTTTGAAAATATGATAAGAATTTACAGTAAACAGTAATGCTGAAGAAGAGTGGTGACTGGTAAATCCCATATGCTAGCATTTATTGATTTGAGTATTTACAAGCAGAGAAATCATGCACTTTACTGTGTCAATGGTCACACACATGAAAATAGTTTAGCTAAAACATTCAGTTTTTAAACCATATATATTATTTTCTCTTGCTTTCTGGTCTATTTTATATGTATTTGAAGCCAAGAATATTACTGTGGTAGATAAAATACTACTTTTATTGAAGTCCTTATTAAAATGTCTTCATTGGAGAAGAAAGGCTGCAGTATCATGGGTAAGATCTAACCTACCAATTAAGGCTCATTTAATGCAACAAAATAAAAATAAAATTTATTTATTCTGGTGTTGCATAATTCTACTTTGTTAAGTAGCAGGAAAGAGTTACAAGAGAGGAGGAAAGGGAGTCAAAGAGAGACATATACCTTGCTTTCCTTTGCTTTATTTGTAAATGTCACAGTGATGGAACAGGTTGCACAGAGAAGCTGTGGATGCCTCTTCCCTGGAAATGTTCAAGGCCAGGTTGGATGGGAATTTAAGGAACATGGTCTAGTAGGAAGTGTCCCTGCCATGGAACAGAGGTTGATCTTTAGATCTTTAGATCTGAGATGATCTTTAAGGTCCCTTCCAACCCAAACCATTCTATAATTTGATGATTCTCTGTTGGAATCATCATATGTTTTATTTTTTAAATTCCATATGAATGAATAATAGGAGGGAGAAACCATGAAGTATTTCTAAAATACTGATCTTATGATAGCCTCAGTGTTTCTGTGGTGTTGGATAGAGCTGAGGTTATTTACTGGTGGTTGTCAACTCTGTGAAGAAGGAATCTCTTCCCATGGATTTCAGCAGAAAGAGCACTTGACATTAAATATTGCAGTCAGGGGAGTTTTCAAAATGTATTTGAAACTGTTTTGCAGGCAAATTAATATTTTAAATATCTACAAAAAGACAATGGATTTTCATATATAATTTTATTACATAATATTCTCAAAAGAGATAAATTATTTTTATACTCTTCAAAGTATTACACTCCAAAAGCTTTCTTAAAAATATTACAAAATGAAGGCTCAAAGTAACTTCCTTAACATATTATTTGAAATTTTAAGTACAGAGGAGACATGAACATGAAAATTAAGGACTGTTTTGCATTGCCATCAGCTGCTCTTATATGTATATCCTGAATTGAACCAGACCAAAGTTCTATCACCAGAAGCCAGAGGCTTTATGAGAGGCAAATCAGACACCAAAGTGATAGTTTCAACCTTCATTGAAGTAAATGAATGTGAGAAATTAAACTGATATTCCACACAAAGCCTTCCTTATGTTATGTCTCTTATTCCTGTAATTATGTTACTCCCCTGGGCTTTTAACAATGGGAACATTGCTATGAATCTTTAGGCTTGTATTCTGCCTTTTTTAAAAATAAATGTTACAGATGAGATCTAGAAAGCTAAGATTCATTTTTTTAATTTTTTTTTTTTTTTAACTCTCATCACTAGATGAATGACCTCGGACAGTTCATTTTCTTCCAAAAAAGAAAAAAAAAAGAAAAAGAAAAAAAAAAGTACTTTATTGGAAATATTAAATAGTTATCTATTTTTGAACTTAAATTTAGGCAATTCACCTTTCCTAATCCACAGATATGCTGTGAGAATACAAAGAAAAGGTGAAATGCTCGAATCTCTCAGGCAGGAAAGTCAGATACATACCTGATACTGAACAGGTCCTCAGGTTCTAAGCATGATCACTTTAAAGACTACAAAGCTGTATGAAGGAAATGCAATGCAGAACAGAGAAAAAAGAAAGAAAAGGAAGGAACAAAGGAAGGAAGGAAGGAAGGAAGGAAGAAAGGAAGGAAGGAAGGAAGGAAGGAAGGAAGGAAGGAAGGAAGGAAGGAAGGAAGGAAGGAAGGAAGGAAGGAAGGAAGGAAGGAAGGAAGGAAGGAAGGAAGGAAGGAAAGAAGGAAGGAAGGAAGGAAGGAAGGAAGGAAGGAAGGCATGAAAATCTAGGAAAAAAATCCAGTAAAGTTTTCTTCTCTTCTGAGAGGGCAAATGTGTGGGTTAAAGGTCTGAAATAAAATTTTTTAATCACGAATGTCAGTTGACCACAAGAAATAATCCAGCATTTCTGTGATGTTAGCAGACATGTTGAAGCCAAAGTTAACTTTCCCATTGAGCAGAAGAACTTGCTAATATGATGTTGCACTTGTTCAGATCTTGCTGATGTTACAGTGTATGGAAGAAGCAGCTGACCTCTCCCATGAAACATGGAACCGTAAATGGGCAGGCCAAGAAAATCCTGGGAAATCTAGAAGATTACAGCAGGGCATGTTTTCTGTTAAAGTTTCAGGCATTTTGTAAGTCTTGTGTTTACTGTAAATTCCACAAGAGTGACTGTCTATTGCATTTTATGGAAAAGTCACTTTCAATCCTTCATGTGCTTTCTTGTATATTGAATTATTTATTTGAAAGAAAGAGAAAAAATCACAAAAGCTGAAACCAAAAGTGTTTCTACTATAGTAATAACAGTGTCACAATAGTGAAATAGTAAGGACACACCAGTGCAAGCACTGTAAGAAAAACATGAACAAGTTGGTGAATTATCAGTATGCAAGGAGACATGCATATAGGAGCACACTCAGCCTAATGCTGTAGCAGCCAGAATTTCAGTCTGGGCTCTAGCTGAAACATGATAGCAATGCGAAATGTAATCTAATTAAAAAGCTCAAAACACTGCATAGAGGTCATTCCTGTTTACCTCCCCACCGTAAAAGACTGTCCTTCTGACGCATACTATATAGCAATAAACAACTCTATAGAAAGGCACTGTAGCAAACAGGAGACTTCCTATTCTAATTTCCAGGGCTCTTCTCTCTCCCCAGTGTCCTCCTCAGCCTCAGGTAACTGTTCCTTTCTGCCACCACCAGCCTCTCCAGCTTCACAGGGCAGCTTGGGGCCAGGCTCAGCTGTGCTTGTCCCTGCTTCGTGCCTCCCAAAGGTCACTGAGGACAGGTGCCCATACTGCTGCTCTGTATGCTGTCAGTGAAGGAGAAGCTGTCGGAGGCCAAATCTTTGCTGTATAAAAGCTTGCAGAACAAACAGAAGACGTACGAGGAACGGCTGAGGTCACTGGGCCTGTTCAGCCTGGAGAAGAGGAGGCTGAGGGGAGACCTCATCACAGTCTACAACTTCCTCGTAAGGGGGTGTCGAGAGGCAGGAGACCTTTTCTCCATTAACACTAGTGACAGGACCCGCGGGAACGGGGTTAAGCTGAGGCAGGGGAAATTTAGGCTGGACGTCAGGAGGGGGTTCTTCACAGAGAGGGTGGTTGCACACTGGAACAGGCTCCCCAGGGAAGTGGTCACTGCACCGAGCCTGTCTGAATTTAAGAAGAGATTGGACTGTGAACTTAGGCACATGGTCTGAACTTTTGGGTAGACCTGTGCGGTGTCAAGAGTTGGACTTGATGATCCTTAAGGGTCCCTTCCAACTCAGGATATTCTATGATTCTATGAAACAGAAACGTCCCTGGGTGTCAAAGGAAAATCCATTTTCCTTCCCTTGCTGATCACACTCAGTGTTCACCCACTAACTTCTCACAATAGGAATTTTGTTCTTGGAGCTGCTGTTACTCAGCATGCCAAAATTAGTAATATCTCACATTTTGATAATAACTTTATCAAGAAACTGAGGAACAACATCTGAGTAGACTAACAGTTAAGTCAATCATAATAAGCAAACCTAATTGAGATACAGTGAGCCCTAGCATTGAGTTCCAGCTACAAAACCAGACATTAAAATCCAGAAAATTATGGTAAAAATATAACTTGAAATAGACAAGCAAAATTTTGGGATGTCTTGCTCACCACAAGGCCCTTGAGTTTATGGGCTAGGGTGGGATATGCAGATGAGACATATTTGGTGGCTGGTTTGACCAATGCTTAGTCTGAACTTTGCTACTAAACCTCGTCTCTATTTAATGTGTTAGATGTTATCAAAATCAAATTACACATGAAACTTTGGATAACAAACTACTAGCAAGAGACTGGGAGTTTACACAGTAGCAGACATAACTGGATAAAACTAGCAACAGAGAGATAAAATGCCTTCCTCCACTAAAGGGGCCATAAATAGGCAGGAGGAGTCCTACTGACTTGTTAGAGGAGTCAGAAGACTCAAAGAAGACACAATTCCTGTTTTTTTTTATAATTTAGAATTCATAATTATTACACAAGATGTGGTACCTCACACTTTTTATTATCTCTCCTATAAACTAATTTTGTATACATGGAGCAGGAACTTCCCACGAGTCAGAGAGAAAAGTTGAAGTCAGGTTTCTTAACTCTTATCTGTTCTATAACTCTCTTGCAAAATGCACTCTCTCCGCTTATCAGAGGGTGGTTTATGTTTAACATTTTCAAGAGGTAAAAAGGTTATGAACCAGGAACCTGCCCCTGACATTCACACAAGATGACAGAAACAGGAGAAGTTAATTTCAGCTTACCTTTCATTATAGAAAAGATACCTTTTGCTTTCCATGTTGTACAACAATAAGCAGTCATAGCGAGGTATCAGGATGAGTAGGACACTTCACTTTCTCATGTTAACTCATTAATCCAAGCAAATTGCATTGGCATAGAAGCCAGTCAAGCTTTTGTGCAGAAGGTGAAAGAGTCACCCTGATGCACAAGATGAATATCTAAACTGGTAATTACTGGGTAAAGGTCAGCAGATCTTGTATTTTACGAGGTTGATGTATACTAACAAGCAAAAAACTCAGAACAGTCTGAAGACTGTTTTTACATCATATTTGATTTTGCTATATTGTAAGTCATCTGTTTATCTTGTATGCCACAAGGAAGTATGCTATAGCTTTGTAAGCAGAACAAGGTCTAAAACATCATAAAAAGATGTCTTAAGAGAATTTTCTATGACATAAGGATGTCATAAATTGAGAGGTATAATTCTGTCTGTCCCAGTTATTTTCTTTCTAAAAGCACTTTTCTAAGTTTGTGCTCATCTTAGTTCACAGTTTTAGCTGACACAAGCACACTCTTGTCCAGGAGCAAGCATGGGTAGGGGCTTTGGGAGGTGGTGAAATCAACATTTCAATTTTTATTCTGGAATGATGTCTAATTTCTTGAAAGTTAAAAGAAAAGAAAACAAAACAAAACTTCCTAAGGTAACTCTGAAAGACGATGATTTTCTTCTTACCAAAATTATACTGCTTTCAAGAGAGGTCATAAATAAAATTGGTAAGTTGCTGTACATTTCATACCAAAAAATATTTATTATTCCATATAGAATATGGACCATTTTCAGCCTGAGTGATAGCTTTTTTTCTGGGGGTAGAAAAACACTGTAAGTTATAAATTACTCTCTGATTAATTGACCTGCCACAACAATTAACTTTGCCAGATGTTTTAATATCTATAAGGATAACGATTCTTATTTACTTCTTCATGAACAAATATTCTATATATTCCTATTTGACTGTGCTCAAGAAATGGGAGTCTGAAATGCATAATAAATACAAGTTCTCTACGATTTCCTAAAACCTGGGGATCCAAGGCCAGAAAAGTTGGAATTGTTCTGTGTTGGCCTAGAAGGGATCCAAAAAGCTGTCTTCCACTCCTTAAAAAAATAAAAAGTCAATTCCTCTAGTAGTCCTTCTGACCTATCTTCACTGATAGAAAATCAGTGATCTTCTATCTTCACCAGATTCCAGCCAAATTTGATGTCTGCTTTATAACATTCAAAACATTTTTCCTATCAGTGTAGCATTTCTGTTGGAGTTTTCCAAAAAATGTTAACATTCCTTTCTCAAATTATCCCAAAGGCTAATCTCCTTGTAATTTCAAGTGTCTGTGTTGGCAGGTTCTTACTTGTAAGACAGTAATTTTGACGTCGCTTTTCAAACAACTCCGAAACAATATGATTGAAAAACAGAGGGTTTCTGAGATGCATGATGCTTCTTGAAAAAGCAGATATCAACAAAGGCAGGTTTATTATTTTCACCTCATAAAACAGAAAGACATCTTTTTAAAGTTCATGGCTTTTCTCAGCTGGACTACTGATTTCTTATGTGAGGAAGATGTATTAGTTCCAGAGTACCCCTTATCGCTTAATGCATTTGCTAAGACACTACATGGAGAAATACAAGTCAGACTGATTCAGATTTGCACAAATGTTTTGAAGCAGTAATTGTGCAAGCAAAGGGGATCAGCATGAGGTTTTGTTGGAAGGAGAAAGTTTACTGTGAAGTGAAAATATTCTCTGGGATCAGTTTTGCTTTATGGAAGCAGCTGTTCCCCAAAACTACCATCCTGACCTAAACACAGCTGGATTACATATTGACTTTACATCATGTGTAGTTTGGGTGAATGTTTTCTTGCTGGTCAGCAACTTGCTGTTGCTTTAACATCCTTTTCTAGGTATCTCTTTAAGAAAAAAAAAAAATATATATATATATATTTATGGAAGAGTATGGCTTTAACAATAACTTTTAACTGTACTTATCAGAAGTACTGTAACAGCTCTAAATGATAGTGAAACTCAGAAAGTACCCAATATCTGCTGAGTCCAGCTTGCTGGACTAATGGAGGTAGTTTTGATGTATAAGTGAAACAGAATGGTCCACCTTTTAAAATAAGCTTGAAACTAACATATTTGACTTTAAGTAGAAAAGGACTGTAAGTCTTTTTCTTTCCCACACATGTAGTTTGAAGTTTTGTAAGCTGTTATCAGCAATTGGCATTAGTGTATTTATCATTTTCAGCATATAAACCAAAATAATAAAATATTCATGTACCCTTAGGAAAACAAAGCAGAACCATTCATATAAAGCATTAAAACATGGTTTGCTTCATTTACTGTGTACAGTTCCTGTCTTGTGGAACATTTGTTTCTTAGGGTTTTGTGCACTGCTCAGCAGGTTAATCACATGAGAGTTCACTGGCACTGAAAAAAACAAAACAAAACAAAACAAAACAAAACAAACAAACAAACAAACAAAACCAACCATATACCTTTCTAATTTTGTATTTATTGTATGCGTAATATTCAAAAAAAAGATAACAACCATAGAAAATAGACTCAACTGTGTAAGTCATATGAAGGAGAGATAGACAATTCAGAGAACTTTCAGACACACTGCACACTTTCAGGAAACTCATAAAAAACTTACGTAATCATAGGAGGGAAAAAAAATAAATAAAGGGAAACAAATCAAAACCAATGGTCCAGAAATGAAGAAATGCTAAAGCAGATAGTGCTTTTCCTGAAAGTTAACTATTTACTGCTGTTGCCTTCACTAAAATGCTGTTTTTTTTTTTTCTTTTTTTTTCTTTTTTTCTTTTTTCTGATGCACCATTCAAATGTCACATAATAAAACTGGCTGACATAAAAGAATGGTTTTGTCCCAGACTCAGTTTCCAGCATCTTTGGAGGTTTTTTCAAGTTGGCTCAAGTTAACAAAGTTTATTTTTCATATCTGCTTATCTCAGAATTGAAGGACCCAGCTGGGACTGCAAGTAGAAAAGCCAAAATTCAGTCAGAAAAAATTATGCTCATAGTATTTCAAAATCAGGGAGTACAATTAAACCTCTAAAGAAAGATTGATTTGGAAAAGTATAGCCTCCATTTCTGTCTTGAAGATACGCAGTTAGAAGTGAACAACTGAACGGGAACAGAAAAAATATAAAATATTCTTAAAAAATGAAAAAGCTTTTCTTCCCTCTTCACATTTTCCAAACCATTATAGTTCCTGCTGGGCTCCTTGTTACATATTTCTGAAAGGAAGAGAAAACCAGCTCTGCTATCCCCAGGAAGCACCTTGCTAAAAGTTCCTGGGTAGCTCAGTCTAGCAATCCTGCCATAGGAGTTACACCTGAAGAGACAACTGAATCCAAATCACATTTTTATCTTTTTTTTAATTACACCAAATTAACAAATAAAATGGCATAGTACATTTCAGCCAAATGCCAGTGTTGCCTCTGTTACTGTAGAAAAAGTGGTAAACCTACTTGCACTTGCACAGTGGTCCAGCTGAGAGCAATAGGGGTATTAAAGGATACTGTACACTATATGATCAATAAAAAGTTATTAATACTATTGGAAAATATTTTGTTAGTCAATGAGCATTTATGAACATTTCATACGCACGTTGTCTAGAATTCTGCAATTTTTTTTTTTTTTAAGGAAACCACTTAATCCAACAAACATGTAGGGAGCTAGTACCATGTCTAGGTGGGCATTGCAGCTGAAAGGGAGAGGAGAGGAGCACTACCTCTCTGCAGAGAGAACTAAATAGTTTCAAGGACGGTGGCAGAAGGTCAGTATAGCAGCTGTGCTGGGGCAGCCTTTTGATAGTCTTGTCAAGTTATGCATTTTGTTTTACAGACAGAAGACGCTTGGATGCTCTACCTTGTTTAGTGTAGCTTGAGTCTTTCCAAATGCATGCTTCATAAATTTTTCCTTATATTTATGAAACCTCATTAAGTTGACCAAAAATGTACAAAATGCTGTGATCTGATGGCTTTCAGAGCTTGCTCAGCCCAAGATAATATTTAGTCCATGCTATCTGATCTGATACAGATCTTTTGATCAAATCAGTTTGTCTAGTACCTACTGAAAGGTTCCTGGAGGATCCTCAGAAATATAAGAGAAAAATAAGGTTTGCCATAATAGAAGGTTTATCTTTTCATGTTGAGTTAAGAACTCAAGAAATACAGACTACATAGTATGTACAAAATATAGAATTAACTAGTTTCTCATGTTGACTAGACCTTAGCTTGTAAAAAATTATCTTATAATTCACTGAAAAAGCATACAGAGTATTACAGAAATAGGCAGGCTGCCTAATGTAGCTTGTGCTAGATGAATAAGATAGAAAAAAAATGGAAGCTCTTGGGAGAAATTGTCCAGCACACTCGCCGTGTAAAGTTCAGAAAGCAAACATATTTTCAGTCGGGATTTCCAGTGCTGTATGAATAAACCCACTGCAATAACCAGGCACTGTGACTTGAAAAGGTGAATGGGACTACATTTGAAAAGGAGCAACACAACTTTTTACCTGTTGTGGTCATTTGTACTTTTGCATGGAGTGAATATTCATGGCATGAAGCTTGTAGTTTTCCCAAAGCCTGCCCTTTCCTCCAATCCATGTCAGGACTTGTTCTCTTTGATGAATTTGTTTCAAAAGCACAGCTGAGACTTGAGAGGAGAAAGCCTTGAGTAGGCCAGGACTGGGTGCCAGGTGGCACTGAAGCACTGGAGTTTTTCTGTTTCAGTCTCTTCCTGTATTTCATCTATTGATTGAACTTAAAGTACAAATGCAGTGCTGAAAGTAGAGGATATCCTCTAAGACTCTCTTCTTATATATCCTGGTGGTACAGCTGGAGATGATGGTCTTGTTGCAAGCTGTAGTTCACATGTTCCTCTTACCAGCAGGGCTGGCCAGGCAGCTCCCTCAGCTGGGATCACATCCAGATTGAAAACAACCTTACCCTTCCAGGGAAAAATGTAGCTTCCTGCTGGCCAGTTTGCAAGCTTTTAACAAACACTATGCATACTTCTGACAAAAGAAAAAGAAAGAGAAAAAGAAAGAGAAAAATAAGACCAGAAGGGGAAGGGGAAGGAACAAAGAAGAAGAAAAATTTAGAACAAACCCACAAAGTGGGTTTGTTCTAAAGTAACTTATCAACAGTTTATTCACTAGTTGTGGAGAGCAAGGATGGGAATCAATTTGTTGTTGAATAAAGCACTTATTTATTTATTCGTTTTTTTTTTTTTTTTTTATTTTGAAGTGCCCTTTGACTACTAGGGTGATGAATGATTGAAAACCTGACCTTGTATTTGTGAGCAGACACATCTATCAACATTGTCATTAGTACCTGCAAATGCACAATAAACTGTACTGGTGTGTATGGCTGAAGTTTTTTTAGAGTTCATAAATTCAGTGTTGGTGGGGCAGGAGGACAGGGCTTCTTGCAGGGCAGGGTTTCTATTCCTACAAAATGAAACACTTTCAACTCTGCAAATATCTGCAATAAGAAGCAGCAGTGATGTGGGAATATGCTCCATGTCCACTTGCACTGAGCATTTCATAAAGTCATAGAATCATAGAATGATTTGGATTGGAAGGGACCTTAAAAATAATCTAATTCCAACCCCCTCCCATGGACAGGGACACCTCCCACCTGACCAGGTTGCTCAAAGCCCCATCCAGCCTGGCCTTGAGCACCTCCAGGGATGGGTCAGCCACCACTTTTTATGGGCAACCTGTTCCAGTGCCTCACTGAGTGTCCCATTCTTTACCCTCTGAGTAAAGAGTTTCTTCCTAATATTTAATCTAAATCTACCTTCTTTTCATTTAAAGCCATTACTCCTTGTCCTATCCCTACACCCCCTGACAAAGAGTCCCTCCCCATCTTTCCTGTAGGCCTTCAGGTACTGGAAGGCCACTATAAGGTCTCCCCGGAGCCTTCTCTTCTCCAGTCTGAACAACCCCAGATCCCTCTGCCTGTCTTCAAAGGAGAGATGCTTCAGCCCTTTGATCATCTTTGTGGCTCTCTTCTGGACTGGTTCTAATACATTCTTTTCTTTCTTGTGCTGGGGGCCCCAGAGCTGAATGCAGCACTCCAGGTGGGGTCTCACAAGACCGGAGGGGGAGAATCACCTCCCTCACCACACTTGTTTTGACACAGCTGAGGATAGAGTTGGCTTTCTGCACTGCAAGTGCACATGTTGGCTCATGTTGAGCTGCTTGTCAACCGACACCCCCAGGTCCTTCTCCTCAGGGCTGCCCTCAGTAAATTATTATAGAAAACTTAAATCTAAATAAATATTTTAACTCACCTTGAGGCAGGCAGGAACACATCTAGTCACTGCCAGCAAAGCCACATCCATGCAGTTAAGCTTAGAGAAGTGTTAGTTCTTGAGTACATTTCCATTGCTCAAGTCACAACTTCATTGCTGCCTTGCCCTAATTTCCGTATATCCTCTCCCTAAAATTAAGCATATCCTTTTCCTACCCTTTGTTGACAGAATTATTTAAGCCATACAGCTTCATGCATTACATCTGACATAAAAGGCTGGATGTCAGCTAAGGCCTCTTGGTGCCACTTGAAGAGAAATAAAGAAAATATAGTAACACAATTCTATTGTCCTCAACAAAAGACAACTGGATTGCTAAGCAGCAGCATTTGATCTGGTGCTGCCAGTTTCTAGAGGCTGCCAGCAAACACTCAGCAGAAGCCTTTGTTCTAGTTTTTTGGAAAGAAATTAAGTCAGCCTGTTAAAAAATAATAAAAAAAAGTAAATGAATGACCAATAAAGTCGCCACAAGTTTCTAAGTATGAGATTTTATCTTGGAAAAATCTGGCAATGGTTTTATGACTATTTTATTTTCAAAAAGGAATTTGGAATTAAAAACTCCTTTAGAATTTACACAATTGATTTGTGCGGGGAGCAAACTTTCAGCCAAATTTTGTGCAACCTACTCATGCATGTGCATTTTGTTCATGCTAACAGCTCTAAGAAATCACATGCAAACTGAGCCCATAATGCTGCTATGCCCTGAAGCTTTGTTTTACTGTCCCAGTGCTGGCCAGGAGGTCATGTCTAGCAATTTGACTGTGACCAATGTTAATTTACAGGGTCAGGGTGAAAAGTCTATCTGGACAGAGGAGCTCCCTGTGATTTAGAACGGAGTTGCAGAGAGTGTGGCCTCTCTTTCCCACCAGTAATCCATCTTGCACAGCCACCACCTGGCTCCATTCACAGTGGCTAGTGTCAGTGCACATCTGCTCTACAGCTGGGCTCTGTCCCAGCACGCTGCTGCCCACCACGAACCACACCACTTGCCTGTGGTTTTCTTATTTCTTGGTGCTTTTATGCTCTTCCTTTCTCAAACTGCCATTGACATACGCCTTGTCCTTCCCTCATTCTTGATTTTATTTCCCAAAACCTCAGGGGAAAGGGGCTGCAAGTAACATGCTCATTTTCATGTCGTCACTTCCATTTTAACAGGGTACAGCCCTAGGAACTGCTACTTTATAGGGAGAGAGTGACACCAACTACTCTTTGTCACTGGATGCCAGCCAGGGGAAAATACCCTCTCCTCACCTCTATTTTGAGCACCCAGTTGCCTTGGTGCTGACACATTTTTGCTGCCCATTCCCCAGGCATTCAGTTCACTGAGCCCATGACTCTGCTCCCAGGTGGCCACAGAAACCCCATGTCCACTTTGCTCATCTGAGCACAGGGGCCTTGTGGAAGGTCGTCTCCAAGTGGGACAAACTGTTTCCACACAGCTCTCCCATAAGAATCATATGAAATTGTAGAAACTCCCTGAGAACAAAAGACAAGTCACACCCACCTAAATCAGTATTTATTCATTAAATCAACCAACATCAGGCTGAAGGGAACTCTGTGCGCTTTCAGCTGGAGGAGTTCTTTCAGAAGGCATGAATGCTACAGCAGAGCTGGAGCTACTCTGATCTGTAATTTGCACAATGTGCAGTTGTTATTAACATTGACTTAGCATGATCTCTTCCAATTAGAGTTTATGCCTCTTGCAATCTTTTATAATTGGTTGCCTTATTAGCAACACCACTTGTAACAAGGAAATGTATATTTATGACGCACTGTGGTTAGATATGTACAAATACACGCCCTGAGCCAACACTTACACACCAGAGGTTATCAGGAACAGAAGAAGAATTTTAAGGAAAACCATTTTAAAATCTCCTTCTCATGCCAGAAGAATGCCAATGATGCCAGATGTGATGGAAAAAAGCCTATACCTTTCAGCACTCTTAATATTTTAATAGTTCACAGGTTGTCTACTTAATCATTCTGCTTCCCCACCAGAACGTTAGTGATACTGCAGATGTGGATGAAGACAAAGAGTGAGTGAACATTAAGTTACAGAAGCAAATTCATGAAAGATTGCAGTTGGGCAGCCTCTTACAAATTAGGACTGTCCTGCAGGTAGTCTGCTTTTCTTCATGGTTACAATGCACGATAAATTAACAATCACAGTGAGAGAAATAACTCTAAGAAAATAGGAACATTGGAAAGAATCTGGGGAGCTGTGACATCTGTGAGTCCACACCAGCACTGAAAGTGGGCAGTAATGCTGACTGGCTCCTGAGCTTTGGATGCAACATATTACTGAAGACATTTAAAGTAGAACCATAACTTTTCTAAAAATGAACATCAATTCCTATGGTGAGGTAGTCAGATATGAAAAGTCCACTGGAAAACACAGTGGAAAACTAACACATAGGACGACAATACTACAGAGGAGGAAAAAATCTGTCTACCGTAACCTCAAGTGATGAGAAAAGATGAGTGCACACAGGTTACCAAATAGCTGTAGGTCTGGATGTGGACATGAAACAGCATAGCCAAAAGTAAACTTGTTGCCGGATTCTGGTAGTTTATTCCTGATGCTGCCACTGTGCCTGAAGTTTCAGAAACTGGAGTTGCAATTTCTACATGTGCTCATTACTTGTGACTAATGAGACAGCAGAAAAGGAGGTTGGACACCCTCCTCTGGGTGGTAACCACTCAGGCTAAGAGTGGAATTAATTATCGAGAGCAATTAGTGTCAGAGTAGCTCACAAATACTACTGCTGCAGAAGGATTTGTAGCCAGAATGCAGAGAATCTTCTCTAACAATTTCATTTAACAGAGTTTTCCTTACAAACTTGATATCACAGTGATTGTTTTTCCTAATAAATGAAAATGCTGTACTAATAAATGTGTCCTAAGAAAAGGTGAGGCTTGGTTGTTTTCTTTTGCTATAGATAAGCCATTGGTGGGACAAACATACAGTCCTGCAAGGCATGACTCATTCTTTCTGCTTTTACAAAGCAGATCCTGAAAGATGGCCAGGACATACAAAAACTATCAGAGTTTAACTTTAATAGGAGTTCATGCCTGCATGGCCCAGAGTGCCCTGGGGAGAGCAGAGGAGCTGCCAGGAGCAGAGGAGTTGTATATTTTATGTCTGAACTGACATCTATCATAGGTGCTGTTGCCTCAAATCTGGCTCTGTACACATATGTTGCAGTGTGGCAGGATGTATCGTGGTCTTGCCATGAAAAGTGCTGGGTTTCTGGGGTGTGGGTGGCTTGTTCCTATGAAATGGAGCAAAAGACTTACCACAGATGCTTTGCAATCACTAGGCGTTGACCGGTGTTAAGGAACTGAATTGAATGAACTGCTCTGGAGGCGTAAGGCTTTGAAAACCACCAGCTATCACTGAGGGACCAGCTTTGAGTTTCTTCTGGTTAGCAGATACCATAGGGAAATTTCCCAAACTCCAAAACCCCTCATATGCCTTTGAAAAAATCTTCCCCACCAAATCTACTGCTCAGGAGTTTATGTGAATTGGAAAGCTACTGTAACAGCCTCTGGGATGGAGACCTTCTCTATCATAACTCATCATGGCCTGCTCTCCTTCCTGCTCAGATTTGATTCAAAAAGCTGTGATAACACCCCTGGCGATGTACTGAGAACAGAAAATCCCTACCACCACCTCTCTTCATTTGGCTCAGTAGTAACTACATGACCAGAGTATTAACATTGCTAACTACTGCATGTTAAAATACTAATACTGCTTTCTTCTCTTAGTGTTAAATATGAGGACTGCAGCTTACTACAAACTCCAAAAATATCCATTTAGGCTGTAAGAGAGAGTTAAGCTTTCCCAGAACACATTAGGTAATCTATCCACTAAAAATTCTTCAGTAAAAAATCAAAATTGTTTCTCCAAGAGGGTTCAAACTGATCACTTTTCTCCTTTGATCAGAACCATGGCCATCTTAGCACCACTGATCTCAGCCACAAATTTGTACCCACACCTGCCCCCAACTTCAGATGGATTCAGTCAATACGACCTCTGCAGAAGGGCTGGTAGAGATTTACCAGGCAGATATATGTTCGGTGGGAGTGAAATAAAGATGATGGTTAGCACTTCCCTTCTTCAAAGAGCCTCAGGACACTGTATTCTTGATCTGGCTTGGGCATCTGGGTCTTGCTCTTGGGGGGGAATTATCTGTCACGCATCCTCAAAAGTCTCATTTGTGCTCCTTGAGATAGAATTTTGCTGCAGAGGAAGTGAGAGAAATTTGGCTTGGGAAGTCCTTGCTTCTCTATCCTTGATCTCTTGATGCCAGGCTTTGTTTTCTTCTTTTGGAAATGCATTATTTTTTTATAAAATATTTCAGAAAGAAAAGAAATCAACTAGCAGAATTCTTCTGCATTTAGCTGTAATTCATCTCTATTCTAAGAACTAATTTATCTATATAATAAATATAATAACATATAATACATAACAGTACATTATAATATTTGATATATTTGGTATATAATAATATACTCTGTATAGAGAATTTTTGAAGAGATGATGGTACCTTAGATAAAAATAGTGTGAATGTTCTTTCCAGGCATGAAGGCATAGCATGGACCAACATTATTTTGTGAATGTGAGCTGTGTACATCATGGACAAAATATCTCAACCAACATTTTCAGATGTGACCAGTGATTTTTCTGCCTTGATTATATGTTTGCAAAATGTTGGATTTTTGCCAGGTGAAATACTGTTTTAGGTCCCCCTGAGACTGGCCTCTAGGAATTGAGACACTCTCTAAATCTTTAGCCACCTTCTAAACTTCAGGCCAAGATACAATTTAATTTAGATCAAAGAGTTTCCTTATGTGAGAGCCTTCCTCTGTCTCTGTAGCAAAAGGATTGTCAGTGTGCTAACCAGTCCCTCATATCACAACATGACCCAGTACGTAAGGCAACAGTGTGCAGTGATTTACCTCCCTGAGAGGCAGTGCAGAATTTCAGAGATTTCCCTGGAAGCCCTACTTGGCATAGGGGAAGTTGCTGCCTGTGTTCAAGAAAATATCTATTAAATTGCCTGGGAAATTCTCCTCAAGGAATACCACTGAGGTATAGTCAGTAACACACACATTGGGAATGCAGGGCAGAAGGGAGACGGAGAAGGCATGCCAGTATGGGAGCTGCGTTGGCTGCTTTACCTGCAGGCGAGTGCTCTATGTGGGATAACAGTGTATGGCTATGCTCCTGGAAAGGCTTTGTAGCTGGACTGTGTGCAGAACCTAAGAAGATGAAAAGCTGTAATTAAACCCAAGTGAAAATAAACAGATGGTCTTTCTGTTAAGAGTGAGGCTGTTGGGCATTCCCCTCTCACTTATTGCCAGGGTCATGAGAGTGCAGGGCTCTTGTACAATAAATAACCAGGCTATAACTGTAAGATGGGATTGTGAGATTTCCTTCAGTGAGCCATACCCACAGCACAAGGCCCTGAGCCTAACAATGCGCTTTATCTCCAGGTGACAGTCCCTTGGATATGGAACTTCATCTGCATCTGGATCGTGTCTCAGTTCTCAAACCACAGAAATAGGCAAAAGAGCTAGAATAGTCCATGAAAATTAGTTCCATTTCCTCAAGAATGGATTTTAATAACTGTATTAAGCATATATGGGCCTCTTCCCTTGCATTGCTTCTCCCCTGAGCACCTTCTATTTGAATTGTTTTTGTCCAAACTGGAGACTTGGATTCCAGAAACTTAATCGGTGTTGTGAAGCTTTTCCCAAAGGACATTTGTGATTCAACAATAAATGTTGCTCTTGGGAAAATGTTTCTTCCTCAGAAGTGATCACAGTTGGATGTTGGTCTGGAGATGAGGAGACCTTCTTATTCTGAAGGTCTCATTTCCCATTCTGCTCAGTATGGACTCATGCAAGGAAGACCAGATCTCATGTTGTGTTCCAGAGCATTACTGTAGAAATTATGGTGGTGAAAGTAATGAGACTAGTTATAAAAGAATGTAATCACACTGAATGATTTTAAAAAATCATTCAGTCTATCCCCTCTGAAAAAGAATAAATATATATATATATAACATATATATATAATAAATACATATTCAATCACAGAGATGTTTCAGAAACCAATTTATAAACTTAATTCTAGTTGTTATTAGACAAAGTTATATTAGGGACGCTTCTTCAAATCCTCTGCCATGGTTCATGGGCATGTAGGCGAACTGAGATCAAGAGCTATGTTTTTGTTGGGGCATCATAGTCAAAGGTGTCATGGAAACAGTAACAGAAGCCAACTAAACGGTAAAGTAAAGCTGAAAGCAGAAATCAGTCCAGCATCTGTTGTAAAATAATTGCCTAGGACCATTGTTTCAAACAGATTGGACTGTTGATTAATGACATGACAGATGATGATAGGATGTGCAGTAACCTGTAATTTATCTGTAATTAATCCATAATGATTTATCTATGGAACACCTTTCTTCTTTTGTGTGCCTCCTGTTTGAATACAATATCAGAAAAAAAAGTTGTGAACTGCATTAACATTTTTATTACATGTATTATTGGGATATAGTAATGGAATAAACACTGAACATTACAATAATTACATATTTTAAAATAAGAAACAAAAAATACCCAAATGATCATATGGAAAGAGAAAAGATAACCTAGCTAGCCACTGGATGGCAGAATTGCTCTATTTAACTATAGCATAACTAGGTTCTTTATTCTTCAGATGCAAGAGAATAAACAAATCAATCTGGATGAAAAGTAGTTACCTTATATGCAGCCTAGTAAACACAAGTAATCAAAATCTTACACCAAGTAGGAAGCATGGTTTATTGTTACATAATTTATGACATCCCTCAACCACTGCTAATTTAATAGATCAAATAACCAAAACAATTATTTGAGAAATTACCACAATAACAAACTTTGCTTTCATTTCTGTTTATGCAGCTCCATTATCTTTAAATTCATAAAAAACAAAACAAAACAAAACAAAACAAAACAAAAAAACTAAAAACACCTGAGAAAGTAGAAATATAAAGGTCTAACAAAATGAAATTAAGCTTCTTGCCCAAATGCTTTCAGTTTTTTTTAAATAAGTAATAGCTCCAAACAGTCAAGTTTTTCAGAAATTTTGCTTTGAGGTCTCTGGTTCATGGCACATGGCATCAAAGGTATTTAAATTACTTGATATTTTTTTTCTGATGTTTTTTGGGTCTGTGCTTTTTCTCTTCCATTGGGGGAAAATTGGGAAAGATTTAATGCCACAGCCCAGAAGGCTATGACATATAATGTTTGCCTCCAATGAGGTACCAGTTATGGAAGTATTCGAAGGAAAGAGCCATCATGTAAGGCTGATATACAACCTTGGTAGTACCATAATAATACAGCAACAGCAGCAGTATCCTTTTGATAGGCTTTGCTGCTTGCTCATTAGTGACCTCTGCTCAGCACTCAATTTTCAGCTGTGATTTTGACTTGTTTTTCAGGGACAGATATACACCCAGTGACAGCTGCAAAGTGGGTGGCCACCATTGTTTGCCCAAATCAAACAAGGAAGAAAGCTTAAGAACTGATGATTTAACTTATTGCGGTTTCCTAAAACAAACAAACAAAAAACAACCAACCTACCACCACCACCACCACCGAAAAAAGCAACAAACAAAACAACAAAACAATAACACAATAACAGGGAGAGAGATTTGCTCAATCACATTGTTTTACAGTTGGCCACTTGCCTTTAATAACTCTGAAAGATGACAGCAGCTTACAGTTCTTAAACAAAGAAATTTCTCCAAGTTTTAGGTGGAATAAAACAGTATGTGGGTTCACAGGACATGGAAAGAGTGGTGTCCTGTTGCCCTGTCCAAAAGCTGCCTGTTGCTGTTTGGGGCATCAGCCTGCCGATGTGCACATGCATTGCTTCAGTCTCTGATCTGCCAACCAGCCACACGGGGACATAAGAGAGGGTTTGTCACAGAAATATTGGGAGGCTTGAGGGGGATGGAGAGCAATAGTCTGCAGACAACCAGACTTCATCAGATCCATGACTTCTTTTTTTTTTTTTTTTTTTTTTTTTTAATTTTCTTTGAAGTCTGAAAGGTGCAATCATTTTTCAGACATACGCAAAAAAAAAAAAAAAAAAAAAAAAAAAAGGATTGTAAAACTAAATAAATAATGATGCCCATGTAGGCTGTAGAAATCTAGAGCTCATAGAGCCATGATGGAAAGGCTGACAGCAGTAGATCCAGGGATTTGCATGTGGAAACAGTGGCAAAGGGCCAGTACCAAATCCCAGAGATGCTGCTCTCCCAGCAAAGCAAATTCTTTAATAGGCATAATTCAAAAACAGAGGAATAAACAGTATTTGTATGAATAGCTGACCAGTTCATGTGTGGAGGAGGGATCCCCTTGATGGGGAAAAGCAGTAGTACCCTTGAGACCCAAAACCACTGGATGAAACTGAAAAAATGCATGTACTTAATGTTACCGAAGACTCCTACACACACACAAGGCAAGAGCACAAAGAAAGAGCTTGCTTTTTTGTTAGGAGATGAGAAATCCTGGCACACCACTGGTAACTAGAAGACATTTAGGGGATCCTAATTTTTTTCTCCTCTAAGTGGTGAGAAAGAGGTAAAGGAGAGTATGATTCACTGACAGAGAGGGCTGCAGCTGCGCCATGTGAACCCCAGGACCATAGAGTAGAGGGCTGCGATGTTGGGGCACAGGACACAATGCCCAAATCCTGAGTAGGATCTGGGCTCATCCTGAGCTGGCCCCAGCTTGCCCTGGCCCCCAGGGATGGTGGCCCCACAAGAGTTTTGTTTGGGGCTTTCCTTGCCTGTGGCACAATGGGTGAGTAACTTCTGGCTACTTCTGCAGGGTAACAAATAACCCCGTTTTGAACCCAGTTACAGATACATGTGGGATTACTTGGACCTATTGAATCCACAGGCAAAATCAAAAAATTTTTGGTGTCTCTGAAATAAAAGCTTTGAGGATAAAAGCCTTCCATTCTGTACATTTAGGGCTTATTTCTCATAAAGAATGTAAAGCAATTGTCAAGAGAATAGAGCACATAGAATAAATATACTGTAGGCCTCTAATTTATTCTCAGAGCTTTATTGATGCCACAAAACCACAAACAGCAACAGATCCCTTCGTGTGAATTAAAGCTTATATTCAGTTACAACCATCTGTTCACAATGCATAGTTTTGAGACCAGATTCATTATGGCCTAACTCCAAAGTTATAAATGGCATTTACATTAGAGTAACAATAGAACAAAGCTTGGATGAATCTGGCTGTTTAATGTTTTAATATTTTGTTTTTCTTTAACTATCTGTGTTATTACCTGTTGGAAAAGTAAGAGTTGAATGCAACTCTCACTGCCATGACTCCACTAGAGGTAATGTGCTGCTGGTCCCTACAGCTGTCTAAGGAAAAGACTGTGACTGTGAGCTAACAATTGGAGTATGTTATAAAATACTACTGTTGGGCAACATATTTAGGGGGAATTAATGTTTTTCTTGGTGTGCTAATCTGTCATGTGAAAACTCAACCATGTGGTAGCTTTGTGGGATGTAAATATGGCATCTGTAGGAAATTTATGTGTACATCTCTACTGGCAAGCTTGTATCTTTCATGTTTGGCTCTCAAGTTTTATTCTTCTGGTCACCCAGAGGGCACATGCCCACCTAAAACAAGCCATGGAGCTCTCCGGGAGGGGAGACAGAGCCTTGCTCATCGTACACTTTTTTGTCCTTCCTGCAGCACCAAAAGGTCTGTGCTACATGTTTTATGCACTAGTGACCCGCATGTCTTGGGCTGAAGGGCAAAGGGCTCTTCTGACATGGACAAGGACAACAAAACAGAGTAAAGGAAAACAGTTTGAGCTGTCCTTAAGGTGGCTGCCTGCCTGGGTTGCAACATTGACCAAGTTTCCTGTAACCATGATGAAAGCACAGTGTTATTGATATAAGCAATCTGCTATCGATTTAAGGCCTTCCAGATTTTGCCTACCCCTTTTATTATTCTGATGCAAAATGAACAATGCAAATAGCAGAACCTTGCTAATGGAGAGAATGCTGGCCTCAGGAACCTGTTGTTCCCAGGTTAGTACATAACCTACAACAGAATTAAGTTGTAAGTATTCTTTTTTCATTTATCTTTTATACATGTATATAATACCGTCCCATCTCCAAGTATTTCTTGCAATCTTGCAGATAACAGACTGTGAGCATGTGGCTTGCCATCCTCATGACCTGCTGGGAAAGATGTAGGCCACTGTTTAGCTATCTAAGTCTCATACCTGTGGACCTTGCCCAAGAAAGCATACATTGATTCAGTAGCCAGGAGCAAAAGAGACTGAGTTCTTGTTGCAAAGAGACTGAGCTCTTTAAGATGTAGCTGTTTCACTCATGCTTGAAAATGTGGGAAGACATAAGTCAGTAAGTGAATAATATGCTTCTATAAATATATAACTCATAAAGTAACTGAAAGCAGTTCTGTTTATTTTAGCTTTAAACATTGTAAAGTTAATTGTAACTCTTTTTTTTTTTTTTAATTATTATTTTTTTTTTTTTTCGCTTGATTCAGTTCCTACAGGTATATACTGTACTGTACCTTGAATTTCAAGGAAGTTTAAATGCTTATGCTTATGCTTATGTTTTAGAATTTATTTTAAAGATTCAAATAACACTTTTTTTTTTTCTTTTTTTTTTTCTTTTTTTTTTTTTTCTTTTTTTTTTTCTTTTTTCTCAGAGCCATAGAAATACATCCTTTACTAATCAAGCTAATAAGGAATATTTTTGGAACATATTCAGCTTCTGTCTAAATCTTGGGTTTCAACCTTTCTCTTTGTTTATTAAGCAAGTTAAAAAGCAATCTAAAGCCATCAGAGAAGGCACAGATGAAAAAGCTAAGTTAAACTCAGCTCATTCTTGATATTTTTGGTACATAAAATGGCAAATTAACATCAGATTGAGGAACCTTTTTTCTTCTATATATCAAAATTAGTGCAGTCTCACTTTAGACTGTCAAATGGCCCATTTTTGTGGGGGGCAGGAAAAGAAAACCATTAATAAAAATGTACATATATTGTCTTTTTTACCTTTTTTTTTTTTTTTTTTTTCTCCTATGAAATCAATCTACCTTCACTGCTGTAGAGTCTGCCTTCCTAAAGTTACTGTGAGTGGCGTTATATTCAACCTTGTTTATATAATCCCTTTGTTATATTATTTTGTTAATATTTAAAATAGCTTCAAGCCTGCAATTTGATTCTGAAATGTAATAAAATATTTGACAGTGGATTAAGCTTTCTCATAACGATACTTTTCCCTGCCAAACTCTATTTTTTTTTTTATACTATCCGTCAGTAGTTAAGGGTTCAAGCCTCTCCCTTGGTTATAGCTATCCATGCAGTTGTTTTCACCTCAATAATTTATGAGAAGGGTTTTCCCTTCAGGATTCCAGTTTAATAAGAAAAATGTTACTGCTCCATCACCATAGTTTAGGCAATATTATAGAAACCCAGAAGGGGAAAAACAAAGAAAACAAAAGCAAAAACATTTTTGCATGACCTTGAGCAACACGCATACCCGGTTTATGGTTTCTATTGTGTTGGTTCAAGGTTTTTGCATGAAAAACTAAACTGCTTTTTTCCTGGTCTGCTCAGTGCGTGTTAGTAACAGCTTGTGGCCATACAACTCCAGGCTACTTTCTCATAATATCTTAATGGGTTCATGCCTGCTCAATGCGTCAGTGTGAAACTTCCAAGGAAAATGAGGATTTGGGAGGAGGTGGCCCTGGGGTTGGTGCAGCCTGGTCCCATCCCTGGCTAAGCAACAGGGACAGTGCAGAGAGGACATGAACCAAGCATTTGTCACTGGCGCTGGGGCACCTTGTCCTCTGCTTGGCTTTTAAATCTGGCATGTCTAGCTTCATATGGTGGACATCAGTCAGTTGTGATGTTTTTCACACGTGCAGTAAATCCCCCTTTAAATTCACTCTGAATTAACAATAGCCTACACAGTATTCTAAAGTACAGTGAACCAAGTTATGTTTTACAGCTTTGTAGACATAAATGATTGCCCTGGTGTGATGGACAGACTTCAGCTTAATAGGGGAAAGGGAAGAGAAGGGACATTTTCCACAGGAAATGTGAATATAAACTATACGAGGAACATTTGGCACTTCTCTAATATGTCATATATGTTCCCCAAGCTTTTCAAATCCTTTCAAATTCTTGAGTGGAAAGAGAGCATGAATTACAGAAAAAATGCATAATATTTGCTCTATTATTGCTGCGTGATACTTTTGGCCTGAAGTGATCTTGTGAATTTCTATTTCAGATTACTATGGTCTTTCTCAAGAAATCTAATTAGACTTCAAAGATGTTCCCACTAAAGTAAATGAAGTCTATAATTGCAGCAGCAGGAATGACATCAGAACCTTTGGAAAGGAAAAAGATGAATACTACAAGGAAAAAAATGCAGGAAAAAAAAATAGGATAATGTTGACCATGGGCCAAACCATGCCCTCAGCTGTGTATATTATTCCCAGCTAGGGGATCTGTACATGCCTCAGAGCAGGATATAGTCCCTTGCTTTAGATGGCAAAACTCTTCCATGGCCGTATAAGAAAGACACATTCAAAAATCAAGGGCTGCAATAAATTTCACTGTACTGAATTTCTGTATATAGCTATTTGTTTAGTGAAGAAGATCCATCTGCTTTGCATAGCAGCTTGAAAATGGCAGCTTTTCCTTCCCAGCAGACTCTAAGCAGATTCGTTGCTAGCAGTACAGTTTTTCCCTTGCATACAGCAGGCCTCTTGAAGTAAATGCAGGTAATATGGAAGAAGAGAAGAACCAGGTTCCACATTTATAACAGACTCACAGACCTATTAAGGTTGGAAGAGATCTTGCAAAGTGTCTAGTACAACCTCCTGCTCAAAAGAGGGTCAACGCTGTATCAGATAGGGTTGCTCAGAACCTTGTCCATCTGGATTTTGAAAACACTGAAGAACAGAGACCCTACAGCCTCTTCAAGAAACTTCCTTCAATGCTTAATTACCCTCAGAATGAATATTTTTACTTCTATCCAGATTGAAACTCTCATTTCAACTTATGTCCATTATCCACCATGCACTATGGAGTGCTTGTGTTCTTGATAACCTCCCAATAAGCCATTGCAAGCAGCTTTTCAGCCCCCTGAAGCCTTTTCTAAGCTGAAGAAACCCTGATCCCTCAGTCCCTCCTCCCTAAACAAATGCTCTGGTCCCAACTGTCTTGGTGGCTCTTCACTGAACTTGCTTCAGGTTATCAGTCTTTCTAGTACGGAGGCCCCCAGACTGGATGCAGTATCTAGATGTGGTCTAATGGGTGCCAATTAAAGAGGTGCAATCACTTCCATCATTTTCCCAGCTATGTTCCTGTTAGTACAGCACAGAATGCTGTTGGCTTTCCTTGATGCCAGGGCTCACAGCTGGCTCACTCTCAACTTGTGTCCACCAGAACTCCCATATCCTATCCAACAGAGCTGCTCCTTAACAGGGAAGACCCCATCCTGGATCAGTGCAAGGGTTTAGTCCACCTCAGGTGTGGGACTTGGCATTTGTCCTTGACAAATTTCACAAGGTTCCTGTTGGCCCATTCCTCCAGCCTGTCAAGATGTCTTCCTTAATCCAAATACTTACCCCATGTGGAAAAGCCTGAGAGATTCATGCTGTGGAAAATATCTTAATAGATTTCTGCTGTGCTGAGTCTTACTTTCAGAGCTATCCCTATAGTCTTTTCTTGTTTTTAAATTTTCCACTTCTTAGGATTCAACAAACGTAGGAGTGCATTTGGGTCTGCACTGTGCCAAAAGGAATCTCTTCCAAAATTTTTAAGTTCAGAACTTCAGACCTTGAATGAAGCCTAGGAGTAAAATCATGATTTCCTACCCCAAAAGACCATTTTTAAGGTGTCCCTATAGCAGAGAACATGATAACAAGGACATGGTAATCTTTTTATAACTGTTTTCAGGTATACTCTTGTTTCTGTCTCGTTTTAATTTTTGTCTTAGAAACAATCCTTGTCTTTGTTATAGCTGTGTCTAATTAAAAAATCAGTTTATTTATAATTCTGGGGTCTTCATCTACCAAATGACCTGGTTATCAGATTATATCTTTGTCAGTAGGACAGCCTAGGGACCTAATACAACAGCTTCATCTTCTGTGTGACTCAAGCATACTCCCTTAACTCTGGCCCCCAAACTTTGAAATCACCTCAGATTTCTAGGCCCTTTATAAGTTACCCAACCACAGAATCAGGCGTTTATTTATTTATTTATTTGACCTCCTAAAAATACTTTTGCAGAAGCTTCAAAGGTAGGAAGGTACAAAACCTTAATGAAGCAGAGACTGTACGTATGAATCCAGGTTTAGATACTGAAGAAACTCTCCTGTGAAGCACGGGGAATGGACAGAAATTTAGCGAAGACATAGCAGATTTTCTGAGAAACTGTTGGGATGCTGTAGGTACCTTTCCCACTGTGGGAAGTTGTGGATTAACTGGTAGGCAGAAAAGCTAAAATGAAACAGGAGGCTGAGCTAGGAGCTGAAGAACTTATTTCTGTTATAGGAAAATTAAAAGTATTACAGTTCTTTCAGTTATAAATTTTATCATCTCCTTAAACATCTGTTCCCATATCCATTTTATATCCCATTTACAATGTTTTTTCCCTTTTCTAGAACCCTCTATATACAGCCAAGATGCTAATTAGCCAATCAAGTAACCAAACAAGGGCATTCAAGGACAACAACCCATCTGGGAAGAGTTTGGGGTGGGACGAGTGGGAGGAGGCCACCCACTCACAGGTATAAAACCAGGGGCAAGGGAATGATGCCTTTCTTAATTAGGGCCAGCTCTAGCATGGAGTGAGTAGGAGTCCAGAAGTAAATAGCTAAGCAAGATTTTTTGCTCTTGTAGACAAGACAGTAACAGAAGGAGTTGGTGACTCTATTTTTATGCCTATTTTGTGGCGTATGCACTTAGGGAGACTAATGGGAGAAAGAGCAGCTGACAAAAGGGACTGCTTTAGGAATTGCTCTTGCTCCTGTTCAAAAGGATGAAAGGAAGAAAGAACTCTAGAAATGCTGTTCTTGGGGGTAGAGAGGGACACTTATGAGTACCCACCCTGTGGGGAAACCAGTGTCTGCATGTTATGGTAAATTGGCTGACCCAGAGGAAGACAGACTGATGGAGATGTTCACTGAGGAAACCTTATGTAGCTGAGCAGTTTGGTCTTCTAAAAAGCAACTTACTGCTTTTTAAACTCTCTCTGCTGAGAGCTAGGCTTACAGAGGAGATCTCTAAGGATGTAATATCAACAAGTGAAAGGAGATGTGACTATAGCATCAGGTTTCCCTCAGCTAGATTATAAGCATGTGCCCTTTCTTAATGAGGATGTTATTCTGGGTGTAGAATGTAGAGAAAGGAAGATGCTCTCATCCAGCAAACAGACTTCTTCCTCTGGGGGGGGGAAACAAAAACAAAAAACACAAAACACCACAGATGGAGACCTGGACTCTGGGAACTTTCTCTGAAATTCTCTGAAACATTCACTGAACTCTATGCAGAACTGAAGACAGAAGAAAGGCAAAGTTGTAGTGGTAGGAGGGTAAGATCTAGAGAAAATTTCTGATTCTCTGAACCATGGATACTTGCAAACAAAGCAGAAACTATGAAGAAAAGAGATTGCTGCAAGGAATATTTCAACAGAATTAAAATCTCAGGAAAAAAAAATGCTATAATAACCCTTAATTAGCAAGATTTCAGGTATGTAGCTGCATATGAATGTTGCTATAAATTTTTATATCCTATAAAACTGCAATAATGCAGGTGATGGTATTATAATTCTGCTATGATTACAACCTCTTTACCAAAGCTTGCTCAAGAATAACATTTCCCTTATCTTGTTAGTTCAAAGGACATTGCAGACTTAATTTTGTTGGCAAGCACCTGCATTGGACTGGAGAAGCAGTAGTAATGGGGAACTAACCAAGTAGGGAGTAAAATTTGGCAAGATAAAAGTACATGAATTCCATATGAACTAGGTCACCAAATGTATCAAATAGCTTAAATGATAGTAGTTATTCAGTAACACATTTTCCTTCAAGGTATTTCAAATAATGGTGACAGCCATTTGTTATTTTTTTTCTTTATGAAATAACAGTAAACTTTTCATTTACATATTTGACAAAAAGCCAGCTACCGAGACAAAATTTCTGGGCAGTACAGTGAATTCTACATTGCATGCTTTTTCATGTAGTGGAAATCTGAATAACTTTTTCAGTCAGTGAAAAGTAACGGAAGAAGTAAGAATACAATAGTTGTTTGCATAAATACTCTGTGATCTGACAGGGAACATCAACTAAGACAAAGCTTTTTATGTTCTGGCTAACAAAAGGTCCTGTAAGATACCAGGTTTTGAAGAAGGGAGACATGTTACAAACATTAACTGTCTTGATCTGTTATACCTGATAAGCTCACAGGGGAGCTTAAGGAATTGATATTCAAGTATGCTCTAACACATTCTTTGGCTGAAGCACATGGGCCCAGCAATTTCACAATATTGAACCTCAGAAAAAAAACATTTCTTATATATATTTTTGTCTGGAAATTAACCTGATTGCTTTTCATTTTAAACAACGTGAAGCATTCTTTGTCATATGACATGAATTGTCCTTTGGAGACTGACACTAATTTTGTTTTGCAAAAGTATTTGATATGTTATCTTTTTTTTGACCTAATGATTATTTTCTTTTTTAAAGTCAAGACCTTACTCTCATAAGCAAGGAATACAGTGGCTAGAGAAATATGATGTATGAAATATGATGATTAGAACCCAGTTATCAACCAAGAGTCCACTGTGTAAAAGGTGCTCTGCCTGTCTTCCATGATGTAGTTTTAATGTGTAGGACAGCAGCTAAAAAATATAATCAGGAAAACACAAGGAGTCAAGGAGATTAATACTGGGGAATACTTCAAGTCACATTTTCAACATGATAGCAGCCTAGTCATCAAGGGAAATTTAGATAAGTATAGGAATTTCTAAAGGAAGACCCTGCTGTGCATGAGAAACTAGGGGAGAAATCCCATTTCAAATATTTCAAATGTATGTATATAAAGAAGTATGTGAGACTATCTGTATATATAGTTCATCTATTTGTATAGCATATATATGTATGGTCTTGTCTGACAGGATATTGAGCAATCAGAAATGAACTTGATACTGAAGAAACTTGATTTCAATGGAATTTTCAGTCATATAAAGGTATACATGAATAAATATTTACAAATAGTTAATGTAATAAAAATGATGGTACTTAAAAGAAAATGACTGTGTGTGTGTTATTTATAGCTTTAAACCTTGTCAGGTTTAAAGGTTATAGTTAGAGAATGTGTGATTATTTTGGGACTGGCTAGTTCACTGAGGAACAGACCTGACTTCCTAACATTGGAAAGGAGCAGAGGAATGTGAGTGCATCTGATCAGGTTGAGAGGTGCTCTGTTTAGTTTTGCTCTACAGACTAGAACTTGTTCCTGTCTGCCCAAAAAAGCTTTCCTCATGATATATCAGCTGCTTGCTGATGAAGCCCTATGATTTAGTGTCTGCAATTTTCAAGAAAGGCATGGTGAGGAATTTTTTTTCAGCCCAATTTAGAGAGAAGTCTGGGAAGTATTTTTTCTGGCTTTTTTTTTTTTTTTTTTCTCCCCACAGGAGCCTGAGCACAGATGCAGAACAATTCAAGGACAGGAGACAACTACAAGCTGTACACCTTAAACATGAAGATAAGGATGATCTTGGTAGAAAGCACCATGTTTAAATTGGAGAAGTCTTTAAAATTCCTGTTTCTCATAAAGGAGAGTAAAGCAAAGATGTGTCTAAAAATTCCACAGAAAACTTATCTGTTGGCTTGTCCCCTGTCTCCATAGCTGTTAAACCACATATCATGCACCCTCAGTGATATTCTCAAGAATGGATGTGTTAAGGCCATGGCAAAAGAGTCAGAAGAGGATTTTTTGGGAATAGCTGCTCCTGTGAGCAGTTTTGGGAGCACAGAAATCCCAGCCAGGAGCAGGTCTTGCACTTTCCAGATTGCGGAGGCATAAACAGAGTTTTGGGATGAAATGTTGGTTAGGGGCTCAAAAGGGGAACTTGGCAAGCAGAATAGCTGAAAGAAATACATCACATGCCCTGATTTCAATAAACATAATGTGACATAACTTGGCAATACTGTGTTTTTGTGGTTAATCATTTAGTTTTATCAGCTTGCATACACATCGTCTTTATTAAACAGTAACTGTCCTTCATGAATCATCCCATTCAAGGCCAAGAAAATAGCCAGAGGCCATGCTATGCTCTGGGCTGAGCAGATGATGAATGGTATGAAGAAGGGAACGCTGCTTTCTGCCACCCAACACCACTTCCTCAGGAGGAAGGACAAGGAGATGATAATGTTGGGCCTCTCTAGAACTAATAAATCAGACTTGCATCCCTCTAGAGCAATCAGATTACCTAAGTCTATGCCATGTGAATTCTGAACAGTCAGAATTGATCAGCCCAAGACTTCCAAGCATAAGATGAGCAGTCAGAAACCCATAAACTGCAGTGAGCATACCCGTGCTTTAAACACAGCTCCAGACAATTTTGGTTCCTGTAAAACTAGTTTTTTTATTTAATTCATACAATATATTTAAACTCTTTGGTTTTAAACCCAGGGTAGCAGGAATGTGTTTCCAAGGTTCTTGTCTTTGTTGTAGACCTAGAAGGAGAACAAACCACCCACATTAACTCCTCACTAGTTAAAATCTCTATTAACAAAGTTTTTATTCATGATACTAATCGTTGACTTTGGCTGTCATCATGCATACTCAGATCTTCACTCAATCCTCTGTGCTGAGCAGATAACTTACAGCAGTCCCTAACACAGAACTTTCCTCCTCCCATCCTCTCTGTATATCACATCAAATTCTGCACCTACCACAATGGGAAGCATGCAGGCAGAGAAATTTTGTAATAGTGTGCACCTACATGACTGGTGTCAAAAAAGTGGCTGAAATCAGGATCTCTGTCCTCCTCCGGCTTTAGAGGCTGTAACTTAGGTTTCTTTCCTCTTTGAAGTGCTTGAGCAGCAAGCCTTTTTCTTGCCAATGGTATCTGCAACAAAATAGCAGTTGCATTACATTACAGCCAAACTAGAGCACTGTCATGCCCTGACTGACAGCTTCATGGATGTGAATGGAAATTGGATAAATACAACGATGCCTGTGTCAAAACCCTACCGTTACCTGGATGTTTTAAAATATACAGGTATGTTCTGATTACCAGATTTCACAGGAAGGAAGACTTCATACAGATCACTTAGCATCATTCCACAATATATAAGGTGTGCAGCACTGTTTGGTGCCAGTCTATCAGAGACTTAAGGTTAGTGTTAACACTGACTTTGAGCTTACATATCAAATGGAAAAAATGAACACCATGTCTGTAGCTCAAGATACATGCTTAAATTCTATGTCTGATATAGGCTGATGTTTACTGCAAGTTGCTGACAGCATTCATTCCTTCCATAAAGAGCTGCTGTGGAAAATGTGTATTTCTCTGTGGGACTGCTTGCTCTTTGTGTTAGTAAATGCTTATGTATCTCTTTCCTCTGTGAAAGGAAATTCCTTAGCCTCCATCTCATCAGGTTTATATTGGGATTATGTTCATTGCTTCAACAGAAAAAGTAACCAAGATGCACAGATTGCCATCTATCATATAGATAGATGTGTTTATATAATATGTACGTATCTATCTAATTTTTCTTTCTAGGTTTGCTGTACACCTTTTCCCAATGTTTTCTGTTCTATTGTATATTGTTAGGGTGTGGCCACTAAGTGGCTTAATGACCGGGAACATATCAGTCATCTCTTGATTCCACTTCTCTCTTGCTCTCCAGAGCAAAACCTGGGTCTTCTTAGAAGCATGAGCTTTCCTTCACATGAGAGAAGTCCTACAACTGGTTTTACCAGTGGTGTTGTCAGGTGGTTTAGTGTCACAGCTGTCTCTGATGCATCATATATCTTGCAGCGCAAATTTTGATTGTCAGAATGTCTGAAGTCCTTTTTATGAGAAATTTTATGGCATTGTGTAAAGCATACATTATTACCAATTCCGCAGAAGAACAGAAGGTGTGTAACCCTTCCAAAACTTAAGTGTTTTCACCAGTACTCATAAAGCAACTTAGGTCTGTAGTGAGTGGCATAGATGAGGCATCTACAAGAAACTGCCATTTCTATGGCAGTAACACCTCTACCACCAAGGCACTGCAAAGCAGAAGGATGCTGTAACTGCCTACTAATAACATATAGATCACATTTCTCCATGGAGTATTTTCTTGTCTCCAATAGACTGGTAACACCTCCTGGTACATTCATATTTCAATTGAGTGGGGCAAGGCAAACCAGCTGCACTCCCAAACTGCTGACTCCCCAGATTCTCAAAGCCCATCCCAATTGTGCATTCATCTGTTTGTCTGCAACTGATAAACTGGTATTCCTTGTATTTAGACTGATCTCTCCTGACCCAGTATTATTCCATTTAAAAACACTGTAATCATATAATTCCTCTTCTGGACATGTACATACATCTTAATGAAAATGCTTTACTTCTTAAAGAGGTGAGGATCTCTTCCTTATCACAAATATCCTAGGCATTAAAAATATGAAAATTCCGTATGGATTAAATATCGATTTTATTTTTTAGAGAGCAAGTACAATGATGTTGCATTAAAATAATGCTATGTCATAGTTGTTACAGCTCTGATAGAAAAATAAACATCTCAATATACTACAGTGTCAACTCATTAATAAATATCAAAATAGAAGTTAGTAGTCAACTGAAATTAATAAACAGCTATAAAAGTATACTATTTTAAATAATAAAATATTCAGTATATTTCCAGACAAACAAAAGTAGTGATTTAAAGTATCATTTAAAAGTATCATTTAAAATGGAAAATGGACAGTAAGAAGTTACAAATTTATTTAAAACCTTTTCCCTTACTAACATTCTCTATGCATAAAATCTAGAGAAACATTATTTATCTGTATATATTTTTTACAAAAGGTAGTATATGTTAAATAGAAAGTTTAAAACTGTAGTATTTTTAATAGTTGTCACACCATTGCTAAATAAGACACTTTAACATATCTTTAGGTTCTGAAGCAGTAGTAGGTAAAAGTGAAGATGTTAGCACACTGAATTCTTCTAACACAAATGACTTTCCAAACAAATCTCTCATCTTTCAACATCTCCCTTCAAAATATAACTGGAACAGCTCAAACACAATATAGGTATAAGGATGAGAAGTTAGCATTTGGATAGAGATATTATTTGAATGAATGCCAGATTTCAAAACTTTTTTCTTTTAAAGGAGGTATACTTTTTTTTTTGACAGTACATGCAGAAAAGGAAACAGAGAAAATGCATTCCAGAGCAGCATTTCTTAAACTGAAGAATGTACTACTTTTATGTATTTATTTTGTTTCAACTTTTATTTACATATTTGTTTTCAGAAAGACCAATCATTCTGAGCTGGCTTGCACTCAGTGAAATCCCACTGATTTGGTTCATTATAAAATACATTCACATTGGCTACTTTTAACTGTTTTTTCCTCTCCGTGAATTTCAACTCTGTGCTATCCATGAGATTCTGTGCACTGAGCAGTGTCAAGATCATCATTGAAAAGTAATGTTGCTCTTAACTATTGCTCCATTTCTGCTTAAATAAATCTTGCTCTTCTGTTTCAAGTGGACAGCAAGAACACTGGCACTATGTTTCCCTCATAGAGCAGAGTAAACATCACCCAGCACTCGTTCAGCATTAATGTCTCTATGAGAAGTGCCCTTTCCTGGCTACAGAAAACTTGACTTAAGGCTGGCAAGTGCAGATCTTGGGGCTGGGCTGAAGTCAACGGGTAGATGCCCAAAGCATTCTCAGAAGCTCTCAAGAAGGCCTGAAGCATCCATGTTTACAGTACTTACTGGCACCAGTTGTCTCTTTCTAGATTAAATGCAAGCATTTTTTGATGAGTAAAGATGTAAAAAGCCTGTAGAGCTGAGGACTGCAGACTGTACACTATGTATTTCCAATGTGTGGACAAGCGTTGGAAATACAGGACAGAAACAGTGTCACCCCTGCCCAGCCAGCCTGCTCTGAAAAGGCTTCCTGCCCTGACACCTAGAGCAGTATGATCTCAGAGCACCATCTCTGTAGGGATGCTACAGGAAACTGTAAGGTGCCTTGTGTCTGCTTGGGATGCCCACTGCAAAAGCAGTAGGACCTCTCTGTTCTGGGCTTCACTATTCCTTATGGACTAAGGGTTGTTTGAAGCTGCTTCACATGTTCACTCTCCGTTTGCAACATGTGTACATTTAAGTATGCACACTAAACAGGAAACAAATATATATGATCAGACTGGGAAAATAATTTTTTCCACTGCAGTCTGAAGAATACTTTACATAGCAGGTTTTCATGACACCATAGAGAGGAAAAAATAAATCCAGTTGATTATAATGGATAAAATGTAAACTATGCCTATACAAATGTCCTTCCTTTTTAAGGTCCACTTGAAACACTGCTTGTGAACATAAGGGAATTTCAGCTGGGCACAATGAAAATTCCTCACATACCATATGCACGTTTTCTGGATGAAACATCTATTTTCCCACACACATCTGCAGTGATGTTACTAACATGCTCATGATGCTTGGAAATAATGCATAGTATTTCTTCATTTTAGAGTCTAAAAAAAATCTGAAGATGTATGTTTTAACTGCATAATAGTGTCACTTCTAAAATGTTATACAATTGATAAATGGTAAAAATAATGTGGAATTATAATTAAAAATTATACACACAGATTTTTAGCATTAACAAATCTGCTTTGAAGAGTCATGCAGATGCTCTGTCTCAGAGGAAATCTAAAAACAATCGTGCTAACCAGTTATGAGGTGCTGTCTGAGTATCTGTCTGTATATTTTTGGGTATAGGCATGCGGTCAAATCATTTGACCTTTTTTTCATTTTTAAAGCATTGTAGTATAAGAAGTTTTATTTAAAAAGTTTGAAATGTGCTATTCTGAGGATAGATTTTTCCCACCTATTTTTACTAGCATCTTTGACACACAATACATTGAAAACTAATCTGAATTAATTTGTCTGTAATATCTAAGCACTATAGGAAGCACAGGCCTTCTGCAATTGCTGAGGAAATTCCTTGTGAATTACAGGCTGCTTTCTCATTTAAGGTCATGTGCTGAGGGAACACAGCTCCCTAAATAGTGAGGCTTTTGTTGGGCTATTCATCTCCTGCAGCAGCTCTTCTGAAAAACATGGTCAAAGGCAGAGCGAAACAAGTACCAAGTAAAGCCAGAGTTTCTCATGGATAGATTCCATCCCCAGAAACAAAGCCTCCTCCCAAGGATCCTGCTCTATATAGGCTCCCCATGGGCCTTATAAAAGCCTTGACCTGTCACATTAGCAGCAGCTTATTCTTTTTCACTAGCTCCCTCCACAATACAGCAAAACACTGAGTGAGATGCAAGAAAAGGCCTTAAAAATTATATATATTCAATATATATATTTTTTTTTGCCTTAGGACAGCAAGCAGTTTACATTGCAATTTTGTCTTGCAAGACTGCTCAATGCAACCAGAGCACATGAAACATTCAGGCAGGTGTGTGATAAGGAAATACTGGCCATGCCCCTTCACAGGCAGCACTGCAATGCCAACAAAGTGCTACAGGAGAAGACTGGCAGCTATGTGACGTCTGGATGATGGGCGATACAGATCAGATCTTTCTCCCCCAAAGACCCCAGTCCCATTGTCCCCTACCCGCACAATTAACTCCCTCTAACAGAGAAAAAATAATTTCTAGAGAAAAAAACAAAACAATAGCTAACACTTCAGTAAGTAGCTTAAGAGCTGTAATGAGAAACGTATGCTGAGGAATCTTTTCTGTTCAAAAAAACTGTATCAAATTGTTTAAAGAACATAACCATGTTAGCCTTTTGTTAAACACTCAGATATTCTTGAGTGAGGTTGTATTTCTTTGCTTTGTTTTGCTAAGTGAAACAGAAAATCAGAGATTTTGTTTCTTACTTGCCTAAAAATACTACCGAATTGTGACAAGGACAATAGTAAGCAAACCTTTGCAGATCTTTTATCTTAATTCCACTGATACCAATGGCTCAGAGTCTGTTAACTTACACGGGAGGAAAATGGTTCTATGCATTTTAAAAAGAAAAGGAAAGTTCAAGGTATAGTTAATACATTACAGAGCAAATCTTCAGACAGAATTAATTTATAACTAAGATGTTACAATGAAGCAATCAGTAAAACCAGGGTCAGTGTAAGGATGACCTTTACTTTTAGCTGAATGGTCGAAAGTTCGGGGACTTCTTTGAGGATTGCTTCAGAAATATTTCATATGTTAGTTCACAACTATTAAAAAAAAAAAAAAAAAAAAAAAAAAAAAAAAAAAACCCTAAAATCTAAACCTTTTATGACAGTTTAATTGAAAGACCACTGCTCCTGTTTTTATTTTTCTCAGTCCCTCACTTGACACATGACCCAAGAAATTCATTGTGAACACTCACATAATATTCATTTGTTTTGCATCCTACCTTCCTGTCACCTCTATATTACTCAGATTTCAGTAGGAATTTAAGAAATATTGAATATGAAATATTAATACATACTAATTTCTACCAAACTGCATAGAAAGTGGTCCTGTTTTGTTTGTGTTACTCTTATCTATGGCGATTACAGATTAATATTTCAGTAATTAATATTGCTAAAATGACTGCATAATATCTTATGAGATGATTTTTTTTTTTCTTTCCAGCAAGATTTTAGTGCACATTTCACAGACAATGACCAGAATTTCTTAGGGTCTTGGAGAGTAATTAAGGTAAGTAAAGGTTAGCTGACTCTTGCAATTAGCATACAGCCATAACACGTTTTCTACTGCTACAGCCAGTTTCAAGGGTAAGAAAATGCTTCAGTTTGACCTTGTAGCTCAAATTCTGCACTCAGATCAGCTTATATTGGTCCCACTATGATTAGAAGAGTTTTGCCCATCTCTGAAGGCAGAATCTAATCATACATTTATTAAATCAATTAATGTGTTCTCTTGAGAAAATGACTCCTGTCTTCCTCACCTTCTTTCAAACTGCAGATTATTTTTCACATCACACTGGACACATTTCTCAATGCACAGTCACAAAAATTGAAGTGGTTAAGTAAGAATTCAAGAAAACTAATCCCGCCAACTAATTTACTTAGAAAAAAGAGCACGTATGTAAAAACAGACTTATGTCTGACATACAAAAAGAACAAAGCCCTCATTTGGCAAAACACTGACATGTAGCTAGCAAACCAAACACATCTCTGGTGCAGTTTACCTGATTGCAATGGAGTTGATGCTGCTGACTCCAAAGGCGAAGTGAGTCCAGCAGTGATGCTATGTAGGCATCACTGTAGCATGACACTGATGGACAGAGGAACTCTCATTTTCTGTATCCACTTAGTTTTTCAAATATCTTAAAATTCATATAAAAGTTTTTATGTTGAAACAAATAAAAAAGCTAAAAATTTCTCTCTATCAGATATAAATTATCTTTAAGTGACATAATGCATAAAAAACTATATATATATATTTATCTGTGTGTTCACGTGTGTATACACACACTACTATGCACACACACCAGTAACTAAGCACTCATTTAATCCAGTCATTTTTATTAAGTAACGAGGAAAAGCTAAGAGGCTAAAGCAGACAAATCAGTGGAATTTAGTCAACTGAGAGAACTATAAAAGTACCATTTACTCTATTTAAGAGCATTTGAATAGTTTCACCTATTGCTATAACATACAGCAATGTTAATATTTCAGTCACAGCTTTGTCCATTCCTACAGAGCATATCAGTACTAGCTACATGTACAGCGAGATCAGTGCTTTGTCAGACCTGTTCATATCTACATTCTATGCCAGAACTAAATAAATTAGAATACATTAAAGTGCTACATCAACACTAATGTTCCTGAACAGTAGTAACGCACATTCCTCTTCCAAAAAATAAAAAAAATAAAAAAATACAGCAGCTATAGTTCAAACATAGTCACATTATGTGAATATGCTTACATGTCACTTTGTTACAGTATCCAACAAAATGCATGACACAAAAACAAACAGCAACAGTCAAGACTCTGACAGAGTGGTAATTTTTAAAAAATTGAGAATGATGAAAATAGAAATTTGCAGAAAACACACAGTCTTCAGAATTCACACTTGAAAGTTTCGTTTAATCGTAACTTGCTGATGTCGATATTTATTTCCTCTGGTTTGTCTCGTCTGTATGTTACTGTTCTTGTACAAACAGTAGGCAAAAACATCTTATCCTTGAAGGAGAAGATACAATTTTTATCAACAATTAGCTAACTTTTATGTGCAAGAAAATATTACTGAACAGGATGGCTCGGAAATCAATTACCTTCTTTGTTGCAGACACTCTGTAATCAGCTGAAGATTTAACTTTATTGCTATTCCCCTGCAGAATTATCTGCCTGATGATAAGTACAACAAGCAACCCAATCAGAAATGTAACTATAAAGATTATGGAAAACACTCTGAAGTAGCTTCGTCCAGAGAAACATTCTGCAATGAAAGGAAAACACAAGTGAAAAGCCAAGAACAAGGAATCTGCACATTCCTCAAGCACATTTATGTCTGCTGCATATTAAAAGGGCATAAATGTAACACAAGTCTGATAAAAGTTAAGGGAAAATAAGTTGCCATACACAAACTATTAAAACAAAGCTCATCAAGACCAAATGGTCAAATATTATTTTTTGAATCTATAAAAGTAAGAGTAAGGCTTCACTGTGTTGGCCACCATAAATTCTCTGCCAACTGATGAGTTTACAGCTGAAACAGAGAAGATGAATTTGTGGAGGTGTGCGATGCCAAAATAGTTTAATTTTCACAAGATTAGAGCACGTATCATTGGCAAAATATGAAAGAAAACACGGTTTCTTGATTACTTGTCCAGTACTCTTTTCACTAGCCAACTTCTCTCACATAGTTGGCTTTCTTCTAATTAATATGAAGCCCAAGAGAAAAGTGTTCTCAATTAGTTTTCTCGTTTATGAACCTTAAAAGAGAAAAATGTGAAGTGACAAAATAGCCATTTTTTGTTGCAGTGTGGAGCGTTTAAGCTTTACAATATTTTATCAAAAATATTTTAGTCTTTCAAAGTCCTCATAACTATATATATATATGTATATATTTTGTACTTGAACACAATTTCTTGAACAGTAAAAATACTTGAACAGTATTTAAACATTGCTGAAAGTGAGGTAGGCATTATTTAATTATTCTTAATTTCTGGTAATGTCAAATTATGTATACATATCTGAAGTAATAGAACACCCAAATGCCATAATGGAGATTTATAAATATTTCTTTAAGCATTACTCAGGCAGGATTCATTATTATTAGATGTAACTTCTCATGGAGTTGGGAAGTCTATTTAGCAATGCTTGCCAGTTACATTTCCTGTTATTATTTATCTTTTATTTTCCCTGAAGCTAGGAGTGATTGCTCCCTTTTTCCTGCTTTGTTATTACAATAATACTGACACACTTTTGAAAGACATTGTAACAGTGGTGAATTCAATTATTAATCTTGACAGATTTTCATCTCTTACCAAAATTACCTAGAAAATACCACATACCTGAAGTTTGGTCAATGTAATGCAACAGGTAAGCACATGAGGTTTTACACTGGTCAAGTTTAGCTTGAGATGCATTGTTAGAATGATGGCACTGAACACAATTCCTATGAAAGAGAAATGTCATTAAAACCTATGTCTTTCTCTGCACTCCCCTTTCAGAGATTGTATCAACAAGCTGATGCATCACTTGCACATAATGTTTCCCTGTTGTTAGTAAAAACATTGCGACATTTACTATTATTTTTTTGAAATGTGATGATGCATTTTATCCCTGTGATACTTCTCAGAACTGACCAGACAGATGTAATTAAGTAAAGCGTCTCACTGGCCTCAAGCCACTTCCATCCGGCCCCTGCTCTGCACTTTGTGATGTGTGTTCTTCAGGAGGGTAGCTGAGGGTCTAGCACCATCTCTTCCCATTACAGACTCTAGTTCAGTCTTAGTCTTTCTTACCTATCAGTCTCATTGGGACACATGCTTGACTTTGGACAAATTTCAGCCAGCAGGGCTAACTGCATTTTACCTAGCACTCACCTTTTCACGCATGGCCCAGCTTGTCCCTCCAGCTGAGCTATTATTCAAATGAACGTACATACACAATCATTTCTACTGCATTTTCCTTTCCAACAGAGGCCTATCTGTCACTTTCTTATCCACTGTGGGATGCAGGAGGTTACATGTGCTAACAGGAGAGCTTAAGGACAGGGTTTAATTTACTCTTTAAGTCAGCCCCAGTCTGCGTGTCACCAACAGGATGGTCTAAATTCTTCCCTCCTCTGGCTGCTGATTTTGACTTCCTTCCCTTCCTTAAATGGATAAGGAAAAATGACATGGCTTAGAATTAGCACACCAAAACCAAGCGTAGTGGGGAATGCTGTTCTCTGGGTAAGACCAGCCCTGCTCTGCTGAGCAATGGTGGTGATAGTGCACAGGTACAGCTCTTCTTCCACACCTCTATCCTTCTTCAGGGAAGCACAAGGAATTCTGATTGAGTTTCCTACAGCCTAACATCTAAGAAAAACAGCACACATCTAGCCAAGCAGAAATATTCCTCCTGGTTTCAACGTTACAGTTAAACATCAAGTCTAGCATAAGAGACGTACCAGTTTTCTTCACAGGCTTTGTTACAAGCAGGGCAATATTCACAGAAACGGCCAAAGCTTCTTGGGTCAGTGCACTCACACTTTCCACATACACAATTTCCTCTTCCACTGCAAATCTGGCCCTTTGAATTCAGGCACTGTTTTGCTGATTGTAATGAACACTGGCAACGGTCCCCTTCCCAGCCAGCATAGCATTTACATTTACCAGCTTCACATTCACCATTACCTACAACATCAGATAATCTTGAGTCATATGCTTTTATGAAAACAGAAAGTCAGTTTTTACATGCATATGTTTGTATTGCTGATGCCTTGCTGTTAAGTTTTTTAAGTTAACAAATCTGGCTGAAGTTGTCACCATGATATGTATTTATGACTGTTTGTTGCTTATTTGAGAAAAAGCTTCTTTCTACCTTCATCTCATCCTAAAATATTTTACTAGGATTTTCCCTGTTGCCTTGGATGAAAGCAGCAGTGATTAAAAATTACACAACGTTCAGGAACGTAGTCTTCAAGCCAAATAAATAAACTTCTCTGTAGCAATAAAGCATTCAATTCATATAAATGGCAAGCTTTTGGGAGGACGGGGTATCAAGTTCATGTGCACATGCCATTATTTTTTACTTTTTATTTTCAGAAGCATCCATTACAACAATGCTTTTCTGCCTTTCTAGAGGACAGATGACTGAGCAGGAGAGGTGGCTATGCTCTATTTATGAACTGTGGGTTGTGTAATAAGAACTTAAAATGCACACCCTCAAGGACTCAAAGGCTACAAAGAACCTCTGGTGGCCTTTATAATTTTCCAGGCAAAGAAGTGAGAGCTTTAGGGCAAAATCCATATGTTTTTCATGTTGCAATACACTTAGGCAGGTGTACAATTGACATGCTGGCAATGTTTAGTCACAGTTTTACAGTGTGGGAAAACACCTTTAGGAAATACAGAAACAGCACATAAAGCACTTGCAGGTCTAGCGAATCTCTTGAGATCTCCCCAGCTATGCCTCAGCAGTATGTGTTTCACACACACTGCAATAGCCTTTCTTGTGATCCAGGGACCCATACACACAAGCTACAGGGAGATGGTTGCATGGGATCCCCAAAGAGGCGGTGAGGATAGAGGATAGATTGCCCCTTCATCTGCCTGGGCTGGGCAAAAGGCAGGTAAAGGAATCATAGGGCATCTCAGTGCAAGGCTTTGCATTCCAGCAAGGGGCATACTCCTTGGGCAGGAGACTCCATCACACATGAGAGACCCCAACACCTCTTAGATAAAAATTTCCCTGTTTCTTCTTCCACCACATCTCAGGCTTTGTGAGCTCACAAATTTGAGAGGTCTGCTTAGGTTAAGAAATAAATTCACAAAGTTTTTGGGCTACAGAAGAAGGTTGAGAACACGAACCATAATTCTTTGTGTTGAAATGAAGTATTTAAAGAATTAGGTAACATTATTTCTCTCCATTTTATGTAAAGTTCACAGTCACCAACAGAGCAAAACCAAAGAAACTCTGCCAAAGCCCTTAGTATTACTCTCAATTTATCCTACTGTAGCAGAAAAAATTGGTCCCTCAGTTCACAAATTGGTCAGTGTAGAGTGAAATGAAAGGAGGCAGGACAGCAGAACAGATTTAAAAATACTTCAAAAATTATGTTTGAGGGGAAATAATATATTCTGGTAGAGACAGTGATACTGACTAAATCACATTTTTCCATAATAAGATTAACTTAAAAGTCTCAGAAAACAAAACAAAAGAGAAACAAAGCACAGACATTAATTCAGCAGCTTACCAGAACATAAGTTTCCCTGGTGATACGGGCAGGAAAAGTCATCCATTTCGCAGTACTTGCCGTACACCTTGCCTAGCTTGTTTTTGTAGCAGAAACATTTTCCATCTATGCAATTTCCTTGACCACTGCAAACTGGCTGGTTCGGGTGTTGCCTGCACCTCTCAGAATGAACCGTATCCCCATGAGAGCTACAGTCGTTGTCACTGCAATGGGGCTGTCTGCCATCAGGAAAAGTTTCATCAGCCCACACTCTTTTCTGCCTTGCACTATCTCCACTCTGACATGCACAGCTTTTCTGTACATTAATGATGGTGGTTTCATTGAAACCAATAGGCTTAAGTATTGCATATTTTCTTCCTCCGGTTGTGTCACATCCTTTCATTGTAACTGATACATTGAAAAGAACCTAAGAAGAAATACAGATATACTTTACATCATTACAATTTCCTATAAACTGCTTACATTTTTTAACAAACAAATAAAGCAGAATCTCACATTATATGTGAGATTCTAATTTAATAATTTTCTTATTACCTGCTGGTAATAAGAAAAGATACAGTGCCCATTTGTGAAATATATTGGCAAAGATAGGCATCACAAATACGGTTAAACCATAGCAGTAGTCTACTTCTCCTGCTGCAGAAGACAAGTTTAATACAAGTTAAATACCCATAGAAGTACCACAGTCCTCCTTTTATTTAAAGTGTTCATTCTGTGTAAATTATAGAAACACTCAAGATCAGCTTGAGCAAGATAAACACAAACAGAAACAGTGATACTCATCATAAAAACAATCTATAATAAATGTTCTTGTTGCAGAAAATGCCTTCTGTAGAAACAGAAAATATACAGACTTTTTCTTTGGGAGGCCCTACCTACTCCAGCTAAAACACAAAAATGGCTCACACATTAGCAGCAGCTTATTTTTTCCTTTCCTGTGATGGGAATGAAACAAGAGAGTATTGCTGCTCTTGCTGTGGTCCTGGGCAGACCAAGTGCAGCTTCGGGATGGACCCAGCACCCATCTGCTGCCCATGGCATGCCCTCACCACCATGCCCTGCGTCCTTGCCTCTGGCAGAGCTCTGTGCAGCATCAGCCCCTGTGGCTTTCCAGAGCTTTGGCACAGGGCCCTGGCTCATTTTGGTGGCTGCTAACCGCCACGGAGTTGGCATCAGTGACTACCAAATTTCTGACAGCTTTGATATCTGTGATAGTTTCACCATAGCAGTCTTTGTATTTCACAGCTACCTTTATTTTTCTTTTTTTTGCCCGGTGGGCTCCTGGCAGGGTATTCTCACTAAGGCTGCATAGCCTGCTGGCTGTGAAGAACTCTTTCCGGCCTCCTTGCAGAGAAAGCACCACCAAGAAGACAAGGTGAAATAAGGGCCTGACAGACACAAGTACCTTTACTTTTTACCACTAAAGAACAAAGATTTGCAGCTCAAAAGAACTGAAAATGTAAGAAACTGATTACATGGGAGGCTGAAAGCATCCACAGAGACTGTGAGCATTCATTTCTTGGCGGTCCCCCTCTCCCGCTGCGCCCCCACCCTGCTTGACAATGGCAGCTTTGTGGCCAGCCAGGCCGTGGCTGCCTACACGAACAGGAGAAGAATGCAGTGCAGAGCATGCACTCTTAACTGTCCCATCCAGGGTGCATAAAGGCTTTGTCTCTCTCTTTTTGCTTTTCTTCATCTTTTTTTTTTCAAGTGCACTATTGCGCGTGTAACCCCTCAGCTTCTTGCAGCCTCTGTGCTTGAGGCTTCTTCCATTAGAAAGTGTGGATATGCCCCAAGGATTCACACGGCAGGTGCAGATTGTGTGGGGGGAGGAAAGGCTGCAGCTAGAGAACGTGCTTTGTGTTCAACACAGAGCCCTGCTGGAAAACATGATCTTCACGTACACCACTGGAGGATCAGCGAGGAGATGGGAGGGAAGCACAAACCATGTCTGACTTGTGAGTCATTAAATGTGATGGGTCTGAACACAGCAGCAGAAATATTAAACTTATTACAACTAAATAATTATGGCACCGTGAACACTGATGCTCACTAATTGCCAAAGTTAGTTTTGCACCCTGAAGAGGCCATAGGATTCTTCCCAAATATAATGCACTTTTGTGTTTTGGTAAGAAAAGGAAGGAAGAAGGATTAGACAATGAAAGGAATGTGAGAATTAAGGAAAAGCATTTAGCCTGTAAACAAATACTGAAAGGAGGATTTATGGTTAAAAATAAATTAATCTCTTGAGGATGGCTCATTTTCAACCGCAGTAAGCTTTAGGACCACATGCAATCTTTTACAATCAACTGGCTCAGCTTTTTATTAAAAAGAACCAGATATAAATATTTTTCTTTTCATTAAACAGAACAAATTCCAATCCTATTTCTTATGACATACACAGGGAACAACACTGTAGAGGAGTTAAGAAGAAAAACATATCATATCTCCCTTAAAGAGTAGCATCTAATCAGCAGCAAATTATTCAGACAAAATACAGAATAGTATAAAACACATTTAAATGAACATATTTAAAACTCCCATGTTTAATCTACTGTTTCGCTTTGCTATTTCTACACACAGACACAATCAAATCACATCAGCTGAGCTGTGTGTACATTGCAAGAAGGAAAGAACTCCTTGACCCCACTCTCCAGAAACACAGACCTCTTCCTGGCAAGCTAAAGGAATTAATCTACTGGTCCAAGCAATCAAATAAATATATCAAGGCACAGAGAAGTTGTTCTCGGAAGAAAATTGTGTTCCTTATATAAGCCAGACATCTTCCCCTGCATTGTCACAACGCATGATGCTCCAGTTTTAAAAGCCATTTCATTCAGTAGGTGGCACCAATCCAAATGGGGATAAATCATTTCATTAATTTAATTTATAAAATAAACTAGTTACCCATGACTTTGAGTGTGCAAGAAGGCTAGCAGAGCAAGGAGAGGGAAAGGTGGCATCTCCTACAGATCCAAGTAGCACAAATTCCAATGATTCTTTTGCATTGGGTGATTATCTTTCAACCTCTTTAAGTACAAATTTCATCACAATGAACACAACCATTGTGTCCAGCAAAGGACAAAGAAGGATAGTTTTAATAGACATTAGCTTTCAGGAAAAGCTTTCAGCCTTAGTCTCATGAGATTAGTGAGAATTGAAATAAGATTCAGGAATAATAAAACCCAAGAATAATAGAGAGTCTGTGATAATTAATCACTAAAATCCAGTTTCAGTTTGAGTAAATCGCTAGAAGATTTCACACCATTGAAACCCAACCAAACAGAAAAATGAGTATTCCAGATCATTGAAGAAAGAGAACTATAAACATACTTCTTCATTATATCCCACATTTTTACATCCTTCCATGCCAGTTTTTTTACTTCCATCAGGACAGATTGCAGTGATATTGAAATTAAGATCCTGGATCTGGTTATCCACTTGGATTTTCACTTCAGAGATTAGTTTCTGTAACCAGAAAACAACTTTTAGTTGCATTGCATCTTAATATATAATGTGTACTAGTGACTAATACCAAGTACTGCTACTATGACTAACTAAAAATGAAGGAAGCTCGTCTGTATGAATAAAGGAATGAATTAAAGCATTGTTTCCCATATAAAGACTTGATTACATTCCAAATATACACAACCAGTGAACTCGTAATTCTGATAAAGAGGATTACGTTTTCCAGATAAAAAATGTTGTCAGCTTTTCTAAAATGGTTTTGAGGCTGTATTTTTGGCAATTTGAAAATCTATTCCAGCAACCATGTGTAACAAAAAACACTTATTTTTTGAGAGACTATTCTGTATTTTAGCTACACATTCAAAATAAAACAATAGACATACATACAGCCATTATTATTCAGCAGAAAAAGTTACTAATGGAATTGATGCTTTAAACTTCGGATGTTTTGCGTTTGTCTCAGCAATGTTTCCTCTGAGCAAACCTTAGGGTGATATAAAGGCTACTGGGTTTGATTTATTTGGGTCGGCTAGGTCTATGTAAGTCAACAACTGGTTGATTCCCATTAGAGTTTTTTACAATATAAAATAATGAAAAAGCCAGCTACTTCGTAACTAGTATTTACTGAAACTTCTAAAATCTTAGTAATTATAAAAAGAATTTTACTTCTTTTTCCTTCCACAAATATATTAAAACTCTGTACAATTCTATGAGATGAAAATTGCACAAAAAGATTATTAAAATTCATTGCATTTTACTATTTTTAAAATAGGATATTTTATTGTTACAAATAGAAATTTAATTACATGAATCTGAACATATGCTTATCTTAGTGACTTTTTGAAAATTAGTGACTCATCCTTGGCTTTTTAGACAGGGATTTTCACCCAGGGTTTTCCACAACTAAGCCTAAGGCTTCCCTGCTTAGAAAAAGAGTGCAAGAGGCTCACTGCTATCAAACATCAACACTAAATTTATTTTCTTATGTAAGTACTTTTGCTATCAAGAAAGCAAAACATTCAAGCCCTGTTCACTGTGTGTTTGTATATTACAAGCCACTAAAAACATGATAAAAAACCTCAGAAGTATCAAGTCCAATGGAGTTAGAATGGGAAGGAAAATACTGTCAAAAAAAATGAAAATAAAGTAAGAACAAACTGGGGGTGGCTGGAGCAGGAAAGTCCCACAGAATCTTCTATTTAAATAAAAGGATTATTTTGTAAATTTTTATTTCCTCTCCTTGAATGTTTGCCCTGTAGTATACTGTAAAAACTCTGATTCACTTTAGGATGGACAGTCTAAAAGGGGCAAAAGAACCATGAGTTTCAATATTATATTTTTTTTTTGCCAGCAGTATTTTACAGTTTTCTGCAAGCCTTTATATTCAAAATGAAATTTCTTGATTTCATAAGAGAAAGTATAATACCAGAGAGAACTTTTATGCAATTGATTATACTTCCTCTGCTTTTGACTGTCTTTGACTTCCGCACAACATTTCCAACACGAGACTGAAAAATGAGCACAAACCCACTCTATTGCTAGTAACAGACATGGGACTTGGCTCTTCACTAAAGCCAATGGCTGCTGAAAGCAACCAAATAGCCTAATTTGCATTGTTAACCTAGTTAACAATGATGGATGGATGATTCTATTCCATCTCCAAATAATTAATGTGATGCACATTAATACCTTGCACACAGGCTTGTAGCTGATTTTTCAGCTTTTGAATCTTGCATGTTTATGTAACTTGCACACCTTGACAGAATTCAACTGTCTAATCCATCACTTTTATTTTGCTGCTGCTGCGGGCTCCCTTTATTACATCAAATATATACTACATGTTGTTTTTTTTTCAAACCTGTTTATCCCCCTTCCCACTCACTACCAAGATGACAGTCTCCACTTTCACGCTGCCATTTCCTGCCAAGCATTTATGAAAAAATAACTTAATGCTCTTTCCCATACTATGACTTCCAGTGGAGAACTCCTCCCAGAAGTTCACAAAACCATTTCCATTGTTTTCCCTCAAATCCCTATCAAAACTCTTCTTTGCTGTAATGCCTTAAAACCCTGAGTCATCACACTGCTTTGTGCAAAGCAAATGCTGCTTTCCACAATACCCTGTTGTCAAACTGCATCCTTCCTGTTGTCCATTTGCTAAGAATTCATGATGTAAAACCCTCTATATACCACTGCATCTTTTTGTTCTGAATTTATATGATGCCCAGATAGCAGTGCCAGGTTTATAACTAAAGATCTGAGATTCCAAAATGCAAATGAGACCGACTTTTCTTTTGAAGTAGCATGGCAAGAGGTGAAAAGAATCAAACATCATATTACGGAGCATCCTTAGTAAAGAAAAAGTGCCAGCCCTTGGCTTTGAGACCCAAACAGCCTTTGAGATTGGAATGGTTATTGTGGGGCAGTATCACCCACCACCAACCTGGACATTCAGAAAATTAGGAAACTTATCCTGGTGGACTTCAGATAGGAGTCAACATTCTGGAAATTCCAACTTTAGGCTCTAGACTCTGAAAGGTGAAAAAATCCTATACAAATACAGCATCCAACACCGTCATTCTGATCATACCTGATAGGCTTCTACCACCAAATCATTCAGATTTGCTGCTTGTGATTCTATTTGTCTTGCAACAGTACCAGGCAACAGAGGTAATAGATCCTGTGAAAAATACAATAATTTATGCACAGTTTTAATATTTAATATATTAAATATATTAAAATGTGTTTTCAAATTTGGAAAAAGAATTTGTTTTCTAACCTACTTTATACCAATGGAACTGGCTTCCTTGAACTGCAAAAATAACATTGATGTTATTGTCAATCAATTTTTCAGAGAGCTGCCCAAGAGATGGATGCTCCTGCAAAATACAACAGAAAAAAAAATGAAGTTTAGTAGGGGAAACCTTACATTTTATATATGACACAATACAGGACTCCAAAGCCACTCTAATTCTTATTTCTAAATGTACAAAGGAATGCTAGGCCTACAGCCAAAAGAAGGTGGGACTGCCCAAATTAACAGACGGTGACAGAAAAAAACGAATCACCAGCACATCAAGTCAGCTGTGACAGGCTTCTTTGTTGTCAGCTAGGCAGTGGTGCTGCACACTAGGAGGACCAACTGGACCCTTCACACAGCACCATTTTGCTGGTTTGAGCCTGATGCTCATGAAACAGCAGCTGAATATGGTGTTGTCTGGAAGAACAGGATTCCTGAGAACAACAGGTGGGTTCTTGTGCAAAAGTCAGGGAGGAGGAATGACATCAGATGAGGTATGCTTTTGGGGGTTGCAAGGTGAGTCATTAAGTTTGTTTCTCAGAAAGGTGTTTTGGCACCAGGAATCAGACACATCAGCTAAATAGGTCAGGCTCTGGCAACATCAATATCCTATACCTGTCTTACAGCTGACACCTTTCTCCAAGACTTGCCTTAGGAGTGATGCCTCCAGCCATCACTGCAATGGCCTGCTACAGTTTCTGAACCATGCTGGTGCTTGAAGGTTTCATGAGTTTCACATCTCTCCTCCGTGTTGACATTGTTCTACTGGGTGAACTGACTATTATAGCATGTCCTGTGCCGTGACCTGCCCTCCTCTACTTCTTGTTGAAAGATCTGTTGTGGATTTGGGAACAAGAGGTGTGTGGCTATCCCTTCATTCAAGAAACAGGGAACCACAGAGGTGTTCGTGTGGTCCCAGTAGGCTTCATACATCTGTGCTGCGTGGCATTCCTCCAGTTCCAGTACTCTAAAACAAACTGTATCTGAAAGTCACTGCTGATTTACCATATATGTGTCTGTGAATGCTTCCTAAGAGATAATTTCAACATTTAAAATTCATGACTAAAAATAGGGAAGTGACTGGGGCTTTTGCCTGTGTTTACCCTCCCCGAGTTTTCCTCAGGAGAGCAATAGACATATGTCAGGTTTTTCAATGTCTTTCCCCCACATATTTCTGCTGTCTTTCTCTTCCTGACATTTTTCATCATCTGTCCCATATTCTTTCTCTCTGTCCCTCTCTCCTACACCAACACACTCTCCCTGTTTTCATGCACAATTCATTACTCCTTGGAGTGCCACTTGTTATTCAAGGCACCCTGCAAGTCAACTGCTATCCTAACAGTAATTTGAAAGCCAGGACAGCAGAGAAAAAGTTATGCAAGGGGGTAAAATCCATTTTCCACCACATTGCACTACTATAAATAGCCTTGTATAGAAAGAACAAAGGAATTCCTTGCTGCAGTTTGATCTTAGCACGGATCTCAACTTACTTATTCTTGATAAGAGATTATATTTTTTAAGATAAGTGATGTATGTTAGGTAATACGGCAATAAACAGGCCTTCCTACAGCTGCAGCTGCGGAGCATGCCATATATGAGGGTCCAGAGAGCATAAATACCAGTACACAGCACATTTACATGTGAAGTGCAGCAGCAGTGGCCATGTTGCCATTTTCACACCACCGCATTAAGGCCTCTTCCCTTCTCTGTGACCACAGACCACAGGGACAGGGCCTCCATTGTCCTGCACAAACCAACATGCCACATGCACCAGGCTGGCAGATCACAGATGCACCAAGTGGTCCCAGGACATGTCCTAGCAAAGCCAGATGTTCTACAAACACCTCCTGCACCGTGGGGCAGTGGTGAGGGATCATGAGAGGGTGCTCAAATTAGTCAGTCTGCTGGTTAACATATGACACTAGCCATGTCCAAATGCCAGCAAAGTACACCTTCAACATCTCTGCAACTAATGGCAAAAGTTTGAGACTGGTGGCATCAGAAATGGGTTTCCAACCCCTGATGAAACAAAAGCTTATTCAGATGGAGTTTACTGAAGTCAAGAGATGATACGCATAGACATGTGAAAGTTGTAGGGACTGAATCCCCAAACCACGCAGCATGCTTACAAGTAATACTGGACTTCCATCTGTTTCTTAGCTCTAACTCATTACAGTGTCCAGTTTGGTTAACAGTACATTAAATTCTCACTTCAGATTAGAAAGAAAAATTTCCTTCTTATTAGATTTTTTTTTTTTTTTGTAAGCATCAGAAGAACCATACTATCTTTTTCATTTTAAGCATGTAAGGAGATGACATAAGGGACTGTTGGTCACTCAAGGAGCCTCATATTGCTTGCTGTAAAAAAAACCTCGGTGTACATTTTTATCTTATCTACTCCCGCTACTGCTTAGGAGAATGTATTCTCATTTTAGATTTTCTTTCTTGTTCCAATTCCATCATTCGTTTTATTAGTTTAACCTACTATATTATTTCTAGAAGATAACTAATACAGACATTGAGTATTTCAGAAAGAGAGTGAACCAAGCACATATCTAATTAAAATGGTCTAGATTTCTTTCTTACACTTTTTCTGATCTCTGCATAACTACTTAAAAAAAATTAGAAAGAAATAGGCAGAAAAAATAATAACTGGAAAGATTTTTTTTTTATGAAAATACATAAAGCAAAGTCATCTTAACTGCAACAAGAATAAAATAAAGTATGCCAGAATTCAGTCTTCTCTAGACTACCAGGCACTGAGAATGAAAGCAGGAGCACCATGTTATTACAGATGACTCTTAAAATTAACACTTCATATCATAATTGCACTGAGAAGGAAAAAAAAAAAAAGTAAAACTATGTTTCTTCTTTAAATTTTTTTTGACAACCTTTCAAGACACCTCATTTAAATATTACTTACAGAGATAACCTTTTTCGGGTTTTACTTGTTCATTTGAAGTTTCTTCCTGTTTCTTTATGGATCTCTGGCTAATGACAATATGACTAAAATAATATATACTATTGTAGGCTAATACTATTATAGCAGTGAGAAGAAAAAAAAAGGCAAGAAACTACCTGCCCTTATAGATACTATTGTGTGTTATCATCTCAAATCTATTCCAGAAAATATCTGACACTGAGAAAGATTTCCATTTTAGACCTTTTCTATCACTAAACTTTATACGTGGGTCTGCAAGAATTAGTCAGTGGTTGAAAAAGTATATGGGCCAGAAGCCATGGGTCAAAATGTGCCAGGTCTTTCAAGGTCTTTTCATATGGCTGGCAAAAGAAAGACAACCTAATTTCACAAAAAGCATGAATAGCATCAAAAATCATAGAGATTTCTTACTCTATATGGGACAACAAAATCATGATTCTTCAGCCCAGAATTCAGAAAATCATTTAAAACCTATTCTTCAGTCAGCCATCAATCTGTCACTGAAAGAAATTAATTAATTTTGTCTGTATTTTATATTGGTGAGGTTTTACAGACTACAAAGAAGTTAATTTGCCAAATTGGATAGATTTTTTATTTTTTTTGAAACTGAAAATATCTATATTAACAAAGAAATCCTGAATCCCACAGAAAGATTTTTATCTATAGCAATTGTGTAATAAAGTGGATAAAAAATAGAGATAGGGACGTCATAACAAATAAGTATGCTCTCCTTTCCGGAAGGAAAATTTCTGGATTCTTTGCTTTGAGCAGAATAACGGAAGGGGTTGTTTTTATCCCAGGGACACTGTAAAAATAATGAAACTGAACAGACTAGCAAAAGGGAAATAAATAATCCTGACATCAGTGAGGGAATATCCAAAAGGTGACAGAGGGAGTGCATTGAGGGAGTGCATTAATGCAAGAACATCAGATAATCGGAAATCCAGACGGCCTTCCTGCCAGCACATGCTTAGTTGCCTCCTCCATTCAGCAAGGTCCCAAACACCCACCTATTCCTGTAAACCTCCCACATTTCACGATCGCACACCATACAGCCAGCCGCTACCTCCTGCTGCCTCGCAGTAAACACTGGGACTAAATTCAGGGCTAGCCTGGCCTACACCGAGCCCTCACTGTTCTCCTGGCCAGGAACACAGGCTGGATGCTTCAGCTAAGTGCAGTGAGCACTGAGAAGAAAACCCTGATGTGCTCTGTACCACAGTTCATATTACCATTTTCTGATGCTTACATAACAATTAAGCAATGATTCAAATGATTCACATTTCTTAAATGAATGAATTACATTCATAAAAGAAAACTGTGCAATTAAATAGTAAAAATCATAGAGAAAAAATTCTTGTATCTCTATAGCTATCTTATACTTGAAGAAATCTTTTTGAAAGCTAAAAATATCTGCTGAAGTCTTATTGTTTGTTACAGTGAATTTGAAGCAACTTTTTACACAGGTATTTTTTACCTGTGTAATATTGGTTTTATACTGTGAGACTCAGAGAATGCTACATTAACACAACAAAGCTTTGTGGCACCAAAATGTTTTCTAGTCCATCAAGGTTGGATTAGCTCATTGGTGCTGTACATCTTCAGTTTCACTTTTACAAAGCTTTCTCAGTCAATGCAACTATGAATCTTCTGACCATAAAGCATGACCACCACCCTTGTCTTATTAGTACAAACATGCAATTTATACCTGCTGCTTCTCCTGCAAAATATTGCAGAAACTTCCTATTTATACTTTACAGAAAATGTGTGCCATTCTAATGAGATAGTAATAAATAATTAAAAAAAAAAAAACAAACATTAAAACAACAGTAATATATTCTTCTCTGCTCTGTACTGTTAATTCAGACTGAACAATACTAAATCCTAGATAAAAAGGATGTCAATATTTCCATGTGATGTATTCTTTATTTTACATCTTGTCTACCTGGGAAAATATTAATTTAATAATTGAATTAAAAGCAATGCTTTGCACTGATCCAAAAACCTCATTTACACCACTTCCCTGAAGGTAGAATGTATGACATATACCTTACCATACTCGTAGCTTTGACGTACACATTATCTTTCAAATGACAGTTTCCATCATGGGGAATTACAATCCCTGCTAATTTACTATCAAGGGCCAGATGGGAAGTTTGATCTGTCATCACAAGAAGTAGTCGCTTGGCTTCTTTGCGCCATCCGATGTGGCTCTGAAAAGAAAACAAAATTGAACATAAGAAAGTGATACTACTTTCTAAAATGTTAAATAGCAAAATGAAAGTTGAACATAGAAGTCTACTTCCTGGTATTACACTACTCAGCAGCAGTGAGTTTAAACCAGGATATTTAATGCATTCAATCTGCCTTTGTGTGGAAAGATTTTTCACATCCTATGTCTGAAAACTACTTCTGGGAGTCAAAGATCCACTTACCACTTGCTTTCTTTTTTGAAAGAAAATTCCTCAAAACATAAACAAGCTATGCATTATACAGTGAGCTTCAGTAACAGCTGCCACATTGTTATTACATACAAATGCATATGCATAGCATCCGTATAATTCTCTGGGATCCCAAAAGCATTACAACCAACAAATATGCATTAATTGGTATTGGTACTTGGTGCCCGCTTCTGTGTTTACTTTCTATTTATTTGCTTGATATTCTAGTCATTCTCTAATTTCCTTTTCCTACACTGCTTTCCAGAAAGGACTTTTGCATATGATCATCCAATCATTAAACACACAGCTTGTGTGTATTCATGCACCTGCAAATTGATAAAATCTTCATTATGCACAAAAATACTACAAATACCAATATCTCAGAGGATTATCAGCAAAGCAGTATCTGCAAAGGTGAATTGAATGTGCTTTAGGAATTCAGTGATTTGAAGGTTTGCAGGGCAAGCTTGTATCTGGGTTGGGTGCCAGTTTTTATTTTTCCAGAACGTTTATTTTTCTGCAAATAATAATGTCTGCTTTAAATCAATTTTTGGAGAGGCAGACACGAATCACTTTATATTCTTCTTCATTCTCCCTCTCTATTATTTTGTTTCCTTTTTCACTAATTCCATTTTTTCCTCCCTTTTCCTTCTTCTTTGCTCCTTCTTCCTACAACTCTCTTGTCTCTGCCACTTCCCTTAACGCTGCCAGGTATCATCCACCTCATGTGAAACCTATCTGCAACAGTCCATGCATTCAGCCAGGGTTCAAGATTTATTCTCTCTTTCCTTTCTTTGCTTTGCAGAGAGGGATTTAGGCCTCTTCTCACACTTTTTCACTGCCAGCTCTGAACAGGGAATGAGTACCTAATAACAGTAGGGATAATAAATGCAGATTACACTTATTATTAAGCTTACTGCTTACATGCAGGCACCAGCCTCACTCAGACAATCCTAGACAGCATTCCCCTAAACAAAGGTATTAAATTATTTTTATAAACAACTTATATCTTTAAAAAATCCCAAATTTTCCTCCAACAGCATAGAACCTCCTTGCTCCTAAGACTCCATCACTTCACTTTGTCAGTTCAAGACTCCTACATTCATACATCACAGCAACCAAAATTTCAAAGTTGCTCCATGTACTAACCTGATACTGCTTGCAACAGGGATGTATGGGTTACAGCAAGTTGTAGCAAGTTATAAAGTTCCTTTGTGGGCAAAAGGAGCACACATTAATATAAATTATGGTAGTTATGAATTGTACATTTTTCTCATCCATTTTTGTTCACTACTCAATTAGCATGAAAGCCTCTCCATTCTCACAAATGTTTTCGTTTATTGTTTTTGGAAGCATAGATTATTCTAAAACTCACACGTCCTAAATGTGGAATGTATCCAGTGAGAAACACTGAATTTTAAAGATTTTTTCCAAAGCTTCAGAATATTTTTTAACAGCTGTAATAACAGTTTCCATGAAGAGTGGATTTATTTACCTGTGTTACATCTCATAAAAATCTGAAAATAACATTGGAGCCAAACTATTCATTTTTAGCACAGTTTGCATTCCTTTTTGGCCTTGACTCCTTCTACTGTTCCAAAAGAGAATGTGAAAATTAATAAAATAAAAGAATTACTCTGACATCATCTGCAGAGACAAGAACCACACCAAAAGCCTGTGATTTGGGCAGGAGCTGAATTACTTTCTGTAAGAGGACCAGAAAGAGTTTTAGAGTAACCCCCCAAATCAGCCAACTTTCAAAATTTCTATTGTACTACTAGGCATACAAGGAAGATAACAAGGAAAAGAACCTTTAAGTGCAAACAAATTACTGTTATTAATAGTCTTAAATCTTGGGAACCACTAATGCAGATCTTTTTGATCCCTTTCTGCATGTAAGAGATGGTGATGCAACTCTGTTAATATAGAAAATGTTAATTAATTTTTAGTTGATTTGCATTTTGTCAAGTATTAACTCATCAAAAGCTTAGGTAATACTGAAGTGCATTTGTTCTTTGTATCTATAAAAGATGTGTAACTGATTCTTCAGTTTTCAGATACATTCTTAAGAAGAAATGCCAAATGGTATCTCTTTAACTGGGAACTAAAGGAGGTCTTCAATGATTTTTAACACTGATTTTGTGATTGACCAAAAGTAATTCATGTCTGTTCAAACAAGAAGCAGTTGCTTTCACTGTCCATCCTGTGCTGTCTAGACTGTTTAAAGCCATACTTAAAGAACATCATTAGCTAATACTGATAAACATTTCTTTATGCTATCCTTTTTCAATTTCAACCGGAAAAAAGGGAAAAAGGGAAATAACGGAGAAAGAGGAAGAAGTTTTCAGGCCTAGAACTGACAGTCTGAATTCAGGAACACTGAGCACAGTTGCACCTACATATACATATATATATACTTGTCTGAACTGCCATTTGGTCTTTTGTTGATAACGCTCCTTACCTGGCACACAGCTGCTTGGAGCATTGCATCAAAGCCTCCTTCAGGTGTATCAATATTCCCAGAAATTTTTTGTTTATTCACTGCATTTCTGAATTCTGCTATATTGTCAGTCAGGGACAGAACGTGAATATAACCATGAGGCGGCATACAATCTAAATTATAATCACTGTGCAAAACAAAACAAAACAAAACAAGATTTAGAAAAAAGTCTACCACAGTTGTCCACGTTTTCCATTTGAAAGAGATGTAAATATTCCTTATCAATCCACATAAAATCTTGTTACTCGTGAAAATGTATATATGAATGGTAAAAGAAATTATTAAAGAAAAATAACTCCACGTGAGATTAAGTTCAGTTGGAACTTGCTCTAATTTAAAATGAACAACAGATTTTTTTTAGTATTTTATGTAAATGTATACAATACAATACAAGTGAGCCCTCACTTAGATAAGTGTTGAATGGCAGGTATAAAATGTTGAATGCTTGAGAAAAGAAATTCAAGCCAGAAAAGTCCTAGGTTAGAAAGTACAAACCTCTTTAATGAATCTAGGCAACATACATCCAAACTCACTGAGAAAACAACAGTTGGCTATAAACACAAAACATATTCAAATAGACTAAAAAGATTTTGTTTGGCTCCTTTTTACAAACAAAAAGAAATGCACTTTTATTTTTATTATTTTTTTGATACAACAAACTTTTAAAAAATCACTTAGCAGATATTTCAGAAGTAATCATTGTATAATGATTCTCAGCATTTTCTTAGGAACTTTGCTGGAGAACCAAGGCATAATGAAATAGAGACAGATTCTAAAGAGCTTTTAAAATACATATTCATAATGCATATTTGCGTAATTAAATCATTTATCAGTTCTACAGTAAATACAGAAAGATTACATACCTGCATTGGTTATGGATTCTACCTGGGTGAATGCTAATATAGGGTGACACAGTTTTATCCACATAGGATCCAAATCCAAGTCGAAAATCAAGAGAAATATTTGCCATCTTTTTAGATAAAGCAAATCCAATGGAATTGAGTTTCTCTATATTGTTGTGCATAGAAGCTGAGACATCAACTAAATAATAAAGGTCCACAGGATACTTCTCCAGAGGACGAACTTTTAATATAAAGTTTGCTTCACTTCCTGATTCAAAGGAAAATAATAAGTTTACTTACTTTGCTTATTTTTGAATGTACACTCTTAAAAATGTATCATTTTTGCAGCAACCTCAGCACAAAATTCTTTATGTCAGCAAACAGAAAAATGAACAAACAAACAAGAAAACCTCCCAAGAGTAAATGAAACCTTGAAGCATAGCTCAAAAATAAGCTATAAAGGAGTTCTTTGTAGAACATCTTGCATTTCTTTTCTCACAGGAGTATTTTTGTGAAAATCTGACTTCTCTCCATTTTCTTTTAAACTCTGGGTTATGCAATCCCTTTGGCATGGTACCAAAAAGCAGTTACGACTCAAAAAGGACACAGATTTGCATACAAATTGTGGCCAGTCACTTCAAGGCTGATACTTGGAACCATATTAGCATATCCTGCAGTCTGTCACGTGTATCTAAAACTACACATTTCATAAAGTGAGCACAGCCTGAAAAACTCAGGTAAGTTAGGGATCAAACCAATTCAGTTCCAAGGATTTGAAGAGAATACTCAGTAGAATCCAAATAAAAATAAACAAAAAGGTTTTAATGTTAAAAAAAAAAAAAAGTAAAAACTGACCTCTGTTTATCACAAGATAATAAATATCTGCCTTTCCTGCAGAACCGCATCACAGATGTAATAAAAATGTTGAGGCCTTGGAAGCCCCTAAAAGATCATACCTACATTGTTTCTCATCTATTTTCTGTGACTGTGTGACTATTCTGTGATTGTGCAGTGCCAGTAGAGGGTGATGGGACTTTCACTACAGGCAGTGGAGATATTTCAGTGGAAATTTCAGTGGAGAGTCATTCAATGCAATGACTTCAAAACATTCATTATTTAATGACAACCAAAGTGTCAGCTATCTTCGAGAAGAAATAAAAGAGTAGGGCCTTTGCATGATGAGTGACTCAATGAAGATACAGCAAAGGACAGGAAGAAATGATACACTACCAAAAAATTATGCAGCTGTTCACTAAAACTATCTTAACACATTTACTTTAAAAAAAAATAAAAAAGAAACAAAAAAAAATTCGACCTGTTTATGTCATTAACTAGTGCATATGACATTGCTAGATAGTGTAATGAAAGTACGTGTAAGTGAACTGTGTCAAATTCTATCACAGATCTGACTCAAAAACGTTGAATGTGCAAAGTAGTTTTCAAATGGGCTAACTACAAATATTTTTGCTTCCAATGTTCTTTCAACAAAATCCACCTGAATTTTTCAGGATTTGTCTGTATGAGGTCTCACATTAAGAAAATAGAATTTCAGCTTGCTATGTTTCCTCATTGCCAATTTTTTTTTTTTTTTTTTTGCAAATAACCTTACAGTATTTTTTTTGCATACAGAGAGTGAAGCCTGTATTTTCTCCCAAGTAAATCATGACAGTTTGGATTCATGTAAACAGTGATGAAAAAAAATCGAATCAAAACAAAAACATCTTTGGTCTGCATGGTCAAATTTATGCTTGCCCCACTATGGCTGTATATCTGTGTATTTCCTTGTGGATTAAAATACAGGCAGAATGTCTACAAGACTGAAATTCCTAGAACTACAGAGAGAGAGTATCTTTTATTAATAATAAAATATTTTTTTTTAATAATAAAAGATACTCTCTCTCTGTAGTTCTAGGAATTTCAGTCTTCCTCCTTCAAGCAAAAGCTTCAGCAAAGCATATGGAACCCCAAACTTAATTTCAGTACTGGCAAAATGGTTCATTAAGCCAATGTTTAGAAAGTGAAGTGTTTTCTATGAATCCAGCAAGTGTCAAAGCCTTCATAACTAAATGCAATTACAGACTTTTCTATAGCTATCTCAGTTCCTGAGACCATTTATCAGTATAAAACAGACCATCAGTCACTTCTTTGAAAGAAGAGTAGGGAAAGGAGAAGGGTGATGCTGCTTTTCCAGTTTTATTATAAAGATGGTAAACCAGATTTCCTTTGCGCTTTACACTCCTGCAGTCCCTTTCTTCTTCCTCATAACTGACAGAGAATTACTTTTATACAAAGGGAGATACAGTGAAGATCAGTGAGATATTATAGTACTTCACACATTTCTTACTCATTTAATGTTTTTCTACCAGCAATTGATCACTTCAGTAGAGGGCAAATTGAGGTACATTAAAAATCCCTCAGATCAATAAGGAGATGTAGATACTGTTAGGGCCAGGTGTGTCATGTTAGGAACTGAATACCTATGTCTTCTTTATGAATCCATCCCTTTCTTTCATATTGGCTGTGGTGCCTTCACAGTTGTCTAGTCTTTGCACTTAAAAGTAACCAAATTATTAAGAAGCTTATCAAATGATGACTATAGGAATTAGAAATTTTAGCCCAATATACCTCCTGTAAGGAATACGTTTTATACACATGTAAGGGAAAGTTATTTTGAAAGGAAAAATAATCAAGAAATCACAAGAGAAAACAGAAAAGACTATCTAAAATCCCTTTTCCACTTGATACTTGCATTATTCTGACCATCAGATATGTTTGACAGAAACACTTCTTGCTTAAGACCATACTTTAATATGGGAGCAACACCATCACAGTCCTACAACGCAATGTTACAGCATCATTCTTCAAAATAATGATTCCAGCTGCTTCTTAACAGAATATCTGTATTAAATATTATTGTATTATATTATCCATGTGTTAGAGATAACCCAACCTGGACGCAGTTGGACTGAAACTTTTCCTGGTGTCACTTGTGTATTTGTTTCTTGATCACTGGGTATTGTTACACGAACTGTGGGATTTTCTACAAGATCTGATTGGCAGCCTCTTTTCATTAAGTTGGAAACAGTGTCACAGCGTCCCTTCTGTGTTCCATCGGCCATGAAATCCTGTTTTATAAAAGACCAAAACAACATAGCAATCCGAACTGAAAAAAAATAACAGTAGTATCTTCAAAGGAAAGAGAAAAACAAAATAATAGTATTTGAAACAATAAAATAAAATATGCTACTATAATTGCATAAATTGTAGAACTAGTTTATGAAGGCCATATGTTTTACATAAGTGCAATGGCAAAATATTTAACTTAGATGTTAACCTAATTGCTACATTGACTATTTTTCTACAAAGAACAAAATTTGTGTGTGTGAGAAAGAGGATCTTGCACAACGAGAACAAGATGACTTTGGAGAAAAAGGAAACTATGTACTGTCACTATGTCACTAAAAATATTCTGTGCTATGCTATGAATTAGTTCTACCAAGAAAATGTCATTCACATAATTTCTAAACATGTCGGTTTTCAGAGGAAACCAACAGTTATCTTAGGGTAGTATTAAAAAGTAGAAGCAAAAGTCAGATTTAGGTTTACCTAACCTGCATTTATCTGTCACAGATGTTTAAGCTTTAACCCATAGCCTGCAGAAAAGCCAAAGACCAGCTAGACTACATCATTCCATTCCTCAGAAAGAGAAAGCTAAATTCGACCGGACTGGAGAGTTTAAGATGCCACCAACATGAAAAAAAGCCTCGGTAACAACAGAAAAATGATTTGTAGTAGAATGGTGTCAGAAGCAGCGTGTCCTTTCTTGCAGTGAAAGGGCAAAGTTGCCAAGACTGTGGCAACATGACACAGTGCGAAATTCCTGACAACAAATCTGATCCTGATCATGCAAGTGACAAAAAAGGCTTGACAAGATTCTTTGTACTCTTTCAAAGCATTAATCCATCTCAGCCACAGCTGGAGACCAAACAATGGACAATCTCTGATATTTCAGAGGCAGATGGGGAAAATAAACAATCAAAAAGTGCATAGAGCCAACTGTGTATTAGAGAATAAATTGTCATTCAGATCCCAAAAAGACCAGAGAAAGCCCCTGAAGAATGAGACTTGTAAGTCATGTATCTTGTTTTCTAAGTTCCTACTCATTTTTGTAGTTTACCTCCGGTACTGTTTTTTCACAATCTTATTTAGACAACAGAGAATTAATTTTTTTTAGGTTACTGCTATTTATACAATCTTTTTGATTTATATAACTTCAGAGAGGTAGATTTTTAAATATACAAAGAACTTATCTACTCTCACTCTTATCACTGGTGATTGACAGATATGTTCTGAAGTTCACCATGTGGGGGTATAAAATCAAAGCATTTCAAGTGTTTTTCATGGCTGCTTTTATTATTAAAAACATAGTTAGGTAAAGTAGCCACACTAAGCTGAAAATTGCTCCTGTAACTTTACTCTGGGAAATTTCTATCTGAAATAATATGAGTTTTACCACTCCACAAACACGGACAGCGTGTTAGGTAAGCGGTACAAAAGGGTTTGACAAACCCCTGCCTTTGATGAATGGCTCTCAGGATTGACGTGAGAAGCAAGGTAAGAGAAGCACATCAGAAGTCAAACCCCGTCAAATCTGGGCATCTGGTTAGAAGGAACCCTCCTACAGCTCCATATAACTGGAATGCTAAGAAGCACTGTTCTGTGACAAACACAGATGTTGCAGGGTAAAATTGTGTCCTCTGCTAAGAGAGGATATCAGGTCACAGTAATGGACCACTCCACATTGTAATCCATGGTGGCATGCCCTGAAACAGCTCTTGGACAACAAGTTCTCCTTGCCTCCATTCATCCTCACATTACCTATACTTGCATCACCCTAAGTTAATCATTCCAAGACACAGTATCTCTGATAAACTAATGCCAGTGCCTTATGCTCTCTTATCTCTTCCGTGTATCTGCCCTAGGAATTTATCTACCTTCTGTGCTAACCGGAAAGCTACCAGAGTGAATATTTATGTGACCTTCAAGACCATATAAACTTGCAAGTGGCAGCAATATTCTTAAAAACCTTGCTCCCCTGAAGTAATTAAAATGGTCCATCCTTACTTGAAATCACATAATCATCTGATTTTCTCTCTTAAACATATCCGGAAACAAACAAAAAAACAAACAAACAAAAACATATTTTTACAGTTGTCAAGGAAATAATAATTTCAGAACAATTCTCTGTATCTGAGATCTGTCTTCCATGACGAATCTCAGAACTGATAGTTTCAAGTGTCAAAACAGAAAAGTATCATTTTTTCCATTTGTGACGGGGGACATAAAATACAGTAAAATCAAAGTTAACTCCACTATTGCTAGCTATTGCTAAATGCAATAGGCATATATATAGACTTGCTCTGATATATAATAAGGACTTAATACAAATTACTGATAACTAATTTTATTTTTGAAGCCAAAAAATGTTGAACTCTCAAAGTTACTATAAATCTGCCAAACCCATCTACAAAGCAGATGGAACACATTAGAAAGTTCTCACTTTATTTAAAATTACTGCAATTTTCCAAATAAAAGATTGCATTTTCTCCTTTGGAAACTAAATATATTTCACATGATTTCTCAGGTGCTGTCTCCAGAGGTCATTTAAAGATTTTCCTGCTATTTCTCACTGTAATTTTAACAGTTTAGAAGTCTTTTATCTTTATAAAGATCAGAAGCAGCTAAAATTCAAAGTAAAAAATAAATAAGAAAAATGCCATACCTCTTGAGCACACCATCCACACTCTGGACCCAAAGCAAGACACTTTGTACATGTTACTGCATTTGAAGTGGCACATCTGTTTTCCGCTGCAATGAAATACAAAACCAAACATTCATGATTTATGAAGGTATGTGGGAATTGTAAAATACCTAATTTTAAACCAAGATTTCAAAAATTACTTCACCAGATTAGCAGTGATGACAACATATCCAAACAGAAGTAAAACAGAACAAAGGCAGCCCAGTGAGGGAATACTTGGAGCATTTTTGGTATCTACAGTCTAGAACTGTATGTATGGATAGAATAAAATCCATTCTCAAGGCCGCATTTTTAAAACTCCAATTTAGAATAATTTTGAAGTGAAAGTACATCTTTGGCATGTACCTTGCTGATTTACAGTCTAACAGAAAACATTTACCAGGTAGCTTATCTCTTCATAGACATTTTCCTCTTAAGTCATTTACACTTGACTAAGTTATTTATTATTCATTCTTCATGGAACCCAAAATATTTTCTCACCTTCTATAAATATACCCTCTGCATTTTCTGGAGTGAATAGTTTCCCAGAAGAGGCATATTTTTATTTTTATTTTTTCAGAAGCCAGTACAAATTTATCCAATATTAAGTATGTCACAGATTGAAGAAATAATTCTGCACTAACAACTGCAGAAAGCTGTGCCTACTAACAGGCAAAACACCTCTCTTTTTAGAGTAATGAGAGTGACTTCTCACAGTGAAAAGCATCATTAGGAACATATTTACTAAAATATTTTTCCATCTTTGTTTGATCGATTTCAGCTATGTATTCAAAGATGAGATCCCCTGTCACATGAACAGCAAGTGCTAGTAGATACCTCTGAATAACAAGTGACCCGAGGAACTAATCACAGCTTGCAAGTTATTAGCATCAGCAACATATATACCCTTATCAGTATTAGCAAGACTGAAAAGCTTAATACAGCACAATTGCAGCATTATACTGATAACGGGTTAGCATTGATTTCAAAGGTCAGACCTACATTTCACATAACCTGCTGTTTACAATTTTTGCAATGTAGTCAATGCAAGAAAAGAAACATATGAAAGGGAGGAAAGTTGTTACAGATGTGATCAAAACAACAAGCTGGAAAGCAGCCTGAGAAGGTGGTGGAAGAGAGGAAAAAGTGCTTGAAGGAAGAGGTGGGCAGGGACAGATAAAGGAGAGGTTGCTGAGGAGAGAGAAAAGAGCAAGACAAAATCCCAAAGGTTTTTGTACGTTTGTTATAAAAACCAATGCAACACATTTGGCTTGGATAGGAAATGAGAGCAAGCTCATTCGGCACCAACACAAGAAAACTTCTCTGCATGTATAAGAAGACAACTGCACTTGATGTTCTGGAGCCAGAAAGAGCAGAGCTGGGGGCTACAGAAAGAACTACCAGAAACCACAGGAGAGGAGGCAGTGAGGACTCCAGGTAGGTACAAGCAGGCTGCAGAGCTTAATGCAGATCTACTTCTGGCCAGACCTGGGAAAGCACAAATATGCAGGAAGAAAAGCTGTTGATGGAGTACAACTAAAAGGAATGTAACTGTTCTTGGCTTAGAGACATCTCTTCCACCGTCAGCTGTATACCACAGACAGCAGAGATGAAAGACAGCACAAGAGAAAGTAACATGATGCATTCAGTAGAAGTGACAAGGAAAGACTGGAAATGCTGATTTGCAGTACAGTGGTGGCTAAAGACCACCATGAGTCAAAACAGTGAGGAGATGACACGAACTTTAAGGTCACTAATCAAGCAGTGATCCATCTTAGAAGACAGAACTATTCTGATAAGAATAAATAGTTGGCAGGACACAATGAGGGGCTTCTGGATCTAGCTAAAAAGATACAGAATAAGATAAATTAATTTCCGGTCATCAACACGGGTAAACCAAAATAAACCAAATAATGAGTTTGGCCTAATTCATTTGCTACAATAGTTTCTGAGCCTCTCCTTGCTTAAAATATATAGTCTCATCCACATAACACAGGCATTGTACTCTCCCAGATTTTCACATTTCCAAAAATTAAATGCTATTGAACATGTAGAAGTCATTCATGTCCTACTATAATGTACACATGCTAAAAATAATAAAAAGTGTCTAAGACTGGAACAACAGTATGGTATTTCCAGATGCATCAGAAAAACGGTTGAAAAATAATTGTCCCAGATTTTTTTTGATGTGGTTATCAAATCTACTAAGGTCTGATTTAGTTTGTTAATACATGCTGCTAAAATAGAAGGTGTCCTTTGTGTCTCTCTAAGCTGCTACAGCATAAGAAGAGATCTTAAAATCCAGTTTGGGTTTTCAGTGTGATCATGGCAGACTAAATGCTTTACCAAATGAGACACACAGTATTGCTGGATGCAAACCCCTCTGCTGATAACTCTCCAGTCTCATGAGCTCCATTTTCACAACATGAAGTCACGCATTGGCAATTGACGAGCTTGGTACCATTGGTTCAAAAATTTGATTTTTTTTGGAATAGAGAGAAACTTGAAGAAGGTTTATTAATGCCCAAGACACATTTTGGCTACATAACTACTGTAGTTCCTAAGTACACAGTCCCTTATAGCAGTAACATTTACGGACATGCTTTCATTCACCAAATATTTATTATTTAGTTATAAATGTACTCTAAAACCTTAACTGATTTAGTACGAACTTTTCAGTTTCTTTTAAAAATCATATGTTAAAACAAGAAACATTTTTTTATGAGTTGGCTCAACAAAGAACTGAGATTTTTCCTGCCACTTCACCAAAAACAGAGTCCAGACAAGAATGCGTTACTGCTCAGCCAAAGTTAAGGGCAAGTTTCTACTGGCTTCGTTATAACTGATGTATGCCAAAAGGTATTTTCAACAAGGGCCAAATTTTGTGCTGGGAACTGTGCAGGCATATGCATGTAATAAAAAATGAGTGCTGCAGGTTAAACTACACTTTTCCAGCCTCCCCCACAAAATACAACTGGGCTCCAACTACTGAGCACAGGTGTGGCAAGCCTAAACCTTCAGCAACAAGAGGGATCCAGGCTAGATGAAGATCCTGTATGTTATAATCATATCCTGCCTTCCTATTGTGAAAATAACTTTATCATGATCAGAGTATTTATCTGAGAGATGGAATAATAATAATGCATGCTAGGGTTGGAGAGTGCATGTTAAACAGCCATTTATTTTTTTTTAACAGACAGCACGTTGTTCAAGTACAGCCAGGAATTTGGACTTACATTGACTTTGCTGTTGGTACACGTTTGTTTTTGGAGGGTGCACCCTTTGTTATCTTAAAGCAAAAAGACAAAACATAACTAGAAGCTTATACTCCCTGATCATGGTCCTCAGACTGCTGTGCACTACTTAAGGCAAGATACAACATTATGTAGCCTCAATGGTGTTTTTTTTTGTTTGTTTCTTTGCTTCTTTGTTTCCCCCCCCCCTTAAATTCTGCATCCAATCTTGTCCTGCAGCAGCAGTTAACCAGGCTGTCCCTCTCCATTGATAATGTAGCCTTTGACAAAGTGCATGTAGCATTGCTTCTGAAGAAAGCTGCAGCTCTCCTGCAGTATTCTGCAGCTGCCATCACCTTTCTGCTTTCCTTCAGAGGCTGTACAATGTGATCCCTGCAGAGGGGACAGCCAGAATCTGTCCCAGCAAACGCGCAGCTTCTCCATTCACTTTGGCTGAATGTGCAGATACAATGAAAAGCATTGTAAAAATGTTACAGAGGGGGAATTTTTTCCATGATTATTGTGTCTGACACTTACTTGCTCAGATTACAAGGAAAAAATGAGAGCCTGTGCTTTCACTGCCAATCCTAAAACCTAATCCTGGAATTAGGGCTTTCTCCCCCCTTTTTCCAAGAGAGAAATAAGCAAAGTCTCTTTACCCCTTGTGCACAAAGGCATACTTCAAAAACATGCTTTGTCACCACTTGTTTTTCCAAGAGGGTTACAAGGTACACCTCTGAATAAACTCTTCCAGGTCCTCTCTCTTGTCCAAAAAAAGGGGATTTCAATTTGAAAATTGTGCATCTATTATGCTGCAGAACAAATTCCTAAGATTACTTGAACAAAATTACCAGACAATTTCTCTGCTTTTCTCCCTCTCCCATTTCTTACAGTACAGACTTGTTAATTTCACTGCTGTATTAGTGGTTGTCCACATTAGGTTCACTACTCAAATAGGAGCTAAACTGTACACCGATTTGGAAATATTTTTTATAAGCAAGAGAAGCAGCTGTATTCTAAAACTGAGCATGTAAGAGATGTATATTCTATAAGAAAAAGAAGGTGTTTAAAAGAAAGGTGCGAAAGATGATTGGCAACATTAAATCCTGAGCACTGGAAAAAATTTCTGTAAACATGTAAACAAGTCAGTAAAAACACCTTTCCATTAGTCAGTCAGTCAATCAGACAAATAGAAAAACACCCCACCCCAGGTATCCTTTTCCGTTCAAAAATTTTTTTTTTTTAATCAAGAGTTACAGTATTCCTTAAAAGAAAAGCAGAATATACTGAAAGATAAATACATGATGTGGTTTTAAAGAAGATAGATAAATGAGACATAAATAAGATGTATACATATATGTCCAGATAAATGCAGTGAAAAGCACTACTGATGACCAAGTCCTGATGACCACTACGGGCTCCCATTCCTAACTCTGCCAGTATCCTACTGGTAGTTCTTGGTTTCCTCAATCACTCTGCATTGCCATATGATCACATTGCTCTATGAGCCTGAAGGGCATTAATGAAAACCACACAAATGATTTTAAAAGTCATCAAAATGTCAAGTGATGCAGCAGTCTGCCTCAGTACAGCAAAGTTCATGTCTTTGAGTATGCAGTGACTTAACCAAGAGTTTCCTTTTTTTTTTTTTTTTTTTTTTTTTGCACATTGTGCGAGCTCTAAGTCACAACACTTCAGAGAACTGATGCTGGATGTCTGCTGAACAAGGCAAAGGGGAAAGTGGAAAAGGGAAGAAGAAAAGGAGGAGACCTTGGGCCACACTGGATTAGGACAGTTTGAACAGAAAAGTACATTATTGCTGATGCTGGGATTTGTAATGCTGATGCTGGATGCTGTGCAATGGCACATGGAATAGAGATCCTCAGCAGTGTTAGGAGTGTGCACACTTCCATAACTAAGGAATGATGCAAGGCTTCAGGGAGGTACTCCTGACACCTCCCTGAACCCACATGTATATCTTTCTTAGCTTCATCTCTCTGGTAAATTCAATTATATGAATATTGCACTTCATTCTAAAGGAAAAAAACTTGAGAGCAGAAGCCTCAGATTCAAATAACTCCAGTTTTTCAGGGTAATGTATCAATTTTGAGGATTTTTTTTTTCTATCAGAAAGTTGCACATAGCATTTTGGAGAAGGTACTGCCTAAACTAGCTACTGGTGCAGTAGTTAGGACTCACAAACACAACATTCAAACTGCAGTCTCAAACACAACCTTGAATGTGGGAGACAGAGCTATTGACTACTCCAGACTGACTTTGTTCCCAAGTCACAATATAGAATGAAAACAAGCAATGTGACCTTGGAAGTTTTCACAACACGCAATTTTTGTTTCTTGTCCAACTCTACTTGTAGCCTCTCCTTTCCATGAAGCTCCCTGCTTTTACAGGAGATGGTTAAATTTTGTTGCTGCAATCCATTGCCTGCAAACAATGAGTCAAAGATTATTCGGTTTCTGAAGCCAACCTATTCTGTCTCTTGCAAATAAAAACACACAGGACAATTTACTCTGATTATATCATTAGAAGGGACTCATTTCCCACAGCCATTAGCTTTTATGGCACAGGTTTGATGGCCCTGTTTGCACAGCTTTGCACCAGTAAAAATGTAAAGCATATGGAACCAAAGGGTTTAAATCTTTTTTTTTTTATTATTATTATTAAATCTCTTGATTTAAAGGGAACTTCAGGATGCATGGAGCTGTGTTAATTCCTGTGTTTTCTAAGAGAGAACATAGGCATGGGAATCATTATACTCTACTCATTTCCAGCTGCTAGGATCTCCCTAGGAGTTGGCCAGCTTGGCTACAGTCACGCTGCTATAGTGAAGCCCTGAATGGCTACTGCCGTACCTCATGGCTGATTTCATTTCTTTTGTGTTTGTAAGCACAACCAGCAGTAACACAAGTGCAACCCAGAATGGTTAGTACATTCCTGTGTATACTATATAGGAATATCGAACTAGACCCAAGCTACTTTTTTTTTTTTTTTTTTTTTCCAAAGCATCTTCTATAGCTTCAGATCCTTTGACCCCAAATCACCTCCTTAAGTTGCCTTTCTATTTTCTACCCAGTACGCACCAAATTCTGGCTTTCCGCCCCATTAAAACACTACATCTTCTTGCTTCTGCACTTGCATTCACAAAGCTAGGAACAGTGTAGAGTATTGGCAACAGCTCAGAGCTGTTTCTTCACCAGGGGCATCAGCACGGACTACCTGCTCCACAGGTTCTTCCTCCATAGCAATGCAAACAACTAGCTTGACTTACTACTATCTGTATACATTGTGGATTGGAACAAGTTTATTCTCCGTTCCAGACTGTAATTCTCAAAGCTGAATATCTAGAGGAACCAGTCCCTCAATTCTGAACACAATAAACTAAATTTTGCTTTACAGAAGTTTTACCTGAAACAAAACAAAAGCCCCAAACCACTGTATGCTTACATATAAACATGAAAAGCTGTGTGTATGGGTATAAAAGGATGAAATGTCAGGGTTAAAAGAAAACACTGAACTCATAATACAGAGATTATACTCACAATTAGAAAACCTCAAGAGTACCAAGTTAAAAGTAAGACTGATATCAAAGAGGGTAACCACTACTCTTTATGGATTTGTAGTGTGGAGTGCACAAGTTCTGGAGGGAGATATATTCAGCAGCTCTATTTCAAAAATGCTAATGCCTTCTGGACTACCAAATATTAGCTATTTGTTATTTCAGTAATTTGCTTTTCAATAGAGTTTTGCATATTCCAACACAGTCATTGGCCATGAGAACAACAGAATGTGGTAAAAACTTTCTGGGATTTTCTTTTATTATACTGTTGTTGTTACTTTTATTCTATATGAATGCAGAAACAGTTATAAGATGTTGTATTTTAATAAATGTGTGATAACACAGCACAAGACTTTTAAGATACAATTTGACCGTTAACAGCTGAAGCATGAATCCTTCAAATTTGAGTGCAACTTCAGTGCTTTTCTGAATATACACATCAAAACTGGGTGAACACAAAGATCTTCTACAAGAATAATGAGACATGGAGTTTCTAACATAGGAGACATGCATTCATCAAAAACATTCCAAAAAAATGAAAAAAATAGCAATTATTGCTACCTAGGAACAGGCACTACCCAAGCTCCATATAAGCCTGTTAGGTTTTTGTAACATGGGGGTGAAGACTACATAAAACATGACTGCAGGCTGTAAAATATGCAGACTCATATACTAACTCCAACTACTGGTGCACATACGCTATTTGAATGCAAACTTCTGCTTGTGTTTCTGCAAGTAAGTACTCACATATGTGCATGTTTTGCAGGTGCAGTTTAAATGCTCTGTAGGGGACAGCCTTCAAATATGCAGCTTCAAGACTTTAAACAGGTAGTGATTATATAACATACTGAAGTCATGTCACAGCATTTTTGACAGAAAAATGCAATTCAACAGCTTTGCTTAGATTGGAAGAGTATGCTTGCTTATGTCATTAGTTGTATTTAGGTCATCATTCATGCCAAAGTGTAAGTTGTCTCATGTTTTCTTATTTCCTGGGAGTCTTGTTTATACAAGAAGATGGGATTTTGCCATGTTTAACCTCCTGCTTTCCAGCAAGAAGCACCCATCTCAAAGAAACAAGTTGTCCTCAGCACAGTACTAACCCCTGTCACCCTGCAGAGGTGAAGTGGAAATAAATCATACTTAATTACAGTACAGCAAGTGGAATTCACTTAGCTCAACTCACTTGAACACCAATAAGGAAAAGAATTTATTTTGGAGAGGGGAGGTACTGGTTTAATCAGATTTGGACGACTTTTGTGATGCCACCATACATCATGAGGCTCTATTCATAACACAGCTACAACAACAGCAAAATACCAAAAATAATGAAGTTTTTAAGATTTGAACTCAAAAACACTGTGTCACTAACAATTCCCAAGTCAGTGGGTAGAGAATGGGCCCTAAGAAAAATAAAAATCCAGCATCCAGGAGCACTGTCCCACCTGCCTGAAGCTACAGATTTTCCCTCCTCCAATAATTACAGTTAAAATCTCTCTTATGTCTTTTGATAATTACAAATACTTCAGACTCATTACTGTCACCACGGGTTACAGCAGGCAGAAATTACTACAGGCATATGACAACAATGCCATGGGAAGCATAAAAACATATGAAGAAAAAAGACAATTATGAACTTTGCACATTTTTTAGGCAAACATAGACTCAGCTAGAAGTTGCCTTTTTGGCAGCTTTCTAACGCTGTAAATTCCTATCATCCTGAAGCACTTACATTATGCTCAAGGGGTTATGCTTTTTCTGCCACCAGAACAAGAGGGAACCCTGAATGGCTGGCAAGAGGCTTACTCTTCTTCTTGAAGAAAAGTTCCATTACAGTGGACAGTGAACTAATTCATTAGAGCCCTACATCATTCCCAAAAACTAAATAGCCCAAGTCCATTTATGCAAGCTGCCAAAGAAAAAAACATTTTTATTTGTTAATAAAGTTCAAGTGCCTAGAGAAGAATAACAGACCATAATCTATTTTGTCCATCAAAAATTATGCCAATTTAAGCAGATTAAAAAGAAGTACTACATCTATTTCATTGGTTAGACAAAAGTCAACAATCAGTAATGGACACATACAGTTGAAGACAGATTTTGTTGGAAAGAAGACATAAGTAGAAACACTGAGGCCTTAAGAATTTGACTTTAAAAATTATATTAACAGAAAGGACTTGATGTTCTTTTCCAGATTTTTGTTTCCAGTACATTCAACTTGAGAAGCTATTTTTTACACCAAAATGTCTGCACCATTAGCTACTGTAAAAGGAGAGTTCACATCCATACTTCTTGAAAATATATGATTTTAGTGTCATGAATGTATTTTAAGATCACTGAGCAACTTTTCAATCTCAAGACAAAGCCATTCTGCTTGTCCTTCTTGGCAGACCCCATTAAGCCACTGCCTGAGAAACACCTGTCCCAATACTGAAAAAAGCACGTTTTTGCTATGGGTAGTTTTTAGATGCATATTGGTCATAAACAAAATAACTCATGTATATAGCATAGATTTTATTTGTAAAATGAAATTAATGTTTCTTACCTCACATCTATTTCAAAGGCATGAGATCTCTAGCTTATACTAAGAACTTACTCTCAAGTATACTAATGATGAATCTGACTTTCTGAAGTCTTGATAAACATCAGCAGCCATTTTCACATTACGCAATTTGTAAATGATATATTTCTCTTCTCACACCTCCTACTGTAGATTAGCAATACCAACTGATCCAAATCCAAGACTGAATTAACACATACATCTCATTGTTTTTATTATTTCCATTTTAAAATTGTCTTAGTTTGGTAGCTCTCTGTTGTACTACACTAATACCTGGAACTGATATGGTTTTGTCTTCAGGAGTCATTCATGTGAAAAGTTCCTTTATGTTCTTAGTTTGTGACTGAGTTCTTTTTAGGAAATTGAAAAATGGTGCTGGCACTTTGTGAAGCATATGGGAGGTTACAAGACTCACTAATGTTTTCACGTCCTGTTTATGTATGTTGAACATACAAACAGATGAGGGTTTATTTGATGAAGATTTTCTTAAGCTTCCATAAATTCAAGCATTCTAATATCTTACTGATGCTCTGAGGAGGTAAATCAAACTTAGACTGTTTTTAATGGAAAATCAAATTTATTCATTCAGGCATCTTGACTAGTGAAGTATAATTCCTGCTTGCTCAATTGTTATTGCAGCTTCAGCCCTTGAAAGCTTAAGTACCAGAGAATAAGCCACTGCCTATTCAAACTGTTCTGAAGAGCATTCCTGTTGCATGCAGTCTTCAAGCTGCAGCAACATGTCCATAATGACATAAAGCCAACCTTCCTGGTGCACCAACAGTTTTATTTTCTTTTTGTATTGCTCCTCCAGTTTGTGAATTGCCCATCTCTTTTCTCACAATCACCCCATCTTAAACATCTGTAGTATGGAAACATTGCAAATGTTATACTTGCAACCACCTATTTCATTCAATTTGCAAAAACCATAAAATAAAGGACTACTGCATAACCCTCTCCCCCCCCCAAGAAACATATGAAATTGCAACAGATTATGAGAAGTATGCAATCTGCAAAGTAAACATATGCATACTTTTGGCATAATAGCTCCACAGGCAACACACAGATAAGCAAACTTCCCCACAGCTATTCCTCAGAAGTGCAACCCACTGCTATATTCCCTCTCAAACACTCAGGTTGGCTTTCCCAAGGATGATCTAACACCCTTAGGGAGCAGATCACCCACACAGGCTCAGGAAATTATAAATGGTCTTTCTCTTCTCCTTGGATTGCTTCAAGACTTAGGAAAGGCAGAACAGCCTCCGTGCTCAATATCCCACGCAACACAGCTTCCACTGCACCCTAAACAGAAATGGGCTGGCACAGAAGAGAAATCAAGAGACAAACTCAATGAAGATGTACCATTTATTTCAGTTTTGTTTGTTTGTTTTTTTGTTTGTTTTGTTTATGCAAGGACATTTCCTGACCACTTTGCATGGGTGATTTGAATAGCTTTTCATAGTCCTTTGAGAAGTGACACAGTAATGATTTATGAAACTTTCTAACTAGAAGGAACACACATGAGAATATAATGTGACAAAACTGGCAAACCACCAACAAACCAGATGAGAGAACATTAGTGAATTATGTTTGGCATCAGAAGTACTGCTGTTGGGATAAATCAATGAACAGTTGTCCCTGCTATCATCACAGATCCTCTCCTTTCCCCAACCCCCTAGCTTGTCTTCCCGAGTGGTGCTCTAAAGAAGACTGGAAATACCAACTTTTAAAATGTCAAGAGATTTGTCAACCATGGCTATGTACTAGAATTGTCATATGACTGTTCTTTAATTCTGACACTGGAGATATAGACTTTCATGCCATCCAACCCCTGTGTGTACATCACATGTAAACTCTGCTTACTTGAGTTTCATACAAGAATGACTCTGTAGGTATTTTGAAAGCACCACCTTAGCATTCAAATTTCAAAAATTCAATATGCTTAAAAACTGCTTTTTAAGACAATACTGGGATTTGAACCTATGTCCTCTGTTAACCCAGACCAGTCAGTTATCCTACAGTATTTTAACCCCATGTATTCCATGTGGTTATACAGCAGATACAAACTAAAGACTTTTATAAGTTTAGTTTCTGAGTGAGCCAAGTGAACTGACTCTCTCTGCACCTCAGTGCAGAAGTTACACAACAGATTAACAAAATGCACACGTGCTCTTGCTGTAGAATTCAGCTTTTATTCACTTCACTGCTTTACGTCCTTAGGAGTTTGTCAGTTTTCAGTGTTCCATAATAAATTCAGGATCTGTGTAAATCACTACAACCCAATTTCATTTTGAATTAGTCTCATTCTTACATCAGGTATTTGTTTTAGTTGGCTTAGTGAACTGCAAACTTCCCTTGGTAAGACTTACTGAACAAGGGACCCTTTGTAGAACAGAGCAACACTAACCTTTTATCTGAGCTTACAGAACCTTTAATTTGGGACTTGTGGCTTTACAGTGTTGTGAGATTTCCTTCTGCACTCCTCTTAACTGCAAACTCGAGGTCAAGTTGTACCTTTTCTTACACCCAGGCAGTAAACTCACATCCCAAATTGTAGTTTGCGGAACAAACACTTCAGGTAGCATCAAACTGCACTTTTTTTCAGTTAGAAGAGCAGCAAATGCTCCAACAAGAATAAATAAATTACAGTCCCATGTACATTTTATATTCATTCCAGCTTCTTTCAGAACTGGAGACTCAATGCAACAGATATGTGGTTTCTGCCAAATCCGCACATAAATAAACTAAACTTGCTGATGGCACAGGAACAGCATGATGCTCTTCTCCATGCCCAGCACTGTCAAGGCAGAAGCAAAGAGGAGTGGCTGCTTCAACAAAGCTGCTGTGCTGCCAAGTAGCTGTACATGGAGCTGCTGCTCCGCATTTCTCCAGCAGCAGCCTGCAGAAGTTCAAGGAACTCAGGTGGTGCTGTGCTGGCTGAAGGAGCTAACACAACCAAAATGAAAAAGCAATGAGAAGTAAATAATTACAATCATAATCAGCATCCAAACCCCTACCATTTATGTGCTTGCTCAAAGAAAAACAAACCAAAATACTCTTCTTGCTTCTACTGTGGCTCTTGCCTGTAAAGTGATTATGTATGAAGGAAAGAATTCAGTGTGACTTTCAGCTTTCATGAATTAGCAGAGGTTTCAAATAAAGAGGAGAGAAAAAAAAAAGAAAAAGAAAAAAAAAGATCTATCTGAGTTACAGACTGCCTGATCTGGTAGCTGTTGTCACAATAAACATGTAACCCACGACTTACCATCCATGTGTATTTTCAATACCGAGCACAACAAAGAAAGTAAGCACCTTTTGCAGCCAAAGCCCCAAGTATAATCTTCACCTATGTCATACTGTTCTCAAGTATTCTTTGCACTATTGCACCCAGAAGCTACACTCATAAGCAGGCACACCACTGCACTAAGGCACAGCACTCTCCTCTCCATAAAGTTTCAATTAGCCTTTAAACTCAATTATACTGCACAGAAAAGAATCTGGAATGCTGGATGCAAGCTGTCATGTTTCATAAGCCATTTAATAATATTATATTTTATTTTTTCCTATTGACATTTAGTTTGGTTTTGAACTCAAAATATGAAGCCAAAAGAGCAAAATAAATTATCCTGTGAAAGTTAACAAATTATTCCATTGTTTTTAACAGCACTGGGCAAATCCCACTGAATTAGGCATGAATTTGTCACATATGCAGCAAGGAACTTAAAACTAATACATTGTTCCCATTGCAAATCTTATTTTTAGAGGTTAGAAGTTCTAAACTCGCTCCAGGCTTAAGCATGGGATACGCATTTATTCCAGAAGGGGAAAAAGAGAAAAAAAGAGAGAAAGAGAGAGAGAAGGAGAGAGAGGAGAGAGAGAAGGAGAGAGAGAAGAAAGGAGGAAAGGAGGAAAGGAGGAAAGGAAGGTGACTGACAACTTGCTCTGCGTTTCTGATCACGACCAGCTGGATGAGGGAGACCCTTTGTGGACTACCGGACTAACCTGATGGCTCCGTCTGACAAACTGCATGACCTGAGGGACACTTGCACAGCCTCCTCGCCCTGCCCGCGACGAACCTGATACCAGGGTTATTTTTGGGAAGCCGTGCCACAGCCCGAGGTGCTGCCCGCCTCGGCCAGCGCCCTCTCTGCCCGCAGCAGCACCCCGGGCAGGGGCAGGCGCCCTCCCCACACCTCCACCCCCTTCACCGGGAGCCCCAGCAGTGCCCCCCCGACACCGCCGCCGCCCGGCCGCCCGCTGTCCCCCCCGGGACGCGGCGATCCCCGGGAGGCACCCCGCTAGGTGAGCCGAGCCGCTCGGCGACTTACGGCGCTGGCAGAGTCCCGGCACGGCCGCCAGCAGCCGGGCCGCCCCGAGGAGGGCCCCGGGGCCGCGCTGGCACTTGGGCACGGAGACGATCCCCGCGGTGAGGCACGCCAGCAGCGGCACCCACATCGTGCGGCGCGGTCGGCCCCGCTCCCGGTCCCGCTGCCTCTCCTCGGGGCCGCGGCTCGGCGGCGCGGCGCTCTCAGTCCCGGCCCCCGCGGGGGCGGCGGCGGCGGCGGCGGGGCCGGGGGAGGAGCGGCGGCGGCGGCGGCGGCGACGGGCCCGGCACAGGTAGGGCGCGGGGCGGCGGCACCTCAAGGGCAGCGCCCGCCGCTCCCCGCGAGGGGCTGCCCCCCCCGGCGGCGGCGGCAGCGGCGGCGGCGGGGCGGCCCCGGGCGGGCGCGGAGGACGGCTGCCTCCATCCGCCTCCAGCCCGAGCGCCCTACCCTGCCCTGCCCTGCCCTGCCCGGCCCCGCGGCTCCCGCAACGAAACGACCGCCGCCGCCGCTGCCCCCGCCCGCCCCCGCCCCCGCCCCGCCGCCGGTGTGCCTCGGGCCCGCGGGTGTCCCCCCCTCTCCGGTTGCCGGGAGGCTGCAGCGGGGCAGGGCGAGGGCGGGCGGAGGCGGGGCGGCGGCGGGCGGTGAAGTCACGGCGTCCGCCCGCGCCGCTTTGTTCGGCGGAGGATGGCGGAGACCGTGGGGGGCGCCCCTCGCCACCGCCTCGGGACCCCCCCCCCCATCATACACAGACCGCAATCACCCCGCCGCCCTCCCCTCGCGATTTGTGTGTGCCCGGAGTTTCCGCCCCTCCGGGCGAAGTGGGAGTAACGCAAAGGTTATAGCCGTGCCCTGGGCGGCGCGGAAAGTACCTCGCCGTGCGGGCACGGAAACCCCCGGCCCGGGCTAGGTGCGCGGCCTCTCGGCCTCCTGTCACCGCCTCTCCGGCCAGGGCGCCGCTCCCGGAGCTGCCGTGGCGTCCCCCAGGCAGGTGACACGCGCCTGTGCCGGCCTGACGGGCCCGGGTCCTGTGGCCATCACCGTGTCACCGCCTCGTTTGTAGCATTACCGAGCAGGTGGCACAGCGAGCCATATCCTCAAATAACGCCTCAACGTGATGTGCCAGTCTGTCAGCACAGGGCACAACATTAAAAAGTCATTCACGTGCATATGGCATTAAATGAACTGTGGTCAGCTTTGGGCCCCTCACTACAAGAAGGACATCGAGGCCCTGGAGCGTGTCCAGAGGTGGACTATGAAGCTGGTGAAGGGTCTGGAACACAAGTCCTGTGAGGAGCGGCTGAGGGAAATGGGGTTGTTCAGTCTGGAGAAGAGGAGGTTCGGGGGAGACCTTATTGCTCTCTGCAACTGCCTGAAAGGAAGGTGTGGGGAGCTGGGAGTCAGCCTCTTCTCCCAGATAAACAGTGTTAGGACTAGAGAGAATGGCCTCAAGTTACGCCAAGGGAGGTTTAGGTTGGAAATGAGGAGACATTTCTTCTCAGAAAGAGCAGTCAGGCATTGGGACAGGTTGCCCAGGGATGTGGTGGGGTCACTGTCCCAGAGGGTGTTCAAGGAAAGGTTGGAGGTGGTGCTTTGGGTCATGGTTTTGTGGGTGACATTGGCAGTAGGGTGATGGTTGGACCAGATAATCTTGAAGGTCTCCTCCAACCTTAATGATTGTACGATTCTAACACTGTGCTCTCTTACAGTCCTTACAAGTAAAAGGCTGTCAAAGCATTTTCGGACCCTGTGCCAAACTTTGTGGCACTGACATCAGGATGGCTTATCGACTGCATGTCAAAGGTCAGAAACTGAAGATGCACTGGGTTTGTGCAAGGTCACTGAGGAGGGGATGGCAAAGGAGCAGTCCTATACTCCCACTCCAGGGATTTTTAAATGCTGTATCATTGTTCTGCTTCATTTTGGAAAAATCCCCTCTTTCAGACCTTGAGTGTCATTCTTAAAGCTGCCACAGCTCGAATGGGGATATGGTGTGTGACAAAACCATACACAGTGATGGTCACATAAAAGGGTAGCATCCACATGACTTCAGATGTGGTGGCATTCTTGATCTAATCACTCTATGGTTTCAGAAATCACAATTTTAACACTATACAATGATGAGCAACTTGTCCCATGAGGACTCAGATTGGTGTAGTTCTTTGAAATGACACATTCGTGGCAGGCAAGCTAAACTCAATTGACTCCTGTTCATGTTCACCATGATGTCTAAATCCCACCTCATGATGTTGCAGATTCATGATGATTCAAGTTTATCTTGAAAAGGGTCCAGAATAAGACAAACAAGTTCAAGGAAATGTCTTAATAAAAAAAAAAAAAAAAAAAAAAAAAAAAAGAAAATCCAAGCAGAAGCAAAAGTTGCAGATAGAAAACTGGGATTTTTGCCTGCAGAGTCTAAATAGTGTTGAAGGGAGGAAGAATATGCGTAATACTCCATATGATGTATTTTGTATGAACATTGTTGTCAGATCAGAATTTGAATGCTCATAAAAGCATCATGAATAAAATGGTTCTGTCATCAACAGCATGAGTTGTCTTGTGAATTTCTAGTCATAACCTAGTCATTTCATCATACAAATAGGAAATTGAGTCCTTACAAGTACCACTTCTTGAGAGAATGATGTGCAAGGATTTGGCATTTGGGCAGACAGGCAATATCTGCAGTGTAACATGGAAAAAATGGACAACTTTCATATAAAGTCTGAGAATAAGGTAACTAAAATGAACACTGAGAACATAACTAAAAGGTCAGATCAATAATGGCTGAGAACTATTCACCATGAATACTGAAAGACATGGATATCAACAGTAAAAAAAAAGCCAAGAGTTGAAGGTGCCAATAGTTGAGGCCACTGTAACTGTTCAGAGTAGTCTGTTGGTTTATGTAAAATGTGTCTTTCCCTTACTTCTTTACCTTCATTCCTCACATAGTGGGAGACAAAGACTTCAGAAGATACACTCTGTAGTGATGGCATCTTTAAATACACTGCTGGTTAGTGTTTGGAATGCAGTAATATAAGCTGCATCTCAGAGGATGTTACGCAGATTTGGATAGCAATTCAAGTTTTACAAATTGACAAACTGAATCGTGTAATGTCACATAGGAGACTTGGAACAAGGAACTTAAGATGACTGGAACTGGATGTAAGCATCAGTCTGTTGTTCTACCCACAAGACCATGAATGCTTGAGAAAATGTCATTGTGGAATCTCCGTCCTTGGAGATAACTGAAACTCAGCTGAACAAGTTCATGGGCAACCTGATCTTATTGGTCATGTGTTGAGCAGAGGGCTGGTTGGGCCTCTTGGAGCTTTTTCCAGCCTAAGTTACTCTGAATTTCTATGGTGAAAGCTGTTTAATACTCTGTTATTATATTGCATGTATACCTTATTTCATGAAGTTTTAAAAGGGTGCTTTCTTTATGGTACTTTGGGCTTTGTTTTCCTGCAAAGAGGATATGATTGTCTGTTACAGCATTAGCCCACAGCCTCTCTTTTCAGGAAACAGTTTTGAAAATGTTGAATCTGCAATGAATGTTCAGTAAAGCTGGTCAAAAAACCCAAAACATTTCTTACAAAACCTTGTTCCTTTTTTGGTTGAATAATCCCGACCATCTTTCATGTGCCATTTCATGGGGGAGAATCCAAACCAAGATTGCAAAGGGGAGAGTGATGGTGTTTTACAACTTCTAATACGAAAACTTTTTAAAATGAAAAATGTGATAGGTGTTCATTAGCTGGTCATGTGATTTCTTAGATTATCATGACATCTTCAATACTGTTAAAAACCCCATAGAAAGCATTTCAGTATACTTAAATTGATTGCCTTTCCCTCCAACTTCTCTACTTTTTTCACATTCCTATGAGACCTCACTTTGAATTGCTACTTTTTTAGTTAATAATTTAAAACTTTGCTGGGGCACAGTAATTTTTCTGAATTTGGCGGCTTCACTTGATGTTACTGACATTAATGTGCAAATTCAATTCTTTTTTTGCTATATAACTAAATAAAAGGATCACATGCTTGTCTGTCAGATACAATTACATTCGCTATAGCTTGGGTTCTTTTAAACAATATTTGAATCTAAACTGCATCTGTTTCGTATAAAGAAGTCAGTGTATTTTTCAAATCTTTTGTAAGCCATCAGTTTAAAATGATGGAGGAATTCAAATTCAATTGCTGTTCCCAAGAAACTGATTGCCAAGAAGTCATAGACCTCTCTTCCAGCAATGTGGACTGTGAACAATCCACCTATGCTGACTTTTTTTATATTCAGTAAAATTCTACATAAAATTCCAACTTCCCTGTACAATACACAATCATATTTTTAAACAATATGTACATCTTTTCACTTTGGCAAGGTTGTGATGCATATTTATGTAGGATGTTAAAACTATGCACATTTTTTCTCATTTCTTGTCTCAGTCCTCAGTGTAAAAACTGGCAATGTCATCATTTAAAATAGAATACATACCCCCCAAAATAGTACTTTTCATCATACATGTATTGTGCATTAATACCTACCTTAATTACCCAACCATGCTATTGGACTTCCTGATGCACATGCAACAAAGAAAAAATGGTGTGTTATAAGGAAAAGCAGTAGCCTGAAACAAACAAACAAACAAAAAACCCACTAATATTTAGAGTGTATCCTGAAGTTTCCATTGATTTCACATAGCCATCTTGTGGGCTTACAAATCTTGCTTGGGTATGCGACTTCAGTGGCTTCAATAGGCCTGCATGAGATGATCTAGCAACATTTGAAGCATTGTCTTTCTGAATTTAGCTCCTTGACACTTACAGTTTGGACAACATTATGCAGAGATAGGTGGGATAACACCTTTGATTTTCGATACATTCCAGCCTAATTGCATTTGCGTATAGTATGTCTAACTGTTGTTCTTATTCACCATTTACTTGCATGGGTTTAAGTGTAAGGTGAAGCTTTTTCTGGGCTGTATGCCAGCAAAATTCTCTCCTTTCCACTTTTCTATATACAATTACTTGCAATACCCCAGCAGTACATTTCTCTTCCTTTCTTACATGACCAATTTTAATATTAAGAATTCAGTTAGTAGTACTCTGGAAATCCCAAGTATTGATCTTGTGTGCTTCAGTGCTTGCCAGAAGCATACTAAAGCAGATGTGTCTAATAAAACAATAAACCTGAGATATTTCACACCATTTCAAGAATTTCAAAGCAGTTGGATTCTCAGCCAAAGTGGTCAGTGCACAGTTGTGATCTCACCTTATACTCCATGAGACAGAGACAGCAGTGAGTCCTTGGGTGAGAAGGTATCATTCTGTTTAGGGTTCACTAGGTCAAAAACAGTGATTTAAGCTCTACACAGACACTTGTTTTCTAGGACATCTGTAGTACAGAGGGCTGATCTGTAAATTAATATTCAGGGGTCCTGAGTGAAGATGCCATTGTCCTCTGTTTAAAAAAGAGTAAGAGGATTTTGCTAGAGACAAGCAAGCAGAAGAAATTATCAATATAGTCCAACAAAGATGCTCGGAAGCACAAAAACATTTGTTGCAATGAATGGTCAAAGTTTAGGACTGTTTATTGAAATCTTTTAATAATCTCTTTCTGGAAGTATTTACTGGAGAAAAAAAAAAAAAAAAAAAGAGCACAACAGCAGCATAGTCAGCTGAGCAGATGTATTCCGAAACAAGAACATTTTAATTGTTGTCACATGCAAAGTTTTAAAGAACACTTACACTGAGATGTTTCGGTACTTCCACTATGCTTTTTTGTGGGACGGAACTTTCAGATAGAAGTATTTTCTTCCTTTTGACAAATAACCATATGGCGTGCTTTGAGAGCCTTTCTCCTTTCTGATTGCAGACAGAAGAGCTCCTCTGTGGCCTATCATTAAAGTATGAAATTTACCTGGGGTTCTTCTAGATGCTGTCATTAATTTTCTCCTGATACTACATCTTAGATTTACAGGCATTGCAACTTGATTTCTGGAAGGAACAGGACAGAAGGGCAGAAAGCCGCTGGGTAAATTATTTCATTAACTTTATTTCAGTGGGACTTTTGTCTGAGGACTGAAGACCTGCCCCTGTGACACAGATCTTTGTGACATTTTCCTGTTTTCCTTCATGGACTAACAGAAAACTAAAAATACAGAGTTCTATTTAGTTTTTTATCCACACTATCCACAGAGGACTGCAACCCACCCTGCAAAAATCAATGCAGTTTTGAGATTAACTGCATGTTTTTCCAACTCCACAGAGGATGGACAAGAGCTAGATTTCCTCTTGTTACATGGAGATGTAGATCCACAGGCACTAAGGCTGCTGAACTCTGAAAATATACATTTCAAAGGACTGCTCGTGAAGTAGAAAAATAACATTGTAATTTCTACAAAGGAGCAGCAGACACCCTGAAGTTCAGCAATTTTGTATATATATATATTTTATTTTTTTTAATATTACAAACTAGAACTACATTTACACTGACACTCCACACATTTTTCTTTCTTTCACCCCCACCCTCCTGTTGACTGTCCTTGCCTTTCTCTTGGTACTTGATAAAGGTATAAAATCACCACTTGCTGATGAGAACCAATTGGGTGCCAATCAAGTGATGGTATTATATTTTCTTATTTATTTTTATTTTCCTACTTCCCCAAATTTTATTTTCCCCCCTTTTCACATTGAGGACAATTACTCCCATTTTGCCTCCCTCCTCACCTGCATTAAAACTATTTTCACTCTTCCATGTCATGGTTGTTTCTTTTTTAAGTACTTTGGGCAGACCTTCAGATGTTTTGCAGGCCCCTTGCTTTCCCCATCTTCCCCCCTCTGCTTCTCTCACTTCCCCAGTGGAGAAGTCGATTTCTGACGTAGCAGCTATCTCAGTGTTGCAGTGCTGCAGTTTCACCTTCATCCTCAAACCACTATGATTTCATCCCTTCTCTGCCCCCAGGATTTAAGATATTGGGTTACCAAAGGGGGGAGGATGAAATATTCCATAATAACTCAGAAGGTCTGACAAAATTTTGGAAACTTTCAGAGAAAATTTCCAGATAAGTCCTTGTCACCATTAGCTCACTCATTTTTCCCAGAGGTTTCCTATGTAATGTTTTACAAGGAACTGGTAGAAAGAAAAAGGTAAGACACAGTGGTAAAATAGCAGGAAATATTTTTTTTGGATTTCTGAAAGATAAATTCCCTTGTGAGAAACTATTGAGGAAATTAAGTGTTAGAGGTTGAAAGGGAAAGTTAAGTTGTGGTTTAGAAACAGAAGTAGTATTGTTTAACAGAAAATTAAAGTGCATTTTTTAGCACAGCATAGCCTTTTTAGATCAAACTTTGAAATATCATACAGTTACAAATCAAAGGTTTGTAACTGGGTGATTAATGACTACAAATCATTTCTCCTGTCCATAGCTAAGCTGCTAAATCTGGTGCATTGAGCAGTGGCCGAGTGGAAAAATCCCAAAGGCAAACTGTGTGTGCGTGGCAGCGGGGGAAGTGGGAGGGGTGGGGAACAGGGACAGGGAGGGTATGTTTTTCCAGAATTATCAAAGGTTTTGAACCTCTCTGATAGGATTTAATCTGCTCTTGTCCTCAGTCTTGAAATGTGGTGTGCACATTACAGCCAGGATGCTCTCCAGGAAATCTTTATCAGGATATCCCCACTCCTCTCTCACTCCCTGCTACCATGACAACTCAAATAAATCAAGAAATGTTTAATGGCCAAAAGGAGAAAGAATGGAGGCAGATGGGGGCATTTAGAAAACAAAACAACAACAACAACAAAATACAACAACAAAACATTACTGATTTTTGTAATTTTTTCAAATATGGGTCTGTATACATCTCCTGACTTCTCATATCCTTCTTACCCATAGATTGTTATTACTTTGGCATAGGGAGATGTATGTTTGGGCAGCACCTAACACAAGACATCGCTGCTTCTGAAAAAAAAAAAAAAAAAAAATGTTAAAAAAGTTAATCCATAACAATAAATCTTTCCTTGTCTGATTCCAGGATCCAGTAGAGCTGGAGTTACTGGTTTTACTGCTTTTTTTTTTTTTTTTTTTTTTTTTTTTAATGCTATAGTAAAACTAAAATTCTTTTTAAAATAATGTATAATTAACTTGTGGAATTTGTTGGCTCAGGATAAGAACTTCTTAGGATTTAAAAATAGATTAGATATTTATAAGAGTTTTATGTGCCTTTACACTAGCCAGGATAAAAGTTCATAAAGGAGACAAGCTTTCATACTGCAGAACAAAAACCAACTGCTGTCAGAGCCTGCAGGGAAATTTCCCCTGCAGCTGTATAGTGGTCCTTTAAACATGATTTCTACCTTTGCTGAAGCATTTAGGTGGTGGAGTCTCCCTGGAGATGATCCTAAGCAAGCTGCTCTAGGTGGCCCTGCCACCTAGATTGCAGGGGATTGGACCAGATGGCCTCCAGAGGTCCCTTCCACCCTCAGCTGTTCTCATCTGATCTGGGACTGAAATCAGTGAAATCAGGATAAGGCATGAAAGGGATCACGGCATTTATATGTTGCTAAAGCACAGATGTTACTTTGTTTGGGATGGGCACTTCCAGCCACAGATGAGGCAGTCTAGGCATAATTAAGTTGTTCAGCAACATATAAGGAGTCAGTATAAACTGAGGACAAAAATTAAGGTCAGGCTGGTAGCATATACTTGGCTTATACTTGGCATATACTTGGCTGGAGCACACAACTGTCTTAGGATTTGGCCAGACCTTATCTTTTTATCTCAAATAAAAAAATAAAAAATAAAAAATAAAAAATAAATGTTTTAGATAATTAATGTACAGCCCAAACTAGTAATTTCTTCCTCTAGAATTTAGTTAATGTGTTACTAACACATTAACATACATATATATTAGTGTGTGACACACTAATGAACATGAAGATGAGGGGAGATAAAGGTTGCAGAGTAATTTAGTAAGCCTTAATTGTTCTTGAAGAACAATGTTTCTGATTAGTCTTCTTCTTTGGCACTGTTTCCCATCACCTGTGGTCTTTAATTTAAAACTGGTTGTATTAGAAACAGGCTATAGATCAAACAGAAGCATTAAGATTAATGGATACATTGCTAGGTGAAGTTGCATACCCTATGTAACATAGGAGGTCAGAAATGATGATGATTATAATTCATTATCAATTTAAATTCTATCAATCTTCTAAGTGTCCACTCTTCTACAGGCAATTAATTCAGCTATAAATATCTAAAAGCTTGTGAGGTACAGTGAGTCCCACAGCTCTTGCGGTAACTCTTGAATCCGGATGTATGCTAGATAAAAGTTTAGGAGAAAAATACATTTTAGCAGTGGGGAAAAGCTACTGTAGTACAACAAAATTATGATCTGGGCCTGGAAGAAAAAATGGAACACAAAATATTATTTTGCAGATGTATTCTGTCTGACTCTGAAACAAGTGAGGATTACATTACATTACATCAAACGAAGCTAAACACTGAACAGAAAAATACAGGTGTAAAACAGAAGTAAAAGAGAGAAGAGCCAGCACCAAAAGCAGTGGTGACATGCACCTTACCTATGCACAAGCTGTCATAAGGATAAATGCCATGAAAGGCCACGATCTCCAGCAATGTGATCAAGGTAATAAGCTCAAATATATCTGCGTGTGCTACAGAAGATGTAGACACATGGACCACTCAAAGGGACAGAAGAGAATAACTGGACATTTTGCTCTTAGCCATTAGCTGTCTTCTGAGGAACACTTCAAAGACACTATGAACACAGCTTGAAAATGCAGAGTTATGAGTTTACTGATGACTTGTGGGTTTTCATTTTTACAATGGGGGCCAAAATGAGGCTGTCGCTAAGCTTCTTCCCATGTGTGGGTGGAAACCACTAGTTCTCTGTAGACTCTTGGTTTATTTTTCAGTGCATCATTGTCAGTTGGTCAGTCCATTTCCCTATAAGAATATGGGAGGCATCTTTCCTGTAGGAGGAGAGGGTAAACTGAAAATAAAACACATCAGATCCCGTGGGAAGTCAAAATAGAGTTGGATGTGTGAAACAGGATTAAGTTTTAAAACCAAAAATAGCAGAATTACAGTTCTTTGTTATCCAGAAATTCTTTAACCTTCTGGAAATATAGTTTTTTTTCGTTTGTTTGTTTTCACTTGAGGTATTTCTTACTCATACTGTTTCCAGGTTTGCTGTTTGCAAATTTCTCATCACAGGATGAGATTTTTCTCATCATATGGGAAATTGTAAAAAAAAAAAAAAAAAAAAAAAAAAAAAAAAAAAAAAAAGACTATTAATACTACTCTAACCCTAAAAAGTCGAGTACAATTATCTTTAAAGCTATGTGCTGTTTTTCTGGTAATTTTACATTATGCTGTGTGACTGCAGCTCTTCAGAGCCTTCTTTCTCCTTACTCACTCTTCTTTCTCCTTGCTCTAAATTCTACAGTGTACCCAAAAGTATCAACAAGCTTGCACTTCCACAAGGAAAAAATAGTGTTCATCGTGTAATGCTGTGATGCATATGTACGTACATTAGAAAAAGGTTTCCTAATATGATTTCATTATATACATTTCATTATATACATTTGATGTTTTATTGAAATTCAATTTTCAAGACATTCAAAATAGCAGTGAAAGCTGTATTACCTACCTAGTGCAGACACTGTGAATGAGAAAAAAATGATTTGAAGTGATTTGATGGAAGTTATAGGTAGATGTAGCCAGATAGAGAGTTGAGGCAGAATTCTGCCTGTAGTGCAAAAAGGAGTCTATGGCTAGGGTTTTCTTCTCCACCTTCTCCTGCTGTTTCCAAGTGCCATGAATTTCTGAAGAGCACCAAGAGAAAGCAACCACTCCTCTGCAGAGGGCATAAGACCTACACAAACTGCTGGCGGCCTCCACCCAAATGCTGGCTGGGCGCACAACCCAGTTTTGCTTTGGAACCATCCATAGCTCAGCATGTGTTTTTGTTGGTGTTGTCATTTTGTTTGTTTCTGTATTGTTTCTTCATTCTGGATTTTTTCTTTTATTGAAACGAAGTAATTTAAATTAACTTTTATATTTTTTTTCACTAATATTTAGATTGGTTTTCAAATCCAAAGCATATGCAGGAAGAATAAGTCCTTTTTGTTGTTGTTTGTTTGCTATTTTATTTTATTTGTTTTATTTTTTATTTATTTTATTTTTATTTCCAGGGAAATATATTTTCTCCTTTAATCTCTTTCAGCAATAGCAACTGCTGTAGAGACTGCTTGTAACAATAGCAGGCAAGCATTTTTCCATTCCAAACATAGGAATGTAGTCTGATGGTATCCCTTTAGAGGAGTGTATGAAACCTTTAGGTGGCAGCCAAGGGCTACAGTTCCAATCCCCAGATTTATTAGCTGTGTGGTTTATGGCATCTGCTTTGAGTGGCAAAGAGGATATCTAAAAGAAGAGTGACTTTCTAACTCATCCAAAAGCAAAGTGGGAGAAATTTCACATAGGTGCTTTGTTGTTACTATTACTATTACTATTATTCTTTATTATTTATTATTATTAATTTATTTTATTATTACTGTTATTAGTAGTAGTAGTAGTAGTAGTATCAATGTGGATATATCTGGATATATGGGAATGCACCTGGGAATGGAACTGGGAATGGAACTGGGAATGAAACTCTTTTTGTGGTCTGTTGCCCTCCTGGCCACCCTCTGCATCTTTCAAAGTACTCTTAAAAACACACTGTAAAGACTCACATCTTACTCCTATTGATAAATCAGTTGTAAAAATGGCATTCAATAGAGTGCTTTTATGTTATATTCAGAATGTGAATAATACCTTGGGTCTATACCTAGGAGGAGGCTGGAAACACTTGGCAGTCCCCTGACATGTACCTCCTCTGCCCATCACAGCTGCATTTTAGGGACTGCGGATCCCCTTCCCTCCTGGGCACAGAACAGCTTTGCAACAATCCTGGGAGATTTAGAGCATTCCATAGGAGGCCATGTCTCCATAGGTGTTCATTTGATGTATATCTTCAGGAATTGTATCTTCAGGATTACTGTCACAGTCTTCCCCCATGCTGCTCTAATACAAAGTTTTCTGAAAGCATTTTTTTCATAAAGTGGTGTTAAGGTATATCCTCACAATACCTGACTAAGATGTCTAGAGATGTCAAAATGTTTGTTAATGAAGATAAACTCTTTTGAAAGAAACTGCCCACTCCAGAGACTTTTTCTTAGGAAAGAAAAAGTGTTTTTTACAAGTAATTTCACAATGTTTTTTATTTTTATTATTTTTATTTTTATTTTATTACACTTCTATCTTTTATATGAAGAAAACAGTCACATTTCTATTTTTTTCTATAATCATATTTCTATGTTGTGGGTTAAAAACACAGAAAATTAGAGGTTTACAAATAGCCTCGTGTTTATTGTACTGTTTTCAAAGTTCTGCTTTGCATAATTAACAATCACATGCAGCTACAAATCACTTTGTTTACCTCCACAGTATAATGCAGTATGCATCTTCTCACCATCCCACGGATAGGCTGAAGTATTCAACATTGCAGTGCAAGCAGCCTACATACGTGCTGAACAAACATCCAAGTTCAGAAGTGAGACAAGTAATTGTGTACACTGATTACAGACCAGATGTTAAAAATCAAGTAGTTTAACTTAAATGACTAGCAATTCAAAGACAAACAAGGTCAGTTTACATCAAGATTTGCATTAGAAAATATAATTTTCCTGGAACAGCTTGTAAATGTGTATGGCCTGACTGAGTATGTGGATAAGGAGATTTGTTTTCTGCCTGCTTTTTCTTGTTTCTTTCACATTCTCAATTTTGCAAACATACATAATTGTGGGACAGGCATAAGTTTTATTCCCACTATTTCTGAATGTTCAGGTACAAGCAAGGCTCTCTCCTGAAGACTTACTGCTGTTGTAAAATACACCTGGACTGATGATAATACATCTGCCTACTTGCAGAGCCTGTTAACTGGCTTGTGCCTAGTTAGCTCCAAGCGGAAGCAAAGAGATGTGAGTTTGCCTGTTCCCACCTATGGAGAGGTGCCTCACTTTTCTTAACACTGTTATGCCCTTACTTCCCCATGTTGTTGCATGGTAGATCACCTCCTGTTGTACAAAAAGGGAAGGCATCAGACTTCACAAATTCTTTGCATTTTAATCATTCACTCCTATTATTCAGCCAAAACATCCTTTCATTCAAGCCCATGCTTGATTTGCTATAAGATGTCTTTTTCTTCTGCCTGCATTTGTCTCCAGGAAGCACTGAACAGGGCCTCTAGTTCATGGGGTTGAAATTTCTTAGTAAATAGAATGGTCTGAGTTGATGTGGAATGCAGCCAGAATATTACAAAAGATGTCCTTGTTCATTCAAAAGGCATCAATAGATGTTTACATGGCAAGAAAAGGTAAAGACAAAAGTCTTCCACCCGAACAATACACACTCCTCTTGTGTGTGTATTTGTTAATACTGGCAAGTTGTTTGTTCATATAACAAAACACTGGAGAATGACTTACCAGAAGCAGAGTTACTAAGTTGTCCACTTTCTTTTTTACTTAAATAATTTATTACTGCATAAACATTCTCTTTAATTTAGAAATGTCCATCCACTGCCTATTCAGCTGTGCAGTCTTTCCTGCGGTAACATTTCTTTGGAGGCTCTGTGTAACAGTGACCAGCCAGGCATTTATGCTCTGTCTAGTGCTGAGCTAAACCAAGTTCTTTTGTGATACATTTCCCTACCAAGGGAATATTTGGGATTTCAGGTTAGTTGGAAAGTGTTCTTTTGGGAAACAGGTTAGAAATGATCTCACAAATTGCTGGAAACTAGGGGCTTAGTGCAATGGGAGGTAAGAGAGGACGTGTCCAGGATGGTGAAGAAGGAATTATGCATTAGCTCACATAAATCATAATAGCAGGTGTGGATAATTACACTTTAGTAAAACTGTATTTGAAAGCAGTTAAGTTGTAGTTTCTTAGCAACTGCTGCTGACAGCTACATTTTAAGCGGTCAAAGCTTTCAGATTAGGTAACACCCATAGCTTGTTATACACCCATAGCATTGAATGGAGAAAAACAATAAGCAGAAGTGTTTCTCCCATCTAAAAAGAAATACAGCAGAAGGCCAGAGTCATAGAGGAGGTGATTAAATAGAAAAAGCAGAAATTGCTTTTACATTTCTAGATAAGCATTTTCAGGAAGAACTTCTTAGGAAGAACTGTTACTGAGAAGGGCGTGACCCATGTCTACTGAGTGTAATGGATGGAATGTTAGGGAATGTTAGCAGGTCCATAATTTGTTTATAGGTAACTTTGTTATTTCATTAACACATTTTGTTATGTCTTTTCATACATTTGTCATGTTTCAAATTTATATGTGTATTTTAGGGTGCATGTAAAGAATATTCTATGGGAATGAATGTATCTATATTTAGTATGAAATGTAAATGTTGTAAGCACTGTTCATCACTTAGGACCACGCTGCTAGCAAGGTATTTTGGGGTGTAGGATAAGAACATTTCATTGAAGAAGACTGTGCTAAAGCCAGTTAAGAAGTAAAGAATAGTTAAGGAGAATGAGTCTGAAGGGCTCATCTTTTTGACTAGGTGATGCAAATTTGTATTTGGCTATTTCATTTTGTAGTGTCTGAGTCATCTTTAATTCCTTAAAGGTGCTCCACAGAAAGTCCTACTTCTGACTGTTAATAATATCCCTCTGTTAGCTAGGTCCTATCCTAGGTCCAAAGAACAGTTGATATCATACTCTTAATTCATTATACATAGAGCCAGCAAAAAGGTTTTTTTTTTTTTTTTTTTTTTTTTTTATCATTTTGAAGACAAACTATCAAACCATTTTCTAGCTACATGGATATATTGGCTTGGATATATTACCCTGGAAAAATTCTTCAACCCGAGACAGAAAGGCAAATGTGTTAGTTAGTTAATTAGTTAGTAAAAACCTTCACATTCTGGGCAAGTGTCCTAAAATCTGATTTATTATTTTGGATGCGAATGTCAATCTGTCTGTTACATGAATGCCAGGTATATGCTGTGTCCTTATTCCAGCTCAGTAGAAGTGTTCTTACTTTTTAAAGTTAAACTTATGTACATGTATGTCTTTTAGAACAGTGGAATTGACTTCTACAGGTGTTAAAACACCTTAGACATTTCCATATTTTGTTTTAAGTGTAAATCATATTCATATGGCCTGGCTTTTTTTTAACACAGATATATATTAAAAAAAAAAAAAAGTATCAAAAAGACCCTATTCTAACATGATGTGCCACTGTGTCCTTCCTGATGGAAAAAGGATGTACTCTGTACTCTGTAATGTAAACTAGTACTCTATAATACCGTAATGAGGACAGCATAGTGTTTATTGAGAATGACACATTACACAAAATATACACAGTGCCAATGACTGATAAAAGTAACATGGTTCATTTTATTCAGTTCACTAGACTTTTATCTGGTCGTGCTTTTACTTTTATCCTATGTATCCTCATACAACCTCTAGTATGACATGGATTCTAATATAACTGCAGCTAAAAGGCATTTACTTGTTATACGATCCAAAACACATACAGTATTCCCAGGGGCTCACTATGATGTCTCAACATATTTAGAGACAGTCCTTGGATTTGAAGAGAATAATTTATTTACCCAAGACTGTATGCTATTAAAGGCTGAGTCTCTTTTTGCCTTTTAATAATATCTCATTGAAGTATCTATCCACCAGCTTTTAAAAAATGTGAGATTTGCTGATCACTTTAATTTCTTGAAATGAGTCTGATATTTTTTCTTCTCACTTTTCAGTGTTTTATTCCTGACCTGCTTATTAATTCTATTATTTCTTCATGTAACATGAAAAAACATCTTTTGCTACTTCACTGTTCCATTTAATCTATATTCCACAGAGCTGACGAATATCCATGATTTTCACTGTGGGATGGTACGCAGATGTTACAGTGGAGGATATATTTATCGGCTGGAATTTCAAGACAGAGAAAACTTAAACGATATGAATCTGAAAAGCAATTTAAGTTGTCTTCAGTGCCTTTGATTCTGATGAATATGCTTCTCTTTTGTTCTGCATGTTTTCATGGATTTTTCAAGTGGAAGTGCTGAATGGTAAATGCTAATTGGCTCTGCCAGTGAATATAGTGAATATACACCAAACCCCCAAATTTCAGAAATGACCTGGGATGCAAAGTACCACCATATTGAGCAACACAATTGTTAGATATCTGAATTAGACAGAAGCTGGTTTTCACTCTAGTTCCCACTGAAATCAAGTGGATTGCAATCTGAAATCTGAAGATGTTTGACTACCTCTATGCACACGTTGCAATAATAAAAGGGGGACCTATCCCTTAAATTAACATATTTTTATAGTTTAAAAGAGATAATGCTCTCTCTACACAACCTTTGTCTATACTGCCAATTAAATCATTGACACTTCATTTCTTCTTTTGTCTGTAGTCTAGTATTGAAATACAGCAGTGACTCAATGCTGTATAAAACAGGTCCATATTTTACTTTTTAACTTTATGGTTTTAAAAATATCCACATGCCAACTCTGTGCATGTGGCATCATTGGGAAAGAATTTGGAGGCAGAATAAAAGTATTAATTCCTTTCACCAGAATATTCCACCTATTTAAAGATCTTAGAGCAGACAGATGGGAAATGCCTAAAAACATAGAAACCCAGGGGAAGCAAAAAAGAACAGGTTGGAATGGACCATCTGTGAAAACTTTTTGGGAATCAGATAGACTTGAATAGCTGGCATAAAGAATGGAAGCCTCATTACCTCCAGATGATGCAGATGCTGGGTCTGTCTTAAAATGTTACAGAATTGTTCAAACTTCACAGCAGTTATTCTGGTAAGTTTGTTGAAAGGCATTGTCTGAGATGGATTTAATTGGCTAAAACCACCTGAGCAATTAAACAGAACAAGGCTCCTTTCTTTTAGGTCAGTCTATAGCCAAGATTTTCAGTCTTGTTTTATTATGCAATGCATGAAAACTGACTTTAGTCAGACAAATTTGGCAATTCTGTGAGAATTCCTGAAATTACTTGCATGAAAATGTAGCTGAATCATTTTACTACTAGAGTTAAAAATCCTAGTGGTCTATGAAAATTCACAATTAGGGATTTTTTTTTCCTTAGGATTTTTTTTTTTTTTTCTCAAAATATATATTTTTTTCTATTTATCTAGGTGCATATCTTTGGAGGAATGAAGAAAAATTGTTTAATTAGCTCCAATGACAAAGAGCAATAACCTGTTTTTATAACACTATTCTTAACACTTGTTACTTTGTAGTAATAAACAATCTGCAGCCACAGAATCTTTAGGTGTTACCAAAGACAAAATAACTACAGAGAGGAACAGGACATGATATTGGCTATAATTTAAAAACAACCTCTAAAATGACCTATCTCTGAAAGAGATGACCTTTCTCTTGAAAGTTCTTTTAGAGTCATCTTGCTCTTCCACTCTCTCCTCATGAGATTCTGTTTTAAGTGAAGGTTTCTGAGCAAAAGCTTGGAATGTGTGTATATAACAACATAATTAGTCAATACAACAAGTGAGCCATTCAATTTGGAATGAAAAATTCACCACCAGATTTTTTAAGAGCTGCTGAAATCATGAGGATAAGCCTGCTGCCAGTCTGAATATCACAGGGAAGAAAGATCAAAGGATTGTTCAGAGTCAACCCTGTTCAGAGCAGGGTAAAATTAACATCAGGAAAAGGGCATTTGTTTTTTATTTATTTATTTTTATTATTATTATTTTGTAATTGCTTTTGTACAGAATTATTTTACAGAAGACAGAAAACTTGTTTTAAAAATTTCAGGCTCAATTTGATCCTCCATAGAAGCAAAAAAGTTGCTATGGAGATGGACAGTGCAAAGACAAAATACAGATATCTAGATATCTAGATTTCCCAGAGGAATGTAATTTGAGGCATAAGTAAACTGCTTAAACAGTATAAACACTGTGCTGGAATGTCTTGTTTTCTCCATCAAAAGTATAATAAAATATCCCTAATCCTGTTATTGCTTTAGGAATAGATTTTTAAAAAAGATCAGTCATTCTTATAATATTGCTTTTTAAAAGTTTAAGTAAAGGACTATAGAGAAACTTTTTTTTTTTTTTTTGTTACTGCCTAGGTGCCATTAAAATTAAAGGAGAAACCAGCAATAAAATGAAGAAAACTTTGCAGAAAAAACAGTGGTGTGGACTTTGCTGATGTAAAAAAATCTTGTTTCCTGTGAGTTCAGTATTCATAACAAATGCATGAAAATGTATTACTTTCTCTTAATTGCTATAATATATTCTAAGTCCATGTGGCACTTCCATGTGGAGACAGGAAGGACAAATGCTTCTCTGAAACTCATGCATCTGCCACTTGGCAAAAAATCTTCATTAAGCTTTTGTGTAGGAGGACCTCTAAACATACATGTATGGTGGTGGAGATTTGATTCTGTCCCTAAGAAGGCATCACAGGATATATTTTTCACAGACCTGCCTGGGCCATTGAACTCCAAAAGTAATAACTTGGGAAAGTGATATGGCCTCAAAATAATCAAGGACAAAATATTAAAATGATGCTTTTTCTACAGTAACCAGTAATTCACCAATGGGAAAGATCACAACAAAGTCACTGCTACTTTTATTGAAGTTCACTATTTTACCTGCATATGCTGTTTAAAATCATAGCTTCTATTTCAGTTAAACATCCTTATACCTCTAGACCGCTATGAAAATAGTAAGTATCCTAGTAAACTGTAGGTTAAAACTTCTCCTTTTTTTGTTTTTGTTTTTGTTTTTGTTTTTGTTTTTGTTTTTTTTTTTTGTTTGTTTTGTTTTATTTTGTTTTTTCATAAGCATTATTTTCATACTTCTCTCATTTTTTTGCAAGTAGCTGGTGGAATTCAGTATCTATGGCCTTTTGCATTGAATCACTGTGTAGTACCACAACACAATGAAGAAAATATTCAAGCTATAAATCAGATAGACCTCCTTCATGGATACCCTATTCTTAATATTCATCTGGAAGCTATTAAAGCATGTGGACTTCTCTTCAGGGATATTTTGGAGACAATAAGGCACAGATTTTTAAATATTTCTCTACATCTGTGACTATCAGTCAAGTTTTTGAATGATCTTGACTGTGCCTGATATGTTTTATTATAATTCCTCTATACATATGTAATACCTTATAAAGCTGAATATGTATGCTCAGATTTTCTCTCATTACAGAAATAAAATATTTGGAAGCCCTTCCAAATAACGGCTGGATCAACTGGGAAGTCGGCATCAATTTTCCTACACCCAAGTGCTTCTGTGTATGCACAAATGCCTCTTGTAATGAGTGCTAGTTCATTGAGAATTAAATGATTGAATGTGAGCTGTCTAGAGTCCTTCCATGTATTTTCATTTCTAAAAATATGTATTTTGAAACACCCTGACATGGTTTTCAAAAATTGTTACTAGTATTTGATTAAGATGTGTTGTCACCTCCTCATTCGGTTCTGGAGGTGGTTAAAATAAAGCTTTTAGAAGTTCAGAAATAGTATTTGAGCCTAGTCTCCATCCAAACACTAGATGGGTAAATAGGGACTCAGTAACTTTCTCTTTAGTAAGTTCAAGCTTAAAAGAAATACACGGATAGTTGTAAAAGTTATTAATAGGGAAGGTTTAATTTCCAAGAACTACAAATATTCCCAATACCATCTGAGATAGACTAATTTATTTGTATGACAAAAGTAGTTTGGTCTCTGGAGACAGAACAGGAATTAACTGAAGTTTTGGTGAAGTTTGGAGTGTAAACAAGTTTCTGTAACCATGATGTTGTGGTTTAACCCAGCTGGCAGCTAAACACCACACCGCCCTTCGTTTACCCTCCCCCCTCCCTCTCTGGGATGGGAGAGAGAAACGGGAAAGTGAAGCCTGTGAGTTGAGATAAAGACAGTTTATTAAGACAGAAAAGTAATAATAACAATATTAATAATAGCAATAATTATGATAATAGTACTACTACTAATAATGTGTACGAAACAAGTGATGCACAATGCAATTGCTCACCACCCGCTGACCAATGCCCAGCCCAACTCCAAGCAGCTGGCCCCCCCACCCCGGCTAGCCACCCCTACATATTGTTTAGCATGATGTCAGATGGTATGGAATACCTCTTTGGCCAGTTTGTGTCAGCTGTCCTGGGTCTGTCCCCTCCCAGCTCTTGCTGCACCCCTAGTCTGCACGTTGGCAGGACAGAGTGAGAAGCTGAAATGTCCTTGGCTTGGTGTAAGCACTGCTCTGCAACAATTAACACATCAGCATGTTATCAGCACTCTTCTCATCCTGAGCCAAAACATAGCACCCTATCAGCTACTAAGAAGAAAATTAACTCTGTCCTAACTGAAACCAGGACAGATATCAATAAATGCTTAAACATGAAGGGAAAATGTTAATTCTATCTAAAAAAATAATTGGTTCAAAACTTTTGCTTTTATTGGAAAATTTATATGTGCCACAGACAGACAGGAAAAAACAGGGCAAATCTAGCTTCTGGAAACTAGCAAGAGTCACAGCTTTATTAAAATCCCAGCAAGCAAAGAATGCGCACTCCACACTGCATAGATAGTAAATCCAGTGATGGTGGCAAGGTTCTTCAGGCAGAAGTAATGCATTAAAATCATTACACTGTCAGGCGAGCTAAGCTACTATATTCAGAACAAATGCATTTTCAGTGTTAGCAAGAGACATATTCAAACCAGATGCTTATTTTTAAATAAACTGTGACATTATCATTTAGTCTGGGCCACGTCAAATTTTTGGTGGTGGTACAACATGGCAGAAAAGTGAGAGATCTTTGGACATTGACAACATAGAATAAGGTATCCAGGAGCCCTATGGGGCAGTATGTAGAGGTAAGAGGCGGTGCTGGGACACCTCCTGTATTCCATGGAGTGATCATCCCTTTTGTCAACTCTGCTGTCTCCAGTGTCATCACTTGCTCAGGCAGAGGTGAGATTTCAGAGGCTGATCCTGAGCATTGCCAGGGTGCATAAAGAGCCAACCAGGTGTGTGCACAGCTGGCATTCTTATGCCATTTCAGCAGAGCCAGGACAGTGCCTCAACAACCCTGAGTAGTCTCAGTCTAGAGATTTTTTTATTTATTTTTTTTAATATGTAGCCCTTTGTCCCTCTAAAGCAGACATGTAGAGACAATTTTAAGCTGCTATTACCCCTTCAAAGCCAGTCCAGCTTTTGTTCAAAACTAGAACATGAGAAGCACAGGGATGGCTGCCTTTCAGCTCTCATACATTTATTTTCTACTGCATCTTTAAAAATGTTTCAGTTAAATACGTAGTTTCATACATGTGAAACCTAAAACAAAGTTCCCGGAAAGACAGGTATGAATAGTCTCTTTGCATATTCTCAACAGGGAGAGTTCTAGTTCAAAAAAAAAAAAAAAAAAAAAGCACATTAAGCACATTGAGCTACCACAAATGGAGGTTTGGAGGTTCTTATGTTATCTGAAGCATGAGAAAACAGAATATTTTATAAACACAAACCCACAAGAAAGGCTGACCTGCCCTCCCTCTCCCTCCAAGTTATCCTCAATGACCAAAGAAGCTCGCCCCCACTGAAACACGCAGCACTACAGGCACACAGCCCTGGTAATAAACAAAGTGGTTATAAAAGACAAAGTCATATCCAGAGATGAAATCTGATCTAATGAAATATAAGTGTTTTACCAAATGGAAAGCAATGAAGTAGACTCTTTGAAAAGGAAACGACGGGTTAGTGACATATGGTAACTATATTACTGCATGTCTAGATTTTTCCATCAAAATATGAAATCAGATATTGGTTTGGGGGGAATCCATATTATGGATTATAAGGATAAGGATTATAAGGATTATAATTATAAAGGCAAATTCTGTTTTTGCAGGTGTTCAAATTTCTACTAGAAAAAAAAAAAAGACATAAGTTGGGGTTTTGTCAGTTTAAAATTAAATTAAAATTACAAGCGAATTACAAGTAAATTTCAGTTTGGTCAGGAATAGTGGAAGGGAATACAATTGAGCAAAGCAACATGTAGAGAAATGTATATACATATATATATATATATATATATATATATATATATATAAAAGTAACTTGAGCACAATTTTATCATGAAATAAATTGAAAGAGAAAACTTCCATTCTCAAATTTTTGAAACTTGGTGAGTTTAGATGTTCAAATATTTTATGAAGGTGATTACACATGCTCTCTATTTTCTAAATAGAAATACTAAAGCCCTGAACTGACTATGGCACGTTTGTTAGTGTATGTTAGTGAAAGAGTCCTGAAAAAAATGTATTTTTATTCTCTGCTTCCAGAGCCTCAAGGACTAGAGTTATAATGAAAGCTCTGAAGAAATAACGTGGTATCACTTTTTTATAAGCTTTTTTTAAAGAGTGGTGAAAATAATACAAGACCATTTAACCATATTAAAAAAAAAAAAAAAAAGAAAAAGAAAAAGAAAAAAAAAGTCCGAATTTTAAATATTGCTGAATAATTAGAGACACATCGATTTTCTACATCATCACTTTCTCCTGCATGAGAGAATTAGTCAGAAAAATGCAATAAAATATCTGAAGTCATGTAATGAAGAATTATTTCAAGTCAGGGCCCAATATCAAAGAAATTTGAGTCAAATCAAGCAATATAACTGCCCATGCTATAAAGGGAGCATGAGACTGAAGCTACTGAGAACATTTTTTTTTTTTCCAGCCATATCACTGCTCATCAAACAGGAAACAATAAATGCACCAACAGGTATGTCAGATTAGAGTGTAAATATATGGGAATTGGTAACAATGAAGTAAGCCCTTTTTTTTTTTTCACATTACAGGCTATGAATTTTTCTAACTGCAGACTACCACTCACAAATAACTAGCCAGTCTCCACAGAACTTTCACATCTCTCCCCCACTCCCTCATTTTTATATTCACCTTTTTAGTTCCTGATCTAGCTCAGTTATAGCCTTTCCATCTTGTCTCTTTTGGGTTCAGTGGTTTGAGATGCCATAGTTTCTTTATCAGCCAGGCTCAGTACCATCTTGAACCTTTGACATCAATACCTTTGACAATCAAATGTATATAGAGATTTTTATTTTTTTTCTAAACCAAGGGGAAAAACACAGTTCTTTAATACAAAGCCATAACTTCTCTGTTCCAAGAGGAGACGTATTACTCTACTGCTAAGGAACAAACACGCAGTAACTAGACAAGAAAACAGAACAGCTCTTTTGTAGTTCTTAAATTGTGCTTTCTTTCTTTTTTTTTTTTTAATATTCTTTTTTTGTCTCCCATGTGTAACAGCTTCTAATGTAAAGCTGTTACCAAGCACTACTGGAAGTGACTCTTATTGCCACGATGCATAAGATGAGATAATGATGTGCTGCCCAAAAAATTTCTTGGGAAGACAAAACTTATTCTGGAGGACATTGATCTCTGTAAACACTTGTTCGGTTTTTCTACAAAATAGGTTTCATACCTTTGTAACTGACCTGGGTACCAAGACCCCAGAGTTTGCAACAGATGCTTCTTCAGAAACTTACTGCTTCCTGAATTCCAAAGGTCCTTTCTCAGGCCAGCTTGTGAAAGGACTAGGAAGCCCCTGGGAACTCACTGCCCCAACATCCACCCCTTTAGGAGGCCAGACAACATAGCTGGCTTCAGAAACATGGACTCCGATTTTTTTTCTCTTGTTGTTGTTTTGTTTCATTAACAAAATGTTTTTATTTTGTTAATGTTTTAATTATTTGTTTTAATTTGTTTTAATTATTTGTTTTAATTTGTTTTAATTATTTGTTTTTTAATTGTTTTTCTTGTCTCCCCTTCTTTTAAAACAAAACAAGATGAAAACAAACAAACAAACAGAATTTCATCTTGATTTGTTAATTTAAAAAAAGAATAATATTTAAATGCATATATGTTTGTGGAAGCAGAAACATGCTTCCTGACCAACTTCAAAGAGAAATGTGACCCTAAAAATGACCAGAGGTGAATGAAGGGAAGACAAAATAAAAAAAAATAAAAAAAAAGTCCAAATGTATTAATCAATGTCTAAGTGGAGATGGACAAGATGGGCAATTTCAAATCTGTGTTTTCTTTTGTGTTTTCCCTTTGCATCCTCAACTTTTTTATTTAGGCATAGAGCTGAATGGTTACATGTTTATTAGTATGACACCAAGGGCAGAACAACGAACAACTCACAAAAAAAAGACTAATGCCCTAAGGATATATCTCAAGATTATCAGGAAGGTTATCGGGTTTTTGGAGCAAAATGTAGGGGTGAAGTTCTGGCTTGATTTAAATAATTGACAAGTATTCTTAACAAGACAATTATTGCTTTTTTTTTTTTGTTTTGTTTTGTTTTGTTTTGTTTTCCAAAATGCCATACAGATCTACGAAATTATGTAGTCTCACCCTGTTTTTAGAGTCAACAGATGTTTGTTACCTTCCAGTTGACCACAGTTTCTTTCAGTTCTTTCTGTTCTTCCCTGTGATTTCCTTAAAAATTTCTACATTTTTTTTTTAATTTGATGTAATTTTTTATTTATTTCACTTCACCAAGTTTTTCTGTGGGAGGTGATGCATAGATTGTGATTATAATTTTCCTATTTATCTGCCGTTTAATACAGAACTCTCCTGAGAAATTCCATTTTCATTCTCTGAAGTAGTCATCCTTCTACCCTCCTTACCAATTTGACATATACTTTGTGTCTTGCTTAATCACCATCTAATTTACTACATTACAGTTTATTTATTGCATTCCTGTTGGGATTTTCCAACTTCTCGTTTTATTCATCCTGACTACTAGCATTTAAACCAAGATTGCTATTCATAGTCATTATATACATGAGCAGGGGTATTTGAGTGCCTGTGTGGTCTTCATATAACTGAATTTTACCCCTTTTTTTTTTTTTCTCCCCTCATTATAAATGTAATTCTTCGTCTTTTGCCAACCATTTTTAAAACCATTTTCTTATCATGCAAATTTTTATCTGGGAAATCAGAGAAATTTTGGTGGAAAGGGGCATCAGAAAGCATCTAGCCTAACCTCCAGTTCAAATGACATATGAGCACGGTCTTGAAAGCAAAAGATGGAGACAACAGCCAGGCAACCTGTTCCATTGCTCCTCTGCCCTTGTGGTGGAAGTTTTTCCTTATATGTAATTTGAACTTTTCTTGTTTCAATTAGTACCTGTTGTCTGTCATCATCCCACCATGCATTGTTGCGAAGAGACTGGCTTCATCTTAATTCCACTCCATCTTCTTGTAGGTAGTCTCTTCTTCAACCCCTCAGCAAGATATTCTTATTTTGGCCACTGAACCTAAACCTTTGTCTTGTTTGGTCATAGACCATCATAACCTAATGCCATTATGTGTGATTTTCTACTGTTTTACCCTGTGATGCAGTCACATTTTGTTCATTGTTTCACAGCAATAAAAATCTGGTTATGAAGATCCAATTTTTCATTCCTTCAGCTTTAGCTTAGAAAATCTTCTCTTAACAGGGAAAGTAATAAAAATGCACTCTGAAACATTTGCTGTACATAAAATTATTCCTTAAACTTCCTCAGGCCAGCTTTCTCAGGCACATCTAAAAGACAAAATAACTTAAAATAAATAAATAAATAAATAAATCTAAAGCAGTCCATAAAATTAATCTCCTCTGATGTTCCCAGCCAGTAAAAAAAATCTGCCTTTCTTAGCGTGTGCTGAGCATCTCCCCGCACCAGGAGTCCTAGAGTCAGTGCTAGCAGACTGGTATGTAGGCACAGCAAAAATACACCACTCAAAACAGCTTCAGACTTCTTGTTCATTGGCTATTCACAGTTATACTGAGTGAACCAGAGAGAATTCCTTTGGGATCTTCAGAAAGACTCAATATTTTAATACAGTCTTTGATATGTGTAGGTATAAAACCCTGTTATGAGATGATGGCCAGTTCTTTCTACTGCTTTGTGTACAAAAGCAACAGTATTGAACCTCAATGAAATCCTAACATCTGTGGGAGACGTATCAGACAGGTAGGTTCTGCATGCCTGCTGTTGAAAAGCTTCATTACACATAAAGAGGGCAAATTATGATCAGTTCCATGGATTTTTACCAGCATGCCAGAAAAGAATTACTGTAAGTGGCAGAAAGCTGGTCATGAAACTGTAGGAGAGCTACATTAAGTGCAATTTGTCCTTCTCACCGAGTCTGATTAGCCAATTCATTAATTTTAGCCCCTTGCTGTGTTTTTGCTCTGTATAAATTTCTTTTATAATTATCTGAAATCATAAACTAATGATTTACCTTCCAAAGGTCACCTAGTAGGTGGCCCTCCCCATCTGACTTAATGCTGAACCAGAAGCCAAGAAGGAGAACCCAGGACAGACACAGGATGGTAGAAAAGTGCCTTCATCCCCATCCCTACCTTTCTACACAGCACAACATCAGGGCATCTTTCACGTTCTTTCTGTTGCTTTGCTTTCCAGATTTCAAATCCCTCTCTATGCTGTGGTTTCTTCCTCATTACATGGCCTCCTGTGTAGACTAGAAGGCTGAAAAGTCAGATTGACCTTTTCAATATTTCACGTTTTGCATAATTAACATATTTCTTCTGGTTAGAGAGGTTGAAAGGTTAGAAAGGTTGAAATAATAGGTAAACGGATATATCCATTGACTCAACTGGTTAAAGAGATGCAGTGTGACATTAGTTAAAATTATAACTAATGGAAAATATGAGACATGAAAAAGTATCAAATATGAAACAAAATGTCAAGTTTGTAAAAAATTTTACTTTGAGGTAACTCCTTGTTAGCCCCAGAGTTTCTCTGTATTTTGGTGATTTTCGTCATTCAGCTTTTAATTTTTCCCATTGGGAAACACCTCAAATATCTTTTACATTATTTCCGTTACTACAGGTTCTGTTCTGTCCACATTTTTTTTTTTTTTTTTTAGTGGAAGAATATGTTGCATGACCAAGGTTACCAAAAGTTCTTTTCCATGTGGGAAATAAAAGTTCTAGACTTTGGGAGACAGACTGGATGATAGTAGCATGCAACTCTAATTTTTTTGTCAAGGCATGTTTGAGGAAATATAAAGTGATGCTGCAGTACAAGTTGTCATGTCTTTACAGTAAAATCCACCGTGATATATTCATCTTCATTTCCCATGTACAGATTGTCAGAGGCCTCCTTTGCTCTTTTCTTTCTCAATCTTACTGCCCTACTTCCTTCATCATAGTCATTTGCAGACAAGATCACTTCTGGACAATTCATAGGGGAGTCTTTAATTTAAGCTAGACTTCAAGATATTTATCTTCTACATACATGTAGAGTACATACAGAGTACATTAGAGGAAGATGTCTTTGGTATTCTGGCACAAATATACTAGCTTACAGCCTAAATAGGGCTACCATTTTGTCTTCCTGATTTAAAGTGTACTTCAGAATAAAAGGGCATGATTTTTTATTTCTGAGTACATATTTTTAAACCCTCTAATGAATAATCATGCAGTTCATATCATGATAGGTCATTCTAATACTGTTTTTATTCCTTGGATAGTGTTAGATTTTCTTCTTTCTCAGTTGAATCTGTTCAGTGAATTGGTGCCTGCCATCATATTTTGCAGTTTATTTCATGCATCGAAAATCAGGCTTAAGAAATATAAAAATTCAGTATTTGATAAAGACACATCAGAAATCTTTGTATTAAAGATGTAACCACTATCTAGAGTTAAAAGGTTGACAATTTGAGAGGTATAACTAGATTTTATCTTCATATAAGTTGTTGGTGAAGTTCTGAAGAGGGCTTATATATGTAAAAGTATGCATGATGACATCAGAAATCCTCTGGGAAAAGGGACACAAATTATCCTTTTACGAGGCAGAGATATGTTCTTCAAAGAAAGGACATATGTGTTATTTGTCACAGTCATGAAGAAAAATTAATAAACAGTATGCAGCTATGAAGTGGGGAAACAGTTGCAGCATGTCTTCCACTTGCTGAATTAAGTATTACAAAAAAACATATGTCATATGTGTGTGTGTGTGTGAGCATATGGCTCTGTTCTTTCAGTACATAAGCTCCCCATGAATTCTAAATTTACACTAAATCAAAATGAGCAAATGGTGCCACAAATTGCTTATTCCATTTCTGTCCTAGGTGATGTTCCAAAAAACATAGAACTACTGATGCTGTATCTATTACAGAGTTGTTACTGTCAAACTTCAGCCCTCAGAATAATAAGCCATAGATCATTTTCCCAGAATTGCAAAATTACATCTTTTTAATTTGCCTATCATTGCTTAAGCTTTTATGTTTCTGTTTGTTTTAAAGTTTTTCTCAGTCTCTATAAACTGGATACACTGGATATGTGTACTGTTCTATACTCATGCTTAAGTATATAAAAGTATGTGCATGGTTCTTACTTTTCCATATATATATTAATTCCAGAGAAAAATCACTACCAGTTGCACACACCCTAAATGTCTGTTTTCCATAGTCTGTCTGGCAGAAAATACTTTGTTCTGTTGGGATCATGATAACAGGGAAGTGTACTAACTCTTTCATGTCTACATGTATATTCTCAAACTTCCATTTACAACGACCTATACTGTATTTTATATCTTTCAAAATGATCTGATTAAACAGGTTTGTCATGACAATTAAAAGTAACCTTTTTTTTTTTTTTCACTTGTTATCATATATTAAATTCCAAGTTAATATCGTAACACAATTTACAGGTAGTATCTTCCTTTTAAAGTCAGAGACTGACAAGTCCGTAATTATAGCTTGTATAATTTCATCATTTTTTTCCCAGCAAGAACAAATATGCAGACTACTTGTGTAATGATTCATTAACAGTTATAAAAAAAAGCCTTCAGTATCCAACTGCATTAAAATTTTTAATTTATTTTTCTTATAAACTGTAAAATAAAAAAGTCTTGTTATCTCTACTTTACAAACCAAAACATGGAAGAAAAGGGAGATTAAGGTCTGACCTTCAAAAGGTTTTAGTTACTTCAATCAAATATATTTATGTGTGTGTGTGCATGTGACTTCTTCAAGGTCATATCTGAAATCTGGAGTAAAGTACAGTCTCAAATTCCAGGCCAATGCCCTCTGCAAATTGTATAAGTAACACACTGCTAGAAAAGTTTGAGTCTCGAGGAGAGGAGACACCATCCTCCAGACAAAAAAAAAAAAAAAAAAAAAAAAAAAAGTTGTTTACGATATCCAGTTCCAACTAAATTTTTTTTTTTTTTAGAATTGAAAATACACTATATTTTGTGTGACTTGATTGCAAGGCTGTTCACCTACAAGTGTTTCACTTTTCAGTGTTTTTCTCTTTGTGCTGGCCCTCAGATATGTATGAGTGCTTTTTATTCTGCCAAATGCATGCTACAGGGTGCAATCACTGTTCCAAGGATCCTTTGTTGTAGGCTGTCACTCATGTGTTTAAATTGCAGCTCTTTCAATAAACTGAATTCTCTATCCACGTTTTTCTTACCCCTTTCTGAGGATTTAACAAGTTGCTTGATTAAAGACCATTTTTTAAAGCACCCCCATCCCAAAGTTTCCTGAAGTCTTAGACACACCATTTCTCATATGGATGTGTTTGAGTCTGTTCCCAACAAAGCAAAACAGACTTTTTTCTTTCTTTCTTGAATTCAAATCAAACACAGCAAACAACAAGCAACACAAATGCTGACTTCAAGGTTTTGGAACTGCAAAAGCTTAGACATAAAACTTCACTGAAAGAAATTTTACAATAACCTTATGAAGTATTCAAAAGCTTCTATTATTTTAGGCAGCAAACACCATCAAAACAAAAATTAAGTATATAAATCCTATACATTTTTACTAGGAGGCTGGAAAAATGAGAAACATACAGAAGAAATACCACCAGTCTGCTTTTTGTATGAGATGCTGTTATCCTGATGATAGGCCAAAGTTCAAAAAACTAATGTGCAAAAAGCCTGTAGTCTCTTTGCTACTACAGTTTCTAGGGCTAAGAATTGTGCGATAGAGTCTTTAATATTCTGCACACTATCTATACAGCATATATTAATTCAGCAGGTGAATAACACATTCACTTATAGCCTACTCTAACCTAATATAATTCCCAATATACAAGATTATTTTTCTAAGTGTTCAACTGCATATTAGTGATTTTATTTTAAAACATGGTCCTGTAAATTCCATGACAGATAATTATCAAATTCAAACCTGCTGAGCTAAAGGAGTAGTAGAGGCTATACAATGTGCTTTGCAGTATAAAAATGATTCTGGTATGTTTCACTTTCATTTTTTATATGTAGGTTATATTTTGGAAGGGCAGTCTGTGAATTGTACACTGCATACACAGACACACATTAGGTAGGCACAACTATAAACTATTACTCATATACATTATTATTATAGTGCACTTTTCTCCTTTCTCTGTGTTGCAGGCTAAGTAGCTAGCCAGGAAGCTAGGATTGTCTGCTCCTTCTCTTCATGTCAGGGAGCTGGAGCAGCAAAAGTTTCTTTCAGTGGTAGAGAAGCTCTGCAGAATCTTGTGCAAATACTACATACGTACATACACACATACATACAAAATACTATTATTGTAAATAAATGAGAGATCTGCCTTCAAATGTGTAACAACTGTGACAGCTGTGACTTTTTTTTTTTTCCTTTTGTCACTGAGACCTCTGAAATTAAAGTTAGTTTGATAGTAGGATAAACTACTGCAAAAGAAGGCTAGGAGTGAAATCATTTTCCCATAAAATGAGAAGTTGTTGGGTACTAATCTTGATGAAAAAGGGACATTTTGATAGAACACCTAACTTATTACAATCATCTTTCAAGGCTTATACTTCTTATTTTAAAGTGGCAAAATGTCACTATAAAGCTCACAGTTGATAAGGATGAGAGACTTTCCAAAGGTTTTCAGTTCTGCTTAATCTAGCCAGTATTTTAAGCCACAGATTCAAGAACTATGGTTAGTCTTTGAAACCGGGTGCTCAGGGATGGAGACACCATCCCTGGGGGTATTTAAGGAAAGGTTGAACCTGGTGAGTAGGGTCATGGCTTAGTGTGTGACATTGGTGGTTGGGGGACAGTTGGACCAGATAATCTTGGAGGTCTTTTCCAACCTTAATGATTCTATGATTCTATGAACTGACATGTTCTATGAACAACAGGGGCCTGTTGACCCCTGGTGGCAAATAGCTGGTCATACTGAGCACTCATGTAATCTGCAAGCAAAATGTTATGCTAAAGGTGATAGTTTTCTGTTAGAAACTCTAAGGATTTATAGTGGCCAATGTGCTATTAAGATGATCTGAGGGCTGGAAGACCTATCCTATGAAGACTGGCTGAAAGAGCTGGGGATACTCAGTTTGGAGAAGAGAAGGCTTTTGTGGCCTTTCAGTACTTAAAGGGGGCTATAAAAAAGATGGAGAGTGACTTTTTACACAGGCCAAGGGGAAATGGGATTAAACTACAAGAGGGGAGGTTTAGATTAGAAATTAGGTAGAAATTCTTCATTCAGAGGGTGGTGAGGCACTGGAACAGGTTGTTCAGAGAGACTGTGGATGCCCCATCACTGGAGGTGTTCAAGATCAGGTAGGATGACACCCTGGGCAACCCGATCTAGTGGGTGGCATCCCTGCCCAGAGATTGCAGGGGGATTGGGGGATTAGAACTAGCTAGTCTTTAAGATCCCTTCCAAGCCAAACCATTCTATGATTTTATTATAAATAAATAAATAAACAAATAAATGGCTTTAGAGTCATTCAGAGTTAATGGGTAACCAGGAAGCAAACATGCATTAAAGCCACCTTAACTGTTTTCCTGAACATTTACTTGCAGCTTGAAAGTGATACTTTCCTCCAAACAGTTCTTAGGACGAGGAAAGGTGCTACACTTTATATCCCACAGAGAAAAGAAAAATATCCCATAAAACACAAGAAAACTGTTTTCTTTCCATCTAATTATGACCATTGAAGAGTCGTCTACATGCTCCTTTCTCCCTACCACTACTACTCCATTGAAAGTGTATGTTGCAAAATCAAGGGCTCAGGAGCTGGGAAACACTGCCACTAAAATTCCTTTTTTACACAATAAATCTCTTCTCATATGATTTCAAACTACTTTTACCTTTGCTCCAGGAAGCAATTTCATTCCAGAACCTGATCACCCATGAGATTAAGAGGTCTCAAATTCCTTGAGGATCTTGTAACAATTCATCCAATGAGGGGCATTTCAGGCAACCCCCAAAATGTCCTCTACCCCTCTTTTCTGTGTGTTTGTTCTGGATTGTAATTATTTTGAGACAACACAGCTTGTGCAGATCTTAAAAAGTTATTCTCAGAATGTTTGTAGGCTTTCTGGAAGAACACTAGAGACAGTTTACAGTGTATCTGGCAACTATCAGATATATCAAACAGAGAGAAAAGACCCCTGGAGTTTTATCTTGCTTAAAATTGTCAGTATTACAAAAAAGAAAACACAGAAAAACTGCTCTGGAACAAGAAGAAAGTTTTTCTTTTTCCCTTAAGACAACATGTGCAGTCTGAACATCAAAGAACAATACTGAAAAAGAAGTAAAAGAAAGCATAAACTCTACTAACTTGAAGATGTTTAGCAATGCTTCAGTTTAGTAATTGGACTACGTCATTTGCAAAACCCACGGATCATTTCCATTTAATGGGAGCTGGGTACCATGGCAACAGAGACTCTCTTCTTGTCATCATTGGCTCCTGAAGCTGCTGAAGTTACTTCAGTGAGCCAGTGATGCTGCAAGGCCTCAGAAAACACTGATTTGCCTAAGGCTATGTCACGACTTGTGTTGAAATCTTGTTGTGTGCCTACTGTACTCACTGTGCTTGGTAAAGAATGATACTAGAGGGGAGATACTGACAAATTAAGCTTGACACGATACTGATGACAAGAACCAGCCTTCAAGTATTTGTAAGAACTGTGCATTGTTTCCTTAAACCCAACGGATTTCATAAGGTCCTTGTGTCTTTCTAAAAAGGAAAAATATTTTTTTAACTGTATTGCTATTAACAATCACATGCAAAGTGTATTTTCAAGGGAGGGCTCCATAATAAGCATTTTGTTAATGCATATCATTCAACTAAAGTTATCAAATGGCTCTACAATGCCTCTCTGCATCTTTCATCCCATTAAAAATTCCAGAGTTGATTTCTTTTAGCCCTCTCTCCAATCCCTTCAGCTGTATCAGCATGGTATTCTTTGTACAAACCAACCCTGACCTGTTGCTGTTGTATATTACAGAGCCAAGCCTGACTCTATAAATTCTCTTCACAGGCTTGGCTGTATCTTTGTTTCAAATACTCTTTCAGAGTTTATGGGATCCTTTATTTTTCAGAGATCATAAAGGTAGAATGTACTGTTGTGATCATCTGTTTTGCCCTCCCAGGTAAAACACCCCACACAATTTCTATGAAAATAATTGCTCTTGAACCATTAAACTCTGCTTATGATGGAGGATCTGCCCCAGGCCTGTCTAGTATCTCTGTAGGCTTCCCATCTAGGCATGCCAGGGAAATATTTTGATATAATATTTTCTGCACTTTCTGGACTTATGTCTGTTGGCACACTTTCTGATAGAACCTCAACAGTAAAGATTTGCATAGCAAATTGCATGATTTAGCCAAGGTGGCAGGGTGCCAGACCCATTGAGTACACTAAAGGTCATCACATACAAATGATTGTAGTGTGCAGAATCTCTCTGCTGCTTTTTTAAAATTTTCTGGTACTGGAGGAGAAGCTGCAAGGCAAAAACGTGTCTCATTTACATCTGCTTGTTTCACTTCATGTCTAGTTGGAATTTTCTCAGCATAATAATTCATCAGCAATCCAGAATATAAATTTTGAAAAAAAAAATGTATGTAACTAACACAAAGCTTAATTATGGTTTGAAAATTCTAAAAGTTTTTAGAAAATGTTTTATAAACTTCTATTTCACTTCTTTTTCTTGTCAATAATATTTAATTCTATATGTAATGATAAGCAAAATATCTTCATTTAAAGTGAGTTGTTTGACCTATGAGTAAATATGCTTGCCTTTCTGTTTGTATCATCCTGCTATAAGAAGGCTCTATGAAAATGCACGTTTTTCTGGTGACTGAGTACACTGTGTTTCCAGATTTATATTTCATAAGGAACAATTTGCTGTTTCCATAGGAAAAAAAGCTGGCAAAAGAATATGCTCTGGAATAGAATTATTCCACTATCAAACTGATGTGAGTTTCCAACTGTTTTGTGTGTGCATGTGGAATAGAGCCCTGTTATAGCAGCTTTTTTATTGCAAAGCTTTTAAAATATGACTCATTGGCGCTTTGTCAGTGGAAACATTTGTAAAATAAGTTAGAGCATTTTCTTTTAAAGATGTCTAGTGCCCCTGATTTCAAATGTTTATATACAGCTCACATTCAATAACCTCTAGATTCCAATCATCTGAAAGCAAGTTGCTGTAGTTTAAAATCACTTCATCACATTTTTTATTTGTTTGTTTGTTTGTTCGTTTTTTGTTCAACATCCCCTATGACCTCTGTTACAAAATTAGAGACTTTTATAATAATTCATGTCACTGTAGAAATAGAGTTTTAAGTATGTTTTTTTTTTTTTTTTTTTTTTTTTTTTTTTTTCTGTTTAAATACTGGACATCAGAAAAACATGTAAATGCACAATTCCATTAAATACAAACCTTTAAAATTTAACATACAACTAAAAACATTTATCCCCCAGAGGTTAAAGTAATAATAAATAATAATAGTAATAATAATAAAAAAGTAATAATAATAAAAAAGTATCAGTACCACTGTGAATTCAATGACCTGTGACCAATTGGGATAAGATCCTTAGAGAAACAGTAACAAAAATAAACAGATCACAATATTGAGAAAGTTCTTAAGGTATACATGAATCACCATGTGTGCTGAAACAACCATTAATTTTGTTAAGGAACACACCAGCAATATCTAAAAATCAAAACTCAAAACCTAAATCTCTATTAATTGGACTACTGCTTAGTCATTTCAAATAATGGCTAAGTAAAGGATAGTTTAGCAAAATCAGAAGGGGATTGAAAGGAATAGGAAGAAAAATATATCTTATATACTTTCAAATTTTCTATTTAGACCAAAAAATCTGGAACATTGCTTTTTCACTGTGGTCCTGGTAATGGCAAGAAGAAAGAACAGTTCATTTATGTTTTTGTTTGTTTGTTTGTTTTTTATTGGAAATCTATTTAGTCCCATGATTTGGTAAAGTAATGTTTTACCTCTAAACAATTATTTGGTTAAACAAACAAAAATATTCTGCTGAAAGTATGATTTGGCAGCATACATCTTTATCTCGGATTCATCTGTATATTTTTGCTGATGTTTAGAGTCACAAAGACATATTTAACTTCTGGTAATGTTGCTCTTTCACGTGAAAACAAATCTGAAACATTTGGCAGGACATCTCCAAAAGTAAATAAGTAATAAAAAGTAAATAAATAAGTAAAAAAGTAAGGTTGTTTCTTTTTCTAGACTTAGCAATTTTCCTGGTTTACTGCTTAATAAATAAATAAATAAATACAAATAATTGAGGGTAAATTGCAATTAAAGCAAGGCTAACTGTGAAAGTTTGCCCTATGTCATTTGGGAACATTATGTGAGGTATTGAGGTGAAGGTGGATCATGTGGGAAGGTTAGACTCTACAGCACTCTTGCAAAATCTATGTGTGATTTCAGGAAGATACTTAAAAAAAAAAAAAGAAAACAAGAGCTTTTAGTTAAAACCTCTGATTAGTTACTTTTTTATTGGAAGTACTTTTAAAGTATTTTTCATCAAGTTCCCAAAATTTTGAAGAAAGAAAGTATTCACAGAAAACATCTAACCTTTTATTTCTGCTTTCTTCCTTCTCCCCCCTCCCCCCTCCCACCTGACATTCTATTTTAACAAACTGGTTATAACTAGTCTTCTTAACACCAAGAAAAGAGAATTTTGTGGATAAATAGGAACCCAACTTTCTAACTTTCCTTTCTTCATTCTCCTGTACTCTAGATTACTGTTACTTCAGATTACTGTATAAAGAACAGTTGATTGTAAACTCAAAATGAGCTAAAGAGTTTGGTGTTTACAATTTGTTAAATTAGTTAAATTTGTTAAAATGGGTGTCACAATTTGTAAGGTGTTCTACAAATTTAAAAACCTGTTAGTGATTGAGCAAAATAGTGGGAAAGTGTATATATATATATATACGTATATATATATACACATGTATATATATATATTTAAGAATAAAATTAAATATATTTTAAATTGTTATTTAAACAGAAAGAAAATCACAAAAATTGAACATCTTATTTGTGTAGTGATGGACTACATTTATAACCATGTGAAACAAGAATTGGTGTTTGATTCCAGGAAAAATATCTGAGATATTTCATCAGAGACCACTAAAGCCTTTACTTCTGTATAATGATGGAAGATGAAACCATTCCTCTGCTTACTGTAATTTGAAGATTTTCAGGGGTTTAATTTTGATGTCTGTGACCATGCACTTCATTTATGTGGTCATAGAGCTTTTAATTGTAAATTATTTCTGATTAGAAATAATCAGAAGAAGCATTTACTGTGCTTGGATCCTCTAATCAGGAAAAGAAGTTTGAAGCATTAAAACTCTTACTTTTCAAACAATCAAAAAGAATGTCAGTGATCTGAATTTTCAGTATTCACAGGAAAAAAAGGAAAAAGGAAAATGGTAAAAAAAAAACTGAATGGTGTTCACCATTCTTGCAAAACCAAGACTTTCACCATGAGATCATTGTACTAACTAAGCTGAAGACATGCCTGCCTCTCAGAAGCTAAACACAACTTTATACAACTGCTTTCTGAAAACAGATGTGATCCTGGAACCTTACAGCAACTGGAAAAGGATCAAAACAAACGCACAATTCCAGTTACTCAAAATGAGATAACAGAAATCATAGCTCTTCAAATTGTGAGAGGTATTTTTGCAATGGTTTCTTGTAAACAGTGTCCAATTGTGGTTGATGAAACAGCTAACTTCCTGAACAAAAAGCAATTGACTTTGTTCAAGCCTACATGGGTAATGACAGAAGGTTCATATAGAATACACAACATTACTCAGTGAGAAGAAGTAGTCATAATGGTAAAGACACAATATTTAATCAGTCCTAAGGCTCAAAAACTGTCATGGAAACCTTTGTGAGGATGCCAATACTATGGAAAACTTCGTACCATACGTAGAAAAAAGAAGGCAGGAGCACCATTTGCTCCTTGCAATGGCCATGCTGGGAGTTTGGCATAAATTGAGGATGAAAAATACTTCTATTGTACCTGATATCCCTGTAATTGTTTACCAAATTCTCAAGTTTAATTTAAGTGATACAAATGAGATGTTATTCTTCAGGCCACATATAGACATATTGATGACGTCATAAGGAATTTGACCAAAAGTATTGCATATGTGTAGGGAAGCACTGTTTTTAATTTCTGTGCTGACTAGAAAATGTTGCAATAGAAAAACTGGGAGAGATGTAGAGAAATAATTTAAAATGATTGATTGAAAATGATTGCAAAGAATTATGATTTTTAAAAACCCCCGTCTTTCACACTAAGTATATAGAAAAATTCCAAACAGGGTAGACTTACTTTCCAATGCAAGTTGCAGCAAAGGAAAGAAAATCTTACTTCTGTCCACTCAAATTGCTGAAATCTGGAAATAAGATATCAAGCAAAGATTAACACTTTGCAATTTAAGTGGTGGAATGGGACTGCAGTAAGAGGTTTTTCATAGTACAGAAATAGTTTTTTCAGACTATATATGCAATGAGGAATGCTCACCTGATACATTATGCTAGAAGAGCTCTAGCTACAGAATTCTTGGCAGGGAAGCAAGGATAAAAATCTGTGAGGAGTGTAATTTCTGAACTGCCACAGAAATTTTGTCAGGAATGATTTACCCAGGGTTATATTCTAGGACAAATCCACAAAAAAAAAAAAAAAAAAAAAAAAAAAAAAAAAGCGAAGTGAGAAATTTTTGAATGTACCTGAGATTCCAAGGATGAGGAAAGTTCCAAAGAAAGCATGGCTGACAAAAGTACACAGTCAAATTCAACAAATTATTTTATGATTTTTTTGGGGAACTCAGATAAATTCATTTACCAATGTCCAGCACTCAATCTTTGAACAAAAGAAGCATCAATTACATAAGATCTGGAATCTTACAACAATGTAAACCTTAATAGAAACATTAGAAACATCCAACACACTTTGGATGAATGATTCTAATTGCAACTCTGATTGACTGATTTTCAAACTTTATCAGTATGTTTTCTTTCGAGATTCATTTGACTCAAAGTGTGAGAAAGATTCTGGATGATGGAAAGGGGGATGCAAGGCTGAGATCTGAGTGAAAGGGTCTGGAATGGAAGCAACACTGTTTCAACCAGAAAAATGAGTCCTTGAAGAAGTCCTTTCATATGTGGCAATTATTATCAAACACCTGTCTTCTCCTCAGCTTTAGTACTCACCCAGCATCACCCAGCATACTTCCCTACCGGTAACCTAATGCTCCAGTTGCAGCTGGTCAGCAAATAAGGAGCATTAAAGGAACCAAGGTGAAAGTATTGCAGATCCAGTATTGCAGATCCAGTATAAGTATTGCAGATCTATTGCATGAGATGCAGCTCAAGCTACACGGAGACAGAAGACAGAAGTCATGAGTATAAGCCTCCCTCTCAGTGAGTGAGACTTGGCAGGTCATATCTGTTACAAGACAGTGTCAGCTCACAAGGAGATTTCTCAAGTCAGATCAGAAATATATATATTTGTTTAACCCCCAAAAAACAAATACTCTCTGTTTTCAAAAGCAGTCAAAGCAAATAACAATGGGCTTAGTGGCACTGATAATAAATAATGTTCATGGGAGTATTTAAGTACTCTCTTCATCTTAATGTGCTGTGGCTTTGATCCACAGTTTAACAATCATGACTGAACTTGCATATGATTTTACATGTTTATGAGGAAAAAAAAAAGATGACTTACAGCTTGTGGATGTTGCTGAAGATTTCATTTCAAGACACTCATCAGGAAGATCACTGTTTGGACTTTATTCAGATTCATAAGTTGTTCTTCTTCCTCATATTTAAAAGATTTATACCTTAATGGATAGTATTTTACTATGACTAAATTTGTCCACTATTAATAAAGTGAGATAATGACCTCCTATTCCAAAAAGTGTTATATAGAAATATAACACTTTATATAGAAATGCAGTCCAAAATGCGAAAAGGTGAAAGCAAAAATATGGGTTTTTATATGGGAAAATATTTATGAGCATTTTAATTATTTATTTTGCGTTTGCATTACTGTAGTCTAGAATTTTTACTGAAATGTGCCACCATCACTACCCAATTTATGGATGTTTCTGAACATCTGAACATGGCCTTCAGCAAGAAAGGCTTGCAAAGGGAATCCTTGTGAATTCTGTGTGATCCAAACTGTTATTTGAAACCATCTTATTTCAGACATTAACTGTTGTATGTGTGTTTACTGAAATGCAACTATTCTTTTGTTACATTTGAGATAGATTTATGTCATTTTTTATTTGTTGCTCATACTTGGAAAAAAAAAATAAATGAGAGAAGCATTAACCTAGCACTGGAAGATGCTAGGTTAAGTGATTGCTGATTGTGTTGTTTTGCTGGAAAATGTTTCCTGAAACCACCCATGTCATGTAATGAAGTCTAAGGCAGATAATTGTTTGATCTTATCTTGCTCCAGTAGCTGTCAACAAAGGTAAATCATTATATTAAAAATGAAGACAACAGAGCAAACTTTGCAAGATTTCTGAGTGAGCACTCCCTTGAGCCAGTCAGCACCAAAAGTGTTCATTGTAGTGCAGAACCTGCCTTCCACAAGTCCCATAAAAGACTTGCATGTGGGCTTCCAAACCTAGCAAACAGGAACAAAAATGCTCCTATTTCCAGAGCTTTCAGTTATCAGGGACCTCGTACACCAAAGAAATGTTCCATATTTAACAACTTTGGTGACAGACATTGGAATTGGATCCTCAAAAGATGCAAAATGGAATTACTCCCTTTACTTCAGTGGAGTTGCTCTGATTAATAGCAGCTGAAGATCTGACTTATATTTTTTTTATATATATATTTTTATTCATATATTTTTTAATAGCTGTATACTCAGCTTGTGCTGTACTTAAATTATACTATTTATTACACCTTGCATGTTTTCTGTGAGCTAGCAATTTATTTTTAGCCAGAGTCTCTGAAAGCCCTAAAAGAGAAAACTTAAAACAAAGAAAAACATGATTTTGACAGAGAACGAGGTCAGAATATTATCTTCTTGTACTACTGTTATTGCTTATTAACAGCCTCAATCCTCAAAATGACGGTATGTGGTGGTACCGCTGCCTCATACGCTGGGAAGAAGTGCCTGAGGTGCCGGCCGTGGGTGGAGGACTTCTGTACTAGCATGCAGCACTCAGGTAATGCAGCCAATAATTAGAGCCATTATTGTCATCGGGGCAATTGGCGGTATTACTGAGTAAGAGGATTTCTTTCAAGGTCAATGGGCCCAGAGGTGTCAATTGCTATTCCCAGAGCTGGCCAGTTCTGGGAGTGGCTCTTTTGTGGAAATACTCTTCAGTTCTGGCCCTATTGCTCCCAAGGCATTCAGAAATGATCTTCCCTTTTGTTAGGCAACATTAAAGGCCTTCTAGGAAGGTCTCAGGGCCATCATGTGTGCTTCAGATTAGCCATGTGAAAACATTTCAGCTGCAGAGGAGCGTGTAGCAGTGGTAGACGTCTAAGTACCCGGTGCTGTGCCTGTACAGAGCTGACACAGTAGCAACCCCAAGGGTGTGCTACTGCCTTCTGCTCATGCAGGTTTTGCAGTTCTTTCACACAGCAGGGTGACAACTGGAAACCACCTGCAGATCTGCCAGGCTGCTTTTGAATTATTCTGTAGATGCAGCATTTGAGTAATGGCTGAACAAAGGTCTGCACAGCTCTTAACTGCCTGTGTGGCACTTGGGAATTAAAGTCAGGTCCTGCTTTCCCCTGTGATGATAATGCCAGGCCTTTTCCAAAAAGAGTGGGATCAGCCTGTATTATGAGGAAGCATGATACACTCATAGTGAACCAGAAATTTCTTGTTATAGAAAACCAGATTTCAGTTCCAGAAATAGTGTTTTGCAGATCCAGTGGATGTTCACAAAGCTTTTGGAAAAATACACTGCAGTTATTAAAAAGTGAGGCAGTATTAGCAGGCTGATGATGTTGTCTGGTTCATGTCAGTTGCATGTGTGGCTATGAGATACATACTCCAAAGCTTAGATTCCAGCTCAGGGAAAAAACATGTACATATGCAATGCAAACATGATAATACCATTCGTAAATAACAGAACGCCAAAAAAAAACACAATTAAATATGCATCTGAACTGCATCAGCAACAGCAAGATTAGCTGATCTTTTGCTGACTCAGAAATTTAATGATCTTCTGAGTGGTTACATAGTTGAATAGTTTCTTTCTCGATGGTGTTTTCTTTGCTTTGTTATAAGATTTTTCCCTTTCCTGCTATACCAAGCAGTGAGAAACCATGTGCCTTTTTCTAGGTAATAAGTCCAGAGAATGTGAGAGCTCAGATCCACAATTCTGTATCTGAAGTCTGGAACAAAGGTATAGTAGAATTTATCTGATCAGAGTTGCTATTAAAAAAATATAAATAAATAAATAAATAAAAAATAAAATTTTATGCTAGTTTTCTAGCATAAAGTATGTCTAGTATGTCTATGCTAGTTTTGCACATAAATTGTTTTTCGTGCCACAGACACCAGATAAGCCATGAGTCCTATTTCTAATTGAATGCAACATTCGAAAGGAAATCTTTACACTTCTTAGTCTGAAATACCAATGCAGTAGATATAAGTAATGAATTCTTAAGGTATTAGGCACTGGGTGTGACAGGTCAAACATGTAATAGACCTAGACTATTGCAGCAATATGCTGTCATCTGGTTTATTGTAATTGACTGCATTTCAAAGAAATGTCACTCTAAGCAACAACATGATCTGATTAAGGATCTTGGGTGACTAGTCCCTTCTTGCAGCTCCACTTACAGCTTTGATGCTGACTTGTTGTTTTGCTACTTTTTAGGGTTAGAAAATTAGTTAGATTTGAGTTTATCATTAAATACAGGTTATAAAGCAATATTAAGCTTAAAATGGGAGAAATGTTTTTTACTAAACTGGGGAAATGTTCTCTACTAAAAGAATCCTCACTTTACAATGAAGAAAACATTGAATTTGTGCCCCTAAATTTTCAGGGTTTATTAGCTCCCATATTAGTGGAGATATGATCTGTGATAAAGGAATAAATATGTAGTTTATAGGTAAATTATGCTGTAATGTCCTGGTAACTTAAATGTGATTTTCAGAAAAACCTGCTTTCCATCTAGGCACTAAACAAAGGTTTGACTTTCAAAAGCATCTGGTATCTTATGACTGCCAGTGAGGCACCTGTGGCCAGATTTTCAAGTTCATAACAGTGTAGTTGTTGAAAAACTGGTCCATGTTGACAAACTATATGGTCAAAGCCAGGCACATACTACTTAATTCAGTAGACTTGCTTGGGATCTACAGTGAGATTAGATTCTAATTCTTCATGTTTATGTTGTATAATTGCACTTAAATACCTCCTCTCCCTCCCCCCTACATGACTAACAAAAAGGAAAATAAAAATTAATTCCTATGAGGAAGTGGAGCTTATGGAGCTTTGTTTTTTTTTTTTTTTTTTTTTTTTTTTTTGAATTTGTTTTGAACTGCATTTTTCACTATTAAAAAGGGACAAGCCTTGAAACCTTTCTACAATTTGTGCTTTCATAGTAGTCCCTCTCTGATTGTTCTGTGTGATCCTCTGATGTCTAATAATACAGTAGTCTTTTCTCCACCAAGTTTCTTAACTATCACTTTTTACATGGCTGAATCTTTTCATAAAACTTGCAGGATCCTATCAAATCTGAGATTTCTGTCCCTGCATTGAATTGAATTGAGCTGAAATGATTATGGATTCACAAAACAGTGGCAAAGATGGACAGTCATAGACAGAATTAGGCACCGCATAACATGATTGTATGTGCCTTTTTTCCTAAGGAAATCAGGCTAAAACCACCACCAACAAAAACGCTATGCAGTTCTCTAGTAACCAGTTATTTAGTACAGCAGAGTACAGTGTGTTTATCGTTTCTAAAAATATATGAAAATATTCTGAAATGGAAGAGTTTTTCTTGCTTCACCATTTATTACTCTAAGACATGAACTCCTTGGCCTGGACTCTGTTATTTTGCTTTTCCACTCCTGTGTGCAGAACTTTTCTTTACTGTCATGTAGAACATTTTCATTGGTGATATGCAATGTAAGTGAAATGACCCATATTAGTCCAGGGGATTTAATGAGAAACTAGGAGAAAAAGAGACATGTCTTAACCTGAAAGTTATTATTCTTTTCCCAGTCTACCTCTACAGGAATAAGTCTTATGTGGCCCTGTCATCTACTACTGTTTCTGCCTTGGTTTTGGAGGCATTACTGCAAGCACTTCTCTACAATATGTCTCCCTAAAACACAACTTGGGCCACAGGAGCCCAATTAATAAGCCTGTGCCTTATTGACTGAGTTGGTAGGCTTGCATGCTAAAGCCAAATTTGTTTTCCTTTCCTTGAGGTCACCTGGCACCTTTTCTCTGTGGGAATGGAGTGAATCTTCCCTGCAGAGAGCAGCAGATTCTGCTGTGGATGAAAGAGGTTTACTAGTGACAGAGTGAAAATGGTATAAACACACACACAAAAAAAGTTTGTTTAAGGAACTGACTTTGCATAATGTAATCTAGCAACTAACCAAACTAAACAACTTTAGTTTCAGAAAGGAAATGTTTCCATGTCACAAAAGATACTTTGTGGGTCCTTCCCTAGGGCTCAAGTTTCAACACACTTCTATTTCAGGAGAGAAAGAGATTTTTCTTTACCGCTGTCAGAGACCTTCCTCCAAGTTCCTTTTGGCAAATATATGCTCCCCATTCAGGAAAGCTCTTGCTCTGGTATTTTTCATTTCCAATTTTCCAGTTACCTCTTCACATTAATATTTTGTTTAGATGATTCTCTTTAAAGTTTAAGTTTTCATTTCACTAGAAAACAAACAAACAAACAAATAAAACCACACCTCTTTTAAAATAATGTAATAACAAAATCATTACATTTCATTAATATAAGGCCATGGCATACTTATTCTTTCACTAAGATTAGTACTAGAGAAAAAACAATGATTTCTTGATTTCCCTCCAGTTGTTGATATATGTAAAACAGAGAAACTGTATTTTCACCTAGACTTCATGATTTATTTATTTATTTATTTATAAACAAATTAAGTTCTTCTTCAGCTCACAATGCATAATTTTTTTTTTCCAGAGTACAAGCAGATATAATAAACATAGATATATCTTTTGCTGCTCAATATATTTTCCTTCCTAACTTCTATGCTGCGCAGTGTTGTTTCAGTTTGACCTATTACCTTCAGCCATTTCAGTATACATTTCTGCTGTGAACTCCAGCTGTTTGGCTGTTGTTTCCCATACAGTAATGATGCCATCAATTCTATGTTATTTAAAACACAATGAAACAGATTTTTCTTTTAAACAAGTCTTTACTTTGACTGAAGTCTAAAAGATGTCCTGCTCAGAGCTGTCCATGCTTTGAGAACTGTCTTTCTGAGGCTTAACATTGCACAGGACTGTATCCTGCCCTTCAGAAACCAGGTAAAGGCTTTCTCATTGCTTTGGGTCACTGTTTATCAAGAAAGGTGGTTTTGCCTGCTTGGGTGGAGTATTCATTAGTGTTTGTATAGCCTACATTGTATTAGACACTTTTGTTAGTGTAAGTAATGTCCCTTAGGAATGTGATTTTTGGCAATGTTTGATACTGGCAACAGCCCTAACATGGACGCAGAGCTGGCAGCATCAGTGCTTTTGCTGGTATAGATTATACTCAGGGTTCTGGAATTAGTAAAACCAGCCCAAACTGCTTCTGCCAGTATAGCTATGCTATCAAACATTTTCTAGCATAGACCTGGCAGAAAACCAGTTCTTACCCCCACACATCTCTTGGTTATTAAATATCCTTTCACTGGGAGTTAGTTACACTCAAGCTGTTACCCCATGTGTAAACATCTTTGGCCAGGATAATCTCTGTCATGAATGCTTTTCTGCCACTGATGGGAGGAGAAAAAAAGTCTGTATTTGATCATGTGTGAGTGGCTTATTTATACACAAAATGGCCTGACCTTGTCCTATTATTATTATTAAAATTTAAACACTCATACATGTGCACAGATAATGTTGTAGTGGTCACAGCTAGTTTTCATGAAAATCATCATGCAGGTAACTGTCATATAGTTTGGGATTTATAATGCCTTTTTTCTAGCGGCACAACGGACGCGAGCTTCATATTTACTTTCTCATGAGCTTTAGAAACAACTGAAACAAATGGGATGAGAACAATATGTAACGCACGTTGAAACCCTGGTGTTCATCATTCTTCTAATAAGAACTGCAGCAAAACTGAGATCAGTCCAAAAAAAAAGATAGTCTGCTTTCTGCCCAGCTATTCAGTATTTTGAAAACAAAATTTGTTTACAGACAGAACTGAACACTTTAACCCTGTAATCATTGCTGGGCTTAGCCATCAAAATATGCAATTATTTAAACAAACAAACAAATAGGAAAAATCAGTGAGATGGAAAGCACATACTGTAATCAAATAAGAAGTGAAGACGTGGCTGCCGCATCCCATATACGTTATGTTACATCAAGCCAGAACACAACTGTTTACACTTCCAAGCTTTCCAGGATCCTGCCACCACTACCAGTAAGGTTGCAAAAAGCCAAAGGATGTGGTTTGGTGGCAATCACACACGTCTAAAGGGAAGTAAGTATCCCATGATGTTGCTTGTGCCCCAGAGTTGGCAGCCTAAGCTGCTGCTGAACAGTTCTTCTGCCCTTGCTACACTAGTCAATGTTTTCACATCAACTGACCCATCATGTTCAACTTTCATGTGGGGCTTGCTATGCCTCAAATATATTCCTATACTTTCCTATACCATGCATTCTCAGCTTCCTAACTTTCAATCTCAAAATTAACATAATAAGCCCCACTTCTTTCCCAAAATATTCTTTCAAATTCCATTGATTTCAGTGACAAAAACATATCTGAGAAGTGGATTGAGCTTAGCAAACAAACACACAAACAAACAATAAAGTGAGAAATATATTGCCAAATGAGCCTGTTGAACATCTGCTATTGCTTTTGTCTCCATGTACAGCATGTGGGTTCCCCCTCTACGCAAACAGTGTGGTTAATTAAACACACAAAATTGCTTACTAGCAGTCCACATAATACTTAGCATTCCTAAAACCTAACAGTCTAAATGCGTTTCGTGGAAGACTTTGCTATGAAAATGAGTCAAGCTGCAGAAGACTACAGTGTCTCATCAAATATGTTCGAAGAAAAGTTGCAGCAGGTTACTATGGTCTGGAAAAGGAAGCAGATGGGTAAGATCTTTTTCTGGAGAGGTAATAGGGTTGCAGTGTTGTTTTTTAAACACCTACTTTAGATGCCTTTAAGGTAAACTCAATTATGTAACATGACAGAAGTAGAAGACTTTAATAAAAATGTGAGAACTGATCATTGGTCACCCTTGCACATAACACCCAGATAAACTCTGGTAATACTCAAGCCCTATTCTGAAGCCCAGAGGTGAACTGGAATTCTGTAGGTGCATTATGTGGGTCGTCAGGATCCCACAAAGCTACAGGTACAGATATCCTCTATAGTAATTTCCTAGCTGAGAATCATATTAGATTGACTAAGGTTTGATTCATTCTTATGAAAAGAGAAGCTAAAAATAATCAGCCTAAACTTAACTCTTCCATTTAAGGTAAAATACCATTAATGTTTTTTTAAATTGATCTTTGAATCAAAAGAATGGATTGTCAAAAACATCTGTCTCTAAAAATGTTTCTACTAAGAACCAAAATTTCTTCTTTTAGCTAATAGTCTACCCAGAGAAATGAAGTCAGGGATTTTAGCTAAGTAGAAATTGTAAAGAACAATCTAAAATAATAGAAAAAGTTTAGGAATTTAGAGTTTAAGATACCAATATCTTCATTTCTAATTAAATGATATTAGTATAAAATGAGCTTCAACTGGTTTGGGTGTGCCATTCTCATCAGTATTAGAGATACATGATAGACAGTTCCTACACACACACAAATGTATGTATATATATATATAACAAAAATTTAATATTCGCTTTCTCAACAGCTCCAAGTAAGACACCAAGCATCCCTGGAAATGTTTCCCATATCCTTGTGTCTAATGGAAATTTATCTGAACTACATATTCTATTTCCAGACCTTGAGTTTCTAAACTAGATCTGTATATCTTTACTGAAGCAGCTGAAATAAAAATCAATTAAGTTTTATGTAATAGTTTTAGTACAAAGTGAATATCTTTGCTGTGTTGATCAGTAGTACTGCTCTGACCTCCTGCCTCTAAGAGGACAACTGAGCTCTCTCAACAGCATATCTAGTCAATTAGAGCACTTAGAGATGGGGCATCTCTTTTTTTTCACCTCTATCACAGTCAACACCTCAGTTTGTTGTATGAAATAGAAGAGGTTCCCACCTTAAAACCCCCAAAAATCAGGTAGGAAAAGCTGTTTTCTTGATTAAGGGGTGGGGGAGAAAGTGCTGCATTCTCTGAAGAAATTGAAATGTTGTAGGTTCTGAAATGGCTTGACCCTTTAGTAGAAATGATGTTGGCACCCTTCCTGCTAATACTTTTCCCCTTCATCTTTCCCAGATGAAACTATTTGCTGAGTTTGACCCCACTTTGCTACAATGTTCCTCACTGAACAAAACCACACATGTTGGCAAATAATAATGTGTTGGAAATTGCCCTCCAGTACTGACATCTTCTCTTCAATAAAAAAAAAAAAAAAAAAAAAAAAAAAAAGGATTTTGCTTTTTTCCACCTTTTTTATCCTGTTGGCTTACACTTCAGCTTTTTGGAGGCAGGCTTAGAAAGTCTCTTTTTATCAAAGGAGAGCTTCAGCTGTGAATCTTAAATGCCACAAAAACACTGCTAGCAAATAAAAACAGGATAGGAAAATCATCTCTTCTCCAATTCCCCGTGACAACCCTGCTTCAAAGGTCATTTATCTTATCTCTCTGTGGCTATGATCTTTGTCCCTCTAATCCTACAAAACGCTGAAATGAATATTGCAGCACCTGCAAATGTTTAGGAAAACTTACTGTTTCTTCAAGGTCACAGAGCCTAAAAGGAAATATTTATCCCTGAATGTCTCTGCCTCACCTCAAAGGTAGATATCTTCTCAGGCCATTGCCACCCCTTGTTCATTTGCTTCCTCACACCCATTTGTCTGATTACCTTACATGCAGAGAGATGCCCAAACCGGTCCTACAGGTTCATGCGATTTTGGTCACTGCGTTCATTGCCTGTAAATCTAATTATTTCTAGCCTCAAACTTTATCAGAAAGCCATCCTATGTCCCCCTCCCAGGGTGTTCCACAGACCTGTAATGTGACATGAAAGTACAAAACCTTAACTATTTTCTAATGTCTTATAAGGAACGCACATTTCCTTTTTCTTTTCCATGTGTGCCTATCTCTCCTCCCCAAGGCGAAACTCCCACACCACCTCTCCAGGTTTCAGGTGTAATCATAAACTAGCTGAAGGCAATTATGGGTAATGTAGTTCCTTCACTCGCTGCTATGTGTTTGCACAAGTGGTGTCGGGTACCTGCTAGACTGCAAATTCCAGCAGGCGCTGCTCAGCACCCCTAAGAGACAGGCACAAGCCAGGTGTGCTCTCAGCAGCTAACCAAGCCCTCAGCACGCTAAAATTTTTCAAAGCTGGAGCAAAAAATAGGTCCTCATTCAACAGTGCTGATGTCCTGAGCCACGGCTTAATTTGGATCTAGGAAAAGGCTTGTTGTTTCCAGAATGGTGAGTTTGCTTTTCATTTTTTCTTTCAATATTTCTTTTTGTTAGTACTTCTGTTTAAAATACTTTGGAGGGTCTGAAAGACTGCAGTAATTATTAACCTGGTACTAATGCTGCAGTCTGCTGCCTTGTTTCTTGACATAGCTAGTGCCAGGTACCTCTGGAAAAGGTGCAGAACCTGTGTACGTTTTGTGTTGTGTGATATTGTACCCTAGGATGGTCTGGGATGTTTGGAGGAGGGCACCGTACTGGCTAAGTGCTGGTCATTGCCTTTCCTGGGAGCATAAATAATGGTGAACCTCTTACAACTTTAAATCAACTGATTTTAAGCTGGCCTTCTGTGTCTTTCTTCTTTTGTGAAATAAGACACGGCTGGTGGGTGGATGTGCATGTGTAGTGTTTTTATTTACTAATTTATTTTGCTGTTGCCATTCAGTTCTGTTTTTCTTTAAGCACTATATGAACTGAAGTACTACTGTTAATGTATGCAGAAGTTGGACTGGCCCCTAGCTTTGTGAGTTAGAGATCTGGAACATGCAAAAGGGTGCTGAACACCACATCACCATCCTCTCTGTTAACAAGGCAGCTATTAGAAATCAGAAAAATAGAGTTTAAATAGCACATATACTTCTGACCTTTAACATATGCGTCCTATATTAAAGGGATCATTGAAAGGTAATATCTCTAGGCTAAACGCAGTCAAATGCTGACAGACCTTGAACAAACTCTATTTATGGCTAAAAAATGACAAGTAGAACTGGCCAGTCTGTTTAAAAAGAAAAATACTCCCCCCTCTCCCCCCCATAATAAACAAACCCAACAATACATTTAAATGAAAGACAAGGGAGAAACAGTTCTTGTTCTCTTCCCACCTGCTGTTGCTACTCCTCTAATAACACCTCTGCATTGATAGAGATTTCTTTTTTAAGGGAGACTGCTCAAAATCTTAAGAACTTGAGAATAATTTCTGGCTGCCTTCACTATGTAATGGCAATAGGTATCCTCCTAAGTAAGGGAGGGAAGGGATCATTATTACCGGGTAGATCTTGGAGAGGCACATTACCACATTGGCAACACTGTCCCTAGCCCAAAACCATGTATTTGACAGAGGTTAACGTGAAACACCCCAATGCAGAACTTACACATTGAAATTAGTTGCACAGTGTCTGTGTTGGTGGGTGATATACAAGGGGCTTTACAGCACAAGTGCAAGCTGGGTATTGTCCTCCTGGAAACCATAAAATAGTGTTTACCTTGGGTACATTAAAAACAAGGAATATCTATAGTCCTATCCACTAAACTATTTATTGCAATGATATCCTCTGGGAATGTGTTCAACAAGCTAATTATATGTTGCAGTAGAAGGCTTATTGAGTATTAACGTGTTTGGTTTAAAATGTTCCTCTTCCTGCCTCTCTCTCTCACCCCTCCCATCTCCCCCTGCCTCTGCACATTCTCCCCACCCCCTTACAAGAATGGTCAATTGGGTTCAATTGCACTCTTTGCTGTTATTCAGCTTCCTTTTAATTCTTGATCATAGTGACTTGAAACTTGTGGCCAAAGAATATCTGTTTGGTGGACTGTATCTGAAGGGTTTCTATGAAGGTATCCTGTGGAAGGAAAAATTTTGAAATTCACTATGTCTCAAGTCAGATGCCTTTGCTTTCTCTTTTCCACAGAAGATAAACTCAAACTTCTTAAGAAACCACTCATGTTCATGCTGTTGTAAACTTTGTCATGAGTCCCTGCAGGGGAAGTTCACTCTTGAAAAACAAATGCAAAATAAGTGGATGAAACACCAAAACACATACAGTGGAGGAATATATGTCATGCTAATGTAAAAGCCAAAAGTCTGAATTCAAAGAACTGATCAGTCAACCCAATCTGATCGTCACTGAAGGATCTCCTGTATGAATAACTGAGCTCTCTGGCAATGTCAGCTGAGGTATGTCAGACTTCTGCACCACAAATTCTATTTGGTGTACTTGAATGAAAAACAAAACAAAACAAAAAAATAGAATAAACATAACTCTGCCTGGAACTGTAGGAAAAGAGAGAGGCTCTTCTAAGTTACCTCCTAGATCCCATGATGGGAAATGGAATGTGGTTGGAGAGGCAAAAAGGAGCTATGTCAACAATGTCCCTTTCCTGATATTTCCATGCTCTGCTGCTACCACAATAAGCTTACTCTAATTTGACCTTACATCTTTATAATTTCTACTTCTTGTGTGCAAGCCTTCTCCACTCATACCTTACCCTCTTTCTTGAATTCTTTTCAGCCCTTCTTCTTCTACTCTGTATTATCAGTAGACAGTTATCTCAGAAACTGAACTCCAGAGTAAAGTTGAGGCCATGTACTAATATAAAACATATATACATTGGTTCTGTAATATTTTCCCGTATTTTCATCTGCTTCTAAGTATAGCCCAGTATCTTATCTGCTTTCTTGGTATCTCTGGACTTCAAGAAAACATCCTTATTAAATGGTCCAGGATCATGCTTAAACTTTTCCTAAGAAACTACAGTTAGTTCAAAACTCAATCTACATGAATAATTTTAAATATCAAATATAATATAAATTTTGGCTCCTCCAAAAATGCCTCTTCATGTTCTTATCTGCAACAAGATTAATCTCACATTATCCAGTTTATTTAGATTTCTGGTAGTTATTTATATTCTGTCCTAGCATTAGTAACTGAAGTAAATTCATTTACTTATTTATTGTGAGCAAATGCTTTTACTTCACTTTTCACGGACCTCACCTTCCTACTCTCAAGAACTTTATTTAAAGTGCCTGCTATGTGAGCATAGGTACTGATGTACCTGCCAAGGAGTGTTAGCAAAGTTGAATGAGGGTTTTGAACTACTAAAAACTTCAGCAAATTGAAACAAAGTCTTATAGCTTGCAACAAGTGATGTTTTGGATTCTTGGTGATGGGGAAGAAAGGCTTTTAGATTTGGATGTGTCTGTGTATTCCCTTCAAGGAATTTTATAGGAGGTGTGTGCTGCAATGGTAGGAGTCCCTTTCCTGCATGAATGACCTTCGCTATTTGAGCCAGTCTGCTCAGGAGGAAGCCAGCTGATAACGTGGTTGAAAGTTGCATTATGTAGCTTTGGGTGCTGCCTCCCTCCTACTTTGTGGGTGACTCTGAAGGATGGATTGCACTGGAAACCCAGTGAATATTCTGGCAGCCTAGAAGAGGCTCTTCTAAACCTTATGCTCTTGTGATATGTACTTACAAAAGACTCTGGATGACAGTTATTGGAACCCAAAATGTAAACAGTTGAATCATCCATTTTCTTTAGCTTGCTCAATGGGAAAAAGACCTCTTTAAGTTATCAGAGGAGCTCTGTGAACCCAAGTACTTAATAATCTTTGTATTCCTCTTTACAACATACCTGTGAGATGGGGAACTGCCATTTTACTTTCGGTAAAGTCTTGCTTTACATTTAAGTTGCTCTAATGGCTACCTGCTGTTGAATGGCATAGTCCCACTTCTTGCACCTTGCCATTACTTCCCACAGACCAGCACAGGTGAACACTGACTCATCAGTGCCTGGGCCAGCTCACTCTAAGACCAGATAAGTACCAGTGTTGATGCAAAGGAGGAGTAGGACTGCTGTTTTCTGGAGCAGCCAGACAGATGGCATCCCCAAGAGCAGGCTTAGCTTTAATCACAGTGCTGGATGAACTTGTCTCTTGCCTAATATCTTTAAAAACTTGGGAGATTTGACACTAGCTCTTATCCCAAGCTTGTTCTGAATGAATTCTCTAATGTCTCTCTTTCTCTGGAAGCATATAATACTTACCTGTTTTAAGTGGGAGTTAATTCTAAAATATTGGTTCTTACTTTAATTTGCATTGACCTCTAGTTAAAAAGTAATGGTATTAATTCAGTTTGCACATTAATTTCTAGTCCAAACTGCCAACAAAATTGCTTGTCTATTGTGCCAGTCCTCTTGCCATCACAACAAAGCAAAAAACTCCTTGCTTATTGGCTGTATCACAGAGCATTCAAGTAATGACTTGATGAGTTGTTGGAGTTCCCACCTGAACCTAGGCCTGTCAAGAACAAAAATATCGCCAGTAGACTCAAAGCTTTTGACCTATTGCTGGAAGATCCTACACCTTATTTCAATCCTATAACCTAATTGGGATCAAACCTTAGGTATGTATTTACAAGGAAAAGAAACTGTATTTCTACATATGGTAAGATGCGTAATTAAAAGGAAATGACTGCCTAAAATAACTAGGGGGAGGGGTGGGGCAGCTGGCAAGACTTTTAGGTGGTTTGTTTTTATTCATAGGTGATCTCATGCAATAGCAACTCTGAGCCCTGGGGTAAAGCCTGCAATTCAATGATCATCTTTTTGAATTCCCTCACTTTGATCCACTAGCCCTAATTTAACAGATCCTCTCTAAAGGTGGGGGATGCGATACAGCAAGGAAACAAGAACTCTCAGTTTATTCATAGTACTGTCCTAATTTCTGCAGCATAAATTGTCACCTGTTGCTCCGTGTGAAATTATAGTGTCATGAAACTGAGTAATAGCTGTTTGTTCTTCTGCTCAGTGCGTGCATGCGTGCTTCTCTCTCTTTGTTGTTGTTGGCTTTCCATTTGAAATTTGGTCTGTTTAATTTGCTTCCTGTAAACTGTATACAACTATCAAGTGAAATGAGCAATGTGACAAAATATATTTGTAAAAATGCATTAGCTTTCCAAGGCAACATCTAACAATTACCAGCAGAAGCAGCTGAGAACTGAGGGTGGGGGTGTGGAACAGATAAGCAGAACCCAAAACAAATCCCTTGGCTTTCCATGCCTATGACAAACTACAAGCTGGCAAGGGGAGAAGCTGCCCAGTCCTTCAGCTAGATGGTACATAGGCCATGGATTACACTAATTGAACAAGCCCCAGTGTTAAACTCCATATACCTATATGGACTGTGGGAGAAGCCAGCTTGGCTTTCCCAGTAGGATAACAGCTTATTTATTTATTTATTTATTGGTGTGCTCAGAAGCATCTGAGGGGGCTGCATGAATCTAATTGTAAATTGTAATCAACCTAACATATGATCATAATTTCTTTATCTGATCCATGGAGAACAAAAAGTGCATACAGTGGCTCCTGCGTTACCTGTGCTCTGGCAGGCAACAAGGCACTTACTGCTCTGCCAGCTGGATCCCTCCCACAGTGACTTGCTAGGCTTGTACCATCAGGTGTCTACTAATGTGGCTGCTGAGCAGAGAAGTGCTGCTAATCTGGAAAATATGTAAGAGTCCTTTGCACCTTGGAATTCCCCAGTGTGTTCTTAACAGTCGTGATTGTACACCAGTCACAAAACACACAGTCAGGAGGTACTGTGTACATTACTGGTGTGCTCCCCAGAAAACTTGTTGTTTTTTTTTTTTTTTTCCTTGAGAGTCTTCTTGCCTTCATGTTGTGTATCGTACAAGAAACATAAGGGCAATTTGCTTGAAGGCTGAGCTTTAAGTGTGTGTTTTGTTGTCTTTTTTTTTTTTTTTTTTTATAAGTGATAAAATTTCAGACTTTTAAGTCTGGCTACTGGTCAGTTGTTTTACCAGATAAAAGAAAACATGGAAGAGAGGAAAAAAGACAATGGTGTGTGTGTTTTTATCTACACATATAAGTAATTTTCTGCCAACTGTTATATGTAACTACCATTTACTTGTATGCAGTTTTGATAGGTGATTTCTCTTCATAGCTGAAAAGTGAGGCCAAACCTAGCCATGCCAAAAGCTCTCAGGAGGTGTTACGAATACTTACCTTGTTCTTAAGTTAATTGTGTTCTCAGAGTGTGAATGTTTTGGGATAGAGAGGGACTCTTGTGGTATTTATGCAGTGACTGTTAAAGCCCTGATCATAGTGGCAGTTTTTTTCCCAAGGCACCCAAACATCCTGTGCTCTGTCACTGGTTTCCTGTGTGGTCTGGGACAAGTTGTTTGGAGACAGATTTTTTAAGGGGCTTAGTGCTTGTTTACGCAGTTCTTACGGTAGGAGTGGAAGACACAGGAATGTGGCTATCAATCTATTTGTGTTTTAGTTTTACATCTGTAAACTGGTCTATCTCAGTTTCCCCCATCCCCATCCTTGCCCTTTCTTGTCTTGTGTATTAAACGATCAGCTCCTTGTGACCAGGATGTACTTGCTATGTATTTGTACAAAGCTTAGCAGAGGGATGCTGTTGCAGTTAGGCCTGCCAAAGTATAAATGAAAAAGTAGAACAAAACCCTAGTTTGAATCCCACAATAATGTAAACATCAGCTCAGGGTCTCAAGATTGGATGTGTCTAATAATTTCAATTCAATAAAAATGTATTTAGCTTGGCACAATAATAGCTAGGTGAAAGTCTGTGGCCTTGATTCTGCATAGGGAGAGTAAAGATACTTGTTTTGTTTCTTTTGGCTTTGAAATCCTTGAATAAATCAAATCTAGACATTCTGAAATAAAAGTGGCAGTGGCAGCTGCCAGCTTTTGAACTTCTATGCCTGTTGCCCTCAAATCTATGTCTCAAGCCCCATTCCTCTTGGGACAGATAAGTCTGGGAGGCTGAACTGCCTACACCTTTCTTGGGTGGCAAATTGACCCTCTCCTAATAAGGAGAAAGTGGAGCAAAAGCTCACTTGCTTTCTCTCCAGACAAATCTTTGTATGGATTACACTTAAAGCTCACTTAAAGCTGCTTTTTTTTTTTTTTTTTTTTTTTTTTTAAATGTTAATCTCTAAAAAATATTAAGACAAAAGTATTTGTGTGGACATTAGTGATTCAGCATACTGAATGATGATGACAACCATTGAGCTAGCTTAGTAAAAACTTGCTAAAATCAGTAGTGTGAGGTGAATTTAATGATCTCACCTAAATAACGTAATCAGACAACTTTGAAACAGAACAAACTTTTCAGTTACGTTTGTCAAGGCAGTTTGGGCATATAGTCATGGTGTGAAGCTGAGCACAATCTGCTGTTGTTCTGCAAATCATAACTTGCACCTAACTCAACAAATGTCTTCTCATGTTGTTACTGATGAACTACTGACTGATACTTCTTTTTTTGGTGGGTGTGGATGGCTACGCAAGAGCTAGTAGAAAAACACTACAGTATATAAAGTTTTTTTATGCCACAATTAATTCAGATTTTGAGCAAAATTTTGCACATTTCTGCTTATTGCAGTCTAAGTTACTATACAAATAAAACCCTAGGCTGAGATGTTAGTAGCTGACCTAAACCAAGTTAATGCCTAGGCAACATTTGTGCAATGCACCTCTGCAAATACTTGTGTAATTACAGTTTAGATGAAGCTGTGGAAGCAGAATCTATCTCCTTGGAGTTTTATTTTCATACCTTCTACTCTTCTTGCTCTCTGTAATAGACTGCTCTCAGCTGGAGAATCCTATGTTCTGCAAATTTCTGCTTTGCATCATCATGAAGGCAGTGACCCCACACTAAATGGCCTGTGCTGGTGCCTGTAGGGCCTCTGAAGCCTGGGCTAAGCATTCCTTCTGATCTGCTGTAGCCAATGTGTGAGATGCTATGGGCAATTTCTCCCAGCAGGCAGAAATTGGCCTCCCCTTCTGGAAGAAGAGTATCTGACAAGCCTCAACACTTGGAAGCATATAAGAATTATCGATTAAAGTAATATTTGTGAAACTAATGCAGCTTTGCACGATGTTTAAATATCTCTGGGTAAACGTCCCAGTAGTCCCAGATAAATTTTCTACAACTTTTTTTTGGTAATAGCCTATAGAGCTAGAACCAGTGGAGATTGGAGGTAGGGTGCCTGTAGCAGCCTGAATGGTAGGGCTGTTAGAACGAGACAGCTGGAGCTGTGTTGTTGTTTTTGAGTGTGAATAGAGTCAATAAGAGGTTAAAGGCAGCATAGGAATGCCTGGGCAAGAATGGGGGACTTTTTCTATTTGAATAGTTTCAGAGGTCAGCCAGCTGTCTCTGAGAACCTCAGGAATGGTTTCTGCCATTCCTGAGAACTTCATTGTTCTTTAAGTGTTTTCAGTGGGTAACCCTAACTGCAGCTAAAAATAGTTTTTGTTCTTTTTCCTGGATGGGAAACCCACCTGTACACTGAGGTATTGTATCCATGCTAAGGGTATGTATCACAAAAGGGAGAACTGCTGGGAAAGACACTGCCGTGCAGTGGAGAGAATGAAGGTGGATATAGAACATAGGGACTGGAGGAAGAGGAGAACTGGAACAACAGTCTCACACAATGTTTGTTCTCACTTTTTCTCTTTGAAGTATGACTTTGTTACCACTGCATAAACATAGATGAGATTGGATGTGCTATTCTAACAAGCAGTAAGAAAAGTATAGATTCCCTCTTCTCAATACAGAGGAGCAGAGAATTCAGCCAATGATCTTGTAAAGCAACAAGATTTAAGAACTAAATTTTGACAAGTAAGAGCATGGAATTTATTGGGAGCTTGTTGTCTCAAATCTCCTTGAATTCAACTGTTTCCTTAGAGTAACATCCATGTAGACCTGTATATCCATGTAGATACTGTAGATCGATTTTTACATATAATAGAATTGCTTCTATTCCAGATTATAAAACTACTAGCAATGTTAGAAGCAGCCCTTCCTCTGTTTTCTTATGTAGCACTTAATTCTTCACCTGAAATATGTAGTCTGCTGTGATCAGAGATGGATTATTAAATGGGATCTGATATTATGTGTATTATGTGGCAATTTATCTTCCTTGGCCTTTTATTTATTTATTTTTTTTTCCCTGGATCATTACCACTTCAGAGTCTATCTGGTTCTATTATTGCATATTAATCATATTATTTCAGTAAAAGTATGACATTTTTAACAGTACTGTTGATAAGAAGTAGTTAAGGGTACAATTTAGATTCAAATGTCCTTTATTAGTAGAGAAAATACCCATTTAAACATAAATTGCTTTATATTTAAAAACTAAGATTACTTAAGAAGTTTTTCTTTCCTTCTTTTTCCTTTTTTTTTTTTTCTTCTTGTAAAGTGCATGTATAATTGTTATGTAAAGCAAGAGTCTGCAATATAACAAGAGGTACTGGGTTTGGCTTTTTAGAGAACAGAGTATGTTTTTATGAATTCCCCTCCCTTCTTCCTTTCAAAATTGACATTTCAGCAAACAATGTCAAAAGTAACTTCAAAATATTGGCAGGTGTAACATAATGGACAGCTCAGCCAATTACTAGCAACACAGGCACAGATGTTTTAAATGAAATGACATCTTACTGACAGAGAAAGTTCTAGCCAAGCTTTGGAAACTATAATTGCCATAAAAAGCAACAAAGAAAATGTGAGCTTTCTGCAGTATACCTTGGAAAGTATCACAGTGATTAAGACTCCATCTTAAATGCTCGCTTCAGTATGTTTCTATAGTGCCAAGGACTATCAAGTTCTTCAGTCAAAGAAGATCAATATGTGAAAAACAGGCTTTTTTTTTTTTTTTTCCTTAGTATATATATAATCACAATCTGTCAAGAATATTATTTGTTCTGTCACATATTCTTGTCTCTGTTATGTGGTCAGAAGTAAAGCAAAATGTAATTTGTGGCAAAATGTAATTTGTGGTTGTGCTGAAGAATGATTATGCTTATGGTTATTAACTTTTTAAGCTAGCCTCTAATGACAGCCAGAAGGGTCCTTGCCAAATGGATTTATGTTATTCTACCATGTTTAATACAGTCATTTTCTTGATATGGGTAGCTGTTTTAGTCATTTGTTTCCACGTTGTGCTTCTTCCATCATTTCTGTTCTCTATGTATCAATCTCCCTTCATATTTCTTGGGAGAACCAGAAGTGTATTACTTGATTTCCTCCCCTGCCCCATCTGCAGGCACTCACCTCAATTTCCAGAAACCGGAACACCAGAGAAAAGGTATTTCATACATGCCTAGATACGAAACTGAATTTATTTTGAGGTTCCCATTGCATGTTTTGCCTGTACAACCTTTTGCTGTCCAAAATAAAGTATCAACATGTACCCAGACAGGTACAGCAGGCAATCAAGTTTCACAGCTGAAAGTTCAAGATTGGGTCCTGGCACAGTGTCAGCCACATTGCTTTGTTGTATCAATTTTAGTTTGGAGTAGGAAAAACACATACAACCTTCACAACCTACCCAGCTGATACAGGTGCTTAACATCATTTGTTAATGTTAATTATAATTATAATATTAACTTAAAAAGCATTGTGAGTGAGTAAAATGGTGACCCTTCTCTGCAGGTGGATTCCTTGGTGCTTTGACTTAATGCCATGAAGAAAGCGTAATGTTTGTAGGGTTCCCCTTATCACATTGATGGTCCAAATGGGATATATTTAAATGTTGAAAGTCAAAAGGATTTTTTCCCCTGCCTGTGCTCAGTCCTTAAGTTAAAGAGTAATTACTTCTGTGAAACATGTAACTCAGTGAATTCCAGTTCATAATGGAAAACTAGTTCACAAATTTGACCTAGGTTTTATTTTCTGGGAATTGTTATCCTTAACTTTTTTTATGGGTGGCTAGTGGATGTGCTGTTTTCTCTATAAAACTGTAAGAGGGTTAAACAGCAAGACGCTACCAAAATTCAGTCTTTGGGATAGAGAAAGCTTCTCTCTCTCTCTCTCTCTATATATATATATATATATATATATATAAATATATATATATATTTAAGAAATCTCCTTTATTACTCTTGAAGTCAACCATGAGATTGTAAATCATTCACTACTGTTAATGTTATTGCTGCCCCTCTTTCCTCCCTTCCCCAGCTGCTTCCTGCCCTCAAAGACCACAGTTTATATCAGCTTGTATCAGTCCCTTTGCAAATTGTCTTTTGCCACTACTAGGCACTGGCAGGAGCCTTTTCTTACTGAAAGCATAATAAACACTATGCAGGAAAGTTAGTAGTGTTGCTTAAGCAGAGCTAATGTGCAAGTACCTGAGGTTTCATCTTCACTGACAGGTGAGTTGATCAGTTAACTACCCAGTGTAATTTCTGCTTGCAGCTTGGAAAGGTCTTATTTATTAGAAAGAGAATAAAGTAGGGGAAAAATACTCAATATAATGAGCATTTTGGAGGTATCTTGTACTTACAAACCTTGTCAAAAATTGCCAAGTATCTACGACTGTTTTTACAGTACCTCCAATGCTTCCTTGCTTCCCATGTATGTATGACTCAAGGCTTCCACAGTATGTATGTTTGTATATGGTTAGTGAGAATCCATTGTGGTTTTTAAAATTATTATTGGTCTTAAAAGCTCTCAAGAAGTAGTAAGAAAATGAGTTTAAAGAACAATTAAGGTAATAAGCTTGCCAAGTTGGTTGCTCTGTTCAGCAAAAAGAAGAAACCTTACAACTTATGAAGCTGGAACTTAAAGGGCATCCTTACTTTCCATTTTCAGCACTTTAGAAAGTTACTTAGTGATGCAGATGGAAGGCAACATTTTTTTATTTTTTTTTTTTTTGTTCTAATGTTGAAGAGAAACCTTACTATATTTCAAAGCAGCAGCTGTAACCCAAAACACAACGTGAAGGTTTATGTGTGTTTTTTGAGGCTTCTGGAAAGCAGTGTTCCCAAATGTGACATTTATAATCAAAAATAAATACCGTAACCCTTATGCTTACTACAAACAATTTTAGAAGTGTAGATGTGTGGGAGGAAAGAAAGGGTACTTCTCTTGTGCAGAGAGTGTAGTCATTTCTGTTTGCATAGTATTCTCCAAACTGGCTGTAAAGCAATGAGTCTTACATGTAGGTAGCACAGAGCTAAGCAGAGGTTATAAAAAGCCACTGGTGAAGTTGTGGAAATCTAATGAGAGAATTACCCACTTCAGGTCACATTTTTATGTTGAGCTAAGACTACTAGCCCTACCCTTTAAAAGGTAGGTCAGACTATTACAAACAGTTATTACACTAGTTACAAGCATCTCTGTAGAGAGATGTTTTGGTCTACAGAAACCTTAAACCCTGAGTTCAGAAAGGAATGTGAGCAGATCTACAGTACCCACAAACTGATATGTTTCCAGAACTTTGAAAAAGTAGATACCAAATAGTCAACTATTTAAAACTGGAATAAATTAGTATATATATCAATTAAAATCACCTCACTATCATTATAGTCAAAGCGACAAGTAAGGGGATTGCACTAAAGCACAGACGTTGCTGTTAAGTATCAGTAGGGTAGGTAACACAGGACTGAGAGCTCTTTAGCTGAAACATTAAAAAACACTTCTGTCTCAGTTCAAAAGAGATATGGATGCAATCCTTAACTGTCTCACATGCAGCAAGTTAACAGAGTCAACGACTTTATCACTTCAACTGAAAGCTTTGCATGCTGTTCTGTACTACCATTGGCCACTATCGTATCACAGTTGAGCTCTGTTACCAGAGATGGGTAAACTCATATCTAACATCCTGTCTCCAATCTCTGAGCTGCGTAAAGCTCTTCCAGATCATGAAAAACAAGGGTCTGTTATAAAAATGTCCCATTACTGTAACTGATGTTTAGTTAGGAACATGTTAATTTGCTGAGAACAGGCAGTTTTAGACTTGATGATGTGTAGGCCCTTTTGAAACCATCTCTCTTCTTTGTAATTGCTTTCTCTTTATAAATCCTTTGCTTCCCTGCATCTAATGGAATTTAAATAATTCAGTATACTCAGTATTTGGTTAGGTCAGGAACACTGTATTTAATCTTTTGATGAATAAGACTTGCTTCCTTTTCGGAAGTAAACTTGTATGTTTAATAACTCAACCTGTATACCTAGCAAGTCATCTTTCCACATGACAGCTGAGTGAGCCTGAGGAATGAAGCACATCTCTATCACCTGCTTGTGTTGCTTGTCCTGTCTCTGCAAACGCCAAAGCTTCACCCTCTGGATACAAAGGCCATGAATCATTGTGAATAATCACATGGCTGGGTATCAGTTTGTGTGTAAGTCCACACGGTGACACTGCCAAGGCAGAGCTCTGCTGTTAATACAGCCTGCTCTTGAAGAGGGGTAAACAGGGCTAAGGTTGAATGAAAGGCATATCACTAGTGTCTTGCTCTGGGATGTTGATCCTTTAAAAACACAAAGGAATGTGTTTGGTTTTGAGGACAGAGGCAGTGGGGAAGTGTTTGCTTTTAGGCTTTTTTGTTTTCTTCCTTAGCAGTATTTAAAGCACAGCAGGACATGTTTTCATTCGCATAGACTCTGGGAGTAGGGGGAGAAGGGGGGGAGTGCACTCAAGTTTTAAAAGACCTGGAAGACATTTCCAGAGGCATTGCATGCTGCAGTAATGCAGTTTGCAGCAAATCTATCTCCTGTTTTTTTCTGAAAATTTAACTGTTCTACTTGCAACTACCTTCTCCCCCTAATATGTTTTTCTTCCTCTGTGACCATGTTGCAGCTTTTTGCCAGAAGTACTGTGGGTCCTGCTTTCCCTGCTCCTACGGGTCACACAATGCACTCCAAGCTTTAACAGCAGATTGCACCTAGCAAGCTGTTTCTTGCCCTCATACAGAAAAATGCCATGTCTCTCAGCAGTCACTCAGGTTCACTCACTGGTCACCTCCATAGCTGATCTCTTTCCAATCTGTTCACTTCTTTGTTTCCTGCTTGTTTCATGCTGTGAGCTTACATAATATCAGTCAAAAAATTCTCTGTACGATTAAGTACTTGTGAGGTTACATCTTTCTTATTTAGTAGCTACAGCAAATTAAAAGGTTAGCTTCCCTTTCTTCCTGTACATAATTCCCTATTTTCCACAGCAAAAGGTTTTCATACCTTTCCCCTTCACTCTTGCTCAGCATGGCTTTCTATCCCACATGCATTAATCTCTCCTCTCTTGTGGGTGATCATTCTTCTGTATTTGCCCAGGTAAATTCCTAATTAACAGGGCTGCCCCATCAAAAGTTTCAGATAGGGTGCTATATTTGTCATATAATTTAACCATGGAAAAAAGGGGGAATATTAGATTTTTCTTATTGTATAGGTGTTGTACAAAGGCATTGGGGATTTAAGCATTTCCAGCACTAAGGCTGGAACATGGAGTAGACAGGATCCAGCCTGCAGTCAGATCATGTAACTGTGTTCAGGAGGCACATTGCCCAGTACCCCACAGCATGGATACAGCTTGTCCTCAGCATTTCCCACATCCCTTGGCATTCTGACAAAACGTGGTCATCTTTTTGCACAGAAACATCTATGTTGTCCCCCTTCCCTCCTCCTCTTCCTGGCTGGCCTGAAGATGTGCCTAAATCAAAGGGTCTCCCTCATCATGCTCAAATACCAAGGAATGCTTTCTTGAGGGGGGTGGGGGGGTGGTTATTTTTGAATGTAGTTTTCCTTTTCAGTATCCCCCCCTTCTGTCCTTGTGCCAGGCTAGTGCTAAAGGTTTTAAGGAGTTCCCAGAAGGAACTTTTAGGAAATAGCTTATTCTGTTTGCAGAAATTCATAGCTTGTATAAAACTTCTATATGCAATTTTGTTGTCATGTCTCTGTCAATATACTCCCACTGTGTACGAGATTTGTTTTTCTTTTTCATTTTCTCTCCTTCCCCCTTCCCTTAGGGTTTCCTATTTTAGTTTTTCTGCAGCTACTTGCACTGTTGTGTGCTCTTTCCTCATCTTTACTTACTGCCTCCCACGTCTCAGAGCTACTGAAATACTTGTGCTTTTTATTAACTATTTAAAGAATTGTTCTTAGATTAATATGTCATTTGATCAATAAATCGTCAGTCAGGGATTAGTGCTGGCAACACATACACTCATACTGTAAGAAGTAAACTTTCTTTTTGTACACTTAACTGGGAGTTTAGACTATGGTTACCTAACACTGGTGATTAAATAACCCTAATCCGTGATGTAGAAGTCTGAAAATCTTGCGTGTTAATATATGTTCAGTTCTTCAAACTTCGAGTTGCAGCTGCAATGCAAAACAATTTCTTTGAAGTAATGCATATGCATTATCAAAGATACTGCTATTTACCACAGATGGAAGGAGCACTGACATTTTTATAGAGGTGTGGGATGTCAGATGTTGGGATGACAGTGTAGGTTGGGATGAAGGAGGCATCTTCGGTTCCAGTTTGGCGTTGGTACAGCATTAATAACAGAAGCTGCAAACTATTAGTCTTGGATGCTAGCTTTCACTGCCGTCTGAAATCAGATCTTCTAAGGCCAGAGGCTGAGGTTTCTGGCAACAGGGGAACCTGAAAGTCCTTACTGCCCTACAACAGCAAAACTGCTGGGTAACTTTCAGCCTTAGCCTGATGTCAGCCTTGCATCATGCCTGAGTACAAATCCACATCTGAACAGATTGCCATTTCCTGAATGTAGCCCTTGTAATAAGAATAAAAAGTACCAATTTACATCTGTAGTGCAGAAAAAAATCATGTCTTCAACTATCACCCTGTGTGCAATGGAGACAGTCAGCTAGCTTCCAGTTTCTCATTCAGTAATGTTTTGATGTAATGCATGCTTCCTTTTTCCCAAAACTCACCTACTAAAATTCTTTTTTCTTACTGCTACAGAAAAATCAAGCCTAATACATCTTTTTTTTTTTTTTTTTTTTTTTTTTTTTTTTTTTAGCTTAGTTTAATTTTAATCACAATTAATCAAGAAATCGAGATCTGAGTAGGCTGCAGTTGCTGCTGAAGAAGTGGCAGTTTGCAATACTTCAGACTCCTGAACAAAGCTAGCTTTTCTATCCTGTGGATACACCACAGAATTGTGACTTTGTGACTTCCCCCCATTTTTATTAAATAAATAAATTAAAAAATAAATAAATAAATAAATAAATAAATAAATTAAATAAATTAAATAAATAATTTTTTTTTTAAAAAAAAAGCTTTAAATCCATGTCTTCATGTGTTTATTGGCAATCATCCCGTACTACCACACTACGTATAAGGATAGTCAGAGCTTTCTGGGAAAGTCATTAAGTGATCTTGGCTTATAACACAGATTTAATGAGCTCTCCTGTATAAAGAGGTCTAGAAGACTGTACTTCCTCCAGCTTCTGCTGTTGGGATGCAGTAACTTTGGCACATAGATACCCAACACTCCTTCAAAGGTCTGCAATTCGTCTTCCTGGGCAGCTGAAAACAGCAATAAGCAGTAGTACCTGTAAATGTCCATTTCCCTGTCACCTGCCTTAGAGGAATGTCCCTCATGCCCTGCCTTTGTGAGAGGTTTGCTCTTGACTCTTTTTTTTTGTTTTAACCACAGCACCTGGTTTACAGCTCTCATGTGGCCATATGCAAATGATGTCAAAATCAAACAGAACTTCTTGTAACCAGAAGAGAAAAGGAGAGACCTGAGCATCCTCTATTAGGTTGTTGCTGTGCTGGAATGCACCCCTTGGTAGTGTGTTTTAAGTCATACATGTACAGACTAACAGGAAAATCTGAACTGATGTTCACTCAGGGAAGAGCATAGGAAGAATAATAAAGCAGAAGGGGTCAGTAATATTTTATATCAATTGACAGAGGAAGGAATGGACCTAGATCTTCCCCTTCTAATTCCCTTTTTAAGATAAGGTTGGCTAGAAACTTTGGATGTTTATTTGACCCGATGATCTGTGTGACCTAATCTAGGTGTTCCTGCTCTGTCAGGGGGATTGGACTAGATGATCTTTCAAGGTCCTTTCCAAACCCTAACATTCTGTGATTTTATTGATATATTAAGTTTTTATTCAAGACATTCAGAATGGAAGATATTGTATAACTGTCTTAGTTCCAACTGCAAGACATTTAGTTGTGTGACATACTGGACTTCGCCAGGGTCTGGGATACTGCATTGTACTATGGCTGTTGCATCTGGTATTTTTGCTGTAAATTAAGTAGTAAGACTCACTTGGGATTATGATGCTCTTGGGCAGACTTCATAAATTTAGTCTTACACCATAACTTCACTTAGGATTTTTTTTTTTTTTTTAATTTATCCCATCACAGGAGCAAAGCTCGACTATTCATCAGTTTCTCCTTTTTCAAGTTACATATTTGCTAATGTTTTATACATTTAACTGTTTTCTAGGAGGAAAATACTTCCAGTAGTGGAGCAGCTTCCCTCCACAACTCAGAGATTCCTCGGAGCAGGTCAGAAGGGACTTTGATTGATGTGGATGACCGGACACCTTCAGCCACCTACAGTATGTATCTTCTGTTATTTTCTTTACTAAGGCTTTCCACCTAAAGTCTGTACTTCTGCAAAGTTCCTGATAGTGTAAAGAGTTACCGCTATTCTGTAAACCCCTGCACAACAGAGTTTTTTTTTTGTTGTTGTTTGCTTGTATTATTTTTGCTTTGTACTACCCAGGCCATCATGGATGTCCCTGGAATCAGAGTGCAAGGAGTTGTCAAAAAGCCACCTAGGAGAAAATTGACAGCAAAAGACAAGTGCCCTGTTATAATAAATGTGGGTCAGGCAGGTTGGGAGGAATTGCTGGAACCATTAACCTTACATGGATAAATTCTACTTAGTGTATGTTTGTTATTTAGGATTTATTTAGGGTATGTTTGTTATCCAAGCTCCTTTCATTTAAGGTTTCTTTAAAATACCAGAAATCTGGCAAGATAACTTTGGAGTTAGTACTGGTTAAAAACTTGACTTTTAGCCTGTAGAAAATTGTGTTTAATGTCAGCGGAGTTAATCTGAGTTAAAACAAAAGTGACTTTAATCTCATTGTTAGCCAAAAAGTTAAGAGAACGTTCCCCTTCACAAGATAGAACTTCTCTTAGCTTTTGTTTAGTAGCAGATGTAAGAGTGAGTCTGGCACTTGCTGTGCAATCTGGGGAGTAGAAATTACTTCCTTGCTAACATATAGCACCTCAGTAACCTGTACTGTTACCTTGGCATGAGAAAAGAATCCAGCCTAATGATTTGGGCTCTGCCAGAGTTTTCAGCTCAGACTTCCTGTGGAAACATACCCTTTAGAAAGGGGAAGGCTGGAGTGTTTTTATTTTATTTTTATTTTTTAATACATATGTATTTATAGAATGTTATTTTGGGGATTATTTAATTTATTTTCTAATAAAGGATTGTACTGTAATAGCAACACAATGCAGGGAAAGCTTTTGGACATTGGGCAGAAATTAAAAGCCTTTTCAGCTGGCCATTGAGCTGTCTGGTGTTCCTGGCCAAGCCCAGGTCAAGAGCTATCCCCAGGCTCACTCATCCCACCAACAGCATTCCAGATAAATTCCATTTTGGTTCTTCTCACTCAGGATTTTTCAGGAAATGTAGAAAAAATAATCACTGTTTGGGCTTTTTTGTCACAGTTCATGAAAAATTGGAAACGAGAAGTACAAATGCTTCAGCATTTTTATTTATTTATTTATTTTGGTTGAGTGCACTGTCATTCCTACATTTGAGCAGTAATTAATAACTTTGGAGAAGGTGGAAGCTATTATGGGTAGTGTAATAGTGAAAGATGTAAGTATGCTGAATGAATAGCAGTGCTGTCTTTCCCCACTCACATTAAAATTCTTTGTAAGGATGTAGGAAGAAGGGATGCTATAGAATAATAATGGCAAACTGTTAGTCACAGAAAACTTTAGCATAAAAGGTTTCAAACACTGTTTGTTGCAGGAGGTATGAGTCTTAACCTATAAACCAGCTTCTGGGAACTGTTATTAATATAGACTTGAGACATATTCACAACAAATAGACATTGTTAATGATGAGCATTTTTATTAGAAGCCATATTTAAATATTACTTGTATCTTTATTTGCTTATTTAACTTCAATGTCAAAAAATAATAGCCACAAAAACATTTCTCTCAATTTCAAATTGTGCAATTCATAAATTATACCAATGAATTTTTAAAAGGAAAGATAGTGTAACAAATTCCATTAAGACAAATGAATTGTAATAGTGCTGTTATCAATTAAATGCATGTGCACTACCATGAAAGGGAATCCTGAATAACACATTTATCTGTAGTGTCTACAGTGTTCAAAAAATGAAACAGTAGTTGTTTAATCTTTGCATAGAGAAAAAAAAAAAAAAGGAAAGAAATGCATAAAATTTTGTAACAGGCCAAAGATTACTGAAATGTAAGGGTTTAAAGCTTAAGGTACCTTAGTATACTTGATGCCAATTAATAGTTCTAGGAGTTGGTAATGATCAGCATCTTGCAGATGATGCTTTACATCCTTCAACAGTAATTCAGTTGCACACTTTATTTATTATTAACAAAATTCTTAATGTTGCTTAGAAATCAATATTGATGCTCTTTAAAGTCCTGAAGAAGAAATATATAAATCTTTTCTATAACAACTTGATCTGTGTGCATTTTAGGGGGATAAATTTAGTTTCCTGTCATCAATTTAATAGAGTATTGGTTAGAAATGAATGAAATGTGTCAAGTTTCTGTGATTTAGGAAATACTTCTGTTTCTTTCTTTTAAACAGATGTCAATGAAAGTAAATTGGATTTGGATATTGACTGGTCTGACCTCTTAAAACATGCCCATGTTGTTTCCAAGACCAATCCTTTCTGGAATGAATTGTCAGCCTCCAACCCTTTTGTACATGACATAGCTGCTTCCAATAGAAATGAAAATAATAAATACCTTTCTGTCTTGAAAGAAAAACCCTATTTGTTCTCTAAAGTTTCTAGCAATAGGGATTCTTTGGCTTCCTCAGGTGACGAGCTAGATATAGACTGTCTTCTAAGAAAGACCTCAGCAAGAAGATCTGGACGATCCAAGAGTGTTTCTGACTTCTTGGATATTATTGATAACCGAAGATTTAATCCTTGCAAGACAATACCTCAAAAAACTATACCTTCAGACATTACATGTCTTCAAAATGACCGTGAAGCCTACAAGATGGCTTGGTTGAATCACCGACAGCTGACTCGGTCTTGCCTAGATTTAGAAGCCATGAGCCATAGTCCTGGATGGGCGCAGACGCAAGCTACTGACATTCATATAGTTTGTAAACTGAACCATGAAGGGGGTTCAGTTCATCTACCTGACTCTGATATCAATGTTCACATCCCTGTGGGTCATGTATTACCTGGAGAATTCCAAGAAGTTGGCTTAAGGGCTATTCTTAATCCTCCCTCTTCCTTTAACAATGACTTGTCTAGCACTGTAAGTCCTCTGATAGAACTCACGCTGAGCAACCTCAACACGAAAGAAGCTATTTTCCTGGAGGTGAAAGTTGCAGCTCAAGTGAAGAATGATCCTCTCAGCCAGGTTATGAGTGATATTGTGTGTTTTTTTAGTTTCAATAAAGAAGGACCTTTTAAGAAACTGGGGAATTGCTACACTTATCAAGATACCATACAAGTGAAACTAACGGACCTAAGTCATGTGATGTACGCAGTGATTGCAGTCCAGGCAAACAAGCTCCAGCCTCCAGCCACTAATGTCTGGGATTATGTGCATAGAACTGTCTCAGTTGGAATTTATGGTCCCAAATATATTCATCCATCTTTTACAGCAGTTTTTGCAGTGTTTGGTCATAACTACATTCCAGGAAAACTTACAATTTGTGATATAAAAAAGGGGGGGAAAAATATGCCTCCTGTTGTGTTTCAGCTGTGGGGAAAACATACATTTCTGCTGGAAAAGCCCCAGGATCTAAACATTTCTTTGGTATCCTGTGATCCAGATTTTGAGGTAAAGATGGAAGACCAAAGCAAAAATATTAAAGAGGAGGAACTGAAAACTGGTGAAATGGTCCGACACCAATTCCTGTTTTCCATGCTAGGATGCAGGGAGATGCATTTCTTTGTTTTTCTTGTTCAGATTAAAGTCTTAAGAAGTAGCCAAGTAATGCAGTTCCATGTTACTACCCCTGATCCAGCTCCAAAATTAAGTGGAATTATCACTAGGCCAAAACGTTTACAAAAACGCAAAGAAATCAAGTCTGCACCTTTATTTTTAATACCAACAGTTAAATACCCAAAGTTTCAAGACAAAATTTTAAATGTTAATACTTATGGAGTGGCTTTGAAAACTGTGTTACGTCAAAATAAGATTGACTATTTGTTAGAATATTTTAAAGGGGATACAATAGCACTTCTTGGTGAAGATAAAGTAAAAGCCATTGGACAAACTAAAATAAAGGAGTGGTATGTAGGAGTTCTCAGAAAAAAGATTGGTCTGGTACATTGCAAAAACATAAAAGTGATTTCTAAAGAGCAAGCTATGGACACTACTGACAGTGAGCTAACAACCAGGAGTCTTGTTGAACAAATCGTATTGCCATTTAAAAAACTGACTTATATCTACTCGGTAGTTTTATCTACAGTGTCAGAGAGTGTTTATGACTGGAGAGCTTTGTCTGACGTGCTAGGATATTCACATATGTCTTTGGATGACTTTAATGAGGCACATGGCGATAAAGAATCGGACAGAGTTGCACATGTTGTGAAGAGGCTAAAGGAAGACTGCCATGCTAACAAAAAAAAGAGACTATTCCTTTATGAGCTCATTATTGTAAGTATTGCATGAACTAACTTGGTTATTGGGAATATATTGCCAACAGGCTACTCAATATATGAACAACAAAATACTGTTCTGCACCTTTACAGGATTCTTTATAAACCCTAACGTATTACTAAAACTTGCAGATACCTATAGGTGGAAAGTACATCTAGATTCTCATGAAAAATAATACTATGATCAATTCATTCTAAATAGCATCCTGTAAGAGTTCCAGGAGGTTCATGTGTGATTACTTATATACATATTTATACATATATACATATATATATATATATGTGTGTGTGTGTGTTTGTGTGTATATTTCAATCCTGGCCTTATACACACACACACACACACACACACACACACACACACACATATATATATATGTATATTTATATACACACACACACATATATGTGTGTGTGTATATATATATGTGTATATATATATATATATAAAAGGCTAGGATTGAAATAGTTGTCTTTCGTCATGGAAGTCATGATCATGGTAAACTGTTTCCCTGAGTTGCTTCCAATCCCAATTGGAAGCAATTAGCAACCATGTAGTTTGGGAACTCTATTATTAGTATGTCTGCTGTAATATGCATGTCTAAGATTGCGTTATGTTTTTAAAGCAGGCAAATCATGACCCACCTGTTGAAGACAACATTTTCTTTCTATACATGACAACTTCATAGTTAATGTTGTAGCTACCTAAGGACAGTAATAAAAGTATTTTAACAGGTATTTTCATGGGCCTCAGTTGCAAGCCACTGAACAATTTCTACATGATGCAGTACTGCTACATGTAAATTATGTGATTTACTCCTATGTGCTTTGAGGTAATTGGTTGCATTTTAAAGCATATTATTTTGCATTCAAATAATTAAAATATTTAATAATAAAATAAATAATAATTAAAATATTGAAAATTTACTCTTAGAGCTGCGTGCACACTAATTTGGAATTCAGGATTACTCAATTCTGTCCTTGTCTCTGCCTGAAAGTGTTCTAGTATATTTAGGGACAAAAGAAAATTAAGTTTTTCATTCAAAGATGAAGTGTGTGTAAACAAAAAATGTGTGTTTAAAAATTCATGTTTTAAAAATACGTGAATTCAGCCCTTCATCTGAAACCTTTTGACTGTCCCTGTGAATTGCAAACCTCAACAGGGTGTGCTTCTCATAACTAGTTTGTTCTCTTTGATGTGTTGACAGCAATTTCAGCAAAAAGATTCAGAAAATTTTGGCAGCAGTGGTGGCTTACACAATTCCTAACTCTGCACTAAATGAAATAAAACTGAACAAGTACAAAGGACAGTTTAGCTTGCTGTCTCCAAAGGGCGGGAGCAGCTAAAAATGAAAATGACCCAAACTTTTGATTGAATATGATGATATGAAGGGGTCACACCAGAACAGGCAAAAAGTAGAGTTCAATTAGATTAACAAGTTTATTTTTTTTTTCAGATGTATATGATTATGAGCTATGAAATACAAAAGCAATTCCCTGTTTTTCTAAAGCTAGACTTAAAGACTTATCTTTTATGTTACTTGTTGATAGAATTTACTGGTTAGTTATTTTAATTAATTTCCTGTTTTCACGTCTAATAAGGTTCTTGGTTCTCATCAGATCAAAGACAAACTGAACAGCTTGGTGTACACTTTGCTGAAGTGTAAAGGGATTTGTTACTGTACACTATAGTCTGCTTCTTGCTAGCTACTTCAGTATCTTATTCTAGACAGGCAGTAGCATGAGAGTTTCGGATCCATATTCAGTATTTTCTAATTAATTAAGTTATATTAGACATCTTGCATACCAAAAATTCTACTGTTTGCAATGAGGATTTTTATTTATTTATTTATTTATTTATTTTGACTAAATGTTACAGATGTCTATTTTGTAGAGAAATGCTTGATATTTTCTTGAAAATCTGGAAACTAAGGAGCTTTTCTGGGTTTGGTTCTTGATCTTGCACTGAAAAGTCAATATTTACAGTGGAACATACTGTTCTTAATTTGAAGAGAAAAAAATAAAAAAAAAATACCACCTATTTACCTATTTTCTTATTAGCTCTTGTGTAAGCAAATAATAAAGGACAATGCAATATATCTTCATTTCAGGGCTTCACTGCTGGAAACACTTTAATTTGTTTGTTCTTAGAAGATCATTTAGCATATGGGAATGAAGATTTTAATGCTTGTGTTTCTGTGAAATGGTCAGCAAATTATTGGTTATGTGGGGGGAGTAAATCAGAGGGTACTGGCCATTGTAATCAATGATTTTCTGGAAAAGTAAACTAAGGATCATACCTTCGTATAAGAGTGCTCTAATTTCATTTTTAAGTTCCATGTCATTCTTTAAGAAGCTCAGTTTGATGTCCCAGATATTTTTGCTGAAGAAAAATATTTTTCCTTTAGGATCCTTGAGCTTGGCAGCACCCATGCAACACTGGAATGCTGAAGCAGATGAATGCCAGTCTATTTTTTTTTTTTTTCTTAAGCTTATGGGCAGTTTTCCTATGAAATTATTGACAATACCTTTTAGGGAAAGTAAAACCTGAGGAGGGGAAGCTGTTCTGTCTGCTTAAAATTGCAGAATAGTGAAAACAAATTATAATGATGTTTGTAGGAAACTCCTTGGTGAAGGAACACTAATGAAAATGATTGTTGCAGGCACTTTTGAAAATAGATTGCCAGGGATTAGTGGCACGTCTTACCCAGGACACCATCATTTTGACTTCAGCTGTGAAGCTTGGCAAATACTGGCGGGAGCTCGCAGAGAAACTAGCCCGACTCACAAAGCAGCAAATAGAGGCTTATGAGGTACCCCACCAAGGAAAAAGTGGAGCAGTAGCTCTGGAGGTAAGGCTCTGGCGTAAAGCAGTGTACATGCTTGCTCCTCAAATGCAGTCAATGACCTTTCTTCTTCCTTGCTATGTGTAGAAGAAACGCTTTTCCATTCTGTGTTTGTGTCAGATTTGTCACCTTTTAACTCAGGCAAGACAAACTCTGACACCACTTCCACCTCTGACCTATTATATGAACCTGATAAACCCTCTTTTAATTGCCATGCAGTTCATGTTATTTACCCTCCTTTGTAAAGCATTCTGGTTAAACAGAAGGATGACTTCTGAATAAAAAGTTGTCCTCTCAGATGTATTTTAGTGTGTACACATTTAAGAAGAAATTCAGGTACATAAATATATCTCTAGTGCTATCTGAAGGTGCTCAAAGGTACCCATGGCATCCATGCAATGTGACAGAGATGTCACAAGACTTAGGTTGGGCTTACACTTATGCTTCTCAGTTAAGGGCCAGCCTGTGCTCCTGACACATCTTTGCCTGGGCATCCAACTTGCTACCTATATTTCTCTACTTTAACACCAAAGCAATGGGATCCACTGTTGGAACTGATCCAGAACTGTGGGATCCACAGAGTTGTGTGCCAATGACTACTAGGCCTCAGACTAGGTTTTATCCTGAGCATCCTCTTTTTGAGTGTTACTGACACTCATAAATTGACCTTTCTGTTTAGCTTTTGCTTTGACTCTCCCTTTGCCTCTACTATCTATTCCCTCATTATTGCAAATAATGCACAATATCGAGCCTGAATTCCTTTTCTCTCAAATCTCAGTACCTAATGAATGGATTCAATTTCCCATTCATACCTGCACGACAACTTGGGATTAATTTTTTATTTCCATTTTCTTTCCCTGTAGCTGATTCTCCCTGTTCTCTGACAGGGAATTTTCCTTTCTGCAGTATGAATCCACTGAGTCTTTCATCTCAATTCTGTCTGCCTTATGATTGCTATCAAGAGATTTCTGCTCTGATCATGAACCTCTTACTCCCTTTAAATGCCTCTCCCCACCTCCAGTCCAATGTTTGACCATAACTCCAAGCATTTCTATATAACATTCTGCATTTCCTGCAAAATTATCATTACTGTTTGCAAACACTTCCTACTCGTATGATCTTACTTTCCTCTGAGCTATTTCATATGCTCTTGTTGTTTTTGCTTGTTTTCTTGCTTGCTTGTTTGTTTCTCCAGTTGTTATGGGTACATTACTTGTGCATGGATGCACCTTACTCCTTTTTTTTTTCCTAATAAAACTCTCAGTTCCAGCATACCCTAGTCTGCTACTCTTTTGTGAAAACAAACAAATAAACAAAAACCACCTCATTATTAGCTATGTCTGTCTGCACAGGTGTGAGTTTAAAGCATACCAGGTTTCTAGCACTAGTATCTCACATGGAGAATCAGCATCCTCACTGTCCTGTGAATTTAAGCTTTAATTTCAGTGCTTTCTACTGACCTTTGAAACTTCTCAGTGATCTAGTGAATTGAACCTCTGTACACAGAAAACAATCCTCTGCTTATAACATTACATGTATATTGTTCAGTAGGAGTGCTTATGTGGGAAGTAAAATGAATGTAGCTAATGCAGTGTAAATTCATACCTGTGTGGGCAAGCCCCCAGTGTTGTTAGAAGACTAACATTAGCCTGACTGCTTGTTTCAGACTGATTGGCGATCATTGCATTTATATAGCAGCTATAAAATAAACCCGATTAAAATCATCTTATTCTAGCCTGGAGTTTTCTAATGGAAATATTTCCTGTTGATAATAGTTGGTGCGCGAGTGGGAAACTAAGCAAAGATGAAAGAGTAATAAGTTTTGACTAATGATTGACTATTGTCTGAAAACATGAACCAATTATTTACTCATCAAGAACTATTCTACCTTCAAAAGGATTGATTGGTCAAAAAATGTTTTTACTGAATATTTTACTTGGTGGGAGAAATCTTTTCTCTGATGATTGCAGAGGCAACTTGAGGTGCATACACTTGGTGCCTAGCTTTTGAAGAGCTTTTCATCAGTAAATTCCAAATCACTTTACTGAGGATGTACGTATCATTATTACCTACTCAGCAGAGGTAGAGGGAGAAGAGGGAAAGTGCAGGCATGTAGCTGAAGCAATGACTTGCCCAGCATACTGCAGTGATTTAATAGTTTGCCTAAAAATCTCCTTTGACAAAATTCAGGGATGTCAAACACAATACACTTCAGCCATTACATTAGAGTATGCAGATGTCGAGAAGGACCTACCTCAGATCTTCAGTATTAGTTATGTATGATGAGAATGTAGAATACTGCTGCCTTAATTGGTCATCACTGATGACCAATTCATAAAGCTTTTAGTTATCTATTTTTTTCTGTTGTTTTAGAGAGGGGAGGGAAAAAAAAAAAAAAAAAAAAGTGCTAGAGTTGAAGAAAACAAGGTTTTTATTTTAAAGATTTCAGTTGCTTCTCTTACTGTACAGTGTCAGTCTGACCTTCAGTGTAAGTCAAAGAATAGCATCTTTTAATATTTCCTGTTTTTTCACATACTAGTGAAGATGATCAAACAGAAGGTTATACCATAATCCTTCAAATAGCCTGGTTCAACAGGAATATAAGGAAAGGAAGCAGGAGGCAGAGAAAAGCACAGCCAGCAGTAATGTATCAGGAAATCCTAGCTTCTCTTGTTGGATACCTTGTTTATCAAGCTAGAAATAGGAATAAAGAAATTTTCTGATCTCAACATAAATGCAAGCATGGTGAAATGCTTTATTTCACTAAAATAAGTTATAATATCAAGTATTTATAGTAGTACATTACAAACTTTTCTTCTTCTTCTTCTCAAAGTAACATCTGATGAAAGAATTAATCTTTTTCCATTTCTTCTCACAGGACACTAAGTGACTTTTCTTCCATCCTTTTGTAACCTTATGGTTATGAATTAAGACTGATTTGCTTAAAGTCTGCAGTAAGCATGGTTCATTTGGGATAAATAGTGATATCCTTCTCCCCTCTAGAGCTAAAATGGCAGATTTCATTCAAAGCATGGGCACTTTCATATGGTTTAAACTAAAGGCAGATACCAGACTAATCAGATTTGAGATATGCTATGGAGGAGATGAGTTGTATGAGTTTTTCCATTTGAGGATGGGGGAGAAAGGCAGCAGAAAATGAGGGAGCTGTTGACAAAAACTACAGTAGAACGAATCTTGCGATAAGTTTTTAGCCCAAATGTGGAGAAAAGCTCAGCATCATGGGCAAAGAAATTTTCTCCAGCTACTTAAATCTTCTAGAGATCAAACAAATAGAGCTCAAATCAAGGAAGCAGAGCTTTATGTTTTTTCACTTCTAAATTCACAAAATTATACTCAAAAATAACCATTTTTCTTCTGAACCATTAAAACTGCTTTTTCATTATATATATATATATATATATATATAAATAAAAGTTAAATCTTGTAGAATTAAGAGGCTTTCTGATCACATCTGTGTGCATACATACACGTGTGCATATCTGTTCATGTGTTTTTATGCATCAGTGTATTTCTTTTAAAACAGCATATGATAGTACCATTTAGGAAAGTGAAAGATTTCTTCACCTTTATGCATCATCCATGCAATTGTTAACTCAATTGCTGTTTGCAAAACCTCTATTGCCAATGAGGAGTAGGGAACTAGTCACCCAAGTTAAATTTGCAAAAGCAGCAGCTGGGAAAACAATATTTCTGTTTGTAAACAGAAGAAACTTACTCTCCACATCAGCACTTTGAAGGATGTAAATCTAGCTTGGTATCTGAATCATGCTGTCATAGCTTCATTAATATAACTTGGCAAATGACAAATTACATTTGGGAAGGATATGCTCCATATTTGTTTGGCATAAAATAATTAAACGTATTATAATTTGCAAAAAGGAACAGTGGTAACCTGTTTTTTATTTCCTTCATTTGTACCAGAACACTTTAAATTGCATGTAATTTTAAGAAGATTATTATAAAAACTTCTCATTCCACTGTTCCTGGAATGTTTTTGTTTGTTTCTGTTTTGTTTTCTTTTAATAGATGGATCCTTCTGCTGATGTTACCAGAAAATATTTTGTAAAGAAAAGAAGTATGTTTGAAAGGTCCTGACTAAGTTATACAGCAGGGGGACAGTGGGATCTTAACGAGACAAAGTGGGTCTTTAACTACCAAAAGCAAAGTGAAACTCCAAATAGGAAAACTGCTGCTGGGTGTGTGAATTGCAAAAATGATCAAGTGTTTTCCTTCTACCCCTGTGCTTTGAGTTTTACTTTCAGACACAGATATATTCTGACTTGGTGATAATCATCTGAATGAAGGATTTTTCTTTCCCTTATTTACCTCTCTGAGAATTAAAGACTTTCATTTAAATGAAGTACATAAGGTTACCAGAGTCCTTTTGTTTTTGTTTGTTTTTAAATGAATATGCCCTATGTAATAAAGCATTTCAGTGTAGCTAGGGGTCAAATACATTTTTTTTTTCTTTTCTCTCTTACTTTTCCACTATTGGAGAGATTTAGCTAAATAATTAGATTTCTGCAAATAAACCTTATCATTTCTTCCTTTATTTGCAGATGATGTGGAAACCTGCATATGACTTTCTCTACACGTGGGCTGCCCATTATGGAGATAGTTACAGGGATGTCTTACAAGACCTGCAGTCAGCCTTGGATAAAATGAAAAACCCAGTAACAAAACAGTGGCGAGAGTTAACCGGAACATTGATTCTTGTGAATTGCATGGAAGTATTAAGGGCAAGTGCTTTCTCCAAAATTGAGGAAGAAGAGTAGACTACCAAGCATGGTTTTGGAAATTCTCCTGGAAACTGTACAGTTATTTGTGTTTCATCGATGGTTCCAGAACAGGGCAAAATGAAGTCTGTTTTACCTGAGGTGATGTTGAGTATAGGCCCGTTCTCAACTACAGCTACCTGAGATTAACAGAGCTTGCTAAAAACTATAAAGGAAAAGGAAATAGGAGAAGAGTGGGGGAATAAACTGGTGAAGTCAATAAAAATGGCTGGAATTCTATAGGCCACTTTCTACAAGGAACTATTTCTGATTGCACCGATTTCTAAGTGGAGATCAGTTGTAGAAACAGAACCATGCACAGGTAAGTGTAGCTGATGGGGCCTAGAAATCTAGGCACCTAGAAACATTATTTTCAGGGACATTAAAATTTGAATATTTAATAAGTTTTAATTGATGTCCAAAGCCCTCATCTATAAGACCAGTGGCTTCAGGGTAGCCTTGAAAGAACTTTAGGATTCTTTGTCCTCAACTGGGGCAAAATCCGTCTCGTCCCAAAACAGGAATTCAAGTTATTTAATATGACATACTGGCTTGGTACGTACAGAAAGGCTGTAGACAGTTAATACCATCTTCTGTTTTATCATTCTTTTCTATATTTTCTATATTTTTTTCTAAAAATAAAAAATAAAAAACAGTTAACTGGGGTGCCTTTAGATTACTTTTTTTTTTTTTTTTTTTTTTTTTATGCAGCAATTAATTCTCATTAGTCATATGCTGTAAAAAGAACCCTGCTTGGATACAAACAATAAAAATCTTGTAATTACTAGGTTTTTTTAATCAAAGTAGAAAATACAGGTTGAATAATCACTACAGGCTAACCAGACTTATTTTTTTTTTTTTAACATAAGCTTTTAAATAGATATTTAGTTAAGTGGTAGCTCCAAAAAAAGTTAAATTCCTTTTGACTATCTTTGATCAACATATATTCAGAAGCATCAGCACATACTCATGAGAAGCAGTTGAAAAGAAAAATTGTGTTCTGTTGTCACAGTTGACAAGACAAAGCCAAATTCTTTCTGGAGTACCACAAACTAGTAGTCCAGAACCTGTGCTTCTGCTCTTAGATGGCATCTACTAAGAAGGAAGTTTTAGTGACTCTAAAAACAAATAGCACATGTAAAAAAAAAAAAATTTCCCCTCCTCTTTCCTCCAACCTGCTTTCCTTTCTACTTTCATTAAGTTTTCCCAAAGTACGCATGGCTCAGGAGGAGCCATGAGCAAAAGAGCACTTTCCTCAGTAACAGAAGAGCTCACTCACCAAAAGACCCTGAAGTGTCAAGGCATGACCAAATTAGCACGCATGGAAGTCATTTGGCTTCAGTGGACTTGCTCCTGATTTGCAACAGCATGAGGGATTCAGAACATAATTTTCTGCTGATCAATGAAACCTGGAGAACAAAGATGAAGATTATCAGAGATTTTTGTTGTTTCAGGTGCTAGTACCTATTTTATACTATGTCCTTTGTAGTTTTAAAAAGTGCTGCAAAGTAAATATAAAACAACATTCTCTTGTTATCTTGTGCTCCTGTGCAGACACAAGCTGTTCTCTCCTGCTTGCAGTAATGAAGCTCCCCAAAGGGGAGAAAGTATCTGTTGGCTTCCTCTGTCATGTAGCTGAGTAAGGAAAAGGTACATACTGGCTCCCTTTAAAGTAGTCTTCTTTAAAGGTAAAATGCTAAATTGAAATATTAAAGCTATATATTAAAAAAAAAAAAAATTAAAAAAAAATAAAATGAATTCTTTAAAATAACATTTACAACAGGGACATTTTTTTTTTTTTTTTTTTTTGTAGATTTCCCAGATTTAGTCTTTAGGCTTGCTTCTTTCATTGCTGTGAAACAACAGAAAAATTGTTTTTGCCCAGAACAAGAGTTGAATTTGGCCTGGTAGCTTTAGCAAATATTGACTTAGTGAGTCAGTGTTCTCCTTAGCTTGCAGTATTATGCAACTGGTCTTGCAAGTATATTTCTTTAAAAGGGAATTTATATCTGTCCATAGTCGTGCTGTACTCCAGGGTCTGTACTGTAGGATTTTGTTGCTAATTGCTCTCCCCATTTCTGCTTTAAGTTTCTGCTCATATGAATGAAATGTGCACTCGTGCAATATTCTGTTTACATTAGCAGCCCACACTGGATACATTTAAGAAAAAAAAAAAAAAAAAAAAGGTATTAAAACCCCATATTTTATTTAGTGCTCTAGTATTCAAAACCACAAAATGCCAGCTGAGAGTGGAAGCAGCTGCACTCAGCAGCAGCACACAGCAAGGAGCACATGGCTTTGGTAAACACACTCTGTTCTTGACCTTTTCTCCTTTCCTCCCACCCTGTCAAGAGAGAACAGCTTTCCCATGAGCCTGCACACATACCTTCTTGGGTTTCTGCAAAGCAGGGTGAGATTAACAACTCTTTGAGAGGAGACAAGGAAAAATACCCTGGTCTCCACCTTAAATGACCCTCTGCTTTCAGTTTCCATTCAATTTTCCCTTATGTGTGTAGGCTTACAAGACCCTTCCACTCACTATCCTAACATCTGTATAAGTGCTTTTCTTAAACAAACAGGTGAAAAAATGTGTGAGCACCCAATAATTTTATGATTTCACCTAACCATAAAAACTGGAAAAATGATTCCTGCAGCTCTATCTGTCCTTGGATGGGGCAGACATGCTCCACAGTGGGTAGCTGTAAATCTAGCTGCTACTTGCACTAGAAATGATGTTTTTTTCAGTGAAACTGGAAGACACTCCTGTTATCGTAGTGCAGAGGCAACTCAGCTCTGTGCCATTCCATGGCATGGTGTGGTGGCATATGTCTAAATTAACAGATGCCAAGAAGGGAGAGAAAAAGCAAATTATTCCCCCAAAGTAGTTCTAGTCCTTCATCTGGGTTTATGGAAGGACTCAGTTCCATAGGTTTCACTTGATTTTCTTTTGGAAAGCAGAGGTTTAGGGAGAGCAAAGAAAGTTTCTTTTAAAATACAATCAAAGGGCTACTCCTCAAGACAGTCTCTGGGTTGAGGGATGGGTAGTGGCATTATTGACTTCTCCAGGGAAGAAAAAGGGCCACCCTTTTCCTGCCAAGGGCAGAGAAATGCAAAGGGCTGTGGGCAAGTGTCATTTTTAAGTCACTTTTTGTGAAAATGACTGATTTTTCACAAATTCTTCCTGTTAACCTAAGCTGTGTGAAAAGCAAACACTATGCCGCTCCAAAGCAGCAACTTTTTTTTTTTTTTCAATCAAGCCAACAAATGCAGATCAATCTAAACAATAAAGGCTATTCTTAAGTATAAATATATATCAAAAGGCATTCTGCACAGTAACAGGAGAGAGCATCCTGTCTGTTAAAGTTGTCACAGAAGTTCTAGAACAATTGTAGGTCTGTAAAGAAGATGTTAGCCTAGAGTGGGTGCTGACTCTTGTTCCTGATGGTTCTCCTGCTGTCAGTAAATGTCTAAAGACAGTATGAATTGGGATGTAGTCTTTAAAATAACCTTGTGATTTTTCTTAGTACAGAAAGTGCTTTTTTGTATGTGTTGCCAATGTATATATGTTATCTATTTTTTTTTTTAATAACAGTATATATTTTTAAAAAAAATAAACAAGGGGAAATTATATTGTCCACTGAAATCTTGCATGGGTTTTATTTTGCTTTTGTAAGTCAAAAAAAAAAAAGAGGAAGATTTCCACAGAGTAAAAGATCACAGTTGGATTAATACCAGGGAATTGAATAATACCTATATGCATATTTTCCTTAATTTAAAAATTCTGTTTTAAAAACATGGATAGACACTCCTTTTAGCCTGTTCATAAGCAAAAATAACTTGCTTTTACCACCTCCTGAGGCAGCAGAATGAACCCACTACTGAGAACAGGGCTGTCTGCGGAGCTTGCTGGGGTGGTCTTCTCACAGGGATGTGCCCCTTCTCCTTTTTGTGGCAGAATCATGTAGGCATGTTTGGAAAGGTGAACCTTTGTTTGGAAAGGTCAGTCAATACTAGCAGGAGCTTCTGAACCTTTTGGAGAAAGTAATAATACTGCTGATTGTTTTTAATTATATTTGTATTTCAGTTCTCTCAACTCAAATTGCTACTTGATACCCTTTCAGAACAACTTGTCCAGGAATACAGCCTATACCTTCAATCCTAAATTAATGATCTGGATTTTAATTTAAAACTAAGTAGCAGGAATTACTATTCCAACTGGAAGGTGTATTTACATATTCAGACTAAATCTCAGGTTTTAAAATGTAAATGAACTGGCCTGCGAGGAATAAGGTTGGAAGTACAATAGTCCCAAGAGACCCAGCAAAGACAAGTGCATTCAGCTCCATTCCAAATTCCAGCATTTTAAACATTACATTTGTGGTAAATTCAGAACAAGATCTAAAATGCAGCCTTGGCAAATGCAATACACTGAGAATAAGGAAAATCAGGACTGACTGGGAGGAAGTGAATAAGCAATGACTATTCAGTATGTCTTGTAACAACAAAGTTATCAGGCAATGGATTTAGAAATAAGTTGAAGTAGCTTTTCACGCAGTGAGGAACTGTGGAATGAGTTGTTATGGGATGTTTTTGAAGGCAATAGCATAAATGGGTGCAAAAGACAGTCAGATTTATCAAAAAATGTGATGGCCTGTGTACAGCCACCAGCTGAGTACAATGCAGAGTCAGATACCAGGAATGCAGCAGGGACAAACATATCCCACACCTGCTTGGTTTCTTACACTGCCCTGGAGGTTGCAGGGATGGACCAGGCAGGCACCTGTTCCCAAGCTGACCCTCCTGGTGCTCTCATTAGAATCCTCACATCCCAGCAGGCTCTTTGACACCTCCCTTGTGCCCCCACCCACGAGATAGCTTGTGAATTTACTCTGCAATGACCATGGCCTCTTACCTGGTCCATGGTTTCAAGTGCCAAGAGCTGCTGGTTGGGATGAGTTGTCATCCTCTGGCCTGGATGCTGAAGTCTAGGTAAGGAAATGGCACCCCAGTCAAACTTTTTCCATGGACTTTATTATCTCTCAGGATCCAGCACAGCCCTATGTCATCCATCAGTGTGAAAAACATGAAAGGAACAAAGGATGCAGGGTGGGTGGGAAGGAGTGACATATTGTAAAGGAAATCTTACACAAGAAAGCTCATGTCATAATTCTACTCACAAAAAAGAAATGTTATTATTAGAATCTGAAACCATTTCATATAATGCCACCTTCTATTCTTCTTACAAAAGCCTTTATTGTTATTAATAAAGGAGTTTTAAAAAAACAAAACAAAACAAACACACAAAAGTAACACAAAACAGCTAATGGATGGTTTAATAATACTCCTTATAAAACTAATTGTGTGTAACTGAAAAGCGGTCCTTGGGGTCCCATTTGCAGGAGGGTTAAATAGGATTATCAAATCTAAAATAAAATAAATAAATAATTGTCCTGGTTTCAGTTAGCACAGAATTAATTTTCTTCCTAGTAGCTGGTGGAATGCTGTGTTTTGGCTTAGAATGAGAAGAGTGCTGATAACACCCCGATGCTTTAATTGTTGCAGAGCAGTGCTTATACTAAGCCAAGGACATCTCAGCCTTTGCTCTGTCCTGCCAACGGGCAGGCTGGGGGGTGCAGTAAGAGCTGGGAGGGGACAGACCCAGGACAGGTGACCCAAACTAGCCAAAGGGGTATTCCATACCATCTGACGTCATGCTAAACAATATATAGGGGTGGCTAGCCGGGGGGAGGGGGCCGGACTGCTCGGGGTTAGGCTGGGCATCGGTCAGCGGGTGGTGAGCAATTGCATTGTGCATCACTTGTTTGTACATACTATTATTACTTTCGTATTATCACCATTGTATCATCATTATTATTATTGTTATTATTATTTTGTTATTTTTTTTTCCTGTCTTATTAAACTGTCTTTATCTCAACTCACGGGCTTCACTTTCCATTTCTCTCCCCCGTCCCAGAGAGGGAGGGGGGAGGGTGAGCGAACGGCTGCGTGGTGTTTAGCTGCCGGTCGGGTTAAACCACGACAATAATTTAAAACAAAACAAAACAAACAAACAAACAAACAAACACAAAACACAAAACAACAACAACAACAAAAAAAAAAAAAAAAACGCCAGAGCCCAAAAGCTCCAGCAAGAAGACGTCACAAAACAAGAGGGAGGCTGGGACATCTTGATGAATAAATTACAAAGCTTAGTCATGGTGTCAGGGGATTATCTCATAGAAATGGAAATCTGAATTAGCTCCATGTGCCTGCAAGCATCAGTAAGGTTTTAGGTCAGAAGGCCCATTTTCATACATATGGACACATGACTGGAGACCTTTAGCTGGCAAGATGACTTCAGAGGCTGTCTGCATATGCTGCAAGCTAGGTTATCAAACTGATATCAAACTACTGTAGAGAAACTAAATGGACCTTGCCCTTTCATCATTTTTGTTTGCCTCTAAAAGGCAAACTACTCCATTAAAGCAAGAGAGCTGGTGCAGCTGAGACGAGGAGAGTGATATGTGAGAGCTGTCTCTGTGCATACTTTCCACTGCAGGTTTTGGTTAGATGTGCTCATATCAGTGCCTTGTTTACAGAGACCCCTTTGTGCCCCATGCTTCCAGCCTGCTTTCCCATGCCTGCCAATCCCTCTAAAACCTCTTGTCCCTCTCCCTGGCGGTGCCCTCCCCTTCCTCTTGCCCTGGCTAGCAGTCATTCAGCACAAACTCTCACCCCACCTCTGTCTCCCTCCCTTGCACACAGCCCTGGGTCCCTGTCTTCCCTGAGATCCCAACCCTCTGACTGCAACCCTCTGCACCTTCGCCCTCCCCCAGAGCTTCTCCTAAGCTTGACCCACCTCTGTCAGCTTCTGTCCAGCTTGACTGCCCCCCTGCCCACTGCCTTACAGCCCTGTAGGTCCTTCCTGGGTTTTTACAAACCCTGTCATCACCCCTTCCCACTCTGACCAACCGCATGCAATGCTCTGATGTGAGCACCACAGCAGCTGAGCCCAGCCCTTCGCTTGGCTCTTTGCTCAGGGAGAAAGGCCAGGATCTGGCCCCTGATGAGGTTGAAAACAACCTGGATGCAGGCTGAACCAGCCAAAAAAAAATCTGCCCACGCATAACTTTGAGGGCAGGAAAGAAGAACTTATCCAGATGAAAATTAAAAGAAAACACAGACATGTGATAGTCCTGTCTTTTATAGACAGAAGCCAAACATGCAGGATGATTTTTGACCCTGGACAAAAGACACGTTCTCACAGGTTCCAGATTTCCTGCTATTTTATACATTTTTAAATGAATTAGGCAAGGAAATTTAGGAACTGCACAGCAGTTAAGGTTAGTCAACTGTTTTTAACAGTGCCTTTACCTCACATGGCTTTTGTTCTTTTCAAAGACTTCAGAAATAGGATTATGCTTTGGAGATTTGGTTGCATAAAGGTAAGCACTGCTGGCACAGAAACTCAACACGCTGGAGTTTAAGAATGATATTGATGGAACTTACACGTGACTATTGTAATCGTACTGAAATTTGTGTCATGTTACTTCAGTAGGGAAAGAAATGTGACAAAATACAGGGTGTGGAAGATACTGTAATTAAAACCACCGGAAGATATTAACAGCCAATCAACACATTTCAAGCCCCCTTCACAGCTTATTGGTGTCTGCTCTAAAGTGTGTCTGGAGAGGAGGGTAAGGAAAAAAAGGAGAGGGGAGGAGAAAAGGAATTGTTATTATTACTTGAATGATTCTTATTATTATCTGTTTGTACTACATCAATGGCTTGTTTAACATTGAAGATCTATTGTACAATGATTTGAGATAATATGGAAAGTGAGGAAAAAGCACAAGCAAAGTGAAGGCAGAAAAAAATTTTTGAAGGTCACCCAAAGGATATATCCATTCCAAATCCAGTTCAGGCCTCATCCATTGGGCATTCCTGTCATTATATTTTCCTGGATTATTGTTAGTTTGTGTGTTTGCTAAGAGATATGGTTAATAAGGCTCAGGTTGAATATTAGCAAAAGGTTCTTCACTGAGAAGAGGGTGGTCAGGCACTGAACAGGTCCCCAGGGAAGTGATTATGACACCAAGCTGCCAGAGTGCATGAAACATTTGGACAACACTCTCAGACACATGGTCCAATTTTTGGGTGGGCTCCTGTGAGGGGTTAGTGACACCCTAGCACCATGTGCAGATGCCTTGGGGGCCTTTAGGACAGAGGAACTAGCCTGCATTGTAACTGTAGGACATAAAATGTGATGAGTTAACATTAACTGTGTAAGAGATGTTTTTATTCACTTACCCGTGGACCTCTGAGACAGGATGTTTTTGTAGAAATCCAAACTGCTGTAATTCTTTTATTTCGGCCTTGGAAATGTACATATGGCCAATAAAAATAAAAGCTTGGAAATATCTTTAGCAGACAAAGGCATTGATAGAGAGTCTGTCTTTCTGTGTCAGACCCAACTGTAAGTAGGACCAGAGATTCTGTAGCACCCAGTCTACAAGTAAGAAAAAAATATATATTGTATTATTTCTCAATTTTCAAATTTTCAATTAAATAATTGCAGAGACTTTAAGTAATGTCAGATGTATATCTGGAATGTTCAGTAACAAGACTTTTGACAAGATTTTATTAATTGAAATTGAAATTGATTTTATTAATTGAAATATTATTTCTTATTTCACTATATATATATTATATTGGATTATATTGGATATTATTATATATTGGATGTATATTTTATATATCCAATAATATTATGTATAATATATTATAAAAATATAATACATATAATATACATTATATATAATACATATAATATATATTATATTTATATTATAATATTGTATTATAGCATATATGATATGTAATTATATTATATAATTCTATATATGTATAACATTATATATTATATTGGATATATTATATATATATATATATTGAATCATTACCAATGTGGACAGCTTTCTAATAAATATAATTTTCAGGTGAGCTGTCTCAAACAGTGTGGTTCTTTCACTGAATATAGGAAAATAACTTCTTAGTCTAGTTAATCTAAGTGAGAAATCTTGAATTGGGCTCACCTACAAACTTCCAAATAGGGTACAGGCCTTGCATACAGTTTTTTCCCTCAATTCCAATTATTTTTGTCCTCAGGGATACCCATTAACTTAGAATAGTGTTGCTAGCCCTTTCTCTTTCTCATTAATGCAGTTGAGACTCATTAAAATTGTGTATAAGCTGAGGATAGTATGGTCTTTCATTATGTGTAGCAATAATAACTTTCACTGGACCTATTAAAATATCTCACTTATATAGGCACATTTACCCGGTTTCTGCAAGTTTTATTCATTATATTACACTTTTAAGAGCGTAGTCTTGCAAATGCTAGCAAAATATACCCGCTCCCCCAAAAAGCTACAGTTTCCCTGTTCTTACATATACTAGATAGATGTCATAGAATCATAGAATATCCTGAGTTGGAAGGGACCTTAAGGATCATCAAGTCCAACTCTTGACACTGCACAGGTCTACCCAAAAGTTCAGACCATGTGCCTAAGTTCACAGTCCAATCTCTTCTTAAATTCAGACAGGCTCGGTGCAGTGACCACTTCCCTGGGGAGCCTGTTCCAGTGTGCAACCACCCTCTCTGTGAAGAACCCCCTCCTGACGTCCAGCCTAAATTTCCCCTGCCTCAGCTTAACCCCATTCCCGCGGGTCCTGTCACTAGTGTTAATGGAGAAAAGGTCTCCTGCCTCTTGACAACCCCTTACGAGGAAGTTGTAGACTGCGATGAGGTCTCCCCTCAGCCTCCTCTTCTCCAGGCTGAACAGGCCCAGTGACCTCAGCTGTTCCTCGTACGTCTTCCCCTCCAGGCCTTTCACCATCCTCGTAGCCCTCCTCTGGACACTTTCCAACAGTTTCATGTCCTTAATGTCCTTAAATGTCATAAAACATTTTTTTTTTAATTTCTTTCTCTTATTTTTTAGAAAAGGAACTTATAATTCCAAATTTCTTCTCCTCTTCATCTTTTCGCTCCTTTTCCATACACCAGAAGGACACAGGATTTTGTACTCAGTACACAGGAACATTCTTGTGGGAGGTACTTGTTGAAATACTGGCAGCACATGACTGAGATCATGAGGCCAAAAGTGCTTACACAAATCCTAAGAGGAAACCAGGATAGTACAGAGTAACATGCAGAGAAACAGGCAGAGGTTAGTTATAGACTTCCTGTATGATGTTATTAGTTACGGACAACCAGAATTTTGCAAAACAACTTGACTTAAATGGAAATAAACAGTAATGTCAACCATTGTCTCAAATCACAGACTAATAAAAAACAGGGTGACTCTTCATCATTCTAGAGTTATTTCATTTTCCTGTATTTCATTTAGTGAAGGATGCCTCACAGTTTCCATGCATGAATGCAATAATAAAAAAACATGGATTCTTTGTTTGTCTCATATATACTTCTGGAAAATATTCCTCTGTGGCTAGCACTCCCCCCAAGAAAATCATCAATTTCTCAGCACAATATGGCAATCAAAATCAAGCTTGCATAATCTTTCCCGTGATCCTATTTGTAATTAGCTTAATTTATGCAGGAGAGGCACAGAGGAAAATTTAAAAGGTTTAAATACCTACAAAGTACCTACAGGCATTAAAGTGATGGCATCCAAAATCTGTCTTCAAACTTATCTCCTTTTTTTCTATCCCAATTGTTCTAATTCATTTTTTATTTTTTATTTTTTAACAGGTTTAGTGGTTCTCCCTTCTCTGTCACATTAACATTAATTACTTATTATCATTAATTTAAAGTCATGTCCTTGTTCTTTATTATTCTTTTATCACAACTTCACCTTCTCCCACCTCTTTGCACACATCTTTAGTATTGATGTAAACAGTGAAAAAGCTGTACTGTGAAAATCTGTCTGATGCTGATAGGACCAAATTGAAGGTCAGGAGGTAATTTAGACCAATATATTTAAACAGATTTATTGCTATGCTGTTTTGTAGCAACTGATCCAGAAACATGCAGCATCAGTACTCTGTTATGCTAGGCATTGAGTAAATTTGGAGCAAAAAGCAGTTGTTAAGAACTCTTTAAAGCAACTACAGAATTCAACTATAAAGAGCACAGAGATTTTTTGTTTATACAGAAAGGTCATAGACATCCAGTAATTTACAACCATTGTAGTCTCTCTGAACATAGCTTTTAATACCATTAGCCACCTGATTCAGCAACAGCAGTTTGAGTACCATGGACATAGTTCACTTGGACACAGACATGAATAATCATGATCCATTGCATAGGACAAGTCAAGGTGATTGGCTTGAAGCAAAGAACAGAAACTCATGCGTTCTAGTGCAGTCATTGCCCTACTCATTCTTCACATTAACTCTGCCTATGCTGTTGAACATACAATGGTCAATCTTTTCCTAATTTGAGGGTCCAGACTGGCCTTTCTACCTTGTTTTGAGCACTCTCAGTCTGTCTGCTCCCATTACTCACTTATCAGAACTCACATAACTGTCAGTATAAATTACCAGAAACAGCAAATGCAAACTCTTTCCAGAACTGTCTATTTCACTAAATCCTGTGAGCTACTTCTGCAGGAGACCCGGAGGCCATGCACGCATCCCACTACAGTGGTACACATTGACATGCTTTCATGGTCACCACCTTTTACTGGAACATACTTGTTTCTGACAACTGTGACAGGAGATCTTTTACTGGCCCATGCAGCTAAAATAGTGCTCTCACTTTATAGATTCTTTGGGGGCTATGCTGCAGATCCAGGGTGCTTCAGCACAGAGACTTGCCATACTGCTATCTAAGGAATGCCCTGCTCCTATTTATATATCACAAAGTCACACTTCAATCAAGGCAAGTCAAAGTAAAATAAAATGAGGGCATGCCTTCATATATCTCCAAACTGGGTAACACAGTTGCACATATTTAAACAAAGCAGCCAACTAGACATATGGCTTTGGTTGTCTGTCTTTCTTTCTTTCTTTCTTTCTTTCTTTCTTTCTTTCTTTTTTTCTTTCTTTCTTTCTTTCTTTCTTTCTTTCCTTTTTTTCTTCTTTCTTCTTTCTTCTGTCTTCTTTCTTCTTTCTTCTTTCTTCTTTCTTCTTTTATTTATTTATTTATTTTTCTATTCAACACCACCTCATGGATGTATGGTCCTTCCCTCTCCTTTGCAATTCTCAGACTAAAATCTGAAATTTGCTAACCTGAAAGAAAGCCAGTCACTCATTTTCCTAGATTAGTTTCCTACTGATTCAGTGAGTTGAACAGACTGACTTCAGTGTCAAAGCATAGCTCAGCTGTCTTGTGAAATCCCACCTTGAATCTGTTTCTTTTTTGCCACTTTCAATTCATATAAGCATGGTGTCATTTTCTTAGAGAAAATGGTGAGGGAAAAGAGAAAAAGAAAAGGGTTTAGGGCTAACAACAATCTCTCTCTTTCTCTCTCTCCTTTTTTTTTTTTTTTTTTTTTTTTTTTTTTTTTTTGAGGGTAGAGCAACACATGCTAGCACAGATATTGTGGCCATAGGTACTCAACTAGAAAACCTTGACTTTACTGCCTACAGCTAAGCATCTTGCCACTGCTACAGGGCTTGTCTTCTGCCCAGCCAAAACAGGAGAAAAAACACTACATGGGCATCTCAACACTGCAGCACTCAAAGCACACTGAATAGAGAAAGTTAAGGAAAGAGCCACAACCTTCCTAGGACAGTATCATCAATTCATGGCTGATTCATTCTGTACCAGAGGCTATGTTCAGAATTTTCCACTTACACTTTCTGTCTGTAAAACAGATATAAAATTTTGTTTATCAGACTCAATTAGATAGTAATCATATGTCAGATGCAGAGCTGACATGTATCAGCCCAGCTTCACTGACCCCAACATGCACAAAGGCTCGGGTCCAATGTCTTTGAAGTGGCTATATATGTAAATACATACAAATATTATAACTTAAAACAAACTAACAAAACCCCATACTATCACAATAATTTTTAAAGTCTTATTCCAAGTGTACTTTGATTTTACATCCAGTGGCTAAAAAGAGCAAGTCACTCCACCTGTTGTCCAAGCCAGAAGCAGGCTCTGCATCTCCCTGAACCTGTGAAGATTGCCATTGGAATTTTATTACAAAAGCCATCATGTATTTGGAGACACATTATGAATGGTTTGTTGGTTTTGCTAAGCTGCTTTTATATGGTTAGCCTCTTCTGGGACATATATATCTATGACACAGTCTAGGTAACTAACTGCAAAATGTCCATTTGATGTCAACAGCAGAATGCCAAGAGCAGAGTGAACTGCATACAATTTAAAAACAATGCACCTGGGGGCAAAGGACACTAATTATTTTTCAATAATATTTTATTTGTTTGGCCATGAGCTCTTTTCTAAATATTTGCTGATCACAAACTTTACCTGCTTGATCCCACCACTGGAATCTTTTCCAAACCTCTTAATTTTGTATTGTAAAATTAGCTGAAAATATTTAAAATGGTAATGAAGAAATACTGAGTTTTACTCAACTGCCTGAAATATGTCATAAATCATTCTCATGAAGGATAAAACAGAGTACAGTGCAGACTGTGAACAGAAAGTATTGGCATCACTTGTGCTCTTAATATCTGGGTCTCATGTTAAGCCTCCTGTATACATCCAGATTATATCTTGGATGTTCACCATCTTTAGATACTTCATTTATTCTTTGAAATGGCATTTGCAAAGCACTGAATGAAAAGAAGAAATGCTTCTCTCCCTCTTCAAACAGGTGTTGTGACAAAGAAGTCCTGAGAAAAATAGAAATTCAGAGATGTCCATTTTGTCTTAATTTTAAGATCTTGTTTTAGGAAAGGGTATCACACCCTTACGGACTTTGAATTACAGTGGTTTTTTTTTGTTTTTTTTTTTTTTGAATTTACAGTTTTACAGCATAACAAACCATAATAGTAAGTGTTGTTCATTCTTAAGTCAAGTCAGCTGAAGGATGCCTAGCTCTGCACACAGCCATATGGCCCCTGGTAAAACATTCCAGCCTAATTGAAATGGAAAGCAAGAGAGAACATATTGTTTGTATAGTCTTTATTCTAAGTAGAGATGTAAACTTGTTTAGATGGAGATGAGAAATTTTCTAAGCACTGAGGGATATGTTATGTTGTCACTATGCCAAATGACCTCTCTATTCATGGTTCATATCAGCAAGGAATTTGACTCTATTAGGCACATATCTTTTTCCTTCTTTTAATAAAAACTGCAAGTGAGAAAAGTCAAAAGACTGAGCCATATTCCTTCTCTTAGTTAGCTAACTAAGTTAGCTAACTAACTTACTGTTTGCTAGTATTAACTGAACAGCAGAGCTACCAAATATTACAAGCTCCTATTAGTATTTTATGCTGAGAGACTACTTACTGTCTACTTTTAGTTTTTCACTGTAAAACTTTTGAGACACCTAAACCTCTGCCTGCATCATAATAACTGCCTTCAGTTTTAAACCTTTCGGCCACCTCCTTCTAAGTTCTCAGTAGCTGCTCAACCCTTTAGGGTTTGCCATATTAAATGTGTCTCCATTACTAATGTATTGCTGACAAGAAATCTGCTTTGTCCTATAAACAAAACAGATGCAGCAGCCTGCATCTCCAAAGTGTCACATTGTTTGGAAGTGTTTTTTTTCAGAAAACTGTGATAATGAAAAATATCTAGATCTAGATCTTTGATATATATATATTTTTTTGACTAGAATAAGAATTACATGTACAAATTTTAATTAAAAGGCCATTTGTTGTAATAACACTTAAAAAAAGTAATCAAAGTATATACACGTGGTATCCAAAAGATGGATACCACAGAATTCTGCAGTGAGCAAGCAGAATCATGGAAGGAGGTCCAGATTCAATCAAAACTATTCAGACTTCCTGTAACAACTAATCAGTTCAGAATAATGTTGTCTTTTTCAAAAACAAACAAACAAACAAAAACATGGGCCATACATTTTTGTGTGGACAAATTTAATTTTTCTTCTTTCATTCATGCAAAATAAAAGAACACAACCTCATTTATAGGGAGGAAGTAAATTATCTAACACATACAAATAGCCACAGGTCTTCAAAATACCGATGCTAACCATCTTAATATTTCTGTCATAGACTGCTTAAGTTAAATACTCATATCCTTTTTATGTTACTGTTTGATCATATATTTCTTCATGTCAGGATCCATCTACTCCATTTTACCATATTTTTAATAAATCTTACAATTCTTAATTTTAACAAGGATTTTCATACAATAATTTTATGATTTGGTTACAGTACTTCCTTTAAATCTATACATTTATTGCACCTTTTTATTTACATGACTAAGAATAAATTATATTTTGGCAAAAAAAAAGGGTTCAAAGAATGTTGATGAACTGGTTGAGTGTGTATTATTTATAATGTACAGAGTTTTACTAATGATCACGATACTCTATAAGATCAACTTTTATGCATTTCTCTTAGGCAAGAAGTCAAGGAACTGAAGTTCATTTAAGGAAGATGGAATAATGATGGAAAAATTTAAACTCTGTTAGCCCAGTTTAATAAGCTGACTAGAAGTTTCAATTTTCATGGCTCCAGTGAATGAAATGTTACAACAAAGAAATAATGTGAAAGCTGTCAATTCTGTAATACTAGCTAAGAATCAATCATTGCAGATACAGTGTAACTCAGAAGGAAAGGGTTAATTGGCCCTTTATTCATTCTTGTTAGTTCAGACAGATACCTTTTAAATCTAAACATTAGTCATTAAACATAGGTAGAAATGTAAGACTTTTTCTGCACTTTCTCTTCTGAAAAATGCTGTCCCCAAATGTAAGAAAATCACAAAACTTGAACCAAAGTTAGTTGTAGTGAAATGACTGAAGTACCTGAAAATGCGCACAATGGTTTTATAAAATGGCTGGTAGTCTCTGGAGAAATGAAAAGAGAGCAGCAGAGGTGACTCAAAAACATTTCAGAATTGAGGCACTTGACTATTATGATATTAGATGATATTTCATTCAGCAACTTCCTTTTTTTTTTTTTTAATTTTATTTTTAATAGGATTTTTGCACTGTGCTGTCATGGAGTTTTTATCTGTCTGTTGAGCTGCAAGTAGAGATTACAAGCTACACGTGGTTTGTAGTTGAGGCACTTTGTCAGACTCACTGAACTGAAGAGTTATTAGTATGTTAAGTTATAATACATATTCGGTACTAGCCATATTTTGCTGCATCTGAAAGCAAAGCCTAAACTCTTACTTGTAAGGTCAATTCTTCATCTGCAAGAAGCCTTGCCTTATTTTTGTGGTATAAAATACACTCAGACTACACTCATATCCTCATAAGTGCCCTGAGCCACAGATGTTTTATGGTACATCTCAAGAGGAGACAGTGGAAAGTATCTTTTATCTATTCTTGTTGAAATGAGAGCATACACTTCTGGCACCATCAAAGACAAAAAGCCAGGTCCTGATTCTCAGTATGTCCACTTTGTGCTGCTCTCCTTATCAACTTCTTATTTCAGAGAAAATAAATTAGAGTAATAAATACAGCTTCTGCTGTGAATTTGGCATTTTTAACACTTCTTTTCTTATATACAATTGTACATGATTAAATTCACTTAAGAACCTATTTCTTTTGATATGAAGAATCTATTATTTGAAATGAGAGTACTTCAAAGGGAACAGCTTTGAAAGTCTTCTGTATATCTATTTCAATACAGCTTGCAGTATTTCTTATGATGCAGAAATCTGTATGACAAAGACAATTTTTAGAGGACTAAACAGTGCCTTGCATTTCATGTACACATACTATATAAGTGTATGTGTGTGCATATGTAAGTTGAATATTAATAAACAAATATTCAAAAAATAGGTATTGAGAAATTTTTTATAGTTTAGGCCAAACTCACTGGGACTACCACAAAGGAAAAATAAACAAACAAACAAAGAAGCCCACCACCATCATGACAAACAGAAAAACAGAAAAACAAAAACAACTAACCAAACAAACAAACAAAAAATCAACCCCCCCCCCCTTCCTCCCCTTCCCTCCCTTATTTTTTATGTTTCCATAATAACAATTTGCTTCTTAAAGCACGTGGAAGTACTTTCTATAGCAAAAGCAAACAAAAAAGATATTCCCTCTATGTAAGACACAGTTGGTCTAAGTGCTTAGTAAAAGCCAGAATTCAAGGTATTTGCAGTGCTGCTACAAACCATCTATATGATTTCAAAGAATTCAAGTTGACTCTCAACATGAGGAGTAGGTCTCATAGGATTTTTACTTTCCTTTTCTTTTTTAAGAGAACCCCATATTTATTTATTTATTTGTTTATCTATTTATTTTAATAATGCTCAACAAGGAAACCATGGCTTTGGAGCATCCTTATCCCAGTCTTCTACAGAAATGCAAAACCAGAACATTTTGCTTCATTTTACACTGCCATTAATCCCAGGCTATGGGGGAGCTCTTGAACACACTAATCAATGCACCAGCTTTTGCTGCCTTCTCCATCATTTCTGTTGACAGCTCTGAATAGAGACACTGAGAGGGAGAGAGTTATGTCCCTAGAAGAGGCAGGAGGAGAGGGGACGGAGTTGAGCCTCCCACACTGTACATGATTTGCCTGATGCCCCTAAGAGCCATGGATGCATGGCAAGAATTACAATGGAATTACATACTCCAGTGATCAACCACAGTCATTAATCTTTATTTTTACCACTGTATGGTGCAAACACAACTTTTTTTTTTTTTCCTCCCATACTGACTTTGGGCAGCATCATTCTTTCTGGCTAAGGGCAGAGTCTCTAACAAGCCACTGTGTACAGATAAAAGTTATTTTCATGTCATCTGCTGGTGAACAGCATTGACTACCCATTTCTGACAGTGCTACCATTTGAGTATCCCTAGTCTCAAACCTGGTCCTCGTGCTGAAGGGAAATGAGTAGAGAACTAATGATATTCATTTAATGGTGTGTTAAATAATGTAATAAAATTACTGTGAGCAGTAAGTCCTACTGGATCACTAGGTCCCAGAATTGTATGAGGACTATGATGGGAACCAGAAGGATGATGAAAACTCTTCAATTGCAAAGACACGTTGTGAGCACAAAAGCAGATTATTCATTTGCTGTGGTACTTGCACTGTAAGTACATAAAATAAGAAATCTAATGCGCTTCATTAGAGTTATATGTGGGAGTCAAGGCTAAAGTAGGATTACAATGTCTAGAGAGCAGAAGAGGTCAATTGCATGTAACCAGTATGAACAGAGTAATTGGGAAGGAGTTTGGGGGATACGAGAGCATCTGTATCTCAGGAATTGTATCAGCAATACCAGAATGGGCTGAGAATACCCAAGTAAAGCTGTCAGGCTTTCAAGGTGTTTCTGACACTGTATTTATGTGCATGTAGGAGAAGTGGGAACAATGAGGGAAGAAACAAACAAACAATCAAAAAAACACCATTTTTTGGAGTAGGCTTTTGGGTAAGGTGGTAAAACAGAGTAATAAAAAAGAATAGGCAGTCGACTCAGCTAGAGAATAAAGATGGGTGGTGTCTCTGGCGGTTGTGAAGTCCCATGGGATGCTGGCAGGACACCTTCTGGACAACCCAGCTCCCCATCAGGGTTTTGCCCAAAAGACTTGTGATGAGAGAATGCAATAAGCAGAGACCTTAGTTCTAAATGGAGAAATGAAAACAGTAGTGCTTGTGTGTGACTTTCCATAGCATGTTTCCAAAGATTTTTCCATCCACTCCATAGCAGTGCAATTGTGACTTAATACTACCAGCAACATAGGTGTGTTCATTGGATAATTAAGATTAAGTACTTCCCTGGTGATGTGCTTAACCAATAAGCACAATAAGCGTCTAAATCCATTATACACCAAGTCTGATGTCTAAAGGGGTAGAGTCATATCTTGACAGTAATAGTTGCTTTCCATATTAATTGAGGAGAACTGTGCTGTTCCTAAGGCATAAACGTATCAAATCTCATAATCTTAATTGTTTTTAAACCTTCAGTTTCTGGAGGTTTGTGATTAAGAAAATCTCAGCTTCCATGTTTTCTCTTAGGACTTTCTTGCAAAGAAAATGGTGCAAAAAAAACCTCCAAAATGTCATATTTAAATGCTCAGTAGCTAGAATGCAAATATAAAACATTTAAAATTTATTTGACAACTTTTTTTTTTTTTTTTTTTTTTTTTTTTTTCCAGATAATACCATCTTTTTTCTGAGACTTGTCTCACAATTATGAAACTTCTGAGATAGGCAAGTGTTAGCATAGAGAATGCTTGAACCTTATGATATCATCTTAAACTAATCTTGTGTTTCTGATGAGAAAAGATAAAGAAGAAGACACATAGTTGTTAAATAATTTATGTGAACTTTCTGATACATTTTTAGAATTGGTAAAGCAACATGTGTAACAATTGCCTAGAAGCCATAGAAAATAATATGTCAAGTAGGGACTGTTAATCACCACAAGAAATGAAAGATATATGTATATTGTAAGACAAGGATGCTGTCTGATAAACCAGGACATAATTTAAAATGAGAGATTCATATCTAAGTTAAACAGCCATTTTGGCAGCTATGTAGAAACATGGATTTGTATTCAGCATTAAATTACTGAAGTATATCAGTTCAAGCAGAAGAAGGGAATGTGTAAAAAGAGATATGAAGAATTTTAATAAATGAATCTTTATAATAAGCACATTTTATTTAATAAGATTAAAGACAGAACAGAGACTAATAATTCTGGGCACAAATAGAAATTTCTTTTTAGAATTCTAAATCCATATTTAAAGTCCCCATGGGCAAAATTAAAAAAAAAAATAAAAAAAAGCAAGATCTACGTAATTATTTTTATTTTCTTTTATGGTTACAGTGTTTTAAAATATGACTTATTTTTAATGATACTGTTTTATTAGATCAACACTATCTCCTTAACAATATTTAAAAATATTTTATTACATTATATTCAGTTTTCAATTAACATTAGAAAAATAATTTTGAAATGGACAAAAACCCTGCAATTTTATTGGAAATCATTATAAGCTCCATAGTGCTGAGAGTTTTAGTTCAAAATTTTTAAAAATCATGCATCATCTTGCCATAGTTTTGATGATGTCAAAATCATTATGTCACCATGGAGTACATTTCTAGGTTTTTGTGAAATGAAATGAAAAATAGGTTCATGTGACAAAATAAAAGCTTTTCTTTAACATCCTCATCCTCCCCAGCTTCCTTTTGATGAGCCAACCTTTGCAGATGAGAAACAAACTTATTCCTGATTCCTGATCAGCCCCACAGCATATTCAGTCTGTGATATGTTCTGAAAGACTGCCAAAAGTGGAGTCAGTTTTCACAGTTATTTTTGTTTAAGAGTGATGTTAAACAGATTTTAATGCTAAAGACTGGACAGAGAACACACCTCTTGAATAGACCATTGAACAGACCTATGCACAACTTTAAGATAAATTATTTATTTAATAGAAACTTTTTTTTTTTTTTAATATAGCAATCTTCCCCTCTCACAACTATTCAAAATGTTAAGACATAATTTATTACTGAAAAATAATGATGTTGGGTAAGAAAAAAGCTTGTGAAGTAGAAGAATATTTTATTTTGTCATTTGCTAAACAGAAATCTAAAACTATTTCTTAAAATTTGACTGATATAGGTATTCATTAGAGGGACATGACTTTCAAAATTTGAAAATAACTGAAAATGAAATGCATATATATTTTTTTAAAGTTATTATTTTTATCTGGGAAAAATGTATTTTGAGTCTACGTGATCATTCCTTTTGGTTGAACACTGAATTACTATAAACCAACTATAGAATGATTTGTTGGTAAATTTTTGGCATCCCAGGGCCAGAAGGTAGTTTACTACATACTGCATCAAGTTTGGATGTCTGATCCTACTCTGGAGCTTTTCAACTTTCCAGAAGATGGCAAAAATGAGAATTTTACCCATGCTGTGTGAGAATTCAGTTTGCATTGATAACATAAGGTCTCTCTTTCACCCATTGTATGTAGAAATAAAGGGTAAGATTATTCTCTAATATCTGTAACATCTGTCTTTTCAAAAACAAGCCCCAAGCTAGTCAGTCACATCATTTCTATTTTTATTTCCCTTTTCTTTCCTGTAATGATAAAGGAAGTGTTTACTCAGTGCATTGCAGCATGCATTAATTTGGGTGATCAGAAAGAGTGATGCTGTCTCAGCAAGAGGGTCTGTATTACAGTATTGATTTAACAGTACAAGGTTAACACTGTGCCAACCCTTCTGTTCTATGCACTTTTTTTCAGATTTTTAACTGTATTGGAATTTGTGTCTAAACTGAAACCTATCCTCATGACTTATGCTGTAGAACTTGCTTACATTAGCTATCACGTCCTGCATTTCTGAAGGAGAGGTTGTAAGAGTTCTTTGAATGCAATGGATTCATCAGAATAGCAATCTATTCTAAGATGGCCTAATGACTTGAACTAGCTACTTGTGAATAACCAATCCGGGAGAAATTTAAAGGATCGTAGTTCAAAAAATGGTCTTTTTAAACTGGACAGCTGAAGTCTTTAATCTCCAAAATGGCTTATCAGATCAAAGGTTTGGACCACTCTGATAGCATTATATTGATGACATGAATACTGTTCTTCAGTGGCTTAAGCTGCAATGGAAATCTAACTACTCTTCTTCTGAGTTTTAATGCATTCCTTCCCTTAAACATCTAAAACCATAAATAGTTTTAATAATGTTAAGAATTATCATCTAACATTAAGTTTCTAGAAGATATCATACTGATCACATCTCTGAAACACTTTAGACTGATGGTTCTTGAGCATCTGATACAAAATTTCACAACATTTGAGAGAATGGGAGACTATTTTATATCTGAAAATTGATTTACCTGAGGTCAAATAGGAAGCTTGATGCAGAGGAGTATACTGAAATTTGCTCACCCCCGGCAACCTAAAGCCTTCATGTGCCTATTCTGCTGTTAAAATACTGGAAAGAGAACAGCATAATCTGTTTCATTATTTCAACAGTTACTAGAAGTACAGACCGAATACCATGTTTGACAGTTAGGATGTTGTGGTGTAGGTTTATTTATTTATTTATTTATCCCCTTCAGCTGTTCTGCAGATTTGTCTTTTCTTTTATTATAAGGAAGCAGCACAGTAACAAATAAATGCAGGAGACGAACTATTTTCCTTTGTTCTTGAAAACTTTGTGAGCTAGGTTAAATAACAGTTTTTATTTTCCTTCCTGCAAAATGGGTATTACCCAAATTACTCAAGTGTATTAAGAAGATTTAGAGAGTGGTTCAGCAAATCCCTTTAGTGCTTAACTTCTACCAAAATCAAAGATTTTATGTGCATCCTTAAAATTCTTTGCTAAACTAAGCCTTTACTGTCACATCTATAATATTCACTGAGATGGTGCAGTATTTCATCGAAACACAGAATAGTTTAGATTGGAAGGGAATTTAAAGATTATCTAATCCCACCCCCCCTGCCATGGGCAAGGACATCTTCCACCAGACCAGGTTGCTCTAAGTCCCATGCAATCTGGCCTTGAACGCTTCCAAGCATGGGGCATCCACAGCTTCTCTGGGCAACCTGTTCCAGTACCTCACCACCCTCTCAGTAAAGAATTTCTTCCTAATATCTAACCTAAATCTACCCTCTTTAGTTTAAAACCATTATACCTTGTCCTAACCCTACACTCCATGACAAAGTGTCTGTCCCCAGCTTTCCTGTAGGCCCCCTTTGGTTACTGGAAAGCCACTGCGAGTTCTCCCTAGAGCCTTCTCCAGGCTGAACAGCCCCGTAGTCTGAACAGATCCCTTAGTCTGTCCTCATAGGAGATGTGCTCCAACCCCTTGATCATCTTTGTGACCCTCCTCTGTACTTGTTCTAATACTTCTGTGTTCTTGTGCTGGGGGTCCCAGAGCTGGATGCAGTACTCCAGGTGGGGTCTCACAAGAGCAGAGGGGTAGAGGGGGATAATCACTTCCCTTGACCTGCTGGTCATGCTTCTTTTGATGCAGCTCTGGATACAGTTGGCTTTATAGGCTGCAAGCACACATTGCCAGATCATTTTGAGCTTCTCATCAACAAACATCCCCAGGTCCTTCTCCTCAGGGATGCTTTCAATCCATTCTCCTCCCAGCCTGAATTTGTGCTTGAATTTGCCCTTGTATTTGTGTAATATTTTTTTATCAACCTTATGTGGTTATATTTCTAAATATTTTATTTAATATAAAATTAACTTCTAAGATGAAACTGACCACATAAAACATGGACATTTGCAGATGCTTTTATACTGGATTTAGAAAAAAATCATAAATAAGATATTTGGGCTGATAAAAGTCATTTTGCCTGATAAAAGTCATTAGTTTTCTAACTAGTACATTCCATTAAGCTTTCAGCTGTAGAACTTTCTAAAGAAGTTGTCAAAGGTATGAAAAAATTATTCTACTTTGATTTGATATGATTCTAATTGGTTAAGTAGATATTGAAACTACTGCTTTTAGGGTAGATATAGCTATATACAATTGCAATTATTTTGGAAAACTTTACTTCTGCTTGGTTACTTAAGAGTATAATTAGAGTACTGCAATTATCTTAACAGCAGCAGTAGAAATCATTAAGTAATACATTTTCTTTTTTCCCTGATCTCCTTTTTGGTTGCACCTCAATTAAAAAAAAAAAAAAAAAAAAAAGTTAATTTGAAGGATACTGTCAGTCTTCCTACTTTCTACTTGCATCAGTGTTCCTACCAACAAAATAATAACTGCCTTAAAAGGGACTGTAATTAAAAATTTGATACATCTCCTACTGATAATAGCTCAGTTTTATTGTAAAACACTGTGTTAGAATATATTACCATGACAGAAGTAGTCAGAACACCTGGGAGAATTTGATTTGCAGGAGAAAAAGTGTGAGTTTTTTATCAGGAGCTATCTAGCAGGAAGTTCAGTCCAGCATGAACCCACTGCTGAGGAGATTGTGCAATCTCCACTTTCAGCCTCTTTTTTTCCACAGTAATCACAGATCTGCCTGGTCCCATGCTGAAGCAGAAGAATGGGGTAGATGACCTTTTCACATCCCTCCCATACCTGTTTTTCATGATACTACAATTTCTTGAGATATTAATCTGTAAAATGTATTGAATGGCCTTTTGGATTTTAAGACTGGCAGAGACACTCTAGAGTGAGTATCCAGTAGCCAAGAAATCAATATTTGTTTTCAAAAACTCATCTGTTTTCATTACACAAGTGTATGATTCCAGTGCCTTGGAAAGACTGAATCATAGAATCATCGAGTCATAGAAACATAATCACAGAATGGTTTGGGTTGGAAGGGAATTTAAAGATTACCTAATTCCAACCCCCCTGCCATAGGAAAGGACACCTTCCACCAGACCAAGTTGCTCAAAGCCCCATCCAACCTGGTCTTGAACACTTCCAGGGATGGAGCATCCACAGCTTCTTTGGACAACCTGTTCCAGTACCTCACCACACTCTAAGTAAAGAATTACTTCCTAATATCTAATCTAAATCTACACTCTTTAGTTTAAAAAAACAAAAACAAAAACAAAAAAAAAAAACAACCCCCCTTGTCCTCTCACTATCCACCTGTGTAAAAAGGCAAAACACTTTTCCAGCTTACTCAAAAGATGAAGCAGTAGTTTAGACAGAGAAAAGATTGTTTCTGTAGCTTCATTTCAAAATAATTTTATAGAAGCTTGTTTTGGTTTTCCAGATCAGATATTCAGAAAAAACAATGGGGTGTCATAATATGCTCTTTTTACTTTCACATTGGCTAATATTTTTGAGGTGTGAGAGCTCCCATCTAATTGTTCACTCTGTACTCATAAATCTGTTGTCTCTTAGATGTCTAACTAACTCTTATATTGCCAGCTCCTCTGGGACAATAATATCTTTCTGTTATAAATATGAAATATCTAGTGCAGTGTTTGATTGCCTCAAGGAATTCTTGGCTGGATTTCTTAGGAGCTGCAGTAACACAATGAACAGCAACTATAAGATATAAGAGAGACTGGTTCCTCAGTAACACAGCTAATTGTTAAGTAGAGTTTACATATATAAAGCAAGTTTCCTAGTCTCTGACTAATTTTTCTCTTTGAGCATTTAATTACACATTTTTCTCCACTTTATTATAAATCAGATGTTTTTAATATAGCGAAACTCCTTTACTGGTGCTTTCATGCAACAGTTACAGAACTGGGTTGTGACTATAACTAACATGGGCAGACAAGTATAAAGCACTGTAAAAGCTCTTTTGCATTCTTTACTGACATTTTGCCCTCATGTAACATTTCTTATATATGTAGTTTCCTACTGTTTCTGATAATTTCTTACCATTGGAAAATGGAGAGCCAGACTTAGTTACATATACGTATATTATGTGTGTATATATATATACGTGTATATATATATATTAGCAATCTCACAAGGATATGAAACAAATACAGAAAGTTTCATTGCATTCCTTAGGAATATATGAATTCCTCAGTCTACATACTGGTCTGAGCAGACCATCAGTAAGCTCTGGAATCACAGAATCACAGAATAACAGAATCACAGAACTGTAGGGGTTCAAAGGGACATTGAAAGATCATCGGGTCCAACCCCCCTGCCAAAGCGGGTTCCTCAGAGCAGGCTGCCCAGGTAGGTGTCCAGACAGGCCTTGAATATCTCCAGAGAAGAGATATTCACAACCTCTCTCCACAACCTCTCTAGGCAGCCTGTTCCAATGCTCCATCACCCTCACCGTGAAGTTCTTTCGCATATCACTGCAGAACTTCCTGTGCTCTAACTTGCAGCCATTGCCCCTTGTCCTATCCCCACAAACCACTGAGAAGAGGTTGGCCACATCCTTCTGTCCCCACCCCTCAGATATTTATATACACTGAGGAGATCCCCTCTCAGTCTTCTCTTCTCCAGGCTGAACAAACCCAGGTGTCTCAGCCTTTCTTCATAGAGAAGATGCTCCAGGCCCCATATCATCTTTGTGGCCCTCCACTGGATTTTTTCCAGGATATTCCTGTCTTTCTTGTACCGGGGAGCCCAGAACTGGACACAGTACTCCAGGTGAGGCCTGACCAGGGCAGAGTAGAGGGGAAGGATCACCTCCCTTGACCTGCTGGCCACACTCCTTTTAATGCACACCAGGATCCCACTAGCCCTCTTGGCCACAAGGGCACAGTGCTGGCTCATGGTCAACTTGTCGTCCACCAGGACCCCCAGGTCCTTCTCCTCAGAGCTCCTCTCCAGCAGGTCGTTCCCCAGCCTGTACTGATACTTCGGGTTGTTCCTTCCCAGGTGCAGGACTCTACACTTGCTCTTATTAAATCTCATTTGGTTTCTTCTTGCCCATTTCTCCAGCTGGTCCAGGTCTCGCTGAATGGCAGCACAGCCTTCTGGTGTGTCAGCCACTCCTCCCAGCTTTGTGTTGTCGGTGTACTTGCTGAGGTCTATTCTCTCATCAAGGTCATTGATGAAGATGTTGAACAAGACCAGACCCAGCACTGACCCCTGGGGAACACCGCTAGTCACAGGCCTCCAGCCAGGCTCTGCTCCACCGATCCCTCTAAGCTCAGCCAGTCAGCCAGTTCTCAACCCACCTTGCCATCCACTCATCTATCCCACACTTTCTCAGCTTTTCTAGTAGGATGTCATGGGAGACAGTATCAAAAGCCTTGCTAAAGTCAAGGTAGATGACATCCACTGCTCTCCCCCCATCTACCCAGCTGGTGATGCCATCATAGAAGGCAACGAGGTAGGTCAAGCAAGACTTCCCCTTGGTGAATCCATACTGACTACTCCTCATAACCTTCTTCTCTTCCAATTGCTTGGAGATGGCATCCAGGACAAGCTGCTCCAATACCTTTCCAGGGACAGAGGTGAGACTGACTGGCCTGTAGTTTCCCGGATCCTCCTTCCTGCCCTTCTTGAAGACCGGAGTGACATTGGCTATCCTCCAGTCTTCAGGCACCTCACCCATTCTCCAGGACCTTTCAAAGATGATAGAGAGCGGTTCGGCAATCACATCTGCTAGCTCCCTTAGCACACGCAGATGCATCCTGTCGGGACCCATGGATTTGTGTGCATTGAGCCCACTCAGACACTCCCAAACCACTCTCATGTCCACCAGGGGGGAGTCCTCCATTTCCCAGACCCTTTGTCTTATTGTCAGGGGCAAGGAGTCCCGGGGGAGTGTCCTTGAAGCAAAGACTGAAGCAAAGAAAGCATTCAATATCTCTGCCTTCTCAGTGTCTCCTGTGACCAGGACACCTCCCTCATTCAGCAAGGGACCCACATTATCCCTAGTCTTCCTCTTGCTGTTTACACTTGAAAAAACCCTTCTTATTATCCTTTATCTCCTTCACAAGCCTCATCTCTAGGTGGGCTTTAGCCTTCCTCGTCGCTTCCCTGCAGGCCCTGACAACACATCTATATTCCTCCCAAGAGGACAGGCCCTTTTTCCACATTTCATAGACCATCTTCATCCTTTTGATCTTATTGATGAGCTCCTTGCTCATCCACGTGGGTTTCCTGCCCCCCTTCCCTGATTTCCTATTCCTCAGGATGCACCGACCCTGAGTGTGGAAGAAGTGCTGCTTAAATGTAGCCCAGCTCTCACAAGCACCCCTGCCTTCTAGCAACCTATCCCATGAGATACTCCCAAGCAGGTCCCGGAAGAGGTCGAAGTTGGCTCTTCAGAAGTCCAGGGTAGCAGCCCTGCTTTTAGCCTTACTTCCTTTGCCTGGTTCCATCTGGAACTCCACCATCTCATGGTCACTGAATTCCAAGCTGTCCCCAACCTTCACATCCCTAATAAGGCCATCCCTGTTGGTAAGAACAAGGTCCAGGAGCACCCCACGTCTCGTTGGCTCCTCCACCACCTGCGTCAGAAAATTGTCCTCAACGCATTGTAGGAACTGTTTGGACTGCTCGTGCCTGGCTGAGTTGCTTACCCAGCAGATGTCTGGGTAATTGAAGTCCCCCATGAGGACCAGCGCTTGTGATCGTGAGGCTACTAGCAGCTGCTCATAGAATGCCTCATCGACTTCCTCCTCCTGATCTGGAGACCTGTAGCAGACCCCCACCACTGTGTCGCCCATACCAGCCCACGCTTTAATTCTTACCCACAAGCTCTCCACTTGTCCTTCACCCTCCCCTAGCTGGAGCTGGGAACACTCTAATTGCTCCCTCACATAAAGGGCAACCCGACCCCCTCGCTTCCCCAGCCTGTCTTTCCTAAAAAGGACATAGCCCTCCATGACTGCGTTCCAGTCATGCGAGCTGTCCCACCACGTCTCAGTGATAGCAACGAGATCGTGGCCCCGCAAACGAACACAGATCTCGAGCTCATCCTGTTTATTTCCCATGCTCCGTGCATTGGTGTACAGGCACTTTAGGGAAGTAGCAGGTGCAGTTACCCCTGGGGGGATGCAAGAAGAAGATACTGGATGGGGGATTGGGAATGCCACCTTCTATGAGGAGCCCTCAGACAATCCTATGGGAGAGCTCAGAAATTTTTCCCTGTCTTCAACAGTGACAGCAGTGACGACTTCCCCCAGCCCTTCTCTGTCACCTTTAGCTCCCCTCCCTTCCCCCATTAACCCTAGTTTAAAGCCCTGACAATCAGCCCAGATAGCTTGCTCCCCAACACACTTGCGCCCCACTTGCTCAGTTGGTATCTGTCCATAGCCCACATATCCGGCCTCTCAAAGGACGGCCCAAGATCAAAATACCCAAATCCCTGGTCCAGACACCACCCCCTCAGCCAGTCATTTACCTGTCCTGTTCTGTTCCTTCTATCTGCATCCCAGTCACCCTGCGGGAGGACAGAGGAGAACACTACCTGCACCCCCAATCCCCTCAACAACCTCCCCAGGGATGCAAAGTCCTTTTTAATATTCTTAATTTTTCTATTTTCTATATTTTCTATATTTTAATATTTTCTATATTTAATATTTTCTATATTTTAATATTCTTCATTTCTCTGGAAGATAGACCAAAGCTGAGATCTGAGGACCTTATTAAGCACTTTGTTTCTGCAATGTGACAGAAATCTGTACAGCAACAAAAGAGTCCATCTGAGCAAGAGACATAGATTTATGGGATAGTTCTACCTTTTCCAGAGAGTATATGCATAGTAAATACAAACAAACAAACAACAAAACAAAACAAACAAAAACCAACCAAATAAAACAACAACAACAACAAACCAACCTTACTCCCCCTCCAATCCACTAAAAAATAAATATAGAAAGCTGTCAAAAATCTGTCAAAACCCATCTCTACATTATTCAAAAGTCTTCATATGCAGAGATAATGTATCAGAAGAACAAGCCACGGTTATTATGCTATTTATATCAAAGACTTCATATACCAATCTCAGTGCAACTTTCCTTAGTAAAGGTTTCTCAACTTGCAGAAAACATTTTTTTGTCAAAACAACTGAGCTACCACAGAAATTTGTCTTGTAGTTTGGACACCCAAGTGAGTTGCAAGAAACGTGTGGTTCAGAGTCAGGGGTATGATAATTCAGGCCAGGAAATGTGAATCATATTTGTTGTTTCCTACCTTGATGACCCATGTGCAAGCTGAGTTTCCTTACAATCCAAGTCTGGTATTATGAGTTAGATCTCAGTATCCAGTATTACCCAGTGAGAGAAGAATCTCAGGAAGGTTTTGTTTTCATCCTGTTGCTTATCAAGACATTTTTTTAGCATTACTATGAAATTCTGTGAGACAAGAATTTTAACAATAGCAGGAATAAAATCAAGGGTGAGAATGACACAGCAGTACAAGATTCAGGTCTGTGTGATGTACCTGCCCCCCACTGTGTGATACTGAAGAGCCTGGACAAGACAGAGTTTTTCATGTAAACCCTAAATACAACATTTGAGGTATGCTCCACACAAGTTGATGACATTTGGCATGCCACATAATAACAACAATTCTTCTGTGTTTTATGCTGATTCATGTGTTCTTCGTGTTTTTTTTTTTTTTTTTTTTTTTTGTCTATGATAGTTTTGTTTGTTTGTTTTTTTGTTTGTTTCCCAGTCAAATTACCAAAGATACTGAATAAACAATATATTACTTTAATTGATTCTGCAAAACAATGATAGCTTCCTCAGCAGTATAAAGAGGTTATTCTCTGTACATGTTCTGATTTGTTCTATTTCTAATTTTATGACCACAGTAACCCACAAAAGCATATGTAAAATGAATATAAAAGTACATCTTTCAAGTTCAGATATACTATTTGCCATATTACCTGGAGTAAATACTACCAGTGTAGTATTTCAAGCACGCTAAAATTAAAGTTGTCATTGCATGTGGTTCGGTTTCTGATAATCCCAGTAATAAACACAGACTTTAGATGAAGGGCTTCAGTAGTTTGAAGTCATATTGTTTTGCTGGATCTCATGCTCAGATTATTTATGAGCTGAATGACTGATACAGAGAAAGTCATGTTCCCTTTTCCACCTATATTCAAAAGTTAGAACAGAAACCCATAATAATATGTCACTTAGCAGTCAAAAACAATACAGAACAAGCTAAAAAAAAAAAAAAAAAGAGCATATAAACTCTGAAAACAAATCAGAACAAACTGCAGTTTTCCCAGGTATCCTAACATTAGTGAATCTGTGGGGTATCAGGAATGTCTTAAAAATCAGTGATGCTATACTTTAGCTGGAACGATGGCATAAAATCATCTTCAAAGAAATGACAGTAATAGATGAGGACAGATATTCATTGTTTCTACCACTTGGGTGAAAAAAAGTCCTAACAAATGCTTTTGGTGGAATATGCAGTAATATGTATTGCCACAATAACAGACAGCAGACTGATCTCAAGTAGTAGTAAGTGTACAGACTGAAGAAATGGGTCATTTTATTTCTTTATTTTGCTTCTTTGGCCTTTTCAGCAAAGCTGAAAAAGTCTTTCTCTTCAGAAATGATGAGAAACAAAATAAACAACAAGATTGTACATGACCCTGTATGAACACTCCTCATCTGCTTACAGAAATGAAAGACATCCTTTAACAGGATCTTTCTGTCAATACTCAGGACCTGACTCAAAATCTAACAAACACAGTGAGAACTTTCTCAGAAATTTAAATAGGTATAAAGCTATATTCTTCTAGAGAAATAGATTATTATATTGCAGACTTAAGTGAATCATTTTGGTACTGATTAAAAACAAACAAACAATAACAACAACACACACAAACAAACAAAAAAAAAACTCTCTAAAAATACAGTACTCATAAAGCAGTGGAATTTTTTCTGTAGGGAATGATGTTCTCTACAAACTCTAAACTTTCCTCCAGATTCATATATATTTTTAAAATCCTCTGGTTTGATCAGTAGCAAAATACAACCTTTAACATCAACAACAACAACAAGTAGATGAAAAAAAAATCTTGCCAAAAAAAAACTGAGCAAATATTTTATGAAGACTACTGGAACCTTGGAAATGAACCTTTAAAATAATAATTTTGCAGATTTGGGTTTATTATATATTTTATATAGCTATTAGTAATAGCCTCTAAAGCCAAGTCTAAAACTTAAACACAACTTGATTTGATGTTAATATGATTTTTCCTATGGCTAGTGAACTAATACAATAGCATATGTTGCATTGTGTCACAAAAAGTCACCACTATAGGTGAAAATAAGCCTTTTGATTTTATTATTTCCATTAGAAATTGTTTTAAAGGGACAGCTCCCTTGCACCTGCTATTCCACCATACTTACCTAGACAACTTTGCTCACTAGCAAAGAACACAAAAGCAAAATGCCCTTTATTGTCATGGAACACAAAGAACCTTGACCTTCCATTTTCTTTTGCTGCTGCTTGACTTGCCTCCCTTTTGTTACTATTTCATTATTTTATCATGGCAATATAATATGCATGTCCAAAGAAAGGCAATGAAACTGGTGAAGGTTCTAGAGAACAAGTTTTATAAGGAGTGGCTGAGGGAACTGGGGTTGTTTAGCTTGGAGAAAAGGAGTCTCAGGAGACCGTATCATGCTTTAGAAATACCTTAAAGGAGGCTATAGTGAGGTGGGGATCAGGCTCTTCTCCCAAGCTTGAAGTGATAAGATAAGAGGAAATGGCCTCAAGTTGCACCAGGAGAGGTTCAGGCTGGGTGTAAGGAAAAAATTATTTATTGAAATGGTTGTGAGGTATTGGTACAGGCTGACCAAGGAAGTAGTTGAGTCACCATCCCTGGAGGTCTTCAAAAAATGTGTAGATGTAGAACTTAGTGACATGGTTTAATGGTGAACTTGGCAGTGCTAGGTTAAAGGTTGGACTAGATGAACTTAGAGATCTTTTCCAACCTAAATAATTCTATGACTCTATTCTAACATAACAAACTCTTCTCAACGCATTCATTACAAATTGTTTTCATCACCACCAGCTTGTTAATGGCTTATGAGGAGGAGACACTAAACTTCCTCCTTCTAGATGCCAGCCAGTGACTCCAAATACTCTAATAAAGCTCCCAAATGATTAACAGTGTGTCCATAACTGTTCTAATAATTTCAGTTAAAGAAAATTAATTCTGTTCATACAAGTACTTGAGACTTGAAGAAAGGACTGTTCCTAAAAGCTTGTTTTCCCCCATCAAATTGCATGTCTAATAATAACTAGGCATTTTGTAGCTGGTAAAACTACAAGTTTCTAGATAATCTCAATTTATTTCGAGCATCATATTTCTTGCTGTGTGTGCTGAGAGTCAGCCGTTTAAATGAATGTCACAATTTCACTATTTGTAAAATAAGCCTGATGGTAGTTTTCCAAGATTACTAGAGTGGACACAAGTTAAAAGGCACTTGAGAAGAACCACTGCTCTGTGCCTTGAAGATGACCAAAATCATAATGATTTCTCCTGGCCTAAAAGCAATTCCATGAATCAAAGTGCTTTGTGCAATCCTGAAATGAAAAATGTTACATAAAAAAAGTTATTATTATGAGTCTCACCTCAAAGCTCTTAAAAGCTCATATTTCTTTTGGATAGAGGTTGTTATGAGATTTTAGCTGTAATGCAAAAAAAAAAAAAGTGCCTTGAACTCTGTTGAACTTAATATTTGTTGGTTGGAATAGGTATAGCTCCATCATAAACCACAGTTACCTCCAGAAAAATGGTCAGTGAGAAGTTTGAAAGATATTTGTAATGACATAATCTATGATCAAAGTGGACCCATGTATACCTCATTGGGACATCAACAATGTATATCAACATTTCCCATAGAAAACAAGACAGAATAGAGGCATATCAGGATCTGACCTTTGCCAGTATTTTTGAAATAGTATTTCAACTACTGGTCATTAGTCATATGTATTTTTATATTACTGAGTTTATCTCTAGGCTCCAAAACCATGGAAATTTACTTCACAAGGACTCTCAAATCCTTTAAATGTTTGCCACTATTTAGACCCAAAGGAAAATAAACGAACATCACACTGATATTAAGCACACATTCGTTTTGACATGTTGTTTTAGTACCATTAATTCCATTAATTTTGATCACAGAATTTATTCAGATTTTTTTTCTTTTTTTTTTTTCTTCTTTAGCTAAAATAATAATGTTCACTTTTTCCTTCTAAGCCAATATATGAAGTCTCTGAAGTGCTGCTGAGCAAAGTAAAGGTATATTTTCTGGGATGCTATAAAACTGTCAGTTCTGGCTGAGGTTTTTCTGAAACAGTTTCACTACCTGATAACCTTTCACATACCAACACTATATTCTATTCTGTATGAATATACAGAATATATTTGTATGAATATATCTATATCTGTATGAATATACTTTCTTTAATTATCTCACTTTATAAACAATGCCAGCCAAAGCTGCCTAAATATTCAGTTCTTTGCTTCAGTTCTTTGCTTCACCTGGAAAAGTTCTGAAATTTGTGGTAATTAATTTCAGCAGCTGCAGTTTTTAATTTCAAAGTTGCAGAAGTAAACTTGATCTCCTGTCCTTGATCTAAAGGATTACTGGGTGACTCCCATTCAATGGTGCAAAGTTTTTGTCCAACGACTAAGTGAAAACCTGACCATTTTACAATTAGATGTCACTATAATGAAGAGGTGAATAATTTTATTTGGACATAAACTTCCTCTGCCCATCTTACAACACTGCCTCTGCTGTGAGCTGTGCTTTCTGATGATTCAATTTGAAATGATAGATAAAAATACCAACTAAGAATGAAATTTCACTTACGTTTTATTATTCAAAATAATTCCATCATTGATCTCTTAGGGGGTTGGTAAAGCAAGCTTTACCTATTTCTGAGGTGATAGAGGCTATGATGAGGTCCTAGAGATCTGTCCATGCTATAGTTTTCATTTTATTTATTTATTTATTTATTTCTGTTTCTTTATAAGGTAAGGAAAAGGTTTTGGATACCAGCTCCTTCATAATGATCTCCCCAGTGACAGTGTCTCTCATGGGTTACAAAGGCAAAACCGGCATTGCTGTAGGGTGTTCTGGCAGACTGTTCTCTTTTCCAGTCTCTGTCAACACTTTATATTTTAGTAACTTTTGCTTCTCAGTTCCTGCAGGAGTTTTAAAATTATCTCACAATGAAGTTTTATGCAGATTCAGCATCAGTTTTTTAAGTAATATGTGCCTAGGTTTGTGAAAGAAAATAGCACTTTTTGGTACAAATGTTCCTTGCAGATATTAAGATGAGTTGCTGCTTGCTGCAGGATTTTGTATTTATGGTTTCTGTTAGGGAAATAATTCACTTTCCTATAGTTCTCACATCCTATCATGCTCAGCACAGTAGGAGCTCTTTTGAAAATAAGGGAGCAAATAAGCAATATATATATATTAACACACTAAAATTGTTCCTTTCTGGTTATAGAACAGATAATGAACTTAAATGTAAATATGTTGTCGCATTAGCTGAATATTCTCAAATGTACATTTGTATATATCAGTCAATGTCTAGCCATGAAAGTGACCTTTAGGGACCTTAAAGAGAACATTTGTCTTAAATCAGCCTGTTGCTTCCTATCGATCATCAATAAGAAATGCAGATCCCCATTTGTATCTCAGTTCCTTTTTCATCGTCAGCTCCTTTCTATTTCTGCCTCATAACCTTACCTTGAGTTTCCGGTCAACCTGTTGTTCTGGCACAACAACTATAATTTATGTATTTTTCCAAATAGAGAAGTGACAGTTATCTAGACTGAGCAAGGAAAATACTCTGGTGAGATGCCCCATGTGCTGCCTGCAGCCCTACCTGTGAGCATTGATCAACCTGACTGGGGCAGAGGAGTGGTAGCACTGACTGTCCTGAGGGATATTGGAGTGTTTTTCCCTTAGAGGACAAGGTCATTCTCCCATACCTCCAACACCTCTCCTCCTCTACACTTCCACCAACAAAATCTTCCAATTTATTTTTTCATTCACAAAATGTTTTCTTCCCCATGGTCAATGATTCTTGAGAAGTTACATTTCAAATCTTCCACTTAGTTGTGCAGTGAGATATTTCCATAGAAGTGGTCTTTTTAGCACCATCCATGAGGACACTCCAGAGAGTCCCTTCTTCAGAGTTACATCTATTAGCATTTTAATTACTTTCTGGTCACAGGTGGTGTGCATATTCCCTGGCCAGTATCTATTTCTGAACAGTGAGTAAGCATTTTTCTTCAATCCCAGCTTAACTTCACTTTGAGGACAACTCTTATTTGATAATCAAAACTTGAAATGCACAGGAACCGAAGGTAGTAAAATAGGAAGGTGAAAAGGATGAAAATATTCTGGAAATATGAGAAAAACAAAAAAAGTCACAAAATAAATAGGTAGAAATAAGTATGTGATGGAAAAGGTGATAAACCTCAAATATGTTTTGCTTTCTAGTGGAATCAGAACTTAGTTATCTGGGCAGAGGGATCAGATCCAGAACACAATGAGCTGACTCTGCACATCTCAGGACACACAAAATGAGCCTGACACACTCTGGACATTTCAGTCTCAGGTGCAAATACTCAAATCAGCTACACAGGGCAAGCCCATGCCCTGGAGTGTGTTGACTGCAGTGGGTGTCTCCTTGAAATGTCTGGACTTCTGAGCACCACACAGCTGTGGGTGGTGTTCCTAGAAATCCTGGGCAAGCCACCAAGTCTCCCTTGTTAGGTTGGACTTCTTTTGCTTGTTTGAAAAATAAATGAAGTTCAAATACAAGGTAGTACCCTCAGTCTGACCTACAAATCCTACTCACACATATAATCCAAATGCTAGACCCTCTCCACTCAAGGACAGAAGGCAAGTGGTAGTCCTATTTTAAAGCAATTTACAGTTATATGATAAATGTTATTACTGTTACACTACAAAATCACTTTGCATGGACTCCGGCAGCTTTGATAAACAGGCTACTAGAGTTATTAGAGAATGGTGTTTGGGCGTTTAGTGAAGACTAGAAAACGTTAGGTGGGAGAAATATTTAGATTAAAGTGTATTTCTTTATATACTACCTTCATGATGGAAAAAAAAAAAAAAAAAAAGTTTATCAATGTAAAAAAGAGCAAGCCATGAAGTGTTAAGTCTCATTGATTTTTCTGCATAGCTATGGCTTGGCTAATTTTCAGCTACCAGTAACTGAATACTCAAATAAGGCTGTTTGTACTTGCTGTGTATGCTGCTTGAACACCCATTTGGTATTGTGTAGTGGCAGCCAGCTCCTGGTGAGGGCAAGAAACCTTGCTGTTCCCGGTGTCTGCAGGAAGGCACAGAAATCTGGGTGAAGCTTAGAATGACAGTGGATGAAACAGAGCACTCCCCTAACTACCTTGTAGCATTTCAGATTTTTTGGCAACTTAAGGTAAGATTGATGTGAACTGGTTGGCAAGTGCTAGGGAGCAAGCCAGTGGAGAAGCTAACACTTGAGTGGTGGTTTTAAACAAGAGTATTATAAATCCACATGTAAGGTGTTAACCTAAGAAAACATGAGCTATGTCCTAAAAACATAAAACATAGCTCATGTTATGTTAGAAAGGTAGATGGACATATGAGAAGAAATATCCCAGCTCTACAGCCTATGGAGTAAGCACTCACCAGAGAATGGAAAACTTGATTTTTTTCTTTATTATTATTAGTTTTTAATTTAGTGATGACCTCATACTTTCCTGTATGTCCATAGAGCTTGCATCTTATATGAGGGCACTTAAGTGGTAGAGAAAATAACTCAATTTTAGCCTATGGAGTCAAATATATAGAGTCTATTACAAACTTCATATTGGTTTATAAACTGATGGAGGAATTCCCCTCCACACTTGATCTCTTCCTTCCTTGACCTCTTTAGAGAAGGCTGGGATCCTTTGTGTCCTTTTTGTCACCCAAGAAGGAGCTATCAGCTACTCGTGGCTTTCAGAGCTTGTTGACTAGGATGAAGGAAGGTGCAGAAAATGGTTACAGAGAATCTGTCAAAAGTTAGTATAGACTGAGAGTGTATATATAGTCCTGAATATCCCACTGCTTTACTTCTGTGAAGTAGTAAAATATCTCCAGCTAAAAACAAAACAAAACAAAACAAAAACAAAACAAAACAACAACAACAACAACAACAACAAAAAACAACAAAGAAAGAAACAAACAACAGTTTTCCTTGGATCAGAAAATTATTTGGACCAGAAAATTATTTCATTGCAATACAGCAGCCTCTCTTTGCACTGAGGTAAGGTGCCAAGAAGTACTCTTGGAGATCTTGATACTAATCGGCCCTCAGAATATTACTTCACGAAAACTATGCAGATTTTCTCTGTTTGCCTTTTCTCCTATCACTTTTATGTGTTTTTTGTTGTTTGTTTTTTTTTTTCCTGTTTCAAAGCAGACTTCTGTACCCTAGTTTCTTTACACTTAGAACTACTTACAATAGTATAATGTAATATTTTATTATATATAATATAATAACTATAATTATAATTATAATATATAATATATCTAATATAGATAGGATATCTTTGGTCAAGAGCAAACACGAATTCATCCAACAAATCCAATGCATTTCATTTTTGAAAAATCATATAAAATTGATTTTCACATAGTAATCCCTGGGTCAGTTGGCTAATCCATATGTTATGCTAACTCTTTTAAACTCTTGTAAATTAACATTTAAAGCCTAATTCAATAAAATTTAGTAATCTGAAAGATCTTCAAAGCAATTTTCAAGAGGTAATGCCTCAACAACTGTGACAATAATGAAATAGAGACAATGTATTGTTTTGCCAAGTGGAAAGATTTGAGTTAAGAAAGGGTGCCACAGTCCAAAGTGATAAGAAATCCATAACCTCATAAGAGCCCCTTAAATTCCACACAACACAAAGTAATGCCATTGAGAGAAAGAGAGAGGGAGAAGGAAAAGCTTATATGTTTTTTGTTTGTTTTAATTGGAAGTTTTCTGTCTTTGTTTCTGAAAATGTGAAGTGAACACAAAAGAAGTTTTCAAACTTTCCTATATAGTTACAAGCCTAGAGAATTCATCTAAATGAAAGTAGACAGTCTTACAATCACCAATCTTTGGGAGCCAGGTCATTAACTTAAACAGCAAATGCCAGGAGATTTCAGCTTAAAAATCACAAAGTTGGCAGTGCAGAAAGACATGCTCCCTCCAAATCAAACCTATAGAGTTCAGGCACATTTGGGTTCAATGGTTCTTATTTTTAGCACAAAATCATTTCAAGAAATAGCTTTTAGTGTGTTGGGATAAAAGTCACATATAAAAAGGACAAGATTGGTGTAGAGGAACAGTAAAAGGCCCGTGGTAATCTTAGAAACTACCAAATCTGTCTTGGGTAGGGACGTGGCACAAAGCTACTGCTGTACTCACTGCAGCTCCTCATGTGTGGCAATGGCAGGAGGGGTATGTTGTAACACCCAACATCCAGACATTCTGGATAGTAGTGAAGAAGAGATTATTTTGATTTTTGTGACACTTCAAAATTGTTGATAAATTCTCCAAATACTGAGACTGGAAATTCCCCCAAAGTAAGTTGAAGGTAGGAATCTCCTTGTCAGGAGAATGACAAGTGAACTTTGTGTTAGAAAGGAGGTACCAGAACAGAAGAGAACAGGAAGGAATATTAACGCTCAACCATGTAATAAGTTCTCATCAGACATTAGATTTCCTAGAATCAAATTGTGTGGAAAATTACTCATATATTACTTCAGTTACAGTAGCCATTCTAGTTTTACAAGTGCATAAAACACAATAAAAGGCTACAGGCATTTGTAAATTCCAACAAAGTCCCTTGCATGCAATTTATAGTACCACACACCGTGAGGATATAAAACATCCAAAAAATAAATAAATAAATATATATATAATTTACAGGAGGAAAAGCTATTTTCTCTTGAGAGAAAAATGAGCTTATTAACTGACAGCCAATACTTTTGCAGATATCTCTACTTCTTAGTGTTTTTATAACATTCAGCAGATTCCTTTGTAATGTGGCTCTCAAATTTCTGTAGTGGAGTGCAATAATAAGTAACAACAGTTTGTGTTTCCATTGTACCTTGTCTTCTGCTGCAACTTCTCTATGATTTTTGTTAGCAAAGCCTCAGGGCTTTGCTGCAAGGTAGGCAAGCACTATGGTCTGGGTTCAAAAACTCACTAAATGTCAATGTAAGAACTCCTATTGGTTTACCATATTAGAGCTTTTTACAGCTGTTCTATAGACATAAAAGATGATTCTTCAGGTTAGTCTGTACATCTCAGACATTGAAAAACATGATATCTAGGCACAGTAATTTATACATTCTTTCTGATATGTAAATATATATACATATTTTTTAACACAGGATGTATCTACACCAGTCAGTCATTTTGTTGTGAAGAATTTAGAGGGGAGAACACGACCTGGAGAATCATAACTGCAAGGCAAGTTACCCCTTCCTCCTACAGTTTATGTGCACATGATAGAAACAAACCAATGAGTTCCTGAGGATGAAAGGAGTTACCCAACTGGCTTAATGTTAACAAGATGTCCTTGTTCCTTTAGAATATAATCCTAGTAGTACTCCTATGAAATGAAGATAAATGAATAACTATTTGGATACTTTGCACATTTCACTTGTTAGAATGCTGCTGGGTATGCTGCTGAGGTATCTTTTCTTTGGATGAATGAACACGGGTATGGTTTAGTGCATGTGGTTTGATAACAACATATGGTGTTCTAATTAGTGTTTACTAGGTTTCAGTGTCTGTTCAGACTTCTTGATAATTTTCTTGCCAGAATGATTCTAAAGACTGAAGTGTCTTGCAACAGTAGTACACAGGAAAAATAAATATTCAGAATCCTGAAGACACAGTTCTTGAATTGTGCAGACACAATTATCATTATAATGTTATGTTATCTCCATGTTTGTAGCACAATATTATTCCCAGAATTCCAGCCTTGTCAAAAGCAAGAGCAACAATTGTTCCGAGGTGATCAGTGTACACTGACAGGACTCTTCCGAAAGTAGTCAGTTCTTATGCTTCTCACTGTCTGTCTCCAAGAGCTACCATCATGTCTTTCTGATATTTATATTCAAGTACACTGGTATTCTCAGCTCTCAAAAGGACTAAAGGAAAGCTTAAAAATTGGGGAAAACACACCATTTTCTTTATGAAAATGTCATGGGAATCTCCTCCCTTTCCTTTCCTGACACATCTGCTTTCCTCCAAGCAGGCAACATTCCTGCTGGATAGGTTTGCTCACCCAGCTGAGCAGTGCTCCCGCCAGCCAGAGATGACTCATTGTGTGCCCTCAATGGGCCCTGGCTCCCCAACTCAGATGTCTGAGCGAGCAAGCATTAGTGTTTTGTACTCTTTACAGCCCTCAAAATTGACACACCTAAAAAAAAAAAAAAACACTTGTTATTATGCTTAACATCAAGCACACCCATCTATACCCATTTTACTGAATTTCCCTAATTAGAGGATGAATGGACAGAAATTAGCTAGTGAAATTTTTAATCTTTTGTGGGCATTACTAAAGTCACAGATGCTATCTAAACCTAGAAATACATCAAAATACATCATTTGTTTCTCTAATCCTTCTTAAACATGCTTTCTAGATATAAAGAATAAGAAAGAAAGAAAGAAAGAAAGAAAGAAAGAAAGAAAGAAAGAAAGAAAGAAAGAAAGAAAGAAAGAAAGAAAGAAAGAAAGAAAGAAAGAAAGAAAGAAAAAGAAAGAAGAGAGAGAGGGGAAAAAGCCATTTCTAATACTTTCTACCTGTTTTCCCTGGAAGTAAGGGTTAGATTTGGAAGTGTTAGATTTGACATTATCTAGAGGAGGAATCTGAAGCACTCTCTGATTCTGAATAAGATTTAAGTGAATCTAGCTGAGGAAGATTATTGCTCATATCCTTTTATGAACAGGCAGAGCGTGAAAAGACACTTCTATATAGCAAATCCATGTAATAAACTATTCCTTCTGACAACTTGCGCTGCTTCAGCCATTCGGATTATTTGTGTGACCTCAGCCACACACACACATACGACAGAACCCAAAATAGATCCGGAAGATGAGTCATGAGGTTCAGGAAGGATTTCAAAACAAATGGACCTATTTACTCTTGCAGCTGTCGGCTGAAGTTAATGCTATTCTATAATGGTATTATTAATTTATCATCAGCTGCATCTGAGAAGTTTGTTTTGGGTCAGGGTTTTTTTTGTTGTTGTTTTGTTTTGTTTTTCTCTCTCTTCTCTCATATCAGGTAACTAAAACAGCAATTTAGCTCTTCTGAGAAAACATTTGGAGAATAAATATGCTACACGCATACCAAATAGTCTTAATGCTCCCATTTTATATCAACACATTTTCAGTGGTGTTGTAGGGATTTTACTTCTTGCTTTCCAAACACCATTACATTGCATTTCAGTTTAATTAATCACTGGGAAAGATATGGGCTGTAAAGGTTTTCTGTCAGTCCACTAGGGATGCTGCATGCTTTCTCCAGATGTGCTATGCAATATGCATGTTAATGTGTCATATTTGCTTTTTATATCTGACTGCTATGGTGGCAGAGCTGCTTGACCAGAGTAAAAGGTCCAGTAAAATGTGATTTTAAAAGTTTGAATAGAAATGTTCAGGTGGACACAGACCTCTTTAAGCACAAATCCCAGTGCATTGCTAAAGACAACAGAAATTTATGTTAGCAAACCTCACAACTTGGCCTCTTGCCATAACATTATTTTTAATTCGACTGTCAGCGATCTTGTGCTTGCTTTAAATAGAATTCTTGCTCTAAAAATCATTCTCATGTTTAACTGCCAAACCAACTATGTTTCAGCAAGTCAAATGATTTTCTTAATATAATACTACTTAAATCCAAAAGAAAGGTGATGTTTACATTTAATTATTATTACCATTTTTAATAAGAAGTTACTAAAAGTGTAAGGCAACTGCTATTGTCATGATACAATGTATATTAACTTCATTGGAAGCTTTATCAAGCCCTAACAAAAAAAAATGATTACTACATAAATCTTAGGACTTCATATATTTCCAGTGTAGCTGACTTAAATGGCAAAATCTCTGCAAAAAGATTATGGACTTGATTATTTAAAATTGTTTTATGTTAGCATGGCTCCATATAAATTGCTCACAATTTATATCATGGAAAGTGAGGCAAATATGTATCTGACAGTTGAAGTATTGTTAACTTTTATGGTTAGAATTATGATTGTTATCACGTTATCTTTTTTTTTTTTTTTTTTTTTTTTTTTGTTCTTCAAGTCAGTAGGTTGAAATGCAAATAGAGCATAAATGATTGATTTACTGCAGTAATGCAAGGGCAGGATAAGTGAAGGCCTATACTGACATACCAAGACTTTAAGGTCACCAGGAATTACCTATTTGCTTCACAAATTAAGACATGAGAACAGGAGAGAAGAGGCATTTCTCCCAAAATTTCATGATGACTTCTTCATTCAACAAGGTACATAAGATGAATTTAACTTTAAAATGCAACAATGCCACAGAAACCAGAAATCTTAACAGACTTCTACTAAACATTCAACTTAATTTATAGCCAGCTGGAAACAGGGGAATCCAGAAGTATTGTCATTCACTGAAATGGATATGGGTTTTATTAAACACATCCTACAGCATATGTTTATTGAATTTATCTTTTGCATTTGGATTAGAGCTATTTAACTTCCTAAGGAGATATTTATATCTCTAAAATGCTGCTGACCAGTAACTAAATTGATGCAAACATTGTTTCTAAAAGACTTCATCCTAACTCCATTACATTATATTGGACTCCCATCAGGTGAATAAAATAACATTATAAACAATATAGCAGCATTAATACACAGACAGAAAAAAAAAAAAAAAAAAGTAAATATTGAAATTAAGTATATGAGCAACAAATATCTCACTGATTACAAGGTAATAATAAACAACATTCTTTTCATATTTTGCAAGCAGTGATTTTGTCCTTTACTAAATTTCATTCATTACAACTCTTGAATTGGGGTCTCCCGCATATTTTATTTTTGGCAAAAACAAGTATCAACAGAATAAAAGAGAAGAGGAATAAAACAATCATAAAGCATCATCCATATGTGTAGATGTAGTCATAAACAACAATCTGGTTTTGGCTTTCTTCAGGTTAGATAATGTTTTGTTTTAACTAGTGAAGTCATAGGTGTGCATGCAGAATGCAGTGATTATTCTAAAAATATGATTTACTTTAGCACAGACAGCTTTGCTTCACTCAGCAGACTGTGCCTGTTACTAAGCTAACTTAGTAACAGGTTTAGTTTTGAACTCTTTCATTGTTTGCTTTGGCTCTAGAAATTTAAACAGAAATTTACCTATTTATCTTTATAGGTATAGAATTTGCAAATTGTTTTTGAATTTTATTGATTTTTTTTTTATGTCCAACTAGGTGACTTTATGATGTTTTGAAGAATATTTTACTGCCTTACATAAGGGATAAGTGCTTACCTTCCCTTTTCCTTTGAGTAGATTTCCATGGAAACTGAACACGTTGTCTTTGAATGTCTCCTCCTGACTGCATTTCCTGTCTACCTGAGATAGAACTTTGATTAAATGTGCCCTCATAGTTAGCAAATTAAAACCTTTATGAGTGTTCTCTGAAGTCTCTGTTAATCTTTTAAAAATAAATGCTTTAATGTTTTGAATTTAATTTAGCACACTTACAAGGAAAGCAAGAAATAATATTTTCAGACCTAGCTAGATGTGTACTAGTAGTACTGCTCATTTTTTTTCAGTGTTATCACAGAACTTCAGCAATATGTAATGAACGGTGGTCTACCATCAACTCTCTATTCACAACCAGCTACAGACTTCAGTGTGCCATTAGTTCCCTGTTTCACTGCCTTTGTTTTGGTGCGGTTTCCAAAACAATTTCCCAATCCCCATTCTCTAAGTCATTGTCCTCTAACTTGCATTCATAACAAAAAGATGGTTCACAGTAGTTCATCCAAACCATATGAGGTTGTAGTATTTTCTTAGAAATGTTCCCTTTTAACATATACATATACTACTAGGGAAGGAGTAATGGCTTCTGATGATTCACTTCAGTGAGCATTTCTTTATAGCTATCCAGTCTAGGAAGGATAAAAATGGTTTCAGAATAAGACTTGTGGGATGAATAGCTTTTCTATAAGAACCATACCAGCCAAAGAGGAGCTAAGCTTAACATGGTTAATTTTTATTTTTATTTTTTTTTTGGTCCCCTAACAGAGCCAACTCCCTTTCACCCAAAAGGCATGTTGATTGTATTTCCAGATATATTTTAAAATAAGTCTGTAATAGCTGCCTCTACACTGTAAAATTTCTTATTTCTCATTGCAATGCATGTCATCATGGATGAGTCCTGGTGAGGAACAAGTATTTGCCCTGTAGCATAAGCTCTCCCTTCACAAGCTTATACTTTCACCCTCCAGGCAAACACCAGTGCCTGACTCCCCTAATGCTATGGAATGATACTGAAACAGTTTGGAATTACAAATCTCCATGACAAATTCAACAGCAGAAGGCAGATGATGGCATTTTACAGACTATCCATCCTTTCATGATACTCCTTGCTAGCATCCACATGTTTTTCAGAGTGCTTAGAAGGCATTTTGCTACCGTGGAAGTGATGCACATCTCCATATGCTACATTCAAACTCTCAGTTATATGAATTAATAATCCTGATCTTACAGGTCAGTCCTGGAGATGATTAACAGGAACTATGATGAGTAACAAATGCCAACTAAATGATGTTCAGAACCCAGATGTCTGCCTCCAAGTGCACATGGAGGGTCTTCCTAATTGTCAAGGAGCACCAAGGTCAGGCACTGCTTCATGAGTGAGGGGAGCAGGGACTGAGGAACAAAGGCACAGCCCCACAGTGTCTGAGCAAGGAGAGCAGGTCTCAGTTGATAACAAGGCCATCCAAGAGTTCAGTCACCATCCAGACAGTACACAGTGATGAGGACAGTCTGAGGTCAAACCAGAAAGTCAAGTCAGTGAATCAGGATCAGAAGGGAGATAAGAGACCTGCCACTAATAAGGCAGCAACGTAGCTTAAAAACAGTTTCTGGGCAAATCTAGGGGTGGAGGGAAAAGCAGGGAGAAAGAGCTCCCACTAAGGCTTCTTGGCAGAGGCTCTCTTCAAGGCTGGACACCTGCACAATTTCCAACATGGACATTGAATACAGGCAACCAAACCATTAAATACAGGCAACCAAACCCAAGGGAGAGGGAGATGCACTTAATACCCTGACACTACTGACAGGCATTGATGGGGCAAGTCTCCTGAGTTTATGTGATGGTGGTGGAAGAGGATTGATGATTATCTTCCAAAGACATCACAAAATCTGGAAGCTATAGGGATTTTCCTATGAATAAAAGTTTTTGTATGAGACTACAGATTCATACCTTTCAGTTTTTGAAATCAGATCCAGCATCATATACTGGTTCCTAGAAACCACCTTGTACCTATCTTGTAATTATCTCCTCAAATTCTAACAATGAGTCTTGCAGCAAAGCCACAAGCACTGTCACTCTAAACTTATAACAATTTGTGCAATGATATACAGATCTATGGAGAGTACATCTTGCATTAAATGGGTGAAGCATGCAGTCACTGGAGTCCATGCAAACTTGGGAAGTCAGTTACTTCCATAGTATACAGACACATGGGACCTCAAGGGGCACTGACCTCTTGGGCAGGCTTCTTCAAAAAAGGAGCTACTTAGTTAATCCAATTTTGTTACAAAATAGAACTTATAGTCCTCTGTTTAAAATAAATTTGTAATAAGGACCTGGGCTGTTTAAATACGTATGCTCTTGGTTAGAAAGAATAAAAGATCATAAAAAGACAGCAAAGACAAAGACCATTTGGTATGGTGTCATGTCCTAGAAGCAAAAAACTGATGCTGTGCTTCACTTAGGGAAATTGGAAAAATAAATAAATAAATAAAACTCGTAGTTACAAACAGGAATGAGTCACAGTATGTTTCCCCAGGGTCCCACAGGGTTGTCACCCCAAACAAACAATACCACCAGAAATAGGTGACATATTCTTCAAATCTGATGCACCATAAAGAGTATTATCTGTCATTCTGTTCAAGAGAGTCTCCAGTAACAACAGATACACCAGATCTAAGTATAAATACATGGAGTTTCCCTCTCCTAGTGGAGATGGAAATAACAGCAGATCAGATATCTTTCATAATCTCTGCATGCCTGGTGGCTCAGAAGGTAACTGAATGCTACACATAATATCAGTAAGAAATAAAAATAATTGTACTTTATTAATCTGGTGTTTGAATCTTAATAGCGTGCCTTGCAAGGAAATGCATGAGTTTGAGCAATAAGGTACAAATATTCATTGGACCAATGTGGTGCAATGCTTGTTTTTAGGGACAGTCAGCTACATTATAAATTTTTTTACAAGCCTGATATAATAAGTGATCAGTAATAATTTCCCACTACACAGCCCACTGTCTTTTGCTATTAACCTTTACATTGTTTAAATCACTTTTGGAACAGCAGTGGTAGTTATTTCAGATTACTCCAGAAAACTGCATCTGGGTGGTGGTAAGAAAGAACCTCCAGACTTTTTTTCTGGGCAATGTTTGGTCTGGAAAAGAATCAACAAGGCAAAGGTGCCTTCAGAGATATACTTTTCCTAGGGGTTAATATTGACCACGTGATCCATTTGCACCCCTTAACTCCTGTTCATGATTTGCACTCACTGCTAATATGAACCATGTTAAGGAACCAATCTACTACCTAGTCTTTTGCATGTGCAGCCCCAAATCCTCAGCTTAATGTTGAAAGGGTCTGGAAGATAATTGTGTCTTTTTTTTTTTTCCTTGAAAATTTAGATCCATGCGAACCCAACAGAACACAGACTTTGTTTCAAGCTTATTTCTATATAATTTTTGTTCGTCCTGAAGAATTGATAAATGAGGGGCTGTGGAATTGCTTACAGGAATATGATTATGCAGAATTAAATTGTCAGGCTCATTAATTATTCTGATTAAATACACAAAGCCAAGCAAAGGTATTTTTATGCCCCTTCTACAATGAATTGTGTACAGCCATTCTGAGGGCGTTTACATTTTTATATTCTAATAATGATATCTTAAAATATAAACATAATCACACACAGAAACAGAGCTGGAGTTATACTCACAGGGTACTGCAGGCAGAAACCTCTCCCATTGGTATGTCAATATTTGCATTGCTTACTGACTTATCCTTGCAAGTCCACCAGCAATTCTTATATATGAGTGGAGCCTTGCACAGTGCTATGATTGTTATCCTTTCAAATTCAGTCTGCCTTCATTTACACTTCATCATGGAAATATGCAAATATTTTCTTTATCATCATGAAAAATTAGCTTACAAAGCTAAGATACAAAAATATTTTGTCTTCTGTTCTCCCATAATTATTCTGGTCTGTTAAAGGAATGGGAGTGCAGAGGAGACTGCAATTTAATTCTAATAAAAATATATATCACACAAATAAGAAACATGCTACCAGATATGGTTTCTTCTGAAGATGCTGACCTCATTAAATATTGTTTAATTACAAATCTTACATTATAAGAAGCTTTCTAAAAATAAACACATCAGTGAAAAACAACATATAAAAGAAACAGCATGAAGTAGCAATAAGATAGCAATAATGACTGCAATCACAAATACTGTGTCTCTGTCAGATGTACAGAGAGATAAAAGGATCCTTCTTTTTTAACAGAGAAAATATTTGTTTCATGCAGGAAACCAATTAAGAATCCAGTGGAATCTTTATTTCTTGTTGTTATTTACTACTACAATAATTGGGAAGGACAAGTGTGAAAACTGAAAACTGCATTACATTTTTGCCTTGCACTAAAAAAAGAAAAAGGAAAAAAAAAAAAAAAAAGTTGAATTTTTCCTTGAGGAACTAACTCTTGGTCTGAACTTTGAAACTGCAGCACATACTCCTGCAGTAACATCAACAAAAGGTCCAAGATCAGGTTGGGTTGGGGGTGGGAGGGAGATTGATGTTCAGAAAAAAAGTCCTATGTCCAATATCAGGGGTGTTTTATTAAAGATGTTTTGTTTAGTGATGTCTTTTGACTTTGCCAGAACGTCGATCTAATAGCTTGTTAAATAACGCTGGGAGCCAGCACCTCTTTCAAAACTGACTTTCCACCAAACACTGTGTCCCTTAGGTATATTTAGGTATCTAAGATACATAACTTCACCTCCTTTATCATTTGAATACTTCAAGTATTCAGGTATTTGTAGAACTATTACCTTCCTCTCTCCCTATCCCTATCGCTACCTATAAGGGTGTTAGACTAGTTTGTTAATGGACCTGCATATAAGGGGACACTGAAAAAAATATTGAAGTTCTGTATTGATGCCTAATAGGATGACATTTTTGGTCATTTTCACTTCTTTCTCTAAATCACAGAATTCCAACATTTGGGGTCAACAGACCATCAAAAACCATCAACATTTTCTACAGACTACCTTACAACTTTACTAAGTTTCTGAAACATTCTTAACATTGCTACTTACTAGATCTCTACAAGCTGAAAAAGACTGCTTAGTGCAGCCTTAAAAACTAGGAGTTCATAACTATCGGTCTGATCAGCCAAAAAGAGGTTTCACAGCTTCTCAGTGCTTATGCCCACCCTCAGTGGTTTGGGAAGAGAGACAGAGGACAGAAAGAAGACAAGCTCTTCATTTTAATAAATAAATAAATAAAAATCTAGGAAGTATCTTTGAAACAGCAGAAATCTTGGACTGTGTGCAAGAAGGAAACCAAAGCAAAGACCAGGCTCACATATTAGCATAGAACATCTTCAGACCAATGAGCTCCAGCTTTCACTGGTATTTAACAGCAAGGGAGACAATAAACCTTGGTTTTCACCAAAAGAAATCCCAGCTTAAGTTTAAGCTTTTATTTCATAGGTCAGACTACTATTTTACAAGAAATTTGGCTCTCCACTCCATGTTACATCTAAACTTGAATATTTTGGGAGATGTTTGCAAACAGCCCCTGCACTTCTCGTGATCCATAAAGTAGAACAACCACTTCTTCAAGTTTATAGATGCTTGTTACCTTCACAAAGATCCTTCTGTGTCCATCTCACTATTTTAAAAGGGCCCGCAGTTTCTGGCTGCAGCTTTGGAGGTTGGTTAGAAAGCTAACTGTAGGGTTCTCCTCAGACCCTGGCATTCCTAATGTAGGGTTATGCATGTCTCTAACTCTGTCCATCTTCCTCTGGGAGAAATCCTCCACCTGATTACTTCAAAAATGCCTGGGGACTTTTTCAGTTTTCATTGCTGCTTTTGACAGTAACTGGAATCAAAATAAGGATTCTTGCCAGAAAGGCTTTAAAGAAGTTTTTGTTCAAGAGTCACTGTCTGTACTCTGACTGCTGACATGAGCCCTTCACTAGCCTGCAGGGAAAAATGATTAAGACTCACCAACAGATAAATCCCACAAGGATTATACTCATCTTCCTGTCACTAACAATGACATAAACACAGTTCTATTGTAGCGATGAATCAAAGGTTATGCAAGAAGGCTTTTTCCAAATCCCATTTCCCCATTTGGCCAATGCTGCCTCCTCTTTTCAACAGTTGTTAGAAAGAAAGCCCAAAACTGGAGGTATGAGAGACGACTACACTCACTGCTCACAGGAGAATCTGTGTTGGTTTTGGTGTATTTTGGTGTATTTGTTTTCTTGCAGGTAATGAGGGTAGACAAAACTTACGTTAAATAGTGGATTGAAATCCATTCTCATTTTCTGCACCTTTGCCCAGGGCCAGGTTGGAAATTCAGGACTAAGGTTTTCCCTTGGAGGAAAACTTTAGCTACAGGTTCAGAAGCAATGATTTCTAAGGGTGCACTCTTCCCAGGTGCTGAATTCAGTTTCTTTGAAATTAGACATCAGCATTACACCAAGTAAGTATCCAGTCTCGTAATACAGTACAATTTTACAGGATGGAGAAATGATATCCAGTAAAATTCCTAATGTCAAGAGTGTAGTAAAAATCCCATCCTTCTCCTTGCCCACTTAAATTCAGTCTGTGAAATTCAGAAATTGAGGAAGAGAAATGTCTTTTAGCTTTTTTTTTTTTTCTATCTTGCAAGACAGTGTTCACATTTATTTTACCTGCAGTCACTTTCATGCTTCATATCTATTAAAAATGAATACAAAACAGCATGTGTTTTCTTTCCCTTCTCTATCATTTATAGTTTGTTGCTTTTGATTTCAAGGGGTATGCTATTGAACAGACTAGCTAATGCATTTTTGATGAATTTTTGAAACAAAAGCCAGACACAGTAACATTGCTTAAGTAAATTGTACCTATAAATAACTTCCCAACAAGGTCAGAAATACAGTAAAGTGAAGTATGTATAAATATTTCTTGATTAAACACCTAAATTTCCTCCCACTAACATAAAGATCATTAATCTCAGAGATTTGGGGTATGGTATTTCCAAAGTTTTTGCTGCATGGACCAGTAAATGATTCCCACACAGTTGTGATATTTCTCATACAAACACAGGATTACTGCCAATTGATAACATGTAGTGTGATGTGTTCCAGTGCTGCTGGCCTTCATCTGTATGTTAGGTAGAATGGAAAGAGATGGTGGTCTTCAATGTCACATATCTTCTGAGAAGTTACAAGCTATCATAGTCCTTTAGTTATGAATTTAGAGATTTCAATGTTTATATTCCAAGAAATTTTGCTCTTCTCAACATGAGCTGCAAGTGTGCCCAGGTGGCCAAAAAGGCGTCTTGGCTTGTATCAGGAATAGTGTAGCCCAGGACCAGGGAGGTGATCGCCCCCCTGTACTCTGCTCTGATGAGGCCACATCTTGGGCACTTGTGTTCAGTTTTGGGCCCATTACTACAAGAAGGTCATCAAGGCACTGGGAGGTGTTCAGGGGAGGGCTATGAAGCTGGTGAAGGGTTTGGAACACAAGTCCTGTGAGAAGCAGCTGAGGGAACTTGGGTTGTTTAGTCTGGAGAAGAGGAAGCTCAGGAGAGACCTTATTGCTCTTGACACCTACTTGAAAGGAAGATGTGGGGAGCTGGGGGTTGGCCTCTTCTCACAGATAGCTGGTGATAGGGCTAGAGGGAATGGTCTCAAGTTGTTCCAGGGGAGGTTTAGGTCAGAAATGAGGAGACATTTCTTCTCAGAAAGAGTGGCCAGGCATTGGGACAGGTTGCCCAAGGATGTGGTGGTGTCACCATTCCTGGGGGTGTTTAAGCAAAGGTTGGATCTGGCATGTGGGGACATGGTATAGTGGGTGACATTGGCAATAGGGTGATGGTTGGACCAGATGATCTTGGAGGTCTTTTCCAACCCTAATGATTCTATGATTCTGTAAGTTGTCAGGGAAGAAGTTAACAATTTCCCATTGCTTATAGAGAATGAAATCTCTAATCTTCAAAGCTAATAGAAAGAGTTTTTCCATCAGAAGAAGTTATGTATCTTTTAAGCTTCTCTATTTGCTATAATCTAGTTCGAAAAGTGAATTAACTTTTCATTTGCCTTTCTTTCTGGAATGTCCTCTCTCGTTTTTATAGCTTGTGTATACATACAAATTTCTATGAAATAGTTGGTCTCCAGTTTTTCAGAAAGTTCTAGACTCTGCTCCAAGAGCAAATTTCTTGAAGAGAAAGCAGAAAACATATTTGGCAGAAGTAGCAAGACTAAAAAAAAAAAATACTGAAAGAAAAAATAATCTGTTCAGATGAACTAATTTTCCTTTTACTGAATTTTATCAAATTTTAAATCCAACATTTTGGTAAGTGGATACTAGCTTTAATAAATTTCCTTACAGTAAAAGCCTTGACCAGAATGATGCACGTAGAACTTGCTGCTGTAAGCGACATCTGCATTTCCCATCACACTGATGTTTATTTTTAATTTGTTTTGCAAAAAACAACAACACAGTCTCTGCAAAAGTGGCAGGAAATTGTTCAGCTCTGATGGACTGATATGTTGCAATTCACAGTATTTTGCAGAATTTAAGAGAAGAAAAATATTTGTTCAGTATGAGTCTTTGCTAGCATGCATATCTTCCCTTCCCCCTACTTATTAAGCGTGCTTGAATACAGAAGCATGAAAAAGTGCTAAAAAGAAATATCGGTGATAAATTACATTAGATTGAATTCCATCCATTTTATGACCTTCAAACATTCAGAAAGATAACCATCTGCTTTGATTCTTACAAAGTCACAAGAGATCCTCCTCTGTTGCTCCCTGTGTTCTGGGTTCTGCTTTGTTGTCATAATTTCCTTCACCATGCTCTTCCAACATGATTTTTCAAACCTTATTCACATCACTTCCTGTGTGAATGAAAGAGCATCCCAAATTTATGCCAAGTTCTGTCTCCTTTACATTAAAATCCTCTCATTTTTCAGAGCTTTCAGTTTTGGTTTCAGAACCTAAAAGCCAGAATCTTAGCAGCTCTTTTGATCATAGTTCAAGTTAGTGACTGTCAAGGAAATCAATGGATTTTGAAGTTGCTCCCAAGCTTCAAGCAAACTGTATGGCCCTTCTTGTAGATGTATTATTGGCACCTTGACACTACTTATTTAGTTACTAAACATTTATTTAGTACAACTATTTACATTATTATGTAATTACATATTATTTTATTTACAACTTATGTAAACATTTATTTAGTGGTGATAAATGCTACCTTATAATTTGCAAACATATGAACATAGGCCTGAATTCCAGTCAAATTTGAAGAAGGAAAAAAATAATGAGTTCAACCATTTTTTTTTTTTTTAATTTTTTTTTTTGAATCTCCAAAGTAGAAGGCACAAGAAGATCAGGTGAAATCCTGCAAGTCAGTTTGAAGTCTGCTTTTTCTTTCTTTAGCAGCAGACTGGATAAAAAAGGCTTTCTTAAACTATCAAGATGTACATGGTTCTAGGTAAATTAAAAACAAAGAAATACTATTTCTCTCTAGATTTATCTAAATTTTACTAGACATACATAAATGTTTTATTTTAACAGCACGATGTAATTTTGTCACTTTAACTGGAGATATATACTTTATAAGTATTTAAACATATGCTGAAATCCATGTAGATGTCTCTCTATAACTAGGGTTCCTTGGATAAAAAAAGATTTTCCTAGTAGTATAATTAATTTTCATAAAGGAACCCAAACACAGTTCTCTGTAAACACTCAATGTTCACTAGCTATTGCCTTTTTCCTGAACAATAAATAAATAAATAAATAAAGCAATTGCAGACATTTGGAGTAGAAAATATATTCTGTCACAAATCTCTCAATGAAGTAATCATTGATAAAAATGCCCTTTCAAATTCTGACCTTTAATTTTGCTCATTCAGACATGAGCAGGGTGTTATAAACTCCAGAAAAGTAATGATAAACTAATTAAAGTATTTTGCCAGCAATCTTATTTATCTTATTTCTTGTCAAAATGTTAAGGTTTTATTCCAGAATCCATCTGAATCCTTTAACTTGGATCTGTAGGGGCCTACAGATCCCTAGCTGAAAAATCATATTTATATTGTTAAGTGTATTGAGTGTATAATCACTATAGTCACTAGCAATTTCAAGCTATATTTAGAATATATTAATTTAGAACAGCAGAATGTATGGTATAACATACCAATGGGAAAAGGAAACAAACAAACAAGCAAACAATTTGTATATAGTTTAAAGTAGAATGAAGCAGTGAATATTTTAAGTTTGGATAGCTCTTGATCTTCTAATGAACAAAAAACACTTATTTAGCTCAATACTGCAAGAAAATAATAGGCTGTATGTGTAAGAGATACAAACTACTTTCTGGTGTTCATGTTTGAAGACTTAAATCCACTCCTACTGAATTTACAGATATAATTTCTACTGATGTCAAAGGTCGGTCCTGGGGCCGGTCCTCTTTAATATCTTCATCAATGATCTGGACGAGGGCATCAAGTGCACCCTCAGTAAGTTCGCAGATGACACCAAGTTAGGTGCGTGTGTCGATCTGCTTGAGGGTAGGAAAGCTCTGCAGGAGGATCTGGATAGGCTGCACCGATGGGCTGAGGTCAACAGCATGAAGTTCAACAAGGCCAAGTGCCGGGTCCTGCACCTGGGGCGCAGTAACCCCAAGCAGAGCTACAGGCTGGGAGAGGAATGGTTGGAGAGCTGCCAGGCAGAGAAGGACCTGGGAGTGATGGTGGATAGTCGGCTGAATATGAGCCAGCAGTGTGGTCAGGTGGCCAAGAAGGCCAACGGCATCCTGGCTTGCATAAGAAACAGTGTGGCCAGCAGGGCTAGGGAGGTGATCGTCCCCCTGTACTCAGCTCTGGTGAGGCCGCACCTCTAATACTGTGTTCAGTTTTGGGCCCCTCACTACAAGAAGGACATCGAGGTGCTTGAGCGGGTGCAGAGAAGGGCGACGAAGCTGGTGAGGGGCCTGGAGAACAAGTCCTGCGAGGAGTGGCTGAGGGAGCTGGGCTTGTTCAGCCTGGAGAAGAGGAGGCTCAGGGGCGACCTTATCGCTCTCTATGGGTACCTCAAGGGAGGCTGTAGCGAGGTGGGGGTTGGCCTGTTCTCCCACGTGCCTAGTGACAGGACGAGGGGGAATGGGCTTAAGTTGAGCCAGGGGAGTTTTAGGTTAGATGTTAGGAAGAACTTCTTCACTGAAAGAGTTGTGAGGCACTGGAACAGGCTGCCCAGGGAAGTGGTGGAGTCACCATCCCTGGAAGTCTTCAAAAGACGTTTAGATGTAGAGCTTAGGGAAATGGTTTAGTGGGGACTGTTAGCGTTAGGTCAGAGGTTGGACTCGATGATCTTGAGGTCTCTTCCAACCTAGAAAATTCTGTGATTCTGTGATTCTGTATGCGTGGAATACATCAAATACAATAGGTATTCTCAATTGTGTATTTAGAATTATTTAGAATTGGGTATTCTAAAGAAGTCAAGAGTAGTCTTAGTCCAACTCTTTTCTCTTTATGAAGTTTGCTGTTAATGTTATTCTTGGCTTTCATGTAAATTCTTCAAAACATTGATAAAATTTTAAATGGCTAGGCATGCGCTACAACCTGCTATCCTGAAAGGCAGACTGATGCTTACATACATACATATTCACAAAGACACACAATGATACTATATGACCAATATACAGCAGAGAGTGAATATACAGCCTTTCTGGTAGATGCTTTAAGAATGTAAAGCAATTTTCTCATCAGGGAATCAGTTATTACTAACTGAAGAATGTGCTTGGCATTGTATTCCTTGAAAGATACAATAAAAATCAGAATGAAAGTGATCAATAAGGTTATGATTTAATAATAATAATAATAATAATAATAATAATAATAATAATAATAATAATAATAATAAAGTAACATTTTAAATGAAAGGTATATTATTTTTAATGTTACGTTAAATATAATTCTGTAACACTTTTAATATTCATGTAATTCTACTTTCAATATTCAATCAGACAAAATCATGGACAAAACTGTCTGTGACGTGTTTCTCCACTCTTTTCCTGAACAATATTCAGGACCTCTCAATCTTATGTTTGAACCCATCTTCCTTACAAAATATTGTCTCTGAAGTTTTCTTTTCTTTTAATATAATTTTAATATTATTCTTTTAACAATTCTATAACTCTCCCCCCACCCACACGCTTCCTTGTGTTTTTCTGGAGTTCTAAATCACCTGAAATATTCATTTATGACAGTAAAATATATCTTCTTCCTAACTTTATCTAGCTTCATTACAAAACAATTTAATGTTCTTTAAATTCAGAGAGACACAGTTTATACCACTGCCGCATGTTCAGTCACAGCAAAAGCCATGGATAATGCCATAAAACCACTACAATTGATTTCCAAGGATAATTAGTTCCAATTAAATTAAATGATGTGTCTTCTGGAAGTTTATGAATTCTGATTTTATTTTATTTTATTTTATTTTATTTTAACATGCTATCCAATCCAGTGAAACATTTTATTCAGAAAACAATTCTTATTGTTTAGAAAGCTGTAAGAAATAAATGTTAAGGAACAATCTGCTTTAGCTTTCAGACTGTAAAAGATTGAGGCAAGCATTTCTAATAGATACCAGACAATTAAATTAAGATAGGGTCAAACTTCCAAATACGAATTTAATTTTACATCTTAAGAGAAACATTGAATACTTCTAGGCATATATTTCAGGAAAGCTTATCTGCCTGCTATACTAGCTGCTATACTGCTATACAGGTAAAGATAAAGTGTGCTTGATAGTAAATACTAGCTAGGTTTAAATGCCCAATTCTTTAGATACTGAAATCTATGTTCTACAAATTTGGGGATGCATTAAAATGTAGAAAAGCAGAACTCATCACTAGAAATGGTTATAACAAAATATTTTACACTTTCTAGTAGCTGCTAATGACACTAATCAAGGCTAGACCACTTAGGATAGTGGAATTTGTAAGTCGTTAATGCAGCAAATTAAAGACCTAAAAAGAAACACGCCATACCCACCCCACTCTCTAAATACATGCATAAAATCAGCTTGCATTAGAGCACTTAGAACAAAAGAGGTTTCTCAGGCAAGTACTATTCAGAGTTGTAGCCAGAGCAACCAAGAAAAACTCACCCCTGCCCCCCGCCCCCCGCCCCCCACCCCCCGCCATGGCTGAAGAAATATTGGGATAAAAAGGCCCCCAGTTAATTGTTATCCTATATCACCTGTGGGCAATGGGATACCGCACCCCCCCCCCCCCCCCCCCAACACCCCACCTCCTTGCTGAGACTAGTTTCAGCCATACAAAACATGCTGGCCAGCTTGTTTATTTGGTGAATAATACAGTAGTGTTCCTGTTTGGCTCTGTGACAAGGCTAATGAGAGTGTGTTAGCAGAAGTACTGCTTCATCAGGCCAACTTCAGCCCTCAACAAAAGTGTAGAGACTTTGGAGGTCTTCACAGAATCACAGAATTCTAGGGGTTGGAAGGGACCTCAAGAGATCATTGGGTCCAACCCCCCTGCCAAAGCAGGTTCCCTAGAGCAGGTTGCCTGAGTAGGCGTCCAGACAGGCCTTGAATATCTCCAGAGAAGGAGACTCTGCAACCTCCCTGGGCAGCCTGTTCCAGTGCTCCATCACCCTTACCATGAAGAAGTTCTTTCGCATGTTGGTGTGGAACTTCCTGTGAACCATTTTGTGGCCATTGCCCCTTGTCCTGTCCCCACAAACCAGTGAAAAGAGGTTGGCCAGATCCCTCTGTCTCCCACACTTAAGGTATTAGTAAACATTAAAAAGATCCCCTGATACTGAATACTTCAATACTGAAAGTATTCTAAGAGGATCTTATTAATGTATTAAGGGGATGCGCACAGCCTTGCCTACAGCTGCTCCCCTGCTCCCCCAGCACTGCCCAGCCCCAAAAAGCCCCACAGAGTACAACTCTTTGGCCTGTGCCCTCCTGGCTTCACTGCAGCATTGCGTCTTCCATGCCCCTGGGAGCAACCTCATCCCAAAAATGAGGGCCTGTGCCCAGCACCTCCTGAACCCACACCCTCCATCTGCAAGGCAGCCTAAAGCAGCCAGCTGCTGCACTGCAGCCTCCCCAGCCCTGCTTACTAGGGGACAGCCTACTCTTGGGGACCGGGGCACCAGGAGTAGGACAGGGGCTCCATGTCTGGTGACATGCACCCCGAGGACAAAGCTGTCATGTTGGCAGGGCACCAGCGGGATGGGCAACCATGGGGGCACAGACCCACGCTCTGGCTATAGGCCAGTCGCCTTGTCTGCCTCACTACCAAATGATGTCCCTCCAAGGGGGACAGGCCTGGACTCTCCCTCCACGCCATTCACTGGCTGAGTGGGAATACCCTGTGGCTGCAAAGAGCCCTTGTTTGTCTCTCAGGAAGGCCAAGCTAAGCTGCAGCACTTCTAATGGGCCTAAAGGACAAGCACACTTGCTCTCTCAAGACTGGGCAAGGGCAAGGTCAGGGACAGGGACAGGGGTAAAGTTGGCATTCCAGAAGAGATAGAGAGTTCTGTGCAGCCAGGTCCTCAGGAGTAACCCCTCCCGTCCTGCCAGCAGGATGGGAGAGCCTCAGACCTGCCCTGAGGGGCATCATGGAGGCCACAGACCTCAACACACTAACAGGGCCTTCCTGGGAGGCAAAAGCCAAGGGTCGTGAAGCACCCCAATGACAGAGGGTCATGATGGCTAGGCCGACGGTGGGCAGAAAGACAGGGAGGGTGCTCAGCACAAACCAGCCATGCTCTCATGTGTGACCACAGCCCTGGTGACAGGGGAGTCCCTTTGTCCTGGCTGCCTTTCTCTTGCCACCTTGTTCTTCACTCCTGTTGCCTCACAGCTCCATATCAGGACTCTGTTTTCTTCTTCCTCCACAATCAGATGCTCATCAGTCCTCCTTGTTAATGTAGTAAAAGATCTCTGCCTGACCTAGCATACAAAAAACTAATTCTACACTTGAATTAGTTATGTTATACAGATCATCAAATAGACATAGTTAAAATGATAGATTTTAAAACAGCAAAATAGAAATGAAAATATAGGAAATGCTCTATTCTGAACCCTAAATTGAAGTTTTTAGTCAGCATTTATGTTTGGTTTTGCTTCAAAATAGGCTGAAAGGTATATTATGAAATATTTACATTTCATACAGCCATGAAGTTCTGATTCTTAATAATCTTTGAGCTGAGCACTTGCAATTCCAACTGCCTTCAGCAAGAGCTGTGCTTGCCAACACATCTGAAAGTCATTTTAGGAGCATAGAACAAAAAGAGAACTGTAATTTGATAGTCTGTAGAGTTCATTTTGCAGTCTGCAGAATAAATATAGTTGACGTAATCCCATGGGTTATAATTCCCTGGTATTCCTGCCATGCCTTGGCACATGGCTATCCTCCAGCCAGCCACTTGAGCACAGCTCTGGGTTGCCAACAAGTATACCTTCTTGCCTTAGGATTTAAAGTCAGCACAAATCCTTTTTCTGTACGTGGTTGCTGTGAATGCACCAACAACATTGAGAATCCAGCCATCAGCCTATGGAAGTGAACTGTACAAAACCTGTAAGTGTCTAGTTCTATGCAAGGGGCGTACTTTAAATCCTGTCCCCAAATGATTATAATTTCTGAGTTCTGGTACGGGCTGATGAAGTTTGTGAGGCATACAGAATAGTATCATACCTACAATGCAAACTCATCAGAGCATATCCATATTGTAGAAAAGATGATGCTTTCAAGGAGTTTGAGAACTTTGAAATTAAGTGTCCTTCAGAAATTCCTGAAGACAAAGTCCAATGGTTTAATAGAAGAACTGTCTGCAAAGCTGTTTTATGGGCATGCAGGTTCCATATACTAAGCATATTATTTGAATTACTTTCTTAATTTAATTCTGCACTTTATCCAATTTATTTCATGATTTTAGATAGATTAAAAAAAAATGCAAGACAATAACAATATATGTTTAGTATACTTTTACTTACCTCAGAAAAATAAATTTTATTTAAATAAATAATTTACTTTTAAATTCAGAAATGAAACAAATGCATAATAGTTCAATACAAGGAAAAAGGAATGCTTTTCACTGACTGATGCTAAGCAGAGTGCAAAATCTGCTGCTTTGACCCAGAGCAGAACTGAAGACCTGCTGGTGGCCTAGCGATAGACCTTGCGACACATGGAATTTTCTCTTCTGCACCACGCTTGGGTAGAGTGATGAGCCCCACACCGATAGCAGGGGCATAACAGATAATAACAGTAAAGAAGTGACTTTTTGAAAAAAAGCCTAACACCTCTTTGGCTGCATTATATTTATTTATTTATTTATTTATTTTTATTTTTATTTTTATTTTTATTTTTATTTTTATTTTTAACTGGTAAATTCAATATCAGATAAGGATAAAATAATACTTAATTATTTAAGAGCTCATCCAAGCTGATGTTTCTCTGTGGACCTGGAAACTAAAGGTCTGCATTTACCAAGGTTATAGATTGTCTTCTTCCTTCTATGTCTCCATAGAAACACACAGTAATCTTTTGTCTAACAGATAGTAGCCTAAGGATTTTAACTGTGGAGTCTGAATGTTACTGTTTTGCAAAGAGCTTGTCTTAGTGAAAACACTTAAAATTCTGTGGAATAATGAAGTAGTATTGCTTGATTAAAAACAGTGTAAGATTTTAGTCTCTTGAGAAATAGCAGGCTTCAGGAGACAGTTCAGAAATTAAAAAGATTACAATGAATGCCAGGGATGTCAGTAGTATCATTTCCAACTTACTTAATCCTCTCATTAAATTTGATGTAGGATACACATGTAATCATGTGCACATGGAAAAAGACTAAGTGAGAGGGCAATAATATAAGGTTGTTCTGCAGCACACAGGAAAATGCAACTGTTTAATGTTACTGTCCATCCTCTCATTTAAGTACATTTTATAAAAATTTAACAGGTGACTGCTGAAGGAATAGTTGAAAAACAAACAAACAAACAAAAAAGTCTTTGAATAATGTTCCAAAGTACAGGAGAGCTAGAGCTGGGCAAGGTCCAGCATTTGGTATAAATACAATGAAATTACCACTGAATTGTCCTGAACCTAATTCAAGCAGCAGGGAATTACTTACTTTGGGACTGCTGAATTGGGACTGTGTCACCAAACACTCCAAACACGCTAAGGGTCCTGCACCTGGGGCGCAATAACACCAAGCAGAGCTACAGGCTGGGAGAGGAGTGGCTGGAAAGCTGCCAGGCAGAGAAGGACCTTGGAGTATTGGTGGATAGTCGGCTGAATATGAGCCATCAGTGTGATCAGGTGGCCAAGAAGGCCAGCAGCATCCTGGCTTGCATAAGAAGCAGTGTGGCCAGCAGGTCTAGGGAAGTGATTGTCCCCCTGTACTCGGCTCTGGTGAGGCCGCACCTCGAGCACTGCGTTCAGTTTTGGGCCCCTCACTACAAGAAGGACATCGAGGTGCTTGAGCGGGTGCAGAGAAGGGCGACGAAGCTGGTGAGGGGCCTGGAGAACAAGTCCTGCGAGGAGTGGCTGAGGGAGCTGGGTTTGTTCAGCCTGGAGAAGAGGAGGCTCAGTGGCAACCTTATCGCTCTTTATAAGTACATTAAAGGAGGCTGTAGTGAGGTGGGGGTTGGTCTGTTCTTCCACGTGCCTGGTGACAGGATGAGGGGGAACAGGCTAAAGTTGCACCAGGGGAGTTTTAGGTTGGATATTAGGAAGAACTTCTTTACTGAGAGGGTTATGAGGCATTCGAATGGGCTGCCCAGGGAAGTGGTGGAGTCACCATCCCTGAAGGTCTTTAAAAGACATTTAGATTTTGAACTTAGCCATATGGTGTAGTGGAGGACCTGTTAGTGTTAGTTCAGAGTTTGGACTCAATGATCTTGAGGTCTCTTCCAACCTAGACAATTCTGTGATTCTGTTATTCTGTAATATGTATATATATTTATATAGTATATCTATGTATACCATACTTGCTGCGTGTATATATTCAATACATTAAATCTGTTGTTTCAGCGTATGTTTAAACCACTCTGTTCACTCTTTTACGTGTTAAATAGGGTTTATTAAGTCCTAATGAACGTGCTGTGAAAAATGCAAGCAAGAATTACAGCTGTCTTCAGCTGTATCTGCCCTCAATAAATTTTAGAGTTACACATTTTCTCTCATTGCAATGTTAATAGGATAATGGAAGATTTATCCATGAAAACCAGATGCTATACCCAAAGAAGAAATGATGATAAAGTGCATAATTAATAAAAAGGTACCTCTCACACTTTTGTCTCAAGATAATACTCACAGGAAGACTCTGTGATCAAGCCATGCGTGACATCTACAGGCGACACAAGCAGTGCAAATGGAAAATGTTGATATTACATTTATTGTAGGTTGGGTGTACTGAAAAAAATAACTTGGGTGATACAAGAAACTGCAATAAATGTATTCTGTCTTTCCTTCACAAACACTTTTATTTCACCACTTTGTGCTTACAGAGCATTTAGATTAGAGGACCTCAAAACTCTGGAATCTGAACAAGCAAGAATGAGGAAAACTCAAAGATTTATCTAAAATAGTGATGTTAGATAAACTAAAATTTAGCCTGGCTTAATGGTCAAATCAGTGAACAAGCAGGAAGTCCAATCCATTAGGCCATCAGGCATCTTTGCTGGGTTTAGTGGCTGTTAGAATTAGATAATATCCTCCCTGGAATTATTTTAAGGGGCTTACTGCATCAAAGACTTCTATCTTTGGGGGGGTAATGGGGGGGGGCGGGGGGGGGGCAAGTCAGTTTGGGTAAAGGCTGGTGCTTGTAGAAGAAAAGAATTTAAGGAACTCATATTTCAGTATTATCTCAGCCACCTTTAGAAGCACTGCTATATCATCCAAAACAGAATTCCAAAATTAGAAACTCGCACAGTATTCATTGAAGTCAGTGGAGCGTCAGCTAATAAGTGCAGGATCCAGCCTCTACAGAACCAAATGCAACTTGCTACATTATGAGTAAACTGCCCTGTGAATTAATAGTTTATTTCAAATTTACATTTTAATTAAGTTTAATCCTCATCAGTTATTACATTAAGCTTGCTTATAACATTGAAATTTAGTGGCTAGATTTTCATGTCAAAGATTTTAAATTTAGTTCATCCTGTTTTCACCTAAACTGTTCTTTAAATGTAAAGTAATAGAGCAAAGCGGGATTTAGGTAGTGAAGAATGCTGCCTATATCCAAAAACAAATGCTGCCTGCATGAAAATGAAATTTGTGTGTTTCAATGTAACTATGCAGTACATCCCTAATCCTGAATTTATGGATATATTCAAATGAAAAATGATAGACATAAATTCTGCAACAAAAAGAGAAATGCATTTTGTTGTTTGCACTATGTAAGACATAGCTAATGATTTCAGAAAGTTAATGTTTCTACCAATCCCGGTATGTCATTATGGTACATTCCAAAAACCCTGACTTTATTTTTTTTTTTTTTTTTTTTCCCCAGAATTGAATATAGACAGCTTAAAAAGGGTTGCAAATTTAGAAGCTTACTGACTTCAAGATCTTGAAGATCTTGATAAATCTCCAAATCTGTATGGGCATGTTAATCCATGATACAAGACCTACATCAAGTGTGTAGGATCCAAATCTGTTAACCACTGTGATCAGGAAAAGAATATTAAATTTATGAGTATTTTCAGCATTCTTTTGCTATAACCAGAATATTCTATAATTTGTGCTTTGTACATGAAGTGTAAAAGATTATATTACACCTACATGTATATTGCATTTATTTGAGAGGAGCTGGAATTTAAGGGTTTCAGACAGGCTATTTCTCCTATATGTAATTTTGTAAGACAATGTTCTGGTTTCAGCTGGGATAGAGTTAATTTTCTTCCTAGTAGCTTGTATGCTTCCATGTTTTGGATTTAGGATGAGAATAATGCTGCTAACACACCGATGTTTTGCTTGTTGAGCATTGCTTACACTAAGTCAAGGATTTTTCAGTTTCTCATGCCACATCACAGAATCACACAGAATCACAGAATTTCTAGGTTGGAAGAGACCTCAAGATCATCGAGTCCAACCTCTGACCTAACACTAACAGTCCCCACTAAACCATATCCCTAAGCTCTACATCTAAACGTCTTTTAAAGACTTCCAGGGATGGTGACTCCACCACTTCCCTGGGCAGCCTGTTCCAATGTCTAACAACCCTTTCGGTAAAGAAGTTCTTCCTAACATCCAACCTAAAACTCCCCTGGTGCAACTTTAGCCCATTCCCCCTCATCCTGTCACCAGGCACATGGAAGAACAGACCAACCCCCACCTCACTACAGCCTCCTGTAAGGTATCTGTAGAGAGCAATAAGGTCGCCCCTGAGCCTCCTTTTCTCCAGGCTGAACAAGCCCAGCTCCCTCAGCCGCTCCTCGCAGGACTTGTTCTCCAGGCCCCTCACCAGCTTCGTCGCCCTTCTCTGGACTCTTTAGAGCACCTTGATGTCCTTCTTGTAGTGAGGGGCCCAAAACCGAACACAGTACTCGAGGTGCAGCCTCACCAGAGCTGAGTACAGGGGGACGATCACCTCCCTAGCCCTGCTGGCCACACTGTTTCTTATGCAAGCCAGGATGCTGTTGGCTTTCTTGGCCACCTGACCACACTGCTGGCTCATATTCAGCCGACTATCCACCAATACTCCAAGGTCCTTCTCTGCCTGGCAGCTTTCCAGCCACTCCTCTCCCAGCCTGTAGCTCTGCTTGGGGTTATTGTGCCCCAGGTGCAGGACCTGGCACTTGGCCTTGTTGAACTTCATACAATTGACCTCAGCCCATCGGTCCAGCCTATCCAGATCCTCCTGCAGAGCTTTCCTACCCTCAAGCAGATCGACACACGCACCTAACTTAGTGTCATCTGTGAACTTATTGAGGGTGCACTCAATCTCCTCATCCAGATCATCGATAAAGATATTAAAGAGGACCGGCCGCAGTACCGAGCCCTGGGGAACGCAACTAGTTACCGGCCTCCAACTGGATTTGACTCCATTCACCATGACTCTTTGCGCCCAGCTATCCAGCCAGTTTTTAACCCATATATATGTATATAATAAATATAAAAATTCTGATGGAGTACCAGCTTATCTTGTATGTTTGGTTCAGTAATCTGAGGTATTGTCTGTTGATTGTGTTACACCAAAAATAAGGAGACAAGAAACATTTCTCCTTCTAGAGAGAAGCAGTAGCTTCCTTCACAGCTTTTAGGGAACAGAGGACTGTTGTGCTCCCTCTGGAGTCTTCAGTTTGTTTTTCAGTAGAAATGTATCTTGCACATTTTGGTAAGATGCTGTAGCAATTCCACCTCCTGGCTTAGGTGTGATATTGTTGAAGGAAGGGGAGATCTGGGCCTCCCTCCCCAAAGTCCAAAGTTTGAGGTCAGGGCACTGACTCTTTGGGAAGTTTGGACTGATTGGGATTCAAGTGTGGTGCTTGCAGAGTGGAGTAAGAGGCTTGCATGCAGTAAAGGACAGCCCATAGTTAGTAGCAGCAGTGGTAGGCCAGAAGCAGCCATTAAATGTCTGGCCATTTAAATCGGGCATTGCCGCCATTAAATCAGGCGTCACCACCATTTTGCAGCCACTCGCAAAGGCAATCAGCTCTGGAGCAGACGCGTTCTGCAGCGGAGTGAGGGTCAAGGTGGGCAGGGCTTTTTTTCTGGCATCGAAGCCACTCGAGACATCTGAGGGAGCTGCCAGTACCCAGCAGCCTTCCCAAGGAAGGCGTGGGCAGAGCCAGCCTCCTCCCATGCCATTCAAAGGCAGACCCTAGGGGGCGCGAGTCGTTGTAGGCGACTGCCTTGCCAGAGGAACACAGGGCTGTATATGTCGGCCTGATCCTACCAGTAGGGAAGTCTGCTGCCTCCCTGGAGCCCAAGTCAGGGACAGTGCCAGAAACTTTCCCAACCTGGTTTGCCCCTCTGATTACTATCCTCTATTGATAGTCCATTGATTGGCAGCAATGAAATTGCTGAGAGAAGCCTGAAGGCTATCAAATGGGACTTTAGGGGACTGGGATGATTAGTAGATGGAGTGGGAGTACAAGTGGTGTTTTCCTCCACCCCTACACTGGCAGGGAGGGGTACAGAGAGGACCCAGAAAGCTCACCTGATAAACACATGGCTCAGAGGCTGGTGTCAACACAGAAATTTTTATTTTTTATATATATATTTTTTTTTTGATCACAGGGCACTTTACTTGGCACCCGGCCTGATAGCTTCAGACAGGTCCCACCTATCTCTAAGGGGAAAACTGATACTAGCCCAGGAGCTGGCAGGGCTCATTGAGAGGGCTTTAAACTAGGTAAGATGAGGGATGGGGATGAAATACAGATTGTTAGAGATGAGCCAGGGGGAACAATGTCAGGGCCGGGGGAGAAGTCAATGGCCCAACTGAATCGCATCTACACTGATGCACGCAGCATGGGCAACAAAGAGGAGGAGTTGGAAGCCATTGTGCAGCAGACAAGCTATGACTTGGTTGCCATCACTGAAATGTGGTGGAACCACTCCTGTGACTAGAGTGCTACAATGACTGGGAGCAGCCCCCAGGGCTCAGTATTAGGGCCAGTTCACTTTAATATTGTTATAAATGTCTCAGTCTTCAAAATAGGACTATAATCAAAGTTTACAATTTATTAAAGGAATAGAGGTAAGCAAACAGCGCTGGGTGCGCCGGGAGTCTCTGCTCCACCAAGACATACACCAGGTACATTAAGCAGCTGATTTTTATGCTCCTAGGCTAATATATATTCATTACTACTTCTAAAAAATAAAACAAACAGGGTTATTATAATTAGTTTCCAGAATCCAAACTCTCCTACTGGAGCATGCTTATCAGTCTCTGGTGGTCCCTCTGGGGGTCTTTGGGGGTCTCTCATGCTGAAGGCTCATAGTCTTCCTCCCTCTTGTCCTTCTCCTTTGTCCACCTTGGGTGTATGTCGGAGACTTGTGCAGCGTCCCCTGCAAGCTTTGTCTTTTAGTCATTCTTCAGCTTTCCCCATCTCCTTAATCTCCTGGCCAGATATCAGAGTCTTGCATAGTGTCCCATGCAATAGTCATAATAGTTAGCAGTTATTCTGAAACCCCCCCAGATATCAGAGCCTTAAAGGAGAAGCCTGCAAATACATTTCCCTTCAAGCTCTCTATTGACATGAATTACTAAAACATTCCTTTGTAAGATACAAGAACTATATACATTAATCACTCTGTTTTTCTTAGACATGTGGTTATACAAGGGTATGTAAGACAGAAGGTCACATTCATCATACCATGTGGCCCTAGCATTGTTCCATATTGACACGAATCAGATGAACACATTTCACAATATCTTTATCGATGAGCTGGATGAGGGGATCGAGTGCACCCTCAGTAAGTTTGCAGATGACACCAAGTTAGGTGCGTGTGTTGATCTGCTTAAGGGTAGGAAGGCTCTGCAGGAGGATCTGGATTGGCTGGACCGATGGGCTGAGGTCAACTGTATGAAGTTCAACAAGGCCAAGTGCCAGGTCCTGCACCTGGGGCACAATAACTCCAAGCAGAGCTACAGGCTGGGAGAGGAGTGGCTGGAAAGCTGCCAGGCAGAGAAGGACCTTGGAGTATTGGTGGATAGTCAGCTGAATATGAGCCAGAAGTATGCACAGATGGCCAAGAAGGCCCCTGGTCTGCATAAGAAGCAGAGTGGCCAGCAGGTCTAGGGAAGTGATTGTCCCCCTGTACTCGGCTCTGGTGAGGCCTCACCTCGAGCACTGCGTTCAGTTTTGGGCCCCTCACTACAAGAAGGACATCGAGGTGCTCTAAAGAGTCCAGAGAAGGGTGACGAAGCTAGTGAGGGGTCTGGAGAACAAGTCTTATGAGGGATGGCTGAGGGAGCTGTGTTTGTTTAGCCTAGAGAAGAGGAAGCTCAGGGGCAACCTTATTGCTCTTTATAAGTACATTAAAGGAGGCTGTAGCAAGGTGGGGATTGGTCTGTTCTCCTACGTGCCTGGTGACAGGATGAGGGGCCAGCACCCCAAGTACTGAGGGTAGTGACTAGGCCCCTCAAGGGGCCACACCCCAAGTACTATGTTCAGTTCTGGGCCCCTCGCTACAAGAAGGATATTGAGGTGCTCCAGTGAGTCCAGGGAAGGGCAACAAAGCTGGTGAGGGATCTGGAGAACAAGTCTTTTGAGGAGCGGCTGAGAGAGCCGGGATTGTTCGGTCTGGAGAAGAGGAGGCTCGGGGCGACCTTAACGCACTCTACAGATACCTTAAAGGAGGCTGTAGCGAGGTGGGGGTTGGTCTGTTCTCCCACGTGCCTGGTGACAGGACGAGGGGGAATGGGCTAAAGTTGCACCAGGGGAGGTGTAGGCTGGATGTTAGGAAGAACTTCTTCACCAAAAGGGTCGTTAGGCATTGGAACAGGCTGCCCAGGGAAGTGGTTGAGTCACCATCCCTGGAGGTCTTTAAAAGATGTTTAGGTGTGGAGCTTAGGGATACGGCTTAGTGGAGGACTTGTTAGTGTTATATCAGAGGTTGGACTACGTGATCTTGGAGGTCTCTTCCAACCTAGGTGATTCTGTGTTGCGGTCTCCAAGCTGGGATACAGCCATCTGTTAGTTTGGCATAAATGAATTTTGTGTTCCTTGCACTAGCTGTTCCTTCACCTCCTCTTCAGAGAGGAGGACATGCATCTCTTTCACGCTCTTTGATTAGTAAACAAACCAGGATAGATTAAAGCCCCTTTCTTCATGTCAGTAAGATACCTGCCTTTGGTTTCAGTGAAAATTCAGGCCCTAGCACCTGAAGTTTCTTCTGGATGGTGTTTCTTCTGTATAGGGTAATTTCATTTCCCTGTTGAAGACTTACAAGGACGTAGTAACAAAAGCAAAGGCATAAAACAGCCCAGGAGGCATAGGCTGCTTTTGAGCCTGCAGCAGACTATAGGTATGATATTATCATTTCAGACAAATACAGTCTACGTAACGTGAACGGTTTCAACACGCTTGCCCTCTGCCAACAGCCAGAAAATAGGACCTTCATTTTATGACCAGATGGAAAAGAAAAACAACGATGACAAAAATTAAGAGAAAGAACTTTTCCTTCACCTAAATTTTATTATTTCACAACTCCTTCAGGTGTCCACAAGGAATTATGAACACCCTCCTCTCCCCTCCCCACCCCCCACCCCCCCAAAAAAAAACTAAAATAGAGGGACCTTGTGGCATAGAGGTATAATTTCAGTTCACACCAGAAGACATTCTTCTCACTGAAGTACAGCTAAGCCCCACAAAGCATCAAATCAAAACAAAACAAAAAAAAAGCCAAAAAGAGATGTATTTACGAGTTAGTTTTACGTGCCGGCATTATTTCCTTGTCTGGTCTCGCATTCAGGGCAAGATCTATCTGGGGGGGAACGTGTAATGCTGTGCAAGGTTGTTTGGTGGTATGAGCGACAATATGACTTTAAAATTTTGAGCTGTTTGTATAGAAGCAAAGTACAGAAGAGTACACTATCCCCGAGGGCAACGTAGAAACTACCTGTTGCTTCTCAGGTTTAAAAGTGAAAAGGTGTAAGCAGCTGTTTGAGTACCATACTGATGTATACATGAACATTTTCCTCTCCAGTGTCCAAGTTGGAATGCAACATTTTTCATTGTGCTCTCAGATCAGGATTCTGATTCTAACAATGGTTCCTAGTGCAAATTTCCAAAGAAGGGGGAAGCAAACCAGTCCTGACTGCTTTGAATGAGGTGGAGAGAGCAAACAAATGTAGACAAAGAAGATAAACCTGTAGGAATGTTTTCAGATAATTGCCACTGTCCAAAAGCTTTAGAGTGGTTGAATCCTTCAAAGTCCATTACTGAAAACTCCAGCAGCATCACTGAATTTGAAGGAGTAAGATAGACTTGCACCATCGCAGAGCCTCAGCCACAGTTTAAAAGGGCACTGCCTCTAACTTCACAAGAATGAAAGAGAAGAGGTCATCTTTCTACCTTGTCAGCTACTGGCAGACCTAGAGAAAGAAAAAACAAGAGTTGTTAACATTAGGATGTAATGCTTTTTTTAGGACATCTCACCAAATGTGTAATATTGAGTAGTAACAGGACAACAAATGAAAGGGAAGAAGAAGGAGTAGAAGGTACTTGCATGGTGAAGCAGGATGTCCCCCTGCAGCCCATGGAGTACCACAGTGGAGCAGGGTTCCACGCTGCAGCCCATGGAGGAGACCACGGTGGAGCAGGTGGCACCTGCACCAACGGAGGCTGCCGCCTGTGGAAGACCCCTGCCGGAGCAGATTCCGGGCCAGACCTGTAGCCCGTGGAGAGGAGACCACGCAGGAGCAGGTGACCTGGCAGGAGCTGCTGCCAGTGGGGGAGCCAGGTTGGAGCAGTTTTCTCCTGAGGGATGGACCCCGTGGTACGGACCCATACCTGGAGCAGTTCTGGAAGAGCTGCTGCCTGTGGGAAGCCCACGCCGGATCAGTTCATCAAGGACTGCATCCCGTGGGTGGGACCCCACAGCACAGGGGACAAGAGTGACCAAGAAGGAGCAGCAGAGAAGAAGTGCTGTAGACTGACCATAACCCCCATTGCCCCGTTCCCCTGCGCCGCTCAGGGGGAGGAGGTGGAAGAGGGTGGATGGGGGGGGAAGGTGCTTTTGGTTTCTTTCCTTTGTTTCTCACTTCTCTAGCTTGTTAGTAATGAGCAATAAATCTTACTTAAATCTTCTTATGCTGAGTCTGTTTTGCCCGCTACAATAATTATTATGTGATTTTCTCATCCTTATCTCAACCCTTGAACCCTTTTCACATATTTTCTCCCCATTCCTCTTTGAGAAGGGGGAGTCAGAGAGCAGCTGTGGTGGAGCTCGGCTGCCCACTCGAGCGGAACCACGACAGAAGGCAGACTGTGGGCTCTGTTTTAAGTGATTTGCACTGGGAGAAAGAAAAGCTTCCAGAGATTAACAGAAGAATAATGTGGAAGTTTTCTTCTTCATGCATTTTTACAATGGCACTGACATACTAAGTCTGGGGTGGCCAGACAAGGAAGTGTGTTTTCCTTAGCATTGCATATTTGATTATAAAAATTTGTAGAATTAAATTTTTGCATCTGTGTTTCAAATGGAAAAGAAAGTGGGAAGCAAATGGAAATGATAAAATAATAGAATCAACCAGTTCCTTTTTCTGCTCCTTCAGGACTACAGGATACTCTGAGAGCCAAAGCCACAGTGCCAAAGAGTACTGAGCTAGTAACGTCAAGAGAATTGCACCACAAAAACCAATTGAGGATTTTTCTCCTAGTTAAGATACAAGATTATTAATCCTATTCTTCAAATCATGTTTTGTTTCACAATTTATTGTGATTATTTACACTTTGCATTGCTACACATATTGTGTCCAACTATTGACTAAATTATACATTAGTTTTTCTCTTTTCTATCTTATGTTTTCCTTTGCAACAATTAAGGGTGGCTGTAAATGGACACATTACTGGAAAAATAAAAATGACAACAACGAACAAACAAACAAAACACTTTCATCAAAGAAGAGATAGGAACAATTCTGTGCATTCAGTCAGATTATAGGACACAGAAATATTGCCAAAAAGTGTCACTGGGAAAGGTTCAGAGTTCATGTTTCAGAGATTCTGAACTGCATCACAGTTTTTTTTTGTTTGTTTTTTTTTTTTTTTTGTTTTTTTTCGTTTTCATTTCCAATGCACAAGAATTGATCTGAACTGACTGTGCTGACTACTTGTAATGTGCTATACTTCCTCTGTACTTATTATACTACATTTTTTTTCAAGAACAACTAGGCTGAGCAATTAGTATGACTGTAGCAAAAGGTGTTATGGGGTACTGTGGACTAGTATATGAAGAATCGTTCAGAAATCAACTGTGTGAAAGAATATGTACAGAGTATCTATTATGTCAGTTACAAAACCACACCTACTTTAGAATAACATTTCTCTCACGATAGGGTAAAACACTTGCCAGTTAAGCATCACGGTTATGGATGTCTGATCACCCATAATTAATTTCTCATTGCATATACATTAGTACATGTTCACATGACACTTTTTCCATGGAACATCTGCCTCCTGTGCACAAAATTGTTAATATTCATTTAATAACCAGTTATTTAATAATGTTATGTTCACCACAGCCTTTCAAGAACTTACTTATTTTCATATTATATTTTCAAGACATAATTATTGACTGTGTTTGTCCTAGGTAAACATCACTATATTTACTTGAGGATCATAGTGTTCTAGCCTTTGGAGCTCTGGGGGTCAGATCCTGCTCAACTACTTTGTTGAAATCAGTGCTTCAGTAGCACCTAGGGCTGTATCTGGTTCCCAAGCTCTCAGCTGAACCTCATTCACTCGCTCCAGGCACCTGATGCATTAATGAACAAATCTTTTCAAGATCCTTCTGAGGTGACATAGGAGGATGTGAGATGTCCTATATTCTACATATAGATGGAAGATAGCTAAATTACAGAGATCAAAAATAACTTGGATGCTCAACTTGAACCATAATGAACTTGAAACATAATTTGTCCAAATATTTTTATTTTAAATAAGCAGTCAGTATCCATAACTTTTAAATATGAAACACCTTCCATTGGTATGAGTGGTAAGCCCTGCATGTTAAGCACTTCTACACTTCAGACACAAGGCAGGAACCTTAAAGTGCAATCTTTCCTTTTCTAATAGCTACAGTATGAAGATCATTTGCAACATCTGCAAGAAATGTCATAGGAATATGATATGTGACAGTCACCTTAATTACAAAACTGCAGTTCAGTTTCAGAGCAGGTATTTCGTGTTTGCTGAAGGAGATAAGCACACTAGGCTTTTTTGTTTTAATTTGCTTAACCTGAAGGGTGTTTTGCAAAATCTTTGTGCAAGGGGATACAGCTGTGGTTGGAGGAGGAGTAAGTGGTTAAGATAAGTGTGCTTTCACCAGATGTTTCATCTGCCTACACAAAGTTAACTACTCATGTGCTTTCCTTCCTTACCCATTTCCCTGAAGACATATGTGCCTTCTGGATTAGAATTTCTCTGCAAACAAACTTCTGATGATTCCTTGGCAAAATGTAAAAATAAAAGCGTCATCTTGTGATAGCTCTGAATGTCATATATTTCATCAGCAAAGTAATGGCTTTTAGATTCATAGATACCTTTGCCAAAAGAGAAATTAAAGTAACTGTTAAAAAATAGTAGTTTATCACCAAAAGACAAAATTTGTTTAAAAACAGACAAAATAGTTAGAAGTTGTGGAGTCTATATTGAACTTCAGAGAGTATATACAGATTATTTTCTTCTTTCCCTAAGCCTTGAAAAATTATACCTTTTTCTGTTCAGCCCCCTTGGGCTCTTCATTCCAGTACCATTCTACCTGTTTATCCTATCCAAATATTCTCAAGCTTTCTAGTTCAGTCTCAATTTCAGGATATTGCAGAAATCAAAATGCACGTTGCTGAATTACTGGATGAATGTTTATGTGTTGGTAGATGAGTCCTTACTAATTTTAGTTGAAAGGTGTCAGGAAGAGAGTTATAAACTTCTATAGGGCTTCACATGCATAATGAATCAAAGTCAATAAATACCTCATTATAAACAGGTGTAACAAACAGGGTAGTATTTAGAAAAAAAAAATCAACATAGCAGACAATATTTGGAAAATAAAATACAAGATGTCTGTTTTGGATATGTTGAACTGACAAAAGTGTGGAGGCAAAGCAACAGAGAATGATGTTTTTATCTGACTGAAGGATTCTACATGAGGTGCAGCAGTATCAGGATAGCAATTTAATTTGTATTCACAGAAATAGAATGTGTCAAAGAATAAAATGTGTCAAAGACCTTTGGACTTGTCGAAGCCCAGACAGAAAGGTAGAAACAGGAAGGCAAATGAAAATTATGGAGAGGGAGGGTAGGAAAAGATCAGCTAGGATTCAGGAGGGATGGTGCATAAAGCATTATCCTATCTTCAGTACCCTTTGCAGATGGGGACAGTTCTGCTTTTTGTCCGTGAAAAGGCCATAACAGATGTTGACAGTTTGAAAATGGGCAAGAAAGTCAACATTGAATGATCAAGAATCAGCGATGAGCTCTATGGTCCTAATGACATAGAGCTCATTATGAGAGCTCATTATGACATTGGTCATAAAGAATACACACAGGCCTGCATGGATGGGGCCTTCCAGAGACTTGAGAAGAAAGGAGAGCTACACCAAACAAACAAAGAAACAAAAACAAAAACAAAGCAAAAAAAAAAAAAACAAACAACAAACAAACAAACAAACAAACAACAAAAAAAAAAAACACCACCAACAACAAAATATGGAAACAGAATCGAAACAATTTTTTTAAATGTCATCCCAGTTTGTGAGAAGGGAAAAGAAGGAAAGGAAGTTCTAGTGATTCTGTTTGGAAATGGCTGATGCATATTTCCTGAAGGTTGTCTTTGTGTGGAGAGTATTGAATATTGATCAAATTAAAATTAAAATAATGTATTAGAAAATTTGGCACATTATGCATTTAGAAAATTGAGAAAACTGTCCTATTTTGACATCTGTGGAAGTTTTTATTCATTTAATCCCAATCTGTCTTTTATTTTAATATAATGTTTTTAAAACATTTTAATAGTAAAATGTCAAGGCTTTGTGTAACAAAGCAATAAGAGCCCCTTCCTATCCCCAGGTTTTCTTGTGATGTTTTTGAAAGGGTGTTTTTGAGGTCATTTTAATTCCATTTCATAATGGGGGAAAAAAAAAAAAAGTAAAAAAAAATAATAATTTCCTGAAGAATTGAATTATTCCCTCTTGACTTGTTTCTTTGCTATTTCAAAAGGCATTGTGCAACTTGGACTGGAAAGAAGAACACTGAACTAATTAAAGATAAAATGAGAACAACAAGAATTAAACAAAACAAAAACAAAGCAAATGCATACAGAAAACAGCCCAGCAAAAGCCCAAAGGAATGATTAATGCCATCATTATTTTCAAGCAATCAAGACAAATGACGTCAAGATTTCAGAGTGCTACTTGGGAAAAACAGTAACTGTACAATATAAATTTCATGGCCCACCCAAAACAAAATAAATGCAAAAACAACTAGTTCTTGTAAGACTGACAATAATATTTCTACCCCCTCTATCTCTGTGCCCTTGTTGCATCCTAATCCCTATTTCTTTCTCAGAGCAACATTTTTAATGGAAAAACAAACGATAAAAATGAGCAGAAGCTTAAGGGGAACTGAAAAACAAAACAAAAAGAAAATATTTAAATATTTTAGTTAATTGTGCTACAGATGCTACATTCAGTCAGTTCAGTTAAGGAGCTTGATATATAATTTCAATCACAGATGGACCAATTTCAATAAGTATATCCACAAACAGGTATGGAAGCCACCAAACACTTTACATGGTCTAAATGGTTAAAAGTATATGTTGATGTGGAAAAGGTAACATGAAACATCAAGCAAGACAGAAAGATGCCAAGTACAAGTTAATATATTTTTTTACAGTGCCTATGACCATCCCAGAAAAAATGGATCAAGAACAAAAGTTTTATTAAATTAATTATTTTGACTACCTCACTTTAAGACTAATACACAGACTAACCACTACTAACAGTTTATAGAGGTATCTCTAAGAGGAAGAGAAGACAAGCTGTAGGTATACAGAGATGGGAAGGACAGAATGAAATGGTGTGGTGCAACCATGAAATAGAGAAAGGGGCAGCTGAGAAATATAATTGAATGTAATGGACAAGAGAGCTTAGAAATTACAATACAAAGATCAAGGATAGTAATTTTACCCTGGAGTTAGCACAGAGCTGGTGATGATTTAATTAAGGTCACTAACACTGAATGAAATGATTCAGGAGGCTCAAAGGTCTCACAAGTCTACTCCAGAAGTTTCTCATTGATTTATTTTTTTTTTCTGATCTTCCTATACTGTAAAACTCTATTCAGTATGATTGCTGTTTATTTCCTATAACTCCATACAGTATATGAGCAAGGATGAACATCACTGGTATTTTCACAATGAAACTACAGATATCTGGAGTACTTACTTGGCAAGTCAGCATATAGCAGCAGTTGCCAAATCATTTATATCAGCTTCTAGTGCAGCATGTATTTGATGTAATGTATTTTCTACATAGCAATTTACAGATTTACAGAGGGAGGAAATTAGCCAGTGTAAAGAGAAAATGAAATATGTATCTAAGGCCAAATATCAGAAAAATAAAAACTGAGTAATTATGATAAAACAAAACAATGATAGATGGATAGCACACATAGATGATGGAGGCAGGGATAAAAAGTGATTATAAAACAAATAGTGAGAAACATAATTGGAAAAATAATAACAAAATAAAATACTGGAATTGTTACCCATTACCAATTGGAACAGTTACCACTGTGGCAGGCTCCAGTGTAGCCTTGTCATGATAATCCTTGGAACTTTTATTCAGGGAAGTGCTTTATTTTTTAATTCAGTATTGTGTTAGTTCCCCCATAATGATTTAGCCAGATACCACTCAGCTGTAGAGCAGCACATGCTATTGCTGACCGAGAACCAGGAACTTCTTGGAATCACAGCATAATCTCTCACTTTTTACACCCACTCAACTTTGGTTGTAAAATAACCTCACAGGTGCCATGAGAAGAGCCAGGTCAAAGATCCATTCACTTCCTTGCCCATGTATAGTCAATATGAGACAAGCAGCCCTTCAGAGCTTGCTCTTTCACTCTTCATCTCTTTCTGTTCTGCCAACCATGAGACAGCAACACTACTGAGGTTTTTGAAAAGCCTTTTGTTTTGACATGGAAGTGAAATGCCTACATCAAATGAACTTCACCTATAGTTACCATGAGGATTTGTTACATGTTGTTTTTTTGTTTTGTTTTGTTTTGTTTTGTTTTGGTTTGGTTTGGTTTGTTTGTTTGATGGGCCGGTCTTCTCAAAGTCATACAGACTCTAAATGCGTCATACAAACATTTGTGCTATCAAACCCTCAGTTCTAACCTCAGTGATGGGATTTTTGTAAGAGCAGGATCATAGAATCATAATAAAATTAAGGTTGGAAAAGATCTTCAAAATCATCTGGTCCAACCATCACCCTATTACCAATGTCACCCACTAAACCATGTCTCTATGCACCGGGTCCAACCTTTCCTTGAACACCCCCAAGGACGGTGACTCAACCACTTCCCTGGGCAACCCATTCCAATGCCTCACCATGCTTTCTGAGAAGAAACATCTCCTACTTGTTTTAATTGTTGAAAAGCAGAGCTTACACTGAGTCAGAGACTTTTAAGCTTCTCACACTGCCCTACCAGCAAGGAGGCTGGGGGTGCAGGAGGAGCTGGGAGGGGACAGGTGATCCAAACTGGCCAAAGGGGTACTCCATACCATATGGCATCTTGGTGGCCAATTAATATGGGGTGGCTGGCTGGGGTATAGGAAGGGTCCCGGCTGCCCAGGACCAGGCTGGGCATTGGTCAGTGGGTGGTGAGCAATTGCATTGGGCCAAGCCCTAGCGTGTTGAAGTGATTTGTGTATTACAACACAAGAACTTTCTCTCTGAAGGAGAGCTCTTCTGATACATCACCACCATATTTGCTTATGTCCTGGCAAAGAGCTGGCCAATTCTCCTTATATCTGCTGTTTATTGAAATATCCTTCAGCAGCTGGAGGTGGATTCTCTCTCATTTTTTTCTTCTCTTCAGTGAGCAGTAAAAGCTCCTTTTCTTTGCTTTCCCATGGCTTGCCTATTGCCTTTGGTCTGAGATGCTTTGCTGCTTTAGGAGAACACTGAAGGAACTTGTGAAGCAAGCTTGAGGCAGGGGACAGGAAAGAGAGGATGCAGGACTGAGATGGAGAGCTGCTTGTGGGAGAGAGGATGCAGGACATTTTTGAGACAGGAATTTTGAGAGCTGACTGGACTGTGGGGCTGCAGTTCTGTTAGACTGTGTGGGAGACTGCTGGAAGAGTCTATGATTTTAGTATCATCATCATCAAATGATCATTCCTCAATAAGAAGACATTTAAGGATCAGGATTGATTTAGACTTCAGCTGGCAGATTAATTGCTGATTTAGGAACTGGTAAATGTGGATGGCAAGAGTTTATCAGAACGAGGGACCTAAAATCATCTTGCTCAAATTCCTTCAAGAAATAGACTCTGTTAAATCAACCTCACAACAGTAACTGGTAAGGGAAAACTAAATATTAGGAGAGCGATTATAATGCCATAACCTTCATTTAAACTATCTTGTGGTTTGGAAAGCAGAGAGACTCATGCATTTCTGTTTGTTTGTTTGTTTGTTTTCCTTTTCTGGTCTGACTCAATATTTTGTTGTTTGAGATTTGCAAGACAGAGATGTAAAAAGACATGATGATATTTGAAAAGGCTGATCTCCTTAGCATGCAATTTGTTTCCACTGCATGGAGAGCAAAGGAATTTCTCCTCCACAGGCTGACTCAAAGGAGGTAATTTGGAGGAGTATCACCCTCTGCTCCCAAAATAATAATAAATCTATATCCAAATTACTTACAAAGTGTAAATGAGGAAGGTAGTGGATAGGCAAAAAATAGCAGAGGGGAAAAAACAGTGTATGTGTGTGTGTTATGAGAGTCTAATACATTCCAGAAAAACTTTTTTTATGTGAATAGCAACTTCTGGCTTAAGGAATGGTGAAAAAGAGGTAAAATCTTGTTAGACTCCATCTTTTTAAGATTATTTTTTTTCAATAAGTAATTGCGCTCTAGTGGCTTAAACAACTTAATGTAAAGATGCCATCTGCTACAACTGGACATCAAGAATTTGCCACAGTGAAAATATATTTTTCCCCATGATTTGCTACTTAGCAAAATGATATTTTTTCTAAATAATTATAAAAAAAAAAATACTACTGCAATGAAGCTGTTTCTAAGAAACAATACAGCTGAAAAAAAAAAAAAAAAACAACAATAGTAACAAAACAAACAGACCAAAAATTATTTAGAGAGAGAAGAAAGAATTAAAAGTTATTAAGATAATTAATCAAACTGAGAAAACCTCTCTACCTAAATCTTGTAAAAAACTAAAAGCCATACTAACTTGATCTACAAATCTGCTATTAGCAGCAGGGTTGATTCTGTGAGCAGAATGTAAATTCAGGTATTACAAGTTTTTGTACTTTGTGGTTTTGTTCTAGCCATCTTTACTCTAATTGTATTAAACGACGAATAAGGCAATTTAACTCTGTTAGCTCATGTGTTACGGTGAAAGGGAGAAGATACAATCAATAGATGTGTACAGTTGAACTCCATGTGGATTCCATGATTTCCATCCAAGATGATCACAGAATCACAGAATTGTAGGGGTTGGAAGGGACCTCAAGAGGTCATCGGGTCCAACCCCCCTGCCAAAGCAGGTTCCATAGAGCAGGTAAGCCTGATATGATACCACACAAAGCTGCACAGAATTTTTTCTTCAAGACAACAGAAGCTTCATGTACTGTAGCTGCCTTCATGCCAATACAGTTGAAAGCATGTGGCATCTAAGTAGATCTAAGATTGTTCAAATAGCAAGAGTGACCCCTCTTCTGGCCAGGTAAAATGGACTGTAGAGATTATACTTTACACTCATTAAGTTATATAGGTCAAAGCCTACATGGATACAGTCTACATAAAGCAGTAGCAATCATAACACTTTCTTAATTCACAGCATAGCTGCATCTGAACAGAAATCACAGTGCACAGCAAGAGTAAGACATATTATCAGCTCTGTGAGACACACCGGAGCTGCAGGCAGAGGCAGGTTAATTAGGTTATTGAAATAAAACTGATCTGAAACTAAGTTGCAGATTCTTATTTTGTATATAGAATATATTTTGGCAAAATATTTTAAATTATATTTTTAAAAGCAGCTGAAAAATTTTGGCTAATCTTTATTAGTTATGGGTAACAAACAAGATTAACTTCAGCAAAATATTTTCCCTACTAAATTTGTTTGCTTGGTTGGTTTGAATTTTTATATAATTGCTCTCATTATGTATCTTGATGAATTTGTCTGATCACAGTTATTTAGTGAAGCAACAATATTTATGCTACATCATTTATAGTCGTTATACGAGTAAAATTAAGTATGTGCCAGACAGTGGTCCTAATTTTTCTCATAGGAAGGAAACCTTTGTAAATAAGTAGAGAACAAGTGAACATAAGTAAATCCTTCAGGGAAACTGCAGCTCTACAATATCATAGTTAAAGATCTTTTAATATTAGGCCAAAATACATGCTAAATAAAGCATCCTTGATTTCCCACATCATTCTTCTGGAGAAACTGACTGCTCATGGGTTGGATGGGTGTACAGTTCATTGGATAATAAACTAGCTGTGTGGCCAGGCCCAAAGAGTTGTGGTGCATTTTCAACCCAGTTAAAAGTTGGTCACAAGTGGTGTCCCCCAGTGCTCAGTACTGGGGCCACTTTTCAGTATGTTTATCAATGATCTGCACGAGGGGATCAAGTGCACCCTCAGTAAGTTTGCAGATGACACCAAGTTGGGCATGAGTGTTGACCTGCTCAAGTAGAGGAGGGCTCTGCAGAGGGATCTGGATAGGCTGGACTATAGGATGGGCTGAGGCAAGCTGTATGAGGTTCATCATGGCTAAGTTCTGGGTCCTACACCTGGGGCACAATGACCCCATGCAACGGGGCCTACACGCTGGGGGAAGAGTGGCTGGAAAGCAGACTGGCACAAAGGGACATGTGGGTGTTCATGGATAGGTAGCAGAATATGAGCCAGAATTATGCTCAAGTGGCCAAGAAGGCCAACAGCATCCTGGCTTGTATCAGGAATAGTGCAGCCAGCAGGACCAGGGAGGTGATCATCCCCCTGCGCTCAGCTCTGCTGAGGCTGCATCTTGTGTACTGTGTTCAGCTTTGGGCTTCTCACTACAAGAAGGACATAGAGGTCCGGGAGCGTGTCCAGAGAAGGACAACAAAGTTGGTGAAGGATCTAGAAAACAAGCCTTATGAGGAGCATCTGAGAGAGCTGGGGTTGTTTAGTCTGTAGAAAAGAAGGCTCAGGGGAGACCTTATTGATCTCTACAGCTACCTCAAAGGAGGTTGTAGCAGGGTGGGTTTGGTCTCTCCTCCCCAGCAACAAACAATAGGACAAGAGGGAATGGCTTCAAGTGGCACCAGGGGAGGTTTAGGTTGGATGTTAGGAAAAATTTCTTCACTGAAAGCGTTGTGAGGCCCAGGGAAGTGGTTGAGTCACCATCCCTGGAGGTATTCAAAAGACATGCAGATGTGTTGCTTAGGGACATGGTTTGGTGGTAGACATGGCAGTGCTAGGTTAATGGTTGGGCCTGATGATCTTAGAATTCTTTTCCAACCAAAATCACAGAATCACAGAAACACAGAATTTCAAGGTTGAAAGAGACCTCAAGATCATTGAGTCCAACCTCTGACCTAACACAAACAAGTCCTCCACTAAACCATATCACTAAGCTAAAATGAGTCTATGATTCTGTGATTCTGTTTTGAATTGGAAATGGTTCTTTCAGAATGTGAATAACAGACACAGATTTTTATTTTTTTTGGGGGGGGTGGGGGGTAAACACTTTTTTTCTGTCATTCATACTTCCGGTTTATTTATTAGAAACAATTTCAAGCAATGTGTGGCAAATAGCTGGGGCCAAAGATCTATGGATTAGTTTCCCTATAATTTGTTTTTCATCCTTTGTCCTATCCTTCATAAGTCTTAGGACACCATTTTGTTGAGTGACAGCTTTTAAAGCTCTGCTAACTTTAGCTACTCTGACAGCTGTATTATTAAACTCTTGCTTCAGCATGATGGAAGCTCATACATAAAACTTGTAGTTAGATTTTAACTGGCAGCACTGGCAGTTCATAAATTATGCTGTTTGCATTAATAATTCATTTCAGAAAGAGAATGCAGTTGTTTAAATGACCACCACACACACACACACAAACACATATATATATGTATTGTACTTGTCTAGTGACATTTTGCAGTTCCTCAGAAAACTAAATGCATCAGGACATTTTGCTTTCTTGTGAAACTTGAAGGACAAGAGAGAAATACTGAATTGGGACAGCAGTCTGAGGCAACATCTGGACAGGTGGACTAAAAGAAAATGAGTTAGACTTGGGGGTTTTGAAAGCTCTGGCTTCACTTTCTTGTTTTTTTTTTTTTTTTCTTAAAGTGTGAAGTCATCTCACTGAGCTATGCCTCACTCACCCACTAGTGAATTGAGGTTAGTTAATCCTATTTTCTTTTATATTCATCTTGTCTATTCTAAACGTGCTGAATGATACGTTTGAATGCTACCAAACAATCACCCTGCACTGGTCATCTCAGGGCTGCAAGCTATTAAATTACCCTGCTTGCAAGCTACATGGACACTGCTTGGGTGAAGGTACAAAGAGATTCAGATCTTCTTTCCCAACTGGCACATGAATAGTCATGCTAGGTTAAGAATGTTTGATACAGCAAAGTATCTTCAATAAATCATATAATGTGCCTCTCTTACTTTTAAGTAGTTTTACTTCTGTATCTACTAGCATCTGATAAAAAATTGAAAAAATATAGTCAATTAGGTCTTGGAGACCATTTTCCATTTAATTTATATTCAATATAGGAGAGCAGAAACCAAAAGAGGCATGGAAGCTCTGTGTTTTGTGATTTCAGAATACTTTGTGCAGTGGTAAATATTTGATTATTTTATTGCTTATGGTTCTTTACGTGTCTTCTAAGACTGTACTCAAATCATAATTTTGTTGATTTTAGACTGTGTTCTAGTATAATATTTTAATGTTAATTGCCACCAGCATTTTATCTATTTCAATATAAATTATCTATTTCTATGGCTCCCTTCATTCCTTTTTATGCGTAATCAGACTTGTACTCATGGGAATAAAGCTCTTATAAAATAAATAAAATAAAACTTACTTTAAAGATGTATTTAAAAAAAAAATAAAAATAGAATTCTAATACGGACAGGATGTCAAAGAAAATGTGCCTAATGTCTTCTCATGTGTTACACTAGGACTCCAGCAGAGTCAGTGGGTTTGTAAAGCTGTGTAGTATAAACACTCTGGAACATCAGGATTCAACTTTCTCTACACTGGGGGATTTATTCCCAGATTTAATTTAATTTAAACTCCATTTTATATGGTTAGATGCTTGAAACAGTGACATTTCACAGAGTACAATAAAGAAAGCTTCAAATCATCTGAGATCATTGATAACAGCATTTAAGTAAAAGCAAATTTCAAGAGTAAAAAAAAAGCAACTTGTGTGTTTGAAGAGGGATTTTGGTGTCACATTCAGAGCTGTAAGAATCAAGGGTGTCAGGAAAGGACAATAGTGAAGGAAGACAGCCCGAGACTAGGTGGACCTGTTTGTTGCCATCTTAGTGCTTTTATTTACATACAACTCTAGCAGTTCAGTGCTGGAGACTTTGCATCTTCCTCCTGAGAAGTTTGCCTATATAATTTCATGGGACCTTAATATGGACCAGGGCATATGGATTGTGCTTTGAACATGAAAAAAGTGAAACATGAAAAAACCATGAGCATACCAACTTTCTACATCCTTTGAAACAGAAATTTGAATTTATTTGCTACATTTGGACAGTACTTGCATCCAGTTAGCCTAACTAAATCAAAAGAACGACAAGATTACTGACAAGTTCTCATTTTCAATTTTCAAGATTTGGGAATTTTGAAGAAGGTGTGTGAGTGGTTTTTGTTTGTTTGTTTTGTGGAGGATGGGACGTTGCTGCTGTTCTCTTTTTTTTTTTAATATACATATATTTTTGACTTGTGTAGTTTTTCAGCTCTGGGAGTTTGGGAGGTGAGTCGTTTGGATAAAAGATTAATAACTAAGAAAAATATTGTCCTTTGGTTGCAGGATTGCTTTCAGTAGCTAATGGTAGATTTTACATTCCTTGCATATACCAAGCTCTCATTAATATGATGGCAGCTTTTTTATCTTTGTTGTTGTTGTTGTTGTTTGTTTGTTAATAGTGCCAGAATGTGACTAATATACATGTTTGCCTTTACTAAATGTCTCTGCCCACCCTAGCAAGAAAAAATGCAAGATTTCATAGGCTACGCAAGTAGCCTATGGTCATCTTATTCCTAATAAGAGAAAATGATCTCTTTTGGTGGGGGGCATAGGTGAAAGATATTTTTCATTCTTCCTCAAGACTTCCCCTATAAAGGTGGAGGTCTCTGTAAGCAGTGCATTAGCAATTCTCTCATGCAATTTTTCCAGCTCTTTGACATCCTTCTTACTGCATTTAACTATTTTATTTTATTTTATTTTATTTTATTTTATTTTATTTTATTTTATTTTATTTTACTTTATTTTATTTTATTTTATTTTATTTATTGTTTGCTGTGGTTATAACCTTGGTATGCTAGAGAAGGGGAGAAATCAACTTCTTGAGTTTACTTTCATTCAAAATAAGGTTCAACATTGCTGTAGCAATTAATTTTCAAAACAAAAAAAAAAAGCCACGTTTTTACTGTTATGGTTGCTGACACTAATTCTATCTCTTTGTCTGCAATTCAAGAGAGGATAGGACTTCAAAAAGTATAAATATTTGGTTGTTTAAAATATGTAACATTTTAATATTTTAGGGTTAAAATGGAAATAAGTGCAAAATAATGATGCTGATTGAAAAAAAAAAAAAAAAAAAAAAAAAAAGCCATGGAACTGCAAAAAAGCTCAGCCAAAAATACTAAGTAGGATTTAAAAAAGAATAAAAACCGTGTTTTCCTTTTGTTTCACTTTTCCTGCCATTGTTGCTCCATGTTATTCTCAGGACTCCAGCTATAGCAATTTGTCCATGTTCTGAAGGATTTAGCTGTTGTTGTTGGTCATTTCACAAACCTACAAAACCAGCCTTGTGTACATATACAGAAGCTTCATGCTAACAAAGAGACTCTGAACTTTCACTTCCATATTTTAGTAATTTAGCTAAAGGGAACTGGATCAAGTAGGTTCCAAGAAGTCCTTCTAATAAGACGTGAATTATTCTTGGAGACAAATAACCAGATAATGGATTTTTATCAGATTTTCACCATTAAATATGGCTAAGGAATCTTGCCAGGGATTTGAAATTCTGCCATAAATTAACACTGTTTTGAGTTGTCTCTATACATACCAAAGTGAAATGAGTAGTAACATAGAAGATCCTTTTCCTTCAGACTTTCTCCAAAGAGCAAATATTGACAAATGTGTGCCCTTACTTGTTTTGCACTCCTGATGTGACTTCAGTTTTCTAGTCAATGCTGTTAATTTGGCAAGTTTGGCAAGTGTTAAATTTGCCATTAAAGCTAAATAGAAAGTCAATGGCTAACAGTCAGCAACAATATGATCTATTGTAACTATTTTCTAATCTGTGAATGCTGAAGTCTCAAGGCACTTGGAGTAGGAATTGTTGTTGGTTGTGGTATTGGGGCAAACATTTCTTTTTCTGGGTCTTTATTGTTTGTCAGGCAGGAGTCCCTCTATGGGATGGCACATGAGCAAAATTCTGTGCACTCATGAAATGTCAGTGTTATCTGAGAAAATATTTGCAAGTATTTTATGCTAACTGCAGGAGGTGTACTAAGTTGGGTCTTGCTGTCAAGTCAGCTTCTGATGCGGTGAACGGAAATAACGTGTTCTGTGTTCTCAGAGAGATCTTTTATGACAAATGGCAGAATAATAGCCCTTGCTAATTTGTATTGAGGTATACACACTGCTGGCTTGGTTGGCATCACTGCAACAAACTGTGAATCATGTGCAAAATGGAAAAATCCCTGCTTTTTCTGTACAAGGACTGAATACAAAAGAAACTGTTGTCTGCTCTGTATTTTGGGTCCTGGTGCTCCAGCTTTGGCTTTTCTTTTTTAACAAAAGAATGCAAGAAACCAAAACTGACTGGAAGAGTAAGAGCAAAAGAAACGTATTTTCCAAATATTGTCCTGTATCTGTTCCTATATTTATATTTTCAAATAATTTTGTTAGTCTTAAAAAAAATAAAATCAAAGATTTCCATTTTGAGTACCTTAGATATTTTAAATAAAAGTTCAGTATGTGGATTATGCTTTTTGCCTTCTTCCCTCTCTCCTCCTTGCCAGTCTTGCAAGTCTCCAGTTCACAATTCATAAACCTTGTGTGAAGAGTCAGCTGTCACTGTCACTTTGAGAGACAAACAAAAGAGAGCTGTCTTCAGTACCTGGAAACCCCTTAACCACTTTTCTGGGACATGAGTCTTCTGTAATATAATAATATTTACCCACAAGGCAGTATTGAAGTCCAGTGCATTTTGTGTACTTTTGTGTATACTGAATTAAGCACTAAGGAACAGCAGCCTGCATTGGGTGTGCCGGGAGGACATTTCCTCAGCAAAGCTGTGTGTACATCAAGAAACTACTGTGTGTGTTTCTTAAGTAAGATCAACCATATGGTCTTGGAAAGCAGGCCTCAGCATGAGAACTACTGTACAAGCACAAATTGTTTGTGGGCCATTGTTTCCATAAATCAACAAAATTAGTCAGGCCTGCAATGTTCCAACAATTTCCCTCTCAAGTTTTATTCTCATTTTGACAGGAAAATATCAAGTAAATAACATGAAAATGCTTGGGGAATAGTTCTTTTGATGCCAGCTCAGTTAGGTGAAAATGACCTGCATTTAAAATTGAGATACCAAGAACAGGACAACAGGACAACTGATGGAGTCATGAGTAGAGTTCTCTCTCTCTCTCTCTTATTATTATTATTTTTTTAAGCTGGGGGTTTCACTGTGCTGAAGGAATATTCCTCTAGAGTAGGCTTCATCCTTGGACAATCCACAACATTCAGAAAATGGTCCCTTTAACTAAACCTATTGTGTTTCATTTGACTGGGAGGAAGGAAGCAGATAACATGGGCCCTTGGAGGTTTCCACCTCTGGATGAGGTACCAGAAGAGCTTTTAAATAAAATGTCTTCTGTGTTCAAGTTGTCATCTGGTTTTGGTTGGAAGAGGGGAAGAAAGTTGTGATGGCCACCAAATCTCACAGATGCTGTGAATCTTTGACATTTATTTTATTTAAAGTTGGCTCTTAAAAGTAAAGGATCTTATTGGGACTTTCAGCATTTTTTTTCCTAAATTATATTTCATATCTCATGGTTACTTCAAAAGTAGCTTGAAAATATGAGCTGAGTATGCCTCAGGAAGATACAAATATCTTATTTCAAAATTACTGAGATTGTCTTAAAATAATACAAATAAACAAATTTTCTGTAATTCGTTTAGAATTACCACATGAATTTACTGCAATCCATATTTTTCTTTCATGCTGCCTTGATAGCTTCTTTGGCTTTTCATTTGGACTAATTTTTCATGTAATTTCTGTGCTAAAGCATTTACTCCTCCCTATTCCCTAAATGAGAAAGAATATAAATTATCTTTTCTACTGTACAACTAAATGCTATATTCATAGGTATAAAAGTTCTGCCTTTCTAGAATGTGAATAAAAAATTCCTTTCTCCCTTACATTCATGGAGAATTTCTAGTCAAGAATCCAAATCTATGGTTATTTCTTCCTGATCAGCCTGTTACTGGACACAGTTTTATAGGTATATTGAATGAATCTCTTAGATTTATCGATAGCAGTGATCCTGTGACCATTTCTATAATTCATTTCTTTTCCAACAGGAATAAAGCAGCAGAATAAAATTTTCATGTTGCTTGCATGAATCTTCTGTTTAAAAGGTTTTTGTTGTTAGTGGTGGTGGTGTTTTTTTGTTTATTTGCTTGTTTTTTGTTTTTTGTTTTTTGTTTTTTTTTTCAGTTGATGTGCATAGGCTTTTTAAAAGGCTTTTTTTCTTCTTTTTTCTTTCTTTTCTTTTCTTTTCTTTTCTTTTCTTTTCTTTTCTTTTCTTTTCTTTTCTTTTCTTTTCTTTTCTTTTCTTTTCTTTTCTTTTCTTTTCTTTTCTTTTCTTTTCTTTTCTTTTCTTTCAGTAAATGTGCATAGGAGACTTTGTTTAATCTTTAGGTTAGAAACTCCATGGGTAAAGTCATGTATATTCTCCACATAAGTTTATGAATACTTTTTCTTCTTTTAGTATTTGCATACTCAAGACATTTTTCTGCTGTATATCTTAGACTGAAGCCTGACACTGGATCGTCAGTTCTCCAAGTCCAGGAATTTGATTCCTATGTAAAAAATTATAGAATTCTATGAAGAGAATTTGTAGATTTTAGTTTTTAAAAGATCTTCCTATGGGGTGAAAAGAGAAAGTGAGGCATCTTATTCATTTATTGTTGATTATTTTTTGTCATTATGAAGATTTTTTCCTTTTTTTTTAATTAATCAGTATAAATAAATATGGATTAAAAAATGCTGTTCATCTGAATATGATAGGCTGGTCTATTAAGGAAAATATTTAGAAATTGCATATGCACGTTTACATGCAATGCACGTCTAAGAAGTGGTCAGTCACTATCATGAAAATAAATAAATGTTTCTCAGTGGATTGTAGAAAAAAAATCATCATGGTAAAATTGTTCATAATGTTTAGGAGTGTCTTTTTTGATTATCTTGAAAGAGGAGCCATATTTCTTTATTTTATTCAAGGAATCCTCTTTCAAAGATTCCCAGTGAAAATACAGTTCTCTGCCCAACTTGCACATGTTTTAGCAAACATACTGAGAGGTAACTTTTAGATTGTCTACTTTTAGTTTGTTGCCATAGGCACTCTACAAATGCAAATTTTAGCACTGTCAAACCTGTCTTTGCAGATTAAAAGTGAGTCAAAGTGGTTATGGTGAAGGATCTTTAAAAATGGATAACAGAATCATCAAAGAACTTTCTGCTTCTGCAAACATGAAGTTCTTTACAGTATGCTTGAGCTGAACACATATTTTTATGGTTATTTTTTCCCCGTTTTTTTTTTTAGGTTATTCCTTCATTTTACACAAAATTACTAAAAAGTTCATCCACAGAGCTTCACAGAAAAATTAACTTAGTAAAGTCCTTGCCAAGGTGCTAGAGAATCATTCTCTGTTGGCAGAACACATAGGGAGTTTTCCAATGGCCTTTTCTTTTTTAACTCCTCTTTTCCTGTTCTTATGTAAGGCCATTGCTTATGTTCAGTTTTTCTCTGTGGCAGTAGTTGACTCATACTCTATGTACTAGCTCGTGTAACAGCTCTTTGACCTGAACTAACCTTTTTCCACTTATTCTTCACTTATCTTGGCTATTCTGTCTTCTCATCCAAGGGAGTCTTATTCTTCTTTATGTTCCATGTAGTGAAATATGATGCAGTGCCAATGTGCTACATTTTAAATGATTTACAGGGGAGCCTGTAATTGAGGCAGAAATTGCACAAGAGAGATGAACTCTGAGCTCAGCTTCTTGTCTAACCATACACTGACCATCCCTCATGTCACGTCCAAAAGTAAAAACAGTGAAGGACTCTTGTTGCTTACTGCAAACAATGTACATGTTGTTTCCCATGTATTTATGTTTTGAATCTGAAGCTCAAATAAATGCAACAGGGAAATAATAAAACTTCAAGTATCTTTACAGGCACAAGATAACATGGCAAGAAGCCAAAAAGGGATGACAGCTGACTGGGGAGCAGAGACAGTACAGCTGGAGTTATTTTCTAAATTAACTACTGTTTGTTAGGCATAGAGATTTTCTTCTTGAAAGCGGTATTAAGTATTTTGCCTTTTCAGCAAAAAGGGAAGATTTATTTATTTATTTATTTATTCATAATAAAAAGACTACAGAGTATTATTGCATCTTACTTAGGGCTGAAACATTTGCATTAACTCAATGAATGTTTTGTCATGAGATTTGTGGAAACTAAAGAAATTGCTGACTCCACAGCTTAATGACTACAGACTATTTCCACATCTATCCTACTCCATTCCTTTCCCAAAAGGCTTGTTGCAAATCAGAAAAATGAATAATTATTTTTTATTTATCCCTTGTCTCATTATGTTATTATTTCTTTGAAGCCTAGCCCAGAACTCAGTGTGATCTAGTGATAACACTAGAAAGGATGGGCTCATTAGGAGGGTTGGGTTGTGCTTTTCCAAGTTAAGATGACTATCCGAGGACATTGAAGAACAGAGCTCCTTTCTCTGACACGATAGTTGCCACCTCTGTAGAGCCATATACAAAAAAAGATTTGGGCCTCACGTGATGAAGAGCCCTCATTTAGTCACATAAGATCTGTATACTGCTATACATCTGGTCTCAACAAAAACTTACCCAAGTGACTGCCAATTTTGGTTAGCTACCAGTGAGAAATCCTGAGAATAATGTGTATTTTCAGCATTTCTGTATATTATTCAACATTCGGGTAAGATAAGCCTGTATATCATTTGTCTCTTATGAATCTGCTAACAAACAAGTCTAGTGGTGTAAAGGTCACCATGGATTCTCCTGTTGGAGATATGTTATATTACTTGTGAAAACTGAAGCTCTTTGCAGATGTGGCATCTCAATAGTTAGAACACTAATCCAAACGATAGAGATTATTATTAAAATTATTAAAATTAATTCCCAGGTAAATATGCTAGTTATCAGACAGCAAAGTCATGTTTCTTCCTGACCAAATGGATATTTAATTAGTCTGAGAGGAATAGTTTTCATAGGAGGGACTGAGGCAACACATTCTGCAGTGATGTATAGTGATGTTAAAGCATTCCCCAGAGCATAGGATAGAAGCATAAAAATGCACAGAACCTTGTGTTTTCCTTGATTTCATTTTTATTTTTAAATGTGGGGTTTAGCTTGCCTGGTAAGCTCTGAAGCTCTGAAATCTGTTAGATTGAAAACTGCAAAACATAAAGGCGGAAAAAATATTTCCTTTTCCTGGGGCATTAAGTAGTCTGCCCAGAAACAGGACATCTGTGTCCATCTGTTATCCTTACTCAGATAAAAGAACCAAAGCATACAGCAATAATCAAGCAGGGTTTTGAAGTCATTATTCACTGAACCAGGTGGAGTCCAGGCAGTGTGCATGAGCAGGTTAAGACAATCAAAAGACTGCATTCAGACTTAACATGGGATGTATGTTTTGCACTGATCACATTAAGAGTTACAGTGTCCTTGAGGCCCTTGTCCATCTAGATCTGCACCTGGGGAAACTCTGAAGATGACATCATTGCTCCTTGAGAAGTCCTAAGTAAAACAGAAGTTAAACCACAAAATAAATAAATAAATAAATAAATAAATAATAATAAATTGTACAGGAAAACAAAACAAAGCAAAACAAAAACAAGAACAACAACAAATCACAAAGAAGTTATTCAAGACACCTTTAAAAATATAAATGTTATAGGAAATCATTTGGTCTGTAGCCATGTTATATTCTTCCTTCTAGGCATCTTTAGCTTAGACAACTGGTTAAGATCAAAAGTTGCATTTGGACCTGCATCTTAATAAGTATGTATAAGTGCAACAGAACTAAACTAGGCTGTCCTGTGTGACTGAAAAGACAGCAAGGAGCTCCAGCCTGCATGTTCCATTTTTTCTCTACTTGTGATTCCAGGTGGTCAGTGGTATCTGCTATGAACTACAAATTAGAGCTTTCAGTCAGGTTAGTAGCTCCTCTTGGAAAAAGGTTGCTTTCTCTGTGAGCATCTGTCCAGACTTTCATTTCCCAAGAGATTTTAAAGGTTTTGGGCTCTTCTAGATTTGGGTAAGATCTAAGCATCTCTGGAATAATGCTGATATCATGTGTGTGAATACCCAAATGTCTTACTGAAACAATTTTCCTCTATTGTTCTATTGAGATTCTTTTTTTTCCTGGAACTAACAACTATGAATTGTTCTCTGTTAGTGAAAACAGGGAGGAGAAAAATATTCTGCTTTCTGTTATTTTGTTCATGTGGCTAAAATTTGCTATTATATTTTCATTCATACAGAAGCAAGTGAAAATGTAGATGTTTTTCTGTTGATTATGGGCAGATGGCTTGCCCTCCCAAAGTAGTTACCTGCTAAAATTCCTCTACATAAAGGAGCTTTTTGTATGTAAAGAGGGAAGTCCTAGATTTAAACATTTCTTTTGCTATGGAAATTTGAAATCAATTGCAGCAGAGATATGATCTGTACCCATTAATTTGCTAGCTCTGTTAAGACAAAGTAAATACAGCCATTATTAAAAAGTGCTGCTTTTCAAAAACAGATAAGCTTTTTTTTTTTCTTTCTTTTTCTTTTTTTCTTTTCTCTGAAGTATTAGAAGATGATAGCCCGGTATGAGATACCAAATACAACATAATATGAGATCATCACACTGATATGAATGGAAAGAAATTTAATTTGGCAGTTCCAAGTCACTTTCAAAATTATAAAACATTCTAAAGTAAAAGCAAATATGTATTTTCTGTAATCCCAATATTAATGCAGTTATCATATTTATAAACAAATGCACATATAGAGAATTATTACCTCTTTTTAACTTCCTTGGTTCTGGATACTGCTCACAGGTCAAGCATTTTGGATTTGGAGGTAAACCTCTCTTTGAATATTCATCTTTTCCTTCAGATTGCATTATTTTCAAATCTTTCTGCAAGATTTCTTATAATTTGTAATTTAATGATAATATAACAGTGTACTTAAGGAAATGCTAGTGTCCCTTGGGTATGGCTAGCTGGAGCCATCTCCTGTTCAGACAGTAAACAGGCTGTGCTAATCACCAGCGTTGTTAACTTAAACCTGCTATTTTATTTATTGCTCTGGAGTCGTTATCTTCTAAATTTGCTGTTGTAGATCCAAACCTTAGTGTGATCTTCTGCATAAGAAACCTAAAATTTAAGTGAGTGTATATGCTGATTAACAAACTTATTGCAAGGTTTGGTTTATACAGATCCTAAATAAATACGGTTTTAAAACACATTACCAATTTCCATTCTCTTCAAATTTAAAAAAAGGTGAGAGAGAATTTTAAAAATCTAATTTAGAAAAACCTTTCAAAATATCAGATTTCTCTACTAGTATTAAATTATCATGATTGAAATATTTAGTTTATTGGCGCAGTAAGATTTATAAGTCTTGTTTTCCTTGTGGGGGAAAGGTTATGGCCTGATGCAGACATTTAAGGTGAACACTGAATTCATTGTATCTGATAGCCAGTAGAAAATGTATCGTATTTAATTTACAGACAAGAGCTCTTGCTAAATTGTGCGATAAGACCTTTGTTACACATATGATCAGAGTGAAGAAATACATCGCAAATCTGAGGTAAGTAATTGTTTACTCAAAAAAGTGACAGAAAGAACAGGAATAGCTGTTGTCATGGAGTCCTGAAGCAGAATATGAACTTCAGGTTTTCACTTTGTAAATAAAAATAAGAAAATTCCTTCAGTCCAGAATTCTAGTCCTTTTGGGCTGCTTCACCAGCTAGCCTGGACAGCAAAGGTGTTTTCTTGTTTGCTTGTTGGTTTTTTCCTTGTAAGTGGTCATATTTCTTAGGTAGATAGGAAGTGCAAACTAGCAAGAAGTACAGAAAATATAGCAAATCACATATGTTCACAAAGGTGAGGGTAAAATAACTAGAGAGAAAGTAAGATGAGGTCATTCAGAAAGAAACCTCAGAACAGGTGACATATTTCCCATGATTACTCTCTAGAATTCAGACATAACAAAACAGAATCACAATTGTACTTTCTTTGGCTTACATACCAGTAAGTCCTGAAATAAGATTAAAGTTAACTTTATATAATGCTGTTTTAGGTGACTTAGGTGTATTTTAGGGATCCACTTTGTTATACACCAAATCAGTCTCTAAGCACAGGGAATGAAGATTTTTTTTTATGTTAGATTTGAATTTCTTATGTTTCCTAGATAACAAACAATACAGTGGGTATAATAGCTAGGCAAAATGTAAGCCTGATTGATCCAAAACTTTTTTAATCATAACATTTGTAGCAGAACTGTCACATCATCTGTACAAATACCATTCTGACTTGAGACTCACTAGAAAACAGCACTCTTAGACTGAATATAGCTGGGGACAACTAAAGTAATACATTACACAATAATCCTTCTCTTTATTTATTCATTTTCATGAATTGTAGTTATGAATGAATCTTGAAAGTGGATCAAGACAGCTGGAGTTCAGAATTTTAATTTGATAATTTTACATAGTTCTGGCTTACATCTCTTAATTCTAAAAGCTATTTCAAATTCACATTTCTATACCCTCCACTACCCCCACCCCCACCCTCACCCCCCTGCAACAGTGAGAGGTAAGCAATCATGACTTCACTAGCACTTACGGGCAGCACATGGTTGACATCTGAGGGGAAAAAAAGGCTGTTTAAGGACCAGCCAACAATGTACATCAGAAGTCTCCTATCACCAGTAACTGTTAGTTTTAATGCAGTCTTGTAGATTTGTTGCTAAACTTGACTGGTATTTGCAAAAGTTTGTCAAGATTGTTGGGTTCAAAGTGCTTTAGAAGTACAAAGAAAACCCTGCACATGCAAGATTTCTTGTCTTCTTGCTTGTGTAGCCAGATATATGTTGAAATAATCATTAAAATATATATATATATATATTTTATAATGAAGTCCATGCGAACCTAATGAGGTTCAACAAGTCAAAATGCGAGGTGCTGTACCTGCGCCGGGGCAGTCCCAGACATGAGCACAGACTGGGAGAAGAACTCACTGAGAGCAGCCCTGTGGAGAAGAATGTGGGGGTTCTGGCAGACAAAAGGCTTGACGTGAGCTGGCAGTGTGTGCTTGCAGCCCAGAAGGCCAACTGCATCCTAGGCTGCATCAACACAGAAGTGGTCAAGGGAGGCAAATGTTCCCCTCTACTCTGTCCTTGTGAGGCTCTACTTGGAGTGCTGCATCCAGTTCTGGGGTCCCCAGCACAAGAAGGGTATGAACCTGTTAGAATGGGTCCAGAGGATGGTCACAAAGATGATCCAGGGGCTGGAGTACTCTGGGGCTGTTCAGCCTAAAGAGAAGGCTCTGGGGTGACCTTTCAGTACTGAAAGCAGGCTTATAAAAAAGATGGAGAGCAACTTTTTGCTCAGTCAGATAATAACTGGACAAGGTGAATGGTTTTAAACTAAAAGAGGGGAGATTTATATTAGATGTTAGGTGGAAATTCTTCATACAGAGGATTGTGAGACACTGGAACAGGTTGCCCAGAGAGGTTGTGGACGGCCCATCCTTTGAGGTGTTCAAGACCAGGTTGGATGAGGCTCTGAACAACCTGATCTAGTGGGTGGCATCCCTGCCTATGGCAGAGAGGTCAGAACTAGATGACCTTTGACGTCCTTTCTAACCCAAGCCATTCTTTTGATTCTATGAAAATGAAGCTGTGATGGAAATCTGACATCTCCATAGAGCATCTACTGTTAGAAATAATATACTTATATGTTTAAAAACTTCACTGCTAGTAATAGACAAAAATAAATAAATAAGTTTGTGAGATCATGGGAAAAAATACTTTAAAGATTTCTCACTATAAATAATTTCAATTAAATTCTTGTGAAGTGTGCTACATCTGTTTCTCTCAATTGGGCATCAAAAGGAGATTTTGATATTAGGAGACCTGTAATTCAGAACAACCAACTGCATAAGTTGATGGCCTTACACATAAAAAGTGTATCTAAGTGTTTGATACAGTGTTCATTAGATGGACCTTCCTGAAATAGATGCCTTACTGCCTCCCTGGCATTGGCAAGAACAGGTGTCCCTGGAGGATCCTGTAGTAACTGTCCATACAACCACAGGAAACTAAATTTGCTACAGAGGATGTCTTTTGGGAAAATTTCTGTTCTGTGGAGTAGTTAAGGATTCTTCTGTTAATTTTTGGATGCCTGAAACATATTCCCATGACAGATACCCATCGAATTGTATCTCAACATATTGGTAGGATCTGTTGAGGTTATAACAAAACAGACAACCTTCATGGATCAGCCTTTGAGTACTTTCTTATTTACTTCTTGTTTTCCTGTCATCTCCATGCAGTGTATTTTTGCTCTGCTCTTTAGAGGTATTACTGATAATGATTTTCATTTCCTTCTTGAGGTGGCTGCAAAATACATGCATCTGTTTAAGGAAAGGACTACTTGGCTGAAATGAGACCTTTTCTGTTACTGTCCTTTTTGATGGACACCTGTGAATTTGTGAGAAATGACAAGTGGAGATGATGATAACTGAGGACTTTTGTAAACAAGATCCCATGTCTGAGTTAACTTTTATTTGGTGGCTATTCATGAAAGCATCCTAGGCTCCACCCTGCTAACCAGTCTGCCTGTGCTCAGTGAAGAGGGGAAGAAGAAAACAAATTAAAATAAATGATACTTAGTATTTGCACAGCATTTTTTCAAGAATATTACAAGGCATGCGTGGCAGCCATTTTGACTCTCTCACAAGGCCACCCCTTGCATCTGCTCATATATATATGTGCTAGAAAATAAAGTGCAGTTAAGAGATCACCAGTGCTTTACAGCTTTTCTGTTGTACTCATAGGTTTATGTGTTGTTAATCTGAAAACAAAGCTGTTATGCTTCAGATGCTATTATGGGGTTGATAAAGAAGCAATGTGATAGATAAAAATATACTCCAGGCATTGCAAATTGCCAAAGTAGTTGTATTTAGGCTCATTGGGTCATTTATCTTCAAACCACACAGCTGACTCGGCACTTGGGTGGGTTGAGAAGTAAGCAGTTTTGACATTTAGCAGCCCAAGGCTTCTTTTCTCCTTGAGAGACTTCCATGTCAGCTATGTTCGTTTTTTGTCTGCTGCGCTATTCTGAAGCAGATGGCAAAACCTCACCTCAGATGGGTGGTTGGGACCCTTGCTGCATTTAGCAAAGCTAACCAATTGAATTATAACTGATTGTGCCTGTGGGTATTGAGAAGCATATGATTTATGGTGTTTTAAATATAGTCTGTAGAAGGTACCAGAATGTAGCACTGAATATATTTTGAAAAATCTATGGAGAATAAATAATAATAATAAAAATACTCATGTAAAACCAAACAGAATAGTTTAGAATGAGATAAGTTCCCTTCTGTTCAAAACAGCTGCATCACAAGCATTTTGTCTACTGTAGATGTACTACTGCATATATTTAGTCTACTTGTTTAGTCTTCATTGTATCTTGAAATTATTACCATTTGTTATTTTAAATATAAGATTTGCACTGAATGTAGCTCTTTCCTGTAATACATGCAGTTTAGGAAATCCAGATTTCAAAGATGGGGTCTGGATAGATGCTGAAGTGATAAGCCTGAAATAGCAGAGAACATTCAGTGAGGTTATTGCATCAGCACCTCAGCAAGCACTTCTGTTCAGTTAGGCATAAAGCCTGAGGGTAAAGTAACGACCATTGTGGGATCAGCAGTTCTATTTTTAGACTGCTCTTTTCCAAACCTCTTCCTCTTGCAGCACAATATTTGGCAAATTGGAAATAATGCATCCTAAACAATCTGTGTAGTTAGAGCTCATGAGTATTCATACTGCAACATAACAGCAATATATATTCATCTTTTTAAAATGAACACCCCTTAAAATGAAGTTAAAGTGTGTTTATTCATAATGAATGTCTCCAGATAAATGCCTAGCAAAGGATATCTTATTTTCAGCTGTTTAGTAATACTGCTTAATTATGCCTCTGCTGAAACTGGAAAAGGTTTTAGAGAAAAGTGATTAGGAGAAGCTGAGTATTTGCTGCAAGCTACTATTGTGAATACAATACAAAAAGTTGCCAGCCCCTCAATAAACAGTGTTTAGTAACACACAAGTTCTAATCCAGAGTGTACCTTACAAAATGGCATTTTGAGTTGCATGTTCTATGTTTCCTTTGCTTCAATAGAAGGCAGACGAGGTCTACAACAATACAAGAATATAGTGAAAAATTTCCTGAAAATAGCGTAGAGGACAAGCGTAGCTATTTTTAGCTCACAGGCGATCAGTGAGTGTGTTGCAATACGTTTTCAGTTATTCTGAACACTTGGATGAAATATTCTTGTTAGGTATTGAGCCTCTCAGGAGGGGAGTGTGCTGTATGTGTTCATGTGGCATAGGGCAGGCATTACCAGAAGATAAAATCCAGTACTCACAATTTTTTATTCATGAGCATTCACTATGGTAAATTCACATGGTTTTAATCATGTATGTTATCTTCTTATTGTTTCTGCTTCCTGATGGGATAACAAAAGCTTCATAAATCTAAAACTTCAAAAAATGTTTTGGGAACACTCAGTTATTTAACAATATTTCGTGAAGTCTGTTATCAGTTCAGAATAATTTGTAAATATTTGCTCACATTAACATTTATTAGTAAACATGAAACCAAGTGTTAAGAAAACTGTATGATTTGCAGGTGTAAGCAGAGCAAACTGAATAAAATATTAACAGATTTTTGGCAATACTTTCCCTATTTCCTACATGTATTCTGCTTTGACAACCTGCTCAAATGTGTTCTGTTTCCCTTAGGGTAAAGAAAGCATGCTATTCACACTTTCTGAACACAAATGCATACCTTATGGGGGCACTTATATTTCTTTTCTTTTCTTGGAAAAGACAGAAAAATTCCCACTTTTTAAAATGAAGTCTCAAAAATGGCAATGTGCCACAAGTAGAGCAGAGGAGGAAGCATAAAGGAGGCTCTTCTTCTCCTGACAACCTCACCCAGAGTTCTCTGTCCTTCTCACTAGGCAAAAACTTCTTTCTGAACCCAGCCTAGCACTTAGATTGGCTCTGAACATGTGATGAATGTGCTACACCAAGTTATTTAATTTCTTTCTACCAGGAGGGGTATAGGTGTCTCCAATTAAAATTTCATCTGTAATTATGTCCCATCCTCAATGCTTTGCAACAGGAGCTAGCTTGAGCTGTATATACGGATCCAGAGTCCTCACAATAGTGATTGCAGTTCAATTTTTGATTTTAATCTTCCAGCAATATTAGAGAAAACTCAGACAGAAAGAATCCCAAAGAAAGTGCTGTACTATGGCATCTTACTAGCTGTGCTAAAGCCAAAATCATGGTATTTCTGCTGATGGAAACATTGTATAAACAGAAGTCAGATATTTACAGTGATCAAAGAAACACGTTTTGTGGTTGCATCTAACCAAACATTTTCTTTAAAAGGCAAACTGTTTGCCTGTTAGAGGATGTGAACAGAGACTGTTTAACTGAAACAGAACATGCTTGCCCGCATTTCTAGAGTTCTAAACAGCCCTTACTGTGAAGTGTGGAATGCCATTTTTGAGAACTGGAGTATTGAACTTTCTTTTTATTCCTCTAACTTGATGGTTTCAGAGGAACATAGCAAATGCCATTGTAAGGGATACTTTTACATTGAAAAAATAATGAGACAGCACCACATCAGTATTTTAGAGAAACACCACTGAAACCTGGAATATGTCTGAATTTTCACTGGGTAGGGACATACAAGAGTTCAAACGTCCTTGTGTAACATCCAACATTTTACAAGGAATCAGACAGAATTTAAGAAAGTGTCATAAGTGATAACTTGTGCAGGTGACAATTTAGGGGTGTTATGGGCCACTGGAGGACAGAAAACATGTTATGTTGTGCCAATTGTGTTTACTATATTGTGTATTATTCCTCAACAATGAAGTAACGCTATATTCATGGTATATAGTTTTTTTCATAAACACCAATACAATGAACTCTATGTGCACACACATTTATACAAAGCTAGTTGAACCACAGAATTTGCTTTACTCCTTCCATTTCATATGTTTTGTTGTTCCCAAGCCCTGATTAAAGTATAAACAACACTGTAGTCAAATAACTTTTTTTTTTATTTCCTCCAGAAAGTTAAATTTTCATTACTACTTGTTGACATTTCTGTATGGGGAGGTTTTTGTGTTTCACTCTATTCAGTAAAGCTGGATATAGTTCGAGCTTCCACAGACAGGAAAAAAAAAAGAAAAAAAAAAAAAAAAAAGAAGGCTCAGAGAACACAGGCTACATCTATGCCACCCTTGATAGGGTCTTTGTGGTGACAAATCCTCAATATTTTTGAGGTAGGTAGGTTTTCTCATCATTTTTCATGTTTTCTTCTGCAGGTGATGATATGTGGCCTCAGTATGGCATGGTCCCATAACCATCTGTACCTTGACCCACAATTATCTTACATCCTGCATACAACTTTGCTGTCTCTGGAGGAGAGTGCATATTACTGCCCTGCACCAAGACCATCTGTGTTACAGGTATCATGACTTATTCAAATCTGCTGTAATAAACATTTCTAGTTCTATGGAAGATTTTTCAAATAAGTGATTTTATTTCTACAGTCAGTTGGCTAAAGCCACACCATTTTAAGATGCCTCAGTGGGAACAAAGAACAATGCAATAAAACAGAGAAGACATTTGCTTTCAACAGTGCCTTTTCCAGTGATATAACAGGAGTTGTTCTAAAAGTGTAATGGACAATGACTGAAATCTCTCCTGTTGTTAGTTAAGGATCCACAGAGAAAAACAGCCAACCAAACCAAACCAAGCCAAAACAAAACAAACTAACACACTATTAATTTTATTAGGGAGATAAATATATCCAAACTAACAGGGCAATGGTCCTTATGAGCAGAATTTAACCACTGAAACTAAAACCGGCCTCATTTTACATTAATCAGACCAGAGCATTTAGGAAATCATTCCTGGTAACTGTTCTTTCCTATATATGTTATGCCAGAGTACAGTCCATGAGAAAGAAATAACACTTGCATTAATTGCTGGGGATTCTGCAGTCAGGTAGTGCATTATGCAATAGTTACAGTGCTAAGTGCTAAAGCATACCATTTCTTCTCACTTCTATAAATCATCTAGAGATTTTTATTTCTCCTTATGCTCCTAAAATACCTTTTCAGCTTTCAGTTAAACTATTTGTGTTCTGCACCTCTTTCTTTTGTGATACTTTCTTCTATGTTTTCTTTTTATGTATTTCACTTGTGTAGGTTCATGCTGTTTGCCACTCCTTTCTGTTCAGATATTTGGTTTGACAAAAAAAGATTTGCTGATTTCATTTAAAGGTCTTGACTGTCTTAAAGTCCTTTGGAGGATACTCTGACCAAGGTGTCAGAGTATCGCAACACTGAGTAATACAGATATTTGTATTATAATTGAAATACATGATTTTTTTTTTTGTTAATTTTAAAAATGTAAGGTACTGATGTTGTGATGACTATTTTCATAGCCCATTTTCATGATCTAGAGGGGTTTTTTTCTCTCTTTAAAGCTAGAAGCTAATGTTTCTGAAGTGTGTTTGACCATGCTCTCAATCCTGATGGTTAAAAACTATGCAAATATCCTTTCTATTTATTTTATTTTATTTTATTTTATTTTATTTTATTTTATTTTATTTTATTTTATTTTATTTTATTTTATTTTTAAACTACAGCTAAAATTGAATTTCATTGGTATTCTTCAACCAAACTTGTTCTGAGTCATAGGTAAGTCTGCCTTGTTTTCAAAATCCCTTTTTGAAAAACACCGTACCAGAAGACTCACAAATAGATGTGACCATTCTTAAGAACAGAAGTGTATTAGAATTATTCTTGTGAAGGCACAAATTCTGTCTTTTGAAAGCATTCCGGAGTTTGAGTCTGACTGGTATTTAAATAATGCAAAACATAAACTAAAAATCAAGATGCAGTGAAGAAACATCAGCATCATTTTGTGTTTGATATTTAAAAAGAAACCAGCTAGGTCATTCCAACACACAGCTTGTCTGGGACACAGCATTATTCACTGCAGGAGTCCAGAGATAGACTCCTCTTTGGTTTAGCTCACTCTTGTATTACTTAATTCTACCATATGGATAGAAATCATAGAAAACAAAGTTAAGAGGGGACATAAGACCTCCTCTTCCTGAGTGAGGCCATGTTTGTGTAATTCCTGCATAGAACCTTGACACTTTTTACCTCCCTCCTCCAATATAAGAAAGACAACAGCATCATCTCAGGAATCTGTTTCAGTAACTAGCTATTTATACAATGGAAAAGTATTCTTAGTGTCTAACTTAAATAGTCCTTGCTGCACTTTAATTCAGGGCTTGAGTGCTTTAGTAGCTCATTCCTCTTCTATTTACAGCTACCTTTTACTTTTGAAAATTGCTACCTTACTGAAAAAGCTGCAGCAGATAAGTAGAGGTATTGTAAGGGATTCTCCGCAAGTGTTCTCTACACACAGACATGATGACTAAGGAAGGCACAAAAAGGACAAGCAGAATACAAGGGGTGGTCCTGTGGTACACGTAACCAGTTTATATCTTTGAACCTTTTATTGATGGCAGTGGTATGTGCTAGTAGATGACACCTGCTCTCAGCTGGTGGTGGGTTTAGCTTAAGGGTTTGGACAAGTATTGCTAGGAGCTGGAAGATTTTACCTAGTATTCTGCTTGAAGGAATCGCTTGCTAAAATCAAGGTTCTTCTCTGTTCTTGAGTTATTGGTAGGGATTTGGGCAACACATTAAATAACTGCTAGAGTAAAAATTTAGGATTAGGGTTTGGCTTAGAATAGCAGGAAAGATGAACTGCATTTGCTGCTTGGTTTTCATAAGTTTGCACTCATACTAGTACTGCTGGTTATGCTAGGCAACAGGGAAACATTGTGCAACTTGTTTGGGCAAGAGAAAGAGTAAGATTTCTCTGTTAGGGATACAGTAGTGTTTGGCAAACAGGGAGGGCTGAACAATAGTGTAGATGATGGCTTTTTTGACTTGTCTTAAATGATCAATAATACTTGATCAATAATAATGTACTTGCATTTGCAGTATATTATTCTGGCAATGGAAGATCAGATGAAATCCTGTTATTGTGGGACTTTAACATGTATACAAGATTAGCATTCCAATGGTGGTGTGGCTGTTACTGAAATTACACTTAAGCAAAGGTGTAGAATTTGGTTAGGATTCTGAGATGTAGAAGTTCTGGGTTGTGGTCAATTCATTGCATTGGCCAGTACTATAAAGACTGATGTCTTCACTTCTGCTAGTAAATTTGTGCCTGAGCTCTTACCCTGAGTTGCATGGTGTTCCTGCATGCATAACAGGGGAGATACTAATAACCCTGCACTAGTAAATAGCTGTATTTGTAGGAATAGAGTCCTTTTGTGAATTCTTTCCCTCCCTATTCAGAACAGATCAAATTCCCTACCCAAAGGATAATAAAAGTTTAAAATGTACCGGTAAAAACACACTGTGATTCCTTATGTGGACCACAATTATCAAACCACTGGAGAAAGAAGACTTTTCCCAAAGAATTGCTCTGACTGTGATTCTTAATTGAAAAAAAAAAAAATAAAAATTTTTATTCGTACATGCCAAGAGTTAACTTTCTTAATAGCAGCCCATATGGTGCTGTATTTTGGATTTATGGTTAAAACGGTGTTGATAACACTACAGTGTTTGGGCAACTGCTGACCAGTGCTTGCAGAACATCAAGACCTGCTCTTTTTACCACCTGAAACTCTCTGCTCCCTCCCCACGCCCATCCAATAAGTAGGCTGGAGGTGGGCAAGAAGCTGGGAGGGGACACAGCTAGGACATCTGACCTGACTTGGCCAAAAAGATAATCTATAGCTCACATCACCATGAACAGCTATAAAACTGGAATAGAGGAAGCAAGGAGGGCATTGCATTCCAAGATAGACATTGCTCATGTCTAGGCATCAGTCTGCATGTGGGAGGTGGTGAGTGATTGACTGCATCACTTGTGTGTGTGTTTTTTTTTTTTTGTTGATGTTGTTTTTTGTTTGTTTGTTTGTTTGTTTGTTTTTAATTATATCCTTCACCTATAGAAGTGTCTCTTCATCAACCCACAAGTTTTCTCAATTTTGGTCTTCCTTTTCTCTCCCCAGTCCTGATGGGGAAAGGGGGAGTGAGAGCACAGCTGTGTGAGTGCTAGACTAACCCACCACACAATCATTAAGGGGAGTCTGATCAACTTAAGAGTAAATAATGACTCTTAATATTAAGCAACTGAAAATATTATCATTTCAGATTTACTTGGTAGACCTACAATGTGGCTTGCCTGTATTTCTTAAACCTCTTAATAAATGCACAGGTAACCTTTCTCTGGCATTAGCATCTTTTGCAAAATGTATATCCCAGCATGATCATTTCTATCAAAAAATATTTGGCAGTTGGATACTTCTTGCAGTCCAGGAAGCTAACCTATGAAGACAATAAAATGCAATTGGTTTTCATAGTAAAGTTTTGTTAGAGTATGGATTCCTATAAACTGTATATCAATTTTTCATATACATTTAATTTTATATGCATATTTTAGGCTGCATAAAAAGTTATATTAGATGAACTTTCAGTGGTCTGAAAACAAAAAGAAAGGAAGAAAGAAAGAAAAGTGTAGGTATTATATATGCATACAGCTCAGGGTCTCAGCTGGAAGTACTTTGAATTAGACTAATTAAAAAATGTTTCAATTACATTAGTAATGACAGTGAAACTGAAAAGGAGAAAGTGGGCAGCAACCTTAAGGATCAGAAATACTATTAATGCTTCATTCTTTTTCATTTCAGTATTGAGAGCTTTATCACTAAGCCTCCCTCTTTTCTCTTACCTCACCCCACTTAGGCTACATGATAAACAAAGAACAGGAATATTAGTGGCATCTACTTTATTTTTCCAGTGAAACCATTCTTTCTGTGACATCATTAATACAATATCTATATGCTTGTTTTCGTGTCTCCATATAAGGGAAAATCATAATAATGTGAGAATGATTTTTTAATAAACTCTATAAAATGAGTTATTAGTACATTAATGATTCCATCTTAACATTTAAGATTATTGCTCATTAAAGAATGAATGTTTCTGGATAGGTTTTACAATTGCTCAAGAATAGATAGATGGACTATATTATAAACTCACAATGAATCTTACAAAATTGTTCAGCAGTTGTATTCATACGATTGAAACTCTGAGCTCACTTTTTGAGTGGTAGTGAATACTCCATAAAATCTGCAAAATTGTCAATCTTGTAATTATGAACCTTTCATCATAGAAGCAAAACAAGGGGTAGCATTTAAAAATCTTTATTGCTGAAATGTGCAGGAAGAGTTCCAGTTCTAAAATCTTTTATTTTACCTTAAGCCTCCAGGAAAGGAAGTTTGCAAACTGTCCAAGACAGAATAACATCATCATGGATACAATAAGACATAATCAGGAAGTAAGAGGACATTACTGTTCCTGAAAGTACTATTATAGGCTAATGAAGAGCCTGTTGTATGATTTCAAGCTTGGAAGAAATAGTGTAAAATTGGCTTGCCCTGGTATTGAAATGACTATAATTATGAAAATATTATAGGTGTATTTTTCCCTCATCATTTGTCAAGCTGGTAACACATACCATTCCCTGAATTGTGTTTGAGTGGAAGATGTTCATATGCTATGACTCTGCTATCAGTGTCACAACTAAGCACCAGCTGCAGTTTTAAACATGTAGTCAGCATTGAGACATGTTTATGTGTCTCAGTCTTTTCACTTGCAAAGTTAGACTACTTAGATGAGCCTTTGTACTAATTATAAATTGATGTCCTGATGGCTATAAAAGACTTTCCTAATGCATAACAAGGTATCAACATGAATCACTGAGATACCAGTTATGGTAAGGTCAAGTCCATTCAAAACACAAATTAGCAGCAGATTAAATGTTGTCTTCTGTGTTAATGAACTGACATGTGACAACCACATACAATATCTTAGTTTCACCCTGAGTCACTGTTCCAGACACCTACCACACCTGATGTCAGTAAAATGGAGGCTAGGAACAATTCAGCTGAAAAGGAAGCTGAAGTGAGTTTTCTCTCTTTGAGGGTTGTAACTGCCATGACCCTCATCTTCTCAGCAGCTCAGTACACAGAAGTGTGGGTGGGTAACATGTATACAGAATGTATCAACACCCATTTGGCTACAGGTACAAAAATAGTTTTGGGAACACTGAAGGTAGCACCAAATGTCTGGCTTTCAATCTTCATGCATAACACCATCATCTCTGTTTAGAAAAGCTGCAGTGCTGTGAAAATCTCCTATGAATCTTTTTTCTCCGATGAAGAAAGACTGAAAGAGCTGGGGATGTTCAGCCTGAAGAAGAGAAGGCTCCAGGGAGAACACATTGAAGCCTTCCAGTACTTAAATGGGTCTTATAAAAATGATGGAGGAGGACTCCTTACTCAGGTAGATAACAATAGGACAAAGGGGAAAGGTCATAAACTAAAAGATAGATATAAATTACATATAGGAAGAAGTTCTTCACTGTAGAAGGGTAGTGAGGCACTGGAAGAGGTTGCCCAGAGAAACTGTGGATGCCCCATCCCTGGAGGTGTTCAAGGCCAGGCTGTATGGGGCCTTGGCCAACTTGATCTAGGGGGTGGCATCCCTATCTATGGCAGGGTTAGATGGTCTTTAAGGACCCTTCCAACCCAAGCCATTCTATGATTCTATGAAATACAACTACGTAGTATTTTTTTTCTATGTATCAAGAATCCCAGAAGTTGGCTTAGAGGCCAACTTGAGGAAATAATTTGAACCATTTAAGGAGAACATGCCAGCCCAGACAGAAAATGATCATCACAGACTTTACAAAATAAACCTTGAAATATTCAGTTGCTATGGTTTATGAATCTACATAAAAAATAAACTCATCAAATTATAACATATGCACTGTAGTCACCTACTGTGGAAAAGGAAAATGAAAGACAAGTTCATTACAACCTTCAAGTCAGCACTGATACAAAGGATTGTATAAGTAAAACGAAGCTCCTAAAAAAAAATAATAAAAAAAAAAAAATTAAAAAATCAAACAATATTATCAAACAATAAATTGGAAAAAAAAAAACAACAACAACAACAAACAACCAAACAAAAAAAGCCACAAACATTTGTTTGCTGTATTTCTCTTAATAGACATATTCTTTAATTTTCACATTTCTGTTATTACTTGGACATGTACTAAAGAATTAGGAAGAAACATAATATCCATAGTACTGCTGACTGTGCACTCCTCTAATTCACCCCTGCATGTAAAAAAGAGCAAAGCAACTCAAAAGCAAGTATTACCAAGACAATGAAACAGTACTCAAATGATAGCTATTCAAATGCTTGTGATGAGACCTATATGCATGATAATTTGATGACTATCCCTTCTAAAGAGCAAGTGAATTCTGTGTTTACAGAAGTGGAAGGCATTCTTTGAAAGTCTGACCCTGAATTTAAATACAGAGAAAGTAAGTAACCTGTGGGATTCTGTAGGCCTATTAGTCCTAAAACACCTGCTCTCTAATCTTATATTTCTAACCTTCTCCTGTGGAGAAATCACGATCCAGGCCAAGCTGTACTATTATGCATGCTGCATTCACAAGAAAGTCTGAAATAAGTTTAAAATGTGGATCACAGATTACAGAAGAGAGTGGAGAAGTGTAGCCAAAGTTGTGACATTTTCCTGGTTTCAGCTAGGATAGAGTTAATTTTCCTCCTACTAGCTGGTAGGGTGCTGCATTTGGGATTTAGAATGATAATAATGTTGATGCCACACTGATATTTAAATTGCTGCAGAACAGTGCTTACACTAAACCAAGGACTTTTTGGCTTCTCATGCTATCCTGCCAGTGGGCAGGCTGGGGGTGCAGCAGGAGCTGCAAGGGGAGAGACCCAGGACAGCTGACCCCAACTGGCCAAAGGGGTATTCCATACCATGTGGCATCATGCTGGAAAATTAATATGGGGTGGCTGGCCAGGATGGGGGGACTGGCTGCTCAGGGATAGCTGGCTGGGCAAAAGCAGTGGGTAGTGAACAATTGTATTGCACATCACTTGTTTTGTACACATTATTATTAGCAGTGCTGTTATTATTATTATAATTATTATTTTCCTTTCTTTTCTGTCCTAATAATCTGTCTTTATCTTAATCCACAGTCTTTCATTTTTTTCCTGATTCTCTTCCCCATCACACAGAGGGCAGGGAGAAGGTGAGTGAATGGCTATGTGGTGCTTAGCTACTGGCCAGCTTAAACCACAACAGACATGCTGATCATCACACAGGTTCAAAGTGATTGAATATAAAGTTTTCTGATATAAATGAGTGATTTTGAGCATTTTGCTGTGACTACATTTCTTGGAGTAGTTGTTTCAGAAATCCGTATCACCCATTTCCAGCCAACGTAGGTAATTTGGCCTTTTTTTCTGAGGCAGGTTCTTGGGTTCATGAATTACACGGAGAAGTTAACGTCTGCAATTATTCTTACAGAATTCTAGCAAAAAAAAAAAAAAAAGAAAAAAAATGCTGGGAAAGGTTTGTTTTGACATATGGAAAGTGCTTCATTATGTATCCATCATTAATCTTCTTGCAGTGTGTGAAATTTCTTGCTAAACTCAACGCAAGTATACATTCCAAACACATCTGTTACACTGACTAGACTTCTGTAGTAAAGGTCAAGTGCCCAAGATTTGTTGTTTGCTTTTAAATTTTAACAAATGTTTGTGTTTGGTTTTGTTTTTTAATTTTCTTCTTTTTCTTTTCTCCAGTTCCACAGACTTTTGTCACTTTTCTCATATAGGCAAATGGAAAAAATCAGGAAGTTCCCATATTTTTATTTCTCTATCTATCTATTTATTTATTTTAGAAATATGTCAAACCACTCAGGAAACCTGTGAGGCAAATAACACTCTAAAATTTAAATCTTGGCTTCATGAGTGTCAACTAGTGAAACTGATACAAAACCAAAAGAATGGGTATTGAAATATTTATTTGGAATAGCAGGTCTCTTGCTTTTATTTTATTATTATTATTATTATTATTATTATTTATAGATTTTTTTTCTGGATCACAGCATTGTAGATAAGTAATTCGTAGTTATAGTGTTCCTCTCAAAAATGCAATTGTTTTGCAAATGCTTATAACTATGCTGGATTCATTATGATAAAGTGTCAAACAAATCTCAGCAATAGTTCTCACAATTGAGATACATCTCTCACTCAAGTTTTTAGGGAAATATTCCTTTAGTCTTTCCTGAATCTTCATTGCTTAAAACCTTTGTCATTTTGAACCTTGCTCTTTAACCTGTCAGTTTGCTTTAAAGGGTTTATTCTTTGAGCTCTGCATTGGGTGAAAGTTTGCTTCTATCTAAGGAAATGTAAGACCAATTTTTTTAATAAATTTCACTTAACTTAATTGGAAAATGCTGTCATTTGGTTAACTTTAAATAATAATATAAAATTTACACAAGCAATCCAAAGGAATTAAGCACAAAATCAGTACATTAAAATGCTAGCTTATAGGCGTGTTCATAGCTGTCCTATTATTGTGGAAGTTAATGTAAATGTCCTGAATACAAAGACAGCCAACTTTCTATCTTTTGTATAATTTAGTATTAAAATAAATTCTGTTGGCCAAAATCAATTACCAAATAAACAATAAGCCATTTTAGATAAAAACAGAGGGAAAGTCTGAATTGCACAGCTCACATTTAGCAGGTCAACATTTAGTTTTCAGTCCCTAGTCAGCTTGTTCAAAATGTAGAGTATCATCATCTCCTCTCCTTTTCTCCTTTCATATCATCTCCATCATTCAGCACGGTGATACATATATTTACCTCTCCCTAAAACGAGCTTTTTTTTTTTTTCTTTTTTTAATCCCATGCTTCTCACATGACTGTCTTTCCATAATTCAGTTCATAGAGCTGCTTCACCAATCCTTAGAGTCCCCTCAATTTGGTCAAACAAAGTATTTATCAGAAAAATGAAATAGAAAATGGGAAAGGGCTTTCAAAATATTCTAGGACAGATGCCGTTTCGTGCTGCTTCAATAGAAGTGGTTATTCTCATTGACTAATTGTGATTCTGGTGAAACCAAAAATTAATTTCTGGTTCAAGATGCCATTTTTATATTTTATATATTTTTTTTTCTTTTTTTTTGCTATTTCTATTCATGATATTACATATCATTTTTTATTAAATAGTTGACAGAATTCCTTGATAGCTATTTCTTTTGCTACTTCTCTGAAATCATTCATCACAACATCAGAATAATATTAAACCCCATCCTCCATAGTTCATCTTGTTCTTGATACCAAAAAAAAAAAAAAAAAAATGGCAAAACTACAGGTGTTGATAGAAGGTTCTTGATTTCAATTTTTTTACTTATATATAGAAGGCCAAATTCCACTGAAGTTCATTAGTGAACCATTAATGGGAATGCTTAAGCAGATTAACAGAATGAAAAATTTTTCCTCATTGAATGTAAAGACTAATAACCTCTCGGATAGGAGAGATGTAATTATTTACCACCCTAATATGTACATTTGCAAAGAAAATCACATAAAATTGTTATTTTTGTGCTATGCTGAAGTCTTGGACTGCTCACAAATCCTGGCTTAGCAGAATGCCCTTTGCTATAGGCCCATAGCACCTGGCTGCAGATTGCAAGCTGGCAGCCTCCAAAATTCTGCTAGTCTCAATTAAAAACATTTGATGATACTGCATACTTCTGTATTAATTAAGTAGAGCCAGGCAGATATCTCAGGATAACTGTATTACATAAACCTAAAAAAAAAATGGACAAGTTTGCATGGCACTGTATACCAAAACCCAGATGTTTTTGGCAATTGACTAACAACAATGCTAGCCACACTCAAGAGCACAATATTAGCTGTAGACTGTAATTTAATGCAGAAGCTCAGTAATTTTCCAGAAACCTTCCACAAACCAGAAGATGAATTAGACATTTATTTACTTCTTTACAGGAGAGTTGTATTTATTTCAATAATACTTTTTTTTTTTTTTTTTCCCTGTAAGAAATAATGAAATCTGACCAAAGATGTAGACTTCTTTATGTGTGGAAAACACTGAGAAAGCAAAGAGAAAAATGAGAAGTCCAAAATAATTAATAAGAGCATAATGTAGTTAGACAATGAGGAATCTGGAGTAACAGAACCAGATTACTGCTATCCATATGTCTGATTCTCTTGCAGGTCTAGGTGATGCAGTGACATTTAATACGGAAGAAATATAACAAATTGTTCTACCTAAATATCTGGTTCCCTTCTCTGTAGCTTATTTGTCTCCATCAAGATGGATTTACAAATGGAAGCTGTGATGACAAAGGACAGTAGATTTTGATTTTAGAACATTTTATATTTGCTTTGTATAAGAAGCACCCAATTTGCTGGTAATTCAGTGAAGCTGTTCTTAAGATTTCTGTACCAAGATCAGGAAAGGATGTGGGCAATTATTCTTGATTTTCTCAAGATTTTCTTTATGACTTTCCTTAGTAAAGGCTGGGGAAATCCACTGGACTAGATTTTCTTTCTGCTTCAGGAGTGAACACGAAAGGATGACTCAACTTTTGCCTTAAAACCATTCCCAGCTCTGTTGAGAAAAAGCCAAAATGATCAGACTCTTTTGAATTGCTTGTCATATTGACTTAATTATTGCTTCCTGGGCCATGTTGTGGGCTGAATAATGGAGCTACACAGCTTTGATTTTCACCAGCTCAGCTGGTTCAATGTTTTCAGTGATTTTAGCACTATGATGAACAAGTTCCCTAGTAAATTGAAGTGTTGTTCTAGCTCTCCTAGGAATGTTCTTCTGCCCAGAATTATTACAGTATGTTGTGCAAAAGCTTTTTCCTTTCTTTTGCCATCTGGGAATTCCCAAATGCTGACTAAATTGTCAGCTGCTTATATACAGCAGGTGTAAAATCTTTCTATACCAATCTAACAGGAAAAAGAAGTTTAAGTAGAACCAAGAATTTCATGGTTTTCTATTTGTTTGTTTTTGTAAATATTGACTGGAAGGTTCAGCTCAGGCTCTGCTTTGGAAAAACAGAACAAATTTTGTGGGTTATATCCAGGCCACATATATGCTTCAGATATTTTGTATTGGTGTTTTTCTGTCCCTTTCGTGAGATGATTTGACCACTTTCCAACAAAACAGACAGTTTGGGCTGTACTTGCTAATATGATTTGCTCAGAAAGAGGTGTTTTTTCTTTGTCTCAGTACAACTGGTTAAACTATGTTTATATGTGATAAAGAGGGGAAGCAGAAAGGAGCTTTAATACCTTAAGTTACAAGTATGCATCCCCCTTCAAGGCCTGAAGAAATAATTTTAAATTAGAGGAGCTTTAGGGCTGCCCTAGGTTATGTTGCTGTGAGCAGCAAACTAAACTACAGCCACTGCAGCATAGCTTGCTTTCAGTGATCATGTACTTCTTCTGCAACAAGTGAATTTAGGCTGAATATAGACTCTGACTCAGTGTATTGTATGTTATAGGGCAGCTATGGGTAACTGCAGCACTTCAAGCCTTTTTCTGTTGAGTCTCTAATGTATAACTTTCATACTGAGTTACTGCAGTGTCTGTAGATTAGATTAGCTCACTCTGATGCATCTGATTCTATAGTCAAATACTTTGCCTTCATTTCATTGGTTTTAAAAATTAGAAACTCTATTGCTCTTAATTTCTGGACAATAATCAGCTTCAAAACAGACCCACCATGCTATAAAAATCTACTGAAGAATTGACTTCTGGGATGTGTTAATAAAGATGCAGAATTTAGCAGATGAAGACTCTGGCAGCGACCATGCTGACCTGTCCCTGACCAGCTTGTTCATCTGATCTTTACTTATGTTTTTTTATATATTTAGTAAATTCATTGTTTTCACTTTTGGCGTTATAATTCTCTCTTTGTCTCCTCCTCCCTCCTTTATTTTAAAGTTGAAACATCTGTTTTCATGTTTCCTGTCTTTTCAAATTGTCATCCGTGGCTTGAGTGTAATGGCAAACAGGTTACTGCCAAGAGGAAAACCCCCAAACCCTGGAATTTACACAGCTGTGCACTGCATTTATGAACAAATGACTTTGACGTTTGTAGTTTAGGCTAACTAAAGCTTTATAAATGGTATGTGAATCTTTTATAACTACAGCCTTACATTTCCACTTTGGAAATGAAATATTCATTGCAATGGATTACTTTCCTCCATATTAAATTCTCTAGAGTAGCCCTTCATGTTTTCAAGTTGTACTTAAATTATACTACTTTGAAATTAGTAATACTTTTATTTCCCGGTGGTAACTGTTTCTAGATATTCAATAACCTTAAGGGGAAATGATTATAGGAAAATTACATAAGCACATACCCCTGAGAGCTTAAAATGATTGGGATGATTAAAATGGGAAGAAAAGCTATATAAAAAACATGAAAAGAATAGCTAGTACTGATAAGGGTTTTCCACATAAATTACTTTAATTTAATCTTATCCAGAGATTTTTTAACACCTGTGATAATTAAGAGACTAAGCCTTTCATCATGAGTTTTGTGTTCATTTTTCTTCTGGTAAATTGTATGCAAGTGATGATAAGGCAAATAAAAGCTGACTACTACTATATTTGTCTCCATTGTTCCTCCCCCACTCCCCCCCCTTGCATGTATCACAATTTTCTAACTTAAATGAACAATGAGTTTTGATTCTCCTGCCACTTACATGTGTACATGTTAGCAGTAACTGAATAACAGTTAAAATTGTTGAAACTAGAAATTTTCACCTTTAAATTTTTTTTTTAAAAAAGCACTTCCATTTGTAGTGTTTACCTTATATTTCTGGTAATGTTCTGATAACTGAATCCAGTTTCCATTAAATTTACTGGAACAGTGACTTGTAAGGGATAATTACAAAGCATGTACTAAAAGGGAAGTTTATTCTTCTTAACTATTCTTCTTAACTACAAATATTCATTGCTGAACATGGTTAATAAACTCATCCAGGAATGGGGCAGAATCATACCATGTGATCTATGTGCTGAGTCATCTCAGATTTGATTATTCTGTGGATCTGAAGGGACCTTTGGTATACGAGCTTCTTGAATTTTATGTTGGCCTATTTTTCCAGCATGTCTAGGTCCCTTTGGATGACAACCTTTCCTTCCAGCATGTCAGCTGCTCTACCCAACTTGGTATCATCTTCATACTTGATCAGCAAGCAGCACTCTGTTACTTCCTTCACTTTATTGTTAGGGGTGCTGTTAAACAGGGCCATAGAATCACATAGAATCACAGAACCGAAGAACCATCTACAACTTCTCTGGGCAATCCTATGAATTTAAATTAGAAAAAATCTGTCAAAATATTGAAATGCAGGACCTCATTTGGTGCAAATTGATACATGCAAGCTGAAACATAAATTTAAAATATTTGTCAGACAATTGTCAGACAAATATTAGACATTAACAAGCCATTGGTTGCATTTTTCTCTCTTTATTAGTCTGTTTTGATTAGACACATACAGGTTTAACATATATGCACACTGAGCTCAAGCCCTCAGCAAATTAGACAATGGGTTATAATGGGTTATTAATCTCTGCTGTAACTGAATTGAGATACACATCACAGAGCAGTGTGACACTAATGGATTTATATTAACTGTAAATTTGATGCATGTGTTTTCCCTCACCTCATTTTACTATGATAGATATAATTTCTTGTAAGTGTTTTTATGGGTGCTACATATGAAAGACTTACTGTGCACAAAATACGTTTATGTACAAACACATGTATGTAATAATGTCACTTCAAATGTGAAAGGAACCCCCCTCTGGAGTCAAGGTATATTATAAAGCTCACTTCAGCTGTAGTTCAGTTTTATCTCAGATGAAGCTACTATGTATACAAGACTGAACAAAAATATATCTGATGGTTTTGGGTTGTGACCTTTGGAGAGATAATACTATCAATGCTTTCTGAAGTGCACTCTACTATAATTCAAGATTGATGGATTTAGATAGTATTTTATTAGATGGTATCTTATTCAGAGACTTGTTCCCCTGTTCAGGCTTTTGCATTCATCAATAAATCATTCTACTAGGAATTTTTCTTCTGGAGACTATAACTTCTTTCTTTTCTTCCCCCTTCTTAAAAAATCTTCCATCGTTTTATTTTCATTCCCCAAAGTGCAAAATCCTGTGTGTTTTAGCTTTGTTGACAGGTTTACTGAGTACAGGGATGTCTTTGCTGATCAAAGTAATACTGCAAGTTTTTGCACTATAACAATTATTTTGCAGTTATGGAAAGAATAGCACAACTTATGCTGTAGGTCCTGTATCAAATGTATAGGTTACCTATTGATAGTTTTGTGGTATCAAATAAAATAAAAATGAAGTCGAAGCTGACTTCTGTAGGCTGAATTTATTTATTTACTTATTGGTTTTCTCACCACTTGTGATTTTTTTTTCTTCTTAGTTATATTCCTGATTCTCTTTCAGAGACTATGGTGCCAACAAATGTTCCTTCCGACTTTTTAACCATGGGTAAGACTTCCCAAGAAAAGGACTCTGAAAACAGGCTGATGTGTTGCACAACCTGGTCAGTATGGCTTTGTTCACACCATGTAGAAAATCGTCCTAGCCAGGGTAGTGTTCAAAAAAGAGGATTTGAGGAAAGTACAGTCACCTTTTTTTCTCTCTTCCTCAGCAACAAAACATGTTGACTTTAAAGATCATTCAAAACCTATCCTTTTGCAAGTCTATTGTGGTGTGTGGAATTGCCCAGCTGGATTGATGTTGCAAGATATTTGGAAAGCAAGTTCAAACATTTACTTGAGAATTGGATTGCGGAAGGAATTTCTATTTTTTTTTTTCTTCTGTATTTCAGTAGTACTTGAACCAGTAATATATGACCATTATTTGGCCTCCAATTTATTTTGAACTCATTGAGGATTTGTGGTAACCCTCACAGTAATTTTTTATTGTGTTTTGCAAAAGCCTTACCTCTGCTTTACATAGTCATTATCAGGATAACAATAATTGCTCTGACAGTCCATAGAGTGAGAAGGAGCTAGTGAGGAAGTTCTAAAAAGTAGCTTTATTTCCCCGTCATTCAAGAGAGCTAACTGCTTCAGAATAAGCAAAGACTTACTGAATATATTTTATTAGCTTTCTGTGAACCATCACAGAGAACTGATTATTTCTCAGGCCAGTCTACAATAACCAATCCCCCTGGATGGTCTCCAGTATTATCTAGAAAAATTTCTTCCTCAGGCAAGATGTCCCAGTGTGATTTACAGCCCAATCTGGCTATCCAGACAGATATTCGGTCTCCTGAGTAATATGGAAAAAAACTTCTCTCCTTTATTCAGCTAAACTTCTTTTTGCAGAGGGAACTTTTTTAGGAGCACAATTAGACTCTGTCCAAAACTTTTTATGGTTTCCTCAACTGGAGATGCCAAAACACTCAGCATTGATCAAGCAGTCTTCCCACTAAGGCCAATGGGATCAAAGTGAGCCTCTGAAAGAGGAGTTCCTGAAAACACACATATCCTGTTAGACATCTAAGTGCTCTGGGCTATAAAAGCAGCTATTGTAGGCAGCTATAAATGTTTAGTATTTGCATTCTAATAGCATCCAAAATGTGTCCTGCTGTGTCCACACCTTCATGAAATCAGGGTTAAAGGAATTCATTTTGGCATTGTTTTAGTACTATCAGAATTTCCCATTGATTCCTTGATTCAAAACATTTACTTTTGCTACTACAGTAGAAAATTTACTTATGTATAAATAGGCTGTCTTGGGTTGACATTTTGTATTATGAATTTTAATTGTCTAATTTTTTGTTGTTGGTGGTGTTGTTTAATTATTTTATATTTCACAATGCAGTTAAAGCTCTATTGTTTGTGGATTGTAATGAATGAAGAACTGGAAATAAAATTCCTTCATTACTAGGATGAATAGAAACCATCTACCCCCACAATCATGTGGGACTAATATTGTGAATGTTTTTCTTCTTGCATTAAAGTAAACAGAGGAAAGGTCTACAAAAGTTTGTGGCCAGGCAAACAAAGAAGTGATTTACTATGTTAATTCATTCTGATTTCATTAATTTTTAATGTGCATTTTGTAGAACAATGGTCTATGCAAAATTCCAAACTAAAAACCTACTTTATGAGAAGGATGTTAATAAATGTACTTATTTAAGTAAGCCTGTTTTTAAATTAAAAATTGACCATGAGGAAATACTGTCTACTTCTCATTCTGTCACCTGGTAGAAAAATGAATTGTGCCATTGGTATTGAACTAGAAGAAATAGTATGGTATATCTAGAAAAAATAATCAAGTAATGGGAGGTAAGCGTTTGGAAATTTCACCAAAATAAACCGTGAAAAGATAGTTAAGATGATTTGAAGGCCAAGCAAATATCCAGAGAAGAATAGAGTATAAGCTTGAATGTAAAGGAGAACATGAAGGTGCTTTCACCTGAGCACAACACTATGCTATCACTTTACAATTTGACCACATCAAGACTGAGCATGTTGCACCCTATCAGAAGCAGCAGCAAATATCGCAGCTTCTCTTCCTGTGCACACTTCAGATGCTTTGATCTGAACTGTGTTTTGATCTGTATTAAGACACTGAGGAGAAAATTGCTGAGTACTCATTCTTGGTGTGCTTAACTTGTTTTCTGCTTTATGAAGTGTATATAGCTTGTAATTTACTTGGGTTTTATTTAAGGGTTTCCAAAAATAACATTGTGAAATACCAGTGCAGGATATTTCATTATATATATACGTATATTATTAAAGGCAAAACACCTTTTCATTATCATTATTAGGTGCCTGAAGCTCATGTATATTGAGACATTAAATTATAGAATGGAATAACTAGTTACTGACAAAAATAAACAAATGAACAAATAAATAAATAAATACAATTTTACTCTCTTTCTTCATATACTTTTCTCCTTTTAACAAAGCTAACCAGAATCTATTCTTACTGTCTCTGAACCTCTCCTTTTCTCATGCACTCTGCAGCTTTACTATTATTTCCAGGAGAGATTTTTATAGTGGGATGCATCTTTCCTCTTTCTCTAGATTTGTCACTCAACAGATCATCTGTATGGGTTCTTGTTCATGTGGAGCATTATCTGAAATATATATAGGGCTTTATATATAATATAAATAAATATAATATATAGAGAGCTTTTAAGTTAATTCTTTGTACTTCAGAAATAGGTATGCACAGCAACCTCTCCAGTTCGACAGTTGCTCATTAAAGACTCATATTCTAGAGCTCACTCCAAAGAAAAATCAAACCAAACCAAGCCAAGCCAAACCAAACTGAAACAAAACCAAACAATACAAAACAAAAACATTACACTGAAAATTGAAAACTGGAGTCTTCTCAAACAAATTGCACTGCACATGGAATTTACAAAGTCCAATAGTAAGTTCTGGTATTTTAACTCAACACTCCTCTGGTTTGTCTTTATTTTTAGTGAGGTCAGCAACTCATATTTGTAATCAGCAAAATGTTATATCCTCTATTGAATAGTAAAATGTTATCATCATTACCTTCAGATATCACAAAGAAGCAGTCTTCAGAATAAACAAGGTGCATTTAAAGTGTGAAATAACTAAGTGAAGATTAGTAGAGGTACACTAAAGAGAAGAGAAAAAGTATTTCTCATCATTTGAAATGAGTTGAAGAGTTAGATAAATATAAAAGGCTATTCTGGATGATCATAACAGATGAGCTGTGCCACTTTTGTCTGTGTTGAACTTTGTCTGAGTTAAAATGGAAGGAAGCTACCTGCATATAAACACAAGCAGTGTCCAAATAAAAAATAAAAATTAAAAATTAAAAAAAAAAAAAAAAAAAAGAGAGTAAGATCTTACAGCTGCTGGTTGGAGGGATTTAACTATTGTTTTTTGTATAAAGAAAAGGCTGGATGGATTCAAATATGAATTTTTGACCCTGACATTGATAGCTTTCTGAAAGTACATGTATAGTAATGCAGTTTTCTTCAAAGAATTAATTTCTGTGGACTTTGAAGAAACTAACCCCAACAGCTAATTTGATATTGAAATTGTATGTAACCTGTAAAATTGTAAAAAAAAAAAATATATATGCAAACAAAAAAGAAACATATGAACATTGCTAGTGGGGACTTGTACTTCTGTCAGTAAATCTTATCTAAATTGGTGCAGTTTTGAGTGATTCACAGACTCTACCAATGGGGTCAGCTATGTCCTGCTGGCTGGAACCAGCTGTGTCCTGCACAGGGCAGGCCCTGGCCCCTTCACGCAGAGAGCAGTCAGGAAGCTCTCCCTGCCACCACTACCAAAAACCTTTCAATTTATCCCCTAACACACATTAGCAACTTTATTACAGAGCATGAATTCAGTAGCTATGAAATCACACTTTTGGAAACCAATTTAATTGCTTGTAAAAAAAATGCATGACAATAGTTGCTTGCTTGACTTACATTTTCCTCATCAATAAAGCATAACTTAGGGGGCACGCCTTGCCAGAATATGAGTACTGCCTGGTTTGTTATCTAACAAGATATTATGCAGAGTACAAATCTTCAGCATTGGCCCTATAGTCTGCGAGGACCTCGACTAAAGTAGAAGAATTGGGTCTTAATGAAGCTGAAGACACAAGAAGCTCTGTGGAGCTAAAGGGCTGGCTCAGCTGGCACCTGCAGTGGGTGGCTTTTGTTCCCCTCTAGTATTAAGATGTCTAGCAATATTAAATCTGGTACTGATCCAAAGGTTGTAAAGTTCTATGCCTAAGCTATTGCTGAAACCTGAAGAGTGTTACTGACAGGAGAAACTGGTGCAACCAGTCTCATTAGAATGTTCATATACATATTTCTGAAAATTATCTGCATTTTTTGCAACAGTTATGCTGTCAAAACTGCACTGATACTGACTCATGAGCAGGCACTCATTAGTGCACTCCAGACACAAAGCATCTCCCATTGGCAAAACAAGTTACAGTGCAAAAGAGGTGGAGAGACAAAGTCTCTACAAGAATAATTAACAGCTGAAATGCTTAACAGGGTTAGATCTTTTAGACCACAATGATTCACTCCAAGCCTTGAGGATCCTCTGAGTCAAGGTAGCTAAGTCAAAGCAGACTGAGTAATGAGCACCACCACACAGGGAATTGGCTCAGTCACCTCTTACTCCTGAGCTCAAAAGCATGAAGTGGTGTAATGGTAAGCAGACTTTTGATATGGGTTCAGGCTAGTGTGTGCCACAGAGAGACACCTTTGCTGCTCTGTCCCACAGGTTAATGCAGAAAAGACTAAGACATAATTCTCTGGACAATTATCTTCAGAGTATCTAAATATAAAGAAGTTAATTAATTTCATAGAAATGATGAAAAGGAAACAGATTGTTTCTCCCTCTTTTTTTCTTTTCTTTTTTTTTTTTTTGTATTTTTTTTTATCTTTATTTTATTTTTTATTTTTTAACTTGAGTTTCATTCACAAGTCCCAAACACTCCATTCTCTGGAGGAGCTGAGGTATCATCATAGCAGCCAGTGCATGGAGCAGCAAAGTGATGCTGAAATGAGGTTTCCATGAGCTGAGGGAGAAGGGACCGACCTGTCTGCATGGCTGTGATGGAGAGCAGAGCAGATCTCTGCACGGTCTTCCCTTTTCCCAAAGATGCTTTATATTCTAACAGATAAAAAGAGACTGGAGCCAGCAAGAGACCTCCCTTTATCAAGCATTCCTGTGGTAGCACCAGAAAAACAATGTTGATGTGAAATTAAAGGATCAGTGCCTCTGAAAGATTCTTCCTTACAAACATTTATTAAAAATAAGGAGTAAAGAGATGAATTCCATCAAAATTAAGTAGCTGATATTGGATCTCTGTTTCAGAGTTTCATTGTTCTTCTGTGAAGCTTTAGATCAAGAAATTATCTACCTTAAAGAACAAAAGCAAAAACAAAAATTCTGACTCTATTTTGCAGAATCAATATATAATGCTAATCAATAGATAAAGATGTCCTGGTGATAAATGGGGAGAGGACGAGGAAGTGCTGATCTCTTCTGTCAGTGGACAGCGACAGGACCCAAGGGAACAGAACGGAATGGAGCTGTGACAAGGGATATTCAGGCTGGATGCTAGGAAAAGGTTCTTTACCCAGAGGGTGACCTGGCACTGGGACAGGGAAGTGGTCATATCACCAAGCCTTCCGGAATTCAAGAAGTTTTTGGACAATGCTCTCAGACATAGGGTCTGATTTTTGGGTGGTCCTATGTGGAGGCAGAAGGTGGACAGGATATTCTGGTCTGTTTTTTATGCAAGTCAAATTCTGCACAGACTTAATCAAAGCTTTTCATTGAAACCAATTATCAAAATAATGGAGAAAAAAATTGACAAAAATTAATCAGGAAGACCACAGAAGAAAAATTAAAGATATTGGTCTAAACCATTTGTTATAGTGAGGGAAAATCTGTCTTAATATTCAACTCTAGAAGGAACCTAGTTCCTGCTTTGGAACAGTGCTTTGGTGTCACAAGAATGTTGAAGGGCTCCTCTTACACAGGGTATGGCTGGTGAGGAGCTTTCATGACGTGGATGTTTCCATGCTTCAGCTACAAAAGAGTGCCCTCTTGTTGTACCTGGCAGTCTGGGATCTAGAGTAGAGAATTACTAGCACAACTGAAGGTATAAAAACATCTTAAATCAACCTTTGCAGTTTCTTTACCAGCTACTCAGTACTGAATTATACATAAGGAAAAAATATTTCACAATTTTACTGGAATAAATACTGAATTTATTCTGTGTGTTTACCCCCCATTTCAATGACTATTTCTAGTCATTCTATTAGTAAATGAATCTACAGATATAAACATAAGAATTGTTATAAAATCTGTATTTTAAGGAAATGTTTCAATAAGTTAAATTGAATAGAAGTGTATCACAAGGAACAAGATTTTAGGAGGCATTCTGAACCCATCTTGGATGGAAAATACAGCACTGGAGTTACGTGACTAGAATTGTAAGTACTGAATACTTACCATGAAGAGTTTGCAGCTGATTTACACGTGAAGAATTAGTTTCAGGAGCCACCCAGGCGATAAACTGAAGCAGCGAACAAATCAAAAAACAGTCTGGGCACACTGTGAACAATTTATGAAGAGAATATAGCATCCATTTTGTAAGTTGCTTGCTCTAAGGTATTTGCTATAATATGATGTTGAATCATTTAATATGCACATGGCAAAAGTAATGGCAGCTTTCAGGGACTGGAGAAACAGACATCAAAAAGACACTTGTGAAGACAGATTTTAACCTATACCTTTACTTTGCCACAGAAAAGAACAGATAGAAAATAAAAATAAGAATAACAATATCATGCAGTAGAAAACAGAATTTGGTACAGAGTTTCCCTTCCTGGTAGCTTGTTTTGCCTATGACATGTATTCTTGGGATGAGATAACTTTATCCCAATTTAGTGATGCTTTATAGTCACTTAATGCTTTTTCTGAGCATGAGCTTGATGGGTGCAAAGTAGTAAAGAATGAGATTCAAGACCTCTTCTCTGCTGTCAGGCATCAGACTTTACAAGAGGCACCAGACTCGGGAATGCCAGATGACTGTCTAAATAATTGACAACTACAAGGTGGTGAGGGCAAAAGTCATTCCCATCTAGACTATATTTAAAAATGCTACCTTGAGCAGACTTCATATTCTGGGAAACTTGTCTGAGATTCACTTTAAAAACCCTACTATTTATTTCCAAGTTCAGGCATCAGCTCCAGTACATTTCTAAGTGTGAAATTTACTGAGCCAGTTACTGCAAAAAAGCTATCTATAACAAGAGTTACATTGTACTGATGAAAACAAAATATTCTTTTTAATATTAAAGCAAAGTTAACTTAGAGACCATCCTCTGTCAGCTGGAAGTTTTAATTAGTTTCTTTTATTATCCAAGGTTGCACTTTGAGACATATCAAGACCTAGATGGTAGGCCTAATGTTAAATTCCAGTCAATGCATAGTCAGAAGGAAGAAGACTACTATCCAAAGGGTCTTATGGTTGTATGTCAAAACTCTAAGTGGGCACCAAGCTCAAGAGTGAAATTCCTCGCTGCATGAGTATGCCTTGTTTCTGCCAAAGTCAGTGCAAGTTGCATACCGACATTGCAAGGCAGAGAGTTTAACAAAGAAACAAAGATGTATCTCTGCAGTGAAATCTTTGTAGGACTGTGTTCTTTATGAGTATTTTTTGTTTTTATTATAAGCCTGCAAAGCTGCAGGATATTGAGAAAATGATGTGAAACTAGATATTGGATGAAGTCCTGGTTCCACTAAAGTCATCAGGAAAATTTCTATTGACTTCCCCAGGGTCAGCTTTCTTCTACAGAATGGTTCCTCATGTATCCTTTCTTGGTGACATCCAAATAAATTGTGCTTTGATAACAAATCAAAATATGTTGTGTTTTTGTTTGTTTGTTTGTTTTTCTTTAAGCTACCAGCTCTTTCAACTCAGTGTGGTGGCTGAAATACAAGCTGTGCTCTTCTCTGCATCTTCTATTATTACCTGTCATAAAGAATCCACAATTAGGGTTTAGCTGGCAATTTCATTGCTAATACACAAGGCAGATGAAAATCCAGATTGTTCTTCCTAAACTGTTTTAGCTGTATGTTGCCAATATAATACCTCTATTGTGTTGGAATAGTAAGCAAATAGGTAACTCCAATCCCACTGGCAGATTAGAAGACCAATGAAATCAGTGGGATGGGCTCCAACCTAGTAGAAAATGAATATACTCTATAATGTTGCTATCATTAATTTCTACAACCTTATAGAAGGTTTTACTGCAGCAGCTATTCTAGTGTACATGATCTCTGTGGGTTTTTTCAAGTGACTTCAGTTATAGTAGAACCAAACCTGTAATACTTGAGGCTAGCACCTGCAGACACATACAAGAAGTTGGTATTTTAAAATATTTGTTTCAAGCAAGTGGTACTTTGAAGAATCCAAAGTAGAAGAGAAATATTTATAGATATTAACATTTCTACAGTATCACAGTTATCTGTTGAGAGACTTCTCTTTCGTCAGCTGAAGAGTGACAAATAGTTAATGAGAGATGTAGAGTAGGGAACAACTAGGGAACAACTAGGGAACAACATTCTGAGTATAAAGAGAAACTATTTTTCTTTTGTAGATTGACTAGCACAGAAGGAAATGACCTGCACCTCACTTCTCAGGAGTTTAATCTAGGCAATTTCTTTATACATGGAAAACATTAGTCTTCAAGTAGTTTTCAATTAGTTTTCAATTAGAGGGTAGACACTATATGACCTACACCTTCACCCCTGTAGGTGGTGAAGAGTGGTATAACTCATGGAGGGTGTCAGAAATTTGAATGGTCTTCTTGTGAGAAATACTTCCAACTTGATTTTTATCCTGTTGGAACAAAGTCAAATTCAAATGTTTCCATTTGCTACATATTATCAACATCAAGTTAATAAGTATTGTTATACATAGAATAATTTAACATCAATCAAAAAAAAAAAAAAAAAAAAAGAGGGAATAATGCAAATATCACACTTTTAAAATTAAAAATGTTTTTGAAATCAAGTCATTTGCATGTGTTCTCTTAAAATTGTTTGACCCAATCTATTTATAGATATTGTTTGTTTGATATTGCTTTTTTTATATAATAATAATTGCAAATTATAATTCAAATAATTCTGAATTTCTCAAATAATTGCAAATTGTGATTCATGCTTATATGGCAACACAAAGGATTGAAGCCACAGACATCTATTAAAATACCCTGTGTCAGAGATTATTATGCTTTTACTTCATCCTGAGGCATTTTCCTGAGATTTTTTGAATCTGTTTAATTTGAAGAAATGTTGTTCTGAAGTTAAAATACACTGAATAGTGTTGTAGTTGGTTGTTTTGGAAACTGAAGAACAAGCAATAATGTAAACATTTTTTGTCAAGTTACTAATTGCTTTGTTTATTTACATTAAGAAAACTGTATGCCTACAGACGTTATAAATTCTAAAGATTATACAGCATTTGCTTTACCCAACAGCAAAGATTAAAAAAAAATAAAATTAAAATTTAAAAATAATACAATTTAAAAATGTAGTTAATGTGAGTATATTTTCACTTACTTTTGTAACTGAAAAGCAAAAGTAAAAAAGCTGAAACCAAAAAGTATTCAATTATTTCCATACAAGAACAGGCTCTTTTAGTAAATTGGAGCCCTTTATTCTGCTTGAAATGAGAGCGGAGGTCGGGGACATAGCCTGTTCTCAAGAGCCAGGATGGTCACCATGATCCATCTCACAAGGAAACCTTGCTTGGATTCAATAAACAGTTGGGAACCTTCATTTTAATGATGGTATTCTCTTGATGACAGGCTCTGGGCCGAAGCATCATCATATCTGTTTCATAAACACAGAATATTATGTTGTGAACTGGCACTACAGATAATCCTAATGATTCAGACCTGTAGGTATATTTACTGCCTTCTATGTGAACAAACTGCAGTAGAGTAGGCACAGCAATGACAGTTAACAAGAACTAGCCTCTGAGAAGGGCATGCTCTAAATTGGCAGGGGGGGGAGGGGGGGAAGGAGGGAGAATAAAAAGTGGGGCAGGGGAAGGAGGAAAACACAAGGATTATTTCTACTTTATAAACAGGAAATTGAATACAGAAATAATCATCTTGTGAGTGGGCTCACTTGGTTTCAATGTATATATACACACTTGAAGGGAGGGTGCAACGAAGATGAAGCCAGGCTCTTTGGAGCCAGGCTCTTTTCAGTGGTGCCATGTCAGTACAAGAAGCAATGGGCACAAACTGGAGTAAAAGAGGTTCCATCTAAACATCAGAAAGTACTTCTTTGCTGTGCAGGTAATGGAGCACTGAAACAGGTTGTCTAGAGGAGTCTGGAGATGTTATAAACTTAGTCCTGGGTAACCTGCTCTATGTGTCCATGCTTAAGCAGGGACATTGGACGAGGTGACCTCTAGAGGTTGGAAACTTGAACCATTCTGTGATTCTCTCTCATAAGCAAACCTGGAAACTTAACCTGCCACTTCTTGACCTCAATCCAATGGCACAGGAAGCCTCTTGCTCTGTGCCTCTGAACTTAAATTATTTGTGGAATAGTTTATTCGCTCATTTTAATGTTGTTTTCAGGGAAAAAATATCTTTTTCTTAATAGACTGAGTAACCTAATGAGATGCAAAAGTTCCATTTCATTTATATACTTAGATGTTTCTATGTTGCTCTGGAAATACAGGGTTTATACATGAGCTGTAGGTGTAGAATCAAAAGTTTTTCCACAAAAAATGGTCCTTTTCCTTTCTCTTATATCTGCTGATGTCAGTCTAATTTGAGATGTATATTCGTCATAAATAGTAATATACGGGAGTACAAAGTACATCTAGATGGGGCTTCATTTAGCTTTAAGTGTGATTATGAATTTGGCTTTGTAAATTCATGATGTATTTCACTAGACTTACAGATTTTACTCCAGTGAATGTTTGGTTTTTTTCCAAGTTCTGTTGCCTTGTTTTCTTCTTTATCAATTTTACATAGAAAGAACCATATACAAATAGCTTATCTGACTTTACATTCTAGGAAGATTTTAGAAAAGGCTTTGTTTCAATTCTAAGCAATTAAGAATATCTTTTGTTTGACATATATGTGGCTAAATGGGGCAATAACCTTCTTCCCTGTAAGTGGAAATATTCTTCTAAATTAGTAACTAGAATGATGAACATTAAATAGTTTAAAGCAATGCTAAAACAGATATAATATAAGAGACAGTCTCCTGTAAACAACAATGTGTTTTTTCTATATTCTTCAAATTCTGTATATTGTTTTGTAATCTATATCTACAGTGAAGATAAAAGTACTGAGAAACAGCTGAGGAATAAAAATGTGTATGTGATGTGGTAGGCAAAGTTAAAAGTCATAATTATTCTGTAGATAAAATAAGGATTTGGAAAGCTTTTATTCATATATATTCCCACAGATTAGCTTCTTGGGTGATATTCATTGGTTCAGCTCCACCAGATTTAAAGTAGATTAATATACTTAGTAACTAATTTTAAGTCTAAGTTGGTACATGACAGCAATATATTTGTTTGATCTACATTGAATTAGATTAGAACACACTATCTAGGAACTAATTAAAATACCCTCATTTCAGTGATGTGTTTTCTGTCCTTTACAATTTCCAAATAGCATAGAAGAATAAACAGAAATCTGTGTGTTTATCTCAAGAGTGTCATTGAAGGGAGATGAGGTACTATGACCAGTGTTAAATACTTTTAAGTGGCCTCTCTTTTATTCACTTTTTTTTTTTAAGTATCTTTTTTTAAAGTATCTATTTCTAAAATAGAATTTTTATAGTATTACATGAAAAATAGTATTTTTCATGTAAGCATCTGTGAAACCATTTGTATTGTATTTTAATTTAATTTAACATAAATTTAAAGTACCTTATTTAAAAAAAAAAAAAAAAAAAAAAAAAATGTACATTTAGCATTTTATTTTTAATAGGAAAATACTGATTTGTGGGTATTTACTTTAGATTAGCAATTCAATTTTCATACAATATACATTAGCAGTTATTTCTAATACACTTGTGTCTATTACAAAAAGCTCATATTGAATGTCCTGAAAGGGAAACAATCTGAAATGAGTGGCATGTCATAAAAAGAGTTTCCACATTTTTTTTTTTTTAATGGTAGAGTTGAAATAGTCAAAAAATTAAAAGCGCCGTCAATTACTTCTGGGGGTATTGTTTAAACTGAGAAAGTTTGGAATAACAGTGAGGGAAATTATGTTTCCCTTCCATGAAGGGAACCCATAAGAGTTTCCATCAGAAGCCGCAGCACTCACAGAAACACTTTAAAGAAGGCAAGGAACATTCTACGAAGTTTCTTAAATATCTTAACAATATTATTGTTTTAAGATACTTTTTTTTTCTCTCTACACAAAAAGTTCTGTAATCCCCAGCACAAGAGAAACATGCACCTGTTGGAGTGAGTTCAGAGGAGGGCCTAGAAGATCATCAGAAGGCTGGAGCACCTCTCCTATGAAGAGTGGTTGAGAGAGTTAGAGTTGTTCAACCTGGAGAAGAGAAGACTCTGGAGAGACCTTATAGTGGCCTTCTAGTACCCAAAGGGGGCCTACAAGAAAGCTGAGGAGAGACTTTTTCAGGGACTGTAGGGATAGGACAAAGTGTAATGGTTTTAAAATAGAAGAGGATAGATTTAGATTAGATATTAGGAAGAAATTCTTTACTCAGAGCATGGTAAGGCACTGGAACAAGTTGCCCACAGAAGCTGTGGATGCCCCATCCCTGGAAGTGTTTAAGGCCAAGCTGGATGCGGTTTTGAGAAACCAAGTCAACTGGGAGGTTTCCCTGCCCATGTCAGGGGGGTTGGAACTAGATGGTCTTTATACTCCTTTCCAACCTAAGCCATTCCATGATTCTGTGAAAAATTAAATATCTCAAAAATACCCATGCATTAACATATGTTTTTTAAAGTAGTTTGGTGTAATTATCACACTGAGATACAGCATACAACGTCAAAAAATTTTTTCAGGAACACATGGTGGGGAATGAACTCTGAATCAGAAACAAAAACACAATTCTGTGATTGCCTTTTCAAGACAGAAAGCACTAAATGAAAGTGAAAATAATATTGCAGTGTGACTGGTATTACAATGTTAATGTATTACAAAATCAGTCTTTACTATTAGAAAGTACTCAAGAAAGAAAATACTGCTACTTGGGAAAGTATGTGATTATTATTTTTTTTAATTTTATTTCTCAACTACAGTAATTGGTGCCAGATGGATGCAATTCTAAGATCATTATTTGTAATCCTTCCCGTGCCCTCAGTATTTTATCTTGAAACAATTGCAATTAAGATGTTTTTCAGCACTTCTTTTCTTGCTCATCCAGGTTAAAATGCTACTAAATTAATCTTTGTACAATTTTGCTAAGCAATATACCTCTTCCTTTGTTGGTGTGTAGCTATTTTTAACATTAATTAGAAAGAATCAGAAAGCTGATTAAGAATACAGTATGATTACACAGATCATTCACACTCACATGGAAACCGTGGTGCATCTTGTTGCATTCTTTGTGAGATGTGTGTGAACTGATTTGATTGAAACACTTGGGAGACAAATGCATGAAGGACCATCCAGCAGTCCAGAGGACTCAAGTTGTGTCTCTAATGATGAGTGTCTCAGATATCACAGAATCATAGAATCATGGAAGATACTGACCAGGAAGGGATATGCACACGACCACACAAAACCAAAACACATGTCTGAGAGTGTTGTCCAAATGCTTTTTGGATTCCAGTACTTGAGGTGAGGACACACCACTGCAGAGCAGAGCAGGACAATCTCTTCCCTTGACCGGTTAGCCATACCATGCCTAATGCAGCCCAGGGTATGGTTGGCCCTCCTGGCTGCCAGGGCATGCAGTTGACTCATATTCAACATGCCATGAACCAAAACCCACAGATCCCTTTCTGTGGGGATGCTTTACAGCTTCTTTCCCCAGTCTGTACATGTATCTAGGGTTGTCCTGTCCCAGGTACAGAATACAGAGCTTGCTCTTGTTAAATTTCATGAGGTTGGTCATTGCCTAGCCCTTTAACTTGTCAAAAACTCTCTGCAAGGCCTCTCTACCCTCAAGGGAGTCAACAGCACCTCCTAATTAAGTATCATCCTGTCGCGTTAAGGGGTGTAGCTGATTAACCGTTACGGGCCCGGTCAGATTCAGGGTACTGAACCAGTCGGACATTCACCAAAAACACATTAACCGTCTGGGGGTCCAGTCAGACATTCACCATCAACGCATTAACGGCCTGGGGGTCCGTTCAGACATTCACCAAAAACGCATTAACCATCTGGGGGTCCGTTCGGACATTCACCAAAAATGCATTAACCACCTGGGGGTCTGGTTAGATTCAGAACACTGAACTATCACGGATAACCACCCTCACCCTCGTTGCACTCAATGAGAGTTATCACAATGCAATCAAGTATGGTTTATTACAGCAACAGATAATCAGGTTCTTTTGGATTGCCGGTGATAGTGACTGTCTGCAAAAGCAAGCTAGTATGCATAAAATACACAGGTGTTATAGGTGTTATAGATGTTATAGATGTTACAGGTGTTTATAGGTGTTACAGATGTTACAGGTGTTACAGATGTTATAGATGTTACAGGTGTTACAGGTGCGCAGCCTAGAAATAAACGCGTTAAAAAGGATCAGAGACTCTATAGAGATTTATAAGCAAGTATTTAGATCTCACCGAAAGGCGTCCCAATGGGGGGGAAGAGAGGCTCAGCCCGTCGACTGATCCCAGGAGTCAGGAGGTCCTAAGGATGTTGTCCTCGGGATGGTATCTCCCCTGACGGTGGTATCTTCCCTAACATCCCCTTTCTCTTGGGCCAATTTATATTATTTTCTATCTTTTAGGTGGAGCTTGAGTGGCTCTAGTCAAGCATATCTTAGTTATGATTGGTGTAAAGTTTTCCCGTCTCCGTTTAAAGTAATAGGCTCCGAGGAATTCAGAGCGCATGCTCAGTGAGGGGTGGTCGCACCTTGGAGGCGGGTAGCTTTTGGGATGGAGTTGTGTTTTGGTATTATAATGATATTATAATGAGCAAAAAGTACACTAGGGTACAGCATTTGTCAAAACATGACAGGTCTTTGGCTTAGGGTGGCAAAAAGTGCAGCTTTGTGCACAAGAACAATCGAGGTCCCATCTGATTACAGAGCCTAGCTGTGGTGTCTCCACTCCACTCTATGCTCCGTGCTGTTCCTTAGAGCTAGCACACCAAGTTTCCCCAGCGCGATAGCATCAAAGGTTGGGAGCCTAGGGAACGCTCAGATAACGAAGTTATGCCCTACCCTGAAAGCCTCTTCAATGCTGTACCTTTTCCTAAAAATGTGAATGTTAGTTTTATTTTCCTAGTTACTTCAGGCATTTACACCACACATCCACCTTATTATATGCTTATTTTTTATGATCTGAAAGGCCAAAATTCTAATTCACAATATTACATTTATCACATTTATTTTTATAAAGCCCAGATGTGATCTTACTAGAAAAAAAAAAAAAAAAAAGTGTCTTTGGACTCCTTCCACTGCTAACATCAGACATGTTTGCATAAGCTTCCTAATCCAACAGTGATATAACTGGAAAACATTCCCAGCCAGACAGCAAATCTAGCTGTTGCTGGTAAAAAATCATCATTATAGAGAAATTATTGATGAAAAATGGTTTCAGTTTTATAGATGGAGGTAGAAAGAGTTCAGTTTAACAAGATACTCTTTGTTGTTTCAGCTGTAAAAGTTATTTGCGTATGCTGAACCATTAAGAACCATTATACAGTTATGCCCAATTCAACTTATATGTTGTTCAGTAGAAAGATTTCTTTCAACTAGACAAGGAATTGGATCAGATCTATAGCTCTTAAATAAAAACAGATGTTACAGAAACTAGCAATATGCTGGGTGTAGTCCAAAAAAAACTATGATTTCCAGGCATGCTTACAAATCACTCTTTCAACTCAGTGACCTCTGAGGTTACCGTTTTTTGACTCCTCTTTCACTTTCTCTGTACAGTGTTTCCTATAAAAATGATTATTACAGTTTGGCAGAAAAACTGGGTTGATGTAGGCACATAAGATTGAAGGAAAACTTCTTTGTTAACTGGTTATTCCTATTTTTGCCTAACATGGAAAGAATGGGAATTAGTTTAGTTCCTAAATACTTTCATTTTTAATTTGGACTTTATTTTATTTTTTCCTATACTCTACCTTGGACACAAAAATTTAATAACTGTTTTGCAAAAGCATAATGCAACAAAAGAAAATCCAGTTCCAAATCTCCTCAAGTAACAGCCCAGATCCCACATGCTGAATGACTTTATTTGACACAATGCATCTCATCAGTAGAAAAAATTTCTCAGTGGGAAATAGATTCTGATATAATTTAAAAAGTAGGCAAACGGGAAATAACCACTCTCCTAATTCATCTACAAAACCATCCTAACAGGCTTCAGGTTAAGGTTGTTAACAGGGCTCTTCCCAGCTGTTATCTCCTTCATGACTCATCCAAAGAATATGAGTAGGCAAAGGCTGGAGCCTGGACTTGGACTTTTTCTACAGCATATCAGATGTCAAAAATGGGAGCAGATATCAGGCCTGAGGTCTTCAAGTGCTACTTTCTGTGTTGGCAATAATCCTCATTACTGCAGCAGCATAAGTCCCTGTTGTGCATTTATTGTAGAGTCTTTCAGGGCACTTAACATGTGCAGGTTTGTTCTAGCCCTCATACTCCCATTTAGGCAAATATGAGCTTTGTGAATCTACATTATGGAGGCTGTTATTCTGATTTTGCAAAGCTTTTGAGTGCATATTTAGTTGTACATGTATTAGGCTTATCCTCATTCAGGAAAGTGTTATTCATAAGGTGAATTTTGAACACACAGTGCTGAATTGTATTAGGGCTGATATTAGTAAGACACGTTCTAACCTTTATTACTTGAATGCACTACAGGATTCTAAAAAATGATGGCAAATGTGTAGTGTACTGATATTCTAGTTAGACACTCCATGGCACTTTATCTTTGAGAATGCTTTGTTACTGTAAGAAAATATCTTCACGGCATTCAGATTGAAAGAGTTTAATTAAATCTCATTTTAATGGACTTCCGTGGGACATGAAACTTACCCCACAAAGTGAAGGCTAGAGACTGAAAAATGGCAGAATGTCAGATGGGTTATGTAAGTCATGCAATTCAAAGAGCACTTTAATTTACTATCCTGCAGAGACTGTTTATACATTCTGTTTATACAGCAAGACAGTAATGATGTTATCTCACTTCTGCTTTGTTTTGTACATCCAAGGTTAATGTATTAAAACAAAAAGGTGACTAAGTCAGGATTTTTCCCGGACATTACATGGAATTAATTATTTGGGATAAAGATTTGCGTTCCTTTTTTGTTGTTGTTCCTTTTTTTTTTTTTTTTTTTTTTTTCCTTTTCTTTTTCAGGACAGCATGCTTGCTGTTCATCCCAACCAGAAGAACAAATTGGTGGAGACTTTTAGCAAGCAGAGACAACATAAATGTCATTTGGAAGCTGCTCGTTCACAGAGGTCAAGATGAAAATGAGATGCATTCAGAAAATGTCAGTGAGATTCTTGTGGCATAGCTGGTGCTATGTTACCAGATAGTTACCCTATCTGGTAACTTTTGTATGCTCACAGTTAGTATGGTAGTGTGTTACATAAGGTGCAATAACTTCAAGACTAGGCAGATTTCAGAAATGATCTGAACAAAATGCTCATTCCATCTGCAGGTTTAATGAAAAATGGTTCAAGTATGAGGCACTGCATGTCAATGGCTTTTTCTTTGTGGCATTGCTATATGCACACTATATACTTCTATAACACCTGTCCATAGTTTCACAGCTCCAACAGTGAAGCAATGAGATGTACTATAGCATTATGGAATAAATTCTCTGATGATTCAAAATGAGATGGAGAAATTCAAAGTTCCTAAGTTAGTGTCAGTTCAGATCATTTTCTGGGTGACCAGCTAGGCAAGGGATGATGGGACCTACATATAAGTTTCTTTCAGGTGTAGATCCAGAGATAGTGTATTCTTCTGTCCTGATTTTTTCAAAGCATTAACCTTAAGAGATGTTAAAATGCAGATTGTAATACCCACATGAGATAGAGAGCATAGGAAGAGTTAAACAAGGACTCACTCCTTCAGTATAAGACCCTGTTCCTGCCTCATCTTAAACATAATAGTTTAAGCCATCAGGTTGCTGGGTGGAACAGGTTATTTGGTCAGACATATGTCAGATGAAACAGATGAATGGATCAACATAGATTTCTGTTCCTGGTGATACACAGAATAGATTGTGCAAGGCATCCTTTGCCCAAAAACTTTTTAACTCACAAGCCCCTTACATCAAAATGAAAAGTCATCAGCAAGGTTTTTCTCAGTTCTCTGTTCCTTACTATTTGTTCTTTTCCCTTCATATGGCATTATGTGCACCTTTTCCTCTCACCTATTAGAAACATTCATGCATAAGGGTTTATAGCAAGTCTGTACGTGCTTTCAGGGATAAGCAAGAGACAAGAAGAACCTGCAGTACTTCCAAACACTCTCACTTCTCCTTCATGCCCTACGGAATTGTCCCATCCTAAACTGCCTCACTCCTATAAGCACTGCTGACACTTCACATCCCTGTCAGTCCCCAGCAATCCCTCTCTGGCCTTCTTCTCACCCTTTTTCAACAAGATTTGCTGTCACCATCAGCAAATTGCATTTGCTATCACAAAAATAAGGACAAAAGTGGGTGGAAAAATTAACACTTTCCTACACTGTTAAGAAGAATAGTATTGGCTTTGTTTTCCTTCGTTCCTCACAGAACCAAACACAAGAGGTTCCTTTAATGTTCTGGTTATTAGCATAAAACAACAGTTCAGTTCAGAATTAAAAGTTGCTGGCCTCCAACCTTGTCAGTCTCCAGGCCTTTCTACTTCTGTACCCCAGAAGAAGATAGGTTCAAACTTTTGTTCTCTCCATGATAGAAAGATTTTTTTCTCCATTCTTCTTTAATATGGACTCCCATGATAATCCCATGGCAATATCATTTTTCCTTACATCTAGATCTTATTCAGCAGGGTACTACCCTAGATGGTACTGTCTGCAGAAAACATTCCCTTAACATCTTAAATGACTTCCTCTTACTAAGAAGAGACAGCTCCTTTTCAAAGGAAACTGTGCTGACAGGCCACCACAGGAAAGTGGGTACAGTTGAACTCTCCTAGTAAAAAAACTATCCAACCTCTGACAGGAGGTAAATATATTAATAATAATCTGATAAATACTTGATTACTTCATATACACAGTGTTGGACTATAAAGTTCAAAACAGTTCCTAGAGCACCCAGTTTTCCATTCTGTCCCAGATTCCCAAGTGGGTCACATATCCTTTAAGTGAATCAGAAGTGAAGGGTCTATAAAGCTCAGCTTCTGTGTTACCTAATATCATTAAATCTACTTTATGTTCCCCAGATCTCTATGAAAGCCTGTTCAGGATGGTGCTACTACACCAAGAAATGGGTAGTATTTGTTTTACAAGTATTAAATTAATGTTAATAACAGAGGAGTACTTGTTTAATCAGGCATTTCAGTGCTGTATATTATGCTCATGAACAGAGCTGCTGGGAAAACATGGCTCTACTAGTCATAGATGCATCCAGGGGTCTTCTTTGGAAGGGTATTATCTGCTGGGGAGCCACAAAATCACAGTTCCTGGGAAAACTTTAGTATTTTTTGATTATCTTACTTCCTTGCTCTTTCCACAGAAACTATATTAATGTAGCATCTATTTAACAGGACATTGATGTTGGATGAAAGACACCTTCTCAGTTCAGCTACAGACTGAACAATATTATACAAATTTTCAGATTCTGTGACTCATAGCCTGGTATGTTACACAGGGGTAAATAATTTCACATTCACTCAATTACTCGTTTGAGCAGTAGCAGGAGAGTGAATTTGTGCAAAGTTTTGATCTCTCCTACTGAAAGAAGATCCTTCTGCCATCTAATTAAACTGAAAGAAAACAGGCTTTCTCATAGCTGTAAACCACAAGGGGTAGTTAAGACTAAATCCAGGAAAAAGTAACTTATACAAAATTTTAACTTGCGTTATATAGAGGCCACGCAATTTTCACTACCAAATCCAGCCATGAAAAGCTGTTTTTTTTTTTTTGTTTTTTTTTTTTATTATTTGCCAAATCAATGACTGACAACTCCTCTAACTTATCTTGAATGAAAACATGTTGTGCTGTGACAAGTAGTTTTAGAATACGCAATCAGACTTTTTTTTTTTTTTTTTTTTTTGGTCTGTGTGTTATAAGACAATACCTTAATGACTTGATCCAAGGAAAAAAAATTGTGACCTAACAACTTTAACAGCCACATAAGTGCCACAGAGACTAGCTTGCCAGGGCTGAGCTACCCATTCAGCAGAAAGATTGTCTGGGTATTGAATTTTAAACAGACAAAATCAATGATGGTCCCTTCTTATCTTCTGATGGGTTTTGTTTCCCATTTTAGACCAACAGTACTTGCTAATTTAAAGTATGAACAAGCTAAGGAGTAAAATGTACTAAGAGTTGATTTTGTACAAAAACAAGAGGAAATGTTCTAAAGGCTGTTTTGTACACATTTCTATAGATAGGGCAGAATTGATAGAGCAGGTTTTATAATGAAATCAATGGCCATCTCTTTGTAGAATCCAAGGAAGTGTATCACCCGAGACAACTGAAAGCCATTAGAGTGCTACTCTCCACTGCTTTCACTTCAGTTAAACTTACTTGAAGGGATGAAGGTGACAAATCAGTGTAAAGAGATGGAATATGCAAAGTCAGGGGAAAGAAGAAGGTGCCTATGAAAAGAAGAGGATTTGCAAGCTGTCCTCGAGGTTAAGTATTTCCTAAAGGATGACTTGGTAACAGTCATTTAGTCAATGTCATTTATTCCAAGATAGATTAATCAATATTCCTTAGGACTAACTAGAAATGAAAATTCATGAGGTAAAAGAGTAATCCAGTTTCAAAAGACACTTGCATGTCTGTTTATTTGCTAAAGACTGGTACCTTATACCTGCGTGTTAGTAAAACCAATGTCTAGGGGGTGAGTACCTCTCCTCTTGGAACTGTACCAACTAAGCAGCCATAGGATGGCTACAGAGTTTCAATTTTATTCACAATTCACCTAAGCTGAACTGGAATTAATAGCCTGAATTTTTACGTAATGTTATAGGCCCAGGTGATAATAAAGATCTTTATAGTATTGGTTCAGAAAAACAAGAAATAACAGAATAAATAAGGTAATTTATTAAATGCACTTTAATAAGGTGTATTCAGCTATGCAAATTATAGCGCCATGTCATGCTCAAAAGTCATGCATAAAGCTGGTTGTTTGCAGTGTATGGAGAGCCTACAACCTTATTAGTGTTTTTCCTTTTGACCATCAGAGCCATATAAAATTAAAAAATAATAATAATAAAATATTATTTTTATTATTATTATTATATTAAAAAAAAAGAATCTTTGTACTCTTATTTCTATTTCTTCATTACTTACACACTGTCATCCAATTGTCCTTCATCCCACAGTGTGACTAGAATTTTTTGTCATGAACCATTTTTAAAGCCTCCTATGATAAAAAGAAGCAGAAAAAATATCCTTCAAAGAAGTGAAGAAGAATAAGATTGATGACATTGTTCATGAATCCAACAGTTTAAATTAAAAGATCCAAAGTCCTTATGATTATAGTTAATTATACTTTGGAGATGGCATTTCAGTATTTAACTTTCTGCAGTTGTAATGAAAACTTGCCTTCACATTGAATGATTTACTTTATTTTAGTTTGTTATTTCATCATTATCTTCTTGTTATGAGAAACAAAAATATAGGAAACCTTTCAAAATGAGCCAGTTGAGACAGTAAGCCATTAAATAATCCTAGGAAAGAATGCCTTAATGTTGCAAAGATGTAAGCATGTGCTAAAACATATGCATGAATAGTCCCATGTGTAAAGTTAATTGCCTATATCAGCACATAATGATGATGCAGCACCATTGTACAAATAAACTAAAGGGATTACATGGACAAAGACTGTATCTTTTAATTTAAAAAATATAATGATTAGAATATTACATTTCCTTCCTGCCTTTATTTGAAAGGGTGCAAAACGGAGATAACTCACGCAGCTCCTCCTGGGCAGTCTTATTAACTCTGACTGAGGTCTTGCTTAGCTCTTCACCTCTCTGCAGTCTGCAGATTAGAAAGCAAGCACCTAGAGCACTTCCTCTCCTGTCATTGGGCTCCAGTTTTACACCCCAGTTGTAATAACTGTCACATGAAGTGATCCCCATCTAGGACACACTTTTCACAAGGTCTCTATCCCCCCATCTTTCTGACAGCTTATTACGACTGAAGTGGAAATGTTACATAAACCAAGCTGTTTATGGAAATCTTATTTCTGTCACATGAGTCCTATCCTGATATGACAGATGCTCTATCTGACTGCAAGTATTAAATATATTCATTATATCTGTCATTATGCAATTCCCTTCTTATCACCACTGGTTTTTATAGTCCTGATAAAATACACTGCGAGCAGTATAACCATTGCACCTTAGCACACTTTAACGTTTATAACAATCTGACATAATAAGGATACTGTCATTGCAGAAACACCTTCCTACACCCATGTGGGTACTTGAAAATCTGTGCTTTCTCCACCCTCCCACATAAATATAGTAGCTTAGGATCTTTTATGCTGTGCCTTGATTTTTAATGATAAGAGATGTCAGGTACCATTTAAAACAGAAGAAATGAAAAGGGGACAATAGAGCTTTAACTATAAAGCTGGATTACTTGATAAGCATGGGCTACGCGTACAGATGTGGTCACCTGTTCTGCTTCTGTGAACTGGGAAAAGTGTGAGAAAATATGAAACAGTTAAAGTGTTAAACTAGAAAAAAAATGAAAATCTTATCTTAGGACCCCTTTCTTTCCCTCTTAGATACCAATAGAACATAGCTGAGGGTGACAGACTTTGATCACAACCTAACTGCACTCAGAACAATTAAGTATGCAAGATTTATATAAATCAGGTCTAAACTCTGGCCTGTATTGGTGAATCTGACCTTCTCAAGCGTGTGTAGTATACAAGTATTGCATATTCTCCTGCACATTAGTGTTCTGTCTCATGACAGTGATTCAATGAATGTCTTTTCAAAACATAAGACACAGGTTTTGGAGTCCAAAGAACAAAGTCCAGTCAGAACCCTGATATTTTATGCTCCAGCCTCCAGACTGCACCATCAGAGTAGTGGTTATGCCCAGACTACCCTTCTGGATTCTGATGCCTGGATGTAGGATTTTCCAAGTTAAGAATTACAGATTTTTGCAAAAAGGAATAACTCCCTAGAGAATAAAGAAAAATTTGGAATGTGTATAGAGAAAATTAGCTAAATCCTGCATGATGTTGATGTTTTGGGGATAGAATTGCTTAAGCAGCACTTTTGCCCTGTTAAGGCTAATAGTTCACAGGTTGGTTATCAATATTTAGGAGAGCCAAGGTTCCAGAATCACTATGTGTTCCCATGTTGTGCAGCACATCTGCGTTTTAAAACAGCAGTGGCAAAGCATTCCCTGGACCTGAGCAGCAGAAATAAAGATTGATACCAAGGAATCCAGGATGGCTCAAGAAGTGGCTCTGGATCTCTTGCTGTATTTTGCTTTGCTGGTCATTTGCATTAGGACCAACACAGTTCTAGCCGTTGTCAGAGTGACAGGACTGGCTACAGACGTTGCCTATTTTGGCAGCAGTGCTTTGGAAGAGAACCGAGAGTTTTGCAGGGCTGAGACCTGCCAGCCTCCAGCTCTTTTGCTAATACAAAGGGAAGATAGACTTCCTCCTGTATCCTAACAGCAGAGCCTGGGAGGAGGGAAGCCTGTGCACATGCCATGGAGGGGGCTCGCCTTTTAGGGACTCGCTGCCTGGGGGCTCCCACGTCCCACCGCAGCCCGGTGGGCTCGGGCCGGAGGAGGTGTGCGGGATACCGGGGGCAGGACGGGAGGCAGGTGCTGTGCCTTGTGGCCCTGGGGCGGGGCTGCCGTAGCGCCTCGCCCGTGCATTGGGTCCAGATTCATACATAAATATCGCCGGGGTGGGCCCCCACGCTCCCCAACCCGGGAAAAGAGAAGAGGGGGAGGAGGGGAGGGGGGAGGTTAAGAAAAAAAAAAAAAAAAAAAAAAAAGGAATAATAAAAAAAAAAAAATCCCAGTGAGGTCATTTCAATGAGAGCGCAGGAGGCGATGAGCCAAGGTCGACTCTTCTGGAGGAGGCGCAGCCCCTGAGCGGCGCGGTGCTGCATACCGCCGCGCTGCCCAGCCGGCCGCCGGCGGCGCCCTGTCCCCGTGCCCGCCGCCGGCCCGGCACCTTGGAGAGCTCCGCGTCGCCGCCGGGCTCGTTCCCGGGCTCGTTGCCGGGCTCGTTGCGCGTTTGCTGCGCGGGGCCGGGGCCGCCCCGCCGCCCCTCGGCATCCCCGGCGGCCGCGGATGCGCCGCTCCGCCCAGGCTGCCGGCGAAGGAAGAAAAGTTTGGGGGGCCACTTTAGGGCCGCCGGAGCGGCGGAGGAGAAGGAGGATGCGCGGTTTCGCCGGCTGATCGCGAAGGAAGGATGACCGAGGGAGGATGTGCACCAGCAGCCAGATCATCGGGAGCCTCCTGGTGCTCTCCGTGCTGGAGATAGGGTTAGGGGTGTCCAGCGTGGCCGTGGGGGCGGTCAGTTTCAGCCTGGTCCTCACAGAGCATAAACCTCAGCTGGGAGACTCTTCTCCGGTATGGAGCGGGGTGTGTGTACGTTAGCCATTTCACTCTCTCTTTAACTCTTTATGGTGATGATCAGACCGTGAGAAGGCACCCTCCCCTCCCTCCCTTCCCCTGCCTTCCCCTCCGCGTGTGCATGCTGCGCCGGGAGCCGCGCTGGGTCCATTGCCGATGTGCATGGGGAAGAGTCTGCATGCTCGTGGGACTGGGGAGAGAGCCGCGTGTGGGTGTCGGGATAGGGGGGACCCCTTCTTGCTCGCTTTTTACCTTGTTTTGATTTTGATGTAAATGATTGAACTTTCCGTGAACCCCTTCTCACACTTGGGGAAGCCCGATGCCTCGAATGCTTCCAGCATTAAGGAGCCTGGGCCATAGCTTGTAATCTTTCAATCGACTAGGAGCTCTGCTTTTAAAAAAGAACAGCCCTGTACCTTATGACTAGACTGTTAAAGGGTGTTTTAAAATAATGAATGTCAAGGCTTTGTCAGCTGAGCTTTGAGCCTTTGGAGGAAAAAAAGAAAAAAAAAAAAAAAAAAAAGGAAAAGGGCAAGAAAATGAAAGAAATGTTCTCATGATCTGGGCATCCTGAGCTTCTAGTAAAATGAATTAAAAATAAATAAATAAATAAATAACACCAATAATGGGTTAATAGAAGGAACAGGTTCATAACACAGCAGAAACATGTTCATATCATTGAGCATTTCTCACTTCTCAAAAACCTTTATTTTTTTCAGTTTGAGATAAACATGTTTCTAGGAAGCATTTTCCTACAGAGGGTTATTTATATTTATGAAACAAAGAGAAGGAAAAATCGAATATTCAACCTAAACATGAGTGGGCATTTTTGAACTCCAAAGCTGTTTTGGCCAGCTTGGATCAAACAGCAATATTTCTAAAAGCATTATTTGTATTGCTTGAGATAAGATGTTAAATGCAACAAACTCTTGGTTATTCATCAGCTTAACTCCTATAATTTACAGATTCATTCTGACAAAGTGCTTCGTGTAATATTCTCACTGTCAATAATTATTAATTATTGACAACAGTCATAAATATCTGTAGCAGTACATAAACACATGATTCTGCACTGCAGAACAGGTAGGCGAGATAGGAGAATGAAGACATGGTAATATAGGACACTGGCCAGCAGATAATGCTATTATCAAAATCAGTTCAAAGGAGGAGGTTTCTGATCTTTGCTGATGAAGAAAAAAGATTACTTTAAAACATGTGTCTATCCGAGGATTTAATGACAGAGGGTAATATCCTGGGCTTCAGTGAAATCAGAGAATCCTGACCAGTCAGTGCGATCTGATTTCTATGCAGTGATTGCATTTTGTGACAATGCAATCACAGCTGATCCCATTTCATGACAATGCACATTTCCTGAACAACTGCTTCATTCTTTTTTATGTTTTTTGTTACTCCACATAGTTTATACTAGTCACAGATTAAGATCCTGTTACATCAGATGTTGGTTCCAAGGACTTTACAAGCAAAGCAAGAGACAGATGCAGGATTAAAGGAGATAAAGAAACAGCAAAGCAAAATTGATTGGTATAACAGGTGGTTGGATTAACACACCAGCAGTCTGGCTGATTTTGAGTTGTCTGTAGGTAGAGTTTTAGAGGGGAGTAAGACAGAGAACAATTAAGTGATTTTGCAGATGTTTATAGGAAATTCTCCCCATATGTGTGTGCAGAGCCATGGAAAGGAAACTGAAGGGACTTGTTTGAATGTGTAACAGGTGGGTGGAGGATGCCCACAACCAGAGTCAGCATCAACTGTTAGAAACTGAGCAAACAACAACACACTGGGTAGGCAGAGAGAGGACACACAAAAACTGTACTGTGAAAGCAGGTATCTTATTTTTCATGTAGTTGAGGAAATGAGAAATCACAGCACTGCACAGACTGGGGTGACACCGTTATAAAGGTTTACTTACTTTGTGTTGAACTTTGATCAAATTCATCACCTTTGTGTCTTCCTTTTTGTACCACTCCAGCAGTTCAAACTGTCTGTAAGGTTGTGTTCTTCTGTCTAGAGAATTGGCGGTTAAGACAGGATAAGAAAAGGGCCACGGACCTACCTGTCTCCAGGGATGTTTAGGGCCATGAATAAATGTGTCCAAAGTAAAATGATTGGAGAAAGATTTGTTTGCACAATCCTCAGAATATGATGCTGTGGAAATGGCATAACCCACCTTTCTGCCCACTGGATCCTACACTGAGTTTATGTTGGCTGTATTAAACAATATGTATGCACTATATATATATTATATATATGATATATATCATATATCATATCATATATATGGATATATATATCATATATCATATTATATATATGATATATATATATACTATGTATATATATCATATATATATCTGATTCACATTCTTGAATCAAAGTTTCACCTTGAGAAATAAACAATGAGGAAAAGAAAAATAGAATTAAAGGAAAAAACTGATTCTTTGACATGTTGGGATGCAAAACACTGTAGTTAAGTTGAACAGTGTCGTGACTCCTCTAGTAATTTATTTGGAAATATTCTAAAAACTTTTGACCCTATTTTACTCTTTACTTAAGTGGGTGGAACTCAGCAAAGGCCCAAGTTCATAAGGAAATAGATGAAGATAGCATCACCATGGAAACCCTAACCTGGATTCTTAACATTTGGGAATCAAAATCATGCACATTCTATCTGCTATACTTGCCTCCCTATGATGGCTTCTATTTGATATATTAGCTTTCTTTTTAAAAGTTTACTTTTTTTTTTTTTTTTTCATTGTCATCTTTCAGCCAGATAATTTACTAGCATAACTGACTTTAAGGATGTGAATCCCACCCATGGGATTAGAGATACAAGTGAAGTTAAGCATGGGCTGAAATGCTCTGATCATTGAATGCTCTGCATTATACACGAGCAAGCCACAGAAAGTGGAGTAGACAACAGTGAAGAAATGGAAAGCCTAGAGAATGTCTATATCAAAAATGCATGGAAATGGGAAAACATTTGTTGTTCTCATTGGATTTGAGCTAGATTACGATGCTACGAGTTGTTTAAAAAGTAGCCAGAAGAAAACAACTGAAGGTGAGAATGACTTCTTAAATTATCTAGAACATGTGGAGACAACTGACTGATTTCTTTCATATCATATGCAGTCTTTTAAAAAATTTCCATGGCTACTAGGTTAAAAAATAATATATAGTTCAAAAATATCTTAAGATGGATATGTTGTTGCTTTCTGGATTTTCTTTATGTTTTGTTATGATTGCATTATGATCTACTCCACAGGCTATTATCAGTGTCTCCCAGATTTCTGTAACCAGAAACTGAGATATAGTTTTGAAGTCTATTGTTCCAATTCAATTATGTGATGTACCACAGAAATGATCTAGCTCATGAGCATGTTGAACCACTACCACAACACAGCAAGAATGACAGCCATCCATTGGAAAGGATTTTATACAAAGAAAAAATCAGAACATAATCTTTCAAAACATATTCACTGATATTTTTTCAATGGCCACATACTTTCCCATTTATATTTGGAACATATTAGTCACTATGATTAGTGTCTATGTATTTACACACACATATGTATATGGCTCTAGTTCTCATTTATTCTGCAGTGGTGAATAAATTATTGCTATAAACAAGACTCTCACAGCAAGAAAGAAAGAGAATGAGACAAAAGCCACATCTTAGTCAAGCATGTCATCTATTTTTACTTAGAAGAGAAATACCTGATGATTCACTTCTGGCTATGCCCCTCAAGAATGATAGTCTCTTCCCTTATAAAGACAAATATCTAAATGTGTTTAACTGATGTGCATTCTCTGGATGTTTATCTGTCTGTCTGTCTGTCTGTAGGAGCAGAGTTACTATTCCCTTTATTTGTGATTATAGCAGTATGGAATTCTTCCTGCCTATGAAAAATCAGCATTTATAGTTTGGTATCAGAAATATGCTCCAAGATGTCGCTTGTAACAGTCAATTTCAACTATTTTTTTTTTTTTAATACAGTACTTGAAGGGAAGTCTTAAGGTTCAGTCAGTAGGGAACTCTCCCAGAGCAAGACTATTATTTTGGACTGTTAAATCAATGTTGGTGGCCTAAAATTTTAAAACATTCATTTTTTTACATCTAGTTTTTACTGCTGCCAAGTTTCTTTTGGAAAAGAACGGTCAAATTATTTTTTTCAAAGGAACACGCACAAAAAAACCCACATTATTGTTCAGCATGCAGACAAAATGCAGATGTGATCCTACTTTATTTTAACATGTGCATTGAATTTTCATCAAACTGGCCATATTTCTGGCTGGCTCCTGCTCCTAATGAAATTAATTTCAGCACTGTCAGTGAGCTCGGTAGAAACTGGAGAGCGTTCTGTTCTGTACACGAAGGAGGATGTACCAAGTGTGGCAGCTGCTTGCCTTATGTGGAACCAGGACAATTCACCAGAGCTCGGGAGTCTTTCAGCAGGTTTTCTTTATCATTCAGACCTTCCAGAAGCACATGCCGTTCTTCAAGCTGGCCTGTTCAAGCAGACTTCTAGTGCCTGATTTGTATTTAAGAGAATCTGCTGAATATAGATTGACTTAAGCATACGTTAAAATGTTTTTTTAAGACTCTAGTTCATCTACTGCAAATTATTCTTAATTTGTTAGTTTTCAAGAAACAAGCAATCATGCTCTAAGTATTTAATACAAAATAGGATAATTAAACATTATTTACTGCTTGTTATTCTAAAGTAGATCCTAAACAAGTAATACTCTTCTTTTGCACTGAGAAGTTGAGTGTTTTTCCAGATAGCCAGGGGTTTTGTGAACCACCTATGACAGGTCCAGAGACCCAGTTCTAAATTTCCACAAGTTCTTCTGAAAAGCTCTTTCCATTTTTAAAGTATCTTTGAAGGCCTAGAAACATATGAAAGGAAACACTAATCCAACTCAGATTTGGAATAATCTCCCTTCCTCTATTTCATCAAATACATATGGTTGACCTGGAATGCTGGAGGGCTCTCTATACAATGGGTGTATTCTGAGTTTCTTTGTCATGAATAATAACTGGCAATCAAATTGTCCTTATATTTAATGGTTTTCTCTAACATTTTCTTCAGTCTCTCCAGAAAGAGTTCCCACAGACAGTCTTCATTTTCTCACACTACTACTTTTGCCTTTTTGCCTCCTTAAAAAAAAATAAAAAATAAAATAAAATAAAAAATAAAAATAAAGAATTCCTAGGTTTAATATACAGCATAAAAACAGTTTGTTTTCTTCTGCATGATGGAAACCAACAAATTTGGCTCCCTGCAAATACAACTGAAACTGTTTTTGTTTTTGTTTTTGTTTTCTGATTTTTTTTTTCATAATACAATTAAGAAAGTCCTCTTTTTTTTTCCAGGAGAAAGTGAATGAAGCCAGGTTTTCAGTTTCAGCAAATATGAAATAGGGATGGATCCAAACCACAAAACTTGACTCTAAATTGAGATTTCAGCCTCCTTACCAAAATTTCTGGGTGTTTGGATCTGAGGTTTTGTTTCAAGACCGTATTTAATATAAAAAATTAAAGCAGGCTCAAAATAAACATTCTCTTTTTCTGGGAGGTCTTTGATTCTTTATTCCAAAGTTCAACAGGCCAAATGTGCATATATTGAACAAAGGCAGGCACAGACACAGTGTGAATGGCAAAGGGTCCACAGGCAAATAGACACTAATGCATCACTTTGCAATCACACTCACACTAACAGGAGGACTTTGACTCTGCTAGGTTCCTGGAAAATCTTCCTGGAAGGGGGACAGAGACACTCACAGTCCACTGAGTTTCAAAAGCAGTCTAAGAGGCTTTTGTGCTTTGTAACATTTTTTTAAAATTATTATTATTTTTTAACCCATCATCCAAGAGAGGTTCTGTTCCTATTATCAGGTGATATATTCAGTTCCTGCCTCTCTGTGATAGTCTTGACATGAAATAGCATGTATCATAGGAGGTATGACTACATCTGCAACCAAAAGTTACCCCAGAAAAAAAATAGGAATTGCTTGCAAATAGTGATATATGTAGTTGTTTTTTTTTGTTGTTGTCGTTTTAGTTTTGTTTTGTTTTTAAGTGAGATGTTGATCTTTTAGCTTCTTACGCATTTTCTGATGAATCATAATCACAAAAGAAAAGAAAAAAAAAATCTAACAGTGAAACATAGCTTCAACAAGTCCCTCTCTAACTCCTAGTGCATTTTGGAGGGCTTATTCATTTAGCTTATCCTTCATGAAATGTTCTAGCCTTATTCCCAGCATAAGTTTTGAACACTTGAACATTTGATCTTCAGTCTTCAATGGTATATTTCTTTTCCACTCTTGATTTACTGTATTTAATGTAAGAGTGTTTGCCTTAATTTACTTCAAGTTTGACATAGAAAATTTTACTGTATTTAAAGAGTCCAAGAGATTAGTAAAAATCAGTGGAGTATAACCAATGGTTATCCAAAAAACAGTGATACCTCAGCATGGCAGTATTAGTCATGGGTATAATGCAGCCAAAAGTATCTCAACTGTTAAAAGTCAAGTTTAAATAGTAATGGTATATTGACATGACAAAGTCTTTCAAAATAGCCAAAAATAGAAAGGGAGTGGCAAGACAGCAGAGCCCCTGATGGCCGTATTCCAGTTGGCAGTATTATAAAAGAGAAGAACTCAAAATTAAAAAATAAACCAGAACACAGGAAATTCCTTTTCAGTCTGATGCATACTCACAACCTTTTGTTGGTACAAAAAGTGAGTGTAGCTTCTTCCATCTACTTTTCACTACTGTTGACCATAACTTCAGAAGCCCAGAAGCGTTATAGAAAATTACTATAGCACTACCAATAAATAAATAAATATTTGTTAATTTTTAATATTCATTAATTAAAAGTCATTAATATCCTGAGCCACTGGCTGATCTATCAAAAAGCAATGATCTGAGTCATATGATCAGAGTCAATGATCAGAGACATAATGTCCCATGACTTCCCAGCCTTTCTAGAGCTCTGTATATTGAGAAGCCTGGGTAAGGCAACTCTGCATGAGCAGTGTCCTCATGCCCCATGTAATGCGAATATTCTCTTTGTAAAGCAGATTTCCATTGTTTCCAGTGGATCAGGATCTTCTACAACCTTAGAAGAGAGAGATAAGCATTTTCAAAGCATGGCATGAGGTTTAATTTCCTGACACTGGTTCAAATTCATCCATTGGTTTTAATAGCAAAATGCCTGCTGTCATAAATAAATAACCATACAGTTTTTTGGGCAAGCCTTTACTGTGTGAGTGTGACACACTGTTATCTCAAAAAAAAAAAAATAATAATAATAATAATACTGACCCTTTGCTACTGCTCAAATGTTTTTATTCCAAGATTTTTAGTACCTTCATGAACAGTAGTGCATCCAGTTTTATAACTTTCTTGTCTTGTAGTCATATGAATTATAAAAATTTGGCATAACCTTTGGAAGCTCACAAAGAAGAATGTGTAAGAACTAGGAAAATTCAATTTGTCTGGTGTCTCTGTTGAGTTCTTTAACTACAGGGCACCTTATTTCCTGTGTATGGAGAGAGAGAGAGAGAGAGAGAGTAGATATGCAGAGATGTATAGAAAATACAGACCCTGACGCAATAAAATATTACTCCAGGTAATCCCTTCTGATACTTTAATGTCTATGGAATAACAGGGTCACTCCTTACTTTATGGAAGCCAGTATCTTAGGTCTTGCAGATCAGCTTATTCACTATTCTTTGGATTTCAGCAGGAAAGTATCCTTGGTAATATAAGCATCTGGCACTGTATAATGGTGATTTGGAAGACTGTATGTCCCATCCTTGAAAAACAATAAAGAATGGTAAAACTGCCCAAATGGGTGGGTTCTAATACTAAGGGAACCTGTAATTTCCTTGTTGCTCCTTTGGTCATGTGCAAGACTAATGTAACATGTTCATCACAGACTGTCCTATTTTTACCTTCTGGATAGAATACAATGGAAACAGAAAGTCTTCTCCAGTTGAAATTAATGATAAAAAATCAATTTATTTTAACAGGCAATTCTTTTTAAAAATAAAAAAATGAGTGACGTATTCTTTTAGTTTGGAAAGGAAATTATCAGAAACACATCTTTGGAAATGTACAACATTTTATTTTTTAATCTAGTTAAGGTACATTTGTTATAAGTTGAAACTGCTTTTGATGGAATCTTCCAGATCCTTTACATAAACTTCCTATAACTCATAAGATTTTCTTTACACATTTTTTTTCCTTTTAATCCTATTCAATCACTATAGAGAGAAATGATATTATTAGTCTGCTTTATCAAGACTGACTGAATCAAACTTAATTACAGTGATGTTCCAAATAAATAATTTTTTGAGCTTTCTGCATGAATGTTGAAAAATGGAAAGCACTACGTATCAAAACCTGAAGCATGGCTTGAGTTGAAGCAAGGACAGAATTGGGAGTGAAACATTAAAACTTCACAGAAAGCTTGAGTAATAACATACAAAGCAGGTGTGATAGTTATTAGTTGAAATCTTCCCTACCTATGGGAAAGGGGCAGAGGGAGCCCTTCATGTTCATTTGATTTTATTATTATTCCAACTGATGAGCTCTAGTAGCAATTACCAGCTGTGCAGTAGATGTCCTGAGCTATTCAGTGCCATGACCCAGCCCTTTACATGATTAGATTGGTATTAAATTCACATCCCATGCTTAGTATAGAGGTAAATAATGTATAAAATGAAAATATATTAACTGTGGGGAACTGATTCAATGGCCTAACTCAGAGTAAAAATACATCTCAAGGCTTATGCCTAGCTACATGAACAAACAACTTTGGCTAAAGGGAGATAAACTGTGTAGTAAAGCAGCTCCTCAACTGGGATACTGAAGTTGCAACATTCTGGTAAGCAAATTATGTACATATGTAATATATCATAGGGACCCTGAACAATACCGAGAAACTGCTTAATTTTTTTTTCTCTTATGTAATAGCCAAGCCTGTTCTGTGACTTACTCCTAAATCAAGGACAGCTAAAGCTTTTTACTAGAAACACCACCTCAGTGCAAAAAGGATGTGGAAAAATCCAGTCTTAAAACTACAAAATTACTTTCCAGTAGGGGTGTTTGGTTTTCAGCTTTACTGAAATTAAGTAGCATAGTTTTCTTAACAATGGGGTTTATGAGGTATTGAAGGAACCTTTTGACAGTATTGCAGACACCTGGAGAAGGCCTTATTGCTTTCATACAATTAGTTCCTACCACGACTGCTCTTTCAGGGCTGTTCCCTGATTCCCTCATTGAACTTGTATGAGGAAACAGAGACATCAGAGAACATCTTTGTCTTAGACACAGATCACTACAACACATTAAGTTTTATTCATAAGAGCTGGTATGGGGTTGTATGTTTTCTTTTGTTTTGTGTTTTAATCACTTCTTGCCTAATACTTGATGTCACGACTGACAGATCAGTTTGTGAAAGGGAACTACATGAAAAAGGACAGATCCCTTCACACAATCTCTTGCAGAGTGTACTATCCAGACTCTGCAACAGTTTTTTCCTGCATGTTCACTGTAACCACATCAACAGATGTACTTGGTATTTACATTTGCACCCACAGACCTGACTGACCTGTATTCTTGCCTTGAGGTCCACTGTTTTGAGGACAACGGTCCATACACAATACCTCAGTGGTTCACACTGAAGGATTAGGGCATTAGGTAGGATTGAAAGTAGATGAAGTAGGATTTGGATCACTGATTACTACCTTACTAAACTTATTTTCTAATAAAATAAATTATATAAAGAAAAAAAAAAAGTATAAAGACATCTTTATCTGGCACAATTGTGGTTTGTGTTTTGTTTTTTTTTTTTCCCCATATTTTGTTTATTCAAGCAGCTTAAAAGTAGGCCTGCTTTCTTTCTCTACTTTTTTCTATTTTTATGACTAATCATCCTCAGTCTGCCTTCCCAATCTAGCTTCTTCTTGTATAAGTTTATGGCTGAGGTATAACTTCCTGAGTCATATGGTTTGTAATAAAAATGCTGACAACTATAACCATTGCCTAGCTTACTGTTGTGGCCACCACTAAAGCAACACAGCAGGATTTAAACTTGAGACCTTAATGATGAAATAATTGTTTGTTTGTTTTTCCTTTTCAGTTTCTGCTTTGTGGCATATGTGGAATATTGTGTGCCAAAAAAAAATCTGGACTTGTTGTAAGTTTTTCCAATACACTTATAACACACAAGTATTTGAAAGGCATACTTATCTAAGTTGAACACTTTACTTAGCACATACTGTGTCCAAGTGTTTCTGCTAAAAAACCACTAAATATTGCAAGCCAGCAGTCCAAAGAAAACAATCAGCACTTTGGGTTCATCAGGCAACACAAAGCATTTCTGAAATGCCCTATTTAGGTCATGCCAATTTAAGCCATATATCCAATTTATCCCTGTCTGGATAGAAAACCTCTTCACATAAATCAATGACAAGTCAAGAAAGAGATCCTCAGCAGTGGATTATATCTCCTTTCCTTCAAGAAACCATTTCTGTAAAGTGTGGCATGACTGGGCTACCAACTCAATGAGGCTGCTGAACAAGTTTGATTTTAGATATTGTTCACTGTTCATGGTTCTTTTTACAATCAGAATAATGAAAAAAAAAAAACAGTTTTAAAATGATGATGGATATCTTCTGTTTCTTCTAAGAGTAAGAAGTATAGTCATTTTTCTGACTGCAGCAAAATGGTGTGATTGCAACACAAATCACTGCAGAATTTTGTCTTTATGTTAAAGACTTGATCTTATTGTAAGTTATAATGTCTGGCTTTAATCCTCAGTCAGCTTGGTTATCGTGCCATGCACAAATGTAAGCCATGTAAAATAAGTGTAAGTGTGAAGGGAATCAACATCTCTCTCTTATTACTATTTTCAAATATCAATGAATTACCCTAAACCCTGTTACAATTACGGCCTCATTTCTTAAAGGATATAGACCATACTCAGTTTCTAAAAGCTGTCTGTTCTGCTGGTCTCATGTAATAGTGACTTGCTAGTGGACTGCAGAGTGAATGCCGCTTCACTGACAAAATTCTCTTCTCAGCTGTGTACAGAAGCAGTCTGTGAGGCTCCATAAATTGTTTCCACAACAGAAGCATATATACAAAACCATACTGAGTCACATCAAAGGTCCATCTAGACAAATGTCTGTCAGACCAGCAGCATCTAGGGAAGTGAATAAGGCAATCATTTAGCAATAAGGTCTTTCAGCCTCATGTGATTTGTGGCTCAAGGACATCCTGAACCAGAGATGGCATCTTTGTGATTAAAGCGATGAGTTCTTTAAACATGTCTCATTAATTGCAGCCTGTTTCACTTCCTTCTAAAGTTTCCAGAAACATTTTAACCACATTATTATTATTAATAATAATAATAATAAAGCAAAAAAATTTAGTCCACACTGACCTTCTCTAAAGCTGCATAGATTTCTGGTTGATTCTGTTGTTTCTTTGTCCAGCACACTCACCTTCAGCATGTTTGAAGACCCACAAAAGCTGTAGGAAGTCTCCAATTTGCTATCAGACTGAACAAACTAGAACTGAACAAGAGGCACAGTTGGTTGTTACATAAAGCAAGAGAAACTCACTGCAAATACATGAGGCATTCACTCCTGAGAATTAGTGAGAAACCGCCCAATAGAAAATTATGACACATTGTCATGTTGTTGTTTTGAATTAAATGTTGGAAATCAGAAGATTTGTGTCCTAATAGTCCTTACATTGTCTAGTTTTTAACACAGGCAACTAATTCTACGTAACTTTATCTTACATGCAACATCAATCTTAACTCTTGGACACCAGAGGGTATTGTATTCCCTCAGAGTCCTGTGGGACCTGTGGGAGTTAAAAAATGAATGTCAGTGAAGTTCTTTGCAATCTGTGATGCTATCAAAGTACTGAGTTATGGTTAGACAAATTTTTTATATGAATGAATCTGTCTCTGAGAAATGTTACTGTGACATAACCTCTCTTGTCTTTCCTGACAGATGATCCTTTTTTCTGCCTGTTGCATCTGTGGACTTATCGGAGGAATTTTAAATTTTCAATTTCTTCGTGCTCTGACAAAGAAGTCATCTGCTCTCTATTCTTTGCATCTTGCCTCCATGTCTCTTGCATGCATTGGAATTGGTGGTTGCACCCTTTCTTCATGGCTCACTTGTCGGCTAGCCAGCTATGAACAAAGGCGTATGTTCTCAGAAAGAGAACATTCATTGCATCACTCCCATGAAATGGCAGAAAAAGTGAGTTGTGTGTCTTTCTTATTTGTTCTGCTTCCCTTAAAAAAAGCTACTGTATGTCTTAATGTATACAACTGGCAATGGGTGTATTCAATTTTTAGTTATATATGAGAAAGAGTTTCTGGGAAATGAAACTGCCATTCTGTGTGAGCTTTATTGTATTGCATTATATGGGGCTATTTTTAGGTACTGTATATTTGCAGTACATCCATTTCAATGAAGTACATCCATTTTCAACATAATTCCATTGTATAGCTATCAAGGGGTTTAGTTGCTAAATATAGCACTTCATAAATAATTGGAAGCCTTATTAATATGGATTATCATGTATTGTACTGTGAAAAAGCACAGAATGCTTTCTGTAACATCATTGCATGCTTCCAGGATTTAATCAGTTTCTTCCTCTCACAAGTACTCAGCTTATAAAGTAGGTTATTTAAACACAAAATCCGCAGCTCAAAAACCTAGAAGACTAAACCTAAGCACCTAAGGCATATTTAGACATGTAAATGAAACCGGTCTGATCTGCAGCAGCACTGAGCATTTATTTGCTTTCTCTGTTAAAACGAAGTTTACCATGGTGTCTCAGTCCATGCTTAGGTGCTGAAATTTAAGATCTCAAAGTTAAGCACACAGGGACAATAAAAATAAATAAATAAATAAAATTAATGAAATCAGCTTCTTGAGAGTTAGGGATGTGATTAATTTTCAAGGAGTAAGATATTTACTGACACCCCGTTCTTTACGTCTTGGTTTAGTATTCAGTGTTTTTCATTTGAGCAATGACTAGAGAAATGAACAAAAGTCATGCAGACTGCCCATCTAAACTGCCATGTGCCAGTTTACATTACAGTTAAGTTTAATTACTGAGACCTCTGAAAAGCAAAGGATAAATTTATTCAGAGTGTAGCATGTTTTAAGATTCTCCAATAAAACACAATAGAGCAACTAATTGTCCATTATGTAAAAATTACTTGTCACTATTCTGTTTTATTTTTTTTTAATGAAATGAGACAATTAGAAATATATAATGAATTCACTTTAGAAAATGTTTTAAACACATTTAAAAAACTTATTTAGTATAGGTTACAACAGCAACCTAAAATCTAGTGAAAAAATAAATTTCTCCCTCTCATTTTAAAATGAAGTATAATTCTGATGAGCTACATAGGTCTTGCAAACAGTAGGCTAGATCCTGCCTTTCAAAGAGGCTCTTGCCTCAACAAGATGAAGCCCATCTGAGAGAAAAAGGTACAGACAAAAGAAATGGCTTGGCAAGAAAAATGCTTCAAAATGTAAGCCCTGCCCTGTCACTTTGGGCAGGAGATGACCATACACAGCAGTAGATCACTGCTCCATTTCTTTGCCTGTTGAGGTTTTGCACACTTAGCTGTGAGGACTGCCAGATGCCTATCTATCTTGGGTGAATGCAGGATGAGCACCACTGGTGGACTCACTGCATGTGTCTTGTAGGATTAAGTATAGGATTGTATGTAGGATTGTATGTAGGATGTAGGATTAAGCATGCACAGATGACCTGATCTGGGACTTCTCAGACCTACAGCCTGTGTGGGACCGCCTGCTGCTGGCGGGTCTGAGTGCATGCTCAAGGCATGCCCTTAAAAAATAACGAAGGCAACTTAACAACGTAAAAAGTTATGTCAAATTAGGCCCTAATTTATAAAAATAGTTGTAAAGTGTTTTATATATAAGAATATTTCGTATATTTATACTGATATACAGTAATATAGACATGTACTGCATGTGCATTTATTTGTGCTATATTTATCGTATAATTGTTATATTTATATTAGAGATTGAGGGGTATTGAAATAACCGACCTGCCCAGCTGCCCGGTGGTTCCCCCGACACCAGAGTTACCTCCAAGGTACGCTGAACACTAGGGAGCTACCATGTTGTTATGTCACTTCAGGAAGTGCCACCTCTAAGAGGAAGTCATAGCTTCAGCTAATCAAAGTTGGCTGATGCTGTGACATCTCTCTGAGTCAGGAACAGTGCTTCCAGGTGGTGACATAATTCTACGTGGTGAATGCTGCAATTTGGAAGTAAGTTGAGTATTTAAAATATTCACCCTAGTTACAGACATCCAAATTCTCCGGTTTGGATGTTGCCACCATTAACTCACTCTGCTTCTAACCCGTGTGCTCCTTCATTTCTTGAATTCAGAAACATTTTTTTTTTTTAATTTATTAATACTTTTATTTTTGAGGATATAAGTATTGGGGAAAATAAATTATTTTCAATATTTTCTGATATTAAGGTGGTATTCTAACAGTTAATGTCTGCGGAGGATTCAAGTGATAAAAGTGACAAAAGGAATCATACACTTTGTCACTCATTCGTGGCTTGCCTTCCAACAGAGCAGTACCTTTTACTTGTGGCTAACTGAGAGTTAATATTACATGGTTTGGTATTCTTGTTCCCTTTCCCAGCTGACCAATACCTTCAGCTTAGAACCCACAAAGCATTTAGGCACTTACAAACTGGCAGCTGCAGTGCCTTGTTTCAGAGCAGGCAGTCTCCAGACAGGAATCCCAAGTTCAATGTTAGGCATGCATCAGTTTCCTCTTCAGTTCATAAGGAGAATAAAACACCATGTGAAAGCATCCAGCACCATCACCTGCCAAATGAAGAGGTGGGTGATAGAAAATACTCAGAAAGTTTACATGCCTTCTTTTCTTTGAAGCTTGTGCTTGATTACAGATTATTGATTGGCAAGCCTATTTGGTTTGATGGCCCTAAGCTTACTTTGTAGAGAAGAATAGCACGTCCCTTCTTTCAGAAAAAAGTGCAGGGAACAATTAAGTCCTGTGATCTATTTTAAAATGTAGGTGGTAAAACCTGAGAGAGGAGGCACCAGCGCTTCCACTTAATATGAAACTGAGTTTTGGTCTCTGTATCCCTAGTTATTTATAAATGAAATATTGTGGAGGAAATAAGGGGAGAAGTGAGAAAGGGGAAAACTGGAAATAAAGGCCAGGCCCTATAATTTCCTTCTCTTTACCAAGTATCTCAGTCTTGATGCTATAGAGTTAGAGTTTTTCTTTCTGTCCTTTCCTGTCTTTTTAACCCAGTGAATCTTGCTTTACTTTCTTCATAGAAACCTCCACAAAAATGGTGAAAACCACATCCCTTTTCTTCAACATTTCCTCCAACTGTACCTATGAGGTAGAAGAGGTTAATTTTAATCTTCCCATGCAGAAAAGAGCTATTGGTTCTCAAGCAAAAATTTTAGAATTAGCATAACAGTGGCAACTCTACCTCATCTACGCGAATTCTAAAAAGAATAGCCAAAACTGCATTTTTATTCATGCCTATTCCTCTTGGCATAGTTGGATGTTCTCTGGGATCTGTCATTGGACATAAGCAGCAGATCACTTTATGTTTGCATCCTGATTCAATTTGGTGAGGGGAAAAAAAAAAAAAAAAAAAAAAAAAAGCTTAGGACTGCTTAAAATTAGGCAGTTCTGAGCATAAACTCCACATGGCTTTGCAGTCTTGAAGGTCAGAGAAGTGCTTAATGAATGTAGTCATCTGCAGGCTTACACAGCTGCTAAGTAGGCATTGTTTGGACTGCAATCTGAGATTTAGAAAATCTAACTCCAAACAAATCTTGTTTTAGGTGCCTTAGGATTCTGACTCATGAGCAGGTCAGCTTACTTTGGGATGACTCATCTGCCACTTGAGCAGCAACTGCTGAACTGCTAAAATTGTAGTCTGGCATATTAAGGGAAAACCAAAATCAGTCCCATCCCAAGGCAAGCAGCCTTTACTCAGGCGTCAAAACCCTTAGATCCTATTTGGATCTAGACCTTCATGCCAAAATGTCTGTCCCAGCCAGCATCAAATGGCATCTGTTTGTAGTATGTCAGCATGGGAAAAAGGTTTGAACAGAAATGAAGACTTAATTACCATCTTTTTCCTTTGTAGATTACTACACAAGTTTAAGTTGAGGCATTTTAAAGGACAGCATCACAAAACTTGCACGGATGCCATCAATGCTGTGTATGTGGTCTGAGAGTAATGTCCGACTCAATCAGTGTCAATGAGTCTAGCAGCTTTCAAATGTACTTAATTTATGTAGGAAAAAATATGATTACTTTCTTTTACAGTGACATTTATGAAGCCAAATAAAAAATGTAAAGTTTTTCTGAATGCAAAACATTCAGAGTTTGTTAGGTATTACAACCTTAGCTAACTAAATTTCAAACATCATAAATTAATTTTAGTTTTAATCAATGTTTTCTATTCTTGTTGCAGGAAATGACAGACAACCTAAGCAATGGCGGCCCACATCTGATTTATAATGGAAGCGTATACTAAAGGGTTTTTTAAAGTTCATTTGAATGAAGTGGTTTTAGAATTTTCTTCAGGAAAAAGAAAATTTACTCCAAGAAGTTGAGAAAATGGAAGTATCTTAGCTTTTATGACTCCAGTCACAACTGTAGAACAGCACAGTTGCATTTCCCTTTCAGAAACATTCAAAATTTGTCTTCTAAACATTTTGCGGATATACAATATTTATTCACTTCCTGGCTACTCTTGTTTTTTTCTTTTTTGTTTGTTTGTTTGTTTGTTTGTTTGTTTGATGGACTTCTCAAGACTTTTCTCATGAAGACTCAAAAAACAGAAAAAAATAATGAAATAATTCAACTGGACAACTGGACCACATTTAGCCCAGTCACAGGATTCCTGAAGAGAATGGAAGAGGGCAGAGGAAGGATGGCTCAGGGCAATCTTCTTGTCCTCCCCAGTTAGCAGCATCTGATGTAACATGATGGTTTCAGATCACGTGGCATGGTACCAGCAATGCATATGCACAGCCCTCCTCCCCACATTGCAAATGCATCCAGCCTCATTTTGCCCAGTAGATTGTATTAAAAAAAAACAGTGCAAATTATTTCTCCAAAATGCTTCCATTTCACATGCAGAGTGTAAATGAACAGTGTGCTGAAAACAACACCAATGTCTTTGTTTTGAAAGACAGAATGCTCTAAGAACGCCATAAATCAAAACCTCAACAATGCCTTGTTGTAAAGAAATTGTAAATATTTCCAATTTGTGAATGAAGTATATTTCGTAATTTGTTCATAAAAGATGACAAATAAAATGAAGTCCAAAACAGTAATTTTAAATATTTTTTTTCTCTTTAGAAACACCTGTAAGGCTGAACCACCATGCTTGCAGTTTTGCATAACACATTAACAGGTTCCTAAAGGGATGAAACAACCTCAGAAAGGAAGTAAGGTAGTTTGAACAGAAGTATTACCAAGGTCAGGACATTCTGGCTGTTCTCAACACCCACAACAAAGTTTGGGGTCTGATAAATGTTCAGACAGAAACTTTTACCAACTCCAAACTCTATTGTGGGATCTACTGGCTCATATAGTCACAAAAAATGGAAGATGCTTTCTGTAACAGAACAAACAGAGCATAATGTACATATAAGATATTCCTATAAAAACACTTAAATGTTATGCAGTGAGTTTATGACAGCACTGTAAAGCCCACAACTTCAGAGTCAGTTTGAGATGCAGGCATTGTTGATGACTGGCAACATCTGGTGATGTATACCCACATGCCCAGACAGGTGTCAATAGAATCTTTCCTACTACTGGTGCACGTGTTGAATGGACAGCATGTTTTAAAGACACTGTCAATAAGGAATATTCAAAGTTGTATTTTTAGTTGTAAAATAAGTTCCTTTATTATTCTACCCAGGCTGTCTAGAGTAGAGTTCAAGTCTTGCCATAAAAACCTGTAGGAATTATGTTAAATTGTTTTGTGAATTTACAAAGTATAAATATTTAGAAAAGTAGAAATATTTAATTCAGTTATCTTATGATTTTCTAAGTCTTTAAGGGAGTTTTGCATTCCATTACAACATAAGAAACCACTGTTTTAAGAAACCATTTAAGGCTTTCAGTTATACTTCATGCAAATTATTTGAATAGCTAAGTTTAGGAGCCAAAAACTTGTCTGCCTCATGAGTCTTTCCCTTACGTATCTATCATCTCATCGGGCTTTTGAATCTTCTCTATGCCCCTGACATACTAATATGTATTTTAGCTATTGCTAATGAGATTGTTCATCAAGAACAGGAATACTGTCATAGCAAGCAAATTTGATGCTAAAGCATCTTTGCTCAAGGAAAGTGCTTCCTTTCCAAGGGCCCACCTTGGAAAGACTGCTTCTCTTCCTACATTCCACACTGTTTGGTCTCATTATAACTGCTACCTCCTCTTCAGCTTAATTCTTTTCTTTCTCAGTAACAGGAAACATGGGATATATTTGTCCCCAGCATCTGCCCCTTATGGAGGCACTTCTGCTGCTGTTATGGGCACAGCCTGTCAAGGTATGACTAGTGCCTAAGTGGGTTGTAGAGTTTCATACAGGTTGAAGAAATTCATAACAGACATAGAACCAGACAAGATGGTTCCATAAGAGTCCCTTCCTCATTGCATCAGTCTAAAGAGTGTAAAAGGCCCTTATCAAAGAAAAGCAAGAACAAAATAAAAATGACTCAGAAATCCACCTCAGAACTCTCTGGTTAAGGTTCCTCTTTATCTCTGTAAGACAACTGTAGTTCATACAGAGGCATTGTATGACACCTCAAGTCTAGGAATGGTAGCTTCAGATCCTAGAGTGGTTTGGAATTACAGTTTGGAATCTGCTCAGGAATGACATGAAAGACCATAACATCAACCATTTACTTACCACAAACACTTAATTTCCCAGCATGGTAGTAAGAGTATGTGATGGAGCAGGGAAATAGGTGACTCTTCTATATCCAGCATAGTGTAGTTCAGGGCAGGAGCCACTATCTCATGCATTGGAAAGGAAACGATAACACATTTCCCAGGCTCACAATGTTTGAAGCCTCACTGTAACTTAAGAAATACAACCTGCACCACTTCTGCTATTTTTCAGGGGGTGCAGAGTGAGAAAGAATAAATCTGGACCACAGAGAACAAAATAGTAGTAGTAGTAGTAGTAGTAGTAGTAGTAGTAGTAGTATATTTTTTATTTCTTTTGGTTCCAAGTTGGTAGAATGCAGAAAAACTGGCTGGTACCTGTATTAATAAAAGCCTTGAAAATGCAAAGCTGGAATTCAAGAGACCTATGAAAAAATGTCACAAAAAAGACTACTCCTATCTTAGTCATACAAAGAGAATCAAAATTCTTAAAATCAAAATAAATTACTATAATATACAAATATGTTAGGTAATTCTAGGAAATGTTTCAGTTCATTTAATGAAGTTTTGTTCTATTAATTGCATATTGAGTTCAAATGTAATAGAAGCATTTTCTGAAGGTTTTCTTTTCTGGTGCAGTTGAAAGGATACTCATTCAACTTATCCAACTGCATGAACAACAGAAATTTTCATTTTCATTTAATTTCATTTAAATAAATTTTTCATTTACACCAATAGTTTGAAAGTTGGGCATGCAAATCCATTTTAATCTAAAAAAGATGAAGCATGTATTGGCTTTGATACAGTTATTTCTGATTCCTGTGGCTGTGAAAGCATATACTGGCTCAGATTCCGTCAGAGATATTAATCTGTTATTTAATAGGCCAAACAATCTAACACTCTTCCTGAAGAGGGTTGCTTATTGAACTCTGTGTACAGGACTTAGCTGGTATGTCCTTAACGTGCATCTTTGCTTATATGCTTATGCATCTTTGCCAGGCTATGCTTGGCATTTCATCGAACTTCAGCCTATGAGAGCATACACATGTTTTGAATTTACAACAGTCAGCAGTTCTTATTCCAAACTGTAGAGAAAATAAGCAGATTAGCACATATGTTAAAAATAATTTTCTTGCACAATATTTAATATATATTAATTGCGGTAGGACATATGAACTTCCCTTCAGATGGCCTGGGAATGTATGAAGAAGAGTGGGGAAAGACAAATTCAGTGTAAAATTTATATGCAGTAAGCCATAATCACTAGTAGTCACATTAATATTGAAATTTTCCTTGAGATTGTGATTTTGAAGATAGATTTAAAAAAGGAAAAAAAAAAAAAAAAAAAAAAAAAGATTAAAATGGCTTAAGCGATCTTTCGATCTTTACTCATTTCAGGCCCCACAGAGACTAAGGGTTTAAAAGAGGATTTATATAATTTAAAAGCTCAAAGATACCTAAAAGCATATTGGTATCAGACTACTGCATTGTTGTAGACTTAACTTTTCTTCCTAAAATTGTTCTAGCTAGCTTTTACTTCCTGTATCAGAGGCATATCTTCAGCTCTACTATAAACTTCCAAGTTCCATGAGGTTGTTGTACTTGCATCCAGAGACATGTTTTAAATAATATTTTTAGAACTTGTACAAGGGTTAATCAAGTGGACTCACAATCTCCAGAAATTAAATAAATAATTACGTAAATAAATAATAATAATATAAAATTATTATTAATATTACTACTAATAACAATAAAATTAGTATTACTACTAATAATAATAATAAATTTGGAATGTTTTTTTGTAAAATAAAATTTGATTGGATTGGAGATGTGAAATTGACCTAATTTAATATTATCAGCCTGAGGAACTCTGAGTGAACTCCAAGTGATGCACAGGAAGACCCTTTTTCCTCCTAATTATAACATTGTGGAAATACAATTCAATGTTCTGACAGAAAAGAGTGAACTGGGTGGGATGAATCAGTAGCTGGAATTTCAGCAGAAAGTTATGTGTCTGGAGAGACTTGTTTGGCTATAGAAATGTGGTTCTGCTTCAGAAAGGAGCAGCTTTGATTTGGAGCAAAAACTCCAGTGAACTGCACCAAGGTCTCTCTTGTCATAGCTCATAGTCAAAGTCATAGCTCATAGCTCACAGTCAAAGAAATAACTAAGGCACAGGATAGACATACCTACTTCTGCCAAGGAACTAATGATAAACTGTGCAGAGCAGCCACCCAGTTGCTCTGTGATGCACATAGTTCCACTGATAAGAAACGGGCATATGATTCAACACAACTTCTCTTTGCATGCCTAAGAAAGCAGGCATGGATCTAAAATGAGCTAAGAGGCATTAGGATTTCCTGCTCACATCCGACTACTAATAGGTAGTGTGAGACACATCAAGTGATGTAACTGAGACCAAAAACTTGTGCAGCTCCTCCCACACATCATTAGGCAACCCCTTTATTCTCTCCCTCCCACTTAATTCCAGTACAAGGTAAGAGGTCATGTTTTGTATCTTCCTTTATCTCTCCCCTTCTGTTAAAATACAACTATATCTTTTAAAGTGTTTAGTATCGAATAAATTCTTACCTCCCCCATCCCAAAAAGGCAAACATAGATCACTGTCTTCATTTAACAGACTACAAACTAGTCAAATCTAAACCTAAACCATGAAGTCCAACCAAACAGATTAAGAACATTTAATTCCTGTAGTTTACACACTTACTGATACCATAGATGTCTTCCTCTGCCAAATCCAGGCATAAACTCCAGGAATGCTAAGAGATAATATTTTTCTTAGGACTGTTTATTAGCTGTGTACCCTGGCACAGTGTGTGTGTCAGAGCTCCTTTGGTAAGCCCTACACATGAAGGATGGCAAGCTAAGATTGGTACCAATACTGTGATAGCAGCAACAGAGATCTTGATGTGGCCCAGGTGTTCTGGATCTAAAACCCACAAAGAGCAGGGAATTCTTTATGATATTCATGCAAGGGATTGTTTGTTTTTATTTTATAACTGCTAAAAATAGGTTATGAAAAGATGAACAACAATGTTAAGGTTGCAATATAAAACATTAAAACATGAAATACCAGAACAGATTCTAAGCATAGAAGGCACCTGTTGACCAACCATGTTTTCCTTTTGTATAGGTCAAGACACAATACTTCATCTCATAATTCTTCTATCAATCACATAACATCTGTGTGACCAACATTTAGAATGAAATCTGCTCTTTATTTAAAGACTTCAGAAGATGGAATCTATCACCTCCTTTATTCCAATGAGTTGAAACTTTCCCACTTTAAAGTGATCTGTTTCTATGCAGAATTATTTGGCTTTATTTCCCAGGCACTGGCTCTCATTATACTATTGTCTGCTAAATTAAGAAGCTTTGCAGAAATTGAGGTCAAGTCATGTCTTAACCTTCTCTTGGGTGAGCTTCTTAAATTCCCTCACTGTGGGGCAGATTTCCAGATATCACTTTTTTTTTTTTTTAATTTTATTTCTTTCCTAAACCCTTTCCAGTTTTTCCATGTAAACTTATTCTTCCCTTCCTGTGCATATGAATTATGACAGTATGTTTAACTAGTTGCCCCATTTATCCCTGTCTTACCAAAGTTACATTAAAACAACAACCAGCAGGCTAGGAACTTTCAACTCATGTCTTTTCCTGCTTAGTTTTAACTAACCTTTGTGCTACAAGGACTTTAAAATTGAGAAGAAATTCATACTCTCTCACTTCTCTTCTCAGTTTCTTCTCAGACAATTGGCTTATTTTACCCCTAGGAGTAGTGAGGAAACTACAAAATTTCTTTATGGTTTAGAATCTGTCTCCTTCCCTGACTTCTGTCTATGGATAGGCAGATTTTTTATCTGAGTTTGTTTCAGGCTGGTAAGTTTACTTTAATACCAATGCCTACAGACCAAGGATCTCAAAAGGTTTACACCACCCAGTAAATATATACTAATGTGTAGCAACTCAATTCAAGTCAGTGTTGCAACACTCAACTCTGGTGATTCTATTGCTGTGATGACGAGATTGTGTAGGCACAAATGAACCAATGATACCCCTGTTGCAATGCTGGAATATTTTTTTTTTTTTAATAAAAATAATAATTCTGAGAGAAATGGTATAGCTAAGTATTGGAGGTCATACTTTAATGGCAAGAAAAGAACAAAATAATAATTTAAAAAAAAAAAGAAAAAAAATGGAGGTCTGTTCAACATTTAAATTTACATTTAAATTCTTTAATTATAACAACATCTTATGTGTTCTTTTTTTTTGTTTGTTTAATGTGTGACTCCCCTATGCTGTACATAATTATATTCAATATTTTATTTGAAAATCCCACATAATAATTAAAATGATATAAAATTTGTTTGTGCTTTATGAACAGAGGACAGTATATAAACATATCTTGGGGCCCAACTTTTAAAACCCTAAATTAATGTCCATTTGGAGCATTAAATATAAGAAGTGCTTAAGGAAATGCCTACTTAGCCACTGAAAGCAATGGGGCTAAGACTTATGTTTAAAGTTAAACCTAGACAGATATCTCAAGAAAGGACTTTCCTGACTAGTGGCCTAACATTGATATGAGTCCAATGACTTTAATGTTTACTTTTGTTTTGCAGTGACATAAATGTGAGAATCAGGCCTTTAATCTGCATCATCCTGAACACTGCAAAAATAACAACTAGAAGTACAGTCCCCTGAGGTAGATTGCACCTTGCTTCACCCATCATGGCACCTACATTTATAGTTTGTAATATGTATAATTCCCTCAGATGACTCCTTTTAATGGTTCCCCCAAATGCACTGCTCTTAACCCCAAAGCAGAGGTTCATGATTGAACTATGAAGGTTTGTTTGGAAGAATTTACTTTTGATTTCAAATAAATGTACATTCTGGGGACTTCCAGACTATTATTGGGCCTGTCAAGGAATGGAAGAATAACAGATGCCTACCAGCCTACTTGCAAAGAGAAGATAGTCTGTCAAAACAGCATATTTATTTGTAATTAAGAGTCTAATTTTAAATCTCCTTCTTTGGTGACACTCATATCTTTGGCATTTACATTCCCAATGTTTATACTAGCATCTTAAGTACACTTAAGTAGAAACTTTATTTCCAAATAAAGTTTCATAATTTGGCAGTCTCATCTCACTTTATAAATATAAGAACTTCAAATCCTTTTCCATATAAACATGTGTAATATTTCCTACCAAAACTGTGTGACAGCCAAGAAGTTCAATTCTTCTCAATCTATAAATCAGTGCTAGACAGCTCATCCAAAATAAAGGTTCAGCCCAGGCATTATTACAAATATACATGTCTAGTAAAAGTAAATAAATAAATATCTTCTAAGTATGAAATGACAGTGACTATCCAGCAAAATAATACTGTCTGTTAGAATGTTATGAGGGTTCATTGGAATGCAGTTGCAGTGAGAAATGACAGGAGGCCTTTACCTCCTAAGAGTGTGCGCTGTTCTCCACTGAGTTTGAAATTAGCAAAACAAGAAAGAGATACCCCAAGCTGTACTTTGACGGTATGGGAGAAGGGCTGGCAGGGAGAGCTGTTCAGTTCCTCCTGCCAGAAATTATTTGTGGAGATTGCCCAAAGATGCACAAAACTGACGCAGGCACCTTTCCTTCTGCTCCAAGATGCTGTCTGAAAATGCCTGTATTTTTCAGGCTGACACACTCAGTGCTTGGTGAGCAGCACTCTGTCACATGAACAGCCCCACTGATTGCACAGGGGGGATTGCAGAAAACAGCCACTACTCACCCAGAGTGACAGGGCTCTATGTTTTGAATTACATCCCGACAGCCAGAGCCTGTTTTCCTCAACCCAAATGCATTCAAGCTCCTAGTCCCATTTCTCAGGAGCCAACTGTCTTGTTAAAGGTTAAGCTGGGAGGCCCTCTTCTGTCGGAATGAAGCATGCATGATTTACTGGACAGGAGAGCACAGAAATTCAGCACAGCTCTGCAAACTGCTGCTGAGAACCGCCAGCTACAAGCCCTGGCTTCTGACGTCAGCATGCCGCAGTATTTCTTTCAGGGTTGGGTGCTGGGGGTGGTGGTTGAATCGGTTCTTTTCTCGATGATTGCTTAAGCAAACCTGAAAGCAGAAGGAGATTACTGACAAAACTAGCATGAGCCCAGAACCACCTCCTCCTCCTGCAGCTGCAGGACAGCTCAGTTTCACCCCTGCTCTTTTTTTCCTGTCCACTCCCAGGCAAACAGCTGGGTTCTTACAGCACTCCCTGGTGCTGCAGGTTTGCATCTTGTGCTGGGAAGGAGTCAAACTAGTGGTCCCCAACTTGTGGCTCACTCTTCTGGCCACTGCACCACTACATAAAATAAGGACTTGTCATCCACCTGCATTTGCAAAATACTATAGATGTATTGGGGTGGCAGTAAGGCAGACAGCTGGTGTTGTCCATGCATTTAACAGGTATTCTCACCAATTGTCACAGAGATCTCAAGACCTGTTCTGCTTAAAGCTTGGATCCCAGCAAGTTTTAGGATGGAGCTGGATGAGGAGCCTTTTGAAATGGGGCAGCTCAGCTCAGTGCACAATATTAAGCTTAAGGTAGCAGAGAAGAACTCATATGCACTTTTGTCCCAGGATTAAAATGGAGTTTCTGAATTGATACTTGAAGTCCATCTCAGTCCTGTTTTAGCTGTTGGAGTCTTTCATAGGGTATGATCCTTTCTGTACAAAACAGTTCAGATCTTTGTTTAATCAATGCAATGCAGCCTATCAACTGTTCCTGCGGAAGTATGTCCAGGCATGAACCTGTAGATCCTTTCTCCTTGCCACAGGCAATCCAGTGGGGGAAAAAAAAAAAAAAAAAAAAAAAAAAAAGAAAAGAAAAAGGGGGGGAGGGAACTAACATTAGTTGAAAAATCCATTTCAGATTTAACTAGCAAACTTTATTTATTTATTTATTTAGTCTCAGAAGATTTAAACTAAAATACGTAGATTTGTTATCTCCTCTTTCTTACCCTGGTTAAAAATCAGTATTATTATTTCCTGTCTCCATGTAAGCCAGGAAAGGTAAAACCAGACATGGCAGAAGAATCAGTTCTGACTGTCCAATAGTGAGACCCTTTCAAAACCATTCAAATCTCTGGTACTTGCATGAAATTAACTAGTGAGGTTTACAAGATGCAACTGAAAGAAGCACAAATAACTTGTGCAAGTCAGGCTCCTTCTTTCTACTATTTTCTAGGATGATGATAGGAATGACAATAGGGAATAAACGATGATTACCCATTACAGTGATTGGATAAACTGAGGGATTCTATTATTATGGAAAACATATTTCATTGGAATTATTTTAAAGATTACAAGTATATGCTTCTTCTACATGTGATAAAAAATAAAACAACTAAAACCACTTTGCATGAAAGAACAGACTTTGAGTTATGATAGTTTATTGCAGTAAACCTGATGGGAAAGCACCATTACTGAGCTGAAGCTTTTCCACAAGACCTACTGTTCCCAGAAAGCAACTCAATGTTCAAAGAGTTCATTTATTATTTATGTCTTTATTTATTTATTTTATTTTTTAAACTTTTCCTAGCTGGATAGGGGCTAGATAGATTTTTTTTTTCCCCCATGGTTGTAGTGACAAGCTAGTTTTCCCCAAGACTTTGTTCTGCTGCTTGTTGCTGTGACACTATCTGATCCTTTGCATACTGACAACAACCTGAATCCTCCCATTGACTTCAGTTAGCAATTTTTTTTTCAAGTCTCAGGTTCTTCTTACCCTCATGTAATTGAATCCCAGTATTTGGACTACTGCAAAGAAAAGACCTCATTGTGTAGCCTTACAAGCAGTACAGCTACTGTGACATGGAAAAGTATGACCATTTTGATTACTGAGATTCATAGTGAGATAAAGTAGGTTTCTGTAATAATAATGCAGCTGTAGTTCATTCTCCATTACCAACAAGTACATATATAATCCCCTGCTCCAAAGGGAACCATGACTACACAAAATCATTGCTTTTATGCAAGGAACACTGAAAGATGGGGTGTCTATTCTATTTAAAGAATCAAATATACCTGTTATAGTTCTGGCTCAGTGGCTGAAATAATACTATGTAAAAATAGTACTTCCAAATAAGTAAAATAGAGCATATTCCATCTAGCAATCTCAAAGTACTTAATGAGCATTAAGCCTTATGCTACCTGTGTGAGGTTGTTTGCACTGTTCCAAAATATACAAGTAATCTCAAATAAAGAAAGATACAGTCGAGTAAATGGGCCCAAAATATCAAATCCCATCACTGCTAGGGCCCTGAGTGCAGTCTGCCCATGCTGCACCCTGGCAGTAATCAGCAGGGCCAAGAACCAAATGTCTAATTTTAACTTTAACAGTTAGGTCACATGCCTTACAGATACATGTACATGCATGTCAACATAAACACAAAGTTAGGTTTACAGAAGTGGTATTCTAAATCACCAGTTACATATTCATAATTTTTAAATAAAAAATTGTTGTATTTCCAGACTGCTAGATGTTGGAGAAAATCTTTTTTGGTATGAGCAGAAAGAACGTGTTTTAATAGCAGTAATATACAGCTTCTTATCACTACCAGTAAGAACCTGCAGTGTGCTTTGCCACACCAGTTCAACAGGGCTATTATAACTTTTAGCTATTTATTAAGCTAAGCAGTAGCGATAAAAAAAAAAAAAATATATATATATATATATATATCACACACCATGAGCCTCTTACTGATCTCAGATAATGCCATAGTAGTAGCCAGCCACAAGAGGAATGCTTTTTACTTGATTTTACAGATAGAACACCCAGAAAATCAGATCATTTGTTTCAACGTATTTGAGCTCCTTTATTGAGGGGAAGACTTGCAATTATCACAAATGGCTGAAGATGTTTACAAGAAATTCATTTGATTAAACAAAACAAAATGAAATATTTTAAAAGCCATGCAAAACATGCTAATATAAATATTTAAAATTCATAATTAATTAATAATGTTGATGTACAAATTATTCTAATTGCACAATTCTATCAAGCCATCTGTAGATTCAAATTTCTTCTCAAAACATATGTATTCTTTAAATTCTTTCAGTATCAGCTCAAGCTTCAAATATAAACTTTATAAACAAATATAAACAAAAAGAAATACATTTAGCATTTAAGCTTCCCACTCATGTCTCTCAGTTTTCACATATATCTGATATGCACAGTCCTTATCCTTGAAAAAATGCATGCAATGAAGAAGCACTCCGCAGGAAGTTATAATGCTTTCAGTAAAAGTTTTCATTGATATGTCTTACAGGACTTACAAGAATTTATAAGGGGAATTTAGGCCTGTATATGCATATATATACACATATACGTATATTCAAGAGCAACAAGTCATTAAAATGATTGCTTTGTGCTCTGCTGTTCTGGTCTACGGTCCTCTCCTCATGCTCCCCACCATCAGTGCTGTGGGGAGGCTGCAGGGTGTTGGAGGAGCACCATGAACACTGCATGTGGAAACAAGTAAGGCCCCTGAGTAAAACTGTGGGTGTGCCTATGTGTTAAAGAGCTGGGATTTAAAATGTTTTGCAATCAGGCAGTGTGACATTTCTAAATTTCCTTCAGCAACATCATATCTTGATCGTTAGCAAGTATCAGCAATGCCACAAAAGCACTGCAATTAGGGAGTCAGTGCTATTTTTGGAGCACAAAGTGGTTTGAAAAAGTCTATTTCAAAGTATGGTGACACAATACACTGCTGCTGTGCTGAGTAAACATGTTAGTTATGTTTTGCCTCATCCACCACGTGCTATGCAATCTGAAATACCAGCTGAACAGCAGTTACAACAAACATTAAAATATCAATGAAACAACGGAAACTACACAATTGCTTCTAGAACATTTTTTTTTTCTGATTCAGATTGAGATGAACACTTCAGAACTCAGCAACTGCAGTGTTGTAACTTTTGGTGAAAGGAAGTTGATATTTTGAGAACAACTGAATGATGTCATTACCGTGATTCTAAAAATCGCCTTTGCATGGATTACAGAACCACGGAAAGGCCGAAGTGGGAAGGGACTTCTGAAGATCGTCTAGATCAATCCCCTTGCCAAGCAGGATCACCTAGAGCATATTAAATTGAAGACTGTAAATGATTACACTTCAGCCCATCTTATGGGTAAGTGAGGTATATAGAAAAGGTTGGAGGTACAAGAAGTTAACAGCTGTGCAGAAGGCCTAGGTATGAAGAGTGCACCTAGTGCATATCTCTACTTGTAGTGCACAGAAAATGGGGACACCTAACAAACATGGGATCTCTGGACCATTTGTCCATGACAAATTGACACAATAGAGCCACAGCCTATATTTGTCCCTGTATTTGCAGGAGGAGTATAGTGATGTGCACCTTATACTATCTTGTCTTGCAACTAATGAGAACTTTCTGAGCACACCTCGAGGCGTCTAGAATGCTTCTGTGGATGGCTGCTATGTAGATAGAGAAATAGTTGCTCAAACCAAAAGATGGATTGAGGGCTTCTCTGGGTCACAGTCACATCAGCTTTGCTTCCTCCAGCTTCTACTGGTATGAACATGGATTTAAAAGACCATGGCCCTGTTTGCATAACTGCCAAATATTTATTTTTGTGTAACAAAACTGTCACTTAATCTAGAAGCATTGAACATAGATGGGACCTTTGGAGGCCATCTGGTCCAACGCATTTTTTAGTATTTCCAAGATCAGGGATCCCACAGCCACTCTGGGCAACCTGTTCTAGCATTTGATAACCTTAACTGTAAAGAATTCTGTCCTTATACCTAGTAAGAATTTCTCTTGCTGCAACTTGTGTCTGTTGCCTCTCACCCTTTCACTGTGCCAAGACTATGGATCCATCCTCTCCATAGCTAATGACTGGTTGTCAAAGACAGCCAGTTGGCCTTCTCTTTCCAGCTCTCTCAGCCTCTGCATTATATAGCCATCATACATGTATGTTTATTTCCCTATTTCAAATATGGCACAGCAGTGTATTTCCAAATGAGTGGACATGCAGAGCACTGCATTGTCTGTGTGGCAACCAAACCCCACACTTACATCAAGCAGTTTTGCCTTGAAAAGTGGGTGTCATGTTGAGGGCCACACTGATGTACCTCTCTGATGAAGCAAGCATGCCATGGTGGTCTTTACTGAGACAAATTCAGTCAGCTTCAGTTGAACTTTGCTTAAGTGAAAGCTAGCAAATATCTTGGGATTTCACTATTACATCTTATTTGCTTCCAAGGGCTGGTGATGGTAAAAATAAGAACAATAAGAACCTTGTGATTAATATCACATTTAAGTTTACATAAAGAGCAATGCTGCACTTCAGAAATTTCTCATGCTCTTAGGGGATTTGGGTAAGTGAAAAGAGAATCTGAAATGAAAGCAGGATTTTGCCCACACTGAATTTATTTTTTTAATACTTTCACCAGTCCAGGGAAAATGAAAACTATACTTTTGTCATGATTCTCACACAATAGTCCCTGATTCTCGTGTGTTGCTTTGTTTGGTCTGCTGGCTTGCTGTTGTTGTTGCAGGTTTTTGTTTTGTGGTGTTGAGTTTTTTTGTTTTGTTTTGTTTGTTGTTGGTAGTCGTGTCGTTTCGTTGGTTTTTGTTTTTACTATAACTATGACTTTTCTTGTCTTGTGATTTTTTCACGTGGGTGGATGGATGTGATGGCAAACAGTGAGAGCCCTGTGTGCTGCCAAACTAAACCATGAGCTCTGCAGGAAGATAAGGGAAAACAGAATCTTTTGTCTTCAAACTAGGACAACCTGGCAATTGCCTTAAAATTACGGCTTTGTTTGTTTGTCATTCAGAGATATCATTAAGGCTTCAATTGATACCTAGCACTGAACCATTCAGAGGTGAGTGACACTCAAATACTTTACAAGATAAGAGCTACTACAGGCACAGTACTTCAGAGTTTACCTAACTACAAAAGGTATACTTGCTTCAGAGCCTAGAGATGCTGGACTAAAATGCAAATGGCTATGTGAAGCTCCACAGTATTCTTACATATGGAGTGGTAATTCGTATCAAGAAAATGTTTGATATTAATAAAGAACGGGGAGATTTGGGAGTGTGGCCTTGGGGAAAAAGCCCCGTGGTTGAGATAACATTAGACTCTTAATGATGAGGCCACCAGGAATATAAAAGAGTTTAGAGGGAACAAAGAAGGGTGATTCAGGAGACTCCATGCAGTCTCGGGTTGCTTGTTCTCCAGCCGTTAAGGCATGGAAGTTTCTGGGCATTTGCCGTTGCTGTTATATTCAAAGTTGTTTGACCAATGAAAAGTTGTTTTGAAAAGAACTGCTGTGGAGAGAAGGGTATAAGAGGGGAGCCTGCCCTCAAGATAAAAAAAGGCAACCCAATGAAGTTATGTCATCAATAAAGAAGTAGAAAGAAGGAATGAAAAGGAACAGGCTAACAGAATGGAGACCAGGACGGGAACAGGCACATTGATCACCTCATGAAGATGGGTTCGGCCAAACTCAGCATACCGCTCAAAGAAGCTTGTACAGAAAGTCACTGGAAATGGCACACTGGAGCTGGAGAGAAGCTCGAGCTGAGAGAAGCAGACCCGTGCACACAACTGCCCCTCGCTGGTAAGCAGCTGCGCATTATGGAGAATCATACGTCCTTAGGAATAAAGACTGTCCTGGTAACCTTACAGCTTATTCTCCTCATTAACAATCGGACAGTTTATGAGCCTGAAATATGGGACCAAATTGAGGTCAAGGTGTGGGACTCTGCAACTAAAAACAACAAGGTTGCAGTGGGATTGCTCGGCACCTGGCGAGCAATCTCTGAGGCCTTAAAGAGCCCTGTGGGACCACAGTCAGAAACGTGTGGTTTGCCAGATAGTGAGGGAGCTGCGGGCTCCTTTACTGATCCGACTGCTACGGCACGGGCCCGTCTGCTGCTACAGCCGTCGAAGGCTTTTGCTCTTACGCCCTCTGCTGACCTGGACGTGCCTTTTGACCCAGGCCCTATTGCCCTTGAAAAGGAGATGGATATGCTTTTCTTCAATGTGGGAAGAACGGGATACATAAGGCCTGAAGGCCGAGTTGCTTGACAACTTGGAGCGAGACATATTGTTCAAAAGGAATGGAAAATGGAGACTTCTAAGTCATGGAACTTAAAGGATTGTTACCTTTTCTGATTGTACATATGTATCGGCATACTCGGCTTTAGTATGAAGTATAGACACCCTGCACAACCAGCGCTGTTTACTTGCCTTTTATACCTTTTCTACCTTTTATAGCAAGTATAAATATTACTAGATTCAGATTGAGTTGAGACTTCATTTATAGCAGTATCAAGTCATAATAATGACTTTTTTATCTGAAGATAAATAATGCTGTTATTAATAGTCAAATATGGAATAAGGCTCAGTAAATCTAGGGACATTAAAAGGTTTCTGAAGTAGTATATGCCGCATAAGAAAGGCAGACGAAAAATAGTAAATCTGGAATTGTTCTATGCTGATGTCATTACTTTATGCTTGTTTTCAAACAGAGATTGAGGAAAAATTTATCCATCATTTAGGCAGATTCTTATTTTAAATAATTAAAAGCATATCTTCTAGTTAACAAAGGATATTCCTGGAAAAGGAATGCCAGTATTTTTGGAGATTTTGTTCAGAATAAACAGCTACATGGAATGATGCTTACTCAGCCTGCTTGGTTTAAAAATGAGAATAGAAAGCCATCAGATCTGGGGTATTTTTTTCATTCACATAAGTTGTAAATATAAAATGAACAACTTTTTTAATGACACCCAAACAAGTCTGTATCTGATCCTAAGCAAAATCACATAGTCATGATATGAAGACTAATAAAGCTTTTGAACATTAGGAAAGAACTGGCTGTCACTTCCATTACATTTTAGGTAAAGGCTTCATTTTTTTCAGTCTTTCAATAGGAAAAAAAGATACATACCTTTGACTGCAGAAGAAAATATAGATTAAAAACAAAAAAAAAAAAAAAAAAAAAAAACAAAAAAAAAAAAAAACATAATAATATCTTACCATACATACAGGTGACAATCTACCTGTTAAAGTCTGTAGATAATAAGAAAAAAATATCCACATAAGTGAATTCCACATCCTCCTTTTTCATACTTCTCAAGTATAACCCATGGTTACTTTGGATAGCTCCTAAATAGCAAAATCCTCAGACTAGGGATCTGGTATCAAGGCCAGAAACATTAACATTTTCCATATATATAGAAAAATAGAGATGCAAAATTGTGAACAGTACTGTAGAGTTAAAAAAAATCTGAAAGTTGTTTATTTCCTTATATTTTCACAATTGATAGTGCAATTCTTTATGCAATTTAACAAGACATTAACACTAAAAAGATGAAGAACTAGCAGATGCAGAAAACTATTTAGTCTTCTTCAGTATCTTGAAGTACTGGAGTCATAAAGCAGGCTAGCAGAAAGACATTTTCTGCTCTTAAAATTAACATTTGGATTTTCTGGAGGTAATCCCCTGTGGACCCTTAATTCCTATCTTTCCTGACAATTTTTAAAAAGCTGGAGTAAACGTTTACTTGAAGTTTCTCAGAGTACAAACCACAAAATAACAGACAGGTTGTTCCGTCACTTCATTTACCTCATTTACAACCTGTGCATCCATCCGCTTTGTTAGCAGAATTTGTCAGAAGCATTTCCAATGTGGAAAAGCCTTGCTGTTCTTTATGTTGGCATAGGCTGCTTCCCTCCCATGTTTCTGTGTCCACACAGCACATGTATACACGGAAAAGATATGTCTTCACTTTATTTGCTGTACCTTCAGCCAGTGTCTGAACACACCTCACACACTGGATGGAAACATGGAAGGGAGAGTCATCATTATATCAATACCTCCACAGGTCACAGTGTCTCTATACCATTGAAAATGTGACTTGAAAAGCATTCAAACTTCAAAACAAAGCTGGAGACAGGCACCACAGCCACCAGTCCTCCCGATGCAGATTTTCTCATTTCCACAGATAAAAGGACAGGCAGGTACTTGGATACAGCTCCTTCAGCAAGATATTTATAGACAAGATGTTTTTTCTCCAGAATACTGATAACCAGCCGCATCAGCCATTTCCTGGCATACAACAACCTGCTTGGACAATCAAGAACCAAAGGCAAATCTAGCCAGTCCCCAGCTGTTAGGAAATGTTCATCCCAGACATCATAAATGTCACTACAAATCAAGATAAATTATTAACTGAAATAAATTAACATAATTGCTGTCTTATCCCATTTCTTTCCCTTAATGTTTCTCTAAGTCATTTCCTACCTATTAAAGATTGACCTAGTAATCACTGACAAAACAAAGCACAGTCTGCAATTGTATTACAGATTAAATTTCTAGCCTGCCATGCAGCTTCTATCGTTCTCTTGGATGGCTGCATTTTTCAGTATCGAGGCTTTAGTGTGCCATCTGGTGGATTTTTAGCATTTGATACATTTTTTACAAAAACAGTGATACAGGGATGACTGATATACTGACAGGAATATCTACCTTTTTGAAGGGAAATGTTATTAAAGAAAAAAAGAGTGTTTCTCCTCTCATCATCTCATATTTACTTTAATTATGTTTTTGCATGAGAATAATAACTTAATTCTTTCCGTATTTCCAGACAAGTGAGTTTTTAGTACTGCAACTAACGGATGTTTAGATAATCCTTACATAAATTAATTGTGTCTCTCTTGAAAAGGATTCCAGGAAATAAGCCTAAGAAAACTCCTGTTTATGGCCACAAGTTGACCCACTCAATGACGTCTATATGCCTAATTCTCACAGGCCACACAGAAAATCATAGAATAGAATCATAGAATCATCTAGGTCGGAAAAGCCATTCAAGCTCATCAAGCGCAACCACTAATCTGACCTACTGAGTCCCATCACTAAACTTTGTCCCTTAGTACCAAACTTACTCAACTAGTCTCTTTTAGGGATGACAATTAAAGACATTGAAACAAATCTATTGCCACACAACTTCAAACAAAGTAGAGAGTTTGAGTACAGATTCTTCAGCCTATTATGTACCCCAACAACAGCTCACATTAAAGATGGTGTAGGTTTTTTATGATACCACACAAAAATGTAAAACAGCTAAAATATTTGAAAATAAATAATGAGCATGAGTTTTCTACTGTATCTTTCATGCCCTTTCTTTGTAACTGTGAGGCATTTCTTCATTTCTCTTTTTATAGAGCACGAGTTGTGTGTTGAGGAGCCTGGGATGGATTCAGTTTCAAAACATAAAGAGACCTTTGAGTGCATGGTACTAAGAGGGAATATATCTGCTACTCCAGCGTAGTGCCACAGGCACCCTTCCACAAAATGTGGCATATTCAATTACAACTAGGATTTACAGAATTTTAATGCTGGATGGAGTCTGCCCTCAGAATGAATGTACTGTAGTTGCCACAAATGAGCGTGAATGGGCAGTAGTATGAGGCTCCTCCCCAATATGATGCTAATCAATAAACCTGGACTAAAGATGGCAAGGACTGTTTTGGAATATAAGAAAAGTCCTAGCTGAGAGGTGCTCAATATATGGCTGTTAATGAATGTCCTTGCTGGAGTCTGGCCTTGTTTCCATAAAAACAAGACTAACACAGATAAAATAGAAAGGAAAAGAACAGCAGTGATTGAAAACACAGCTTTTGGTTTTGGTCCTGGTTGTTACTGGCAACCTCACTGCTAGAAAAAAACAAGTTCATCAGAGTTTTATCAGCCGCTGTGAGACTTGGCAAATGTACCAATGCTGTGCTGTTTAAGACATTGATTTTAGCTGCATTTTTGCACATAGGCTCACTGCAATGTTGCAAAAAGTTCAGCTAAGACAGACCGTTTTTAAACTGAAAGCTAACATCAAGGACTGAACAGAAGATAAACAACTATGGAAAATAAATAAAATAATAAATAAATAAATAAGGGCAATAAGAATTGTCCTTATTTATTGGTCCTGATGGTTTCCAGAACTGAACTGTGACTGGAGTAAGTGGCAGTAGCAGTAACACTGAAATTCCTCTCTTTGGTCAGGACATCTTTTACAATCAGGTAGTGAAAGCCCAAGTCATATGATGTGTCTAAAGTCCCTAGAAAACAACACAACAACCCTGTTTTTGGTCTAGATAGGCTATGTTGCATCAGCAAGCAGTGTGACTGGACAGGTATGGATTCACTGAGTAAAATAGCTGTGCTGAGACCAGGTATCAACACTATAAGAGTTTAAAGGAGGTTATACTGAATTACCTGTATTCCAATCCTGTAGATTTAATTACCATTAGGATTTAGAACTCATGCTCCAGATTACTTTAGTCTGAAGGAACTTCTGAAAGTCCTAAAGGCACTTGGCATAAAAAGCACAGCACAGTTGCAGGGATAAATGGAGATTCATTTAGCAAATGCAGATAAGATCTGAACTAAAATACCTCTATATGGCCACACCACCACTGCTACATGCATCTGCTTTGGGGAGCAGGCCAAGTGGCCTGCTAAAACTGAACTCCCTTTAAAGGCTACTGGCCACGTCCATCATGTTTAAGTTAAGCCCACGCCTCTGCAGGCCCCCAAAAAACTATCCATAGGCCTGAAGACATTATTATTTTGTTGTAGGATTTAAGTTTAGAGAGTCTGAAAGAGCAAAGGAAATTTTGTAGCGTGACAGAAGGAGTGTGTGGTCTGGGGCACAGCACCTGAGAGTAAGGATTTTTCTGAGGACAGGCAGCCTGCGAGGATAGTACTGGATTCCTGCAGAAGGTGGACAAGGAGGGAGACCTCCTGGCACCATCTTGTCTGACCAGTGTACAGGGAGTTACAAGTCCACATTTTTGATTATATTGTCTTTCTATCATATTCGGAGCTTTTATTTAATGAACAGAGCTAGGTTTTTATTATCCTAGATAAAGCTGAGTATAGACCATAGCGGGTTATATGTTCTCATTGCAAACTAGATCTACTCATAAATAAGAGTTATAAAATGTATATTTCATTTAGGAATAAAAGCGCATGCAGTTATTGAACATGGTCTTTAACTGAGATTGAAAACACATTGCAAGGATTAAATATGACCTGAATACAGGAAACCAAAAATATAGCTATTTCTCCAGAAAGCTCAGAGAGTATAGCATACAATTGATTTCAATAGGCTTTAAACACTCTGGAGGATTAAAGCCACAAGAGAATACAGATTACAGTAGTTCAAGATACTTTCAAATCTGCAAGTTCAGTTATCTGAAAGCCATTTTTTTATGTCAGTTCTTTCATACTAATCCAACTTTACTTGCAGTAAAGTACCACTTGTTTCAGCTATGAAAACTAACAATGTCTTATCTGCGCTGTACATACAGTTGAAGAAAATCTGATATTTTAGTTTTGAATAGTTTCAAAAGGCTTTTGCATCACTTAACATTTTATAGGGAGTTCAAGGATTTCTGATATATGAAGTAAGGTTTGTCTTTATAGAACAACAGTGTTTCTGAGGTCTCTGTAATATAAAGAAAATTTAACACCTTTAATAAAATTGGTATATCAAAATCCCCATGTGGAGTTAATCAGTATAAAAGTGTACTTTTACTAATACAAGTTAAATTGACATAAATTAGATTTAAATCAAAGGAAGAATAGGTTTTCAAGGTTTTGCAGCAGTTCAGTTAAATCAGTTTAAAACCAAATCTTAAGCCAATACTGTGCAACATTTTTATTTTATTTTATTTTTTTTCATGAAGTCTTGCTGACTTTTCTGGACAAAACTTGTTTTTACCAACTAGCCATAAGTTCCATTGGTTACAATAGGACAGTAAGCTTTTTCTGATATTACTGCAGCTTACTTTGTAGGTCATTTTCAGTGTACAGTGCACCTGCACCCCTTTTTATGACTTTTATAACCTTTATCTTTCTTCTCCTTCCACCTTTTAATATGTGTTTAATAAAGTCTTACAAAATTTCTCATTATATTCACAAATTAGACTCAGGCCCTGGCAATAGAAAACAAACTCTGTTTTTCTTAACCGTGCACGTGTGAAGAAAACCACTCACGATAATGTAAATATGACAATAGTTAATCCCTGTGCAATCTTAACAGCAGTCTTTTGATTGAACGTGTTAAATTTAGGACTGTGGAATAATTTCATGCATGGTAAGGGGCACTACAGGTAAAACCTTTCAGTTGAATGGAGAAAATATGCTATGCTGATCACTGAGGCATAATCTAAAGTGGAACTAAACAGTATAACTAACTAAGACTGTAGATACGGTTTATGGATATAAATCTCTGCTTCTAGCTGTTGGCACAAATAACTGTGTTTGGGCTACGAAGCTGGTGAAGGGCCCGGAACACAAGTCCTGTGAGGAGCAGCTGAGGGAACTGGGGTTGTTCAGTCTCCAGACTAAAACAGCGCCCTCAGCGCCCTCCCACATCCTCCCCCAGCCCCCAGGGCCGTCCCGCATCGCGCCCTCGGAATGCGTCACTGCCCCTGACGCCATCTCGCCGCGCCGCGGCCGGGCCCCGCAGCATGGCCGTGCCCGGGGAGCCGCCGCCGCCGCCGCCGCCCGCCGCCGAGCTGCCGTCCTTCGCCGCGGCCCGCGGGCTGGTGGGGCGGCGCTACTCGTGCCTGGTGGTGGCGCCGCACCGCCGGCACATCGCGCTGCCGCCGCGCTACCTCGGCCACAAGCGCACGGGCATCCGCGCCCAGCTGGACGCCGAGCTGCTGCGCTACTCGGAGAGGTGCGGCCGGGCACCGGGCGGCCCCCGCGGGGTCTCTCTGCCGGGGGGGAAGCCCTCGGCCCGCCGCCTGTGGGGAGCACGGGGTGGGCGCCCCGCTCACGGCTCACTCTGCTTCCTCCCCAGCCTCCAGGGCGTGCCGGTGGCCTATGACAACGTGCGGGTGGTGGGGGAGCTCGGCGACATCCGCGACGACCAGGGCTTCGTGCACCTGAACATCGAGGCGGACTTCGTCATCTTCAGCCCCAAGAAGGGGAAAAAAATGGTGGTATGTATGTTATATATGGAGTGGTAATTCGAGTCGAGAAAATGGTTGATATTAATAAAGAAGGGGGAGATTTGGGAGTGTGGCCTTGGGGGTCAGAAAGCCCCGCGGTTGATGGTAACTTCAGACTCTTAACGATGAGGCTATCAGGAATATAAAAGAGTTTAGAGGGAACAAAGAAGGGTGATTCAGGAGACTCCATGCAGTCTCGGGTTGCTTGTTCTCCAGCCGTTAAGGCATGGAAGTTTCTGGGCGTTTGCCGTTGCTGTTATATTCAAAGTTGTTTGACCAATGAAAAGTTGTTTTGAAAAGAACTGCTGTGGAGAGAAGGGTATAAGAGGGGAGCCTGCCCTCAAGATAAAAAAAGGCAACCCAATGAAGTTATGTCATCAATAAAGAAGTAGAAAGAAGGAATGAAAAAGAACAGGCTAACAGAATGGAGACGGGAAGGCAACAGGCACTTTGATTGCCTCATGAAGATGGGTTCGGCCAGATTCAGCAAACTGCTCAGAGAAGCTCATAGAGATAGTCGCTGGGAATAGGCGCAGTGGAGCTGGAGAGAAGCTCGAGCTGAGAGAAGCAGACCCGTGCACACAACTGCCCCTCGCTGGTAAGCAGCTGCACGTTATGGGGAATCATACGTCCTTAGGAACAAAGACTGTCCTGGTAACCTTACAGCTTATTCTCTTCATTAACAATCAGACAGTTTATGAGCCTGAAATACGGGACCAAATTGAGGTCAAGGTGTGGGACTCTGCAGCTAAAAATGACAAGGTTGCAGTGGGATTGCTCGGCACCTGGCGAGCAATCTCTGAGGCCTTAAAGAGCCCTGTGGGACCACAGTCAGAAACGTGTGGTTTGCCAGATAGTGAGGGAGCTGCGGGCTCCTTTACTGATCCGACTGCTGTGCCATCAGCCCCCCCAACGCTACAGCCATCGAAGGCCTTTGCTGTTCCGCCCCCTGCTGACCTGGACGTGCCTTTTGACCCAGGCCCTATTAGCCTTGAAAAGGAGGTGGATATGCTTTTCTTCGATGTGGGAAGAACGGGATACATAAGGCCCAAATACCAAGTTGCTTGACAAATTAAAGCAAGACGTATTGTTCAAAAGGAATGGAAAATGAAGACTTACTTATAATGAAGAAAAGGAATGGAAAACAGAGTGTTGTTTGTAATGAAGAATAGGAATGGAAAATGGAGACTGTTAAGTCATGGAACTTAAAGGATTTTTTGTTACCTTTTCTGATTGTATAGGCATACTTGGGTTTAGTATGTAAAGCAATGTTCTGTATATTTAGAATGTTTGATGTTCGTGTGTGCATGTTGGTAGAGCATAGACTCCCCACACACCCAGTGCTGTTTACTTGCGTTTTATACCTTTTGTAGCTTTTATAACTTCATTTACATGTATAACATGTAGATACACCGGCATCTCTCAGGGAATTTTTTGCTTCAGTTATCAAGGCTTGGCTTATCTCCATCCAAAGCAGTGGGCTGGGACTTATGTAGAGTTGTATTTTGGTTTAGTCTAGTAATTTCTGCGGGTAGTTTCTTACCATGCCAGTAGTTTATAATAGTTCACTGGTAGTTTATAGTAGTAATCAATATTGTCACACTTCTGTGCTTCCTGCCCCTAAATGTGTGAGGCTGGTGTGGACTCACCTCGACCATGCAGTTTTGGGCACCACAGTGCAAGGACATAAAGCTATTACAGAGCCTCCGAAGAATGGTGACAAAGATGGTGAAGGGTCTAGAGGGGAAGACACAATGGGAAGTAGCTGAAGTCTCTTGGTTAGTCCAGCCCAGAGCAGAGCAGGCTGAGAGGAGGCCTCATGGTGGCCTGCAGCTCCTTCACGAGGGGAGTGGAGGGGCAGGCGCTGAGCTCTGCTCTCTGGGGACAACGACAGGCGACAGGACCTGAGGGAACAGCATGGATCTGGGACAGGGGAGGGTCAGGCTGGGGGTTAGGGAAAGGTTCTGCACCCAGAGGGTGGTTGGGCACTGTTGACAGGCTCCCCTGGGAACTGGTCATGAAGCATTTGGACAGTGCTCTCAGACACATGATCTGTTTGTTTGTTTATTATTTATTTATTTATTTATTTATGATGGTCCTCTGGGGACCCAGGAGGTGGATTCAATGGTCCTTGTGGATCCCTTCCAACTTGGATATTCTGTGATTCTATGATTCTGTGAAATTTATTAAATAGAAGTTTAAAGAGCAAATAATTCTTAAATGGATGAGTTTACTCTTATTTAATAGTGGCAGTAAGGTTTAGGGTGTAATGATGAATTTATTTATTTTAAGTACTAGAGCAGCACTTACACCTGCTTTTCAGTAAAAGGAAATACAAATCTGTGATTCTGTGAAATACATGGCTCAGGGAGCAGCTTTAAGCAGAACATGTATTCAAACTCTAAACTTGGTTTTGCCATATCTGTTGTTATGCCATGTTTCTTGTGGAATAGCATATGCCTTTCTGTAAATGTCATTAAGAAGTAAATAGGTCCTTTTGATAGAAAGTGGATGAACACACCATCTCAAATTCATTTTTGAGGAGACATCCTCTCGGTGTCTTTCATTCTTCTCTGAGGAGAGCAAAGGTGGATAAGGTTAGATGTGCAAATGTGTCAGAAACCCACTGGATAGAGTACTTAAAGGCTTCTTATGTGTCATCTGTATCTTTAGCTGCTAAGTAGCTCTGTAGCAACATGAAAGTAATTTCAGACAAGTAGATAGGACTTAAAATGGCTTTAAAATAAAGCTGATGGCTGTACGGTCAGGAAAGAGGTAACTGTTCGATGCATGCACTCACTATAGCTAGATTCCATGCTTGGACTTTCATTTTTACAGATACAGGTTCACTGAACAGGACTGTATGAAAAGAATCATAGAATCACTAAGGTTGGAAGAGACCTCCAAGATTATCTGGTCCAACTATCACCCTACTACCAATGACACCCGCTAAACCATGTCCCTAAGTACCAGGTCCAACCTTTCCTTAAACACCCCCAGGAACGGTGACACCACCACTTCCTTGGGCAACCCGTTCCAATGCCTGACTACTCTTTCTGAGAAGAAATTTCTCAAAAATGGTTTTGATTTTAGTGTAGAAAATTTTGCTTATTTGCTAGATAAACAGACTTCTAACTTGAGTGTAGAAAGTGTCCAAAGTGTCTATATAGGAAACTGAACATGCATCACCTATGCATTCAAAGGGATAATCTTTAATAGAGCTTTATATGACATTGTTTTTCTTTTTTAGGGTGTAATTAATAAAGTGGCCCCAAGTCATATTGGCTGTCTGATACATGGATGCTTCAATGCTTCTATCCCTAAACCTGAACAAATGTCAGCTGTAGAGTGGCAAGAGTTAGGGTTAAAAGTAGGGGATGAACTGAAATTTCGAGTATCACACTTAGATTCTGATGCAGCTGGAGTGTTCTTCGTTCGAGGAGGACTGACTAAAACAAGGTATTGTGCCATAAAAGAGAATATTTTTGACCTGTTTTAATGGATTTGTTATGAGCTAAATGATTTGATGTAACGTCTTAGGCTTTAAGCTTCCCTGTTTTTATACAAACTCTCATCTATAATTAGGTTGTATTAGTAAAATTAAACATCTTGCTGTTAAGAACTTGCATGGAAATTTTCTCTGGAAAAATAAATAGATTTTTCTGAGCTTTAAAAAAAATAACTGCTGTCCTGTGAACTGTTGACTGTGTATACATATCATACGTGTTCAAAGTAACACCTGAAAACTAGAGTGGCTTTCTTTATGAACATTTCTAGACTTTTCAAGTAAAAATGTTCCAATTTCTGAACACAGTGTGTATGTTGGTATTTCTACACACATACACATACTGACAGTTACATAATCACAAGTAGTTACATGCAGGTGACTTAATGCTTGCAGAAACATCTTTGATCTCAAAGATGATATGAGAAAATGCATGACCTTCATCTGTTCACTTATGCCTCTAGGTTTTCAGAGCAACTAGCTAAAAATCTTAATAGTGATATCTTTGAAAGAGTTTATTTAGATTTTTAAAATGTTTGTTTGCTGACCATTTTTTTTTTACCAATGGGATTAATTTTTTTTTTTTTAATGTACAGTATAAATATTACTGATGAAATCATAACATTTTTGGAGATCCATAGAGTTGTGTTTAATCTGAAAGGATGTTCTGGATTGTCTTCATGAATTCAGAATGAAGTTTAACCATTTTGTCCCCAGTGACTCTGGGGGCATCTGTTCCTCTGTAGTTTTATCTGCATTCTTTCCTTATGAGTCTTCTTAGACGTCTTCTCCAGTGCTATTGCAGGATGCCTACTAAGGTTTTGTTTTTAGTGTTTTTTTTTGTTGTTATTTTTATTGTTTGGTTTTGTATTTTTGTTTTTCTGGCATCTTCTTTGTTTTATCTGTACAGACTTCAGCAGGGCAATTGCTTGGTAAAACCAGCAGCATGTCTCAGGTATGATTGAACAGGTTGTAGTGTGTTTTTGAATAACTGATGAACCAACAAAAAGGGGTGCTGCACAGTGTGTAATTATAAATTACTGGAATGAAAGAAAAGAGTAAATAACAAAATAGTGTGTACAGGATGTTAGAGAAGAAATTTAGGCTAAGGTTTGGGAGAGAATATTGATTCATTGGTAAAATAAAAGGTGGTCAGGTAGTAGAAATTAAGTTGAAAGTGTTAACAGGCTTTATATTTTTTGCTAACTAGAGTATCATATTTTCCATTTGTGTATTTTATCTACTTGGTGTAAATACTGTGCTTCAGAAAATTGTGACATTTCACTGTGTGACATGCCTTAAGATTTTCTATTTTATCTTATTTTGTATGTTTCCTTACAGTATGCAGCCCAAAATATCTGAGAGCATCACTGACTGTGCAAATGGAGAGGAAACTCAAAACCTTGAACATGAGAAAAATAGCTTTAATGACTCTGGGGGAGATAATGTCATGGAAGAGCCTCCAGATGAGACAGGTAACACTGGAAGGGACAATGCAGAAGAGCAAAGTGTTGTTCCTGTGAATGGAATATGTGATGATAAAAACAAGAAGAAGAAAAAGAAAAAACATAAGCAAGAAGAACAGCAACAGATAATGCCTGCCAGTGACTCTAGTGGTTACCAAAGTGACCACAAAAAGTCAAAGAAAAAGAAAAGAAAGCATTGTGAAGTTGAAGAAAGTGAATTAACTCAACTGCCACAAGAACCCAAAGCTAAAAAAAAAAAGGACTGAAGTCTGAAGTGCCTGTCTTAAAAAAGATATCAGATATTTTTGATAAACTTCCAATAAAACCCTATTTTCAAAATACATGTGTATTTCTTTACTAAACAATATGTTTTTCTGTGTGGGATTGTTTGTGTGCATATGTGCATCAACAGCTTTACAGGCAGCAGCTTTTAAAGAAGTGTTGCAAGAAAAAGGGTGGAGGCAGTATGTGCATGTCTTGTTGACTGGAAAATAATGGATAGAATATGAGTATAGTATAATTGTAGGATCACACATATCACCTCTGCTTTCCAGCTCCATGCATTAACTAGTAGCTAGTTATGAGTTAAGATAATCGAATTTCATCATTGCTGCTGAGTGTCTTGATTTTTGTAAGAGGAGTCTTAATGTTCTAGGACACACTCCTGAATTTTCAAGTGCTGAGAAAAGAATTTTTTGTTGTTTTGTTTTGTTTTTTAATTATTGGAGGGGAGGGAGAAGTAATGGGCAGTGAATGCCTGTGAATGAATCTGTGCAGCCTGACTTAAAGGTTAATCTAACAGTGAGTGTAGCGGTTCATTCAAAACAAAGTTTTGTAGGTACTCTCTAAAAAACGAATAAACAAAAAGAGATGGTCAACATGACTCAGCATTGAAGCAGGGAAGAGAGAAGATTAATGTAATCCGATGTGATGGAATACCATTTGCACACTGGTTAGAATAACACTGGTTAAGCTGCTAGTCATGTGACATAATTTGAGAAAGTTCTTATTTTTTATGTATCAAACTCAGACGTAGCAGTTTTCATTTAAAAAAAAAAAAAAAAAAAAAAAAAAAAGGTGCAACTCTAACCATTTAAACCTGCTATAACTTTAAAATGTTGGTCTCTAGAATAACAGGTGAGTGCAGTCAGTATTTTCCAGGCTGTTGGAATTAATGTTACTGGAAAATTAAGATAATGAAAAAATTATGGTCAAATGTTAACTAATGTATCTTTACTAAGACCTAATTTTCCTGGTGTAAATGCAATACAGTTTTTTGAATATCAGTATTTTGGTTCCAGCTCTTTTCTGTTGTGAAGAGTTTTGGAGAGCTGCAGTGTGACTTGGTCTATGCTAATTCTTTAACTGAGGTAGGAAGGCAATGCTTGCCTTGGTGCTATTGACTTGTGTAAGACATCACCAGCTCTTCTGAAACCTTGTAAGTAATCAGCATGTATGTGGGAACTTGCTGTTAACCCATCTGCTCTCTAGGTATTCTCAGACTAAACACTGCTGTAACAGTTATGCTGATGCTATTAGCTGACTGTAATAGACTTATATGCAGTGTCTAATCAAATAACCACAGAACATGTTCTGGATTTGAAGTATGGTAGTACTTGTTTTAGGGCTTAATTCATGCTGTATTAAAGATACTTAAAAAGACATTAAAGATCCAGGCTTGGCAGATCTAAGTTTCTGTCTTGTATGATTGATGTCATGTACACCATGGGAGTTTTAAAGTTAATATTGTAGTCCCAAAATTGGGGGAAAAAAAAACACACACACACACAAAAAAAAAAAAAAAAAAAAAAACAAACTTACAGAAAATAGGGAGGCATGTATCTTTTGTAATCTTTCTGTAGCTTGTGTAACTACAGACAACAGTATAACACTACAAAGAACCAAGTTGAGTTTTTGCAAACTATAAGGGCAGCTTAAATCCATTTTTAAGGGCAGCAGAATCTTCTATATATTCTCTACAATTTGTCCCTATTCTGTTTTTATATGTGACGACGTTTATATTTGAACTAGATGCATTTTCATTGATGCTATATCCTTGGACTGTCCATTCTTCCTATACTGTGATAAAATTGAAAAATCATATGATCATATGATCATATGATGCATCTGTAATGTGTCAGTGTGCTGCAAGGTCAACTGAGGGCAATATTCTGGTGTGTTGAGTGAGGCAGAAAGTAGCAGAAAAAAAAAAAAATCCCACCTGAAAGTTTAACTATACAGGAAAGTCTGCAGATTGGGGCATACTTCACAGTCAGAAATGTTCTGTCAGCTCCCCTTTTATAATGGATTGATGTAGAAGGAAAAATTAGATGGATAGGTATGGAGGCTATATCAGGGAGGAGGATGGTAAGCGAAGAATCTTTTTATTGCTGTTGGAAGGGAAGGTTGGAGACAGTTACTTTTGTAGATGCACCAAAACCAGAATTACATGAGGTCATCTATTAGTCCTTAATAATCATTATAGCTTACTTTCTCTTTTAGAGAAGGGAAACAGATCTTCCAGTAGACCCACAGCTGGTGACTGAGGCATGAGTAGCACCAAAAGTTTGTTTTGCTTTGTTCCATCTTTTCATCAGCATGGACAGATGGGGATATTCTGGGGAAGAACTAAAGTTACAATTAGTGAAACAAGTAATAGATAATATAACTGCTTTCAGCACTTTGAGTTGTCCACTTTTGCTACTTTACTGATCTCTTACTGTATGAGAATTGTCTACTGTTGTTTTATGAACTATTAAAACTGACTTTTTGAGTGTATTAAGCAAGTTTTCTGAAAGTCTAATAATCTGTCTCAATTTTAAGTTTATTTAAAGCCAATATTTTTTGGCATGCAAGTGTGGCCAGCACCCTCTTCTGTCATTTTTTGCTTTTCTTTCTTGGCTTACAACAGAGAAAGGCAATTACAAATAAATCAAGTGCAGGAGTTGGCAATTCACAGTTTCTGAACAAGTTTTTGCTCCAGTGTTCCAAATAGTGCAACACATGACATTAAATTGTTGCTAGGTTAGTATGCAAATAGCAACTGTGCAGCAAAATGAATTTGTAGATTCATCCTCCTGACAACTGTGCAAAGTAGTTGACTGTTTTCTGTCTTTGGAAGGAAAAAGGTTAAGAAAAAAACTTTTAAAAGGGAAAAAAAAATCACAGTTGGAACCAGTATTGGCAGCCTCACAGCTGCACTGTTGATGTTGCTGTACACACTGTTTCAAATTAGCTAAATATGGCAAAGAAAAAAAAAAAAAAAGGATTTTCAAAAGTGAATTGTCACTCTACTCATGCCTTTTTTTTTATTCTCCATTAAAAGGGTAAAATTTTCTAATAGTTTACTTTAGTTTACTTTAACAAAGAAGCCTAACTTAAGACACTTTCCATAAAAGTTTCTCTGAAGTTTCATCATTATGACATGAAGTCTGATCTGAAGTCTAGCTTTCCCAGAGAGCATTTTCATAAAATTCACGCATGTCACATAGAAAGAGAAAGTCAGAAGGCAAAAATTGTAGTTTTTTTTATAACTATATTGACAGTTAAACCAATATTTCAAGTGATCTTAAGAAAATGTTTGTTTTTCCCCCCTTCTTTTAGTATTAATTTGGTAAAGAAACCAATATTCACTTCTATCTGTGGCTGATAATCTTTTGTTTGTACTATGCAAAACATAGTCTCAACCAACTATAAAAGTTTCTAAAGCTGGGAGTGCTTCTTCGTAGTATTATACGTATTTTGAGTCAGAGGGCTTATATTCCTTGGTGTATCATGTGCAGAAGAGGAAGCGTTCATAGAAGAAAAAAAAAAAAAAAAAGTATTTTTAGTTGTCTTTAAAACAATTGTTTTGTATTCTCTGAAACCTGAAATGAGCTGTGTTGTTAACTTCTGTTCTTCATCTTCTCCTTGCTCCTCTTAGAGACAAATTTTGTGCTTTCAGCTTGGCAGTTTTCTGCTTCTTAAAATATGCAGCCTGAACAGCACAGTGGATGAGCTTTACGAAAAGGATTTTCAAAATGTCCGAAGTAAGCTAGCTGCCTTTTGGAAAACATGAGCCTTGATCAAATCTGCTTCTAACTGTCTTTGGAAGCATCCCAGCCTTTGAAAGCCCTCAGACATACAGACCTTTGCTGTAAAATGCATGGGGTTGCTACATGCCCAAACTGTTGGGATTATGTGCTTTCCATGTATCGATGGAGAGGTTATATGATCTGTTGCTCTCGGGATGATTAGACTTGGCTATGGAAGGACTGAAATAGTTTCATTCTAATAACTCCTGAAGACATATTTCTCTTTCCATAATGTTGATTCAATTCTGCTGTTTAGCTTTCAGAAATTCCATAATTTTGATAATGCCTGAAGGACTTCAGTATCCAGTAGACTTAGTCTGTTTACAGAAAGAAGGTATTTTGTCTTCTGGAACAAAAGTAAGACTGAAAATTATGCTCTGTGCTTTTTAAATGTCATCAGGAGTAAGTTATTTATAGACATGACTAATATTTTTTTGTGACCATTGTCATGACTTTATGCATAGCTAGGGTTATAGCCAAGTTTAATTCAGCTGTAAGCCTACTTCTACAATCTACTACTACAATCTACTGAATTGACCTAATGTTAAGCAATTAGGAATGATTGCAGCTTGGCAATGGCTTTAAGTTACCCTGGAACCAACTGTCCCAGGTAAGGAGTGTAAAGATCACTTAGAAAGAATGAATTTCAGTTTTCCCACTTTACCTGTCCTCACGAACTTCAAAAGGACCTCTGCTCCAAGACATACAACGAATAGATGATCCCCTCCCATCCCCCAAACTGATATGTTTGTTGTGTATTATTGCTGGGGGAACACTTCTCTTGTCCAAAGACACAACTCAGCCCCACAAACACTTTTTTGAGAAATCTATCTACAGAAACAGCAAAAATGATCTTTTGGTACAGTTAGTGAGCTGAACTGTAGCAATTCTTAGTACATAGCAAAGAAACCTTATGAATGGAGATAACAGTTTTGGTAAAAGTTTCATTAACAATGCATCCCTTTTCTATGGGTAATTTTACTGCATTTTGTGTGACTAGAAGGTTAAGCTGTGACCCTTCCTCCCTAAAGCTATATGGATCGGGCCATTAAAGGCGTAGGCACAAAGATATGACTGACCTGGAAAATTTTCTTGTTCCTTATCCCTGCACTCCTTCCTCCTTTGTGCTTTCTTTCACTGGTGCCTTTGGTGGAAGGGGGAATTATAATTAATATATATAAATAGTCTATAAATAGTGTTGCTACACCTTAAACCTGGTGCCATACAAGACTAGGATTTCATTGTGCTGCACAAATTGGTTGAGAGCTGTGTGTTAAGTAATCGTGTTGTTTAAAAGCTCATATTAGGCATGGTTGATTCACTAGAGTTTTGGTCACAAAAAGAAGTAGATCTTTGTCAAATACTTTGGGTAGCAAATAAGGTTAAAGAATTCAGAAATACTATTGCCATTCTATCTGCAGAGCCATGATCGGCGGACATGACTTCATTGTGATACATATTTGTACAACATACACAAATTTGGCTAAAGATTCAGGAACACAGCCATTAAGTGGAATGTAGGCTGTGAAAGTATGGTCCTGGATCTCACCAAAGGTATTTTGTCACAACTATCATGAAAGGACTCCTACCCATTCATGGAACTGGCCAGAGTCTCATGGCAAGGCCCAAGTTGTCTTGCTTTCAAAGTGAGTTGAACAGGGCTACAACTGGCCTTGGGAAAGTCAGCCATTTTGGCTTCTTTGGTACTGTATAAGACACATTCTGTGCTTTTTTTTTTTAAATTAAAAAGTGTTAATATATGGATAAAAGAAAAAGTCTGTAAAAATCACTCAAAAATTTAAAGCTAGATTAAAAAGACAGACAATTTATGTCGCATCAGCAATCATTAATATAACCCTCAAGATAAATCTGGAGTCTTGGAGCACTATTAAATTTTTGCCTCGGCTCCTTTTTTATTTCAGATTCAAAGCTAGGTCAGTAGTGGCTTTGTGAGGTGGGGATGCACCTTTTCTTCTAGTGTTCTCTGTGCAAAAAGTAGGTTAAGAGTAGATTAACCTCTGCCTTTCTAAGAAGTTCCATGTATTGTAGCTGAAAGTAAACACACAGACCAACATCAGTGTTGATAAATAGTATACGCTGATGCTTTGGTATGATTTTCTCTATGTGAAAGTGAATATAGAATGTGACTTACTTTTAGGTGTGTCATTACCAAAACCAATGTTTTGCTAGTTTTCTTAGAAAGAGTTTAATTCCTGTTTCATATGTATAATTTCACAATTGATCTTTTCATTTGGGACAGGCATTATTTAAACCTCAACTCCTAGTTTTATTGGGCCAAATGAATGATATTATGAACACTTGGAAGCTTTCTGAAGTAGTGAAAAGAGTGTGCATGCATTATAGATTCAATTACCCAGGAAATCTTTATAATGTACTTACAAAAATATACAGATGCATGTAGATGAGTTCTGTAGTTTTTTGTACTGCAGTTATTTCGATCTCTTATCAATGCCTGGTTTGTAAAAAGCATTGTCAGAAATGTTCCCAAGATTGAGCATCATCTTATTCATTCATGAATTGTATTCAGTAAATCTGTGGTCGTACAATAATAGAATGACAAATGTGAGGACAATCTGCTGCAAATTATTTTTTTTTAATCTTCCTATTAATTAAATACATTAAATGTCTCTTCTTAGGCAAAACAAATTCCCCAAAAGCTGTTTTCTCATTTTATGAACAAGACTTAGAAATAGGGACATAATTACTGTATTTGTGGCACAGTCATTCAGATTTCTGAATTACACTTGAAAGAAAAGATAGTTGAAAGATGTGGACCAACTGGATTAAATTCAAATGCAAATAACAGCAGTAAAAGAGAGAGGATTCTTTCATGAAGAAAGAAGAAAAAGATTAATAATTTTAGTTAAATAATAATTGTGGATGCAATGCGTCTTGCCTTCCTCTGAGAGTTCTCACAGGGCTTGCAGTTTTAAGCACCCTCATATTGCATTGAAGCAAGGCACTTAAATGTCACTAGTGAGGGACTGACTGTAGATACAAGCAGTGCTTCTTCATATCATAAATATGTAAAAAAATGGCAAAGGATTGTTTCACTGTTCAATTTTTCTATTGAACACTTCCAATTCTGTAATGAGAAAGGTAACCGTATATCTTCTGTAGCACTTTTAGTTTGGTAATGACCTAAGTGATGCTGTTTTTTCTTGTCTCTGGTCAAAATTGTTCTTTAAATAATAGTTCTAGTGGTTAGGAAAATGTGAGACTGAAACTTCAGACTTTTTATATTTAGAGTTACTTAATGTGTCTTTAGAGTACTATGCTTATTCAGTTAATTTAATGGAAAACTGAGTAGGAACGAAGGGTAAAATAAAAAAAAAAAAGGGGGGGGGGGGATTCTTCATAAACCTGAAGTACAAAGGATAAAATTTCAGTTTAAAGAAATGTTTTTTAATTTTCAAAATCTTTCATAAGAACAGAAGGAAATTTGAAGGCTTATCTTTAAGAAAATTTCTATCTTCTCTCCACCAAATATTTTTAGTCCATTCAAAATGCTTGCAATTTTTTGAAAGTGTGATATACTTAAAATGTACAACTAGACATTTCAAATTCAAAGCTAACTATTCTATTCTAAGCATCTGATTGTTAGAAAAGGAACCAAAAGTGTTTTTTCCTCTCAAATTCAGATACTGGTGACATCAACTGAAATTCCTTTTTAGTCAGGCTACAATTCCATAAAAATGGCACTGATACACTATAAGTTTGCACTTTCTATTTCAAAACAGTGCAAGACTTTGGAAAGTCTGTCTTGCAGAAGACTTCTGTCTGTTCTCATGCAGTGCCACATGGTGGAGTATTGCTTTTTCTGTATGGGTTTTTCACTATGTCTGTCAGCTAAAGAGCTCAAAACTTCTGTGAACTAGTGTTTAGTTAGCGCAAGTTTTTGGGAAGTATTTGATGTTTCAGATTCAGAACATAACTTTATGGTAGTGCTGTACTACTGGAGAAATTATGAAGTTGCTTGTCAAAATGAAAGGTTCTAACTGACAAAAGTTTCAGCTGCACTTCTGTACTTCTTGATTGCTGCTGTTCCTCTCTTGGGCTACTTGCATAATGACTCTTAAAGTCAGTGAGAGATTGTAGAATTTTTTCATTCTTTCCTTTGTCAGGAAACTTCTGTATTACAAACCACTGTAAAGAAAACTTGTTTGTTCAGGTGCAAAATGAACCAGTACATAAAGCTGCATTTTTAAATCTAAATATTTTAGCAGGGTGACATATAGTACAACTACAACAGAGAGAGCTAGTGAGTTTACTGAAATAGATCTGGAAAAGGCAAACAAAATTTGTATGTGCTTGAATGTGTTCTCAGTATCAAAACCTTTTTATCTACCCTAGTTCCTGTGACCATGTTAGTTTAATTTATTTTTTAGTTTTCATGTACTTGAAAATACAGTTAATACATGTATACATCCAGTTTTTCACTGTTTGTTTTTCAGATTCTTTCCTGATTCCTTCATGCTGTGAATACAACCTGAAGCAAATATGATGATCAGCAGGTGGATTTGTTTGTCCTACCATAGTGAATGTTTAGCTATTGGCCAGTTCACAGAATTCTGTCAACTTAACTGAAATATTGAATTACTTTAAGTTTTATGGAAATGGATCATGAACAGAGGAGAGAAACTACATTGGTTTTCCTTTTTGAATAAAGGTTAAAAGGTGTCTTAATCCAGTTTAGAATGATGAGTTATATTACCACTGTACCTGAACACAACTCTATTTTACATGTAAGCAATGTAACCATTAGAATCTAGGAGAAAAAAAAAAAAAAAAAAAAAGTAGATAATGTCTTTACCTCTAGTAATGAGTTGCATTTGGAGAGCAAACTGAGCTCTGCTTTATGGAATGGTTTTGGGGATTTGTCTTCAGGAGGGATTTCAGGGTTCGGTCCTTTCTGTGAAAGCCCCTGGAGAGGCTCTGTATTGGATCTGTATTGCCAGATGTGGCTCAAATTGCTTTAGGCTTAGTCATGAAAATTATCCATTGATTTAGTCTGAGAATTGCATGATTTTTAAGACTAACTTGAGAGTAGAATTAAGGGGATTCTCCAAAATCTCAGTTATAAAAAAGATTAACTCATAACTTTAGAGGCAGCATTGAATAAATCTGATATGAAAGACAGCTAAGGGGAAATAATAGACCTGTGTACTAAACTATGGAAGACATCCACACTGCTTTCTAATAGGATGCAATGTTAAAATAAATGCAGGACTCTATCAAGAAAACTGATATGTGGGACCAGTGTTCACACAACTGTGCTTATTAATATTCTAGAGCAGATTCTCTTTCACAGATACCACCCATGCTTAATGACTTTCATCCTATTAGTCTTACCTGAATGTGCCTTTCACCACTGAGTGATTTCATGTTCTTTTAGTCTTGAAACACCCACAATATACTTTGGGGAAAAAAAAATAATTTAATGTGTATCTGTAAATAATCTTTAGTACTACTAAATTGTCAGTGTTTATTAGTTTTCAGGTATAAAATTTCATCCAAAATGTTCATTTTTTTTTTCTCTTAGTTGGCATATTTTGTAGTTGGAAAATCTTTGCACATAAAATTAAAAGGAGAGTAGTTTACTCACTAGTTCAATATAAAATTAACAGACCATTTGTGAGATCAGTACTAAAATATGGTTTAAGTGACAAATAACATAAACTCTTATTTTTGCTTGTCTGTTCAATTTATGTAGTGTGATTCATAGCACTGTGCAGAAAGGCCAGGATAGGGAATAGCAGAAGCTCCACTGGAAGGCCTGAAGGTAAGACAGGAGGTTATGGTTCAGAGGTTTGAACAGGACAGTAAAATGTTGATCTTGGTGTGCTCTGTATAACATATTAATCTTATCAGTATTGGAAGAAAAAGAAATTGCATCATCTTAATATTTTCTGCTAATTTAGACTGAGTGTCCTACAATATTATTTTGGCACTCTGCTAGTGGTGTGTCAGCTGTCTCCAGAGGCCCTTGTCAAAAGAAGAGGAAAGTCTCCTGCTGTGCCAATACTGTAAAATAAATAACATTCTCAGAAGATTAATATGGAGCTGGAGCACAGAGTGTTACTAGTTGTCATAAAACAGACAGAAAATGGTTTGTGTTCTGAAAGGGAAGACTTAGGAAATGACTGATCCCAGAGAAGGATAAATTTGTTGATCTGGAAACATCATTTAAGAAAAAAACGATGACCAAGTGTCCAGTAGTTTGGAAGTTATGAAGGGACATGTGTCCAAATCAGAGATCTGTAGCTGAACTTCTTCCAAATACATTTAACCTTGTTTTGTCTGGAAACCTCATGAATCCAAGTCGTGTTTTGAACTTACTCTTATCAGTCTTGGTTTTGCTTAGGCTGTATAGTAAATAAGTTCTGTCTGGAAAGCCTTTTCAACCTATATTGATATTCTTAGTTCTAGCTGAATCTAATGAAATAAATAGTACATTAATAACTCAAAAAAAAAAAAAAAAAAGTCTTAAATGACAATGTATGTATTGTGGGGACAACTAAAGCCCTATGAAGTCCTCTTTGTGAGTTAAGCTTTATGTATACAAACTGCAGTGAGAGTAACAAAATTTACATCTGCCTTCATCCCTCTCATAACCTTGTATATCAGAGTGTGATTAGTAATTCCAGACTGCTTTCACATAAGCCCCATCTCAATCCAGGGAAGGCTTGTAGCTGGAGGAATGTATGTATTCCAATTTCATTAAAATTTTGGCATGATTAAAAAAATAAATAAAAACAACAAATACTCCCACCCCTAAACAAACAAGTAAACAAATAAAAACTTTAGAACTGTCATAAATTTGGAGGGGAGGTGGCCAATTGATGTCCTTGTTCATATTGCACTAAACATGCATGGCATCTATGTCTCAGTAACATAAGTGGAATTTCATCATGTTCCAGTCATTAGTAGCTATTCTTGAGAAAGGAGTGGACTGTTGGGTGAGGCAAAATTAATTTTTGAGACTTTCAAGGAAGGTTCTTACCTAGGTCAGGCCAAGGGCAGACTTTCAGGGTAAGTCAGGGTAAGTCATATGTACAAGCATTCTGCATGCAAGAAGGAGACCACAGCTTGGACCCTGCCCAGACCTTCATGAATCTCATCTAGCTTCAGTCAGCAAGTATTAGCTTTAGGAGATTTTGGCAATAAAATGTGTTAGACTGCCTTCAGATGATGACTTTTTGGCAAGTCCTCTGACTTTTCGTAAGTTTGTCCAGTATCATACAGCTTTTTTATGTCCACTTACCTCAAAGGTAAAATTTCAGTAACCATATTCACATTCCCATTGTTTTCTAGTCCCCTGGTTTTATGACCCATGCTCATCCTTGTTTCAGCTGAGGTATAGTTGAGTAGAGGTTTATGGTGCTTATGTCTGAAATAACAAAACGCCTGCCTCTCCTTATCTTGGTTTAAATCTCATCAGGTTCTCTCCTTTTATGCAATTTATCTCTTTTCTCCCTCAAGATTTTTCATCCTCTTTTTGCAATGTGTTTTTACTTATAATTTTTCCCTTCTTATCTGATGTTATAGTTGCTGTTTAGAGCACAGTATGTTAAAATGTGTATTACATTTGTATACTGGATGTCTTCTCAGCTTTCTGCTTACCGGTTCCTCTGTGCATCAGAAGTCAACACTATCGCCAACTCACATTTTTGGTCCTGTTCACTAGGTGCTCTTTCTGTCACTCTATTCTTCTCAACATGATCCCCCCCCAAAATAATCTTATTTTCTTCAGAGAATCAAATATTTTCTTTTATGTTTCTAATCATGAATGCTTGGTTTCTGTAGCTAAAGCAAAAATTAAATGGGAATCTCTGTCTGCAGTTAATGTGCACTTGGCATAATGCCTCTATTTTTTCTTTAAAAGTATTTCTCCCTTTTTAAAGGCAAGGTTGAAAGTCCACCCTTGATCAAGTTGATAGAAATTTTTATTTTATTTTATTTTTTTGCCATAGAGTTGAGGGACTACTGAAATCAACCCCAGAATCAGCAGAAATGTTTTTATCTTGCCTTTTTTTTTTTTTTTTTTTTTTTAATAAGTTAGCATCATATTGTCTCTTTTCCTTGATTCTCTCATTAATGTCTCCTTATTGTACAGGATCCTGATCTTATCAAACTGATTTAAAGCATTCATTTAGATTCCAGAGGCTTCCAAATAAAGGTAATAGAAACTAGCTTATTTCAATTGCTTCTGTTCATGCGGAAAGAGTTTTTAATCTTTATGCATAACCAAGAAAATGTCTCTTCTGAGTCTTCCAATGTTTTATCTTGTTTTAAGTAGCAACATTTTAGTAAGGGAAACCTTGCAGATATTCTATATTTACAATGTAAATCTACCAATGTCTCAGTTTGCATACTTTTTCATCTTGCTTTTCATAATTATCAAATGCGTTTACAGAAGAACTGTTTCCTACATTCTGCAGTCCTTCAAACTGATCATGCATGAAAAACAATGCTGCTATCAGAGATCACAAGAACCTAAATAGTGAATGTGGAGGTCAAAACCAAGGCTGTGTGTCTGAGGATCCAACAAATAGGGAAAGAAGGCCACAATCTTCATTAGAAAGTACCAACAGATCCAACAGTACGAACAGTGCTAACAGGGAGTGTAATTCCACTTGGGGGCAGATGGAGACAGTAAAAGGTCAGTCTGTTAGTGGTTCCCTATTTCAAGACGTTAGCTGGGTAGCAGAATAAAATCAGCTTTTTTGTTCCTTTTGAGCAGTAGAAAATACCTCCATCCCCCTTGCAATCAGGAGCATCAAGCCATTAAAAAGCTCAGAGAAAACAAACAAATAAACAAACAGAACCTCTGCTGTCCCCATTCTGGTGTAACATGATGTCTTTTATTCCTGAACAGGAACACATAGGATATTACTTTTATTTTGCTGGAATAATAGCTCTTGGAGAAAGATGAACATCGGTAAAGTTTGTTGTTGTTGTTGTTTGGTTGGTTTTGTTTGTTTGTGTTTGTTTGTTTGTTGTCAAAAATATGTAATTTTATTTAAAATGACTTCAAGTGCATGTCAGAAAAAAAAAATAAATTGCCACCACTACTTGCCACCAAGTAGTGCTCTTTGACAGACATTTCTGATGATAGCTTTCTTTCAAAATAACTTTCTGATTATTTCCATGTACCAAGTGCAATGGAAGGTATGGTTTAATGTCTGGCTGACTTCTCAAAGTCATTTCTTGTACAGCTTTCCCATCCCCATGGATCTGTCCTGAAACAGAACACTGTACTTAAAACAGAGCTTCCTCTCTCTCTCTCTCTTTGTTTTGATCTTGATTTTTCATTCATATTTAAGTTGGACATTATTTTGACTCTCCAGGAGCAGAGTTTGTGCATCAGGCAATAAAATCCACTGAGCTCTGCATCTCTATGTAACAGTGTCTGATACAAAGGAAGGACTAAACAATGGAAATAATCGATATTTGATGTCAGCATTGTTCAAATAAGGTAGGTGCCAGCAAAAGTGAATGTGAACCTGAGAGCCCAGAACAGGCTTCTGTGCAGCTCATAGCTTTGTCTCTTTGGCAATTTGAGTGTCTTAGCAACCTTGCTGACAAACCTGTCAGTTGTGTTGTGAAGCTGGCCAGTACATCACTCATTCAGTTGCATGAATTTTCTCATTTGAGCATGGGATAAGAAAAGAAAACAACAGATGAATACAAAGAACTTGACAAACCTAGAAAAATAACTAATACTAAACTTTTTCACTCTCCGTTTTTTTTTTTTTTTTCTTAAAGCTTGCTTTGTTGTATCTTCTGTCAGCTTTCTCTTTTAGTTCCATTTGTCCCTACACAATCTGAGAATTGTTCCTTATTTTATCTTATTTTTTCTTTTTCCTTCTTTCCTCTCTCTCTCTCTCCCCCCCCCCCCCATTTCTTCTCTTCTTCCTCTCCTCTTTCTCTCTTGCATTCTGGAGAAATAAAAATTGTAAGTACATGCATAGATCCTAGGCATGGCAGGGACTTTCATTAGTGTTTATTACATTAAGGAGGAAACTTAAAAACAGTTCTGGGATGTTGGCTGCTGTAGCAGAGAGGATCATGTAGGGTACTAACATCTCTCTTTGCCCATACTTTTAGGAGACCGCTGCAATCTCAAAAGTTATTTTTAATGTTACTTTGGGTCTCTGTTATAAACAAAAGGACTTCTGGGAGCAAAAGTATAAGAAGTAGGAGTAAAAGGATTTCATTGTAGACATCCTCACTTGTAACATTTCTATTTCGTGATCCTAAAGAATACATAAACAATAACACCTAAAAACTTCATTTATGTAACAAACAAATAAACAAAAAATAAAGAACAAAAAAAAATAAACAAAAAATAAAATAGAAAGCTTAGATCATCTCTTAAATTTGCTCCGCAGCAGATATTTGGTACCTATACGCTGGTAAAATTCTAGTGTAGTGCTCCAGGTTACCTCTTGTGCCTCCATAGACTTTGTAATTGAATTTGACCTAGAAAACCAGCATCTTCTTGTCACTGAGATCTCCAAAATGTAAAGCAAGGCTTTATACAAAGGAATTCCCAAGTGAATATAATGAAAATATTATATATGTATATTGCTAAATTTCAGCATGGTCTCCTATAAAACCATAATTTCATATGTTTTTCTATGCTTGCAGGCTTCAGCCATTTGGTGTAGTAATAAACATCCCCAAATCTTACGTCATTGATTATTTGGCTTCAGTGATGATGAAAAATGGAAAACAAAATGAAAGAACGTAAGCCTTGTCTGAGATTTATTTGGAGACTGTTTGTGAAGCATACCTAGCTTTTCAAACTTATCATGGCACCTGACAAAAGTGACACATTCAGCCTTAGCCATGTCTAGTTTATCTTGTCAGTGTCTGAAACAGACAGGGGAAACCTTTCAATGTTGTACTTCATAAAATTGTAACCAGACTGATAAATCTGTTTATTTTTCCTTTAAATATGCCCTGGTTTCCATAACAGAGACAGCCTGCATGTATGCTGATGAATGGTTATTCTCCCATCACAGACCTTTATGGACACATTGCCAAGAAGCTCGTTTTGTAAATTCCTCAACTTTTTTTTTTTTTTTTTTTACTTTTTTTTTTTCCCTTCTTTTCCAGCACCTGAAAACTTGCAACTGGCCTGGCTTGAAAGCTGCCTTGGCAATTTTACTAAAGCACTTACTTTGATAGCTAAAAATGACATTGAAGAATGATTAATACTGTGTGGGGGTTGATGACATAAATCTGTTAAAGTGTGCCTGATGTACAGCTTCACATGCAAGAATGTTATAGCCATATTCCTGTACTAACACAGTGACATTGAACAGACTGTAGCAGATATAAAATCAACCAAAAAAAGGAGCCCCCCGCACCTCCAAAGGGTTTGAATTATTTTTATGAATTTGTTACCAACAAAATGCTTCTGGTTAAAGAATATAAACTTAATGAAAAATAACAAGCAATGGTATTAAGGCACATTGGGACATACTGTCTAAATCACAGAATTCCAGGGGTTGTTACTGAGAATGCAGGTACTTGACTCAAGAGTGAAAAAGCTTACTCTTTCTGAACTGTGCTGTTTTTAATGCAGAACAAGATACTGTTAACAAAGGAATAAAAGACCAGTTCATCCTCTGTCTTAAATGTATCTGTGCAAATTTGTCACTTACTAGCCATTTTGGATGTACATATTGAGAAGACATAGGTTGATTCCTTCTTAACCTAATACATAAATAAATATAGTATAAAATCATAAAAGAGAGAAGGAAGGATATGCTAGACTGTTAAGAAATTATATAATGTTGCTATCCCTAATCAGAGAACAGGTTTGCTTTATTATTTTACTTTTACAACTGTGGGAAATTACCAGAGTAATTTGATTTGCAGAGAAGCAATTGTGGACATTTTCTAGTGGCGAGGTCTCAGTGGTAGCTCTTGTTGTGCTTCATCCCAGGAAATTACATTAATGGTCTTTTTCCTGTGTATTGGTAATGAGTTTCTATTGAACACTGCTTTATCAGAGTGATTTCTTTTGCCTTCAGAAAAATTTTGAATGGGCTGGTAAGGGGGAGACAAGTCTCCTAGAAGTACTTAAAATGCAACACTTTATGCCAAGTCATTTTTCCATTGCACAGATAGCCAACACACTTCCATTTACAGACTCATCCCTTTCACCAGCTCCTGCATCTGCCAGCGTTACAGGTTTTCATGGCTGCACAATGCAGTTGAGCTGGAGAAGCCTCCAACTGCAGTTTTAACAATAAAATAAAGTAAACATTCTCAGCACAAATAGACTATTTTAGTTTCCATGGCTGACAGTTTGGCACCTTTCACAGCACTAAATTAACTTAAAACATTCATCACTACACATGCTTTGAGAGAAACAAAACAAGTACTAAGTAGGATTTGAGACTTGGTAAACTTTCTACTTAAGATGAAACAATCATTTAAACTGACAAGAAAAGGCTGTGAAAACAACTCGGAAAAATACCTTATTTCTATTTAAGACTCGGCAAATATTAAGAGAACAAGTAGTGGTACTAAAACCAGTGTTGTGGTCTTCTGTAAAAATAATTAAAAAAAAAAAAAAGACAAGACTGATTTAAGTGAAACTTTGTAAAACCATTCTGCATCCCAGCCTTTCCCAAACCAGACCTTTTTATGCCAAGTTTCAGCTTGATTTTTTTTTATTTTTTTTTAAGGATATTGTTCCTTAAAGTATGAGGATTATATAATGAAGTAGTCATATCTTAATCATAAGCACAGTGACATGTGTCATTTTTTAATAGAACAAAGTATAATATAAAAAAACATTTGAGTGCAGAAAGAATGTACACATTCTATTAAAATTGCAGCGTATGCAGAAACTTAAAGAACCTTAATACAGTAAAGTTTTAAATCATGCTACTATATCTATATCCCAGGAGATAGATTCCTACAATACAAAACTAACATTAAACATTTTTGTTAATGCTTACTAGCCCGGCAAAAAGCTGCAGATGGTTTTATGGGAGGAGAAGGTAAAAAGCCATTTGTTGTATGTTTTTGTGAGAAGTAATAGTTCATAAATTAAATGTAAACATAACAATACCTTTTAGAAGATGAATTTGTGTGGCTCATGACAATCCACACACATTTTGGCTGTGTTTAAGATTTTCCAAGTGATTCAGGCTAGGTGGAAGTGCTCCAATAATTTTGTCTTTAGTACACTGATATCAATTTCTAGAGACCTTGTCATGCTTTCCATGGCCAGAGAGTCTCAGCTCAGCTTGCTGAAACTGCATTCCTCTATAGTACAGATGAATAGTATGACTTGTCAGACTCTAAAGAAAAAGAAATAAAGAAAAAAAAAATCAAAAACAAAACTACAGTTTATTTGTATTAAAACATAGGTGGGTTTCCAATGTAGAAACTACTAATCAGCCCATGTACTTATCACAGAAGTTAGTTTCACTGAAGTTTGAAAGCAATTTATCATACTCATGTTCATGTGGCTTGTTGCAAGGATTTTTAATTTTTGCTATTATCTACTTGATCTCTATGTTTATATTAGAAAATGAAATGAAGGTGACTAGCACTACTTTTATTTAGCCTAGAATTCTTCAGGGGTGCATTACAAGGAACCATGGATTTGGATCTTATCCTAAATTCTGGAACGTGACAAACACACTTGGAACAGAGAGCCGAAAATCTGTTTTAAAATGTGTTATGATTTTCCAAGTTCAGATATGAAAAAAGCAGGCAAACAGGATGAACAGTGAAAAATGTAGCTAACAAAATTGTTTTCTCAGTATTACTAAAGTGCTAGGGCTATTTCATGTATTTCTGTGCCACTGATAATAAAAAATGTTTATATTGTTAAAGAGAAGGATACTTTGTCTGAACTGTTCATAACACCTTTTGTGACAAGACCTTTCCTTCTGGCCTCTTTTGGCCTAACTTGCCTTTCCTGTGATTCTTGTCTTAGCCAAAATAAAATATCCAAATATGTGGAGGTTCTACTTCCTCTATACCATCTCCAAACCCTGAAACATAAAAAACAATTTGAGAGCCAGACAGAAAATCCTCTCCAATTTTTTTCCATAGCCTAAAGATCATTACGCTGACAGCCTTATTCATATAAAGCACCAGATTCACACAGTAGCTTTAATTCCATCTCACAGTAGTGTTTGATATCTATCAAACACTGTTTGTGATTTGCGTGGATTTATATTCTATCTGACACTTCTGTCCAACCTTGCTATAATCCACTTCTTTCCTAATCATTACAAAAAAGAGATAATTTATTATAATCATCGGGAGGAGAGTGAAATAATAATAAACAGTGACATCTGTTCCTAAATTTTTCTTTTCTTTAAGTTTCTCTATTGCTGCACTTTCCAGTATGTTTCTCTTTCAGCTTAAAACAAATAAAGACTCTGGATTTTTGTTTTGTTTTGTTTTGTTTGTTTGTTTTCCTCATTCTATATAATTTTATATTTTTGGAGCCAAGAAACAGAAATATATGTTGCTGCTGTTTTTGTTTGTTTGTTTTGTTTTCCTTTGCTTTCTAAAGAAAACAACGTAATACAACTGTGTGGTGCCATGCAAGATAGACTAAATATCACTTGGCAATTTTTGACTGCATTATTGAAACCATTGTTAGGCTAGTATTTCCACTTTGCTGATGTACATCTAATATTTACCTAAAATGTTTTAAAATCTCAATTTTGTGTTACTTATTAAATATTATCTCTCTTTGGTCTCCCTCAGCAGAAAGAATTTGAATTATTTTGTCAAATTCGTGCCTAATTCAGTCCTCAGATAATGAAAGGTCACTAGGATTACCCAGATCAAAATAGAATATGCAAGTCATATAGGAATCTAGTCTATCTTTTAAACCAGTCTTATTTTATGTCAAGGTTTTAGTTTTGATCCTTTCTGTTTTTTATCCCCATGATGTTACACTTAATGATGAAGTCCACAAACAAAATATCCTCTTTCTTCAGATTTTTCAGCATTAGGTTTTGGAAGGACTTCCTTTTGCACAAAACCTGTACTATGTAGAAATATTCCTGTCTCCTATCTGTCAGGACGCTGTGCCACTTCAATCTAGGCCACTGAAACCATCAAAAAATATTTTTTGTTCAATGTAGATGGGTGAGAAAAAGCAGTAGCTGGTAGAAGTTGGCCAACGATTAAAAAATATTCTATCTGGGAGTGGATCCACTCTCAGTAGAGGGCAGCACTGGTACCAGTAAAATATAAACTGACCATAAATTGCTTGCCATATCATCCTGCCAAATGAGTTAACCAGTCCCTTATAAATCCAAAGCAATAAAAGAAAAGTAAACCTAGAGAGGGGCTTCTGAGTGCATTTGTACAGGGCACCTCACACATGTTCTAGCTGAGAGCAATGTCAGTTTCTAAAGGCTTAGTTTGTGAGCACCCAGAGAGATGAAGTAGCATAGCTGGGAAGAAGTCTCCAGCAGCAGAGATTTCTAAATAGTAGATGTGTTAAATAAATAAAGTGGTGGGTCTCTAACACACCACACACTATTCAATCAACATTAATCCTATCAAATGGGACATTAACTTATAACCAACCCACTTAGGAACAGCAGGAGTCTTTCAGTATTGTCCTTTCTTTACATCAGTAATCATCTTGTCAAAGTTTGGTTTGCTCCAGAGGCCCCATATTTTCTAATACTTACTGAACTGCACTGCACCCCAGTGTACACTTCAACACCAGATCTGTGAAATTAGAGGGTTTCCAGCTTCAGATGTAAATAGCTAGGAAGAAAAAATGAACTAAGTCAATTACAACTGTCCCACCAGGGAGGCCTACTGCTATTATCCACACCAGTAGCATTCAGCAAACTATCCACTTAACTGGCTATAATTTTAAAACCTCCTTCCCCATGAGACTGGCTGTAAAATCAATATGTAACAAAGCACCAACCTTTAGCTCCACAAACACACCAGAAACTCAGTGAGAATACTACATCTAAGCTAGATTTTGAATATGAATATCAAATGTCCCTGCTTCACCATTATCACAATGCCTTGGTAACAACTGATTTTGAGCTATACAGGTGAACAGGAAGCATGGATCTAGCCATATACCCAGCCAAGGGGCTGCAGACAAGAGTGCAAGAAGTGGACTCCACCACTTGTCCCTGCAGAACACAATACAGCCAGCTTTCAGTACTCCTCCATGCCATTTGTCTGTAGCTGGGGCAAGCTGACTTTTCTCATTGCTCTCACTTTTCCATTCCCATTTAGAGTCTTGTCTTTAAAGAAAAAACGTTGCTTGAAGAAAGAAGTCATTTTTTTCTTTTTCTTTTTCTTTTCCCTGGACAATACCAGGATCCAAATTGCTTAAACACATGCAGAACTGCAGGTCTCTGACCAATATAACTGACAAGCAACCTTACTCATATATGTAACAAACTCACCAGGTTTTAAGTTAAAGTGAGAAAAGCTAATTGGCTGAAGGGTAAGCATAATAAATCCTGGGGAAAAAGTGTAGCTGATCCCATCATAAAACAACCAGAATGAGAATGTGCTACATAATAAACTAAGTGTTACTGTTTTCTACAATCACTCATGCCCTGCATTTTGATTAATTGCAGATTCCGAATTACTGAGAAAATGGCAGTTAATTACCCCTAACACCTTTGCAGGAACAGCTTGGAGGGGACTATGAAATTAGCACTCTGAAGTCTGAGTTAAATATATCATTTTAGCTTAATGGAATTTAATAATTGTAATTCAAATGCATGTTGCACAAAATTAATAGCTTTTAATACCAAAATACCTTTATTTGATCTGTCCCATATTTTACACACACTGACATTTATTGATTTCTTCTGAAATAACCATCACTTCCAGAAGCTGGAGGAGAACCTTAGGAGCGTGCGTGTCAGTCTGGGTATTACTCAGAAATCAGTGGCTATGATCGAAGGCTGATGTGCTTGTCCTGACGGCTTGGCTGGCTCTTTTTGCCTTGTCTTTAACAATCTCCCAAGGTGGTTGTCTCCAGTTGTGGAGGAGGGTCAGGCTGCAATTTTGCACCAGAGCCACTGTGGAGTGGAGCCAGGCAGGCTACATGGGACACACCAGTGCCCTTGGCTGTGACAGAGGAGCAGCCGGTGCCATGCTGTCACCTCAGCGTGCCACCAGGAACCCTCGCAAGGCTTTGCGACTTAAAACAGTGATGTGATAGGAATAGTAGGATAGTAGGAATCCTCTGGGGAGTAAGAGAAGGAGGCTGCGGTAAATCCCACTCATTCCACAGCTGCATCAGTGATGGGCTTGGAGTTACAGCTGGCCGTGGAAAGTCTTACGGAGATTTTTGTTTTAACATATCCCACTGGGTGGCGCTAGGCTGTGCTTCCCGCAGCTGTAAAACCTGATCCTCAGTTCTGCTCCGGTCCAGTTAAAAACTGCACGTTATTCATTAAATGATAATTTGTTTGGACGTGAGGGAATAGAAAAATAATATCTGATGTCTATTTAAAGTTTGATAGAAATTAGAAATGAATAACTAGGCTAATAAAAAACATATGCACAAGAATTATCAAATATGTCAGTTTAAATAACAAAAACCCTCAAGATAGTTGGGTTGTCTGAAAAATATTTTACTAGATTTTACACTTAGGAAAATCCATTTACAAACTCAGGAAAAAAAAATAGAAAAGTGTGTTATGGTACATCCCCATGTCCAAATCAGGATCACGTTCACACAGTACTGAATGCTTTTCAAATTCAGGATTCCATCTTGGCTGCAGAAGTTTTGCAGAGTCATCGCAAAACCAGACACACATTATTTTTGATACCTATGTTATCCTTTCAGTTCTCAGTTAAAGAAAACATTATAAGTCTTTAAAATAAAATTGCTTCCATGTCTGAAATATGTAAAATGTTGGATGAGGCCTGGATTTAGGTCTCTTAGTTCGGAAATAGTATCTGTGGTATGTGATACATTTGAGCAAAGAAAAGAATAATAATTTAGAAATAAATGAAACACGGTATTCACCCCACAAAATCTGTGTACAGCTTCCAGCAGGGAAAGCAATGTACAAGCAAGCATGCAAGCCCCCAAAATCCCCTACATGATTTGCTTCCACACATCTATCTTTGAAATCAATGGAGTAAAAAATCACTGAGGGCTAAAAGAGGACCAAAGTTTAGGAATATATTATATATGTAAACAAATACATACACAGAAAAGTGACAAAGTTTAAGATTACTTACCAGGAGTAAGAGTCTCTCAGAAATGTATTTAAAAAGGCATTGGCACAAAGGGTATCAGATACCCAGGCTGTATTTTATATGTTTTGAAATTTGCAAAACATACTGACAGAAACATAGGGATAGTGAAATATATTCAGTTTTATTCCCGGACTTATTTCTGAGTCTTACACAGAATTGTGTTAGTGGAAGAAGATTTATAATTTGTGTGTCCAAACTCTAAAGACTGCATCAGAGTCCCTTTACTTCATAAGCTTCTCAGGTTTTGTCAACAGTAACTCTCCTGTCTACAAATAAGTATAAACTTTTTAGGCAAAAACCAACAATATCTTTTACCCCATTCTCTACCTCCCCCGCCCCCCATCATTTTGTAGATAGGACTGGTAAGTTTTAGGACCTTAATTCTTAGTTAAGTTTGATTAGTTCCTGTTCCTATCCCTTGTTTCTTGCTTGTTGCTATTATTTTTATTTTATACCTGTTTCAAAGACTATTTGTCCAGGTGTTATAAACTCAATGGTGGAAAGAACTCCTAAAGTACTGTGCTCCTAAAGTTAAAATAAATATTTTCTTTTTCAAATATGCAAGGTTTTTTTTTTGTTTGTTTGTTTGTTTTTCCCTTCAGAACCCGGAGATGAAAAGTATTCACAGATTTGCTGAATAGAAGATATATATAAATTATTCTAAACTAATTTACCTTTCATCGACCCTTGATTATGCTATTTTTTTTTCCTTCAAACTGAATAGAGCAGTTTACATTGTATTATATGAAACACAGAACAAAATTAAGACAGATAAAACCAATTTAACTTATAAATTAACTTAACCCTAAGAGAATTGCTTCACCCAAGCACTGAGCAGAGGAAGAGTCCATCCACCTCAGCAACTCTGACATGGACAGACATTGGTCCCAGAGACTGTTCCTGCCCTGGGCCTGGCAGCGCATGAAGATATGCTTGCTCCTGATGCTCTTCCACTGACAGCTATCAGTTCAAGCCAATAACATTTTCATCCATTGTTAATCCACTGCTTTTTTATGCTGGGCCACTCTCTCAACAGAAACTCTCCTTGAAAATTTGGCCCATGTTTTTACTTTCCTCTCAGAATATACATCCATAATGCACTCTGTAAGAATGCTCATCTTTAGTTAAAGCCTTAAAAGCAGAACACTGTAGAAATATATACATATATTTTTCTTCTGATAATGTTAAATCTTTGCTGTATACCTCATCAAGTACTAATCTTGAAGTGTTGCATTTAATTTTTTTTTCCATATTTTATTCAAGCTAGAGGCTACCTCTCATGTCAGGTGAAGATACAAATGAAAATCTTGTACCAAGAAATGAAGTATTCCTTAGCAAGTTGTAAAAACAACATCAAGAACAGTTGGTAAAGCAATCAGGGTTCCAAGCTGAAGTGTACAGCAAACACAATGACCTTAGCCTTTCTCTTTTGATTTACAGCAATGTTGGAAAGTAACTTAACAAGGTGCCATGGGGCTTACAGAACAGTTGAGTTAATGTATCATCTAAATTTTTATGGATGTTAATTAGATTAGCAATTTGATGTTGAGACTTGCAGAGGGCAGTGGGTGTGCTCTTTTAAACTCATTCCTTCAGACTGAAAATGCAGGAAAGATAAAGATTCAGACTGCAGAAACCTGTAAGATCCTACTGAATCCCAGAGTCCTTACTGCAGCAGCTATGAAACAACAAAGGAATGATCAGATATGGTTTTAGAAGTGGCATGCCCCAGCATCTTGAACAGTTCAATACTGGCACAGTGATTGGGACACAAAAGACATGCACACTGGTAACTTCCAGTATCAGGTCTCTTATCAGGCGCTAATCATCTATTTACTAATGGAGTGATGTGAAATCAGACATTTATTAGATGGAGTTGCCACCCATCTTACCCACTGCACTTCACCAAGTAGCTGAGCTTACTTGGTCCCAATTTATCTTCCTTATAAATTGGGACCATTAGCAAAGTCTTTAGAAGATTTCAAGGCGTCCCTGTCACTCTGATTTTCTATGCTGAAAAGCAAGAAAATAAGCACAAAAATTCCCATAATAAATACATAATACTTTCATATAATAAATTCATAATAAATTCATTTTTTAATCCCATGGAATTACAGTCCTCTTGCATTTTTGGCAAATACTATATCTGACTGCTTTAATAATATAATGGCAAGGCATTAGGCTTTGTACTTGTAATCCAATTTATGCTTTTTCCAAATTCAAAGTAATTATACTCCCTCTAAAATCTTCAATCGAATATATAATCTTTGTCACTCAGTATCCACAAACTACCTTTTGAAGTGCTCATATGTATACTTATTTTGCTGATCTTGGGCTACAGAGAGGAGAGAGAGATCTAAATTGCAAGCTCTTATTGCCACGTGGGTTCCTGCAGAGATCTGGCAGGCCTGATCTGATTCATTCCCTCAGAGGCCAGAATAGGTTTCCTACATGTCGCTGGTGCAACTATAATGAAGGCTGTCAGACAAGGCTGGATCTTTAAACCAGCCCAGCATCTGGAACTTCAAACTGGCTACTTTCTGTGAAAGAAATTACATTGGACTCTGAACTACACAGGACCTTACAGAAATCACTCAGCTCGTCCTAAGTTCTCAGCAGATAAAAGCAGTGCAAATCCACCGATGTCAGTGCTCTGGAGTCCTTTTCGTTCCAGCCGAGTGTGTGGTGGAAAATTCCCTTATGTCAAAACACCCAAATTTTGCAGAAAGGGACATGATATGATAAATTCTCTCAGCTCCTGGAGGGAAATTCTGCTTCCAGAGATTAATTTATTAAAGACAAGCCATATAAGCAAACTATTGATTTTCTTATTTTTCCTGGGAGAAAACAAAACAAAAACAAACAAAACTGTTTAAAAAAAAAATAGAGTAGGAAATAGCAAATTTCTGCACAGGACAGGAAAGCTGCTTTCCCCATTCTTGTGCTCCTAGGTGCTCACAATTCCCCGTGGATCCACCATGTTCACATATGAATTATGAAAGTTTACCCTTGTGACTACCATCAAAGAGATAAAAATGATACAATACATTTCAGTCCTGCTTCTCATCCACAGGCTCTTCCATACACATCTCTCATAACCATCCAGAAGATCCTGAGCCATCTTTATCTGTAGAAGGCATGTAAAAACGACTGGTTTAGGAAACTCTGATGAAAAATAAATAAATGCCTTAGGCTACCTTCTGCGATTATTCTAAGACTAGCAAGTGTGAAATACTGAAATGAGAAACATTCGCATCAGCACCATATGGGATTGGTCTCAACTGCAAGAAAGAAATTTACAACACCTGTGCTAGGTTTAATCAACATGAAGACTGTGGATAGCTTTTCTTTGGCATTTTCTCATCAAAACATATTAGAGTAAGCTAAATCCACACTATCTCAGTTTGCCTTTGTATCAATGGAAAAATGTTTCTGCAATAAAAAATATGAACACATTTGAGGGAACACTGTTTAATGCACCGAAACTATGAAGGTCAGTTACAGTTAGTGCTGCCAAGAAGTGTGATGGCCCATTATAATCACTATTTCTGCACAGCCTTGAGTGTTGTGGACACACAGGATTTGTCCAAATGTACATGTACAGGGGAAAGGCTATGTATGTCTTTTGTAACTGCAGTAACTGCTTTGGGACAAACTGCACTTTCTGCAGTACCATTGAATGTGTTCATTCAATCAGTGGATGTTTTGGCTATGTCTGAGGCAAAGATGTATCTTTATATATTGTTCACACAAAATTTGTTGTTTAGAAGATCCTCCATTCTGAAATATAATCCAGAACATGAAGGATGAATTGTCAGCCACCCAGGCACTGAGTAAGTGAAAATGAAGCATACATCACTGTTTAATTTTATTTCCTTTGAAACAACTCCTGGCTGTTCCCACTCCTTCCAAACAGGCTGCTAACTAGCTAATGATTGCATTCCAAAATGCAATTATTCCAAAATGCATGCCTTATATATGTACAGATGTATAATATCATCAGTCTATCTGAGAGCTACTACACCCGATAGAGTTAGGAATCTTTACTCTCTTTGACTGTTTTCATCTGCCTTATTCATACTTTTACTGCTTCTACCTCCTTCTCCTCCACTATTGTACATGTGTGCCCTTTGAAAATAATTATAGAGTAAATAATGTTGGAGTAATTCCAATAAAATAAGCTTTTCCTGTGTGCCTCACATCTCACAACTAGTGTTTCAGGTACGTATGGATAATATTGCTGAATGACCAGTAAAAGGTATAAGAATTTGTGTGTGCATATCCATGCACAGCCAGCACTAAATCCTTGCTAGGAATCTCTTTCCTCAGTGGAATTAACTGTAGTTTACAACAGCCAAAGAGCTCTCTTTTATGTACTTGTTTTGACACTTCTCAAGGCAGCTGGACTAACATTCATGTTTTAATGCACCTTTTCTGTCCAAGCAGCATTCAAAAACAATACAAAAACATGTCCTGGTTTGGAAAAAAAAGAAAAAAAAAAAAAAAAAGAAAAAAAAAAAAAAAAAAGAAAAAAAAGAAAAAAAAAAGAATTAAGAACACTGTAAAATAATAATAAAAAAGTTCCGTTATTAGATTCTCTATTTTTATGTATTTATAAGCTCCTGAGAAGGTGGTACCTATTAATGGAAAACCACAGTTTAAATGCTAAACAACAGAGGTTGTAGATCATGTATATTGAGTGTTTGGTGTCTGTGTTATTGCCTGCTGAGACCTGCGGTGAGACAAAAAGATGCTCAAGGATTACTTAACAATAGTAAAAAATAGTTTTTACTTTGAATTTTTATGTTGTATGAAAGGGCGTATTAAACAGAGCTTTTATTTAATGAAAGATTTACTTGGTAGCAATGACAAGATTTATCCAGCTACTCCTACATATAATTCCTTTTTAATTGCAAAAATTGAATCTCTTGTCATCAGGAAACTGAATCATTTTGATGAGCAGTACATCAAAACTGGGAACCTATGGGAGTACCAGGATGTGAGCTCTCAGGAGCAGCAGAGTATGAGGGACACACGAGGAGGAATGAGCCTCAGTGCCGGCTCATTGGCAGAGAAGTGTATGAGGCTGAATAATAGTTCTCTGCTTGAACTATGAATAAACTTTGGAAATGTCTCACATAATATTGCAGCACTTGAGAAAAGAGAAAAATCATGGTTTACATCATTACCTAAGGCACACCCAGAACCTAGCAGGTACTTAACAAGTAGAGAAGTCAACCTGGCAGGGGCTAAGAAGCACAAACCCCTCTGGGTTCTTGGGGTTTGGCAAAGAACTGATCACAGACAAAATAAAAGTGCATCAAGTGTGCAGTGCATGCTTACTGCCCTGTAAATTAGAAATTAGGTGGTTGCAATGGCATAAACCAGCTGAGGACTTTTCTCTTTTTTCCTGACTTTAGATTTTTACATAGCCCTTGGCAGAGCTTTTATCCTCCCTTTCTGTGACTGCCCAGTGAAAGCAAAAGTGATTTAGTGAGAGGGGAAAAGCACTTATTTCCTACCAGTGTTTATACCTGCTGCACATTAAGCCACATATATGGGGCAGACAAACAGCTTTAATACTGAAAGAGTGTGCCAAGCATATTCTGAAGGCTGTTTGCCACAGCTGAGGTTGAAGCTTTACCCACATGGCTGAAGAGGGTAAGAGGCGTGGGCAGGGAGTTAAGTTTCACAGTGTTGTTTAACATTTCAGGATACACTACTGGATTTGCAATCAGTTTGGCAGTGGAGTCTTATAACCATACAGACTTTGCTTTTAAGAAAAGCTTTGTATGTCTGAACAGAAAAGGGTTTGTCCTCAAGCAGGAAGCCTAACAGAGAGCTTATACAGTGATATATTTTCAGTCATGTGGCCAAGACAATAAACATGCATCTTTTGATCTGCGTGGCTACGGTGTGTGAGTTGTAGTTTTTGCCGGGGCAGAACGAGATGCAAATCTGCCAGGAGTGAGTCAGTGCTCTGGCGTGTTTCTGCACATCCTAAATTTCACCAGGCTGAGATGAGGGGACTTAAATATCTAAAGAACCCATAAAAGTATTCCAGCAAGTCCAATGGTTTAAGTCCTGATGTCAAAACACAGGAACATGCAGTCTACTTTGTATAAAATATGTTTTGGTGTTCTAACTATAAATTAAACCTCTTTAAAAAGCGTGCTTCTGTAAGCATACATTTACCAGCAGTCTTTTCCTCTTTGTATGATGCAAAGAGGGGCCGTAATACCTCTCCTGGGACTACAGAGGGCATGGGTAGAATTTTAAAGTACCATTAAAAATTATCTCTTATTAATCGTTGTCACGTTCAAATATAAGCAATATTCTCTGGCCACTTAATAGCAGCGCTACTATTATGCCTTGTTGTCTTACAACATTACATGGCTAACCGCACCAGCACATTATTTCCTAGACCGCCTCTGTTTACAAATCAAAGTGCTTCGCTCCAGCACAGCCTGCTGAAACACAGTGCTGTTATTAGGAAATGTGAGTGGGCTGAAGTGGGGATCCCCGCAGAGTTAACTTGGCAGTGTTTGAGAGCCTGGCTCAACCCGATATTAAAAGTGAGTCATCAGATTGCCCCCACAGCAGGCCCTCGCTTTGTACTTTCCCCTGCGAGCAGTTCCACAGAGGGCCAAGAGATTCAACATTTGCTTCTCTAATTAATAACCAGCTGAAAGGAACTCCTTGTTAAAGGAGACTTTTTGTTGTTGTTGTTGTTGTTTGTCAGTGTTAAATGCTGATAAATGGCAAAAGCCCAAGTCAGGTCTACCACCTGGAAGGCCAGTTTACCGTGTGCATTAGTCATCCGACTCAGACAGCTTCGTTTCCACTCCAGGACCAGAGCTCTGCAGCTGGCTCAGCTCCTCACAGCTATTTTTGTATCTGCCAGGGCCAATTTCATTTCAGGTCTTTCATTTACATTGATTTGGAACCAGCCTGTTTTACCAAGAGTATCCATGGCCTGTCTTTAGCTCCTTGAGGGCTTCAAGCAGAATTCAGCTTCTCTACTACTTTTGCCTCATTACATCAATCACACCTATATGCTTCTCTGTAACTGAGGTAATGATCCTGTTTCCTTTCTGTCTCCTAAAACAAAAGTTCATGATTTATGTGTCCACTTCTCTGATTTATAGACATACTTTATAGAAAGGTATCTCCTGCAGCCTGTACATTTTCTTCCCCTTCGTGTCCCCAGCTTAAGGAAACATCTATATGAATTAAAGTTAAAACAGGTGAAATTCTGTGAGCATCTAAATATAGATGCTCCTTCAAGTAGAGACTGTGTTTTTCACACAGATTTGTCAATGTTTCCTGTTTCCAAGGAGAAAGAAATCAGTATAATATTTCACTAATGGTCCTACAATAACTGCATAGCCTTATGGGGAAAAAATAATGTTGGAAATGTACAAAATAAGTCAATGCCACAGTTATTTTGACAGAAGAAATTGCATTTACGAAATTCTATGTTGCTTGAATAGATATTTTTCTGGTGTCTCTTTACTATTTCTTTATTTATTTCCAGATCCACTATTCTCAGTTTGGCGTCATCCTATTTAGACCTGCAACAAAATCATTGCTCTTTATGTCATGACAATTCTGTAGTCTTGTTTCATGCTACTGCAGATTCACTGAATGAAAAAGGATCCTGATACTCAATTTTGTTGATACTCAGGACAAAAGACTTTTTTACTTTATTTTTTTTTTCTGTTTGTGTAGATCTTCCGGAAGGCAAGGTAGTGGAACAGCAGGTAAATTAGGCCTACGTTATGTATGGAACCAGTAGAAAAAGGGAGGGAAAGAGGCTGAAGACAAAGTAAAACTTCCTGAACAGCAAGATGATTTGGATTATGAAAGCAAAAGTGTCTTATGTCAAGTGCCTCTTCACCCACTAAGTGTGTTATGAAATATGATCACTTGTCTTGAATATACTCAGTCCTAACAGCAACATTGTTAAAATTATAAACACTATTAATTGTGTCAGACTTGGAATATGAATCCTGCAAATCCTTCCTACGTTCAACTGAATGGACCTCATTCATAGCTGGGGGAGGTACGAATGGACTCAGCATGGTTATGTAAGGCAGAACTTTTTTTTTTTTTTTTATGAATAATGATGCATTCTTTTCTCAATATCTTCTGAGTTAAATATTTTGAAGTAGTCTTGCTGGCAACAGGAATCTGTTTCTGCATGCCACAGTTTGGCTGAGAAAGTCATGTATCATAAGAGACCACCAATGATACTGAATATTCCAAAAGGGACAACAGTATGTAGTATTGCTCTCTTGCTTTAAACAGCTGTGAAAAGTTGTCAGAAGTCTTTCCAGGCACTGTTCTCTGTTTCTCCATTTGTGCTGCAGGTAGAGCATCTGCTGTGGGGTGGAATACAGCTTTTGTACCTGGAAACAAGATCAGTATTTTTTACATCTTGATTCAAGCATATTTAAATCCCCACCCACCAGATAGTGCCTCTCTGGATGGAAGTGGGGTGAGGAAAGCAGCATATATCTGTGCCTACACCATAACCACAGTGGAATCACAGTGGAAATATTCCCTCTGCACCTGGAGCAGACAGCAACAACTGATCTGGGGCAGCATCCTCCCCATCTATGCTGGAGAAGGGAGCCACTCACCCTGTGATGGCCTCACGATGTCACAGCTGTCATGCAGGGCAATGGGGACAGTCTCTTGCAGTGGTGCAGGGTACAGGGTCTGATCCTGGCCCAGGCAAGGCACCTTGCCCTGCATCAGTCCTATGCGTCTGCTCTCCAGCAATTGAACTCTCTTGTGTCTGAAAATCTTTGAAAATCTACCTGCTTTTTTTTTTTTCTTTTTTTTTTTTTTTAACTCCTTTAAAGACACAGATGGCCATTGACCACCCAGACTGAGTCACACAGTATGTAATGCCAAGAAATCCAGCTGTAATTTTGAGGTGAGCCTATATGTGATGTATGTTTAAGGGCAGTAAGGCTTGTATGGAGGAGACACCAAGCCTGCTTTGCCGTTGCACTCAGAAGAAGAGGGAGCATGATGTATGAAGCATTTGTTTAGCTCCTGGAGGGCTAAGTGTAATGTGGGCTGGGGGTGCTCTGGGGCTCTCCCAAGGCTTGTGGGGAGTGCAAAAGGCTGTCCTCCACAATAACACTGCTTCTTGCATCTTCTGAGCACCAAGGACCCCAAGGGCTGCTGAACTCTCTTGTCCAGGTGGCAAAAGGTTTGTGCCATCATTACTCAGCACTGTTCTGCTTCCTTTGGGTTACAAAGCCCCTGCCCATGGCCTTACCAAGAACACAGTGCTGTCAGTGCAGTTTCCAGAAGGCCACGCAACAAGCCTCAACAAGATCAGAGAATCACAGAATCCAATATTGAATCACAGAATCATAGATCAATAACAAGACATTTCAGAAAACCAATAAATCAACACTTACGTTACACTTTACATTTGCAAAATGTTTCTTAGGCCTAAATGAATGAATATACAAAACACTCATGTCAGAGTAACTGGTAGTTCACAGGCTGGAAGGATGATGAACAAGCACCTTTAAACCAAAACCATATTGTTTAAAACAAAGACCTGGTGCAAGATTACTTACAAAACTCAAGGGTAAATCAGTGATCAGCCAAAAGCAGATAGATAGGGCTAAATGGTGAGTTTGCAGGGATTTCCTGGACTTTCCTGGGTGGCAAGCAGATGTCTGCCACTATTGCAGAACTCATGGGCACCTTCCTTTTAGTAAAATCACTGACACAACAAGATGTATCTCGGTCTTTGTAAATGTAGCACAATTTCTTCCGTTTGCTTTTAGTACGTAGTATATAAGGTCTCATACATATGTAATAACAAGGGCCAAAAGTTCATTACAGAAAGAAAAGTAAAGCAAGGTGGAGTAAAACTCTTGGAAAATGAAGAGAATGTGACTATGTGGGACTAAACAGGAAAGGGATCTTCCAGGCAATTGTCTAGCACAAGAGATGAAAAGAGGAAAATATGAGACTGTAAATGAAGTTCTGCCAGAACTACAGAGCGGACAGAGGGAAAGTGGTCCCTGGATTCTTTGGCCAGTTTTGGTCCTGGCCATGTCCAAATCCAGTAAGTACACTTTCTGCAGGACAAGATCATTAAAGCTCATTTCTGAAGTCTAATGTTAAAGTGCTAAGTGGATTGCTCCACTACGGCCACCTGAGAGCATTGCAAGGAGTGCAAATTAGGACTGCTGTAACAAAAGCCTGGCTAAAGAACAGCAGAGTTGGAGTAGGTGAAATAAAGTGCTGAAGTAGTTTAATAGACTAACCTGAACACCAGGCTGTGACAGAACAAAAACCAGATCACTTTGATATTTCTGAATTAGCAATTCTGTTTCACATAAGAAGGAATATTCAATCATCATTTTTCTTTAAAAGTATAACCAGATGGGCAGCCACCCTAACAGCCAAAAAACATGTCTTTTGAGAGTCATTCTGGGGCATTCCATAGAATAAAACACCCTTTTCTGTTTGTTTCTAGCAGCTTTAGTTTCAGGTTCTGACAAAGGCATACAGGACTAACTGTTACACATGGAAAATGGTGTAATGGGAATACTAGCATATTGAACTAGCTCCTGTGAGCAGCTGAGTTACTCCATTTTTACTCAAGCGAAGATCTTGTTAACCAGGTTTTGATCTGAGCAGGGATTTTAGAATTGGGGAATAAATATCAATAAGGGGAACGTTTTTCCCCATTCTTTTCTTCACTGTGTATTATAGGGCAAGGAGCAGATTTATTTCAGATGCAAAGTGAGAATCTCTGGGGAAGAAGAAAAAAAAAAGGGGGGGATCTAGTTCACCCTCCCTCTATTTCTCCTTTCATCTAGCTGCCCTATACATACATGTATTATTCAGGTCTCTCTGGTGTTTAAATATACAACGTCTGTGTCATGGAGGAGGAACAGGTCATTGTTCTACCCCTGCCCCATCTCTAGTCCTTGCATTTAGTTTAGACCATGAATTTCATAAGCCTCAGAAGTCCCCAGCCCTGCTTTGGACACATTTATACAAATTTTGTACAGAGAAGTGGAAACTGTTCTGCTTCACCACCACTGAATCTCTCCCATTTCAAATTCCGCAGGATTAGAGGAATGGCATGAAAATGTGGTTGTGATATTGTGAAGAGCCAAAGTGATCTTCTTTTATAATGCATGGTTTTATCAAGGCTGGTCCAAGCCTAAAGTTTTATCTGAATATTAAGTCAATATTTTGAAATACGAAGCTACTGGAGGTATAAATCACTTCTAGGGAGAGAGTTTACAGATAGAACATATGCACACACACAAAGAAAATACAGAAAAGCTTATAAAATTAAAGCTAACTCTCACTTAAAAATTACAAAAATTCTCACATAAAAATTACAAAAAGGTACAGTGGAAGAAGTGTTTTCTGGAAGGTTGTCAGTCTCTTTTTGTTAAACAGCAAAAGATACTTCTATTTCTAAAAAGAAATTATTATATTCCTGTAATGATTAGAATAATGAGATTTATTCCTGTTATTGTAGCAATTACTTTGGGAAACCTCTGACAAAGGGAATTAATCAATAGTAGAAGTATTTATCAATAAAATGCACAATGGATAAACTGTTCTAATTATGGTAAAACTCAGGAGATCTGCAAGTGTAAATGTGCAAAAACTAGCAGCCTTGTATTTGCTGACAGAGAATTAAATGTTGTGTCTCCTTAATATACATTTATGCACAAATACATACAATAAATATTGCATGCATGTGTGTGCATGACAGTTAATAACTTTGCTGGTATCACAAATTCTTGTCTTGGTATGCTTATGACCAAGAAAGTAGTTGAAGGAACACCAAACCGCTGTGTGGATCTCTTCTGGTATCTCCCCTGCTGCAAGTTAAGAGGGACTAAGGACAATGTTTATATATGAAAGTCTTTTAACTGTCACTTCACTTATTCTGGAAGAGCTCCACTAACTTTAGTTAGCAGATAAAAGTCTGTAGTCTAAAATTAGGGATTGATTTAAATGGACAGAAATGCAAAAAGAAAAAGAAAAAAAATCTCATGAATGTGTGTATTAAGGGAGGGATAGAGGTAGGCAGCTACACAAGGTAATGAATCTTTCCTTTTTGTACAGTGCAGTTCTTTACAAGCAATTCTGTGATTGATAAGCCACCACCTATCCCAGCTTTAGTGAGAATCTGGAGCTCATGAATGTATTTCCTACTCTGTTGGATGATTTCTCCCTGTAGTTCTGTGAGACAAGGACAATGCTACATTATTTTCCTTTCATTTTCCAGGTTCAGCACATAGTAAAATCCTTGTCTGCAGATTTCAGATTTTTTTTTTTGCATGGTTAAGTTATCAGCTTTCTGTCAGGGTTGCACTATGTTTTTTGAAGGAGGTGGAAGAGATGGGGGAGAAGGTTTATTTTACAACCTGCCAGTTAAGATGTGTCCTAATGAATCGAATTTGGCTAACTCTCCATCCTCTATCAAGCTTTCCAGACTTGCAAAGCTTTGAACCTTGCACATGAAAGAAGGAGGTATTTATTGGAATCTGCTATGACTGAAAACTTTGCTGCTCATCGGAAGGTATCGTTTGTATTCCACTTCATAAAATAATGAACACTGGAGCTGTCTCTTGTGAACCAGACCAGCAGTCATGTCCAATTTTAGTGGCAGAGGTCATAAGAGTTAAGTGTTCCAGCAGAGAGACCTGCGCTACGGTAGTCTTCAAGGGACATGCACGTATGAAGGCCTAATTTTAACTGCATTTCCTTGTTATAAATGTCAACTGAATCTCTATTAAGCATTTAGGAGGCCTGAGTGACATTACTGTGAGATGAATAATAGGTATGAAACATTTTCCAAACAGATTTAGATAGGTTTAAAGCCATGAGTTTTACTGCTTTATTTTCATTTTGTGTATTTTTCTTCCATCTTATGATGAAACATTAATCTATTTGCAATCTATATAATCTGTTTAAAATGCATTTTATGAAAACAAGTAAAAAATGAAATAGAATTTGCAGACTGATTACTGGTTCAAATAGATAAGGCAGATATTTTCTCCCATGAACTACACTTCATTTAACTAGTTTGCTGATATTCTTTCATCTTTTTGCCCCAATCTTGTCAACTCTCTCAAAGTAAATGATCTGATATTTATTTCAGACAAGGAAAGTCCTTCAAAAAAAAAAAAAAAAAAAAAAATCCATGTCATGGAAGAAGGTCATTCATTTAGTAGCAAGTTTGTGCCACAAAAAGATATAGTGAAAATTTAGTTCATTTATACCAAGAGTATTTTTCTTAAGAAGACAGACCTGGTATACATTTTACTAACACTTGATGCATAAATAAATTGCATGAAATGAGTTACTTATTTGCATGAAACTTTTTTCATTTTTTTTTTTTTTTTTTTTCCTCACACTGTGCACATATTTATCAGAAATTATTCTGATTTTTATAAGTAGTTGAAAATTCATCATCTGCTTATACACCATTTCTAGCAAATATGTATTCAAGTAAAGTCAGTTAGCTGTGATTGGTTATCTTGTTTCTGAAGGATACTCATATATTAACATGATTGATAAAAATCCCTTTTTAAGGCAAATTTAATACTCAGTGGAAAATACTTGTGCCAGTTGCAGAAATATGTCCAAAAAGACTAAGAGTATAAAATCTGCCTTATAGGGCCAGACTGAAGATTGAGATAGCTCCATATGTTGAGAGAAACTAAGTACAATGTGATACTGCAGTGGGTGTATCATCCTAGCATCCAGCAATTATCAATTTTCTTCAGCAAGAAAACAGATTTTGTGAGCAGTGTAATGATACTTTTACAAAGAATGCAGCCAATACTTGCTGCATTTGGCATTCTTGATCTGTTTGCCAGTAGATACATGAATGTGCAGTGGCTGTGCAGACCTCTTATGCTCTGTTAAAAACCCACTGTGTCCCACCACAACCCTGGCTGCATCTCTCCAGAGAAGGGATTTCTCCTCCAAGAGCCCTGGAGCATCAGGCACAGGAGCAACCCAGTGGCAATGGTGTGGCACTGCTCGGCACTCTGCATAAATTCTCACTTTGACTAAGAAAATCACTGTCAAATAAAACCTAAAACTCGAACAAAATATTAATGAAACCCCTTTGATAACACAGTCTCTGTTAAAATTGACAGAGCCTCACGATCTGATGATCTGGGCATCTGAAAGCATACCTGAGGGAGGAGAGCATTGGACCCAAGCAGGAGTGCAGATAGAGAGCTTGGATGCGACTCTGAGCAGCATGGGGTTTCTAGCAGAGATTAAGAACTGATGTGGAATTTTTGTTATTCTTTAATGAAAATCTAGTTCCTGTGGAAAATGAGTATTAGACCAATAGGATGACAAATACTGATGCACATTTTCCACTGTCCTGAGAGTTAATTCTCCTTTCTCACATTCACCTCTCTGGTTTAATCATATGATATAATAAAATAGTATTTAACTTTCAAAAACATCAGGCAAATATTAAAAGCAGTATGCAACCCACAGCACAGTATATCTTTCCATAGTTACAAAAAGTCCTATGCAATCCTACAATTAATGTCAGATTTGATTTCTCTTGTGCTTTTCTGTCCTTATTGCAGCAATCATTTCTGTTTTTCCTCTCTCTAGTCTTTTCTCAGGCTCTCACAGAGATATTTTTCATGATCGCTTACTTCATTTTTGTATATTATTCTAGTTTTCACTTCACTTTAGTGTTATTGTTTCAATATTACATCAAATTCATTTTTTTCCTCTGTTCTACCTCCCACACTCCCATATTGATATCACTTGTTCCACCCTCATTTCCTCAATATTCTCGGATAGTGGTTTATGGATAGAGTCTTCAGCTGAGTGGTGTTTGAACATGGTCACTGGTTTGTTTGTGAGGTGTCTACACCATGTCTGCTTCAACCACTTGATAGAGATTTTTTATAGCCATGTTGGCTTGGCAGAGCTCATACATATTTCAGCATCATTTTTACATGGAATGTTGATCTGCTTTTTCTAGTCTGTTCTAATACTCCAAATGGACTAAAGAGTGCATTGATCACTGAACAAGCCTGAGAAGGGTGATTTTAAGCAAGAAGTAACACCAAAAGTTAGTACCTTGGGATACATATAAAACAAATAGAAATGAAATAAAAATATTTTCAAATCCTGAGTCTATTTGGGGAACAAAAATGAGGATTCTTTGAATTCTGTTACTAGCTAATTATTTCTTGCTCTGATCTCAGGCTATTTTTTCTCAGACCTATTGGCTATATTGGCTTTTCCCCAAAACCTGCAAAATATTTTTGAATGAGCATTTTATCTTAAATTATTCCAAAAATTTCCAGTTTATTATTATGGCTGATATATATATTATTATTTTGTTGTCTTAGGATGGCATTCTCTTTGCCCCCAGATACATTTGTTTTTACTTCCCACTAAAAAATAAATAAATATATATATATATAAATAAATAAAATATATATATATAATAATTTAGAAGCTGAATAACTGTTCAGTAGACTTGTCACTGATGTTCAGATTCCAGTTTTACTGCTGCATAAACATAAACCCACATTGAAAAGAAAGTGTTGCGTGGATGCAGCATGGGTGCTGTTACAAAAGCTGGTGGCTAGAGGGAACTCTTTTTCCTTGCTGGAGAGAGCGGCTCTAACAAGGCAATGACTATTTTCCTACAGCAAAGCAAAAGAAAATTTAAAAGAAAAAGAGGATGGGAAAAACCCTTCAAACAAAAACATTAGCATTAATCGAGACATGCTTACAGTGGAGGGTAGGAACCAGGAGATGTTTTCAGCGACATCTATCATTTCTACAGCAATAAAGAGAGCCTTTGGATGTCCCCATTCAGGGACATTCACCAGTCACACATGGTTGAACACCTCCCTAGGTGCCATCCCACTGGCAGCTGTTAGACTGGTTATGGCAGTATGGGTCACCTGGCTGCAGCAGAGCATGTTTTGGTTTTGTGCACGGGCAGAAAAAGGGGACACAGACCACAAAGAAAATAAAAAATAAAATAAAATAAAATAAAATAAAATAAAATAAAATAAAATAAAATAAAATAAAATAAAATAAAATAAAATAAAATAAAATAAAATAAAAATAATAATAAAAAAAAGAGCAGGCAGTTCAGACAGCAGAAATAGGTAAGATGTTCAGGTAACAGCTACTGTGCTTTTAGGCCCCTAGCCAGCAAATTAATTAAGTGCATGCTTAACAGTAAATATGAGCAAGTCATAGCTTTAGCTGAACTATCGGTATGCTGAACATTAAGCAGATTTAAAATGTACAGGCATCAGGTTGCTTAAGCTTGGGCGTTTTGGCTCCCACCATGCCCCTGGGCACGGCCTGGGAGGGGGTGCTGGCTGGGTGGGGAGAGCTTTTGTTTGGAGAGCATGTTGGGTTGGTTCTTGGCGAACGCTGAGGCGTGGGGAAGGCTGACATGTGCACAGTCTCACTCCAGTAAGAAACTGGACTGCAGCCAGCTTGTGTACCTTACCTAGGAATTTGGAAGCACTCCTGGTACAGTAGTGTGGTCTCAAAGGTGTATTTTGCTCTTGCCTGTTACTTGCAGGCGAATATAATACCCTGAATAACCATGTAGTAAAGCAAATTGTGTGAGGGGGAGCAAAGCAATGATGGAAGATTTGGAGAGGAGATAACATTGATTAGTGCTGAAAATTAACATAACTTTAATGTCTGACTTAATGCGGTGTTACTCTAGTTATGTGTCTGTGTAACTACACTGGGATCCATGAGGATAGTAAGAAAGCAAAATAAATCTTAGCATACTCCTCACTGTTAATTGGTTAAATCTGAAGTCATGGATACTCCATGGACCTCAACTGTCCTTATATGGACTAGCTTCTAGAAGCCAAAGCCTGTAGCCTTTTTACGGGGTCACCATTGCAAACACAGTAGGACCCAGGTGTAAGCATTTTAGCAAATGTTCTTGCAGATGCTCTCCAAATGTTCTCAGCTGTGCTCCAACAGCACAATTTGCCAAGAGCTGTTGAATGTATCTTGCATTCAGCAGCTGTGGCTATACAGTTCAAAAAAAAACACCGTATTTGACAGCTCCTGCCTGCCCTTTGTCTACGCGGCCAGTTGGCTTGGGCACACTTGGCCCTGAGATAATGTGCATGCAGACAGGAGTGGCCCTAGGTCTCCATCCTGTGTGTTTGTGCCAGGACACAGGGCTGACCCTGAATGTGGTGTCTGGTTGGTCCCTGGCACACTGTATATGCATAGAACTGGTCAGCACTGGTCAGTCATGTTAAATCACACCAAAAGTCCATCTAACAAAAAAAAGTCCATCTTCACAGAGGCAAATAGAAGATGGTAGTGGAGAATAAAATGATTCTTCCCTGAAATAGTCACATCCTGCAGCAGTTCATGCTTCAGCAACTTAGCCATATGTGATACCTTTTCAGTTAAAAGATTTCTCCTGACACATATCTTAGCAATATGGTTTAGTGGAGGACTTGTTAGTGTTAGGTCAGAGGTTGGACTCGATGATCTTGAGGTCTCTTCCAACCTAGACAATTCTGTGATTCTGTGATTCTGTGACATCCACATCACCCTGCAGTAGGGAGCTCCACTTCTGCTTTGTGATTTTCAAACCTGCTGCCCACTGGTCCCTTTTGTTGTCCTCTGATTCCACACACAAGGCAATGAATAGAGGTTCCCTGTGCTAGCACGCTGCCCTGTGCATGATTTTGTGTACCTCTATAATGTACCTCTCCTCAGGTGTCTCTCTAGAAGCTAAAGGGACATTGTTTTGTACGTTTGATCAGCCCCATTTCTACCCTCTGCTTTTTTTTTTTTCCTTTTTTTTTTTTTTTTCTTTCTTTTTTTTTTTAGTTCTACTATGTCCTTTTTTTTTTTTTTTTTTTTTCTTTTTAAGATGTGTGTGCTGGGGGAGGGAACCATAACTGCTGAACTAGGTCACATAAAACCTTGGATGGATTCCTGGGTTTCTATTTTAATGTCTCTGAAGCTTTGGCAATGGTTCAGAACTGTTCAGTTTTCTTCCTTTCTCTCCCTTCAGTAGATCTACTCCTATGATTAAGGCAAACCTCCCAACCTCCCAGCTCACTAGGCTGAAGCTGGAAAACAGCAGAGCAGCTAGACACACACTGATGAAAGGATCACTACACTTGGGTCCTCTTCTAACTCAGGCATCCTTACCATATGTCATTCATAAACTGATAAAATTCCATTTTAAAATAAGTTAGTGTTTTTGCCCTCACTTCTTCCACCAGAAGGATATCCCAATCTACCTTTCTCCTTAGACATGTTATACACATTTTTTTTTCTGCTCTTTCTTTCATTAATGATTATTTCCCTAGTACATTTATGGACTGCAAACCTGTTCAGAATCATCACATTTAGTTATTCAAACCAGTTCCTTCCAGTCTCTTCTTGCATAACAGAATTTCTATTTCTCCATTAGAGCTCTTACTTGCTTATGCCTCAGTTTGATATCAGCATTTATGAACACCAAAGTTGTATACAATATTTTATGAGGACTCATAAAATATTGTTTTATGAGTTTAAAATATCAGTGTTTAAAATGTTTAAAATATCAGTGCCTTGGCTAATGGCATCCTTCTGGAAATACTGCACTTTATTAATCCTAACATCACAGCTGCATTTTTCATTCTGGTGACTTCCATTACCCTGATGTGATCATCTAATGAAACCAAATGAATCTTCTTGTCTGTACAGACCCTTCAGTTTGTGGCAGAGATTTCTGTTAACAGTTCTCACCTACATAGACTTTCATTTATGCTGTTGAAATTTATCCTACTTCTATTGTTCCAGCTCTCAGTTCTGCTTGGTGATACTCTGAACTTCCTCTGTGCTGATGGAAACATTGACGACTGGTCTTGAGACAAATCCTTGGGAGATTCAACTTGAAGTCTCTCTCCAGCCCAACACCTCCTTTTTGAGAGGTATCTGACCTCATTTCTGTTTCTACCAGTCCCTTATGCATACCATACCTCTTCATTATTAATCCTGCCTATACCAAATGAATAACTTCAGCAGTACAGTAAATGTGCCTGACTGAGGCTGAATTCTTTGTGTCTGCAAATTGTGGTAATTTTACCAAAGAATGTTATCAGATTAGACAGATGTGATCATATTGCACATCTCCACATATTTTTGGGTATTCCCATGCGTTTAATAATTTTGTCCTCTAAGCTTTGTTCTAGAGTTCTGGACATCAGCCTCTGGATGTACAGCTAATAGACCTAGCTGGGTTTTCCTCTCTCTTCAGTCCTTGCACAAGAGAAGAATGTAGGTATCTAACTTTGCCACTGCCAAATGTCATATATTGCTAAAAATCCTTCCATGGGATTTTTAGTTCTATGTATTAATTCTTTCTCTGTTCTGAAGATGATGTTAGTATCGATTCATGCTCACTACATTTTAACTTAGATGTAATAATTTCTATTTGTAGTCCCCAATTTTCTTCAGGTTTTCTGTCTTAGATCTTGTATCCCAAATAATTAATCTGAGGACACCTATAGAACCTTTTTAATATTGGGCTCTTTTCAATGTTGTCCTACCTCTTTTTTGTTGTTGTTCTTTCTTATATAGTCAAAATAGTATTTATAGTTTACATTCTTCTTCAGGTCCTACTCAAGCTATCTTTCAGCATAATGTGAGTCAAACAACGGAAACATGGAAAATCAGTGTTTTGTGGTACTTCTTGCCATAATGGGTACATTGTTTAGGGATTTTGATTACTTTTTGACCACTCCATTAAGCATATTCTCTTTTTTGCTTTGTTTTGTTTTCTCTCATGGTTTGAACTTGGTCTCCTTTGATTCGCAGTGCAGATAACAGTCATAGAGTGAAAAGAAACCCCTACAATTCCTACAGTGATTTTATTTTGTTGTAGCTGCAAGATGGAGAAAAGTGACACATGCATTTCCACTGATGTCTTAAACATGTCTCACAGCAGTGAGATGCTGAGAGTTGTTAATACCTTTGTCTTCTGCACACTGGAGAAAGGGATAGAAGAACCCTTGCAGCAAAGGAGAGATTTATGCCATAGCGGCACAAATATTCTGAGGAACAAGGCAGTGCCAGTAAAGGCATCTTACTTCTGTTTAATAACAGCCTTGCCTTCATTGTTAGATTTTCAGAGTCTCTTAGCTAAAACGTTTTTAAATTATGGGTTTGCAGAAGTGCATCCTGGCTGCAGAACAGAGGCTGTGTTCTCTGAAGGCTGTGAAGCACCCAGAATTATAAATAGGAGAGAGAGAGTTGAAGACATTTAACAGTAACCCAAATCCCACCCTAGAACACTGAGGAAGGACTCCTCTTTCTGTTTCACCCATACACAGTTAGTTTGGAGCATTCAGTGTAACAGTGGTCATCACACAGTGAAAGCACTGTCTATACAATCTGGCACACGACACCTCTGGTTTATGAGGCTTTAGGTTAAACACACATGTCAGTATTTTCATGCTTTGCATCTAAATCTGTAGCTGCTATTAGAGCTCATGGATTACAAAAGATGTGTTATCAAAGTGCTAAGTCGCTGGGACAAGTCTCACCATCAGCTTTTTTTTTTTCCCCCACAGCATGTAGCTCCACCACTCTAGTTTATTCCTGAATGTCCTAATACAACCAAACCCTGCTTAAGAAAAAGATAGACAGCAAAGTAGGTCTTTATTTATTGACAACAATATACCTTTTTTTATTTTTTTTTTTAAATATGTGTCATTCTCTTTTATTCTCCATTGTAGCCACTCCACTTTTCAGACAATAAGAAAGCAGTCAAACCTAGCTGTGTTCATGGAGTGGTCTCTGTCCCCTGGAACTAAACGGCATTTACAACTTTCTGTCTTCCAAGGAGTGATCTTTGGGTATTTTCATACTCCAGAAAATTATTTTAAATATTTTTAGTCTCAGGATTGTGGGAGGTGATTAAAATATTTTGTGCCAAGTTTTTTGGAAGGTGAATTGCCAAAAATGTCTGTGTAGGAAGAGGAGAAAGTACTTAAATATAAAGATATTTGGTTCTTTTAACCGAAATTTCAACTGTTACATGCATGCTCTTTTTCAGTCAGAAATGTCATACACCAACATGCACACACGTTTTAATTTTCCCAATCCAGATGCTTTTGCAAACATGTGGCCAATGATAGTAAAAATTTAGAGGGAACTCTTATGGAATCTGCTTTTTCTCTATTTGCTTTTCCTTTATATTCACTCTTTTTCTGTTCCAAACTATGTCAGGCATTTACAGAAATGTATCTCAGAAAACAGGAATTTCCAAATATTTCTCACCTCTTTGCATTCTCATCACCTGCAATTATTGAAAACAATAAAACTCTGGCTTCCTTTCCTCAGGGAAAATAATAATAATAATAAAAAAACCCACTACATTAAGTAAAAGATTTGTGACTGTGATTGATTACAGAGTAGAAAAGAACAAGATTATTCTGAAGGAAAAGTCTTACAGATAAATGGATTATAGTTACTTACACTTGCTGACATGGGATTTAAATATTCAATTTCTGTTTTTGTGACCACTGGGTTCAGTCATGACAGTTAGAAAGTGAAACTGAGTAGAAACTGATTAGAAACACAAAGTCTGTTTTCCTCTGTCCAGAGAGCACATAAGCAGCATAAAAGGAAAAAATAAATGAGATATTAAAATTTCTTTCTGTTTTCGAGCTTGACCTTGCATTCCTTCTGCCGTTACACTGGAGTTAATGGCACTGCTATACCTCCCAAAGGACAATTTGAGCTATTATTAGTAAGAACCAGATCTCTTCACAGAATCACAGAATCACAGAATTTTCTAGGTTGGAAGAGACCTCAAGGTCATCGAGTCCAACCTCCAACCTAACGCTAACAGCCCTCCACTAAACCATATCCCTAAGCTCTACATCTAAGCGTCTTTTGAAGACTTCCAGGGATGGTGACTCCACCACTTCCCTGGGCAGCCTGTTCCAATGAATTTGTTCCTCTTCCTTAAATGCGATTCATCCGAGGAACACTGAGAAAGACACACAGGGGGGAGAATGCCTGAAGAGCATGTGGCAGGGCTCAGTGCGTCCTGGGTCCCCCAGCAGAGCTTGGACATCACACAGTGGTCCTGGCCATTCCACACACCTCACCCCAGGGCCACGAAGCAGCCATGCACTGCTGGGTGGGCAGAGGGATGCAAGACTCTTAGTCCTGGCAAAATCAAGGCTCCAGTTCATGCACTTAGAGGCACCCCAAGAAAGATTCCAAGATGACCTATGGAAGTCTGTAGCCTGAAAAATAGCCACTCTTCACTTTTCAGGGTGGGAGCAATACGTCTGCTAGAAATCAGCAGCTCCAAGCTTTTTATTTTCATCTCAGAGCTTTTCTTACTTTTCCGAGCTTTTCCCTCTGCAATAAAGTGGCCATCATATTTACTCATGCTGCCCTGGAATGTTTTTTATTTACAGCAGAATAAATAATGCTAAGCCTTTCAATGTTAGTTTATTACCTTCGTTTTCCACCACTTTCTGTTTGTTTGCTTTTGTGTCTGTAGTTTTTGTTTGCATTCTGTTCTAATTTGTTTGTAGCCATTTTGCAGACAATCTTCTGATGTAGTTTGGACAACAAATTCCTCACAGATCATAGTCTAAGTAACAAACGTTCATTGATGTTCATACTCTTTTGGTAGATTTTTACTTCCTCTGTATCTTTCTTAGGAGTTATGCTGTACAGCTGCACATCTCAAAAACAAACAAACAAACAAAAAAAACACAAACACAAACAAACAAACAAACAAAAACCACCACAGTTTACAGAGCCTCTGTTTTGACTTTTATTAGGATTTTATTTTTCTCACACTGAAAAAAATAGTCCTATTTCATTAACATAGATTTTTTTTTGAAAAGCTGAAAAAATTAAATTGTGGTTAATATCCTCATACTCAGGTAGGTGGACAGTCAATGTGCTGTTAACATGGTTAATGTGTCAGATGACATATGTGTGAACTCATCTTGAATGTAGCCAAACAGCCGAAAAACAGTTTCCAATTCCTAAAGGTGTTAGGACTCAACTAGCAAACAATCATAGTCTATTTCTAATGATTAGAGGAGTAAAAAATATTATTTAGAAAATACACCTCATTGGAGATAGAGATATTTATTGCACGAGATTGCATGAGTGACTACTTTTTAAATTAAATAGCAGCCATCCTTAAGCTGTAATTTACTGGCACGGTTGAATTCCCCAAGGTAACAAAACAAACTCCAGGGCTGCACAGAGGAACGCTCAGCAAGCCACTGCCACCAGACAGCAACAGGTCTGCAGTGTCTCGGACATGGGGCAGAGACACGCAGCAAACTATGTGCTGGAGCTGCCGATCGAGAGAGACTACAACTCCTTTTTCACCTTTGTTAACTGATATTTGCCTGGGAGGTCACTCCTTACATGCACTGGCTTTGCTTAACATAATGATTTTTTTGTCCTGATGATGCTGATAAGGCAAGAAGAGTAGCACCATTATTTGAAGCCCTGGGAGAGCATTGTGACATTCCTGGCTTTTGCTTCACCTCTGCAATAAATTTGGATGCAGCAAAGGGCAGGTGTTACCATGCATTTTCCTTCCATTTCTGATGCTGCTGGGGTCTTTGCAGTAACTTTTCACCTTTCTGCAGAAACGTTTGCTTTTATCAAGCCCTGTTTCTGCAAGGTACTTGGGCACATATTTAATCTCAGACCCTTGATCCAAAGTTTGGTACCTGCTCTACTTAGTCAAAACTCCATTCACTTAAACAATATGAAGAAAATATATCCACTTTTATTCTACCTTGAACAAGGATTTTCCTCCTTATTTTTAAATATATGCACCTCCTATATCACCCACATACTATAAATCTCCCTTTCAGTACATCTGAAATATTCATACCACATTAATTAAAACCTCTGATCTTTTTATATAATCTCATTTTTGCTTTAAAATTTAATTAACTGGCTCCTTCTCATCCTGAACTCAAATCAGTCTTTTTTGCTTTCAAGACTCCTGGCTTCTCCTGACCTTGCTCTCAGTTTTTCATCATTACTATTACTATATTACTGTATGTGAACAATATTGTGATTTTTTTTTTTTTTTGTCGTTATGGCAGACTCACATACTGGCTGAAAGTATCTGATTTGTCTGCTTTTAGACATACGATGTTTGGTGAGGTGAATCCCCACCCTTCCCGTCCTTCCATCCTTGAATACTCTTATTATTTCTCTAGGAATCTCATTAATATAATTTGATGAGGCTGCTTCCTAAGCCATGTGCTGTTGTTGCATCTCCTTTGGCTGACCTGGGATTCTTACACTCCATGAAATAGCTTATGTGAAACTGCATTTCTTTTGATATTTTAGTGACTCTCCACCATAAGCGCCTGGGTTTGCATGTACTTGTGAGAAAAATGAATAAAAGAAAAGCATATGCACTAATTAGAAGTCACTAAAATATTTTACCTCACTATTCATTCTGTCCTAGAAAATGATTAGATGTCACTAAGACAGTGAGAAAATATGAGGACCAAGTTAAACTTTTTCATAAGAGACTGCATAAGAGTTTGTGTGTGAAGAGTGATAAAAAAAGTAAAGGAGGGATATCTATACCATGGGCAAGAGGTGATTCTCATTTTCACGCTTAAAAATTTCATTATACCCACTCAAAGACTGATAAAGGATTATTAAGAGACTGAAGAGCAAATAAGTGGCCCCAAACTAAGGCAAGATAGACCAGCAAGAAGCTTTACAGTTTTGTGCTATAATGTATTACAAGCACCTCTAGGTACAAAGTTCAAGGAGAGGAGACTGGCTCAAAGCATGGACTGACATGTTCTCAATGCAAACCCCAGAACCACAAATAACTTATTATTTCATAATTTCATTTTTTCAAGTGTTGTTGGCCCCAAAAGACCGACTCTTAACTGCACGATTTTCTCCATTGACTCTGATTAAGGTTTTCCTTGGCTCGTGATTCTGGTGGACTTGGAGAGCTTTCATTTTATTTTATTTTATTTTATTTTGAAATCTGCTTTTCTCACCAGGTGGAGTGTTCCCTGAAAACCTTGAAACATATGAACTTTCCAGTACATTTTATAAGATACTTTTGTCTACATGTTTGACTGAAGATGGAGGCATTCCACAAATCCCCAAGCAGAAATCATTTTATTAGCCAGTTTGTGCACTGTATACAAGAGAATATGGGATTATTTGTTAAGAAATTTACTGCCAAAAAATTTATGGCAGTAATATAAACTCACAAGTGTCCCTTTCTGTTGAGGGGGAGTTGACTGCAGTAGCTATGTGACTGATGATGTGACAAAGTGTGATAGGGAATGCAGCTGCTGGACCAGAAAAAAAAAAAAAAAAGTTCCTAAAAAACAGAGATAGAACAGAGAAATACATTTAAAAGGAAATTATTCATTACTGTTATTATTATTATAGTAATTAACAATCCCTTCAAAAAGTCTGAAGAATTATTTTTTTTCTGTATTTGTTTAGAAGAGGTAAAAACATGTTTTTTATTATTGTTTTTGTAGCTCTACATCTTTGAAAATTATTTTTCCAAAATCTGAGATTTTTTTTTTTTTTAACTTCAGCTATACTTATTTCACTGAATTTGTCTTTAATTAAAACACATTTCCATTGTGCAGTTTTTAAGGTACTGTATGATGCTTTTGTTATTATGTCTTTAACACTGTAAGTTTTATCAGTAATTTGTACTATTCACATAAGTAACTCTTGGGAAATTCAGTGCTGACAAGTTTCTCTTTTAAATCAGAATGGTTACTTTTGGCTTTTACTCTCTGTCATTTTTAGCTTTTTCCAGCACCTTCTCCCCCCTTGCTTCCTTCTGTCTTCTCTCCTTCTACTCCCCAAAGCATGGAGAATTTCCAATTTGGATTTGAACTCTGCAGCTGGCTACTCTGTTGAAAACTGGCTGAACCAAAACTCCAGATTAGAGTTGAGTGAATGGTTAATGAATGTTTCTATTCTTTTTTGATCTGAAAAAAACACCCCCCCATAATTTTATCTGAAGTCAAATGAACCGTTCTATTCAACCTCCAAAAAATGCTTTAGCTTGGAGTCTTGTAATTTTATTTTTGTTTTTATTGTATTTTTATTCAATTTAAGTATCTTTGATCTTGAATCACTGTTTTGAAACAAAACATTTTGTTTTGAAATAAGTTGAAATGAATTATTGTAACATTAAAAGAAAAAAGCCCCACCTCTTTTGGCCAAAACTATTCACAGCACTTGGAAAAAATTTGTGAATAGTTTTGATCAACCTAGAACCAATTTTCTTTGTAAAATAAACAAGTTGCTTGGACTAAAAATATCCATGTGTACAGACAATATTATATACAAACACAAAATCTTGTTGTATGAATAATGGTTATCCATAAATGTAAGACAGCCTCAGTATAGTTCCCTTTGAATTCAATTATCCTAGTTCAACTGTCATGCATAAGATATAAATGCTCTTGCTTCCCTAATCAACAAAGACAAAACTCAAGGATTGGGTAAGCAGAGCTGGATGTAGACATGTGCATCTTCGATCCTCCTTGCCACCAGGAGGATAGGCACGGGATGCTTGCTGATGGTATGGTAGGTTTGTCCTTCCCAAGCATCTCTCCTGAGCCAGCCTGGCTTTCAGCAGCTTACACAAAGCAGATAGCCATGACATTTTGCTGCATTTTGTTGCCTCCAGCATTTTTCTGAGACTAATGACCCACCTGCACTTCCCAAAGCCCAGCTACGGGCTGTGTGTTGGAAGAGGCAATGGTGCCAGTGGCATTCAGCTCAGCCAGCCTAGTGCTGGCCTCCAGCCTCACTAGCCTCAATGCTCCTCAAAGCCACCGAGCAAAAGCAGGCCTCCTTGCAGCATGAGTCCTAGGACCAGTTTCAAAAGCTGTTTTAGATGAGATGACCCCCATTAAAGGGGGTCATAAAGGATGAGCTTGGCTTGGAGTGGTAGAAACTGACCAACTTTTGGTCTCTAAAAATGAGAGCCAAGAAACTACTAGTTCCCTTTCCTTTTTAAATAACTGTGTTCAAATAAACTCTCCCTCGTTGTGGCTGATAGCACAGAAACACTTCAGTTTAAACTGGGCAATGATTTCAAGAGCCTGTGTGATGGCTGGGTTTCTGATATAGCAACAGCCAGCTTGTCACCCAACACGCTCTAATGCGGCTCTTCTAACATCTTTACAAAGAAAAACACTGCTTATCGTACCCTTCATCATTTATATTTCTTCTCAAAGGTAAATTAAGATGTTGCTTTTAGAGTTAATACTGTTAAATGGTATTCAGATTTCAATTTCAGCTATTTCGCACCTTTCAAATTCATAAATATGAATGTTTAGAAAGATGTTATTTGGATTCCTTTTGGCTTTGTGGTATCTGGCTCTGCTTTTATTTATGGATTAGTTTCCCTACTTTGGATTTTGATTCCTGATTTCTTTTATAATCTTTGCCTATTTGCCTTTTTTATTTATTTCTCTCTAGTTGAAAGCCTGGTTCATTATAAACTCTGTAAATGACATGTACTATTCTGGCTATTATGTAGCTATTATATGTATTATTATGGCTAGGTGTTATGTGGGCTAGAATTAAATATATATATATAATTAAAAAAGCATGCAAATAAGATAGCAGAAAATCATTAGAGAAGTAAAAGACTTTTTTTTTCACACTTCCATGGAGAAAATCACTTCACAATAATAATAGTTTGAGACACCAGTCACTGAAGTTTGAATCAAATAAAGCAGAGACATGGGTTCTGTGTTTCCTCATCCAAGTTGTCTTCTCTCAGGGCACTGGCAGGACAGGAGCCACATTATTTCTCTTTGTGAGAAGTTTCATCAAATAATTTGACATCAGATCTCTTTGGGGATCAAATACAGATTGCTGCTGTTCTTGCTGCTGTGGCTCTGGTGTAACTGGTTGGAATGGGAAAACTTTTTTTGGACAACAGCAAGCTAAATCAACAATCTTTATGGCAGTTTTGCTCAACACTTACCAAGTTAACTACCACACTAAACAGTTAACATTTGGAATTCACAGATGGAGAAGATGAAAGTACAGAAAAGTTAAATGGCTTGCTAGATGATGAAGAGTGAGCCAATGGCAGAGCCAAGAAAGGCAGCTTAGACTCTCATTTTAGGGTATAGCTCTGGCCAAAAAAATTCAGCCTTCGAAAGGGAATACTGTATTTTGTAAAACTGATTGTTATGTTGAAGATTGTGGGTAAAGTTTGATGCTCTTTTTGTCAAATTTTGTAATAACCTGTAGCTCCTTACCAAGACAGCCCTGTTTGAATCACCTCTGGGGACTGACAAATTTCAACCCAAGAGATAAAAATGTTACAGACGTTGGAAGTACGTGCCAGACATCAGATCACAAAAATGTGAAAGCTGGGTCCTGTTTCCAGTCAGAAAGGCTAGATATGGTAAGTCTTTGCTTCTCTGCTCTTGAAAAAGAAAAGTATGTTTTTATTGGAATCCGGTGGCCCCTTTACATTTGGTTTAAACTCTTTCCACTATCTACATGTCAGCTGTAAAATATAGTACTTAGATTTCAGGGATTCAACATGGTAAATACTCATGAAGGCAGAGAGGACTGACTCCCTGCCTTTCTCAACACAGGACTCTACTTAGAAATATTCCACTAGAGGTGCAGATACTAGCAGAGAGACTTTTAGCTTACTGACAAAGGGCTTTCTTTTCACAGTTACTTCTCTTCACCTCCTCAGATGTATCTCTGTGATCACAGATGAGATATCTGCATATCACAGGTTGAAGGCAGAAGACCAGGGTAGGTCATGTTTACACCCTTGCAGTAATATTTCCAGAATGGGATTTATTTTCTTACAATAAAGAAATTAGGTCCAGGAGAAGTTGGACAGAGATGCAGATTTTTAGTAAGACTGTAGCTAATTAACCACTGGCTAATTAATCCATTACTACCTGGTGCCCATCTATTGCATGGGGCATTCTCTTCCTAAAAAAAATTTTAGAAATTTTTTCATTAAAATCTGACAGGCTGTTAAACCAAACAACCTTCACTGATACAGAAGAGAAAAATCTTTCTTCCAAGAGAAGGAAGAGCAGGTGGGCCTAGGCCAGTGGCCAGAGAGCCTCGTTCTGGTCTGGCAGATGTGACATCTCTGCATAAGTCTGTGCTGAGGAAAATCCTCCCACAGCCTAAATTGAAATGCCATCTTCCAGTTTCCACTTCAATCTCCATGGATATCCCACTTTTTAAACTGAAAGACACCGGGAGACTTCTTCCACATTTGTCATTCCAATAAGCAACAACAGAAATAATTGTCCATGGCTTTTGTCTTTTTTTTTTATTATTTATAACTTTTTTTCTTTTTTTTCTCTTTATACTTTTTTTTTTTTTTTAATTTCTTTGCCTTTTTTTTTTTTTTTTCTTTAATTAGGTGTTTACTGATAAGATACTGGAGCTTTCCTGGAAAGCATACTGTCTTGGAGGTGCCGGGTGACTTCAGACCCAGTGCAAATGGACACTGATAGCAACCTCTGTCACAGGAACAACACTACACTGGGATGGCTGCCAAAGAAGAAGGGAATAAGAGGGTAGAGAGAAATTTAATGAATAGCAGCAGCAGAAATAGGTACAAGAATACTCAGAAAATATAACATAAAACAAAATATAGACCTTTTTTTAATTTAAAAAAAAAAAAAGAAAAGAAAAGTTTAACATTGGTTTTCATAAGCATATTTTTTTTTCTTCCAAATATTATTTCTCTAAGTGAATGTAGTTTCTTTATCCATGCATACAAAATGAATAAAATAGTCCAAGCATCATGACAGGTTCCCATCCATGGTTCCCATGCCTTGGTAGTCCTTGAGAATATCTTGGTAGTAGGTGAGGAAAGTGAGCTTCCTATATAAAGTGACTGAGAGCACCTATATTCATCTCTCTGGAATATTTGGTCTTTGGAAGAGGATCTGTCTCACCAGAAGCAGAGACCAGCCTTTGAAGTAAGCAGCCAATGGAAAATCCTGAAATTAAGTGGTATGAATATCCTCCTAACTGCATGCGAACTTGGTATGTCTGCTTCCACTCAGATGCTGCTTTGACTAGTGTCTTGCAGTTTTAAAGCACTGTAGAACAATGAATGTTGGCCAGAAATCACATTAGCCTGACCATCCAACTTGAAGCAGTTGTTGTATATGTCAGAGAAGGATTATTTGGTCAGAAATGAACACAAATATAGTATGGAGGTATTTCTTTATTAAGAAAGAAACTACAACATTTTAACAGTTACAACATGCTTTGTATAAAGCATAATTCAAGATAAAGATCACACTTCCTTTTGCCCTATCAGATACTCAAAACTTGTTGAACTTTTGTTTTCTGTGACACCCTTGTGTGGATAATTGTGACCAGACATGTCAACATACACTTGATATTTGCTCTTGGCATTGAAGTACTTAAGGAAGGTATGGCCATGTTTTTGGAGGGATTCCCCTACCTAAGCCACACCTAAGTAAGGTGGCAGACTATGCTGTCTTCTCTGTAGTTACACTAAAGACCTGAGTATTCTTTTGATACTGGCATGAGTAGTGCCACCTTGTTAGTATCAATCACCTGGTTTTGGAATAATGATATTACTGTAGGTATCTGGCTTCCCTCCTATAGGAATCTCTGCTTCCTTCACTGTGCAGATACTTTTGCTGTGTGACCTGCTAATTAACTGTCACTTTCTGGGAGTTTGCATGATTCATTAGGATGAAAACAAACAAACAAACAAACAAACAAAAAAAAAACCACTGGGGATTGGCTTGGAGAATGGTGGATTTGGTGGATTTGTTTCTGATACCTGAGGGTTTTGTTTGTTTGTTTGTTTCTGTGTTTTGTTTTTTTTTGTTTGTGTGTGTGCCTGAGTGGGCTGCTGGTTACCTCCATCATGTGCTGTCTTCAGGGCAGTCATGCTGCAGGCACTTGGATTTGCTGCACTGCACAAGGGCAAGCATAGCTTTGGGGATTATTTCTGTGTGCTGCAGAAAGGCATGGCCTCTCTCTAACCACAAAGTCAGCTCTTACCTGCACTGCTTTTCCCCTATGCTCTCTACACAATTTATCATTCAATAGGGGATGCACCGACACACACTGCTCCTTTGAATTTCTAGTTCCCTCTGTCTCTGAGCAGTCCTTCCCCAGTGGATCCCCAGTCCTTCAGTATTACCAAATGCATTTGGTGGCAGAGGAGGGCAATTAGGTGGCAAGGATGAACAATTCATTTCTATAATAATTATAGTGCCTTGATTTTTTTTAAATATTATTTATTTTTAACTGAGATAGAAAGAAGATCTTTTGAACTCTTGTACAAAAACAAACTTGTGTATGTTTATGCTTTGAGAGGGTAGCTCTTAGGAAGTGGGGCACACAGGTGCACATGTCTATTCTACCTCATTTAAGGTGCAGGTTTTTGGCTTCCCTCCTCCTCATTCAGGAAATTGAAGGATTTTTCTTTTTCCTGGGTACACTGCAAAGAGCAACACTGCATAGTTGTCCAGCTGTACAATGTGTGTGTGCTTCTCTTTATCTACTGGCTGACAACCAACCAGCATTTCTGAAAAAGTCTCTCCTCAGACATGAAATGTTTCTGCAAAAAGTTTTGATTTCTACAAAACATATTTTTCCAAGGTTAGATTTAATCATATCTGTTTTGACTGATTGTATTTAGCATTCTAAAGAAGTGCTGAGCACCTTGCCGTGTCTGCTCCAGGTTTTTCTGTGATTAAAGTGTATTAGGGCCTTTGGAAGAACTGGGCAAAGCTTCCTCTGGAATATCTGATTTCAAATACAGGAAGTCCAAATTGTACTAATTTGAGGTGTGGAAAGTAAAGTTCAATATTTCACTGCACAACATTTTTACATCAGCTTGGCTTTGAGCAGGGTGGTTAATACAAGGTGTTTTTTGTTGTTGCAGTTGTTGTCTTTTTCCTTAATGTGTAAATACACATATTTGATTCTATGTTGAAATTTTAGAAAATTAAACTACAATATCTGTTTTCTGATCTGAGTGGTAAAAATCTGCTCCATCTTTTTTTCTCAAAGTGGATGGATAACATTGAATTCTTTTTGTGTCTTGGCCATTGAGTTAGCCAACTATTAAGATTTTTAATATGAGAACACTATTATAAGGTCATCCACATGGCTCTATGTTTCTTCATCTATCTTGAAGTACACACTTCAAATCCTAATTCTTTAAAAGCTTATGTGTATGAATAGTCCCACTGAGGTTAACAGGATTTGATTTGTATGATGTTAACTGAGTACATAGAATTCTTTGCAGACTCATTGCTTTAGTCAGTGTTGCATAGGGAACATAACTCTTAAGTAATCAGAGACTGAAAGAAAAAGTAGTGTGATCTAGAATAGAAAGAATACTATTCCTGTCTGTATTTTCACTATATTTTCACAACAAATGAACTTTACATAGCAAGCCCATTGGAAACACATGTGAGTTGTAACGGACCTTCATCTTGAGTGGTTTTTGTAGAAAGTGAAGAATCAGAGAACTGGAATTGGAGGAATTAGAGGGGTGGAGCAGTAGAAGAAGTGGAAAGAAAAAAAAAAAAAAGAATAAAAAAAGAATAAAAATGGCTAGAAATGCTGGGAATGGCATGTTGATTTTTTTTTCTTTCTTTTTTTATTTTTTGGACATGTCTAAGCATAATATTACAGCACATTTCACAGCCAAGCAGTGATTGCATGCACTAGTTCTAGTCTCTGGGCAGGGATTACTCATTTCATACATCATTTAAAATTAATTGTAGTGATTCTGCAAAGTCAGTGCATACCCTGGATGCAAGATTAGAAGAAACTGTTTTTGTTTTAAAGTTGTTTGATGTTTCTGTTTTGAAATATTTCATTTTTCCTTAGACAGCACCCAGATTGGCCAATGATATGCAATACATTCTCTTCTCTTTTGGAAAACAGAACTTCATCAGATGGAATTAAATCTTTGACAGTCTCATGACAATACACACACATGCCTACTCCCTTCATACTGGAAAGTTAAATTAAGTTCAAGGTTTGTAGGCATCATTAAGTCAGACTTGTACAGGAAGGCAAGCATTTACATTTGAAATATGAGAATCTATATATAACACAAAGAAATACAACAGCCACTTACTTTTAGAGTGGTTACATATATGTATGTGTGTCCTCAAAGAGAAGTTCTTCTGCTCTCTGCTAGTGAGAAACTCTGAATATTCCTTGATGATAAAATAGTAACTGTAAGTCCCTCTCAAGGTGAGCATGCCATGTTCATACCATGCAATCAATCCCACAGGGCATGCTAGCAAGGTGTTAGGGTCTGGTTTCTGGGTGCTCTGAATATAGCTAAAAAGTGTAGTTCTGATACTATTTACAGTATTTTGGAGGAGTTTGAGACAGGCTTGTAGCATGAGTTGTAACATACAATTGTAAGAAATTATATTGCTTGTAGGTCAACTTTGACTAACTGCTTGTGACTATTCAAAACATTTATGAGTAGGCAAATGTTATTTTCAATAAAATTATCAGTATTATGATTCAGAGTAATTAAGTTATTTTTTATAATTGTGTGTTCATAGTCATGGTATTTCAGTACAGGGGAAAAGTTTTTAAAGTGTTTCATCAGGATTTAGCTGAACTAAATTAATCCTGTGCTTTCTACTTGCCTCTCAACACTTTTCAGACTTTTGGTAATCCCATATCACGTTAAACTGTTTATTAAAAACTCTAATATAATTTTGAAGGATCTGATTACAATAATTTTCCATTTGTTTCTGGCATGCTCTGGGCTCATACTTGGAAATGCTAACAGATGGATAGTCCTTAAAATATGGTTTATGCTTCATAGTTCATGATTTATTAAGTGTACCAGCCAGAATATTTTGATAACATTCATTTGTCAAGGCTAGTGGAAAACCACAGTAGAAAACTCTGAAATTTAGCAAAAGTGTTATTTAAATTATGAAGAGTTTTCTGTTTGTGTATGAATTTCCTTTGTTAGTTTGTTTACATCTCTGTCAAGTGTTTAAACAGTCCATCAATTAATACCATTGTTGCTTAAAACCACGTCATTTCAGCCTTCCTTTCTGTTTTTAGTTTATTAAAGCCAGACATCATTATGTGACATTTAAGGTATCTTCTCCTATTATGAGTATCTATAAGGAGCTATGAAGGCAGTATATTGCTGTCCTCCAGTTAGAAATGGGAAAACTAAGGCAATGAGAAAAGAAACTACATGTTCAGAAACATCCATCAGACTGAGGGCAGAACTAGCAGTGGACCTTAGGCCTCTTGCACATGCTCACATCAGGGCTGTGGCACTAGACTTGGCACTTCAACATGCTGGGCAGTACATGTAAAGCCTTTGTCAAGTGATGATAATGATGATGATGATGAAAAAAAGTCTACTGTCAAAAGTCTCTGGGCTATGAAGAAACATATCGAGTATGAGTATACACTGTGACATCCACCAGAGATAAAGGGTGAGCTTGACTACACACTCCTCAAGTTACATTTAGATCTATTCTACCTTTATCAATGACATTGGCACACAGAAAGAGACAAATGTCAGTCCCCTAACTGATGACCCCTGGGTCCCCCTTTCATCATTTTTACATATTGAATGGGAAATTGTCTTCTAAGGTACAATTATTCATTATTATTCACAATTATTTTAATTGCATTAAAACCATTCCCTTTGCACTACAGAATATGAATGGTGTTCAGGAAAACACCTGATTATTACAGATCCTTGCAAGACCTTCCTTTCTGGCTTATGAAGGTGAAAATGAAGCAGTGGATTAAAGGAAAGTACCAACAGAAACAGATCTATATGTCTTTTAGTAGCTGCAAGGGTAAGATGCAAGCAGGAGTGAAGGAAGAATCTTTTTTCTCTGCATCTGATGTGAAAAGTCAACGTGTGGGTTGTTAATGGAAAATTTGGAGAAGACTGATGGGTGCACAGGTAATGAAATTATAATTTACTCTCAAATAGAAAATTACAAATAGAAATTACTATTTGAGAGTAATGTGAAGTGCGAGGGAGATTACCAGTGCATAGAATTTAACCCAGCCTAGCAATTCATGGCAATTCATTCAGTAGCAGATGGCAGGCTCCAACCCCAAAACCAGCACTGTCAAACTTTAGACCAGATGTAAGTTACTGAAACATGGGAATACTTTAAAATTTGGCTAGATCCTTCCTCATTACCTGTGTTCACACAGTGATCCAGCTACAATCTTCCACCTTCAAAGGAATCCTAGTGTGTAATTGAAGGTACTGCCTTATGGGCAGTATTTTATTGTGTTTGCACTCAGTGCATATGCCACTGAAGATACCAAACTTCTTTCTTTGTTTTGTGTGCCATATTTCCATTGTGATTGCAACAGCAGATATTTCTGAAGGGTTTTTCTAAATTTATTTCTCCTAGGATCTTAAACTTCTTTTGCCATTAATATGAAGGGGGGAGATACAAAAGGTAAAAAAAAAAAAGTTGTGTGTGAGAGAGCAGGGAGGATGAGTTAAACTTTACAGACAGTTAACAAGGAAAATGGATACAATAATTTGTATTTAATAGTTTGTGGCTATATCAGTCCTTATGACTTAACAAAACACGTATCTTTCAAACTTTGGCATACACTTTTCTATGTGATAACTGTTGGAAGGACTGGATAAAATGTCAAATACATTTTGTGTGATTCCTGTACTAGCTGTACAGGTAGGTACCTGAGCCACAAAGAGAATCTGTGAGAAAATCCTTATGAATATACTTTTTCTCTTCTTACATCCTTCACTTGTCATGAGCTTTTGACCACTGTGAAAGACTGGCCACTGAACTAAATGGACCTGTAGTCTCATCAAATATGGTTAGTATTGTATTCTTATGAACACATGGCAAAAGAGCTTGAAGTTTCTTTTTAAAGGGTTCAAAGTGTACTGCCAATAAATGACAAACAGCCCAACAATTGTGTAAATTGTTCAGCAAAAAGCTCCCAACAACCACATTAAGAAATCTGTGATCTGCTCACATAGATAATTTGTGGGAATCTAGATAAAGTGTTATCCAACATGTAAATGATTTATTATAAATTGTACACTTAAGCTATGTGTTTTACAGCTTGAGAACAGTGCAAGAAATTGTTGAGTTCCTTGCAAACCGATCTTACGTTGGAGAGCAAAGTTGTTCTTTGTTCATCTATTGTCATAAGTTTGCTGCAAACTATGAGAACCAGCTTGCTTTCTGTATCTAATAGTTGTACAAAGAATAGCAAAAGTAGATTAAAAAGAAACATGAGAAATACTACTTATAATTCTCTTAACTACATGTATTATCTAATAGAGGACCACCAAACTCTTGAAGAGAGGAGAGGTAATATTAATTTATTTTTATCAAAGCAAACCTCTCTTCCAAGACCACCCAGCAAGTCAGTGGCAGATCTGGCACAGTCTGGGAGTGTTGGCTCCTAGCTGTGTTCAGTCTAAGGTGTTTGACTTCCCTTTACCCCAACAGTGGCAGGACATCACTGTCCCAGCCACAAAGATCTATCCCATCTTCTCTACAGGATTCCAGTGTATTTTTCTCACCTTTGGCACTACAGTAACAAACAGATTTGTTAAAATGAACACAGAAAAGTTCAACAGCGAACAGAGTTCCTGGCAGAAGATCACAATGTAAGCATTTGATTTATAAATAGCTGAGAAAGTTTATCTCTTTGGATTTACAAAAACATGCTGTCATGAAAACAGATTGCTGCTATTGTAAATATCATGGAGCACTACATACATGAAGCTAAAGCTGAATTTGTCTTATGATTATCTGATTGCAGGCTCCCCTCTCCAAAGCCTCTGTGTCTGAACAGCACCCAGGATTTATAAAACAAAATATCAAAAGGTCCTGAGAACAATTGTGCAGAGATGCACTGTAGGCATTCACTAGCCCCAGTGGAGTAACAAAAGTCTGCATTCTGCTTTATTGTCATGAATCCTTTGGTATCTATTTTCCTTCCCCTGGCTGTTGCATACAATTAGTTCATCTGAAAATGCATGCCAAAAGGCCTTGTTTAATGGCTTGCAGTATATAATCTTGGTCTAGCTTTGAAATTTCTCCTTCACATACGCAGTATAGGGTGATGAAGACTGTATTATTCTTTGTCATCTGATAAATCTCAGAATCTCTAAGAATTTTTAAGTCATAAACATAACTCTATTTAGAGAAACGCAATCTCAAAGCTGTCTTTCAGTTTTCCTATGCAGAAAACATACATTTTGTTTAAGGAATCACTTGCTACATTAACAAGAGTTCATTTTTCTGGTGTCCAGCTGTTCAACTTTAATTAACAGGACAAAAAGGACTGAGAATTTGCACTCTCATTTCCAACAAGCTAAGAAACATGAAGAATATTAAATCTAGTCTTTTTATTTATTTATTTATTTATTTATTTATTATTTTTTTTTTTAATATTCCAAACAAAGTGACCATGTGACAAAAATCAAAATGCTGAATGCCACAGGAAAAGAGAACAGTGGCACTTTCCCCTTCTCCCTTTCCCCTGCTACATGCCATTTTTGTTCCCCAAAATTTTCAGTCCCAATGCCATGGCTCAGATATAAGGTAAGAACTTCATGCCATAATTTAAAACTCAGACTTCTTTATTGTTTCAGAAGGACTCAGGAAAACTGTCTAATATCTTTTCTTTGATTGCAGCCATGCCCAGGAAAGAGACAAGACCAGAAAGTTTTCTCTTCTTCCTGAGCCCAAGGCAAGAGCAAATAGTTATGCTGCACTAGTACCAGGTATTCTGATTGGAGAGCTATTTCAGGACTTCACATCTTTTTGTTAGTTTATTTGCTGATTAAAGAGTTTTAGAATGGGGTTTAGTCTCTTCTGTTATCTAACAGGTGCTGGCTAGAATTCAAATTTTAAAAAAGCAAAAATTACTGAAAGCCTTTGGCCAAAATCAGAGCTTAATCAGAACCAGAATCCCTTCTGACTTCTCCACTGCTGATTCATACAGTAGTAAAGGATACTGCCTTCAATTAACTGCAATCATCATTTATATCGTATCATTTACAATTGAGTTAACTCATTAGAAGTAATGGATTACAGCATGAACTTCACAACAGGATAAATATCTCATCACATGTAAAAATGCAGAGGTGCAGCCATAGCCTTCACTTCAACAATGCAGATGCCAAACTACTAACTGTGTTTGGAAGAGATGTGTGCTGCATATGCCCACTTATGGTATCTGTGAAAGTTGTATCTCTAGGAGCAATCATAGCATAGTGATTCCCTAGAGGACGTCTTTCTGTAACTGTGGCACCTTGTGTGTCTCTGCTTTCCATGTTGCCCAACATCATCTCAGGGAAGGAAATTGCCTGAACTTTTTTTCATTCTGCTGATTGAGCTGTTTATTTCCTAAACATTATCAGATTTTGAAAGATTTGTTTTGGCAAATAATGACTTTTCCTGTTTTCCTATTGAGTAAAGTTACACTGGCTCAAATTACTCTTCAAAGATTTATTTTCAGTAGACGGTAACTATCAAGTGCTTTTTTCTTCTTTCTTTCACTAGGCATGCAAGAAAATCAGCTGACACTGAAAGTTTGCACCAGTTCTGTGCACTGAAGTATCATGTTTCTAATTTATTTTCAAAACTCCTTTAAGCAGGTCTTACTGAAGAATAGAGACACTCTTCTTTGGAACAGCACTCAATCCCCTTCCTTGAAGTAAGCCCACCCCAGTACCTAACTTCAACTTCCATCTGACCTTCTCTCTGTGTCCTTCCATTCTTCTTCCTGCAGACAAGACCTTCCAGGGGTAAGGCCTACAAGGGCTTCTGTGCCTTGTGTGGGCTAGGTAGGATGCAAAATCACCAGGTTTGGTAGTTTGGCTAACTTTTGGTGAAGACATACAACTACAGACTTTCAGAACATGTGCAAACATATTTTTTTACTGCTAAATTTAAGCCATGGCCTCTTTACACTGTCCTGGTAGAAAGCTGCATCTCACTTGTACCAAACAGTGCTTTCCATAAAGCTCTGGCTTCCCACTGGTGCAGGGATGCAGCGCTGGCTGCCTCTGTTCTGTGTGTGGAGCAAGAAAGTGAGACCACAGCCCTGAGAGACTCTGGGCCAGTAGAGACCTGAAGTTTTGCTTGCCTTGATATTGGCACCCATTGTACATGGGATGGATAGAGCCCTTAAATGCTGCAGGTGAGTGTGGTCTGCAGAGCTTAAGGTGGTCCCTCAGCCAGCAGCAAGGGCACTTTTAAAGAACAAGAACTTAAACTCTTTTAACTTCAGGTTTTCAGAATTATCCTGCCACATCCAGCAGCACAGATAACGGATATTCGCTTTTATTTATTTTTTTTCTCCTTAACCCTCTTTTTTAAATGATCCTGATGCACATCTTCTACTAAATGAATGTAGATGAGCTTGGTGGTCATGAAGAAATCCATCATGTGAATTCAGCCTTCAAAAATAAAATGCATTGTTTAACAGTGAATGTGTTTACTCCTGCAGTTTATAATCCTTACTCTGTCTCACTAACAAATCATTCCCATCTTAACTCAGCAGCTGTTAGCTTGGCACTTGTATTTTAGGGAATATTAACATTATGAAACTCTGGCCACATAACTCAAGAAGTTCAAGACACAAGAAATATTTTGACAGGATTTACCAGGCAGTTTTGACAGGCACTGTTTACCAACCTTAGAAAGTGATTGAACCACTAAATATGTTTGTGAGATTAATACACAATCTTACTTTTGTATGTTTACTATGTTTATTAACTTGACTAGTTGGGATAGGTTGTAGCTAGGAGCCATATCATGAAGTCTTTCACCATGCCTTAGTCTGTGCTGTTGATGATATTGAAGAAGTGAGTGAATCATAGAGGTAAATACCAGGATGGTTGTGCCCAAAGGAAGCACCTCACAGCAGGGATGGATTTCACCGTAAGTGATACCAGGGTGAGAACAGGAAAGCATACATGTAGGCTGCCCAGAGACCTCTAGAAATGTGGCAATAGTCTAGACTGAGAGGGCCAGTGGAACAGAGCCAATAGTTTACTTAACCGAGCCATCTAAGCAGTTAAAGGATAATCAGATAACTCCACAAGCCACAGTGTTTCTTCTGAAATTAAGGACAAACAGAATTACAGCGTAGCTGCTGTTCCACCACACTTTCTAGGGGGTGATGATTGTGATGAGTATTGCAATAATCAGACGTTTCACCTCTTTCAGACCTATCAGTAGGGGGAGGAAGAAGCTATTTTATTTTCCCTTGGTTACATCATATTGCGCGATCTTGTTTGAACTGCACTAGTATTGATTGTTGGAAGCACTGCAGTGATGATCATTGTCCTGGTACATTGCTTCTTACAAATTCTTGCTCATTAGATGGAGAGTGTATAGCAAGAAACATATCTACTGTAGAATACAATGACTTTTCACACCTACATGTATGTCGTACTAAGTGATATTGAGTTTACTATCAGTTCCTAGAAGTACTGGAAGCATGTGTTTGTTTCCACCTGAGACTGGGAGACATGTCAGGAACTCCAAAACAAACTCTTCAACTGTAAGCTAATAAGCACTATTTGATACTAATTTTCTATTTCTAATTTTTGTCTGAATGAAGCATCAAATTCTCCATTTACATTAGTTACTCTACCATATGTACCAGAGAAGATGGTTATGAAATATTCATTTTTATTATTTTGTAGTTATTAGTCACTTCTAATCTATGTGACTCGATAAACATCCAAAGGAAGGATTCTATAACTGCATCTTGTGCCAGCAATGGTGGTAGAGAAAGCAACACTCTTCCAAAGTCCAGGCAGTTGAATTCCAAAAAAGAGACTTAGTGAGAAATGAAAAACAGCATAGCTGACGTATTTATTCTGGGAGCATGAAGTTATTTGTTCACTTATAAGAAAAAGAAACAACAGGCAGTGTATTTAAATAAAATAACAAAAACTTGTGTGCAATTAACATTTATTTCTTTGTGTGCATTTGAGTAAAGTATGTACAAGTCTGTAACTGCACAAGAACACAAACTAGAGACCATCACCTTAATCCATTTTTGAAAATGTATTATTTTTCTATGGCCACCGTTACTGTCCAATGATATCTGAAGCACATGCTGAGTGGTCCCCGGTTCATTAATCTGAAGTAGTCACCATGTTCCACTGAGGTTGTGTATGGTTAGCATGTCAGTCATCTCTCTTCAATTCAGCATACCTTTCTGAAAAGGCATTTCCTAATCCCCAGGCTATAATCTCATTAGCACTGCCTGATTCTAACCAAATAAATAGAAGTAAAGACTGATTGCCTGGTCAAAGCACTGTAGCTCAAGTCATAAGCCAAGGGTTTCAGTTATTAATTTACCTCAGTGGAACTGTACTGATTTACATCAGCTGGAAGCAGGTTGCGGAAGCTGTCATTATCTGAGGTCCATATTACATTACACCAGAGCTGGTTCAAATACCAGTCAGTAGCAGCGGAACACAGCATGGGCTAATTTTATGCAGGAAAAGCCAGGTCTGATAATTAAGGGGCACCAAGTTCTGCTTATGTACCCAAGCAAGCTCATTAAAATTAGCTCATGTATTTTGGTGCAACTCTGTAGTGAAGTATAAAGTCCAATTTTACTTTGGTAAGTGTGAATATAGTCCTCTTGAAAGCAAGAAGTTAATCACACTGGCAGGAGAACCAACCTCCCTAATGTCTAGACTTTCTGTCTGAATCTCAAGTACACTGAGGCACCTTTGTGCTTCTCTGTCCTCGCAGAACCATGCTAATTCCTACTTGGCAAGCCATTGGAAGAGTGGGTAGAGGAATCCTCAATTTTTAAATCATTATAGAAGAAGCCATTCCAAATGCTACACTGCTACTATACTCATGATGTAATAGAGTGGTTTTAAAGCTACCCCTTGCAATTGAAGCACAGAGTGTGCCTGAGGTTTTCTCATGCACAACTCTTCCCTGGGATCTATCTTGCCTTCTTAGACCTGTTGATCCCTTGTGAGTATTTTAAGTTATGCCAAGGGACAAATATGAAGAGTGGTCTCCAAAGTATAAGTGGAAGGTAAGTACAAACTTGACTTAAATCTGCCTTTGTGCCTTGCAGCTAGAACAGCACTGAGTGCTTCTGGGCTAAAGCCAATTATCTGGCCCTCAAATCAGTACCGATATATAATATGCCTAAGTCTCAAAAGCAGAACTGCCCATTCTGTTGAGCTGTATAGTGGCTTTGTGAGGAATCCTCTTTCATTTGTTTATTTATTTATTTACTTATCCTTCAGGGATTGTGATTGGGCCACGAGACTTATTTATACTTGTAATCTATTCAACACTGGAAGTTGTGTCACCAGAACTGAATAGCTTTCATGCTATGTTTGCTGTATGATGAAACTGCAGCAAACAAACAAAGAAATTATGTGAAGATCAGGAAAATGATTTAATTTATTTTGTAAAGAATACATATTGCAGTATATCTTGGATCAGATCCTCATTCACCCTCTTACATCACTCTAACAACCTGAAACAATCTTTATACAAAGGATTCTAGTGCCATTACAGATGTATTTGCCCTCACTATGGGACCCTGTTACAAGTTTTTCATTTAAGATAAAATATGGAACCACAATTTTTACCATATCTCCTCTTTAAGTTACCTGTTTTCTCCCAAAGTTTTTCATCTGAAGCTGTATCACCAATTCCACTACAATGACCCATTGTAAATAGAGAAATTTACACAAACCAAATCGTTCTAATAATAAGAATTTAAAATAAAATGTAAATTTGTGTCTCTGTACTTGTTTTTGATAAGGGCATTCTAAAACCCACCAGCACACAGTGTTTTTGTAATAATTATTTAAAATAGTAAGCAGTTAAATGAATGTAATCCACCCTTTCCAGTTAACATTATACCATTTAATTCATTAAACGGGCCAGGTTTGTTATATTTATTCTCCATTACTACATGGAAGTTGTGGTTTTAACATTTACACATTTCAGAATATTATTTTTTAATGTTTAAACATGTCAAGTGATTTTGACCAGGCCAAAATCCCAAATTCTCTAACAGGTACAGATTTGCATTTTCTGGATGCTTAAACTAAGTGTTGAAAAGAGCAGGTAATCAAAGGTACAGAGTGCTGATGTTATATTCTAGCATTTTATTGCAGAATTAGGTAATAAATCTCTCAAAAGTGGATATTTCCATTACTTAAAGCTAACCTGAGGCAAACCAAGTTCCGCATTTAACAGAATGGTCTCCACTGAAAGAGTGGTAGGAAATGCATACTAGTCATCGGTACATTCTCCATCTTACGCTATATTTCCTCTAGGAGTACTTGTGTGTCCTCCATTGCTTCCTCTGCTTCTACACAAAGATGATAGGTGGAATTTCTCAAACATCCACTAGAGAAAACTCAACACGGTACTAGTTAATTGCTGTTCAAGAAGAACAGACTGCCCAGAAAGTTGCAGGCATTACCCTCGTACATGAGTATAGTTGAGAAGTCCACTGTTGCCATCAGTGGAGTAGAAGTAGGCAACAGAAAGATGAATCACATCCCTAAGGTGCACCCTTAGTCAGAGATTGTGCTTCCAAAAGTGTGAAGATCTGAAACTGAAAGCACAGACTGTCTACTCTACCAGGGCACAAGACAGCGAATGTTCAGTACATTTCTTTTTCCTTCCTTCTCTCCTATTTTGCTTCTTTACTTCCTTCTTTCCTAGTGATTCTGCGACCTCTAAGTGCCTGTTTTTTAAGTGTCATCATTTTAGCATCTGCAGTTCTATTAGAAATGTTGACATTGACTTCCTTTTTTTTTTTTTTAAACTTGGGAACTATTTGATCTATTAATTAATAGGTCTTTAACCAAACACTGTAGAAAAGGGAACAATTGGACTAGCCTTTGCATTTGGCAGGAATCTTTAAGACTCACTTTGAACAGCTGGACTCTTTACAGTCCTTGTGATGCAGATTAAATGAAAATAATACATGGCAGAAAACAGCTAAATCATTTGAACTTCGCAAGTTATAGCCTAGAGCCATTTCACTACAGCTCATTAGGGAGTTTATGTTTATAGTGTAATGCCTTTAAATAGATTTGATTTTTCTAAACAGGGTTTTGTAAATTAGAACTTTCCCAGGGGGCTAAAGCAGTGCAAGCTGTTCCAGTTGTGGGGCACATCCTGACTGAAGAGGCAGGACGACAGCAGAAACAGCTTGCTTAAAAATGTAGTCCTGTGCCTTGTAATTACGTGAGGGTTTAGCAGTGTCACAGTCGTCTGATGTATGAATAATGCCCATCACTTCTGGGACACATTTACAAGGTTGCCAACCTCTCCTACTTGGAAACAAGAATTGTGCTCCCCTCAGAACTGAGATGGTTTTAAAAATCATGAGATAATAAGGATAAATATGGTATTGTTGTAATTTGCTTTTCAGCTATGAAGTCATTAGTTGTTATACTCTTCACTCTTTTATTTTGGTAATAAGAGAAGTTTGTAAATTTTTTCCTCATAAAGACTAGAGATTTCTCTGTATTCTCCTCAGTCCAATTAGCAGGGCCTAAGGAAACAGTGAAGTTTTAACTATGATAAAATTGCAGGAGTTGGTTACATGGTGTTAACACTGAAAACACTGTAAAATAAATTAATAAAAATGATCTTTTTTTCAATACTCCTTAATAAAATTCAGGAGTTGAGCTTTTGGAAACAGAAGCTGAATTTGATGTGAAATGTCAATATTAGAAATATGGTAGTTGTTTCATTCTTTCCTCTATTTAGATTCTAGGAACATGTTTCAGAAGCTTTTATTATATACTGATTTTGATGTAATCACAGACTTTTCCTAGTGTTATTTTTTTCTTTCTTTTAACCAACCTTCCTTCCTTCCTTCCTTCCTTCCTTCCTTCCTTCCTTCCTTCCTTCCTTCCTTCCTTCCTTCCTTCCTTCCTTCCTTCCTTCCTTCCTTCCTTCCTTCCTCATATATATTTCAAGCTGTGACCAAAATATAGGTCCAGCCTCGATCCCCTTTAGTATCAACTGATATTGAAGAATATGCATCAGTTTGGGAATATTTTCACAGTACTTGAAGCACATTACACTATTTGCATTGTTTTTACTGATAATTAGTTTTCCTGGATTTTTTTTTCTGTTACATCAGCTGTAGCTAGATAGGTCTTTATTTTTCTTTGTTGATAATTTCATGTTATTTTAAGTTTTACCAAATAAAAATTATGTCTTTAATACAAAATTACACAAAAATAAAATGAGAAAGACACCACCAACACCAACAATGAACTTCACACCTGGGGAGATCCATGTCCAGAATCTTGTACCTGTTTCCTTTTTTATAGTGAAGCATGGCCTTGGTGAGCAGTTCCTTCCAATATCTTTCCAATATTTTGAAAGAAAAACCCATGCAAGCACAGAAAATGAAGCTAATTCACTCTGAAAGGAGATGGACAGAGTGACCCACAGAGCAACAGCTCTTCTGTCTCTGTCTCATGATCAGAAGCATTCCCAAAGGGACTTCCACATTCCACTGACTTTATTCCCAAAACACTTTTCAAGGAAAGTCAGCTAAAGAATAGAGCAAAATACTATGTTTCCCTATGCAAAAGATCTTTGTCTACTGCATCAAGAATGTTTGAAGTTTTAAAATGGGTAAATTGTGGGCTTGTACTACATGCACATTTTATACAGCCCCCAAAATTATACCCCTCTCCTATTCCATCACAGGTAAGGTTTTTTACTTCCAGATTCTGCAGAAATCAGACAGGTTCTGAAGTACTTGATAAATATGCCATATTTAGAAAAGGATACTTTCAGCTGTTAAAACCTCCACAGGCAAATTGCTAAGCAGAAAACTTTTTAAATACACTTCTTGAGGAACTGCAATTGTCTTCTATATTATGGGAATTTTATTTCTTCTTTCTGCCCCTTTGGCATCTACTGCTTGTCTTAGGAGAAGCAACACCGTTGTTGGAAAGTCAGTGGGGAGTCTGCTGGAGCACAGAATGCTGAATAGATACGTGGCAACTTACTCTCTGTATCTCACCACTGCCCAAGATGCTGCTCACAAGCCCTTGCACCAAGTTAAAGTTAGAAGTACTATACACTATCATTCAAAATTGTTTAGACTTTTTCGTTTGATTCATGCCGTTGCTGTGTTTTGTACATCCTCCTGACCACTCTTAGCAGCTGTAACAACACTTGTGGTATTACCAGTAATTTGCAACTTATCAAACATGATTGAACCTTGTTCTTTTGTGTAAACGAAACAGAACTCTCTGGTTAGCTTTCTTTATACTTTGGAAATAGTGCAAAGGAAACCAAGTCTATATTTGCATGCCAGACAATGAAACATAACACACAGTGTATACATGCCTTTGACACTGTAATTACTAGCTGTTGTTTAGATTCCATGTATGGTCACTGGCTTTGGCTGTGCTGGAATCAGCTGTATCAACATTTAATCAAAGTCTTATAGATTTTGGTTGTATATTTTTCTAATGTCAAAATGGAAATGCTGAGACTAAAAAATAAGTTCTTGAGGAAGAAAATGCATGCCCGCTGCACTGCAAAAATAATGAACCTTTGTAGCACAATGAACAAAGCTCATTGGAGGTTTTGTCTACAATGAAGCACAACAGAACAGGCAATTTTCAGTTTGATTTACTTCTTCAGGATTTCGGCAACTTTTGATGAATGCTTCTGGAAGTTGTACTTCCAATAAGTACAATAAGTGTCTTGTTTATCAGGCTTAGCTTGCTTAACTCTTCTTAGAACTGAATCCTGCTAGACCTTATCGAACTCCTGCCACACCTTGATCTGAACCATATTGGTAACTGAAAAATATGTTGGTAATGCAGACTCAGTACCCACCACCTCTGATTGCCATACAGAGTCTCAGTAAAGGGCACAGAGCGTGAATGAATCATAAAGCTATTGCCTGTGCTGCAGAGTACTCACAAGCAACAGAGCTGAACTCTGGGAGCCAAGTAACCAGCAGTGAACCCCCATGAGAATATTCCATGTGTGGTCCATGAAGTTCTGTACCATGCTCAGTAAGGTGAAAGAACATGCTGTGCACTTAAGAGGAACAGATAAAGTGAAAATCATGAAACAGAATGTGCATTTTAAGTCCTTGCTATGTTATACTTACAGTCCAGCTTGCTTTGAAAAACGTTTGAATTAAATGAAGCAGTAGATGCTTTGCCAAACACATTCCAGTTAAATTCAAGGTCCCACTGAAATGCTCCATCTATGAAAAAGTTTCCTTAAAGGTGTCAGTATACTATCTGGTTTTCTGATTTTTACATAGAAATAATTCCTTTTGAAATCCAGTGAGGGGGTGTGTGTGTGTTTTCCCTTTTTATTCTTTTTTTTTTTTTTTTTTGGTGTGTCTTTATTGTTGTTTTTATTTCTGTTTTTGATTTGTTTTATTTTGTTATTGTTTTGTGATCACTGTAGGACTGGAGAAAGAAGTGGGATTACTGTGTGTCAAGAATGAGGTGGGAAAAAAAAAAAGAAAAAAAAAATTCTCAGTTAATATTTCTTAAGAAAATACTTTATTTAAATCCAAATCAGCAGATATAAAGTCTTTGTTTCCAAATGTTTCAATAAATCCAACACCACAGTAGAAAAATGAGAAATCTTGCAGTTGTTAGCCGTTAGAAAAGTTTTTCATCATTCCCAAGGAAAGGAGAGCATAGGAGTCATGAAACAGCAAAAATGAAAAAGCAAGCAGAAAATGTTTTATGAAAAAGTGAGGGTGCTGGTAGAAATAAAATAATGAGTAAATATAAACTGTTCCAGGCCTTCAGGCCATATAAGTGGGTAAACTTTTTATTGCTCACAGTAGAAGTGGTAAACTCTTAACCTGCATTTCTACTTAAATTTACCAGTGAAAAATTTACCTTTTTTTCAAAGGGAAATGAAGGGAAAGGGAAAGGGAAAGGGAAAGGGAAAGGGAAAGGGAAAGGGAAAGGGAAAGGGAAAGGGAAAGGGAAAGGGAAAGGGAAAGGGAAAGGGAAAGGGAAAGGGAAAGGGAAAGGGAAAGGGAAAGGGAAAGGGAAAGGGAAAGGGAAAGGGAAAGGGAAAAAGGAAATCCTGATTTGATCTAGCTAGCCCTATCTTCTGTTGAATGTGATGAATTGCTGTGAGAATGTAGAATGAGAAAGTTGGCAGCCACAAAAAAACAAAAGAGCTTTGGGGAAAGAGCAGCATTTTATCAGTATGAAAACACTGCAATGCAATTAAAGGAATAGTGACTACAATCAACATAATAAAGGTAATAAATCCATTCATAAATCTCTAAACAATAACAAGAGAGAAAACTCTTGTGAAAGATTGGTGTTAAATGTTGAAAGATCCTTCACCTATCCCTCCTGGAGAATTTTCTCTAGTCTCCAGCTTTCATGTGGCTGATATCAATACAATAATTCTGGATTCAAAACTTCATGGCTGAGAGCAATATTTGGTCCAATAGCATGTAGAGAGAACAAATGAAAAAGTAAAAAGTTTAAATAAACAATCAAAAACATTTCTAAGACATTTCCTTGTGGGCAGATTTAATTATACAAAACCAGCTGGGGGTAAAAGAAATCTCAGTAGAATGAGATTTTCTCTTACCTAAAATATTTTTATGTTTGAACATTGTTAAGTACTCCTTAAGGATTTTATTATTAGGAGAGCAACATAAGTAACAGTTGCTGCTATTGTTATTTACAAAATTATTTCCATTATAAAATCTTATTTTCCCATGGGAAAAAAAAATGCTAGAAATTCATTCTTTGGACTACAGTGTTCTATTCTGACTATCTATAAGTCTGGATGCATATGACTTGGGCATCTCTGTATATGAGAAATCCGTATCAGAAAAGAACTTGTGCAATTTTTTCCCCTGCAGACTAACTAGCTACTGAATGGCTGTAGATTGTGCTTTTGACCTGGAATTGCTTCTGATTGAGAGGCCCTGTGTAACTTTGCTCTGAATAAAGCAGAGTTTGGGTTGTGCAAGTTTTAAACATTCTGAAATTGAAATATGAGTAGATGAAAGAAAAGACTTTTCCTTTGACTGGTAAGGGGCTAGTCAAAAACCCATTTGAGAAAATACAAAGCCTTTAGCTGATTTTGGTAGACATTGGCTTGAGGTTTAAATGCTCCACTCAGAAATAACAAGCAGTGTGTGAGTTTAACAGGGACCTAGGTAATCCTTAGAAAAACTCCAAATTGTTATAAGCAACTAAGGTGCTGGGGAGAAAAGCCCATCCTTTCCTTGCTCTAATACTTTTCTCTCCAAAGCAATCAATTCCTAAACCCAAAATATAATGCAAAAAAACCTGAGGTCTTCATTTTTCTAGACAAGTTTTCCACTGACTGTCCTTAGCTGCTTTCTCATAATCCATGAGTAGCTGAAACAGTTGAAGTTGGAAACCTGTAATGTAAGGTATTTGTTAATGGCCAAACCCATTCCCATAAAGGGTTTTCTTACAGAAAAATTAATGGCCTGTTGAATGAAGGGGAAGTCCAGGATTTGGAGAGGAACACCATTTTGTGGGGGTTCCTCACATACCAGAACACAGGATGTAGTTAGGGCTACGTTCTTGTGGGAGGATCAGCCACCCACAGAAGCTCCGCATTTTGCCTGAGAAAAAGATGTGCTAAAAATAAGCTGAAAGAAGCAGCTCCCTGGAACAGCTATGCAGCTGGACTCAGGAGGTTTCACCTACACAGCTTCCATCTCTGTATGCCCATTCAGTGCCCTGCCAACTTTTTATTTTGGGCAGTATTTACCTGAGACAGGCTGTGTTGCATATGGGCTTGTACACATTTATGTGAATGGTGAACTTCCCAGTGCCCCCAGATGGCAGATATATTCAGAAAATATTCTGAAACATTTTTGAAATACTTTGAGAGCTTAAGGATACGGTAAAATGCCACTTCTGCTCTGAAAGCCACAGGATTATAGCAGCTTCTACTAAGGAACAGGACCTCCAGATGGTGTCTGGACAATTAGTTCCAGATTGAGGAACTTGCACGTTTTTATCTGGAAGAGGGCCGGGAGGGTGTTTCAGTCCAAAAGAGCTTCAAAGACTGAGCTTCAAAATAAAATAAGACAAGTACATGCAAAAAATGTTCACTAATGCACTCAAGCCCTCAAAAGTGAGGGAATAACCTGATTACAGTTAACATATAATTTAATAGTAATATACCTGATTTTGAGCTACATTGCAAAGAGTAACTTGCAGCTATAAATGATTCCCTTGGTCTTTTAGACACGTGTGTTATATTTAAGGCCAAAAAGACAGATTCCACGAGTGTCATTGATATGAGTAGAAGCAACAAAAGCTCTACTTAGGCAACATGCTATAGCTCTAACAGAGGAAGGAAAAATAACAAGTCAAGAATTTAATATTGTTTCCTTCAATAACTATTGACATACCACTTATGCTTAATTATTATTTTTTAATAAGATTTAGTAATGTTACTAATTAATATAGTTGAAAATTGCATACTTGTACACGCACATGGCATTACAGCAGCATGTGGAAAGTATCAATTTTCAATGTATTCCTGTTATGAAAATTTAGAAAACTAATGACAATACACTATTAAGTTACCTTAAAACACAGAACAAAACTGTGATAAAAAATAAAAATAATTTTTATTGCTATTCAACTGCCTCCAAAGTATATTTAAGTAGAAACAAAAGATAAAATATGTATGTCCATCTTTTGAGGTCCCCAAAAAACTTGACTGTTCTATACATTAGATGGGTATGTTTGGCATCTGTATATTTATGTATATAAGGTAAGAAAATAAAGCTTGATTCTTTGAGATGCTGGCAAAAAGATCCTGGAAAAAGTAATTAAATACATACTTGAGAGTCATGTTTAAAGTAAAGGTGTAGACTTACTTTTAAACAGTTTTGGCTATATTTTTCAATACTACAATCCAAATTATTCAACACTTTGTGTGATCCAGGTTTAGTGAGCAAACCTATATCACACAAACACACAAACATACATAATGTATATATAATTTTGTTCTGAATTGTCCTTTTTTTTCTTAGCATTTTCATTTAAACACCACTCAAATGTGGACAATTTAATTCTACCAGATAAGCATAGCTGTTGGTGGGAAGCTTTGTTCCCATGGGAATTGTTGGTTTGTCATCTGGCTGTAGCCAAATTCATATGGGGCTTTGAATATCAGTATAGTATCATTGATCTGGACATTGTATTCAGCAGGGAAGCCAGTGAATGGAGGGGGCAGGGTAAGCCACCTGTGTTACTAAGCTCTTGGCATGCTGCATTTTCAAATATCTAATTTTTGTTTTGTTTTGTTTTTGTTTTTGTTGTTGTATTTTTTTCAATTTGACTGACTTTCTGGATGTATTAATGTATAGAACAGCTGTAAATTAAAAAAAAAAAAAAAAAGAAAAAAGAGTACTTATGAATGAATGAGGATGTCTAGATCAGCTCTGTGTTCGTTTAAATGGGACAGATATTCTGGTAGAAATAAATGAGGAATTTAGCCCAAGTGCTACTTAGGCTAAAGAGACATGAAAGTTGTTTCTCTTAAAAAGTCCCCAAAATCAGAGAGATTTTAAGTGATGAAGATCACAACACAAAGGGCCTCAGTCTTTCTACTACTGGTATTTGTCTTTATTCTTGTACATTTCTAAGTGAGGAGTCGATGGTTTTCACTAGACACAATGGAAATCTGAACCAAGATATGTGAGCACTATCTCTTCAACTTGTGCTTGTTCAATATTTTCCCCATGGTTTGTGTGGCCTAAAAGGTCTTTATGTATATCTTTTACAGAGCTTTTTGGAATGTGTTTCAATACTTTCTTTACTCTAGACAGACACTTTAGATCTAGAAATATAATATCTACCCTGGTTGCCAGCAAATTCAGATTAATGTCTATGACTTTTTTAAATTAGTAAAGAAATTGGGAAGTAGCCTATGTAAAACTAAAGAGAATAAGTTGCAGCATATTTTGCAGGCTTTCTATCTCTGCTTATTACTCCAGTGGCTGTTAGGAGATGAAACCAAAAGTTCCTAGAAAATTACATGAAAATGTTATCGAATTTGGAGATAGTAATAGTTTTAGTTAAGGTTGAAAATACTAGAAAACTTGACAAAAATATTTCATATCTACCAATATTGAAAAGTAATGTTCAAAGTAATTGAACTTTTATAGGTTTTGCTTCCTTCCTACAAATAAATCAAGAATAAGTGAAGTCTGATTTGCAGGAGTCACAGCTAGTGTAAATATGAGGAGAACCAGTTCCTCAGAATGAAAAAGAAAAGTGAATGTAGTGCATCTGGCTTAATGATTGAATCTGGTATGGACAACAATATTGTCAGTGCCAATGATCATAGAAAAGTGGGTTTCTCTGAAAAAATATGTGAATGATCCATTGAAAAATTTGGCTGTATAAAATACCTGTACACCAAATACTCAGAACTGTGTATAAGGCATCTGTTAGACTTCCACATGGCAGAATGATGGGTCAATCCATCAGCATAAAACAGTTTTGCTCTTTCTTGCTGCTTTTCTTATATATATTTTTTTTCTTTTCATTTTCTCTCCCCCACCTCCTCCAAACCCAATATCCCATTGAATTCAATTAAGATTCAGAAGCAGGCCAAACTTTGATAGTTTATTTTCTTTAAACAAAGAAGTTTTATGGCCTGGCAGCTCTTCCTAAGCTTGTCCCCTTCTGCTATACTTTTAGTTCCGTCTTTCAGCGAATCAAATGGTTGACATGAAAAGACATCAATCACAGATGTTTCTTGGGATGTATAAAATAAGTACATTCCAAGCCTCTTGAACAGCATTAAGCAGCTGTGGTTAATGTTTAAACTACAAATATGTTAAATATATTTTGAATTTTGCAACATTTGCTATTGCAGTCATTAAATGAACTTTGCAGGTGTTCAAATACACAGTAATCCTGGATTTTTTACCAAGACTGTTAACAATATTAAACTGAAACTCTGAAACCCAGGCACACTAAATAAGCTAAAAAAAAAAATAAGTGTTGATAAGTAAGTTGAATTATGCTACAACTGGAATATTTGCTGAAGAGGAAAAAATAAAGTTGCTTAAAAAAAATCTCAGCAGCTTCATTTTAAGCATGGTACTAGATTCAACTTCTTTATATGCCTTCCTGTTTCCTTTTCATGTAAAAACATTTCTTAAAAAAACGTAAGTCCCTGAATGTTTCTAATCACCAAGCTTTGTACTGTAGTTCTATATGCAATGGAAAAGTGACAGGGCAAAGTGCTGGTTCCCATCAGTGGAAATGCCAGGATTTCATTCATCATCAGGAGTTTGCTACAGAATCATTCTCAATGCTAAAAATGCTCTGCACTTACACATGCAATTCTCCCATGGAATTCCATTGTTTCTAATTTGTTTGCTCAGGCTTGTGCTGCTGTCTTTGTCCGTGTAATAGGTGGTGTCAGAGCAGGGGGATTGCACCCATCCCTGGAAGACACATCCACCCAATGGAGAGCACAAGAAGAAAGGGAGAGATTTAGCAGCTAGATGGACAAGAAATCCCCTTCTCACCTTGCACCAGGCCAACCCAGCCTAACAACAATGGCCACCCATGGTAGATTCCTTCTGCCTTCTCCAGTTAGATGGTAAGATCCCTGTTCCTGGGATTATTTGTCCATCCTACAATGGGTTACCAGGTCTTTTCTAAAGCTCTTGTTTACCACTGTGGTGTAATTGGGCACTAGAGCACATATGAGCATGAAGGTTTTACATTGCAATTTTGCTCCATCACATTAGCCTCTTCAGGTTCTGGTGTGACCCAGACATTGCTTATCTTGTGAATGCATATAATTTCTTTTAAATATAAGTTTTTAAATTATTTTTAAAATCACATAAAAGAAAAGTTAGAGGACTATTAAAATGTATGGAAACATCCTTTTAACCAATCCAGTATTAAAGACATAATTTTGTACCCAGAACAGCTTTCCTAGATTTTTTCTCTTTTTAGTGTAAAGAACAGAACAGTACTACAATAAATTTAAGATTTATAGCTGTTCCTCTAAAGCCAGCCTTTAAGTACCATTTTTGTTTATGGTTTTAATAAGGTCATCTAGTTGAAAAAGAAGTTCAAGCTTGTATGCAGTAGCCATGTGACTTGTTTAGTCAATCACAGCACAGGATATTTTAAACCCATTTTACAATGGTGTATAAAAGCTTGTCTCAATAACCATCTGGAGAATATTGAGTTTCATAACTAGTAGGAATTATTCAATATCCTTCTCCCCACAGGAATAACAATTTCAAAATCTTCAAAGACTGATATCTAACTGGAGAAAAGGTATTTAATGTTGTTAAAACTGGAAATTGTGTAGAACTAAATAACTCTTTTTGATCTACCTGAAAAATGACTTTGTAGGCCAGGGAAATAGTTTCCCCTACTGTCAAGTTTTATATATAATCAACATTTCATTCTCTTTTCATCATTGAATTATTTATTCCACAATGACCCCAAAAATGTTCTTTTCTGACTGGGGTTTAGAATACCAAGCTGATTAAATTAAGGGGAAAGCTTTTGTTTTCCTTTTCAAAACTCATAAAAACTATTTGCTTTTTTTGTACTTCCATTTGGGACTAGCTTCCTGGCATGTTCACAGGATCACAGTGGTGAAAAAAAATAAAATAAAATAAAATAAAATAAAATAAAATAAAATAAAATAAAATAAAATAAAATAAAATAAAATAAAATAAAATAAAATAAAATAAAATAAAATAAAATAAAATAAAATAAAATAAAATAAAATAAAATAAAAAAGAGCCTTCCTCCTAATGCTAAGGACCATTGCAGAGACAGGAGGCAGAACTGTGTTTTTGAAGGCAGGAGGTGCAGTGGTAGTAAAGTCAGTGAATTTGTCTGGATCCCCACCAAAGGATGCTGCAGGCTGTTGGAGCAGTAGCCACAGATAGCCCAGTACTGGTGGGTGTCTCCTCTGCCAGCACCAGTGAGGGCTACAAGTTTTGGACTACTGAATCCTGCATTGCCCTGTGTGTAGAAATGGTTTCTCTGTGCTCCTCAAAAACAGAAATCACTATTTTGTGCATACAAAAGAAGCCTTTTCTACCTACATGTGCATACATGCATGGCCACATGCAAACATGCCCATAGTCTATTCCTTTACCAGCTTGCTTGGTGCAGAGTAACAACTAAGTCCTGTTCCACTAAACTCAGCTGGTAAAGCATCACATAAAAGTCTGTGTTTCTGAAACAACAACAACAAAGAATCGATACATAAATATATAAATAAAATAAAACCTGCTACAACAAACAATGCAATAGAGAGATAAATGATATTTACCCCACCTATGATGGGGAATATTAAAATTTCAAAAAAAAAGAATAACCATCCCTTAAGAAGAGATTCCCAAAAGAGAATATGATGCAAAGATTACACCTTGAAGAAGGGTTTAAAAATAACGTGAGATGTTAGTAGCTGGGCCACACAAAAAAAAAGCTGCCTAAGATTTGCACATCTCACTGCAATATCCTCTCTTTCTCAAACCAATTACTAATTACTTGGCATCTAGAGCAAAACCAATGTCACAGAAAACACACTAGTGGGTGAAATTTTTTTTTATTAATTTGAGTGAGGACCTTTTATCAATATGAAAGGATAGTAACCCCCAGAGTAAACACTTATCTGTAAAATAGAGATTATATGCTTAATAACATTTAATATTTTGGTATTTCAAACCTCCTGTGTAGATCAGTCTGGGAGAGTGGTGTTTATTTTCTTGCGACATGCGAAAGTTCATTCTCAGTATCAAGTTTGTTTGGTCCACTAACTTTGTTAACCTTTGCATTTACTTCTGTATTTGATGGCCTTTCATGAGCAGCCACTTTAGTAGCTAGGATAGAAACAGTTACATCAGGGTTAGAGGTCATAGCCATTATGGGATTTCAACTTAAAACAGTCGCTGCTTTAGGGGGATCACAGTGTGTTTATGATTAATTATTTTCTTTGAGAGAGTTTCTATGAACAAGATTATTATAGTAATATATAAACCATCTGGGTAACCTTTAATATCTACCTACTTTCTTGATGAAATAATAATCAAGACTTTGTGAAAAATACCTCCGTACCTAACTAGAAGCTACCAGAGCAATAGTGCTTTCCTCTATCTCTTCCGAGGGATTTCAAGGAAGGATAAGTGGGCAAAAATCCACCCCAAGTGCAAGTACATTTTTTGACAGAATACAATTCCTTGCAATTTGATGCAAATTTAAGAGCTTTATAATTTTTTAGTGGCATACTTTTAGCCTCTTACATATTTTACAAACACATGTGTGGGTAAAATTCTCTGCATAAGCTTATTTTTATACACCACTCCAGAATGTATTTATTGAAGTCAAAACACCAAATAACATTTTCAAAAACTAATAAAATTATATTTATATCTTTAAGAAATACATTCCCAATCACACAGTTCAGATTCACAGTGCTCCAGAGACACTGAAATCATTGCTTAGAAACAGTATTTGCTGACTTCACCAGGGTAACAGTTTAATCCTTAAAGTAATCAACTTTCGCCCTCTTCTTGGGTCTTTCAACTTCTAAGTTCTCGATGGTCTTTTTGAGAAAAACAGAACTAGGAGACAGCTATTATTCTCCTCCATGGGATAGCCCACTTCATTCCAACAAGTAATATCATCTTCTGTTTACACTCATCTGAAACAAGTGCACAGGGTCACCCTCTACACTCTGATGTTTTAGCAAAGCAAAAGGAAAGACTCTGCAGCAGGACATAACAGAGCTCTGAAACACAAATAACCTGGCAAGCAGACTTTGCATGCCTATTTATTTCTTGCATTTGCTTGTCTTGTGATAATAAATAAATAAATAAATCCCAATATCATTATTTCCAACAGGCTGAAGCACTGTAATAAAGAAGGCAGCTTTGAATAGTATTTCCTTTTGTCTGTTTTTATGTCAGGGGACAGATACTCAGCTGGCACAAACCGCATTGACCTCAGCTCATCCTTTCACTAGAGGGGGTGAACATCATATTTAGGAAGTAGGTATTAACATTTTCAGGAGGAAAAATTCCTGAAGCAGTTTAGATGGAAAGAAAAAAAAAAAAAAAAAGTGTTTTTCTTAGCATAGTCCTAGCAGAATGGCAACCAAATTATAAGAATAAACCACAATACATACACAAACAAAAGTTCACCACAAATAAATTACCAGCCCTAAAATCTATTGGCTGAACAGTAAGGAAACCAAGAAAGCTACACAAATTATTCTGACTGAGTCTGAAGCAATAATTCGTTCTGCAGCCTGCAACTCAAGAAAAAAAGAAGAAGACGAAGAAAAAAAAAAAAGCTATGAAAACTCCTTATTATGCCCTGCTGCTTTCTAAAGTCTGCTTTTGCCTTCAGTGAAAAAGCATCTATGCAAAGGATTGCTTGAGCTCCCATAAATCTCAAGGCTCAAAATAACAGTACTACTCCACTGTTTTGTAACAACTAAAATCCTTTGCCTTTGAGGAATAAATGTACATTTTGATTCATTGTAACCCACTCACTAACTGACTTCTCTGCTCTCTTCAGCCTCTGCTGAGTGATGTAGTCATCTGAAATAAGCAGGGAGCTGGCTGCTGGGGCCAGCAGCTTGCAATAAAACCTCTGAAAGCAAGAAAGAGAATCACAATTTGGTTACAAACTCATAGGCACATGGCTAACCCTAAAAGATATATTGAGGAGCACATACTGCAAAACAAAAGCCCACAGTAATTTAATCACAGGACCTAAATCTGCTGACTGCACTGTAGATGACCAAAAGTTTCCAAAATAGTGTGTCTAGAGGATCATCTTACCAGTCACTCACCCCAACTACAACCAATGAGGCTATTAAAAGATTTTAGCTGTATGATGTCATATTGCCTTCCCTCTTTGTCGATTCTTTACAGAAAGCCTTGAAAATACATGTAGAGAGCTTTTCTTTTTGATAACTGTAAATCCTTCTTGGACATTAATATGATATTTGTGGACAAATTTCCACAAAGTAGCTACTCCAGGTAGTTTGCTATACTGAAAGAGAGCACAGCTTCTTCACCAAGCTAGGAACGTGCCTTTTGCTAACCGACTTAAGACTCCTCTCCTTGTCTGGATAGCGCAAAAGTTGCCTGTGTGACTGTGTTCTGACTCATGTGTGGGCTATGTCCAACAGCTCCCAGGATCACTCTGCAGCTTCTAGAACCACACCCAGAGGGAACAATCCTCCCCCCTGCCCACCCCCCCCCCCCCCTTTTTTTTTTTGTTCCAGTCATGTTTGAATTAGGATTGCTGTTAATCACTGTTTCTCTAAATTGGTTTTAAATGTTTGAATTCATTTAAATCCAGGCGTCAAATCCCCAGCTTCGAGTTTCCTCTGTGTGATGTGGCGGTATTTTCCTAAACTTCTTTGATGTGGTAATTTAACCATAGGAACTCTCGGCTCATTGATTTGGGTGCTTTAGTAACACACTGAAGTCTGGCTACTCAGTCTAAACTGTATATTGTTTGGTAGCTCTGAGTTTCCCTTAAATACTTGGTAGGGATGTATATCACTGATTTACATCACTACATCACTGATTTAGCATTCTTACTCAGTTTCTCTCTCTCTCTTTTTTTTTTTTTTTTTTTTTTTTTTTTTTCTTTTTTTCTTAGATTGCCTTTTAATATATTTAGAGCAAATAAAGTTTGGAGCGGGGTGAAATGGTAGGAATAAGATATATGCCCTGAGTGTACTCATCACAGTCTCAACACAAACACCATCACAGTGTTGTTGGGTCACATTTAATGTATTTTTTCCCTGTAGTCTTCTCTTTAGGCATGCTCTGTGGCAATCAATATCAACTCTGCCATCACTCCCCTGGTTGCTGCATGCCAGTCTGTCATGGTGTCGTAGTTGCGCTCAAGTGGGCAGCCGAGCTCCACCACAGCCGCTCTCTCACTCCCCCTCCTCAAAGAGGTATCAAAAAGAGATATCAAAACTGAGGGCAGAGTATTTCTACTGATCATTTCTACCAAAAATGGCGTCTATACTTGAGGTGTAGATATGGAAGAAAAAAGTGACTTTCTTCTTGTGAAGACAAGTGTCACCATTCTTCTCTCACCTCTAATGGGTGTTATATATGGAGTGGTAATTCATGTCGAGAAAATGTTTGATATTAATAAAGAAGGGGGAGATTTGGGAGTGTGGCCATGGGGGTTGGAAAGCCCCGTGGCTGAGATAACAGTAGACTCTTAACGATGAGGCCATCAGGAATGTAAAAGAGTTTAGAGGGAACAAAGAAGGGTGATTCAGGAGACTCCATGCAGTCTCCGGTTTCTTGTTCTCCAGCTGGTCTCTTGTTCTTCAGCCGTTAATGCATGGATGTTTCTGGGTGTTTGCTGTTGTTGTTACATTCAAAGTTGTCTGACCAATGAAAAGTTGTTTGGAAAAGAACTGCTGTGGAGAGAAGGGTATAAGAGGGGGGCCTGCCCTCAAGATAAATAAGGCAACACGATGAAGTTACATCAATAAAGAAGCAGGAAAAAGAAGTGAAGAGGAACAGGCTGGCAGAATGGAAACCAGGACGGGAACAGGCACTTTGAAATCATGAAGATAGGTTCAGCCAAACTCAGCAAACTGCTCAGAGAAGTTTGTACAGAAAGTTGCTGGAAACAGGTGCACCGGAGCTGGAGAGAAGCTCGAGCTGAGAGAAGCGGACCTGTGCACACAGCTGCCCCTCGCTGGTAAGCAGTTGCGCATTATGGGGAATCATACGTCCTAAGGAACAAAGACTGTCCTGGTAGCCTTACAGCTTATTCTCCTCATTAACAATCGGACAGTTTATGAGCCTGAAATATGGAACTAAATTGAGGTCAAGGTGTGGGACTTTGCAACTAAAAACGATAAGGTTTCAGTGGGACTGCTCAGCACCTGGTGAGCAATCTCTGAGGCCTTAAAGAGCCATGTGGGACCACAGTCAGACACGTGTGGTTTGCCAGAACTGCGGGCTCCTTTACTGATCAGATTGCTACGCCATGGGCCCCTCTGCTGCTACAGCCATCGAAGGCATTTGCTGTTCCACCCCCTGTTGACCTGGATGTTCCTTTTGACCCAGGCCTCATTGGCCTTGAAAAGGAGATGGATATGCTTTTCTTCGATGTGGAAAGAATGGGATACATAAGGCCTGAAGACCGAGTTGCTTAACAACTTAAAGCGAGACATATTGTTCAAAAGGAATGGAAAATGGAGACTTGTTTGTAATGAAGAAAAGGAATGGAAAACAGAGTGTTGTTTGTAATGAAGAAAAGGAATGGAAAACGGAGACTGTTAAGTCATGGAACTTCAAGGATTGTTTGTTACCTTTCCTGATTGTACATATGTATAGGCAGACTCAGGTTTAGTATGTAAAAGCAGTGATCTGTATATTTAGAATGTTTGATGTTCGTATGTGCGTGTTGGTGGAGTGTAGACTCCCCACACACCCAGCACTCTTTACTTGCCTTTTATACCTTTTATAAATATTCCTTTAATAAATATTACTAAATTCAGATTGAGTTGAGACTTCATTTATAACAGAAGGAACAACCGCATGTATCAGTACAGGCTGGGGGATGACCTGCTGGAGAGGAGCTCTGCGGAGAAGGACCTGGGGGTCCTGGTGGATGACAGGTTGACCATGAGCCAGCAGTGTGTCCTGGTGGCCAAGAAGGTCAACAGGATCCTGGAGTGCATTAAAAGGAGCGTGTACAGCAGGTCAAGGGAGGTGATGCTGCCCCTCTACTCTGCCCTGGTCAGGCCTCACCTGGAGTACTGTGTCCAGTTCTGGGCTCCCCGGTAGAAAAAAAGACAGGGATCTCCTGGAAAGAGTCCAGCAGAGGCTCACAGACAGAATACAGGAGCGTATCCCCTAGGAGGAAAGGCTGAGAGACCTGGCTCTGTTCAGCCTGGAGAAAAGAAGACTGAGAGGGGATCTTATCAATGTGTATAAATACCTGAGGTGTGGGAGACACAGGGATATGGCCAACCGCTTTTCAGTGGTCTGTGGGGACAGGACAAGGGTCAATGGCCACAAAATGGAGCACAGGAACTTTCGCACCACTATGCGAAAGAAGTTCTTCACGATGAGGGTGATGGAGCACTGGAACAGGCTGCCCAGGGAGGCTGTGGACTCTCTGTAGATATTCAAGCCCCATCTGGACACCTACTTGTTCAACCTGCTCTAGGAAACCTGCTTTGGCGGGGGAGTTGGACCCAATGATCTCTGGAGGTCCCTTCCAACCCCTACAATCCTGTGAAACGAGACCCACAATGCCTAGGTTTCTCTATCTTCAGTTTAACCTATTGGAGTAACAGCTCCATTAATACAATGTTTCCACAGTCTTCTAACACTTGGATTACCCCTAACAATTGAAAAGAGGAAGATGCAGTGTTTCTAAATCTGGCTTGCATTGATAAGAACCCCTGGTTTTGAAGACGACATCAAACGGCGAGTTGCATAGTGGGGCTTTGGTCCTTCCACAGTCCACAGACGCAAAAGTTTGCAGAGCAGAAGCTTTGCAGAGCTGTATGAACACTGAAGATCCAGTTCTGCAAGAAGTTGATGCAAAAGCTACATGGCACCAGGCAGTTTGGGTGAGGAAGAAAGAGACTGGCATTCTCATGGTGCATGGTTTAACCGAGTTTAGTCTTGTGGGCTGTGTCAATAGAACTGGCTTTGGTTTGTACCCTTTCAGGACACCGAGGACCCAATTTCATGTCTGTGGGCAGCACGGCTAAGCAGGCAGTGTACTCTGTGTCACCAGAGACAAAAGAGGGATTGACTGATGGGCTACGTCAGTGTGCCCTGCACAATGCTGCCGCCACCTTGCTGGAGCAGTTTACGTGCTCCTAGCGCCAAAACGTGTCTCTTGGAGCGCCGGGGGCAAGGCGAGGCAGAGCTGGAGGTGGTGTCAGGAAAGCCTCATCGCTCCTGCCAGGCACTGCGCCAGGCCTCAGCCCTGGGAGGCCAGCCCCACCCTGCAGCCTCCTGGTGCCCATCGGTTGCCACAGCTCCATGCTGCCTAGCAACAAGCGCCAGCGGCCTCGCTATTGGCTGTGCCCAGAGGCAACAAGGCAGGCGGCCAATGGGGTGGCACCTGGCCGTAATGGAGCAGAGGTGTCACAGAGTAGGGTGGGTGACATGGTGCTGGGTGTGCTGGGGCTGCGGCACTCCAGCAATGGTGGCACACAGACGAGGCGTGGCCTTTGGGCTGCTTGTGGCCCCTGAGGAGTGCTCCTGTGTGCAGCTCTCACTGTTGTCTTCACTGTGTGACCCCGCAAGAGGGTGTTGTCGTGCAGCTTTCGGTGTTATCATGGCAGCCGTGAGCAGTTCTGCATCGCTCAACTTTTGGTGATTCTCCACTGCAGCTTCTGAGGAGTACTTTCTTGAGCAGCTTTTGGTGTTTTCTTCACTGCAACTTGAGGAGTGCTTCTGCGTCCAGCTTTTTGTGTTTCCTTCACTGCGTTTCCACTGAGGATGCCTTCATTGTGCAGCTTTTGGGGTTCTTCACACCACATTTCCCCTGAGGAGGGCTTCATCATTCAGCTTTTTTGCATTTTCTTCACTGTGGCACTTGAGGAGTAATTCTTCGTGGAGCTTTTTGTGTTATCTTCACCTTGTGGTCCCTGAGGAGTTCTTCATCGCGCAGCTTTTGGGGTTCTCTTCACTTTGTGACTCCAGAGGAATGGGTCATCGTGCAGATTTTGGTGTTTTCTTCACTACAGCCCTGAGGAGTTCATCATGCAGCTTGTGGTGTTTTCTTCTACTCGGCCCTGAGGAGTTCTGCACCATCCAGCCTTTGGTGTTCTCCTCACCATGTTTTCCATGAGGAGAGCTTCATCATGCCGCTTTTGGTGTTGTTTTCACCTTCCGGCCCCTGAGAAGTGCTTCATCTTCTAACATTTGGTGTTTTTTTTTCTCATTCCAGGCCCTGAGGAGTGCTTCTGCATGTGGCTTCTGGTGTATTCTTCATTGTGACCCATGAGGAGTTCTTCATCATTCAGCTTCTTGGGATCCATGTTTCCACTTTAGGAGAGCTTCATCATCCAGCTTTTGGTGTTTCTCCACTGCAGTCTCTGAGGAGTGCCTTCTCGAGCAGTTTTTGTTGTGGTCTTCACTACATCGCTAAGGAGCTCTTCATCGTGCAGCTTTTGGGGGTTTTCCGCACACCACGTTTCCCCTGAGGTGGGCTTCACTATTCAGCTTGTTGTGTTTTCTTCACTGTGGTGCTTGAGGAGAAATTCTTCATGGAGTTTTTTGGGATTTCTTCTCCCTGTGGCCCCTGAAGTGTGCTTCTGTGTGCGGCTTTTGGTGTGTTCTTCACTACGGCCCTGAGGAGTTCATCATGCAGCTTTTCTGGTTCTCTTCACTTCGGCCATTGATTGCTTTGTCAAGCAGCATTTGGTATTTTCTTCATCGCGGCCCTTGAGGAGTTCTGCATCATCCAGCTTTTGGGGTTCCCTTCATTACATTTACCTGGAGGAGTTCTTCAGAGTGCAGCTTTTCTGGTTCTCTTCACTTCAGCCCTGAGGAGAGCTTCATGGTGCAGCTTGTGGTGTTTACTTCACTGCAGCCCTGAGTTCTGCACCATCCAGCCTTTGGGGTTCTTCACCATGTTTTCCCTGAGGAGAGCTTCATAATGCCGCTTTTGGTGTGGTTTTCACCTTCCAGCCCCTGAGAAGTGCTTCATCTTCTAACATTTGGTGTTTTTTTTCTCATTCCAGGCCCCAAGGAGTGCTTCTGCATGCAGCTTCTGGAGTATTCTTCATTGTCGTCCATGAGGAGTTCTTCATCGTTCAGCTTTTCAGGATCTCTTCACCATGTTTCCACTTTAGGAGAGCTTCATCACCCAGCTTTTGGTGTTTGTTTTCACCTTCCAGCCCCTGAGAAGTGCTTCATCTTCTAGCATTTGGTGTTTGTTTGTTTGTTTGTTTTTTCTCATTCCAGGCCCTGAGAAGTTTTTCATTGTGCAGCTTTGGGTGCTTTCTTCACTACGGGCGTTGAGGACTTCATCATGCAGCTTTTTGTGTTTTCTTCTAGTCGGCGCTAAGGAGTTCTTCATCGTGCAGCTTTTGGTGCTTTCTACAATGAGGCACTTTTTGGCATCTACCATGTCTGCAGCCAGACCGACAGCTCCGTGCCTGACATGTGAAGAAGCACATTCTTCTGTTGTTCTCAATCTGCTAACCAATCCTTTCATGTAGAGCTGTCTTTTTTGTACTAGGAGGTGCCATGTTCTGTCATGCTGCTATAAATCTCTTTCAAACCATTTCCGAGTTCTCTTGCCTCATGTACTGGGTTTACATTGCAAGGTTTTGGTAGCGGGGGGGCCATCAGGGTGGGTTCTGCGAGAAGAATCCAGAAACTGCGCCATGTTAGAGAAGGGCCCGCTGCTGGGCCACAGCCAGGCCAAGAAGCACTGTTTGCGCCTCTGTGAGGCCAGATTTAAGAAGGTTAAAAGAAACAAAAAAACAAACAAACAGAAAACAAAAACATTGCTGCTCAAGAGCAGATGGGAGAGAGGGAGGAATGAGAAACAGCCTTGCAGATGCCAAGGTCAGTGAAGAGGGAGGGGAAGAGGTGCTCCAGGTGCCAGAGCCTGCAGCCTGTGGTGAGGACCACGGTGAAGCAGGCTGTCCCCCTGCAGCCCATGGTGTACTACGGTGGAGCAGGGTTCCACGCTGCAGCCTGTGGAGGAGACCCCAGTGGAGCAGGGGCAGAGAGCGACCAAGAAGGAGTGGCGGAGACAAAGTGCTACAGACTGACCGCAGCCCCCATTGCCCTGCTCCCCTGAGCCACTCGGGGGGAGGAGGTGGGAGAGGGTGGACTGGGGGGGAAAAATCTTACTGTCTCCATCCTCTGAGTCTGCTTTGCCCATCACGATACCTGCTGAGTGATCTCCCCATCCTTATCTCAGCCCTTGAGCTCTTGGCATCGTATTTTCTCTCCCTTTCCCTTTCAGGAAGGGGAGTGAGAGAGCGGCCATGGTGGAACTCGGCTGCCCACCCAAGTAAAAGCACCACACTGTAACACCTAAACTAAAGTCCCTTTGCTGCATCTGAAGTCCTTTCTTCCTTGTCCTAAATCTATGGCCTGGGAAGAAGTTTGTTCGCTTTTTATTTGCAGCATCCTTCTCCACATCTCGGTTCTGCCTTCTCTTGACATTGAAGCCGTAGTCCATTAATCCAATGTTTAATCTTTCCTTAGAGACCATGTTTCCTAAAAGTCTGATCCTAAGAAGGGTCGTTCTTAGCATCACTCCCTGGGTTCCTTGGATGCTTTCTGCTAGGTGTGTGTGTTCCTTGAAATACAATCCTCAGAAATGGACACAATTTCAGTGGAAAATTTCACAGTGGACCCCACACTCTGGATAGAGCAGTCTTCTGTCAGCCGCTCCCTCTCACCTTCTTCAACCTTCTGATGGGAGCACGAGCTGGAGGGTGTCACAGGCTTTCTGAAGGCGACACATGGGAGTCTTCCCTGAGCAAGGTGTTCCACTGTCAGAGAAGGAAATGGCTTTGTTGTTTGTTTCTCACCATCGGCACTTTGTCGCAGCTTCAGTTGTGATTGCCTAACTACACATAACCTATTGGATTATTTCTTGGAGTATTTTTGCAGGAGTGGACATTTAACTCACTAGTTCAAATAGTGAGATCATGTTCATGTCATTCACTTACTTTTCAGCCAAATACAACTTTTCATAAAATTTGCTAGCATTGCAGGGGCCCAGCCATGACCGCTCTCCTCTTAAGGCACCTCCAGAGACGGGGAAAGACTTTGGGAGTGCATTTTGTGTCTTCCCAGTGGGATGCTGATGTGCTAAACTTTTCTATCATGGAGTGTGATGTGAATCTCCAAAACCAAGCAACAACAACACAACAAAAATGAAAGGCTCTTGCTACTGTCTCCCATGATATCCTGCTAACAAAGCTGACAAAGCATGGGACAGAAGAGCAGACAGTAAGGTGGGTTGAGAACTGGATGACTGACCGAGCTCAGAGGGTAGTGATCGGCGGCGCAGAGTCCGGTTGGAGACCTGTGACAAGCTTAGGGGTCGGTGCTGGGTCCCATCTTGTTTGACAGCTTCATCAACAACTCTGATGAGGGAACAGTGTCCACCCTCAGCAAGTACACTGATGATACAAAGCTGGGAGGAGTGGCTGGCACGCCAGAAGGCTGTGCTGCCATTCAGCGAGACCTGGACAGGCTGGAGAGCTGGGCAGGAAGAAACCAGATGAGGTTTAACAACAGCAAGTTGCACCTGGGAGTGTTATATATGGAGTGGTAATTTGTGTCAAGAAGATGGTTGATATTAATAAAGAAGGGGGAGATGTGGGAGTGTGGCCATGGGGGTCGGCAAACCCCATGGTTAATGATAACAGTAGACTCTTAACGATGAGGTCATCAGGAATGTAAAAGAGTTTAGAGGGAACAAAGAAGGGTGATTCAGGAGACTCCATGCAGTCTCAGGGTTGCTTGTTCTCCAGCCGTTAAAGCATGAATGTTTCTGGGTGTTTGCTGTTGTTGTTATTTGCAAACTTGTTTGACCAATGAAAAGTTGTTTTTGAAAAGGACTGCTGTGGGGTGAAGGGTATAAGAGGAGAGCCTGCCCTCAAGATAAAAAAAAAGGCAACGCGATGTGATGAAGTTATGTCATCAATAAAGAAGCAGAAAGAAGGAACGAAAAGGAACAGGCTAGCAGAATGGAAACCAGGACGGGAACAGGCACATTGATCACCTCATGAAGATCGGTTTGGCCAAACTCAGCAAACTGCTCAGAGAAGCTCATACAGAAAGTTGCTGGAAACAGGCGCACCGGAGCTGGAGAGAAGCTCGAGCTGAGAGAAGCGGACCTGTGCACACAGCTGCCCCTCGCTGGTAAGCAGTTGCGCATTATGGGGAATCATACGTCCTAAGGAACAAAGACTGTCCTGGTAGCCTTACAGCTTATTCTTCTCATTAACAATCGGACAGTTTATGAGCCTGAAATATGGAACTAAATTGAGGTCAAGGTGTGGGACTCTGCAACTAAAAACGATAGGGTTTCAGCACCTGGCGAGCAATCTCTGAGTCCTTAAAGAGCCATGTGGAGCCACAATCACAAACGTGTGGCTTGCCAGATAGTGAGGGAGCTGCGGGCTCCTTTACTGATCAGATTGCTACGCCATGGGCCCCTCTGCTGCTACAGCCATTGAAGGCATTTGCTGTTCCACCCCCTGTTGACCTGGATGTTCCTTTTGACCCAGCCTCATTGGCCTTGAAAAGGAGACTTTTTATACTTTTTATATAAGTATAAATATTACTAAATTCAGATTGAGTTGAGACTTCGTTTATAACATGGGTAAATTGAGACAGCTTAGCTGGAATCAGTGAGATTCCAACCACCTGCACCAGCTGAAGGTTTTTGTCAGCCTGTGAGGAATCTCCATCTCATTCATCTGGTTCTAAATTACAGGATGAAGATTGGGAATCACACTTTCTGTTTGTAATGAGATTTGCCAGGGGCAGGGGAGGCTGTGTTCCTTTTCCACAAGAGGTGTCCTTCCTCCTGCAGGAAGCCATGGGACAGGAGAGACACAAAGCTGCATTCAGGTCTTGTGTCCCCCAGGGAATGTAGCCAGGAGTCACATCACCCTTCTGAACATGTCTTAAAACTGCCACATAACTTGCTGCTTGGCACGGGAGTGAAATTTACTTCTGTGCCTTACACAGGACTGGGCACATTACAGGGAATTAAAACATAATCTGTTACTATGATAATACATTAATACACATCCAGCTGCTGTATCAGCAGACCTCCTAAACAAATGCCCCTCAAAGTGCTACTCTAAATACTGCTGCTCTGCATCAAGTGCTCGAGGTTTTTCTCTTCCTACTCCTCTTCCCAGTCTTCCACCACACTGTCCCACACCTCTCTGATCACATCCATCCTCTTGCTCACACCCTGGTTGTGAGGCATTCTACCTTCTTTCTGCAAAGCGTATTTTAGAAATCCTGTCACATCCTGCCCACTCTATTTTTTATCCAGTAGAGGAAGACTTGACACTCCAGTTTCTAGTAAAGCAGCGGGGGAGACCATTTGTTTCTTACCACTATATTTATAATGTTCTGTCTGCCGAGGGAGGGAAGAGGAATGAGCAAAAGCAACATTTGTGCCCATTTACAAGTAATGTCAACTGCTTCTACTTGGCAGCTGCTAAGATATCTTCTCCGCTGGATATTAAAAGATTCTGCCACTTTTCTGCTCTCTTAGAAACCCTGATGAGGACTTTAAAAGGTGAACACGTGTTCCTGCCCTGAAGTCAGACAGTTTCTTGTGGTGGCAACACTTATACGAACCTCAAAGAAACTTTCCCAGACGTAAAATGAGAGCTGTGTTCAGAGGTTTCCCCAGAGGCTGAGCCAATCACCCCCTAACACAAAGCAGGCTCAACCACGCTGGGTTGTCACCAGAGAAAAAGCTTCTCAGGCAGTGCAAATTTGATAGATCTCTGCTGACTTGGCTGCGACAAGGCTGACAATATACACCAGATGAGGACCTGCCCTGAAACCTCTTAAGACACAGCCCAAAAACATATCCTGGAAAACCTCAACTGCTGGGAGAGCTTTTCCTGTGCTGGGTGATGGTGAGGTAGCTTCCTTTCTCCACTGCTGTTTGAAGGAAACTTAGTGAATCTGCAAGCCCAAATGCAGTCACACCTCATAAAAAGGCAGGAACAACAGGGCCTGTGGGCAGGTAGGAGGGAACAGTGCTCTCCATTGGCACCCAGATGGAAAGATCCACTTCCCAGAGATAAGGAACCCCATCCTTATACTGCCACATAAATTTGGCCCAGGGATGGGCTTATGCTGTTTCATGGGGTGTTGTAGAAGGTGCAGAGCCAGCCCTCTGGCAACCCAAGGATGATCCATTGCTTTTCTGGCTTAGATGACCAGAGATGGTTCTTGCTGGGTATTGGTAGAATAACCTGATGGGATGAGCCAGGTATTTATTTGGTATTTTTCACTTCCATCACAGAAAACGGGCAACTCTCTGTTTCTCTGCTCTCCACAGAAACTAATAGAAGCTACCTGTTTCCTTGACCATAAATTCACCTCTCGCTGGACAAAAAATGATGTGACCAAAATAAATAATTTCTCTTGACTTTGTTCCAATTAAATGTTCATTGCTTCTTCCTTCGCCTGCTTCTGGCTTTCTACACCTTGCAAACATACACACATCCCTCAACCAGGTACAGTTTATAGTCCACCTGTTGTGTGCCTTGGTCTTTGTATGTAGACTTCCCATTATTTCTTGGCTACTACACAGGTATTTCATTGGAGCTTTCAAACTACCTGGAATTAGCCTGGAAATTGACATTGCTTCACTTTAGCAATGTTTGTCTGCAAACCTGGGTCCTGAAGCATGACACAGCACTATGCTTTTTCATCTGGAGTAAACTAGAAGAGGCTACTTTTGTTTCTTTCAGTTTCTTCTGTTTGCATGATATAAATTAACTACAACCATCAAGAAAAAAAAAAAAAAAAAAAAAAAAAAAAAGGAATACATGAAGAGAAAGATCTCCTAGGCTTTTATTGATCAATTGATCATGGAGGGGAGATTATTTTGCATGTTGAAACTCATTTGACAACATTTTTATATGAGAAATAAAAGACTTACATTTTTCAATTATCAAAGCACATAATTATCAATTATCCATCAGTCATTCTTCAATAATTTATTGTCTGAAAAAAAAAAAAAAAAAGAGAGAGAGAGAGTTTATTTTGCTTCAGATTTTCAAAGTGGCTTGTCTTGCTTGCAGTGATAAAATGATTTTCTTTCTGTTGTGAACATGAACATCCTTCTGTTATGAATTCTTGCTCTACAACTTTTTCCATTGTAGTAAAACCAATCAAATTGACTCTACTGCAGCTTCTCTGATCTTTCGTCTCTATGTTTTCTTTTAAGTTCCATATTTCAGTAAGAGGAAACATATAGCCTAGGAAGAAATTTACTTGATGTTCAACAAGGGCTCCCTGTTTATTCTTTATGGGTCAGATAATCTTACTATTTATACTCTGAATTGTTTAAGGAGACTCCATAGCCTGAGAAGGTGTGTTACCTGCTCTGAGACAGACAAGGTATCTGTATCATAAATAGGTGGTGCTTCAGAAAGAAAATTCTACAATGCACCATAGGTTAAATAATATAATAAATAGTCTATTAGAAAAATATCATAAAACTGAAGTTTTTTGTTTTGTTTTGTTTTGTTTTTTAAGAGTTCTTAAACATATATATCCTCTCCAGCAGATTGTGCTATGAAATGTGCAAATAGAAATGTAGGCTCAGTTCTTCCAAGACTGTGGAAGAACATGTGGACATTCAAGATATATTAACTAATCTTAAAACCAGCTGCCTGATAACTTTACTCTCACTTAGGCTACTAACCACAGCAGCAACCAGCAGGGAGTGGCAGCTTTCCAGGCACTGACTAGAGGCAGCTAAAATACACAGCAGCTATGTTAGGTTTCCCTTGCTCAAGAACTAGAAAACTTCATAAAGGATGCATTCATTCTACTAAACTACAGTTTACGGTCACTTGCCTGTCAAAATCTGTTGCATCTTTCACTTGAATAAAGAGAAAAGAAAAAAAAAAAAAGAGAGAGAGAAAGAAATGGTTCTAAGAATTGCTAAGATTACTTCTTCAGGCTGGCTTTGTATTGTTCTTAAAAATAAATAAATGAATTAATTAATGAATAGCAAATCTTAAAAAAAAAAAAAAAAAGTAGAGCATGGGGAGAACACGATCTGTCATCTCATTTAATATTCACGGTTCACAGTAACAAAACTGCCTACCCAATATATATATTGTATTCCTCTATACTTTTTTTGTTGTTTTGTTTTGTTTTGTTTTCTGTCCCATTTAGAAACACATCTACTGTTTCTCTCAGAAGCCACTTACACCTTTGTCAAACTTCAGCCCATTAGGCTGAAATTCTCTGTGCCAGGTCTCTGCCTCAGGTTGAATTTATTTTGAAGGTTTCTGCTAAAATGGGTTGGTGGTTTGTTTGAACAAGCTTATTGAAAATATAACTCAGTCAGGAGGCAGGGTAATGATCCAACTCCTTCCTCTCCCTTCCCACAGAGGCTGACAAAGAGTGAGTAGAAGCTGGCGGAAGGGCTTGGACCACAGCTCAATAGCATTCAGCTTCCCCAGGATAGTGCACCACTCCACTGTTCCTCCCAAATGAGGAAAATTATGGTTACCATCTAGTTTGTACACCATAAAGTATGCACCCATATATTTATTTATTTAAAGCAAAATGCACTTGGAGTTTTGCTTGGAAACATGGTTAATTCTAATGGCCATTCTAGAGCAAGATCTGATCAGAGGCCTCATGAAAAATCAAAATGTACCACAGGTTTCTGAATTAGCTAAACAGTAGTTCATGAAAAATGTGCAGTTGTGTATGCTAGCTGTTAGTGTGGAAGCAGACAGACTGGAGGAAGAGACCAAAGTTTGTTAGCATCAGTTTTACAGACAAATGGACAATATCTGACAAGGTAATGAAAATTTTATAAATATTAGTGTAATTTATAAAATATTTTGTATTATGTTCATATTTTGTTTTTATACCTTTTCTACATAAGCACATTTTACAAGCTCAATATGTGCAATTTATCCCTTACAAGTAGATATAAAATCTGAAATTAAAAAATGTAAAAGTTTCTAAAATGTTTCTATGAAACTAATCTGAAATTTAGCTTTTGTATTCATTTATATTAGTAAACCAGTAAAAGTTCATTTTTTTCTATGTAAAACTAAGAAAAGTATCATGTACCAGACCAGTCTAGATAATGGCAAATTAAACCATAAAGTGAAAGAAATCTACAATTTTTTTAGTGGACACACATAAATATACATATATATTTAATAGTAATATTACTATAAAAGAAAATGGTATCTTATTATTAAATTATTATAATGCATTTACAGATGAATGTTAGGTATGTTAATTAGTATCTGATGGCTTTTTATAACAAGTCATAGTAAGCTTCTTAATGAATTTGATCTAAGTCTAGCCATACTAGTCAAATATAACAAATAACATTACTAATGGAAAGAAATGGTCACCATTCATAAAACTATAACCATTGCAGTAATTTTTCTTCCTACTCAGAAGTGCCTGACATTTAGCGCAAGATGTATTAACTAGAATATTTTTGTTTTGGTGTGGTCTATCTGTTTAAAGCAAAATTGCAATGTAATTATCATGGTATGTCCAAAATTACAAAGTGAAATCCTGACATTTCTCCTGACTTTTTCCCTGTGAATCAGTTTTGGATCTTGTATTTACCCAGTATAACCTTTCAGCCCATTTTTCATCTGTAAAAGTCACATAAGAGCTAATTGAATTCCAGCACAGTCTCTAACAGGTGCATTTTATAACATGTCAGATCCCACAGTTAAATGATTAAAGGACAGCTCTCCACTGGGTTTCCAAGTAATAAACACCTATTTTCAATGCAGAAAGCATAGAGAGGCTATACCAGCTGAAACAACCTACAACCCAGCTCTACTTATGCCTACATATCTCAGTGGAAAGTGCACAAACAAATCCGTTCACCTCTTCCTACTGGTAGGATTTCAGTGAAAAGGCTTGTTTCTAAGATGTTACACCAAAAACATGAAAGAATGATCCACAAATCAGATTAGTCAATTGTCAAGACAAAAAGCAGCTTATGCACAGTCTTCCACACCTTTGAAACATTATTTCTCACTGTGTTATGGCTAAACTGCTGTAGTCTGTTGTGAGCAAATCTCTGATCAAGATGTATTTGACCTTCCTATTTCCATGTCTTTCCAGTGCCCTTTCTTAAAACAGGTGTAAGTACAAGCTCTTTCACAATGATCTCATCAGATATTACAATCACAAAGGTTTGTTCAACTCTAAATAGAAAAATTAAACAAAGACCAATAATAAACACCGAGTGAAATTATACTGATTTTCCAAGGATTAAAAAAACGTTGTGTTAGAAAAACAACAAACAACATCAATAAACACAAAACAGCCTCATAAAATATAAGCAACTGTATCTTATCTTGACCTGCTTTCTTGTTTTTCTGCTTGCCTGAAATTTTGCTCTTTTTATGACATATCTGATCTGACCTTCCTTTACTAGCAATGCTAACTCAGCATCCTCATCACTTGCTTAGCTTAGGAAGAACTTTAATTTTTCCCATAAAATACATTTTGCTTACCTAGATTTTTCATTAGTTACATTTTTTATCTTATTCTGTAGTCACCCTGATTGTGAATAATAAGCCTCTACCCTTATTTGTTCCATTTTTTTCCAATAGCATTGTCCAAAAATACTTCATATTCACATGAACTCCTTCTCAGATGTAAAGTAATTATATGTATATATTATTCTGTCAATAGAAAAATAATTTTAGGAAAAAGAGAAATGCATGAGAGCTGTCTCTGAGTTAGGGCTTTGGCAACTAATTCTAGTTTAATTATACCAGTTTAACTTTTTTTTTTTTTAATACCAGTTTTACTGTTGCCTGTTGTCCAACCCAGTATCAATCAGCATATAGTTATACAAATGTAAACACATAGAACTGTGCTTAAGCTGTTCCTAGTACCTTAATCTTAACTGCCAGTGAAAGTGGAGTTATTCTGAAACACTAGAGCAACAGTGACCCATCTGTGTCCACCCAGTAGCTGTCCTGTGTCACCACAGAGATGCAACATCTGACAGTAGGGCAAGATAGACGTGGATGAGAAAGAGTATCCTGAATAGAGCAGCATTATTCACCAGGTCTGGTTGGTACATTTTGTGAAAATGGGAGAAGTGACTGCTGTTTTGGGTTCAGTACCACATGGGGGGAGAAAAAACAAAAAACAAAAAAACAACAACAAAAAAAAATCTCTTTAAGAAAAGCACTGCTACAAAGTACACAGAGATGACACATAGGTAATAAAGAGATAAATAGGAAATACAGAGGGATAATCTGACTGATTTCAAGACAGATTGAGTATTCAGATTGAATTGGATCTCCCAGGTATTTTATCCTAATGCACCTGCTGCTGACATTCTGGCCATCTTCATGTCCATAATACAGTCAGCACAGTCACGGTCACAGCTACGCTCATAGTGCATTTGCATTTTTATTTTCATACTGCTAACTAGATTGTAGTGATGTTTCTTTGAATTTAGTAGGTGACACCTGTAGGTTTTATAAAAGCACCTGTAGCTTGAGACAAGGAATACAACATTTCCCATGTGTAAACAGCGTGACAAAGGATTTTCTCTATAAATGCCATAAATCATGTCTCAAAGTATCCAACAGGTTGTACAGGTACACATACCCACAACTGGAACTCACTCATTGTGCTAGGGTGTCCTGACAGAATGACCCTCCTGCATCCCTCACAGTACAGAGATCTGACTTTCACATTTGCCTTCTACAGCATTCAGGACACGCATTTGCATTGATGAAAGGAAGGTATGAACTAATATCTTTTCAAAGTGCAATTGATTTCTACTAAGGTGTATTGGTGTATGTCTCACAAAACTATTTCAAGTCCTATTCATTCTTCACTGAGAATAATGTTTCTTCACTGTTTGCCCCAGTCTGATGGTTTCTATCCAGGTTTCTCTCAAGTGCCTGCCATTGTCCTCCATCCCATATTTTAATAAATAATATCCACCTAATCAAGCCAATATGCCCAAGGAATTATAAACCACAAACAAATACTATATTAAGAAAAAAGTATATTGCAGTCATTCCTGCGCTGATCACATTCCAGAAAAACAGCTTATTAATTGGGGTGTACTCTGCATGAACTTTTATAGCTCCTGATCCTGTAGTATATCATGAAGCCTCCTTGTGTGCCAGGCTTTTGGTGTGACTCATAGACCAGTCCTCCACGGTCTTTCTGATTTGCAATAAAAATCACACATTTTATAGGGAAAAAAAGCACACACACACAGGAAAAAAAAAAATCCTCTCTCTCTGTTGAAGGTGTACAATGAGTTCCTTTGAAGAAAAAGAAAGAATTTATACTCAATGAATTTGGGGGCAGTTTGATGATGTGGTTAGGAAATTAAACAATGAAAATTATGGTTACTGTTGCCAGAAATAGAAGACTCCCTCCCCCCCCCCCCCCCCCCCCCCTTTTTTTTTTAATACTGGAAAAATCAGCTTTTTGCATGAAAGAATGGGAAAGCCTGTATTTCTTTGTCATGCATGGCAGCTTTTTTTTTACTTTTTCTCTCCTCCCCTACATCCTTTGAGGTTGTTCCAGCAAGTTTGCTGTTATCCTTCACACAAAACAGCATCAAAAGTAACATTCAAAGAAAGGAAGCAGCAAAAGATAAATTGCTGAAAATAAAGCCTGTTACTGGAAAATGTTCTTTCAGAGTTTCTGCAAGGCTGTAAAGTCTTTTTTTTTCTCCAGTAATGCTAGATTGTGAGAAAAACAGTAAGGACAAACCTGTCTAGAGAATGATCTTTTCCAAAGCTATTGCATACAAAGGTATGTTAACATAAGTGTCATTCATTCTTAAAAAGGCAATCCTTTTAGAATCATAATGTATCTGAGAATGGAATTTCTTAATTAATATTTATTTGCAATATCATATATATATATATATATGAGTATTCAATTAATTTTATCATTAAAAATTGTCCTAATTTTATTTATTTCCTTCAAAAAATAATATACTTCTTTTTTTCCACAGGAACAGCAATACTTCATGAACTCCTTTCTTCTTCTTTTTTCTTCCTCCTCTTTTGTATGGTACAGTATCCTTGAATTTCATTCTGATGTTAATTTATTTCTTTATGAATACTGAAATGGCACTGCCACCCTTGCACTCCTTGTATACACCCTGTCACTAATAATAAGGCACATCTGGAAGTATCACTGTGTTCCAGAAGAATTACACTGTCATTTAAGGTGGATGGTGATACCATTTAAATTGCAAACACTGTCTGTGGGTATGAAGGAACAGTGATCTGAGCCTGGTATTTTCCACAGAGGAAACCAAATTGACAATAGATTTCCAAACAATCACAGTTCATATTTTCTCTTTGGGAATATGTTTTGTGTGTGTGTGTGTGTTTGTTTTGTTTTGTTGTTTTTTTTTTTTTTTAAAAGGACAAAGACTGAAAATCAACTTCCTCCTCATGTCAGTTAAAGTGTCTGTATTTTTTACTTAAATCACATGGTTGAAGTGAAGGAAAAGTGTTTGAATCATCCAAAGTTTTGTCCCAGCACTTTGTCTGGTGCAGCGTTAATTACACTGTTTGGCAGGCTGTGTTTGCAGGGTCCACTGCATCTGTGTTTACACATCGCCTGCGATCCCCCTTAGCTGGGGCCTTTCAGCCCCTTTCAAAACTTGTCCTCGAGGAGTTTAACCAAACCCTGTGCTGCTGAGATCAGTTACTCCCAGGAGCCGATCCTGCTAAATTTCTACCTTCCACCGACATTTTGACATAAATAGGCAGGCTTCACTGGTCTGGAGATACAATGGCTAAAAAAGTGTGAATTCAAATGGCTGTTGATAAATTGTTCTATGAGGCCTTCACTATTAATTTCTGTCAGTGGACAGTAAAATGGCAATGGCTGCTCAATGTTATTCCAAAAACAACACTTCCTGCTAGAGGATAGACCACACTACACTGACAGATTGGGATTGGTCTTGCTCAATTGGCTATTGAGTGCTATCTGAAGTTATACAGCTGGTGTTGAACGGGGTTATTGTTCTCACTCCACATTACGAAGCTAAGCCCCACATAAATAACAAAGAGGGGATCATGCCCACATATCAGCTCACCAGAGCAGATGGGCTTTTGTAGCCTGCCTCTGACAGAATTTGTCTTTTGTGAAAGAATTTCCATACATATCCTTCTCTCAGACCTTCCCATTGGTTTCGGCTCTCAGAGTGGGTGATGTGACCTATAGATCTGATTTTGTACTTGAGATTGACTTCAAAGCTGACAAATAGAGGTGGCTGGAAGTGCTTTTAGGATACAAGTGCCAAATTATTTTCATAACTTTCTGCTGCCTTTGGATTCTCAAAAAGATGTTATATGAGGTACAGCCTGATGATGGAAAATAGCTTGGTTTGGAAAGCAACAGACAGAGGTCATTCCTACAGGTGGTTGATGCAGACAAGCTGTCATCCTTCACACCACATGTATTAAACAGTAAACAAGATAATGTAGAAAATATTGTAGTCTTCCTAGTCAAGTTTTATGTAGAGAGAAGAGCCACCTTGCAAACCGACAGAGATGACTGCAAGTATTTTCTGGATACATACTGAAAAGTGCAAGATTAATGTTGCATAGCTGAAATAAGATCTAATTCACTGAACTATTAAAGTAGTGCTTATCATCAAAATATTTATTAAAAAGACAGGATAAGAGCAGTTAAGGATCAAAGTACATGTAGAAGTGACCAAAAGCTCACTTGATAAGTTCAAGGAAGGCCATTAGACAAAATGTCTACTTTTATCTGCAATGTGGCACTTTAGCTTGGGTTCATAAAGAAATCCACTAAGTGCCCAAATTAAGCTACCTGTACATTAATTAGAGTAAAGTAGTGTAGTGTAATCCATCACTAGTGTTTGCAAAATAAGCCTTCAGACTGAATGTGCTAGATACCAGTGACTATCAAATATAACATTAATACCCATCCTTTATTCACTGGGGTTGCTTAAAGTCTAGGAATAATGGCCAAGATGTCCATGAAGCTCTTGGAGCCAGAAACAGCCCTACCACACAAGTGTTGTACTCTGCCTTGGGAAATCCACCCTGCTGAGGAGTCATGTGTTAACACAACATCTCAGCAGGATTAATCCCTTGATTAACTTGGGAGCAGCAGTCCTGTGTTGACTACTTTAGGTCTATTCTGCAGCATGTTTTTCGGCTTACCTGCTCATACGACACTAGATTGAGGAGCTCTCTCTTGTGCTGCACTGGATGGTGTAGACACTCTCTTAGTAATCTGCTTCTAAGGCTAAGTTAGCACATGCATCATTTTAAAGCAATAGGCTGTGAATTAGATCATTATTTTGGACTCTTACCCATCCAGACCATGAAACTGGGTGTTTTATAAAGGCTTGTTCTCTCTAAAATTCAAGCAGTAAGTAGCAGGTTGCTAATCATAAATGAAGCAGACCTTCCCTCTTAGAGTAGAAGTTTAAGGTTGCTTTGTGGGAGTGTAAAAGGAAAAAAGAATTTGTGCCAGAGATTGTGAAAGTACAATCAGTCAATTAAACAGACTGCTTTCTGTGAAGCACTTGGCTTGCCCTTGGTGATGGCCAAAGCCAGGTGATGCAAATGAAGAAACACAATGCCTGGAAATTTTTGGTAAATTAAAGCATCAGATTAATAGTTGCAAAATGGAACTGACATTCACATGCCTTCCTTTTAAAATACATGTTTTGTTTTGTTTTTTAACAGATATTCTTGCAAAGGCTCTTTCATGCTGATTCCTGCAGCAGTGCCATTTGCCAATTGCTGCATAAAAAATGTTGTGACACTATGTGAAAATCTTCCAATAGCATTCCTGGGAGACATAACTTTGTTTCTTTTTCATATACCTCTCCCAACTTGTTTCAGTGTTACAGATATTTGCATGGAAACAAGACTTACTCTTAGGGCTCTATTTTCTTAAACATTTTGCCCCACAATCAAGTGGGGCAAATTTAAAAATTCAGAGACCACTGTCACACATGCAAATAAGATGACTTCACATGCAAATAGCTAAGTCAATTGCCAGCATGTACAATTAGGTAATTTGCACCTACAATTGTAGTGATTATACAGCTCAGATGGGCATATAATTGTTCACATACAGTGAATATGCAAACGTATACCTGAGTGATATAGGATTCTCCCTTTAGATTTGAACTTTTCCTGCTGCTTATTGTGCATATAAATTAGTACAGGTATACTTAGGTAAAAAAAAAAAAAAAAAAAAAAAAAAAAAAAAAAAATTATTACTTCTATCCTCATGTTTATTTCTTATAAAAATTATGAAATGGTTAAAAATCATATATGAGCCAACCTTGCCATATCTGGCATCATTTGAGTTCTGTGATTTCACATGAAAACCAATTAGTGGTAATTTAGAAGCTCAATTAATAATTGCCTTAATATATGAGGAATGGGAAGGGAAGGGAAGGGAAGGGAAGGGAAGGGAAGGGAAGGGAAGGGAAGGGAAGGGAAGGGAAGGGAAGGGAAGGGAAGGGAAGGGAAGGGAAGGGAAGGGAAGGGAAGGGAAGGGAAGGGAAGGGAAGGGAAGGGAAGGGAAGGGAAGGGAAGGGAAGGGAAGGGAAGGGAAGGGAAGGGAAGGGAAGGGAAGGGAAGGGAAGGGAAGGGAAGGGAAGGGAAGGGAAGGGAAGGGAAGGGAAGGGAAGGGAAAAAATATACCAATGTTGTTGTTGTTGGTTTTTTTTAAATCACGCTGTAGGCCAACCTCGAGCTTTGGGATCCTTAGCTATAAATTCTTATGTTACAAGTTGCCTAGACATAATAGAGTATGAATTAGATGCAAGAAACTGAAAAGAGCTTAGTCTGAAGTCATAAAAAGATTCAGTCTTGCAGTTTATGCTTCTGAAAGATAGAGCAGACAGTTAACATGGCAGTTTCTCATTCTCTCTGCAAATAAAAGTATGATGTTACCTTTGGATCTAAGAATTAGAGTGGATATGCTGAGATCTTTAAATATCAAGTCTGAACCTGTACCTCTGTAGTATATAAAGACATCCATGAGAGCAGATGAAATTTTCTACAAACTTTTGAAAGGAAATGGAATGAAAATGTTTATTGTGCCCATAATATAGCTAGCTCATTTCTTTAGTTCAGAAATGTTAAAAGAATAAAATAAAGCTAAGACCAGTAAACCACCAAGATTCACTCTTGTGCAGATTGACATGTATTCACAGCATCTGTCCAGAAGTTTGGTCCTAACTTCCAGTTCTCTGTTAAAAATTCTTGGTTTTAATTAACTCTCATGAAGACAATTAACTTGCTGGACCTGGAGATTGACATCATATTTTGTTTATTGTGTAAATTTTCTCATTATTTTGCTCTTCTCAACCTTTCTGGAGGATGTGGAACCACTCAGTTTTGGTGATGTCTGCTTTTTGTTTTGCAGTACTCTCTGTGAGATACAAAATAAAAAGTTTCTGCCCTAAAAAGCAATCTCATAGGAGAAAAGAAGATATGTGGACAGCCAACAAGACCATGCATTCTTAATTCAAGTTTTTGATTGCTGTGCTCTTAGTAATTCATAATGGTATGCAAAGCTGTGTTACTTTCCCCTTCTAGAGATATGTATGTCCATCCAGAGCACCCAAGCTCATTGTGAAATTTGCCCAAGGGACTGCACTGAGTTAGGTCTTACTTTTGAAACATCTCCGTCCAAAGCCAATGGTCACACTACCTGAATACAAGTTGATGTTCATTTGATGAGTGATGTTCTGCAAGGGTCAATATTGGGACCAAAACTATTTAACATCTTTTTTACTGATATGGGCAGTGAGACTGAGTGCACCTTCAATAAGTTTGCCAACGACACCAAGCTATGTGGTGCAGAAAAGGGATGCTATCCAGAGAGTCACTGAAAGGCTTGAAAGGTGGGCTTGTGTGGACCTAATAAAGTTCAACAAGAGAAGTGCAAGGTACTGCACGTGAGTTGGGACAATCCCAAGCTCAAATACAGGCTAGGGGGAGAATAGATTGAAAGCAGACTTGAGGAGAAGAACCTGGGGGTGTTCGTTGATGAAAAATGCAACATGAGCCAGCATGGTGTGCATGCAGCCCAGAAAGCCAGCTGCATCCTGAGCTGCACCAAAAGAATTGTGGCCAGCAGGTCAAGGGAGGTGATTCCCCCCCTGTAGTCTACTGTCATGAGACCCCTCTTGGAGTACTGCATTCAGCTCTAGGGCCCCCAGCGCAAGAAGGACATGGATGTATTAGAATGAGTCCAGGGCAGGGCCACAAAGATGGTCATAGGAGGGAGCACTTGTCCTATGAACACAGACTGAGGGAGTTGGGGTTGTTCAGCCTGGAGAAGAGAAGGTTCTGGGGAGACCTTACAGCAGCCTTCCAGTACCTAAAGGGGGCCTACAGAAAAGTTGGAGATAGTCTCTTTATCAGGAGGTAGAGCGATAGGACAAGGAGTAATGGCTTTAAACTAAAAAAGGGTAGGTTTAGATTAGATGTTCTGAAGAAATTATTTACAATTACGGTGGTGAAGCACTGGAACAGGTTGCCCACAGAAGCTGTGGATGCCCCATCCCTGGAAATGTTCAAGGCCAGGCTGGATGGGGCTTTGAGCTATCTGATCTAGTGGAAGCTGTCCCTGCCCATGGCAGGGGGCTTAGAACTAAATGATTTTAAGGTCCCTTCCAACCCAAAATATTCTATGAATTTCTAACAGTAATTCTTTCACAGCTATTTCAGGACTTAATCTCTTCCTATAGAAAACAAACAAACAAACAAACAAACAAACAAAAACCAGAAAAAATTCATCATGTCTAATATCCTATTGCATGTCCTCCAAGCAAAATATTCAATAGCTTTTGCTATGAATACTAACGTGTCTAGTAACAAGACGGGCATTGCATCGTATCATTCATAGCTGTCTAACCTCCTATCCATCTCCAAAATAAATAACAAGAGTGACTGAAGACTTTAGAACCAATATGGGCTAGGTCCAACAGGCAAACAGAGAACTTGGATGTTATATACTGTTAAAAAATCATCAGTTTGCCACAATTATTAGAACTGAAACTTCAGTTTGTTGCACTCAGTAAGAAAACTATAATGGACAAATTGGCACGTCTTTGTTAACTGCTTTAATTAGGCCATTCACAACAAATTTTTGCACGGTGTTTTTCTGCCTAAAAAAGCCACTACATTGGATTCTCTACTGACTCTTAAGCTTTTCATCATGATTAAAGAAGGCTAGACTGGAACTAGACTACTTATACTGCTGCTTTCAAGGATCTGGAGGATGAGGAGGAAGAGAGCCAACTGTGCACCTACAAAAACAGCTGAATGACAAATTCTCCTTCAACTGTTTTTCACATTTTAATTCTAATGCAAATGAAAGGATAGATAATTTATGGTGCTTTTTGAAAATATTTGAAATTATTATTCTACGTTACCTTACATAGATATATTTACTTATATATAAAACCATTAAAAATAAATATAAAAAATCTATTATGATATAGTGACTTGTATTCTGGTTTATGTTCATAAATTAAAAAAATAAGCTTAGGTAAACATTTATAAAAATAGCTATGCTTTACCCACTGTAAATTCTTAGACATTTCTCATCATTTCATGTCATTGCTCATTATATACTCACAAACTATAATTTTGTAGTTTTTAAAACAAAAGTTAAAATATAACTGAATTTTACAGGAGTCTGGGTGTGACAAAAAATATTTCTTATGATTCTAGTTCTTCATTAGTAGAATTAAAAGTTACTGCATATCATTGCTCAATCTGAGATAGTTTTCTTGACTATGGTAAATGGTTATAAACCCCACAAACTAATCTTGCATCAAGGAGTTTCAAATATTGCATTATTATACATGAGTATGTTTGTGTTAATTTATTTTCTTTTAGCAACCAAACTGACAAACTCCTTTGTTATTTTAACATTTGTAGGGTTTTTCAAGTATATTCAGATGCACAGAACAGAGAGAAAATGCTTATTAATAAGGCCCAAACGCAGGAAAATTTATTCAATTTATCTCCCATTCACAGTGGAGAAGCTTCCTCTTCAGCAGACCTCCTTGCTGGGAGTTGCCTCTTCCCGTGGAGGTTACTGTGCAGAGCAAAGTAAGGTATGGTGGTCCCCTGATCTGTTAAAATCACAACCAGGACTTTTGGGGGTGCTTTTAATTTATTTCCTATCTTTTTCCTCTCTCCAGTTTTCAGATGAATTCTTTTCTTCTTCTCCCACTCCCTTCTTTCCTTTTGTCATCTGTTTATCTGAGCACCAATAGCTATTTCTTGAAAATCTGTTTTCAGTACATATCTCTTGTCTCCCAGATGGAAGATAGATATCTCTTGTTTCCCAGAGGGAATCACTGCTACATCACAAAGCTTCAGTAAGAATTTGCTTCTGTGTTTTTTGTTGTTGTTGTTGTTTTTATTTTTTAATACCCACTTCTTTTGTGTCTCTTTGATTAGATTTTCTAATATTCCTAAGTTATGCTTGCCAATCAGCAAACCCTGTTCCCCAGGGTTTTTGAGTAGCCTTTCCAGATCAAGATGTAGATGGCAATGGATTAACAGGAATAGGTTTGAAAGGTAGTAAGAAGCACAGAAGAATACATGGTGAATGAGCCTCAAGTGAAGCACTTTCCTTCTTAAAAAGAGGAAAGAAAGATTGAACACATTTTTTATCTAGTTGTTGCCAACGTGAGAATCACTTACTAACTCTAAAGGTTTTCCAGAGTCTTCTATGAATCTTGAAACCTCACAAATGCCAGATATAAACCTTAAAGGCTGTTGTTATTGTTTTATCTGCTAGGATAACAACCTAATTGTGTGCTTTGTAATGTGTCCTTTAACTTACAAAAATGTGAGCTGATACTGTCTACTTGTATTGGACAGATCTACTAAATGATATATTCCCATACTTGGATGACCTAAACGCAAAAGCTAACTCAATGTATTACCCACGGTTCTTCAGGAATGTTATCCCCAAGATAGTAGCATGACAAAAGGGTTATTATTCAATCACATCAAATTTTCCCTTCAGAAGCCAAATATCACCAATCCTACTAGAAGCCTATCATTGGAGATGACCTATGAAGACTGTATGTGTAGCTCCATAGGAGTATGAAAAAAGCAGTTTATAATTAAGACTTTCAGTTTTGCTCTGAGAGCAATTAACATGTTTGTAGGTGTATATTATTATGTGTTGCAAGCAGATGGAAGCTTCCTGACAAGATATGTTCCATATAATCAGTATAAACATGAATTGGGTGAAAAAATATTGCATACCTTGATTTTCCTATATTTTTAGACTCCGTGTGGACAAAAGAAGTAATTGGGTGGCAGGTAGCGTATTTGCGTGCTTCTAATTCCCATGTTAATAATATTTTTATCTTTGTTATTCAGGTAAGTGAGGCAGGTCTAAAATGCAGTGGTAAAATGAATAAAAGGAAATGAAACTGCCTAAGTAAATTATGGACTGAGCTTCTAGAGTTCTTCAGAAATACATGTAGCTTTTCATTTTGCAGTGTTGGGAATACTTTTTCTTAGTTGGATGCACAGCACATCATGGATTTTGCATGCATGGCAAGAAGAGGCATCAAACATGTTCATCTTTTCCCAGACACACTTGTGTTTAATCCATGTTCACTGGCTTGTTCTATTCCAGATGTTTGCAATACTCCCTCCCTCTAGCAATTTCTTACAAATTCTTGCACTTAAATGTCTATCTTCACATGTTTTGATTAATATGGGAGGTGGATCTTATGTAACACTGGAGAGATATTTATTATACCCACGTCCTTTTTCTGTTTTGCAGTCTAACAAACCAAACAAATGGAAAGTCAAACAAAAACTCCTTCAGCTCTCCCACAGATCTTTTTCAAATATATCTCAGGGGAAGGGTTTGAGTTTTCCAGTCCCTCACCCCTTTCCTGTACTGTCTGCTTATAATCTAACTTTCTTCATTAACTTAAACAGATTAGCTTCTTCTTCAATTATTCATACTTTCAGCAGTGAATAGAGTTTATCTCACTTCCTTAGTGAAAATATATAGAATTTGACAATCTATACTGCTGTTTGAATATTATTCCACCCTCATTTTATCCTGAGCTTTGACAATGCAAGTCTTACTGTCTTATCTCTGCCATGTCTCTGCACTTACTCTCAGGATGTAGAGACTCTCTGCTAAGCCAAGAAGCAGGAGTGTGCAAACAGATCTCCTGAAGATTTCTTATGCATATGTCAGTGGAAATAAGCAGTTTGTGTAGTCACCTGCTTAGTTGGACCTTTGATTCAGTATGGCATGAAGCATTTGTTTCCAGCCCCCCATGGCCTAAAGCAATGGCACTGTGTGTTGACAAAACATTTGTAACTCAGGAGGTTAACTGTAAAAGTAAGAAGAAGTTTCAGCCAATGAAATTGGGCAGAAATCTTGAAAATATGAACCTGAAAAGGTACCTAAAGCCAAAAGGTAACTTCTCTCCCCACTGCCACTCCCACAAAATAAATAAATAAATAAATAAATAAATAAACATGCATTTTCTTACTTTAGGCTTCTAAGTCAATCTCAAGATTTTCAAAAGCTTCGGTATAGCATTAGTATAGGTGATTGCCTGGAAGAATACTACTGCGTTTGGACATTTCTTAACCTCAATTACATTTCTCAGTGCAGTGTTTTTAATACTTCCCAGGGGTTTCTCACATGCAAAACTTTAATATGGTCATTCTTTGCATATCCATGTCTTCTCTGTCTGTTTTCACTTTGCTTCAACTGGCAAACATCTCATTTGATGTGTAAAGAGTGGGTTAATCTGAGAAAAACTAACTAAAACAGGAGATAAGAACATACCAGGAATGATATGGCAACTGAGATCTTTTACTTCTCTTTTTAAAATGTGCCAGATTTACCCATGCAGTTCTGAATGCTGCAACGAAAACTGAAGCTTCACTTTCTTTCTAATCAGAAAAACCAATGTGATTTTTGAAACAGGGACATGATTTTTAATCCTCCACCCGTGACTTCAAAATCTATCTTCAAAATGATTGTTGAGCTCTCTTTTTTAAGCAGGTTTCAATGGAAACAATTCATGAGGTCTCTGTTTTACTTTTCATGTTTATGGAGTTATGAAATGAAAATAAATAAATGAATAAATAAATAAATATAAATAACTGAGGATCAGAAGAGTAAAAACTTAAATGTCTCTTTGATTTGCCTCTGCAGGCTGTCTGTGACAGAGCCTTTCCATCCCCTGCTCCCACTCCCTCTGTTTGAATTTCTGGCTTAAGAGCCAGCCTGGACATGGATGTGCATTGCCACTTAGCTCACCACAGAGTGGAGACCTAAATGCCTGAGAAACAAAAGGAAAAAAACTTGGCAGATTGCTAACATATCAAGTGTTAATGAATACAGCTCTCTAATTAGAAATGTCTGCAAGAACTGTGTAATAGGATCTTTTGAAAATGTGACAGTTTTTAATTTCTTGTGTTAGTAAGGTTTATACTTTTCTGAATTAGATCTTTTATCAAATTGGCATCAGACTTTAGGAATGATAATAATACTTGAAATACAAATAGAGATTCTTTTGAAATCACTAGCTAAGTTAATATTTTATTGAAATCCTGAGTTCTGGACTTTATTAGGTTAATTGATATAATTTAAGAAACTTTTTTTCCCTTGCTTTCCTTTGCTTTTTTTTTTTTTTTTAATCCTAATTAAAGTAAGATTGACCGGAGTTTGCTAGCTAATTATCAGAAACATCTTGACTTTTTTTTAATATATTATTATTATTATTTAATTTCAAATGTAATACCTCCCCAGACGGCAAACTTTGTAATTCATGGCATCAGTTCAAAAAGGTATATTAACCACCTCTAAACTGATCAGCATCAAGCATTTATGGGACTTAATTGTGAATTGCCTTAATACTAATTAAAACAATCCCCTTCCTCACTGTGAAGTTTTAGGAGATGCAGATGTTTTTATTTCTGGGAGTGCCCACCTATATTTTATACTAAACCCCTAAACCAGAACAAAATACTGAAGACCCAGACTGCATGTCCCTTGAAGTCCTATAAAAAAGAGTGCAAAAGAGTGTTTCTTTCATTCTTGGCCAGACAGTAACAGACAAACAGGTAAAAAGGCAAGGAGAAAAATACCCTTTACTCACTGTAGCAACAGGAAATCAAGCAAAGAAAATAAACAGGGTTTGAATTCTGGGCCTTTAACCTGCTAGTCAGACAGTTTTCTACAGTTTCATTCTGTGCACATTTGTGTGCTGGTAAATGATGAAGGGGAGGTAGAGGAACTGAAGGCTTGTGGGATCCCTGGGACTCCCACAGCTATGAGCACAGCTGTACAAACACACGCAAGCTTTGTTAAGGTAGGGTGGGCAATAGGCTGAAACTGCTGAGCTGATCTGACCTATAAATCCCTTGCAAAAGCTCTGCCTGAGAAAAAGCCAGAAGTTATGTGTAAATGTTTTATCCAGCCAACTGTTATTGGTCCTCTTCTGTATGTACACAAAACCTCTTACATCCTCCTAGATAGATAATTTTGTAAGTAGGTGCTTTGACTGTCTTGCCCAATTGCTGATTACCTGGGGCAGACGGAGAGAAGGGGAGGGAGCAGTGGGTGGGTAGAGGAACTAATAACTCAGGAATTCATTCAAATGAATGCAGAGTTTTAAAGGATAAATGATATATTGCATAAGCTGACGTAGGGCTAATGGCTACAGGAAGCCTATAAAAAAGAGAATGTGATATCCAGCAGCTTGTTTGGAGGAGAAGGATGATATAAATTGGTCAGATTAGTAACAGGAAGATTACATTAATTATTCTGCTTTGGACTGATAGAGTCTCTCTCTTCCCGTCCTCTCCACAGCCTCCCCCAGTTGATCTTCCTGCACCACTCTTGCACTGCTCATTGCAGATATGATCTCATGCAAGAACACAGCACTGCAATCCTGCACTGTCCTGAGTGCGTATGGACAAGCCATACCAGAGCCAGGCTCCAGTAACACTTCCTGTGCAAATCACAGAACTATCAGCACCCTCTGTGGAGAAAAGAAAAGAAAAATAGGGGATCTCTCTCTTTTTTTTTTCCTTCTTCCCAAACATTTCTGAACTCTGTGTGACCTCTTTACAACTGAATCTCAGCACCTCTAAATACATAGCAAAGATAGCAGAAAGCAGGGTAACACATCACAAATTGAAGGAGGTTACAGAAAGCAAAGGAGGTGAAACAAACAAAGATGAAGATGAAAATTACCCACTCTAAGCCAGAAAAAAAGTTGAAATAAAACACATGGATTGGAGTATTAAATGTAGTGTGGACTGTGCAATCTGCCCCCTCTCTTTCTTCTTCTTCACCATCCTTCCCACCACCTAAAAAGTATTTAAACTGCAGGGGAATAATATCACACTTGGGATTTATGAAATAAAATCAATGAGAGCAATGGGAGCAACGTCACTCTGTAAATGATCAAAATTCACCAATTACAAGGAGGTGTTAATCCTCATCAGACCTCTTTGCTGCTGCGGCAGCATTTGAAGTAAAGCTGCTCTGGGAGTTTTAGGGAACCAGCTACTCTCACAGTGTTTGGAAGGTATTTCCCCTCAGCCTTCTCCAAAAAAAAGCTTGAGGAGGAGTAGAGAAAGAAAAGACTAGGACCAAGAAGGGTGTCAAACAACTTATGTGGGTTCTTTTGTTAGGTGGGAATAAAAAATCTAAAAAATGCTAGGTGATGGGCTCAAAGTTCACCTGTTGAGTTCTGGTACTTAAAGTGCTGGAGTTTTTCTCACACCATTTTCAATATGGACCTGCTTGGTGATCTGATAGCTCAGTAATTAGAAGTGGCTGCCTTTTATGCTATATATATTTATGCTTCTTACCAGAGGAACTTTGAGCTAAAATATTGCCAGACCTATATTAGCTTTAACTTGTAACTGAATTGCATTGCTAGATGAGTAGAGATCCACAACTTCTAAGCTGGTGTTTCCAGGAGGAAAGTCTCTAGGATCAAGAAGGAAAGGAAAGGAAAGGAAAGGAAAGGAAAGGAAAGGAAAGGAAAGGAAAGGAAAGGAAAGGAAAGGAAAGGAAAGGAAAGGAAAGGAAAGGAAAGGAAAGGAAAGGAAAGGAAAGGAAAGGAAAGGAAAGGAAAGGAAAGGAAAGGAAAGGAAAGGAAAGGAAAGGAAAGGAAAGGAAAGGAAAGGAAAGGAAAGGAAAGGAAAGGAAAGGAAAGGAAAGGAAAGGAAAGGAAAGGAAAGGAAAGGAAAGGAGTGAACCAACAAGTGAGGTATTTGAGGGTAATTTTGGTTTGCTCGTTCTCTTTTCTATTTTTGGAAACACAATATGAGTTGATAAATATGCATAAAAAAACTGAGGTAGTCATAATATCTCTGCTTAGGGCGAAGTCAATTAGACTAATTATGCAGTGAATCATAAGTAGAGATTCTGCATAGAATAGGTATTTTGGTCATTCAGATTTATTTTTTTTTCTCTCTCTGTGTTTTAAAGCAACAGGCCCAAAGCTTAAGAAGTCAGCTTTCCTTCCCTTGAGGCAGACTGTTTTCTGCTATGACCTGCTGTGGACAGAGGCAAAAGGGGAGATGGGAATGAACAAGGCTTACCCTGCCAGGGCTGACAGCAACACTTGTCAGGCCAACTGCCCAAGCTCTTGCAAAGTAGGCAGCAAGTCTGTGGTCCTCTTGCCAACCCCATTCCGTCTCTGGCTAAATGCAAGAGGCTGTGCTCTGGCCTAGTGTGGTAGAGACCAATGTCCTCTAGAAACCTGTATTAGTACACAGGAGGTGAAGAGCTGTATTGTGTCTGCTGAAGCTACAGAAAGGTAGGGAGTTGCTGCAGAGCAAAGAGACTCCTGCCTGTTGCAGGTTCAACACAAGCTAACGGGGTAGCCAGAGGGGCTGCATCCTTGCAGCTACTCAAAGACTGCAGCTGGGTCACTCTTTCTAACAGACATGGAAATGTTTCTGTACAGCACTGCTCTTCCACATCACCAGGCAGCCCATCCAGCATGCAAATGGCCCTGCCCGGCATCACTGCTTGCCTGCTGGTAGGAACTCCTCATGCCAGCAGCTGTAATCTGCAGGGTCAGGCCAAAAAGGCAGGGCCAAGGGGTCCTGAGAGATCACCAGCTATGAAGTGATCTTCTGCTTTCTTGTCTGTGTTTTCCTGTAGGGTAAAGTACAGCAAAATGTAATGTTAGCAATACTTAAAATTTTTTTTTTGTTTGTTTGTTTCACTAATTTTCTTTTTGGTCACATAGAAATCTTCCTTTCCACAAGAACAAACAATGGAAATTTTTCAAGCATGAAGAGTGAATCACAAAGTGCCAACTGTCCTCAGACTTTGATCATAAAAGGGATTGAGTTTTATTGAAAAACCTTCCTGGGCTCTCGCCTGTGAGCACTTCAGCAGATGGCAGCTGGGCAATTACAGCTGAACCTATCAATGTAATCAGTAAATATTGCTAATTTCTTTCAAAATGTGGCAGGGCACAAGAGGAAAGAAATTAATGATGTATTGCAAATTTCCAGTGTAATCATTTTATGCTATGTGTAATGTTTTACTGAAGTCTTTTCTTTCTACTATACTAACAAAAAGAAAATACCTGAGGACACATAATCTCATTATAATATTAGAATATAGTCTCCTCTCCATTGGGTCAGTATAAAATTGTGGGTTGAAATGTGGGTTGAAATTTCAGTTTCAGGCTTATAACAGTGCCCCATACTACTATGTCGTCTGTAAAAAGCTCTGAAAAGTGTTACCAAATGCTGCCTGACAAAGACAAATTACTTACTGATGGGAATCAGTACTTATTGCTAATCTAATAAATAAATAAATAGAAAGAAAAAAAAAAAGGCCAGCTGAAAATGAATTATATTGTTTCCCAATTATCTTTCTCCATTTCACTAGAGTTTCAAGAAGTCTATTTATTATCCAAAATATTTTACACCTGGTGGATTTGAAGGTGTTCCTCATGCTTAGTCCAACGAGCTTCCAGAAGATAAAATCTGTTTTTCAAGTCAGAGAAAACAAGGACAGAAGGATTTTGGTCCATTGAAAGCAAATACAAAAGTCACACTGATTTCTCTGGAGCTAGAATTTCACCCAATATATAGCTGTAGTTCTGTTTTAAACAATTATCAATAGGGATGCAAGGGTTTTACTTGTAGCCACCCTCCCAATATGGTGAATACATTAGTTACACATTTCATAGTCCTGGTGAAGAATACTTAACTTGCAAATTGTGGTGTGTAGTTCATGTCCAGTGGAAACTACCCTAGGTTGAGGAATCAGAGGTTTTCTCCAGAAAAAATACACACATTGGTTCCAAATATGGACTCTGAAAGCTAAGGTGGAAAATTTGTGTTGTGTAGCCATTAATAACCTTGTGCATTGATCAGTTTTTCCCATTTGGGAGCTTCCTTGTGGAGGAAGAAGTGGTCACGAATATTTGTAGCAAACCTAACTAAAACAGATATTGTAAATACTATTGAAGAAAAGGCTTGTTGTTTTATCTCATATAAATACAGGAAAATATGTTTTTGACAGCTTGGTTTTATCCAGTTCTTGTGAAAAGACAGTTTTATTTATTTTTTTCTCAGCCTGAAGCAATCTATAGCATTATAAATCAAACTGATAAGGAATTTTAAATAGTTATTTTTCTTTCTAAATCCTGAAAGTATTTCTTACAAATGAACAATTAAAAAAATAATAATAAAATCATTGTTTTGTAACATGTCCCTGAGTAGGAATTTTCTTTTGTTTTTTAATGTTCTTCCCTTGCTGCTCCTGCCACAATCAGATCTATCAGCTGGCACTCTTCATTCTTAAACAATTGACTGAAGACAGGAAGTCACTTTGTTTATAGAAATGATGAGTTAGACTTCTAAAAGTGCTATAAAACAACAGATAGTGAGGTGATCATGTTAAAAATATTTTAACACTTTTCAAGGGTCAAGTTTCGTATAAGAAGTGGTGTTTTCCTTGGGGAACTTTAGCTGGACCAAATCACTCAAATTGTTTGAAGTTCTCCCTGAGATCCATGTGCTTGTCTACACTGTTAATCTCCTGTCTACTTTGATGTTTTACCATGACTAAGCTATATGAGGTCCCCAAGCATTTTTAGATCAGTCTGAATGCTAATAAAAGATGAGAATGTAAAACAATGCTTTCAACTGGTAACTTGTTCAGAAAATGTGCTGACAAGAAACACAATGTACAGTATTAGTGCACTTATATGTCTTAGCAAAGGCTGCTTTTTTTCCAAGTCAGAGGCATGAGAAACATGTTTAATTCTTCTTCATGTCCACATGTTGTTTGTCCATGTTATTTTATAAATATTTCTTCAAGACTTTAAAAGAGAAATTCAGAATATTTTTGTTTAACTACCAAAGCTTATGGACTGTATAATGCATGTCTAAATGGAATAGAAGAGAAATGGAAGGGATGTCATTTTTATGTTTTTGCTCAGGCTGTCCTGGACCGATTTTGAGAGCACAGAGCTGTCTGCTGAGGTAAAAGATAGAGGAAGTTGTATTTCAGACAACTCTTCACCAGTTTATCACGTCCATATCTCTGTGGGGAAGAAATGGGCAAAACTAGGTGGAATGTTAAAAGCTTCATTCCCCCTCACAGGGGCTCACAGAGGGAAGTTACAAAGAAGTCAGTGAAGCTCCGTTGATTTAATATTGTGAACAGATGAAGGAGATGCAAGATCTTCTGTTCCATATAAAGGGGCCATGACTGACTGCCTTGTCATAGCTCTGACTAGTCAGAAAGATGGCACTTGTGGAGACTTAGCACTGAAATCTGCTACTAGGAATGCTACCTGCCTGATACGTGCTCATTCTGCCATTTGCAGCTCTGAAGAAAGCACCTTTACAAAGCTGATTTTCTGGACTGTTAGAAATAGTGACAGGGAACACAGAGGCCTAGAAATAGTGACAGGGAACACAGAGGTCTTTCTAAAGACTTGACAGCTAGGGAAGTTTTAAAAGATGGTGCATCAACTTAGCAGAACACAAAAACCTGCATTGAAATTTACCATTCACCTACCAGCAGAACAAGATAGCCAAACTGTGTCACTTGAAAACTCCAAATATGCCAAATCTATATTTTGGAATAAAACAAATACTTCCTGAAGGACAACACAGATGTTATGAATTATCACTTATATCATTTTAGTACTGAATAATTCCAGCCATCAGTCAGGACCTCCCTATTTTGCACAAGGCAGATCCCATGCCCAGGCTCCAGCCAGCTTGTAATACATATATTTTTAAAAAATAATAATAATAAAATAAATAAATGAAGAGAGAGAGGAGAAGAAGAAGAAGAAAATAAATAGAAAAACATTTGTGAAAATATTTCATGATTAGTTCCCACTTTGTCTCTTATGACAGAAGTCCTGACAGACACTTACTTCACAGGGATGGTATTAGTTTGAGTACCTTTGGTTATGACACCAGGGTTAGTCCAAAGTAAAATAGGGATACTCCAATTCATTACAGTATTTCTGACTGACTGTTAACGGTAAAATTAGTAATCTCAGAATGATTTCTGAAAAACAACCTTTGACCAACTGGCTCGCAGTATTTCCAAGTGCTGCTCCAAGATATTTTTAATTGGCTTTTCCACTGCATTTCAAAGTGTTAAGCTATCTATTACGACTTATTGGCAGCTTTTAAAAGTATTCCACATACATAGGCAAAGCTTACAACATAAGATAATATTTCTTATGCATTTATTCTGATGTCGAAATGGCACAATCTTTATGTCAGCCAGACTATTTATGAAGTACTTTGCTCAAAATGCCTTAAGTATAATAACTTATATTCTTATATCATGAATTAAAGGCTTGAAACTGTAGCAGCAGTTTTTAGACTGCAGACATGATGAGCTCATGAGCTTCCCCATGAAGCAGAAGATTGTGAATATCTGGATAAGAGATAAAATATTTGAAAAGCTGAACTAAGCATAGGGGAAGGAATCAGGAAGATAATGTATAAATGTAACATCTGGACACCTCATTTGGAATTATGCTTTCTGATGCAGCAGTGGATAGAGTAATCTTTCCTGGAACTGCTGGTAGCACAAGTGCCAAGAGGCAATTTCCCTGTGTTTAATTTTTTTAAAGCATCAATTCATTATTGAAAAACACAAGCTGATCAATTGCCTAAAATTAAGTGTGAAGACAGACCCAGAGCATCTAAGCAGGAGAACTCATTTAACATTGGAGACTTGCAAAACTGCTGTTAGGGCAGTGGGGTCCTCCTGGGACTCAGCACATATGTGACTGGCTACACAGTCTTGATCACGCCAATTAGACTCTTGCTCTGGACTGCCCTACCTGTAGCTGCGGTGGCTCAGCATTAGAGTTCATCTGAGAGTAAGGTTGGCCCCAGCTGCAGATTTGTGCATGCATTCCTGTATTTAACATTTTTTTTTTTTTTTGCTCAAATTCTAATCTGATTTTGGTTTTCTTGGGTGGTTGCGGATTTTATTTTGGGGGGGGAGGGGTGTAAGAGGGGTAAGGGAGGATGAGGTGGATATTAGGTTGAGATGGGCTGAAGAGAAGGCACAGGTCTCCTCTACTTGGCTGACATAATCCTTCCATCATCTGAGGATTCTATAAAGAAGCATGGTGGATTCATCTTTTCAATAATGATTGCAATTTATAATTGCTCAGTGGTGTCATCCTATAGGAAAACAAAAGCTCTCTAACATTAGCATCAGATGATAAAGATATAAAAAGCAATGCACATAGCATGTATTATCTCTTTCAAGAAATAAAATGCACTGTAATATTAATTTTCACCAGGGTCTCCCTTAATCTTTTTAACTCTCTACTTATTTCAGATATTTAAACAAGATTAATGGAATTAAGGATTCATGGGTGACTTAAATAATTACTTTTACACAACCTTAATTATAACAGAGAGATGTTTTGTAGCATTCTGTTGACAGTTAAGACAAGAAAAAGTACATTTTCCCCTCTGTAATAAAGACTCATGGAATTTATGGAGACCAATGAATGTAGCCCTGCAAGGTAAGAGCATATTATAGCATTATAAAGACATCAGTTTAACTTTTATCTACCTTGGTTCAGTGTATTTCTGCTTTCAAACTGCTGCATTTTGATTGTATACAGTGTACTTATAGATAAGTCCTTTTATCAAACCTTTTTCTTCAGTTATGTTAAATTTAATGTCATTTGCAACTTTTCAAAAAATGTCTACATAGCGTGTGTTTTTAAATTAGACATGCTTCCAACCAACTTTCCAAGCTTCAGCATGTTGCTGATAAATGTTTTAAGACAAATATCACTAACAGTTTGATTTGGATTACACAAACACTTCACTTGTTTAGATTTTACAACATTTTATAAAGTGTTTTCCTGCCTAAAATATTGAGCTCTTTCATTCTTCCAGCTTGTGGCCATCTCTGTTTGATTACTTTTAAACAAATTACATTTCTGAATGAGACTTCATTTGTTTTGTCATTGTATTACTCTGCCTGAAGCTTAAACTAAGCAAAGGGATCTCTAATTTTAACATGCACATTTTACCTCTGACTCCTTCAAGCAGTCATGTTGAGATTTTCTGGAAGTTTTCCATAATTACAGTTTCAAAATATGCCAAGAGTAGTAATAAACTGTCTGTAGGCTGTTGAAACACCTCTTAAACTCTTTGAAACTGATACATTTGTGATTCTTCATCTCTGTTTATCTGGAGGGAAGAAATAGGACATAAATTCCCATTTAGTGCAATGGGCTTTGCTTATGTGCTTGTGGATGTGTCTGCATGCAGCACAACACATTCATGAATGTGAGTGACCTGTGCCTTCCTTTGAGTGCCTGAAAAGTTGCAATGTTTAAAAATAGTCAACTATGCATATGTAAAATCACTATGGCACTTCACAATGTAAAGCAAAACAGGACAAAATAGTTGGATAAATATGATGGTAAAGTGTTTGAGGTAGTTGCATCGTTCATTTATAATCTTAGTATATATCTGCTACCAAAGAGTGATATACTGAGACATACTGTCAGCCTTGCTGACAGTGGTCTGCATCAACCGCTTAGAGAGCATCTCTGTGTCCCTTGTGTAAGGGGATGGTGGCACAAGGAGACAGGATTCAGTCAAATAGTCCAGAGATTCCATAAATAAGTCAGTGCCAAGACTGAAGCTGATACAGTGAAAATAGTAATCAAAACAATAATACAATAATAGTTATTTATGTGTGTTTCTATAGTTCACACAAAATTTCCCCTTATTAAAGAAAGACCTCAATCATGTTATATGACCATATATCATCTTTTTTATTTATTTTTATATTTTATATTTTTTATATTTTATTTTATATTTTTATATTTTTATTTTTTATTTATTTATTTTTATTTTTGTTTTATTTATTTATTTATTTGCAATAGATCGTTTGCTTCAGATCCAATTGCCAAAAAAAAAATCTGAAGGCGTACAGCGAACAGTTACTGTTTCAAATCTCCTGTATTTTTTCTACTGTTAAATGTAAGACTTTATGCTTTAGATTTTCATACAGAAAATATACAAGAGCTTCATGGAACATGTGTTGGGCATGTAGTAAAGTATGCTATGCCAAAAGTATGGTATGTTTCTTCAGATAGTCGTCCTTAGAGATTTAATTTGCATTGGTTCTGGTCTATATTAACATGGTTTTGTTAAAATATTTCCTTTTCCACTGTCACTGGACCATTGGTAGAAATCTTATTGGCTAACATCTTTTTTATTATCACTTTCACTTGAAGGTCCCATTCCAGCTAACATAATAATAGGATATAGTGTCAGGAGATTCATAAACCATAAGACCACTACTTCTAACACACTGCAAGCAAGTTATATGTATTGCAACATAAAACAGAATGACGTGCAGTATTACAAAAGGTGTCACAGAACTGGAGAACGTGTATATCATGCTATTCACTAATTTTCAAACTATGACAAAAATCATCCTGGGAAATGTATATACAGCATGAAAAATAAGCTTAAAACAGCACCAGAAGCAAATCCTGGCCTCAGTGCAATTGTTTTATTTAACATTCTGAAGATGTGATATCATTTTTACCTAACTGTAAAAGAGTGAGCTTTGAAGTAAGACTTCAGAAAATACTGAGTCATTTCCTGATTCAAATATAAATTGACTTCCAAAGTTGTCATTGCCTAAATCAGCTCTGGGGTGCCACCAATCCACAAGAGAAATTCCTTATTTTAATGGATTCACAGTAGAAACAGATACAGCTATAAGAACAAAGTATTTATTTTCCATAATAATATTTTTCAAGATCTTTGACATCAAAGCCAGCATTAATGATTTTTTGGTTGAGTTGCCTTAACACAGTGGAAATATCTTCACACTGCCTTGATCATTTGGAGTAGCACAGAGGATTACAACAATAATAATACTTCTTTGCCTTTTATAAAACCTTTTGCTTAATGATCACAAGGTACTTTACACACACAATATGTACAAACACTGAGTACTTTTGTCCTATGGCTTGGTATTTTCTCCACTGTAAAGGAGGAAGTTAGACATTTAACAGTAGCTCTACAACACTATCCCCTGAAGAAGTGTTATGCTAACTACCAAAATTGTACAAGATATCAACAGAAGAGTAATACGAAAACCTTCCTGCACTCTATCATTCACAAAGAACTTGATTAATTTTAACAGAAGGCAATAGGAAGAACATGTTAAAGCTGTGACAGTCTGGAAAACTGTTCTTGTATGCAACACTTCTTGATACGATATTTTTGCGGATGGAATAACAGTCTGTGCATTAATTCTGCCAAGTTTATGATAATTCTAAAGCAAACAATCACACTATTTCATTAGCATTCCTTACTTAGTTTAATAAGTGCAATGCTATTTCTCTTTCCTTCTTGTTTTATTTTTTACACTTACTTTTCTGAAATATACATTGAATTAACATACAAAGATACAAACTCAAGCCTAGGGGTCCACAAAGGCTGTAGGCTGGAAGAGAAAGCCAGGGAAGATGCAGGGCATACCCCTCCTGCCTTTGTACCCTTCCCTGTATTGGCTGCTGTCAGCAGTAGGATACGAGTTTGGATGGACCTTTGGTCTGCCCCCAGATGGCCATTTTTAAGAACTGCTGTTTTATTAAGCTGGCAGTATTCTTAATTCACTGTGCCTATCTCTATGCTGTTTAGTATCTGAAGGTAAACATATGTACAATTATTTTCAGAGAAGTGTGGACAGCTTTCGTGACTTTTTCTTTAGTCTCATAAAATGTGGTGCTTACACTAACCCCAGTATCTTGAGTCAGATTATGTGAGAGTTTTGGCCTGAATTCGAAAGAAGGAAAGAAAACTTCTAGCTCGCACAGCCGTGAAGGAAATCTTGAAAGTAGGGGTCCACAGAGTTCAAAAAGGGAGGTCAAGTCACAAGAATAGCTGACATTTATTATTATTTTTCATATTCTTCTGTGTTTTAAGTCAGTCTCATATCTGGTGATTTCATTTATTGGACTGCTTTTATAAAATATAAAAATAAATAAATATATTAAAAAAAAAAAAAAAGTTCAAAACACTCTGCAGAGCTCCAGATGGCAGATTTGAATTTTCATTGAACTAGTTGGCATTTGCTCATATTGGGAGGACCTTTGGATCAGCGGTTCCCAAACCACAGGGGTTTGTGGGCCACAGCAAGTGATCTGGTGTTAACTCTCAGCAAAAGGTTAGGCAGAGTTTTCAATGAAATGCTTGACAATAGATGGTCTCGCTATGACTTGACAAACCAAGCACTGTGAGAACTAGCACTTCAGATATTTTAAGCCAGCCTTTATAATTGCTGTTGACATCAACTGGCAGAAGGATTACAATATTATCCTAAAACACTGCTACATTCTATGCTATAATCTCTTTTAAGGGTTTGTTCTAACATCCATCATCATATTAAAATCCCTGATTCCTGCCTCTAGTGGTTTGCCAGGTTATATATAAATAGTATCTTCCCATAGAGATCAGGAACTTACAGCATTGTGCTTTGTCTTATCACCTAGGATAGCAAAATGAAAAGGGGGAAAAGGCAGGAAATAAAAACCCAATTATATGCTGATTTGCTAATGTTATTTTTCAGATTAAATGCCACTTTCTGTTACAAAAACTGCAGCAGTTGAAGCTGTCAGTTTTCTGAATGCTTTCACATGAAGCCCTGTCATAGCAAACAGAACGTTGGATAGTCAGGCTCTGTAGGGGGGCAGCAAAACTTTGACAGAGGTTTAACAGCCCTTGAAATTATATCCCCAAACCTTGAAGAGCCTGCTGGTTCAGTGGGAAAAGACATAAGCTGAGCAAGTTATAAATAAACTCTTTTATCACAGGCAATGGTGTCTTGGTGACTTCAAAGGCCAAGTAAGAAGACTGATTTCTCTGAAGTCCCATAGACAGTAAGAACTTTATTGTGCTGGACAAGCAAATCCTAGTCCAGACCTGCAATTTGATAATACTAATTTTTTTCCTTTATTTCCCTCCTCTTGTCCTGTTTTGATATCATCATTTGAATTTCTGATAAACTGAGATCAGAAGACTTTCAATCTACATTTGATGTCAAATCTAGATGTGTGTATTTAACACTTTGATTTCCTGTGCAGATTTTCTCTAATCTTGGAGCCAGCAATATAAACATATTAAATATAATGAAAAACAAATCTACAATTACATACACAGCTACTCACTGTCACCACTCCTTCTGTAGGTGAGAATGAAATGATGTTCCTGAGTGCATTGCAAGCTTTGTCTTTTTCCATATGTTCCATGTATGTAGATCAGTGTGATATAACTACATATATATATATATATAAGGTTAAAGTATATTTTAGCACCAACATTAGGTTCAAAAAGGTTCTGAAAACATGAGATAGTCTTTGAAACTATCCTGGACTTCTTATTCTAAATATTACAGAAGATGTGAGCTGAGCAGGGTGAAAACTAGAATGCTTTAGGGTGACAAAATATCAGAAGACACCAAAACACATTACTATTATCCAAATCTTAGCCCTACTAACAGTGGGGCTAAAAGTATGTCACTGTGGACAATTGCCTTTTTAAAGGCCTAAATATACACTTGTTTTTTTGTTTTTTTTTCCTTCCAGGCAGTCTCTACTACTAGTCATAAGGAACCTGTTCATAAGAATGAAAAAAAGTCCATCCAGTTTCAGTATGTGTATACCTTTCCTTGTCTGGAAGGTAACTGGTGTCTGGTGAATAACTGGAGAGAGGAGACTGGGTATGGACAGATAAAGTAGGATAAACAAGACAGCATCAGCATTTGAAGTGATTTGCATTGTGGTTAATGATGCGTTTGTGTTTTCTGACATAGGCATCTAAACAAAAAAGGAGAGTCTCAGCTTTCTTCCTCCCATCTTCCTCCAGTCCAGTGATAGGGATATGGTAAGGTCCCTATTTGTATCAGCCCATTTCAGAGTAAATTCTATATTTAAACTTATTTGTAGACACCTTCTCACTATTACATACGGCATTTTTTTTTTTTTTTTTTCTGTGTAAAGTGTGCAGGCAATTTGCTTTACTTGCAGTATTCAAATCAGAATACTGTATACTTCTCTCTGTATGCAAGGAAAATCATGTCAGACACAGATACACAAAGGAAATACTGAAACACAGAATATTATCATTGGCAAAGCAAGGAAAGAAGTTGACCTGCTGCCAATATTTGTGGAGAACCAGCGGAAGGGGCAATACTCCAAAGGACACATACCTTAAGGTTCAGAGATGCAGCAATCTTTCATGTCAGACAAAGACAAAGAAGAAATGTTCCACCTGCTTCATGTGCCAAAGAAGCAGCCTCAGTTTTATTTTTGTTTTGTGTCTTGATGGTAAGCATTAAAAGGGCTAGACAGTAACAGTATGATTTTCTTTTGAAAAAAAAAAAAAAAAAAAAAAACCTGCCAGTAGAGAGGAAAAAAAATAAATAATAATTAAAAAAAAAAAAAAAAAAAAAGATGAGAAGATTAGAAGTCTTCTAGCAGAAGGTAGCTCAGTGAGTCTTCCATGTGATATTTAACACTAAACAATATCTCTACTTTTTTTTTATTTAAAGCTGCCTTTAATACCTGATCTCTCAGTCTGTTCCTGAAATTTGATTTTCTGCATATGGCACCATAATGTGTCACAAGGGAAGGATTGCACTAACTTGGGATGTCACAGCTTAATTGTGTCATTGGTACCACAGAATTCTGTGACAGAATTTGTTTAAATACTAAGCTGCCAAACAGTTGAAATGTGGTAAGCTTTTTGAGAACTACCAGGTACCTCTGATAATCAGAATCAAATGGATTGAACTAGAAAATGGTGTTCAGAGAATCTCTCATTAGTGGTAACACGTACAGTTGAGTCTTGCATCTCTAAGATATATTAGTAACAAGTTATTCACAGTACAAACCATGAGACCAATAAATTCTGTGCATTAATAAATATATATATATATATATTTTTGAATAGTTATGCATGTGTGTGTGCAGCTTTTGAATGGAACAGAAAATAAATCCATCATGAGTTTCTTTGAATACTTTTCTCTTCTTGTGCTTTTCTTGCACAAGAAGATCCCATGATTGTCCTTTTGTCAGTCCATCACCATCTTGACAGCTCCTGAGCTGCAGTGTACCTTTGTTCTTTTCATCACCCTGCTAACTTTATGTTTTCCTTCAAGATACAGTGACTTATTTTTCCTCACATCCCCTCAAAGATCACACAAGCCAAAGTCTGTTTGGGATAACTTTATTACATTCTCAGCCTGATAATGTAGATGAACACAATGGATCTGTGTGTGACCATGTTCAGGATATGGACCATGAATCATCCATCATATGTTCTTGCTGTTGAACATGATATTCCCTGGTTAGAGCATAGACATTAAATTACTCAAAGATAACTCAAGGGCAGTACATAAGAGGTTATTTCATGGAGTCACTCAACATCTGGTAATATCCTAAACTTGATCACTACAAAACAAAAACAAAAATATTTTTAGAGGGTATTTTAGGAATATCCCTTTTATTCAAAGATTTTTGTGTTGAATTCCAGTTCTAAATTCTGAGCCTTTACCCAGTACTGTGCTAAGTTCTTGTTATGCTACTCTAATATGTTTTGAAGATTACTTTGGTCATTGTGGCACTTACTATTTTACAGTTTTAATATTATTATAACCCCAGCCTAGCCTTCTGCACTGATCCTCCTTTACCTTTCATAAATGATCTGTTTGATACACATGTATATTTAAACAAACACATAGATAAAGTTTATTTTCTTCTAAAATATATAGTCATGACAATAACATTTCATTATTTAGTTTATATTCCTTAATTTTATCCTCATTTAATCTCAGTATAAGCACAGAATAACTAATAAAATATAAAACAAAAATTGCACAGTGTCTCCCAAAATATTCTGAATTACCATGCTAAAGTTTCCAATTCTACTTCTCAGATCATGAATCTTCCTAAAAAAGAGCCTACATATAAAGATGCATTTTTGCTATTTCAAGCCCTTATGCTGATCTCCTGATGACTACCTCTTGTCCCTCTGGATTCAACCTATATTCAACCTATACAAACCAGGAAAAAAAAAAAAAAAAAAGTACCTTTAAAATTCAGCTGTCCACCTTTCACCTTTTCTTTCAGTGAAAATGATATTTTGCTGTTTTTCATCCAATTTTATATTCTGCTTAATCATCTCATGTCAGACCATTATTTCTGTTCTAACATTTTCTGTTTGTCTTCAACATAGAAGATAGAACAAATCTTTAATGCTATTAATATCATCAGTATCTCCTTATAGCATCATCTTGCAAAACCTGAAAACGCAATCAAATATTCATCATTTCTAATTTTAAAAGTCTATCCTGAGATATTGATGTATGTAGATATCTTCAAATAGGAAAAACGCTGTAGTGTGAGATTATAGAATCATAGAACGGGTTGGAAGGGACCTCCAGAAATCATCAGGTCCAATTTTTCATGGGAAAAGGGAGCCTAGGTGATATGATTGAAAGTGTGCTCTGGAGAGAAGATGAAGGGTGGCAGGGGAAGAGCAGGAGAAGTGGTGTAGAGGTGACATCAGAAGCTCTAGGAAGAGGTCACCTGTTCTGAATCTGCCTGTGGCATCATGTACCAGCACTGTCCTATATCAACTTTTTTTTCCTACTTTCAGATTATTTTTTATGAAACTTCTTGAAAATCATGAAATTAGTGTTGAACAGACAATTTGGATAATGTCATTAAGGATGGTAATGAGCAAACACACTGAAAAGTGTTATGGAAGTGATGCAGTAATATTTTTATTAGTTGGGAATTTTAAAAAGAAAAAAAAAAAAGAGAAAAACACAGATTTAGCTACTTAACCTATTGACATACATTTGGCATGAGACTGCCATGTGCTTTAGCAAAGGTGTTGCTGGGACCCACAATCTTAATTTGTATTTAGATCCAGGTCCAGACCCTGTAGATCTTTTATTTTACTTCCACAGCCTCTGAACTACACAGTTGATTGTATTAATATAAAACTGCATTGTAACCAGATTTTTCCTTGTACAGGAATATCTTGCCTTTAGGTTTACCTGTAGTTGTCTCATTACTAAAGAACTCATTACTAAAGATCATATTGTAATGCATAAGCACATTATAACAAATCATCTTGAAGCCTAGCATGGAGAAGAAAGACCACAGAGGAGCCTACAGTCAGATTTTTGATGAAGTGCCTGTATATACGCAGTTTCCAACCTTCCTCTTTCAATTATCTTTCAGCACTTCAGTTGCCAGCACTATCACCAACATGGTCACAGATGGAAGGACATTTCCAGAACCCAGAAATTCAGAACTCAAAATACACCAAGAGGTTAATTCCAAATACAGCAATTGCCCCTCACTTTTCCTCTGATAACTACTTGGTCATCAGCAAAAAGTGCCTGGAGGTTGTTAGCACTGCCTATTGGGAATGATCCCTGGCTCACATTAACTTCCAGACTGGAGCCTGGGACGTGTTCAGGTTGGCTCTCTAGCAACATGAATCTCACTTGGACTGAAATGCTGGTTCTGTTTTCCTGGCAAAACCTGAAAGAGAAAGCAGGTGTTGATATGTCCCAAAGTCGAAGATTTTACCCTGGCACACAGAGATCCTTCTTTATCGTGCTAGCTTGAGCCAGAATGTATACAGCTTGACTCTGTCACAACCTGGTGAAAAATCAATAGCAATGAATAGCATAGAGTCTTACGACTTGGGGAGGCCTTGGAGACACGGAGACCAGCCTTGCCTCTGATCTGCTGAGTGACCTTGGGAAAGTCACTTTGCTGCTACATGTATCAGTTCCTGTTTTTCAACTATGTGTTATAAGCCTATAGCACCCTGCTTAGAACGTGCCTTAAGATTTATTTGTAAGAGTGCTGCAGAACAGCAATGTTCTGCATGCTAAAGAACAGAATTCATTAACCCTGCTTCATTGTCGTATAAATTAGACTACACTGTGTTTATGGTTATTCTATTTTATTATCTCCCCAGTGCTAGACAGGTGTATTAAAGTAGGGTATAAAATAATAATACATATTTAATACAATACATGGACCTGTGGTCCATATACATGTACATAAAGAGAGGAGGAAAAGGCAAAAGTCCTAAAACTGAATTGACATGGCATGTATCAAGATATGCTCTCACTGAAGTTTTCTGGGTGTGATATGACTACTTAAGTGTCCACACTTGTAACATGCCTCTCTGGTAATTCAGCAAATGTTATTATTCCTATTTTAGAGTTTGGAGAGTTGAGGAGGAGAAGGGAAGAGATTCGCCAAAGAACACTGGGTAACGCTGCAGATGAGGCTGCTCGATGATCCTCCCTGATCCACACCTTCCTGTGAGCAGCCCTTGTGTGCTGGGCTGTACCCCCTGCCAAGAGCTGTGAGGAAATGAGGGACCAAATTCAGAAAGACAGCTTTTGCTCCACAGGTTCCTGGCAGCAGTTGTTTTCTAGCCTTTGCTGGCCAATGGGTACTGCACTTAGTCTTCTTTAGACTGTCTCTCTGTTGTGAGCTGGAAGTAGAAAGCCTAGCACACAGCATTCTCTCTCAAGCTGTAGGTTGTCAAAGACACTGAGAATACCTTTTCACTTCACAATTTCTATTTATCACAAATACCTGCCAGGTCTTCATCTTTCATAGGCCACAGCATTTACATGGGCAGATACTTACAGGACAAGGGGGAATGATTTTAAATTAAAAGAGGGGAGATATAGATTAGCTGTTAGGAGGAGATTCCTTACCCAGAGGGTGGTGAGGAACTGCAACAGGCTGCCCAGAGAAGTTGTGGATGCCCCATCCCTGGAGGTGTTCAAGACTAGGTTAGATAGGGCCCTGGGCAACAGGACCCTAGAATCTAGTGGGAGCTGTCCCTGGCCATGGCGGGGGAGGGCTAGAACTAGATGATCTTTAAGGTCCCTTCCAATCCAAACCATTCTGTGATTCTATAATTTTTATCGTTACTGCTCAGAAGCTTCTGTTGTACTATAAGGGGGAAAACAGGGAGGCTTTAGGCTCAGAGAGTGTAAATTTGTGGACAAGTCACAAAACAGGTGTAGCAGAAGGTGATCTAAATGCAGGTCCTCTGAGGGCAAAGCAAGGGCAATAATCACAAGGCCTAACTTTACCCCCTCACGTTTGTTTTTTCTGTTGACTTTTATTTTCCTTCATTTCCATTCCTGTTTTCACTTACATTTTGAATCTGTTTGGATGTTGCTTGTTTGTTTCTAGAAAACTACTTCATTTTTAAGGAAGTTCTTAAGGAAGTAACACTTCACTGCACACTTCCCTTCATCCCTCCCAGATTTTGCATGGTCATTTTGTCTCTCTGGTCTACTGGGAGATGGGGTGCAGCAGCTGGGAAGGGGCCAAGGACCAAGGCAGGGCCAGCTGGGGTGGGGGCACTCCCAGGCATGCATGTGACTCCACTTCACAGAACACTCTGCTTCTCAGGCAATTCCTTTGATGTTTGACAATATATTTTATTCAGGGGGTCACATTTCACCTCTGATATATTTAAGTTTTGTCTGTGGTTCAAGAATCACCATTAGAGTTGTTGCTTTTTCAATGTTTTGGTCTTGGAGACCTAACAAATCTGCAGCCAATAAAAACTCATTTTTTCTGTTGTATGCCCAAAAAATATCATCATGTAACTAACAAATATCATATTTTGGTTACAATATCAGATGGGCAGAGCTTGTTACCTCCCAGCAGATTAACCTTTGAATCTTTACCGATTCATTAACTGTGCACATCAGTCACCAGATTTCAGTAAAATTTATTGCAATTAAGGATTGCAGTGCTGTGGAGGCTGAATAGGATTCTCCGTTATCAGTACCATTAATGGCTTTCTGAACTGTTGCCAGTTCATTCACCCCACCCAGCTTTCAATAATAAAATAATTTTGACAGAGGGCCCATGTTTCAACATTTTTAATAAAAACAAAATAAAAAAACCATCAGTAACAGAGCAGTAAAGTTTTCCCTCTCTTTCCTCTTTGCCAAAACTAACAGAAAGGAAAATGTCAGCCTGGCTTGGCTCCAAAAAAGGAGGAAATTGAATGGTCTCAGTTCTCATTCTTTGACTAGTAGCATTGTGTACATAGAAGACTTGACTCTTGGGCTCATTTTGACGGATCTGAAACACAGATAAGAATGTAGAAGACTAGATTCTATAATTTATAGCCAATGATTCTGTTTAAGATCTTTCAGTACCACATAACAAATCAATGTGATTTAGAAAATAACATGGTTTCTGCCATTGACATAAGCCATATGTGAACTGCTAAGCTACTATGTAAGCCACAGCTATAAATTTTAGTCAGTAGGAGGAGATTCTTTATGCTTTTCTGCTCAAAATAATTTAATCCATTATCAACATTTTGAATGAATCTTGCTAAATTGTAGTCTGGTAATTTGCTGGAATGTCTCTCTTGCACTAAGGGAAGATAGAAGGCTGTCTTCCAATCAGTTTTCTATGTAATTCACTCAAACTAACTTTGTAAAATAGGACAAAAATTGTATCTTACAAGCCTGTTAATATGCTGCAGTCATATACTGATTAAAGATTAAAACCTGCCTGATTTTTTTGCATATGATCTGACTGAATAATAATAATAATGGTTAGTCAGAAACACTAAGCTCAGTGAATAGAAGAGTTAAGTATCAGCAAGTGTCCAGTCTTACCTAAAAATAGTTTAACATTTCAAATTCAACTTGAACTTCTTTGCAAACTTCATGCTTGCTTGTGCTTTCCTTGCACATCTGAGATTTCTGATAGTTTGAAGGCATAAAAGTAAAAATGTTCATAATCCAAACAACAACAAAAAAAAAAAATGTGTACAGGGCTTCTCCTGATCAGTTGTGATTTTAAATGCTGGTGGAGATTCCATTCATCTCTAAGGCTCCTTTGAAGGAGCATAGTCCCATTCAAGACACTCACAATCATATTTGAAAAATCATGGCACTCAAGCAAAGCCTCACCTGTGCCTCGGAAGACTACTTATGATCCTCTGCAATTATTAATGAGAAATATGTACACTCTGAGAGTGATTGGGGTCTTAATTTTCTTAATTACTCTCTGGAAGCACCTCTGAGAGCAAATAGTTTCCCTGCTGAAGCTGCATCAGGTTAACTGTCTTCTGTGGGGTAGGATAAATCTGTGCCTACAAATCTCTGCACTGTTCCTCTAAACTGCAAGCACTTAAACAGTATAAGTAGTTAGGGTGGGAGGAAGGTTCATCTCCCCTACATGGAATGCTGTAGAACTGGTCTCTCCCAAGGGGCACCGCTTACTTCCTACTCGCTAGACAAAATTGAAAGTAAATCCTACCCAAAAGCTTTGGAACCCAATACTCAGTAGATCCATGCCATTAAAACAGTGTCTGAGTGGGAAGTAGGTGGAATAATTAGTTTATTGGTCCTCAAAGAAATGAGTTCCTAGCGCTGTGATTGCTTTTTGCCTAGCTGTACCTCCTTACTGCACTGAGTTTTCATGCTTGGAGAAAAAGGAGGCACAAATTTTTCCCCTTTCTACCATGCTCTATTTTCTAAAGAAACAAACAACAGCAAAGATCCAAGCACATGAGGTAGAGGGAGCTATTACACTTTTTGCCCTGGTCCCCTGTCTGGTCAAATTGTGCTCACCAACTCTTCAGTTTAAAGGCAATCCATGTAGTTGAAATGCAAAGTTGATTGCCTTAACAGGGCCATGTGTTGCTTCTGATGCAGAATTACCAGAGCACCCTGTCTTGTAACAGGAGAGCCCAAGGGGTTTACAGTACAAACTAAGCTAGTTTCTCGAATCCTAGCTCAGCAGTCACTCAGCCCAGTTACCACTGCACATGTACACATCCCTGGTGTAGCAAGCCAGATGCATGCAGTGCAGCTTTGAAAAGGTGATCTGCAAATCTTTTTGTGATGTGAATAAAATAAATAGCTAGCACTAACTCAGAGTGTTTCTGGTGTGTACATTTATTTTGTTTATTAAAAAATCCTGTGCTCTTGTAACAAAACACAGCATTTGGAAGCAGTTCTGGTGTAAGGAAATGAGAACAGATTTTCTAAGGTGAAAGGATGCTAGGAGAGGACCTGTTTTAACTCTTAAACAAACAATACCAGAGGTTGAACATTTCTTTCTCATCTCTAGTCTATGAAATAGTTTTAGGAAATGTACTGATTAGGAAAGTATTTGGTTTGGCCCTGTAGATGTGTTACTGACCCTGGCCGTTTGCAGAATATTGGCTTTTGCAGTGTGGATGTCACTTTGGCTATTAAAATATTGGTATGAGCTATTGAGTGTTAATGCTGTACAACTTCAATAGCTTGTGAAGATTAAAGGAAAATTACCATTTGTATCACTTCCATGAGACAGACTTTCATGAGGAGCCATTCCGATCACATGGCTTAATCAGCTCCTGGTTTTGCACCAATTCCCTCCTCCCACCCCCCCCCCAAAAAAAAAAAAAAAAAAAAAAAAAAAAAAAAAAAAAGAGGGAAGAGATTTCAGTGGAATAATTAAGTGAAGAAAATATCAGTCTCTCAGAACAATTAATTTCAGGACTTACACATTTAGGAAAAGATATTAGGAGGCTTAAAGTTGAAAACAGGCCTCTGGTGAGATTTTCAAAAATGTCTAACCTGTCTAAGAACTTCTAAAAATCTCACTAGGTACTTGTCTATAGAAATCTAATTCCAACTAATTTCAGCAGAAGTTAGGTACTGACCAGACAAAGGTCCAAACCACAACAGACTTTTGGAATTATACCCAGAGGAAGAAAAAAAAAAAAAAAAAAAAAAAGACAGTGAAAAATATTTTTGTACACTGAAGGGTTTATGTATTGTTTACAATACAACACAAAGCTAAAGAAAAGAAAAAATCCGATGCTAATGCTTTGTTTTGACAATTTACCCCAATGTGTCCTTTCAGCTTCTTCTCAAAATGGACACAGAAGCTGCTTATGAAGACAGCAGAACTATAAACTATAAACTCAACATCTCAGTCTTGGCTGGTTAATTAGGAGGACAAAGAATAAGAGTTTTTCCTGTATTGTGAAACTATTCATTTTTAGTCAGTTTTCCACTAGAATATTGAAGATAGCAATAACATTAGTGATACATAAGCTTTTAAAGTAATAAAATCAGGCATTAGATTTTTAGAGATTTTTTCTATTCTAGCAAAAACCTCCAAACGTTCATGAAGCTACTGTAGAAGAGGAAGAGGAAACAGCACTTTGTTTCACTAGTGTGACATTGTGCACAGCTGAAACTGAAGAACGCTCTTCCCCTTTCTTTTTCTGGTGGGTCTTTCTACAACACAGAAATAGTTTCTTACATAAAATTTTCTTAACATGTTTAAGCACTATTTATTCAGTTAGATACCTGAGTTGATTTTTAAATTAGCTCAACTGGTCAGACATTTTTCAAAGTCTTGTTCATTTCTGGATTTGTCATACCTGACTTTAAGCTATTACCTGAGACACTTAACTTTAATGTCCAGTCTCTTTTTATTTTCTTTACAGTCAATGAGCATAGTAAGGCACCTATAACTAAATTGTAGGAGAGCTCTCTTGCCGTTGCATGTTAAGAGTACCTAAGGGCAAATAACTTTTTGTGGCCTAAAAGTATGGACAATTAGTAATATAAATAACATAAAATATCATTGCTGCCTAGGAATATGGGCAATGAATTGTGGTCTACAACTGCATAAGAACCTTAATACCTTTCAAAATATGGCCTTGGACCACATCACTGCATCACAGTCTGAAAGAAGAGAGTCTTTGTTTCATACCAGGGAGAAGCACACAAGTTTTGAGGCAGAGAGCTGTTTAAAAAGAAAGATTTTACAGTCTCCTCAGTTCCACCAAAGCAAGATCCTCTCCTGTGGCCAGCAACAGTTAATTCTTATGTAAGAAAAAGTGGGGCTTTTGTCTTTGAAGATATATCTCCTACTGAACATATTAAAATAAATAAATAAATAGTAGCAGGTAAGTAAAAATTACTATTTTATAATTTAATTTACTATTTAGTAAAGCTTGAATGTTTTCTATAACAGTTCAATAGATTTTCTTAAATAAAGTTTCCCCTGCTGGAGCTTCAGTTGCAAAGGCAGAACACCCCCGAGTAATAAGAGCCAAAGGTTCAAGCACAGACCACTTCATATCTCAAAGCTCCGGCTCCTCCAACCTTCTTCAATCTTTGCCCTCTACGTGGTATTTTCTACAAGTTTTGGTTCAGAGCAAAGCAGATAACAAATGGTTCCTCTTATTGAGTATTCTACAGTCTTTGTGTGATGTAACATCTGTCAGAAATTTATAGATTGATGTTTCAGTTTTATGTAGTATTGTGGTCTTTGGCCTCAGAACTAAAACCAAAATAAATGTGAACATTTTTGGATCTTTTACTAAAACTACGCTATGCATTCCTTTAATCTTTCTTTCTAGAGACACTGTACAATAGTTTCCTTGTTTTAGACTTTCAGCATTGCTGACATTAATGCAATTATTTTTGACAAGTTGAAAATCTTCCTGTAATTGAGTTTCTATTTGACTTTAATGTTTGCCCCATTTGGAAGGCCCTGTTAACAGATTTCAAGCTGTGATAATAATATTTCCTTCCTCTATTATCAAACGTTCTAATCTGTTTTCTTTCCAGATCACCACTGCTCAAAACGGCCATGAGATATTTTTTCAAAAGGTGGAAAAGGTCTGTTTTTTAAAAAGCTTTGGGTTTGGGGTTTTATTTCTATTTTTTTTCCAAATGACAAAGTGCATCTCAAAACAAGTCAGCAAGCCAGGAAGCACAAAATTAAGATTTAATACAACAATATTTACTCAGCACCCTTTATAAAACTGTACCTATTATTTAAAAGTAACTTGTGTAGTTTATTTGCCAAGTGTTAACTGATACAGATATAATGAAAAATAGATTTGCTGAAAGCATTTTTCAGAGCAGTAGGTGTTATAAAAGCCACATAATGGTTAAATTTAAAATAACTCACCCACCTAAGTTATCTTCTTTGAAATATTTTCCTTTGCTTGTATGATATTTCTTATTTGTACAGTCAAGGACACAAAAAAGAATGTAAAAATTAAAGACTTCAGTCTTTACCAGTATAAATTTCCTGAACTGTCACTCACAGAAGTTATTGACCCAAATGTTTAAGGCACATTGACAATGAAATTATCGTTTTGGTTTCAACTTGATTTTCCTTTTTTCCTGGCAGGGTTGCTTCAAGTCATTTATTCTGAGATATCCATGACACAGTATAGCTATGTTACTCTTAAAAATAGACTCTGGGGTCACTCTTGTGACTCTCTGATAGTTTGGGTTTAAAATAAAAATGCCAGTCTTCAACTCTGGCTGTAGCCCTCTGTTTTTGGAAAGTGCAGCCAGGGAAACTGTATAGATACCAGAAGTAAAATTATTTTTCCCTACTCACTGATCCAACTAATATTTAAAGGATAAAAGATGAAGCAAGGTTTTAACACAAACCCCTGCAAAAGCAGGCAAATAAAGGACAGTGCCATAGACAAGGAAGATCATTTTTAAGTACTGCCTACTGCAGACCCTTGTTCCTGGTCTACATCAGCTGGTGGTCACCTAGAGCAGCAGGGTTGGGAAGGATGTCTACTACCATTCTAGTATCACCCAAAATGTGCATACCAGCACTCATTTAAAGCATTATTCACATTTATTATGCATTTTTAAGAGTGTATAGAAACTGGAATCAGATGAGAGAGGTAATAAGATATGATCTCAAATATTCTTTCATTGTTGCAATTATTGGCAATTGTTCTGACACCATTTCTCTGCAAAATTCAAGAGCAAGCCTCTCACCACCAGTGCAGAAAGCCAGAAACATAATGGTAAGGACAAAATTTTTAGTTTCATCTGCTATAGGAGAATTGCTATGATGTGCTTATCACCCATACATTTCTTTTGCCTTAAACACACTGAATAGGAAAGGGGCTGGCCCAGATTTCTGCCATAGATACACAGGAGCAGCAATGAAGAGTAAAGAAACAAATAATCTATAATAATCACTGGGAACTGCTCTGATGCTGCCTCTAAGGACTGGGCATTATCACTCCTCTTTTCCATGCCTTGTCCTCCCTTGGTTCCTCAATATACTGCTACTGTCTTGAAGCTATACACCAGGGAGGAGGGTTGCCTTTGCAGGAGCTACAGTCAATACCAAAGAAAAGTCGTCAGCTACCCACATGTTGAGAAGAAATGTGGCCATGAAACTTTTGATGAAATAAGGAATTATAGTACATCACAAAACTCATAAGTAAATGACAAAATAGTAATGTACTGTTTCATTACCATCTGTGTTTCATTAATAGACTATGTTATAGAATGTGTTTCCATTAACAAATAAAGACATGATTATTTGCTACATCTGGTCAAATAACATAAAAGCAGATTTGAAATAAATTCACATAGAAATGACTCATATTCAATTTTCCATTATTCGTGGATTAGTGGTTCTGCTTATCTCCAGATACTCTATTTCATGCTGATATTCATGAAAATGTCCACCAGCTACCCTAAATTTGTGATCATGTGCCTGAAACATGTGTTTCACAATGGAACACAATGAAAGAACTCCTTCTTTGTTCTTTTTCTCTCACTGAATAGAGCAATTCTTCCAATAGGGAAGCAGGAAGTGGAACCATTCTGTGCTGTGATTGCAAAGCAGGAGACCTTTCAGGTCTGAAACCTGAGCAGCAAAGTGAAAAGGTGCAAACTGGCACTCAGCAAAATGAACACTGTGTGACAGAAAAATGTTGAGTTCACATAGGTCTGGAACTGGCATTTTAAAGCTGTGATGAATGCAAGGAAAAACACACCTTGAACAGTGTTGGTGTGAAATATTTTGTAGTTTGCATTTTGTCCCACAGATATACCTTGTATCATTAATCTAAATGGTGTCGCAGTGTCATACTTCACAAAAATTCTTGTGTTGAAGTTTTCTTTACCACTGAACACTGGAAATCTCAACTTCTTTTTAACCATTAGAATATGTTTCTAAACATCATTTCCATTGCCAGGAGGCTCTTCCACAAAACCAGAAATGTACAACAACAACCAACCAACCAACCAATCAAACAAACAAACAAACAAACAAAAAACTTCTCAACTTCCACTGTCTGTCAGAATTAAAAGTCTCTAAAAGAGCTATGCTCCTCATTGCCTGCCTTTCCTATTAATGGGGTGGTGCTATATGTAATAGAACAAGATGAAGGGGGATGTATCTTGAGCATATAAGGATAGACATGAAGACTATCTGGTGCAAAGTTTTAAAAAGCTAGCAATTTCTGGGCTGTGTTTTTAGCGTATGCAGTAAGCTGCTGCAACATTTACTGTCCTACTCATTGCAGCATAGAATTGTGAAGCAATTAATACTTTTTTGTTTGCATATTATTGTTTGTCTTTTTCTATTTATACATTTAACAAATCAGTGAATGAACTACAGTGGACATTCTGTACATGATTTTTTTTCATGTTGTTATTATATAAATTGTTCCTCAATGTTGCTAGCTTTCATTGGCACCTTTTAAAACACCCAGTCTTTATTTTTTTCTAGCTTAGGATTCCCTGGAGAAGAGTCCAGCACTGAAGAACATTTATTTTAGCATTAGGAAAGATAAAAGCTACAAAGTTATTACTAGGCCTTAGCCCTATGAAATATAACATGCTGATTTTAAAAGACAGAACAGAAATCCAGAATACCAAAACTCAAAAAATCTGCTTAATGCACCATCAAGCAAAACAGAGGGGAATTCATCAAGCAGACTAGAGAGCTGACAACAGGTTGGTCACCAAATATAGCATGATGTGAAAATTATCTTGTTTGAAAAAATATTTTATTTTGTAGTAGCTGGATGCATGAGTATAGCATGAATGTAAACAGTGTCAATGCTGTAAAACAATGCAGATATTTCCACATATTCTCCTGCATTGCATGTGAAGCAAAAGTGGATATCAGTTACAGAGTGGTATCAGTTACAGAGACAACTTTTATTACATAGCTTATAACTTGTACTATGCTCCATCCCCTTATTCTTCTAGAAGTACATGTAAGACTGGAATTGCATGTAAGATGATACTCTATAATTGCCTAGTAGGATTTGTTGGCTCTGTTGTCCCTTTATTAGCTAGCAGGTTTGTGATTGCACATGAAGTAACACTGAATAATAATAATAACTGATATATAGTTTTAAAAAATGACAGCAAGTAACATAGCTTCATAATTTGAGTTTTTCTGAAGATTGAAGTTGTTTGCCATTTATGTAAGAGTAACACATTTCGGTCTAGGGTTCTTTGTTTTTTCTTTCTTTTCTTTTCAAATGACAGCATAGGTTTAACATTTGTGGGAAGGGATGGAACTGCTTCTATTACTGATTTTTGCCACAGTATTGTGACTCATACCTGCATATGCTGCTTTCCCTGTATACACAGATATTTCAGTCTCTATGTCTCAGTCATGTCTCATCCTTTGTGACCTGAACTTGTTGAATAAGCAGATTTATAAGTATGGTTGTGACATATATATATATAGGGTTTTTAAACAGTTACAAAAAGTCTTCAGACTCATATCAGAGACTTTGGATCTAATTCAAGTCTCTTTATCCCCTGATAGCAAGATATCATCTCTAAGGTAAGATTTAAGCTCCATCTATATCTTGTGGAGAGAGACAGACACATTTAGGAGGTGATCTCTCTCATACAGATGGTTACGTATAGGTGTCCTGGTTTTGGTTGAGATTGAGTTAATTTAGTAGCTGGCAGAGTGCTGTGTTTTGGATTTAGGATAAGAAAAATGTTGATAACATATTCATGTTTTAGTTATTGCAGAGTAGTGCTTACACTAAGCCAAGGACTTTTCAACATCTCGTACTGCCCTGCCAACAAGCTGGCTGGGGGTTGCAGCAGGAGCTGGGAGGGGACACATCCAGGACAGCTGACCCAAACTGGCCAAAGGGGTATTCCATACCATGTGGCGTCATGCTGAACAATTAATATTAGGTAACTGGCTAGGGCAAGAGGAACTGCTGCTCAGGGTTAGGATGGGCGTCAGTGGGTGGTGGGAAATTGCTCTGGGCATCACTTGTTTTGTATATTCTATTATCAATATCATTGTCATTATCATTATTGTTATCACTTCTCTTCATTTTCTGTCCTATTAAACTGCCTTTATCTCAACCCAGGAGCTTTTACTTTCACTCCCAATTCTCTCCTGTTCCATTGGGGGGTGAAGTTGGTGAGGAGTGTTGCATGCTAGCTGCCTATGTGAGGCTGTGTGGTGCCTAGCTGCCTGCCAGGTTAAACCTGGCATATATTTATGACTTAGCATATATTGTTATGTGCTACATAACACTATGCTACAATAGAGGCTTAACAGTTAGAAGGTTAGGAAAGTACAAGATCAGTGGAGCCAGTGTTTCACCCTTCTTAATATTCTTTATAGGCATTGGTTACTTAACAAGAGTGATTTCTTGAGTTTTAAATATTCTTTATTAATCTTGATCAGTGTGGTTGTCAGCAGTCTGATTTTCTATGTAGTGTCCAAGATAGGTAAGCAAAATGCATCTCAGAAGAGACAATGCCTCAGAAGACATGATTCAGTTTACTTCCATAAAACTCTCAAATGGAGCAGTAACTGATTCATGAAATGTAACTTATAAACTGGTCCCCACAAAGGAGTCTTGCCTGGCTTGTTGGTGACCATCATTTCTCCCTACAAATACCAGGAAATTTTCCTCCATATTTTCACATCACTTAATTTTTTCTTAAAACAAACAAACAAAACAAAACCAAAACAAAAAAAAAACAAAAAAAAAAAACAAAAAAAAAAACAACAATCAAACAAAAAACTTTTCCTTAAAAAAAATAAGGCCTTTGCATTTTTTTATTTATTATTAATATTAATATTAATTTTATGTGACATACAAAATGCAGGTCCATTTATATCAGAAAGCTGCACAGAAACTCTGGACTGCAGTGCTTCATGAAGTGAAAATATGAAACCACATGGAAATCAGAAAATTATTCTCTCACTCTTATATGTATATATATAGCATAAATTTTAAGGTTGCAGTGTTTATGCTGTCTCTAGTCATCTCACCATGTAACCATCATGACTACAAGTCCAAGCAGTGTTAAGAGGTTATATTTAGTAAGCAGCTGACAATGACTCATGAACTCAAAGCACAAAGGAGGACATTGCTAATCTTCATGTGTTCCCACAGATAAATCCAACATCTTGCACACTGATAGACTGCGCACAAGGATGCCTCATACCCGGGTGCTGAGGTGGTTTTCCTGAAAAACAAAGACTGGTTAAAACACTATGCAGATACTTAAAAATCAAAGGCCTCTGGCTTTATAAGCCCACTTTACTGCCTGATTTTGAAGTTTTCATTCTCAACGCCAGACAGGTTCAAAAAGAATGTCTGTTTTCATTTCAGCTAGGCTAATCCATACATAACATCCTTTCCCACTATTTACTAGACTGCAGCTATCAAATGAAGATATGATGTCTGTGTTTGGGTTAGTTGTTTTAAATTCTAATGACCATGATGTAAGCACTATAATCAAGCAAAGCTTGTCTATCTTTGGATTAGTGTCTCTTTGCCATAGGCCCAATGTTCATTTTCTAGCCTTGTCATTAAACTAACCACAATTCTGCCTAATTTTCAATTAGCAGTAAGCTTGCTATACAAAGCTGTGTGGCCCTAATTTAAAGCTTGTTTCATATAGTTCTTTGTTCTTTTTTAACAGTTTACTAATATTTAGATAAGCAACCTCAATTTACAGTAGATGCTTTGTTAGATTGGATTTTCCCTGGTGGTTTTTTTTTTTTTTTTTTTTTTTTTGGTGGTGGTGGTATCTTTTTTTGTTGTTGTTTTTTGTTTTCCAAAATCACTCATTAACTCTTTTCACATCCAGTGCAGGCAAGGCTGTTGTATAGGGACACTCAGGAAGAGCTTAACTAAAATAAATGCTGAAAATATCTATGAAAAAGTAAATGAAACGAGTCTCTTCTAATACCCCAGTTCCTCTGTATATTTGCTTGTGTTTAGGAAAAAATTTAGGTGGTATGTGTCATACTTCTATTAGGAGAAAATATATTAATTTATAAGAAAAAATTCCTATACATGAGATGTTTTCAAAGAATAATCAGCTCAATGAACCATCTATTTGGGAACTTAAAACTACATAAGACTGCTAGGAAATAAATTCCACAGAATAAATCTTAATTGGCATAAAGATAGATGGTCTGATGTGCTTTGTCACTCTCTTTGAAAGTCTCAGATGCATTTTATTCCATTACTGTGAGGGTATAGAACTTCTCTATTAGGTTTGTCTAACCCAGTATCCTGTTTCTGACAGAAAAACATTGCAGATGCTTAAGAGTGAACATAAAAAGAAGGCCTGTTTAGATTTGACTAAGAGTTTGCAAAGTAAGATAAATATAAATAGTGCAGAAGTGACATATGATTTCATTTTATTGCCACTTGTCTAGGAAGTCCTACAGTAAGGGTTACCTCAATACTTACATTTTTCTTCATTTCATCTTCATGCAGCATGAATTCCTTTTAGGATGAGATGCAATTTTCTTCACTCAAATCTGCCAAATTGTTGTTTATTTTGTAGAGGGATTATTTACTTATGACCAGCAAAGAGTTTACTTTGAGTTAATTGTCATGTTGTCCAAATGTCCTATAACTGGTTGCATACATTTAAGACTCTTCCCCAATATCAGAAGGATGGTCAGCCTTTGATATTCACTTGTTATTTATAGCTTTACTTAGGTCTATCTCATTTCCAGATACAAATATTCCTCTAGGAAATTGAAGATGCTTGCATATTAAAAGAAAACCAGCTATGACTCTAATAAAATGAAAAGGTTTTTACCCATTCTTAAATTAGATAATTTTTTTAGCATAGCAAGCAGCACACTGAACTAAATTTCTAAACAGCTACACTGAAAATTTAGTTCCCTGTAGACATATGCAGCAAATGTAGTATCGCTTACGTCAAAAATTGCTGATGTCAGATTCCATTACTTTGTGGACCACTGTGCAAAAAGCGATTATCTTTGGTGTAAGGCTGGGCAAAGATATATTGCACTGAAGTGTAAAGAGCTCTGTTTGTTTTACCGGCCTGTACAGCTGTACACTTTGTTCTCTGATTTTGAGACTACTTCAACTCCAACACCCAAGCTGCAGAACCAAATAAAACACTCGCACAGACAGGCAGGCACTTATCCAGCTCTGCATGCGTAGTGACAGAGAGGGGCCAAAGAAACTAAACTAAGCTAAAAGGAGTAAAAAAGCAGAATGCGCTTGCCTGGGAGTCAGGTCCTGCACATTAATGCAGTGCAGCCATGACTCACTGCTCACTTCTTAACTGGAACGGCCAGTGAACCAAGGTTTTGTAATGTCCCCAAGGCCCATACTGAGCTCGTAATTGACTTCTCTGTTTCCAGGCCCAGAGCAAAGTGTGAAGCTACCAGCTAGCCAACCAGCAAAGACAGCCTGCCTTCCAGATTTCACCATGCCTATAGCACACTGAAAATGTCAGCTCAGCCAGCAGTAAGTCCCTCTTTCCTGGTCCTCCCATCTGGAAAGCAGTGAATGTAGATGTTTTGCAGGCCAGCCAAGTCTGAAGTGGCTGTACTAACTGAAAATTATTATTAATAACAATAACAATAACAATAATAATAAACAATAATAATAATAATAAATTCCAAGCTGTCCAATACCCTCTGAAATCATCAGGCTAACTTCTCTATCTTAAGCCTAATTTTCTGGAGTTTCCAGAGACCCAGAGGATGATCACAGATATTTACTTTCTCCCCTGTGTAATGCAGGCTACACACCACCTAAGTTCTTACCATTTGACTGGCGCTTCCCGTGTACTGTGTTAGGTTAAATTCTGTCCTGCTGATACATGCCCAAAACTTTTCCCCCATGACATGTACCAATGTTTTATTTTTCTGCCTCCCATCATACCCTGGTTTTAGGAACCTGAAAGTTAACTGCCAAATCATCTGGTCTCAGCTTCTCCCTATAATCCATGAGAGTAAGTAGACACATACAGATGGGGATATACTCCCCCTGACTTCAAACATCTTTCTTAAAATGGGATAACTTGCTCTTAGGAGGTGCCTATTTCATTCTACCAACTATCAGGGAAGTTTAGAGGTCTAAATTAGACTAGCTGATAAAATTGTAAAGAGGAAAAATTGGAAGATAAGAGCTTTGGTCAAGTGTTGAGGAGCAAAAAGAAAAGCTGTTGAAACTCTGTGGGCTTTGTCATGTAACCAGACAAATAAAGCAACCAGCTGACAGTTCTGGCCCCAAAACCTGCCAGTTGGCTGTTGTTGCTGCTTTAAGGAGAAAGAGTAGAAATGCACAATGACCCTGAGAGAATGCTAATGGGCAGCAAGAGTAATGGAAGGAAGCAGGAATTTGCATTGCTTACAGTGAGGATGGTGGAAATTGCAGGAGTTAATATTTGACTGAGCTTAGACTTTAAGAAAGTATTTGGGAGAGTTAGCAGACTACTTTTTTTCTGCTCTGTATAAACTTTCAGTTGTGGCTGTAGTCTCTGACTTGTTTTCAGGTAAGACAATCTTTAAATCTTTTAAATCATTTAACGTTTACAAAATATGTATCTGTATACATCTATTTAATTGTATAAAGACTTACATAAATTTCTGGACCATATCCTCGAAAGATCTCTTTTAAAATTAAATTTATGATTGTCTACCTATCTACCTATCCTGAGAGACTAAGATAGCTTGGTCACACCACATCTGAGGACATTGGTATACCCTATACCCTGTTTAGAACAAAGCAGTGTTGGCTGTAATCCCAAACTCAAGTAACCTGTCTAAGTCACCTCCCAGGGAGGCAGAAGGAGTCTAATTGCAGGCACATATGGAAACACTGGACCATAAAGGACAATGAGGTGTTTTTTATTTCTTACCTTAACACCTGTTAATTAGGGTTAAACTTATCTCCATTGCAGTCTCACAGGTTTTCCTCTACCAGACCTCATGAGACATGACCTTTTGGTGCTGCTGCAGCTTCTAGAGATTCATGAATGTTTTTATTCTTACAGAGCTGTGAGTCCAAGTGCTAACCTGAGTAGCCTTCCAAGAAAATGAAATAATTTAATGGGAATGACGTAATGCTGTATAAGTGTGTTCAGGCTTCTACATGCCAGTGTCCTGCAAAAGCCTTTCCTCCTGAAGAATAAATTATAGATGATGAAGTCTACTGCAAACCACCCACCCACACTTAGCCTTTCTCTACTCCCCCACATGAACTTGTCAACAAATTGGAACAGAAAATAACCCATGTTTTCATTGCTTCAGTCAAAATCAGTGTCTGCATTATCACTATGCATTTGAAAAGTAGAGGACATTGCAAGCAGGAAAGCATCAAACTTCTAAGTAAATTTGCACATTGGTTTAGGGTTATTTTTACCTATAAAATGACATACTAAATGCGGTTTATTTAATGTGTTTTACTCAAACTTTATTCACCTATAGACATCTGTGTTATATGCCAAAGTATACTCTTCATTCACCTATAGACATCTGTGTTATATGGCAAAGTATAACTATAAGCAAAATCAAGATGAGGAAGTGGAACATACTCATGTAAGCCTTTTTTTAAGAAGAAAGGAAATACACTTTTTCTTAGAATTAGAGCCAACAGTTTAAAAAACATACAAATGTTGAAATAAAAACTGTGATGTTTATAAAGAATAGTAACTATTGAATTAAGGTAAAAATAGAAGAGATCAATGTTTAAAACTTCTGCTTGTTCTTATTTTAGAAGATGACTACACAAAGCAAACCTAAAGAGTGGAATAGGATTTCATGTTTTATTGGCATTTGGGGAAACTTTATACTCTGTCTCTGGAAAATCAGAAAGGGAAGTGGTTGCAAGGAATCCACATAATAATGTATGGGAAAGCCAGCTAGAATTTACAAGGGAGTGGACTGTGCTGGTAAATCAAAAGGTTGCCAGATCACATGGTTCACAATTAATAATAGTGGGGTGTTCCACCAGCAAGCAGTTTCTCCATTTTCTTTTTCTTTATTGCCTTTTTATTCCCACTAAGCCACTAAATTATTTTGCTTAACTATTGGTGCAAAATACATGTTATTAGTAAAAACATATCAAGTATATAATGAGAAGCAAATAAGCCCATTTCAGTTTCATAAAAGCTAGGAAGGTTTCAAACTGTAGGGTGTTTTGTTTTGCTTTTTCTTGCTGGGAAATAAGATTTTATGGCCAAATGTTATGAGAACCAAGTATTCACAAGGACCAGAGCTTCAGTGTTCAGTTTGGAGGCTCATTTTTAGCTATATAGTACAATCTTGCAGTCTGTGCTCTTGACTTGGTGCCAGTTCTCCAGCAATAGTCACAGCAAAGGATGTTTAGGGACAACTACTGACAGGATTTAACTAACAGATTAAGTCTGGGCATATTTTTGGTTGCTTTCCACAATGCCAGATATCACAAATGTCACCCTTCCATCCGACCACATAACTCTTGAGGAACTAACTAGGCAGTATCATTAAACAAAACATTGCCTTATAAAGTGAAAAGGAATGCCAACCACATATGCAATCCTAGTTCACCAAACAGTTCTGCCCTAAAACCAAACTGTTGTGATGTATTCATTCTCTCTCACATTTATTTATACTATGTATATCCAAAGGATTTTGTAACCAAAGAACCAGGTAAAGAACACTTTGCAAAGATTGATTTGAAGTACAGGAGGAATTGTCCTTAGAAACAGGCATCCTCACCACAGTTGAAATTTCGTCTCAAACTACTTGGTTATGTGTGATTGAAAGTGCCTTCATATTCGCTTCAGTTAGTGCAGGTTTATAGCTCCTATGCCTTAAATTTGAGGAGAGAGCTCTAATGAAGTTAAATTCTGGTTTCAGAGTTTCTGATATAAAGGACCTACAGACAGTCCTGCCAATATTAGTAATAAAAACTTCAAAGCAAGCAGCAACAGCAACAGCATTTTGTCTGTGCTGGACTCTGTGTTCCCAGATCAGCTCTACTGTGGTTTCATTCTTTGCTCATAGAAAAGGAAATGATAATTTGTCAGAACTCATTCCAGTTTTGAAAAAGAAAATGTCCTTAAAGTTTGAGAAGTTCAGGGGAGCAAATTGGTTTAAAATATATTTCTAGTCAAAATTGAACTAAATAATTCTTAGACTTTGAGGAATGAAGTATTTCCCCAAAGCTCTCACATCGGTCCATAAAGGCAAATTCCCACTGAATTCAATGGAGGAGAGTTTGATATTAGACATTTCAGTAAATTATACATACTTCTATTTCTCTAAAACTTGCTATACATCATATGAAAAGGCAGCATGCCATATGTCATAAGTAATTTCAGCATTCATATACAGTGAGACATAGCAGTGGTGTTTACTATATATTTCAGAAACACCCACAAGATATAATAAAAGGTCTCTCCCCAAAGTACACGTAGATTGAGAACTAGTTCTTCTGTCTTCCATTTCTTAGTTGCACCTAGTGCAATTCCTCCCTGGTATGCTTGCTTCCAGCAAACCTGGGTAAGAGAAGAGGTAAACACTATAGTGCTGATTAGACTAAATTGACAAAATTTTGGATAAAAGTTAGGGAAAGTACACAAGATGAGGTTTGTTGATGTCTCGATTAATATTTTTGGATGAAGTAGAAACTCAATACTTCTCCATCAATTAAATAATACAATGCAGTCCAAAGAATGAACTTGTGTGTTCAGACCAGAATGGAGTTTAAAAGTTCCTTATATATCTTTATAGATAGCTATAATTTATAATGCAAAAACAACCATACAAGTATCTTTACAGTACATTTTCTTCCATGGAATTTTAACATTCTTTTCCACTCATTGTTTTGTGTATTTTGGAAGGTGGATTCATGAAGCATAGCATGTAAGACATGTTCGATCTATGCACAATATACAAGTTAACTACAAGAAACTGTCATTTCCATTGAATTCTAAAGGATATGAATTGGCCTAGGAACTTCAAAGTTTGTATAAAGGAAAAATTAAGAATTGTCTTTGATTTTCACTTAGAGTTCAATGAGATTTGTGTATGTAGGAATGAAGTAAAAACAACTATATTGTGCAAATATGTTTCAGAATTGATAAATTTCGCACTTAGTGTGTGTTGGAGAAGCAACAATAATATTTTAGTATGTATTACAAGATCACCATGAATAATGGACTGAGAATAATTGACTGAATAGGCATGGAGAAACAGTAAAAAGCCATTTTTAAAGAATAGTTCAAAAACTAGGAGTGGAAGCTTAATATAAATTAGGAGTCAAAAAAGGTTTGAGGCAGAAATATTTTACCTTCTTGGTTTCAGTTTGGGGTTTGGGTCTGGTCAACAAAGTGGGTGTTTATTGATGCAAGTTTTAATGAGATCAGGTAATGTGTGTATGCCTAGGTTGCATCTCAGCAGTGAAGCTGGTGTAATCCCAGGCCATCACAGAATAAGGATAAATACGTGAACATGGTTATATCCTTGCAGCCTACCTTCCTTCATACCTACATTCCTAAGAACACAGTTTTGTTAGCTAATGATTTCAAGGGCTAGTTGGAGCTTCAGAAGCCAATCTATTCACAAACTGAATGTCCTGTAGATCACATTTAGGGATGTGCTATCCATCTTTGTAGCAATACTTGACACAGTGAGATCATATTTAGCTAGGTCAAGCAAATTTGCCAAACAGATAGCTGCAAAGAGAGAATGAGTCTATATTCATTACTTTATTTAAGCCTTTCAGTACTTTCTTCAAGACAAGACAGGCTGTTAATCCAATTTTTCCAGGCTGTGATGTTACCAACTTTAATTCACCAAAGCTTAAGTGACTACTGGAACACCTAGTACTTTTCCTGACAAACACATCTCTGTCATCTGTAGTGGAAGGAACACTGAGAACACTTATTTAAAACAAGTGCAAGAAAAGGAAGCCCAAATTCAGAAACTCTTCAAAAACTAAAAGAAACCAAATGTAGCCTTTCATTCCAAGGCTAGCCAGAAGTTGGCTTTATCAAAGTGAATATTTGTTCTGCTTGCATCATCACCTCTTCCATAATAGGATTTTGACTGACAGATTTTTGCGGGAATATCCAAGAATATGACTGCTAACACACAGTTTTGTAATAGCAGGCTGCAATCAGGGTCTGAGTTCAGCTAGAGTCATCATTGTTTACGACTGTAAGCCAAAAGCATTGGAATCTTTATTTAAGAAGAGCTGAAGATTTTGTGGCATCCTTCTGGCAATGATAGTGCAACAGAGGTATATCTTCAAGACTGTGTTGGCAATCATGTCGTAACATTTGTGGTAGTGACTTGACAATGGAAAACCTTAGGGTGAATTTTCAGCTCATAAATAAAACAAAAAAGGACTCATACTTACACAATCATGGCTGTTGAACCTGGCCATCTGTATAATGTTCCCGCTTGCAATGGCATTCCTTAAGATGAGCAGTCCATCATTATGGAGCAAACACATAATTATGGTTACAGACTTGTTTTGACAATATTTCCATTATTGCAACCTGTTCCAGAATTTCTTTATGTAAGCTGGTCTCAGAAATTTCACAAGTGACATGTTTTGTAAACATATTCAGCTGTTACGCTATCTCAGAAATAAGGGTGTTCCAGCGTCATTTATTAGAGTTACTAGAAATGATATAAACCTGACTTTGCTTTACACTAGCAGCAATGCTAGTGCCTGAGTTCCAATGGACAGAAGACTTTTGATCTCAGTCATTTTGAGAATACAGGCAAATCTCTGAAAGACATTAAGACACTAATGCTGTCACTCAGTATTACCCAGGGTACTCAGTTCACTGCCTGCACTAGAGATAGACCATGCATAATTAATCAAGTTCATTATATATAGAAATATATACTTTTGAAGTGCAATACTTACTTCATTGTAGGAATAGAAATTAAATCTTTACATTGTTTTGAGGGGAAAATTCTTATTCCCTGTGAGATACAATAATTTTTTTTGTTCTGTTCTGGAATGAAAAATAAATAAATAAATAATGATCAAAACATCATGAAGACCTTTATAAATTTGTATAACATCATGTGAATGTTTTTCATAATGACTTACAGTAATTAAGAAATAAAATTTCAGTAGAAAAATAGCCCCAAGTACATTTTAAGAGATATTTATATATTTGTAATGTATTTTTTTTCTCTGGTTTAAGAGACATGTAAAGACTATTTGACATTGAGTTATGACTTAAGTATTTTGTTGGTACTTGCAAAGAGTGAGTCAGTCTTGATTTTCATAGAACCATAGAATGGTATGTGTTGAAAAGGACCTTAAAGACCACCTAGTTCCATTCCCCTGCCATGGGCAAGGATGCCACCCAATAGTTCAGGTTGCCCTGTCCACTCTCCTTTTTCCAGCTCCAAAGCATCAAAAGCATATGTAAAGGCTCTTATGGGGCTAAGGGGAGACTCCTCTTCCTGCTTTGATGCAGGTCCAGTCTCCTTTGTCTGTGAGTCAGTCAAGTCCATCAGCTCAGGGTTCAAAGCTAGGCTGTGACAGCACACAAAACCATGCATCAATCTCTCATTCAGATTCCTAGATAATACACTGCCTGGCAAGCTCCTGTTGCAACACGGCAACTTGCTTGAAAAGTTCATCCAGCTGATTGCCCTTGTACCCACAACACCTACCTCAGGCCCTAGGGGAACTTCCAGATTCCCTGCAACTGAGGACCCAGGCAGCTCTTTCAGTCCTCAGGAGGTCTGTTTGGGTGTAGGCATCTGTTTGGGGAGGTTGTGGCCTGTTTGGGTTTCAGCCTCAGCCTGGAAGCTGTGGCAGGTGGACACTGTTTTTGTTTCAGTAGAAGGCTGTCTTTTGTTGCTCCCAGAATAAAAGAAAGTGGCTTGCCTTTGCCTTCCCTACGTGCCTTCCATGTGCAAACTGCCATGCTACACCCTGGCTGACATGCCAACCCGTGAAGATATTCCAGACTCATGCAGTGGTGTTTTGACAATGCTAACATTCCTAGCAGCACTGCTAATATCAGCGTAATAGCTTCTTTTAATCACTTAGGTTAATAGTATTTATCTTTTATATATTAGCTTATGGATTTGATATACTATTTTCTCATTGTTAATCTAAACTTTTCATTGCATACATGCACATTAATGTACAAGAGAGCTGTGCCTGGGAGATACACATATTTTATATAAATATGTATGTGTCTCCATACTCTTGATCCCTTTCTTATATCCAAATAATTTTATACTTAAAAATTATTTATATTTTATTAAAGTTATATTTTAAAATCAGAAGCTACAGTCCTCCATCATCAAATAATTTAAGACTGTCTAGAAAAGCAATGCTTGAAGATAATCCACATGAATACAAGATAAGTAATTTAAAAGTCAGTGTATTAGCAGTTAGTGTTGTCTTTTTTCATAATAATCAAAAATGTATCTGTTTTATTTTTAGTAGTTTTTGTTGTGAATCTTACAACTTTCATTCATGAACTTCTGGATTGTGACACTTCAAGTCATTTCCTTATTGTACAGTAGGCCTCCGAACTGATTTCCTGGCTCAAAATTCTTGATTTTTATTTTTATTTTAATTAAATTGCTTTAGCAGTCATCAACGTTTTGGATGACAACCCAAGAAGTGTGGAATTCCAAATTTAAACACCTCCCTGATGGATCCAGGAGCCTCTTGCCAATCATAATGGCATTTTTCATAGCAGGGGAGAAATTTTTTTTCAGCAGGAACTAAAGATCTCAGCTTGTTTAGATCTGATTGTAACTCACAGCTAGTGATGTGGTTATATCAACTTGCCAAGCCATCACTTAACCTTTATCCTTTTCCAATAAAAATTCCAGCATTTATTGTTAACAAGCTACTCTCCTTTAATTAAAGATGGCCTTGCAGACAGCCTTTATGAAAGACAGGGCTATCCATTTAAATGCCTGAGGTTTCTGCTAGTAAAATATACTTACTTTTTGGCCTCTTTTCTGAGAAGCTATTACACTGATATTAGCAGTGCTGCTAGGAATGTTAGCATTGTCAAAACAAAACAAAACAAAACAAAACAAAACAAACAACAAAAAAAAACAGTTTTAAATAGTGTATAGTTTTGTACATGATTTTATTCAAATCAGGCAATGCTGAATACTGGCCACCAGAAATTTCTTTATGTCTTTCAGTTATTCGCTCTACCAGAAGTAGTGATCTGGGATATGACAAGGTGCTGGAATGGACCTTCACCTCTGTACAAATAGAAATTTACTTACTAACATATTGCATACACCTTTGCAAAATCCATTACTTAAAAACATAATAATAACTCAATAGAATGCATCTATATGAAATGATATGTAAGTATTTCTGATGTATTGAAATGTGTCACTCAGCTTGTGATATCTGTCTGGGAGTACACTGGCTCTTTTATTAGAAAACAAATAAGGTATTTTAAGTTCATTTAATTTTAAGGTCTTCTAATTTAAAATGGAAGACATTTTAAGACATTAAAGATACCTTTAAAGTTAAAAATAATCATTTTCATGCAACATTTTCTGAGCTAAAAATATCCTTTCCAAAGCTTTGATGAAGCAATTTGCCAGCTTATTGATTGATAGATTTTGACATGCAAGAATACAGTCATACAAAAATTGTAGTTATTATATGGCTTTCGTCATGTGATCCAATCTTACTCCTTCAGTTACCTAATACTGGAAACTATATAGCTATTGTTTTGTACTTATCTCAGGAGATCTTTGTGAGGATTCAATTACTGTCTATTGAGTTTTTGGAACATACAATCCCATTATCATTTCACCTAAATGCCCAATTCTTTGGTTTTGTTACTATTATAAAGATGGTCCTTTACCAGCTGTGTTGCTGTCACCCTTGCTGCTACATGCTCTGTATGATCTAGTACAGCTTTCCATGCTCATTGAAATGTTATAATGGGGTTATATACTTAGTACTCTTCTCTACAGACAAGAGAACAAACAAACAAACAAACAAACATAAAGAACACACAGAAAGCACAGAGTCAAATGGACAGTAAAGCAAAAGGGTAGAAGGAGGGTATCAGAAAAGATCAGAGAGGAAAGATCTTAAACTAGTTTACCTGCAAAAGAAAATGATACTGGAACTAAAACACAAGATTTAAAATATCCTTTGTCAACCTGCAGGAAGAACACTTTAATAGGATAATTATTTGTACATAACCTGGTTACAAAGTAATAGTGCTTTGGATTGCTCTTTATGTTTTAGTGATAAACTTACATAAAATATCCAAAGAACATCAAAATTTCAAAAGTATCTTCAAAAGAAAAGAAAACGTTAAGTGACATCAGAAACAGTCTGAGAGGGCAGGAAGGTGGAAAAGAACATTTTAGGACTGATTTCTGAGTAATTGGATTAGTAATTTGCAGAGCTCACCTGCAGAGTAGGACTTCACATCAAACTTAGAAGGGAATTTACAAGATAGAATATAAATGGCAAGCTTGTCCTCCTCGTAAGGATAGAGAAAAACAAGATGGCAGGTGTCTTACTTAAAGTCAGGACCCAGGATTATGGCTTTTTGTCAGTCTAACAATTTTTTAACTGGATACAACTGGGTATTTCCCTTAAGCTCATGAACAGGTGTGGCCCAAAGTATTTGTTTCAAAATATAAGAACTAGGTTTACATTTTGCAGATTATAAATTTTTTGTTTGTTTGTATGTTTTCCCTTCTTCTTTCCATGTAGTAGTAATAAGATAATTTCAAAACACCTGGCAGGCTTTCAGACGCTTATCTTCAGGGGCTGTCATCTTTCTTTTGTAGGAACCAACATCCTGAAAAAGGACCAAGCAGGTGAAGAGTTTGTTGAACACTCCTTTGCTAAACTGTCAGGATTTGTGTGGGACTGTCTGTCGAGGGAGAGACTTGATACAACATCCATTGCTGGTGTGAAGTGAACAAATGAGGATACGTCTTGGATCCAAAGGGACACACATGAGAGTGTGCTCAGAACAGGAACCCACCCAGCTGCTCTGCTCCTGCTCATTGTGTCTTCCCTTTTGCATGAATTTTTCTTCACTGTACTGCTTGAAGTGAGATTTGAATGGGCAAGTTTGGAAATGTGTTAGATCATCGAAGGAAAGATGCAAAACAGAATGCTTCCCACTGAAAGTTAAAATGAAGAAATTCATAAAATATATACTATGAAATCCACCCATTAATTCAGAAAAAAAAAAAAATAATAATAAAGTGTTTGTATATTTTAAAGGACACATGGAAAGAAATATAAAGGAGAAAAGGAAATCATGAGGTGTAGCCTCAATCAAAAATGGCATAGCTGAGTTTCATTGAAGATGCCTGGCCAAAGAAGATGACAGAACAAAAATTTCTGAAGTATTTCTGTAACGTGAAATTCTTCTGACTAGGACATTTTCAGAAGCATGACATCACACAATGCAGCCCTCTGTAGTCCTAGGGAGGAAAAGGGGCTTGCTCAGCCATGGCACCATTACACACCGCCTTGCGGTGTTCCATTACAAGAAAGAGTGGAAATTCATTAAAACACATGGTGGTCCAAAGTGTGCACAGAAGGCAGTCATAGAAGGAGCTACTTTTATTAGGAGTAAAATTTTCTGTGTAATATAATATTTCCCAGCATCACTACCAAGAGGGCAAGAAGAATCCAAATGGAAAATGTAACTGCATTCTGTGTGCCACATTTGTGTGCATGTGCACACACTCTCACTCATTACATGCATAGAAAATAGGGGAAAGAAGTTAACACATGGGAAATATAGTATTTAAAAGGCTTATTAGCAAGGGTTATTCAACATCTGTGGAAAAGTTGACAAACTCTGCAGTAATGGTTCTGTTTTATTAAAAGTTTGATTTTTTTTTCAAATTTGCAGGCTACTCTGGGCTTATATAACAGGAAAAAAAAAAAAAGCCATTGCATTATAGGGTATAAATATTTCAAAGCAAGGACTATAATAGAAGAAAAAGGATATAAATGGTTACTTCTTGATGCTACACATCTTACAGACTTCACTCACAACATATGTGTTTACATAGATGTCCATTCCCCACACATCAGTGAGATTTTTTCTCTCTCATTGCTTACAAGAAAGCAGAATGTTAATCATGCTTTTTGATACATGAATTTTAGCTTTACCTTTTTTATGAGTATACCTATACTGACAATTAAAAATCCTCCATAGTAAGATTTCTTGGCATTCATTCATCTGCTTTTCAATATAGCCCACAACCTCAAAGGCAAATAATTACCTTAAGCAGCAAATCACATAGTTTTAATGCAACTCGGGCACTGCTGGGAAGCAAATTTGGCAGCAAAATTATTTACTGTTTCATGAAGTCCCAGAAGATTCCCAGGTATATATGTGCTTCATTATTTATAAAACTTCTTTGACAGATTGGAATAGTTATGCAGTTTTCGGTAGGCTCAGGGTTGCTTTTGAGTTCATGTTTGCAAATCGGCAGTCTGGCCTTTGTTGGTAGATCTATGATGTTTTTTGTCCAGCATAAATATGATATTTAATGTGCACATTTTTATATACCAATGACTGTACTATTTTAGCAGATAGATTTTCTTTAGATTTTATCTTATTCAGCCATGCATCCCCTAATGCCATACTTTCCACCAAGACCATGTTTAAGACCATGTTGAGATAACTCTCTGTACTGAAATCTTTGTTACACAGGAGAGTTTAAAGCCAGTCATTAGTTAAAGCCCTGCAGAAATATTGCCTGGATATATGATATATTTCAAGTTCCTTATCTATAGAGCTTTGTCAGTGGAAGTGATTCTAACTCCTTTTGGTATGTTTCCGTTTTGCTGTCATCCTGAGGAAAAGGCCTTTTCTATTTGCTGGTGGCAAGGGCAGTGACGAGGCTGTGTGACTGCAAAGTACAATACAATTTTCAACAGTAGAGAGACTTGGTGTTTTTGGATCAGCAGAATGCAGAAGCCTTAAGGCTCTTCTTTCAGGCACTATCAGGAAAGCTAGAAGACAACTAAAATTCATGTGTTTTTTCTCCCAGCAAAGTTTAAAAAAAAAAGTTGTTGGTTCTAAAGTTCTTTTCTATAAGGACTCCATCCCATCTGACCATAAGACAATGAAATAGAGACTTTTCCATTAAGAGAGATGGAGCAGCTCTTGGGCATCATCCACATACGGAAGAAAACTATAAAGCAAACCCTAAAAGAGGTGGATCTTCACATTTTATAGTCTCCCGGTCTTGGATCTTTTCAAATAAGTCTTGAGATAAGGGTGGATGCTGCCCTAATCTAAATGAAGAGATGCAGAGATAAATGGAGAGATGTAACAATGCAAATATAACTGCCTCTTATGTTGTGGGTAAATGTATTGAATTAGAAATTTTCAATCCTTTGCACCCATTTTCATTTCATTTCATTTCATTTGCACCTACTTTCATTTATTTTTTTAAAAGTACTTTAAATATAAAATCTCTCTAAGAAATCTTGTTATATGATCAGCGGCTTCCCCTAGACCACATTGTCAGATATTCAGTTGATAAATTCTATTGCAGAAGGTCCTACTGTGTTCAGTTCATTATCCTGATTGCAGATATGACTCATAGTCATTTTTCAGAACCAGCTTTGCAATAAGGTTAAAATTCACAAAAAAATAAATTCTCAGATCATTTTTACATACTTCAAGCTCTAAAAAAAAAAAAAAAATAAATAAATAAATAAAATCCCAAAAAGTAGAATTTTAAAATATTTGAAGTATGAAAATACCTGTTAGCTGTCTTTGCAAACAAATATTTTTTTTTTTACTATTTGTGCAAAAAGTAACACTGTGACCATCAAAAATTGTGGAGTAAACTCTAGATGAGTGTCTAACTCTTTTAAGTTTAGATCTTTGTACCACAACTTAGGGGAACAGTAATTGATTTTCAGCCATCGAGCTCATTATGTCAGACTATCTCTTTCACAATTTTTTATTTTTTTTCCAAAAAGGTTTATATTTAACAGAGTGCATGAGTTTCTGACTGTGGAAAATCTTGGTGATTTGAAGAAAATGGGTGAAATTCTGATACCAGTGAAGTCAATTACAGATCTTATTTTGTGCTAAAATTGTTGACTGAGCCTTCTATTGGTGGCTTTCTTTGTCAAAATCATTTAAATACTTGATACAAAAAGGCTTCTTTGTTATACCAGATTGTCTTTCTGAATTGAAGATTATTTTTAACCTTCTGCCAGGATTCAGTTTTCAAGTTACAAGGCATACAAGCCATCTAAATGTAAAATTAATCAGCAAATGGCATGGTTAATTCCCTGCCCCAAGCCCTTGCCAGTGGAACTTTTATTGATATATTCATTGGTAACATTTATTTTCTGTATTTACTTGCCAGCACTTGGCTTTCCTGACTTCAAAGACAGAGGGGGAGAAGGATTTTCATGATTCTTTTCACAGAGCTGAGCACAGGAAATGGGGGATCAGTGCATTTTATCAACTTGGCGTCTGTGTCACTGTGGCACAAGGGGAGAAAGAAATGCCATGATATCTAAAACTGAAAGTCCTAGACAAGTAGATGAGCCAGGAAAGGATAACTAACAATTCATCCTAAAATGAACCCTTGCTTTTCATTATGATTGTGTTGAGGAGAGTTGAGAATTGAAGTTTGCTTTAAGACTCCAGACTGCAAACTGTTACAGCTGTGCATCTGGAGTCTGATTCGTCTTCCCCTGGAATCCGTGAAAGGAGTCTTGACATTGACCTTACTGGGCATAGGTTCCCTGTGTTCCTCAGTGTTGACATTTATCCTACTAATAAATAAACAAACAAATAAAGAAAGAAAACAGGATAAAAAGAATATTGCTAGAAATAGGTAAGTACCCTTCCCAAAAAAATGACACATCATGTTAAGGGAATATGAGACTATTTTAGCTACTGTGATTTTACTGTACTTCTGAAACAGAAAATACAGACAGTGTATGTGATGGTCTCTTATTCACATGATTTGACTTGTGTGATACCTACATTGTCCAAAATGCTTTAGGAACCCATATTAAATCTTCAAAATTATATTTAGACTTCTAAGAACCTAACTATGAAAAATGAAGTCAAGTTACCTCCACTGTTTGGGTAACTTGTAGTTGTAATTCTGTAATTTCTACTTTCTTAATTACTGTTGGTTTCGTCTCAAACACATTTAAGTTTTGATTTTTAGTCTAAATCACTTATCTAGTCTCCCTCAGCAGCAAATGAAGAAAGGCAAGAAAATCCATGGCCATGAAAGAGAACTTTAATATCAGAAAGCAAAATTATCTTCTGGAAATAAGTATCTTAGGTGACTGAGGGGGTTGCAGTGCTTACCTTCAACCAGACAGTTAACTTCTAGACAGCTAAAATTGGAGGACATGAAGTATATGTGTATATGAAACAACATACTTCAGAGTTGAGTGTACCCATTTCCTGTTTTTCAAGTGTTTTATATTACCCACGTTCAACTGTCTTTGACTAGAGCAATATATTTGCCTGAAGAGGCAAGCAAAGACATTCCAAAATATATCCTGAATAGCGCTTAGCACAAAGTCATTATTTCCTACTGTGAAATCCTGTATTTCTATGTGAATTCTAACTTTGATTAACACTGTTTTGACATGCTTATTCTTGGAAGACATTTATACTCTATTGGAAGTCAATCTTTAACCCTAAAGTGAAACTAGCTTGAGGATTCTTTTGTCATTTCTTAAGGGATGATATTAAGTAAGATTAATATACTTTTTCTTTGTCACTCAAGAAATGGGAAAAAGCAGGTATGGATAACACACACACAACAGTTTTTGATTTCTCATAAACATTTTTGACAGATTCCTTTACACATTCCTGAAAGAAATACCTTCATATTTAAATTCAAACCATAATTTAGCATGTCAGTTTTTAGCTAAACATTTAGTTCATGCAAAATAGATATCCTGAAGCAATCATCTTTTAGATTAGATTACTTTTATATTTTTCTTCATCTTAGACACTCCAAATGCTAATGTCTAATTCCCATAAATAATTTAATTCTTTTTCATATATTCTTAAGTTAAATTCACCTTATATTTTGAAGCAAGACTTTTTAATGCTGCTCAGTTTCTCTAACCTGAATATTGCCCTCCAGAATTGCATTTCCAAGGATCTGGTTTGCTTTCCTTCATTTCTGTTTCATTGATAAACTTACTTCAGAAATTTTTGCTCTTTTGACTTATGATTTTACACATCATCTCCCAGACACATTTAAGAAAGCTTTCATTATTATATAAATACAATAGACTTTGTATATATACACTACATATATATAACATATATATCATATATATAAATATAATGACTTTATATATTATATTATATATAGGAATTTATTTTATATTTATATATATAAATATATATATATATTTCAAAAATACAATATGTATTGTATAAATACAATAAATAATTAACTTGATACATAATATTAAGCTTCCAAAGTGGAATTATGGTTTTCAGTTGGCAAATTTATGTCTTACTGCAGAGAATTTTGCTATTTACTAGTTTAGTTCATTCTAATGATTGATAAAAATTTTAGAAATTCTCTGCAGAAGAACATGTCATCTCAGATGAGGGTAGTCTGTGTGCACATTGCTCTAAGGCTGCACTCTTGTGGATCCTTAAGGTCAACCTAATACTATCAACTGAGTATAAGAGTGAGAGAGTGATACTTTCACTTGTGAGAGTATCATTCTGCCTGGTCATCAAAAATCTTTCAGGATTGGTGGAAAGATAAATGTTAGAAGAAACCAGCCTCCCCCAGTGAAGTTTATTGCTTGAAAGACTTAATTGCTTCAAAGACTGAGTTGTCTGTTCCAAAGACAATCAAACCCATATTTCATACTTAGCCACCAAGCTAGAGAGAATAGAATGTATTCCCTTGCAGAAGTCAATTGAGGATTCACAAGATCACCTAGAAGGAATGTGACTGGTTAGTTTAATGCTTAAGGTTATTTTCTGGTAAGCAGAATCCCAGGCACAGGTGCTTTCCCCCAGCATTATGTATTGTGCAATGATCACTGCATGCAATGGTATTTCTCCTGTTACCATGCAGAAACAACTGTGCTTTTCTAGGCAATGTATGGGGAGCATAATGCTTAGCTCCATCTTCTTGGTTCCTCTATAGAAATTGCCTTTAGTAACAAGGAACAGCCATTATCCCATAATGACAAGGGCTTTCAACTAGATATTACCTGTTGGTTGCCCTGCTGAAATCATCTCAGACTGAAGGTAAGTCCATAAATGCTTAGGAATGTTTGGACACAGAGGGTGGTCTGGCATCATCACTGTGGGATACAGTACACAGCACTACACTGACTGAGTCCCATTGTCTCTCAGTAGTACAGTATACAGAGAAGGTGTAAGTCAGCCCTCCTTTTTACCAACCTCATTCATAGATGGGGTGAACTGGCTGTGGTAGGCTGCCCCCCACCAAAGGGGCACCAGCTACTCTCCTCCCATGTGTGCCCAGGGGCTTTGGGAGCACTTGTGTTTCCCAAGGTCAGGTAAACTCAGCTCCCTCTTGAGCAGGGTTGTGGCTTCACTGCTAACCATAGCCTTAACTCCTTGGCTCTGGACAGAAACTTCAATGTAGAGAGGTCAGGACTAAGCCAATCTGAACTTGAAACCAAGTATTTAAAAACTGAGGGGATGGAGAGTACAGGGGGAAGGGGGTTGAAATTACTGCTGTCATATAAATACATGAAACCCCATAAAAATATTTACAAGACACAGCTAATCTCAAGATAACATTTTTTGGCTCTTGTAAAACTGACTCATCAATATAATGGAGTGTATTTTTGGTTTCTTTATTTTAACTTTCTTTTTTACAGTTAATATTTACCAAGTCTCTGGGGCCTAAAATTACCTCACCCTTTTGCTTCAGGTCTACAGCTGCAGTTTCTTTCCTCACCATAGTAACGCCTGGAATGCAGCATTATGTTTCCTTTTCTGCTAGAAAAATAAAGGAAGCTGAAGTAGCAACTACCACCAAGAGACAGATAAATTTATAAATGACTTTATAAATGACTAATTAATAACTTAAAATTATGTTACCGGGTAGAATGTAGGTAACTTTTAGGTACTTTGATACCCCAACAGGTAATAAGTAAACTACAATACCTGGTGTATCTTGTAGTGTCCTTAGCATATATGTGTGTCTGGCTTTATCAGATCATCAGCAGCTAAGATTAATTTTTCAGAGTTAGTTAGGAGAAAAAACAGTTGTACTTTCAAAGAGTCCAGTGATTGTAGCATTTCCTTTACCTGAAAGTTTGAAATAAAAACTACAAGAGATCTTAATTTCATCTATTCAAGTTGAGCACCCAAATAGCAAGACACTGAAAATCTTGAATTCTTCTTGACAATCATAGAACTTTTTAATTTAAAGAATTCTTAAATAGAACAAAAGCTGAAAGCCTCTGAGCCAAGAATTATATCTTTTGAACCACGCCAAGAAATGAGGTAGAATAAGATGAAAAATCTTGTAGGCCCAAATTTGATAGGACTTGGCTTTGAAACAGCTTCTCTGATCTATCCTATTACAGTGCCATATGACTGGAAGGAACTATAAGCACTGATTATCTTCCAATAGTTACACAATGACATATTTTTTTTTTACTTCTGTTACTATATATGAAAATTACTGTACCCATAATGTCATATTATCTATTTCTGGGATAGAGGTTATTTTCATGCTTTGCAGTTGAATGCAGGAGTATAACTAGCTGCTGTTTTTCCTTTGGCAACTCTGACAAAGTTATTACTCAGTTATGAAGACAGAACTTGGACACATAGTGAGTGCTGATATCAGAGCATAGTACTATGGAAAACGAGATTTCTAGGAACATAAAATACTACTCATTATTTACCAAGTCTCAGAGTTTAACAAGGGACAATGACTTATTACTGTATTAGAGGATCTCTAGCTGTTATAATAGATTATTTTTATGAGGTTTGCTTGAAGGAAAATGGAGAAAATAGTATTATCTGTGACATTAGGCGGGCCATTTAAATCGGGCGCCACCGCCATTTCACAGACACTTGTCGAGGCAATCGGCTCCGGGGCAGACGCATTTTGCAGGCAGGGCTCATTTTTCCGGCACCGAGCCCACTCGAGAGAACCGCCAGGGCCCGGCAGCCCGCGCGAGGGAGGGGAACGAGGCGAGAACGAGGCGGAGGCAGAGCCAGCAGCGCCCCCTCCACGGCCGGTCAAAAGCTGCCCCCAGGGAGCGCGGCGACCAGGACGGGCAAACAGCGCGTGGCGCCTCAGAAGGGAGTGGCGCGGCAGTTGGCGCAGGCAGGGCGAGCAGGCAGGGCAGAGCGCGCCCCGCCGCCCATACGAACACCTCCTCTAACGGCGGTCTACGACTAGCTCAGCTGCGATGGTGTACACCAGGCACAGTGCGCTCTCCAGGAACTCTGTACACACCCAGACCGACTGCCCGCTCAAAACTGCGGCAGTTCAGGTCTCCGGGTGCAGGGACTGGCTGAGCCTGTTGCTGCCACCTGCGGGGGGCAGAGAGACTGTGTGCGTGAGGTGCGAGCAGGTGGACGACCTGATCCGCCTCATGGCAGAACTCTAGGAGGAGGTCGAGAGGTTGAGGGATATCAGGGAGTGTGAGTGGGAGATAGACTTGTGGAGCGACTCCCTGCGCGGCCTGAAGGACAGGTACCGGGTTGAGACACCCCAAATGGGCATGGACCCCCTGCCCTGTTGCTGTCGGGCAGTGGGAGGGGACCTAGGAGTTGAGGAGGAATGGAAACAGGTCCCTGCTCAACATCCCAGGCAATGCCCTCCCCCCTTACCAGTCCCCCCTTCCCAGGTGCCCCTACACAACAGGTTTGGAGCCCTGGAGCTTGAGAGACCAGTAGCTGAGGAAGAGGTAGAAAGTCTACCCAGGCGTATGCCTAGGGCGAGGAAGTCGACTCCAAGCCTCAGGACTGCCTGTTGCCTTCAGGGGGCAGTGGCGACCTGGTTCAGGAACGGCAAGGTGACCAACCCCAGGCCGCTCGGTCCATCAGCTCACACACACCAATGTGGTGGATGGCAAATGGCATTTATTGTCGAGTCACATGGTGTTATATACCCGAGGCCCATAGCGTCACTTCCGCTTGCTTACATCACAGTCCATCAAGGGAGGGGCTCCACCTTTCCGTACAGCACGACATCTTCCAGCTGCCAGACCCTAACTACCCACATTTCCCCCCTCCCTATGCACAACCAAATTAGCTAAAATATAGCAATCTTAAGATGTAGACATCATAACTTAAATAAAAAACATAAGGCACAATAACCAGGAGAAAACTAGGAGATAACTGGTAACCCTGAGTAAATACACTCTTAAAGTAGTTGTTGGTGTTCTACCAACATAATGTTAACTTTCTCTAACCAACTTTTAACAAACAGCACAAGCTTATTTAGTATACAAGATCCAAAGATAAGATCACATAAAGGCATCGCAGCCCCCCACCCACGGAGGCTGCTTCACTGTTGTCTGGATTCTGCCAGTGTGGAACTCTCAGGCTTAGACAGGACACTTGCTGACTTGCTGTCTTCTCTTGTCACTGAGGTATACAGATTACGGGGGTGTCCGATGATCCATTCCTGTGAACAGAAACTCAGTTTTCATTAGTTTTATTCTGAGTCGCGGTCGGGTCACTGCGCCGAACTGGCGCCAGCGCCCGATCCACCGTGATCTGGCAGATAGTAGGCGAGTTGATCATTGCTTGAGGCAGCATTTTCCACTGGAAGTTGGGGCGTTGCCTGTTTGGAGCTTCTCTGGCCACACGAGTTGCCATAACTTCATGGGCCCACAGGCCCTGGGCTTGCGCCTGGGGGGTGATCACTGTTGGGTCCACACCCACTAGCCGCTGCAGGCTAGAGCCATATAGTGGGTGATCCGCCCCAGTTACTTGGGCAGTTGTCTCATACAGTTGTCCTCCCATTCTTGTTTAAAAATGATCATCCCCCCGCCCCGTCAAAAATCAGTCTACAAGTTTGTTTTATATCGAACAGGAGCATATCGTCTCCCCCGAAAACACCATCTATGAGGGTGGAGACCATTGCAGAATGAAGCTCTTTATCCGTAGTGGCTTTAACAATCGCTTGTACATCCTTAGTGTTTATTGGTGAGTGAACCCTCTGCCCCCCATCTCTCACCCAGACCAGGAACGCTAGCATGGCCAATAGAGCCCAGTCGGTGCACGCAATCTTAATTTTCCTCCAATCCGTGAGAGGAATTTCTCCCCCTCGCGGTGCAGCTTTATTTTGGTTGGGGATATTTTTGCTATCTGTCCGCATTTCCTCCTCCTCCTCCGAATTTGAATCAGTATCTGATCCGGAGTCAGAGCTCGACTGACTGACTGGTCACCTCCGAGTTTCGGTACCCTCCCATCGAGTTCGGGCCCCGCCCACTACCCTTGGGGGTGGGCCGCTCCCCGCTCCGGCCCCACCAACTACCCCTGCGGGCGGGCCGCTCTCTCCCTCATGGCTCGCCCCGCCACCTTCTCGGTGAGGCATTTGCCCCACAAGAGCGTTTTTTTGGATGGCCGTTCCGATCGGCTCTCTGCCCCTCTCTCGCGCTTCTACCTCCTCCCTGGTCGCTCCCACAGCCGTTCTCTTTCTCCCATTTCCACGTGTTAGTAAAACCTAGCACTTCATCCCTGTTCCCGCCAGAGGCTTCTTCACCTGACTCTTCGTCTTCTAGTTTGGCGCCGTATTGGGGCGCACATGGCGGTGGTCTCTCCCAGATTTCCTCAGGCTCTGGTTCCCCACTGGCACCCCTGGCTTCCTCAGCTGAGCCACCCCAAAGCTTCCATAATTTTGATACGACCTTCACAAGGGTTTCCATCTTTCTTGTTGGTCCGGGAGGGTCCTCCCCGCCGGGCTGATCCCGCCGCTCTGGCCGCCATTCACCTGAATCCAGGAGTTTTCCCGGGTTTCGGCACCACTTGTTGCCTTCAGGGGGCAGTGGCGACCTGGTTCAGGAACGGCACGGCGACCAACCCCAGGCCACTCAGTCCGTCGGCTCACACACACCAATGTGGTGGATGGCAAATCGCGTTTATTGTCGAGTCACATGGTGTTATATACCCGAGGCCCATAGCGTCACTTCCGCTTGCTTACATCACAGACCACACGCTACTGTCCATCAAGGGAGGGGCTCCACCTTTCCGTACAGCACGACATCTTCCAGCCGCCAGACCCTAACTACCCACACTGCCTCCACCAGGACAGAAAGAAGGGTGATTGTTGTGGGCGACTCCCTTCTCAGGGGAACAGAGGGACCTATTTGTTGGCCTGACCCAACCCGTAGGGAAGTCTGCTGCCTCCCTGGGGCCAGGGTCAGGGACATTGCCAGAAAGCTTCCCAACCTGGTTCGCCCCTCTGACTATTATCCTCTTTTAATAGTCCAGGCTGGCAGTGATGACATTGGAGAGAAGCCTGAAGACTATCAAACAGGACTTTAGGGGACTGGGACGGTTAGTGGATGGAGTGGGAGTACAGGTGGTGTTTTCATCCATCCCTGTAGTGGCAGGGAGGTGTACAGAGAGGACATGGAAAGCCCACCTGATAAACACATGGCTCAGAGGCTGGTGCCACCACAGAAATTTGTTTTTTTTTTTGACCATGGGGCGCTTTACTCGGCACCCAGCCTGATGGCTGCAGACAGGTCCCTATCTCTAAGGGGAAAATGGATCCTGGGCCAGGAGCTGGCGGGGCTCATTGAGAGGGCTTTAAACTAGGTGAGAAGGGGGATCAGGCTGAAACAAGGCTTGTTAGAGCTGTGCCAGGGGTAACAATGGCAAGTCTGGGAGAGAAGGCAATGGCCCAACTGAAGTGCATCTACACTAATGCATGCAGCATGGGCAACAAACAGGAGGAGCTGGAAGCCATCGTGTGGCAGGCAGGCTACAACTTGGTTGCCATCATGGAAACGTGGTGGGACCACTCTCATGACTGGAGTGCTGCAATGTCTGGCTATAGGCTCTTCAGAAGGGACAGGCAGCACGGAAGGGGTGGTGGTGTGGCTCTCTATATCAGAGAGAGTTTTGATGTCGTAGAACTTGAGGCTGGGAATGATAAGGTTAAGTCCCTATGGGTTAGGATCAGCGGGAAGGCCAACAAGGGAAGCATCCTGGTGGGGGTCTGTTATAGACCGCTGAACCAGGATGAGGAGACTGATGAGGAGTTCTACAGGCAGCTGACAAAAGTTGTAAAATCGTCAGCGCTTGTTCTTGTGGGGGACTTCAACTTCCCAGATATATCCTGGAAGCACAACACAGCCCAAAGAAAGCAGTCAAAGAGGTTTCTGGAGAGCGTGGAAGATAGCTTCCTGACACAGCTGGTTAGTGAGCCTACCAGGGAGGATGCCCCGCTAGACCTTCTCTTCACAAACAGAGAAGGGCTGGTGGGAGATGTGGTGGTTGGAAACTGTCTTGGGCAGAGTGACCATGAAATGGTAGAGTTCTCCATTCTTGGAGAAGCCAGGAAGGGGACCAGTAAAACTGCTGTACTGGACTTCCGGAGGGCTGACTTTGAACTGTTCAGGACACTGGTTGGTAGAGTCCCTTGGGAGGCAGTTCTGAAGAGCAGAGGAGTCCAGGAAGGCTGGGCGCTCTTCAAGAAGCAAACCGTAATGGCGCAGGAGCCATCTGTCCCCACGTGCCCAAAGACAAGCCGGCGGGGAAGAAGATTGGCCTGGCTGAACAGAGAATTGTGGCTTGAGTTTCAGAGGAAAAAGAGGGCTTACAATCTTTGGAAAAGAGGGCAGGCTGCTCGGGAGGTCTATAAGGATGTTGCGAGGCAGTGCAGGGACAAAATTAGAAAGGCCAAAGCTCATCTGGAGCTCAATCTGGCTACTGCCATCAAAGGCAACAAAAATGTTTTTACAAATACATCAGTGCAAAACGGAGGACTAAGGAGAATCTCCAGCCATTACTAGATGGAGGGGGGAACTTAGTTATGAAAGATGAGGAAAAGGCAGAGGTGCTTAAGGCCTTCTTTGCCTCAGTCTTTACCGGCAAAACCAGTTGCTGTCTGGATACCCAGTACTCTGAACTTGTGGAAGGGGATGGGGAGCAGAATGTGTCCCTCACAATGCACAAGAAAATGGTTGGCGACCTGCTACGGCACTTGGATGTATGCAAGTCAATGGGGCCGGATGGGATCCACCCAAGGGTACTGAGATAACTGGCAGAGGAGTTGGCCAAGCCGCTTACCATCATTTATCAACAGTCCTGGCTATCGGGGGAGGTCCCAGTTGACTGATGGCTAGCAAATGTGACGCCCATCTACAAGAAGGGCTGGAGGGCAGACCCGGGAAACTATAGGCCTGTCAGTTTTGACCTCAGTGCCAGGGAAGCTCATGGAGCAGATTATCTTGAGTGTCATCACGCGGCACTTGCAGGGCAAGCAGGTGATCAGGCCCAGTCAGCATGGGTTTATGAAAGGCAGGTCCTGCTTGAGGAACCTGATCTCCTTCTATGACAAAGTGACGCGCTTGGTGGACGAGGGAAAGGGTATGGATGTGGTCTACCTTGACTGCAGCAAGGCTTTTGACACCATTTCCCACAGCATTCTCCTCTAGAAACTGTCTGCTTGTGGCTTGGACTGGCGTACGCCCAAAGAGTCATGGTGAATGTTGTCAAATCCAGTTGGAGGCTGGGCACTAGTGGCATTCCCCAGGGCTCGGTACTGGGGCCAGTCCTCTTTAATATTTTATCGATGATCTGGATGAGGGGATCGAGTGCACCCTCAGTAAGTTTGCAGATGACACCAAGTTAGGTGCGTGTGTCAATCTGCTCGAGGGTAGGAAGGCTCTGCAGGAGGATCTGGATAGGCTGGACCGATGGGCTGAGGTCAACTGTATGAAGTTCAACAAGGCTAAGTGCCGGGTCCTGCACCTGGGGCGCAGTAACCCCAAGTAGAGCTACAGGCTGGGAGATGAGTGGTTGGTAAGCTGCCAGGCATGGAAGGACCTGGGAGTATTGGTGGATAGTCAGGTGAATGTGAGCCAGCAGTGTGTTCAGGTGGCCAAGAAGGCCAACAGCATCCTGGCTTGTATAAGAAGCAGTGTGGCCAGCAGGTCTAGGGAAGTGATTGTCCCCCTGTACTCGGCTCTGGTGAGGCCGCACCTCGAGTACTGTGTTCAGTTTTGGGCCCCTTGCTACAAGAAGGACATTGAGGTGTTCGAAAGAGTCCAGAGTAGGGCGACAAGGCTGATGAGGGGTCTGGAGAACAAGTCCTGTGAGGAGTGGCTGAGGGAGTTGGGTTTGTTCAGCCTGGAGAAGAGGAGGCTCAGGGGCGACCTTATCGCTCTTTATAAGCACATTAAAGGAGGCTGTAGCGAGGTGAGGGTTTGTCTATTCTCCCACTTGCCTGGTAACAGGACGAGGGGGAATGGGCTAAAGTTGTGCCAGGGGTGTTTTAGGTTGGATGTTAGGAAGAACTTCTTTACTGAGAGGGTTGTGAGGCGTTTGAATGGGCTGCTCAGGGAAGTGGTGGAGTCACCATCCCTGGAGGTCTTTAAAAGATGTTTAGATGTTGAACTTAGCGATATGGTTTAGTGGAGGACTTGTTAGTATTAGGTCAGAGGTTGGACTCAATGATCTTGAGGTCTCTTCCAACCTAGACAATTCTGTGATTCTGTGATTGTTTCACCCCAGTTAGAACTGAGACTATACTTCTGCCCTCAGCATGCAACCAACAGCTTCCTGAACACTTCAAAGTGTTAGTGTCAGGTTGAAGAAGCTCTGCAAATGAGATCTGTATTTGGAGTGATCTAACTGTCTTTAATCACAACAGGTCAACCTCCTCAGTATGCAATGCATCAGAATAAACACATGCAACCAAGCTTTCATGGTACCTTGCTATTCTCCTTACCTGTTAGATGGATATTGCTGTCAATGAACAAAGGACATCTGCTCCTTTTGAAATAAAAGCAGTTCCTCTGCTTTTGAACCATTGTAAATTTCCAAACCAGTATATAAACTAAAATTGAAGTCAGGCTGGGCTAGAAATCACAGGAGTCCAAGATCTGATTCATTTTTTTTGACTCAAAGGCAGCAACATCTGTCAAAGGAGCAAGACAGACAGCTGCAGGCAGCAAGAGATTCTAGATTTAATTTACTACCTCATGTCTGTTACAGTCTTGTTTTTTTCTCGCTTTCTGGGCAGAGCCTGTCTTTGGCTTTGGCTTTGGTTTGCCTTAATCAAACCCAACTCCAAAAACACAAATTTCTCTCTATTAACAGCATAGTGATGGTAATTGTGGAGTAGTGGGGAAATGCATAATGGCTTGCTATGAAAATTCTGTACACGTTAGACACACTCTTTTCAATAAATATGTATCCCTTCAGCCATGCAAGGGATCATTCTGTTGGTATTCTTCAACTTATCCAACATGAAAGCTAGCATGGGAGATTGGATTCACAAAGCAGTTAACTAGATCTCAACATTTCATTGACAGAAAGAATACAAAGGAGTTGCTTTAGCACACCAATCTCCTTAACGTGTTATATTTTTATTCAGATGGCTGGGGCAGGAAGGAGAGGAAGGGAGAGTGAAGGCTCATATACTTACAGTGCTAAACCAGGACCTCACTCATAACATCAGCAGAGTAACCTCGCGCTTGCAAAATAAATAAATACATACATACATACATACATAATCAGAATGGGGTCAAGCGGAAGGTCTTTTTCAATTAATAATCTAAAAGTAATAAATGCCTCATTACATAAAGACAACTAAAAATGTAGAATCAATAAGGTGGAACAGCATTTACTGTCCCTACTGTTTAAGCATTGAACATTTACATACCCCTGCCAACAAATAAAAAGGTTAAGCAAGCACTGGTATCAAGTACTAAGTCAGCTAGATCAGATCACTGTTCTGTAATAAACATATCACATTGACCTTAATTACCTATGATGTCTACAGTAATTACCTATGATGTCTACAGTACTGCCAGCAAAAGCATAACTCAAGTCACTCCATAGCTTGCTTGCCAAAACTATTAAAGTATTTCTTCTGTATTATACCAAATTTTGGCCTGGGGAGGGAGGGTAGAGAAATCACACTATATGGAATGATGTATCTTATTTTAACACAATCCTGAGCTGTAACATTCTTATTTTGACATACAGCATATGATCATATTTCTACTGGAACTAAAAGGAAAAAAAAAAAAAAAAAAAAAAGCTATTCCTATTTCAATTCAAGCAGAAAGCAATTCATACTTTGTGGACATGTCTATAAATAGATATCAACTGACTGAAGCTTTGCCACATTTTATTATTCACCAGCTAATCCAGATCTTCAAAATTCCATACAATCATTCATCCCCATCACTCTTCTCTGTGGTGCTTTCTTACAATTAATTTGGATAAAAAACAAGGCAGATAATCAATAATTAATAATAATAATAATAATAATAATAATAATAATTCAGAGGAAATGGAAGAGCAAACACTGGAGTAATATGGAGCTGGGTAAAGCCACCAAGTTGCTAGAGACTTACACTGGACCATAGATTCTTCTCATCACAAGACACAAAGGATCTCCTATTTCTTAACTCCTCTCTTGCTGTTTGAAAAGCTCACTGCTAACTACTTAGTTAATCTCCTAGATTACATTCTCAGTCCTAAAATGGGTTCTTACAAGTTTCTTGTCTTGCTGACTAGTTATTGAATAGACAGCTTCTTCCTTTCACAAATCCCTCTTTTTACTGAGGCGTTTAGTTCATGAAAACTCACCACTGGAATAGGTCTGTGAAGCAAAACAGCTAACCCTGTTTCTCTGTATGGTCCACTTTACATTGGACTCTTATCTTTGTCCCTTGTGTCTCAGAATTATGATAGAGGCTTTGATTACATGACCATTTAGCACTAAGCAATGGCCAAATATTTATCTTACGGATTTGAGCTAACTAGGCCAGAAGCACAGACATGTTTCCTACACTGATTTCAGTAAGTTATCAGATTGCACAGGTAAATAGACATCCAGAAATTTCCCTATCAGAAAGTCCTATCTTAATTCATTTTCACAAGGGATCAAAGCTAAGAATGGTATGGCAAGAAAGTTGCGGAACTCTGGTGAGAGGAGATCAAGGAAGGTGCCTGATGTTGAAAAAGTCTCATCTCTGAATTTCCTCACCTCTTCTGGCTTACAGTATTTCATATATATTCATATATACGAACATATATGAATATATGAAATATTTCTAGCATTTGGGGCTCATCTTCCTTTTTAAAGAAGCAAAACAAGGAAAAACAAGCAGAAAGGTAGTAACTTTCTATGGATCCATCTCTAGTGGAACTACACATTTTCTGTTTAACCTGAAGCCTGTTTTTTCTTTTCTCCTCTTCCAGAATTATTCAATATAAATATAAATATCAGCATACTCAAGATAAATAAATATATGCAATTTCTAGTGTACCCTAGCTATAACTGAATTCAATGAGCATGGTACTGAACTTACCTAACCTGATACTAAATCCTTTGAAGGTGCAAGCTTTATGCCTTTGTCTAGCTATCATTTAAATATATATAAATATTTATTAAGCATAACAAGGCAAATTATAATAGTCTGTAGACAGCACAGAAAAATGCTGTTTGGTCCTTTCCCTGAGACTGGCTGGCAGGTCTCCTGCCTGGGATCAGGGAGGAGAAACAAGGATAGACTCTGTATCTTCACCTCTGCCATCTCTCCGTTGGTACAGTTTTGGGCAAGCTGCCTTCCAAAAACTAACAATAAATAAACATCAAATCCAGGTTTATCCTTAATAGCCAGACAACAGGAGAATCTTCTCATTCCTTCAGAAAGATAAAAAAGTGCTGAATACTCCTTGAGATAACAATGGAAGTAGAAAACAATAAGGCTCATTTACCACAGCAAAGCATGTCTCAAAGAGAACAGTAGAAAAGGATTAAAGTCTTTTTTGATATAAAGGAATTCAAATGTAACTAATTACATTATATCAATGGAAAATATGATCCTTTTGAAGGCAACTGAGCAGAATCTGATATGGAGAAAAGTACTATGCTTATGTACAGTACAATATCCAAGTAAAAGCTATTACAAATAAAGCAGCAAAATTCCAGCTGATGCAAAAAGCAGGAAACACTGGGTAGCAGAAAGTTAAGTACATGTCAATTGAAAGACCTTTCTTCAGACATTCATTCATACAGAAAGTCCTGAGGAAAGTTCAGAACAAGAGATCTCCATGTGAGTTGACAGGAAGGGGGAAAATGTACCTCTGCCTGGAAGTCATGTTGTCAGAGAGTGCAAAGAAGTACTATAAGAAGTAATAAAAGGAAGAAAAGTACAGAAGGGAAAGAAAGTTTATCTGAGTGAGAAATGGTATAAGTTACACTGTGCATACACTGGAGTTTAATCAATAGTATTAATCAATCCACTTGAATGAAATATGAATTTGAGTGAGCTCTCCTGTGAGACGTTATGAAGGGCAAGCCCCAACATAAACATACAAAAGAGCTAAGAGGAGAAGGACAACTTCAGTATAGTGAAAGGAACTGTTTAATCAGTTGGTTGCAGGCCAAAAACTCTTATCATGAAAGGTCAATCTTGAAATAGTAAAAAGGTAGCAGTTTGCAGATATTAATTCTGGAAGAGATTGGAATCCCACTATTTAATGCGCACAAACATTGCATGTATTCCTTCACCTATCAGAGCAAATGTGATCTTCTTGTATGCTTTTTGTCATCACTGAAGTGCAAGTACATGACAGCTTACAGGCAGACATGGCAATCAGACAGCACACAGCTGTCACAGAGATGTTGAAAGAATGATGCTCTACTTTACATAGAGCAGAGAGTATCTGATTTCCATATTGTGCACTTCAACCCTGTGCATTTCAGTCAAAAGGAGATGATCTATTACATATGTCACTGGACGTTTATTTATTTTATGTCCTTTACTGTGTTAATCACCAAGGGGCACATTGAGTGCTAATACCTTCTGCCAATGTATTCAGCATACAAATTCTTTAAGACTAAGAAGGCATAACCTGGATTTTCTGGTTAAATCTGCTAACCACTGAGTTTGTCTCTTGAGTCTCAAAATGTGTACTAGTTTTCTTAAAGACCCTAGCCTGGGAGTACGTAAGAAAGTGAAAATTTCACTAGGCTCATTTGTAATTCTAGGGGAAAAAAAAAAAAAAAAAAAAAAAAAAAAAAAAAAAAAAGTATATGTATACATATATATAGAGAGAGAGATGTTTAATTATTAGATACAAATAAGTTGTAAAGAGTCCAGTATACAGAGACAAATGAAAAGAAAAACAAAATGCACAAAATGCATTATGCTTTTTGTCTCAAAATTCTGAAGGGCTAATTTGGAAACTAGTAGCAAGCTTGTCATCTCAAGTTTGTTATCTCAACGATAAGGCAAAACAGAATTTTAAAATGATGGATTTTAGAGAAAACCTATAATTTTATTTGGGAAAAAATATGTTTCAAACTACTCTACTTCTACTTAATTTTTAGGGAACAAAATTACTTGCCCCTTGGATGGAAGGGTGCTCCTTTCCATCTAATGTAAATGTAACGTAAATGTAAATAATAATATAACATAATTATTTATCTCTTAGGATAGCTCAGTTTGGGGGGCTTTACCACATATTTGTGAGGAATCAGAAAATATACTTAAGCTGTGAAATGACCAAAGTAACAATTTCATCATTTCCGTGTCTTTTCCCTCATATTCCTAACCAGTAAATTCACACTTAGAAATTTCTGAAGAATCTAGTGAAAGCTTTCAGTGTTGACATGAAAGTAATAATGATAATCCATTAACAGTGCTGATCAGAGGAGGTTAGTTTGACATTTTTTTCCGTTATGTGTTATAGCCAAGCAATAGCTGAATATTTGGGACATTGTTGCTGTATCTCTAATTTTCCAAAAGTGTTTGCATGAATGACTGAAAAAAAGGAAACAAACAACAATGAAAAACAAAACAAAACAAAAAAATAAAAAAAGAAAAAAAGAAAAAAAAAGAAAAAATACACACTGCCCTTAGGTAGATAATTTATTCTTTCCTTTATGAAAGAATATCACCCCAAGTATTTGCTCTGGTATGTAGTCATTGATACATTTTTTCTTTCTGATGAAGAAAAGGATTAATAAATAAATAAATAAATAAATAAAATTAAGTCTGACATGCAGTGTTGCAAAGAAAAGCTTTGAAGTGGGAATTGACCATAGCTATACAACTGGCATCTACCTGGGCCTGCAGAACATACCTAATAGCAATGGCAAAATCAGAAATTGGGGCATCAGTTCTCAAGTTTTACTTCTGATGTGTTAATGCTTTTACTAACTATTTCAGTGCTTTTCATTTTACTAAAAGGAACAAAAGGTTCAGTAAGCATCAACCTGATAGAAGCATAAGATTATGAAGTGGGAAGAAAATGCAGAGGGCAGAACAAATAGTAAAATAGATGTTTTTATTTTCAAATTAAAGCAAAATTTAAGGCATCAGTATTTTGCATCAGATGGTGAAATTCCCGTCTGTCATTCAGTTAACACTGCTGTTTAGAAGAAGTTGGCACTTTCAGCATTCCCATGGATTTCTGGTCAAATCACACTGCTCATGAATATAAGATCCACACTAATTTTTCAATCAACTCTAATTAGAATACTTTTAATTTACAAGGATACTTTGAAGATGCAGAACCAAATTAACTTCAGACAAAGTAGGCTCCATTCCCTGAAGACACTGGAAATGTGCCTGGTTCTAATAAAGGTGAATATGATTCACTACATTTAAACCTTTATAAATGACAGTCTACTGATTCTGTTATTTAGCCATCACTCAGCAGACACTAGCATTCAAACATGCTAAAAGACAAGCAGAGCTTCATCAATAATGCCAGCAAGTGAGTTAAAAGTTCCACTGTTTGTTCACGCTGAAGGAAAGCCTCAAAGAATTCAATACAAATTATAGCTGAAGATTCCCATGGCTCACTCTCTCCTAGTGCCTAGCAACAAAAATATGGTGCTCCACATAGTTGCAGGGCTACTGTGCCAACACAGATAAAGGTTAAGGGGTAGGAGGGTTAAAGGAAGGATGTCAGTCATATTTTGGACGAAAAAATGACAGCAGTGGCTCACCAGAAAGTGTTATAGCTGACAGTCTCCATCGTTATCTTATTTCTTAGTATCACAGGCTGTAATTAGATTGCAGCTGATGTGCTGAGAAATATCTTTTCCACTATTTACAGAGATGAGGGATGTACTTACTCAAAACCTAGTCAGATTTCCAAATGATTCAACTCTCATGCTAATTACCCCAGATATTTTTCATAAAGACTGATAGGCTTCTAAACCAATACTTTTTCTAATTTGAGTAGATATTACTATTTCAATGTTTATATTTATCAGCTTGAATAAATAAGTAAATAAATAAAAGCATATAGGTGTCACTTGATAAGAAATAATGTACTTGTCTTGTGAAATCCTGAAACTGCTGAGGTACAACCAGAATTTCATTTTATGTGGTATGCTATTAGAAATTATTTGCTTGACTCAGAACTATAAACAGATACGTATTTTATGTTACAGATATCTAGAAGCTTAGTTAAGCTAAGACCACAGTCTCAGTAGTGGTCTTTATTCATTTACAGAAGTCACTTTTGCTAGCAAACTGTTTTTATTTATATGGATATAATGTCATACCTGAAGCAGCAGAAAAAGCTAGCACAAAACACCTCAAAAACCACTACATTACAAGAGATGAGATTTATAGTTCCAGGGTGAGCTCACATAAACACAATTACCATATGAACTGTCTGACATGCAGATAGCACTGCCTAGGGGTATTATCAAGGGTCTCCTTACCTTTTTTTATCATGTCCCATACTGTATCATGTCTCACAAATAATGAGACCGCAGCAATCCCTACAGAGCCATTGAGACAAGAAAATAATAGAAGCAGAAAGCATTGGGAAATCCTTTTTGTTAGCTATAAGTTTTGCAATTTGGCACAGACTTTACAAGCAATGATATAATGAATTTTGTACTTACATGATACATGATCTGAAAGGAAGTCCAAAAGTTAAGAGCATACATCTTTGGGGGGTCAGGTTGTGGTGGTTTTACAGACCCAACACACAGGTTTAAATTCCCAGGATTTTCAAGACATGAAGAGTGAGCAGCCTGACTACTGAAATACAAAACTTAACATTATCATCATGCATATCCATCAATTCTGTTTGTGAACCTATTTGGAATCACAAAAGTTAGAAGGAGAGCCATGGTGAGCATCTGGCATGTACTAGAGCAGTCAAGGCATCTTCAAAAGGACCATATTTTCTAGAGTTCATACCAACTAAGATGAGCTAGAATTGACTCTTTAAAAATACAATTCAGTCATTAAGTGACTAATTTAACAAAATATGTGGAGTCTGCTTATGCCCTTAAGAAGCACTGATTTTATTATTCCAAGTTTTGAACCATGAAGACTCAATATATCAGACCAGCTATTCAATGGATTGAAGTTGGCACATGCAAATTTGTACCAGCTGAGTGGTTGTTCCAGTACATGTAGCTTTAGATCTGTGAGTTGCTATTCATCTCTCAAGCGATATTTAATGCTCCCTTAAGTCACTAGGAACTGAAGACACACATTCAGTGCAGGACCTCACTTCCACTCAGTAACTCACCAGGGCATTCTGTACTTAACAGTACTATTTGAACGTCTGCATAAGCAATTTATTCCATATAGTCAGTTAATTATCAGGGTGGAAATCACTTTATATTGCAAAAGGTCATTGTGTATATGAGTTAAGCCCTAATTAAAGAAATCCCACACATTTCAACTGCCTACATTTGTCTTCTCAGTAAATGGCCAAAGTCCACATTTGGACCTATGTGGACTTTGTATTTGTGGACTTTTTGTTTATTGGTCTAAGTAACTGCATAGGAAAAAGGAACAAATCTGGGGAAGTTCTGACATAGAATAGTCTTACCTTCTCATGTATTTTTTTTTTTTACTGGCTACTCTACTAAAGTCATAACATGTTGCATATCTGCCCAGTCTGTCTCTCATCTTGATTGAGTCAATCGTCTCTCATCTGCCTTTGAGTATGAACATGAGAGATCACATCTTGCCTCAGGAACCACTTTTAGTGCTTTTTCTATCTCCTCTTCTACAGATATCATGAAAGGTGCAAAAAAAACATACCAGAAACTCACATGTAAAATCTTTTCTCACTACCTTTTGACAAAAACCTCTTGAGGACACCTTACATGGATTACATATACTTGTGTAATTGGTGAACAATTATAAGTTCTTTGTTTAAGATGACTGCATTTTGTGCATAGTCTTTTATGAATAACTTTCCTTCTCTAGCTTGCTGAGAGGGATCCCACAGAAATTGACATGAGGGATTTAAATTAACTCCAAATCAAAATTTTGCAAAATCTTCTGACTGATCAGACAATATTTAATGTGGTGTTGGAAAAAATAAATAAGTAAATAAATAGATAGATAAATAAATAAATAAATAATACATTTTGCTGAGAAAATTAAAATGCTTGGGGGAAAACAAGTGTTTTGAGAGTTTCCAACCAGAATGCTATTTAATTTTTTGTTTTAGTAAAAACATCTTTTTTTCAAAATTTCAAAATATATCTTTTCTCCAGGTTGCATTTAGGCAAGACAATTCAGTAAAGTACACTGAAATCAAAGAAGATATGTACGATGTGATATATTTTTTGGTCCCTGAAAATCTCCCATCTTTACTTGAAATCTGAATTTACACTAAAATCAGAAAGTAAACCTCGTGTTTTTGTAGACTGAAACTGAACCCAGAGCTGTCCATAAATCATATCAAGCACTGATCTAGGAATTCAACTCCAAATCCTAATTGAATCCAAACTTCTTTAAATAAAACAGCTTGATTGGATTAATCTTTAACATTAAGGAAGTCATTGTTTCTCTGTTTACTCAGTGAAACAGTAATATGGTGATACCACACTCCTGGAAGACTCACCACCTATGCAACTAACAAGAAGGGATACAACAGATGAGAACATCTGCTGTTTCTGAGTTCTTAGTGTTGGAGAGAAAGAACTGGAGCTCCTAATATATAAAATCATAAATACTATAATTATGAACTTACTTAACTCTATCCATTTTGAAGGCAAATAACATCCAACTGAAGCTTTAAAATTCCACATGATTCAAATACAATATTTTGTTAGTTACATCAATATTATTGGCAAAGTCAGCTGCTTGCTGATCAGGGTGATAAGGAATGTCTCTGCATTTGTTTTTGACAATAAATTAGAATGTAAATAAAGAGAAGTCTTGCAGAATGCATTCCTGAGTAAATAAAATAAAATCACTTGCAATGTAAGGAAAAGCACCCGCAGGACTAGGACTACTATGGAAATACACCAATGAACAGAAGCAGAGATCACAGAAATGATAGAGATGCCTCAACAACATAGACTGCTTTACATAGGTCACACTGGGAACATATAGGAGCAGGTGTCAGCTCTAGGGAACCCTAAAGAAAGGTAGGATGCCTGCAAGGTGTGTGTCTGTGGGGGTGTGTGAGTTGCAAGTGCCCAAGTTCTATGGCTCTTCTGGGGTTGGTACTGGGTGGTAGAACCACTTGGCTGCTAGGCCTAAAATAATACTTCTCTTATTCACTGGAAATATGACATGATTTTTAATGTAACATTTATATTTCAGCAATGCCTGAAGGCAGAACTTAAGCCTGACTGCAGAAGGGCACTGAACAAAACATGTAAAAAGTGGCCTTGTCTCAGGAAGCAAAAAGTGTATTAAAGTTTCCTGTTCTCCTTGGATAATATTCTGAGGAATGACAAATAGCAATATGATCAAAATGTTGTTTATTTAAAAGTTCCCTCTGAATCCAGTCAAACTATTTACAACATTCCAGTCCACCACAATTATAACCTATTTTTCAAAGAATCATCACAGAACCACAACCCTTTCAGCATATATGTAACCCATCCAAACATATGCAAACAGAAATGTGTACTAGAGTGGAATAAATCCCCCTGTAAAGCTCCCTGTATTATCACTGGAACAAGAATTTATTCAAATGCTATGAGATTGTAACCCTACCTCTAAAATTTTCTTAACTAAATTAGATATCAAAGTCTCTAGCTTGTTTCTAACAGCTATGTGGTAGCATATGAAAGCAAAACACCAGCCCCTACTTAAGTCAAAATTCAACTTCAAAAGTCTGCTAAAATTAAGCTTTTGTTCCTAGGCTGCTTCTTTGGCTGCTCCTTCTATCCAGCCCTGAACATTTCTAGAGCCCTGGTTGTCTTTCTTAAGTTTAATCCAATCCTCACGGAGACTCAGAGGAGCCAGTGACTCCTTCCTCCCCTCCATTCTCTAGCAACTGTTCTAACACATACAAGAGCTGAACTACACCAAATGCAAGCCGTTGACAAAACTTCTTTTATACCTAAATATAAGTTAACTGCTCCATGGAATGCATAGATGCCATCGTGATGGGCACTTTGCAAATATGTTAAGCCAGAGTAATTTGCAGTATAAAAATGTTAACTATATTTGTCTCAGCTGGATTAACTGTACTGAGAAAGATATAGCTGTCGCCCTCTTGCATGTCTTCTCTCTTTCCTGAGTGGTTAGGCATAAAGCTTCATCAATGCTGTATGCGGCTGTAAAATATTGAGTAGAAATAAAAACTAATGTGCACGGTGTCCTTCATGCTTGTAGCAGCCTTATGTCAGCATGGTGCATGTTCCCCCTTATCCTCTCACATCCTAGCAGAGGACAAAAACGATTTTTTGTGAAGTGTTTATATTAAATAAAGTTCTGTGGTTATCATCAAAGAATGATATAATTGAGCTCCATTGGTTATACACAGCCTTGGATTTTACAATTTTGCAGTGAAATATCTGAAAGATAAAAATCTTGGTCAAAAGTCAAGTGCTTGTTCCTGTTTATAGAATTTCTTTTATTTTTTTGCCTAGAGGTTTATCTTGAACAATAATTCTGCATTCAAGGTCTGATGTGTCTGTTCTATATGTAATCTCATTATCTTCCTAACAGAGAGAGTAGGAATGTAAATATGAGTGATCTATGTTTTTTGACTTTAAAATAATGGATTTTGTCACTTATGTTTCTGAACTGTCTTGAATCTAACCCAGCATGTAGTGAACTTTACAATAGAAGTCAACCTGTTGAAAACCTTGTACAGTATTATGAGATCCAACTCCCAGAAACTCAGTTCATCTAGTCAGTAGGCTGCTTTTGAAAGGAAGGTGGCATGCCTTTAAAGGCTAAGCATGTAGAAGTTTAATTCCTTAGTCTATGGGAACAAGTTCTATATGGAGCTTTCTCTTCATATAACTGTTCCCTCTAGTAGGATCCTCCTCAGCATTGAGTAAGCCAGACATACATTTCTACCTGCCTGGTAGAAATTTACTTGAAGATTACTTGAAGATTACTTGAAGGTAACCTGTCTTTACTAGGTGGATAGTAGATGAAACTATATTTACTTATATATATGTTTGCATACCAGGAAAAAAAAAAAAAAAAAAGTCTCCAAAGTACCAGTGTCATGGTGTCATGGTTGCAGAGTCATGGATGCAGTGTCCAGCATCCAAATGACCAGCTTCTATGGTGTCCTCCTGCTGTAAATCATGAAAATAATGGAAAATATTTCTGAATTACATCATTTAGCTAATACTAGAATCCTGGCCTACTGATTTCCATGAACTATAGCAACTGAAAGTATTCCCCTTGTGAAGAAGTCATTTCATTCTTGATTCATCTTTTTCTCAGAATATTATTGTTCAAATCAAGTAAATGTCCCAATGTACTGGGTTGATTACAAGGAAAGAACTGTGTTTCATCCCAAGCTCTTGTGCAAATATTTCTTCAGTTAACACATCTCTCAATTCCCTGTAGAATTAGATCATTGTACCTCTAATATTTCACAAGAATTTGCTGCTGGTTTGATAAATTGAAAAGATGGCATCCTCCCTACTACAAAGTCTTTTGCCCAACAAAAGAAAAAAAAAAAAAAAAAAAACAACAACAAAAAAAACTGTAATAAATTAATAAGTATAAAGTACAGCTTCCTTAGACAGATTCCAAGAATTTTATATGCTGTTGTAATTTAATCCTTAGAAAACCATAGGATATTAAATGAACTAAACTGTCTTAGCCAGAAATCTCTGATTTGGGCTGCTCTTTGATGTTTATATCTGGAAGTCTTTGATGTCTTAAAATTGTTTCAGAAATTAGAAAAAAAGTCCTGACTTCGTAAATCATTTTGTGATTACATAAATAACAATATGATGATGAATGGCACAGAGTTTACAAAAAAGAATCATTTCTCTGAATATTAAGTTAATCAAAAAGCCAAGACTGTCTACTATGAGCTGCTAGTGCCTTAAAGATCCTTTGGCATTCCAGATGCACAATGAAACAAAAATAGTGTAGCCTTATTATGAGCACCTTTCCACATCTGCAATCCCGTTATACAATAAAGTCTTGTTCTTTTATAGCAAGATTTCACCGGTTCTTTTTTTCTTCTTTTTTTACTATTAATTTGAAACATGTGGGCAGAGTGTAATCCAGTAAGCCATAGGCATTTCATATCAGAGCTTTCATACAATCACATGTAACGTTAACCATCTGGTTGGAAGGATAGATAGAACTTGTTTTATATCAATAGACTGTGAATGATAGCAAGGAGCAGAAATAGTAGAGTTTAAATGAATATTATATATATATTCACATGTATTAACATAATACTGGTAATATTCACTTGAACATGGGCCCATTCATAGAGTAAACTATTTTTGTTGCTAAATAAAATAGTGGTCACCATGCCATAAGGTTTGTTGTATTTGCAACACTTTGAAAATATAGCATTGTCTGTAACTGGATGCAAATGATACATATGAAACATAAAAGAGAATAACTGGTATGTGTATACATGTACAAAAAGAAAGATTGCTGTCAACCCCATATTCTTCTGATTGGTAAATAAATGCCATTTTGAAATTCCACAAAACTACTGAGTAGGTTGACAATTAAAAGATAATAATTTAAAAACCAGATGTCTGTTTTTATTTTGAGCAAAGAAAAAGCATTATCTCTGAAAACACATTCATTTATTGTTTATTTTCAAAGTGAACTTCAAAATTAAATTACAGAGTTTGGAAGGAAAAAAATTAAATTGACATCTGAAAGAAATAGAATCTATTTATAATTTTACCTTTTTGATGTTAAAAGATATTCTAGAGTAAAGCCTTCAGGATATAAATTCTTCTCAGACTTACAGGAAAGGAATGCAATTTTTTAAGATGGATAATCCTGTATCATGGTTTTATAAAAACCTGATAAAAAATCAAGAGTTCATGCATCTAAAAGATTAAAATCAACAACCAATGCAAACACTTAAAATTATTTACAGCCCTGTGAAAACCAAACTGCATACATGTGAAATATTCTCTCTGTTGTAAAAACTGAAAATCATTCTGGAATTTTGTATATAACGAAGCAGAGAGGAAAATATATGACTCTCGTTATCTTTGCCTGTACAGTACAAATTAGTTAGTTTCCACTGTATTTTCAGGTAACATATCATCTAATCATTAAGAATATTCTGTGTTGATGTTTTCCTTTATTGTAGCATTCCAGATGTTCTCTGTTCTCTACAAGTTACTGAATGAGAAGAAAATCTAAGGTGAGGATCAGATCACAGAAAATATATTCTGGCTAGTTGAATAGTTTAGAAAAGAAGTCATTAAAAGAAGTACTATCCTTCAGATCACTTTTTTAGATTGTTAGTAGTCTGATGGATTGATTGCTTTTTCTTTCTTTGTTTGTTGTTTGATTGCTTGTTTTTTTTTGGTTTTTTTTTTTTTGGTTTTTTTTTGTGTGTTTGTTTGTTTGTTTTTTAGTAGGAAACATTCTATACAGTCCCCTGCCCTTTACATTCATTAGTTTATTTTAAAGAAGAATGGAAGCCATGAGCCAGAAAATCATTTCAGCACTTGGTAACACATTCTTAGAACACTGGAAGTGAATGGCACTACCTATACAGGGGTATCTATGAACACTGTGTGTTTTATTTTTTCAGATGTCATGACCATAAATACAATTAAGATATTATATTGGCCATCTATACTAAATAAATTCTCCAAATAATTTTTCAGAACCTGGAGAAATAAGTCATATCCTCTCCTGATGGAAGGAAGTGTGCTCTTCTCAAAGGAAAAAGATATCTTAATTCAGAAATCTGGATTCCAAGAATCACACAGTTATTGAAAAGTTGTTTGTAGGGGACTTTTGGAGGTCTCTCACACACCAAGTGGGCTTTTACCAGCACTAAATCACGTCAGACATTGCTTTGTGCTCTCCTGACAATGAAACCTTCAGGAGTAAATACTTCCTATCCTCTTCTGGGCAATCTTTTCCAGTGCTGACACAATTAAGAAGCACTTGTCTTTTCATCTTTACATCCCCTCCCTTGTAATAGTTGCAGGTTGCTAGGTTGCTAATAGATTAGTCACTTCTTTGTCAGACTAAACGACCTCTCTTCATCATCATCTTCAAAGTGTCACTGAATCTGTCAGGTACTTTGGACCTCCAAACTGAGATTTGTATTCCTTTTACAGCCTCATCAGTGCCAAGCAGAGAACAACAATAACTTCATTTTGTCTACTCCTTCACAAAACCTTACATAGTAAGGTTTAGCTTATTTACAATAAGAGTACACTACTGGTTTATATTCTACCTGGAATCCATCTCTAGCCCAAGTTCTTTTCAGGGGGCTTCACTCAGCCAGTCATTTCCCAGCCTGATTTTCCCTGACTGATACATGAGGTTATTCTGTCCCATGTTGTATTGGTTTTATGGGGCAAGAGCTTGGTAGCAGGGGGACTGCAGGTGTAGCCTTTGTGAGCAGAGCCCAGCAGCTGCCCCATGCCAGGTCAGAGCCAGTTCTGGACAGCTCCAAAAAGGGTCCTGCCACTGGCCAGAGCTGAGCCAGTGAACAACAGTGGTTGGGCCTCTGGGAGAGCAGATTTAAGGAAGGAAAAAACAAAAAAACAAACAAACAAAAAAAAAACTGCTGTGCAACAGTAGCTGGGAGAGAGGAGTGAGAACCACAGCCCTGCCACCACCAAAGCCAGTGCAGAAGGAGGTGCTCCAGGCACACAGCAGCAGTTCCCCTGCAGCCTGTGGAGACACCCCTTGTGGAGCAGGCTGCAGCCCGTGGAGGAGGCCCCGGGCCAGAACTGCAGCCCGTGGAGAGGAGCCCACACAGGAGGTCTGGGGGGAGCTGCTGCCCATGGGAGAACCGTGCTGGAGCAGTTTGCTTCTGACAGATGGACCCCATGGTATGGAGCCATGTGGGAGCAGTTCTTGAGGAGCTCCTGCCTGTGGGTAGCCCCTACTGGCTCACTTAGGGAAGGATGGCATCCTGTGGGAGGAACTCTACATGGAGCAGGGGCAGAGTGGCCATGAAGGAGCAGCACAGATGAAGTGTCTCGGACTGACCGCAGCCCCCATTCCCTGTTCCCCTGCACCATTCAGAGTGAGGAGGGAGAAGAAGGTGGTGACATTTAAATATGGTGGTAGAGCCAATTTACAGTGCATCTAAGATTTTTTTTTTTTTCCCAGCCCATGCTTTCTCAGCTTCCACGAGGAATCCTGTGAGGGATTTAGCACTTTTGTGCTAGAAAGCTTCCTGAAGACCAAATATCTATTGCTTTCCTCCTGACAACTCAACATGCCGTTATATGATCGAAGGCAATCAAGCTGATCAAGCATGTTTTGTCCTTGCTAAATCTGTGTTATTTCTGATTGTTTCTGTGTGTTTGGAGACATATTCCAAGGAGGAGTGCTTTATGATATTTATGATCATAAAGATACAATCTTTTTGATTAGGGACTAATTACTTTGGCCTGTAATTCTCCAAGTCCTCCTCTCACTTCTCTTAAAGATAGGCATAAAGCTACCCTTTTTCTAGTTTCTTTCCAGAAAACCAAAGAATTTTTCAGACAGAGCAGCCTGGGACTCACTTCAGCCTGCTCTTTCAGTGTCCTTGGGTCATAACATATGGCCAGTGCGAAATTATCCTGAAGCCATTGTCACTGTAAAGAGCACTAAGTTAAATATATCTCTTAGTAAACTTATGCAACTGCCCAGATCTACAGTTGTTTATACGCAATGATTAATTTTATTTTAACTATTGATAAGACAAGGATGTGAATATTAAAAGACTATTAATTAGAACACTTCATTCTCACAACTTCTTTAATAAAATATCAGTGGTATGCATTTCTTTGAATAGTAAACCAAATAACATTAATGCTTTCAAAAATACAGAATGAAATTAAAAATTAATGTGATTAAAAATATTTTGAAGAAATAAATTAAACCTAATACTTAACAGAAAGTGAAAAAAAAAAAAAAAAAGACAAATGATGTGATTGCTTCAGAATGCATTAAAAACTCCCTTTCAACATAGGCTTAGAGGAATGAGTAAAGAAATCCTGGAAAAAAGTCTCTCATAGCAATAAAGACTAAACCAAAACCACCATGGCTAATCTTTAACATCCTAGGACACTCCCTTTGAATTAATACTGTGTACTACTGTACGTCAAGGGTTTAATTCAGAATGCTGATTTTATACCCAAGCTAAATAAAATGGGATTTATGTGTCCTTTTTTTCTGAAAAGCCAAAAAGAAAATAGATTTCTACAATTATTCAATCTTTCTGGAGTTAAAGTGAAAAGGGATTGTTCCATTCCTAACTTATTATCTCTGGATCTGGTCTCACAAATGAGATAATCCCAGTGAGGTTTAGCTTTGAAAGCAAACGTGAATGATTTGATTTCATTGAGTGTGTGAGTCAGTATTACCTAGCAATTAAAGAATTATGCTAGTAGTCCAGAGATAGTGGGCTTGTTCTTAGCTTCGCAACTAATGTATTTTGGTAATCCGATGCAAATAAATGAACCCACTTCTTTTCAGTTTACTCCTGCATAACGTGACACACTTAAGGGTTTTGCAGGTGTATTAAGTACATGCCTGTACATGTAGTTTAGAATTCTCTGTGAGGTGTTTGAATGGAAGCCAATATGAAAAGACAGAGTAACAATAATATTAGTCTCTACAGCTATGCTTACTCCAGTGCTAGCAAAACATGGCATAGTCGGGACACTGTATCTACATGATTCTAGAGTTACATCTATGGGTAACAATAAAAGCAGGTCCTTTTTAAAATACTTACATAATTGTGCTTATGGTCTGAGGGCAATTTTAAATATAAGGATAAAGTTGTATCTCTTGCTCTGATTCACCAGGTCCTTTGTGTAATGAATTGACGCTCTTGTTCCCCATAGTTAGTCTGAGGAAATTCCCTAACGTGGGATGAGACAGAATTCTCTGAAGTTGGGCAAATATGGAGTAAAAGATGGTATGGAAGGGAGAAGAGGACATAAAGAAATAGTGTAAAGAAAATAGACTTGTACTACAGTATGATTCTTCATTCCTCATTGTCTAGCCTAGAACATCCACTGGGTTGCATATTTTATTTACAATTTACTTTTAAAAAATACTGCATATGTTTTTATTTACTATAAGCAACACTGCCATAGTTGCCACAACTTTTAGGTTCAGCCTGCCTCCACTGCACAAAATTTGGAATTTGATAAATTCAATTCCATGAGATGAGGGCTTAATATTTGTGTGATAAACCTCTGAGAACTAACCCCAGCTCCTTTCTAAATCTCCAGACCTTCTGGTGCTCTGGGAAGCATTCATTTTAGGGATGCAGTGAGAGAAACACTTTACCTCCACAAAAGCAATATCTGACCTTCTTCTTTGATAGCCAGGGCCAGGCTATCAAGGTATGAACATACCCAGCTTCTCCTTATTTAGTCACAAAAGCTTCCCACATATTCATGGTAATTCCTAAATCATAACTACTGATAAGCATCAAACTCCACAGCATACTAAAACTTCGGTTTTGTCACTACATAAAATACACAAAAATAGAAGGAAGGGTAATGAGTGATGCAATGTCTTGAGGAGGAGAGACTGCTTTAGTGTGGCTGTTCAAAAAAATACCAATATATTGATTCATTGTGGGTTCTAATAGCCCCCAAATTTATTATTTTATTTTACCCCATAGTAACAAAATTATAGTCTTATTAGCTGTGTTTTAGAAGGCAGACTCTGTAACACAATTGTATGTGTTTCTTTGCTGAATGTACAATGTGATTGGGTACCTGAAAATTATATGTTTTGTTGAATTCTAAGGGAAATAAAAAAAAAAAAAAAGGAGACTCAAATAATGTTTAAAAGGCTTCTTTACCTTCTAGTTGCTGAGCCTGTAAAAAAGATCTGTATAGTTAACACCAGTTTAAATAATTACAATACATGATTATTACTAATAATATCATGAATTGTTAAGATCAGTTACTTTGACCTTAATGATATCTTTTTATTCTGTAATGCAGTCAAAATTATTGTGCTCAGATAAAAGTTATTGGGAAATATATTGTTTTCTTCACCCTTCAAAATTCTGAAAATCAAATATATTTTTAGAGCAATCTACATTTAAATATCTCATTGAAAACCTGACATTATAGAAAATACTACTGATTATAAGCCTTCAAATATTCTAGCTTGTTTATACATTTGGATTATAGTAGCCTGATTCTTTAAAAATTCTGCCCATGCTTGGGCTCACTGCTAAGTGAAGTTACTGGAGCTCTGAGCTGTCGTGCCAGAGCAAGATCTGGGGATGGATAACACTAACTGCAAAGGATAACACTAACTACATTTAACAGGAAAGAGAAGAACAAACAAACAAAATGTGAGAAATAGAAATTTGAGAAAAAGACAGCTGAACCTAAACAGATGAATGGGAAGTTGACCCAGGAGGTAAGACTCAGGGGAACTGGGACAAATGTACTGAGTCCAAGAAGTGGGGTATGGAATGAAGATATTTTAAGAGAGAAAGAGAGAAGAGATAGGACAAGGTAACAAATTATTAAAAAAAAAAAAAAAAAAAAAAAAAAAAAAAAAAAAAAAAAAAAAAAGAGAGAGACAGAGAGAGACAGAGAGAGACAGAGAGAGACAGAGGAGAGAGACAGGACATTCATTGATAAAAGTAGACTGGAGGGGATAAATGAGGTTGGACCAAGTTTGTCAGAAATTACAAGTGTTGATAGATCATGTTTTCCTTTGTAGAAAGGAACAAATTGTCTTCTCCTCAGTAGTCCTTTGCTGCCGTCTAATATCTGTAAAGTCTTCTGACAGTCATCTTCCTTCAAGTCCTAATAGCAGAGGATAACATTTGTCTTCATAGGCTTAGAGACAGCAAGTAGCACAATGGATCTAAAGATTTCACCCCTGCCACATGTGGGCATGATATGATATCACAGAGCACAGGATGAAAGCTTTCATTTTGCAGTTTACTTTTTAAATATCTGATGAATAACAGGAAAAATGTTTTTAAAAATAATAATAATAATTTAAAAGAGTATTCCTGACTAGCAAAGTAACGAATTACATATCCTTAGGAGAATATAAAAACCAGAATCTAGCAATGCAGTAACTGATTCAGAGACTTGGCAGAGGGGACCCATTCTTTAGACATGAGTTTTAGTGTAAGCCTCCTTGTTAGCTGCAGTAGATGCACCTGAGGATTATAACGGGTGAGCTGTTAATCTCTGTTCAGATTAAAAAAAAAAAAAAAAAAAAAAAAAAAAAGCATATTCTACCTTCTACCTGGAATTTGTGCTATCAGTATCACAAGATCAAAAGCTGAGTAGTTCAAAAAGAAAAAAAATGTCTCATTTGACTCATTTGACCCATTTGACCCATTTGACCCTCACTAAATAAGAATGTAATCTACAGATACATTTTTGGTAACAAATCTTAATTCACCATCATACATAGAATTTTTCTGTTGACACATAAAGTCTGTCAGCAACTATGGATCTCAGCATGGTATTTCCCTGCATTCTACAATTTTTGAGATATGGAAGAGAAAAAAGCATTAATTAATGGCTCTTGTCCACACTTTCATAATGATTAAACTAATGAAATATATTAACAATTTGGAAAACATCCAAAGTCCTAGGTAAACAATACACATTTTTATTGCATTCCATTTTCCACAAACAATATTTATACAGTAAAATCAAGATGAAAGAGGTTGTGTTTAAATAACATTACATTTTTCATGTCCACTGTTAAAAAGCCAAATTAGGGATGACAATCCAACCTTAATGCACGTCCTGTCCTCAGTCCTTCCCACCCCCAAGGTTATGATTAAGGAGTAAAGTGTCATTCATAAAACCTTGCAAGCATGATGAATTGTTTCAGATCCTAACCACAGCTATTCATTTCATTTGTCTATGATTTACCCAAAATTGCCTTTTCAAACTTTTTCTTCATCATTTCGTATCTGGAAATAGCAGCAGCTACTCCTTTAAAATCTTCAGATGATGTGTAATACAACTGTAAATAGAAATTAATGCACTTTACTGGCAGAGTGTTCATAGTTTTACTAGGTTTCACACAAAACATTGAGTTTTACTTTCCTGTTCCAGGGAGAAATGATGTTACTGAATGTCTTTTTTTTTTTTTTTTTTTTTTTTTTAAGGGAGAGACAAGTCATGAAATCCCATCTTTGTAAGTGTATGTTTGTATTCAAATTGGAGTCCTATTAAAGACAGGCTGTGACATGGTAATACATTCAAGCAATCAGTTACAGGTATGATCAGTGCCTAAAATTACTTCTGGGACCAGATTTCTCTAGCTTCTCTGGATATATTATGTTTTGAAGAACAGAACCAGTCCCTATGCCAGACTCATATTAATTCACATACTTTTGAGAAGAACTTACTTACTGTATCATCAATGTAAGGAATAAAGTTAATTCTTACACTGCAAACAGGGTATGGTATTTGGTTGCAGAAAAAAAGGTTGCAGAAAATTCTTCCAGACTCAAATTCTGGGCAAATATATCCAGTTGCCTTTGTCTGCACACTCTGGATATGTACATTACTGATTTCTTGTTTAGTATTTGTTCATAGACTCCTAAATCTAGAGCCAAGATTCATCCTGCAGGACTGAAGGTATCCAAGTTACAAGCCAGTATCCCTAAGCTCTTTAGACAGTCTGTCTTGGAAGATAATAGGAAGAGACTAGCAAGTGGACTGTGGAATCCACTACAGATACTCACATCCCTGCAGGAGTTAGTGACTCCAGGATAAATCAATATCTGGGTAAGAGCAAACAGTTAGGTAATATGACTCCATTTATAGTATCCATTGCAGTTTTCTTAACAGATAGAGTCAATTCTTTCAGGATGAGATATGAACAAGTCAAAGGAAAATAATTTTGTGTTCATACATTTTACCTGTACCCAATGTATGGTTGAAAGGCTTTCCCAGCTGTTTCAACCATCAAGGCCCTTCTTCCTCTGGCCTACATTAACTTCAATTCTGACTTCAGCAGTCTTCCTCCTCTCCAGTTTTGTTACAAGTCACTCAAAACTGTACTGACCAATTCAACAAATACATTTTTTAAGCCTTCTTCAGCTTCACAACTGACTCAAATATAGACTCTTTGAATGTATACACTATCACAGCCCAATGTTCCCTGCCTCTGTGATTTCATATTGCATTGAAACATCAAAGGTCTCCTTTACCCTTCTGGTGATACTACATTCAATCACATTGTGCTCTGCTTTCACCTGAATGCCACTACACTCTTCCATTATGAAAACAACCAGTCTTCAGCTACCTTTACTTAAATGTATCCTTTCTGTATTAATTCTTCAGTGGTCTCCTCACTTGCTTCCTCTCCACCACATATTGAGCAAGTGTCAAGCTAAGATATTTTACAAACTCTGTTCATTCACATTCAAGTTTGTCCTGTCTTCACATATATACTCCACTGATCTGGTCCAGTCTGCCAGAGATGCAAACTGTGAGCTCAAAAGGGCAGGAAATGTCTTTTGCTCTGGGGTAATGAAGTCCTGATCCATTACCATAATTTTAAAGATTAACAACAAGATCAGACAGCTGCAATATCAGTAAGTTGAAAGAGAGATTCAACCTGCTACATACTACATCTGTTTCTGTTAATCAGGCCACAGCTTGAGAATGATAGCAACTGTCTGGCTATTAATGGGTCAATTAAAGTAGAGAAGATTTGTACCATTTTACCAGAAAAGTGTATAGATACTGTTTCAGCTCGATATCTAGCTTTTTGTGGTTTCTAGAGCATCTTCCAGCATCTTCTTTGCTGAGTCATGTTTGTTGGACAGTAACACCTTAATTCAACGTCCAAGGATTCATACTGACTTCCAATAAATTTTCTAGTAAAATACAGGTCTGTATTGTTAAAACCTATAACATGTCCATCAGTAATGCTAAATCATCAGAGTGGCTGTCTTTTCATGTATGATAATGTGAAAAATGATTATCACAGGCACTCAGAATCCAGAGTTAAAACAAATAAAACTATTTTCATAGAGGCACACTGAATTAAAATGCACATTTTCATAATTTCTGCCAGCACAAAGGGCATTGGATTTGTTATATAGGGAGGTATATTAAAAGATTTAGATTTTCAAAGTTTAGCATAATTGGTGTGGGCGTAAGGAGATATATATGTCTTCTGATAGGGCTAATAGATCAGACGAGCTATTTATTATTTTTTGCGTCTTGATCCCAATCTTCATGATCATCTAGAATCATATTACAGACATTTCTGAAGAAAAACAATTATGTAAATAGTTGCAGAGAGGCTTGAAGGTGTAGCCATCAGTGCTTAGTATTGGTATGTATCTTGTGAGCAAAAAAAAAAATGTGACAAAAAGTGAAATGAAAAGGTACGATCTAAATTGAAAAGGTATGACATCTAAAACACTGATCTAAGTACCTAATTTGGTCTGAAAACTGTCCTAGAATTATTACAAATCATAGTTAATTGAGTTAATTATGAATAATTTGCAAACATTATTAAAAGAGAAAATTCAATATTTTAATAAAGGTAAGGGGAGAAAAACAGGAAACAAAACAGCAAGAGGAAAAAATAAATAAAATAAAATAAAATAAAATAAAATAAAATAAAATAAAATAAAATAAAATAAAATAAAATAAAATAAAATAAAATAAAATAAAATAAAATAAAATAAAATAAAAAAGCAGATTGACAAGAGGAGTCACCTTTGCTAAAAGTCTTCATTTGCTGCTACAACGTTCCATCTGGTTGTAATCCTGGCTTTAGTGCTTCCTTTAAGGATCCAGAGGCAGGTACACCCCCTCTAAATCTTTTATGTCGTATTTTACATCGCTTTGCACAGCAATACTGACTCAGCAACCTTCTCCCTTTACTTTCTCGCTTCTCGTTTCAGTTTTCTTTGTAGTTTGTCTCCTGCAACAGTGTGAAACTAGAGATGTGAGCAGGAGTGTCTTTCTGAAAAGACCCTAGGGAAGGGCTGCTCTATCTTCCTCTAAAAGACAGTTTCTCACATAACGAGAAATTCATGTAAAGATTGACACAGAGCTGATGATTTCACATTTGACTCTTCATTTGTTTCATTATCTGAAGTATTTGTATTTCCCCGATAACTTTGCACCTTGTGGTCACACACTTCTGCTAGTATATGCTCTTAATTTATACCTCCATGTCTTCAAACAAAATGCTTGCCACCTCAATTAAAGGGAGCTCAAATAAGTTACATCCCTTTGCAGGTCGATTATATATATATATAATATTTTTTTTTCTATGCAGCCTTTTCGCTTAACAGTTAGCATTTAGAGCTCTCCAAATTAACGTTATCTAAGGATGCTCTCAAGTAAACATTTTTCCTAGCAGATGCTTTACAGCTCCCTTTTAATTAATTCACCGGGTGAAAGATATGCCTGATAGATAAGCACATCTCCGTTTGCTAAGAAACCTTACTAAGAATACATGTAGAAGCAGTCTTCCTGCAATTTGCCTCTCTCCTTAGCCCTGGGCATGCCATTACACTCGTCCAGCAGTCACCACGCCTAGCAGCGGTGACGGTGGCGGTGTGATCAGAGGAGGAGAGGCTCGCACTGGCCCCCAAAACAGTTGGGGAAGGACGGTGCCCCCCCGAGGGGCTGCGTTACCTGTGCTGCCGCGGCCGCCGCCGGCCGGGCGCGCCTCCCCGGAGCTGTCCAATGTATCCGGGCTGCTCCGCGTCGCTCCGCAACGCTCCGCATCGCTCCCCATCGCCTGCCGGCCAGAGCACACGGAGCTGGCAGGGAGGTTGGGGGGTCGTTACGGCGGCACCTTTCCCAGGGAAAACAAACAAACAAACAAAAAAGGATATTTGGGATGCTCGCCGCGGTGTAAACGACGGCGGATCCTGGTCTGCCATCGGCAATGTTTGCGGTCCTGTAGGCAAACAGAAAGGGTTTTGGCGGAGGTTGATCCTTCGGCAGCCCCCACCCCTCTGCTTTCATCTGATGGGCTTTGAAATCCCCTTAGAAATTAGAAACTATTTTCTAATTATTTCTAATTAACTAATTTCACTCTAAAGTGAGAGTGGCAACAATGCATGACAGGGCTTACGAAGGCAGGGCAAGAGTAACGAGCAGCACCTCCTAAACGCGCGGTGCACACAGATCGTGTGCCAAGGAAAATCGATCCAGTTCAACCTGGGTGCGCCTAACCCTGCCAGGCTGTTTGCTTGGAGATAGTCTGTGATGTGGTGGGGTAAAGATACAACCCCTAACCTCTCCCAGCTTCCCAAGACAAAAAAAGCAAACCAATCCCCCACGTCCGTCCCCAAGGAAACCCTGATCAAAGAAAGGTATTAGGCGGTGCCGGGTGTGCGGGTGTGTTGATGTGCATTTCACGGTATTTTGCGCCGTGTATCCAGCGTTATCAGGGCGTGGAGTCAGGTTGATTCATCCGTGCACCGCCGGTGACCGGGACGGCTCTGCGAGGGGTGTGGGTGAGAGCAGCCGCTGCCCTGAATAGGAGCAGCTTATCCTCGTCTCCTGGGCAGAAGGAAGGGGTTTCAAAGCGAATGCTTTGAGATCGCCCGAACCGAAATGAGCTTTACGAAGCAGCCTTTTAGTGCCACGCTGGAAAGATGTTTGAACTCTAGTTGAAGGGGATTTAGGGGGAATGGAGAGGACGATGCCAACAGTTACTACCGGGAATGCAATATCGGGTCCCCTACAATGCTTACTTAGGCTAATGGAGGTCCTGTCATTCAGCTCCCATTGCGCTGGGATACAGGGTAAACATTCCCCGGTGACCCTCTGCATGCAGGTCCCCTCTTCGGGACATCATTAAAAGCATACATGCACTTGCCTGACATCAATTGTCCGGCCGGCTCTCAGGGCTCAGAGATCCCGACAGAAAGCAGGAAAGCAAGCCCAGTGGAGACCCGGCTCTGCTGCTGCGGGCTTTAAAGAGGCTGAAAATCGTTTGGTTGCGGGTGTGTGAGAAGAGACAAAAGTGCTCAGCAGGTAAGAGCGGAGGGTTTTGCCAAGAAGGAACTGTCCTTGATCGCTGTGACAGGATTGACTCGCTGGGGACTCCTCTCTCGGGAGCATCCACGCGTCCCCGAGGGGGCTGCCTGTCTCCTCTCATCAGCATCACGGAGAGAAATTTTACAGCCGCTCTTTCTAGCCCTGCTAATCCTGTTATCCGGGGGGTTATAAATATTAACGCCGCTGGGGCTGGGGATGGGGGACCAGATTAAGCCCTGTCTGAAGTAAGATGTCAGCCAGCCTCTTCCCAACCCACCAGCGCCCGGGGCTGCACGGCAGAGCCCCGCAAGTGCCCTGCCCGGAGGGGCTGCTGGGCGCCTCGGTGCTGGACATCGTGGCCGACTTCTCCCTGGGAACCCCTCACGGTCTCCCCCGGGCCGGGCCGAGCCTGGGGCTCTGCGAGGTCACCTCCAGGTCCCCGTTCGGGGACAGAGCCCTGTCCCTGCGGGAGGGAATGGCCCGGGGACTGCCCCTGGCTGCTTTCGGAGGTGGAGGTCCCGAAGACGAGGAAGAGGAGGAGGAAGAGGAGAGGATGCGGAGCGCTTCCCTCCTGGACAGACCCAGGAGAAAGCGAGTTATCACCTACGCCCAGCGCCAGGCTGCCAACATACGGGAGAGGAAGAGGATGTTCAACCTCAACGAGGCGTTTGATCGGCTGAGGAAGAAGGTGCCCACTTTCGCCTACGAGAAGAGGCTCTCCCGTATAGAGACCTTGCGCCTGGCCATAGTGTACATCTCCTTCATGACCGAGCTCCTGGACGGCTGCGGCAAGCAGGAGGCGAGCTAGGGAGAGCTGGGGACCGGCGGGACAGGGTTGGGGGCCGGCCACCACCCCCCAGTGGCGCTTGGAGCCGTGCCCGGGCACCCTGCACCGCAGCCAGGGCCGTGCAGGCGTGGGGCACAGACCGAGCAGTGCCTGGGGAGCGGGGGAAGAGGAGGGGCAGAGGGCTTCCCTGTGTGTAGATTTGCTAATATATACCATTTTTGTAAAGGGAAGAAAAAAAAAAAAAAAAAAAAAAAGTCTGGGGCTTTTTGGTTGTTGTTGCTTCGCCTGCTTGCTTTAAATTTTTGCAATGTGGCAATGTGCCGCCTTCGAGGCCGGGTCGGACGGGGCACCAGAGATTCTCCAGCCCGCGGACTGGCTCTCCAGCAGTTGCTGGCCCAGCCAGGGACTAGGAAACCCCCTCTCTGTGTATTTATTTATTTTTAATAAACACAAACCAACTCCCTTTTCTCTGAAATCCAGCCTGCCGAGCCCATGCCGTGTGTCACAGGGCGAGTAAAGCGGAACATCTGCTCGGAACCGCTCGGTGTCACGATTCTCTCCCAGGGATCAGCTTTGCCCTGCTTGTGGGCGGCCAGTGCCGGCACTCGCACCCAGCACGATGCAGTGCGGGCGGGGTGTGGTGTTTGTGCCCTCCGAAGAGAGAAAAATAAAGCACGGAAGCATGTAGGCTTTGATTTCGGGAATGTCACTCAGAGGCTTCCCCCCCTCGCTGGATTTTCCTTTTTTGTTTGTTTGTTTGTTTTTGATTTGTTTGTTTTTGTTTCGTTTGTTTCATTTTGTTGTTTGTTGTTGTTGCTCCTAAGGGCCCACAAGTTTCGTTGCAAAATAAAATAAAATAAAATAAAATAAAATAAAATAAAATAAAATAAAATAAAATAAAATAAAATAAAATAAAATAAAATAAAATAAAATAAAATAAAATAAAATAAAATAAAATAAAAAATAATGCTGAAAAGAATAAGGCAGAGGAGGGGGAAGCCCAGGCCGGCCGTACCACGGGGATGGGGATGAAAAGGGCTCCACCGCAGGGCCCCACCTAAGGGAAGGGGCTAGGAGCTCCCTTTCCTAGGGGCCTGGAGCTGGGTCGGTTTTTTATCTGACTGGAGCCCTCTCCGGTTCCTCCTGGTGTGTCTCGGTCACCCTCCCCTTCCCTAGTCCATCCTGCACTGAAATTAGGAGTAAATGGGCAGCGGACCTGCGAGCACTTTTGAGGACAGCTTTTATCTCCACTATATGAATTTGTGGTATTAGTGAAATCAAGATTTTCAGACTTGTATGTCTAAGATCTAAATGCCACCCTCTGATTTCTTCTCTCCTGATTTTGTCAGCTGCTGTTGTGATTCTTCTTTTTCTTGTTTCTTTCACTTCAGTATTATTATAATGAGTGATCTAATATCCTGTTTTAATACTGCAATATTATTTCTCTTCTCACTTACTTCCCTGAATCCCTTTTCCACTTGTTTTCATTGACCTCCATGACTCCACACATTGCATCTGTTTTCTAGTTGTCAGAATGCTTTTTTCCAAGAAGCAGTTGGATAGTTAATGCAGCTGGATTCTCTCTAGAAACTGGGGTGTTTCACCTCTTCAGATGTTTTTTTGCTAAAAATAAAATGAGAAAAGGAACTAGGAATGAGCAGTGTTCCAAAATCAACAACTGTTCACATGACCAAGATGCATTTTACTGTTACTGCTGTGTCAAGCAAAATGATGAAGACAAATTATTTAAGGATAATGAAATGTGCAATTCAATATTCACTTCTTATCACTATTTCTCCATCATCTCCATACAACTATGCTTTCCACAGCATGATTATGTATCTTTCCATATTTTTTCTTGCTCAAGTCACTGGATAAAATTAGAACTCTGTAGCACACAGAGCCTTTAAGAGATTCACAATGTAAACATGCTTGTAACAAGTAATTCAAAAATTATTGTTTTCTCTTCTTGTTTTAATAACAAAACATTGGAATTTGTTCAAGATCCAAGCTTTTCTATGCTTTTGTTAAAGACTAAAGAAAAGCAGAAAGAAAATGTTACATTTTATTTTTGAATACAAATCAAAACCTGGATCCTGCATTATGAATGCTTATTTCGAATAGATTACCAGAAACTTTGCAGCAGTAACACAGAACAGTAGTAACATTCATATATGAACCACCGATTCTTAGAATAATATTTAAAATTAAAAATGCATTCGTGGTACAAGACAGTGAAGACTATATGCAAACAGCACAAAGTACCAAGACAGGTTTTGTATTGTGTTAGGGACTTCAGAGCAACCTCTTGACTGCATATTGATGTATAGGAGCTGAGAAGCTGATGAAGGGGCTTTAATTTTTTTTGTTTCATGCCTTTCCAAAGCAGGGACAGATTGACCAGAATGGTAGTCTTGGTGCAATTTGTTCTTACCACACCTGTGCTAAAACTAAAGCGTACCCTTATATACTCAGTGAAACATCAGGAAACTGTACAGACCCATCAGCTTGCCCACGTGGATGTGCTGAAGTCCTGGAAACTGTCTGCTAAGAATATGAACATGTTTTGGAAATATTGCAGACAAGTTTCTCGCTGGAGTGTGATCCTGTCTCACTGAAATAACGGGACTGTGGGGTCCATTCTCCCTTCATCCTCGTCTTAATCCAAGATAGATGCCTCAGATTCTGTGGAGTCACAGGGCAATAAAACAGCATGTCAGGCTTGGGAAGCCAGTGAAATCCTGGCCCCAGTGATGTGAGTGCAGAACTGCTGCTAACATCAGCAAGGCTTGGATTTCACCCACTGTATTTAAAGGACTTTCCTTGCTCAGAAGCACTGCTGCCACCAATGCCGAAGCCAATCACAGGCCTTGATCTCCCCGGAGCACCATGCCATTATCACCGCATTAAGAACAAAAACTGACAGCGTCAATTACTTCTGGGAAAAGATAATAAGGGGTTTTCTAAAGTCTTAAAGCTGTTTGATCATAGCCCATTTTTAGATCCTGTTCTGAGACGGGTTTGTTTATATTCTCTTTGCCCACTGAAGGCTGCCTTATGGCAGAAAGTTGAGTTCCCTTGTAGCTATCACATTACGATTAGTATTCAGACATGTAAACCAGAAAATAAGTCTAAATGAAATCATATTTGAGAGACATTTCCAAGCTTTCTAAGAGAAGTAAAAATAATCAAATGATTTTGCAATCTATAGTCTTGTTTTACAGCTGCTCAACCTGAAAGTAGGTTTAAGCAAATTAGTGCTGGAAATGGAACAAAATATTATGATAGCACTACAAACTCCTGCATCCACGTTCTGACCAGCTACTATGGCCCCAATGTGTTTATTATCGCATTTGTCAGCGTTTCCATTATAAACACTCTAGTGTGGAGGGTTTATAACTCAACTATAAAAATTCCCTCCAGGATGAAACTTGATAAGTGAAGTCTTAGTCCAACAACACTTCTTTTCCTTTACAAACTTTAAAATAAATTAGTTTTTGAAGTCATGGGGGTTCTAAGCAAAAATAGTGGAAAAGAGTTTTTGATTTATTTTTCTTCTCTTTCACATCAGTGGTGCATCTCAAAGAGATTTTCTATTAAACCCTTTTGGTCTCTTTGATGAACTTGGAACTTTTGGACTTTTTTTAAATTAAAAATAGCCATGATGTTTTAAATATAGCTACTCTGCATGCTGAATCCCCATTTTTCATAAGACTCTGTTGTTTTCACTAGGCTTGAATACAACTAATCTGCAACAATGATAGCCACACTTATTACATATATACTGTAACAATTAAAAGAACAGATAGGTATGTTGATTATAATCTTTTTGTAGTACAATAAGACTTGTTCTAAAAATAATTAAAAATGCTAAACAATCAGTTCAGAGTACTTTCTCTTAATCTTTACTGTGAAAGAGCAAGCTTGTTTGAGATATTTAAATGAATATCCATCACAATTGTATACCCAGAGTAAAAGAACTGAATAAAAATGCTCAAGTGTAATTCCTTAAAAATTTATCTGTTCAAGGAATGCATCTCAGATATATATTTTTTTAATTTCTTTAATTTCATTTAGATCTCACTTTTTCTCCATTCTACCCTAGATTAAGGGACAAGCTTTGGTCTGGTGATATATTATTAATATAAATATTAAACCCCTGCAATTTCTTGCAGCCATCATTCCATGGATCACCAGTCACAGCCCAGTTCCCTATACATTTGAAATTCCTGTTCCTTCAAAGAAGTCAAAGTAAGGAATCAATCCTGTAATCTTTACTTTTGAGTAGTGTAGTGTCAATTTTCACATGAATCTACACTTGTAAGATCTGTAATGTAATCAAATGTTTATATACATTACATTACGTTACTGTTTATATTTCCCACAAGGGCTTCAGTGCTGTAACTGTGACTCAGAGCATCTTCTCCCACACCATGGAGTTTTGAATGCTTCCCATGTAGAGTTGTTGTAATGCAGAAGGACAAGCTTCCCTATTGTTACCTGGAGCTTTAATTCATGCCAAAGTGATCAGGCACACTGAGGTGCTTGGCCTGTTTATGCTTTTGGCTCACCTCTGCCATAATTTCAAAAGGAAAACTTAAAAGCCTCTGTTGATTTAACTGTTTCTTTAGCTCTGAAAGCAGAAGAAAGGTAATAATTGTCCATGTTAATTCCAGTTACGTCTTGTCTTGCTCCAAGCCTTGCTCCAAGTTCAAGGAAAAGCAGAGCATTTTATGATTTCTTCATATTACAATTTCATGATTTTCAGCAAAGAAGAAATCTGGAGGGACTTTAACATAAATAAATGAACTAAGAGAAGGCGGAGTAGTTATGAATGAACTAGGAGAAGGCAGAGATGTTGATACTTTTTTTTTTTCCTAGTATTATTTACCTACTATAAAATCTTTAACATTTCTAATGAATTCTGACTATTGAAACTTACCCTGTTATCAAAGGACAGAGTTGTGAATATAGCACAAAGCATACAGTAATAATTATTCCACATCAAATGCCATTCAGTGCTTGAACATCTTGGGTTCAGGTGGGAGGGATGATCTCTCTAGTCTGGATAAAAGGTTGCTTAACAAAGGATTTACAGAACAATCTATTCTTTAGGAACATTTACTTATTGCATGACAAAGATGAGATACAATATTAAGGTCCTGATTTCTCATAAATCACTGTTGAAACTAAGGGAATTAAAAGTTTTGACCTAAGGCCACAGCCATTATTTTGGTCTCTGATAGTGAAGTGAAGGTGTGCAGCTATGCTAGACCTCTTCTCTTCAGCAGTGAGTAGTGATTGTGGTGCATTTACTGCTCATAACCAGTATTTCTGGAAAACTGTAGTGCATTTTACATTGTTCTGAATTTTCTTCCTAAGCCTATCCATCTGTGGAAATCTGTGTGCAAAGTTGCCATTGAACAGAATGAGAAAATGCACTGGACCTCAAGGTGTCTCTAGGTAAAATGCCAGTTGCTAGAAGCACCCAACCTCAATAAACACAATGCATGATTAGAAGTATAAGGAGGAGTTTCAACATAGAAAATGTGCAGAAACTTGCAATTAAGGGAATACCCAACAAAGCCTTGATGTCCCTCTTCGACCCCAGGGCTGGTGGTCCTTCATATTTGTCTTCCACCTATCCACTGTTCTGCTGCTCTCTATATTCATGAACAGAGGGTTCTTGAAACACACAAAAAAGTCTTCTTTAAAACACATTTATTTGAAAAATGAATATAAAACCCGATAGAGCTAGATCTAGCCACAGCACATCAGATTTCATGTTGCAACGGCGTGCTGCATTTTCTATGAAAGCTGGCGCCAGTGATCACATTTTGCCATTCAGTCCACTCCGTGTGGTTGTATATTTTCTTAATGAGGATCTGAAACCAGCCCCCTTCACTTAACTGACAGTCTGCCAGAATTATGCCATCTTTCCAAATGCAGAGATCATATGATCCATCTGTTGTCTGCAGCCATGCAGGGGAAACACTCTCCAAAGAGAAATGTGGGTTGGCCCCAAACGTATGTAATTATCCAAAGGCTGAAGTGTTTCAGATGTTTCAAGGTGCTCTTAGACCTGATCTTGGTCATCTAAGCTCCTCTGAAGTCTTTTAGAATAATGTATATAACTAAGCCATTGAGTTGGCAGGAAATTTTTGGAGTAAAGGAATAATTTAAAAATTATTCTTGAATAACTTTGAGCTGAATCAGAGATTTAGGACTCAATAATATCATCTGGGACTTTTGGGAGTGCTTACTCTTTTAAATAGTTCACATTTTTGTTCTTAATATTATCACATATTAAAACAAAAAGCAAAGAGAATTCAGTGAATATACAGAAAGATGTTTTAATCAGATTTTAATGACATGCCAAGACCCTACAGTAACTCTGCAGCATCCTTGACTCTAATAACTCTGCAAAACTACCAGATGCAAGAGAAGTTGTAGAATGATGAATAGTCACGGACAAAAATAAATAAATGAATAAATAAATAAATAAAATAAAAAGGTGATTGAGAGACTGTGAAATGAAAGGCTATCTCCAATCTTTCCCTGCCTTACTTGAAGACGCGTGGAATTCATTTTGTACTACATCTGAGCCAGTTTAAATTTTCTTTGCAGATATCATGAATGTTGCCAAATATGATTAAACTGATAGATTAGGTCCTCATCTGGTGCCACCTCCTTGACATACAGAACCCAAATTTTAATCATCAGCAAATGGCGCTTTCACCAAAATACTGATAACTGTGCTTGAAATAGTAAACCAAGACTTGGTAAGATGGAACAGAGACCAATAGACAATCCTATTGCTGCAAACACCTTTCCCAGCCTCAAGGTATTAAATTTGGAGAGATGCACAAGTCCATTACTTTATTCTGTCAACCATACATGGATTCACAACAGCTTAAGTCAATTCTCACCATTATATATTCCACACATCCAGGAACTGAATTATTACAGCATCCCCTCTCAAATCATAAATGCCTTACCTACAGGCTGAACCACGTTATACTCTAGAAGTTTTGTGATGTTAACAGCATGAAGTTTACCCACAGAGAGAAAAAAGTTCTGCCAAACCTATGTTGTGAACATATGGTATTTGTCATATTTTAAATATGCAAGTACATTTCCTCCAAAATAGAGATTTCTCATATTCTCTGAGTGGTAAAAGCATGAATCTTTGATGTCCCATTGTCCAAATCCTTTGATGAATCCAGTACATTAGCCAAGTCTTTGACTAGAGAGGATTTTGGAATATAAGGTCAGTTATTTTGCCTCCAAGCTGAAAAGATTTACCGTGTAGCTGAGAATAGTGCAGAAAGTGAAAAGTTCTAATGACATGTCTTTCAACCCTACTTCCCCTCCCAAATCACAGTTCCCTAGAAGGTATGGGTCATTAGCATTATTTATTGTGAGAGTTTCTGGAATTCTTCCATACCACACAAGCGCCCAATATCACCCCAAAGATGCAGTGTGACCTCAGGGAAGAAGAAAGGAGGCTTTATGACCAAAGCTTTTTCTTTTGCTGAAAACATCCAATGACACATTTTCAAATGACAGGAAGTCTGTATGGAGACTGGTAATGCTTGCCTTGAAGAGGTATGGTGGAAGTGCTTAGCAGCACCATAGAGGTTTCCTAATCACTGAAAATCTAGGGCAAACAGGCTACATTTTCAGTGGTTTCTTTCCACTCTGTCTAATGATACTGCTACCTGTATGGCACTACTCTTCTGCCTCTGTATTGCAGATAGGTTGTTGTTATGTTATACACTGTCTGACATGCCACGGGTGTTAGTGGTGAGCCACTAATTCTTTTGCTTCAGTTTTGGTGTCCTTGCAGTAGCATTTAATCCTATGTGGATGTGACATACCATGTTCAAATGCTCTTGAGCAAAGTTTAATGGCAACTTCATGTTGTATAATATTTTTCCAACCTCTGTGACATAAGGAGCAATGGATTTTTTTTTCCTTCAATGAACAGTTTGGGAGGGGTATGCATGAAGAATTGCAACATATTTGACAACTACAAGGAATGGTAAAGCATCTTCTATCTCTTCGTAACAGTACTGCTTGCTGTTGACCTACACTAGGTCAGTGTGAATACAAAGAGATGTTTATTGTAGTGACAGCTGAATGACTATATCATCTTCTTCCCTACTATCCATGTCTCTTTGAGTTGGCCCCATACCTTTGATGTGAGTAAGTATTAAGTACCTCCTTCTTTCAATATGCATCTGATTTACACTTAAAAACTTAATTTCCCAACAGTGTACCTAATCTTTAAACATGGATTTTTTCTTCTTTTTCTGGATAAAAGTTGCTACCCACAATGAAGCCTGTGAGGAAATGGTAAGGCTTAGACAGTTAGCCTGCCAGCTACACTAACAAATCAAATAGTTTGACATCTATACCAGACTATTAGTTCCTGCAATGAACTGACAACATGAAACCATAGATGGAAGAATTTGGTGTTGCTAAATTTTACCTGCCAAATTGGAGTCTGTGTTGTCCTCTCAGAAGAGACAACCCATTCTGGGATGAGTCTTCAAGAAGAATGTGGCAGCTGTTTCGCTTTGTACAGCAACATGACACAGTGTTATAGGAAAGAAAACACAGAGAATTATCTAGGTTGATTGAAATTAAGCCAAATGACAGTGTGCTATACCACAGCCACTCAAATACATACGTTGAATATAGATAAGGTTGTAGTTACCCATAATGGAATCTGGCCAGAAGACAGCTTCATGTGTCTTTCCAAGACACTAACGGATTTCCACTGGCCAAAAGTTTAACATGTTGGCTGATAATAGCTAGGTTGAAGGCCATGTGGGGATAACCAAAATAGATCATAAGTGACACTGTAGATAGTATACGGCTGTAAGCGACCGCAATGTACTTAATCAAACTTCTATCTCTTTGAAAGGAATGACGACCATTTTATTGTCGTGCATCAAGTAATCTCCATTCAGAAAAAAAAATAAAAAATAAATAAAATAAAAAATCTGGAGGTATGCATCATTCAGAGTACCCAAACATCTGATACAATGGCTAAAGGGAAACAGTGTGGTAAAGACTGTGAGGCTGTAGTCTGTTTTTATATTTGCTTTCCTCTTCTTCTTTTTCATTTTTTTTTTTCAAATAAAGACTGTGTACTATGTATCGTTGTAGAGAAAAGGATTAACATCTGAAGTTGTAAATGCCACTGAAAAGTAAGAAATTTCATGTTATATTCCTTGCACATCTTCTGATTTGAAATCAATTATATGTGTTGTCACCAAGAGTTGCATTAGGCCATTTGCAAAGAATAACATTAGATCAGACATTACAAAATGTCATAAACTGCTTGAGTATGAACTGGGACATGAACATATTTTAAAGTCACGAGAATTTGTTGAAATGAAGTTTTTGCTCTGTCTTTGAAAATCTGGGACAAGTCTTACTGTTTAAGGTCCACCACATATATGTACCACTGAGCTCAAAACATCTTTGCACTTAAAAGGTCAACATATTTAACAACATTTCTACCATGCAACAAAATACGGGTGTTCTGAAGACTGAAAACAGATTACAACTTGCATAGAAAGAACTATTTTTAAATCACTGAAAATTCACTAAATTCAGCTAAATATTAAAGAAAATTTTTTCACTTTACTCCAAAAGTAACCAGTCTTAAGTATTTATTTTTATTCAACAGTAATCTCAGGCTGGATTTGTTTTCATTTCTATTTTATTTAAAGTTTAATTGATACATTTTAGGGCTTGATCTAAAGCCCACTGAAACACTCCCTTTGACATCAAAGGGTTTTGGAGCAAGTCCTTAATGAACGCAGGCATAAATGTTTTAAAAGGAGAAATGAATACTTCAGTGCTTCCGAGATTAACTATTTTTAGTGCTGCAAGGTCAGATAGTACACTTTGTCATGAGAATATGTTTGGTATAGTTTTCAAGACAGAAGCAGAAGCAATATGGTATTTTACAATACAGCATAGATACAAATCCAGATGCTTGTTTAGTGGTCAGAGTACGTAGACAAACACATGGATGCCTGCATACATACATACATATGAACAGTGTGCATGTGTTAATTTACATTAATATTAATAACCCATGGACTCTTCTGGACAACTGCCCTAAAAGTCCAGTAACTTGTGCTCAGTAATTTTATGTCAGTAATTTGTGCTCTAGAGCAGCTTCCTTGTGTGACCTATTATATGGCATTGGGTCAGTGATTAAAACCAGGGTATGGATCTATGAATAGATCAACAGTGAGCAAGGTGCCCTCAAAAATCACCGTCCTGTTTTCCCGAGGCTGGTGAATAAGATTGGGGCTCTAAATGGTGTACAGCAGATCTTTAGGTATCATAGCAGACAGCCATTAGCACAAAATAAATACATTAAAAATATATAAATACCTTTCCATTTAGAAAGAAATATGTAGGCTTTTTTCCACCATTTTTTCCACTTTTGTCTTCTCTGAGAGGAATACCTGACAGAGAAAAAATAAAGCCCTGTTCTCTCAAAAAGTCCTCTATCTAGGTGTCCTTAGAGACAAGATAACTGTGGAAAGAATGAGATGAGTGCTCATTTCTGTGAACATTTCCCATCCAGGCTCTTCTTCACTGCTCAGCCACACTCAGCTTGTGTGGTCCTACAGTGGGAGGAAGAGGAGGTGGATGGGTTCCAATTTCCAGACCTGGCATTCAATCAGGCTACCTATCAAAATAATAATAATAGAATAAAAAGTATGCATTTGCCTAGAAGAGCATATATGTATGTTAGGATGACCTTCCAGCCTTGAAGGCCTTTTCCTTCATACCAGGCCTTGCTGTCAACCTCAAAGGAGAGGTGTAAGGAAGAGCCTTACACTAATAAATTACAATAATGCATTACACTAATGAATTCTTGCAGTGTCTTCTGTGTCGTGGTTGTTTCTTACATGATCTTTTTTCTTCATCTTCTCTGAGATCTCAAGAGTAGCTGTAAGTCTAAAGCAGACCACACTGAGTAGGGAGCACAGAGGATCATTCCACAGGGTGCAGATGTGGCTAACTTCAGCATAGCCCACTTCCATGCTGAAATTCTGGCTCTGGGACTCTGCCAGCTGCAGGAAGAGTCTGAGCATACCCCTAGGAAGGAGACTTAGTGGAATGCCTTATCCATCATCAGTGCCCAGGGTACACCCTCCCCCACCTTGGAAGAAAAAACAGAGTTTGTGGCTAAAAAGGCCTGAAGTTTTATGGAGCTTCCATGAGCCAAGTGTATTGAAAGATTGAAGATAGAGATTTGAGTAATGTGTGGGAGCAGGAAGAATACAAAAAAATATATATTTACATAGATCAGAAAAGATGGAAGAGATGGAAAAGCATTTTTTTAAAAAATCAAAGGAGCTGAAATAGCAAATAAACTCCATTATTAATATAAATAACTATTATCCCCTGGAGTGCAGATAAGCTTGTTTTACTAAGCAGTCTTTTCAGATTTAGACATGAAACCACATAAACAAGACCCAGAGCCATAATTAGGTGCAGAGCTCCATCACAGCACCAAATATGTTGATCTCTTGGGATGGGAAGGACTCGTCTTCTCTGTGGTGCAGGATAGGCCTTCCACCAAGGTGCTCACTCCCTCCTTAAGGAGCAGGAGCCATGCATTATTTCTGGAGCCGAGTAAAACATACGTAGATAAAAGATTTTATATTAGAAAACATATGGCAAACAATTGCAGAGCTCGGGTCATCGGGACACCTGCCTCCTGTGCGGGCTTGTGTGCTTGCTACCAGGGCACAGGTTTTGCTTGGCGTTGCAGGGAGGCGGTGGCAGAGTGGAAGGGCCGATGCGGAGCGAAGCGGAGCCCCCGCGCGGAGCGGCGCAGCGCTGCCGGCCGCCGGCACAGCCCCGGCCCGGGGTCGCGCTCGGGCGCGGGGCCGGGGGCGCGCTGGAGGTGCTCGGAGCCCCACAGGGCTTCTCTGCAGGGAAAATAAAAAGCAGCCCCCCGGATAGGAGGCCTCTAGGGGTTTTGACTGAGTCACCGCATCGCAGCTAGAGATTAAGGTTTAAAAAATAAATAATAATAATAATAATAAAAAAAATCATTGTGGTCATTTTGACGATGAAAAGGCTTCGCTGAATGATTCCGAGAAACCCTTCTTCTCTTTTCCAGAGCTTGCAGACGAAGCGAGCGGCAGAGCTTCGGGTAGGAGCACACCCGTAGGAAGTCTCCGTGTGTCCGGAGGGGCCGTGTGCCCACCTTGCACGCCCCCAGCCCCAACCCCGGCTCTGGCTGAGCGATAAAAGAAAGGGGGGGGCTGTCTACGGCGGAACCCCCGAAGGAATCCGTGCCAAAGCAAACGGGGAACGGCCAGGCACCCCCCCTACACCCACACCCACGAGTGTCAGGGGTGGACGCGGCGTGGTACACGGCCTGAAGGGACAGGGATCGGGACAGGGACGGGGACGGGGATGGGGACGGGCGGGGAATCGTGCCCTCCGGTGGCCGCCGGCCGCACAGCCCCGCTGGCTGCGCCCACCCTGCCGGGCCCAGGTAGCCAGGCTGCAGGCACGGCCCCGGGGCGGGCGGCTGCCCCGGTCAGGGACACGGGGTGGATGGAGGAAGCCAGTCCCGCTCTGCAGGGCTTTGGGTTCTTCTTGCCCCTGTGCTGCTCTCGGCACAAGTTGGTGGCAGGGCACGGGGAGAGCTCCCAGGTCATTCACTCGATCACACTGCAGCATGGAGAGTTGCTGGGTGCTCTCTTGTTCCTTCTGAAGGGACTGAGTCTCAACCAGTCTTTCACTAGCATCTGTAGGAATTAAAATCCTTGGCCATGGAAATTAGTGGGGAAGCTGCACTTTAGTGGGCTTTGAGACAGCTCCTGATGAGGTTCCATGAGTATGCAGCCAGGCAGCCTGTCCTGAGCACATACACATAACAGTTACATTGCTGAATAACCTGGGAAGCCCCCACCAGTGCAAGATCAGGGTATTTTGCCATAGTGAACAGAGCTAAATTACAACATGTGTACGTGCAGGCCATGTGCCTAACACTGAACAGCCTGTTGCAACCCAGTTGTAATTTGCACACATGCAACGTAATGCACATTGTGCTTGTAACCACCACACATACTTCTTAAACTATGCATACATTAGTTCTTAAACTTCCCCATTGATTTATAATCAGGGAAACAAAATAAGAGCTTTTATTCATTCTTATTCAAAAATCAAAGAAAGACACAAACTCATGGCCCGCTTCCCTTGAAAGCAAAGATGTTTCTGCTTGGCTGGGGCAGGGCTTGCTCATCCCAGCCTGAGAATATCCCAGCAGCTGATGGCTCCTACACAAGCATGGAGATATTGTTAGGGGAAAGCTATCCAAGTGTCTCCCTATGATCAGCCATGCAAACTTCGCTTCCAAAGATAGATGATCAAGACCACAAGGAGCATCAAAGCCTAGCTCATTCAGTCCCTTTGCTAAGGCCATTCCTCATTGCACATTCCTAGGAGCTTGTCCTTTATTCAGCTTTGTGTTCACACCACAGCTGTAATCTGGGTTATTGTAGTTACTGTACGTTACTGCACTGGTAACAAAATGTTTTCTGGGTTTCTTCATGTCCTGACTGTGCCCTGTGTAAGGGCTGATCCAACAGCACACATTTTCCTGATCCGGGGAGGCCTGCACAGGTGGGCAGATGCTGTCCTAGAAGGGCCCTGGAAAAGTTCTGGAGTTGCTTGCAGTTTTGCTTGCCACCTCCAAAGAGTGAAGCAGGGATGAGAGCCTGCCCAGGGTGCCAGGTGAGTCCTCACATGCCTCACGTGCCACAAGACATGCCTCTGCATAGCAGAGAACAGGACACACCACCCTCACCCCATGCTCCAGAGCAGACTGTCGATCAACCTTAATGGCTTTTGGAGGTTCAAAGCAGATAGTTTAGCACTGTTTAAATACACAACATTTACTATTTTAATGCAGAATACAAAATCCCCAACCCCATCCCCATCAGAAGCTGTGCATTTCAAATTAAACCAGAGCTGAAATGGCTTTCTTTAAGCAATGTACAGTCCCAGCTCCCCTTCCCTCCCGACACACAGGTATACATGCACACTGCAACAGACCAGCTGTATGTGCACACACCCCCACAAATGCACTTAAACACACACAGATCCTTGGTGTATTCTTCTAACCAGTGCTGATTGCTTTTGCTGCAGTTGCAGTTAAGAGTAACCGACCCTAAACTCTACCATCTGCCATGCTCATCTCCTCTCCCTCCAAGAACAGCTGCCCTCTGTACCCCATGTGCATTTTCTGTGTTTTCTTGCCTTCCAATGTGGAAAAATAGAGTTTGTTTAGGCTTCTCATGTATCGTTCTCTCCATCTTTCCTTTCTTCTTCTGCACACCCTTCCTCTGGCCAGTGGGGAGCAGGTGGTGTCCTGCGTCCCACTCAAAGTTCAGCTGACCCAGCAAACCCTCAGGAGACACTATTCCTCCTTTCAGGCAAGGGATTTCTAAGGGATTTCTTCCACCAGTTTTGCCAATGTGGGGCTTCACTGCCCAGGCATGGCCTCAGCATCCTGTTCCCTGCAAGCTAACAGGTACCTGTATGTGGATTCGCACTGATGTTTTTTCCTGTAAGAAGAAAGGGAGAGAGAGAGAGAGAGAGAGAGAAAGGAAGGAAGGAAGGAAGGAAGGAAGGAAGGAAGGAAGGAAGGAAGGAAGGAAGGAAGGAAGGGAGGGAGGGAGGGAGGGAGGGAGGGAACTCCAGAGCTGCTTGTGGATGCTCACCTTTGTTCTGTGATGCCACCATTCAACATCCTGGAGAAGCACCAGGGCTCTGGCCGCAGAAAAAAATGTAGTGACAGGGAGGTGGAGGAGAGGCAGCTCTTTTACCTTGTGGGGGGCAGGTATTGCCAGCAAAAGGGAACCCCCAGAGTTTCCCAGACAGGCTGTGGTGTCCAGGTGATGGCAGAGGCCTGTTGGTCACAGCACCCATGCCAAGGACAAGCCCAGCCTCGGGGAATTTGTGCCCACTCTGCGGCTCTGCATGCTGCTGTGCCTGCCCTCCACGCTGTTTTTCCTCCTATTTCCCCAAAGAGCAGGGTTAGGGCAGGCCGCTATGTGCTCGCTTCTCCGACTGGAAGAGCGGTGCAGGAAAGCCGCCCTCCGGGCAGCGGGGAGGCAGCCCCTGACCGCGCCGGGTGGCGCCGGGCGCTGAAGTGCGGAGCGGGAGGGGACAGGGGCCATCTCCTGGGCCGAGCCGGGCCAAGCCGGAGCCGCAGCCCCTCGGCGGTTCCTGCTCCGTGGTCCTCACAGCGCCCGGGGGGCTCTGGAGGTACCTGCCCCTAGCAGACAGCTATTTCCCCCCCCGATCAGATGCCAGCGCTTTTAAAGAAGCCTCGTCTTTTTCTCCGTTTTTTCATCCCTGGGATTTCCCCCGCTGTTATTTTGTTCGCCCTCTCTTCCCTCTCACCCCAAAGGCACTGCCCGCTGTCCCCACGCCGGGGCTGCCCGGAGGAGCGGTGCCGGTGCAGGGCCGGTGCCGCAGGCGTGAGGTGCCCCGGGAGGGAGCAGCAGAAGTGCATCGCCCCTTTTATTGACGGCTGGCAATTTCTGGCTTTCTCTTCCAGGCTTTCCCCGTTTGAATCTGAGCTGCTGTTAAAAAGACACACCACCTGCTCGGGGCTGCCAGCGAGCGGGGACGGAGGCACAAAGGCGGGGGATGGGAAGAAACAGCTTTGGCTACAAACACAGAAGATAATTAAAAATAAATAAGCTCGGTTCCCAGGAAGTGCCGGCCTCTGGTGCCTTCAGGGAGGGCAAATTGAAGCGTGCGGCCAGCGGGCAACGAGGGCGGGCAGAGAGACTCTGTACACCCTCCTTCCCGTCTGCCGTGCCCGGCTGGGGCTGCAGGGATGCGGATCCTCCCGGCTTTCTCTTTAAAGACGAGCTCGAGGACTAAGGCGTATGCACGAAGCCAGTGCTCAGTTCCCCCGCTGCTTCCACCTCTGAAGATGGCTTTCTCCGAGCGCAGTCCTACCGCTTGCCAGGACCAGGCTGTCCCATTCCCTCTACCCAGCCCAAAAACGTGAGGCTGCCTCGGATAGCCGGACCCCGGGTGGGCTCGGAGCCGGGAGCGCGGGGTGTGCGAGAGGGGGGCAGGATTAGGATGTGTCTGGATGCTTCTCCTTCCTCCCTCTCGCTGCAAGTCGTGCCCGCTGCAGCGGAGGAAGTCCGAGAGATGCGGGCAGCCCCCGGCCGCCCCGGGGCAGCCGCCCCCTCGGCAGCCCCCGCCACGATGTGCACGGGTACTCCCCTTATCTCCCCCACCCCAACACGGCCTCAGCACCCCCCCAAAAACCCGAGTGAGAACCAAGGGAGCCGGAGGGAGAAACCGCGGAGAGGGAAGCCGAGAATGGGGCTGGGGTAAGGATGGATGTGTGTCGCGGGGGGGGTGGGGTGGGGGGGGGGGTGAGGCCAGATCACTTGTGAATGGCTTGAAAAAAATTAATTGGGGGAGGGCGGGGAGGGGGGGAAGCGGAAACTTTCCTATAAAACTCAGCAAAAGTCCCTCCTCTCCACGTCAGGCCAATGACACTGCTGCCCCCAAACTTTCCGCCAGCAGGAGCTATAAGAACCTCCAAGTCTTCAACTTTCTCCCAATCCCAGACACCTCGAAGGGGCTCCAAGGAGGGATCGGGAGGGATTTTTTGATTTTTTTTTTAATTTTTTGGTTGGCGTGCGTGTTATTTTTTTTTTCTCCTCTTGGATCCCGATGCCATCCCCCCTCCCCCCAAAGTGAGGTCCTCCCTCCCTCCCTCCCTCCTCCTCCTTCTCCTCGCAGGCCAGCGAAGCAGCCGACCAAGGGGGAGCTGGCGGGTTAGGTGCCCCCCTCTCCTCCCTGCCCTCCCCCCCCTTCCCGGCCCGCTTCTCGCGTCTCCCCCCCAGAGATGATGCAGCAGGACGAGTCGAACTCGCCAGTCTCCCCCGCCGACGACAGCTTGAGCAACAGCGAAGAGGAGCCGGACCGGCAGCAGCTGCCCAACGCCAAGAGAGGGGGGCGCAAGCGGCGCTCCAGCCGCCGCAGCGCCGTCGGGGCCGCGGACGAGCCGTGCAGCCCGGCGCAAGGCAAGCGGGGCAAGAAGTGCGGGGCAGCCGGGGGCGGCGGGGGCGGCGGCGGCAGCAGCAGCGGCGGCGGCAGCCCCCAGTCGTACGAGGAGCTGCAGACCCAGCGGGTCATGGCCAACGTGCGGGAGCGGCAGCGCACGCAGTCGCTGAACGAGGCGTTCGCCGCCCTGCGGAAGATCATCCCCACGCTGCCCTCGGACAAGCTGAGCAAGATCCAGACCCTCAAGCTGGCGGCCAGGTACATCGACTTCCTCTACCAGGTCCTACAGAGCGATGAGCTGGACTCCAAGATGGCAAGCTGCAGCTATGTGGCCCACGAGCGGCTCAGCTACGCCTTCTCGGTGTGGAGGATGGAGGGCGCCTGGTCCATGTCCGCATCCCACTAGCAGGCGGCGTCCCCCACCCGCATCCCCCCGGCAGGAGCCCTAGGTAAGGCAGGGACCCCGAAAATGGGGGAATTAAAGGGGGTGACTGCGCCGTGGGCCGGCCACGCGTGGCGAGATATTGAACCTCCTCTCCTGGCTTCCAGGCCGGCTGCAAGCAGGGCCGCTGGAGCCGCGGAGACGCCCCCTGCACCCCCCCCCATGTCCCCCCACCCACCCGCCGCCCGTCCCCGGGGGCGCTCCGCGGGGCCCACGCGTGTCGGGGCGCTGCCGGCGGGGGTGGACTGCGGTCGCGGGTGTGGGGCCGGATGGGGCCGGCCTGGAGAGGTCCCTTCCTCACCAACCGCTGCGAACGGAGCCGGCGGGGCTTGCCGGGCCGCTTGTCGGCCCGTGTTTCGAAGGGAATCCGCGGGCAGGCTCCCCCGGAGTGTCTGCCCGGCGGGGACACCCGCTTCGCCCTCCTTCTGCCGAGCACAGAGCGAGTGTTCACGGAGCCAGGCCGGCGGAGGTACTGCTGGGTCTATCTTGCATGTCAGTAACGAGTTTTCCGCCCTCTCTGGGTTTTTGCAGATGACATTGTTCCCACAGAAGGAGAAAATGGACAATCTAGAGACTCTGAAGTTGGATACCTTTTTGTTGTTGTTGTTCTTGTCTAAAAAAAATAATAATTGTACCAAGGATTTCTTGGAAATTAGAAGAGCAATATCCAAATTGAAAGCAGGGCGTGGGGAGCACTTAAGGAAAGAGAAAGAGACAAGGGCTTTGGACAGTGACTGCACGTTGGGCGTCGGTACAATCCACACATCTCTGCATTCTGATATAAGTCTGACTCGTTCGATTTTATTTTATTTTTTAATTTTGACGAAGAATGTTGGAATTTATCTTTTTTTTTTTTTTTTTTTTGCATGCATTCCCAAGAGGTCGTGCCTATGAGCCACTGATGAAAGGAAATACATTATTGTGGACTTTCTTCATTCTTGAATGAAACCAACCAACCAAAAATATCCCTGTAGAGATGAAAACTTTTTTTTTTTTTTTTTTTTTTTTTTTTTTTTTTTAGGGGGGAATAAGCTGGGCTCAAGCTGTTATATACCCGGTTCCTAACTTTTTTATTATTATTATTTTTCCTCTGAGAAAAAAATAAACATTTTATTTATTTATTGATGACCCATGTTAAAATGCAAATAGATCCGGTGTCTAAATGCATTCCTATTTTTATGATTGTTTTGTAAATATCATTGTATATTATTTTTCTGCAATAAATAAATATGATTGAAATTTTAATAACCTTAAAGTTTGGTCTCTCTGAGAACTCGAGGTTGGAACTGGAGATAAATACCTGCTTGTTGAGCTGTAAAGACACCCAAGAGAGAGGGGGCACTAGTACAAACAAACCAGGCGAAAAACGCAAATAAACGCGCTACTGACAGACACAGGCACGTTATTTATTGAGACAGCTTTATTATTCTGCGCTGAGGCTCGCTGGACTTGGGGGCACGGTGTCCTCCCTCCTCTGTCCCTCTCTCCTGGCTGTCTGTCTGTCTCTCCTGGCTCTGTCCCTCTCGCCCTATACCCTCCACCCCCAGTGCTGAGGGAGCCGAGCTCCCCGGGCCCCCGGCGTTTTTGCTGATAACCCTTAAGAAGAGGCATCCGTTTTAAACAGGGATTCGGACAGCCACAGGCAAAGAGAGAGAAAGCGAGTCTGAAACAGGGAAGTGTCTAGCGAGTGGGGTTTTCCGGTGGAAGTGATGTTTGACTGCTCTGCTCTCCAGGGTTTTATATAATATATAGACTAGAGATCGCATTTGCGTTGTGCGAAGCACGGAGGACACGCTAACCCGCCCTCTTCTCCTTTTCTACACGCAGGGCGCATGTTGCCTCTCTTTCTTCTCACCATACCTTCCTCAGGGTCCCAGCATGCGGCGAGACCCCCGTTGTAAGAGAGAGGAAACCTCCAGATCTGAGGGCTCGGGAGGAAGGTGAAAAGGGAAGTTGCTCTAACCAAAAAATAAAATAAAATAAAATCCCACCCCTGACCTTTAAACAGGACAGCTGATTCAGTTTCTGCTGTCGCTTCCTCATCCCTTCGCTTCGTAGTCTCTCCATGCCGGTTCCCCTTGCCTCCTGCCCCTCCGCGCCTGCGGAGGCTCCGCGGGTGCGCAGGGGCGCCCGGTCCCGGGGCTGAGCAGAGTCCCGGCGGTGCCAGGGCCTCTGCCGCCGGGCTTCACCCAGTGTCTAGGGTAAATAGGATGGGGTGTTTTTGCAAAACAGAGCCTGTTTGCATAGCCCAGGTTGAGTTGACTTTATTGCCTGCGTGTTTTTGTTTCCATATCCCCATATTACCGCCTATTGCTGACATAACGGTATTATGAATTTAATATCGTGCATATTTTAGGCCAGTGCGCAATGTTTACAGTAGAGAGCCCGCAGCGCTTGTTTGCACTGCCGGATTAGCGAGGACTTGGAAATTGGATGGGGACCCTGGTGGTCGCGGCCCTCCACGCCAGAGAGGAAGGGAAGCGGGGCGAGCCCCCGGGGGGGCGCTGCCCTCCCCACCGCCCCGGCCCCCGCTGCCCCTCGCCCAGCGCCTCCCGAAAAACCCCGCTGAGCTGCGCCCTGGCTGCCGAACAGGAGGTAATGCCTTGTCCGCGGGAATCAGACTGCAGCAAGAGCAAGGGGCAAGGGGAGCCGACTCTGGGTTTGGGGGCTGCTAAGGTGTGGGCTGGTTTCCCTTGTTCCTTTTGGGGGGACAAATCGCACCGGGGAAAGCGAGGGGTGGCTGCAAGGTTTGGAGGGAAAGACGTCGGGGAAGAAACGAGCTGAGCTGCTTGATGTTGAGGGGAAGTCGCGTTTTGGGGACGGGGATACCTGCGAAATATAACCGAGGAATCAAGTGCGTTTTAAAAGCCACGGGCCAAGCTCTGCTCGCCCTTCGAAGCGGGCCGAGAAATCCGGAGCAACTCCGCTTGGTGAACTCAAACCCGATTGACTCTGTCGCAACCAGCGCTTCTGGCCCAGCCTGTGCTCGCCCTCACCGGCCAGCTGAAACACCCGGGTGAGAAAAAGGCCCAACTCCTGCCCGTGGGGCCCATGCGGGTCTCCCCGCACCATCACTGGGTCCCCCCAGCCGGGTCCCTGCGGGCTCCAGAGCCCTCCCCGTGCAGCCCCGCCGTCGCTGTCCTTTCCCGGCTGCGAAACGCTACCTCGGCTTCATTAAAAAATCATAAAGAGGAGATAATCCTGATTTAAAAATACAAATGTGACCTTTCCTGCGTTGGGACTGGGCACTGCAGAGGCCCGGTGCTCCCAGGGTTTAAGCCAAATGCGATTAAGTCAGAGTCGGGTTTACCGAAGGGGAAAAAAAAAAAAATATATATATATATATATATATATGTATATGTATATAAATTTGTCTTCTGGGAATTTGAAACCCTCGTGCAGTCAGAAAACTAACTCTGCCCGTGGAAGCCCTGATTGATTTTACTTCTTCCTCCGAAGCATCAGCCCCACCTGGTTCCCCGCGACTAATGAAACCCTCTCGGAGAAGAAATGCGGGGCCAGGCAGCTCCCTCGCTGCCCCAACACGGCCCCGGCCGCTCCACCGAAGCCGGCGGAGCCCAACCGCGGACCTTGCGCTGGTGCGGAGCCCGGCCGAACCCCGCGGAGCGGGGCCGCGGCGGGTGCTGGGCGCTGCGCATCCTGCGGGGCGGCGGGCGGGGGGCGCCGGCCGCGGGCCCTCGCACATTCCTCGGTTTGGCAGGGGCCGCCCCGCTGCTTTCTCCAGGCCGGTATCGGGTTCCTCCCAGGCGTATGATTTCACTTGAAGTCCTGCCCAGGAGCCCTTCAAAGTGCGCGCTTGTCCCCCTCTCGCATGATGTCAGGCGGTTTGCCCTGCATCTGTAATTTTAAGCAAAACAAACAAAACGCGCGGTGGGGAAGGTAGGGGAGGGGGGGGGGATGGGGGGGGGGGGGCACGAAAATAACGGAAACGCCAGGGGAAGAGCCGGGGGAGAGGGGCTCACCTGCGGCGGGCACCTGCCACCTGCGGCCGGCCACGGCGGGGTCGGCGCCCCCGGGAGCGGCTGTTGGGGAAGGGGCTCCTCTACCAGAGCCAGAACCCCCCAGAAGCCCCCTGTTTGGCTTCCCCCGGCTCGGGGGCTACCTCTGCCCTGCTCACACGGCGCTGCCTTCACCTGCCCCGCCGAAAATTGGCATCTTCGGGTGCTGGAGAGGGAGAGCCCGGGCCTCCCCACCGGGGGATCCGGGTGGCTAAGGCGCAAAACGAGGCTCAGGCACCCGCACGCCACCGGGACTTGTTTTATTTGCTGCACAACATAACCTGCCCGCAGTAAACATGGCACAGGATGTATTTTACATTAACTTCTGCACCAGCTTCTTTCGGCTTCAGTCCACTTAATGTTCTTGGCAAATCAAAGCACGTGTCCTTTGAAGAAGGTGTGTAATTGGAGTTTAAGGCATGTATGGAATTCCCAGATGTCTATAAAATAAGAAGGAGCATTTGGCAGGTCACTTGAAGGTGGAGCAGGTTAAAATCACTTGTACAAAAGTCCCCCTTTTCTTTTTTTTTTTTTTTTTTTTTTTTAAAAAAAAAGCAAAGAGACGGCCATTTATAAAGTGATCAAGATTGCGGGCTTTACAGAGCGGGGACAATAAAGCTCCGGAAACATAACGATAATGATAACACCCGTCCAAAAATGTAAAGCAAAAAGCAAAACAAAAAGCATAACAAAACAAAATATTCAGGTCGGGAGGAACGCCGCCGTCCTTTCAGCAATTCCCGGTCTCAGCCCACTTAGGAGCCTCCAGCCCCTGTTATTTAGGTAGCCTTCTTGCCAGGGATAGCCACTACGTCCCTGCTACTTTCACAAGGAGGTGGCATTAAATTTACAGGAACTTTAGGAAAATTCTCTTGTGCCCTGTATGGACACGGGCAACAGAGGACGCGTTTCACTCCAAAATTATCCTGACACGGAAACCAACTCGACTTTAATGATAACAGTAGCAGTTAATAAGGGCTGAAATAATAACGGAATCGGGTTTGGACAATTAGGGGCTCACCATCTAACTTTACCAGTGTTCGTGCAAAGTCTCAGCTCGAGCAAGACCGCGGCTTTACTTGGGGGCTGCTGCAAATCCTGCCCGCTGCAACGCAGAAATCCCGACGCGCAATGTTGCGGTGGGACAGACCGGCTGTGCCCTACAAATGCGGGGAAACCTGGAGCTGGGACGGGGAGGTGGGGTGGTTACGATGCTCTCAGGAAGGGTCGGGGTCGCCCCATCACGTTTAGGGTTGCTTTGTTCTGTTTGGGACGAACGAGGCAGAGTCCTCCTGACAAGCAGTCAAAAGAGGAGCAATCCACACCGCCGCAGCCGTGGGGGAAAGGGGAGCTTCAGAGGGGAAGGGATTTTGACATGTGAAAAGTTAAGCAGGTACCTGAAGGAGGTTTATTTTGACCAGATGTTAGAGCTTTTATGAAAATGTCACGTGAAGGGAACAGATGTACAACTTGCAAATGGAGCCCCGCCTTGTAAATACTGGGAAGAGAAGGGCTCTCAGAAAATCAAGCATAAATCTCTCATGCCATTTTATATATGTGTGTATTTATGCATATATGCAGAGTATGTGGGTTCTGTTTAGATCGACATTTTTAATAGTTTGTTTGTTTGGTGAAAAGGAAACGGTCCTTCCTTCCTTCCTTCCTTCCTTCCTTCCTTCCTTCCTTCCTTCCTTCCTTCCTTCCTTCCTTCTTTCCTTCCTTCCTTCCTTCCTTCCTTCCTTCCTTCCTTCCCTCTCTCTCTCTTTCTCTCTCTCTTTTTTTTTCTCTCTCTCTCTCTTTCTCTCCTTCTTTCTCTCTCTCTCTTTCTCTCCTTCTTTCTCTCTCTCTCTTTCTCTCTTTCTTTCCCCCTCTCTCTTTATTTCTCTCTCCTTTTTATTCTTCTTCTGCCCCCCAACCCTTTCCTTCTTTCCTGTCCATCGACCCCCCTCTTTTAGTCTCGGGGCCGTTTGATCCCACGGAAAGTATCGGATCTCTGCTGGGAGGAGAAACTGAGACTAATCAATTGCCTTCTTTTTGAAGGCGGGTAGCGACTGCTTGGAGCAGTGAAGGCGAGCCTGCCCCGAGCCCCTCCGGCTCTGCCCGTGGTCCCGGTCCCGCACCCGGAGCGGGGCGCAAGGATCGGGGATCGGGGCACAGGGAGCGGCAGCGCCGCGGCTTTCTGGGAACCGAGAAACTGTCCTCAGCTGGGCTCGCTCAGCTCTTCTGTCCTCTGCGTACGGTTACCGCTATAGCCCCGGAGGTCTCCTGGTATTACAGTTTGAAAGCTCGGCGGTGCCCGCGGTTACCGCTGTCGCTGCAGGGCGGCAGGTAGGGGGGCAGTGCCCCTGCAAGCCACCAGCCTACAGGAAGCGCAGGGCACCCAGACGCAGCCACCGCCACGAAAAAGGGCACGGGCTGGAGCGGGGGGGAGGCTGGGGGTTCTCGGACTTCTCAAGGCACCTGCCTGGGTTCTGGGCTTTTTGCTCCCAAGGCATTTCGATGAGCTGCAAATATGCCCTGCTTGTTTCTGCGAGTGTATTTATACAAGCGGGTGTCTAGCTACGTTTTCATATTTATTTCTGAATGGTGGTGGAGGCTTTAACAACAGGTATCTGCTTTAAATAATACGCAAGTTCTCACTGAACTTCGCCAGACAGAAATTAATTCAGCCTTTTTAAAAATTAATTTAATTTAATTTAATTTAATTTAATTTTAATGCAAACGTTTTCAAAGGCAAAAGAGCTGACATTATGCACACTAGTTTTGAGAATGACAATGCAGGCTTATATAATGCGGATAACTAGATTGAGGTGCTACAGTCTATAGCATCAGTCTAAAAATCCCTAGGGATTCTTAATCTAGTTTTATTCTCTTTGACTTCCAAACACGTGAGCTTGTAAAGACTTTTAAAGTGAATGTAAATAAAAGTTTGTTGTTGTCTTAAATAAAAGACTAACTGGAGTTCCCTTTTTTCTTTCTTACCCATCAATGCGAGAAATGATGGATTCAGCTGATAGCACAATTTTCAGCAAAAGCCGATTTATTCTGCAGTCTATAATATAATGTAGAAAAATACGGGAGAATGGTTTCTACATTTGTCTCAGAATTCGAGAAAGAGTATGGCTTTTCTTCGCGTGTGAAAGTGTACATGTTCTGGACACACAGACACTCACAAACATATGCATGCATGCACACACACTCACTTCTGAACCCTGGAGCTATCAAACATGTTTAGTGACTGAGTGAGATGCTGTCTACAGAGGGGTTGTTGATGTAGAAGCCAAATTAGTGTTAATTTCAAACAGGCGGCTAATTCCTCCATGGAACCTCAGCACTTTCAAAGTGCTTTGCTGAGTTTCATATTTAATTACTTGCGATGGAAAATATATCCATTTCCCAAATAGACTAGCTAATTAATTTTCTTCTTTCTTTCTTTCTTTCTTTCTTTCTTTCTTTCTTTCTTTCTTTCTTTCTTTCTTTCTTTCTTTCTTTCTTTCTCTCTCTCTCTCTCTCTCTCTCTTTCTTTCTTTCTTTCTTTCTTTCTTTCTTTCTTTCTTTCTTTCTTTCTTTCTTTCTTTCTTTCTTTCTTTCTTTCTTTCTTTCTTTCTTTCTTTCTTTCTCTCTTTTTCTTGTCTCTCTCTTTATCATTTTTCTTTTTCTTTTTCTTTTTTTCCCTTTCATTTCTTTATTTTCTTTTTATTTCTTTTATTTTTTTTTTTTCTCTTTCCTGTTCTTTCTCTCTCTCTCTTTCTGTTCTCCCTCCTTCCTCTCCTCCCTCCCCTCTTTTCCACCCTCTCACTTTCTCTCTCTTTCTCCCTCTCCAAGCATCCTGGAACACCTTTCAACTTCAAGGTTTTTGCACCAATATAAACCAGATCCAGAACAGACTCCCTTCCCCCTTCCTCAGATCTGAACTTAAAACATATATCATAGATCAGTTTTCATCCAGCGAATTTAGGCATAGTCCTCGACCTGTATTTTCAAAGAGATTCTGGGCTGGAGTCTGCAATATTTAATCCAGTCAGCTATTAAATGTCCTCCGGCTTGAATCAAGAATTTAAACAGGCATCTGTGCTGAGGATAATGACAGTTAAAGCGGTTTGGAGCATAGCGTGTGTGGCAGAGAGGGGAAATGGACAGAAGGACAAGGATTATGCCTTTGATTTTGGAAATTCCTGCGTTTCAGGAGTTCTGCCGGAGTATTAGTGGGGGGAAACATGAAAGAAACCCCCTTTTGCTCACAGGCATGCTTTTAATGGGGAAAAATAGTCCTATTAATACCTGACAGTGCCTGACACTCGCCTTTCTCCTGCCTGCCCGGCAGTAAGGTGATACCCGCTCCCCGCGGGGCACTGGCACCGGCTCCGGCGGCGGGGGGGTCCCCAGGGTCCTCCCCTCCCGGAGAGTCCCGGGGCCGCAGCAGGGGGGAGTCTCCGCCGATCCCCTCTCCGGGGCCGCTCCTTGAGGGCTGGGGGTGGGTGGGCTGGGAGCCCGGCGGGAGCTTCGGGCACTGAAGAGTTTAGAGGGGGGGCCTTTCTTGTTTTCTACTTCCTTTCCCTCTGTTGGATATTGAGCCGGTGGGCAGTTAGCTTGCAGGATGGGGTTAGGGGGTTGGTGGGCTGGGCTCCTAAATCCTGCCGGGATTGAATCCAAGGAAGAGAGAAGCGGGGCGTGGGGAAGAGGCTCAGCGTTTGACTTGATGAAGCACGTGTCAGATTCTGCAGTTCAGGCAATTAAAACTCGCTTCTGATCAAAGGGCTTCATAAATCACCGGGAGAAGCAGGCCAGGCAGAGACAGTTGTCTGCGTGCGCAAGTGGGGGGCAGCTGCCTATCCCTATCTTTCGGACACTGTCCTCCATTCCCACTGCCTTCGAGGAGTCTCCCTGGGAGTGGGGTTTTCCTGCTGTTTTATGGAGGCCTGTTTTATTTATGGAAGTGTTTCAGCAGGAAAAAAAAATACTGGGGGTTCACGACCACTGGTGACTATCCCAAGGGCAGAGGTGTCACATCTTTTTCTTTTCTGGTGAAAGAAGAAATGTTGCGTGCTAAGGAAAGAGTGAAAAAAAAAAATCATTATCCTTATCCTTCAGAATGAGGTATGAGATATCTGATTATCCGTGCTGGGCTCAGCCCCAGGACAGCCCAGGGGGCAGAGGCGAGAAGATTCATGCCCATGAGCTCCTGGCTCTGCCCTTTGGGGTTCTGCTTCTAGGACCTGGCAGTGAAAGGGAGAGGTGGAAGGAAGGAGATATGGGTTTTGCAGTCAAGCGAAAGCAAAGCCCTTTCACTCCTGGAGCAGAGCACTGTAGTCACGGAGATCCTGTGGCTCTGTGTGTGCCTGCCCTGTCTGTGCATCCTGGGGGCAGGGACAGTCCCTCCGTTCAACTCCCCCACTAATGAATCTTCTTTTTATGTCAGAATTGGTATATTAGAGGAGTTTACAGCTTGAGGGGCTGCTCTTTGATATTGGAATTTAGGGGTGAACCTATAAGTGGTCTCAAGACACTTGTCAGATTGGAGTGTTTTTTGGTGTGATTTATGGCAAAAGGCTCCTTTCTGACACTTCCAGATGCCAAACTTTTCACCTTGCAGAAAACGTGCTTGCAATAGCCAGGGTGAGTTTATGCCTGCTCTTGAAAGCAGCTGCTCTGGGGTAATAGGATGGGATGCAAGCCCAGTATTTGCCAGTGGATCAAATGGTTTCTACAATAGTTTCTACTTCCTTCCAGCATCCAGGCTGTTCACTGCCATGCAACACTGAACTTGCCCTACCCATCTGCAAGAATGCATAGCCCCACTTCTCCCTCCAAATCTTTCCTTCAGATTGGTTCACATTGCACTTTATTCAGGTTGTCAACCTTCCTCTGCACTGTTTGTCATTTGGCTAGCTGAGTCTCTGGAGACTGTTTTACTACAGGGCTTTACAGAGATTTCTCTGGACAGAGGGCAACTATGGAGTGAGAATTTGAGACAGGAAAACAGAGGGGCACTCATCTTGGGAGCACATCAATCACTGTGAACTCTCCCAGGCTACTCCAACAGGCTTGGGATTCCCTTGCCAGAGATGAGTCACAGATAAATTACCAATGGCTCACAGAGAACAAAAGATTTGGCCAGCAACTCCAAGGGGATGGGTGCTCTCCAAGAAGTAGCGGAAGCCTTGCTAATGCATGCCTCACAAAGGATGGTGGAGCCTGATCTGCATTCCTGGTTCTCATGAACAGCAGGAAATAAAAATAGACCAAAATTCACTATGTGGTGACTTCTTCCTTTCATTTCTTGGCAGGTGGACTCTGATGTTTGATCTCACTAAGAAACATAGCGAGTTTTCCATCTGAAATTGAAATAGCCCTCCTCCCAAATTGAATGCATCAGCAAAAACAACTAACATTGGGCTTGGATAGTACTATGAAGGGAGAAGAACATCATCATGTTAGAGTTAGCATTGCAAGAACAGCTAACTGGTATCTAATCACTTCCTTTACAAAATGTTAGTGTCATCCAGCAAGGTTGATTTTCTAAGATTTATTGCTGTGATAAAATTATGCCATATGGAATAAAAACAACAAAAGGGAGGGGTGGAGGAAGAATGGGAGGGAGGGGGGAAGGAGAAGGAGAAGGAGAAGGAGAAGGAGAAGGAGAAGGAGAAGGAGAAGGAGAAGGAGAAGGAGAAGGAGAAGGAGAAGGAGAAGGGGAAGGGGAAGGGGAAGGGGAAGGGGAAGGGGAAGGGGAAGGGGAAGGGGAAGGGGAAGGGGAAGGGGAAGGGGAAGGGGAAGGGGAAGGGGAAGGGGAAGGGGAAGGGGAAGGGGAAGGGGAAGGGGAAGGGGAAGGGGAAGGGGAAGGGGAAGGGGAAGGGGAAGGGGAAGGGGAAGGGGAAGGGGAAGGGGAAGGGGAAGGGGAAGGGGAAGGGGAAGGGGAAGGGGAAGGGGAAGGGGAAGGGGAAGGGGAAGGGGAAGGGGAAGGGGAAGGGGAAGGGGAAGGGGAAGGGGAAGGGGAAGGGGGAAGGGGGAAGGGAGGAAGGGAGGAAGGGAGGAAGGGAGGAAGGGAGGAAGGGAGGAAGGGAGGAAGGGAGGAAGGGAGGAAGGGAGGAAGGGAGGAAGGGAGGAAGGGAGGAAGGGAGGAAGGGAGGAAGGGAGGAAGGGAGGAAGGAAGGAAGGAAGGAAGGAAGGAAGGAAGGAAGGAAGGAAGGAAGGAAGGAAGGAAGGAAGGAAGGAAGGAAGGAAGGAAGGAAGGAAGGAAGGAAGGAAGGAAGGAAGGAAGGAAGGAAGGAAGGGGAGTGAAAGAGGAAAATTAAATGAGAAGGGGGGACAGGACTTGCTACCTGTGTGTAAGGTTAATGGAAATGGGAAAATAGAACCCTCTACTTACGTCCACATTATTTCAGTTTACAAATATTCCTGATTCCTGTAGATGACAATGGGTCAAATCCATTTTTTTATTGTTTTGTGCAGAACTGATCCTGTTGCTCTGAACCTAATCATAAGACAGCAGGAAGACTGACGATTTGACAGTCTGCTCTTTTAAATAAAGGCAACCTTGCTCCTTTCTCCTATCCTATATTGGACAACCATATCGAAAGACTAAAAGATTGCCTTTGTCCTGCTGCATGCATATTTTCCATGTAATGAAAAGAAACGTCCCCAGACTTCAAACCTATCAAATGTGTAGCATCTGAAGGATATTCATCTTTAGGAGCCAGGCCAAAAAGTCAATAAAAATTTAATTATTTCTCTACCATATGGGAGCACTTACAAGACCAAAAATGTGATACTGTGTATTGGTATTGGGAGGAAAATTGCAACATATTTTCATATTTGCTAGTCAAGACTGCTGTGTGGTGTCACATCTCCCAACCCCCCAAATGCAACACAAGCTGCTGAAGCTGCAATTAATCCTGGCAGTTTCTAAAACTAGCATATAAACAGGTCAGTGACCAGGGAGTGATTACCTGTGCCCCACTTAATGGTAGTGTAATAGTGAACTTCAATATGCAAGAACAACATGTGTTTATCATTTATTTATATGGTCAACAGGAAAAAGAGTACTTCTATCAGTAAGATTCTTACTGTCTGAAATGAGTTATCTTCCTTTATATACGCGAGTATGGGAAGAGAGTAAAAAAATCCCAAATATTTTCCTGCAGAAACAGAAGGGAAATCCCAAATTCTAAAGTTAAAAATAACTTCAATGTATCACTCACTGGTAACATCAAGGAGAGGAATGCTCCTTGTAGGGCCTGCTCTAATGGGATCAACTCTGTGGGAGTCTTTCTATGTATTTCTTGGGGGTGATGGAGCAGGCTGCTAATGAGTTGTTTTAGCATATCCCAAACTAGGTGTTAGATAAAGAGAAACTGAATCTGCTGAATGCAGGACACTGACATGGAACGCTCTGAGAAGTCCTTTCTGCTATTGTCAAATGTGACTCCTCTAGCACAACTTGCCATCAGTCCATCTCTTGGCAGTGACAGCTTCAAATGTGAGATCACTGTTTCAGATGATAGATACCAGAATCTGTTGAAATAAAAACACACATCCATGCCATTACTTTCATTAATTTAATTAAGAAGAATAAATATGTATAAGGTATCTAAACCAATATACATGCAAATTATACCCTATTTGTCTATCTAACTCAAACATATTTATACATTTAAGCACTCAGCCTTTCTTTACCCTCTTGGATAGTCTCACTAACAAGCTGCTCACCAATGTTTTCTCTAGGATAATTTGTTCCTGCCTTTACTTGTGAAATAAATTATTTTCTGCTGCTGCTTTCCTTTTTTCTCCTATCCTGATACAAAACAGTTCTTGAAGCAAAAATCTAAAAAATAACTCTGAAGCAGAGGTAGCTTTAAGTTAGATGAGAGTAAAAAAAAAATACATTTGTTTGTCCAAATACGCCTCTTATTCCTAGCACTGGTAGGTACTTAATAGCAGGTAGTCAGTGATGTCTATCTGGAAAGGACATTGGCAATTGTCTGATTATTGAATCATAGAATTTTTTAGGCTGGAAAAGACCTCTATGATCAAGTCCAACCATTAACCTAGCACTGCCAAGTCTACCACTAAACCATGTCCCTAAGCACCACATCTACACGTCTCTTGAACCAGGGATGGTGACTCAACTACTTCCCTGGGCAACCTTTTCCAATGGCTCACAACCCTTTCAGTAATGAATTTTTTCCTAACATCCAATCTAAACCTCCCATGATGAAACTTGAGGCCATTCTCCCTAGTCCTATTGTTTATTGCTCAACAGAGGACACCAACCCCCACTCTGTTACACCTTTCAGGTAGTTATAGAGAGCAATAAGGTCTCCCCTGAGCCTCCTTTTCTCCAGACTAGACAACCCCAGTTCCCTCATAGGACTTGTGTCCCAGACCCTTCACCAGCTTTGCTGCCTTTCTATGAACATGCTCCAGCACCTTCATGTCCTTCTGGTACTGAGGGGCCCAAAAACTGAACACAGTACTTGAGGTGTAGCCTCAGCAGAGCCAAGGACAGAAGAACAATCACTTCAACTTGACTCTCAACTTTTTGTTCCATGAAGACCCGTAGTTCGAAGTGGGGCAAGTAGAACATTTTGGCTTTATAGGAGTTTTGTTAGTCTCTTATGTATAAATAATTAACTTTACATTTTATTTTTTTTTCCATGCCTTTTAACCACCTTCTTTCTCCCACTCTAAATTTGTCTGGTACTAGAGTGTAGCTTAAAGGATTTATTGATATTAATTAATGAATTTTTACCTTATTCATGTACAGCTGCACCATTGCTGAGTAATGCAGGCATACCAGATGAATGCCAATACCATCACTATACTCTGCCATAAGGTTATATATGTGTTATGCTCTGTAAGAGCAAACACTTAACAATTAACAGGAAAATGAGGTAGTCCAACTTTTCATTTTCTGTAGTTCCTACAGAATGTTAACAAGTTCTGAAGAATTAATAATTCTTGCACACCTTACTGCATGATGGGAGGTTTACTTCATTGATCTCTAAATATTCTGAGAATATCAAATGGAAGTTGTTATCTATGTACAAGGTATTTCATTCTCTATTTCTATGTATAGTAGTTTAGCTGCACACATTACAACTCTGTAGAATACACACACCCACACTACTGGTTATCATGTATAACACTAGTATAAAACATGAAGATGACTTAAGCCAGGCAGGCTTAACAAAAGTTCATAGTGGACCACAGAATAGAGTGTGACTGGCATTTTGAATATTTGCTTTTAATTCCCAATCACTGAAGTATCTGTGTAAACTAGATATCTCTATATTAATATTACATTAGCAATAGTAATCATGGTTGCCTTCTGACATTTGTAATATTTCATTATTACAAAGAGAAGGGAAGGGAAGGGAAGGGAAGGGAAGGGAAGGGAAGGGAAGGGAAGGGAAGGGAAGGGAAGGGAAGGGAAGGGAAGGGAAGGGAAGGGAAGGGAAGGGAAGGGAAGGGAAGGGAAGGGAAGGGAAGGGAAGGGAAGGGAAGGGAAGGGAAGGGAAGGGAAGGGAAGGGAAGGGAAGGGAAGGGAAGGGAAGGGAAGGGAAGGGAAGGGAAGGGAAGGGAAGGGAAGGGAAGGGAAGGGAAGGGAAGGGAAGGGAAGGGAAGGGAAGGGAAGGGAAGGGAAGGGAAGGGAAGAGAGGGGAAGAGAGGGGAAGAGAGGAGAAGAGAGGAGAAGAGAGGGGAAGAGAGGGGAAGAGAGGAGAAGAGAGGAGAAGAGAGGAGAAGAGAGGAGAAGAGAGGAGAAGAGAGGAGAAGAGAAGAGAAGAGAAGAGAAGAGAAGAGAAGAGAAGAGAAGAGAAGAGAAGAGAAGAGAAGAGAAGAGAAGAGAAGAGAAGAGAAGAGAAGAGAAGAGAAGAGAAGAGAAGAGAAGAGAAGAGAAGAGAAGAGAAGAGAAGAGAAGAGAAGAGAGAAAGGGAAAAAAATATTAATATCTGCAAGCAATTGAAGAGTTTTGAAAAGGCAGAAGGGATTTCCAGTGCAAATGAGGAAAAGGATTCACAAAGTAGAATGGGATTTGTGGAGTGAATTTTGTACCAGATGCTGCCAGTAATAATATGTCTTCCAGTCATAGCATGAAGAGAGTAATTTTTGCAAACTGTGATGTAGCAAGGGAAGCTGTGACCTCTTTACCTTCTTTCCAGCAAAAGAAGTATATGGCTAGTCTGATTCAGTTAGTAACACTGGAGCTAATCGTCCATGAAATTAATTTTAAATTAACTGTTAATTTTTAATTAATCTAGTAATTTCTCTTGGGAAATCTTCAATAATTCAATGAAGCAATATTTATGTAACTTTCTCAACTGGACATTTTGCAACATCATCAAATATAGTGAGTTTGCCTTTTCCAATGCAGACTATAGATCTCACAGCTGTATTAACAGAAGAATATTTCTCTCAAAAGCTGCAGCTGAGAGATATGAGCTGGTGTTTATTTGAGACTCCACGCATATTTTTATGTTTTAAACCTCTTCTTTCCATGACTACTGGTAAGGTCAAGAATATCTGTGCTGTGAAAAGAAGGATCACAATCTTAAGCCAGTGTGCAGTTTTCTTAACTGCTTACACACAACACAGCTTTATTTTAATCAACTCCAAAGGAAAGCCTGACAGAACAGTGCAAACAGTCTCTTCCTCCATTCTGATCTCTCCTCCAATTTCTGGTAATTCTTGTGTATGGAGTGAGGGGCCAACAGAGCTGCCCTTGAAGACTTTATTGATCTACTGGCATTCTTTTCTGCACCTTCCCACAGCCACCTTGAAAATGTTATGACAGAAACCAGCAAGTTCATTTTCAGTCCTGCAATTTAATGTTGGTATATTTGGTCCCCCTGGGCATCAGGCAAGGTAAATAATGCCAGCAGAAAGCTTCTCTTTCCCACGTCATAAGCAAACAATTGCTTTTGGAAATCCGCTCCATGAGTGATGCAACCATTTTTTTTTTTAATGGTGCTGAGAACAAAGATGGTATGAATAATCCTCAATATATCTGTCTGTCAGTGCTGCCAAAGATCTTGCCTCCTGAAAACAATCTTGTTTTCTCAACACTTACTCTTCTTACCCAAACGTTAACAAGTAAGGGAAAAGAGACAGTGCTATTCCCAGCAAAATAAGCTCTTTCCTGGAGCTATGATAGTTTGTTCTCATTACACAAACCTGGCTTTGAGACACAGGTAGGAGGTCTACCAAGGCCACCTGCCCCAAGTCAGCTAGGCAAGCCCTGGGGACCTGCAAAGAGATGGCTGGAAAGGATGGCATGTGGTAGGTGTCACTTCTGTAAGAGAGAGTTCACAGGTCTAGTAGACTTCATGCCTGTGTGGTCATCCATCCCACAAGGGCTGTAACCAGTCCTTTCAAGTCTTGCAGACAAAATAGTTACTAAAGGAGACAAATATGGGATAATGAAACTAGCTATTGTCTAGCCACAGAGATTGTGAATTCCTAGACTTTATGGATTTTATCTGAAAATATCAGTAAGCTCCTGACAAATTCTCTTTTCTCAACTTGATTAACATTTCTACTGCAAATTCAGTGACCACCTCACCTCCCATTCCCCTCCATGAGAAAGGCTAAATAAGAATAATCAATTACAAGCAGATTTTTGATGTAGTCTTTTCTTCATTGCTTACCTGTTTGGGGACTTCTCCCCACAAGTTAGTATACATATTTTCCACAGCAGTTCATTTTTATGGGATGAATATATGGGAGTGGAGGCATCGTTTCAAAGTGTTTGCTCACGCTCCTAACAGCAGACGAAAAACTTTTTGTACTGATATGCAGAGATGGTGGACACAAGTTGTGTTTATTTGCTACTATGCTTCATGAATGTATTAGTCCCATACTGAACTTTCTTTTTCTCTGTGTATGACATCAAAGGGGAGGCTTAAAGCTCTATAACCTTTTCTCAAGAATCCTACTCTTGAGCATTTCTGTTTCTTGTTTTGCTTTGTGGTCACTAACCACAGGAGAAATTTGTCTTTTTTACATATGCTGGAAATGATTTACTGCCCTTAGAAATATTAAACCACAAAAAAACCCTACATTAAAGTAGCATTAAGGGTCTGCCTAAAACCCACAAAAAGCCAGGAAATTGAGAGTTAAAGCTGAAACTCTGATCTGATACTCCAGCCTTAATTTACCTCATAGCTGGTGGAGCTGGTGGAGCTAGTGTCTCCATTGAGGAATGTTGCTGGGTGGAGTAATAAGTGTTCCTGTAGCACCTAAATACAACATCCTGAGTGAAATACAAATTTGCTAAGGGTAAATTCCAGTCCCCTTTTTGTACTCAGATTATTAGAATTAATGGCCACATTAGAATGAATGGCCACATGAAACCTTTCCACAGCCACTGCTAACTTTACTTCTACAGCTCGTTGGCTAATTTTAGCCTTCCCAAAACATCTTTTTGTCAGTGTGCTCTCCTAGCCATAGACATGGTCTGCTGGCCAAATGATTAGCTGCTTTGCACTCCTAAAGTTTTGTTCTTGTTTTGTTGTTCACAAGAATATCTCAGCAATCCCTTGGTGGAGTTTGCTCTTGCCTTGCTCTATCTTGTATTGGTTCCACTGATCTTTGCTTGCTCTACAAGCTTCCACCCACCAGAAACACTGCATACTCAAAAAAGAAACAAATAAAAAAATGAGATTCTTCTGGACCACAAATGTTTGAAAGAAAAGTATGCTGAAAATATTTAATACACCTATGCTCTCATATATGCAGAAATAATAATACTCATCAAATCATAGAGTCATAAATTACAAGATTAAGGACTAAAGAGCTGTTAGAATGGCATGTAATTTGGAAATTAATGGAGGGCAGTCAGAGACAAATGTAAATATTAACCATGTTTTTTCTCACCAGCGAAGCGCCACTGTCAAGTCAACAGAAGGTACCTGACCAAGTGTGCCAAGTACTGCATTTAGGCATGTCCTTAACTTTCTAGCAGGACTGATGATTATTGTTCAAAAGAAGTTTAAAAAAAATCAGTGTAATTTCCAGCTTATTTTCCCAGATATTTTCAGCTTCATGAGGGATTTTTTATTCATTACAACTTAACCTGACTTCTGGAGTGTTCTGGAACAGGAAGCTGTGGAAACAAACAGCATCACTAGGTTCAAAGAAGGATTAAACAGATCATAGACAATATATCAATAAACAGAAACCTGGGGAGTGGCATACTTCTAAGATCTCTAATTCAACAGCTGTGGGTGCTGAAGAAATACAAGGCACTTGCCATATGGATGTCAGACTCACAGTCCCATTGTCTTTGACATACAGTGTGAGCTGGATGGACCTCTACTCTTACGTAACAGGGCTTTACTTATGCTGTCATTATTTGACACTCCAAAATGATGACAAAATATGAGTTTCATACTTAACTCTTATTTATTCCTCTAATTTCCTTTGTGAAAGGTCTTTCTTTTTGATAGGACAAACCTTAAGGAAAAATATTGAGTTAGAATTGCTGACAACTGCTCTGTCTGAGGAGCTATGACAGGAGAAAAAGATCAAATTTTATGTGCTTCTCTTACTCAGCTGAAGAAATACTTCCTTACTAAATCTACTTTACATTTAGATCTAGGTACAACACACTCCTGGCCTGCTACATACTTCAGTTTTTCTTCTTATCAGCAAACAGATAAGGGGAAGAGGAGCAGAAAGACAGAATGAAATTGGAGCTTTGCTTCTTTTTATTTGCCAGTCAGCCAGAGGAAAACTGAACTATTTTGGGAACCATAATCTGGACCCTCCATGGTACGTGGGACAGGTGTCTCTGAAAAGCAGTTTGTTTGGACCTGAAAAAAAGACAGTGCTGTTCATATTCATATTCATATATGGTTTAGTGAAGGACTTGTTAGTATTAGGTCAGAGGTTGGACTAGGTGATCTTCAAGGTCTCTTCCAACCTAGACGATTCTGTGATTCTGTGATATTTCTTTTTTTCTTTTTTTTGAATTATTATTTTTTTTTTTCAGAATTAAAAACACTGTTTGGCTGCATGGTTCTGTGCATTTGAAGATGAAGAAATCATTCTGGGAACCTTGAGAAAGTACCAAACTGACGCCACCCTTCCCATTCTGCGCTGCTGATAGTAAAGTCCCAGCAATATAAAAAGCTGCTCCTAAGAAACACTGATATAGGAAAGGAAATATCAATGTGTAACCAACTGAGACTCATTAACTTCTTTTTTATTATCATCAAAAGCTGTATGTATCTATTTAGGACTGCAACCAGTTAAGTCAGGGGAAAATGTTATGCTGTGAACACAGTCTAATCCTGTGAGACATTATAATGCTAATAAACTATCCATGGACTAATTTACCATGAAGGATGATTTTATTAATCAAGTGAGAATTGCAGGAGAATTAGTAGAGATCTAACCAAAATACCAGTATTTTGAAGCATTTCTCTTCTCTAGTTTATTTGTCATTATCCTTCACCAGCTCATCTGTGACAATCAAGTTGCATGCCACTTTCTCACCGTAACAGTGTAAATTTGCCAGATGTTTGACTATAGTCCTTAGGCTTGTGCTTGCAGACTGCAGGTCTTCCTGGAAGTCATCAGGGCTGAGAAGATTTAATTGCTGAGATGAGATGAGATTGGTGTATGGAATTTAGCCAGACTAGGAACATTTATAATACCTTGCACTATCAATGACACTACCTCTGTACCTCTGTACTCTCTTAGACTAGGAGTCTGCTCACTACTAGGTATTTACGTTGTTAATGTGAGGCTTATACCTTTTGCCATATACCAATAATGGAGAGTATGGTCATACCAGTGCTTTAACTTGTCCTCTTGGCATTATTTTCTGCTTCTATTTTATATTTTTGAAGGCTTTCAAAGGGCAATAATCCTAAATACCTTGCATGGAAATGATAAACTGCTTGTTGTGACTTTTCTTTGAACAAGCTCTCCTGCAGAGTATCATATTTAAGTAAATTGCCATCAAGTACAGCAAGCAACACAATCATTCACATTCAAACAGAACCTTTTGATCATATTCTACAATGCAATCAAGAATCACATGAGAATTCAAGTACGCACCGACCTCATTTGATACTTACTAGGTGAGAGAGAAAGGAGGATTAATTGTGGATGTCAACTAATTGGCTGATGTCTTAGAATGTAGAAACAAACACTAGTTATATGTGATACTGTATATAATTGTAAAAGGCTCAAGTTCATAGTGTTCTGCAAATGTATGGTTACTCACAGCTGAAAGATTATTAACATCATGTCATGTGTCGTGTCATCTGTCTGTCCCACCCCCCACACTCCCACCCCCATTTTTCTCAAATCAGAGAAATATTTGGAGCTTTTTATCCACAAGGCACATTAAGGTCACCAATTGGGAATAGCTAACTGATGGGTTACTTGGAGAAACTTATAGACTCTGCTGAACCTCAGCCAATAATTTAGCTGATGGATTTAAGGAGGGCAACAGATGTGGAGATGGATCCTCTCAAAGAATGCATAGCGATAACAGAGCACTATCTCTGGCCTTATTTAAATTACAAGTGGAACAAATATAAGGAGGTGAGAACTAATGTTGTCTGAAAATATCCCTTGGCTGAAAAAAAAAAAAAAGAGAGAGAAAAAAAATAGAAAAAAAAAAAAATAGAGAGACAATATTCATCCAGAATTCATGCAAAAACACACCCTGCAGCTGTAACCTTGATCTCTGTTACTGTCACTCCTACACAAATAGCTTTGTACACTCTTCCATGAAGTCCCATCTTCTTCAGGTACATTATCTGAACTTTCTTGTCAGGTAATTCTCTACCCTTTTCCAAGCTCAGTCTCCAACTTGCCTTTTTCAAGGCTGGTTGATGAAAAATAACCAAATAATGTTGATTTTCTTAAAGCATATGTGGTAATAACAGTTGCATCTAATGTCCAAGGTAAACACTTTTTGACTACATGGTTTGATTTTCCCTATTTTGTACTTACCATCTCCAGTTCAGCAGGCTATAGATGAGATCCCGAACTAACAAGAGTCACTAGTAGGACTCCCATTGACTCCAAGAGCAGGCAGACTTTTACTCTGAATTTGAGCAGCATGAAGCTTTGACTAATATTTTAGTATAAGGAAATATTACTAATGTGCTCTGTTTTCCCTTCTTTTCCTTACTCTTGGATATTTTTTGTGCCAGTTTGGGAACATCGTGCTTTGAGCTTTATCCTTCAGGGGATAGGATGGTAGTTTCTACAATCCTGAATCCTAAGTGAAAATGAAGAGAACAGAAGGATATATTTCATAAAGTATGTTTCCTTGCAATGGGTATTGAAATACAGCTGTAAAGGAAAGTACCCATCTAAGAATCCTGGGCTGAAATACCTCATTCCCTTAAACCGGCTGGAAAATCCACTTGCTATGATCCAAAGAGTTTCCTGAAAGAGATAGATATCCACTACTTCTTTCCTCACTTGTTCTTTGCTTGCTAGTGTACTTACTCTGTTTAAGATTCCTCACAGTGGAATATGCCTGGAGGGATAAGTAATCACCGCCTGAAAACACCACAAAGTTCATTTGCCACTTCCTTCTCTTGTTGAGAGAAGGAGGAATTGAGGTGGAGTGACCCTCCCCCTGCTAGCCTGGCTCTTGTTTTTCATCCCTAAATGAGATTGGCCACACTGAGTCTGGGCATAAAGGGGACAACTTCATAAAAGCAGTTCCAGGACTCCCTTTTAGCAATGCATAATTAGCTCTAGCTGTGGGGATAACAAAGTCTCTGCTTTTGCAGAAACCATATATAATCATTTTTAGGATGACTATACGTACATTCCCTTAACCATTTAGGAGTTAGAAGCATGGTGTGGAAAGATTTTCCAGTTTTGCAGTACTTTGAACCACCCTGACTGTGACTGTGAATCTCTAGCTCATTTGAGGATTCATCTCAACTTTACTTTATTGTGTTTGATATGGGCACTTTTGGGCAGGGAAGGAATGCAATATTTAGACTGCAGTCAGAGAGGTGGTCCTGGCTATGGCTGAGTAGAGCCACAGACTACCTCTTTCTGTTCATCTTTGTCAACTTCTCCCAGTCCTTACTGTATTCTCATTTGCTTCTTTATCTTCTCTAACTATACTTGGAGAAGGTCTAGCAGGACTCGGATTAAAAAAAAAAAAAGAAAAAAAAAAAGAGCAAAAGTATCCAAGTGACACAATAGTTTATTTAAAGCTACATCAGTGAGACTATATACATAGTTGAGCTGGTGTACTTCAGGGAGCAATGACCTCTGGGGAAGGAGAGGAAGAAAAGCTGGGCATAGGTTCAGGAACAGCTGTAGTAGAACACTTGACTACAGCTTCATTTCCAGTCTCCAGTTCAATAGGCTATAGAAGGCACATTGCACCTATACACTGGTACTGGGTTTGTTCCTGATGACATCAGGGGAGCAGAAGCTGATCTGTGAATGATGCTGGCTTCATGTTGAACTCTGTTCTCAAAAGCTAGGGAAATCAAACTGCTTTCTTGGAAATCAATGCAAATAAGATTTTAACTGAGATTTAAAAAGTGATTTTTCATAAATAAAAATTTGTGAACCAAAAGAAAGACATGTTTCACATCATATATATATATGTATATATGTACATGTATATATGACAGCTAAAGGAAAAGAGAATATAATTGTTGTGCAACTTATTGGGTGGCAAAGAGGGAGAAAACGATTTTGATAATTCTTTTATCTAACAGCATTTTAAATGTTTAAATGTTGTTGTCCCTGATATATACTCCCACCTCTTTACATTTACATTAGGTTCTGAGATTGGATACATTTAAAATTTCATCCATATTTCCTTCACTGTGCTTAGAAATTTTTACCAATTTTTATTTAGATATTTTGTTCATTTTCTCCAACTGCAAGATCATTTTCTTATTATCTACACCATCTGTTTAGAACTTGTGTAAGTAAGATCATTATCCCTACTTTTCTGTTGTGATGGAAAAGTTTATTTATTTATTTCTTCTGAACTGAATATCAGGTTAGTTATGAGTAGTCTAACAGTCCTGCTCCTGCTGCTGGATAACATCTCAAATCATTTGTATTTTTGCTGCTGGCTTTTCCTTATGAGGAAATTGAATCCAAAAAGCAATTAGGTATCAAAAGATGTAGAAATACTTAAGAATATTTATAAAACACCTGAACTAAGTATGTATCTAGTACATTTACAGTCCTTTAAATTGTAAAAAGCATTCATCTGCAGGTAAGAACTTTAAAGATTTAATCTGGCTTTAAAGAGTTAGCCATAAGATATCTATCTAAAGACAATAAAAAATATGTGGAGGAGTAAAAAGCCAAACAAAGCTGAATGAAAACCTTGAGACACACCCTCTGTGGAGCAAAGATGGTGTAACTTTGACCCCACTATGCAAAGGTGTGTTGAATGCAAACTCCTGCATGCAGATTCTCTTTAGATGCCCAACTAGCATCGTTGGTATTAGTGTAATACTGGTATTGGTGTGTTTTCACTGCCTATAGAGGGCAAAAAATAAAAATAATGAATATATATATATATATATATATATATATATAGGTATGCTAGGGCCAGGGTGCATTTTAAGACAGTAAAGGAGACTGCTGAAAAGACTGGAAAGGTCAGGTACCTCTCTTTCTCCAACTTGGCTGGGAAAGGGTTCAGCAACCCAGGATGCCAAATATTAGACTTCCGTCTTACTTTTTCAAGCATTCTAGGTTCAGTGACGTTTCCCTGAAGAGTAGGACTAGCTAGGGTAAAGCCTTGGATTCTCTGCAGAGCCAGTCTTTGTTTTTTTGGACCTATAAAAAAGGAACTTAAAGAAATTAATGAGGCTTCTTGACTTTTCTTGCTTTTCCTTGGCTTGGTTTCACTTAGTTTTGGGAATGTTTTTCCTGAAGAGTTGTATTTGCATTACTGTGGCTTAAATGCTGCCACATTTTGATTATTTACCCTATCCTGAACCTCTGTGAGCATCTCAGATATCAAAGAAACCTGCCCAAATATACTTAATTTAGAACATATAGAAGAATCACCCTTTTAATAAAATAAAAGATGACTTAGGTGTGAAAGAGTCTATTCATTCTACTGGGTGTTTGAATGCCTTGGCCCTAACACTAATAATTTAGGGTGTCTACCATGCACTGAGGAAGCTTTTGCTCCACTCCTCACATGGAAGGAATATATAATAGCTTAGCTGTGGTGAGTGGATAAAGACCACAAATGCTTTCTCTCTGCAGTTCCTTCCTCCCTGAATCCTCTGTCCTAGCTTCAGAGAAAGGTAAAGGCATAGAAAGAATGAACAAAACCCTCTTCAGATCTAAGAGATGGCGTCAGACAACAGAAATCAGTAACACTTTGCTGAGCAGAGCTCCAGAACTCATATGAGATGGAGTACATAGAGCCACAAGGAACAGAGGTCTTGCACTGCAAAAAGAGGAGAGGAATAAAAATGTTTGCCTCAACAATAAGTAGTGGAGCACGAACCTTTCATAACATAAACCGATGGAGCAGAAAATGAGAGAGATCAAAATCTCCTCTGAGTAAGGCATTGCCCATAGGATGGAAAGTATGTCAGGCTGACAGCTATCAGACCTCATAAATTCCCTGTTCATTAGCTATTGAACCTTGGCATCCTCTCACACACCCTTTATCCTTAATCCTCCCTGCCCTACCCTGGGTTGCCCCAAGTCCTCTTCATGTCCCATTTATCCTTCTCCCTCTTTTATATTTGCTGCAAGCCCTCCTTTAAACTCTTGACTTGCCGAGGGGCAGTTACATGCATCATTTATTTTCCTTTCATCCTCCAAATTTTTGCTGTGTTTAGATGATTTAACATTGTAACCAATGCCTTCTTTTGTTCAGACTTCTCCCAGTCTTCAAATAGATTCAAACAGACCCTGAATAGGTAGCAACTGTAAGCAGCTTGTACTAACTATCCCTCTGAGATGCACAGGACCCATGGATGCCAAAGACAACAGCTTGTTGCCTCGTCATTTTGCACAGGGGCAAGGCATAACCTCCTAACTTAATCCATACTGAGACCTAGTTTATCTGGAATACCATTTTTTCCTTCCCTCAGGAAGCTGCAGGACCAAAGGACTACGTGAGATAAATTGTGAATGGCCTCAACCATTTTCAGGGCAGTTGGTGTGACTTTCTCCTCTAGAGAGAGAAATGGACTTCTAGAGAAAACATGGACTCTATCTCAAAAATCTGGGTTCACATTAGATTTCAAAGTGATTAGATGAAAACCTCTAAGAAAAACAGAAATAATTTCACAACTCTGGAGCACTGCTGTAATATCCGTAGTCAATGTTCTGCATTGTTTTCTTTGTGGTATAGGAAATTTCTTGGAGAGAGAGGAAAAAGCCAAACAGGCACTGAAGGCACTTGAAACATTCATCTTTTAAATCTGGGGTATCACTGGTGGTCAGCTGTGATATTATGCATAAATCCACTGCAGATGAAACTGAGAAAAGTCTTTTCAATATTATTTTCAGCTAAAGTCGTGACAGAAAACATTATGAATGCAATAAACAGAAAGAGAGGGAAATGCAAGCTTATACAGCAAGGCAGATTTACATTTTTCCCATCTCTTTGCCAGCTAACAAAAGTACATCTCTGACTCTAGGGTCCACTTTTATTGGAGATTGCTGCAGCAACATCACTCATACATCCGGCTAAATTTGGAGGTTGCAATAACCTTTTCCCCCTTGATATTAGAGATGCTAGAAGCATTCTGGAGACTCTCTCTAAGCAAAGGAATCCCTCAAATGAAACAGGTGTTGAAGATGAATCATTTTTCTTGACAGTTTATATCCCTATAGCCCTGACTGGAAAATTTGGATCCAAGTGATGAGTAATAAACTTTTATATTCTTTTTATCATATTATTTTATTGATCAGTCTGTAGTATTGTTAGTTTGTAAATCTTAATGTTTTCCTACCAAATGAGTATGCTAAGAGGAAATCTCTCATGTTTATTTATTTATTTTTAATGGGAATCTTGATTAAAACTCTGTTCCAATTTTTCTTTAAAGTTCTCATTTCTTCACTCCATCTCTGCCCCTTCTCAAGTGCCCTTCTACTCCTCTCACTACAGTAAATACATACCCAGAGCAGAATGTTGCAATTTCCTTTAACATTAAAGTCAAACTCCTACTATTTACCTAATGTTTATCATTTTCAAAGCAGGCCAGGTATGGTAGGATCATTGTCTCGGCCTGCACAGGATCCATTAGTGGAAAGCAACCACACTTCTGAACAACTAAATGTCTAGTATGTGAGGAGTACAGATACTGAGCTGTGAACACAGGCAAAGCCAAGTTGAATGCTGATGGTGAAGTCATATAGGAGCATCATCACTACTGCCAATCACCCCCCATCCCAGCATCACATAACTGCTGTGAGGGAGTATAGCCTGAAGCACACACGGATGGCCCAGAAGCTGAGCTGTAGCTGTATTCCATCACAGGCAGCCGTGTGATGAAGCAGCTGCCAGGATCTGACACCTAAATGTGAGCTAGGCATATATGTGTTTAGGAGGGTCTAAAACTTCTCACAGGATTTCTTTCCATAGTCCTGCTGAAGATGCCAACACTTTTCTAGCTAGTCAAGGGGTGTGACCTTCTATGAGATCCCACCCAAAATTGCTTTCATTTGGCCTGTGTCATGAGTCTGGAGACTCTGTGTTGTGTGGCAGAGCAGCAAAGGCTTTGATCCACTGCTTACATGGGAAAGAATTTGAATGCATTGAACTCTTTGTAGAAATGAAGTTTTCTTGGACCAGCCTGAAGGTTTGCTGGGCATAGCTTCTTCCCATGGGGTTTTCTCTGATGTGAACCAGAACCATCCCAGCCCCAGCTCTAATAACCTAGTATATTTTACTTCCTTCTGCACTTTGACTTTTAACACAATCACCTTCTTAGGCCCTAAAGCTGCATCTGTATCCCTGCTCACTAACCCATGGAGCAGTTTCACTACATGAAGTAACCTTGAGGAAGAGCAGATCATATTCTTGCCACCTGGGGTATTTCTAATCTGAAAAAAACTTTCAATACCAGTTTTGAAGCTCTTCCACTGGCATGGCTTTGTAGGGACCATCTCACAGACACCTTAACTACTGCTATAAGAATTCATGGCATGCTACTTTTGCATTGCTAGCTACAGTGTGTCCCAGCAAAAAACACTGCTTTTCATACAAGAAAACACAGAAGAAATATGCAAAACAGATTTGTGTAATTGGGAGATATAGAATGGAAACTACAAACTTCAACAGAAACACTTCTTTGTGTTTCTAGGTGTCTTATATAACAAATAAAATACATGAAATGGGCTCAAGACATTGTGGCTGACTTTGAAACTTTAATTTAATTTTTTAATTTAGCTTTAATCTTTTTAAGAAAAACTCTGGGTACTTTCAGTTAGTTCTTTCTTTCCTTTGAAGGGGTCCAGGGAACCTCCAGGGATTCTTCTAAAAGTACAGAAAGCATCAGAATGACTAAATTAAGGCAACTTCTACTACAGAGAAGTTAAAACACCAGGAAGAAAGATTATTTCAGCTTCTGAAATAAGTAAGGGTCTTTCTGGTAAGATAAAACATGGAGTTTTTCTAAAGGTCTTTAACTTGTATTTGGAACTAAATTTTGATTGGAGAAGAAATCTAAGAATTAACTTTTTTTTTTTTCTTGTATAAAAGAGAGTTCAAAAATTTGAGATGTCTGTGTCGAAGTTTAACTTCACAATAACAATATTTTTAGAGGGGCTGGGGAAGGTTGAAGGCAGATGGGGAAAGAAGTGGTTTTGGCTCTTAGAGTTTCTTGTGATTCAGATGAAAAAGAACCTGGACTACTTCACTGTATAACATAAAACCTAGTTCTTCCTTTTACCACATGGCACACATCCCAAGCTGCTTAGAAGGTAAGTGAAGGGAGTACAGATAGTGTAGAGAGGTCAGGAAAGGCATCTAAGGGGATGTAACATGTCAAATGAACAAATTGTGTGTATTTTCCTTTATGAAGTACATGCATAGGCTGATAAATAAATAAATAAATGAAATCTTCCAGCATGCTTTGTTTCTCATATTTGGCTTCAAAGCCAGATTCAATTGTTGGCCAAAGAAAGTACATAAATTCTGGGGCCTGTTCAATGGGAGTTAGTGATCCTTTTCAAATTCATAACTCCAACAGAAAACCTTCACTCATGGAATGCACTCCATTTGGTGAAAAACATTCTTTCCAGCTTTACTGCAGAAAAAAAAATAATAAAAAATCAAAGCAAAATCAAAGAGAGACAGCTAAGCCATGTTGTACTTGCATATGTAGATAAAACCATAGCAGAAGTGGAACTAACAGCAGCTCCATAGCTAAGGGGTAACACACTAACTAAGGTTATCTTGATTTGAGTCATTGCTTGGCTAGCAGGTTCTCACGGATTTGCATAAGTAAATTTAAAATATTCTGTTATATTTATTTTGGAAAGTCATGTTGAAGAGAATGAATTTCTCTAAAAGAAGTGCATTTTGGGTACTATTGTTTTCATCAGATAAGGTTTTTCTTGGCTAAACCAATGTAACACAATAAGCATAGCCACAATGACTACCACTGCCTAACCTGGTTAACACCATTGCGCAGTATTTATTTAATTATTATTCTTACTTTAAGGAATTTTAATTAATGTTATCAGTGAGAAAAATCACTACCCATTGCCAGGGTCAACAGTCATTTATGAGGACTTGGTCAGCTTCTGTGAGTTAGTGTTTGGCACACATTTAAAAGTGTTTTCCCCCTGTAGTTATCATCACATTTTGACATTTCTATAGAAATTTTCTTCTAAAAAATCTCATTCTCTTTGGATATCATTTACAACAGAAAGAACTCAAACTGAAAGCTTTAAAGAGGTGTGGGAAATGAAGACTAGTCAACTATATCATGAAGGTGGACCAAAAGTTAGCTATAGGAAACAGTATGAAGAATTCACAAGTCTCTCTAGCCAGCTCACACATGTTCAAGGAAAAAAAATCCCTTTGTGATTTTGGAATGTTTCACTTCATAGAATAAATGGATTACAGACTGGATTAAGAAATGAAATGCTGAAGTGTGAAGTCATGGCCTCTGTGCTGATGCTGGTTTGCTGAAAAGTTCACAGGGGCTATAATCTTGCCATTCTTCACACCTGCCTGCCTCTGAACAGCCTCATGTATGCATGCTAGACCATCAGGAGAATTTGGGTGAAGAAATGTCTTCATCTTCTAGTTTCACCACATCCACCCAGCAGCTGAGGACCACTGTGTCTAGCTGCACATCTCAAGAGTGTGGTTGGACTCTCTCAAGGTTGATGCATGCAGTTACTGAAGACTGACTTCAAGAAGGCCGGGATTTGCCCTGGAGGAAAATCATCATCAGGCTTTAAGTTCAGTGAAGCTAAAATACAGCTAAGAATCAGCACCACTATTGTTTCTATTTCATGATGATACATATATTCATAGCTGTGGTATGTGCAGAGCTGGAGATAGACATATATGGAGCATTATAGCGCTCTAGGCTTCTGTAATTTGGCATTTGGATGGGTAGCTAACCTAAATACAGACATGGCAGTAAGGCAGATATCCATCTAAGCTATCTTAAAATACAATTCTGCTTTGTTAAATGACTTCATAAAAGTGGCATCTTCTGACTCAACAAGCTCATTCTCTATGGGTACTTGGTGGCTTAGCTGCTTACTTTAAGTACTGAAGTTCATTTTTGTCAATCACACTCTTGACTTTCCTGTACTCAGAAGGAAATGATACTGTAGAAGTAGCATTCTGGGAAGATCTCTGCAGCTCAGCAATCTCCAGGTTAATTCATAAATGATCAGAATGTTATCCACATACATCATTACCTCAGAGGGTTGATTATTTGTGTGAAAACCAAACTGTTATTTCTTGCATATGGATCATATGTAGGAGAAAAAACAATTAAGAACAAAAAATATTGTAATAAATTTCTCACACAAATAAATTACTCATGCTCTTGCTCTCTTCAATGATATTTTTCCTTTAGGAAACTACTCAGCTGGAAAAAAATGATAACAACCTAGCCTTTGGATAAAACACTTCTAGAGCTGTATTCTCCTTTGCTCTGAGCACCATTGTCATTTTAAACAATGCTCAAAGGAGCAGACAATATTGCTCCATAATTCATAGGTGTGTTTGCCACAAGCAACAGTGGTAAATATCTTCTGAGGAAAGCTGTGCAATGAGCAATCACTGAGACTCTGCAGAACAGTATAAGTTGTTTCAATAATCAGAAAGGACAAATACAATAATCTATCTTCTTTTTAAAGCAGAGAACATTTTCCAGAACATCTCTGTGAGTTACCGCTCTAATATCCCCGAACTCTCCTCTGACCTCATGGTATGCTTTGCATTCCCATCTTTATTTTACATTTCCAAAACAATTGCAAGGTGATTTGAGTTGAGAAGTAACATTTGACCAAATGGAAAATGGCTAAAGTCTGCTCTTAAGATTTGCTGCAATAAATTGTTGAAGCCATTCAAAATACATTTTGGAGCAAAATGATGCACAGAAATATAAGCAAGAAACAAACAAACAAACAAACAACAACAATAAAAAACACACGCAAATCTGGCTTATATGGGAATATTTATCATGGAGGACACACTCTCCATTAGATCAGATGAAGAAAGCAGACAAAAAACTCAGCCAATAATTATGCTAATAGTGTAACTACATATATAATGCAAGCAATAGGATGACAGAAATAGAGCAAGAGAAATATGTATATAGAAATACCAGCAGCACTGTTCAGTCAAATCTGTTAATTTCTCAAGGAGACACACTTCACATGCTACCAACGCCTCTCCTACATGCATTAAAAACCCTTGTTCATTACAGACAGAGATATAACAGCATATCAAACACCTTTGGAAATAAATCAGGCATGTTAATGTCAGTGATAGCTGTGTCAAGTACTGGGATTTTGCTGCAGTAATAAAACCCTGTGGGACAGAGAGGCATCCTCAAAGAAAGGACATTCAAACTCTGAATCCTCTGGAGGTCTTAGTCACAGCTGACTGTAATAACTAGAGAATTATTTCTATTTCAGTAGGTTTTGGTCAGGCTGCTTACATACTGCATACATGAACATTAATTCTAACTAAAACATGGTTCCTTTAAAATTTATTTTCAAGCAAGTTATCCTATGGAAAGTAAAAGGTGTGTTTGGGTAGGAACCTCCTAAACTATATCCAGGAGCTAAGGCTGCTGTGTTGTTCATGCTGAAAGCACTCCAGAACTGCACAAATGCAGAGATGCTGGGTTATTGTGCTGTATCAGCACTGCAGAAGGCAGCAGTGTGTGACTGTACTCCTTTTTCAGACGCTTTCATTTTGCTGTTTGCTTGGCTGCCCTTATGTGTGTGTTGCCACACACCATTCTGAAGATCACTTTGCATAGTTGTTTTCTTCCTGTTGCCTGCTATTGATCATGTCATTATTGTTTATTATTATTATTATTATTATTATTATTATTATTATTTGAGGCAGGATTCTTTCTTTCTTAACATTAATGGAGTAAACAGAGATCTTTAAAATATCTCTCTCTATCCAAACTTGGAACAGACTGTGAGTTGAGAGAGAATAATCAGTATCTTCTGCAACTATAGAAATGGTAGCAATGGACAAAGCTGCTCTGACAGAAACAGAGATTTGTAGTCAGGCTATATTTATATACATATATATATATTTCACTGTCTGAGTAAACGTTTGATTGTCTCCTTTTCTGGTGCATATTGAAGTAGAATAAAAGTAAAGAAAAATAACTTCTGCTCCTGGGCTGTATGAGTTGATAGATAATTTTTCTACCAGCAGATAATTGTAGGTAAAATATGAACAGATCTCTTCAACTTACATCCACATAAGTCTGCTTATTGATTTAAACCTTACCTTTCATTAGTGTTGGTGTCAAGGTTCTGGAGAAAAAAATTTAACTTTCCCTTCATGGTTCTTCTAGAGGCAGGATGATGGATTAATAACAAACCATTCCACCTCTATTCCTACAGATATTCTGGGTTGTTGGAGGAATAACTTTGGAGCAGCTAATGTAATCACCCACAGTGGAAAAAGAAACATAGTCATAAACGCCAAAAACCAGAGCCGATCTTCTAGTCTCAATGGGTGAGGAGGTGGCTCTAAAAGGAAGTCAAATGCTTTAGTTTATTGCAAGAAGTCCTTTTAACTTCGTGCTGAACTGGGATGGAGACATATACCTAACTGAAATTGCAGGGCTCTGCATTTAGAACAATGTCTTATAAAAAGAAACCAAATCCCAAACCTGTTGCAGTTAATGTCAACATTTCTTCTGACTTCAATGGAAACAGGAGGTAGCCCATGATCATTATTGAGTTGCTAAGAAGCTAAATTTATTTAAACCCAGATATGACAATCTCTTGTTTGTGATAGCTTCTCATAGAAGAGATTCTGGTAAAAATATGAGCTGACTTTGGTATTTCCATTCTAGAAAATGTATTAGACAGTTAGTCTATATAGCTCAAAATGTGCTTAAGTCATTAAAAAAACAGGATACCACAACCAGTTTATGAAGCACAGACTCTTATTGAAGCCACTCTTTAAGGAACTCAGACTGATTTTTCACATAGAGTACTGGTTGCTAGAAAGCCCAGATGTGAATCTAGAGAGGATTTTGTTGCAAAATGTATAATATTTAAGAAAATTAATGCAATAGTTTTCCATTTTCACACCACTCCATTGCTGCTAGCTTTGAAAGATGCATGTAAACAATAGGAAAATATTCACAACTTTAATTTAGGGATTTTTGTTAAGATTAAAAGCTGCAAAAATTCAACACTCAGTATTGCTGAAAGGATGGACAACCTAGTCTTTCTTTTTGGACAGGCAACATAGCATTTGAAACATAGCATGTGAGGTAGCTTGCCCTAGAGCTCTCATTTCAAATTTGACACACAAGCAGCCTAGTGGCAAATGAACCTAAGTGATGAATGATAAAGAATCCTTAAAAGGGGATCTAGATAGACTGGAGCATTGGGCAATCAGCAAATGCATGAAGTTCAACATAAAAAATGCCAAGTTCTGCACCTGGAATGGAGTAATGCCAGGCTGGGAGAGGAGTGGCTGGAGAGCAGCTCAGCAGAGTTGCAGACTCTGGGAGTGCTGAGGAAGCAGGCTTGGCATGAACCAGCATTGTGCCCTGGCAGCCAAGAGTGAAAACCGTATTGTGTGGTGCATTACCAAAGCTCGTCGAAAGAAGTGATTCTCCCACTATATTTAATGTTACTGTGGCCTCACCTTGAATATTGTGTGGATTTGGGGGCTTCAATATATCAAAAGGATGTTAAGGTACTTGAAAGTGTCCAGAGGAGAGCAACAAAACTGGTAAAAGGCATGTCCCATGAGGAGAGGCTGAGGACACTTTTGTTGTCTAGTCTGGAGGAAGGAAGGCTGAGAGGCATCCTCATTGCTCTCCACAACTTCCTGAGGAGGGGAGGTAGAGACAGAGGTGCCAGTCTCTTCTCCCTGGTAGGCAATGATAGAGCACAATGGAATGGCACAAAGTTGCACTAGGGGACTAGACAACAGGAAAAATTTCTTCACCATGAGGGTGAAGTGGCTCTTGTGCTACTACTTCCTGAAAGGATGTCACTAGGACTTCTGTGCAACCCGTAGAAGCAGCTCATTTCTGGGTTTCAGGTTTTTTTGGTAAGCTTTTAAATTTCTCATACATTTCCCCAGCCAAAGTATAGATTAAAGTAATTTCAGTACTGCAATTTGAGGGATGCCATAACATTAAATTACACCCACTTAAATAATTACATCTCTTTAGCTACAAATGATAAAATAAACGTATAATGTTTAGTGTGTGTACTTTGCATGCAGTCATATAGCAGTTTACATTCAGAGCTTTTCCCAAAGCAACTGGGGGGGGGGGAAACTTCTGGAAATCTTTACCATTACACTAACATATTTGATTGTGGGAAACAATAATTCAAATGAGGCAAAGGTTATGGTAGAAAAATAAATGGAATCAAATGGGAATAAAAGCTATAGCTAGAAGGACAAGTTTCTATCACTGTACTTTATTCTCATTCTTAACCTCAATTGATTGTTAAGAGGGACATGACTTAAATTATATCTTTTCTTGGCTTTACAAACTTTTCTTTTCATACTTGCCCTCTCAGGGCACATGCAACTAATGCAACTTTATTTTTAGTATCTTGATTCAAGTGGGCTATGACATACAGAAAATGTATGAGATAAGGGGGAAGATGATGCAGCAAGGGAGAAGTAAGAGAATAATTCTGCATATAAAAGAGGCTAATGCAACAACAGGTAGTGAAGGCTTTTCCTCACATTTTATTATTTAGCGCAGGAAAAGCAGAGAATATCTCTAGGCTTTTAAGATCTAGCCAAAATGTCAATGGGAATCCCACCTGTTACTATTTTAATCCACAGCACAGGACTGTTCCTGTCTCTCTTACCTCAGAAGCCAGGGCTCACCTGTCCAGCCTGATGCAGCTCATGTTTTGTGAGTTCAAGCCTGCCCTGTAGGTGGTTATGCACATCTTCACAAGTAACTCCCACTCCTCTCTGGCTTCTCTGAACTTGGCTGCTTTATGAAATGTATTGAAAAATATTTCTGAAAAGAAAAGAGACCACTGGAAGGGTGGTAATCATTAGGTCCTCAGGGTCCTTGCATATAGCAATTTTAGAAATGCACTACAGTTCAAATGCAACACTGAATTTGGATCTGAATTCCAATCAGACAAAAATCTAGTGGGTTACATACATATTAATGTGTGGTTCATATTGGGGGTAAATCTTGGCACTGAAACTTAGGAGGAAAACTTGTCTGTTTCTTTAAAACTGCCTGTGGGCCTTCCAGTCCAGAGTGACACCCTCTTTCAGGACCCACAGCCCCACAGCAATGATCCAAATCCACATTATCCACTGGGCCCAACCTGTCAGATTTTCTCCTAGCATGCCTCTGGGATCAGGCCATGTCCAAAAACAGCTGGAGAGATGTACGTCTTCTTTTTCTCCTATGTTTATATCCATCAGGCTGTGGGAAAGACAGGCTTTTGGTCCTTAGCTGGAGTGGGATGATAAAGCAGCCAGGAGGGATCTAAAAGTGGGGGCACTGAAAGCAGCACCACCTTATATGTTAGCTAAATATATGCTTCTTAAATATTAATTGGGAGATAGAGTAGGGATGACTGTATAGCTCGGTGGTCAGACACTGCCTTGGGAGATTGGGGTGCAGTCTCACAGCATGCAGACCATGGCTATGAACAGCAGCTGTGAAGCTGACAGCACCATTAGACATAGTCAGCAGCTGACAGGGTACTGGGGGATATATTTCATCCTGGGAATAACCACACGGCCATGTTTCCAAAACTAAGCGAAACAATAACAACAACAAAAAAAAAAAGGTTGAATATTTCCCTTTGTCCCCCTTCCCTAAAGTTTTCCTCTCATGGGATTGAAAAAGAAAATATAAAGCAATTTGCTCTGAAGAAGAATGAAAGCAGGATTTGAAAAACTGGCATTTCCCATCTCCTAAATTCTGCTCAGCTCTGCTCCATGTCCTAGTGATTAGGGCTGTCTGTGGGAATGGGAGCGACCAGGCAGGAGAAGACTGGACATATCCCCCAAATCAGACAGACTAAGGATGAGAATGTCTTAAATTGCCAGATGCACATCTACCCAGAAAAATGTTAGAATGCTCAAACCAAGAGGATACAAGGGAAAGTGCATTTCACAGAGGCCTTCTCTGTTTCATGGAATACCTAGAAATGAGGTAATTATTAATCTTTTATGACTGGTGAACTAAGGAGCAGGGGAGCATTCATCACAAAATTTATGAAGCTCAGCACCAGGAGATACATGTACTGATCCCTAGTTTTAACAGTGGCCTGACTCTGATTCTGCAGGTAGCATTCCTCAATAATCATACTGGTTACATTTTTAGGATTGTGACTCCAGCCAGTCTAATAACATAATGACTATCGTAGAAAAGTATTTTGTATTTGTGCGGTTCTGTAGGAATAAACAGACTTCACACTTGTTTGTTCTTCGTAAAATACAGGAAAAGATATAGTAGGTTAAGATACTATAGGCATGAACACAGATAAAAGAAGAAGCCCAAGAAATAAAAAACAATACCAGGTAAGAAAACATAATACAGTTGTCTCAAATCTCATAGCAAGTTTCTAGGGCTGTCAGTCTAGCATCCTTCATATGCACATTAAATTTTGTCTAAAAACCTGCAAAGCAAACAGATGTCCTATTGGAGTACACCTGCCAGCATCCCAGCCACCTCACCTCACTAACCTGCTGAATTGTGTCTTCCATGTGCAGTAACTCACAGCCTGCTGCCAGAGAGCTGGGCAATAGCATGCCACTATATATATGATTACTGCTGTATGGAGAAGAAATGGCAGATCTGATGTGATTGATGTGTCTGTTCCTTTCTGTCACCTTTGTTTGACTTAGCACACCTCCTTTAGTAAACGTTGTGCCATTTGTGAATCAGATCATGGAATTACACAGAATACAGTGTAGTCTCTCTCTGGAGTATATTTTCGTGTCAGTGTTTAAACATAGCTCCTACAGTCCTTAAAATTCCTTTCTTAGGAATATGTGCATGTGTTGGGTCTGTCTGAGCTGGAGTCACCTTTTCCCTGCAGCAGCCCACACAGTGCTGTGCTCTGCACTTGTAGTTGGAACAGCACTGATATCACTCAAGTGTTGTGTCTATTGGTGCATAGTGCTGGCACAGCATCAGGACTCCTTCCAAGCCCCCATGAGCCAGCAGGCTGGGGGTGGGGAAGTGATGGGGAGGGGACATCGCCAGGGCAGCTGACCTAAACCAACCAAAGGGATATTCCATAACACCTGATGTCACACTGAACAATAAAAAGGGGGGCTCTCATGGGGGAAAGGGCTGTTCCTCCTGAACAACCACTACGCGTTTTGAGGCCCTGCTTCCCAGGACATGGCTGAACATCGCTTGTTGATGGGAAGTAGAGAATATTTTTTTTTCCCCTCTCTCTGTGCTTCTGCGTGGACTTATTGTTTCTTTTGTTTCTTTTTCTCCCCATTCCTTTTCCCTTTAATTAAACCTTTCTCACCTCAAACCTCGAATTCTCTGTGTTGTATTTTCTCTCCCTTCCTCTTTGAGGAGAGGGGGAGTGAGAGAGCAGTTGTGGTGGAGCTCGGCTGCCCACCTGAGTAAAACCACCACAGTGCATAACACAAGGAGGTGATAGGTGTTATACAGTATAATTCTGCCTATATTGTGACCTTGTGTCTTCATTCTTTTTGAACTAAAGACAGGAGGAGCTCAGCAGACACTGTCTGTTGTGATCTCACTTTTAAATTTCCATACAAGTTGTTCAGATACCACTTGGTGTTCATATCATGGTTCACAATCCATTTTCAGGTGCAACTCTGAAGTTTTCTCATCCTTCCCCAGTGAGCCTGATATTCACAGCGTTTGAACATGGACCTTCTGAGTCTTCATAGACTCTCACAGGATTGTTTGCAACAGCTTCTTCTGATTTGCAGTGGGATGAAGGATATCCCAGATATTTTGAATCATGTCCTAGTGCTCTTTGCTGTGAAGGCCCCACTCAGCCAGCTGGTGCTCGCACAGTTCTCACTCCTTATGCTTGATACACACACATACTTGTCTCCAGCCTCTTGGTTGCCTCTAATCAGGAGCATGTATATTGAGCATAGCACCTCAGGCTTTCTAAGACTTCCAGTGTTACAGGAAGACATAATATAAAGTTACAGTCTAGCAAGGGTAATCTCATGACTGGTGTCACACTGCTTCCTTCATGCATTAAAAGATGGTTAGATAACTGCACGTAGGAGGCTTAAGCAAAATACATCTTAAAAAGTCCCTAATGCTACTCAAAGGAAGTCTAAGTAGACAGAAAATAGAAGAAGTTTTGAGAAATCACCTGTTTAGCAAGAAGCATGTTTTTCCAGAATTCCCAACTCTACTTGCAGTGTGAGTTAGGGCTTTGCTTTTCATTCATTTAGGAAGGTTTGGCATGCATGCAGCCTGTGCCTGTTCTGGTTATCCATTTATTGAACCTCTAAGATTACAGTGGGGCATAAGGTCTGTGGCAATATGTCTTTGTTTGGTAATAAGAACCACGATCTTATGTTTATAGACAGTGACAGTCTTGTGATAACTTCCTTTCAAATCCCCTGAAGCCTGATTTGAAGTTGTTCAGTTGTTATTTCTTGCACAAGTGCGTTATTTACTGATGTTTTTGTGTTCCTTGCCATCTGCCTTACAACAGCCAACTCCTCTAGCAGGATAAAAGAAAGGTCTAGTTCTTGTGCCTGGATTTTTACTCAACCCAAACAATTCTCTCTGTTTTGTAAAGGTCATTGAATAACAAAGAGCAAGTAATTAAAAAAAAAAAAAAAGGGAACTACAGGATATGATTCATAAAAATCCCACATCTCCTCTATATGCTCATACTGTCTTCTGTGAAAAAATAAATAAATGTTTTTGTTCTTTAGCAATGTTCCACATGCCAGAGAACAAGCAAGCTCAAACAATGAGCTAAAATTAGAAGAGGCAGATTCAGCATCTAAAGTCACAAGTACACACACACTTACTTTATGGTGTGAAGGCATCTGGAAGAAATATAGTCACATGGACTGCCTGGGTGCTGGCATTAGGACTGTAGCTCAGGAGACTCTTCTATCAGCTACCTTTTTTTTTTTTTTTTTTGTAGATGCTCAAAAAACTTTTAATCCTGTCTGTGAAAAGAGGCAAAAACTTGCTTGCTTTTGTGGCTGTTGTGAAGATGAAACTCTAAGTGTTTATAACTTACTCAGTTTTACAAAGTACTAAAATAAAATAGTAATACAGTTCAGCATATTCTGCTGTTCCAAATATGTCTAATTCCTATTTAAAAGGAAGAGGAAGAGACCTGGTGTGCGGTAGTACTTAGCATTCCTCAGCACTTCAATAGTAATCTCAATATTTTTTTCTTTTCCTGCATAGTTTTCTCCTAATTGGAAAAATAAAAAGGCCTATGCAGAAAAATACTTGTTAGCCACCATCAATCCTTTTTAGATCCTCTCAGCTCAATTGATAAAACACTTATTTTCCAATGAGATTCATGATCAATCACACCAAGAAACAGAAATATCTGCATGAGAGCCCAAGGAAACATGGCTTGTGGCTAGTACCACTGCTTCCATGTTGGGCCATCAATTAGTAATCAGAGACAGGGTTACATATACCTACACTGGAGGAAAGGAGAGCAACCATGAGTACATGATTGTCCACCTGTGGTTAGCATTACAACGAGGGCTCAGGAGGGGCTGACACCACTCCAGGTTTACATCCCCATTGCAGATGCTGACTCTAATGAAAGCAGCATTGTAGGTCAATTAAGAAGGAGTAGTTTTTCAGGATCTGATATTCCTGGATATTCCAAAAATTTCATGGCAAAGCAATACTATACTCATGAAATATTGTGCTGGACATTTTAAAGGATAATTGGAGTCCACATAATTTAAAGATTTTTTTTTCCTCTTTTTTTTTTCTTTCTTTATTTTTTTCTATTTTTTCCTCTCTCTTTCTCTTTTTTTGTTTTGTTTTGTTTTGTTTATAAATGGTGTCACAGCTGTTCTTAAGATTGTTCTTAAGATACATACTCAACTTTCAGTACAAACCCAAACACCCGCTGCAGGCAATAGCTCAGAGGGAGATGGAACCAGTTCCTCCTGGCTGAGGCAACAGACACAGATTTGTTCCATGTCAGCTCTAGTGAGAGCCAATATACTTTTGCATTTTGTTTAACATCATAAATATTTATGCAAAATGGTTATGAATGAAGGATGAGAGATAGCTGAGACTGAGAGAAATCCATTACAGAATACATTTGAATTTTGTTTACTAGGAATCAGTTGTGATGTTTCCTGCCACACCTGGTAGCTAGAACAGGAAATCATCTAATTTAGCTCTGCTCATAGACTAAATTAACTGTAACAAGTCTAGATTAACTCTAGATGTTCCAGAAAGATGCTCAAAACTATATTAACTGTAACACTGAGCAAAATGATAGACTTACTGGTTTTGTTACCCTACACATACATTGGAGAGTTAGATTGGGTCTCTCTGTAGTCATCAAAGCTAAGATCAGGTACTGTGAATATGGAAAGTGAACCTGTAGTGAATTGAAGGAACATAAATTTGTAATGTATATTTTAACCTTGATTGATTGATTGATTGATTGGTGAATATGTGTTTTCATAACTTTAGCACAGGCTAATATTTAATTAGAAGACAGTCAAAAGCCAACATATTCAAATGATATAATGAAGTTAATGATGTTATATGATGTTGACTATAATTTAAACATATCACAAACGAGGAAATTTGGGATCTTACCAGCAGTGTTCTATTTGGCTATTAATAACCTATGAAAACATTAATGTGGCAGCCATAATGGGAATTTTTCAGTGACATGTGGATAGAGAAGCCCAGCTTGAAGCAGCATACAAGCTAAGAGCTGTAAATAAGCTAAAGTTTGCACAAAATCTTGGATCCATACCTTTACTCAAATTCTGTTAAAGTACAGAACTTCACTTGCGGTTTTCACTGAACCTGCTCCCATTTATTGGCAAACCCAGGGAAGGAAATAACAGAAATCCCCAAACTCCTTCATTTCCAAGAGCCCAGGAGGGGTGTATGAATGAAGTGTTGTACCCCATGCACTGTGGTAGCAAAAAGAAAAATAAAAGCCTTCTCTGATTAATAGTAATTATTATTATTATTATTATTATTATTATTATTATTATTCATCATCATCATCTCAATAGCATTCTGAATCCACAATTTTTACATCATCTTCCTCTCATTTGGATGGGAAAAGGCAGAAATAAAGAAGAAAAGTAATGGTTCGACACATTACTTTTATACAACACATCCAGCTTTTATAGATTTAGCCTTTCTGACAAGGAGCCATCCAACTCATGCTACTCCTTTCAGAGCTGCCAGTGGAAAGAAATTTTTCCCAGGGAGGAGGATCTCCAGGGGAAGCAGTGAAAAAGCATGGGAGAAGGAATCTGGAAGAATTCACTCCCACCCACCTACAGGAGATTCCTAGAAGTATTGTTACTCTGAAGGTTTCCAAAAACCCGTGTCAAAGGCAGGGTCATATCTGTGGCAGGTTGATTTTAAAGCAGAAATAGCATCTATCTGAAACCTCTCACAAGGCTGGAATGTTAGAAGCAGTCCCAGGAGAGGTGGTTTAATGTACAAAATGCAGGTGAGGCAGCCAGAAAGACATGATGAATGCAATTTATCAAGGGCTCTGCAATTTATCACAATGGTATCGCAGGAAGCAAGCAAAGCAGAGAAGCAGATAGATAGACTGGACAGATTAAGCTCCTTTGGGCATGGAACTTCTTTGAAATATGCCAGGGAAATTGCATGCTACAAGTCCAAATTTTCGAACAGTATTTTATTGATTGGAATAGAGAGATGGCTTTCTGGGGCTGGAGTCCTTTTCCCCAGAAAGGAAAAAGATGCATTATTCTGAAGAATGAATGTAAGCTAAAATCGTAGGATTCTGCTTTGCTTCATTTTGTCTTTAATCCACCTCTGAATATGTGAATATCCACTCTGGATATGTGCCAGGAGGTAGGGATTTGCATTGTGCAAATCCAGTGCCTGTACTTCCAGCTACCCTTCTGCCTGCTTGATTTTCAAATTTGGGTGCATGAAGCTCCACGTACAGGAGCAATTTCAGAGACCTAAACCAGTGAGTTACTTTTGATGCTGTGCAAGTGATCAAAGCATGCTCACAGCAAGCACAGCCCTTACTTACTCACTGCTTTCGTGGAGTACCTTTCTAAAACCAGTTCTGTTGTATCCATATAACTCCAAGTTTTACAGCAGTGGAGCTGGCGTGATACCATGGTCCAGAGCATTGCTGCAGCATGCTGCGTATTCCCCACCTCCCACAAAGTAGGGGCCTTATGGCTTTCAAAACAGGGCATGTACTATTTAAATTGCTTCACTGGGAGGAGAATTATGTGTTCTGCAGCGCCTCAGGACAATGAGCCAAAGGAACTATAGAATATGAGCTTGGTGTTAAAGCCATAGCTCTGCAATGCTCTGCTTTGTGTGGGTTTTAGCCTGCTATGTAACATTATTTTTACATTAACATTTGTGGTTCCTTTTTTATGCACTCCAGCTTCACTATGCTCCGCCCTTTATATTTTAACAGTCAGATTCCTATGATCCAACCAGGGTGGCATGTTCAAAGCTCCACTTCTTTTCAGAGCTGATTAAAAAAAAAAAAAAAAAAAAAGCTCAGAGTGTCAAACAAGCTTACTTCAAATAGCTTTTATTCACACTAGGACAAGACTATAGCCAAAGAATTTTACAAAACACAAAACAAAAGAGATTTTTACAACTCAGTTGAAGACTATTTCACGCCAATCCAATGCTCATATATCTATAACTAACAAAGTTTTGGAACACAATATTACTTAATATTACTCATTGGATACTTTCAGATACAAAAAATGTATCAGGAATAATAACAATAATCCACAGGTTCCTCTTACTTTTACAGAAATATTACTATTGACCTTTAAAAATTTTGCCCTTTGGACTGGTCCCACTGGTACTTTATCTCTTAGAATCTGATCTGCCTGGAAAGACAAATTACAGATAAACTTCTAGTGCTCTGAGCAAAAGGACTGTTTTTTATCATAGAAACAGATAGCAACATCAATTTTCAAAGAAAAAAAAAAAAAAGACATTTCAGCTGTGCATCCCTAGATGGAAAAGTCAGTGTTTTAAAAACCCACAGCAGTAATTTTGCTTTGAAAGCTTTAGTTATGAGTTCACCAGGTATTGCTTTATGCTTTCCTATTGCATCCTAACTTAGAATATTAAGCCAATCATGAAATATAAAATAGCAGTAAATTAAACGGCAAAAGACATGTGTATGAACTTGTTCCCATAACACACGGTGTATACACCCTTCTGAAGCCCTCAGAAGTCAATAGATAAATATCCACTGGTGCCAGTGCTCTTTCAGACAGACTTTTCTAGAGGCAGAACTGGCACTTCATATCAGAAATAGGGATGTGTAGCAAAGTTCAGATTTGTATCTGCACTTTTTTTTGCAGTTTGGGTGTGGACTTAATGCAAAGTGAAGGCTTCTTCACTGCCTCCTGGACCTTATCTACAGCCTGTTAGAGAAGGGTTTGCAGTGGTCTTTGAATAATGGCATCCTATGACTCTACTGTTGCAAATGTGCCTCTAGCCATTCAGGCAATACCGTCAGGAAGGGGATGATGTGTAGAGATTTTAACACAGAATCACTCTTACTGTGCAGTACCAATGACATTAGTTTCATGCTTCATTTGCCTCTAGACAATCCACACAGGAGCATGTATTCCTTGTAAACTGCAGCCCAAATCACAGTGCACTAATTAACATCTGAACAGGAGTATCTTTGATTACGTAGAATAATCTATACTTTGCTATAAACTCTCCTAATATACTGAAGCACAGAGCACAGCACTAGAGCAGGATGAAGGATTGTGTATGAGAGTTATAATTAATAGCTGCTGGAATGTCCTCCTTGGTCTTTGCTCTCTGGGGTGTGTTATTTGCTAGAGACTAAAACTGAGCTAGTAACAAGTTGTCATGGGACAAAAAACCTTTTGGATCAAGTGAAAATATTACATTGTTAAAATCAAAATGGGTCCGTTTTGAGGTTAGAGAGGAATGCAAGTTTCACAATTTCTTTTTTTAACAATCAGCAAACAGCCAGCTAAATCGTACTCATAAAATACCACTCCAGTTTGGATCTGTCACAAAAATGAAACATTTAATTGCTGCTAGAAGTGACAAAGATAAGCTAATTCCCACACCGAGGGCAGGGGCATCTGTCAGAAAAGGCAAAAGGCTTTTTTCTGGCTATGTGCTACAAGGGCAAATTCAATTATAGGGAGAAACTGAAGCAAGTGACATGACAAAATAGAAGCTTAAATCATAATTAAAAATCAAAACTGCTCAAATTTCAGGATGAAAAATAGGTAGCAGAAGCTCAATTTTAGAGAAATTACTTCCCAGCAGGTTCCCTTCCCCCCACACAAACACTCCGCACATGCATATTCTTTTTTACCTCCATACTTCCATATGGAGTCTGTAAAGAAAAAAAAAAAAAAAAAGCACAATGGTTCAGAAAGCTCCACTGTGACCCTTTAAAATACAATAACCATGCAACTGTTACACTCTTGAAAAGGCCGCTATAGAAAAAAACCCTCCCCTTTATCATTCCTGCCATGAACTGTCTGCAAGGGGCTGAATGCTTCTTGGGCAAACGTGAATGCGTGGCATAGACTTCAGGGCAGCACACCTGGCTGTTGCTGTTTAGGACAAAATCTGTGTAGTGAGGTTCATGTCTGTAAGCGTATGGGCATGTTTGTGAGACAGGGGGCATTTCCCAAACAGCAAGTGCTTGCTGGGCATCTCCTTGTCCCTGCAAGTTAATAGAAGTTAGCTGCCTCACAGCCACCAGAGCCTTTGGAAAAGTTCCCTCTAATTCTTCATCCCAGACACATTGCCCCAAAAGTGTCCCGCTGTCTGTCTACACAAATTAGTCAGTCTCTACATTCTTGTTCTCTACAGTGTTGGCTGCAGCATAACCTTTCTAATATTTCATCTCTGCTTATGATTCTCAGCTTTTTAGGGAGGCTGCACTTAGATACAACATCAAATCAAACACCACATACTCGAGAGAGGGATTCATTTTGCCACCTTCTTTCAGCTGGCACTTTGTTGTTGACTTTTTTGCAAAGTAAAGAAACAGTCAACTTTGTTTACATAACAGCTGTTTTTATTTTCTTTTTATTTTATGGTGTTTATTTAAGATAAGATAAGCACCAAATATTTAAGATAAACACCATAAAATAAAAAAATTATTTTCATTTTCCTTGAATTCACTTGCCTCAAATTAGTTGCTTAATTTTCACTGAATGTAAAATTAAGAAGGTACATAACTTAAAAGGGACTCATTCTCTCATCTTTACACTGGCAAAATTCCCATGAACTTTGTTTGTTTGCTAGACATTTTGCCTGAAGAAGGACAATATAATCAAGCATTTCATTGCTGCAGATTATATTAAAGCCAAATAAGTACATACAGAACTACACAGAGAGTCCAGAAATGAAGTGCAAGACTTAGGATTCAGCAGTTTCAAGATTTGCTGTTCCCTTCATTGTTCCCTCTTCAGCCCAGGTAAATGCATTAAGCTATATAAGAATTATTTTTTTTTATTGATATCCCGGACCATATAATTTTTTAGTTTTCAGGCTCTACGATGAACTTAAGGACTTAAGAATGCACAACAAATCCAATATGCCATTGGGCTCAATATGCAGCATCTAACCCGAGGGAAGAATATAGACTGGAGCAAGCATGTCAGGGGTACTTGCTACTGTGGCATGTGTCATTCAGCTGATCACTGGCTTAGGGAAATCTTGATCCAGAGGTGGAGTGCAATCCCTGAAAAGCACGGGTTTGCTGCTAGTGGCCTGGCCTGGCGGTGTTGTGGGACCTGCAGGCCCCATGCCACCAGCACCAGCCAGAGGGCCACCCTGTCTCTGAAGGCTCCCTGACACCTCCTCAGCTCAACTGACTCCGTGAACACAGGCATCATCATTTACTCCCACATTATTTACTCATTTCAGATAATTTTTTAGAAGTAATCAAAGCTCAGATGTTGATATTTTGGCAGCTGGCTAGAAATATCTGGGACTTAATTTTCATAAGTGTCAATCTCCTTCGCCTAAGCAGAGGTCCATAGGAGACATGTCTATGGCATTTCTTCAAAAAGAGCTCCTAAGCCTCTGGATTTGAACATTAGAAGCAGAAAAACATGCAGTTCGTGCACCTTTCTGAAATTCTTGGATCTGTTGTTGAATCCAGCTAAAAATGGGCATTTTTAAGAGTGTCCATGTGAATATTTCCCTGGAAGTGTGACTGAAATTGCTGGGAGATATTTTAACTGCAATCCATAGGGAGCTATTGATGGTAATAAAAAATACTGTGAGAAGAAAACAGCAGCAAGTGAAACTGCCCTCTCGGAAAGCCCAGGTCTGCTTGGAAGGAAGTGTTGATATTCACCATAAGCCTCAATCATTTCCCAGAGGGCTGTACGGTGCCTTGTAATGACATAATCAAAAAGTAATGGTGTTCTGGACTTTAAAAAAAAAAAAAAAAAAAAAAGCACACACACAAAAAAAAACAACAGGTCCTGATCCATCTCCCACTGAAATCAAAGAGCATTTTGCAATTGGCTTCAGTGAGAGCAGAGTTCTGGACACAATCTGTGTGCAGTTTATTTGCACATTTGCTTATCCAAATGATCCTGACTTTAACCAATAGCATGTCTAGTTGTCTGTCTGGGAGTATGCCTGTATAAATGCATAAGTGTGAGTTTATAATGTGGTTTAATTCAAATTATTCTGGAATTTTAAAAGCATTTCCAGCTACAAAGGACATCTTTAGCTGATTTCCACCCCAGAATATAGACTTTAATTGGCAAAGTTTGTCAGTCACATTTCAAGCTGCAATTCATATTCCATTTCATGCAAGCTAAGGACATAGATTTTACATTTGTGGGGTTAATTCTAAAATGATCTTACTGTGCACTCAATTAAAATTTTGCAGCTATTATTTCAAAATGTGAAAAGCTTTACAAATTACCCAACTCATCAGCTATGGTCCTTGGTTTCCTTGAAGGGAAACTTCTTTGAAGACCACAAGTAAATTGCAGTAAATGGCAAGTAAGATTGCCATCAGAAGTCTGCTAAAAATATAGGGTGAACTTCTGATTGCTTTAGTCATGTGAACAATCCCTTCAGAACAGCTCAAAGTCAGGCAAGGTGGCTTGCACCAGGAGTTAATTTAGCCGGCTGGGACCCTTTGCATTACTAAAATGAGCATGATTTTGGCTTGTAAATGGCAGGTAAAATTTTATTTTACTTTCTGAGGGGCATGCATCCATTTTAGAGTAAGCCTTTTAGAATAAAAGTTTGCTTTGCGTTATAGGAAATGACATTCCTTTTTTAGATTTCCCTTTTCAAAGCATGCCTCAGATTTCTAACTTGTAGCAGAGAGCTTTTGTATAAGTAATAAAAGTCTTTAAAATTAAAATGCTAATCATAAACAAACCCAAATGCATGAAAGATATAGTCTGACTGCATAACAAAAGAGAATTATATAATTCTATTTGAGTGAAATCTTTCATCTTTGATTTACAGGTTTGAGTCTGCCTATAACTGAAACCATATTGTTCCATATCTTTCATATCATGGCCTTCACCAAAATCTTGTTTTAATTAAGGTTTCTTTCAGATTTCAGAATAAAAAGCATGACAGTCTTCACTTATGGCTTTAATATATACTTTCAGTTTGGAAAATGTATAAAAATGAACATCATTTGATTTTAAAAGCCGAGTGAGTTATCAAATACTGGCTGCAAGCAGAATACTTCAAGATATCTCAAAGGGTTCATTAGGTGAGAAAGTTGTAAACAAAATAAAAGTTGCTGTAGCACAATTTTGTTCATCTGAAGTCATTTTACATACATGCCCTATTTCTTTCTCTGACGGTAAGGCAACACGTGTAATAGTTTAAGCGTTCATTATCAGCTAAAGGCACAGCTCTATGTTACGTTCACCAACACAGAATTAAACAGCTAATGTCACATTGCAGGGAAAGCTTGCTGCATTTGGGGGATCTAAAATAAAGCCTAAACCCTTGGAAACTTCGTAAGCAACATCAGCTCTCTCGGTGCAGGACTACATAAAAGAACTAGTCTGTATTCACATGACAACCTGTAAAAACGCTCCCCACACAACCTCCACGGAAACACCTGAGCTCCAAATGAGCTGCATGTAGCCGCTGCTGATTGCTGCTTTCAGAGTCAGGACACAGAAACATTTTGGAACAAACTAAAAACACATTTGGAAAGCCATCCATTTTTCAGAGACTACTTGATCGCTGCTGCACATCTGGTGAGAGCTACTGTCAACTACGGTGGGTATAGCACTTTTTTAAAGACAGAAGGTCGCTCATTTTAGGGAATCATGAATGTGATTTTATGATAGAAAAGGCTACATAAAATGGGGAGATATGTCCAGGAAAAGGGAAAATTAAAAAAAAAAGCACCACCAAGCACAGTACTTTGGGGGATTTATAGTACAATAAGAAGTACTTTCCCTTTAGCTAAAATCCTTCATCTTAGCTTACACACCTTTTACTCGTTCTGCTAAGAACTCATTACAAGGGGTTAAAAAACAGCATGTAAAATAATTTTTTTTTCTTCATTACACAAAGCAGAGAAAACAAATTCTATTAACAGTTTAACACAGTATGAAAAAAATTACCCAGTAAAAAGTGTCAGAAAGTGATTCATGGAGTTTACCAAGTATTTTGCTGGCTGTCGCAACTCTTGTATCTATAATCTATCATGTAGAATTTCGTAATACTCTATTTCACAATTCATGTTGGTGAGTGGGTCAAACAGCATATAAAAAGCATGCTCTAGGCTCTTTCTCCCAGGCCTGTTTTACTGTAACTCTAGAATTGTAGCGGTTACATTTAAGGAATCTTTAGGGCCCTTTCAAGTTCATCCAAAGAACAAGTGAAGCTGCTATTCAGAGTTTTGTGCCCAGTGTTTATGTTCCATCTGATCCGTGCCACCCAAGCAGCAGACAAGACATGTCTGAGGGTGCTTTGGGGGGATACACAATGATGTCACCCACAGGAAATATCAGGGAGGACTTGGCACTTCACAAGGCTGGCTCTTCTTCCATGGGCTCGCCAGCAGCTCTGTAAAAATAAACAGGCAATCAGAATACGGCACAAGAGTACACAATGACATTGTAGATTTTCATGCATAATCAAAGCTGATTTTTCAGCTCTCTCTGATGTTTATTTGTGTTATTCAGTTATCCATAAATAGAGTTTCTTTCCTAGGAAGTATAAACAAATGTCAAGTGGAAAAACATTTTAGATCCAAGCAATCACTTAAAATGTTCCTGTTTATATTAAAATATGTCAGAATATTTTATAACTTTTTGTCCAGAAATGTACATGCTTTGTGTCAACAGAATCAAATAATTTTGTGAAAAAAAATGGCTGTGATACTTTTATTTTGCAAGCATCTGCAACTAAAAATACATGCATTTGTTTTTCTAAGTGTGCCCATACCATTCAAACAAAATGGTTCACTGGTAGCCAAGTAGTTAGCAACATTTCTTGTGGAGTTCCTCAGTCCTCTGACTTTTGATTCTGTGCTTTAATAAATTCCCTGCCTGGCTGCCTGCCTGCCTGCAACTTCTGAGACCAAATTCTAAATCTGATTAACAGATCACTGCCATAGACAAATATCCATTAACAGTATCTCATCGTAAGTGTCTTTTATTTGAAAGCCTCTGGGAAACATTCAGCTTAGGCAAGATGAGCTCTAAAACATCCAGTAAATATCAAATGGGGACATACGCTGAGCCGTTGGGAAGTGACATCATTCCTTGTACCTAACAAGCTACTGCAACCAAGGATTATGCTGGTAATTATAAAATGGGGAGCTTTTGAGACCATGGTGAGACCTCACTTTTGAAGGGCGTAAGAATTTTGACACAGCATTTGTCACCTCAATCTGACAGGGTACAGTACAGAAATGAGTCTAAGACCTCCTTAAAACTAACCACTTCAAGCAATTCTGAAATGAGGGGAGGGCGAAAAGTAAACACAAATTAATAAATAAATCAGACATTTAACAGTTAAATCTGATAAGCCAGTATAATGATTAGTTTCAGTAAAAAATACCTCAGAAAATACAAGCTCATGAGATCCCATGGGGAGCAGTGGGGAGGGAAGTAATTAATGGGGGCTTGCATGGGCTTTCGTAGTTTATTTAGCAAGGAAGCCAGGGAACTTTAAATTAATCTGGACTTTATTAAAGTCTTTCCCAATGAAAAAATCAGAAGTGTCTCTCTAAATGGCTTTATACAGGTTATTCCTTTATGATTTAGAATGATTACAGCTAGTACACTGAAAAATAAGTTGAATGAGTGCTATATGAAAAAGATGATTTTCAGATTAATCATTTTCCAAAGGGTTAGTGACCAGAAAAAAAAAAATCTATAAATCTCTAATCTTTTGTTCCTCTCTATACAGTGGAGACATTTTCATGTCTACAATAATCACTGCAGCTCCCTTGTTTCTGAGTGGGGATGTGAAGCACAATTTCAAGGAAGGTTGCAGCAGGGGCCACTTTGGACACAGCAAAGCTGGGTGGGAGCGCTGTCCTGCCTATGCACAGATGCAGCTGGGCATCACTCCTCCTCAACAGGCAGTAGAAGCCCAGAAAGATTACCAAAATATGTTTATTGAGACATCTTTAAAAAAAAATAAATAATAATTGTTGTCATTTCATTTTACCTTGCATTGTTCTGGCTTGTGGCAGAGGCAGCACACTGGCAGAGGCAGCACACTGGCAACAAGGTGGGATGGAGCTCAGCCTGCTGCTCAGGTCCTCAGGTATAGTAAAGGAACATGCTCCATGTACAGACCATGCTCGTTGTATATCACTCCTGTGCTGACTACATGTTCTCACTTTCTCCAGCCACTCTTGGAGGACCTGCTTCTCCTCTGACATAAAGTAAAAGCATAGTAGGCCCTCTTAAACACTCAGGGACTTATGAGGCTGTCTGAGAAGAGAGCAGTTTGAAAGCAGGTAACAGTTAAGCTTTTATGTTGTGTTGTGAATAAATGAATGGGAAGAAATAGTTTTCAATAGATTTCAATTGGAGATTGGCAGAGTAGGAAGGAATGGAGCTCTGGAAAACTCCTGGAAGTGGAAGTGGATATTTGGGTTATTTATAAAGAGATAGGGAAGAAGTACATGCATGTCTGCTCACATGTATTTGGCCTATAGGACTGACATTCTCATGAACGTAGCACAACTCGGAGATGATCATGTTCATAGTTTTGAGTCCTGGGCAATTTCTCCCTGATGAGGGCACTTCTGAGCACCAGAACTAACCTTGAGTGCTGTGTCCTAGTGTATTCCAACACACTCCAACAACATCCCAATATTCTGCAACAGCCAGAGCCTAGGCACCAGTCGAAATATTTATATGCAAGCACAAGATGCTAAGCTATTTTTGGAAATGAAGAGGAGGTTCAGGTGCCTTAGCAAATCCAGCTGCTGTCTCTCAGTGTGAGTATTTTCAACCTTCTCCAGTCTGCTTTGAAGATTTGTGTGTGTGCTTTAACTTCAAATTACTGGTGCAAGAGAAGTCACTGGATCTATCCAACAGCTTACCATTAAAAACATGCATCTTTATGGGATAACAGCTTAGGCCAGAGCTTTGGGAGAGAGCAAGTAAAGTTTTAGAGCCCTTTGCACAGAAAGAAAAACACTGAGAGGTGAATCAATATATACCCATTCAGCTGAAATCAAAAGTTTTCCAAAGAATAAAATAAAAAATCAAGGGGGCAGAGTCTGACAGGCCAAATTTATGTTACCTTAATTATGTCATTGTTAGTTATATCAGTTCAGTCTGTCTTCCTGTAGCTGACAAGAAGTTGGCATAAAAACACAAAACAGGCAAAAAAATTAACCCATATTGTATGCTCTGACTAATTCCTCAGAAATGTAACTGTGAGCTTGGGTCTGATCTGGGCTGATCTGTGGGGTTGGCAGATCCCAAATGGCACAGATTGGGACTGTAATGAATGTAGAATCACAACTGTGATTTTTCATAAAGCTTCATGGTGGCTCACTGAAATTGCAAGTGCCTAGGAGCAGAGCCCTCTTTCATTTGGTCTAATTACTTGGGTATGCCATAAAGGGTGCTCACCTATGCCTCTCTCTATATGCAGTTCACACTCTTGTAGAGTGAAATAGTCTCTTTGTAGTTACTGCTAAAACAAATGATTATATTAAAACAATTGGAGTAGATGAGAGAATCCTGCCATATGGAAAAAGTCTGGCTAAACTTGTGACATCTTACGTACTGCTCTGTGGCTGTTGTAAGTAAATGGCAACCATATTATTTAATGTTATTTAAAATAGCTAATATCTGCATTAAAAAAAAAAAAAAAGTCAACATTTAAAAACAGATAAATCCTGTAAATCATCCAAAAAAGCAAACATTTCTCTTACCTTATTTTATAAATTAGAATTACAGGGATTCCTCATAGCTACATCATCACACATATAAAAATAAAAAATCAAGGTATGCTTCCAAGTCGCAAAAAATCGCTGAACAGAAGATAGATTTTCTGGTGGGGTATGGCTGTTTTATGCCATAATCTGTTCCTAATTTAACTCATCTGTCTCAAGGAAGAGCATTGTAATTGAAAAGTGATCCTCTGGTAGCAAAGAGCTGGGGAAAAAGAGGTACCTTTCTAAACCATGAAGATGACTTGGAGAGTGCCTTAACTCATCATATTAGAGATCCTGGGTAAGTGTATATACTAGTAAAAATTGACTCTGTATGAATCAAAGGAGAGGAGCTAAAAGGAAAAAAACTTCACCGTTTAAGATCACAATAAGGTAAGTACACACAAGCTCTCAAAAGAGGAAGTCATGACTAAATAAGGCAAACAAAGTAGAAACACTGGCAAGTTCAATGTAAACCCACAACGAGGCCAAAAGGAGAATCTGAAGATCAACATGTTAAAGGCATAAAAAGTAATAATAGAAGGATCTTTCAAAATACTTCAGAAGAAATGATCAAAGCATAAAAGGAGCATCAAGGAAGGTAAACCACAAGAGCAAAATGAACTATTTATATCTCTGTTCACTAGAGAAGCATCAGGCAGATCTTATTATTTGCAGATGAACTGTCTTAAACTGAATCAGCACTAGAACAAGCTGAGATATTAAACATTGCCAAATTGCTAAGAGCAGATGATATTTGTCCACTGAGTTCTAAGGGAATGTAATCATGATGTTTCTATATAAATAATTACTGAGCATATTCCACTGCTTAATTCAGAATCCAGAGAGGGTAGAGATAGAGAAGGTAAGAAATGCAATCCCCATTTTGGAAACTACAGGACATACAGTAAGTCTGTATTGGGGAAATTGATAGCAGCTATAATAAATTACAGAATTAATAGGCATTTAGATAATAGTAATTTGGCTATGAGTTAAGACTTAACTCTTGCAGAGAAGTCAAGCCTCCCAAATTTATTAGAAGTTTCTGAAAGAACTGAAGGAAGAGGGATCAAGTGATACCTCTGCACAAAGAAAGTTTTCCTAAAATTTTATCCAAGTGCTCTGAGGAACTTAGGTTATGAGAGATGGTCCTGACATGGATTAACAAACCATCAAATGTAGGAAATGGATACTAATACTGGTGAATGTTCATCATGGAAGGGTATTCCACAGCATCTGAAGAAGACGTGGCAGAGTACCAGTACATTTAGATGATAACATTTGTTAATGATGCAAAATTACAGATACTAGACAGACCTAAAGCCCATAGCACCATTTCTGAGTGGAAAAGAAGGTAAACAGATACAAAGTAATACACAAAGCAGGGGGAAGGACAGATTTAATTGTTTATATACTGTGATGGCAATTACTGAGAGCTTAATGAGAGTAGAAGAGAACAACAAACAACAAAAACGTGCATCATTAATCTTCCTTATAAATACATAGTATGCCCAACACCTGGTGTCCTGGATGCAGTCCTTACACCATCAAAAAATAAAAGTTGGAATAGAAAATACATAGATAGGGGCAGGAAGAATGATTAGAAGAAATTACTTTCATACCAGGAGGAATAAAATGTCTTGAGACAGCTAAGTATGGACAAGAATGTAAGGAAAAAATCCTTTGATTTCTCATAACTAGAGAATGTTCAGTGAATTTACCAGGTAATAAGTTTAGAGCAAAGAAAAAGAAGTGCAATGCCTGATGAAGCTGTGGGATTCACCACCTGAACACCAAAACTGCAAGATTGTTGAAAAACACCTTTGAAAAATTTATATCTGGAAGGTATCCTGGGTAGATACCCTGGAAGCTTTTACACAGTATGTGTCAGATACAGCCATCAAGACCTAGCGCCTAAGCAGGGCAGGGCTGTCTCTCCACATCTCTGTTCCCAGTTCTCTTCCTTAGGCAACCTCCACCGGGGGATGAGAGGAAGGTGGGCAAGATAAGGCTGCAGATCCTCTGACCCCTGAGCCTGGTTGTGATTTCAGATCCTGTGGGGTATGGCCGGGTAGATGCAGGTTCTTCAGCCCAGCTGAAGTGGATACCCAAACAGCAATATGCTAAGCAAAGCTCTGTGAGCTGATGCACAAACACAGAATGTGGGCCTAGGTGGCAGCTAGCTGTACCCCACAATTCAACCAGTCTTACTGCTATAAAATATATTGCAGCATAGCTCAAAATGCAACTGATAGCTCAGTAACAGTGAGAGAAATATCTAAAAATGACACTTTGTTTTCATTTCAATTTGAGTAAAACTTATGCTTGGCTGAATGAAGGCCATAAAGTCAAATCCTGATAAATGTCATTCTCGAGATTTACTGTTTGCTGTAAAAGTAGTAAGTGCCAGAGACCTTCCTCCACACCCTTTTATTTTTCCATTTTAAGAAGAAATGTACAGAAGCTCCAGTGTATCGTGGACAGCATTGTATTGAATATTTTCATAGCAGGATTTCTGAAACAGATGTCTGGCCAAAGCAAAATTCTAATCAGTTAAATCTATATCTCACTTAGGGAATAAGCAGTTATCAACACACAAAAGTTATGGTAGTTAGAAATGCTTTCTAGGGCACGCTGGTTCCTTTAATTGCATCTGTACTTAAATCTTTGTTAGCATCATGCATGTTTTCTTTCCTATCCACAAAGGCTTTTTTCTATATCTGTTCTCTTCTGAAGTCTGTAATCAAGTTTCAATTGAATCTTAAAATGCAGAGTTGTGCTTTGGTAAAATTAAACACAAAAAGCGTAGCAGCTTTCACAGTTTTCTTCATTTAGCCTGTCAGAGAAAATCAAATTAAAAAAAAAATCTGCACTATTACTTGAAGAAAAGAAAGAAAGAGAGAAGAAAGAAAGGGAAAAACTTAAGAGGGGCCTTAGCCAGTAGCATTTTATCGTTTATTCATCAGTGGTAAATGAGTCAGATATGACTTGGCCAGGAAAAGAGCTGCTTTACCCAAATCTGAGTTTAAAATGAGTCATCTCACTTCAAACACCAATATATCCTCCAACATAACTGGCAAGAGTTTCCCGCAAAGAGAGTTTTGCTGCCACTCTTCATCTGCAGGCCCAATCATCCAAAACTGAAGTCAACAGGATGTCTGTCATTGATTCAATGAAACAGGAACAGAATTATCAGCCTGGCTAGCCATGGTGGCTATTAAGAGAAAGTAAATTGGCTCCTGGCATAATGAAGGAACCTTTAAGGCTGCCCTGTTCACCATGGCACTTTCTGCTCTGAACTTGCCCTGCCAGCCACAACTAACTTTTCCCCCAAAATACTCAATGCAAAGGCTTTCAATAGATCTTCAGAAACTGACTGCCACCTACAATAGGGAAGAGGGGTGCACTTAAGAGCCCCAAGGGCTCCTCATGTCCCTGCAGCCCTGACAGTTGTCATAGAAGGGGGCTAGAGAAGGAGTATCATATTAATTATAACAAATGGAACAAATGTGAAAAATAAAGTTCTGACATCACTATGTTACTCCAGCTTGTGTTGGTATGTATCTATGAACTGAACAGTATGCTTTTGTTAAATGAATGAAGTTATTCTGGCATGGAACTGTAGTGTGCAATGTCAAATCAATCCCTGGATTTATAGTCCTGTGCTAGAGTTTCATTCATGCTCAAAGTGCAGCCAGGTCCCCTCAGGTCTCCCTGCAGCTCTGTGGCCTGCGCCTTTGAAATCAGACTGTCAGGGTGACCCTTTTTGATCCCATATTCCTTTTTACATTCAGCAGGAAGAAAGCCAAGAGGGTGATATCCTGAAGCCTCACAAAACCTAGGTGTCACTTTTGGCTCTGTGAGATAATGCTTATGTTGTGCTGTTGCTCTCTGGCTTTGGGTAACTTTGGGTAACTTAGAGTTATACAAATATGAAAACAGATTCAGGGATACATGCAAGTAAGGATTTATTTGTGCCACTGAAAAACTTCTGCAGCAACAAAGATATTTCAAACGAAGCCATTTTTTCCACAGAACAATTCATCATGATGGCTTCACCCCCATAAGAGCCCAGGACTGATGAAGTGTAATGTATCTGGCAGCCACATGAATTCCACTTGTGTACATTTCAGCACATCCGTTTTTTTTCCATTTCTCTCAGCTCTGCTCTGAAATGCTGTTTTCAGAGTGGGTGGAAACTGTCACAGGTTATCAGTGGGTAGGTAATAAATACAATAATTAAGTACAGCATTAGTCAAAGGGTTATTTTGTTCAAGTCATGTAAGATCAGTGGTTGCTCTTGATGGCTGTAGTTTTAAGTGACTAAAGGCTCATAACAAATACAGTTCTTGGTTATTCAGAGAAATATAAAAATATACAAAATTAACCAGACCCTTTTTCATACAATTTAAAACTTTACTTTGTTTGACTGTTTTTGTTCCAACACTTTAATTAAAATTCCATGTCTTTCAGAGCTGTGCATACATACATGAATAGGATCCCCAGCTTTCAGTCCCTGGCTAACAGAAGTGTCTTGTGGCTGTCACAAATCTATATGACAAACTTTGCATTATTCCTTAGCCTAGCACTGATTTACACACTCACAGATCTAAAATATGTCTCACATTCATCAGTGGATCCTTCCCTAAGCTTTTATGGATTTGTTTGTAATAATATTAGTCCAAAAAGAGCCATAACAAACAAAAAACGTAATTTCAGTCAGAAAGGTAATTATGTAAAAACTGCTAACTTTACTAGCTAGCTCTGCCTCGTGTGTCTCTTTGAGGCCCATATGCTAACTTATTGACAGATGGTCTCATGGTTGTGAAAGACGTTCACTTCCAAATGCAGCTATAGCGTTTAGCTGTGTCCATACCATTCTCCTGGATGCTTTCAGCTGCTTATTGGACCAGTTCTGAATAAAAGAGCCTGTGCAGGAGTCCAGAACCAAATCAAACAAGTTGCTGTCACGGCATAGGACCATGGATCCTTTTGGCCCCATTCCCACCATCGTTCTGCCTACCCAGAGCTCCCTCCTTTCCTTCCTGTTGTTTTGCATCTCCAAGCCACAGCATGAAGGGAGCTGATGAGTCTCCTTATAAGGGTTTTTCCTCCTTTCCTCCTCCCTCCCTTGTTTTCTCTGCATGACGGAAACTGAACAGTTCCCTGCACTTTGGGTCTTCCTCTGTTGGAGAAGGACAGAAAAGTTTGTCCTTCAGATGAGTAAATAGGAAACCCCAAGAACTTCTGCAGTGGCTCTTCTGATTCCTGGTGTCACTTTGAACAAGTACTGTTTTGTAGACCACATAGTCTTCAGTAGCCCCCCCCCCCCCTTTTTTTTTTTTCATCTTTAATTGGCAGAAAACCAACAGCAGTTACTGTATCATTTTCTCAGGCTGTGAAAATGAAAGCAATGTTCATTAACCTAGAAAAGCAGCTGACAAGCTGGAAAAAACATCATTCTCTTTCCTTTCTTAGCTGGTACCTTCAGCACAGTAGGCAGAAAATGTTGGCCCTGATCCTGGTCAGTATTGCTTTAAGTTTTATACTGGCCCTGTTCCATTGCTTCCAGGGAAGTAATGTTTAATGCCTATCTGATATCATTTAATAATGATTTAAGTCCATCCTTATTAAATTTATCTGACCATGTGTTAGATGCCTTCCTAGAAAGTTAAAGCTAAAACAGTTTTGAATTGCTTCCACTAAAAAGAATACAGTTGATTACACTTGAACATGTCTCTTATCTTCATACAGGTAATGCCAACTGTGCACTTCTTCTATAGTAGAGAGCTTTAGACATGAGGAGAAAATAAGGTTGTTTTACTACTCATGAAACTTAGTAAAGAATTACACACATCAAAAATATGTTAGCATAGCATACCTCTGTTTCCAGCAGCCAAGTAGGGAGAATTTAAATTCAGGAATGACAAATTCCAGGTAGCTCAATTAGCAGACAATTTTGAAATAAGTCTTAGTCTAACTGTCTTCTGCATCTCGTGTGACTGGAGAGTAAAAGCCTTGCTCTCTGGAATAATTGCATATGCTTACCTGCTGCCTTCCTGAGGAAAGCACTGTTCAACATCCACTGAAAGGGAGGCCATAGCAGATACTGTTTCTGTCTCCTCCCTCTCTCGTTTCTGAGACTCAGCCAGAGCACAATCCACTGGCACAGAATATGGCTCCACTGACTTCCAGTACTTGCCTAAGGAAAACATACATCATAATTTATGGGAATTTTAGCTAGCATGGTGGTTCAAGCATAGTAATCACTTAGTTCAACGTGGGGTGATTATAATTTTAAATCACTGCAGTGTAAGCAGCACAATTGAAATTTCAAACTGCAGCGAAGTATATTTCTGAACCTACAAATGCCAAGTTGGAAAGCACTTTCATTCCAAGGGCTGTGTCACACCCTTCCCCAGAAGGTAATAAACTGGCGGAGTAACATGCAGCCTAATGAACTCATACTGTCAGACAGGCTATTGGCTTTATCTTCACAAGGTAAAGGGAGTTCAGGGCAGGGTTAACACCTAGAAGCTCTGGTATTGCAGACAGCTGATGCATACACAATAAATAGGACTAGGAAAATGAACATTGTTTTACAACATGCTCACACAGCACTGTCTTGAAATGGAAAAAAAAGTCAGAAATGCCAGCTTGGACTGAAGTGATGTTGCCAGAACAATCAGGTTTGTTAGTCCTGGATGTTCTTTCTCCTCCACCCTCAGGGCGTATACTAGAACAATAATTTCTTTAAAACTTTCATATATGAACTGGCTGTTGCTGGAAAGTTGCCAGATATCATAAGGAATAGAGCTTTCTAGTTTGCAGTGCAAAAACACAGCAATGGATTTAAAACACGAGCATCCTCATCTTTCAGCCTGCAACAGAAGAGACAGTAATGAGCTTCTCGAGTCACACCAACAGTAGTGGCAGGTGACTTATGGGCAACATAAAAAATGTCCCACTACTGCAGAGCTGTTAAGAAAAGGAGGACAATTAGTGGTGACACAGTGAAAAGTAAGAATTTACATATGCATTTCTTACAACCCAGTAATCCACCAAGCACTCACTAATTGCCAGTTGGATGACACCTGGAAATGAGGAGCTTTGGGAAGGCTGGGAGCTCTGGACCAGTGCTTATGCAGTGTTTAGCAAGAAGCTTCCAGCAGCTGCTGCAGAGGTTGGGTCAGGGTACTTATCTGGGAATTAGACGGAGGGTTTCAACAGCTGTGAAAGACAGGGGATCAAGTAGGGGACTTTTCCAAGGGCTAAAAGGAGAATTTTGGCAGCTGGGCAGCAGGTTGAGGAGAAGTGCTTATCCGGAGGGTAGCTGGAGGCTTTGACAGCTGGGAGGCCAGACCAGTCAGTGGTGGTGCTGTCTGAGCTGCACAAAGGCTGCTGAAAACTCCCTCACTGGTAACATGGCTCTCAGCACTGTTTCAGGCTTTTTCAAAGATGAACTTTTCCCTCCAGTGAGAAAGCAGCTGTCAGTAAAGCCTGAAAATGTCTTTATTCAAAAATATCATTGCAAGATGAAAGCCCAAGTCAATCTGCAAGAACAACCAGCGAGCATGGCCAGAGTGTTTCTTTGAACTCTAATAGTGTGCACGTTTGAGTAGTTAGCAGAATCTTTAAATAACAGGGACCTTCTGGGGATAAAATGTAAAGTGTATTAAGTATCCTACAAAGTTGAGATTAAGTGTTAGAAGGTTGGCTTTGCTCCAAAAGCATGAAAGACACAGCTAAAAAGTTATGTACATAGCAGTAGGCTCAGTGATTGGAGCCTGGCAAATTTTATAAAAACAAGACAAAAATATTCTCTATTATTACTGTGTTCAGAGACCATATTCTCTATTCATTAAAAAATACACTAAAAACAAACAAAAATTTATATGGGCATTCCACAATGTTCTCACAGATCATGTGTGCAAAAGTCAGTCTTTGCAATATACACCCAATTCAAACCCTATAATTTATGAGCTAAATGTTCACAGAGTGGGTGGGGTTTTTGTTGCAGAAACAGATGTGCAAGAAAATCAAATCTGTTGGCATGGGAATAATACCCCCTCTTGCCTATAAAAGAAATGAACCCATGTTCACTGCTGGAGTTTTCAAGGGCTCTTATTCATAAAATAAAATATTAGTAACCAGCTACCACTGTGCTGCTCTCCTGCAGCAACAATAAAACAGCATCAGTGAGGATTGCTACATCACATTCGTTCATTCACACACAGGCTCACACACCAGCTGCCCCCTGAATCCAGGCTTTCTTGTAACACTAAAACTCAGGGCCAAATCAAGCATATTAGCAGGCTCTCTGTGCCCATTTAACTGCCCTTCACTCCCAAGTGATCGGTGATTTTTCATGTTTCCCTGCACTGCGAATTGTGTTACAGAGGCATTTCAGCAATAGCGAGGGGTAGCAGAGTCTGGCTAGGAAGCAGGTGGCAGCACCTATGCTGCAGTGGAGGGTTTCGGAAAAGGGGAGTACATGGCAGGCTGTTTGTGGTTTGTGGGAGGAAATTTTAAAGCAGTTCCAATTAGGAATAGCATCCAGGTAGTAGCAGGTACATTGTGCAGGGCTTTCTGATGCTGGTGAAAAAGCACCAGTAGATTTTTCTTTAAAATCAGAAAGCTTATGCACACCTGTGGTAAGCAGAACAGCTTTGCAAGCTTTCCTTAACAAAGAACAACAAATATATAGTGTGCACAAAGCACACAGTGCTTGAATATGTTTTCAACCAAAAGATTTGCAGGCAAAGTCTTGTGGAACAGAGAGGCAATCACAGCTGCAAAGGAGCTTTGTTAGGAACCCCAGGTATGCTGTGGATTGACAATTAGATGAGCTTAAAGGAGACACATCTACCTCAAACTGCTCATACCTTTTAAAATGCTGTTTCCACTGTACTATGCTGGGATGTGGATTTCTACCAGTCCTGTTATATTCATTGATAACATTGTGGAGTACAGGGAAAAGAAGGGAGCATGCCACTGGTTTCATTCATACAAAACTTGAAGAGCAATCACTGTTTGCAAGAAGTAACAGTGAAACCAAATCAGTCTTCTAGACATGCTTTGGCTTTCAGCATGAATATGTGCTTAAGTCCCCCTCAAAGATTTGTGGGAGCACTGTTTGTAACCAGGAAATAATAAAAGTGAATGATTCTGTCCTGGTTACAAGCATTTGTAATTGCCTTTCACCAATAGCTTTGGATATGGTGTACCATGACTTGCTTGAAAAATTTGTTTTGGGGGTTGTATTAAAGCTAATGAACAGGATTATTTAGAAATACCATGTTACAAGGGTGTGGGAACTACCACTTCCAAAAGTATTACATTTCCAAAAGAGCTTTAGATCACTGTCACAAACAAAACATTTATACAAATTCCATTCCACTTACAAAAAAAAAAAAAAGTTTCCTTTCATTGTCTAAGTATTGCATCTTCAATATAAATATATATATATATATATAAAAACACAAAGGAGGGACTTTTTTTTGTCTAAAATATTGCTAATATTCATTATCAATGTTAGCTCACAGAAATAGGCCCAAGACACATGCAGTCATCTAGAAAAAGCAGGCTTTCTCAACATCTTTGTAGGTGTTCCTCCACCTCCACCACTTTCAGTCTGCATAACTATGTAACATTCAACATGCACTTGCTTCTCTCAATTCCATCTAATTATGCATCCTGCATAAAACTCACTAAACTTCCTCAATATTCCTTTCCTTCATCCACACACATTCCTTTCTAATACTCAGCCTCTCTCCAGACAAAATGATGCATACATAACTTTTTAGGTAATAGCTGGGAAACAAACAAACAAACAAATAAGACCAAAAATCAAACAGACAAACAAAAATATTATGTACAAACAACTCCGAATCCTCAGCAGCCTGGCATAGGTTTCAGAAGTTTGTTGGACTTCCATGACTGTACTGGGTCTGCTCAAACCAAAGTTTGCTCTGAACAAGCAAAATTAAGCCATTCTGCTGAGCTCTGGACTGTGTTTTGGGACACACAACATACCCTTGTTCCTAAGTCTCTTCCTTCTCTCTAAATGGCCATCATTGATGTGTAAGCATTGCTAGTAAAACACTATGCCTTTCTAGATCCAATATTATTTATTTTTTCCTCTCCATTTTTTGTCTGTTTCAGATTCATTTTTCATTAAGTACCTGTATTACATTTAAACATGTATTGCATTTAACACATACATTAAATTCCAAACAGATTTAGATATTCTTTCCTGCTGTCTTTAAGCTCTCTGGTTCCTTGTGTGTAACTTTTAGTCCTTATTATCATTTGTAAATCAATACTATCTTGCACAGAATTTAAATTTCCTTACATTGCTGACTCCCACATTAACGGAGAACTTTAAGAAAGGCACTACCTCATAAGCTACCCTAGGACATACCACTGTATGTACAAATGTATGTACATATACATGTATGTATATATGTATACATGTATGTATGTACATATACTAAAAATAACATACTGAAATGTATCATATACAGCTGATTTACTTAGAGAACATACATATCTGGTAACTACTAGATATGAAGGATGAATTATACATCTACAATAAATTTTCATCATCTCTAACGTCAGATTGAAAAGTACTGCATTATCAGTGGATAATGCATGATGTCCCTTTTAAAAGCTGCTTTTATTTTATAGAGGTGACTCCCAATTATTTGTGATTAGCCTAACATAATAAAAACATTTGTTATCCATTTGTTTTTGTTAAGGAGCCAGCAAACAGTAGAAGTCAGGAAGCTCCTGCTGCCTTGGTAAAATGGCACAGAGCAGAAGATTAGAGAAATGAAGGGAGGTCTGCTTAGATGTATTAAGGCAACTGATGGCAAAGTGAAAAATCTTCTGTGAGGGCAGAGCAAAAGCCTCAAAGCATCTGGTTAATAAAGGATTGGAAGCAAGGCACACAAATGAAGCAAAGTATTGCCTGCACTAGAAATAGGATAAAATCACAACATATTTGTCACCATTGTTCCAGGGATCAGTGCCAATTTGAGCTTTTACATTTTATTTCACATTCTTCTACACCTTAAAGTGAGTATCTTGTAAAGGACTACACAGATTGAAAGAAATATTTTTTAGAGTTCTGATTTACCTGTCTATTCATATCCCTCACTGAGAAACACCTATTTCATTTAAACTAATCTGGAATGGAGAGATTTGGGAATATTCAAGCATCAGAAAGCTCTAAATAATTAAAGTGGCTTAATTCTTCAGAGATAAATACATAGTACAAACAAAGAGATGGCAAAGAAACAAAAGTGTGTATATATATACATATACACATACTAGACACAGCATCTGGGTTTATACATAAAAAGCTTGCCTGTTGTTTTCTGTGAAACACAGTTTAATTTCTATGACATTAATTAATAGTAAAGAAATACCCCAAACCCAACAACCCAAACTGAGGAACATACTTTGAATTTCAGTGGTCTTTTTTAAAGAAGCTATTGCATTCTTATTGGGGATTTGGTGCACAATATCTTCCGGGAGAGGCTCCAGCTGCAAGAATAGAATAGAATAATATAAATTTTCAATAAGACACAGGGAAGTAAAACAAACTGAAACAATCTAATCCTCAGGAAAAGCTCAGCCCAGGAACTGCTAACATTTTGCTGGTTAGAGTTCTGAAAGTATAGCCATGATTTTGTTTTCTGTTTTTCAGCCATGTAATTGAATTCCAAGGGGCTTTTCTATTGGCTGCAAGACTAATCTATCGAGTCTCTGAAGCAGGTGCATGTCTGTGTATTATTCATTAAAAAAATGCTAGTTATTTGTGTAATTTTTGTAGGTTCCTCACAAACCAAATTCCACTGCGTCTGTATACGCAGCTGGGTACTCCAAATAAAACCTTACTGAAGCCACACTGGAACTGAAGTGTGCACTCTATTATCTTCATTTTTCTGGTGTTATTGCATCTAATCATCTTACACATTTTAAGATTTTTAGAAGAAAAACATAAAACAGCTGTTTTTACTAGCTCTGGATTAATTTCAAACAAAGTAGGATATAAAAATGTTTATGCAGATCAGCAGTAAAAGTTCTCTAAGTTTTTTTTTTAGAACCAACTGCATTTTAATTAGCCAGTTTTAATTGTGTATTCTTTGCACAGGTCTGCATCATAATAAATTAGCAGAACTATGTGTTGAGATACTACACATAATTATTTATTCCCTGCAATGAATATGAGCCAACCTTCACCACTTCCCATGGAGGAAAATTAGGTACCTAAATATTTTAAAAAGTGTCCCTGGACACTTTTGATATAGCCACCTTTTTAACACTTATTTTCCGTGACAATTGCCCACTCATTTTAAATCCCCATTTATGATCTGGAGGTAACAGTATTTTTCCATTTTACTCTGGTACTTCAGTACATGGGGACATACTGTACTTTTCTTCTGCTCATAGGACATGGATTAGTCCTAATTTGGATTTCAGATTTGCAAAAGATAAACATATGATAGTATTTACTATTATTATCATCAGAAATTACTATTATCATCCAAAATTACTATAACCTATCAATTCATGGGGATAACAACCAAGTGAAAAACAACTGTATTTTGAAATTTATCTACTTGTGGTTTATATCCATATATTTTCTCCTAGAAAAAGGGTAAAGCATAGTTTGGGCTAAATGCCCCTTTTTGTGCTAAATCTTCAAACTAAGTTTTCCTTAAACTGTGTTTAGAGACCAGCCAACTTTACCACTTCCCCACACAGGCTGCTGGTGGTGGAGGTGTGCTTTCTGCAGAGTCAGGAGTGCCAACCATGTCAAGGTGAACAAGAGTAATATCAACATCAATTTCTCTTCTCTAAAGCTAAGGAAGTTCAACCATCATTGATAGGAGACATCTGTACTGCAGACAAATCTCCCTTATTAAGCATGCCTGGGCCTACTTTAAACTAGGTCACGTGAAGCCCACCCAAGCAGCTTCCCCTGTGAAGTAAATACTTCGGTAGCCATCACATATTGTCCTCGGCGTTGCTACTGCTGCATTGCTACCCACCAACTAGATAAAAACAGCTTTGATCCAAGCACACAAAGTAAGAAGCAACTGCATTGTAGATATCCCCTTAGTGGTGCTATTTTAAGTAAGCTCAGCTACAAATCCCAGAACTTCTTGGATCCTACCAGTATGATCAGCAGTGAATGTCTGTCAGTGATAAAGACATAGCAAATATCACCAGACTTTTGGTGTCTCAGTACTAAAATGAATAGGCCTGTTCATGTCATTATTTCCTTAGAATCCCATATGGGATTGCAGCTGGAAGATTTCCTTGTGGCTAGAAACAATAGCGTTATGTTTTGTTTTCAAATAGCATAAATCACTCCATTCTGCACAGTGAGCAAGTACGCAGAGAAGTGCTGGTAGAACCTGACTTGGTCCCAGCTCTACTCAGTTACTTAGGCGGCCAGACTGCAAAGGAAGATTGTTGCTATCTAATAGGTATCATGGATTAGAACCAAGAGATCAATTACAATAAAAATCAAATTTACAGAAACATTTACACTTCATGATCTCCATAGATTACTCTATTTGAGTACTTGCAGGTTCCTGAAGTAAAGCTTCAGGATTTATTAAATTCAGCATTTATTAAAATGTCCACCAACAGCTCAAGCTTCACAGATTTTAGAATAAAGACCGTTTTCTTATAATCCATATATTGAGTTATGTAGGTAAATAGCACTTGCTTTTATCACTTGCTAGCTTCTTTTAAAGCAATCTATCATTTGGCCCAGAAAAGGAAAAAGTCTTGAAGTTCTGTTTGGTTGTACTGGGTATAGGAACACGGAAGAGGAATTAAAGAGTAGCTTAGGGTTCTATTTTGACAATTTCCTAATTCCTAAGGTCTTGATGATCAATTCGCTCCCTAGAAAGGAAATAATAGTTCCAGGCTGTAAAAGTACAAACAGTGCTGGAGTACGAGGTCCAAAATGGCCAAAATGAAAGATTTCAAAGCTGTGTCTTGCTTTTCTCTTTGAGCACCTTGAGATTCTTTCTGCAGAAAGAATTGTACTAAATTCTCTTACTAAATTCTCTTGTACTAAATAGCAAGCTAGGAGCAAGCAATGTAGACATAGATAAAAGATATTTCCTATTAAAAAGATTTTTTTTTTTTTGCCTTCCTCACAGATCCTTTCAGGATCCAAAACATTGTCTTGATTTTTCTTAATATATCAATTACACCTCTGTTCATCAGTACAGAAGTAAATTGTTTAACATGTAGAATGCATTTGAGTATCTGGACATATCAGACCAATATTTAGAAATGGCAAATCTGTTTTCAGAAATCAGAATACACTGATGAATCACTAAAGACAAGATGAAAAAGGGTCAAATTTCCAACAATTATTATTAAAATCATTATCCTATCTATTAGCTCTACTAACAGATCTGTAGGTGATGTGAGTATAATAGTTTTGTTTGATCATTTGCTTAACTTCTTTTTCCACAACACTTTCCTGTCATATTCAAAACTCATCTTCTTCTCCACAGCTATTCTGCCTCCTAACCTTAAGGATAACTGGACAGGACTTGGATCCTCTTCCATATCAGGGAAACATCAGGTTCCAGAAGTAAGTTTATTATATCATATATCCTGTTCAGTCCAAATGCAGTACTGTTACAAAAACACTGTAGAAATAAAGCCAGTGGCTTATGGCAGCTATTTCTATACACTTTGAAATGAGACTGTCTGCATTTGAAAGTCCAATTTCTGTTGGCAGCTATTCACTGGTTGGATAGAACTGTACAGACATAGCAGTGACCCTGGAAAATATCAACAGTTAGACCCAACAGTGAACAAAAGCAATTACTCTACACCTGGCATATATGGCACCATCACCTTCCCTCCTACACTTACTGGCATTCAGATCATGAAGTCTATTAAATCTGGAGGCTAGCAGAATGGAAGCTGAAAAGAGCACTGGAAATATATTGTTAGGAAAGAAATCTTTCAGAGAAGAACAGCTCAAGTCAGTGCAGAAATAACCAAACCACTGGAGAGACAGATTGGACCAGACACAAAGGGTCATATTTTCAAAGCTTTTACATGGCTGAATCAGGCTTTTGTGCCCAAAGCAGCAGATGAAAGTAGAAACTGTATTTGCTAATCATTTTCAAAGTAGGAAAAACAATCTAAATGGGCAAAAATCACTTGGGTCACCAAAGTCTGCCAGAGGCATATCAACAGATATTTGAAAATGGAAATAAAGATTGAAATTGCATTCACCCAGGAGGTGATCTGAAACGATCCTTGGGAATGTGGGGAGAATCTGAAACTACAGCAGTCTGTACTGAGCGGGACTATCTAGCTGCATCTGCATAGTCTTAGCCCTGTCATGTTTTAAAGCACGAAGATTAGCTTCAGGGAAGATTGTTGCAGCGTGGTAAGGAGCATGGAGAGTCCTGACAGGCACAGAGGAAGGGAAGAAGGCAAGCAAGATTCACAGGGATGCCTAGTCTGCAGAGGGAAGTGCTACAACCTTCCTTTCCCATGTTTACTGTGCAAGAAGCATACCAGCACAAAGATTGGGCTTTGTTGTTCTAAGTCTTGCCATGATTACAGAGGACTAAGCTCAAATATCTCACAGGTCCTCTTGGCCTCTACATTCTTATATTAGTGATCTTCTCAAAGTTTCTGCACTTTCTGATTTTATATAAAAACACTTTAGGGAGGTATTTTTGTGATCCATTGTTACAGTGTTGTACATAAATGACAGTTTTCCCTAGGAAATAGGTTCAGAAGCCTGAAGGGTTATTAGCAACTACCTGTTCCCGAAAACTAAGGCATGCCTTGCCTTGGAAATATGTACATTTGAACTAGGAATATTCTGCTCCCTAGCCAAATGGCTTCCTGAGTAGTACTGCTCTTTTTGTGGACTTTGATGCCACCATGCTGACCTCTGGCATGTACCTTGCTCCACTTTCCTTTCCCATCTAATTTTCTATTTTTGGGCCAATTTCTGAGCTCCATGCTTATGCAAGCAGCAGTTGGCAGGTGGCTTAGACTCAGTGTTAATTATTTTCTAGTGTTAGAATTAGATTAAGAATAAGGATGTAAGATTGTGACCAAGTTTACCATGCAATTTTAAACTGATCTCAGGCCATATTCACTTACATGAATATTTCCATTTTGGAGAGAGAAATGCTTACCTGTTCTGGCAAATAACCCCTTTTTAACACAGTCCAGGCCCTCTTGGCAGAGCATGTTGCCTAGCTGGCAAGCAGCCCCAGATTCACACTGAATTCCACAAAGGGGAAAATGCCAACTTTTCATCATCAGCAGGAAAGCTGCAGAGTACAAGCTTTCCACTTAAATTACCATCCCCTCCTAAATGCCAGCTCAACAGATTGCAAGAAAGAAGCACATACTTCACACTCTGCAAGAAAATTGTGCAGTATAAGATTTTAAGCATGCTTGGGAGTCAACCAATCACAATGTTTTGTCAATTCTGCTTCAGACTGAAATTCAAGCCAGAAGAATATTTACTAGAAGATGTTAAATTTAGTCACTTAAAAATGTTTTTGCACTCGGGGCCAAATTCAGCCTTGGCCGCCACAGTCAATGAGAGCAGACATGCCTCCCCTGTGTGCCTTTGTTGCAGGGTCCCGCTGGGCAGAGCACACTGTGGACTGCACTTTACCATTTCCTCTGTGCAGAGGAGAATATGACCCCATCTGTGACCAATTATCACTTGTTATAGACCACAGAAAAAAAAACGCTGTACCCTGTAGAGCTTAAGAGTCTTTGCCCAAACCTGTAGACAGATCAGAGGGCCCAGGATGTTAGACTGACTTCTGTGTCCCATGGAAATGCCTCGCCTGGCTTCTTGACATGGGATGAGATGAAGGAAGAACTAAATCATTACGTTTTGACCTGAAGAGCTTTGTGCTTGGAGGAATCCTTCCTCATTCTCTCTAGCTGCCAAAGAACCCCCAAAGTTAATGTAGTTATGCTGGAAATAAGCTGCAGGATTCAGAATACTGAACTCAAGGAGAGCTTATCCCGGAGGGCTTTTCAAATCACAGTAGTGCCTCTTCAAAAGTAATGTAGAGGAAAGAAAACAACCTATCTTTGCACATTTGCAGCAGCCTTACCACACGTCACGAAAAGGGATAGATCTGGGGGAAAATCTGAATATTGAAACCCGTTTTGACATATTTCTTGGAATAAAATACAAATACATTTAATTGATTTCTTACTTGATATGTATATATATGCTTTAAAGATAAGTACTTGAAATTATATAACCTATCTGTGAAAACCTGCAGAACTGTTTAAAGATTAAAGATTGTCTTAATAAATAAGAGATCTGAACTTTAAGCACAAGACTGTAACTCAGAATAAGTTTAGGCTTAAAAGAAATGTCTATTTTCTAATTATCTGAATCTAGCATGTCCTTTGTTTTGACAGATGCTCATTTAATGGAGAAGTTTTTAAATCGTGTTCAGAAATCTCAGGGACATTTTAAAGCAACTTATGCTTACCCTGCGTTTTACCTTCCAGAAGAATTTCCATGTTTTTATTTTGGATTTCAAAAGAATCCAGCTGTTTAATCTCTTCCCACCTCTTGGGAAGATTTCCTTCCAAGAAGATAACCTACAGTGCTCCTAATTAGCTCTGCAAATGGTCAAACAGATTTTTCTCAATGAGACATGGAAATTTGTACATGGATATAAGGACCACAAACCTGAGATCTCCAGATCTTTATTTAAATATATATATATAATTTCTGATGAATAAATTTGTCTTTATAAAAGTTATCTTTGCATTTATCTCTATATTTTCTATTTTATTTTTCTCATTATTTAAGTGGGTAATGAGCTGTCCAAACACAACCAAACTAAATGGAGCCATTTCAGATATTATGGGGTGTTCTGCCTGATCTTATGGTACCACAGAGAACAGGTGTGGGTCTCCTCTACATTCTATGTTACTTCAACCAGTCCTTGCAAATGTCCTAGGTACCCCTACAGCATCTGAAAAGGGACTGGGTGCCTATGTTTAGGGAATAGTATTGAGGTTTAGAAATAAACAATTACCAATATAAGTACCTCCAATCAGTAAAAAAAAAACAGTTATAATCCTACGTGGCTTTCTGTTCAATTTTGAAATTGCTGTTCAAAAGGACTTCTGCAGAGAAGTTCAGAAGTATTCACCACACATAGATGGGACTGAAAGCTCATTTAAATTCTGAGCTCTTCCAAGAAAAAGAGACTTTTTAATAGTTTTTTTGGTTAGTCTTCAAAATCAACAACTGCATGCAGGAATTTCCTGTGCCATGCTCAAATTATTTAAAGAAGATTAACTTGATAGTGTATTCTTTTTGTAGTGACTCCACTTGCATTTGTTAAGAGATGAGTAAAAAGTTATCTTGCTAAATAGATCTCTGACCTATAGGCTACATATAACTAAGAACAAAGTATGTCTATTTTGGGTGTCAAACTGTTTTCCTTCTTAATGCAAAGCTCGCATGAAAGCTAGAAGTTGCTACTAGTTTAACAATTCTTACAATTATTATTATTATTATTATTATTTTTGGTATGTTATTCTGCTGGTAATAGAACATATGAAGCCACAGATTCTTGTATTGACAAGTCCTGGCCAGAAACAACAACAACAAAAAAAAGCTTTCAAAAACTGCAAAATGTTTATGAATTCTAATCCTCAGCACATGAATAAATACATTTGACAAACTGCAGATTACCTTACAGAGGACTTTCCCAACCTTTTCAATTTGAGTTCAATTACATATGTAGTGTTTAAAAACTGAAGTTCATCTTGCCAACATTTTAAAACTAGAATACACCATTATTTGTAAAAGTGAAGGGCAGATAATAAGTTATAATTATCCTATTAATCACCTGTAAAGAATTGCATTCAAGGAAGAATTCATCCTCAAATTACAATAATTGGTTATTAGAAGAAAAACATTTTTTTCCTGCCTTTGGCAGGAATACACTTGTAGTTTGCTGTGCAAGTTCATGAATAGTATGCTGAAATCAAGCAGTGTACATGCTATAGGCCATGTGGTGTAGATTGCCATAAATCTGTATACGTCAACAGACGTGCTGACTTCTAACTGCTAACTCGGTATCAGACTTCCTCATTAATGTCTGCTCCTCGGCAACACCTTTACTTATTCTTTTAAGCAAACATCAGTTTCTTATGGTAGTACTGGTAATGACATCCCCTCTGGAGTATTTTTGTCTTCTCAGCAGCCACAGCGTATTTTCTCTTTGAAATTCTGCTGCACCAGACCATTTAATGCATGTCCCTGAGGACGCAGCTGTGAGTAAGAGCACATGAGAATAATGCTTATTGCATGAGATGTTTCAAGTTATTAATGATCATGTTCTTTTATAAGTGGATTATAAATGGCAGTGTGCTTATGTTTGTCTTCAATCTGTTACTACATTTTTGTCTCTCTTAAAATTTGCTTTGCTATATTTTGCAAACAGATTCATAAATTATCTAATTTCCAAGTCCCTGCTTACTCTAAAAGAAAACGGAAGAAAGTTTCTAATTTCAGTCCACTTATCCCATTCCTTTTTCTCACAGTCAGTATTAGATAATGGCTGGTCAGTAACAGCAGAAATGGTAGTTGGGTGTGATATAGTGTTAAAACAAAACAAAGCATTTTGCATAAATGGGTAGCACCACCAAATGGTCATAACTGGATAGAGGGACCCAGGCATCTACAGAGTAAGATACATCGTATCATCAGCATTGTATTATTAGCATTAGTCCCATAAAGGTGCAAATTTCAGAGAGTGGGTTTAGAAGAGCTACAAAAAGCCCCTGACATCGTAAGATACTGCCACAGGGAAATTCACAACAGAATACGAATGAGTATTTCGAATGCCCTGGAAAACACTCACTGGGAAGGTAACACTGCATTCACTAAGATTGTCAAATGCTTCAAGCCAGGTTTTCATATTTCAGCATCTAAATAAAAGGACTAGCACTGAACTGAGCATCAGTTTCAATAGTACACATCACAAGACTGGAATACACTTCTTATGGGTCTTGTCAAAGGTAACAGAAGATAAAGCCCAGATGAAAGATTATTTTTTTTTTCATATGGACATGTCTACTTCTGGATATTTCTGAGAATACTGTTGAGAAAGCTATCACTAGATTCATTCTATGTATAATGTAATAAACAATAAGCATTTTTTTTATTGATGGGTCATAAAGATAAAAAGCAAAGGTTAAAAAACATTTAGTAAAGCCTTCTATCCAATTTCCATCAGAGGATACATTTACTTCACATTATTCTCATAGGTATGAAGACTTAAGTGGAAGGGAATGAACAGACTAGCTTGCAATTTAGCACTAACACACTTGATTGGTGAAATTATTTAGCTATTACCATTTCCCCTGGGGAAAAATGGTAACACACTGAACTTTATAACAAGATCTCACAAAATTCACAGTTTATGGTAAAAACTTCAGTCCTTTCATAAATGACTTTGTCTGCACCTTCAGCAAGCTTATCTTCCTTCTCACTGTATTTATAGGAGAAAAGATATTTTCTATACAACAGAACCAATTTTCACAGACAAGTGATTATCTAGTTCTTGTTTACATAACTAATATGTACTCATGTTTAGTTAGGCTGTCAGTCCACTCTCAAAACTTTTTTCATAATATATACAGTGTTTGATATGGGAAAATTGGACATTCCATTTAAACTGCATACAGACCAACATGAATCTTCATTTCTAACCTGATTTTTTTTTTTTTTTGAAGTCTTGGACACTTTTTTATTAATGTTTTTCAATTTCAAGAACCTCTGATTTATTTTTTTTCTTCTACTCACCAGTAGAAGCAGTGTCAAAATACTGAAAAAAAAAGTCATTGCAATATCCAATCTTTAAGATTATCAGATACCTTGAAAAAGCCCTTTTTTTTTTTTTTTTTTTTCTTTTTTCTTTTTTCTTTTTTTTTTTTCTTTTTTTTTTTCCCATGATAACTGGCTGGAAGGTCTGATCCTAATAAATGATATGCTCATGTCTACCAGTTAGTCAAGCCTGTTATTTAGTACATCACCATATGCAAATTTTGAAGTATTAAATCTCACTCAGAACTGGGAATAACTTAGGAAAACACTGAATGATTTATATAATAATATTATTTAGAGATATTTATCCAAACCAAAGCATGCTTTTAGCTCATCTGAGATGTGTTCAAAATGCATGTTTTTTATACCCAAAGAAAAAAGGTCTGCTGCCTTTGTTACTAAAAGAAAATCAAAGATAGGAGTTTCAGCAAACTTGGATCATTCTCTCCACCTATTATGATTTATGTTTTACCTCATTTCCTAAAAGGGCGTTTATGCAGGCTTCAGATGCATCACAGATGGCAGTAAGGTCATGTCCTCCCTCCAGTGCCAGAACAACACGGCCATCCGCTAACTTCAGCAATTGCTTGGTTAGGTGACCAAAACCTATTATTAAAATACAGTAGTGAAAATAATTAAAGCAGAACAGATATTACTGGCATATTTCACATCTGCTGTGTAAGAATGTAGAAAGCTCAAAGATATTGCACAGGGTGCATGGGATATATTTAGTCCAGTATCCTGTTTCTGACTATGGCCCACACCAGATGCTTTGGAGTTAGGTATATGGAATTTTGTATGAGACAGATGTGAGATAATGTCCCTCATGCTGATCCTTAATAGCTGGAGATTAGTTGAAACATGAGGTTGTCTCTCCCTTTGTAACATCATTAACCCATTGTCACTCCGGATTCTCGTCTCATTTGCACATCAATGTAACAAGTAACAAGTTAAATAACAAGTAACCATGTTATTTAGATTTAGATAATGTGACCCTGTTCAGTCATGGCATTGATATGACAAATAACTTTTGTAGTTAAGCTATTACATTATAGTTAAAAATAATTGTATTTTTCAAATGAGATAATGAATTTTTTGTTTACAGCTTGCTTCTTTGTATTTGGTCTTTAAGTTGTGGAGTGAAAAATAGTGGAAACATGTCATATCTTAGCTCCATTTTGTAAGTGTTTTTGGAAACAACACTAACAACTGGATCACTTTTTTGATTCAAAGTTTTGGTATAAGACGAAACTGCCCAGCATATCTCTACCAGTGTTGCTTGCTACTGCTCCACAATGTTCTAAGCAATTCTGCATCACAGTCAAAAATGATGGTACTCCATTTTCAATGGTGATCTATAACTACAAAAATATTGCCACAAAGTTTTCATCTGCAATTCAAGTAAAAATAATTTATTTGACTTTTAACAACAAAACAAATTACATGAACAAATGTTAATTTGCAGAGAAGAGATATTTCAAGTTTTGTGTTGGTTTCCCAGAACAGCTGTTGTTTGTTTTTGTTACTCACTCCTTTAAGTGAGAAATGATAAATAAAGCTTTGAAACTACTGAAGTTAAATACCCATCACATGTTCTTAACTGTTCTACTTGGCCTGATTTAGTTGCTCTACTGATGGCCATCACAACTCATTCCAGTGCATTTCATAGTCTTAAATAAAGCACTTTGAAAATACCTGCTAAAGTCTGGGGTTCTTTAAAGACAGGAAAATCACCACCTTTTTTTCATGTTCTAGTGAAGAAGGTGACCACATATTCAAAAATACAAAAAATTACAAGCATATTTTCCAAATAAACTTTACAGGACAAACTTAAGGCTTGATCTGGCAAACAATAAATGCACAATTAGTTCAATTTACATCTTAGGACTCTGTTAAGCATGAAGACAACTGTTTTTAGAACAGGAACTTTAATGATACCAGATTTAGTTTAGTTATTCTGGCAAAAAGAGAAAGAGAAGGAAAAAGAAAAAAAAGGAAAAGGAAAAGGAAAAGGAAGAAAAAGAAAAAGAAAAAGAAAAAGAAAAAGAAAAAGAAAAAGAAAAAGAAAAAGAAAAAGAAAAAGAAAAAGAAAAAGAAAAAGAAAAAGAAAAAGAAAAAGAAAAAGAAAAAGAAAAAGAAAAAGAAAAAGAAAAAGAAAAAGAAGAAATAAAAGAGGAAAAAAGGGAAAGGAACAAGAACAAAAAAGAAAAAATGAAAGAGAAGAATAAAAAGAAAAAAAAAAAAAAAAGATCTACTTGTCACTTAATCTATAGCTGATCACAGAACACTTAGGGTGAAATATTGTTTCCTTAAACCGCTCCACAATCTTCTGTACCCTCTAAGAACTGTGGTTTTGATTCTAGCAAAGTAACTACACCATGGTTCAAATTACATACAGGGTTGAAAAACAAATAAAATCTTAAACTCTCATTTAAGCTCAACCTTTCTTCATGAAAAAAAACAAAGCCTCTCTACAAAAGACTGAATTTAGACAGGATAATAAAAGTGAAGGAAGGAGTGGAATGAGGATAACCTTTGATCTTTAGCCAATTTCTACTTTCTTTTACCTACAGGATTTATTTCTGTCTGCATGTTACACATGTGATCTTCAGATTCATAACAAGAGAGTGCCAGCAGCATAAAGTGAGTCGTACATACAGCATTTAAAGGAAATGAAGTATGAACAGGCACAGACTCCCCACATCTACAAACGCTACAACCCATTCCTAGGCTCTGTGAGAAATCCAACAGCACTTCTTAGCACTGTCATCCTCACATTACAGCTTCTGTGAAAAACGGAAAGATCTTCCCTATTTTCCCTGCACATTTTGAAAATATTATGTGACTAAATGCTGCTGCAGCCACACCATAATTTTCTGGATTATGTGTGGCAATAAATGTAAAGACCATCTCAATGGCTTTTTCTTCTTTTAGACAACCATACAAAATATATCTCATAGCCATTTGAGATATTGAGAGTCAAAAAAGCCATTGACTTCTTGCTTTCCTAATATTTTTCCTAGTATCAATGCTATAATAATCATTACTGGTTGAGTGGGGATATATGCAATGAGCCACATAGAAAGTATCTTTCCCAACGCAAATCACAGTAACAAAAAAAAATAATAAAAAAAATTAATAAAAAAAAAATGTTGCCAAACCAAATCAACCTGATGGGGTCTTTTCTTCAGTATAAATACCCCAAGACAGTAAAGGTGTCTTCCTAGGAAGGGAGGAAATAACTTTAGTCAACAATACCAATGGTGCCTGAGACTGAATGAGTTATGGAAAGTCTTAACAAAGAAACTTGGATCCTGTGTCACTGCAGCAACCTAGGAAAGATATTAGCTTCCTCAAGGAAATCCCCTGGAGCACAGCAGTAACAAAATGGAAAGAAAGGAATCCCAGTCAAGTAATAGTTTTAAGATGGACTATAGTTCATGCCAAATAATTAAGGAAAACAAGAAGAAAATAGTAACAAGCACCATGAAAAGAAGTAGTCATCTCCCCTGATATAAGGAGACTAGGCACATATTTGACACCCCACTGAACAACTTTCAGGCAAAAAAGAAATAAGACAAACATGCAGTATCTATCCCAGCTCTTCCAATTCACATGTATTTCTAGAAATCAGCAGAAATTCTTGGCCCGTCTACTCTGCCTGCTGACAAAGGTGCCAGCTGTAATGCTGGCTTTAATGCTGGCATTTCAGTTTGGATTTGCCACATTCTAAAGTGTATGGGTTTACTCTAATGCATAAGAATTACAGATTAGTGAAATTTTATAAAAACATATGAAGGTTCAGATATAAAGTGGAAAGTCATGTTAAAACACCAGCACTTAATTTTCAGTCCAGCCTGAAATGGGCATCCCTTCTTTGAGGCTGCAATTTGTCCACATGGCTGCCTTTGGGCCATTTACAATCTGAGTACTGTCTTAATGACAGACACCTACCACTCAGGGTTTGAAATAGCCTTAGGAGCACCCACAGTTATTTGTGTCCATGAGCATCAGTACAAATGTCACATTATTTTAAAAATATATATAGTATTTCCAATCGTTTCAGTCAATAAGTGAGAAAATATACATACAGGGGTATTTTTCAAATCTTACTGTAAATGTACTTAATGATATTGTACTTCAGAGAAATAGCAAGTTTTTTTTTTTTTTTTACAGTTATGCTCTTGCAGTGCACCAGAAAATTGTAAGGTTTTGTGCCAACATTTATTTTCAGGTATGTTTTTTATAATTTAAATATTAAAAATTCCTGTTTCCTTTGCATATATTTATTCATCCAAGATAGAATTTGCAAAAGCACTTAATATTGACTTGCTATGATCCTTGTAAATACAGTGAAAAACCTCTGATTTACACAAGAAACAGCAATAAATCACTATTCTGAATGTTCTATATGAACTATTTCTGAAAATCTCACTCACCATTTGGTTTGCATTTTGCTGACAAAAAAGTAGCATGTATGAAAAACTATACACCTAAGCAAAAAATGAAGAGCAGATTAAAACTGAAATAATTATAAGATACTACCTAAATATGAAGAGGAGAAGATGCTGCAAGATCCTCTTGGAACAATGCAGTTGTGTGTATTATATACAGAAGAATAAAAAAAAAAAAGCCAGAAAAAATATTTTAAAATATCTGGATACTTTACAGTACTAACAAATTTACTAATGTGCCAAATTTATGATAACCTTTGAGAAATAATGCTATTAATGTTTTACTTTCTGAGTTCTTATTTACCAACTTGATACAATTTTCCAAGACCCTGATTTGCTGTTCACTTTTCTTCTATGTTCCCTGAATCTGTGTAATTGTGGCAGCAGCCAACACTCTAATCATGGTTACAAACTGCATCTATCATCTAAGTACCATATTGCATTCAAATAATGCATTAACAGACATGTACTCATAAACTTTGAGTAGCATAACTAAATTATTTTACTGCAGATTGCACATCATGAATTTTACTTTCTAGTGGACAACTTGAATGTTTGTGTTATTGGGCATTGTTATGCATTAGAGAATTACACAGTATATGAGCTGTTATCTACTGACCTTTGAAGTGAAAATACAAATTTTTAAAACAAAAACATAACAAGTATTCTTCAATTATACCCTTTCCCCTCCTCCAGTGTTATTACTGGAGGAAATACAATACTCAGCCTCATGTTATAACATGTTCTATTGTGGGAAGGCAGAAAGAGAGAAAAATTAATGCTGTATTATACTAATGAACAAGCTGCCAGGCTGTTGTTGGAGGACACAGTGTGCTGCTCACTTGAATTACCATTTAATCAAGTAAGTCAGCTTTTAGTGGACTGTCTGATGTCCCAGTTTAGCACTGAGTTCTGTTTTTGTTGGTTGTGTTTTTATTTATTTATTTATTTCCTTTTGTAACAGACAGCCTCCCCTCGTGTTCCCTCTAGTTTTGCAAACAGCAAGGAATGATTGGTGACACTTCTGCTTCATTTGACCAAAGTGGCTGGAGCACCAATATTCTACCTAGACTTATTGAAAACCAATAAAATACATTAAAACCTATAAAAAGAGAACCAGGAAGTATTTCAATTTTCTAGTTTTGCTTTCGGGGTATGCTTACGCTGACAACCCAAAAGTGGTAAAGAGCAAGTAAAACACCTTTGACCCATGCCAGTCCCCTTTAATCACAAAACTTTGTTGTGTAGTACAGGTAGATGAGGTAAAGCTAACAAATCAGAGTTTGTACATACAGCCTCACATTCTGGGAGAAACACTTGAGAAGGAAGACAACTTGTGAATGTGATCCTTTCCCCTTTTCTTAGTAGACAGGGAGAGGTCTGTATAGAGGGGCCCACCCCAGCTGACATTGCAGCACTCCTCATTTGCAGAAACAATCATATATACAATTCAGTTTGCCCACCACTGAATGTGCAAACACCTACCTAATGGGGTCTATACCTGCCTCAGAAGAAGACAGACCCCTTCCCTCTCCCTTGCTGCACATAAGGAGAGCAGATGTCTCCCGCATGGGTGACAGAAGCCTGAGCTGAGCAGAGCCATGACGCTGGCCTTTGCTCAGGGGAGGCGGCTCCTGGAAAAATGAGGACACGTCAACAACCAAAAGGCTGGCGAGGCTCAGGGGTTATGGAGAAAGCCTCAGTGAGGCTCCTGCTGCAGCAGGGCCCCAACAGCTCTTTCAGCTTCAGCATCTTAAAAGCTACAATCCGACCCTAAATTACAGGCAGAGTTCTGGTGAGCTCCTTTGGCTATTCAGAGCAGCCTTGAGAGGAATACACCCAAAACACAAAAACTCCACAGTCTCTATCCTAGACCTCCAAGCATGTATTTAACTATTATTTACCATTTAATCATGTCATTACTCTCTAATTTACTTGAGAATGTGTTTTCCTCTCATTAAAACTGTTGCGATGATTGCTGCCAAAAGTCTACCCACCAGTGTTCTGCGCTCCATCCCTGTGGTTCCTTCGCGACTATTTGATTAATTTTCATTGATATTCTTCCAACAATAGCATCTAAAATTAACTGGATCAGTTTTTACATAACTTCATGAGTCATCAGGCTACGTGTCCTAAATAAATACATCCATACAGGAGTCAAATGATAATTTACCCTTCCAGCACTGGCAGGAGCTAGAACATTTTGCAAAACTTGTCTTATGTGATAAGAAAAGACATTTTATTCTCAGGTCTTAATTCTGTACCTTTTATTCAATCAAAACTTCATTTGGATTAAGTCAGAGGCTTGATTTAGTTGGCAAGATGTGGCCCTGAGTGAGGGGAAAAGGGAGATTTTAAAGCCAAATATATTCTTATGAAAAACATTTTCCGAATGGCTGAAATTATGAATGTTAGTGCTAAGATACCTGAATTTAAATGGTAAAGACCTGGCCTCCAGACATTAGCTGCTGATTTCTTACTTTTAATTCCAGAGAAGGAAGCTCAGTAAGACTTTAAATTACATGTCTTAAGAAGGCATTTAATTTAGATTAAATTAGACAGTAATTGTACGTTAAATAAATACCAATGGTCCCAGAAACACATTTTTTATGGATTAACAATTTATGTAATAGATGTTTTTATTGCATGCCTGTTAGTTCTACAGTAATATGTTTTTCATAATTAGCTGTTCTTGAGCTGCTACACTGAACAGAACTTATTAAATCTCTATTATATACTTACTCAAGGATGCATAGAATGTCTCTTCAAAAGCCAAATAATGCAAATTTGTCTCATTAGAGGGTAGGGTTATCTTGCCAATGCTGAGTAGGATGGTCTGGGCACCCAGGTATCCAAGTGGGTCACATAGTCCATTGCATTTGCTCAGTCATCCAGGAAAAAGGCATTTGTATACCTCCACCATACATACAACAGCAGCACTACCCATCTGACAAAGTGTTCTTCAGAGAAAACACATGGAGGAAGAAGCTTCCCCTAAACTCTTTTCCCAGCTCATTTATACAAAAAAAAAAAAAAAAAAAAAAAAAAAAAAAGTACAGGATTTCTTTTGTGTTTTGTATTATCAAGTAACAGGGATTCAGAATCCTCCAGGAAAGGTCACAGTAGTGTACAAAATAATGACCATGTTTTTAGAGCTATTGTAGTGCTGTCATGTGGATTCAGAGGGAAAAAATTCAACCACAAATTTCAACTGCCAGAGTTGAAAGCAGGAGATTTTTGGACATTCCCAAAACCAGTTAGATGTTTTTAGGCCTGTTCTTACTAAGTAAGACCATGCTCCATGACTTCCTTTCTTCTTGGTTTCCTCATATTCTCTTAATCTCTGTCCTGTCTCACACCTGGCCCAAGTAATAACTTCTCCCCTCTTCTGCCATCCTCCCTCTTTTTCGTTTTGCTTCCCACATAGCAAATCCCCTTCTCTGTAAAGCTGGACAGGAAGCAAGATTATCCATCCCACTGAGTTTTTCAATGTTTTTTCCAGGAACACATAGCTGTTCTGCATAAGAAAGCTGAAGCCAAGAGGGAAAATGCAGAACTGCAGACAACAAGGTAGCATGTCAGAAACTCAGATTCACATCTCTGAATCAGGCTGTTGCTGCGTCTGAAGGGTGGAGGTTCCATTCTGTGTGGGTTTTGTTTCTTTTTTTTTTACTTTATTTTTTCTGAAAAGACTTTAGAAATGTCTCAAATGGGATTCTGTGTGTATAGCCTAATCAGATTGATAATTATCATCTTAAAATCTGGCCCACATACTGTCAAATTTGCCAAGTGGTAGTGCAAGTGGTAGCATTGATGCCATTATAGGTTCCTCCAAATCTGGTCAAGTGCTTGACTTAAACTGATACACAAAATATGCATCTGATGTTACAACTTACAGATGATTATATCTCCAAATCTGACTTCAGACTCAGCAAGAAGTTGGCTAAAAAACAAAACATCTGATAATAAATAAATAAATAATTCCAAGTATGAGAAATCTATTTCATTCACGATTGAATGAAAATCAAATACTACTATTGACTACTATTAAATCAATAAGCTTGATTAAATCTGGAGAAGGTTATTATAATGCTACTGCCTATAACTTGAAATATTTTAAAAATACATAGGGCAAAGCTTCTTCTCTTACAAATGAGTATAGCTGAAATATGGGCACAGAGTTATGACCAACAATGTGATGGGAAGATCCAGATTTTTATTTTTTTAACTGATAAAAAGCCAAGTCAGTTAATTTTGAATTGACCCAAGAGACTAACACAAAGGATCTGATTTAAAGCTCATCACTCAGAAGCTGAGAACTGACTGCCATTTTCTGAAGATGGTCTACAAAATTCTGCCAAGAAAAGCAGCATGGATTAAACAATCTTTCCAACATACACAGCTTCTCTGAATCTAAGAATTAAGGCTCTCACTTTATTTGCAGTCATTTACTGACCCTGCCACATCAACACAGCACATTAAATTAAGGTTAAGTTGCTTAGCCAGTGTTAATCAGCATATGCCATAATCTAAGGACTCGGCCTCCAGATGTGAATCATTCATCTTTGCAAGATGAGGGACATAGATACAATAAACGTATCAGGGATGGGTTCTTGTACATGGAAAGACTTGAGGTAAATACTAGACTTCCTGACCAATTTGGCATCACGTCTCCTGGTGAACTCAATATTACTATCAGAGGTCTAACGTCCCTCAGGATTTGGATCACATTGTTTAATAAACATCATTTTATAATATCAGGAGGAAATAAGGTCGTGCATTTCTAAGGGATTACTGTACATCTTGAGTAGTTACTTTCCCTCTGGCCTTGTGCCTGTTAACCCCACCTGACACATGCTATAATCACCAAGAAATGCACTGCCTGTCACCACTTATTGAAAAGGTAATGTGTAAAACTCACTAAAGGAAATGGAATTAAAACTAGGTTTGGGGTCTGACTCTTTACAGTCTTCTGATTAATTGCAATTTCCAAATAAAATACATTGAGCAACTTTCTATTATGCTGTTCTATTACAAAAACACATAAAAATAAAGAATGTGATTTCAACCCATACAACAGCCCCTTTGTCTCTTTTCATACTAATAAAAGGACACAAAGATGCCTTGAAATGGCAGGTAAAACCCCTCAGACTAAAAGAAACTGCAGCTAACATTAGAATGACACAGGTAGCTCCACATAGCCTCCTTTCTGAATGGAGAAGTCATATCAGAGCTTAGTCATACATGTTATTAGACAGCAGACTTTGCAAGAACCATAAACCCTAAGCTGCTGGGAGCACACGCACACACACACACACACACACACAAAGTGGCACGGAATTATATGGGCCTCAAGTGGAGGCAGAGCTGATGTCACTCCATTCTGATGCACAGGAGGTGAAAATATGCAGAAAATATTTTTATTTGCTGTTTCCCAGAATGAAATATGTGATTCATCCTCATCACAGATATGTAGAATTTTTAAAGCATTAGAGCAAAGATGTTCAATTTATTTTATTTTATTTTATTTTTTTCCCATTTTGTAAGCAATAGGGCCAGATTCAGTTGCTGAATGAACAAGAGGGATTCATGTGTTACATGAATACATGTGAATACATGTGTTACATGATACATGTTAAAACTGTGTTCTGATACAATGTTGATTGGAATAGGCTTGGCCTCAGTTTCCTCAGAACATGTTCCCACTGCATACACATGTGAGAATAAAATCTTTCTTTAGAATATCCCATCGATGCCTTTTCAGTCTTCTGAAATATGCTTCCCAGAAAAAGCCCTTCTGTGAGCTTCTGCAGCTGAACGCTAAACTACAAATTACTGCATGAGAACCAACCAGAAACTCTCATGGACTTCTTCACACAGTGGTTTTCTACCTTTTCTTCAGTAAACTTCAAGCATTGAGTGAAAACTACTTTCAGGCAGCTGAGCCGTCAGGGAGTACTACTTTCCGGGTTTGTGCAGAGTGAAGAGCAGAGTCACTCAGGAATAACCTGATTCTGTAGGATCTATAGATAAGCAAATGGCCACTATTTCTCCTGTTACCATAGCATGAAAGCAGTATCAAGGGAAGCTGGCAGACATAATCTTCATTGAACAACAGACACATCAAGACAAACAATGACATTTCTGTGCTATATTCTGACATAAACCCAGCCAGCTAATGTCAAGGTAATTTGAGGACTCCAGATGTTGTTGCAGCTGCATTACCAAAGTCATCTTAGTCATTCTTCTTAAAAGAGGGAAGTTCAAAATAGGGCAAAAATCATTCACTCAGTGTTAAGAGACTGTTTCTTGAGCAACATCGGCAATTTCTTCTTCAAGAGAAAACAGTATATTGGCTTTTCTAAATGGAGACACTGAAAATCTACTACAAGAATAGCTACTGTTTCTCCCCGCAGAGTTTTAAATGCTACAAGTAAAATAACCTGCTGTCAGAACCCAAAACCCCCTTGCAGCACCCAAAACTTAGCAAACAACTTACACCAAACATCAGGATTGCATTTATTCTTCCTTCTGACAAAGTTGAAGAATCACAGCAGCCAAAAGCTTGGGAAAAATTATACAAACATCATAGCAAAGCCACTTACAAACATCTAACAGCAAAGGTGTTTAATTGTCTCTCTACAGATAAATAAAGAAGCTCTACAAGGAAAAATTCAAATTCAGAAATGCTCCACTCACCAGGGCATGCAGTCATCACTCCAGCAGAAAAGGATGCACTTTTTAGTCATTCTCAGCTTTGGCCAAACTGCTGATTTCATTTCATAAAAGAAGTGGTAATGAATCAAGTTTCTATCATCTTTCCACTGTTCTTACCTAATTTTTATAGCTGGATGCTATGTTAGATTGAATTAGTTAATTCACAGTAATCATATAATAGAAAGAAAGACAAAAAAAAAAAAAAAAAAAAAAAAAAAAGAGACATGGGAGAGTTGGGAAAATAATCATAGACTTTGTTGGGTCAATGAAAATAACTTATCAAATAAGATAAGTACATTTTTGAGACTAAAAGAAAATGTAGGCATAGGAAGGAAATTACTGGTTGTCTGAATGGATGAACGAGAACAAAAATTAATATGAATATGCAATTGAACAGTGTTGAGGAATTAGATTTTCTAATAACCATCAGTAATGGTCAGAAATTAAACAGAACAAAGGAAGTTTATGCACTTATTTCTGCAGATAACATACAGCATTTCTGAATTCTTCTCCAGGGATACTCCAGGGATATACTTTCACATCCTTTGTACACAGAGGAAGATGAGACAGTCCCACAGTTATATTAACATGGAAATGATTCAGATTTTGTCTGCAGTGAACTCTGGATTGCTCAGTGACCAGCTGCCAACTTAGCCAAGGTCTAAACATAGGCAGCTGGCACTGAATTGCAAATATTCATGTGACAATATTCAGTAATTCCATGTGCAAATATTCAGTATTCCATGTGACAGCTTTATATGTGTAGGCAAAAGTGGTACTGATAACACCCTGAGCAAACAAGGTGAAGACACATTAAAATAAGCAGGTATTTGATAAGAAGATAGTCTGTCTGGGAATTATCACATCATTTGCCCTATATTGAGACATACTGTTACATGGTCTCAGAGAAAAAAATCTGAACTAATCTCATGGCTACAATGAATTTATACTTCTTGAATCGTGAGCAAAATTTTACGAAAGGTAAACATTTCTCTTCTTCTAATCACAGTAAAATAAATTTAGAATTTGTGAATAAAATTCACACTAAAGTTCAAACATATACTTGGAGATCCACATTTTATCAGTCAGAACAGATTTCATTATGAATACACAAGCATTTGGTATCATCTGGACTCAAAGAGTCAGTAGCAGTTGTTCTTTCTAATCTTTAAACTCCTTTCATGTCTCTCCAGACTATGTCTTATTCCAGTGAGTCACCAAAAGTGACCTTTTTATACATACAAATCTTTAGAGGAAGGGGAAAGGGTAGCTTTTGCCCCTTCTATATGCATGGCTGTCTCAAGATGCTAAGTGCCAGCATATACCTAGCCCAGCTTGGAACAGCTCAAAAAACAGCCTGGAAGGCTTTTTAATGATTATTACAAACAAAAAGCTTTTGTTTCCTTTCCCACATACCCATTGTGAAATTAATAGTCTGAAAGTTACATATTTATTATAACACTAGGACTTGCTCTCAGCTCCAAATAGAAAACATGGTTGGGGTCAAGTACTTGCTGGTAGGCAAAGGAAGAACACATTTCCAAATTGAGGATGACTTCTACTGGTGGTAGCTACTAAAAAAACACACTTCTTTAGTACTAAAATCTATACAGTTCCACATTCCTGGATGTTGCCTCCTTATTGAGGAGGTATGAAGCCCATACTTCCTGAATGTGCAACTAGAAGGGCTCATACAGGTGTAAGTGGTGGCAGGCAGAGGAGGATGTAAAAACAAAACAAGCAAACAAATGTTTGTTTTTCATTCTATCCTGTTTTGATTGTCCAAGAAGCGGGCAGGACCAGACCTTGTGACCCCTTAAGACCAGGATATTTTTACTTCTTGTACATGCTACAGTGGACCTTCCTGCATCCTTACTGTGTCTGGAAATGCTCTGGAGAAATGTGTTTCAAGGTGACTATTATCTGTTCTGTGGCACCCTATACTGTGCATATAATTTAATATTTGGATCCGAGCTCTGTCTGAATTTCTGTCTGTGGCTTTTTGCAGGCAGTTGCATTGTGTAAATGGTAACGAATGACCTTTGATTTGATAGCTGATTTTACATATTGGATTATCAGAAAAAAAAATAAATAAAAAATTAAAAGATTATTTAAAAAAAAAATCAGATTAGATTTTATTTAAAATCTAGTGACATTCCCCAGTGCCATTTTTGCATCAACTACTTTTAAGAACAGTGCTCATGTTCTTCAAACTTGTTTTTCATTATAGAAAAGAGGCTAACAGAAAAAAAAAAAAAAAAAAAAAAAAAAGTATACACAAAAGAGGTAGAGGAACATTTATTTCCTTTGTTTTTTTAGATTTAGACAGAAATTTTGAAATTAGTTAGCATTTGTTGCTATGTTGTGGTTACTTTCTGAATCTGTCACTCTATACTGAAAAAGGCAAAGGTCCAGAATAGTAGATGTTCACTTAATTAATAACTCTATCTTAAAGCATATGCAAAAGGGTTCTATTGTGCAAGCAATCGTAAATCTCACTTGGCCTAACTTAGACCAATTGACCTTATAACCCAAATAATGTTCCTTTGTGCATGGTTTTTATATGCAATCTTTAGATTTACTGTTTCAAAGAAAAAGTGTGTAAACATTTTTAGCTGAGCCTAAACTGAGAAACTCATTCATCCTACAGATGGCTGAAAGTTTGAGCCAAACTGGTAAACTTGTTCTGGAAAGAGCCTCTATTGATGCTTCTTTCAGTGGATCCAGATTCAAATTTTTCATCTGTGCATTTTCACACGCCACTGATATCTTAATTAGGAATGAAATGAGAAAAAGAGAAAACACATATATTAGCAGTTCATTGGACAGGAGAGAACATAATAGGAAAAGGTAATGACACTTTGCCAGCCTGAGGGTGTTCCATAGCTAGTTATCAGAGGACTGTTGCAAATAAAAAATTCTGAGAACTTCTTGAAGAAAAAGGCACGGGAAAAAAAAACACAGGTAACATAAATGTACCTTCTATTTTCTCCTTCTGTAATTATCCAAACTCTTTATATTTCCTTTTACTATAAACAAAATTTCAGGTCATATATTAATGTTCAATGCACAGAGCACACTTATTGCTTCTATAACTATGTTCTTGGTGACATCTATACCAAAACAGTGAAAAATCTTTTTGCTTGATTAAAACTTGTAAAGACTTTATTGTAGAAATTACCAAAATTTCTAAATTTTGGTAATTTAGAAAGAAAAAAAAAAAAAAAGAAAAAAAAGAAAAAAAGAAAAAAAAAAAAAGTTATCTATATTATCAACAGTGCACACTAAAAATGTCAAAGTAACTGTCTCCAAAATGAATTCTGGTAACTTCTGAAGTGCATATGTGGGAGTTACAATGTTAGCACATAGCAAATATCCAAAGATCTGCAATTAACTCTAAGATATTCTTCAAATCTCTCTTAGGATGGGAAGTTTTTTTGGCCACCCACTTTTGGAGAGCACTGGTACTCTGAGTCAGCTTCCAGAGGCTCCACTGGCTGTCTAAGGAATCTGTGCTTTTAATTAAAAGAGCAAGGCTAGGTGCTTAAGTTAGGACAGTACACTAAGACCTTTCAAAAGGACACAGAATGTCTCAAACTCACTGGAAGGTTCACCCTGTCCTTGTATGATATAAAAGTATAGCCAGTCTTATATGCATTATAAGAACTGAAGTATTCATAGGTCTGAAGTATTCATTATATAAAAAACTATAATAATAAAATAAAATGATCAAATAGTACAGCCCTGATTCATCTTCATAAAACTGTTCAGAAATATATATTAGCCTTTGTAAAATGTTACATTTAGTTTAGAGACTGTCTGCACACTGCTTACTCTGACTTCCTACCCATAATTATCCATTTCTTATGGATAATGCTCAAAAAATTTATCCTAGAGTGTCTGCAATCTTATTGTGAAATTGAACCTTTATATACAACAGAATGATATTTTTTGAACCTTTATATATAACAGTTAAGATAAAGTGACAAGTAGTAAATAACTAGTTCTCTTGATCACACCAATATCCAGAAATCTTTGCAAAGAAATGCCACTTCTCAGACTTCAATAAGAATATAAATCATAGCCTGTGACTATTTCTAAATTGGAAATAAAAAGGAACAGGAGCAGGGATGGAATGAATGAGTTTTAAAAGACAAATAAATGTTTACTAAAAAGAAAAGCATTTGCATTCCTATTCACTTGGGCCACTTGCCCCTTTTGCAACCTGATAAAACAAATGAGTCAATCAAAACAACTTAGTAGAAGAACAGCAAATGGTCATTGTAAAAGTAAATGCCAGAGGAAAAGGGACGCCACAAAGGCCCCAGTCTGGCAATTTTTTTGCAGGCAGATTTAACTGGTGTACTCTGGCCAGACACCTTTGGAGTCAGACATGCCATTTCACTTAAGGACAGAAAACAGCAAAATCAGGTCCAATGGCAGTAATACAAAATGGAATTATAACTTGACCTTTTAGAAAGTTCGTAATTTGAACAGAGAAGAGTAAAATTTTTGCACATTTTTTTTCATGAGAATCTGCCTGCTCTTCAACTGTCTTTATGAGCTAAACCAAGAATATTATTCTTTCCTGCACAAACATACTGCTTTGTTTTCATTGATTTATTCTGACTGTTGCAGAGCCTTCCAGAAAACAGTGGATAAGCTGAGAATTTATGCAGTCCATATTCACTATCAGACAAATCACTGTAAAGTTTCATTTTCCCCTTGCATCTGACAAAACTGCAGGACAGCCAAATACAGGTGTTCAGATATATTCAGACAAAACTCTTTTTTCTTTCTCTCTTTTTAATGTAATATTTTGTCATTTACTCTGCTGAAAACATTATGGTTGGTAAAGTAAGATCAAGCAATAATTCTAATTTTTTTAAGGCTTTAAAGCTTTTTTTTTTTTTTTTTTTTTTTTTTTGAGAAATATGGGAGTTTAGACAGCACATTTATTTAGTTTTAATTTTTGTGCTGTCATACATCAGGACTGAAGTCCTGATTTAGAACACATGCAGCTTGCCTTTGAAGTTTTGGCTGCATTTTTAACAATGGTGAAAAAGATATAAAGAAATTAAACAGCACTAAAAAAAAAAAAAAATCATAAAACCAGGCTTTTGTGCTCTTGATTTATATATTGTTTTTTTAATGTTTGTTTAAAAAAAGCTGTATTCGCAATAATCTTTCATACAAAGCTTTGCTCTGACATTCATCCAACCTTTTTCTTCTACGCTGACCTTTCTTTTCTCTTTCCTATCCTCCTAAGTCTCTGAAGAGTGTTTTCTAATTTTGGTCCCTTTCAGTAGCAAAAATGAGTTTATTGGAATTTTTCTGAAAACTGAAGGGGTAGAAAATACACAGTGATACGCTAAACTGAGATTTCTGAATAAAAGCAATAAATATTCCAAATAAACATGGCTTCCCCATGAAGCAGTTTTATTCTGCTAGTGCTTACTGGTCTCCCCCTTCTGTGTTGAGCATGTGCAGTGGTATACATGATTCTTTTGGTCAAGTTACACAACACTGGCATTTTCTAAGGCAATTCATGAAAGCTGATAGTTGTCGTTGTTCATTTGTTGTCTGATGTGTTGTAATGAATACAACCCAATGCCATATTTATTTATCCTGTGACTATCTTTTTGCTGTTATTTTCTGCCTTTCAACTCAAAGACTAAATTTCTGAAGCAACAGCAAAAACACCACAACTGACTTTAAACATTTTCTCCTCAGGTTCTTCCACTCACTGGAATATTTTAGTACACATTAGTGTCATCTAAAGGTACTGGCATCATGTGCTGCTGAGACCAGTTTTAATTGCATGCTACCTTTGAAACATGTTGAAAGTAATTTCTAGACAGGCCAAGGCCTGAAAGTGTCCAGATGTTTGAAGTAGAACATAAAAAGCATAATTCTTAATTGTCAGCCAAATACATACATGTGCTCAATACCAGTGTGTGTGTGTGTAGAAGGGTGCAGGGTGTTTATGATAGCTGAGGGGGCTGGAGAAGCAGGGGCTGACAAGGGAGCTGGACTTTGTCTGACATATTGCAGGAAGGTTAACAGCTGCATATCCAGGATTTATTGGGAACCTCCTCATGGAGGTGCCATGGTATCTCTTCCTTTACCTTCACCATCCCACATCCACATGCTTCATATCTACATCCCTTCTAAAATACTACTCATTAAGAGTGAAACAATGATTGAGTTGCATGTGAGAAGTCTGTTTTGTGTAAGGCCTTGTTCATGGGCTCATGCAAAATCAGAGAATCATTAGGATGTCCTACAAGCAGAACTGACACCCTGGATATATGTCAAAATAGTTTTTCCCAGTGAAGTGTACTGGTAAACTTATGGTAAAGACACTTCTGAATGTCTTAGTTCCGTAATACCTCTCTTAAAATACAATATTAAGAGTGTAAATTTTTGACTGAAAATAGAGGGCTCTGCAGTTTATCTTATTTTAATTAAATTTCACTATCAATTTTAGCAACTCAGTTTGTGTTAATAGAATGCTTGATTATGAATTCATTTAATTTCATTTTTAATACATGACCTTCATACATTTTGAAGAATATACTATTGGTAAAGACCTTTGACTTCAGCACTCACCAGCATCCTTGTCTCCTGCCTTTATCCAAAGAAAAAATAGCTGTCTTGCCTCTGCTAGTCTACTAGGCTAACTACTGCTTAGTGGGCAGAGGGGAATCTTCCCAGGAAGATCTGTTGCACCAACTTTTAGAAAGGTTGAACAGCTTTTCAGAATTAAACACTTCTCTGTATTGACAGTCACAGACAAATCGAGACTTAGTAAGATGTATAAGCTAAACTTAGTTTTCATTTATGGTTCTGAAAGACTCTTTACATCAAGGCAAGTAAAACTTATTTTCATGTATGAAAGGTATTGTGAACAGTGTGCTGAATGAGAAGCTCCTCAGATAACGATGAAGTTAGAAAAAAATGCTTTTAAATTAAGTAGACAATTCCTCATTTAATACCTAATTAAAAATTACTCATACTAGAGATTTTGTAGAATCATAAAATCATAGAATATTCCAAGTTGGAAGGAACCCATAAGGATCATAGAGTCCAACTCCTGGGTCCCCAAAGGACCACTCAAAAATCAGACCACATGTCGGAGAGTGTTGTCCAAATGCTTCTTGAACTCCACCAGACTTGGTGCCATAGCCACTTTTCTGGGGAGCCTGCTCTAGTGCCCAACCACCTTCTCAGTAAAGAACTTCCTGATATCCAGACTGAATCACCTCTGTCACAGCTTCAAGCTGTTTATGGCTTTAACCTTATATTGTAGTTTACAAAATTCTGCATTCAAAGACATATTTCTTTAATTTGAACAAGTTATAATATTAATATAATAATGCATTATTAGTGTACTGTGTAATCACTAGAAAATTATTTAATAAAATATGTTATACATAATAGTGCATTATAAACATGTTTATAATAATCATTCATGGTTCATAAGTATTTTTATACAGAAATTATGGAAATGACATAGAAATTCTGGTTGTTCTACTTGTAACATGGAAGAAGTCACATTAGCATGTCATAGTAATAATTATTTTAGCTTGCAAGGCTATTCTTCCATGAATACCTTTTAGAATATTTCCAGATTCATAAACTTTGAAAATGATTACATGCAGACAGAGGACTTCTATTCAAAATGTGTTCCATTACTCCCAGTAATAATTCCTCAGACTACAGTTCTCCTTCTGACTCAAAGTATTTGTTGTCCTATCAACCCACTTTGCACCTTGCTTTCTTTGGCTAAGACACACATCATCCGCTCTTTGAAATTCTGCTTTGTACTTACCTCCCTCTCTCCTAATGTGTTTTTATTCCACTGTCCTTTTCTCCTTTTCCCTTGAGTATACTGGCACTTCTCTGCTAAGAACATGATAAAAACTTGGTAAATGGTATGTGTTTGCCAGGGTGGCTTTTAGATATCCCAGGGAAAGAAAAAAAAAAAAAAAAAAAAAAGAGGAATTTGGCCGTTTGTCCAAGTCATTTAGAAGTAACACCACCTGGTCAAAATAATGGCTCCAGCTAGGAAGACTGACAGCCAAAAATAATGGCTCCAGCTAGGAAGACTGACAGCCAGCCTTGCCATCCTCACATCTGGAATTTCCCAGGCTGAAACACAGGAAAATGTCCTCCTCATATCATCATGAATGAATTTGCTGCTCTCAAGACTTTACTTTCAGATTCAGGGTTGATTTATCTTTAAACAGTGCCACTATAAATAGCTATAGTGCTTCAAAAAGGAGACATTTGAAAAAGAGGAATGCTTTAGAGGCAGAAATTGAAGTAAATGAAAATTAAAACTCTACTGATATGCTCCAGAATGAAATCTGCACATATCAGCCTCACAAAGGTAGCAAGTGGTACAATTTATTGATCTGAAACTAACGTGGAAGGTGCAGTTCAGTAACATAATGACAAAATAGTAATAAAATGAAGATTGCAGAATATTCCTTAGTAGCAGGCCTTTCCTATGAACCTTTTTGACTGTAAAAGACAAAGGGACAGTATTATCCAATGGACTAAATTACGTAGTTCCGTCGAGATGACGAGGGATGGCCAGATTTTGAAGAAAATAAAACCAACAGCTTACTCACGATGTAATCTTTGATATATATTTCACAGTCTCAATAAACTCTAGTAGTCAGTAGTCAGCCAAATAAAGAGCATGCTGTTAAAAATATTGGTCTTAGGTGTGAGAAGTTCTGATGCTCTGTGTACATCATGCTGTATGGCTGTCTGGGTAAAGCAATTATGCTATAGGTCTCCTTGGTATAAGATCCTTAGTTTCTTTGAAATCAGTTATAAAATTTTCATGGATTATAATGATAGGAAAATATAATTTTATACCAAGATTGAAAATTAGCAAGATTTTTCTTACTTTTCCTTTCTTTTTTTTTTTTTTTTTTTTTTTTTTAACCATAAAAGATAGTTTACAATCAGGAAACTCTCACTGAAATATTTGCTCTGAATAGAAAAATATTCATTTTATGTTCTAAAATTTCTCTTATGTTTCCCTTCCCTTTCCTTCCCTTCCTTGTTTTTTCTCCATTTCCCAACTTTACTATATCTGTGATAAAGTACTAAATTTGATCAGGCAGATCTAATTTCCCGTTCTTTTTTAAAAGCACTACATAAAAACTTATCTTCATTAAGTGCCACTGGGAGTCCAGCACCACATAACTAATCAGAGAATTCAGTAGCTTCATGTCTATGTGATGCCTCAAGTTCAAAGGGGACAAAGACATCCTGTTTGGCATTTTGTTTTACTCAAGCAATTAAAACGACACAGACCTCCTTAAGCAATTTTTTAAATTAATCTTCTATATTCACCATCAATAACCTAAGACATTATAAAAAAGTAGTGCCAACACTGATAATTTTCAAATTTGTAATATTATTTGGAAAACAAAACAAAACAAAACAAACAAACAAACATAAAAAAAAAAAAAAAAAAAACACCCAGAAAAAACGACAAAACCAAAAAAAAAAACAGTGATGCTCAGTGAAGTTGAAGGACTGAAACTCATTGTGGATTAAACCATTTTAGATCTAATACTTTTTTCCACATCCCTTCAAGATCTTGGCTTAGTAATTCTGTTCAACTTTTGTGACCTCTATGTTTTCCCTCAAAAGGTATGCTGGGAAATTCCCAGAAGTGAGCACTGTGTGTGGGAATGTATACACCCAAAAAGGGTCAAACGAAAAAATTATACAGGTCAGTACATATGTACTGTCTTCATTTATTCTCTACAAAGCTACAGTTGATGCAGTTGAAACCATTAGAAAAATAAAGTTTTTTTCACAAGGTCATATAAACATCACAACTTCTTGGATAACTCCTTTGATGTAGCATATCTGCTAATTAAATCACAAGTTTTGGAATAACATCTTATCACTTGATCAACAGATTTTATTTACTCTTTTTCCCAGGGCTTGATGAAGGATTAAGAAGGTTATTTATTTGAGTGTTTGTTTGGATGAAAATTACTTATAACTTGTTCATGTTAGCTTCTGAAGTTTCAACAATACTACATTTTGCTTTATCAGCTCTACTTTTATGCTAAGATGCCTTGAAAGAGTAGGGATAAAGATGCTACTGTTCTAAAGCTGTTTACAGATGATTCCTGCTAAATTTATTTAGTATACAGAGCAGTCATGTTCAAACATGATTTCAAGGCAAAGCTTTTCCTCCAGTCTAGAAAGTATAAAAGTGATTCCTTACTTGGAGTGAACCATAAATTTCAACTGAAAATAAAGGAGACTACATTCTACTATTTAGAAATAAAATAAATAAAAATAATAGTTGGATTTTATTTGCTAGAAGTCAGTAACTTTTTTTTTTTGAAAAAAAAATCTGCAAGGAACAAAAGATACTAATGCTCATTTTTTCCAAGGTTTTTGTACAAATGATCCAATTTTTGACAAAAAGAAATAGCTATGCTTTTGGGTTTCATTAAAAAAATCAGAAAGGAATTAATATGAGAATTTTATATTTATAATATATTCATAAAATATTATTTATTTTTTCTTTTTTTTTTTTTAAATTGAGCATTTATTTTGGCAGCATAAAAAATATTCTGAAAAAAAAGGTATTCTTCACAAACCTTGACCACTGCTTCATAAGAAGAAAAAGATGCAGAAGAATATACACAATATGCTTAAACTACAATGATTAAATAAAACTTAAATTATGAGGCAATACATGCAAGTGCTCACCTTTTCTTACAACCCAATAACTGAATTAATCTCTGATATAAGCAATCAAATAAGGAAAATGAGTTTGAACTTAGTACTTTTAAAACACAGGAATTTTACTGAAGGATACATTTATTACTATGGACCACAGTTTGGGTGCTTTTATTTATTTATTTATTTATTTATTTATTTATTTTGAGAGATTGTTAATCCGTTTTAAGTAGGTGGAAAGCAGATTTAGAGACTAGCTCTCACAACCAAATTACACCTAAATGGGTGCACTGTCAGATACTGAAAAAACAAAAACAAAAACAAAACAAAACAAAAATATAATTAGAGAACCAGCCTTTTCTTTTACAAAACAGAATCTAAAGAAAGGACATAAAAAGGCTGTGGATCAAACAAATCAGAAATATTTAATTCATGTCAACAATTACTACGATAAACAGGAAACAGGAAGTAACTGATTTTTGATTAAATAGTAATATTTTTTGTTCTGGATACATACTTATTTTTAGTTTCCTCTTACAAACTTACAAAAGTGGGCCAGAGATCTGTCCCTTGATCCAATTTACTGTGTGTGAGTCATAATCAATGATAGGGAAAAAAAGGATTTTGAAGTAAAGAAATTACTACTAAATGTATTTGAAATGGACTTACAACAGAAATATTTCTTTTTCATTCCAAGTTAATTCTACAAAACTTCAGGAAGTACCTAAATGATTTAAATAACAGATTTCTCATTTGCATATGCATTTGAAGATTTTTTAGCTTGTACTTTTGTACCCTATTAATACTTACAATGCAAGGTCTGTAAACATTAACTATTTTAGTAACTCTTAATCAGATGGGTGGAGTGGATGAAATTAGTGCTTTTTAATGTACCGATGTTGGCAACTAGCAGCATTTTGTTATATATTTCATTGTACTAAACGTTTGCATTAAAGCCATTAGAATCAGGAGATTGCAATGGAATCTCAGCTTTCACTTGATAAAGAAACCGCTAACAGGAAAAGCTTAAACATATGAAGGAACCATATCCTAAGAGGTCTACAACAAAACTAACTCTGAGTTGTATTTAACAATTTGCATCACTGATATTCTACTTGTTAGGATGCAAGCATCCTTTGAGGTACTGCATAATATACAACTTCATACAACTATTGCCATGGACTGATGTTTCAAGTTTAATCACATGGTCAAGCATTCATGTCCCTTTACCCACAATTAATTATCTTTTTATTTTTTTTTTTCATATATATAATTTCTTTTCTTCAAGCCTTTTCTTCAAGTACTTTGACATTCACTTTTTATACTTCATTTTATGGGTTTGCTTGATTAAAAACAACAACACAATAGCAACTAAGACAATTGCCTGTAATCAAAGCTTAAAATACCAAGAAAATCTCTTCAGATCAGTGAAGAATTGCTGGTGCTGATATCAGTCAGGCCCGAGTGTACTTGACACTGTGATACTGTGAAAAAGATGAGTTTGCAGACCAAAAAAACAGATGGCCCCTTATCACCCCATGGGGCTAAACACACAAGAGCAAACTTCAGAGACGCCTTACCTTTACCCTGCCTGTCCCTATCAGGAGAGACTGTTATATTAAGGGTTATTGCCTCTCTAGCCCTCCCTGTGATTAGCTTTTGAAGTCCATGGCCAAGAGGCCAGTGTGAGAATATCACCCTAGATAAGAGGTGTTTGCTCTGTGAAATATTCAGGACAGGAATCCATGGACCTCAAGATAGTTCAGCAGGGAACCACAAACTCAAGCTAATATCTTCTAATCCCCTGTTGGTTTGAGAACTACCCACCATAAAAAGCATAACTGGCTGTTTATTTGTGTAGGCAAGAGATAACATCTTAAAGTTACAGTCTGCCTTAAGTAGTAGGGATGTGAAGCCCAAAGAAATGAACCATCCAAGCTCATAATCAAAATTGTGTGTGCTCCCTTCTTCTCTGCCTAATGAGATGTAAACATTTTGGCTGGTGTCTCTTTTGAAAGATATTAATCAAATATATTGGTTAGAAATCACAAAGGATAGTCCGGTCTGCAAATTACATGTCTTCTTTTATGGCATTCTGAAGCTGTGAACAATATGTTAAAAATTTTCCCATGGCGCATCCAAGAAAATACTTGTGGCACATTTCTATTTATTACAGAGAATAGTTAAATTCTAAGACATAAATCATGCTCTCCTACTAAAGCTTTACAAATTCCCAAAGACAAGCCTAATTCCCAATGCAACGATGCTATAAAAGATCAGACACTTTGTTATGGAGAAATCCACATTTGGAGATGTCTTTCAACAATTTTCTCTCAGGACCCAATCCTGTGAAAAGCACACGCAAGCTGCTGAACACTGAGTCAAGCTCCATTAGTTTCAAAATGGCCCTAAAATCTTAGATTTAATTTGCTGTATTTAAATTGCAACTTAACAAGTTTAATACTGCCTAAGCAAAATAAATAAATAAATAAAAACAACAACAATTCCTTTTTCCTTTTCTTTTTTCTATGAAATTACAACCTTTCCTTTTTAATAAGGGAAGAGATTTCATAAGTTTAAATTTCAAAACTGAAAAAAGGTGACACCAATTTTACCTGTTTAAAACTCCTCATATCAGTGATTGCCACTAGCCAGTGTCACTATTGTAACATGAAAGAAAAAAATAGCAATAGGTAGGTGAAGAGATAAGGGGAGATGACTGAAAGGGAAAAATAATTCCTAATGGTTGTGTGGATGCTCTTTTTTTTTTTTTTTTGCATTGTAATCTATCCTTCCTCCACCTTGTTCCCAGTACCTGCCCTAAATCAAGAAACTGGCACCTGATGCATTCTGCAGATGGATTGGCACTGTATATCTGGAACATAGTATACAGGTGTTTTTTCATTTGCACTAGTTAGTTAACTAGCCAGCAGACACTTCTGTTTGTAAGGCAGGAGTGGGAATGGAAAATAGAAATTTCTCCTGGCTGATTTACAGAAAGAAAGTGAAACAGCAGGGCAAATCAGCACTTATTAATATTTCTAATTGCTCTCAGTTTATGCTTAGGCAGTCCCTTCTGGAAGGCACACTAGTTAACAGACAGTGACTGAAAACACTGAGCAATATCAAAATAAGTGCTTAAACTTGTGAATCCTACAGATTGATCTGAATACCTTACCTGTTCAGTTAGAGATCACAGAATCACAGAATTTCTAGGTTGGAAGAGACCTCAAGATCATTGAGTCCAACCTCTGACCTAACGCTAACAGTCCCCACTAAACCATATCCCTAAGCTCTACATCTAAACGTCTTTTAAAGACTTCCAGGGATGGTGACTCCACCACTTCCCTGGGCAGCCTGTTCCAATGTCTAACAACCCTTTCGGTAAAGAAGTTCTTCCTAACATCCAACCTAAAACTCCCCTGGCGCAACTTAAGCCCATTCCCCCTCGTCCTGTCACCAGGCACGTGGGAGAATAGACCAACCCCCACCTCGCTACAGCCTCCTTTAAGGTATCTATAGAGAGCAATAAGGTCACCCCTGAGCCTCCTTTTCTCCAGGCTGAACAAGCCCAGCTCCCTCAGCCGCTCCTCGTAGGACTTGTTCTCCAGGCCCCTCACCAGCTTCGTCACCCTTCTCTGGACTCGCTCAAGCACCTCGATGTCCTTCTTGTAGCGAGGGGCCCAAAACTGAACACAGTACTCGAGGTGTGGCCTCACCAGAGCCAAGTACAGGGGGACGATCACCTCCCTAGCCCTGCTGGTCACACTGTTATGTGTGATGAGTGCCCCAAAGTCTGAAGATGATTTCTCTGGCTGCAGCAAAGGAGGTCACATGTTCACTGATCCAATTTTGTTTCTTTTGGTTGAAATTCACACTCCAATGAAATTCACACATCAATACTTGATGGCATGTGAGGACAGATTCTTCAATCCAATGTTAAAATTGTCAATTCAGCATTTTCATATTTTTTCTGTATTTTTTTCAAGCATTAATACCTTCTTCAAATGGAAATCTACCAAATAAAAAGTCTTACCCTCTTATGTCTTCACCTTTCCCTTTATTATTGTATGTCCCAGAGAGACTAACTTTATACAATGAATTCTCATTTCTGCTCAATTTCTACCGAAGCTATTTTTTTCTCCTTTACACAGAGCAGGATCCTGGAATTTTCTAAATTTGATATTTATCAGTGTAAATGTAGTACACATTTCAATAACGTACCTAATCCTGGAGCTACCAGCAAAGTATTCTGTGAAATTGGAAGTGCAAGGTTAAACTTTAGGAGCATAAATGAAAGAGTAAATGCAACATAAACTGACTCATGATGCTGGGCAACGTAGTGGCCATGCCCAAGCCATATGAAATGCTATGCCAACCAATGTTATGGGGTAGGAGGAAAAAAAAGTCAAAATGATTTGCTTCTCCCCCAAAAATCCAATGAAAATACTCATGACTGAGTGTATGTCACCAATGAACTTGCCATATATTTTGATGCCATTGTATTGTAGCAAGTAATCATTCAATTAGCATTCAAAAAAACACCCTAGAAAAAAAAATCCATACTTGCTCTCCAAAGTGAGCAACTGGAAAGCTAGCTTGATGCTATGTCTTCCTGCTCTCAGTCACTGGGTATCCTGTAGTTTCCAAGACGCAAAAGAAGGAAAAGAAACATTTCTGATAGTAATTAAGAGAATCCAACATGAAAAACTTTATGAATGATCATTGCTCTACCTCCACCTCCAAAGCTTTTAGCTAAGAGTCAACAACTCAAAATCTGTCTTGCTGGATAACTATCTTATCATCTCCAGTACTGTAAAGATAACTAAATTATGTTAATGAAAATCAAATCTCTGAACCCAGAAGAATTCAGATGAGAAGACAAATGTGGCAACTGAGTTAATTTAACATCTTTCTGCCACCAAAAGGTATCTCTCCCTTCCTCAACTGTCTCTGTCTCCCTTCCACTAATTCTGGCACGCACTGGTCCTTCCATAAGCTGATTAAACTTGAAAGCCTGACAGAAATCCATTCACTTGTTTGGTTGATTAAGTTTTCTGATGGGTTGATGAGTTAATTTTTCATGTATTTACACAGATATATGACAAGAATCAAAGCCTGTACAAGGCAAGTAATGGACAATGTCTACTGGATCTGCACTCTGAAGCAGTTAGTGACAGACTTTCCAAGACGATAGATTCTTATGCTGATGGTTGAGTCAAAAAGACTTCTCTTGTGAAGAGAAGAAATTATAGATGGCATCATGAAAACCTGCAGTGCTATTTTTAGAGACCTGAACCGTGTTTAAACAGCTACCAAATCAAAACTACTATTCTATTTAGTCAGCTGTCAATTTGCATGGCCTCTTCTTTTTCTTTTTTTTTTTTTTTTCCCAACCTTCCTTTAACAACACTTGTATTAGCCTAGTTAGACCAGTCAGGATCCTTTTTCAGAGAATCAAGTGTCAGGAAAGCCTTTCATACTAGAGGTTTGAAAATCAGAAGAGTGTACAGTCCCTCCCCAAAGACTTTACAGTTACACTATCCTAAAAACACACAGTCAATTCAAGGTACTGTGCAGTAGACAGTCATAAAATTATTTGGGGATTCATTTAGAAATTAAATGCTCTCAAGATATATATATATCCTGCAGTACATGAAATACTCTGATTAGCCACATAGAATATTTTAGAAAGAGTGAGTCTGACACACAGGAAAACTGTTCTGAAACATAGCTGAAGTACTAAGCTTAGACCCAGATCATTTTTACATTTGAATTCAGTGATGTGCAGTTCTAGCATTTTCCTTTGTTTTGTTTCTAACATATATACTATACACCAAATGTAGCAGGAAACTGAAAAGATTCCACATTCCAATGTACAGTGCAATCGTGAAGACTCTAAAAACATTGGTCATTGAAGACAAATTTCATGAAGTGACTTTTATTCATGCTTACGGGCAAAGCAGAAACCAACAGGATAGACACCCATATTTCATCTGGTTGCTCTTGCTTATACTCTGAGAAGCACCAGTTCATGCCATGAGAAGAAATTCCTTGAAATAAGACTTGTAGTCTGCATGTAAGTCAGCAACCCTTTTTACACATTAATTTCTACTACTTAAGGTGACATACTTCCTTTTGATGTTTAGAGCATTAATTATTTCCTCTGTTGTCATTAATCGGACAGATTGTGTGATGTTAACACAATCTAAACTAAATAAACTACTTATAACTGAATAAAATATTTAGAAGTGGCAAATCAGCTTAGATAATTATATTCTGGACACTGGATCAAATTTGCATCATGAATTTGGCATCATAGCAGACAGGTATGATTTACTTTTTAAATGCCTGCAGTGGTATCTTTTCCTACTGCTAATTGCTGATCTTATTTTACACTCTGGTGTCAAATAGCATCTTTGGAATAAGAGAGTAAAACAACAGGAAAACTCCAGTAAATCACTAGAGCCCTTAAAAATGTAGAGCTTCAAGAAGATAAATACCCTGAAAAAATCTTAAGTATTGGCTGACATTTCTCTACTTAGGTTATTTTCTTACAGAATGGTTGCCATTTAATGAGCAATTGTGTACAATATTTACTTGAACAGCAAAACTTTATCAGCGACTTAAATGCAGGCATTATTCTAAGGGTTGCTCTATAAAGCAATGAGAAAGTACGTCATCTCAGGATAATGTTACAGGGAGAACTTCTACAGTCAGCAGGACTAAATTTAAAAGCAGTGCTCTTTCAGGATCTAACAACTTGCAAATTTATGATCAGACACAGCAGCTCTTTTTCAGACCGGTACACTTCACAGAATTCAAATGGCATGATAATACAGTACATTTTAGTAGAGGTTGTAAAAATTAACTATAAAATAAAATGCATAATATATCAGATGTTCCACCTAAGCATCAGAAGGACAAGATGGAAGAGTAGATTCTTTAAGCATCTCTTTACTATTCTAAATATAAAACCTCTTAATTGCCTTTATTTCTTTGCCCATAATATTTCTTATATTTTATTGTCAATACAATTTTTACTGCACCAGAAAAAAGTGGATTTTATGCAGCTACATTTTTACAATATGTAATATATTGTGTTTATATTTTATCTGTTACTTTATTAAAAATAATAATATTCTAATAATAAAAAGGAAATATTAGGTTAGTTAGAACTAAGGCCTGTTTTCCTCTTAGTTGATCATAGTCTACAGTAAAATTAAAGCACCTTTATAGTCCTGGATCTAAACAAAGGGATTCCAAAGACATCAGTAGTTACTCTGGATACGAGAGCTGTGCATGAGAGAGCTCCTGCTGCTGCACCTTCACCGCACTGCTTGGGGAATCAGCGTAACCATGCAACATGGAGGAAGCTGTGGTACCAAAGGAGCACATGACAATAACAAACTTTTTTCCCCCATGATTTCGGTTAAGAGTCCTAAATCAGGGGTAACAAAGTAAAATCTGACATAGGCTGCTTGAATATCCCAGATGATGTAAGCCAGGCTCTATGAGAAGTTAGAGAAGTTCCTGAGCAGGAGCTATTACTCTGCTTTGACACCTATTACTGTGCAAGACCTTGGGCCAGGAGGACCAGCCATGTGCTTTGCTTTCTTTGCTTTGCTTGCACAGTCATAATAGCCCTAAGGACATGGGCAAGGTGGAGTTTGTTAGTGGAGATAATATCTTTATCAGAAAAAAAAAAAAAAGTATATTTGGAAAAAGAAATATTTTCAGACACAGTCTGCCTTGGGGGGAAGATCTTCAGGGCAAGGGGGTTTTTCATTCAGAAATATTCTTATTGTTTCCATCTGTGCTAGGTAGTCTAATAAAAGGTATTGTCTATAATGCTTGCCTTTTCTTACTGAGGTATTAGGACTATAGCTGGCATCAAAGTCCCAAGAGCTTCCTGGCAGCAGAAAGTTCTCACATTATGCCACCAGTCATCTCAAATCTTTGAAGTCCATTTTCTTCTTAATACATTATAAAGTCCATTACTACATTTATGCACATAGACTGAGTATATGTTTCAAGTTGTGTATGTATAAATATGTACACATTACGTACAAATAGGTACAAAAGGTGTACAAGCATCTTTTGAAATGACAGTGTTTTGTTTAGCAAAATGATTGGAATAAAGGATAAAAAGAGACAATCCAATGTGCCTGCAAAATCCTCAAAGATGGGGTTGAAACAAGTGTTTTATTTTATGCTTATTCTCAGTTCCACATTGTACCAAAATCTTACCTGGGCAAAAGTTAATTAATTTGTTTAGTGAATACCTTTTTCCTCAAAAAATCAGCAAAGAAGGAATTAAAAAGGCAGCTGGAGAAAAAGATTTACTTGGGAAAAGTGATTTGAAAATTGTGGAAAGAGAAGAAAGATTCAACTCCCCCCTTCCAATCTTTTTTTTTTTTTTTTTTTTTTTTTTTTTTTTTTTTTTTTTCCCCAGGGGAAAAAGACCTTTAGTGATTTAGTTGCTTAATGGGACTGGAGATAAATTAGGCAAGTGAGATATATTCTAGCTCTGCAATTATCATTTATCTCAGTTGGCTTTTTTCCATACTACTCTCTACTAGACAAGCTGAGGGTCATATCACTGCAAGAAATCTTGACTTGCACATCAGACCCATTCATTAAAATCATCTGTAAAAATATGTAGGACTATTTTTTTGCTGATGTTTTTATTAAGTAGTCAGAAATGGCAACTGGGCAACTGCTTTGTAAATCAGATTGTACATCAATACAGGGAAAAATTAAAATAGTGGTTGAAAACTTTATAATTTACACATCTCAGAATGAATAGATTTAGTAGATAATTTTTTTCTATTTTTCAGTTGCCTGCTATATTGTTACTCCAAGGCTGTGGTAGTTGTTATCTTCATCCAATGCCTTTTATTTTGTTACTTGGAAATGCTGACTGGTTAATACTTTTTTTTTTTTTTTTTTTATCTGTTACTGTACTCTGAAGGGAAAATGTAACTTCTTACCAAGAATATTGCGTCTCTCTATCTTTAATAGTGAAAGGTTATTAACTAAGGACCTAACTCCTCTCCTTTGATATTAATCTCTTCCTAATTTGAATCTGTAAAGTTTATATTGGGTCATCACAAGTCAGAAAATCCAGTGTGTATTAAGATAAAAACTAGTTCAAATCTAAAGATTTTATAAAGAAAGAATATTTACAGATAAAACTTTACATTTACTCCTTTTGGCATAATTTATAATTCTTACAAACCTATTATTCTAAAAAATCATGAATATCTATTTGTAGACTTTAACATGAATGTTTCTCTTTGGACTTTAAATGATTTATTTTTTATAGACTTCATTTTTCAACATACCACATATAGCATGTTATGCTCTAAAAAGGTATGGTGGAACGTGGAGAATTTTGTTTGGGGGAAATAATAAATTCCTTTGGCTCTATACAAAAGGTTTTATTCATCCCTCAGGTGCATGATCATTATCTAGGTCTATCTTGGCGTTTCCCTTAATTTAAACAAGAGGCACCTACTGTAAATGACTTTTTTTTTTTTTTTTTTCTCACACACATGTTTAACTTATGGATGTGCAGCCTCTTATATTAAAAAATGTACTGTGATTTGTGTCTAAAAGTTGTGAAGAGTTCATTAATTCATTCATGAATGAAAATTAGCTTTGATTTTAATATCAAACACTTTTTCTTTGTTGTTGGGTGAAATTCAGTCTATTCTGAGAGGAAAATATGAATCTTATTGCAATTGATATGAAAGTTTTTGAAGCTGCTATGCCAGAATATCTTGTGTGCACACATGTTTGCCAGAGTATCATGCTGGAGCATCATGGATGCTTAAGGGACATTTAGCATGCATTTTCAGCAGTTATATTCAGATAACTATCCATGCTTCTCTAAAAATAACTCCATTGTATCATTTGGAAGCTCATCTGCCTACCACTTATGCTCATGAAATAATGCCTCTGACCAGTATCCATACTTCAGAAAAATAAATAAATGATGAGTAAACCTTTTTCAAAGGGCTTTTTCACACACATTTTACTAAAACTCATAATGCACCATTAAGTCATACTCAAACATGCTTACAGGACACTACAGCCCTTTCTTCTCTAATGCAGACACTGCATTAAGCTTAAAAACTGCAAAATCTCAATACATCTTATGTGCGGTCACAGGGATGTTCCCTTTCCAACCCAGTTGTAAATTAACACCTGTGTGAGTATGTTCAGAAGGCCCTTGCACTGGCTTCTGCATACTGAATTTCCACGGCACGTCATTGTAAAGAGTCAGTCTAGCTCTTCACCTATTCTTTTGTGTTTGATATTCAAGAGGACCTGTACATTGCTTAGTTTAATTGAAAAAAAAAAAAAAAAAAAAAAAAAAGTGTCTCTTCCTTTGTCACTTCCTTGCTCTTCCTAAGGTAAATACCAACTCCAGTGAACTCACCTGAAACAAAAGGCAGAGGGACTGATGGACAAATTCCCTCTGAGCTGAAGTTCATTTGTGCAGCATGTTAAATGCCTTTAAATCTCATAGACTTCTCCAGGCTTTTCCCAGGGAATTTGTGATTAGCAAGGGGGATCAATATCTAATAACTAATCAAATGTTAATATGGTATTTCTTGAGATATACTGAAAAAATTGTATATACTGAAGAAAATTATTCACAGCACTGCATTAGGAAACCATTTTGCGTTGCCTCACGGAAGCTGATTTATATATAGCAATGTTACACTGTACATCACTGTACAGAGCATTATTACATTACTCACCCATGCTTAATGTCTCAGGTTCGGGATCATTTTGGCCACAGAATTCAGTAAGAGCTAGTGACTTTGGAGTGCTAGATATGAGACCAGTCAGTTAGACCCGTCTTTCAGAAAGTACTAAAACCCTGCCCTGAACACACTTTTTGGAGGAGTGAAATGGACATCCAAACATTGAAACCCAACAGAGTAGTCTTTTAGAAAACTTTGGCCTTCATGAACACTGATGTAATTCAGGATTAATGCCATCAAACTGAAAAGATTACAATAACAAAACAGCAATATGAGATTGGACTTAGGCCGCCAATGCTTAAAATCTCCAATATATATTTAAAGAGAAATAACTTACTCCAGCATTTGGAAAATGGGGCCTATTGAAAAGCATGAAACCTCTAAAATGTTATTTGAATGCCAGAAAAGTAATACTTTAAAAAGCTGAGACAAAAATGCCAAAAGGAACAGAAAGGAGTGAGCCAGAAATGCTAACATGTTCATTTCCACTCAGTCCCTGCCCGCTGTTACACATTTGTAATCTCACAAAATAGAACTATGGACGTAACATGGACTTCAGATAAGGTTCCCAAAGAGAAGAAGTACTGATTCAGAAATATGCACCTTGTGACTGTACCTACATTTTGCTGTGACTTTATACCCGCCCAGTGGAGAGTCGTGGCCTTCCACGGCATCGAATCCTGCTGATACCAAGACAATCTCTGGATCAAACTCATTGGCAGCTGGCATGATCACAGTCCTGTAAAGTAAAAAAAAAAAAAAAAAAAGAACAAACAATTGGTTAAAAATTAAAAGAACTACAAATTGCCAAAGTCTCAAAAATCCACAGCACAACAAGGTTTTGTACATCAAAAACATATTTTCTTTTAATTAAGCCAATCTTCATCGTGGCAATCCAAAACCAAATGAAGTCTGAAGAAAAAATATTATTTTTTTCTTTAGTCATTCTTTTTTCCTTTTCTACTATCTGGGGGGGCAGGGGAAGGGGGGGAGGGGAGGGCAGGGGAAAGGCAGGTACATGTGAAAGCCTCTAACATTACACACACATCTGTGCCTGTTTTATCCTGCTGCCTATAAAAAGCTGCCTCTTCCAGGGAAGTGACTAATAGTTTACAGAGTGCACTCAAAGCCTGAGTGGAAACCCGGACTGCTCCAGTTAGTGCGAACTTGGTGTAAATTTGAACTATAAATTTCTTTTGGGAAAATGTTTGCTTTCCAAACTTTTTTTTTCTTTTTTCTTTCTTAACATTTTTAAATGTTTGTCGAGGTGGGGGGTGACTCTAGCAAAGGAAAAACATGAAATTCCCTTAATCAAACCCAGACTATGTTGTCAAGCCTTTCCAAGGTCAAGCATAACAGGAATGTGACAACCACAAACCAGTGACAGCAACCCCTGCTGGTGTCAGGAAGATAATTCAGCCCCTCACAGTTACAATGATTCCACTTTTTTAACCCCTTCCTTGACAAACTTCAGTAGGGATTCACTTTGTTTTAGTCGAAGGAGAAGATAAAACCTTACGTTCCGTATTCATGGATGCCCTCTTTCAGGCTGACTATCTGACATAAGCATAAGGACAGCTTTTGCACCTAGTGTGACGGATGGTGAGCCTCTAACATCTGTGTTAATTCAGGAGGATATCACTAGCATTAAAAGACAAATCTACTAATAAATTCTCTAATTGAAACAAGGAAAACACTATCAGTCTACACAGCTCAAAATCTGCAGGTCAATTTTGCATATGCATCATACGATGTGTTTATTTAGCTTAATATTTAATCATTTAGGCCAAATCACTTAGGCTAATTATTTAATCGATTTAGGCCAAAAGTATCATGTTTTTGTCAAAAAGTAAATTTTTTTGTGTGTGTGAAAAAAGCGTGTTGATAACAAACTATTAGCATTTTTTTATTTTGTTTTCAGTGTTTCTTTGTTCTGTATTTTAAGAACGTTAATTTGTTCTGATTTCCTCAGTTATTTTTAATATTAGGAAAGTGGTCTTTTTACTTGTTAGAGAAAAGAATTCAAACTAAGTAAAAATTTCTTACAGGTCATACAGAATTTCAATGTATATAATTTTATGTTAGAAAATAAATGACAGAGGCAATTTCACATTTTTGATAATTTAAGTGAGATTGGACCAAGAATGTCTACAGACAAAATATCATAATTTGTAACATATCCCCTTTTTAACTTGTCATCATTAGGCCTGTACTGAAGCGTGGATTCTAGTATCAAGCATTGCACTTCAGAAAGGATCTAGCCCAATCTGAGAGAACAACAGGAAAGAAAAAAAAATAATAAAAAAATGTGACCTAAGTGGAAAAATAATACAATTATTTGACTCACAGAACAGAGTAACTGTGATAAAAGTCCACAAATATGTAAATGGCTGTTGCAAGTGGAAAGAACCTGCTCTGCATTTATAGCATGGATCAGACATGAAGCAATTGCAGCATGAAAGCTGTATTTCAGGCACTGGAAAAAGCTTTTAAATGGTAAAGGTAGATAATCATTTAAATGAACTGTTCAAGAAAAGTGAAAGTCTTGATGTATTTAAAGTTTTTAATAACAAGTAAAATAAATATCCATAATGCTTGCCGCAGGCTCAAGCTGATATGGCCTTGAGACAGAAGGTCAGATTACATCTCTTCTAGGTCTTTTCTTTCTATATTTCTATGATGTATAACTATATAACACGCACTGTACACAGATGAATAATTACATTAGACACTACACTGACTGAACATTTCTGCAGGTTAACCTCCCCATAGTTAGGGAACAATATCAGGAAAAAGATCTCCTATGCAACCACGTCTTATCTTTCTTATGTACATACCTTCTGATACTCTAATTATACGTTCACTGTCTGAAGCAACACATACTTCCCAAACTCCCCCAAGTCTGCAACACATGTGGCAAGAATCCTGATTACTGATGAGGGCTGTGGCTGATATGCAATCTTGATCTGTCTTCATAGCACCATATATCTTATGCACTGAAAGAAGGAGGGATCCTGTGGAGAACCCTCCCTATCTGCAGCCACTTGAGCTTTTGCCCTCCTCCTCTCCATTCACATTTCCTCAAATTCAAGTCAGGCTCTGTTCTTCTTGATGTCAAAAAAAGTGGCAGCACCATTAAGTGCATCATAGACAATGCTCAGGGGTGTTAGAGAGTGAAGTGCGTTCAGAACTAACAGCATCTTTAGAAATTCAAGTTGCACTAAGAAAGCTTACCAAGCTCAAGCAGAATGAGATTTTTGAAAGCTGAATAATTTGGAATATTGGGAAAATCTACAACATATCTACCACATTTTAAGGCCTTGCTCCAAAGCACAAATATGTCAGCACATTTTTTTAATAACTTGGGCAAAACAAAGCATTTGACCCTTAATCTCATTTTTAGAAGCAGCAAAAATACTTTCTTTCAAAAATACTTTTAAATACTGAAAGCCAGGTCTTTCACACTATGCATCATGCATAATTATTAATGATATCTTTAACAGTAGCAAACAGTAAACAGTAGCATATAGATAAATCCATACAGAAGGGCTATACAGGGATCTCAACTAAAGGAAGGAGAAGGTTATAAGGATAACAACCATAGGTGGCATTCAGAATTCATTGTTCTTTTACTGTTTACCTTAACTTATGCAACTAAAATAAGACCTAAGAGGATTTTTTTTTTTTCTGAAAAAAAAAAAAAGAAGAAAGAAAATCTTTTAAAAATGTACACAGAAGTGTCTGCTAAATTTTACCAGAAAAACGACACCTTACTTTTGATATAACACTATCTCACAAATTATGACAAAAATTTACAGCTGCTATTTTGCATATAACATACTAAAAGAGCTAATATCTGCCCATAAGACCCATGTCCTCCTTGTCTCTCTTTTATCCTCCAAATAGTGAGGGATGTGCTGTTCTTGATTTAATAATAAAAAGAAACTCTAAGCACTTTCTTTAAAAACACAATATGGAAAATGTAATCTGTTTAATAGAGTAGCAAGCTTGGCTCTTCAACTAAAACATCTCAGGATATTTGTGGTCCTTCACACAGCAACCTGCTATTTGGCCTTTGAAAAAGACAACAGCTCTAAGTCTCTCAATTGTAGAGAGGACCATATAAGCATCTAGTCTTTAAATCTCTACTGCAGTCTTCCTCTACATAAGCCAGCAGGCATTTAAGGTTGCTAATTAACCAATATGAGACCTCTGCCTAGAAAAAAGCAGCGTAATGCCTCTGGAAAACATCGCATTTTGTTTTGTACTTCATATAGATAGGACCTCTCTAACCTTTGTCAAGGACAAATAAATAAATAGATAAGCAATTAATAAGAAATCAATAAATTTTAATATTTATAATTTAATAATTAAATGTAAACTGTACAATTATAATTATTTATATATAATGATGATTTAATAATTAAATTAATAAAATAACAAATAAACAAATAGATAAATAAATATAGATAAATATTTAAGTATGGACTAAATGTCACCAGGACAGAAATAAAACCCTTTGGCATTTGCCACCTTTCAAGCTTCATCCTCCTCATTACTCCTGAATATCTGTCCATAGAAAACCATTTTGAGGTAGGCAGCTGTAAAGAAAGCCTACACAAAGCATTAGACTCATCCCTTTTCTTAACCTAAAAGCAACACAAGGCTCATGTCTTCCTCATACATAGGCTTCTCCTACTTCAGGAGATTAAGAATGGTTGAACAGCTCCTGACACTTCTCTACTTCCTGGGAGTAGAGTAGCATCAGACCCTGTATCTTGCTCGTTTTCCATCTCATCTACAATCTGGAGAGCTTTGCAAGGTGTGCAAAAGAGATATCATCCATCAACTGCCTCCTCAGGAGCTCAATAACCACAGCACTTCCCTTCTGAATTGCTAAAGAACAGAAGCCTCTGAATCAGATCATAACAGAAAAAATGATAAAAAAAAAAAAAAAATATGGCATACAACTAGCATTGGTCATACACTAATAGATATTCATGTTAACCTTCCCAAATTCCTCAGACCAACTCTATGCTCAGAAGTCAGACTGCAGCTGGTGGGATTTGTTACAGTGTGAAGGGTCAAAACTCTGCTCATCAGAAGTGGTTTGCAAGGGTAGATAGTCAGCCTGCACTCAGACCTAGGTACGAACAGTTATTAACAGTTATAACCACAGCATGGTATGATTTGGCTTCTGGCCATAGGTCACCAGACAGGTACGGACTGGGGACTGGCAGGCTGTCAGCTTCCTGCTTGAAACCAGTTAGTCTGCAGGGGTTATCAGCAAGCAGAAGCTAAAGCTAGGATCCTTCTTCAGTGAGGTGAGAGTAGCTTTTGTCAGAAAATAAGTGAATTTTATTCTTCCACTATGACTCACCCTCTCCTCTACTCCCTTCTCCAAAGGAAATAAAGCACATAAAAGAGATATGTATTTTCTGTGATCCTGAATCATAGAAGCATAAATATTTAGTATGCCATATTCACCTAATGATGACAGCAGAGTTACAGGGACACCTTGCATGGCTGACTGTTTCTTTCTTTTCTGTCACATTTTCATTTCAATAAACATGTCAGATCCTGAAAGCTTGAGCAGCTGGATCACAGGAGTTATTTATCTATGCTAAACTTTGCAGTTACAATGCAACTGTGTGCTCCAGCCCAAGGTATTGCAGGTCCTCCTTTAAGCCTGATGGTACTGGGAACAGCGCATGTATCTGGGAAACTGAAAAGATTCCTTTCTATCCCACTAAAGAGATTTCCCCGGAGAATTAATATGTTCCATTTGGGTATGGCGCTGTCTGCAGAGAAGCCAAGGGATGGCTTCCAGTTGGGTGTAGTCCTAAAGAAAACATCAAGCATGTGATCCTCCCCTCCCCACCAATCTGAACATCAGATGCAAGACATTAAAGAGATTCTACCAAGGGACTCTGTTTACTTGATCTTGTTCCTTTTATTCTTCCATTCTATTTTTGTACATTTACAGCACATGGATGCTCCCAAACATTTGTTCTCCCAGAAGAGACTGTGGAGAAGTACCCAACCCAAAAATGACTTTGCAAGTACCATCATACAGAGCTGGAAATCTCCAAAGAAAATTAAGCTAATGCAAATAGCTACAATTCTTTTGCTGTGTTGGTAATTTAAAAAGGAAACAAGGAGGCAAACCAGCCCAGGACAGTAATCTATGTAACTGAGAAAGAAAATCCACAGTGGTCTAAAACTGCAGATTGGAATAGCTTAGTAACATAAATTATTGGCTCTTTCCCTAAAATCCCCCAGTGTTTTCATCCAGTGATCTCAAAGTACTTTCAGAACATTAATAAATAGAAAGGCCCAAATATTCAGCTGGTATAAATCAGTATAGCTGTTTCTGATTGCGCAGTGCTCTAACACAAGCACTTTTTGTACCCACTTTACAGATGAATCAGCTAAAACTAAGAGCTGGTAGAAGATGAATAAATTACTTAGCAGTCCTTGGAAAAAAAAATAGAAAGAAAATATAAAACACTCTAAGTTAACTACTTTAACTACTAGAAAAAATTATAAAAGCACTCTTGTTTATCCAGTTATAACAGACCTAGAGTTTGCAAGAAATATATATATATATATATATAATATATATATATATACACAATGCATTATTACTATTAGAGTAGGGGGTTTGCCACCAAATAGAGATCCAGTCTCATCTGAAATAAATAAATAAATAGGTTTATATGGAGTTTCTCAGTTTCATATCCTGCAAATAAAATATTGCTCCAATCACTGTGTTGTCCTACCTTAAAATTACACAAGTTTATGTATGCTGTTGAATGCACCTTGATATGAGTAGGTCAGAAAGAATTTAAAAGATTACCCTGACAGGTATGTGAAACTTATGGTATCTATTATTTTTATGTGTTGTTTGCACGTATGTTTTAATGTAGCACAATATCAAGTAATGTCTATCCTCACAGAAATCTACACAGTATTTCTGTACAACTATTGGAGATTTTTTTTCTTCATTTGTAATATTAATTGAGTTTGTACTCCTGTGTCTCCCTAAAATTTTGGCTTAAACATTTCTTAACATTTTCTTAACATTTCTTTATACCAGTCCTAATGTCAGCCCAAGTTCACCAAGACCAAACCTGAGAACTTGCCCCAAAAATTCCTTTCTGACTGTCATCTGATTTTGTCCTAGACTTATCCTCCAGGGTATGCCTAACTCCTGCAGACTTTTTCTGTATCAGTTCCTAAACTATACCTTTTATACCTTTTCTTATCTTTGTAGGCTTTCTTTTTACATCTATTCTTTTACCCTTATTGGCTTTTTTATACATCTTTTTTAATATATTATTTCTTCTCTACTTTTTATAAGCACTGTCAATATTCTTGTCGCAACTATTATTTTAGTTACCTTATTTGATCTCTGGAGATATACAATATCTTTTTCATTTATTCTTCAAGGGGAATGACTACTATAAGTCATGATCATTTCAGGGGAATTTATGCATGATGCTAAATTTAAGCACATGCCAAAGTGTTTAAAAGGTTAAGGTCTTCCAGAGATGCCCCATGTTAGTAATTTCAAGTGATACAGTTGTAGGAGTATCTAAGTGACACTGAATGAAAAATTTTTGAAGCACCTGGAACTTTATTTTTGGCTATTGAAGACATTTTCAGAGTCTAAGTCTATTTGTTGGTTCCTTTTTTTTAAAAAAAAAAAAAAAACAACAACAACAACAAAAAAAAACATTTTGGCATCTTGCATGCAAGTCTTCTAAATTCTATCACAGCAGGAATTGCAACATTTTAAACACTTAAAAAGCATAAGAAATAGTCTACAATATTTACTGATACTTCCATTTGTTATTATTACTTAGAAAATGGTTTCAACTTAATTATAGGGACTCTTATACATTTAATCTCCAGTACACCTCTGTCAAAGTCTTTGAAATAGTACAAATAGAAAAGAAATAAGAAAAAGTTAACAAACATGAAAAGCATGAAAATCATTACTTTATGGCTTGGTAAATTCACTTAAAAATTAATAGCATTATCAAATATATTATCTAACTTCTAGAGACATGGGCAAATGCAGATACATACACACATTGCACAATTACGTCCACATTCAGAACTGAATAAAATCCAAACTTTTATTATGCATTATGTGAAAGGAGTGGTTAAAAATTGAGGTAAGTTTGCTCAAAAGCTATGGGTGTAAGTCCCCCTCAAATTGTTAAATTTTTAAAGGAAGAGGCTTCCTTGGAAGGACCATATTCTTCCAGCAAATATAGTATGCAAATATAAAATGTTATATGGATATATAGGCCAAAACAGCAGAAGTATGACTAAGTGACTAAGAAGTCAGTGACTGACTAAGAAAATCTGCATTTTCTCTTATATGTTCCTCTGTCTATTTAGCATCTTATTTGTGGAAGCTTTTGCAGTATGAAAGAAAAACTTGCAATCTTTTTACTTTTTATTTCTTTTCCAGACCTCAAACAAACCTAGTTGGTACCATGCCATCTTGTGCAACATAAATGAAACTTATGCACCAAGTTCCAGCTGGTGGCTAAAGGACTGATGTGGCTTCCAAGAACTATACAACAAGATGATAAATGAGAAGGAGGTAATAGAAATCTAGTTCAAAAAGATGAAGCTTCAAATTATAGCAGAGAATGGCTTAAAATATCACCAATACTGAGAAAGAAAAATGCAGTAAGTATTGGATTTCACCATTTTAATTCAGTCTTTTTCCTATTAAAGCCACTCTAACAGGTAAGGGAAATGATGATAACACATATCCACTACCAAATCCACTACCAAATCCAAATTTTACCCTTAAGCAATATTTCAGTAAGTGTTTAGCTTTCATGACATAATATGCTTCTATTGTTTCTATCAGAAAAATCAATTTGGTGTCCTTTAGTTGTTATTAGTTTATTCTATGGGAAAAAAAAAAAAAAAAACAAAAAAACAAAAAAACAAAAAAACAAACAAACAAACAAAAAAAAACTGTAAAAAAAGTAAATCTTCGGAAGTTTTTCTGCCATAAAGATATTAGTCACATTTGATGGTATTTTAAGATTTCTATTTTAAAATTCAGATGGCTGGAATGCATAGCCTAGAAACATTTCTATCAAGTCTGAGTACAGTACAGTACTGTAATGCCATTTGCTATAACAAAATAACTTTAATTTTGCTTTTCTAGTAAGTCATTTCTTTCAATAGTATCTTATTACAGAAGTCATTGGACTTGCTTAAAACTTTAACATAATACTACTAGAATAGTTCACTGTTCCCAGTAAATCTTACTACATAGTAAAATGATTGTTACTAAGAAGACAAAAATGTTAAAATAACTGAAATAGCTAAATACAGAGGTAAATTTTTGCCACAATGCATAGAATTGATAGAGTTAACAAAATGATTGATAACATGGTGTTCTCTCTGAAGAATTAAGTATGTCTACAAAAAGGAAATTCGAGCATATCTTTTAGAATAGTTGACACCTTTAAAATACCTTAGCCATCTAAGAACTGTATAAGAGAAAGGATAGTGTAGGACCTATTTTGCCTACACTCCACAAGAATGGTGAAATTGGGGAAAAGGGAAACAATGGTGTTCTGAATAAATTAAAAAGAGAAGTGAGCCTTTGTGCATCTGAGAAGAGGGCTCTGGAGTATTCAGTTTGTCTCTAGGTCTAAAAATCTACTAAAAATTTACTTAAAATCTTACATTTAACAAAAAAAAAAATCAGAAAAGCTTCTATGTTTGGGCATATGGTATATGGTCTGGCAATCAGCACAAATAAAGAAATTCTACCGAAAATTTACTATACTACTGATAGTAAACTACAGCTCAGTTTGCAGTGTTAACAATGCACTTATGCTATCACTGCAGTGATTGGTTTAAAAGAGTTTTCAATTCCTAGAAAAGTGGGGAGATGTAGGGAGGAACAGAGGGTAAATCTTATACAAAATGCCTGGGGAGATGTAATAGAAGGGTGACATTTTTTCATGGGAGCAATAGGCTGAGTAGATGGAAGATACAGAAATCTCTTGGAAAAAATATTTTTTCCACAAAAATTTCTAAATTTCTGGGAACTGCGGTTTGCTCGGAAAGAGATTTTTTTTCTTTCTTTTTTAAATGAAAATTAGCAGAAAAACAGCCTTTTGCTAATGCATATTTTTTTTGCATGCTGGATTCATCAGCATGGTTGTGAATACAAAACACATGAAGTCGTTTTATTTAATTTTTTTTTCCGCAGAGGTCTCTACATATTGTCCCTTGCAAATGCTTTTTCTCCTTGTATCTCCTGGTATTTCTTTCCATATACTCACTACTACTTTTTAAGGTATTTTCTGTGCTTGTGGTTTTCTGTCTTATCATTAAATAGAAATTTTACATTTCTGGATAGTCACTATTATTTTATTATATATTATATTGTCACTATTGAATTAATGACATTCAGAAAATACCTCATATTTTTAATCTGTCTTTATTTTATTATTATTTTTTTTAGCTCTTCAGAGGTATTCTTTCAGACATATACAGACATATGTCACTTCCTCTTGTTTTTTCCTGATGAACAACAGACACTCATAGAAAAGAAACATATGGACATTTTCTTACACCCAAACCAAATTAGGAAGCATCTCTGGTCTAAAGCAGAAAGAAACAGGCAGTAACAGCATCAAACACTTCTGTATTGGTAAATACACACCTATTTGTCTCATGCTTGCAATAACTTTGTCATTGGAATTGAGACCATGTTAGTCCATCCCCTTATTCTAGTTTGCATTTAAACAGACCAGCTGGACTTCATTCTGACAGCCAAAAACACAGCATCTCTTATACACCAGGGTTTTATATAATACAGAATCAAGTCTTCTCACTTTACCTAAGATGAAGGCCAGCTAATGGAACCCATACTGATACAACTTTAACAGGGGAAATATTTACAGGTAATGTGAGAGAAGAGTACTTTTCTATCCCTCTCTCTCCCCTCCTCTCTCCTCCCCCCCCCAACAGACAGATACTGAAAAATTCTCAGAGAAGAAGAAAGAAGGTATTTGTGGGAGTAGGGACATGTTCCCACTAAAGCAGTAATCACTGTGTACCACACAGTGTTAGAAACTATAACTTTTTCTTATGCAGTTTCAGCTACTGTTTGGTTGGAAACGTGATCTGCTGTTGGCTTTGGGTAGTTGGGAAGGATACTGTCCCTCTTACATTACCCTATCCCTCTCTTCTCATATTAACTTTTGCTCTACAAAATAACAAAAATATGACAGACCCCAAAGACAGAGAAAATTAGATGTCAGTGCTTACATATTAACTGAATTTAATGTGATTAGAAAGACTCAACTGACAAAGTACCACTCCATGTTGAGGGAGTAACATCAGATGGGCTGATATTATAAAATATAAAATACTCTCCTGCAAGAAAATTACACCAACAATGTGAAGTGGAGAGTGAAGTCAAAGGAAGGAGGTAACTAAGGCTTAGGGAAATATAAAGCCCAGTACAACACATTTAGAACAACAGGAATTTTGTTTTAGATTTCAGTAGAATGAAAAAAAAATGTTATTTATATTGAAAATCAAAAGGAAGTTGTTTTTTTTTTGACATGGGAAAGAACTTAAATATTAAGGAATCAATGACATAAACAGGAAGTTTAATAAAATATGAAAGTAGCAAAGGATTATACAATCTCTGAAACAGAAATTGAGATAGTCAAGAAATACAGTGCCAGCTTCAGAGAAACTTAAAAAAAAAAAAAAAAAAAAAAAAGGAAAGAAAAAAGAAAAAGAAAAAGGCCAATACATTTTGAGTGAAATAAAAAGTTTTTCTTAAGCACACCTGGAAGGAGGAAAAAAACAAAACACACACACACACACAATAAAAAAAAAAAAAAAAAGGCACCGTATCACCACAGAATTCAGGAATACCTCGGGAATACCCTAACTCCTGTGTAAATGTTTCATGGTGGAAGGAACAGTGAATAACAAGGCACTTGAAATCTCAATTCGAAAAACAAAACATGGAAGTGCTGATATACTCGATATGATTTAATATTTTACTTAAGTTTCCATTCACTGCAGTGAGCTAACACTTCCCCTATTAGATTTTATCTGATGTCTGAAAAAGAAATGTAGTAGGCCTTGTGGTCCTAGGTCAATCATACCTCTTTTAGTGGTGCACACTGAAGAAGCCTTTTATTTGTGCAAGGTAATTTACAGCAGAAAGGCAATTCAACTCATTCTGAGAGAGTCATATTGATACAATGTTAATCCATTTGCCAATACAACCACTTACACCAACCCTTCATGTTGCCAGGACCCCTGAGGAAGGTCAGAGGAAAAATCAAGATAAAGTTTGGGATTTGGAAAGAGTCTCTAAAAATTATATTTTGATGTATCTGAATTTGCTTTCCCCCCATGAACTTATGTCTCTGGATTTCTGCTACAAAACTGAACCGCTCACACCTCTTTTAATCATTTTTGGATCCTATTTGCAATGATAAATTGGATAGTCTCCTCAACAGCATGAAACTAAAAAGACTTTTTATACCATATGTTACAGTAATAAAACAGAAAGCTGTTTCCTATTATTGGCTGGTCCATCCTCATGTAGTCAGTTGCCTTGGAAACTGAGATTGATTGTAATTTCAAGAAAATGTAAGAATGAACTGAATCACATAGTTCCCTTTTTCAATGTCTGTCTCAATTTACGATGTTGAAACTAGCAACAAAAACATCCCTAAGCATGGTTTCCACTTCTAGAGTTATTTTTGTTGCACTTACCTCTCTGAGTGACAGCCAAAATAATATAACTGAGATTGGATACATCACAAAATAGCAATGAAGTTTCAGAAAATATTTTAATAAATGTAAGTAAAAAGTACATTCAAATATACTTCATTAAAAAAAAAAAAAAAAAAAAAAAAAGTACTTTTTCCAGATTTAATATCTGGATCACACAGTATCTAGCTATCATATAATTTAAATTTTACATTGCGTCCAAAACTTGAACTTTTCTCAAAGCCAAAATATATTTGATATAACACTCATTTTCCAAGTATTCCACAGCCCACTTAGAAGTTCATAATCTTTTATCTCTGAACAAATGAACTTAGCTTTAATGTGCTTACTGCAAAAAAAAAGAAGGGAGTTACCACTCATTTATGAAATCCTTTTGTAATTTTAAATTCCTCATATAAAATTACCAAAAGAGCTTGTAAACTGTGTAGACTAGTTCAAAAGCAGCATTTTTCCTGCTGTTATCATTGGATTACCAACAGTCCCAAAAACTCTGCAAAGATCTTTTTGCTGCTTGAGTTCCTCACTTGCAGTTGCCAACCTTTATTTAAAAACAACTTTTACACCAGCTGAGAAATTTGGCACTCCCTTCCCATCTACTCTTTGTTAAAATTACTCTTCCAAGATAAAATTGCCAAACCTGTCACAGGGAGTTGTGCAATTACAATGAATAGGAGGAAGTTTTTATCATTGCTAATACATGGGAGGTGATCCAATAGATTTTTAAGTTGTGGCCCCTTCAAGAAAGGTTAGAAGACTTCTGGCACATAAACAAAAAGAAATTGTCAGACCTTCAGCATGAACTGCTAAGGAAAAAATTACTTATTAAAATTTGTAATCTTTGTATAGTCTTTCTGTAAGATAGCAAGGAAGGGAAGGGAAGGGAAGGGAAGGGAAGGGAAGGGAAGGGAAGGGAAGGGAAGGGAAGGGAAGGGAAGGGAAGGGAAGGGAAGGGAAGGGAAGGGAAGGGAAGGGAAGGGAAGGGAAGGGAAGGGAAGGGAAGGGAAGGGAAGGGAAGGGAAGGGAAGGGAAGGGAAGGGAAGGGAAGGGAAGGGAAGGGAAGGGAAGGGAAGGGAAGGGAAGAGGGAAGGGAAGGGAAGGGAAGGGAAGGGAAGGGAAGGGAAGGGAAGGGAAGGGAAGGGAAGGGAAGGGAAGGGAAGGGAAGGGAAGGGAAGGGAAGGGAAGGGAAGGGAAGGGAAGGGAAGGGAAGGGAAGGGAAGGGAAGGGAAGGGAAGGGAAGGGAAGGGAAGGGAAGGGAAGGGAAGGGAAGGGAAGGGAAGGGAAGGGAAGGGAAGGGAAGGGAAGGGAAGGGAAGGGAAGGGAAGGGAAGGGAAGGGAAGGGAAGGGAAGGGAAGGGAAGGGAAGGGAAGGGAAGGGAAGGGAAGGGAAAAGACAAGTTACTATAATATTGAGGATAGCTAGAAAAAGTCTGTGTATGTAGTCATGTAAGTTGACTTTGATTTTGCAGTCTTAATTTCAACACTTTCTGACTTGTGTGAATGCATAATAATTTAATCAAATATCTAGAATTTGATGTTTTTCTTCTCGTTTATTGGGCAACTGACTTCTTTCTTATTGTTAATCCAGCTCTATAAACTTGACAGATATTGCCTGTGATTTGCAGTGAATTTTCTTATCTAGTGTTAAATAAATCATATTTTTGGTATTACTTACCTAGTGTTAAAAAGATGTCATAGCAAAATAGCACAAATATTTTAAATTTGATGCCATAGCCTTAAAAAAGATAATATTTTTTTTTTTCTACTAAAAATCTTGAAATATAAATTGTAAATCTAGAAATTTAACTCCATTCTCAAACAGCAGTTGGTGCCCTGAAGCCAAGAATCCTGGCAACCAGGATTCCTGGCAACCAGGAATCCTGGCAACCTGGATTCCACTATCCAAGTGGAAACACAGAGTCAGGAAGGAAATAGTTATCTCTGAAGGGACTTGACTGTGGAATGAGGACTGGTAAAGTCTTACTTGCTATGACAAAAAGAAAGCCAGCTTTCCCACCACCTCATTGCACTGCTTTCTTCACCAAGAAAGCCACGATAGAAATGAAGAGTATCAAAGAGTACTGAAAAATAAGCTGATCCTGCCAAGGCTGATATTTTCATATTCCCTCCGGCTCTACTCCATTCTCTTTAAATTCCACTGAATCACCAAAGGAGAACTCTGACCTGATCATGGGAAAAAAAATAAAAAATAAATTAAATTAAGAAAAAAACAGTGACTAAAACAACAAATGAAAAGTACTCTGCAGCTTGCAATCTAAGAAGCATTCCTTTTAGCAGGATTGCTAAATACTGGTGAATAGAGCTCATGTATGTTTTAAAGATATTAGGAAGCTGCTGCAGTTCTAGAATACGAAGTATTTCTAGAATTCATCCATGAACAATAGAGATAAAAAAAATAATAATAATTTTGAAAAAGGTATATGTTGTTTCATCAACAACAGGGTATACATGCATCTTCCAATTTGGCTCCATTTCTAATTGTAAGTGAAGCGAAATCCTGATATGCAGTTGCTAGAGAGTTGTGTTCTCTCTAACAGTTCCAAAATTCTCCTTCACTAAGTTGAAACAGTCCATTAGAATTTTTTATTTTAAGTTTCCATGTAAATAATGATTTACTGTTAAGGGAACAAAGAATAATTATCAGACCAGAGTAATAGGACAAAAAATTGTATTCTAGGACAAATGTATAAAAATATAATGTCCATTTATGTTGTTATCTATGCATTTTATTTTAGTCTCTGTACAGCGCTTAAAGGAAGTACATACTAAAAAAGATTAGACTTCAGGGTGGGAGGGGGTGGGAGTTGAAGTTTGGTTTGTATAAACATGTAAATGTCCTGATGTTTATTTCAATCTTATCTATGCAGGTCACTAATACTATCAGAATATCCTATTATAGAATCTCTGTTTCTAATTCTAAAGTTTTGCCTTATTTTTTTTTTTTTTTTTTTTTTTTAATCCAGTTAAAGATTTGGTTTATTCTGAAGTTAGACTGAGGGTATAAGTTTCTTCTTTTATTCTATCCAGACTAGTTCCACCATGTCTTGTGTAAATCATTATAGTCTTGTCTCTCACTTCATTGGCTTTTTGGCTTCCATCTGTTTTCTCTCATCTTTTCCTCTTCTCTTTCTCATCTACATTCTCTTTCTACTCTGTTTTCTCTCATCTGCTTGCTCATTACTGCTTGTTCATTAGACAAGCCTTCTGTTTTCCCCTTTACTTCCCAATTATCTCACAGAGGTGGAGAATGAATGAGACGTGAGAGCTTCATTCTCAGAAACACTGAACACCAGCAAACTATAACTTATTTTATTTATTTATTTTCAAAGAAAGTCTAGGATGTCTTCACTAACCTAAGCAAATTACTTTTCTGAATGTTGTCTAAGGTATAGTGTGTTTTTATTCCTGGAAGCATTAATTTTAATTAATTAATGGAGACAGTTCATAGAAATGTGTTTTTCTTAGGAAAGTGTAATTCCCTAGTGCCGTATCTGCACACAGATAAGCACAGTATCACAGTATGTGCTTTACACTGAAGGGAGCCTGTGAATATTTTATTGTTGCACATTATTATATCTGTTCAAGAACATTCATGATGTATTCATTTTAATGTTAATATAATTTAATAATGCTGCTGTGGTTCAAGCAAAAATATGATTATATCAAAAAAAAAAAAAAGACATTCATTTAAAATGTTTTAGAGTCATGGCCCAAATAACTATATTATTCTATCACTGAAAATGGTTTAACATGGTAGGCTTAATGCTCTGCACATTTACACCACCATGGATGTCAGGACATCCTGTTGTGAAGGTATAATCCAGCCACTGATAATTAGGGGTAATCATTAATCCATAAACTGGATTCAGTCAAAAACTTCCTGCAGAAGTCACTTGAAATTACTTTTCTTTCTTAATAAAGAACAGTTCTTCACAAATATTCAAAAATTGTACAATAAAGTAGTGAACTTGTAGAACTGTGTGTATAGACACACTCATTCTTAGGGCCTTCCCAAGTTTCTCATGTTTGTGCGCTTTGCCTTGCCATCTCTTCAGTGCTGTCCTCTGTGACAGACATCAAGAGCTGCATTGCCAAGGGGACTTAGACAAGATCATCACCTCAGCATCTGGTCCATTATTTAAATGTGCACAGGTGCGTAATTCATAAAACTACTTATGCATTTCTATGTCTCAGGCTTGGGAACACTGGTTGGACACTTAACTATCAACTTCAGTGAAGTCCAGCTGTGTTGTATCCCTTTTCCCTGTCGCCATTTGCAAAAAAAGGCACTTCCTCCAGATAAACACCCTTGAAGCAGGAAAGCCCTATTTATCTTATGCGATTTACCATTTATTCAGCAAAGAGCTGAGTCATTTGAGGTTTTCATTCCTAACTCTGTCCTTCTGCTTGTGCTGTCCAAGGAGATATTTCCAAGATTTTGAGAACTGGAGGGACAAATAGTAGGCCCTTGCTCTTCCCAGTGTCAGTGAAGGTGGAAATTCACTGCAAAATTGTGCCCATTTTTCATGGAGAAAATTGGAAATTCCAGAGACTTCTACAACTTTGCAGAGGATACAAACGGGATTTAGAGAGGCAGCTTGCATGCTGCATTGATTACAAAGTCCCTACTTCTTCTCTCTAATTGTGAAAACTATCAAAGTTTTGAAAGAGTTTGGGGAAAGGACTATCCCTCTTCTTTCAGTATTGCATTGTCCACTGAATGGTGAAAGGGCAAGAAAGAGACAAAATTGACTGTCTTGGATTTTATCAAATAAAATTAACAGTGTTGTTCCATGTCATTGCACACTCCATGACATACTGTAGTCTAATTTTTAAAGCTCAGGTGCTAATGTGCAGCACTGTCAGAGTAAGGGTTGCTACTGAAAGTAGCAATCAGTCCTTTTTGGTTTCAGAGAAGGTCTATTCTGAATGCTGGCATCTGTGTGACAGCCAAGACAGTAATACTGTCTTACAATAGAATACTGGAGTCATGAACCTGAGTGATTTCAAGTTGCTCTACTTATAAATAGATATTCAGGACAGCATTTTTGGAAGGTAGCCACCAGAGTGTACTCTATTACAGAATAAATCACACTGAAAAGATGCTCCCTGTCAAACTGGAGATACTTTTAGAAAAGATCAATTACAGAAACCATCACATTTATGTGACTATTTTTACTTTTATCAGTGACACAAACTTATTTCATACACACTCTAATATCCCAGATGGGTTCCCCTAAGAGTTCGCACAGATCACAATACCACTGGCTCTTAAATCTAGTGGAGAGATCTCATTTTTTATAGTACAACAAAATACAATTAAGGCATGATCTTCCTCTGACAGGTCTCAAATGATCACTCTCAGCTCTACAGGGAATGTGTTGAAATTTAGCTATTTAAAAGATCTCTAGCCAATGCTTCAGCTGCTCCGAACTCTCATAAATATTATCAGCTCTAAATTTCTGGAAAGTGTCACTGCTGAGAGGTAGTCCCTTCAGGAGTATACGGTACAACTTGACTAAAGTACAACCTCATCCCAGATTATTATTCTCATGTTTTTAGTCTAAATGCAGCCAACAATGCAGTACAAGGTGTAGTACAAGGATATAACAAAATATGTACAACCAAAGTGGCAAACCTCCCACTTACTTCATCAATAAACTGAAGTGGATACCTTACCTAGGGATGTGACTACACTACACACAGCAGCATGAAGCAAAGATGTCTCTGTTAACTTTAAAATGAGTCAGCTGGGATACAAAAAATAGCTTTTGCCACAGAGGCACTCAGTTTTGTACAGACAACTTTACATTGCTAAGAAAAGGTAATTTATCTGAGCACAGTGTATTAGTCCATTTAAAACTTCTCGCAGCCTGAAGGATCAGCTTGGAGATAAACTATTTACAGTGTGTTTGTCTGCACTTTGACATAGTGCCGTATAGACAAAACCAATTAGCACTGGTATTTCATGATAATTTTATCTTCAGGCATTTCACAGGTAGCTTGAAACTGGATGGAATATATCTACAGTTTCTCTGCAGGAATATGTCTCTGCGAGAATAGGCATATTCCAAATGACTGTTTTAGGACAATATGATATTGGAACAATATGTTCCAATTTGATTAGGACTCTAATCAAATTGATTAGGACTCTAATCCAATTTGATTAGGACTCTAATCAAATTGGAACAAAATCCAATTAACTGTTTTTGTTTGTTTGTTTGTTTGTTTGTTTGTTTTCCAGAATAATGTGAATAATCATTACCTAGAATAGAGATGAGTTTATCCAGAAATGGAATCCAAATGCAAATGCAGACTTACACTGTAGGATTCTAAATGTGCACTAAGGATCTAAACTCTCATATTTCACGGAAACAGAGGATTCAGTTCAATTACCTATGCAAGGATATCCAGCAGCTTTTGGGATTCAAGGGGATCCCATTTGGGCATGTGCTGGCATGGTGAAAGGGCATAGATCTTCCAGAGATCTTCTATGCCATAGCTGTCAGCCACACCAGTAAACATCACACACTTCTCTAGCACTTCTCACACGGCACTGGACACATACCTTCTGGGAAATGAATCAGGGTCCTAGTGGGTGCCGGCATTGAAGACTAGGAAGTCATTCAAATAACCAGTGTGTATCCCTGTTTAAGGGTGATTGACACAGATCTCTCAAGTCAGTTGACTGTATCACCTGGAGCACCACAACAGGAACCTGAATGCCTTACATGGAGACCCCTACATTGCAGGCACATATCTGGATGTCTGAACTTGGCCCTGAATTCCTTTCTGTTTATATACTAACTTTGAATCATAACCTAATGTGAAGTAAGAAGCCAAAAATCACAACTGCATCAATATTATTGAGTACATCAAGCTAAAACTCCAGCAGAGAAACCATTCTAAGAAACCTTCCATTGATGCTATTCTCCAGCCAGTCTTAAGGAATTGGGCCACAGAAGGTCTCCTAGGTAAAGAACAGAGGAACTCAACCTTCTTTTTCCAAATATAAGGTCATCTCTTGTCATGTTCAAAGTAGAAAGGACACATGGAAGTGAATCACATCATATAATCAAAGTTTTCAACTAAGATCTCAAAATGTAAGACTGCTTCCCACATTTTCCTTTAGGGTACCAGTACAAATTGTTTCCACACAGCAGGCAGAACCTTCTGTTTCCTCTCAATAGCTTTTACGCTGCTAATTTTTCAGTGCAAAAATCACAGTCTAATCTGGGCAGCTAATAATGTTATAATAAATTATAACATAATTATCTGAATTTTAAAAATAATAATAGCATTCATAAGCAGCATGGGCAAGACAGGATTTAGCACTTTGTTAACCCACAATCTTTACATAACCTAACATACCACAAATAGTATGGAACTCTAGTTACACAATAGCTTCCATTAAATTAGTTGTTTTTTAACTGTAAACAGAGTGAATTATTAGTCGCTTTTTAAAGACGACTAAGATACCATTAACTGCAAATTCAGTGTAATGCTTCATGTTAGATTTATAATAGAATTTCACTCCTAATAAAAATGCTTTAAGCACGATAATAAATAGAATGAAATAGGAATTGTTTTAAATTTTTAAAAAAACATTGAATTTTTGTGTATTTTCCTGCATTTTATTACATCACTATCAATCACTGCAGTTATTTTGGAATACTGTACATATGAATTAAATTAAAGCACCAGGGCTATTAAGAGAAAAAATGTAACTAAAAGCACACTGTTGTGTTTTTTTGTTTGTTTGCTTGTTTGTTTTAATCCTAAATCTGACCTTGCTAACAAGCAGGTGCAAGACTTCACACTACAACCAAGAACAATAAAGAAGTATGATATCCTCATTTTTCTTCTAATTGTTACTTTCTCTAAATCATGTTAACTCCCAATTTTTTTATGTGATATTCATAATGATTCCCTTTGATTCTTTTCAAGTTTATTGTGGCCACAGAAATAAAAGTGCAATCCTTTGATCTCCCACATCACACACAAGTAATCTATGAGAATATGGCATATGCCATGATATGAGAAATGTATCCCAGCTGAATTCCTCATTCAAAAGAATTATGTACCTATGGCATCCTCTATGAATGCTCTCTGCAGTGAATTATTCTTACTGTTGTTACTGAATACAGAAATGAAATGTCACAGCCAAAAAACCACATGTATGTACCATAGTTAGTTAATATTCTTACTAAGATTTTCATTGTTCTTTACCAGTATAGCAGACTGCCAGCCTGAAAGTAATCTATAATTACATATATAGGAAAAATATCAATTAGATGTCCTTAGTGGCATTTATCTTCCAGTTGCTTTCTTATTATCAGGTAGTGAAAAAAACATGCAGTATTCAACAAAACACAGTACTATCAAAACAAATGTCATGGTCACTGCGTTTAAAAGTGAATTATTGAACACAAGTGGTTCAGTTTACCTCTTCCTTACACTTTTTAAAATGATGTACAGAAAGAATAATGAAAAGTAGAATTAAAATCTAGCTTCATAAAATTTTAACAGACAGACTCACAAAAGGATGATAGCTAATGAAATTATTTCTTTTATTTATTTATTTATTTTATTTTGAATTATTCATTTTAAAGATGCAGGAATCAGGAATTTCACAGAATTATGAAAAGCAGTGAGGCCCAACGTTTAGCCTTGGCTCAGGCAGTGATTTGCTGTGTGGTCTCTACAGTGACTTGAAAATACACCGCACAACACCATTACATCAGATAATGGCCACTTTATGAATTTTGTATTAGGCTTTCCTTTTTAAAATTGTAGATTTACAAGCAATTGTAAATAAACTCTAAGGTGGAAATTATGAATCCCTATAGCCCTCAGCTCCCACACACACACACAAAAAAAAAAAAAAAAAAGACACTTTTAATAATAATTGTTGTACCACCTTAAAAACATTGTTGGAAACCTTGGAAATAAGTGACTTAAGCATCCAGGGAATTTTTTCCCGCAATAAAATGCTTCCTCTGTCACTATCCCCTGCTTGACTTACACCACCCACCTAAGCTTAAACAAAGTTTGTAGAGAGATATGCAAAGGTCAGATTAAATCACCATTAGAATTCATAATCCTATTACTTCTATTGAAGACATCATTAGGCATATGTGCAAGGTATGAATTAAATAACTAAGAGATTATATAATCCCAATTTTCCTAGTTTCCACAAAATGTGGTGAATGTAGCTGAAGGTACAGTCATGGACATTTACACCCTACCCTGCCTTCTCACTGTCACATCATTGCAGCTCATGGTTATGCTACTTCTGTTCAGAAAAAATAACATTTTTGTGTTTTAACTTATCAAAGCGTCAAATGTTCTGTACAGTTTTTTTAGGAGATTCTGACTGTACCTTACCTAAGGAAAGCATTCTTCAGAGTACAGTGTTTACTGCAACAAGAAGTAAAAGTTTGATTCACAGCGGTAGTAGCTCAAACCACCTCTTAAGAAGCATGGTATCAAAAGGGAAGATTTTGTATATATTTTTTATAATATATAATTTATAATATATCATTTTTTATATAAAATTATAAAAAAAATAAGAGCAAACAAAACCTACTGTTTAATAAAGAACAGAACATCTGCAAATCTGGAAATATTGCTTATAGAAGCTCTCACACTCTCATGCAATGACATCTACACAATTATTTTCTCACAAAACAACCTTTTGTATTAGAATGGATATCATTGTTTTCTGATAATTGTAATGAATTATGATTATTTCCAAAGATATTTTCTCCTGGCTTTGTGCTAATAAAATATGCAAGATATAACTAGCTCCCTGTGATACTTGGCATGAGTTGAACAGGTTAAAATTTCACAAAATGTTGATAAAAGTACTAAAACCTGCTGCTTTTCTTTAAACCGTATCACCAATTTGCCATTCTACTAACATAAAACATGTTAAAATGACAGGGCATATGAAAGGGAAGAAAAACAAGAAACCTTCAGGCTTCTTAAATAGGAGTCCTTTGTGTTAAAAAATCTTCAGCTATACAGACATAAAATTTGCATTATAGCATATATATTATTTATAAAATAATACATGGTGGACCTGTATCAAATTACAGAAGCCTTCTTTGTGAAACTGTTGCCTTAAGGAAAGAGCTGAATACTCTGCAGAATGTATCTTTTGACATTTCTAATTTTTGTGAAGGAATCCAAGACATTTTCAAGCTATTAAGAAAAGCAGATATACTAGTTCCATAAAAACAACAACAACAAAGGATATAATAAATAAATAAATAAATGTAATGCTCACATAGTAGATAGCAACATAATTGATTTTTCTGTCTTTTCTAAATTTCCTCCCAAGTTTATGGAAGTAAAGTTTGTGTATCTTGATCTGAACTTCACAGTTTGAGCCTCACCAGCAAGTAATATTCATCAATATTTCTTTTATTATGTGCTAGTGTTGGTAATATGGAATGTGGCCCAAATTGGCCAATATTATACACTTTCATTAGTCTCAGGAGGCCCAATCCTGCAAACATTAATGCACATGTGTAACTTTACTGAGGTTAGTAGCCTGACTGACTTAGGAACATAGAGTTAATATGTAAACATATTCAGCCACACATCTAAGCATTTGCAGGATCTGCCCCAGGTTTCTCAACAGCAGTCTTTCCAGGGACTTCAGTGGTCTCAGATACTGACTCCTGAAACCTGATAGACGTCCCTCCCACTATAGAGTGTCTAGATCTGAAAACATTCATGCACATGAGTTCGTTCAGCTTCTTTTTTTTCCGGCAGCACCACCAGCTGGAGCAGCTAAAGAGATTAGGGCCAAACTCTGAAAGTAATTATCCTGAAGAGAATAACTCACAACTAACATTGCTAAAATACCTCAACTGTTGCTTGCTGTTACAGCATTTCACAGGAGCCCTTCTGTTTTTGCAGAGCACATTACAAGTTACCCTCAAGATATCAGGCTGGCTGCAAGGAGTCAGTTCTGTAGGGTGTCAAGTCTGCAAACACACCATAGGGGTTTCCTCACTTATTCCCACTTCAAAGAAGCATTAAGAACAATTTCTCTTTATTACAGATTTTAACTAGATTTCTTTCCCTTGTGATGATTAATTAGGCATTTGTTACAATTTGCCTTCTTTCCACCTCGAAGAATAAATGTCCCCTTCTGCTAATCAGACACAAACAAAATGTTTTGAAAAGTAATCACTTTCTAAAAAAAAAAAATAAAAAAAAAATGGAAATTGGGCTTCTGTGTTGTGAGGAATGTACACACATAGCACAGTGAAATTTAACACGGGTAAATGATCTGACTACCTCAAAGTGAAGCTTTTGCCTTCCTACAGTGGCCTTTCACCCTGCCCTTTCCTCCAATCTGAGGAGAGCTGATGTTGATGGAACATATAATGGCTCCTTTCCTGTGTAGTAAAGTCAGCAATAAAGCTCAGTAATTAAGGTGACCGGGGAGGCCCAGCCCAGCAGGCTAGTGGTGTGGCGAACACTTTCAGAACTTCAAACAATATCAAAGTCACTGAAAAACGGGCCTAGTTCAGGACTGGTTTGAATTAAGCCTCACTTCCACACGCACTTTTCAAATCCAAGCTCAAACAAGAAAGCCAAGGCCTTCTGGATTTCATTAGAGCCAATTATCTTATCTGTTTCATCTCAGGCCTGACCCTAAGGCTGGCAAACAGCTATTCAGTGCGTTTGTGTGGTTGTTTGAGAAAGCCTCCAGCCAGCCAATGGCCTGAGGAACTGCTAATTAAAACACAGTTGCCCCCTGCCTCCAGTGATTAAATATTTTCAAGCTTTTGTAAATAATTTTTCCATTCTTTGCCCCAAGCCTCAGAGGTCCAATAGATGCAGTAATTTACTTAGTTTGTCAAAGAATGCTGCTGGAAATAAAACTATAATAGAAACTTAGGAAACTCTTATATCTTGCTTAACTTCTGCAAGTGACATTCTACAAGCTTGCAAAACATGTATACTGTTTCTTATGTAATTAAGCCTTAATAACCTTATTGTGTTTGAAGTGATGTAGTGTACAGCAGGCCCTACATTTTGTTGATAAGCATCATGTTTCCTCAGATGTCAGCAAGATATGCATGCTCATGGGCTTAATGAGATCACGGACACTGCAGAAGTGATACTGAGCAGTATGTGTGTTCCTGAGATGGATGAACAGGAGCAGATCATACTTCCAGAGCCTGTTTCGAGAAGGACTGAGTCCTACCAGTAGCATATCACAGCTTAGCAGTGGAACAAGAACAGTTCCAGAATACAGGTCTATATTACAGTTTCACAAATAAAATCAGGACATTCACATAGAAAACAAAGAAAGGCATGTCTTCCATCTGGGCTAGAGGTCTCGATCCCTCCATCTCCCCCTTTCTGGACCTGCAAAGACAAGTCTTCTTTACATCAGATCTGGGGACCTTGAGGGAGGCCTAGTTCCAGCCTCGGTCCCAGTAACTCCACTACCTTGTATGACCTCATGTGTCACATGCAGCCACTGCCACCAGTACTGGGGGTGTATACTTCTCATGCAACATGATGGGGAGAGAAACACCCTATCTCCTCCACCCATTCTAGTAGCTAGAGTGGGCATTACACATCCCAAATTAACACATCCCACATTCACCTTTTAACTGTTTAAATCTTACTACTATCCTTAATAATAATAAATATATTTGTATTAGTACAAAGAAAGAGCAAAAAGATGACTCCTGTCTATACTTTTTGGGGAACTATAGGCAAAAGCTAGAAAAAGTAGACAAATTTGCTTAGAGGCCATCTTAGTAGTAGAAGAATGTAATTACTGTCTAGTTTTGTGGGAGGCAATATAGCAAAATAGAACACTAATAAAAGATTTCAATGAGGCTTCATAAGTGTTTATGAGAATACCCTACAAGCATTATCAGCAAAAAAGCAGAAAACTTGTATATTGTATAACAATCTCAAATATGAACCTCATAGCATTCTGAGAATGAGAAAAAAAAAATGGCATCAGCTTAAAAATCACTAGCTGCTGAGAATGGTAGCATATTTTTTATTTCACACATGCTACAGAAAGAATTTGCAAAATTTAGACATTGCTGGGTTGCAACTTCCAACAGAGAAGGTCGAAGTTAACAAGAATTTATCCAGGTGACAGTCAGAAAGATGGTTTTATCTGTAGAGAGTGGCAGTATTGCTACTCCTGGCTTGGGAGTAAAACTTTGGCAAGTTTGAGCCTGAACTAAAGGCAGACTTCCTCAATTAATTTATCATGGTTACTTTAAATTTTCAAGATGCATATAAGAGACATACTCAATACAGGGTCAAAGACCTGAAGCAATTGGCTGATAAAGAATAACTGAGATTGCATATTGGATGTACTGTACTCTAGACAGATGCAAAGAAGTAGGAGAAGGCACCAAGACTAAAAGCATAATAGCAGGAAACAAATGAAGAAAGCTGAAGGAGAGAAATGTTGACTCCTCAAAAGCACATGTTGAAAAAGTGACTTAAAATGTTGGGTAAAGGTCAGGGTCTACCAAGCATGGGAGCCAGACAAGGGTGAATTTTCAAGACAAAGATCATCAAGGTTAATAAAAGTGGATGATACTCAGGCTAGGGAAGATAAGGACTTTTTGAGCTTCAGGCTAGGAGGAGTTAATGCCAAAAATGGTTTCAGAGGAAAGGAGGGCTGAGATTCTGCTCTGAAGGTCTAGAACTGAACTGTGTGACAGGCTGCAATCTGTACACTCAGCAATCTTGAGGACAGAGGAGAAAGAAGAGAGGGTGATAGAGAGCTTAACTGGTTTTTCTTTTCAGTGAAATATGATTGTATCACTTGTGACAATAGCCTGTTATGAGGGGAATGAGAGGTTAAATAGATGAATAGGGGAAGATAAAAGTTTTTGTCTGAGTTAGATCAGAAGATGAAAAAGAATGAGGCCCCTGGTGCCAAGTAAAATTTAGAGGAGAAGAAAAGATGAGTAGCAACTTTGTGATCAGAGGCAGAGGACAGAGCTATGGGAGGGGAACGGAAGTTGTGGCTGCTGTGAAGAATTTGATGAGTGGTTGAATGAATGACTCCAAGAAAGAAATGTGAAAGAAAAAGGGTGGGAGGAATTTTTAAAGAATGTAATATTAATATATGTCTAATCACTAAAACACTATTGCTTGAATAGTCTGGTAAGATAAATGTTTACTGAATCAGTCCTTACGTCAGGGAAGCAAAACAGAGGAGAACTTATTTCCAATGCACTGAAGTCATTAAACTTGCCTTGCAGAAGCATAAAAGGCAGAATTTTTTTTTTTTTTTTTTTTTTTTTTCAGTGATTTTTTCACAGGGGCCAATGACTGAACTTGACACAGAGCAAGTCAGAATTAACTAGAACACTCATCCACTGCATGTCTTTACTTTTGGGACAACTTCTTAGCAGTGGTCCACCTGATGGTACAGTGTGTGCAAATTAAATCACTCCCTTCTTGATCAGAAGGAAATCACAGAACTTTGAGCTGTTACAAAGTTGACATTTTTTTTTTTTTTGACTTTGCTTGTTAAAGTTTCTTACAACAATTGTATTGAAGAATACAGGAAACCTGTTTAAACAATTTTTCTTTGTAGAACAAAGTGAGGTAAATGAATAGACAGCAAATTGTCATTTTCAGATCCAAGGGAAGCCTGTTCCATAGAGAGTTCATAATTGATGGAGTGAAGTAGATATTAATAAAGCATTGAGAAGTCCCTGTCACATGGGAACTGAAGCACTTGCAGAGATTTAACAATAGTTTCTTAATCTGTAAACTTCTTGATTGGTAATAGGGAGGCAATTAGTCTCCACTCTCCTGTCAGCCTAATAATTCATGATTGGAAGTGTAACTTTTTCATGAAATGTACCCTTTTACTACAACAGAATATTTTTGTAGGTGTAAATCCCTAATATTTTTCAGAGGGAGACCTTTTTTAGAGTAAGGATAAAAATAAATTCCAAATAGCCTGACAGCAAAGGCATTAACTTCAGATGCAGTTGTGTCAGGTTCAAGTCCCTGATTTGTAAGAATGAGGAAATAATTTTTTCTTCTATCATTCTGAGATGAGATTTTTCAACAAAGGTTTTTTTTGTTTGTTTTGGTTTGGTTTGGTTTTTTTTTCTTCCTAGAGTGATGTCCTCACCATGAGGCTAGAGATTAACATTGTCACGAAAGGGTTTGAAACACACTTAGTTGTTTTCTTGGAAGCTTTCAAATAGTTTTGGTTTTGTTCCAGTGTAGAAGAAAATCACATGTCAAAACCACGGACAGTTGCTACTTACTGGAACTGCTGTCTTTAGTCAGCTCTACTTAGTAATGCACACCCAGCACAAGAGGGAAAAAGCAGCAAAGACTAGTGAATTTATTGATGGGGAGAAAAGAAACAACCAAGCTCTATCTTTCCTTCAGCACTCCACCTTATATAATCTGACATGCATGTACACTGTAACACGACATAGAAGAAATGCTAAGCAGCTTACTAACAGTCCAGGCATAGCTATTTTCAGTCCGCTTATAATGTGCTGTAAATTGCTTGGTTTCATTCTTCATCAATTTTTGGTATACTTGCAATTTTGGTAACTTCATTTTGACACCTGATATCAATATATGACTAGAAAGATTGTGGTAGGCAAACATGTGAATCGGGTAATGAAATGCTTTAAAAGCTTGGTTTGTTTCAAGCCACTACAATTAATGACAGTGCTTGTATATAATCGGAAAGATTTGACTATATTTAACGTAATTTGCTTAATTACGTTAAATATAGTCAAAGGATCTAGGACCATATCTTGCTACATTTACTCTTTTAACAGCCTTTGCTCTTTTAGTGGTGATTCTTGCAAGAAGTTACTATTGAGTGTAAGTAACAACATTACATTTAGCTGTGAATTATTCTGGTGTGCAGAACTGACAGGTGCAGTTGATGATTGATACAATTTTAAATCCTGACCCTAGTAGAAGTAAAATTGAGTATACATGTATATGATCACAAAACATAGACTTCCCTTTTCATGAAAAAATACACAAATATGCCAAACTTGGTAAATTACTCTATGACTGAGCTTTTTTCTTATATTGCCTATAAGAAACAATTCATATCTAGGAGCCTGAAGTTTGATAGATTCCCTCACACTGAGCAACAATCCATTCTTCAAGAAGCTGCATTGATTTAATGGGATTACTGGTGGCCCAAGCAGTACTGCTAACACCACATAATCATGAGTCATAGACCTCCCTGAACTTTTTCATTAGATATCTTTTTTTTTGAGACATACATGTTTTCTTAGTTTCAAACATCTCTTTTGCAAGACTAAGAGCTGACTTTAAAAAGTAATAAAATACTCAGAGTTGGGGCTCCAACAACATCCAGTAACATGAAACCTCATAAGATCTTGCAGCACTGAGCAGAGTGCTACTCAGCATAATTCAGGATTTCAAAATCTGGGTCTTGCCAGATTTTTCTATTTTTCTTTGGAATTACTGAAGCTTTATTTACTAGAATATGTTTTCTATGAAAAAGAGTTGTTCCTTTTATTCAATTACTTTCCAGCAAAGTGCAGCACAGGTACAAAACTTATTAGAATTAAAAAAATAATAATAATTAAAAAAAAATACCTCCAAGGAGTTACTGATGCAAAAACATGAGCACATCTATAAGCACAGGCGTGCCCCAAAGGTATCCACACAAACTTATACAGAGACACAGGTGCGTGAGCACACACATAACCTCACAATAACTCTTTGCAGTCCGGCTTATGTTTGAAAGGAGGAAAATAAAAACTTCAGTTTCTTTTTGTTCTTGAAGTATTAAAAGAAGAATAGTGGAGGTCTCATTAGCTAAGCTGGCTAAAGAAAGCATGAATAAGAACTGTGTAGCTGAAAGGCCTCTGTTTCTGCTGTTCTTGAAACAACACTCCTGTCTGATTCTGGATAATGGGCTTTTAATAAAAATATCCACCAAAGGAAAACAATTAAACAATACATAAAGCACCAGGGTGCAATCTAGTGGTTCTGTTACAGTCTGGAGTTGTTCCAGCAGAGAACATGTGGATATTTTTTACAGGCTACAGTGTAGTTCTTGAAAGTTATTATAAAGCAACAAAATTTAAATTGGGGCTGGACATCTACACAATTGCTCAGTGTTGCTGTAGGACTTTTAATTTAGAACTGAAATTTATCTCCATTTAAATACCACAGATATTTTGACTGTTAACACAAAAATATCTTCTGTAATTGCACTGCTTTTTAATTTCTTCCAGGATGTTTCTGGTGGTATTTCTCACTTTTCCATCAAAGTATTTGACAATGTGGCAATTCTTTATCCATACACTTCTATTCTTTCATCTTTCTGGCTTGATACAAAATTGGAAAATATGTCTATTGGAGAAGAACTCAGGTACTTTTCACTACTTTTAAACTACAGGTCATGTACAGCTTGGGGTTTTAATCAACTAGTTTTTAACCTGAACCACATAAACCTGACACATGCCATATTTTATTATCCTTTCTCCTCCACCCCCTACTCTGCCATGTCAATAAAAGAAACTGTGCATCTGTAGAAAAGTAAGCCGACACTAATTAATTTCTGTAACGAAAGGTTTCATTTCTGTAGTTCCAGTGAATGAAAGGAGCGTCATATGTAGTTTTAAACATCCTGGTACAGTAAAGGTGAAAATTTGGGGTAGTTTGGTGAGAAGAAGTTAGATTTTCCAAATAAAAGTAAATGAGTAGGAAGAAGAGGTTTCAGGATATAAACGGTATTGCCAGGTTTAGTTATATGGTGAACTCTGAAGTATAACAAAATGTTGAAAAGCTGTTTATGCCAGTGTTTCAAATGCTTTTAGCTCTGCTTCTCAGTTTCCCAAGGACTCTCTCCTTATCCTCACAGTACTCATCTGAATGATGAGAATATTTGTCAAGAAACAAGGCAAGAGCATGACAACTTACTATTATTACAAAAAAAAAAGAAATATATATATATATATATCACACAAAGCCACGAATTCTCAGGACTATTAAACATTTACATATGAATGTTACACTTTAGGCAGGTTTAAAAAAATAATATTCCAAGCAAACTTCTACCTTCTTCAAACATCTTCAAAAGGAACTGCTCAGGCACTTTTAAGTCATCTCATTTTTTTAGCTGTTTGGTGTACCTTCCTTTGAATACTGCTGAGACATTTTCTATGGCAGAAGGGAAAAGAAAGATCTCTTGTTGAAATGTTCATCTTATAACAATGCTCAGAAGCAGTGGACAAAATCAGAAATGATCAACTTATTGCAACTCTGACTTACAACTCTGCAGAATACTGTGGATGACTGCAAACTATATACATATGTACAGAAACCATCACATAGATTTCCTAGAGCTTCCATAACTGTGTTCTGTTTAATTACATTTTTCTGCATTATGCTCATGACCATGCAGAAGGATTGTGGGTAATTAGCGCTCTTCAAAATGTCCATCTGCATTTGGGTAAATTATTACTGGACTCTTGTACATATGACTCTGAGATTCTGCCTTCCTCTTTATGAAGTGCTGAATGAATGCATTGCTGTCAGCAAATAGACAAGAAATAACAATCACTGGGGCAATCCAGTGATTGCAAATTAATTACCAGTTATTATAAAGTTAAATATTGGGAAATATATATATTTTTTTCCATTAGTAAAGATAAACATGGCATTTTGCTATTCTCAAGCCATTAACAATGGAGTTCAACATAACAATGGATAACAAAACAGATTAAGGTTCTGAAGATCTTAGTTCTTTCGGTCTGCTTTTATTGATTCATGAAGCAGAACAGCTAATTTGGCTTTTTCATTTCTCCTCCCACATTTTTCCCTTTTATCTCATTGCATTGCAAGTTCTTGAATGAGAACCTGACCTTAATACAGTTTTTAGACCTAGCCTACTATAATATAAACTCAGCAGCAGCCTCTGGACATTGTAGTCATAAAAACAGTAGCATTAAGCTATGAATATCTAGAATTATTGTTTAGTAGAACTTTCTTCTCAAAATTATTTTTTTGTGGAAATTATTTTTTGTGGAAAAAAGCATTGTTCTGTGACTCAGTGTAAATAAAGCTAGGTACAGCTAAGAAAACTTGGTTTTTGTCTCCTACATTCTTTTGTTCTGTTTATCAGAAACCAGGGTTTCTGTTCAGTCAGAGAGATATACTATGTTGCAGAAGACTGATGTCAAATAAAGCCATAATAATATTCAAAATACTATAAATCGATGGTTCGCCCTCATGTGGTGTATTAAGCTCATTTCTAGAAGAGTTTCAGAGATGAGCAATTAAAATCATTAGGCAATTAGATGATTTTATAAATAAAGAGGGATTGAAAAGACCAGAAATACTGACTTTTAAGAGCAGAAAAATAACAAGGGATATGACACAGGGAGTGCAAATACATTTAAAATAAATATGAACAAGCAAGAGTGTGCACTTCATCTACAAATGTAGCATACAAACATACGGACTTCTAATGATATAGGGATATTAGACATCTGAGCTAAAAAACTGAACTTTTGTTTTTCAGGCACACATACATAAAACCAGGACACTCAATACCAACAGATTAAATGAATACAGAATCTTAACAGATACACAAAACTGATTAAGGTTGTTGTTTCCAATGCTTTAGCAAACAAAAAATTATGAAAGTAAACTTAAGGTAAAATTAAAACAATGTATACAACTGGATGCTATCTATGTATAAGTACATGAAACAGCATAGGTAAAGCATATCAACATTTTCTTTAAGTTTTCTTTTTAGGATATATGTATGAATTTGTAACTTAAAAAATCAAATCAAAACAAGCAAATAAACAAAGATGGTACCTATGCCAAAACAGAGCTAACAAGGAGAATGTATTTGAAAAAGAGCAAAATTATATTTAATTTTTTTTTTCATTTGAAATGTCAAAATGGAATGTCATCAGATCAGGAAATATTAAACTAAGACCAAAAAAAAAGAGTCAGAATACATCAATGCAAACTCTCAAAAAAACTTAATTATGCACTGTAAGATGATAAGACTACAATGAATATTTCTAAATGTTTTTGATAAGAGATTGGACTACAGTGAGTTTTAAACATATTTATTTTCTTCCAATACAAACACTGTAAAAGATTGAAGATTATCTGTATATCTTTGTTTTCTTTCATTTTTACACTTTTACATTTTTACATACCTGTTTTCAATTATGACTTTAATTTTGAATTCTCTTTTTTTTTTTTTTAAGTGATTATTTTGAGGTAATTATAAAATTTGTGCTGTATTTAAAATTAAATCATAGATGTAGAAGTTCATCCCTAACTCTGCCTTAATGTCACCCATGTCTTTTGAATTTGCTCACCTTAGTAAATTAAAATCATACACATGGCTGCTAAAAATCAAACTCAAAGATAATATTATCATGAGCTATTTCTAATGATTCCAAGAAACACACATACACACATTTCATTTTATGTATGCTTTTATGGCCAGGTTCACTGACATGCTGTGGGTGTTTTATGCTACTCTGGAGTAGAGAGCAATGCAGCCAGAGCATACTGGCTGGTTAAGCTAAATTTACAGCTCCTTTGTTGAATAAAAGCAGTGCAAAGCAGTTGGAAGGCACACCCCAGTTTCCTTCTGTCTCTTGCTTCTCCCTCACTCTTCTTAACCCTCACATTTGCTTCCATTTCCTCCTGCATCTGCTATATTTTGCTCTACAAAAACACATTTCTCCTGTCCTCTGTAAACTAAGTACATATATGTACATGTGCACATGTACAACACAGACCTGATGCCTCTTTTACTGAGCACATCTGGTATAATGCGTAGCTTATGAAAGTAATTATTTGAACATTAGTAGTTGACCATCACTCTTGTTTTTTCTATAGCTGTTGGCAGAAGAGAGTGGATTACATTCTCATAAACTTGAGTGTAGAATCATCTTCTTAGAAAATAGCCACCATCTTCTATTGTTTTCAGAGAGATTAAAGCAAATTTTAAATCGGTGGAAGTAAATGATGAAATATAGCTCTCTAGAGACGAAGGCCTTAAGAATAATAGAAAAGAGCTGTGTTTTTTTTTTTTTTTTTTGATATCATAGGGGAAAAGAAGTTGTGGCTGCCCTTTAGGAAAAGGGCATTCTTTCAAGGAATTTTATAGATAAAACAGTTTTTTAACTATGACAAAAAAAAAAAAAACAAGCAAAGTTTTTCTGGCAAAATTAAGGGGTATCTTGATTTGATTTTTGCACCTCTTTTTCATTCTGCAGAAACTTCTAACTCCTACATTTTCTACTACCTCCTTGTAGTTAACATGATCAAACATATTTTCCTACTAGAAATAGAAAATAAATGGCAGGAAAAAGATTTTTTTTATACACAAGAGCAGTCTTCATCTTCAAACTGGTTCCAGCCATTTAAATTTGATTTAGCACTACAAAGTGTTAGTTTAAAAAATACAGTAAAGACTCTTCATGTAACACAGAAAGCAAAATGGCAGACACAAACAAGCACCATAATTTCTTTAGTTTCCCACTAGCATCCCACTGGAGCAAATCACTCAGCATGATGTTGAAGTGATTACTCTGTGTTATGCATCTGACTCATCTTCAACTGTTCTGCATTTTTACACGGGAAAGTTGCTTTTTCCTGAAAAGATAGAAATATTTTCCAGGACAATTTGGAGGAAGAGAGTGAGGTGAAATCCTATTCAGTCACAATTGGATTTGCTTAAAATAGATCTATGCAGCTGAAAATCACAAATATTCAGTTAGCTGCATCTATATATAGATGTGTGTGTATGTGTAAGTAAATGCTTGTACAGTTCTACATATATTCTGCCCTTGGAACTGTATAAATGATATCAACTACATCATCATATATAATACCTGATTATATGCAAAACTTTAGGAGCAAACAAAAGGACTCTATTTCTGTGGACGTTATCATTCAGAAGGATCTCTGCTGTGAAATTTGACAGTCAATCAAGCAGTAATGAGTTACCTAGTGTCAGGGTTGCTGACACTTCAAATATGTGCTTAGTGCAATTCTAGGAAGAAACTAGGGCTCTGCCAGTGAGAAAATAAAGGTTATGCGTACCCCCTTGGAGACTGTTAGATGGTTTTAATGCAAATTTTTTAGCTCCTAAGGACTCAAAGAATGAGGCTGTCGAAGCTGCCAAAAGCAGGAAGCCTCAGCTGTTCTCCAACTCAGTTCCATCTGTCTGCAAACTTACTGACACCTTGGTTATGTTGGAGAGGAATTTCACCAACACACTCTCTTGCTAGGGACTGAATCCAACATGTCCTCTCTCTCTGCTTGGAAGTAGATATGGAGTAAATCTCACCATTTTGTCCCTTCATTTTTCTTTTCTCAAAACCAAGGATATCCAACATTTTCCTTGTCACTTGTTTAGGAACACTTTCATAACTCTGTCTCTAAAATCAGTTTATTTGAGAAAATATCAAGCTCATTTTCCTATCTTCAAATCTCACTGTATATTTTCATAGAAACTGACCTGTTGCAGGGCACAACTCCTAAGCAACAGCCGACTTGATGACTTTTTTACCAAGTTTTCTATTAATTTTCTCCAAGTTTCTACCTTCCTTTCTACCTATGGCAAAAGGACTGAACCGTGGATCTCTCGATCCTGGCCACTGTCTCACAATTCTGTCCTGGCCAAACTGAGAACGCAGGTTACATCATCTATGACATTTTGGATTACAGCAGGGATAGATTCTGGTTTGAAGATTTAGCACTTCATCATTAGGAGTGGTAAACATATCTACCATTCAGACCACATCCACAAAAAATGGTTTATCCTACACAATTTATAGGTGTTTGTGTCCACCCTTCAGAGTTCCATGCACTTTGCTTCACTGAGGCCCACTCAAAACTTCCCTAACAGGCATACTAAATGCACAACAGTAAGCATTACATTTGGCACAAAGACTGTGCCCGGGCAAAAATTAACTTAGGATGCAGGGAAATATTTTTTGGTTTTCCAGCTCTTTTGGAGAAAAGGAAAACAACAGTATATATTGTAATGAGTCAGCAGCATTCTATTTCTAAAAACCAAACAAACAAACAAACAAAAAATAGCAGTTCACTATTTAAGATAATGATCCTTGCCCACATTAATTGCTACATGAACTGGATGCATTTAAAATTATTTAAATTTAAAATTGTTTAAAATTATTTAAAATTATTAACATTTAAAATGCATTAAGTTTTGAACTATCAGCAATTCTTTTAAGAGAGAGCCTAATCATTACCTTGAATTTATCTGCTTTAAAGAAAAAGCATAATTAAGCAATTATTTTAGTGGTATGTGTGCAAATGATTAGTCGTTGTGTAGTAGCTTACATGAACTTTATTTTCCTGAATAGTGCACATGCAAAACAGTAGACTGAAATTCCTTTTAACTCTGAGGCAGAGTAACATGTACAACAGTGGTATTAGTTGCTCCAAAATGTTTATGAATGTGCTTAAACTATAATGGCAAAGAACATATTTGAAAAGGTATTCTTAAGCCCAGGTACTTGCTGTCAGGATAGAAGGGGTGCCAATTATGGTTGTAGTCTCACTTATATGAGTCTTCAGTTCAACGAGTTGAGAGTACCATTCTCCACAGTACTAAGATGGACACATTACCTATCTCATTATTGGGATAGGTCAGATACAAACCAGGAATTTTGGAGTGATCATACCAAACATTAATATCAGATACCAATACCAGTGATTTGAACCATCGAGTCCATAAAATCTCAAGAAAGAATACCACAGATCTTGGAAAGAGCCTGAGGGAATACTGAAGTATAGAAAATTTAAAGCATGCCACCGACTATTTGTTTAGACTCTTTTTACTTACAGACAAATGTTGTAAATAAAATTCAACCCTTTTTCACAATAACAGTGTAACAGTATGAATGTGTTGGGCCACTCTGTGTGGAGGTCCAGGGTTTGGACTTTAAATTCAGGTGTGTTATTTATCAGATCCTTGGCATGTTATTTAATTGCCTAAACAGGAGTGCTTGAGAAAAAAAGGCAGAAGTGAGTTTATACTTTTTGTGATGTATTTTGAATAGAATATGGGTCAAAAGCTGTATAAGGTAAATGCACTACTTCTTGGAGGTGATCAAATAGATGTGTTGTCTCATTGCCTTTCCTTCATACCAGCTTTCACTAAATGAAAGTTTACTTTTCAGACGTAGTATTTGCCCATTCTTGAGAGGCCAGTGTTCACTAAATCCTTCCACTAGACTGCTCAACAATGAGGTGAAGCAATGCATGTAAGATGGGACTACTGGAAGACTAAAAGTATGTTTCAAACTGACTCTGTCTCTTCTGGTTCCATGACAACAAGACTAAAGATTATGATGCATCACCTATGAAAGAATAAAGCTTAATTAAAATGAGCTATTGAAAATGAAGAGAAATACAGCATGCAGCATTTCCAGTCATTCTTACTGAGAACTGAGCATTTTACTGAAATTCACAGAAAATTACAATTGGTCAAATCTCTGGGAACCATCATGGTAAAAATTTCGAGCTAATGAGGAATGCTGGGATTAGACCATACTTAATATTACTTTGTACGTGCTATACTTACATGTAACTGCAATCCATGTGAACAGTATTTCCTCTTGTGCCAGATATCAATGATTACATTTGAATTTTTGTACATAGAGGAGTTAGCAAGCTGAAAGTCATTTTACTGCCATGATACAATAATGATAAAATGAGCAACTGATTAAATCG